>NC_080186.1:215448355-217848355 GCF_030028045.1 Hippopotamus amphibius kiboko | reverse complement strand
TTCCCAGAGGGGGAGGCTACCCATCAGGCAGGGGCCTGCCCAGAGGGGGGAGGCACTGTGATAAGCTCTGGTGTGTGTGAATGAGCACCCTGGTTCGTCCTCATTCCAGGGCAGTTGTGTGGCTCCACGGCCTTCGTGGCTACGGAGTCCGAGTGGGCCCTAACCTTCGGTTCCGTGGTGACCTCATACGGCTCAGGGCGGTACTTGCCTCTGGGAGGCAATTTCAAGTGGGGCTCTATACCACCTGCCAGAGCTAAGAGGCACCTAAGTTCCCCATGGGGACACGGCCAGGTGGGCATTCGAATGGTCTCCTCTTCGGAGGGGGTACCCATCCTCGTTTGTCTCTGCACCATCGACACAGGGGGGAATATTATAATTCTGAATTTTGATCATGTTATCTAATGAGATGGGAGGAAATTCCTCAAAACCGACTGTCTTGGATTGCATGATAAAGAATTTTAGTAAGGGCTTCTCAGGAGACTATGGAATTAAAATGACTACAGGAAAACTCCGCACATTATGCAAGGTAGAATGGCCCACCTTTGGAGTAGGATGGCCAACAGAGGGCACCTTAGACCTTCCAGTGGTAAGAGCAGTATACCGGGTAATAACAGGAATTCCTGGGCATCCAGATCAATTTCCATATGTAGATTCCTGGTTGCAAATTGCTATTCAGTTGCCCCCTTGGGTTTGATTCTGAGTAAATAGGCAGGGACAATGCAGGGTTCTAGTGGCCCAGACAACTCCAAAGAAAGGTGGAGAAAAGCCAGTCAAGGTTATTTACCAAGGGGATCCTGAGGAAGAGCCCCCCCCCCCCACCTCCACCTTACATACCAACGGCTCCACCGGCTCCCGTTCAGCTCCCTCACCAGTTGCCAGACAGCCCTCCACCCTCTGTGTCTCCATCGCCTCCAAATCCAGAGCCCCCTCCAAGCCTGTGGCAGCTTCACTCGGCCAGCCAACCAGCACAACCACCCACAGCCATGCAAATGCCCTTACGAGAGATCCGAGGCCCTCCTCAGGTCAATGAGGATGGCTCCGTCCAGCCAGGACGCCCGGTCCTTTATTATCTGCCCTTCAGTACTACTGACCTCCTCAGCTGGAAACACCATACCCCATCCTACTCAGAGAAACCACAAGCTATGACTGATCTCCTTGAGTCCATTTTTCATACTCACCAACCCACTTGGGATGACTGTCGTCATCTCCTCCTGACCCTCTTCAACACTGCGGAACGCTGTCGAATCCTGTCAGAAGCCTGAAAATGGCTTCAAGAACAGGCTCCCGCCGGTATAATGGACCCCGCGGCCCGGGCCCAGGGGGCTGCACCAGATGCCCGGCCCACCTGGGATTTCAGTACTCCAGGTGGGAAGGACTCTCTTGACAAATACCGTCAGGCCCTGCTGCACGGACTTAGGGCAGGAGCTAGGAAGCCAACTAGCATGTCTAAAAGGACGGAAATACACCAGAAGACAGATGAATCACCCACGGAATTTTATGAGAGATTGTGTGAGGTGTTCCGAGTGTACACTCGCTTTGACCCAGAGGCACGAGAAAATCAGCGTATGGTTAATGCTGCATTCGTGGAACAGTCTTATGTTGACATCCGCCGAAAGCTTCGAAAGCTCGAGGGCTTTGCTGGAATGAATGCCGCTCAGTTGCTGGAGCTTGCAAACAAGGTGTTTGTAAATCGAGACCGAGAAGCCCAAAAGATGGCTGATAAGCGTATGAAACAGAAGGTATCCCTATTGGCTGCCGCACAAGGAAATCCAGGCCCGGTAAAGCAGACTGCACCCCCGCGGAAAGGAGAAACCAAAAAGAAACCACCACTACATCGTGACCAGTGTGCCTATTGCAAAGAAACCAGGCACTGGAGGAAGGAATGTGCTCATCGAAGAGGGGCAACGGGGGCCCAAGGAAATTCAACCAACCCAGCGGAGGGAAATACCAGCTTGAGCCAGTTGGCCAAGACGTTATTGGCCTAGCTGGGAAAGAATCAGAATAGGGGAGACCAGGCTCCCTGACTCTGGGCCCCCGGGTGCCAACGGTCACAATGAAGATTGGGGGCCAACCAATGACTTTTATGGTAGACACGGGAGCAGACCATTCAGTGGTGACTACACCTGTGGCTCCCCTTACAGATCGAACAGCAACCATTATTGGGGCCACAGGAGACCAGACTGCTCGCTCGTTCTGTAGAGCCCGCTCATGTCAGCTTGGAGGCCACTTGGTGACTCATGAATTTTTGTATTTACCAGAGTGCCCCATCCCTTTACTGGGCAGAGATTTATTAACGAAGCTGGGAGCGCAAATCACCTTCACTCCCGGGAAGTCCACAAGTCTCACCCTGGGAAGTCAACAGACCCTGATAATGGCCGTGACCATGCCCGGGGAAGATGAATGGCGTCTTTACGCTTCAGGAGAGGAACAAGAAAACCCAACTAATCTATTAGAGGAGTTTCCTGACATTTGGGCAGAAAAGGGGCCCCCTGGATTAGCCAAGACTCATGCAGCCATCGTAGTAACTCTGAAGTCGGGGGCTACTCCTTTCAGACAAAAGCAATGTCCAGTACCGTGAGAGGCACGTCTGGGAATCCGAGACCACATCCAACACTTGTATGATGCTGGAATCCTGATTGAGTGTCAGTCTCCCTGGAACACTCCACTTCTACCAGTCAAGAAGCCAGGGGGAAATGACTATCGCCCCATCCAGGACCTTCGCACTGTCAACAATGCAGTACTTACCATCCATCCAGTGGTCCCGAGCCCTTACACTCTCCTGAGCCTCTTGCCCGCCCAAATGAGCTGGTTCACTTGCCTCGATCTCAAGGACGCCTTCTTCTGTCTCCAGCTATCACCAGCCAGCCAGCCCTTGTTCGCCTTTGAATGGGAAGAGCCACACACCGGGAGAAAGACGCAATTGACTTGGACCCGACTGCCACAAGGGTTTAAAAACTCACCCACCTTGTTCGGTGAAGCACTGGCTACAGATCTTGCGGCCTTCCCCTGAGAGACTTTAAACTGTACTTTACTCCAGTATGTAGATGACCTGTTGCTAGCCAGTCCCACCAAAGAGGACTGCTGAAAAGGCACAAAAGCCTTATTGGCCCTACTCTCCGCCACAGGGTACCAGGTGTCATGGAAAAAGGCGCAAATCTGCAAACAAAAAGTCAAATACCTTGGGTTTGTTAAATCAAGAGGGCACTGGGCACTCAGACATGAAAGGAAACAAACCATTTGTTCAATACTTCGGCCGAGCACCAAGAAGGAAGTCCGTGAGTTTCTCGGGGCTGCCGGATTCTGCCAGATCTGGATACCAAGTTTCTCTGAAACTGCAAGGCCACTGTACGAGGCCACAGCAGGGTCTGGTAAAGACCCCCTAGAGTGGGGGCCTAAACAAGAAAAAGCCTTCAAGGAAATAAAGAGACTCTTAACCAGTGCTCCAGCATTAGGGCTGCCAGATGTGACATGGGACTTTAACCTCTTCATACATGAGAAAAATCATACTGCACTGGGGGTTCTCACACAGACAGTTGGACCATGGCAGTGCCCCATCGCACATCTGTCTAAACGACTAGATCCTGTGGCCGCGGGATGGCTGCCGTGTCTCCGGGCGTTAGCTGCCACAGTAGTCCTGGTCAGAGAAGCAGATAAGCTTACACTGGGTCAGAATGTGAATGTAAACGTTCCCCATGCTGTTACCACACTGATGAGACAGCCAAGGCTCTCAACCTGCTGGCAGGCCAGCAGACTAAACTGCGTAATGCCATTTACCCAAATCAGCCTGGCTTTGGATTACTTGCTAGCCACAGAAGGAGGTGTCTGCGGTAAATTTAATCTCAGTAATTGTTGCCTGCAAATAGATGACAAAAGAAAGGTCATTGAAGAGATAACTGATAAAAAGACCAAAATAGCCCATGTTCCAGTCCGAAAATGGGATGGATGGAATCCAAAGGAACTGTTTGGAGGCTGGTTTTCATACCTGGGAGGATTTAAAACTCACAGGGATGGTCCTATTTCTATTCGGAACCTGCCTTCTCCTCCCCTGCCTCTTGCTGTTACTTATGAAGGTAGTTAGTAATTTAGCAGAGGCTGTTGCAAATAAGGCAACCACAACTCACCTCCTAATTTTGAGGGGATATCACCCAATGAAGAAGTTGACACCGTATGAATATTTAGGGCGTCAAGAGGGGGAAATGATGAGGGACATTTTGAATTCTGTCATCTAAAGCTTGCTGACTGGGCTTAGTTAATCATTAATGAATGTGTAGAGTGTAGAGACAATTCATGCAGAGTGATTTGTAATCTGTCAAAACTGGGAAATTGATCAAAATAATCTAAAATGTTCTTGTGCTTGTTCCGCTTGAATGTTTTGTGCCCAATTTGCTTTGATTGAAAGAAACGATTACTCCTTGTAATTAACATGCCATAATCTGTAGTCACTGTAACCTATCTGAAGGAATTGTGCAGTCCAATTAGTAAATGCCAACTGTGGCTGTATAGCCTAGTATGATCTATAAAAAGGAAAATCAAGTTTGTGACGGAGCCCAGAATTTCAGAGCGTTAGCTCATCTGGGTCCATTGACGTAATAAACCTGAGTTCTCCAACTCTCTGAGTGCACTGCTTGGTTTCTCGCGGAACTGGTTTTCCTGCAACAAAACCACACACACACACAAATTTTAAGGTTAATTGTTCTCCAAGTTTTTTTTCCTTTTCAGGTTTCAGAGAATAGTTATAAGTTTTATTTATTTAGTGAATGGAAGAAACACATTTTCTGACAAAAGATTCATCACCATCTTTGACCCTCCATTAGACTCAAATGGGTAGAATTGGAGTCCAATGTATACAATATACATGTTTTAAATTCATAAAATTACAATGAGAAGGTTTTCATGATTGAGGTAGTCCAGGAACTTCTAGACCTAAAATATTAGCCAATTAGTTAACTACTTAGCTAATAGTGTCAGCCATGGGAAAAGGGAAGCGAGAAGATAATCTTTCCTACTCACACAAGCAGAATGCTTTATTTTTTCCTCGGGTATATAAAGTATGTCACAGGAATGATTTCAGGATTAAAAACAGTATTTTGTCAGGGTTTCCTTTGTCAAACACTACTGCTATCTGCAGATTTCAAATTCCTGAGTGATACTATGCACTGAGGAAAAAAAAGAAAAAAGAACCTGAAGAACGAGAGGAATTACAGGTTTCAGAAGACCAGTTACGTTTGTTCTTCTGGTTTGCTTTGATCTAATATGAAATACAAGTTTAAGCACAGATTATTTGGTAAGTTTAGGCTCAGTTTAAGATAAAGAAAATGTGGTATTTTTCATTATACCAAAGAAAAATTACATATTTATATCCATGGCAGCTACGGGAAGTTGCCTAGTCAATATCCGTTTTCCCCTTTTCTCTGCCAGACGCAGTTTTGTTCAGGGCAGCAACATGTCCAATCAAGACTATTTTCCTTCCCATACTCCTCTTGCAGGTTGTGATCACTGTGGCCAATGAAATGTAAGCAGAAGATTCTTTGGTATGGCTTCCAAGAAAGCTTTTGTTTTTCTGATAAAAGACACACTGAGCTATCCCTTTGCCTTTTGCCATTTGTTCTTTTTCTTCTTCCTGCCTGGAAGAAGGCCTTACTTCTGGGATCAGAGCAGCCATCTTGTAACCATAAGCGGACCATAAGAATGAAACCCATGTATTAACTATGCCAAAGCCAAGCGATAACGCTACCAAGTCCAAGCTCACTCTGCTCGCCGCAGGACAGGCCAATGAATCGGAGATGAGGTGTTGAGGCAAGGAATACGGTTTTATTTGGAAAGCCGGAGGACCAAGAAGATGGCAGACTAGTGTCTTCAATAAACCATCTTGTTGGGGTCTGGATCCCAGTTTGCTTTATAGAATCAGGGAGGGAGAGGCGGTGAGGAAGTAAAGTCAGAGAGCCATCAGTCTTACAAAAGATCTCCGGGAATAACCAGCCTCCGTGAGGGGATATGTTAATTTCAGCCATTCACACAGGTGGGCAGGGCAGATTGTCTGCCTGTGAGCTGAACAGAGGCACTTTAGTTTAACATTCAGGCAGAGGGGCAGGGTTCCCTGAGGCAGCCATCATGTATGATTACAATAAAAAAGCAGCAAAAAGCAAAGGTTAAAGTCAAAGAAACAGATCTAACATGGAGTCTGATTTACCTCTACATGGTTACAATAGGAACATGGGACAATCATGACATATGGAGCTACCACACCAATTCCAGACTGCCTACCTCCAATCTTCTTGGTTACTCGCCAACAAATGCAGTCCTCACTAAAATTCAGAATTAATACTGTCTCCTTGCTATGGCTAGAAAAAAAAGAACAGTCTTCTAAAATATGTATACCATACTCTATAGATGCTCTTCTTGGATTTTTCTGCTGTCTTAAGGAACTGCATTTTGCAGAAACCAGTGCTCTCTGTGACTCACCTACCTAGTATTTGATCAAGAAACCACACTACTCCCTGACCATGAAAAGAATATCTCATACTTGATCATTTAGTGCATTTGATTTTACACAAGACCTCAGTAAGTCTTGCATATCACCGTGAGGAAGGATAACAAGTGGCTGCAGTAGTGTAGAAACAAGTACTGGCCAAAGCAATCACCATGCCAAGTACATAAAGAATATACAGAAAAATATAACTATGCTTTTCATTTTTAATTAAAAACAAATAGAGGAATCAAGATATCAAGAGGGATCCTAAAATGAGAATAAGTAGTCTGTACTTCATAGAAAGCCATCTGGCAATACATATCAAAAGTGTTGAAGGTGTGACTATTCCCCTTAATACTTAAGGAACCTTTTAAAAAGAAGAAAAAAATTAACTATTGAAAAATGATGAGAAAATAAGTAAAATTTTTGAAAACAGTGAAAAAAAAAGAAAAAAGTTATGCATGAATATGTCACTAAAGTATTTCCCTTTAAAAGCCAAAATGTATAAATACCATGAATGTCTAAAGAGGTATTATAACCATGTAGAGCTAAATCGGACTCCATGTTAGATCTGTTTCTTTGACTTTAACCTTTGCTTTTTGCTGCTTTTGTTATTGTAATCATACATGATGGCTGCCTCAGGGAATCCTGCCCCTCTGCCTGAATGTTAAACTAAAGCGCCTCTGTTCAGCTCACAGGCAGACAATCTGCCCTGCCCACCTGTGTGAATGGTTGAAATTAACATATCCCCTCACGGAGGCTGGTTATTCCCGGAGATCTTTTGTAAGACTGATGGTTCTCTGACTTTACTTCCTCACAGCCCCTCCCTCTCTATTCTGCCCTTTTATTTTACTTCCTCACCGCCTCTCCCTCTCTGATTCCTTTAAAAAAACTGGCATCCAGAGCCCAATAAAATGTTTTTTTATTTTTTAAGCTCTTTATTGAAATATAATTGCTTCACACTGTTGTGCCAGTTTTTGCTGTACACCAGAGTGAATCAGCTGTATTTATACATATATCCCCATACCCCCTCCCTCAAGATAGTTTTTTAAAGACACTAGTCTGCCATATTCATGGTTTGCTGGCTTTCCGAATAAAGTTATATTCCTTGCCTCAACACCTCGTCTTCGGTTCGCTGGCCTGCTGTGCAGCGAGCAGAGTGAGCTTGGACTCAGTAACAGTATATTGCTATTAATCAAAGAATTACAAAAAAGTTTGCCTATCTCATTGCAGTCAATTAGAGGTATTTTTTTAACTTATTATTTTCTTTAAGATTTATTTTATTATTTATTTATTTTTGGCGGTGTTGGGTCTTCATTGCTGTGTGTGGGCTTTCTCTAGTTGAGGTGAGTGGGGGCTTCTCTTGTTGCAGAGCACGGGCTCCAGGCATGCGGGCTCCAGTAGTTGCAGCACGTGGGCTCACTACTTGTGGCTCGCAGTTTGTAGAGCGCAGGCTCAGTAGTTGTGGCACACAGGCTTAGTTGCTGCATGGCATGTGGGATCTTCCCAACCCAGGGATCGAACCCATGTCCCCAGCATTGGCAGGCGGATTCTTAACCACTGCGCCACCAGGGAAGCCCCAAGAGGTATTATTCTTAATTGCTAATAGCAACCACAAAGCTTACTGAAACAACTATTCCACGCATCCGGAGGCAAAGTATCATAATCACCATTGTCATTGTTGCTGGATTACATTTATTTAACACTTATGTACCAGACATTGTACGAAATGTTTTACTGAAGTTGTCTTGTTTAATCCCCACACGATCTATTTGAGGTAGATACTAGATCCTTATTTCAAAGATGAGGAAACTGAGGTCGAGAGAGGTGAAGAAATTGATTCAAGATGGTGGAGCAGAAATTTGACCATTTGCCCTGAATTACACTAGACTTTAAAAAACTAGACTATAGACTTAACTATACTACTTCTCAATTAGTTTATACCCAAGTGAGGCAGGTTAGTAACAAAACAGGGAAGGACAAAGCAAAAATAAGAGAATGCAAGCCCCAGAGAATAAATAACTTATGGCCTCTTTCACAGGACCCTGCCAGGCGCAGCACAAACATCTGGGTCAACAAGATAAGAAAAAAAACCCAAAAAACTAAGGTATGCACTCGGGCTTCCATACATTTTTTCTGCATAAATAAACCTAGGTATAGGCTCCGAAAAGCACGGGAACTAGTCTATAAAAGGAGAAGCTCTCCTTTAGTTCGGGGCTCAGCCTTTGGATGTGAATCCACTGGGCCTGTACCGGTACAATAAACATTGCTTCCTGCATTGCAAGCTTCGGTGTTCTGCCTACCTCTACCGATTCCTCCAACACAAGCTTCTAGAAAATATTTATATTAACACCCTCTCACACAATTTTATATATTTATTAACTGAGCATGTGCCTTTCAAAAAGTCTGTTATGCCAGGCGTTGTGCTGTGTAGACCCTGTGATGTGACAAAGTGACAAATGGGAAAGGCAGAGCCAACACAAAATGTGGACATGCCTGTAGAACAATGGTTTGCTGGCAGAACTGAGAAGACAACTAGTACTTTAGCAGACTGCAGGGTGTCAAGAAATGAGACCGGAGATACAGACAGGACCAGTTATTCCTCTAAAAAGCCCTGGTCAGCCATGGTCAGTATGGACTCTCTCCCAAAGACAAGGGAAAGCTGTTTAAAAAGTTTAAGTTGCAGAGTGACACATATTAGCAGACTTTCTCAGGCTGCAACGGGGAAAATGAATGGAAGAAAATAAGACTGGAGGTAGGGAGCCAGGTATGGAACTGATTAATTAACCTGGATGAGAGATGACAATCTAGTCTAGAGGTCACAGTGAGGATGAAGAGAAGTAAATGAATTCTACAGCTCAAAGGTGGGAAAATGGAATCAACAGGACTTGGCAAAATGTGCAAAGTAATAGAGAAGAAAAGCAAGACCACCAGGCTCCTGGCTTGAACCAGGGTAGAGGTTGGTGCTGCCTACCAAAATAGGAATGATTAGAGGATGAGAATTTAGAGCTAAAATCATGAATTCCATTTCAGCTATGTTGAGTTTTCTGTGCTGTGAGACATTCAAGTGGGGACATCTGAAATAGAGGGACCTTTAGGAACTGCAGCTCAGGGTTGTTGGGGACGGAGGGCAATTTCCTTCTCTACCTATCTTGAGTTCTCATGGTTGTAACCAAGCAGGACCCTATGGGGTCTTCTCAGAACAGACCCTGCCCCCATCGCCATGTCCTCTGCTTTAGTTCCTCTCTGAAGTACCTGGATAACAATATCCGATGCACATTTCCTGACTTGTATTACAGTTGCTAAAACCCCCACCAAATAGATGTTAACTATTGTTTGACATAGACGTTAACTATTTGATGACTCGACCTCCTGGAGCCTGACATCACCCTGTTATCTCATCATCCACCAATCAGAGAATTGTGCACGAGCTGATCACATACCCTGTGGCACCCCTCCCCCATCTTGCCTTTAAAAATGCCTCCCTGAAACCCATCAGGGAGTTTGGGTATTTTGAGCACCACCTGCCTTGGACTTCTTGCTTGGCGCCCTGCAATAAATGCTGCACTTTCCTTCACCACAACCCAGTGTTGTTACTGAACACAAGATCATGTGCCCCATGCGCAGTGAAGCCAGACAAACCAAAATGTGGGAGTTTATTTGGAGCAGAGAAAGGTTTATTGCAGGCCCAAGCAAGGAGAATGAGTGGCTTGTACCAAACTCCCAGATAATTTTCGGGAAAAGTTTTTATAGGCAAAATTTGGGGGTAAGGGCTGCAGGGTGTGTGACTTTCTTCCGATTGGCTGGTGGTGAGGTGCTCCAGGAATCTTGTGCTCAGCCTGAAGTTACCATCCTCCACCTGGGTGGGGCCCTTAGTTCCTACAGAAGGACTCAAAGATATGTATATTCCTTGAGGAGGCACCAGGATCCTGCACTATAGTTTTGTTTTGGTTTTTTTTTGTAAATTTATTTATTTATTTTACTGGCTGTGTTGGGTCTTTTTTGCTGTGCGTGGGCATTCTTTTAGTTGCGGTGAGTGGGGGCTACTCTTCATTGTGGTGTGTGGACTCCTCATTGCGGTGGCTTCTCTTGCTGCGGAGCACAGGCTCTAGGCACACAGGCTTCAGTAGTTGCAGTAGCTGTGGCTCATGGGCTCTAAAGTGCAGGCTCAACAGTTGTGGCACACTGACTTCATTGCTCCGCGGCACGTGGGATCTTCCTGGAGCAGGGATCGAACCCGTGTCCCCTGCATTGGCAGGCGGATTCTTAACCACTGCGCCACCTAGGAAGCCCTGCACTATAGTTTCTTGACTGCTCCTCCCTTGTTTCTGCATTCCCTTACTTCCTTGATTAGCAACTGTTTGAATCTGCTCTTTGGATCTCAGAGAGGTGCAGGAGGCTGGAGCCTTTACCCTGCAAATAAGAAGCGGGACACAGAAAGGCTTTTGTACCTGGGAGGGCCTCACCGGGTTTTTCTGAGTTTCAATGTCAGTAGACTGGCTTTACTGGCAAGGTTTTGGATCAGGAATTGTGGCTGGACTAGTACACAAGACTGATTAAAAGGAGAAAAACCAATTTAATTCCATGCACACAGGAGATCATAAAATGATGCTCAGAGAGTGACCAAAGAAGGCAGGCAGCTTTTATATCTTTTCACATAGAGAAACAATAAATTTGTAAGGATTTGACAGGACAAAGAACCTTAGGTTTGGGTGCTTAATTAGTAAGGAATTTAAGCAAAATCTAGGTAGTAAATTAGTAAAGAAGGAACAAGGTTTATTTATACAAGCTTCTCAGCCCCAAAGCCCCTACCTCTGGCAATAAGGATGTCTTTCTACATCCCAGCACGGGAAAGGCACCTTTCACATGGGAGATTTATTTCCCGCTTTCAGGGAGACAGAGAGGAAGGTCAAAGTGTCTCTATTGCATTGGCTGTTTTTTAAGTAAATTTCTTTTTTTTTTTTTTTTGGCTGTGCCTCTCAGCTTGCAGGATCTTAATTTCCCGACCAGGGATTGAACCTGGGCCCTCATCAGGGAAAGCACAGAGTCTCAACCACTGGACCACCAGGGAATTCCCTTAAGTAACTTTCATTCAAAATAATCAATATGCCATTGAGGCTTATTGCCCTAGGCAGTGGCATGCCCTGGGCCCCACAAGGGAGGTATCTAGACTGAAGGTGTAGATGGGGAGTCATCCGCTTAGGGATGGAAGTTAGAGAAGCCACGGGATGAGTGAGCTTGCTGGGGGAGACTGGGAGGCAAAACCTAACAGGGACCAGAAGAAGGTCTTGCATGGGAAACAGAGACAGCTAGAGAGGAAAGGGGGGTTTGGTGTCACTGAGGCCCAAGGAAAGGAGTTGAGTCATTAATGGAGTTTAACGCTCCCTTCAGAATTTATTCACAAAAGAACTAGTTAAGAGTAAGCAGAAAGATTTGCCTACAAGATGATTTCAATATTGTTTGTAACAGGAACATACTGATGGTGGGGAAGCCCACCAAACAGTTGTTACTGAAAATGCTGATACACCCATACAGTGGAACGTGGTGTAGTCTTTAAATCACCTTTCTGAACAATATTTAATGACATAGGAAAATGTCAAGTAGAAAAAACATCTGTCTAAAGATATGGTCCCACTTTTGCTTTTAAAATTATGCTTAATTACACAGATATAGTCAGAGAATGTATAAACCATAAGGATATATATTAAAATGTTAACACCAAAAGTTGGAAAATGAATTCAAAAGAGGCAAAACTGGGTAGTGGGATTACTGAATAGGTGATTTGTATTTTGTTTATAGTATTTTTTTCATGATAAACATATAGTCCTTTCATAATAAAAACAAATTTAGTGGGGGTTTTGGTTAAGAAAAGTATGGTACATAACCCATAACATGCAGTGATTAAATATTATATTTATAAAAACGGTATCAACATGGAAAAATATGTGTGCTAGAACATTAAGTGATGACAAGTCATATTACTTTTATAGAAAGAAGCAGGATGAGAATTGGTAGAACCATCAAAGACAAAGCTGCACACTAGTTAAAGGGGGTAAAGACAGATTTTATTCAGTAACTGCTGAAGCAGAGGAAAGAGCCAGACTCAATTCTGATTTGTGCAGAGGTGAATGGGCATTTTAAAAGGAGAAATTAGGGAGTAGGGAGGGGCGAGCAAAGCAAAATTAGAAAAGGGAAAAGTTACAAAAAGCAGGCAAGAGGGTTGGTTAACATCAATGTGATTAGGCAGTCTGTGTCTGCTAACTGGAATTCATCCAAGTTAGGTTTCTACTATCCCACAGAGACTGGGAGACAGAGGCCCTATCATCCTGATGATTACACTTCAAAGAAATGGCTTTCAGGTCTTTGAAAAAGACATTCTTGGGCTGTAGCAGACTCACATACACCTCAAAGGGACAGAGGAAGAATTTACAACTGTAAGTTTTTTCTATCAATGCTCTGAGACTGGGAGGTCAAGGGGCTGTGGTCAGGTGTTGACAGAAACAAACAGTAATTCTTTTGTCAGCTGAGAGCTTTTCCAGACAAGAACTTAGAGGCGGCTGGGTCATCCCAGGGCCTTAGACTGCTGGAAACCAGGCTAGAGTTTGGTCAAGTCTCCTAGTATGAGGGTTTGGATGAAGTTATTTGTACCCAGAGCTTTTGCAGTTTTCAGGGCTAATGTTACCAAGATCTAAAAGAGGGGACAAAAAGAAAAAGAGGGGACAGATCCAGGAGAGGCTGTGTAGGTCTGCTTCCTGCATGACTGGGTAAAGGCCTCGGCCCCATCACTCTCATGTAAATGAGCCGTGTACTTTACTCCTTGCCTGCTCCCCAGCAGAGTCAATTCCTGGCTGAAGAGGGATCCTGGGAATACACACCCTAATGTGCTTGCTCCATGGTCATCACACCTGCTGGGCCTTGCACAAGGCCACACATCAGAGGGGGCATGAGAAAAGGCTGAAATCCTACTCGGGCTCTGTGTGCCTTGCCAAGCACCCTAACTCCATCAGCCAGAGGATGGGATGCCTTTTTCTAATCTGCCTATTCTGGAAATAACCTTTTTTAACCAAATTGTTTCTCTATACTAAGGTGATGCTAACTGTGTTAGGCGAAGGATCTACTGGAAAGCAGATCTAAGATAATTTGGGATCACCCTTTATGGGACCTTATAAAAAGACATAACTCATTTTATTTTTTTTTTCATTTTTTATCTTTTTAAAAAAATTTATTTATTTTATTTTCATTTATTGGCTGTGTTGGGTCTTTGCTACTGCTTGCAGGCTTTCTCTAGTTCTGGTGAGCAGGGGCTACTCTTCGTTGCAGTGTGCTGGCCTCTCAGTGCAATGGCTTCTCTTGTTGTGGAGCACAGGCTCTTGGCGCGCAGGCTTCAGTAGTTACGGCACATGGGCTTATTAGTTGTAGCATGCAGGCTCTAGAGCGCAGGCTCTGGTTGTGGCACACGGGCTTAGTTGCTCCGTGGCATGTGGGATTTTCCAGGACCAGGGATCAAACCCATGACCCCTGCATTGGCAGGCAGATTCTTAACCTCTGTGCTACCAGGGAGGCCCCCACACCTCATTTTAAATAAAAATAAATTTCAGCTCATTATTTTGGGTTTTGGTGGCACGTTCCACACTCTGAGGACATTGTTATGCAAACACTCTACTAACAAAAAGGTATAGAGTACCTACACTTGTGTTTACTAAAGATACAGAGGCATTACAGTCCCACCCTGCCATTCACCCTCCTACCCACACGTCCAGTACCCCCCAACCCCACTGTAACCAAGCAAGACCCTATAGGGCCTTCCCAGGACAGACCCCCTCTCCCATATCCTCTGCTTTGGCTCCTCTCCGAAGTACCTATATAATAGTATATTTTATGCACATTTCCCAAGATGTTTTACAGATGCTAAAACCCCCACCAGGTGGAAGAAATTAACACACCCCCTCTGGAGTCTGGCTGCAACCAGGAAATATTTGCAACAACTTACGGCCTTTTTACTTTACCTAACCAACAACCAATCAGAGAATTGTGCAGAAGCTGATCACATACCCTGGGACCGACCTCCCTCACTTTGCCTTTAAAAACCCTTTGCTGAAACCCATTGGGGAGTTCACGCTTCTTGAGTATTAGCTGTCTGGACTTCTTGCACGGCGCCTTACAATAAATCTTGCACTTTCCTTCACCACAACCCAGTGCCAGTGGATTAGCTTTACTGCACGTGGGCAAGCGGACCCCAGTTCTGCTTCGCTAACGTCAACGCCAGCTTCATTTACTGAGTTTTTTAAAAATATTGCAAAGCAGGGCTTCCCTGGTGGCACAGTGGTTAAGAATCAGCCTGCCAGGGCAGGGGACACGGGTTCAGTACCTGGGCCGGGAAGATCCCACATGACACAGAGCAACTAAGCCCGTGTGCCACAACTACTAAGTCTGCACTCCAGAGCCTGTGAGCCACAACTCTTGAGCCCATGCACCACAGCTGTTGAAGCCCGCCTGCCCAGAGCCCAATAAGAGAAGCCACTGCAATGAGAAGCCCACGCACCACAATAAAGAGTAGCCCCCACTCACCGCAACTAGAGAAAGCCCATGTGCAGCAATGAAGACCCAGTGCAGACAATAAATAAATAAATATTTTTTTAAAATATATTGCAAAGCAGGTGGCAAAATTACCAATTGGCTTTTTTCATGTCAGCTTAGTGACCATAATGAGGAATTTGATTAATAGCTAAATTCCATCCTACAGATAGTACTGGAACTAACAAGGCTTTCAAAGTGAAAATTTGCATGTGGAAGCAATAGATATTGTAATCAAGAAAACATAAAGACTCCTTTACCCCAACTTCAAAACCAAAGATCAATCAATAAAACAAACAAACAAACAAACAAAATCCAGTGAAACTCTGACTATTCCAGCTTAATTAGCACGACTAGGAAAAAAATGAAGATCAGGCAACACACGATTTCTTTTATACTGGAAAGGAACAAAAAGAGATGAACTTTCAATCCAAACAAAGGCACATCCGGCTGTGAAAGGCATGTCCTGCAGAGAATTAGAAGAGGGACAGTCTTCTGCTTCCCCCACATCAAGGCTAAAACAATACACAATGTCTCGCAATGTTTCAGCTTTGGCTTTGCCTTCCTTTGAAAATGCTACAGTGGAACTGATTAGTGCGGGGTGTGGCGGGGGGGGGCGGGGTGTGGGGGGGGGTGCTGGGCTGGAACTAGGCCTTCAGTGTGCAGGCTCCCTGTGCTCGCCAGCTTGGGTGTTAAAAATGCAGAATCCTAAACCTCTTCTCTCTGAAGATTCCAATCCAGGAGCCAATTTTATGAGCCCAGTTCTTATATTCCTTCACATCCAGAAAAGCACTCAAACCCTTCATGGTAACATCTGCTCCTCATGACTAGCAGTAACCTGCATGAGACTAGCAGAAACCTTCTGTAAAAAAATATGTGCTTGATGGCCTGTACTCCCCCATCACCAGAATCACATATATGCTCACCTTCTCCCCCCACCACACTGCCTCTTTGGAGCAGTTTCTCAGAGCTATCTGAAATGCTGTCTCCCCAGCTGCAGTCCCCATTTTGCCCCAGATAAAACTCAACTTACAACTCTCACATTGTGCACTTTAAGTTGACATAAAGCATCACATTTAGAGGAACGTGCATAAGGTCTCCAATATTAATCATAAAATTCAATGCATTTTTAATATGTGGACACCTAGATAACTACCACCCAAAGCAAGTGAGGGGACATTTGCAACATGTCAGCAGGCTCCCCCATTACCCCTCCCAGTCAGTACCTCTCCGCAGAGGTAACCACCATTCTGACACCTGACATCATAGATTTGCCTTTTCTTGAACTTCATGTAAATGGAATAATATAGTATGAACTTTTTTTGTCTGACTTTTTTTTTGGCTCAACATTACGTGTGTGAGAGGCATCCCTGTCACTGAGTGTAGCAGTAGCTTCTTTTTGTTTTCTGTGTACTATTCCATTGTGTAAAAATACCATGTTGTATTTGCCCTTTCTCACGTTGATGAACATCAGTCATTTCAAGATTGTCTGGCATTTCCATTTTGTATGGTGGCTTGATATGATTTCAAATCCACTTGTTTACGACAAAAATGAAGTTCTTGTTAAGGGTGAAGTTATTGTTTTGGTATCAAAGTGAAATCATATGTTGGGATGTCATCATCCACATCTGGGGCTGCAGACAAGTAGTCAGTAGCTCAGCTGCTGAGGGGACCTGCTGGAAGCTGATTAACAACATAAGAAGAAGCAACTATGATG
The DNA here is from genome assembly GCF_030028045.1 of Hippopotamus amphibius kiboko. Lineage (NCBI taxonomy): Eukaryota > Metazoa > Chordata > Mammalia > Artiodactyla > Hippopotamidae > Hippopotamus > Hippopotamus amphibius. Next base: position 217,831,595 of record NC_080186.1, on the reverse strand, counting down.
AGGGGGCTCTTAGACTACAGATACCTACAGTTTGTGAGGATTATCCCATACCTGCCACCCTTTGCGGACCTAAATAGCCTTCTGAAGATCATCGGGCATTAGCTCCTGCCATGGTAAAGGCAACCCTTTTATCCACAGCAGCAAAAGCCATGCAGCAGCCCAGAGAAGATCATCTCGTCTGCCAACACCAGCACCATGTTTCCTTGGCAATGTGCTCTAGCCACAGTGGACTTTTCACTTTTGTTTTGCTGGCAGCTGGATGTCAGCTTGCTGTTGGTTAAGCTGCCTCTCCTGAGAACCAATTTGTACAAAGGTACGCCTTGAACTAAATTAGACTTTATTCCTTTTATCTCCCTTGCCTGGAACAATAGAGCCATTAATCTATCATTTGTTTGGAGTATGTTATTTCTTTGTTGACTTATTAAGAGACATTATCCTGTATGCTATTGTCTTGTGAAATTATTATCATTCCGGCAGTAAACTTGTGTCAAATGAATAAATAAATATCAGCAAGGACAATCTCAGTCTCTGAGCATAGTTTGCCACCACCACCCCCAAACACATAGGAATTTTAGAATCAGTTTCTCCATTTCTGTAAAAAAGGCAATTGAATTCTTGATACAGGTTGCATTCAATCTGTAGATCAATTTGAGGAGTACTGTCATCTTAGTATTATGTGTTTCAACATATAAACACTGGATATCTTTTCATTTCTTTAGATCTTAACTTTTTTTTTTAACATTGTTATATATGGTTTTCAGTGTGCAAGTCCTATACCTTCTTAGTTAAATTTATTTTATTCCTTCAGATGCTATTGTATATGAAATTTTCTTAATTCAATTTTCAGATTGTTCACTACTAGTGTATAGAAATAAAACTGATTTTTGTATACTGATCTTCTATCCTGCATTTTTTGTTGCTGTTGTTGTTGCACAGCCTATAGAATCTTAGTTCCCCTACCAGAGATCAAATCCGTGCTGCCCAACCCCCCCCCCCCGCCCCCAGCCATCCCCCCATGGAAGCTTGGAAAGTCCTAACCACTGGACCACCAGGGAATTCCCTCCTGCAACTTTGATTAACTTGTTTATCAGCTCTAATCATTTTTTTTCTGTTTTTTTTTAGGGTCTTCTATGTACAAGATCATGTCATCTGCAAGTAGACATAGTTTTACCTTCTCCCTTTCAATCTTGATTCCTTTTTTTCCTTTTTCTCACCTCGCTGCCCTGGCTAGAACCTCCAGTACAACATTGAAGAGAAGTGATGAGACCGGATATCTCAGTCTTGTTCCTGATCTTAAGAGGAAAGTTTTCAGTCTTTTACCATCAAGTATGACATTAGCTATGGGTTTTTCATGGGTGCCCTTTATCAAGCTGAGGAAGTTCCCTTCTATTTTGTTGAGTATTTTTTATCATGAAAGTGTTGGATTTCATTGAATGTTTTTTCTTTGTCTGTTGAGATGATCTGTGGTTTTCCTTTATTTTATTAATATCATGTATTACATTGATTGACTTTCATATGTTGAACCAATCCTTGCATTCTTGGGATAAATCCCACTTGGTCATGGTGTACAGTCCATTTAATGTGATGCTGGATTTGACTTTCCAATATTTGTAGAGGATTTTTGCACCTGTGATCATAGGTGATACTGGTCTGCACTTTTCTTGTAATGTTTTTGTCTGGCTTTGTTATCAGAGTAATACTGAACTCATAGAATGAGTTATAAAGTATTTTCTCCTCTATTTTTTGGCACTGAGAGAAGGATTACTGTTAATTCTTTAAATGTTTCATAGAATTCAGCAGCGAGGCTGGTGCCTGGGCTGTGTGTGTGTATGTGAGTAGTTTTTGATTACTAATTCCATTTCTACTATCGGTCTATTCACATTCCCCATTTTCTCTTGAGTCAGTTGTGATTGTTTTTAGAAATTTGTCCATTTCACCTAGGTTACTAATTTGTTGGCATACACTTGTTTATAGTATTCCTTCATAATCCTTTTTATTTCTGAAAGGTCAATAGTAATTAATGATCCCCTCTGAGTCCTGATTTTAGTAATTTGAGTCTTTTCTCTTTTTGGTCAGTCTATCTAAAAGCTGTGAAAGGATTTCAATTTAAAATGGACCAGAGGTATGAAATGGAGAGTCTCTCATACACCCTCAGAATAATGAAATATAAGAATTGAGTGACTGTAAAATATTGGCTATATTCCCTGTGTTGTACAATATATCCTTGTAGCTTATTTCCTTTTTTAATTAATTAATTATTAATTAATTTTATTGGCTGTGTTGGGTCTTCGTTGCTGCACACGGGCTTTCTCTAGTTGCGGCCCAGGCTTCTCATTGCGATGGCCTCTCTTGTTGCGGAGCACGGGCTCTAGGCGCTTGGGCTTCAGTAGTTGTGGCACATGGGCTCAACCGTTGTGGCTCACGGGCTCTAGAGTGCAAGCTCAATAGTTGTGGGGCACAAGCTTAGTTGCTCTGTGGCATGTGGAATCTTCCTGGGGCAGGGATTGAACTTGTGTCCCCTGCATTGGCAGGCAGATTCTTACCCACTGTGCCACCTAGGAAGTCCGATCCTTGTAGCTTATTTCATAAAAAATAGTTTGTACCTTTTAATCCCATACACCTATCCTGCCCATTCTACTTTCCCTTTCACCATGGATAACCACTAATTTGTTCTCTATATTTGTAAGTCTGCTTCATTTTTGTTATATTCACTAGTTTGTTGTATTTTTCAGATTCCACATATAAATGATATCATACAGTATTTGTCTTTCTCTGACTTATTTCACTTAGCATAATACCCTCCAAGTCCATCTATGTTGTTGCAAATGGCAAAATTTCATTCTTTTTTATGGCTAAATGGTACTCCATTATATTGTGTAACATCTTATGGAATAACCCAAACGAACTTTTTGGCCAACTCTCTCTCTCTGTATTTATATATATATATATAAAACATCTTCTTTATCCATTCATCTGTTGATAGACATTTAGCTTACTTCATATCTTGGCAATTGCAAATAATGCTGCTATGAACATTGGGGTGCATGTATCTTTTTTAATTACTGTTTTTGGGTTTTTCAGATATATACCCAGGAATAGAGTTGTTGGGTCATATGGTAGTTCTATTTTTAGTTTTTTAAGAAACCTCCATATTGAAATTCACCGTGGCTGCACCAATTTACACTCCCACTAACAGTGTAGGAGGGTTCCCTTTTGTCCACATCCTTGCCAACATTTGTTATTTGTGTTCTTCTTAATGACAGATCTTTCTTTTTTTTTTTTTTAAATAAACTTATTTGTTTACTTTTTATTGGCTGTGTTGGGTCATCGTTCCTGCACGTGGGCTTCCTCTAGTTGTGGTGAGCAGGGGCTACTCTCTTCGTTGCGGTACGCAGGCTTCTCACTGTGGTAGCTTCTCTTGTTGGGGACCATGGGCTCTAGGTACACAGGCTTCAGTAGCTGTGGCTCACGGGCCCTATTGCACAGGCTCTGTAGTTGTGGCGCACAGGCTTAGTTGCTCCGAGGCATGTGGGATCTTCCCGGACCAGGGCTCGAAACCGTGTCCCCTGCATTGGCAGGTGGATTCTTAACCACTGTGCCACCAGGGAAGCCCCAGATCTTTCTTTTTTAATGTACATGTTTACAAGTATAAATTTTCCTCTTATCACTACTTTTGTTGCATCCCATAAATTTGGATATGTGGTATTTTTGTTTTTATTTACCTCAAAGTATTTTAACATTTCTGTAGGGATTGCTTCTTTGACCCATGGATTATGTAGGAGTATGTTGTTTTATCTTTACATACATGAGAATTTTCCAAATTTTTTATGTTATTAATATCTAATTTGATTCCACTGTGATCAGAAAACATAGCTTGTATGATATCAATCTTTTACAGTTTATTGATATTTGTTTTATGGGCTAAAACATAGTTTATCCTGGAGAATGTTCCATGTGTATTTAAGAAGAGTGTGTATTCTGCTATTGTTGGGTGAACCATTCTGAATATGTCTGTTAAGTCTAATTGATAACTAGTGTAGTTGAAGTCTTCTATTTCCTTGCCGATTTTCTCTTTAGTTACTCTATCCATTATTGAAAGTTGGGTGTACAAGTCTAACTACTACCACTAAATTGTCTAATTCTCCACTCAGTTCTGTCAAGTTTTGCTTCGTGTATTTTGGGGATCAGTTTTAGGTATTATGTGTATAACTGTTACATCTTCCTGATACTTTTATTACTATAAAATGTGACTTTTTATCTCTAGTAACTTTTTTTTTTTTGGTATTAGGGTCTACTTTGATATTTATATAGCCACTCCAATTCTCATTTGTTGTTTGCATGGTATATTTTTTCCATCCTTTTACTTTCAACCTTTTCATGTCTTTGATGAAAAACATCTTTTTATATGCTCATTGGTCACTTGAATATCCTCTTTTGTGCTTCTTCAAGTGTTTGCCTAATTTTTATTTTACCTTTTTTTTCGTTTCCTTATTAATTTGTAGGAGTTCTTTATATGTTCTGCATATAAGTTCTTTGTAGTATAATTTATTGCAAATGTCTTTTCCTAGTTTGTAGATTCTCTTTTCACCCTTTTCATAGTGTTAATAGCTAATGAAGTTCAATTTATCAAAGTTTTCCTTCATTTCATTTTTCTTTTGTATCCTTTTTAAAAAATGTATGTTCATGGAGTGTTTTTTGTTGTTGTTACACAACATTATTATGGCTATGGTTGGCTAATACATGAAATATTGCCAGCTTGCTCTCCAAAGCAGTTGTAGTAACTTTTATACTCAAATCAGCAGTATTTTAGCATTCCATTGCTCCACATCTTCCTCTTGTCAGACTTTTAAACTTTTGACGGGATAATAGATGTAAAATGTATTCTTACTGTAGTTAGAATGTGCATTTTCCTAATTACAATGAGATTGAGAATATTTTCATATGTTCATTGGCCATTTGGATTTATGCTTCTATTTATTGACTATTTACTTCTTCTGTATGTTTGAAAGATCCCAGAACAAGTGAAAAAAAAAGGAAGGTGCAGAACAATAGATATAGGGATACACATGTGTGTATATGCTTACATATGTAATATATATATATATATATATATATATGTATGTATATCTGTATTGTTTGTTTGTTTTGTTTGGCAGCATGGCATATGGGATCTTAGTTTCCTGATCAGGGATCAAACCCGTGTCCCCTGCAGTGGAAATGCAGAGTCCTAACCACTGGACCACCAGGGAATTCCCAGTATGTTTTATACTTTTTTTTTTCCTTTGGCCATACCACACAGCTGGAGGGATCTTAGTTCCCTGACCTGCTGAGGATGGCTGTGAGAGTGCAGAGTCCTAACCACTGGATTGCCAGGGAATTCCTCCCAGTATGTTCTTATATAAATAGTATATTTTTGAAAAATAGGAAGCAATAAACTTGAAAGAATTACTTAAAAGACATTTATAGTGAACTGTGAAAGCAAAATGACAGATGCGTTATAATTTGTCAAACTTATGACCAAAGTTTTCTTAAAAGGGAAAAAAGTGAAATAAGAATAAAGCTCCTGACCTGCGTGTATCGAAAGGGCATAAAGGGATGGGCTGGAGGGGCTTAAACATCATTAGAATCTGGGTGGAAATGAGGGCGACCCAGAGAGTCAACAGATGGCCAAGTGAAATCGCTCTCAAGTGAATCCATGTGAGGTCTTTGATCTCTCTCTGGTAAAGGAGTTCAAAGGAAATCCCTCTGGGAAGGAATAGAGCAGTGAAACTTCAACCGGAGCTGCATGCAAAGATCACCTGAGGTGCTTTGAAAATAAGGGCCTAGGCTCCACCTCAGGACAATTGAACCTGAAATTTCTGGATGTAGTTCTGGAAAAAAATTTTTCTTTTTAATTGAGGTATAACTGACATATAACATTATATTAGTTTCAGGTGTACAACACGATTCAATATTTGTGTATCTTAAGAAATGATCACCACAATAAGTCTAGTTAACATCCATCACCATACATAGTTACACATTTTCTTGTGATGAAAACTTTTAAGATCTACTTTTTTTTTTTTAAACAAGCTCATCTTTTTAGAAAAATTTTATTGATTAATTGGCTGCTTTGGGTCTTTGTTGCTGCACACGGGCTTTCTCTAGTTGCAGCAAGTGGGGGCTACTCTTTGCTGGGGTGTGGGGGCTCCTCTTCATGGCAGTGCGTGGGCTTCTCACTGCGGTGGCTTCTTTTGTTGCAGTGCATAGGTTCTAGAGCACAGGCTCAGTAGTTGTGGCACACAGCTTAGTTGCTCCGAGGCATGTGGGATCTTCTTGGATTAGGGATCGAACCTGTGTCCCCTGAAATGGCAGGCAGACTCTAAACCACTGCGCCACCAGGGAAGTCCCTAAGATCTATGTTTAAGATCCAAATAATTTTCAGATATACAATACATGGGAACTGTATTTTTTTTTTTTATTTCCCCTGGTGATTCTTAAGGGCAGACAAGGTTGAAATTCCATAAGGTAGACACCAATATGCAGAACATCAAAGTATATTATTTAGAGGCACGTGAAAATGCTCAATATCATTAATTATTAGAGAAATACAAATCCAAGCTACAATGCGGTACCACCGCATACTTGTCAGAATGGCCATCATTAAAAAGTCTACAAATAACAAATGCTGGGGAGGGTGTTGAGAAAGGGAAACCCTTCTACACTGTTGATGGGAATGTAAATTGGTGCAGCCACTATGGAAATCAGTATGGCAGTTCCTCAAAAAACCAAAAATAGAGTTGCCAATACGACCCTGCAATCCCATTCCTGGGCATATATCCAGAGAAAACTATAATTCAAAAAGACACATGTGGGACTTCCTTGGTGGTCCAGTGGTTAAGACTCCATGCTTTCATTACATGTGGCACAGGTTTGATCCCTGGTTGGGGAACTAAGTTCCTGCATGCTGTGTGGCTTGGTTAAATAAATAAATAAATGAGATACATGCACCCCTAAGTTCAGAGTAGCGCTATTCACAGTAGCCAAGACAAGAAAGGAATCTAAATGTCCATCAATGGATGAATGCATAAAGAAGATGTGGTACATCTCTACAATGGAATACTATTCAGCCACAAAAAAGAATGAAATAATGCCATTTGTAGCAACATGGATGGACCTAGAGATTATCGTAGTAAGCAAAGTAAGTCAGAAAGAGAAAGAGAAATACTATGTGATATCACTTATATGTCAAATCTAAAATATGACACAAATGAACTTATCTATGAAACAGAAACTTGTGGTTGCCAAGAGGGGCTGGGGAAGGATGGATTGGGAGTTTGGGATTAGCAGATGCAAACAATTATATATAGAATGGATAAACAACAAGGTCCTACTATATAGCATAGGGAACTATATTCAATATCCTGTGATAAACCATAATGGAAAAGAATATGAAAAAGAATATATATATATGTATTAAATGAATCACTTTGCTGTACAGTAGAAATTAACACTACACTGTAAATCAACCAGACTTCAATAAAATAAATTTTTTAAAAAACTGAAAAAAAAAATCATATTGTTTAGAGAAATAAGCTTATTGCTTTAAAACAGTTTCTAAATTTCCTGGTTGTCCAGTGATTAGGACTCAGCACTTTCACTGCCATGGCCTGAGTTCAATCCTTGGTCAGGGAACGAAGATCCCACAAGCTGAGCAGTGGGGGTAAAAAAATGAAGCATGGGACTTCCCTGGTGGTCCAGTGGTTCATGCTTCAACTGCAGGGGGCACAGGTTCAATCCCTAGTTGGGGAACTAAGATCCCTCATGCTGTGCCCCGCAGCCAAAAGTTAGAAAAATAAAAAATAAAATAAAATGGTTTCTATCTCAAGATACAGTTCCTTTGAATAATTTTCATTCAAAGAGCATTTATTGAGAATCTATGACACGCACAGCCCTGTGCTAGAACTGTGAGATGTTTTTTTTTAATGGCTAGAGGAATGGCTCTTACCTTCAAAGTTCTTACAATCTGCTTGAGAGATATAAATAACTAGTGATAGAACAAGGCAGAAAGAAATGCCATACTTGAAGAAACAAAGTGCCATGGGAACACTGAGGTGACTCTAGCAAGAAGACTGGGACTGGGGAACCTTTATGAAGAAACCAGGATTTGAACTCATCCTTGAAGGATGAGTGGAATCTCAGTAGGTGAAGAAGTTGGGATGGGAGGCGGACTTCTGATTGGGGGAGGAGCAGGGGCATCCTGCATCACTGATGGTATGTACTCATCAATGAAAGATTACATTTAATCCACACCTCATCTTCTCCTGGATCTGCTGCAATGGCCTTCTGACTGATCTCCACTCTGTACCTGCTCCACCCTCTGCAGCCCCCTATTCCTACCTCACACCACATAGCTCTTATTTCCATAGAACACTGGGCATTTATTATGAAATGTTCACTATTAGCCTATATCTACATAATAGTCCCTAAATTTTTTGAGATTTTTATATTACAAAATCAATGTATGCTCTTGTATCAAATTCAAATAATCCTGAAAGGTATAAAGCAGGAAGTGAAAGTCCCCCTTCCAATCTGCCTTCAGAAGTAACCACTGTTAGTAGTGTAGGTAGGTATCCATCCAGTTTCTCCATCTCTCTGATTCTCTCTCTCCAACTGCTTGTTTCTCCCTCTATATAGTATATAGATATATAGGTATAAATATACATATTACACATATTACATACATTCATATTGATACATATATAATATCCTATTCTTTATATATATATATCAGACTGTATATATGTGTATGAGTATAGTAAACTAAGCTACTGTATATATATTTACATACATATTTGATACATTTATAGAGAATCTAATACCTGTAAATACAATGTGTCTATTTATCTATACATGCACCTATATGTTCATGTGTGTGTAGGAGTATGTGTTTGCTCTCAAATGTGTACGGATTTTTGGACTAATCCTTTGCCTAAAAGATTTTGCTGGGCATATCACAGACCAGGTTAAATCCCAGCTCTTAGCATGTTGTCCCAAGTCCCACATGGTCAAGCCACTCCCTACCTACGTCTCCAGCCACTTTTCAGAGGGATGTACTTGGGGAGCAAAAGGAAGAGTGCTCCTCCTGAACACCTTCTTCAAAACTGGGGTCCTTTCAGCAATTATTTTCCAGGATCAGTGACTGAAGTTGACATATTGACATGACAAGTTGACATGACTTGTGATGGCGATAATGAAAACAGCTTAGGGGAAGTAGTGTAAAAGCAGAGGGGTGAACATGCAGAGAGGAAGTAACATGCCTGTTTAATGTGCTGCCTCGCTTCTCCCAAGACACAAAGCCCTTCCGCTCCCATCTGACACCCCCATGTTCGGGTTTGGCCTTGACACTGCAGCAGTCACACTGGGAGCTCTATAAACTGCTCACAGGTCCTGCAACAAGCCAGCTGTTTTCTGTCTGTGTTTTCACACATTTTCATTCCTCCAGCTGGAATGCCCTTACCTGCCCCAGTCTGCCAGGCAAACTCTACTCAGCTTTCAAAACTCAGCACATACAAGGGTGTTTTTTCTATTTGGAGGCCACACTGAGATGTCCCTTACTCAGTGATTTAGAAATAAGGCTGCCACAGAATAAAACAAGCAAGCATGTACACCGTGGATGTGATTAGCCCTCTGGAGGAAAAGCAAGCAACTGCGTACAAATATGTGCCTGAAGGATTTAAAGACTCTCTAATTAAAAAAAAAAAAAAAAAGTGTTAGGTAATCTGAGGGAGAAAATAAGGAAAAAGCTGTAATTTAATAAACAGAAAGACAATTAATTGTATTTGTGTTGTTCACAGTAAGACCATGTGAAGAGCAGGGTCTGGTAAACCCAGGAAGCAGCAAGGAGAGGGTGGGGGAGGGGAGGAGGTTCACAGAAACAGGCTGGCAGGAGCCCATCATTAATGTTCACTGCTGTGTGTTAGGCCAGTGTGAGAATCAATTACATTTTATCTCCTATCGGTATAAATTAAGATGTTTCCAGTAATTAGCCATTATAAATACTCCTCAGTGGGTATTCTCGTCCAGGTCTCCTTATGCTCATGAGCCTGTATTTTCGAGAATGTATGTTTAGGAGTTAGATTACTGAATCGTCAGGAGCGATCCTGTTCGACTTCACTAGATAATGTCAAATTGTTCTTCAAAGTGGTTGCGCCAGTTTCTGCTGCTGCCACCAGTGTATTGATGCTCTAGTCCTACATTCTTACCAACACTCACTATTGTCAGTCTTGTTTGCAGGTTGGATGCACTGAGAATGCTGTCTCATCACTAGTCTACTATGCATTTCTCTGATTACTACTGAGATTGTGCATCTTTTATGTTTTATTGACCAATTGGGTTCCCCTCTTCTGTTCATATCCTTTGCCCATTTTTCCACTGGGTTATTTTTATTCTGTTTATTGTTTTACAGGAATTCTGTGTGTGTCTGTGTGTGTGTTTGTTATATTCTCCTGGTCCATGGCTTGTTTTTCATTAAAAAAAAAATCCCTTGTGCCTTAATTTCCTCATCTGTCAAATGAAGGTAGTATTATTAAGCAAGTATGTATTATTAAGTGTTATTAAGTAAATATCAAGTACTTTTTAATTTAATTTAATTTTATTTTATTGGCTGTGTTGGGTCTTTTGCTGTGCGTGGGCCTTCTTTAGTTGCAGTGAGTGGGGGCTACTCTTTGTTGTGGTGTGCGGGCTCCTCATTGCCGTGGCTTCTCTTGTTGCAGAGCACGGGCTCTAGGTGCATGGGCTTCAGTAGTTGCAGCACATGGGCTCACTAGTTGTGGTGCACGGGCTTAGTTGCTCCGCAGCATGTGGGATCTTCCTGGAGCAGGGATCGAACCTGTGTCCCCTACATTGGCAGGCGGATTCTTAACCACTGCACCACCTAGGAAGCCCTCAAGTACTATTAAGCAAATATGTAACATATTTAGAACAGTGCCTCACATCTAGGAGGCACTATATAAATATTTATTATTATTATCAGTGTCTTTGGATGAAAAGAAGTTTTAATTATTTTTATAGTATCTTTTGATTAATAGACTTTTTAGTTTTAAATGTCTAAATTTATTAATCTTTTCTTCTATGGTTTGTGCTTTTTGTGCCTACCACTGACTTTTTATACTTGTTTTCTGTTTCGCCCTATGAGTATTTTAACAATTGAAGTTTTCCTTAAAACACTCTGGAACTGATTATAATTGGGAAAATAAGGAGAACACTTAAATTAAGTTTGTGTTTTAAAGGATGGTGGGTTTTCCTTCTAGACACTATCATGAATATCAAAACCATGCTTTAGTTCACTTAGTTAACTCTATAAAAGAAGGCTTTTATCTTGGCATCTATTGAGCATATATTAGTGGTTCTTGCATGGTATCTAAATTTAAATTTTTTATTTTTTGTGATTTTTTTCCCATTTTCTTTCCTATGGTTGCTTTTTCTCTCCCAAATGCTGATATTTCACATATATGCCAGAATTATTCCTTCACTCTCATAAAACTTGCTAGACTCCAACAAATACATGAATGCTTTACCAATGATCACGTCTGTTCAGTGAACTGAGTTGATTGGCTGTTCTGTGAAAGAAAACCCTACACATCACATTAGCTAAGTACTGTAGTCATCTTGCAGACTCATTCTCCATGATTAAAATCACTTCCAGGCCCCTTTGTGGTTAATTATTCCCTTCTGCTCTATTGAAGACATTGTAGTACTTGTCGGGAAAGCTTCATGGCTACAAAAGCAGTGGTAGTCACTATTCAGTGGAGATGCTGGCAAGTACAGAGCAGCACTGTCCAAACTCGTGGTCAAGATGGGCTATAAGCCACAAAATGTAACTTCACAGCACAACTTAGATAGTGAAAACAAACGCTGGGAAAGTTCCAAAGCTGCTTCCTTGAGAAAAGTCTGCTTTGCCTAGATACCCCTGGGATTCTCTTGGAGTTCCTCAGAAAATATATATTGAACTTTCTGCCACTCAACTTGTATCAGAAATCTAGCCCAAAGAAATGATACTCTGTCTGAATTTATTTTTCTGGTGTTTCATTAAAGACTTTTGCATCAGTAAAAGAAAAAAAAAAAAAAAAAAGAAATGATACTCTGGGAAGATCACCTATAGTTTTCCAAATTTTAAGGGTGCCGGGATCAACTCGGCGACTCGAGGTGAGTGACGGGTGCCGCAAGCTTGAAGAACACACAGACACAGACTGAAGAGAAAGACGGGACCGGGGGACTCAAGACCTCTAGGATCAAGAGCCTCGCTGATTGATCCCACGTTGCTTTTATTGAGTTCTCGGCATAGCCTAAGGGTCTAACACTCCCAGGTTAATCCCATAAACAATCAAAGGCCTCACATGACTGGGGGCAATGATCTTTGTTTGCCTCCTGGGTCCTGATTTGAGCTGGGCATGGAGAGCAAAGCAGCCCTGGGGGCAGGAGACCTCTCCAAAAGGATTAAGGGTCTGTGCCCCACCCGTGTTGGCCCCTCTGCGACTGTGCCTGTCTTAGGTTGTTCCTCCCTTGAGGAATCTTACCCGTCTCTGGCTAACCAGTCATCCTCCAGGGCCAAACACGGTGATATAAGGAAGGCTCTATGCACCACCCCTGTTGGCCCCTCTGCGGCTGTGCCTGTCTTAGGTTGTTCCTCCTCTGAGGAATCTTACCCGTCTTTGGCTAACCAGCCATCCTTCAGGACCAAACAGGGTGATATTAGTCTCCACGCCCCGCACCCTCAGTTCCTCCACTGCTCAAGCAGGACATTCTGAATCCCATCGCTCGGCCCACATACTTCAACATTTTCAATGCTTCAAAAAGGTTCCAGAATGTCTTCCCACATAAGGGGTCATGAAATTCTTTCTCTAAGACCATATTATTCAGAAGCTACCCTGGTTGGAGTGGAAGGAGAACATTCAGAACCTTAGTTTCTTGAAGGAACTGATATACTTATTTCTTTCCAATAGTGAGAGTCATATATTAGAACAGGTGTCCTTTGTTTCCCTGGCCAGAAAACTTAATGCCCAATTTAAATTTCAATCATATGTTAAAATGGCCATACTACCCAAAGCAGTCTACAGATTTAATGTGATCCCTAACAAAGTACTCATGACATTTTCACAGAACTAGAACAAATAATCCTAAAATTTATATTGAATCACAAAAGACCGAGAATTGCCAAAGCAATCCTGAGGAAAAAGAACAAAGCTAAAGGCATAACTCTCCCAGACTTCAGACAATACGCCAAAGCTACAGTAATCAAAACAGTGTGGTATTGGCACAAAAACAGATAGACCAATGGAACAGAATAGAGAGCCCAGAAATAAACCCACACACCTATAGTCAATTAATCTTTGGCAAAGGAGGCAAGAATATACAATGGAGAAAAGACAGTCCCTTCAGCAAGTAGTGTTGGGAAAGCTGGACAGCTACACATAAATCAGTGAAGTTAGAATATACCCTCACACCATTCACAAAAATAAACTCAAAATGGTTTAAAGATTTAAATATAAGACATGACACCATAAAACTCCTAGAAGAGAACATAGGCAAAACATTCTCTGACATAAATAGTAGCAATGTTTTCAGACTCCCAAGACAATAGAAATAAAAACAAAAATAAACACATGGCGGACTTCCTAGGTGGCGCAGTGGGTAAGAATCCACCTGCCAATGCAGGGGACATAGGTTCAATCCCTGCCCCAGGAAGATACCACATGCCATGGAGCAACTAAGCCCTGTGCCACAACTATTGAGCCTGCGCTCTAGAGCCCATGAGCCACAACTATTGAGCCCATGTGCTGCAACTACTAAAGCCCACATGCCTAGAGTCTGTGCTCTGCAACAAGAGAGGCCACCTCAATGAGAAGCCCACGCACCACAATGAGTAGCCCCCACTTGCTGCAACTAGAGAAAGCCCGTGTGCAGCAATGAAGACCCAACAGAGCCAATAAAATAAATAAATAAATTTTAAAAAATAAATAAGCAAATGGGACCTAATCAAACTTATAAGTTTTTGCATAGCAAAGGAAACCATAACAAAACAAAAAGACAATCTGGGAGAAGATATTTGCAAACAATGTGACCAACCAGGGCTTAATTTCCAAAATATACAAACAGCTCATACAACTCAATAACAAAAAAACCCCCAAACAACCCAATCAAAAAATGGGCAGAAGACCGAAAGAGACATTTCGCCAAAGAACACATACAGATGGTCAATAGGCACATGAAAAGATGCTCATCATTACTAATTACAAGAGAATTGCAAGTGCAAAATGAGGTACTACCTCACACCAGTAAGAATGGTCATCAGTGAAATGTCTACAAATAACAAATGCTGGAAAGGGTGTGGAGAAAAGGGAACTCTCCTACACAGTTGGTGGGAAAGTAAATCAGTACAGGCACTATGGAAATCAGTATGGAGCTTCCTTAAAAAAACGAAAATAGAGTTGCCATACAATCACTGCCATCCCATTCCTAGGCATGTATTTGGAAAAAAGTATAATTTGAAAGGATACATGCATCCCAGTGTTCACAGCAGCACTATTTACAATACCCAAGACATGCAAGGACACTACATGTGCATCAACAGATGAATGGCTAAAGAAGATGTGTATGCAATTCTATTTTCCCTTGGTTCTGATTTTTTATTTTCCTAAATTACTACTTATGTCCCAAATATCTGTCTCCAGCTCAGGTCATTTTCCAGAGATTCAGAACCAACTGTCTTCTCAACATTTCAGTTCAGATTTCCACATGAATCTCAAACTCAAAAATGTCTAAAATTGCACTTAGTTCCCCACCTAAAAAAAACAAATAAATCCAGCTCTTCCTTCTTGCTTTTCTCAAGCCCAAAGAATGTTAACCCCATCCATCAAATAGCCCAAGTCAGAAATCTTAGTCATCTTTGATTCTTCTCATTTTATCACACTCCATATCTGTCCAGATGTGCTAGGTTATACTGCTGTATAGCAAACAGCCCCCAACTCTCAGTGGCATAAAACGGAAGTTTATTTTTCTCTGACTACCGAGTCCGATTTGGGGCCCTGCTCCACTTTGTCACACTGCCTCTAGGTCCCAGGCTGCGAGAGTAGCTACTATCTGGAACATTCTTGGTCTCCGCAATGGAGGGAAAAGAGTTCTGATGGTTTTCATCCTGGCGATTTGATTCTCAGCCCAGAAGCAACATACATCACCTCTGCTAGAGCTGATAACTCGGCTCCATCACCCAACCACAGAAGGCCAGGAAGTACAGCCCTCCCACGTGCCCAGAAGGCACAGGGCAGAAAAGGTAATAAGCAACACTGATGACTACCACACTGTCTTAGGATGGATTCCCCAGAAGCAGACTCTGAGATGAGCATTCATTGAAAGTGACTAATTAGGAAATGCCGCTAGGAAAAAACATCAAGGCAGTGAGAAAGAGAAGTGAAAGAGAAAGAAGTGAAGCAAGTATTTGATATCAAACAAAGGCTCTAGGAGGGCAATTTAGGCTTAACTCCACGGAAGAGCCTGGAGACAGTCGTACCTGAGAGCAGTCTGGACCAGGGGCAAGGAAGTTGGAGGAGGTATACTTCCGCGCCAAGAGTCATTTGCTCGGGTTCTCTCCAGGGAGATGTAATCCCAGGTAGGTCTGGCTCTCCTCGCCGGCGTTGGCTGTTTGAAGTGAAAGCATAGCATGAAAATCATAGAGGGATCCAAAAGCACACAGGTGGAGCACTGACATCATCTGCCACAACCACCCCTCCCAAACCTATAAATCACAGCATCCTGGGCTTCCTAGGTGGCGCAGTGGTTAAGAATCCGCCTGCCAATGCAGAGGACATGGGTTCGATCCCTCCTCCAGGAAGATCCCACATGCCATGGAGCAACTAAGCCCGTGTGCAAAAAAAAAAAAAACAGTTAAAAAAAAAAAATCACAGCATCCTAATAGTTGTACCTCCTGAGTACTTCCTAAATCGTCCCATTTCTCGCTACCGTTGGTCGCCCCCTCCCTTGAGCACACCTCCAGCCCATTATCCTTGATCTTCTGCACTACTGCAATCAGAATCACTAAGAATCACTTTCTGATTTCCTGGTGACATCTCAAATTTGTTATGCCTGCTTTCTAATCAAGATACAGTCCTTATTTTGCAGATGAGAACACTGAGCCTCAGAGAAGTAACTTGCCAATTCAGTTAGTAACTGGGAGAGCTAGAATATGAATTCAGTATATATTAACTCCAAAATATTTCCCATTATATTTCACTGCTTTGGGATCATGATTAACTGTCCACCTTACCCTGATTATTACCCAATTCTATAAGCTTCAAACTCAATTTGTTTTAAGCCAAATTTAGCATGTTCTTTACCTCTCTCACCAAATGTCCTGCTCTTGAATTCCAGTGTCGATAATGACCCTGCCATCTTTTGGTGTCTCTTTCTCTTTCCTGTCTTCTAACTTCTCAGTGCCCATCGCTGCGGGTAGGGCTGGCGTTACGTGCCTGGCAAGTACCCACAGGTGGGAGGTCCTGGAGCTGGGCCCAAAGAGGGCTCATTAGTAGTGGATATCATTCCAACCATATTCTGTGCCAAGAAATGAGATCAGAATCCAGGGAATGAAGCCAAAGTTGGCCAGTCAGTTTGCCAAGCTGGAAGTTCTTGGACACATTTATAAGCAAAGGGAAAGAAGCCAGTGGAGACGGTGAGACTGACTGATGATGGAAATGAAAAAAACAGTGATGGATGGAGCAGGGTTCTGGGGAGGCAATGAAAGGGATCGCCAAATGGCTCTTTGGGAGTGAACTGACTCTGAAGACTGAGATCTTGAGGAGAAGGAGGTATATACGCCTGGCTTATAGTAGATGCTCAAAATAATATTGAAACGTCTTAATGAAAATATCTGTCCTCTATTCCCTAGAGGCAACTATTTTGTATTTTCTTTTCCTAAACCAGGCATTTATCTTCATATTTCTAAGTAATACATTTATACTGTGATTTCTTCTTCTTTTTTTTTTTTGGCAGCGCCACACAGCAAGTGGGATCTTCCCTGAGCAGGGATCAAACCTGTGCCCCCTGCGTTGGGAGTGCAGAGTCTTAACCACTGGACAACCAGGGAAGTCCCATATTGTGATTTCTTGATTTATCAATTTGAAACTATTAACTTCCTATTAAGTAGATGATAATTTAGTCTGTTGTATTACCACCTCCTACTTCCACTCTCCTTCTCCAGGATACAAAATGCTAGCTAAATCAGTAGCCAATATATTAATTTTGGCTATGTAAATATAGTTTAGTGATGATCCAGTTAGTTATATATTGTAACTTGCACAAATTTTTATTTTTCCTGGAATTAATAATTTTTAAAATTCTGTTTTCTCTGTACTGATCTTTAATATTTTCCCAAGTGGTGCATCTGCTCTGTAAAAATATTCTCAGTAGGTTTTTTTCTTCCTCACAATGCTTGAGCATACTGATAACCTATTTCCATTTTTTATTTTTTATTTTTTTCTATTTCCATTTTTTGTTCAGAAGCCTCCCTCCCATAGAACTCCACTTTCCTACCACAGTCTGGAAGGGTTGCTCTTAAGCCCTTCTGCACAGCTGTCATCCTGAGAATTCCCATCTCTCTCAAGCTGTTTCTCTTGTGTTGCGTTTCCTTTTCCTGGATCCAACAATATTATTTCCTTTGGTTTGTTTGCTCTCTGCATTTGCTGAAGCACAGCTTTCAGCAGGCTCTAAGGAAGGAGAGTGTCTTAACCAACCCCCACACTTGATTCATGGTTTAGCTGGGTAATTTTTAAAGGCAGTCCTCCATTATCTTCTACTATCCAGTGGTGTTGAGAAGTCTTATGGCACTCTGATTGTCATTATTTTATATGTAACCTGTTTGGCCTCTCTGAAAGCTTTTAAGGTTGCCTCTTTATGTCAGGTGTTCTGAAATGTCAGGGATGTGCCTCTATGGATGTTTTGCTATTCATGATGCTAGCACTTAAAGGGCCCTTTCAGCCTGGAGGCTCTGTGTCCATCACGTGTGGGAAATTTTCTTGTACTGTTCCTTGCAAAATTTTCTGTCTTCCATTTTCTTTTTTTTTCTTTCTATGATTTCTGATCTCTCAGATTGATGCTTTATGGCCATGCCACCAGTCCCCTTCTGTTGTATTTTCTTTTTGTCTTTTTGTTTTGCTTGCTGGACAATAACCTTGACTTGACTTTCCAACTCTTCTGTCACAGTGATTTATTTCAGCTTCATATTTTTCAGGTTTCCAAATGTTCATTATTATTTAGTTTTTCATAGTACCCCATCCTTTTTTTTATGGATGCAAAATCTTCAGTTATTTTCCCAAGGGTATTATTTATTGGTTGGTTTTCTTTTCTTCTGTTTTATTTGCGTCCATCAGGTTCCTTTTTTTTTCTATTTGTTTTGTTCTATCTTTTCATGTTGGGGTTTTTATCAAATGTTTATTGTTTCTGGTATGAAATATGCAGAATCCAGACAAATGCCATTTAAATATCTATATGAATTGTGACCTGAAAAACAGGAAAAAGAAATGAAATGATCATGTTCAAAGAGGATTAATAAGAATAAAATGTATGTAGGAAGAATCATATGCAATGTCATTAAGACAGCCTTTAAGTCATGCAGAAAGACATCATAATAGCTTTTAAAAGCCAAATAAACACACATTTAAACAAGGAACAAATAATGGACTATAACTTATGGGGAGGGCAGGGTAGGGTAGCAGATTCAAATCAGACAGAAGAATAGGTAATATGTGACTTGAATCTAGGGGATGTGTTAGCCCAAGACCATCCCTTTTAAGATATAGAACTGTATTAAATGGCTCATAATGTCCCATTAGCAAAGTATAAAAAATCAAACCCCAAGTCCCAGTTAAAGAAAAAAATCTCAGGACTTCCCTGGTGGTCCAGTGGCTAGAACTCTGCACTCCCAAAGCAGGGGGCCCGTGCTCAATCCCTGGTCAGGGAACTAGATCCCACATGTCGCAACTAAAAAGATCAAGTGTGACAAAACTAAGACCCAATGCAGCCAAATAAATAAATAAATAAATAAATATTTTTAAAAAAATAAATAAAGCAAAATCTCTCTAGTTGATATATAACCACAATTGGCTGAATTAAAATAAGAACCCCAATTTGCTTAGATAATATAATTGTTTTATAGATATCTTTTGATTAAAGGAAGATTAGAATTACTATAACAAAGAAAGTAAAGCACATCTATAATATTAATCCTTTTGTGCTAAGATTAATCATATATTAATTTTATATTGTTGTGTAAGAAATTATTACAAACATAGTGGCTTAAAATAACACACCTTTATTAACTCACAGTTTCTGAGGATCAGGAGTCCCAGCTGGTCTTCAGCTCAGGGTCTCACCAGGCTTCCATCAAGGTGCTGGCTCACTGCATTTTCATCTAGAGGCTGCACTGAGGAAAAACCCACTTCCAAGTGCATTCAGGCTGTTGGCCTTGCAGCTATGTGACTGAGGACCCTGACTTTTTGCTGGCTATTGGCTGGAGGGCCCTCAGATTCTAGAGGTGTCCATGTTCCAAAATGAGTCCATAGTGCTACATGGGCTTTTCCTTAGTCCATGGAGCTGCGGTAACAAGGTATTATAGACTGAGAGGCTTATAAACAACAGCAGTTTATTTCTTCCAGTTCTGGAGGCTGGAAGCCTTATAGCAGCATAGCCAGGTTCCAGTGAGAGCCCTCTTCTGGGTTGCAGACTGTCAACCTGTACTTGTGTCCTTGATGAGGAAGATTTGAAATCTGTAGTTTGAGGCCAGCTATGTGACCCCTGCCTGTTAATAACTGCATAGGAATGATTGATATAAGTATAAAATGTACTGTCCCTGCCTCTGCTCGCCTTTGTCTGAACTCCTGCATCCTGTAACCCCTAGCAACTCCTGGGCATCCTGTAGCCCTTAGCAACCCCTGTGTTCTGTAACCACCTGCAATTTATAGAAACTGTGTAACCAATCAGTTAGTACCAACTGTAGCTATATGTCTTAATCTATAAAAGGAGAAAACTGGCCTGAAATGGTGCCCAGAATTTTTGGAGCGTTAGTTCGTCTGGTGCTGCTGGCTCAATAAACCTGAGTTCTCCAACTCTCTGAGTGTGGTGTTTGGTTTCTCGTGGGATCAAGTTCTGCAACATCCTCAGATGGCAGATAAAGGGCACCCGGGCTCTCTGGGGCCTCTTCTATAAGGGTATTAATTCCATTCATGAAGCCTCCACCCTTATGACCTAATTACCTTCAAAGGCCCCACCTCCTAATACCATCCCTTTGGGGGTTGGGATTGCCACATGTGAATTTTGGGGGGTTACAAATATGAATTTTAGCCGGGGGCGAGGGGTGTTCCCAACACTGCTGCCCACTGTATCAGCTCAAGGAGAATCTCTCACTCCAGTCTGCTAAAACAGTCTTCTACAACATAACGTAATCATGGGCGTAACATCTCATCATCTTTTTCCATATAACACAACCTAACCAAGGAAGTGACTTCACATCACATTTGCCATATTCTATCAGTTAGAAGCAAGTCACAGGTCCTGCCCTCACTCAAGGGGAGGGAATTACACAAAACTATGGACACCAGGAGATGGGAAATCATTGGGGCGCACCTTAGGGTCTGTCACAATGAACAATCTGTATATATTGGTATTTAAAGTATTTGTAATGTTAAGAAAATTTGGCAAATTAGAGCATCTAACAGGTTAGCTTTGCAATTCCAACTTAAAATGATTAAGTAGGGACTTTGCTGGCAGTCCAGTGGTTAAGACTCTGTTTCCACTGCAGGGGGCATAGGTTCCATGCCTGGTCAGGGATCTAAGATCCCGTATGCTGCATGGCCAAAAAAGAAAAAAAGAATAAGTAATTGATTTAAATTTGGAATTTGAGTTAAGAGGTATAAGAGAATTTTTAATGTTTGAAAATTATATTGAACCATTTAAAATATCTTAACATCCACCATACATATTTAATGTGTTATAAATATTAGAATTATTAAAGTGCATGAAAGGGTGACAGCCCGTCTCCAGAGGTAGCCAAACCTAATTCATCCCTCTTTTTATGTGTATTTTGCTCTTCAAAACGAGAAGAGGAGCTCATTTACCCTCCCCTTCAATCTGGGCTGGCCGTGTACATGACTGATCAAGAGAATGTGGCAGAAGTGACATTCTGGACTTAAGCCCAGGCTGTACAAGGACTGGCAGCTTCTATTTTCTGCCTTTTAAAAGGCTCTTTATTAGAACCTGGCTGCCATGCTGTGAGGAAGCAAATCATATGTCTGATTGCAGAATATATAAAGAACTCTTAAAACTCAATAAGAAGACGACAAAATCCAATTTAAAAATGGACAAGTTTTTGAACAGCTATGTCACCAAAGAAGATACAGGAAAAAAAAAAGAGAGAAAAAAAAAAAAAAGATATAGGAAAAGCCAATAAGCACATGAAAAAGAAGCTCAACATCAATTATCAGAGAAATGCAAATTAAAACTACAATAACATGTCACACCTGCTGAAATATAAAAGACAGCATTACCAGTGTTGGTGATGTTATAGAGAAAGTGGAACATTCGTACGTTGCTGAGATGAATGTAAAATGGCATAGATGCTTTGGAGAATAGTTTGGCAGTTTCTTGAAAAGTGAAACGTGTATTAAGCATGTCTTTTCATTCTGAATTTGACATCTGGGGCCTTTCAGACACTAGGTAGGGAATCTGCCCTGCCTGGTCCAGCTAGATAGTAAACAACTCCTCAGGAGGGCGCCTTTCGTATGCAAACCAACCAATCCAAAAAGCAGCCCCACTCTCTTCTTTACGGAGCTCTGCACACAGAGCCACTATCCTGCTCTAATCACCTAAGGGCCAGGTACAACTAGGGGCAGCCTCTATGCACCAGAACTTACTGAAATTATTTAAACCAGCCAATCCTAAATGCACTTACCTTGCCTTGCTTGTACCTTTCTTCAGAAACCACAATAAAGTTCCTTGCCCACGTTTTCCCTTTCTGCCTCCTGACCAACCCACTGCTTCCGGATTCGGATTCGGCCCTGCCTGGCCTGGCCTGCCCCCTCTTCCTCGGAACTGTGAGTAACAGACTGTCTTTTCAATGAAAATCATCTTGTTGGCCTCACCATACATGAATAAAAATAAGACCAATATTTTAAAACAATGTGTACCATATGATCCAGCAATTCCATTCCTAGGTATTTAGAATTTACCCAACTGAAATGAAACTATTTCCACACAAAGATTTGTACGTGAATGTTCACAGTAGCATTATTCATGATAGTCAAAAAGCAGAAACAACCCAAATGTCCATCAGCTGATGAATGGATAAACAAAATGGGTTATAGCCATACAATGGAATATTCATTCAGAAACAAAAAGGTTTAAACTACTGATAGATGCTAAAACATGGACAAACTTAAAAATAATTATCCATGTGAAAGAAGCCAGGCATGAAAGACCACATACGATATGATTCCCTTTATAGAAATGTTCAGAGGAGTTCCCTGGTGGCCGAGTGGTTAGGATTCCAGGCTTCACGGCTGTGGCCCGGGTTCAATCCCTGGTCAGGGGACTGAGATCCCATAAGCTGGGCAGTGTGGCAAAAAAAAGTCAAAATAAATAAATAAATAAGAGAAGACAAATTTATAGAGAAAAAAAGTATGTTCATGACTGCCTGGGACTGGAATGGGAACAGGGATTGACTTCAAATGAGCATGAAGGTTCTCTTTGGGTTGATGATAATATTCTAAAACTGTGATGATTGCAGGTAGTAGATACAGAACTCTGTAAATTTACTAACCGTCACTGCATTGTGTACTTAAGTAAATTTTATGATTTATAAATTATTCCTTAATAAAGCTGTTTAAAAAAAATAAGAAAGTCTGAAATAAGGAAGTCAATGCCTTGCTTCTGCCCTGGGGGATGAATATAATATTTCAGAAGAAATGTCAGGGCGCGGTTCAATCTTCCTATAGCTACCAGACCATGTGAGATGGAAGTTCTGTAATTGACCCAAGAAGCAATCCTCACTGGACTAAACAAAGTTGGTGCAGACACAATGGATTCTCAGCATGGAGCCATACAGCCTTAATGGTTTATTGTATGCATATGTAGGGAAAATGTGTGCTTCAAACGCAAATGAAAGCACACCCTTCCATGGTCTGATGCTAATTCTATGGGTACTATTTTACAACTCTGTACCTCATAGGTAACAGAAATGCAAATTGATATTTATAGGCATGCAAATGTCTGCAGGCAGGCAATTCCATCCTGTCCAAAAGATGTTCAATTGACTTCCCTCCCACCCCCATCCCAGGAAGAAGTTCATTTGCCTCCATTTGCACATTCATCACAATATCCCCGCTATATAAATGTGTTTGTTCTTTGACTTTTCCTTTGAACCAGTTTTAACAACTGCCTGAGTCCCTAACTCTGAGTAAAACATAATCTTCAACATGCTCATTTTGTTTCTGAATGAATCACAATTTTATCATTTTGGGTAAGTTATCTTTAACATATTGTTCTTAATACACTTTATGCTTGAGAGAAGTTTTAGGTTCACAGTAAAATTGAGCAGAAGGTACAGAAAGTTCCCATACACCCACCCTGGTCTCCCTCCACCAGCAACCTCCTCCACTATCAACATCAAGCTCAGAGTGATACATTTGTGACAATAAATGATTTTTGTTTTAATTGGGGTACAGTTGCTTTACAATGTTGTGTTAGTTTCTGCTGTACCATGAAGTGAATCAGCAATATATGTATCCCCTCCCTCTGGGACCTCCCTCCCCGCCTCCCCTCATCCCATCCATCTAGGTCACCGCAGAGCACCAAGCTGAGCTCCCTGCACTATACCGCAGGTTTCCACTAGCTATCTGTCTTACACATGGCAGTGCACGTATGTCAATCTCAATCTCCCAATTCATCCCCACCTCCCACACCATGTCCACACATCTGTTCTTATGTCTGCGTCTCTATTCCTGCCCTGCAAATAGGTTCATCTGTACCATTTTTCTAGATTCCACATATCTGTGTTAATATACAATATTTGTTTTTCTCTTTCTGACTTACTTCACTCTGTATGACAGATGCTAGGTCCACCTACATCTCTGCAAGTGACCCAACTCCATTCCTTTTCATGGCTGAGTAATATTCCATTGTATATATGTACCACATCTTCTTTATCCATTTATCTGTTGATGGACATTTAGGTTGCTTCCATGACCTGGCTATCATAAATAGTACTGTAATGAACAATGGGGTGCATGTGGGATCTTCCTGGAGCAGGGATTGAAACTGTGTCCCCTGCATTGGCAGGTGGATTCTTAACCACTGCGCTACCTAGGAAGCCCCTCATTGTAGTTTTGATCTGCATTTCTCTAATAATTAGTGATGTTGAACCCACACTGACACATCATTATCTTCCAAAGTCCAAATAACATGTTTTGTATTATCAATAAATTTTTTTGTCATCTTCATGGAATCTCAAGATAACCTTGAGGAATTAGCCTATCTAAATACAGTCTAGGGCTTCCTAGGCGGCGCAGTGGTTAAGAATCCGCCTGCCAACACAGGGGACACAGATTCAATCCCTGCTCCAGGAAGATCCCACATGCTGTGGAGCAACTAAGCCCGTGCACCACAACTATTGAGCCTGCGCTTTAGAGCCTGTGATCCACAACTATTGAGCCCATGTGCTGCAACTACTGAAGCCCACGTGCCTAGAGCCCGTGCTCCGCAACAAGAGAAGCCACAGCAATGAGGAGCCCGCGCACCACAACAAAGAGTAGCCCCCAGTCACGGCAACTAAAGAAAGCCTGCGCACAGCAAAAAAAGACCCAATACAGCCAATAAAATAAATAAATAAATAAATATAATAAATAAATAAATAAATAAATAAATACAGTCTAGATAGATACCCCGAAGTAGCAAAGTCAGCCTGCCCTTTTAGACGTCTGTCTTAACACAGTTCATTTCTTCTTTGGTGTGCTACGTGTTATATATACTAGGATGGTGTTGACTAAAAAAACATGCACAACCTAAAAGTTGAGAGTTATGTTTTTTTCAGTGGACGAAACTGAGGATTTCAGCCCAGGATATAGCATCTCAGATAACTCTGAGAGACTGCCCCAAAGAGGCAAGGGGAGAGGCAGGATATATAGGAGCTTTTGCAACAAAGACTAAGCAGTCAGAACACCAAAAGATTACGTTAATTAAAGAAAACCAGATATCTCAAGTTAAGGAATTTAGCACTTTTCTGTGTATGGGAAGATGCAAGAGTCTGGGCTTCCTGAAGTCATTCCTTTGACATGCAAGTCAGCTATCTGGGACCAGTATCCTGTGATTTCTCATCTTGAGCCTCCTCAGGGTGCACCATTTGGGGTTGCCTGCAGTGGCTGATGATTTGATGGTGGGCATTCTGCCTCCATCCTGAGTTCCCTCAGGGCTCACTGTTGGGGCAGCTGTAGTATGATGGCTTGATGGCTGCAACATCCTTTGTTTACTGATATGACAGGCAATATTTTTCATTCACAATGGCAGATTCCATCCACAGAGTGGGACTCCTCAGAGAGACAGAGGAGAATGTACCCTTTCCAAATCTCTTTATCATACCTGCACAGATCTTTGTGCTTTATTTCTTGAAAGAATCAAATGGAATTGAGCTGAATTGAATTTCACAATCCACCTAGTACTTTTGCCAGAAGCTTGATATTCATTCTAGGCTCCCTTTTTCTTCATTTTTTTTGTATTCAACAAAGAGCCATCAAACACCCACTCTGGGCAGGCACACGACTGGACCCTGGAGAGACAGTGATAAGCGGGGTCCCTACTGCATGGAACTTAAAGACGATCACACAAGTATATACTGAAAATGTGCTATGAAAGACCCCTATGCTTTAAAATCAGGGCCCCTGATTTAGGTGGGCAGTGGGGTGGGATGAGGTAAGGTTTCTCTGAAAAAATGACATTTGGGCTGAAAACTGAAGTTGAAAATAAGTTAGCTAGATGTGTGTGTGTGTGCGCATGTGTGTGTTTACAGGTGGGTGTGGCAGTAAAGCAGACCTGACCAGGCAGGTGAAAAGGATAGGATGAAGTCTTTGGGAAGAGAAAGAACATTCTGGTTGCCGCAAGGTCACCACGGTGCGAGTTTGGACAGTGAGTAAATGGTGGAGAGATGAGGCTGGTGATCTAGACAGAGGCCAAGTCTTTGGGGGACATGTTTTTGTTTTTGTCTTTGTTTTTTTAATTTTTTTTAATTTTTTTTTTTATTTTTTTTATTTTTTGGCACACGGGCTTAGTTGCTCCGTGGCATGTGGGATCTTCCTGGAGCTGGGATCGAACCCATGACCTCTGCATTGGCAGGCGGATTCTTAACCACTGCGCCACCTAGGAAGCCCTGTTTTTTTTTAATTTTAAGGGCAAAGGGAAGCAATATCTGCACCCTTCTTAAAATATTCCAAATTTGAAAAGATCATGTCATGGAGTACGGTCAGGTAACTCATTGGATATTGCAGCAGTTTAGGGTTAAAATAATGTTTTATGAACTAGGATTGTGACAGTGAAGCTGGAAAGAAATGAAGGATGGAGGAGATATTTGGGTAAAATAGAAAGATCTAGGTGATGGGCTAAATATAAGAGCCAATACAGGAGAGGTTCTAGTGAAGGATGAGTCCCAGGTTAGTGGCTTGCACTATTAAATGGGACCCTTCCCCGAGACAGGGAACATCAGAGGAGGCTGTACCCTCCCATGGCCTGTTTTAGTCTCAGGAGATCTCTCCAGCTGCTCTCACTGGGTTTGGTTCCTTGTGTGGAACCCCATGAGTGGTCAGTCTCCTTTCCTTGGAAAGTGACCAATGTAACCCCAAATGAACCTAGGTTTTTCAAAACAGAAGCCAGGAGAGGGGGCTGTCTTATGCAACATCTCTTTTTGGTCTGCCGGGAGCCCTCCGGGGATTGCCTAAAGACTCAGGCAAGGCCGAGCACTCCGGGAGTGGCCTGCAAGGCGGGAATGCCGATGAAGGCATCTTCGGTTCGGGAGAACTGCAAGGCAGTCATCCTGGAAGTACCGGTGTGAGGATTTCGCTGAGATTTAGTTTCACTATGAGTCTCCTTTGTGTACTTTTCTTTCTAGGAATGATGAGCTCTCTGGGTGAAGGGGCGCCTACGCCGCCTTCAAGAATGGTGGCTACCCCCTCGTTTTCTTGGTGTTGTGGAAATTCTATGGGCCGCAAACAAATCACATGTAGACCCTTAGGGGGCCCGGGTAATGGAGGAATGTTTAAACTTATTGTCCCCACCCTTGGGCCATGCTGGCAGTTCGGCCGTAATGGGCCATGCATTGTAATCAGGAATGCTGCCTCCCCCAACCACAATGATCCCAAACCTCTGCCCCCTCGGCCTCACAAGAGCTGGCAGGATGCACATTCTAATCATCATAATTTTTGGTATAGGATAAAAGTATAAGAACTTGGGGACTCCGGTGAAGTGAGGGTCAGTCAAACCAAAGCTGCCTATAGAATGTCCCATACACCCTTTCCTTATAAGAACGGAATATTACGGGTATCTATGTTATGTCCATGTCCTGTATGTCTGCTGTCACGTAGCATAGAGAATGTAGCTCACTGATTAAGCTTAACCTGCTGACAATGTGTCTGTCACGTCAAGCCTGGGCGCCTGAGAGGTCTGCCCTTAGAGATTGTTATCCTGTGTTCCCCTCCCCCTTGAAACCACTAGAGGGTCAAAACAAGAATGGTAATGTTATGCGTGGGGAAAGAATGCTCGACTGTTTGTGGACAGGAACGTGAAGCACTGATGAGAACTGATGATTACATAGAAGACTCATCACCTGACTAAGGATGGGCCCCCGGCGGAGTCACTGGGACGTTTGGGGGAGGGATATGGGGCCCCTAATGGAAAAAAGCCACATAGCAAGATGAAGGATATATAAGACCCGAGCAAAAATTAAACGTTGTCTCCACGCCTCTGCAACTCCACCGCCTCCTGTCTCTTCTTTCTGGCCGACTCTGCCCCTCCCAAGGGACTCCCTGGATCCTGCCTGGGCTGGACCCCGGCATTGGTCTACTACACAAATGCCTCTGAACAAAGACACATACAAATTTTCTAAACGGCAAAGGCAAGATGCTGGGAGAAAAAAAGACCCTGGGTGGGAAAAAATAAGTAGGAGGATCATGAGATACATGGTCCTGGATCTCAGAAGAAAAGTCCTCGATCTGGTGATCATTCCCAATAGGTCATATCCAATTAATCACAAGTCCTATTGATTCTGCTTCATTAATAGCTTATAAATTAATCCTGTCACCCACAGTTTCATTTCATTGCATTAGTTCAGAGGGGTGATAGGGTTTCTCATTATGTCATTACCTGAATTGCTGCATTAACAATTGTATCAGGATTGTGTTTGGCTGCATATAAAAGAAACCCAAACACAGAGTCTTAACCAAACAGAAATTAACAGTGCAGAACTGCTGCAACAGCCCAAGGAAGTTACCAAGGACCAGCCAACACCCTCCTTAACTGCATTGCAGGTGGGAGGAGTGGTGAGAATACCTACCTTATCAGGAAGGTAAAACGTGTCTAGAAACGCCCAGCAGAATTCTACTTTTGCCAGAACTGTTGTCACAGAAGTTTCAAGGGAAGATAGAAATCATAGATACTTAGCAGTTTTCTTTTCATTTATAAAAATAAGCAATGGGTAAAGATGGACAAAGAACAGGTCACTGCTGTCATACAGAGTGAAGTGAGTCAGAAAGAGAAAAACAAATATCGTATATTAACACATATGCGGAATATAGAAAAATGGTACAGATCAACTGGTTTCCAAGGCAGAAATAGAGACACAGATGTAGAGAACATATGGACACTAAGTGGGGAAAGCGGGGAGGGTTGGGGGGGGGGAATGAATTGGGAGATTGGGATTGCCATATATACATTACTAATAAGAAAAAATATATCAAATTGTGCACTTTAAATATATGCAGTTTAATGTATGTCAGTTGTATCTTAATAAAAATTCTTAAAGAAAAGAAAAAAAAAAATAGAATACGTCACTGATAGCGTTTGCCGCAGAGGCCTAACTAGCTTCACTGTGGCTAATCCTGCCCCTTTGGGCAAACCTTCTCCCTGTGACTGCTGGACGCATCATTCTCAAATCAGATCGCATCATTCTCTTGCTTAGAATACTTCAGTGGCTGTCCATGGCTTTCAGGATGAAATTTCAACTCCTGGCTTAGTACACAAGGTCCTCAGGGTCTGGCCCCCACCTCTCTCTCACTGCATCTCCCCTTTCTCTTCTGCAGGCCCCACTGTCCCGGCCACTCCTGCACATCTCGGAATTGAAGATGCTGTTAAAAATCCACACATTCACATGCTCATCACTGTTTCTCCAGGGTCTAGTAGTGTGCCTGCTCAGAGTGGGCAGTTGACAGCTATTTGTTGAATACCAAAAAATAAATAAATAAATAAGAAATAAAAGGAAATAAAATAAAATAAAGGAAGGAAGGAGGTAGTCATAGAATGAAGAACAAGCTTCTGGCACAAGCAACTAGGTGAATTGCAAAATTCAATTCAGCTTAATTCAGTTTAATTCTTTTATGAAATAAAGCATGGGGATGTGTGCATGCATGCTAAAGAGATTTGGAAGAGGTATACTCTCCTCTGGTTTTCTGAGGAGTCCCACAGGCTTCTCTGGGGATGGAATTTGCCATCTTGATAAAATCTCAAGATAAACTTTTGAGGGAATCATCCTATCCAGAGACAGTCTAGATAGGTCCCCCAGATGAGCACATTCCACGTGCCCTTTCAGAATTCGGGCCTTAACACACAGCTCTTCTGCCCAGGTGGGCTACGCGTTATAATAGCTTTACCCGGATTGCTTTTCCCCTTTCCTTCCAAGCTCAATCCTAATTTTCTTCAGACTTCAGCGGGGGTATAATTGTTTCCCAGAAGTCTTTCTGGGTCTCCTCTTCTCTCCTAGAGTTCCCCGAGTTTACCTCTGTATTTTTTTTTTCTTCCAGCTTTATTGAGATATAATTGACATACAGCACTGTATAGGTTTAAGGTGTACAGCATAATGATTTGACTTACATACTTCATGAAACGATTTCCACAAGTTTAGTGAACATCTATCATCTCACACAGATACAAAAAAAAGAGAAAAAAATTTTCCCTTGTAGTGAGAACTCTTAGAATTTACTCTCTTAACAACTTTCGTATGTAACATACCTCAGTGTTGATTATATTACACATGTTGTACATTATATCCCTAGTATTTATTTATCTTAAAACTGCAGCTTGTACCTTTTGACCACCTTCATCCAATTCCCCCCTTAAGAGTCTCTTTTCTTTTTCTTTCTTCCTTCCTTCCTTCCTTTCTTTCCCTTTCTTTCTTTCTTTCTTTCTTTCTTTCTTTCTTTCTTTCTTTCTTTCTTTCTTTCTTTCTTTCTTTCTTTTTCTTTCTTTCTTTCCTTTCTTCCTTCCTTCCTTCCTTCCTTCCTTCCTTCCTTCCTTCCTTCCTTCCTTCCTTCCTTTCTTTCTTTCTTTCTTCCCCTCCCTTCCTTTCTTCCTTCCTTTTCTTTTTTTTGGCTGCACTGGGTCTGCATTGCTGTGAGCAGGCTTTCTCTAGTTGTGGTGAGCAGGGGTCATTCTTCGTTGCGGTGCGAGACGAGTTTATCTCTGTCTTAGATGGCACTTCTCACACTGCCTTCTCATCACTGGCTTGCTGGGCCGTATGCTCCTCAAGGGTAGAGACCGTGTGGCACTCATCTCTCGGTTCTCAGTGGTGTGTGTTGTCAGTCACCGTGTTCTGGAGGAGTAAATCCAGCCCCATTTGGAATCGTTGCTCCTCTGTAGAGTAGGTGGATGTAGATAGCTGTCCATGTCGTATACATTTAACAACCTCCTTTCCTAGTGGAGAAACCAGAAAGTGAGAGATGGTGCTTCAGTGGGGATCTTTGGAGTAGTTGAGTTTCAAACCTCCTTTCCCATAGAGTGTTTTCCAAACCCAAGATGGAAATAAAACTTGCTTGAATCTCATTTTCTCTCCTTACCTCGTATATTCAGCCTTGATGGAAATTCCAAAAGATAATAAAGCAAATAAAGTACAAAGAGACAGAAACAGAGTTTGCACCATGAATCCCTACATTAGTGAGAAGTGGGCAAACACCGTGCCTTGTTCATTTGTAGAGACTTCACAGCCTGTTATGCACTGAATGTCCGTGTTTCCTCTCCACGATTCATAAACCCCCGCATGACTATATTTGGAGTGAGGAAGTAATTAATGTTAAATGAGGTCTTAAGCGTGGGCCCTGATCAAATAGAATTAGTGTCCTCATAAGAAGAGACACCAGAGAGCTCTCCCACTACCCCCCACCACAGACTTGCACAGAGGAAAGCCCATGTGAGGACAAAATGAGAGGGTAGCCATTTGCAAGCCAGGAAGAGGGCTCTCCCTAGACACCAAATTGACTGGACTTGTAACCTACAGAACTGTGAGAAAATAAGTTTCTGTTGTTTAAGCTACCCAATCTATGATATTTTGTTATGACAGCCCAAGTAGACTACGACACAGCCCTTGGAATATGCTTTCTCCATAGTGAGTCGTCAATAAGTACTTGTCAAATGTGCATGTATGTAATGATATGCCTATAAAAAAGTTTAAATATAGCTATCTGGGGAGATCCCTGGTGGCACAGTGGTTAAGAATCTGTCTGCCAATGCAGGGGACATGGGTTCGATCCCTGGTGCAGGAAGATCCCACATGCCTTGGAGCAACTAAGCCCGCAAGCCACAACTACTGAGCCTGTGTGCTCTACAGCCCACGTGCCGCAACTGCTGAGCCCGCGTGCTGCAACTACTGAAGCTGGCGCACCTAGAGCCCATGCTCTGCAAAAAGAGAAGCCACTGCAATGAGAAGCCTGCACACTGCAAGGAAGAGTAGACTCTGCTCGCCGCAACTAGAAAGAGCCCCCGCGCAGCAACGAAGACCCGATGCAGCCAAAAGTAAGTAAGTAAGTAAATAAATAAATAAATAAAATAGCTATCTGTGGGAATTCCCTGGTGGTCCAGTGGTTAGGACCCAGCACTTTCAATGCCAGGGCCCGGGTTCGATCCCTGGCTGGGGAACTAAGATCTTGCAAGCTGCATGGTGTGGCTAAAAAAAAAAAAAGGTATCTGTGAATGTTGTGACTATGGGTGATTTTCATTTTTGTCGCTTATATTTGTATAATTTGAACTTTTAATGGGATATTTATGTTACACTGTAAAGTTTTTTAAAAGCAATTTAAAAGTCATAGCTAGATGGTTTGGTATGCAGAATGGACCAGGATATAATCATGGGTCTTGGAGACAATGTTCTGGACCTTGGAGCAGCAGATACTTGCTGTGTGGGCTGCACGCGATGTCTCCCATTGGGGCAAAAGCATCTGAGGGCGTGAATTTCCCAAGAGTCTGCTTAGAGGTACTAGGAAGGAGGGCACAGATGTGAGCTCTGCAAGGCTGGGGTCAGTGTCTATTCCCAGCACCTAGGATAGTGGCACATGGTAGTGAATATTAATTTGTCGAATTAAAAAAAAAGAAAAAAAGCCCATCATTCTTCTGGTTAAATATGAAAAGAATAATAAATTTCTCAGGAGGATCAAGTGAATGATGCAAAGGCATCTTAGGCTTAAAGTGATTATATTTCTTTTGAAATTTGAGAGTGAGTATATCTAACAAAAGGAGTCAAGTTATAGGAGATCCTGATAGGGAAATGAAGGAGGGCGGAAGGTGGAGTGCTTTCTGAATTACTGAGCTACTCTCTCTTGTTCTCTTCAATAAGTTTTGTCAGGATCAGAAGGCCTGTTCTTATGAGGCCAGGACAATTGTTTGGAGGCTCTAAGATTGGAATTAATGAACCTGTCCACTCCAGAAGATGCTGACTTGTGGAACTTGAGTCTCATAGACTTCAGATTTTGATATAATATGTGTGCTAGGGACCTCTTGTGGTAACTCTGTGTACTTCATCTCTCGGCTCCTAGAAAAAACACACACACACACACACACACGCTCAGAAGTGAAATGATTGTTGTTATTTGGTGAATCAGCACAAATGTTGAATATTAAAAATGTAGAAGTCCAGATGGGCAGTAAACCTCTAAATTTTTTTCAATATCTTTAGTAATTAAAGAAATATAAAGGGTGTGTATGTGTGTGTGTGTGGGAGTCGGTGTGTGTGTGCTTAGTACTGAATTTTAAACAGTTATACCCAGTATTGGGATGAGGGAAATAGGTATTGGGCATTGCTGTAAGCTTGGGGGGAGTGCACATCGACACAACAATTAGTATGTTAGGCCTTAAAATGTCTTTAAAATGTTCACATTCCCAACCCAGTAGGTCTACTTCTAGAAAATTTTCCAATGGAAATGACTGAGGGAGTTCCCTGGCAGTCCAGTGGTTAGGGCTCTGAGCTTTCACTGTGGCCCCAGGTTCAATCTCTGCTCAGGGAACTAAGATCCCGAAAGCCAAGCAGTGTGGCCAAAAAAAAAGAAAGAAAGAAAGAAATGACATGGAGGCTTATAATATAATGCTTATAATGCTTATAATATATATAATGCTTATAATATAATATAATTGTGCTGTTCAAAGCAGCACAATTCACACTAGCCAAGACATGGAAGCAACCTAAATGTCCATTGATAGATGGATAAAGAAGATGATATATATACATACACACACACACACACACACACACACAATAGAATTTTACTCAGCCATAAAAAGAATGAATTTATGCCACCTGAAGCAACATGGATGGACCTGGAGATTATCATACTAAGTGAAGTAAGTTACACAGGAAAAGATAAATATTATATGATATCACTTATACTTGGAATCTAAAAAATGATACAAATGAACTTATTTTTCAAACAGAAACAGATTCACAGACATAGAAAGCAAATTTATGATTACCAAAGGGGAGATGGGTTGGGGAGGGATGAATTAGGAGTTTGGAATTAGCAGATACAAACTACTAAATATAAAATAGATAAACTGGGACTTCCCTGGTGCTGTGGTGGTTAAGAATCCTCCTGCCAGCGCAGGGGACACGGGTTTAAGCCCTGGTCCGGGAAAATCTCAGGTGCTGCAGAGCAACTAAGCCCTCACACCACAACTACTGAGCCCATGAGCCACAACTATTGAAACTGTGTGCCACAACTACTGAAGCCCGTGCCCCTAGAGCTCATGCTCTGCAACAAGAGAAGCCACCACAGTGAGAAGCTTGTGCACTGCAATGAAGAGTAGTCCCTGCTTGCCACAACTAGAGAGAAAAGCCTGCACGCAGCGAAGAAGACCCAACGCAGCCAAAAATAAGAATAAACATAAAAAATAAAACAGATAAACAACAAGGTCCTACTGTATAGCACAGGGAGCTATATTCAATATCTTGTAATAAACTATAATGGAAGAGAACATGAAAAAGAATATATATACATATATACATATACTGTATATAACTGAATCACCTTGCTGTACACCAGAAACTAACACATTATACTTTTTTTACTTCAATAAAAAATACAGTGCTGAGAGAGTAAAGCTGAATTACAACTGTAACACATATATCTCTATACATACACACATATGACAGACAGATGAAACAGAGAGAGACACAGAGACAGAGAAGCTGAAAGGAAATTCATTAATATGGTAATAGGAATTATTTCTGTTGGGAAGTGTTATGATTCATTTTCACTTTCCCTCCCTAAAACTTTCTGTATTTATCAAAATCTAGACAATGAACATTATATTAAAGAATTATGCAAGTCATACACATATATTCTTATTATAAAACATTAGTTTGGACTTCAATTTTTTTTTAACTTATAGTGGTACTCTATGTGTTGTTCTAAAACTAGTTTTTTCATTGTATGTTTTGGAGCTATGTCTATGCTAATAGTAATAGTTCAAACTCACTTCAGTGAATATAAATTTTTACTTACAGAAAAAGATATCATTTAAAACTGCAAATGTATTTGTTGCTATCAGTTCAGTTTCAGATGCATCCTTTCAGCAGGGGGCAGGAATATCTAGTTCCACCAAAAGAGAATGTGAGAGGTTTGATGAGGTCATCCATTTCCTCTCTAATGAGAATCTAAGATTATATCTTAGAAAGAGCTGCACTGCCTAGTGAGCAGCTGAAGAACTTAAAAGCAGGCTGCTTCTGCTCATCTCTGCTGCGACTTGGAGGAACCCTCAGCATCTTGTTTAAGCTTCTTCCTGAAGCTGGAAGGTTAGAATTCTGCAGTTACATGAACTTCTTAAAGGAAGTTTGTATGAACATAAAGCAATTTGGCTGCAACTTGCAACAAAAGGTATATTATTTAATGCAGTAGAAACTAGAAGTAAGAGCCCCTCTCAAAACATTTAGGTAGATTTTTAAAATTAAACGCACACACACAGAGTAAAATATTCAAGCAACATAAAAACATTCTCCTACCTCAGATCCCAAGTCCACTGTTCTCTCTCTCCAGAAGGAACTGTTAGCGGTTATTGATGTATTATTCTAGAAGTATTTTATTTATGTCAAAGTAGTGAATACAAACATATATTTCTCCCTCTTTACTAAAGCACAAGTGGAAGCATACTGTATACATACTCTTTAGGATCATGTGATTAAAAAAACCTAACAGTATATCTGGTAGATGTTTTATGTGTGTGTGTGTGTGTGTTTCAAAAACATAATGGGGAAAAAAAAAACATAATGGGACTTCAGTAGAATTTTAAAAGATAAGTTGGGAAAATTTACATTTCTGGCGATACAATGGATATTCTGAAAAATGCTTCTGCCATAGGACCACCAGAGAATTCCCTCCTTTGACCATTTTTAAATTAGGTTGTTTGCTTTTTTGTTGTTGTTGAGTTTTAGGAGTTCTTTATATGTTCTAGATATTAACCTCTTATCAGATATATGATTTGCCAATATCTTTCTCCCATTCTGTGGGTTGTGTTTTCACTCTCTTGATGGTGTCCTTTGATGCACAAAAGTTTAAAATTTTGACATAGTCTAAAATTATCTATTTTTTCTTTTATTGCCTGTGCTTTTCGTGTCATATTCAAGAAATCATCTCCAAATCCAATGTCATGAAGATTTTCTCCTGTGTTTTCTTTTAAGAGTTTTATAGTTGCATATCTATGTCTTTGATTTATTTTCATCTAATTTTTGTATGTGGTATAAGGGTCCAACTTCATTTTTTTCATGTCAATATCCAGTTTCCCCAGCACCATTTGTTGAAAAGACTGTCCATTCCTCATTGAATGCTTTTGGCATCCTTGTTGAAAATCAATTGACCACACATGTGCATGTTTATTTCTGGGCTCTCCATTTGTCTATGTGTCTATTTGCTGGTACCACACTGTTTTGATTATTATAGCTTTGTAGTAAGTTTTGCAATCAGGAAGTGTGAGCCCTCCAATTTTGTTCTTGAGCTTCTGTTTTAATCACTGTATAGGTGACAGGACACAAAGTCTAGTATCCTCAGGGTATATATGAATCAGGGAACAGGAGGCAGCATTCTTAGTGAAAGGGCAAACTAGGACAACACCTGCCCCCCCCCCCATCCTCAACACACACACACACAACAGTAAGAAAACTCATATTTGTGGAGGAGGAAAGTCCCCCATGAAACTGGTCATAACAATTCTTGAAGAATCATTGCCATAAATAATATTCCTGTCAACTTAAATGCAAAGCCTTCACCCTATCCTCATCATATTCAGTCTTTCCCAAACAATCGTCACAAATGGTCCTGAGTACATGCCCTTCAGATGGTCTGTCTTTTGGGTCAATGAAAAGCTGTTTTGAATGTTCCTTAGATGCTTGAAGAAAACTCATTGCTAGAAAGCAGAATCTCTTCAGCTCAAAACTCTCGAAGATCTCTCCTGCCAGGTAGTGCTAGATGCCACCAGGCTTGATGTAAATGAAAAGTGTGTTTGTTGTTGGCCATGATCCAAGAAGGCTGAGATGAGGAATAGAACTGCTGCTGTGGGTGTGGGTGTGGTGAACCTAATATCATGATTCTGGATTCATATACACTTAGTAATACAACTTAAAATACATATAAAGCTAAAATTGACAGCAAACAAGGATCAATTGAAAAACTTACAGTGGAAGATTTTTCTTTTTTAAAGAAAAATATGGAAATTTATTTTGCACTTGAGGTTCCATTGTGTCTTTAATGAATTTCTAAAGTTATAATGCCTGAACAGAAGTCTATGAGGCACTGAGATATTTAATATAAAACTAAATTTGCTTTTTTCTTTCTTACAGTGGAGGATTTTAATATGCCTCAATAATTCTTAAATCAAGTAGACAAAATAAAAATCAATGAACATATAGAAGAAGATCTGAAGGACACAATTAAATAAGTCAGTATGAACTCAATGCCCATGATTTGGGGAATATGCATGTTTAACATAAATGAAGCAGTTATGTTCTAGATTAGGGTTTGGTAAACCTTTTCTGTAAAAGGACATATAATAAATATTTTAGTCTTGGAAGACCATATTGTCCCTCTCTTAACTATTCAATTCTTGCTTTTGTGGACATACACAATATGTAAACAAATGAGAGTGGCTGTATACCAATAAAACTTTATTTATAAAAACAAGCAGCAAGGGAATTCCCTGGCAGGCCTGTGGTTAGGACTCCGGGCATCCACTGCAGGGGGCACAGGTCTGATTCCTGTTTGGGGGAACTAAGATCCTGCAAGATCCACATGGCACAGCCAAAACAAACAAACGACAAGGAGCAAGCCGTATTTGGTCCATGGGTTGCAGTTTGCCAACTCCCATTCTAGCCCATAAAGCAAGTGTCAATCTATTTCAAAAACTCAGTCTCATGAAAACCATGTTCTTTGACTACAATAAAATGAAATTTTAAATCAGTAACAAACAGATGACCTAAAATAACAACAACAATCTTTATTTATCTAAGTTCAGTGTTTTCTGTTGCTGCATAATAAATAATTCCAAAACTTAATGCCTCTGAGATCAGCTGGGTGGGGTCATTCTGGGTCTGGACTGGGCTTGGCTCATCTAGTTTGAGTTGCACTTGCATTTTTGGTCAGGTGGATAGATTAACTGGGGTATGGCTAGTCTGAAATAGCCTCCCTCATAGGTGTTTGGCTGGCTAGAGTAATGAGGTTGATTAGTCTGTATGTTAGTAAATTTGAAGGTTGGTATATCATAAGACCCTTAAATTCCACTCCAGGTTATACGCCCTAGGGAAAATATTGCATGTGTATAAACGAGAAAGGGACAAGAATTTTCACTGAGGCATTGTTTATATAAGCAAAAAAAAAATGTACATCAACAAAAGCATGGATACACTGTAATATTTATACAATGAGAATGTTAAATGGCAATAAAAATGAATGAATCCTAGTTACACACACAATAATGTGGAATGGACCAGAATGAAAGAGAACATATTCTAATGTGAAACCATTGATATGAGGTTTTAAATAATATTAAACTAAAATATATTATTTAGGTCATGAACATATGGGATAAAGCCATAAAGAAAATTAGAGAATCATAAACATAGGTTGATCAGATGAAAAGATCAAATAGAGAGAAATGCACAGGGAACTTCAAAGTCAGTGGTAATTTTAATTTCTTAAATGACTAGTGAGTACAATGTTTAGTTATTACAGTTTACATACTCATATATTGGGTACATATAAAATATTGTGTAATGAAAAATAAAAAATAACATGTAATAAGGAAACAAAAGTGAAGGTGGAGTTGTTGAAATATTTCAGGTGAGAAATGATGGTATATTAGAAAAAGAATAGTAATAATAATTATAATTACAATAATGAAGAGTTAGCAAAATGGGTTTATAATTAAATACTCTATACACATATTTTTAAAGCACACGAATGGATACTGAAGTCAGCAAACACATTTGCAAAATTACTGTGTTTCCAGCCTGGAAACAAACATGAGTGGAATGAAATCTATAAAACATTGTTTTCTAATTTCTATAGTTGTATGAATATGTAATCTATAGCAATAAACCAAATGAATGGTTGGGCTCAAACTTATCCGCTAGAGAATAAAAGAAAATGAGAACAGTCTAGTCACCTTTAAAATTGTTGATCATGTGGTTTTTTGTTTTTTTTTGGGGGGCACTGCATGGCATGCAGGATCTTAATTCCCTGACCAGAGATGGAACTGGGGCCTCCCACCTCCCCTCCAAGTGGAAATGCAGAGTCCTAACCACTGGACTGCCAAGGAAGTACCTTATCATGTTTAGCTATGAAAAATATGTGCATAAATTGCCCAAATGGGGACTCCCCTGGTGGTCCAGTGGCAAAGAATCCACCTTTCAATGCTGGGGACGCTGGTTCCCTCCCTGGGCAAGGAACTAAGATCCCACATGCTGTGGAGCCACGTGCATGCCACAACTACCTAGCTCGCGCACCTCAACTAGCCAACCTGCCTGCGGCAAACAACAAAGCCCATGCTCTCTGGATCCCGCAAGCCACAAC
This sequence comes from Hippopotamus amphibius kiboko, assembly GCF_030028045.1. NCBI lineage: Eukaryota > Metazoa > Chordata > Mammalia > Artiodactyla > Hippopotamidae > Hippopotamus > Hippopotamus amphibius. The sequence continues at coordinate 217,792,005 of NC_080186.1, read as the reverse complement.
TACAGAGCCCACACGCCCTGGAGCCTGTGTGCCACAACTAGAGAAGAGAAAGCCTGCATGCCACAACTAGAGAGAAACCCGCATGCTGCAATGAAAGATCCCATGTGCCTCAAAGGAGATCCTGCATACCACAACTAAGACCTGAGGCAGCCACACACACAAAAAAAATCGACCAAATGAAGTCACCAGTTTATTGACTAAAGATGTAAACACTTTGTATTTAGTGAAGAGTATGAATCTCCTGTGCCAGGTTTTGCTGTGGTTCATGCTGATGCATGCTGTGCTACACATTCTTGATATGTATTAAATTGATTGATATTAAAAGTCCTCATGGGTTGGGACAGGATGAGTGAAATAGGTGAGGGAGATGAAGAGGTACATATTTGCAATTATAAAATAAATGTCACAAGGATGCAGTGCAAAGCATGGGGAATACAGTTAATAATACTGTAATAACTCTGCGTGGTGACTGATGGTAACTAGACTTATTGGGGTGATCATTTTGTAATGTATAGAAATATTGAACCACTGTGGCATGCACCTGGAACGAATATAGTGTTGCAGGTCAATTATACTTCAGTACAAAAAAGAAAGAAAAGAAAGAACATGCAATCACGGTATTCTAATAGGATTTGCAGTGAACAATATTTACATTGTTATAATGATGCAAATATATATTGAAATATTGAAAGTATGATAAAATTTGGGGGAAAGGATGAGGAAGGAGTAGTAGAGGTATTAAATCTTTATCTCCTAGGACATTTATAAATTTAAAAATTGCTTTTATTCTTTTCTTTTTATTGTATCTATATGAAATGATGTTAACTAAACCCATTTCACAATATATGTAAATCAAACCATTATGCCTAAACTTGTATAAGTGATGGAAGTCAATTATTTCTCAATAAAACTTGGGAAAAAAAGTACTTTCTGTTTTTTCCTGATATAAAATAAAATAAAAATAAAAGTACTTACATATCAAGAGTTTCTGCCATCCTAGTGCTTTTCAAAAAATTAATTGTTTAATTAATTGCCTGTATTGGGTCTTCGTTGCTGCGCTCGGGCTTTCTCTAATTGTTGTAAGCAGGGGTTACTCTTCATTGTGGTGTGTGGGCTTCTCATTGCAGTGGCTTCTTTTGTTGGGAAGCACGGGCTCTAGGTGCTCGGGCTTCAGTAGTTGTGGCATGCAGGCTCAGTAGTTGTGGCACACGGGCTTAGCTGCTCCACGGCATGTGGGATCTTCCTGGACCGGGGCTCAAACCCATGTCATTGGCAGGCAGATTCTTAACCATTGTGCCACCAGGGAAGTCCTTGTCCTAGTGCTTTTTAGAAATCTGACCGTTTGAAAAAAAAAAGAAAAATTTGATTGTTTGCAGGCCAATATTACCTCAGAGGCAAGTTTTTCTCTCCTTCTCTTAATGAAAGTACTTCAATTAAATCAATTGTATCAAGACTGCAATTTCTCTTTGTCTAGTCTTCAAGTTAGTCTGGAGGAGTCAAATACATTTCTGACTTTGAGAGGTTCAGGAGCTGCTGCTTGTTCTCAAAAGCAACATTTTCTTAAAAAGTAATTCTTCATTATATCTTAAGAGGAAAAGGTGAAAACAGCAGTAGTGGGCTTTTAACAAAACCTCTTTGAAACTCTTAGTATAGTTCAGTGAAATGTCAGCATTTTCAAGATCAAATATTTTCCTAGATTTCTCTGGGGCTGTCACTGGAGCTGAGTTTTAAAAAAAGGCAAATACCACCCCTGGAGAAGAGGGATAAAACGTTATGGCTAAAGAGGGGAGAGGTGGGAGAGAGGGTACCCAAAGAGTTAAGTGTTGGCTAGAATCGGGTCATAAATAACATGGGAGGTCAAAGCAGAATAAGACAACTCCTACGACATCTATTTTCGAACCAAAAATATTAAAAAAAAACACTTTGTTTTTCAGTTGTACAACATAAGGAAATCAGCCTAAAACAATAAAATTCTGTTAGATATTTTCAAAATTCTCTTCTGGTAACCAAAGAAAACTCACAAAGGGATTGTAGCTAGTCTATACAAATGGGTGATCTATTTCATTACACAAATGATCATCTTGTTTGTGCAGAAACATATATTTTTAACAGTTGGATTCAAGGACAAAATAACTTGGAGAATGCACATGTGCGATATTATAAAAATCCTACAAAGACGTCTTTAGCGACAATGAAGGTACTTATTAAGGTTACACAAAGATGTTCAAACACACAGACACAAGGATGGCCAAAAGTTATACCCTTCACTTCTTTCAGGATGAGCCAAAAGGAGGCATTTAGGTTAAAAAAAAGAAAAAAAGAAAAAAAAAGTTTATTTTGAGTGAATGTCACATACAGTAAATGACTAATAATAACGGAAGCATTAAAATCTAAGCACCATGAAGACCACTCTTAGAAAAATCGTTCTATTCAAGTTCATTCTGATGATGTGCTAGCCATTGTTGTGCAAGCACCAATCTCCCCCCACCCCTTCCTAATAGACACAAAACAGACCCCAAAAGACCAAGGCAGGGTGCTACTGCCTTTCTACTCTGGTAAAGTGGGTGTGCAATTACATTTTTCACCTCTAGATGGTGCAAGCTGAAAGCAATTTCTTTTATCAAGGTTTAGCTGCTTGAGATGATTTGTAATATCCTTAGATTTACTTTTTCTGCATAACCATAAAAAAGGCATTTCTGACCTTATTTATTACAGTTTGCTTAGTCTATTATATATGTTTGCCTATTCTTTTTTCATTATGGCTTATCACAGGATATTGAATAGAGTTCCCTGTGCTATACAATAGGACTTATCTGCTTAGTCTATTTCTTAGCACACTCATCTATGATCTACAGAGGTCAGTAAATACAGAAATTTTATTAGATGTTCCTAACAACCAGTTCTTATTGGATTTGAGTTAAATTTCTAATGCACAATAATTATTTTATTTTATTTTTATTTTATTTTTTTGGCTGTGTTGAGTCTTCATTGCTGCAAGCAGAGGCTACTCTTATCTGAGGTGTGGGGCCTTCTCAGTTCAGTGGCTTCTCTTGTTGCAAAGCACAGGCTCTAGGCATGTGGGCTTCAGTAGTTGTGGCTTGCAGGCTCTAGAACTCAGGCTCAATAATTGTGGCGCACAGGCTTAGTTGTTCTGAGGCATGTGGGATCTTCTCCCACCAGGGATCGAATACATGTCCCTCACATTGGCAGGTGGATGCTCAATCACTGCACCACCAGGGAAGTCCCACAATAATTATTTTAAATGGTCTAACGTATACTCTGGAAATTTTTTTTTTTTTACTTGAAGTAATATGGTATTAAAATCTAGGAGAGGACTTCCCTGGTGGCACAGTGGTGAAGAACCCACTTGCCTATGAGGGAACACGGGTTCAATCCTTCGTCCAGGAAGATCCCACGTGCCAGGGAGAAACTAAGCCCCTGTGCCACAACTACTGAGCCTGTGCATGTACAGCCTGTACAACAGAAGCCACCACAATGAGAAGCCCGAGTACTGCAACAAAGAGTAGCCCCCAATCGCCTCAACTAGAGAAAGCCTGCGTGCAGCAACGAAGATACAACGCAGCCAAAAATAAAATAAGTAAATAAATTTAAAAAAAAATCTAGGAGAATCTTCTTAGAACATAATTCAACACAACAGATTCAGATCTGCTACAGGTCAAAATATCATCACAGCTGGCGAACTTTTTCTGTAAAGGGCCAGATAGTAAATATTTGAGACTCCGTTGTAGCACAAAAGCAGCACAGACAAGATGCAGACAAGTGGATATGGCTGTGTCCCTATTAAGCCTTATTTATAGAAACGAGACACGCTGGATTCTTCTGGGCTGTAGTTTGCTGACTCCTGTTATTTATGGCAAAAGGCTGATTTCATACGATGAGTCACCATTGTTTTTATTATTTATTTATTTATTTATTTTTTGGGGGGGCATCCTTTTTAAACCTCCCACAAAACTGGATGCCTTAGTCTGTTACAGGTTATAGACATATTTGGTTTTAGCCATGATATAGAAAATAGTTGAGTTCACATTAAAGTCCAGATTTCCATCTTTTCTTGGGAAACAAACAAACAACACTGAGCCCAGAAAATGAGCTGGGGTTGAACATTCTGTCCTCTGCTTGGAGGGATCAGGTGCTCGCCCGCTGCCGCTGTTCCCACAGGCTGGCTTGTTCACTCACCTTTCCACAGCGCCCGGCACTGGGCCGGAGAACTCAGAACTGGAAAACTCCATCAACCCTGTCCCCTAATGCTCTTCCTTATGCCCTTTCACTGACTACCCATTGATCTCCTCCTACTCTGGCCTGCATTTTTCTCTATTTCAACTCTCATTGTTTTCATTTAAATACATCAAAACACCTAATAATCGTAACATGAGAGCAACGAACCATTACTTATGACATACTTTTGCTGCAAATATGAAAACAAGAGTTCTTATTAGTAAAAAATCTTCATTTTGATGAACTCTCCTCATAGACATCATAAGAATGAAATCATATTACTATGTCTCAGATACAAACCAGGAAACATTCCAATTTTAAAAAATCTTTATATAAAAAAAGATAATCATTTTTTAATTAACAAAGTAATCTTTTTATACTAGTCTCCTTTTTTTTTCAAAAAAGAAAGCTTTTATATACATTACTTAACTTTAACATCCATGGATTTCTGGAATTGGAACTGAATAGTAAGTCTGAATAATTTATTGAATTACTCAGATTGTATCATTACCCCATTCACAGATTTTTGCTTTGTATTCATCAAGACATGTCTGAATCAATGTGAGAAACGATTTCCAGATCAATGCCCTCATGAGAAAGACACTCAGCCCTGCATTGGGTGGACTTCTCACATTTTTACCTTATTTACTCCTATATTTTCCTCTTTCTATATTTCTTTCCTCTTTCACTAGTGAGGAGAAAATGCAAATATTTTCCTTTCTTCACAGCATTTTCCTAAGTTTGTGCTTAGGTTTAAGGTTCCTGTGTGCCTGCCATCATTTGTTCTTCTCCTTCACTTTGAAAGTGAGATGCAGTTTAAAAAGTCCTTTGATTTTAAACCCTTTGGTTTTGATGTAGGTGGATTATTCCTGAGCCTTTGTTAGATGCAGCTGTCTTCTCTGGGTCGATGTCCGTTAGCTTGTCAATGGTGCATCTTTGGAGTTCTGGATTGTTCACTGCAGCTCTCTGGAAAAGTGGGTCAACTTTATAAATCTCAGTTTGAGTAGGTAGGACATGCGTATAAAATCAAAGTATGTATAAGGGTGTCTATACCTTGGGGAGCCTTGTTCCCTCTCTTGTCCTTTGCCCACAACTCCCCCTATGTAACCACTTTTTTTTTTAATTTAATTTTTTAATTTTTGGCTGCACTGGGTCTGTTGCTGTGCAAGGGCTTTCTCTAGTTGCGGTGAGTGGGGGCTACTCTTTGTTGTGGTGTGCAGGCTTCTCACTGAGGTGGCTTCTCTTGTTGCAGAGCACAGGCTCTAGGCACGCAGGCTTCAGTAGTTGCAGCACATGGGCCCAGTAGTTGTGGCACATGGGCTTCAGTAGTTGCGGTGCATGGGCTCTAGAGTGCAGGCTCAGTAGTTGTGGCACAGGGGCTTAGTTGCTCCATGGCACATGGGATCTTCCCAGACCAGGGCTCAAACCCATGTCCCCTGCATTTGCAGGTGGATTCTTAACCACTGCGCCACCAGGGAAACCCCTACGTAACCACTTTTATTAGGCACTTTTGTTTCTTGTGTGACCTTTCAGTGTTTATTTACGCAAATATATACATATTCTTATTATTCCTCTTTCTTACACAAAAACCAGCACACTATATCCTGGAGATCTTGTCTTATCAATTTGTATAGAGCTGTTTCTTTCTATTTTTACAGTGGTTTTACACTGTCCAGCTTTTTTCCATCCTCAGTGCTTGTTTTTTAATTGAACAGTGTCCGTCTCTTTAGAAGTTTGAAGGTTTTACACAGAAGGGTATGATAAAATGCCTTGCGTTAGAGATTTAACTGATGCCCTTAGAACCACCTGTCAATTCACACATGATCCAACTGAACTTTGCTATGCTGTTCCAAAATTGTTAGGTTGCCTGATATTTCCCTCTTGGTTTTTGACATTAAATGTATTTGGGGGTATTTATACGTTGCTGTGGATTCCTGGAGGGGCAATGTTTTAATTCAAGTGAGTGGCTCTCTTTTGGATGACTCATAGGAAATGTGGCAGATTGGAGAAACAGATATTTTTGGAAAGGGGGTGGTTCAAAAGTGGTTAATACTTTTCTGGTTGCAAATTATGGAAACCCAGTTTGCCAATGGATGATTGGCCCAGGCTAAGCACGTAATAACCCATGGGCCTAGAGCCCGTTCTCTGCAACAAGAAAAACCACTGCAATGAGAAGCCCGCTGACCACAACAAAGAGTAGCCCTCCACTTGCCATGACATAGCCATGAAGACCCAACACAACCAATTAATTAATTAATTTTTACAAAAAGAGGACATTGTTAAATGGGTTACCTCTGTGGAAATACAGGGCTTAGTCCCACTGGGGATCCTCTGAGAAACTGTAGGGCATGTTTCAGAATTGTCCCACCAGGAGGTGAGGAGCTGGGATATTTATCTTCCAAGCCCAACTGTCATTTGTCTAAGGATGCTGCATATACATTCACTCTCTGCACCCGTGATCTGAGAGACGGAAGGAACTGTAGGTGAGTTCAGCAACAATCTTCCATTGACTCTCCAGGGCAAGTTTGAAGGGAAGAGATATGTGCACTGACAGCATCTGCTACAAACTGCCAATCATAATCACAGCACCCTACTTTCTGCCAATGGATGATTGGTCCAGGCTAAGCACATAATAAGATCTGGGTCAATCCTAGCCATTCCCTTAGATCTTTTTGAATTTGCACTGAGAGAAGTAAGGCATACCCTCTCTGGGGGCAAAGATGAGAGATGAGGGTCTGGGAGCTGCAGGCGGTTATATTTCAGTCATACGGAAGAAGCTGACTTGACAGAATGAGGCTGATGCAAAGAGGGAAGCGGAGATGAGAGATTAGGGGGAGTCCCAGCTGCATCCAAGGCTCTGGTTCTAAGAGTCCTCGAAGCTCATTTTCCCCAGGCCTCCAGAAATAACAAGTTTCTGCACCAGGTCATGGGTGCAGAGAGTGAAGGTATATGTAGCATCCTTAGACAAATGACAGTTGGGCCTGGGAGAGAAACATCCCAGCTCCTCACCTCCTGGTGGGACAATTGTGAAACATGCTCTATAGTTTCTCAGAGGATCCCCAGTGGGACTAAGCCCTGTATATCCACAGAGGTCACCCATTTGACAATGTACTCTTTTTGTTTTTAATTAATTAATTAACTTATTGGCTGTGTTGGGCTTTCGTGGCTGTGTGCAGGCTTCCTCTAGTTGTGGCGAGCAGGGACTACTCTTCGCTGTGGTGCACAGGCTTCTCATTGCAGTGGCTTCTCTTGTTGCAGAGCACAGGCTCTAGGCATGTGGGCTTCAATAGTTGTGGCACACGAGCTCAGTAGTTGTGGCTCACAGGCTCTAGAGCTAAGGCTCATTAGTTTTGGCACACGGGCTTAGTTGTTCCACAGCATGTGGGATCTTCCCAGACCAGGGATCGAACACCGTGTCCCCTGCATTGGCAGGCAGATTCTTAACCACCTCGCCACCAGGGAAGCCCCTGACAATGTAGTCTTGTTTGGCTCTTCTCTCTTCCTGTGCTGCTTCCTTACTCCTGCATAGTGTTATCTGAGATCCCCTCTCCAATACACTGCTAACACCCAAAGCCCTGCTTCAGTATATCCTTTTGGGGTGCCTGAACCAAGACACAGCCCCAAACTGGGACAACCACAGTGGAAGTGGAGGGAAGAACAGTTACCCCAAAGGAAGACAGTACGATTCTTAGAAGAGGGGAGGGGTATTGTGCAGATAAATGATAGCCATCCAGGCTGCTGTAAGCTGTTCTTCTTGCCAATCAGTGCTGAATGGGACACTCCATCCCTTTATTTATGACATAAATAGCATACTGTCCAAGAAGTAGCATTCCTCGTCTCCTAGATGCAAGGCAGAGTAACTCTTCAGGACACCAAAGTGTGGCTTCTGACAGCCAGAATATAGAATCACAGTGTTTGGGCTGAATGGGATCTTATAGGTTGATATTTCTTGAGCTTAGGTATTTTGGGTACCATCTGTAAAGGAAAAAATTCTCATTTCTGATGAGAATGGACATGTTCAGGGTGATATGGCCATAGATTAAAAAAAAAACTCATTTCTTCCTTTACTCACACTCACAAAACTTCTGACACCAGATATGTTGGTTATTTTTCTCAAACTAACCAGTTCTCTGACATCAGCTGGAGGTCCTACAATTCTCTTCCGCTCTGATTCTATTTACCTGGAGTTACTGTCAGATCCCACAGTTAAGGGCTCAGTCCCACAAGACTGCCCCCACTTCAGACACCAATGGCAAGTCCTAGTTGTCACCTCTACTTCTGAAGGATGGGTTATAAATCAAGGTTCCCACAATCTACTCCTCAGGTTTGATCATTGGCTAGAATGGCTCACAGAACTCAGGGAAACACATATTTACCAGTTTGTTAAAGGATATGATAAAGGATACAGATGAAGAGTCAGAAGAAGAGATACATATGGTGAGGTCCTGAAGAGTCTCGAACACAAAAACTTCTTTCCCCATGGAGATGAGATGTACTGCCCTCCCCGCACTTGGGTGTGTTCACCAAACTGGAAGCTCTCCAAACCCCATAGTTTAGGGATTTTTAGGGAGGCTTCATCACATGGACACGATTGATTATTAACTCAGTCTTTAGCCTCTCTCTCCTCCCGGAAGGATGGAGGGTGGGGCTGAAAGTCCCAAGCTTCTAATCATGTCTTGGTCTTACTGGTGACCAGTTCCCATCCTGAAGCTATCCAGGAACCCACCAAGAGTTGCCTTTTTAGAACAAAAGACACTCCTGTCACCCAGGAAATTCCAAGGGGTTTAGGAGCTCTGTATCAGTGACCAGAGTCAAAGACCAAATATTAGAACAAAAGATATTCCTAGCACCTTTATCACACAGGAAATTACAAAGGCTTTCAGAGCTCCGGCTAGGAGCCAGGGACAAAGACCAAAATATATATTTCTTATGACATCAAAATTTCATACTAAAAAAAAATCATACTACCATAATAATTTTGTCATATGCATGTACCATCGGAACCACTAGTTAAATTTTTAATTGATTTATCTTTTCTATACATTATTTTTAAAAGAAAAATTACTATTTAAAATGGAAACATTTGATACGAAACAAAAACTGGGATTGCTGACCATGAATAGAAGGTAACCATAGGAATAAGTATGAGACTCTAAAAATTAAGATCTTCTTTAAATATGCCACCAATAGATTTCATCAAATATAGCACTAATACACTTGAGAAATGCTCTTAGGGCCCACCAGCTTCTAAACCTAGTGTGAGAAGACTGCCAAGTGCTGCTTGGGCACAGGTAGTTTGATGGAAATGTTTCCATTAACTCTTTCCTGTGATGCATGTGCCTGAGAATGTGCCCATGAGAGAGTCAGGGTCTCCTTTCTCTCCTCTTTTTCCAAAATCGCCCTTCTTGGTCTTTATAAAAGAGAGAATTGTTCTATAGTTCTTCACCTGGGGGACATGGGTGTTATCGGGCTAGAAAACAAAAGGGCAGTTTGAAATATTTGTGTCAGTTTTTTAAACAAAATATTTATTTATTTGGCTGTATCAGGTCTTAGTTGCAGCATGCAGGATCCTCGTTGCGGCACGCGGGATCTTTCACTGCAGTGCGTGGGCTTCTCTCTAGTCGTGGCATGCAGACTCTGGAGCCCATGGGCTCAGTAGTTGTGGCATGTGGGCTTAGTTTCCCTGGGGCATGTGGGATCTTAGTTCCCCAACCAGGGATTGAACCTGCGTCCCCTGCATTGGAAGGTGGATTCTTAACCACTAGAACATCAGGGACATGCCCTTGCTCATGTATTTTTAAAATAGATACTAGTGGGTATCAAATTACTATGATATTCAGATTCCATTGGCTACTTTAAAAACTGTGAAGAGAGAGATTTATTTTAAAAACTCAATATATACCATATGTTGGAAAATACATCTTTTGTAGCTATTTAAACTTATGATATAAACTTTCATATGTCAATTTTAAAATGTGTGAGAGGGACACTGTTTTACAAAATTCTTTATGAGATGATGCCAGCAAAATAATTTGAAAACCAAGAAATCTTAAATATGTCAGAGATTTTTAAATCTACTAATTGTGAAATAAAGAATGTTGCCTACCATCCAGTTCTGCAAGAATCAAGTCACTAGCCACTGCAGTTGCTGACCTACCATACACCCTGAAAGGAATTCAGGGTGAAGATTAGGATGAGGTGCTCTCTGTGCTCTGGGAAAACAGGTAAAACAGGCCCTTAGACAGAAACATTTCAGGAGAAATTTTTTAGATTTCTTCCTGGATTCCTGCATCTTCCATGCTTAGAAAAGTACTAAAATCATTAACTGAGATATCTGCTTTGTTGTGGGATTGTTTCCTTAATTTCTCTTTCTGATCTTTCATTGTTAGTATATAGAAATGCAAGAGATTTCTGTGTGTTAATTTTGTATCCTGCAACTTTACCAAATTCATTGATTAGCTCAAGTAGTTTTCTGGTGGCATCTTTAGGATTTTCTATGTATAGTATCATGTCATCTGTGAATAGTGACAGTTTTACTTCTTCTTTTCCAATTTGGATTCTTTAATTTCTTTTTCTTCTCTGATTGCTGTGGCAAGGCCTTCCAAAACTATGTTGAATAGTAGTGGTGAGAGTGGACATCCTTGTCTTGTTCTTGATCTTAGAGGGAATGCTTTCAGTTTTTCACCATTGAGAATGATGTTTGCTGTGGGTTTGTTGTATATGGCCTTTATTATGTTGAGGTAGGTTCCCTCTATGCCCGCCTTCTGCAGAGTTTTTATCATAAATGGGTGAGAAACATGTCACTTTTAAAGACACTTGTGGTACAATGTCCACCTTCTTAAACTCTTCTGATGAAATTAATTCTAAAGAGGACATAATGCCAATCCTGAAATGCTCCCAGTTGCTGAGGAATATCATATGCTTTTGATATAATGTAGGAATCCTATTTACCTCAGTTAATTTAACTTTTTCTGACTGACTTGTGGACTGAGTACTGTTTCAAGGGCTGGTTGGCTCTTGAGGAACCCTTTCAAAACAGTGCATGGAATGCAACACTATAAACCTCCTGGCAATATGTGTATGTTTTAAAACCAAACCTAAAAAGCTGATAACAGAGCTGCTTACAAGTAGTATTTATTTCAGAATCATAGTTATAAACATGAGAATAAATCAATTGTAGATCCCTGTTTAGCTCTTTTGTAACTGCAGAATTATATTTTGCTGCTGTTGTATTAGAATAATTTTTAAATGTCATTTGGAAATAGAAATGTGTATTTTAAGTGCTAATGCAAAGGTAAATGAAAAACACTTTTTAAATGTGTGCAATGTCTATTATCTCTATAAGAATCATAAATGTTAAACTAAATAAAGTACCTATAATGGAAGTGATTTCTGAGCAAGCTGGTTTGGTCAGATATTGTACAAACTTTGCTATGCTGTAGAATGCTTTACTGTACTTGTGAAATTCTCTTGTCTAACCTGAATTTACTTTCCATGGTGATAACGATAAAGGTAGTGTTATGAACGTAAGTGAACACACACACATACACACACAAAAAGCAATTCTTGAAAACGATTTAGATAGTGAAAAGAAAATACTGTGCGCATACAGCCCCAGGTTAAATTAACAACAACTGGAGTAACGGAAAGTAAATGATTGACAACTCTTGAATTTATTCCTTTGCTGACAGAATACATGAGTGTTGCGTGCCAACAATGCGCTAAGCACTATTGGAGGTGCTCAGACTATATCACTAAACAGAATAGTCAAAGATCCCTACCCTTGCGGAATTTAGAATTTTCATCTTGTAGATGTCATGTATGGTTTGGAGAAAGGAAGTAGAGAAAAGTTGTTTTGTTTTTGACTATCCTACTTTGAGATACTGAGTTTTAAGTTGGTATTAATATATGAATTTGACTTTCAACTGTAGACATACATAATCAAAAAAGGAACTCCGTATCAAAGGAATGATTTCAGGGAGCCCAGGCTCTTGCATCTTTCCATACATAGAAAAGCGCTAAATTCCATAACTGGAGACATCTAATTTTCTTTAACTAACAATAATTTTTGGATGTTCAGATTACTTGCCCTTTGTTGCATAATTCCTATATATCCTAGCTTCCCCCTTGCCTCCTCGGAGCAGTTCTTACAGGGTTACTTGAGATGCTGCCTCCCGGGCTTGAAGTCCTAAAAATTTCTGCTGAATAAAACATAATTCTCAACTTAAAAAAAAAAACCCATTGAATAAACAAACAAAAATGGAACACCAAGTAATGAAGGGGAAAGGAAATGCTAAAAAAAACTCCAACTATATAAATATATAAATATTATTACTCTGTGAAATGCAGGATATCTGAATGCTTAGAGAATATTCCTCCCTACCCACCAGATGCTATCTCTCTTTTCTCCCCTCTGGTTTTATTGATATATAATTGACACACAGCACTGCATTACTTTAAGGTGTACAGCATCATGATTGGACCTACACACATCATGAAATGAGTACCACCATAAGTTTACTGAACCTCCATCACCTCATATAGATAGAAATAGAAAAAAAATTTTGCCTTGTGATGAGAACTCTTAAGACTTACTCTCAACAGCTTTCATACGTAACATAGAGCAGTGTTAATTGTATTTTTCATGTTGTACATTACATCCCTAGTACTTATTTCTCTTATAACAAAGTTTGTACCTTTTGACTGCTTTCATTGAATCCCCCCACGCCCGCTAACCACAGTTTGTTTGTTTTTGAAGTATGATTTACATACAACACTGTTAGTTCCTGTTACACAACAGTGATTCAATACATAAACCAAAAACGTTGCCTACCATTCCAGTTCTACAAGGATCAAGTCGTTAACTGCTGCCATTACAGACCTACAGTACACCCTGAAAGGCATTCAGGGTGAAGCATTCTGTGGTGTGGCTATATGGGCCCTTAGATAGTTAAGATGCGTATCTAAGGAAGAGTTTCAGTGACCCTAGATTGTTGCATCTTCCCATCCATAGAAAAGCACCAAAATTATTTTTTTTTTTTGAGAATTTTTATTGAGATACAGTTAACATACAATAAACTGCATATATTTAGAGTGTACTATTTGGTATCCCAATCTCCCAATTCATTCCCCCTCAACCCCCCCAGCTTTCCCCACTTGGTGTCCATATGTTTGTTCTCTACATCTGGGTCTCTATTTCTGCCTTGCAAACTGGTTGATGTGTACCATTTTTCTATAGTCCACATACATGTGTTAATATACGATATTTGTTTTTCTCTTTCTGACTCACTTCATTCTGTATGACAGTCTCTAGGTCCATCCATGTCTCTACAAATGTCCCAGCACTAAAATTATTAACTTGTGATCTGTTTTTTGTGATTAGTTGTAATCTTTTAGCAAGATGTATGCTTGATTACATGTATTTCTCAGCCAAAAAAGTTCATCTATGTACTGGCTCCTCCACTATCTCTTTGGAGTAGTTCTTCAGAGCTATTTGAGAGGCGGTCTCCTGGGCTATACTCCTCAGTAAGACAGTGAATAAAACTCAACTCAAAGCACTTATGTTGTGCATTTTTTTCCAGTCAACAAATACTTATGTACATTTCAAAAGGATCACCATGAGGCTAGTTACCATCCACCAGATGCCCTCCGAATCCAGTCATTCAGGGTTTTTATGAAGGTTCCACCATGCAGGCGTGTTTGATGAAATCATTAGCCATTGGTAATTATCTCAACCCTCAGCCCCTCCCCGCTCCCTGGAGGTCAGGGAGTAGAGCTAAAAGTTCCAACCCTTTAATCTCTCTGGTTGGTTCCTCTGGCAACCAGCCCCCATTCTCCAAGAGTCACCTCATTAGCATAAACTCAGGTATGAGCTTATTATGGACAATGAAAGACGCTCCACTCAGCCCTGCCACTCAGGAATTTAGAAGGGTTTTAGAAGCTTTGCGTCAGGAACTGAAATTAAGACCAAATATAAATTTCTTATGATATCATAACATCACTGTGTGTGTGTGTGTGTGTGTGCGCGCGTGTATGGGGGTGTGTGTGTAGAGGGGAAGATAGGAGGAGAAAAAGAAAGACAGAGAGAGACACAAAGGGGGAAGAGGGAGGAAATGGTTCCCTTTCTCTTCCTCCATCTGAGGATGCGGCATGGGGCCCAGGCAAAAGGCAGAGTTCCCCGCAGGCCAGAAACCTGCACTGTCTGAGGGCTCTGGCTTGCAGGGTCAGGAGGTCAAGAGGGCCTACGAGTTAGCTTTCCGGAAGGGGGTGCATGCACACCACCCAGGTGGGGCTAGGAGGAAGGAGGTTCCTGTCCTAGAAGGCTTCCCTCTTCCTCCAACAGCCTTCCTTCCTCTGGTAACAAAGTGACAACCCAGTGAGGCCCTGGAAAACAAGCTCCTGATTAACAGAGGGGTTCTGGTATTCTGGAAGACCTGCTGGGCTCAAACAGAGCTGCAAGTGGGTTTCATGAAGCCTCACCTGCGATCAGAGCTGACCAGGCAGCCCCAAACTAGGAAAAGCAGCAGGGGTTTTGTTTTTCTCTTTTGCAAAGGGAGGAAACCATCAAGTCATTTATATGCACCAGTTCTGATCTGATGCAGAGGAAACAGAGAAAATCCTCCAGTTTATATTGAAAAGACTTTTTTTTTTTTTTCCTGTGACACGACTTTTTAAGGAAGACAGACACTGCATTCTCACCCACTGACACAGACTTGAACGTGGGAAACTTTAACTCTTGGAAATGAGTCAGGCTTGTCGTGCCTGACTGTGAGGCTTGAAGTCTTCATAATCAGGATGTAGCACTATCTTTCTGGACCTTAATAACTGAGTTGCTTTACTCTGCATACAAATTTGTGAGGAATTAGATAAAATAGAGTGTAGGCGCTGCTAGAGCGTGCTTCTATTTAAGGAAACAAAACTTTTCTGCATTCCAAATAAGTAGACTTACAACATCCAAGGTTGATTGTTATTATTGGTTACATATCAATTGTCTTTTTTTTTTCTTGGAATGAAAGTGTGGAAGATGAAAAAGTGCATTTTAAACCAATGGCTTCAGTGGTGAATGGTATCTAGTCAAGTCACATTTTTCCTTTTCTGGCTTGGTAGCATTGCTGGTGATGTATGAACTCCGTCTGTAGTTATCAAAGGTTTAGTACACCCTCCTCCCCCCCGAGCTTACGGATCGCATGCCTGCTGAACAACGATGGTGGCCGGTTCTCAGAATCAGGTGGTTTTCCAAAAGTGATGCCAGGAGCCTTTGTCCGGCACGTGGCATGGAGTCAAGCAGTAGCTATTTCCTCATCCATCTTTTTCTATTGTTGTGTTTGTTGTCTTTCTTTTCTGTACATCCTTTTTCCCTTTGAGCATTTCCCTTCGGTTATACTGTTAGGAGAACTCCAGAGTTGTGATGTCTTCTTCTTCTGTTTTTAAAACATATTTATTTATTTATTTATGTATTGGCTGCATTGGGTCTTCGTTGCTCTGCTTGGGCTTTCTCTCATTGCAGCGAACGGGGGTTACTCTTGAGCGCGGGCTTCTCATTGCAATGGCTTCTCTTGTTGTGGAGCACCGGTTCTAGTAGTTGTAGTACGTGGGCTCAGTAGTTGGGACTGGTAGGCTCTACAGTGCAGGCTCAGTAGGTGTGGCACATGGGCTTAGCTGCTCCGCAGCATGTGGGATCTTCCTGGAGCAGGGCTCAAACCTGTGTCCCCTGCATTGACAGGAAGATTCTTAACCACTGTGCCACCAGAGAAGTCCTTGTAATGTCTTCTTGATGTTGAGTTTGTTGTTGTTTGCTTATTTTTTCTTTGTTTCCAGGTCTAGACATTCAACATTATGTTACTCTCTTGCTTGTTGGTTGAAGATGATGGGTTCATTGCCCACGAAACTGACACGCATAAACTCACATCACAAGAAACCAACATAATTTATTATTATTTCTACTCTTTGAATTTTCATCTTTGGGATTTGAGGCATTGTGGTCCTCCAGGAGTCAGAGCTTATCTTAAATCCCTCAATTTCTTTGTTAAAAATATAAAGAATTTTTTTTTTTTTTTTTAACAATCACATAAGGAAGCATTTGAGGTTTAACATGAAATCATACAAATAAAATTTGTATAAACACAAATCCACATCGAGTCATAACACATATAGCAAAAGACAAAGTAAAAACAAAGGAAACTAACTGGCAGCTATATACAGTTGGACACAGTTGTGTCTTGTACACTAGAAAGTCTTTTACAAAATAATCATCTTAGATCAACAGAAGACCAATCTTCAATGTCGTCCTGCAAGATGGGTTACTTTAGCAATCTCTTCCTGTTTTCTCCAATGTCCCCTTTTAGTATGGCTGGTAATTATTTTGGTGATTGCCACCCCCTCGAGATGCCTTGCCATAAGTGCTCTGTTGGCCACTGTAGTCTGCATATCCCTGTCCATATCCATAGTTCCCATAGTTATACCCAGTATAATCATAGCCGCCATAGCCACTATAGTTTTGATCACCACCATAGGCACTATTGTAATTTCCATATCCTTGATCATAATAGTTATTAAATCCTTGGTTCCAGTTCTGGCCCTGACCTCGGCCACGACCCCTAGTACCACCTCGTCCACCAGCTGCAGCACCTCTTCCTCCTTTTTGTTGTTGCTGTTGCTGCCTATATACCTCTTTGGGTTGTGCAACTTTGATTTCACACTTCCCAGAACCAATTTGATGATATCTGCTTTCTAACAATTTCTTTACTGGCTCTTCGTCTGTATATGTTATAAAACAAAATCCTCTTCTTTCATTTGTTTTTGTATCCATAGGAAGTTCGATATTTTCAATCTCTCCAAAGGCTCCAAAATATTCTTTAATTTGTTCTTCGGAAGTATCTGGGCTCAATCCACCCACAAAAACCTTTTTTGGGGGCTCCTTCCCTTTTAAAGCTTTGGCCCTTTTAGGGTCTATCAATTTGCCATCCAGTTTGTGTTCTTTCAGTTCCAAAACCTTATCAACACTAGCAGCATCTTTGAAAAGCACAAATCCAAATCCTCTTGATCGTCCAGTGACTGGATCTGTTTTAATTGTGCAGTCTACAACTTCCCCAAATCGAGACAGATATTCAGTCAGATCTTTCTTGCTTGTATCCCAGCTCAAGCCTCCAATAAACATTTTACCGTCATCCTGCTGATTCTTGCTCGCGTTGATCTTCGATCCCTCTGCAAATTCCTCTATGTTGCTGTACTCGTTCATGTCTTCCATAGCGGCGGAGTTGTCGGCCGGGAGGTGCTGGCGCGCAGTCCGAGTCGCGGCAGCGGCGGCGGCGGAACGTTGTATCAAAAATATAAAGAATTTAAAGATAAAAGTTGAACTAGTATACCATTATGGAGAAAAGATTCAACAAAAACAGCTTTCCCTCACTCCATGTCCATTTGATGCTGGTCAAAACACATCATTGGCCATTTACTTAAAAAAAAAAAAAAAAAAAAATGAAAACCTCTCAAACAAATGAAATATGCCTGTACACAGACACATAAAGGAATGGGAAAAGAGACAATGAAAGATTAGAGAAAGGGACACTCTAGTTGTCAGGAAGTGAGGAGACCAAATTACAGCTTTCTAACTGAGAACGCATCCTTGTCTGTAGAACCGACTTCTGGGGTCAGGTAGCAGGTATTCTTTCCAGTAGACATCTCATTTTTGCTGCCCAGCACATCAACTGTATCTTCTTCCTCCATGTTCAGTTGTTTAGGTATCTGTTTCACTGATACCTAATCAAATGGGGATCTGATCTGCCTCACTGACAAAATCTGTCATTCACAGCAGGTTCCAGCATTTGAAGGCTTGACTGGAGCTAGGAGCCACTTCCAAAGGGACTCACATGTAAGCCTGGCAAGTCAGTGCTGGTTGTTGGTGGGAGGCCTCAGTTCCTCACCCACAGGGCTGCTTGAGAGTCTTATGACTGGCAGCCGGCTTCCCCCAGAGCAAGTGATCCAGGCCTCGGGTTTTGATGCAGAGAAAGGAATTCCTGCTAGAGTAAGTCTTCTGGCCTGTTTCATTACCTCTCCCCTATTCTTGCCCAGTGGAGGAGCTGGGATTTCTGATTGGTGAGTTTGGTGGAAGGAACTAAGCATGGGCCATTACCATCTCCAGGGTTGTTTTATTTTGGAGCAAGCACGTCTCCAGGATGCAGGCATTCTGATCTGGTTTTGGCCAGACCAGAGTCAAGGGCCAGCACTTTGAGGAGTCCTTGACTTGTCCAGCTAGGCCAGGATTGGGGTAAGTAAGTTCATCTCATTGGGGTGAATTGACAGTGAACCCACATGGCTGTAGATCTAAAGTCATGATCTCCCGTCAGCATTGCCAGTGATATTTTGAGTTCTCTTTGTATGACTCTTATATCAGCTAGTTTTGAGCACTGGAAGGGAAGATGCAGTCTCTTCAAACCTCAAAATTTGCGGGAAGAGAATACAGTTAGAGTCATTCAGCCAGGAATCTGAAGAACAAAATTGCTTCTGTGTTGGCTTAATTTTAACATCTTCAAGCCTGACGGTGTTGGGACATCCCTGGTGGTCCAGTGGTTAGGACTCTGCACTCCCAATGCAGGGGGCCCAGTTTCAATCCCTGGTTGGGGAACGAGATCCCACGTGCATGCTGCAACTAAGAGCCTGCATGCTGCAACTAAAGATCCTGCATGCCACAACGAAGCTCCTGTGTGCCACAACTAAGACCTGGTGCAACCAAAATAAATAAATAAAAAAAAGAAAGAAAGAAAAAGAAAAAAGACGGAGGGTATTACCATGCTCAGTTTTTTTTTTCTTAGAGCTTGAGAAGGTACTCACAAGACTTGTTTTAGAAGGGTGTCTGGGCACAGGGAGTGGGCAAGAGAGAGTCATTTTTCTTTATCATTCTTGCCCTCAAATTCTCTCCTCTGTTTCTGTCAAATGTGTAGTGGTTGTAACAGTGTGAGAAATTTGCCTGGATGACTTGACTCCAATTTCTATTTCCTGTTCTAATGATAATAATAATAATAGCAATAATAGCAATAATGGCACTATTTTGAGCACTAGCCACAAGCGAACCGGTATACTGTAAGCTTCATATATCATGTCTAGTCTTTACATCAACCCTAAGAGGCAAATATTTTCATTTTACAGAAAGATGAAGCAATATACTCCAAGTGGCACAGAGCTGAGACTGGAACCCCATGCTGTCTGACACCCAAGCCCAGGCTCCTTCAGTTTTGCCACATTTCTCTGAGCCCCTGCTCCATCTCAGCTTTTCAGGGTCAGGAGGGCAGTTAAGGAAGATGATGTTCTTGTTTTTCAAGGCTGGCTGACTTCTCCCTAGTGGGGTTTTCCAAATAACCTAGAAACTCGGGAGACATTAAAGCTGAGCACGCTACTCAGCGGCTATTTTACCTAACACCCCCCTCCTACCCTGCCCTCCCAACACGCCCTGCCCCCACCTTCCCAGCCCTGGACCTGTTATTGTAGCTGTCTCAGAGTTGTGCTGAGAGGCCATCTGTTCAACCAGGGGTGCCATTATCTTTATGGTCCTTTAAAACGGCCATTTCCTGAAATTGCATTTGATAATGGAAAATGGGCTTCTGTGTCTCTGAGGGACCATTTCTACACTGCTACTTTGTCCTCCCATGGCAAAAAGGGAATTTGAAACAATTCTAATATGGAGAGAGAAAAACAGCCATTCCCTAATAGCTGTGGTAGGCAGAATAATGCTTCCCCAAAGATGTCCACGTCCTTTTCCCTGGAACCTGCAAATGTGTTACCTTACATGGCAAAGAGAACTTGCTGATGTGTTTAAGGATCGTGTAATGTGGGAGATTATCATGCATTATCTCATGGTTCTAATGTAATCACGAGGGTCCTTTCAAGGAAAAGAAGGCAGAAGAGTCAGAGGAGATAGGACAACATAAGAAGCTGGAGTGATGGGATTGCTAGCTGGAGGCCATGAGCCAAGGAATGCAGGAAGCCTGTAGAAGCTAGAGAAGGCAAGGAAACAGGTACTTCCCTAGAGCCCCCAGAAGCAACAAAACCCTGCCAACACCTTGACTGTAGCCCCATAATGCCCATTTCAGACTTCTGACCTCCAGAACGGTAAGATAATGTTACCAAAGTGAACTTGGGTCTGCTCACCCACCACACAGCAAAGACAATTTACTGCCACCAGCTTGTGGTGAAGGACAGCATAGCAGCTATTGCAGGGGTCAAGCAAGAACAGGCAGCTCGTGCTCAAGAGATCCAAACTTCCTGATGGCTTTCAGGGAAGGGTTTCTAGACGCCACATTTGGGATGAAGGTTGCAGCTAGCGGACTTTCTTCTGGTTGGTTGGTGGTGTGGTCATAGAGTGATGCTTTGGGAATTTTAATCATCAACTTTCTGGTTCCAACCAGTCTGGGATGTAGTGCTTGTGGTCAGCATATAGTCACCATCCTCCATCTGGGTGGGGATCTTAGTCTCTGCAGAACAACGGGAAGAAGATACGTACCAGGTTGTCATGTATATCCCTTGAGGAGGAACAAGGACTCTTGTTTTATTGCTGAGCTATTGTCTCTTGACTGCTTCTCCTTGTGTCTGCATTTCCTCACTTCCCTAATCATTAGCTGTTTGAGTCTGCTCTTTGGAACTCAGGAAAGGTATAGGAGACGAAAGCCTTTTTTTTTCTACCAACAATAAACAGGGGACATGGAGGGGCTTTTGTACCCAGCAAGGTCTCCAAGAGTCCTGCTCAGTTTCAATCACCCATTTTCTTTGATACTCCTTAGTCCTGAGGGGGACAGAGAGCAGGACAAGAAAGAGAATAAAGTTTTGGATAGAGAGGTTAATCACAAACTCAGGCAGGGAAGCCCAGTTTTAGGCGGACTCAGTTTCAATAATAAATTTGTGTTGCTTTAAGGCACTAAGTTTGTGGTAATTTGTTACAGTAGCAATAGGACACGAAGACAATAGAATACACTCCACCTAATCATTTCGGCAACTGGCCAGTAAACATCCTGGTCAGAAACTCCATGTCAACTAGTGACCCTGCCATTTAAATTTTTCTCACAAAACAAGAGACACCATGGTATATAGTATGTTGGGTGTACCCTCTCATTATTCCCTTTTTTCAAAAGTCTTTTGGAAAAATGAGTTTACACAATCTTTTCTCATGGTGACAAGGCAAGAAATCTTTATAGAACAAGACCATATTGGTGGAGACCACCACCAGAGCCCCTGCATATCCTCTTACTTACTCTGAGGTATGATAGTTACAAACCAGCAACAATGTCACTGATGTCACATGGCCACTTACTGCTTGTGCTCCTGGAAAACAAGGCATGCCTTATCACCACGCCGTTTCCTGATTCAGGTATTACCAAAGACCTCTTTCAAAAAAAAAAAAGACCTCTTTCAATGCTACAGGAACCGACATGAAAAAGCCAATCAGGCTCCAAAGGAAATTGTGCAGCTAACGCAAGTTCCACGGAAGCTGACCCAGCCCACAAGTGTGGAAGTTAATGACCCTGGGTCGGGTCACCATTAGAGAGCAGGATAAGGAGTGTCTTAGCTCTGTTTTCAGCTGAACACTTTTGAGACTGCCTTGCTGATTCAAGACATCCACTGTCTCAGTGCCAGCCAGCAGAATAATGATTTAGTTAATCCTGTTGAAGCTGGTGGGAACCCAAAGCAGTCAGTCCCCAGTGGAAACTTTTGTAACAGGGAAGAGCCAGACTGGACTCCATGTTGGATCTGTTTCTTCTACTTTAATGTTTGCTTTTTGTTGCTTTTGTTATTATATTCACACATAATGGCCTGCCCATTATCTGTGAGAGGCTGCAGAAGAGAAGAAATTAACACATCCCCTCACTGAGGCTGGTCATTCCTGGAGATGTTTTGCAAGCCTGATGGCCCTTTCACTTTACTTCCTCACAGCCTCTCTCTCTCTGGTTGTATAAAACAAACTAACATCCAAACCCTGATAGGATGGTTTTTTGGAGACACTAGTCTGCCATCTTCTCCGTCTGCTGGCTTCCCGAATAAAGTCGTATTCCTTGCCTCAACACCTCATCTCTGATTCATTGGCCTGTTGTGCGGCGAGCTGAGTGAGCTTGGACATGGTAACACTGTCACCACAAAACAAATTCAATTGATTTCTGCCCGCTCCTTGCATTCTCTGTGGAGATCTAAAACAGCAAACCAGTTCTAGCTGGTTAAACCAAAGATCCCTCCAGGAGGGCTTCAACTGGCCAATACTTCTGGGGTCCAGAAGGTGCTTGGTCCCAATAAATTCTGTGTGCCCATGGTGCCAGGTGTCAGGTCACTTCTGGGCCATGCTTTGGGCTGTCTCTTCCATTCACACCAGGGGGAAGGCTCCCGCTCATTGATTAAAGGCTGCATCTTTCCTTAATGGATGTTTCCACAATGGCCACATCGTGAGGAGGACCATACAGCATTAATGTTACCAAGTCCAAGTTCGCTCTGCTTGCCGCATGACAGGCCAATGAATCGGAGATAAGGTGTTGAGGCAAGGAAAGCCGGCAGACCCAGAAGATGGCAGACTAGTATCTCCAAAAAACCATCTTATCAGGGTCTGGATGGCCAGTGTGTTTCATAGAATCAGAGAGGGAAAGGCGTGGGGAAGTAAAGTAAAAAGGCAGAATAGAGAGGGACAGGCGGCAGGGAAGTAAAGTAAAAAAGGCTATCAGTCTTGCAAAACATCTCCTGGAATGACTGGCCTCAGGGAGAGGATGCGTTAGTTTCTTCTTTTCTGCAGCCATTCCCAGCTGGGCAGCGCAGATTGTCTGCCTGTGAGCCGGACAGAGGCACTTTAGTTTAACATTCAGGCAGAGGGTCAGGGTTCCCTGAGGCAGGCCATCATGTATGATCATAATAACAAAAGAAGCAAAAGCAAAGGTTAAAGTCAAAGAAACAGATCCAACATGGAGTCTGACCTAGCTCTTCCCTGTTAGTTAATAATTTGTACATGGGAGGACAGGCATATAAGACCAAGCGTGGTATTCCCCTATGGAATCTTTTATCCTTGCCACGTCACACTAACAGCTCATAAGTGTAGTCAACTCAGATCGCAAGCTCTTTTCCAGATAAGCTGAATACTGAGAGAATAGAAATGGGACAGATAATCATACATGAAAGAGGGAAGTAGCTCTGAAAGCTTGAGAACTAGAGGAGAGAAAAATTCATAGAGAAGAGACCTAGGAAACAGCAAGACGTTGCTGAGTGCTTAGCCACAAAAAGGAATAGTGCCAAACGGGAGAGGTTCTAATAAGAAAGTGGAGAATTCAGTTTAAAAATTCTACCCGGGGAGACATTCATTTACATTCTGCTTTCTTTACTAAACGTAGTTAAAAAAAAACAAAACAAATTTAGTTTATTATTTGGTTTAATATTTCAATTGGTAAATTCTGAGTTTGGCAAAGATGGGGCATAAGATGATTTTGATTGGTTGCCTCTCGGCAGGGAGCTTCAAAGGGTTGAAAGGTAGCAGGAGTGAACTCAACAGGAAGAGGGAGTGAATGAAGGAAGATGCGAAGTACCCGCTCTGAAAGGTGACCACCCTGTGCTACCTATTCCTTGCTCCCCTAAGAGGTCTCCCAGGCTGGGTCTGAGATGACATAAAGCGGGTATATTTGCAGGCTGGCAATTTAGCTTGATCCAATAACACTCCAGAGATTGCAGTTCATGGCTTTATTGCAACAGAGGCCCTGAGTGAGGGTAACTTCCTCAAACCATAAAGAAATACACATACAACAGCCGTTATCTACAATCTGAAATAAGTTACAGTTAAGTAAACACAGAATCCATAGATAGTATCCAATTAAAAAAATATTACTGCTAATGTCCAACTAATCATCAGCAAGTTAGTCTGGTCTGACAAAGATTAAACACAAACACAATTTGTCACTTTTGAGGTTTGACAACTCTGCTGAATTATGATTCCTCAGAGAAGAGAGAATGATTTGTTACCTAACATAAGACTTCGGAGCAATAGTTTCCTATGATTTGTCAGCCAGCTGAAGAACTGATTCTTGAGGACTGACACTAGCAAACTGATAAAAAATACATATACATAAATATTTTAAGAGAATTGAAAGATAGATATGAGAATAGAAGAAAATGATGGCAAAAGAAACAAACACTACGAAACACTGATATCTTTCAAAGGCTGTCGATTGGGCTCTATTTACAATCTCTTTTTTTTTAATGACTTCAGAAAGTAAAAAATTAATAAGATCATAAGAAGAATTTATCAGCATTTTCAAAAGCTCTAAGGGGGGGGCGTCAAGGAAGGGAGGGAATATGGGAATATGTGTATAAAAACAGTTGATTGAACCTGGTGTACCCCCCCCCAAAAAAAAAAAAAAAAAAAAAAAAAGCTCTAGTAGCTAAACTTTTAATTAAATATAGCAATGATCACTGAAAAAACTTGCACTATTTTTATACAAATAATATATAGGTATTAGAAATTTTAAAAATTGCTTATAATCTCACCATCCAGAGAGACTCTTAATATTTTGGTGTCTATCTTTTCAGACTGTTTCCTATATAGTAATGGCTTTGGGGCAGAGAAAAGAAATGAAGTAGCAGAGATGAAATAAAACATTGAGATGTTTTAAGGGTCTGTTGAGAAATTTTTAAAGGTATGCATAAATATTGACAAGCTCAATTATTTTCAAATAATTGACAAATGTGAACATTTGCACGAGAAATAGTAAAACCTAGAAGACAATGAAAATGTCCCAGAATGCATGCAAGTAGACAGTCCAAGTGTGCACGTGATTAGTGCTTTTCAAGACTAGAGTGGTGATCCGCTTATAAGTTACAAAATTAATATAGTAGTCTTGACCAGTATTAAAATGAAAAAGGAGGAAGAGGAAGAAAAATAGAATAAAATTATAAGCATCCCTATGCAGTTTTGAAGCTTTTGCTTCAAGTACGTTTGAGTGCGTGCGCATGCGCGTGCGCTGAGTTACTACGACTAATACACTTTATACGCCGAGTTGAGGTAAAAAAAAAAAAAATGTATGAATGCCACAGCAGCAGACTGAAATCGTACCGACTGAGTACTCAGAGAGCAGAACAAAGAGTGAGTGGAGAAAGGATTCCACGTCCGGGTGATAATACTGTCCAATCCAAAGCGAAATAAGAAAGGAGAAAATCATCGCACTCAATGAGAAACTTGTACTCTGATGCCAAGCTTATCCTGCCCGACTAATGGAGGTGGATGGACCTGTTGACCTGCTGGATACACCATTCATATCTGAAAGGCTTATCACTGTCCCACTCATAAAAGCACCGCACTCCTTCAGAGCGATCCTGATGCTTCACTGCCTGCTTCAGTAGCAGTTGGAAGATTATGCTTCTGCCTGGTTTGCCTATGCCTTGCAGCCCTGACTAAAAACCCCCTTAGGCTTGAGGGATTGGATGGACCACCCCCATGGGCCAAGCCTGGAGTTAGTGGTTCTCAACTCAATGAAATCACATCAAGAACTACGATGCTGTGGAGGGAGAAGGCTGCCAGCGGTTTGGAACGTAACCCACTGTGCTATTAAAATGCCCAGGGCAATAGTATGATGCGCTGTCTAGAGGAGTTGGAGAAATACTGCCATCAGACACAGAAACAGGCTTGCTAGAGGGCAGAGGGCAGGGTGAGCATGAGTCATTGACTCCCGGAGACCTCAGGCCATTAGCTGTAGTCAAACATCAGCCCTGCCGATTACTCCTAAGTGATGACCCAGGACACGGCTCGGAGTCCTCTAGTGAAAGTTAGCCGTGTGTCAGCCGTCACGCTGTCTGAGAGCATTGTTTGGTGACCACACTGAGAGGACCGGGTGTCAGGGCTCATGTGAGAGGTAAAAGATGGCAGAGTTCACACACACAATTATGAAATTCATTACCGCACTTTAGGGAACTCAAGTTTGGTCTGCATTTTAAGTCATTTTTTGAAAAAGAAATGGCAAATACAGACGTGCTGTCTTTGTAAATTTTCCTGTTCACATGAGATCATAACAAGGGAAAACCTCAGCAAGTGCCCATGCTTGTCATAAGGCTTTAGGGGATACAAAAGAATGGAGACTGCATCTGGCTGGAGACATCATACATGATTTTGAACATCTTCAGACCAAGTCATGCAACATGGACTTTGTTTGCATGGCTCTTTTCCACCCACGTCTTCTTTCTATTGGTTGATCGTTGCCACAGGGGAGGCTAGGACAGCTGCCTCTCACTCCCCAAATGCTCTGTTTCTTTTCAACTTCTGTCTGTGTCTCAGTCCTCCACTGCACTTCTAATTCTGCAGAGTAACCTGGCATCATAGAAGCATCCAGTTCTTTCTTTCTTTTTCTTTTTCTTTTTCTTTTTTTTTGGATCAAAGGCACTCAAGAGAATCTGAGTATGGAGAGGCAAGAGAATCCTAAACAGAAATGATTCTTTCAAATCCTCTGCACGTCGTCTTTCTTTCCCTTCTTACTTCTCTCTCCCATCTGTTTACATGTACTGAACTCCTTTCTTGGAAGCACTGTCAGAAAAAAAGAGCTTTGCTGTTGACTATGTTCTAATCTTGGCTGGATCCCTATTTGGTACGTAATGGATTTGAAATATCAGGGAAAATCCTGAACTGGACAGAACCTAGATGCTTACAAGACCTCCTCCCTTGTTCTTAGAGTGACAATGACATTATTCAATAAATATTGATTGACTCCCTATAGTATTTCAAGGCTTTGCATGTAGGGGACATAAACATTTTCTGTTTCAGTGATGATTTTATTCATATGATAATCAAACCCCAGTACCTTCTGAGACAATATTTCTTCTCCCCCGCTTCTTGATGAAATAGTCTATTCTTGGCTTCTCCTGAGCCCCTTCTCCAAAGCTCGGCTGGCAAGCTTCAGTGACCACCCATTGCCGTACCTCTCACTTATCGCACTAACATGAGAGCATGGAATGGGAGCCCTGGGGCTCTTAGCCCCCATGAAGGTGAACGCTGGGCCCTGAAAGAGCCTGCAGGCAGCTAAATTGCACACACAGCATCTTGCCTGCAACAGCTTCCGAGTGCTCTGAGAACACTTGGGTCTCATGATGCCACTATTCTGTACAAGGATCATTGCCGAGGTCAAATGACTTGCCCCAGTATCACTCGGAAACTCAGCAGCTATACCAGAAATAGAATCCTGCCCAGTGCTCCTGACTGCCTGGCAGGAGAAAGAAGTCACCCATGGGGTCCTTCCCCCTGCAAAAATACAGAAACTCACCTGGCCTCTGAGGTCGTAATGGCCCTTGAAATTTGGGGTGTGCTAGCATCCCCCCCAAACCCAGATCAGTTCTGAAAGCAACCCAAGGAAGATGGTGCCCATTTAGCAGCTGGCAGTGCAGGCTGGTGCATCTGCTTTGTTGGAACACAGAGCGGGGCACTGAGAGGTAATTGAAACTGCTGGTGGGGGCAGGGCCCCCCAGGCATGCACTCAGGCTGCAGCAAGAAGACGAAGGATGCTGCCCTGCAGTTCTGTCCACTTGCTGAATGATTCATGGAGCAGAGGT
Source organism: Hippopotamus amphibius kiboko (assembly GCF_030028045.1). Taxonomy (NCBI): domain Eukaryota; kingdom Metazoa; phylum Chordata; class Mammalia; order Artiodactyla; family Hippopotamidae; genus Hippopotamus; species Hippopotamus amphibius. Next base: position 217,764,231 of record NC_080186.1, on the reverse strand, counting down.
GCTGGCCTCAGAGGATGGCTGCCCAGTTGTTGGCTGGAGCAGAAGTACAAAGCAGCAGGCTATGGTAAAGGCTAAGATGCTGCAGTAAGACTCCTGAGTTCAAATCCCAGCTCTCAGGCTTGCTCTCACTTATTACCAGTGGGACAGTGGGCAATTTACTACTACTTTCTGCCTGAGTGTCTTCGTCTGCAAAGTGTGGATGATAATAGCACCTACCTGATAGGTTCTGTTGTTAGGATTAAATGGCTAAATGAGTAAGGTACTGCGTACCTGGCATGTAATAAGTATCATATAACTGTTCACTATCATGTATTTACTCAAAGGGCTATTCAATGACCATTAAAAATGATGGTTATAAACTGTGATATGCTGGTAAATCTTTACTGGTTCCCTGGGGGAAAAAGCTCTTATATGTAATGTTTGCTGCTTTCCATGGTTTAAATATTTCCATCGTGAATGATTTTAAGAACACAGAATTAAGAAGTGCTCACAGTCAGCTCTCAAGAGTTGGCATGTCATTGGTTATAGAGCTCAAGTAATAACACGAAGGATGCTATGATATATTATGTGAAAAAATAAGAATAAAGTTTGAAATACAAAATGATTATTAACTATGTGAAATCAAGTGTATTCAAAGAAAAAAAAATGCAAGGAAATATACTGAATACTGACCATGTTAAGAATGGTGGGAATGTAGTTAACTCTTTTGTATATAGTTTTTTGTTTTCCTTAAAGTGCTTATGCTAATTTTAGAGTGGAAAATCAAGTGGAGTTCTAGGGAGATTGGCCAAGATGGTGGTGTTGAAAAATCCTGAGCTCACCTCCTTTCATGGACACACCAAAATTACAGAACACCTACCAATGAAAAAGACCAGAACCTACCAGAAAAGATCTTCTACAACTAAAGATACAAAGAAGAAACCACTACCAGACAGGTAGGAAGGGTGGAGTCACAGTATAGTCAAGACCCATAACCCCAGGTGGGTGACCCACAAACAAAAGAATAATTACAATTGCAGAGGTTCTCCCTAAGGAGCAAGGAGTCTGAGCCCCACTTCGGGCTCCCCAGCCTGGGACTCCTGTGCCAGGAAGATGAGCTCCCAGAACATTTGGCGTTGAAGGCCAATGGAGCTTACTTTTGGGAGAGCCAGAGGGCTGTGGGAAACAGACTCCACTCTTAAATGGTGCACACAAAATCTCAGATGCCTTGAGACCCAGCACAGAAGCAGTAATTTGAAAGGAGACTGGGTCAGACCCACCTACCAATCCTGGAGAGCCTCCCAGAGAGTCAGGAGGCAACTGGAGCTCACCCTGGGGACACAGACACTGGCTGTAGCCATTATGGGGAGCTCGTTCTACCACATGGACACTGGTGCTGGCAAGCACCATTTTGGAATCCTCCCTCTACCTTGCCAGACTCAGGACCCAACTCCATCCACCAGTCTTCTGGCCCCAGTACTGGGACTCAGCCAGAGCTCTTGGACCCAGCTCTACCAACAGTGGGAAGGCACAAGCCCAAGAATCCTCAGTCCTGCCCACAAGCAAGCTTGGTCTGGCCTTGGGACCACTCTCACTCACCAGTGGGCGGACACCAGCCCCAGGAAAACATCAGCCTCACAGCCTGTGGACCCAGCCTACTCACCTGCAGACCAGCCAGCTCTGGGACCAGCTGGGCCCTAGCAGGCCAACACACACTTTGGGACACCCCAGACCCCACAGCCAGCTATATCAGGAAGCAGCCACATTTACCAGTGGCCCAACACCAGCTCTGGGACCCATGGGCCTTGCAGCCAGACCCTAGGACCTGGCTCTGCCTGCCAGTGGGCTGGCAAGAGCCCCAGGACCTGGCTTCACCCACCAGCAAGCCAGCACCAGCCCTGCGCCCCACCCCCCAAAGCTACAATTATCAAAATGGTATGGTACTGGGACAGAAACCAGACATATAGATTAATGGAACAGAATAGAGAACCCAGAAATAAGCACATGTACTTATGGTCAATTACTCTATGACAAAGGAGGCAAGAATATACAATGTAGAAAAGACAGTCTCTTTAATAAGTGGTGCTGGGAAAACTAGACAGCTACATGTAAAAGAATGAAATTAGGACATTTTCTTACACCATATCAAAATCAACTCAAATGGATTAAAGAACTAAATGTGAGACCGGAAACCATAAAACTAGTAGAAGAAAACATAGGCAGAACACTCTTTGACATAAATAGTAGCAATATTTTTTGGATCTACCTCTTAAGGCAAGGGAAACAAAAGCAAAAATACGTAAATGGGACCTAATTAAATTGAAGAACTTTTCCACAGCAAAGGAAACCATCAACAAGATGAAAAGACAGTCTACTAAATGGGAGAAGATATTTGCAAATGATATGACTGATAAGAGGTTAATATCCAAAATATATAAACAGCTCATACAACTCAATATCAAATAACACAAACAACCTGATTGAAAAACAAGCAGAAGAACCAAATGGATAATTTTCCAACAAAGACATACAGATGGCCAACAGGCATATGAAAAGATGTTCAACATTGTCAATTGTCTGAGAAATACAAATCACGAGCACAATGAGGTGTCACCTCACACCTGTCAGAATGGCTATTATCAAAAAGAATACAAATAACAAATAGTGGCAAGAATGGGAATCCTTGAACACTGCTGGGGGAATGTAAATTTGTATAGCCACTGTGGAAAACCGTATGGAGCTTCCTCAAAATATTAAAAATAAAACTACCATATGATCTAGCAATTCCATAACTGGTTATATATCCAAAGAAAATGAAAACACTAATTCAAATAGATACAGGTACCCCAATGTTCACAACAGCATTATTTATAAGAGCCAAGATGTGGAAGTAACTTAAGTGTCCATCAGCAGATGAGTGGATAAAGAAGATATATATACATATTCCATACATGGAATACTACTCAGCCATAAAAAAGAATGGAATTTTGTCATTTGTCACAACATGGATGGACCTGGAGGGTATCATGCTTAATGTAACAAGTCAGAGAAAGACAAATACTGTATGTTATCACTTATACGTGGAATCTAAAAAATAAAACAAACTAGTCAATATAACAAAAATAAACAGACTCTTAGATATAGGGAACAAAGTAGTGGTTACCAGTGGGGAGAGGCATGGGGGAAGGGGCAAGATGGGGAAGGAGACTAAGAGGCACAAACTACTATATGCAAAATAAATAAGCTACAAGGATGTATTGTAAAGCACAGGGACTGCAGCCAATATTTGATAATGACTACAAGTGTAGTATAGTGTATAAAACTTTTGAATCACGGTGTGGTACACCTGAAACCAAAATATTATAAATCAACTGTCTCAATTTTAAAAATTCTAAAAAAAAAAAAAAAGCAAGCAGAGTTAACTAAAACACAAACACACGGCCTTTTTATTACGGAAAATTTCAAACATGAAAAACAATAGCATAATTTACTCTAGGTACTCACTCACCAACAATTATCAACGTTTTGCCAATCTTCTTTCATTTTAATCAAATGACATTTCTTTCATTTCATTTATCCTGGAGATCATGTTATTTTACTTGAAACACTCCAGTATAATATGCAGGACTTTTTTTTTTTTTTTGGCTGTGTTGGGTCTTAGTTGCGGCACGTGGGCTCTTTAGTTGTGATGCATGGGCTCCAGAGCAAGCGGGCTCAGTAGCTGCGGTGCGAGAGCTTACTTGCTCTGTGGCATGTGGGATCCTGGCTCCCCAACCAGGGATCAAACCCACGTCTCCTGCATTAGAAGGCAGATTCTTAACCACTGGACCACCAGGGAAGTCCCATGCATAGGACATTTTTTAAAAAACAAACATCACACCATTAATCACAACTGACCAAAGTAATAATTCCTCAATATCATTCCCAACTGGGAAAGATGTATTTACAGTTTGTTTCTTTGAATCATGGTTCAAACATGGCCTTGGGTTGTTACTCTTTTACGTCTCTTTAATTCCTTAATAATTATCCTTTCTTTTTCTGTCTTTTATGCCAACAGCTTACTAGAGAAGCTGATAATTTGTCCTGTAGAATGTCCCAGATTATAGATTTGGCCAAACATTTCCTTATGGTTACTTGTACCTCGGGTCCCCATATTTACCATAAGCCGGTGGTTACATCTAGAGAGTGATTCAGATGAGAAACCTTCATGGGCGGTGCCGTGGACCTGGTATTGCATCACATTGAGATGTACATGATGTTTGCTAGTGCCGCTTTTAGTGATGCTAAGATTGAGCCATGGATTTAGAAGTGTAACACATTTAAAAACAAAATTAGATAAGAGAAAACAATTGGAAGAATTCACTTAGGCAGATGATAAGTACAGGGTCTGGAACAGTCAAGAGAAGGAGCCATGCTATGTATGTGTCAAGATTTGCAGACAGAAAGACTCAACCCAGGAGTTCTTGGCCTCCTACTCTTTTGTGGTAGCACAACCCATCTGAATGAGTTTGGTGACTCCTTTTGATGACACGTGTTCTCATAAAATTTGGGAGGATATGACAATTTTAATATCAGTTCAGTTAATTCTTTGCAAAACCATTCTCTTGTTTGAATCCACCACAGAAATGCCAGACATAGAACAAATCAATTTCAACAAAGCATTAGACAAAGTCCCTAAACTCCTTCAGCCTTATTGAGAGCTCCTTGCTCACTATGACAACCAGAATGGCCTCCCTACCCAGAATCCGACCTCCAAGTCATCCTTCACACCCCATCTGCCAGAGTTCTAAAGTGCAAATCAGACTGTTTCCCTGTGCTGGTTCAACTTTTCCAATAGCTTTCTGTGGCCTGTTGCAAGAACTTCTAAGTCTTTAGTTTGTCACGTAAGGAGCTTCCCCACCTCCTCACCCATACTTCTTTTTCTTCTCTCTTCCTGTAGGTCATGTTTTCATCCAGTGCTCTAACTGCATCCAACTCCATGTTGTTCTCTGGATACTATACTCCTTCACGACTCTGGGTCTGGATGTGATTTCCCCTTGCGTAGAATGCCTTTCTCTGGGCAGCTTGGAAGTTTCCCACCCATCCTTGAGACTCCTGTGCCAGCCACCTTGACCTCCCCAGTCTGGTTTCTCTGTTTCCTCGGAGGTCATATCATCATTCTGGCCCAGCACACTCTCCTGGGCCTGGCATGTTGCAGGCACTCAGGAAATATTTGTGGAATGAATTGATTTAGAATGAAGCCCAGTAGGAAGAATGAAGAAAGTGCTGGGTGAATCTACCATTGGCTGAATAAGCACACTCTTAAGATTAAGTGCTAACTGACCACATCTGCACTGGAAATCTCACTCCTCACTAACTCCTGTAGATTGCTGATGCCAAAAAAATCCTTAAGCTATCAGACTGTTCTAAAATATCTTCAGGCTGCCAGGTGAAGTAATCTACACACTATCAAAAAATTGAAAAATCAGGAATTCCCTGGTTGTCCAGTGGTTAGGACTCCTCTCTTTCGCTGCTAAGGGCCTGGGTTTGATCCCTGGTCAGGGAACTCATATCCCACAAGCCACATGGCACAGCCAAAAAAAAAAAAATTGAAAAATCATAAGTCAAACCATAGTAAATTGGAGACTGTACATGCTATGGTCTGAATGTTCACATCCGCCTGATTTCATATGCTGAAATTCTAATTCCCAAGGTGATGGTACTAGGAGGTTGGGCATTTGAGAGGTGATTAGGTCATGAGGGTGCAGCCCTCATGATTGGGATTAGTGGCCTTATAAAAGGGACCCCAAAGAGCTCCTTAGTCCCTTCTGCCATGTGAGGACCCAGTGAGAAGCTGGCAGTCTGCAGACAGGAAGAGAGCCCTCTATGGAACCTGACTGTGCTGTCACCCTGATCTCAGACTTCCAGCCTCCAGAACTGGGAGTAATATGTTTCTGCTGTTTATAAGCCAGCCAGTCTATGGTATTTTGTTATAGCAGCCTGAACAGACTAAGACAGTATATATGCACAGGGCAAAATCACAGGGTATGGAGCCCATGGTGATCATACCTTTCCTTAGTTCCCTGAGGTCACAACCTTATCCTCACTTGCCATTTACCCTTTCAGTATTCATTTGATGAATATTTGAAATTGAGCACCGAGAATGTGCCACCCCCAGAACAAGCCCTGGGGATACACAGGTGATCAGGACCTGATGCGGCCCTGCTCAGTTTACATGGGACACCAACACAGATGGAGTAATTACACACACATGTAAAACTGTGGCTGGGACAAGAGCTGCAAGGCAGAGGAATGAGATGCTGTGAGGATGTGTAAAGGGGAAAGTGCACTGGTTTGGGAGGTCAGGGAAGGCTTCTGTGACTCAGTGACAAAAGAGGTGATAGCTAAAGAAAGAGGAGAGGGGAAAGTATAATAGTGGGAAGGACACCATGGGAGGAGGCCCTGTGATAGGAAGGGATTGTTGCCCATCCTGGGACTGAAAGTTGACCAGTGGCTGGAGGACGCCCTGCCATGTTTGCCCTTGACCATGAGGGCAGTGGGAGGCCTTGAGTCCCAATTTAGACCCGATTCTTAAAAAGTTGCTCAGAGCCAGCAGTGCCCCTACAGCCAACATCTGTGTCTGTCAGGTACCCATGGAGCATCAAGGAGGCAGGTCTTTGCAACATCAGCATCCCTAGAATTCAGTATCCCTTAAGTCATGGTGATGGCCCACTTGGGAATAGGGAGAACCAGGTCCTGGCAGCATCCTGCCCTGCCTGTAAACTCACATTCCTTGGTCTGGTAGGGAATGACAATTCCAGAAAAATGAAGGGTCACGAGGTAGAGATAGTAATTATGGAATTTGTTCAGGACAAAGATCACCCGTACCTCTTTGCAAGCAAATTGGCCCAAAATAAGGAGTAATTTTAGTGCATCCTGTGAACAGAATTCCACAGATTGTACCACCTATCTCTGCCTTTTCTCCCAGATAACGCTAAATATTCTCTCCTTGAGAAATGTGATGATATGTAGTTTTCTGGTACAAAGCTCCCTACTGGTATTCCGTGAGCGTAAAAGAGTAATGATCATGGTGACTCACTTATTACTCTTGTTACTTAAATATTATTCACTAAACTTTAACAATAAAGAGTTACTGTGAAACGACTTCTCTGCCTCACCAGATAACAATTTTCTCTTTGCCTTCAGATGTCATTTCCAATGCCATGGAAGAAAACTCTCTTTCCCGAAAAACTCTCTTTCTTTGGGGGAGGGGGTGTTATTTACTTATTATCTATCTTTCAAGTTACCCCAAGTGAACGGTTCTGATGGGAGCACGCTCGATCCCCTTCTGCAGACGCAGAGCTCCTTACGATGATGCAGAATTGAGCCTCATCAAAATAATTTCCAGAAGACAGACACTTTTTCCCAGAATCACATACTTTTAGGTTTCAAAGCTGGAAGTGTCAGCTAGAGGTCTTTTATATAATCCCTTTACTCTAAAGAAGCAAAACCCAAACCATTCTTGACTGAGGGGGTCTGCATTTATTGACTGAAAGCTTATTTGGATTTGCATTTGCACAAGGTTGGATGGAGGGGAAGCCCAGTTTGTGGTCTGTGTCAAGTGAGGTCTGCTCCAGGTAAAATCTGCTGTCTTAGCCCATACCCGGGGACAGGAGATGTCGGTTGGAGAGCTCCTCTGGAGAAAATGGGGCAGGTGGTGAATTTTATATGTCAGTTTGCTTGGGCCAACGGGTGCTTAAATATTAAGACAAACCTTATTCTGGGTGTTTCTTTTTGGATGAATTTGTTGACCAAAAAAAAAAAAGCACAACGCCAGAGTTGTGAGTTAAGTTTTATTGGAGGCAATATGAGGGCTGCAACCCAGGAGACAGCATTTCAGATAGCGCTGACAAACTGCTCCAAAGGAGCTTCCTAGGTGGTGCAGTGGTTGAGAATCTGCCTGCCAATGCAGGGGACATGGGTTCGATTCCTGCTCCAGGAAGATCCCACATGCCGCAGAGCAACTAAGCCCGTGTGCCGCAACTATTGCGCCCATATGCTGCAACTACTGGAGCCTGTGCTCCGCAACAAGAGAAGCCACGGCAATGAGGAGCCTGCGCACCACAACGAAGAGTAGCCCCCACTCACCACAACTAAAACAAACCTCACACACAGCAAAAAAGACCCAACACAGCCAATAAAATAAATTAAAAAAAAAAAAAGAAACTGCTCTGAAGAAGTAGGGAGAAGGTCAATATGTACGTGATCTTGGTGAAGGAGGAGTACATACAATCAAACACATGTTTTTGTAGAGGGTTTCCGCTAGTCACGAGGAGCAGACATCACCATGAAGGGATTTAGTGCTTTCCAAATATGAGGAGATGCAAGGGTTGGCTCACAAAAAAACCCAGCTTCTGAAAACATCTAACTCTCTGTAGACCTGTTCCGCCCATTTCTCAAAAGCACAGAGCGCCTCATTCCTGATCTCCACCCTGAATGCCCTTCAGGGGATGTTGAAGGTCAGTGGCTGCCAGCAGCACGTGTGATTTAATCCTTGTGGAGGTAGGTGGCAAGTGCCCTCGGCAAGTGCCAATTTGTAGTTAACAAGTTTACCATTTAAATCAGAAGACTGAGTAAAGCAGATTGCTCTCCCTAATGTGGATGGGCACAGTGCAATCTGTTGAAGGCTTAAATAGAACAAAAAGTTGACCTTCCTCTAAATAAGAGAGAATTCCTCCTGCCTGATTGCCTCCGAGCTGGGACGTTGGGTATTTTCTTGCCCTGAACTCAAACTGAAACACTGATTCTTCCTGGGTCTTGAGCCTGTCGGCCTTCAGGCTAGAACCACACCCCTGAGTCTCCAGCTTGCCAACTGCAGATCTTGAGATCTGTAGCCTCCATGATCATGGGAGCCAATTTATTACAGTAAATTTCTCCCTGTAATTACACACATCCTATTGGTTCTGTTTCTCTGGAGAACCCTGACTAATACAGTGGGAGAGCTGGCTCATACCCCTAGATGAGTGGGTTACAGTTACTGGAAGCCTTGAGCGGTGAACCACCTCCATTCTCTGCTTCTAAGTACCAGATTTCTCTGCGAGGGTTCATCATTTTCTGTATTTCAGTATCAGAGGATGGGGGAGGAGCCAAAGTAAGAGAAACAGAGGTTTTGGCTTAGAAAGTTCATATTCTTGGTTAGGCGGGAGGCTCGAGGTCATCTAATCCAACCTCCTGCTGAAGGGCTTCCCACATGGTGCTGGGCATGCTTAAGCATGCAGTCCTCTGGTTTCAGCCTGAACATCCTGAGAGAGACACTGCTGCGTGTTGGTTAAGAGCAGGGCCTGGAATCTGACGCCTTTGGTTCTACCTGGTCTTCATTTCTCAGTTGCTGTCTGACTGTGGGCACCCACTAGGCCTTACTTGACTCATTTCTAATATTGGGATAATAACAGTGTTACCTTTGGCTCTTCCCTGTTCCAATAACGTACATCTCATGGGTTTGCTGGGATAATCCCTTGAACCTGTTAGAAATGCAGAACTCAGGCTCCGGCCAAGCGCAGGCACCTTAAGGTCTGGTCTAAGGCTCTGACCAAAATGATAAGAGCACAGGATGAATGCTGGCGTCCTGTGAGAGAGCCCTAGAGGCTCCTCTGCAATTTAATCCTGTTAATGTTCAACCCTGGCCAACATAATACAAGTCAGATTTATAGGACACATTCTGAACAGTAGAAAGAGCAGAGCCGGGGGAGGGCAGGACCAGGGCAGCAACAGGAGCTCCTGGATTTTTCCATGGTGCTGGCATTAGATGCCTCAACTCCACTTGCCTGTGTATTCAAGGCAAATTCTCCCTCTCTCTTTTTTTTCCCCTTATTATTTGCTCCCCCCCCCCCGCCCCCCACAAGGCATGTGGATCTCATGTGGATCTTATTTCCCTGAGCAGGTGATGAGGGGAATCTGGAGTTCATACCCAGCTAGAAAATAGCTTCATGCCTGCTCTGCTTCTGTAAAACCTGCCTGCTGCACTAGAGTGAGGACAAAATACTTCAACTGGAACCTAAAAGATAAGTATGGAATGTCTGTTCCTGCCCGGTCCTGCCCCTGCTCGCCTTTGTTGGAAAACCCTTTGCATGTAACCCCTAGCAACTCCCGCGCTCTGTAATCACCTGTAACCTATGGAAACTGAGTAGCCAAACAATTAATGCCAACTGTAGCCAATCAATGAATGCCAACTGTAGCTATGTGTCTTAACCTATATAAGGAGAGAATTCAGCTGGAACAGCACCCAGAATTTTGGAGCATTAGTTTGTCTGGGTCCTCCAGCTCAATAAACCTGAGTTCTCCAACCCGCTGAGTCTGCTACTTGGTTTCTCATGGGATCGATTTCTGCAACACAAGGATCAAACCCACATCTCCTGCATTGGAAACTTGGAGTCTTAACCACTGGACCACCAGGGAAGTCCCAAGGCAAATTTTCTTTGATCGGCACAGTCTGGGTCAGTGTCTTCTGCTCTTGGATCAATCAGCCCTGCCCAGGCTGGGGGCGTGGCTGGGAAGGTGCTGAGCCAGGAACTACCCCAGTCTGTCTCCATTACAAAGACCATCTCCCAGAAAGATAGATGAGTCCAGATATTTGCTCCAAACAGGCTTCACAGATGTCCATTTAAATGAGCTATATCAGTTGATGATGGATTCTAGACAAAGTTAATATTATGTGAGGCATCTCAAACTTGCCTCAAGCAAGAAATGGTGAAGAAAGCCTGACTCAGAAAAGTTATTTTTGGAGCACAGCAGTATATTTACTCAATTAAATTATTGAAAACAATTGCTAGCACATTTGGTGTGTGTTCTTAGTAGAGATTTCATTTGGGGAGTTTAATCAGACAGAAGATTCTTTGGGGGTTGTAGCTTCCTCTGAAAGCACCATTGCCACCAACGGCTCTGAATTGGGAAAATAGAGCCTGAATTTCCCAGAGGGCCATATCTGGGCACTGACGTTAGAACTGGGCTGTGGTAATCTGAGGGAGAAGATAAGAATGATTTCCACACCATTATCTGAACTGTTGTTTAATCTCTGACAAAAATACGCATGTTGATAAAATCCCAACCATCTGGAACTCAGGTCAGGAAAAGGACAGACACGTTTTTGGCTCCCAGTCAGCTAAAGCATTAAAAGAGTATCATGGCCACATCTTCAAAAGGAATAACTCCACTGTTCTTTGAATCAGCTTAAGCTATACCTCAGGCATGTTCAGGTATGTGTCCTGCATTTTAAGAAGGGCATTGGAAGCCAGAGGATTCCAGGTAAAGAGCATCAGAAAAATGGAGAAAAGTTACGGATATCAAGTTACACAAAGAACCATATAATATAGAATCAGGAATTGGGAACCATGGAATTTAGGCAGAAGCAGCATTTTCAGCCAGGGTGGCATGTGGACTAGACATACCACAGACATGTTCTTTTCTGCTCCTAAGGGGCAAACAGAGGTCATCAAGTGGCAGTTATGGAGAAAGGGATTTTCAATGAATATAAACATCATTTCTTTATCTCTGGCACAGAGATGGAGAAAGTTGTCTTTAATTGGGGAAATGCCTTGATACGATGTCTAATTTGTGTTGGAGCAGAAATGTTGTCAGATTTTAAAGGATTAGAGGTGAGAGAAACTCCTATCAAGAGGCCAGGAGATGGGGGTGTTGATAATGGAGGAGACAGTACATATAGGGGCAGGGGGTATAGAGGAAATCTCTGAAACTTTAGCTCAATTTTGCTGTAAACCTAAAAATGCTCTAAAAAATTGTCTATTTTTTAAAAAGGGAGAAGCAAGAGGAGTAATCTGTTGTATTCCTGTGAGGGAGGAGTGAGTAGAAAAGGGAGAGGGAGAGAGAGGAAAGCCAGGAAGAAGTGGGAAGCTAGAAGCATGGCATAGAGGCAGCCCTGCGGAAGACAGAACGGGTTTGGGAGAACAAAAACAACTCTTCCTTCCCTCACCAGTCAAGAAATTTTTATGAAACCGTGCACCACAGATTGGAAATTGAACCCATGTGGCCGGTACTCAAATCCAGCCAAAACCCTGATTGGGACTTGAACCCACACGGCCGGGACTCAAACCTGGCCCAAACCCAAGCTCTTCAGCCTGAGATCACACACCTGGTTTCAGGACTTGATGAAGCTCAGGTTCTAGGTGTCTCATCGCAGAAAGAATTCAGTGAGAGACAAAGTGATAATAGGTAAGAAGTGGATTTGTTTAGAGAGAAACACACTCCACAGATGGAGTGTGGGCCATCTCAGAAGGTGAGAAAGGCACCAGGGTACAGGGGTGGTCAGTTTTTATAGGGGTGGGTAATTTCATAGGCTAATGAGTGGGAGGAGTATTCCAGCTATTTTGGGAAGGGGCGGGAATTTCCAGGAATTGTAGAGAACAGACTTGAGGACATGAAGAGGGGGGAAGGAGAAGCTGGGACAAAGTGAGAGAGTAGCATTGACATTTATACACTACCAAATGTAAAATGGATAGCTAGTGGGAAGCTGCTACATAACACGGAGATCAACTCAATAATTGATGATGACCCAGAGGGGTGGGAAAGGGAGGGAGGGAGGGCATACGGGATATGTGTATAAATACAGCTGATTCACTTTGTTGTACAGCAGAAACTGGCACAACAGTGTAAAGCTATTATACTCCAATAAAGATCGAAAGAAAAAAATAAAGACAAAAAAAATAGGTTTCTCAGCCTCACCCCTAAAATTCTGAGTTATAGTCTCTGGAAAATGGGGACCAGGAATCTGTCCCCATTAAAAAAAGCTTCCTACAAAAAGGTTTCCCTGGTGCTTCTGATGCAATTAGAAGGCAACCTGCATTTGGAAACCACAAAATTAGATGACTTTTAAGGTTTTCTTCAGCTCAGAGTCTTTGATGGCACAAAATGTCAGCTCTTCCATGAAGTTAACTCTAAACTTTCCAACTGGAGGTTTTTTTGTTTTTTTAATATTTATTTATTTGGCTGCACCAGGTCTTAGTTGCAGCATGTGGGATCTAGTCCCCTGATCAGGGATCAAACCTGAGCCTCCTGCATTGGGAGCGTGGAGTCTTAGCCATTAGACCACCAGGGAAGTCCCCAACAGGTTTGTTGTAAAAAAAATTTGAATGATATAGAAATATAGGCTATATACTCTCAGAAATAACCATATTAATGTTTGGTGTCTATTATACCAGATTTTTTCATTCACATGTGTGTATACACATACATACAGTTGTATATATACATATACACACATATAATAAAATCATGAACCATTTGCTTTGTGTACTTAATATATCTTAAAGATCTTTCTGTGTTCCACTGTATGGCTGTGTCATAATATATTGGACATTTGGGCTATTTTCAAGTTTTACTATTACAAACATTGCTGCAATAAACACTTGTAGTATATTTCTTGGTTTTCATTGTAAGCGTATTTGGCATAAATTCTTAGATTTGGAATTTTGAAGATATTCCTAAAAGGCTCTACAAACTTATACCAACAGTTTTATAAAAAATGTCCACATCCCCGTCTTCTCACCCTTCCCTGATATCATCAATCTTTTAAACTTAAGATAATCAGGTTCATGAAAAATACCTTCTTATTGTTTTAATTTGAATTTTTTTGTTCCTGAGAATGGTATTGTTATGCATGTTTATTGCTGATTGTTTTCCTTCTATAAATTACCTGTTCATGTCTGTGATACTGTGATTTACAATAAGAAATTTGGTGTTTGTCCATTTCTGGCACAGAGCTCCTAAAACCTTTGGAATTTCCTAAGTGACGAGCAATAAAGTGAAAAGAGCCTTTTGTTATTCATAACAAGCCCCTTTCACCCACCCCTGAGTTTATGTTAATGAGGTGACTTTTGGAAAGCCCATAAGGATGTGGGTTGGTTGCCAGGGGAACCAACCTTCTGATTAGAGGCTGGAGATTGACTTAATCACCAATCTTGTGAATGGCATCTGAAGTGTGTGTGTGTGTGTGTGTGTGTGTAGGGGGGCAGTATTGTGGAACTGAACACTTACCCAAGCTCTAGTTTCTCTTCTTATAAGGGCACTAATCCCATCATGAGGGTTCTACCCTCATGACCTAATTACCTCCCAAAGGCCCTACTTCCTGATATTATCACATTGAGGGTTAGGATTTCAGCATAGGAATTTGGGGAAGACAAATCATATAATCCACAACATTCCATGACACAAACATTCAGTCCACAGCACGGCTATTAGTCCTTTATGTAGTTTCCCTAGAATGTCATTTATCTTTCTAATTCAATTTAAATTTTTAATAGATACTGTATTTTAAGATTCAAAAGTCAAAACTATAGAGAAAGGTAAACACAGAAAAGTCTCATCTCTACCTCTATCCCTTCATTTTTTCCTCCCATCTCCCCTATATGAAACCATTTTTCCTGTTCTTCATTTTGTAAACATAAACAAACGTGTCTCTATAGTCTTTTCTCTCCTTTTCTTACATAAAATGTAGCAAACAATAAAAAAATTCTGACCTTAGTTTTTTTCACTTACTATTAGTTTATTAGTAATTTTTTTTACTTACTATTTCACTTTGTACACACTGTAGATCTGCTGATCACTCCATATCAATACATAGGGGTCTTCCTCACTCTGTTTGCCAGCCTCCCAGTACTCTATTGTGTGGATGTTCCATGTTTATGCTGGACAATTATTTTATAATTATAAACAACACTTAAGTGAGTAACATTTTATATATATCTGTGAAGTGTATTTACAGGATAGATTCCTAGAAACAAAATTGCTGGGTCAAAGAATTGTCGCTTGTCTCAACTTTGTTATGATGTCTTTTACTGTAAAGAAATTTTAAGTGTTTATGTTAATTTTTTTCTATTCAATACTTTTGGATTTTATTATGCTTTCCGTGTCAAGACCTATTCTGACCCTGAATCATAAAGGCATTCTATCTTCTCCCAAGGTGTGCATGGACATATTTAAAAACACACGCACATCTTTATTATATATGGATTTCATATTGTCTCTGATGTAGGGATCTAATTATTTTCTCCCATAAGGATATGCTGTAACCCTTTATGCCTCATTCATGGAACTTATCACCTTCTTTCTCTTTCTTCCTGGAAAGATAAATTTGTGTCAAATATTAACTTCCTACTGGATTATGAGTTCCTGGATTATAAATATTGTGCCTTATTCATCTTTATGTACCTAATACCTCCTACTACAGTCCTGGCTTGTGAGAGATGTTAAATACTGCCTTGATGAATTCAATAGAAACTATAGAATGGTGGCCAGGTTTTTAATTTCAGGCATGATAGAGTGAAAGAGAAAAAACTTATGTTGTCATTAGGGACAGTGGACTTTGTGTTGGGATAAACTTCTAAGACTCTAGTAATATGAGGCATGGTATAAATGATAAACAAGAAAGGAATTCTTGGAGTTCTCTTACAGTCTATGAAAATTCTGGGTGAAACGAGACAAATATTCAAAAACAAGTTCTATAATATTGATAGGAACAATTTTATAATATTGGAAGTGTGTTTCCATGACTTCTTTAGAAATCAATACCTTAAGGGGAGAAATCTCATCTGTTCAATAAATATTAGACTGAACCAGATGAAACTGCTAATATTCAACTATTTTTTTATCTATGCAGTTTCATACGGTACCACTCAATATTTATTGTGGCTCAGGTAGTATGTAAATATAATAAGTGACAGATGATATTTCAGTGAAAAAACAACTGTGGTCCCTGTCCTAATGGAGCTGAAAATTTAGTGAGCAAGAAAGACAATAAATAAGAAAGTAAGAAAACAAAGAAGTATAGGTAATTATAAATCTCTAGATTAGTATGTCTTTCTAATACTTATTTGAATCATTCAAAATATATTGAAGTTGCTACATGTAGTTTAAAAGAAAGTGTAACCTTTTTATTATTCTTTGCTTCACTCTTAACCTACCTTATATCCTTTCTCTGTACTTTCTAATCTTATAAGCATTCAATTAAATTGTGTTTAATATATGATTTTAAAGTCAGTTTTATTGAGTTATAATTTATATTCACAATAAAATTTACTTTTTTTTAAGCGTACAGTTCTATGAATGTTGACACATGGATGTGGCTGTATAACCGCCACCTCAGTCAAGATATAGAATATTTCTATCACCTCAAAATGCCCCCTCATGCCCTTTGTAGTCTATCATTGAGTTGATTAACTTATAAGTTGGCAAACGGGGGCCCTCTGGATGCCTACTCTTATTTCACGGACCGTCTAGTCTTCTGGGTGTGTGGAGAGAGGTCTGGCATCGAGAGAGAAAGTTTCAGGGACCTTCCTCATGCCCAGGAGACCTCGCGTTTATCTGAAGCACCTAACTGGTTGTTCAGTTTGCCTGCGATCAACCAGCCTGCATCAAAAACCTACGACATGTCAAATGTGTCTGGGGACATTTGCTCTTAACCAGAGAGCCCAGCCTATCGGTGTGTCTCCCTTTCAGCTCACCCATTCTCTAGCTTGCCCACATATTGCTTATTTTAGCCTTCCTGAATGCTCGAGCTTCCCTGAAGCCTTGACTTTTTCAGGCATGGAATTCACGGTCTGTGCAGGTCTGTGTAGGATGGGCGTGTGTGCTATAAACTTGTCCTTCGTTTGAAGGGTCTGAACATTGTATAAAGGGAAAGATGATCCTAGCTGTGAAGCCCTCTGAGGAAAGAGGTTCAGCGACTTTGGCTCTGATTCACAGGGTATTGTAATAAGTGACAAAGCTCACGATTCACACGTGGATTTAGCAGCTCTGCAGAGGTGGTGATGAAATATCAGTCGTCGCTTTATCCCTTTGCTAAGTATAACTGGATGAAGGATAAATTTTGCCACGCAGTCAGAACCATGCCACTAACTTTTCAAACAAAGGAACACCGACCACAGGCATCCTTTTCTGGTCTTCAGGATTTGCAGTCACATGCAGGCTATTTATTTTGACAAACAATGCTTACAATAAATCAAAGTAGCAATGATGTCTAAATGAACTCTTACTAATATGTGCAGTCTTAGATAACTAATAAATTGATAAGAACCTATGAACGGGTTTTAATCAACTTATTGGTTATGTAACACTACATATATTTAAATTACTATAGTGAAGTAATTCCAAATATGACTAATTCTTGGAATTATCTTCAGAGCTTGTTGAAAGTGCAACTTCCCTGGAGATTCTGACTGAGTCCTCTGGGGAAGGATCCCAGAACTCTGCATTTTCATCAAACAACTCCCCCGTTGGTTCTCATTCCACTTATCTAGGGTCTCTCCTTTTAGGGCATCACATTTGAAATGAGCAGGCCTGGGTCCTGGAGTTCCAGGATGCCAGGGTTCCATCTACCAGCTGCGTAGCCTTGGTTTTGACATGTCATGCTCTGGGCCTCAGAAACCTCACTTGGGAAATGGATCGCAAGCAGTTTCTGAGCAGGGCAGAAACATGGGAAGAGGTAAGCTTTGGGGAGGTTAAGCTGGTGACTCTTTGGGAATGGGCTGAGGCCAGAGACACACGGGAGTAGGAGGCGACTTAGGAGGTAGCTGCCGCAGTGCAGGCAGAGCTGTGACAAGGGGTGACATAAGGAAAGGCAAAGGGGGTCAGAGAGGAGAGCTGGTGCAGAGCGAGAGTCACAGGGCTCGGTGATTGATCGGCTATGGAGGTTGGGGAAGAGGATGGGGAAGAGGGGTCCAGGGTTTCACACCTGGGTGACTAGGTCCATGGAGGCTTCCTTTATAGAAATAAGGGAGTCAAGAAGAAGAGATGGATAAAACACCCCATAGCTCCTTTAGAAGATGCTCACAGTGGCCCTGTGTTCCATTCTGGGATTTGCCTGCCTTTCTGGTTGAAGGATTTGTGAACATGCTGCAGGAGAGGCAGATAGCTGCTCTCCCATCACTGACTGCTTCCATCACCTTTGGCAAATCCTCTCACCTCCTGGAAATTAGTTGCCTTATTTGTAAATTAAAGAGGAAGGACTAAAAACCAGGGATTCTTGTATGTGGTATGCAAGATATTCACGAATGGCCTATTTAAATTTTCTGTGAAGTTTCATCAAATTCTCAAAGGAGTGAGTAGCCCAAGAGGAATTAATAACTATTGTAACTGATACCTTCTTTCAAAAAATCTTCCTGTCATGGAAAATTGCAAATACATAAAAGAGGAGAAATAAGAGAGTTATGCCCTTCTTACTCACTTGACTTTAATAATTGAAATGATCTTTTAAGCCCTTTTTTGAAGTGTTAGTAGTTCATTGTATGGAGGTATCATTACTTTAAGCTTTACTTTTTTTTTTTCTTTTTTTCAAGTATTACCTCTAAGTGGGCTTGCCTCTAAAAAGTGTTTCCTGTCAGAATGGCTATCACCAAAAAGAACACAAATAACAAATGTTGGTGAGGATGTGGAGAGATGGGAACTCTCATACACTGCTGATAGGAATGTAAATTGGTGTAACCACTGTGGAAAACAGTATGGAGGTGCCTCAAAAAACTAAAAACAGAACCACCATATGACCCAACAATTCCACTCCTGGGTATATATATGAAAACAATACCAAACCAAAAAAACCCCACTAACTCAAAAAGATACATGCACCCCAATGTTCATAGCAGCATTATCTACAATAGGCAAGATATGGAAGCATCCTAAGTGTCAACAGATGAATGGACAAGGAAGATGTGATAAAGAAGATGTGAATACTACTCAGCCATAAAAAAAGAATGAAATTCTGCCATTTGCAGCAACATGGATGGACTTGGAGGGCATTCCGCGAAGTGAAAGAAGTCAGAGAATGACAAATATTGTAGGATAGCACTTATTTGAGGAATCTACAAAATACTAATTAGTGACTATAGTAAAAAAAGAAATAGGGTCACAGATATAGAGAACAAACTAGTGGTTACCAGTGGGGAGGGGCCATATGGGGTAAGGGATTAAGAGGTACAAACTGTTGGGTATAAATCAGCTACAAGGAAATATTGTACAGCATGGAGAATATAGCCAATATTTTATAATAACTCTACATGGAGTATAACCTTTAAAAATTGTGAATCACCTATCTTGTACACCTGTAACTTAATGATATTGTACAGCAACTATACTTCAATTAAAAAAGTAAAGAAAAAGCCGGTGTTCAAAAGAGGCGATGGTAAAACTCACACCCTCCACAAAAGCCACCCACCGCTCAGGGTTCCCTCCGTAAAACAATTCCCTCTGAATGTCCTGGCCTCTCTCCACAGCCCTTGAGGTCTTCCCCTGCCACTCACTGAGTTGTATGCTTACCAACAGTCAGCTGTAACTGTTTCCAAAACTGCTTGTGCCTGTTGCACTAAGTATTAAAATTATGTAACTTCATTAAATACATACTCAGTGCACTAAGAATTCAGAGCATGCAAACTGAAAAAAAAAAAAAAAAAACCCAACTTTTTCTTTCTCAAATATGCTGTGCTGAATTTTTCTCCCTGCCATTGGATGATCTCTCCAGCAGATCCCATAACATTTCTACTCACTTTCAGACCTTAATAAATAATCCCACTTTTTATACAAAAGTGCAGGTTAGTTTAATACCAAAGCTTCACCCCCTCCTCCAGCATGGGCCTGACAGAGGCTCAGAATCCATCAGGAGCATGGCTGGCTTCATACTATTCCTCCCTCTTACTCTTCCGTGCCTCCTCCCCACTCATTGGGCTGTGTCTGGATATACTGGGTTACAAATGTGCAGAGAAAGAGAAAGGAATGTGTGTGACCAGAGACTATAATCTGGTACCAGCGCCCCTGAGTGGCAGGTGCCCAGATGTTTGCTCTTTCTCTCTGGGGCACTTTTGTGGGTTCCACCATCACCAACACCACATGGACCTCCCATTTCACCATCCCTTGGTATAGGCAATGCTTCTCTAGTTGGCCATTTATAACTCTTCACTCAGCTCCTAACTTCTAATGAGTGTATTGCCCTGGTGGGCAGATGTCTTGGGCAAGACCCTTTCAAGATGATCCAGTGCAGTGTCCTTCATTGATGTCCATTCTGGCCATTGAGAAACATGCTTGCCTGACATTGATGGAAGCACAGGATGTTGGAAGTACTGTTGTGCTTACTGTACCACGATCTCAATCTTCTGCAGCCAAGGGCTGTTTCTTGCCTTTAAACTTTTCTAGGGACAAAGCCAGCTTTCTGTCTTGGTAACTTTTAGCTCCAAGGCTCTACATCATGCTCTTCTAGAAGTTTACTTGAAGATGTCCCCAATCCCAGCTTCAAAGGAATTCCTTCTACCAACCTTCTTCAACAGCTCTCTGTTTCTCTTGTGCCGCCTGGAAGTTGGGGTTGAGCTAAGTTAATGGTGGAAATGTTTGACCACACAGCTTAGCACACCCTGCAAGAATGATCTGGGTCCTCTCTTTAAAATGTATGGATACTTAATACACTTTGTTCTCAGTTTTGGGGCCTCAGCCAAAATTAAAAATAGAAATGTTCCATTTTGACATTCTCCTTAAACATCACTTAAATGGGGAGAATGTGAGTATAGAAGGGAATTGTTTCTATGAAAGCTAAGTTAAATGGTTAGGAAACACAAAAAACAAAACCAAACTCCAAAACCCCAAATCCAAAACCCAAATCATTGAAAAGATCCTGAGGAGTTCCCTGGTGGCGCAGTGGTTAAGAATCCACCTGCCAATGCAGGGGATACGGGTCGATCCCTGGTCCGGGAAGATCCCACATGCTGCAGAGCAACTAAGCCCATGTGCCACAACTACTGAGCCCATGAGCTGCAACTACTGAAGCCTGCATACCTAGAGCCTGGCTCTGCAACAAGAGAAGCCACCACAATGAGAAGACTGCACACCACAACGAAGAGTAGCCCCCTGCTTGCCACAACTAGAGAAAGTCCATGCGCAGCAATGAAGACCCAACACAGGAAAAATAAATACATAAATATGTAAAAATAAATTTTAAAAAATCCTATAGAATTAGGTGTGGATGAGACAACTATAGATTGGGGGGTATTATAGAAATCTATAGGATCATGTCCTCAGAGCGTTCAAGATCTTTAAGTTCCTGCTTCTCTTTTTTTCTTTTCTTCCCTGGAAGAGAAGAATTTGTTATTTGCTGCCACAGTAAGCACAATATATTACTTAAACATACTCTGTATCCATGGAGATGAAGGCAAACCAGATAGTTACACTTTTAAAGCAAAGAAACAGAATACTCATGTACTCGTAATTTCTCTTTTTAGCTTATAAGCATTTAACTCTATCATCTAAAAGAATCATATATTCCTTAATCTGTATTTATCAATCTTCAAACACTTGTAATTTCACATATTACAAATGAAAAATCCATGAAACAGATCCAAAAATTCAGATATTTGGACGGTGGGTTCATTCACAACTAAGGAGTGTCACTAGTAGATTTCAGAATCAGCTTGTCACCCTTCTTTCAACCTCAAAACCCACTTTATTAAAAGCAGGGGTGCATTTGTCAGCCCCTGCTCCTCTGTCAAATCTTACTTTTGGCTACTGTCTCCTGTAAGGTTTCTGATGGAATGTACCACCCCCTGGGTCAGAAAGGGGTTATTGTCATTGACGCTGCAACTGTTCAGGATCAAGGAACTGTCCTCCAGTGCATGTACCTTGTCCTGGCTATCTTTATTCTTACAGCACAGTTTTCCAATCAGACAAAGGAAATGAGAATTAAACCCCTCAGCTGTATTTGAGATGTCAACTTCTGCTCATGCACCAGAGGTACTGAAGATGTTTGTGGTGTCCTTTCCAGCTACATGAATCAGTTATAAAAAATTAGATTGCAGGTTTTTAATAAGAGGATATAACTCAGGAACAGCCAGTTGGAGTTGATGTACAGGATAAAGTACGGGGAAAGGGTGTGGAGATTCCATGCCCTCTCCAAGGCTCACCACTCTCCCCGAATCTCCATGTACTCACCAACCTGGAAGCCCTGTGCTTCTCTTTCAAGAAGCCAAAGCAATAGCTACTCAGAAAATGCAAGACTGACTGTCATCTGCAGCTTTGTAGTTAGAAAAAGTGATGAACAGACGTACTTGATATGATAGAAGTTGCAAGGAACATTTACAGTAAATATCATTAATGTGTAAGTCTCTTTTTTGTGATTTCCTGCTTTAACTGACTTTTTCAATTACTAAACAAACCACCAGTTTTAATAGAGTTGGCTAAGAGGTTTGCAGAGAATACTCTTTCCCCTTCACTATTCATTCTTCCCTTCTTCTATATTAATAGAATTCCCATTTTTAACTGTGCTCTAGCCCCCCAGAATAAAAATATTTCTTAGTCCCTCGAAGCTCAGCATAATCATGTGACTAAAGCCTGGTCAACAGACATATGTTGAAATATCTTTTGGCAGCTTCTGGGAATGTCCTTTAAGCAAAAGCTACCAAGTGCCCTTTGCTCCTCTCTTCTTTGCCTGTCTTCCATCCTGCTACCTGGAATGCAGATGTGATGGCTGGAGCTCTAGCCACCATCTTGGGTTATAAGGGAAAAAATGGAAGGATCCTTGGTCTCTGAGGACTTTATGGAATCAAGCTGCCAGAATAACATGAACATTTTATGTCTGCCTTCTTTAAACTGCTGTTATTTTAGGTCTCTGTGATTCACAGTCAGGCTTAATTATAAATGATATAGAGAGTTTGGGTCTTATTATTTTTTCTGAACTAAAATACAACCTGCCCTGCATATTCTGTTAAGAAACTTATAGGCAGCCAATATCTATGGAGATATTATTGCAACACTCAGGGGCTTGATAGAAGTGATACTGCAATTAGGAAAAGAACCCTCCTCAGGTCCTTTGACTCAAAGATTCCACAGTGCTCCAATTTACTTGAAGAATATTTTTTTCTCACTTATCCAAATGTGTATGCCTTGCCCTGAGATAATTCTATTAAAGTCATTGATTTAGCTTAATGGCTATGATAAATATTTCTATCTGCACAATTTCCTCAGCCATATGGATTTATTTTTCTTTGTCTAACTTGAGAAATGGCCACACATTTTTAGAGCCAGGACCAGTATCTTAATACATATTGATGACAGAAGTACCATGTTCCCTCAATTCTGAGATGCCATCAATAGAAGATACATCACTGGTTTTGTAACAGCTTTTGAGAAAAAAAGAAAAACATATTAAATGAACTTTTTTTTCTTAGTAAATGTTAATAGCTAAGTAAATGTTAATATATGTATATATATATGTGTGTGTGTGTGTGTATTCATTCACTACTTTTTATATATTATATATTATATAATATATATGTGTGTGTGTGTGTGTATATATATATTGATATTCATTCACTACTTTTTTCTTTGGTACCGTAATCAAAGTTTGAGTTTAAATCTTTTCCACATCTAGTCTGAAGATTCTTTTGAATTACTTTTGGTACACAGTACACTGACTCTGCTTTATTGAATCAGTTCTTATGTTTTGGGGTCTTCTGTACCCTTGTTACTAGTACTTGGACAGTTAATGCTATATGCGCCTATTTAATTGTCTTTAGGTAAAGTTCTTTTCATCCCTTCCTCCACTTTTTTTCCCCTAATAGAACTGGTCTTTAGGCCTGATAATTGTTTTGAAAGTTAATGAAATTCCAGAATCTGGCTTTAAAATGCAATTCCTCATAATGAACAAAAAAGAGGTTCAGAAAAAGATGGAGCTGTTTCTCCCCCCATGAAGCTTCAGAGGAAGAGGGGAGTCATTTATGTCACAGGTCAATTTAACAAATCACACTGATAAGGTAATAGATTGAGAACCCTCACAAGAACATTTCTTTGGTTTTCCTGTGAGCAGAGGCTTATATACCTTATCAGTATACAACACCACTTGCTGTCTTTTCTCTATTGTATATTCTTGCTTCCTTTGTTGAAGATTAACCAGTCATAGGTGTGTAGGTTATTTCTGGGCTCTCCATTCTGTTCCATTGATCCACATGTCTGTTTTTGTGCCAATACCATTACTGTAGCTTTGTAGAATTGTCTGAAGTCTGGAAGGGGTGTGCCTCCAGCCTTGTTCTTTTTCTTCAGGATTGCTTTGGCACTTCTGGGTCTTTTGTGGTTCCATATAAGTTTTAGGATTATTTGTGCTAGTTCTTTGAAAAATGTTATGGCTAATTTCATAGGGATCACGTTAAATCCGTAGTTGCTTTGGGTCGTGTATGGCCACTCCAAGGGCAGCTTAAATGTCACCTCCTAGAGTGGTCACTGTTGGTGTCCTGCCCAGAAACCCTTGGATACATTTTCACTAGCTGTTTATCAGTCTCTTTTTTCCAAAATCCCCCAAGGCACCAACAGAACATTTTACATATAATATTTTGTTTTAAAAATATTTTATTGAGTAGAGGGGGGAACGTAGAGAAATGGATGGATAAATATATTTGAAGAATTAAAATTAATTGAGTTAATAATTAATTCATTAGTCAATAAGGCAGAAAACTTGTTAATTGTTATCCACTTGCCAGAGCAGTTTTCAGAATAATAGAGATTCAGCTAAGGGAATGAAACTAAGGCAGGAACATTTATTCTCTTCTCCTATGATTTGATAACTATCTTTAGTGTTATGTTTGGATTCCTTTTTCTTTTTTGTGTGTATATCTATTATAGATTTTTGGTTTGCAGTTACTGTGAGATTTTTGTATAGCAGTATCTCTCTCTCTCTATATATATATACACACTACATATACATATATGTGATTGTCTATATATATGTGATTGTTTTTAAGTTGCTGATCTCTTAATTTCAAATACTTTTAAAATACCCTGCATTTGTACTCTCCTCTCCTCATGATTACTGTTTTTGATTCCATATTTTACATCTAATTGTTTTCTGTACCCCTTAACTGAAAAAATATGGGACATGTCAGGAATTTGCATGTCATCCTTGTGCAGGGGCCATGCTAATCTTCTCTGTATCGTTCCAATTTTAGTATATGTGCTGCCGAAGTAAGCACTAAAGAACATTTAAGGAGAAATTTCCAAGGTGGCATGATAATCAGAGATGGTTGTCCCTGGTGAGTTAACATAGAGGAGGAGGTAAGCTCTGCTTATTTGGGGACTAGCACAAAAGGAACACAAAAGACAAGTTTATTTGCTCTTCATTTCCCTTAGGCAGACACATAAAATATTACAGTTTTGTGTGCAAGGCTGACCGAGCCTTGAGAGGACAAAGCACAACACCAACACCTGGTTACCCCATCTAGCAGGGTCGGAAAACGGCTGAGCTGCTACCTGGAGGGCCAGTGTGGCTGTTTCGGATGGTAAAACTCTCACTGTCCCTGGCCGCTCTGTGGTTTGATTTAATTCCCTACACTGATAAGAGCCTCCCAGGGTGGAGGGGCTGTGAACCGTCTGGCTGCACGTCTTCCTGTCTGCCCTCCTCCCAGCTCATTGATTGGGTTGAGTGCTCAGCCGTCACATTCCCGCTGAGAAAACTGCGTAAGTGCTACTCTCTGCTCTCCTGCTCTTCCTGACACAACAAACAGACCCACTCCTAAGAGGAGATGAGCACCAAGAGCCGCAGCAGTAATCTGATCTATTGATTTCACTTTTCCGGTGGCTTCTTCTGAGAAGACACATTACTGGGGTAGCAAGATATGGAACTGCTGATGCTTCTAGGCAACAGCGGTTGGGACAAGGTATCAGCACAGACTGAGGTGCCGTGTTGTAGGAGCCAGTGTCTCAGGGGTGCCTGCACCACGTCCCCGGGCCTCCCTGCCCTTGAGGGCCCATTGGTGACCTGCCCTTTGGGGGTTTTGACTGGTACCAAATGCACACATGCTCACTGCATCACACTTAAAGCACTTGAAACTCAGGCACTGTAAACGACAAGGCAGGGGAGAGGGAAAGAGGTGGGATTGGGGGATTTTGCTCACTCACAGCCTCTACCAGTATCCTCCAAAGGTGCCTGAAATAAATGTTCAATCTATATCGTTGTTTTTGGCTATGTAAATGCACTTTCCAAATAAGTCCCTTAGCACCTCTTCCAACCATCAGGCTGCCCCTGAACCCCTTCCGGAAAGAAATTCTAAACTGGGGGACAACTCGGCCCAGAATTCTTCTCTAAGAGAAGTTTTACAAATTAGTCTATTTGACAGCACTCTATCTGCCAATATCTGATTTTTTGTATTCCAGGCATATGAAAGACTGCACTTCTCAGTTCCTGTATCCCTTGCAATTAGATAGGGCCGCGTGACTAGTGGTGATGGCCAGTGTAACAGCACCCATCATTTCCAGGCTGAGACAGTGACACGCCCATGTGTGACTCTCCAGGCTCTTTCTTATCCCGTTGAGGCAATCATGGAGAAGGCTGTACGTTGAGATGGAAGGTCCAAAAGATTGAAACAGCCTGGACAACTCCGTCACCATGCAGAGGACAACCACCCTAGAGAACTGCCTGGGCCTACAAAAGCCTTTGCAGGAGAGAGAAATAAACTTTTGTTGCATAAAGCCTTTGAGATTTTGGGATTGTTATTGCAGCATAACTTAGTCCGTCTTTACTAATATTAAGAAGTAATGTTCAATGGAGGGCCTGTTAATTCTCCTCTTATCCCACCTTTCCCTCCTCCAGCAGGGTACTGTCCTCCAAGCCAGATCTCTTCCAATCCTCTCCCAAGCCAGATACCCCTCCCAGGACTTTCTTCCACAGAGCCTGCTCAGTTGTAAAGTTCATGCTTAACCACCCAAATCGTAGGACACTACAGACCCAAGAATCTTTCTCAGCCAGATTGGCCAAAGCAGGGAAATTCTGCTGAAAACTCATTCGGTTTTCATTAAACAAAAAATTTTAAGCCCCATGGAGACTTACTTTGAGTATCCAGGGAAGAGAGACTATTTGACTCTCTTCACTTAATAAGTATCCTTACCTGACTCAATTGTGAAGTAGGTCAAGTCTGTCTTTACTAGGTAATAAGAACTACTTTCCTTTCTTCCTGGCACGTATGTCAATCTTAGGACTTAAAACGTTGGTGTAAAAATAATTGCTTTTGCTTTTTCTTTAAAGTTAACACTTAAGTGCCTGGAGATTCTGCCAGTGACCCAAACAGGAAAACCCAAGCATTTGTACAGGAGGATGCCTCCCTGGCCAAATAAGATGCCTCCTTGCCCTAAAAGTCAGGTTTGCAGGCATATGAACTGCTCCATCAATTTGTCTGGGACTTGGCACTCCCGTGCCGTGACTGCTGGGAAGAATGTGAGGAACTAACTAGCTCTCCATTCTCCTCGATCACCTCTGAGCCAAGCCAAACAGGATAAACAGAACAATGGATCCTCAGATGGGCTGTAAGAAACCTTCTGAGGTCGCCTTTGATGTTAGAGAAGGAGGCATCACTCGGATGGTACGTCCACTTGCCATTGTAACTTACGTAGAAGCAAGTAACAGAAAATCTCACCACAGAGGCTTGAACCATTAGCAGTTTGACAATTTCTCTGTGGTCTGATATTTTAGAGCTTCGAAGACCTTCTTGAAGGTAAGAAGTAGCCCTTACCTTCTTGAAGGTAAGAAGTAGCCCTCAGATAACTAGAATGTTATCCCTGGTCCTCAGGACACAGGATATAGAAAGGTTGGAAAGCAGCTAATTGTCAACAAAGTCTCTGTAGATTATATGCAGGACAATGATACTGATGATACTTTCTGTAAAAGATACTGGTAGTTGCCTCGGTGCCAGAACCTGCTAGTTATCTATCCAATATCCTATGTTCTTCTTTCTTTCCTTCTCTAATTCTTTTGGGGTGGCAATATACCTAGTGATAAATCATACCTAGCTTAAGCCAGTCCTGACAACACTATTTCCTGCTTTCTCAGACTCACAGATAAGGATGGCCCTCATTATGATCAATGAGTTATAAGGACAAGTTTGCTAGGGAACTTGTGGGAACATATTTCTATTTGTAATGAAATGGACAAGCATGGCTGGCACTAAATCCTGCCTTAAATGTAAAGACAATGCTTAGTGATATAGTAGTCATTCTGTGATCATCAGGCTCCAAGCAGGAGGAGAAGTTTCAAGAAAAAGATTAAGATGCTAGCTAGCTCTCCCCCCAAAACTTCTGCTTCTGGCTAAGACAAAGTAACAGGGATCAGGTTTACCCTTCTTCCTGAAAGGAACATAAAAGAGGACAAAATGTATGAAATGACAAATTTCAAGACACTGGGACACGAAGCAATGAAAAAGAGTGATACATAAGAGACTGGGGGGAAAAAACATGAGCCCCGTGACTGCCCCAGATTCCTGCCTTTCCAGGCTGTGGAACAGGGAGGGGGAATCCAGGCAGAGCCCAGTGGACTTCCTGAAGTGAAGTGATAGAGGAAGAATCTGAGGAGACAATGCCAGCTAGGTTTGCAGGAAGGGGTACCAGAGAAGAGAGAGCTATACAAGGAGAGAAATCCAGCAATCTGCAGAAGGTTCTTCTTGAGTTTCAGCCAAATACTGATCAACACGTGCAGGTAAGAAAACTACCTAAGGCTGGGGAAAAACACCAATGGGATTATCATGTGTTGCCTGACCACATGGAATTAAATTAGAAATTAATAACAGAAAGATCTCTGGAAAATCCTTAAATATTTGGAAATTAAACACTTCTCTAAATAACTATAATCAAAGAAATCAAAGGAAAATTAGAAAGTAGTTTGAAATTGAAAAAAAAAGAAAACACATCAAATTTTATGGGATGCCACTGAAACGGTACTTAGATGGGAAGTCATAGCACTAAGTATCTACATTAGCAAAGAAGAAAGATTTTTAAATAAATGATCTCAAATCAGTGGTCTAAGCTTCCATCTTAAAAAAAAAAAAACCTAGACAGTGAGACCCAAAATAAACAGCAGAAAGGAAGTAATAAACATCAGAGCAGAAATCAATGAAATAGAAAACAGGAAAAAAAATAGAGATCAATGAAACCAAAAGCCAGTCCTCTGGGAAGATCAATATATGTAACTGATAAATGTTAATAGGAAAAAAAGAAAGAAGACAAAAGTTACCAATGTCAGGAATAATAAAAGTAATATCTCTATAGATTCTACAGATATTAAAATGATAATAGTGGAACATTATGAATAATTTTATGGAGTAAGTTTGAGAGCTT
Organism: Hippopotamus amphibius kiboko; assembly: GCF_030028045.1. Classification (NCBI taxonomy): domain Eukaryota; kingdom Metazoa; phylum Chordata; class Mammalia; order Artiodactyla; family Hippopotamidae; genus Hippopotamus; species Hippopotamus amphibius. Next base: position 217,735,146 of record NC_080186.1, on the reverse strand, counting down.
AGATGAAATGGAAAAATTCTTTGAAAGACCCACAAAAAAGCTCACTCAAAAAGAAATAAATAACCTGCATAGCTCTATATCTATCAAAAAATTGAATTTATAGTTAAGCATGGTCCACATGACTTTGCTCATAAATTTTACCAAACATTTAAGGAATATTAATCCTAGAGAATGCTAATATATATCTAAGAAAACTAATCCTACAGAAATTCTCCCCCACAAATTGAATTTGAGGCAAATACTTCTTAACTCAGTTTATGAGGCCCTATTACCGCAAAACTAAAACCAGATAAAGACATTATGAGAAAAGAAAACTATAGTCCAATATCCCCCATGACTATAGATGCAAAAATTCTAAACAGATATTAGAAATGCAAGATTGGTTTAACATTTGAAAAATCTATCAATGTAATTCGTAATATAAACAAACTAAACACCAAGCAACCTTATATGATCATCTCAATAAATGCACAAGAAAACATTTAACAAAATTCAGCATCTATTCTTGACATAAACTCTCAGCAAACTAGGAACAGAAGGAATTTTCCTTAACCTGATGAAAAACATTAACAAAAATGTACAGCTAACATCATACTTTATCAAAGACTGAATGCTTTCTTTCTAAGATCAGGAACAGGACAAGGATGACCACTCTCCACACTTATATTCAATATTGCCCTTGAGGGCAGTGCAATCAAGCAAAAATAAATAAAAAAGAAAACAAATAAAAAGCATCCAGATTGGAAAGAAAGAAAACTTGCTATTTACATACAACATGATCTGTAGAAAACCTAGTGTGATCTACAAAAAAGTCACTAAAAGGAAAAAGTGAGTTTGGCAAGGTTGCAAGATACATGCACAACCTATAAAAAGTGTATTTCTATATACTAGCAATGGACAATCAGATATTGAAAGTTAAAAAAAATAGCAATTACAATAGCACAAAAATGCATAAAATACTTAAAGATAAATCTAACAAAAATGTGCAACATCTATATACTGCAAACATTATTGAAAGAAAATTTAGAAGATACGAATAAATGGACAGATCAAATGTGTTTATGGGTCGGAAGACTCAGTGTCAATGCCATTCCTCCCCAATCTGTATATCTGATGAATCTCAACCAAAATCCCAGGAAGCTTTTTTGTAGAAATTGACAAACTGATTCTAAAGTTTGTATTGTAATGCAAAGGACCCAAACTAGCCAATCATCATTGAAAAAAATTGTTGGAATTAAATTACCCAATTTCAAGACATTACAAAGCTACAATAATCAAGACAGGGTGATACTGAAACAGGTAAAGACATGAGTGAAATTGAATCGAGAAACCAGAAATAAGCCCATACACATATTGACAATTTGTTTTCCACAAAATTGCAACAGCAGTTTAGTACAGAAGGATAATCTTTTCAACAAATGATGCCAGAAGGATTGAATATCCATATGCAAAAAGAAAAAAAAGTGGAATCTGAGCCATACCTTATACTATACACAAAGTTAATTCAAAATAGATCATAGATCTAAATGTAAAATCTAAAACTACATTTAAAAAAAACAAAAAACTTCTAGGAGAAAGTGTAGAAAATCTTCGTGATTTGAGTTACACAGGATTTCTAGATACAATGCTAAAAGCATAATTCATAAAAGAAATAAATTATAAATTGAATTTTAGCAAAATAAAAAATGTCTGCTTTTTGAACAACACAGTCAAGAGAATGAATAGGTAAGCCACATACTGGGAGAAGGTATTTGCAAATCATATATCTGATAAAAGACTCATTTCCAGAATATAGAAAGAACTTTCAAAACTTGATAAAAAGAAAACAATAATCCAATAAAGAAATGGGAACATTTTGGACAGACAGATACTGATTAAGAAAATACACAGAAGTAGGGACTTCCCTGGTGGTGCAGCGGTTAAGAATACACTGCCAATGCAGGGGATATGGGTTTGATCTCTGGTCCAGGAAGATACCACATGCCATAGAGCAACCAAGCCCATGTGCCATAACTATTGAATCCTGCACACCTAGAGTCCGTGCTCCGCAACAAGAGAAGCCCCCGCAATGAGAAGCCCACGCACCGCAATGAAGACCCAACACAGCCAAAAATTTAAAAAATAATAATTAAAAACTAACAATAATAAAAAAGAAAATACACAGAAATAAACACATAAAGAGAACATTGTTATGGAAATGCAAATTAAAACCACAAAGTGATACCACTATACACCTATTAGAAGGTGTATAGTGTTAAAAAAAAACACTATAGGTGTATACGCTAAAGTTAAAAAAAAACATGACCATACCAAGTGTTGGCTGAAGGATGAAGAACTGGAACTCTCATCCTGTGCTGATGGGAAGGTAAAATGGTGGAACCATGTTGGAAACAGCTTGGTAGCTTCCTTAAAGAAAAAAAAGAAAGAAATTAAACATTTACTTACCATACAATCCAGCCATTCCATTTCTAGGTATTTACGCAAGAGAAAAAGAAATATACGTGCACACAGAGATTTTTACATAAAGATTCATAGCAACTTTATTTGTAATACTTAAAGCTGGCAACATACCAAATGCCCTTCAATAAGTGAACAGATGAACAACCTGTGATGCATCTATACAATGGAATACTACTCAGAAATAAAAGGAATGAACTATCATTATAATGCTACAACATGGATGGATCTCAAAATAATTGTGCTGAGTGACAGAAGTCAGATGAAAAGAGTACATACTGTTGATTCTATTTATATAAAATTCTAGAAAATACAAACTAATCTATAGTGACAGAAAGCAGATTAATGGTTGCCTGAGGAGTGTGGGGGAGAGACAGGAAGGAGGCATTATACAGCTGAGAGAGGAAACTTTAGAGGGCGATGGACATGTTCACTATGTCCAGAGTTGTGAGGGTTTCATGGATATATACAAAGGTCCAAATTTATCATATTGTACATTTCAATTATGTGGAGTCCACTCTGTCAATTACACCTCTAGAAAGCTGGAAAAAAAAGCAAAAAAAAGCTATTCCTGACATTAAGCCATTTAGCCAATGGCTGTTTACCTCCAAATCATTGATTATGAAACAAATCTAAATAATTAACCCAAAATAAGTACTTTTTCCCATGTTTGCAGTTGGAAGCAAATTTACTACTATATCTACCCAGCACCTTGGCTTACATAATAAAAATCACAGAATATTAAAGCTTGAAGGGACTCTGGGGATTAGCCATTAAAGTCTTCCCAACACTTCCCCCCAATGCCGCCTTTTTTTTTTTTTTTTTTTTTAAAACCCAGATAGGGGAAATAGAAACGCAGAAAAATGGAGGGACTTGCTCAGATCTGTTAGGAAATCCATGGCAAGAACCACAGTGTTCTGACTCCCAAAGTGGGGCTCTTTCCAGGATGTCATACTGTGGTCTGCCCTTTCAATTTTTTACTTTCTAAATGTTATTTCCTTAAAACAACAAAGAGAAAAAAAAATGCAGAGTGGAATTTAATGCCTACAAGTGGAATTACCTAAAGGAACAGCTGTATGTTTTATAAATGAGGCAACAGAGCCTTGTGGTACAGGAGAGAAAGGTGATATTTTCTCCTAGAGTCACAGAGCAAACATTAAACACTGGTCTTTTGAAGCAAGTAAAGGAGAATGACATCACTTGCCTCAACAGTAATTCTCAAGTTTTAGACTTACTTCCGGGAGGCAGCATCTGCCTGTCTTCACTGCCCCTCTGAGCTCACATGGCTGGAATAGCATCAGACATTTCAGTCCTGAGGTTTCCAAGGGTATTCATATGTTAAAAGTGAAGTGTAAAAATTCAGTCATTTTGTGTTAGTTGACATTTTTTAAATGGCATATCTTTTTTTTTGTAACTTAAAACTAAATTTGTTTTGGATTAGGCTTACTCATGAAAAGCGGAGAGTTTATTTTATTCCTTAGATATTCCCATCTTTGAGAAAAGCCAAACAATGAAAATTCTAAGGTAGAAGAGGATCGTGAGTATTTCATCAAATCATGGGTGGCTGAGAACCTTCCTGGCTCCAATATTAATTGGTGCTATTAATATCCTATGTCTCAAACAAAGGTTAGGAACTTAACTTTCATCTTTGTGGTTTATTTCTCTAGAGCACAGGTAGCACCAATGCACATATCGTATAGAACATCCCAGAGGAGGGAGGCTGATTTCTACTCAATATTCTTCCTTTACAAGAAGAGTGGCTTCAAATCTGGGCTCACAGGAGAGGTTGGAAAGCCCTAGTGACTTGGGGAAAAGTTATTAGAATGGTTACATTTTGAAAAATATAAATGAGCTCTGGGGAAAGATGAAAGGAAATGCAATCACTCAGCCTCAGTGACAAGTTCAGGGGATATTGAATCTCCACCCGGTATTATTTCCCAGCCTTCCCGTCCAACTCCTGCTGGAATTGCTCATGCCATTAATTACACCCTATGGTGGGCACTGCTATTTGCCCACTTGATATCCATTCCAGTTTCTTCCTCATAAATAGAATCACAGTTTTTTTTAAAGGCATGGCCCTGTGCCCAGCAAAATTACTCTTCACACTCCCTCGCAGCAAAGGGTACCCATGTGACCCTCATCTGACTAATGAGACATGAGCTGGGAGTTTCTGGGAAAGCTTTTGTCCCTATCCTCCTGCACCCCCTTCTCACACTTTCTTTTCTGACACATGGACAGGAAGCCTTGGGGGCACAGCAGCCACCTGGAGATATAGGTAACAAGCAGAAGGAAGACATACCAGGTAGTCAACTGCATTCCTGAAATTTTGCTAAGATGTTTCTCAGGCATCTCAATCAACATGCCCAAAAGGGAACTCGGGATCTTTCCATTTTGACCTTTAGGATTTCCTAAAGGAAATGGCATCACCACGCCTGCTGTTACGATTGTCAAAAACCTGGATGTTATCTTTGACCCACTCCCCTCAAGCCCAAGCCCCCATAATTTTACCAACCAAACATTTTCTTTTTCTGTGGGATCCCAGTTCCCGACCAAAGGTTGAACCTGGGCCCCCGGCAGTGAAAGCGCAAAGTCCTAACCACTGGACTGCCAGGGAACTCCCCCAACCAAATATTTTTCTAACGGGGTCCTTGCTTTCAATTGTTTTTCTCATTGTGTAAAGTACACATAAAATTTACCATTTTAACTATTTAAAAGTGTAAGTTTGGTGGCAGTTAGCACATTCACAAAGTTGTGCAAACATCATTATTATCTAGTTCTAGAATGTTTTCATCACCCCTACCCCCAGAGAAACCCCAGGCTTATCAGCCAACAGTTCTTATTCTCCCCACCCTTGGTTCCTGGCAACCACTAATCTGCTGCCTCTATGAATTTGTCTGTTCTGGATATTTCATATAAATGAAGTCATATCACGTGGCTTTTTGTACCTGGCTCCTTTCACTCAGCATGTTTTCAAGGTCCATCCGTGTCACAGCATGTGGCAGTGCTGTATTCCCTTCCAGGGCCAAATAAATTTGAGTGTGTACATAGACCACATTTTGTTTGACCATTCATTCGTTGAGGGACATTTGGATTGTTTCTACCTTTGGCTATTGTGAATAGTGCTGCCATGAACAGTTATGTACAAGTGTTTGCGATAACACAGGTTTTCAATTTTGGGGGTAGGTGGGTATGTATTCCTAAGAGTGGAATTACCGGGTCATATGATAATCTATGTTTTTAGCTTACTGAAGAACTGCCACAATTTTTTAAATAGTGGCTGTACAGTTTTCCATTCCCACAGGAGAGTGGAGGGTTCCAGTTTCTCCACATCCTCATCACACGCTTATCTCCTGTTTTGTTTTAATTACAGCCAGCCTAATGATTGGGAAGTGGTACCTCACTTTAGTTTTGACTTGTATTTCCCTAGTGACGAATGACGTTGAGCATCTTTTCAAGTGCTTGTTGGCCATTAACATATCTTCTTTGGGGAAATGTCTATTCAAGCCATTGGCCCACTTTTTTCATTGGCTTGTTTGATTTCTTTTTGTTGAGCTGTGAGAGTCCTTTATGTATTCTGGATACCGGGCCCTTATCAGATTTATAACTTTTGAATATTTTCTCTCTTCTGTGGGTTGTCTTTTCACTCTCTTGGTAGCATCCTTTGATGTGCAAAAGTTGCTGATTTTGATGAAGACCAATGTATCTGTTTCTTTTGCTACTTGTGCTTTTCATGACTTTCATTCACTCTTGAGTCCTTTAACCCATGCCCAGAGAAGAATGATATTTTAAATACTTAAATCTGATTGTCACTCCATTGCTTAAACCTTCAATAGTTTCCCATGGCACTTAGGATAAAGTCCCAAATCCTCTTCATGGGCTACAAGGTTCTGCATAATTGGGTCCCTGTCTTTCTCTTTAATCTTATTTTTCCACATTTTTCCTCACTTTCTTTGCCTTCTGTTTCTTAAATATGCCAGGCCTTCTTTAGTCGCAGGACTTCTTTTTTTTAAGGACTTTTATTGAGATATAATTGACATACAATAAACTGCATATAAAGTGTACAATTTGATTTTTTTTCTTATTGATAACGTATATATGGCAATCCCAATCTCCCAATTCATCCCACCCCAACCAAACCCCCATCTCCCCTGCCCCTGGTGTCCATTTTTGTTCTCTACATCTGTGTCTCTATTTCTGCCTTGCAAACCGGTTGATCTGTACCATATTTCTAGATTCCATGTATATGCGTTAATATACGATATTTGTTTTTCTCTTTCTGACTCACTTCACTCTGTATGACAGTCTAGCTCCATCCATGTCTCTACAGATGTCCCAATTTCGTTCCATTTTTATGGCTGAGTAATATTCCATTGTATATATGTACCACATCTTCTTTATCCATTCGTCTGTTGATGGGCATTTAGGTTGCTTCCATGTCCTGGCTATTGTAAACAGTGCTGCAATGAACATTGGAGTGCATGTGTCTTTTTGAATTATGGTGTTCTCTGGGTGTACGCCCAGTAGTGGGATTGCTGGGTTCCCAGGACTTTCTCACATGGTAATGCTCCTACCTGGAGTGGCTGTCCTCACCTCTTCTGTATAGCTAATTTTGCTAATTCCAACTCATCTTCAGGTTCAGTGTTACCTCCTCAGGAAAGCTGTCCTTAACCCCTGGCACCAAACTTGTTCCAACTTGTGAGAGGTGGCGTTTTGCAAGCTGTTTGTTAAACAGCCATGATCAGAAATTGAATTATGTAAACACAATTAAATAAATTATATTAAAAACAAAGGTAATAAACACTTGGAACTCATTATATCCTAATTTCTTATTACACTTACTATTATCTATGCTCTTGAGGCCATTATCTACATGGAAATAGAAAGAAATGGTCTGCTATTGTGCATCTTGTCCCAACTTTTCCTTCGCGACAGGGATAGCTTGCCTGTCACGGTGGGAGTGTTTTAGCAAAGCCTACACATTTGAGCAAAAGCAAAGGGTATGCTTTTTGGAGAGCAGGGGTTAACATGTACCAGCACACGGTCACCAAAGCTCCCATTACATGCTGACGTGGCACCCTGAACATTTTTGTGATGGTTCTTTCCACGCTTGCAATCTTTTAGCTTTTTATTTGAAATAGTGTGTTTCATGCCCGTGTTTCTCACAGGACTGTGAACTCTGTGAGGGAAGAACTGGGGTCCATAGTGTTCCCTATTGATCTCTGTATTTCCAGCACTAGCAGAGTTCTCGGCACATGGCAAATAACTGATAATTTTGTTGATAGATTGTTAACGAGGCCCAAGAGGCAAATTTTAGAATTTTAAACATAGATGGATGGATGGCGGGGATTCATCTAGAAAAGTATGAAATTTTCCATTTCACTGACTGGGCAATCTTGAGGATTTAAATATTGATGAACATTCAATTACATTCAAACAGGCTAAAGCATTTCTTTGATGTCTTTTTCATTAGAAGATAGCCAGTGATGGCCAAAGGCGATTTTCACCTGGCTCTCTGTACAGACATACAAAATGTGTGTACTGGTTTCCTAATGTGGTTTGTGGCTTCATAAATCCAACCTCCGTCTCTGTCTCCACATACTGTTCTTCCCTCATATTTTCTCACTCTTTTTTTTTTTAATAATTTTTGTATTTTGTTTATTTAAAAAAATTTTTTTGAGGGGGGCCTTTATTGCTGTACATAGGCTTTCTCTAGTTGTGGCGAGTGGGGGCAACTTTTCATTGTAGTGCACTGGCTTCTTATTGCAGTGGCTTCTCTTGTTGCAGAGCACAGGCTCTAGGTGCGCAAGCTTCAGTAGTTGTGGGCAGGCAGGCTCAGCAGTTGTGGCTCAGGCTCCGTTGCTGCACAGCATGTGGGATCTTCCCGGCATAGGGATTGAACCCATGTCCCCTGCATTTGCAGGCAGATTCTTAACCACTGCACCACCAGGGAAGCCCCTTTCATTGTCTTCTTGTAAGGACATCAGTCATATTGGATTAAGGGCCCATCCTATTCTAGCATGACCTCATCTTAACTAATTGCATCTGCAAAGACCCTATTTCCACATAAAGTCACATGCAGAGGAACTGAGAGTTAGGACCTCAATATATTTTTTGAAGACACAATTCACACAATAACACACTGCAAATGGCTCATTTCAAATAGTGCTTGCCCAGTGCGTTGCAACCAGCTGAACCCAAAGATGGCAGTTTGTCTGTGTCGCTTCGTGTGATCAGCCTGTGGGGTGCTTTAGTTCCTCTAGCTCCAGAATCCGCCTTCCCTATTAGAGGAAGGAGTTCATTAGAGGAAGGAGTTCCCAAGATGAACTCAAAATGACCCCAGGTCCAAATACAATCATTATGTTTTGTTTGAGGATTTAAATAAAACCACCCACAGGCCATCATTGCCAGGGATTGGAAGCTGGTATCAGGGCACAAAGGCACACTTTCCAGCCCTTGGCTGGAACACGTGAGAAGAGGGAGCCAATATTTGTACCAACTCTATGTAAGCATTAAAATGCCAAAAGTGATCAAGACCCTCGGGACGCTACCAGTGAAAGAGGTGGCTGTGGTGGAGTCACTCTTCCACAGAGACAGATTATATTTCTGCATCTCTCTGGGGATATTTACCTTCAGTAGCCTTGGTATAGATTTAGTGACTGTAGAGCTAGAAAGATCCAGAAAAGTATCCGTGCCATGCCTTTATTTTACAAAACCCAGAAGCCCAGAGAAGTGGAGAGGTAGCCTAGGGTCATCAGGTTGGAGAGTGACAGAGCCCAGGCCAGAATCTGGGTGGTGGCCCTCCTGATTGGCGGCTCAGCCCACTGCTCTGCTAGCAGCTTTGCAGCGTGAGGTCCATGGCTGCAATGACCAGAACCTTCTTCCCTCTGTCCAATCTTAAGGTTAAAAACTACGGAGAGTAGAGGAATACGGACAAGCTCTCTGATATCCAGGAAAGGACATGACTATTATGATTTCCTATTGAGAAGAGAATAACTTAAATAGTCTCTTTTTAGTCTGGTCAATACAGCCTATGATGGTTCATTAGTGGCTTTCTAGGAGAACAAACTATGTGAGCATATTCCCCCCTGCTCCTCTGCACTGCTCAGCATGTGGGATCTCAGTTCCCTGACCAGGGATTGAACCCGTGCCCCCTGCATTGGGAGCCTGCAGTCTTAACCACTGGACTGCCAGGGAAGTTGCTGCATGAGAGTATTAATGAGGAAGATTGAACTATTATCAGCAAAATATGATCATCTTTGCAATCAATGCAGAAAGTACTGGATTTAGAGTTCTGTGATCCAATTTCAGGTTACTTAGAGACAAGAAAAATTACACATTGTGAACTCTGAGCAGAACTATTATCATACTCTGTGCTAGAACTCCTAAATCCTAGAGGCCATGCAGCTCACACTCTACACTCCTGTGAAGGTAATTGACTGGAAGTGATTACCATAATTATGTGCTCTGATTTTTGAAAAAGACTCTGGAAAATTTCCAGTTAAACTTTGCAGATTCCACACTTGCTTTTATCTCCACTGTCTTCCAAAATCCCACTAAAATGATAGTAAAGGAGGAAAAATAGTCATAAACCAGGAGTTTCAAGAGAATGGAAATGGAGATAACTGAGACAAGATAAATCAAAAGAAAGAAGTTTGGGGGAGCTGGAGTATGTTAACTGACTTCTCAGACCAAGGAAAACAGAAACCAAAGCCTGCAGTGGGGGAAGCCTGCAAGAAAGAAACTCATTTGCTCAGAACCCTGAAAAGCCTTCGGAACCTAAAAGCAGGGGTGCAGAATAGGGCTGAAACTGGAAGATCGATTGAATACATGGGACCAGTGAGGCTCCTAGATTCCCTTCCTCACCCAGCACAGCCAGATAACTGCCTCTCTGCAACTTGGCAGGAAACTCAAGACTGACTGTGGCGAAACTGAATCAGAGAGGACCTGGCTTAGGGGACCCAACTAGGGCTGAGAAACCATATTGAAATAGGTGAAGGTCTGCAGGTGAAATGGGGGAGATCCCAGCCTCCTTCTCCTGCTTCACTCTTAGAACACCAGCAGCCAGACATATATAATCCATGCTAGAGACGAGAGGATTCTAATCCGGAGACTCTGACCCGCCCAAGGTGAATATTGACGAGTGTTTGTTAAGGCCTTGCTCCATCTCTCAGCAGTGGCTCTCAAACTTGGCTGCACACTGGAATCCTATGGAAACTTTAATATACACAGATACCTAGGTTCCACTTCCAGAGATCTAATGTAATTGGTCATAAGTACAGCCCAGGATCAGAACTTTTGTAAGTTTCCCAGGGGATTTTAATGCTCAGTCAAGAAAGAAACACCAATGAAAGCTATGGGTTGATAGCTTCTTCCAAGTGCTTCATTCCTGATCCTTTCAAAGAACCAACTCTTAGGTTTGATTTTCTCTATTCTTTGCCCATTTCCTACTTATTTCATTGATTTCTCATCTTATTTCCTTTCTTCTGCTCGCTTTGGGTTTAACTTGCCCTTCTTTTTCTAGTTTCTTAAGGTGGAAATAGAGAGCACTGATTTTAGACCTTTCTTTTTTCCTCAAAGAAGCATTTAATGCTATAAATTTACCTTAAAGCACTGCTATAGCTGTCCCACAAATGCTGATGTATGGGTTTTCATTTTCATTCTGTTCAAAATATTTCCAATTTCTTGTGTGATTTCTGCTTTGACTTCTCATTCAGAAATATGCTGCTTAATTTTCAACTATTTGGGGTTTTTTCCAGATATCTTTCTGTTATTGATTTTAAATTTAATTCTGTTGAGCAGAGAATATGCTTCATGTCATTTTAATCCTTTTAAATTCATTGAGACTTGTTTTATGGCCCAGAAGATGTTCTACTTTGGTGAATGTTCTATGTTCATTTGAGAAGAATATACACTCTGTGGTCAGGTGGAATGTTTCATCACGTCAATTAGGTCAATTTAGTTGAGAGTATTATAAAATTGTCTATACTCTGACTCATTTTCTGTCTACTTCATCTGTTTATTATTAAGAAGCATTAAAATCTTCAACAATAATTTTAACTTTGTCTACTTCTTGAAGTTCCAAAAGTTTTTTGTTTCATGTATTTTGAAGCTAGGTTATTATGTGCCTACATACTTGGAATTGTTATGTCTTCTTGACAAATTGTTCCCTTTATCATTATGAAATATGTCTTTTTGTCCCTGATACTATTCTTTGTTCGAAGGATATTATTTTATTTGAATATATGCCAATACAGCCACCCCAGCCTTCTTATGATGAATAATTGAGTGGCCTATCTTTTCCCATGATTTTACTTTAAACCTATTTGTTTTTATATTGTAAGTAAGTTTCTTATAGACAGCATATAGATGGGTTGTTTTATATGACTTAAAGATAATTTTGATGGCATGATACAACACAGTGACACTCAGATAGCTAAAAGGCAGAACTCTATTACTTACAAGTCCTAAGGAGAGCAGGCTGCCAGTCAGTGCCACACAGGGGCCTGCACCTAGGGTAAGAGCAAGCTGGAGCTATAGAAGACAGTTTACATATGGTGAGTGGCATGGGGTTAGCTAGGGTTTTCAGGTTCTCAGTGGGTTGACTACTTGAAGTAATTTCAAGAGCTCTGTGGCATAGGGGCTGTCCCAAGTTGTCCGGTGTCTGGCTACTGGTCAATTAGAACTGGTGTATGGTGACCAGGAGTGTGAAAGACCCTAAAAAGGAAGTGATTGGGGTGTGGATTTTATCAGCTGCTCAAGAAGGGGAACTGACTGGCCTCTAGCTAGGGCCTCAAGATTGGGTCAAGACAGCATTAAAAAAAAAAAAGTTATATGACATAGATTTTTCTCTCCTCCCCCCTTCCCCCAATCAAGTGTGATAATGTCTACATTTAATTGGTGTGTTTAATTTTCATGTAATTTGATTATTATTATTAGGTTTAAATCTATTATCTTGTCATCATTTCTTTTAAAGATTTTTTGATGTGGACCATTTTAAAAGTCTTTATTGAATTTGTTACAATATTGCTTCTGTTTTTATGTTTTGATTTTCTTGGCTGTGAGACATGTGGGATCTCAGTTCCCTGACCAGGGACCCATATCCTCTACATTGAAAGGTGAAGTCTTATCACTGGACCCCCAGGGAAGTCCCTTGTCATTTGTTTTCTATGTTGTTATTTGTTCCCTTTTCCCTCTTTTCTTGCCTCCTTTTAAATTAATTTAGTATGTTCTATGATTCCATTTAATCTCCACCATTGGTTTAAACAACCTCTGTTTTTAATTTTTAAATATTTGCCCTAAGGTTTGCAGTCTATGTCTTTAACTTATTACAGCCTCCATTCAAATAAAAGTATATTTTAAGAAACTTAAAACAGAATACTTCCATTCTCCAGAAAACCACTATGCTACTGTCATAGAGTCTACTTTGATGATATTTTAAACCCCACAATACACTTCAATTTTTAAAAATTTAAACAATTACCTTTTAAAGAAAAATTTAAAATAAGGAAATGGTCTTCTATAATTATCTACATATTTACGATTTTTAGCATTCTTCATTCTTTTGTGTAAGTCCAAATTTTCATGTGGTATCAATTGACTTCTATTTGAAGATCTTCCTTTAACATTCTTTTGTATTGCAGTTCTACTGGCAATGAATTCTCTCAGCTTTTGGTTGTTTGAAAGGCCTTTATTTAAAAAAAAAATATTTCTGATAGATGTAAAATTCTTGGTTGACTTTTTCTTTCCTTCAGTGCTTTGAAGGTGGCACTTCAGTATCTTATGCCTTGTGCAGTCTCTAATGAGAAGTGTGCATTAAATTTTATCTTTGTTCTGTGTGTGCAATTTGCTTTTTTCCTCTGGCTGCTTTGAAGCTTATCTCTTTATTATTGATTTTTGGTAATCTTCTTTTCCTGGCTGCTTCACATAGCATATGGGATCTTAGTTCCCTGACCAGGAATCAAACCCTCACCCCCTGTATTGGAAGCACAGAGTCCTAACCACTGGACTGCCAGGGAAGTCTGATTTTTGGCAATTTGATTATGATTTTTCTTTGTTTCTTTTACTTAGATTTCATTGAAATTCTTGGATCAATGTGTTTATAGTTTTAATCACATTTGAATATTTTTTGGCAATTCTGTCCTCAAATATTCTCTTATAATCCCTTCCGCCATTGCATGTATGTTAGACAGTTTGATATTGTCCCATGGTTCACTGAGGCTCTGTTCAATGTTTTCTGCCTTTTTGTCTCTCTGTTTCAATTTGGGTACTTTCTATTGCTATATCCTCAAGGTCACTGATCTTTTCTTCTTCAGTATCTAATCAGTTAATCTCAGCCAGTACATTTTTCATTTCAGATATTTTTCAACTCCAGAAAACTCCATTTGATCCTTTTATAGCTTTCATTTCTCTTCCCATCATGTCCAGATTTTCTGTTATATCCTTGAGCATATGGAACATATTTATAATAGCTGTTTTAATGTCCTTGCTGCTCATTCCATCACCTCTATCATTTCTTAGTCTGTTTTTAATGACTGATTTTTCTTCTAGTTATGGGCCCCATTTTTCTGCTTCTTCATAGGGCTAGTCATTTTTGACAGGATGCCAGACATTGTGAATTTTATGTCACCAAGTGCTGGTTTTATTTTCCTTTAAAGCACGTTGAACTTCTTCTGGCAGACAGTTTAAGTTACTTGTAGATTAGTTTGATCCTTTTGAAGTTTGTTTTTAGCTCTTTTAAGGGAGTTCTAGAGCATCTATTATCCTAAAGCCAATTTAGTTTTTAAGTCATGGCCCTTCCGAACTGAATGCCCCAGTTAGGTATTCAATGAGACCTCTCCACTCTGGTGGGAACTTGAAAGGATTTCAGCCCTGTGAGATCCAAGATTTATCTCAAGGCTCTATTCAATTACTCTTTCCCTAGCATTGTTGTCCAATGGAATTTCACCATATGCATAAGCAGATTGATGTTCAGCCTCACTATCAGGAGAGACCCTATGCAGATTTCTGGAGGTCTGTGTAATTCCTACCTTTTAAGTACTCTGCTCTGAAAATTTTAGCCACCTTGACCTCCCCAGACTCAAGTCTCTGTTTAGGTTTCTCCTTCTTTTCCCACAGTCAGGGTGTTGCCTCCAGGCAGAAAACCAAGGTGGTGGTGAGGCTTGCCCCACTTGCTCCACTTTCCACAGGGATCACAGTTCTCTGCTGCCTATTGTCCAATGTCTGGAAGTAGTTCTTTCCTATTTTCCCCCCCAGTTTTCTAGTTGTTTGGATGGGAAGGCACTTCTGGACCATCTTTATTATCAAAAGATAAGAACAAGTAAGTGCCTCACTCTTAAGTTTGAGTTTCCAGCAATGGATTACCAGATTGTTTCATGGTGGAGGTTCCCTCAGAGACTAAAACAAAGGGAGAAAAGGGACCAGAGAAAACACATATTGCGGGAACAGAAGAAAACATTAAAAACTTTATAATTAAAGCCCTCAAAGTGATCCGAGAAGATACTCCATTGCTGAAACCACAGAATGCCATAAAATTTTTTTAATGCAGAGATTAAGAAGGTTTTTAAAATTAAAAACATCCTAGCAGAAATTAAAATGTCAATAGAAGGTATCAAAGGTACAATAGAGGAAATTTTTCAGACAATTGAACAAAAAGACAAGGAAATAGAAAATATAAGAGAAGAGACAAAACTGTTACAAGATTGATCAAAAGAGCCCAAATTTTCAATCAAGAGGACCTCCAGAAAAAGAATAAAAAAAAATGGAGAACAGGAAATTATGAAAAAGGAAAAGAAAAATTCCCAAACTGAGGCATATGGGCATCTAGATTTTTTTTTTTTTGGGGGGGTACACCAGGTTCAATCAACTGTTTTTATACACCTATCCCCGTATTCCCTCCTTTCCTTGAAGCCCCCCCCCCTCGAGTCCCCCCCACCCTCCCTGCCCCAGTCCTCTAAGGCGTCGTCCATCCTCGAGTTGGACTCCCTTTGTTATACAACAACTTCCCACTGACTCTTTTACAGTTGGTAGTATATATATGTCTGTGCTACTCTCTCGCTTCTTCTCAGCTTCCCCTTCACCCCCCGCCCCCTCCCATACCTCGAGTTCTCCAGTCCATTCTCTGTATCTGCTTCCTTGTTCTTGTCACTGAGTTCATCAGTACCATTTTTAGATTCCGTATATGTGAGTTAGCATACAATATTTGTCCTTCTCTTTCTGACTTACTTCACTCTGTATGACAGATTGTAGTTCTATCCACCTCATTACATATAGCTCCATCTCATCCCTTTTTATAGCTGAGTAATATTCCATTGTATATATATGCCACATCTTCTGTATCCATTCATTTGTTGATGGGCATTTAGGTTGCTTCCATGTCCTGGCTATTGTAAATAGTGCTGCAATAAACATTATGGTACAAGTTTCTTTTGGCATTATGGTTTTCTTTGGGTATATGCCCAGGAGTGGGATTACTGGGTCATATGGTAGTTCTATTTGTAGTTTTTTAAGGAATCTCCAAATTGTTTTCCATAGTGGCTGTACCAACTTACAGTCCCACCAACAGTGCAGGAGAGTTCCCTTTTCTCCACACCCTCTCCAACATTTGTGGTTTCCAGACTTTGTGATGATGGCCATTCTGATTGGTGTGAGGTGATACCTCATTGTGGCTTTGACTTGCATTTCTCTGATGATGAGTGATGTTGAGCATCTTTTCATGTGTTTGTTGGCCATCTGTATGTCTTCTTTGGAGAAATGTCTATTTAGGTCTTCTGCCCATTTGTGGATTGGGTTATTTGCTTTTTTGGTATGAAGCTGCATGAGCTGCTTGTATATTTTGGAGGTTAATCCTTTGTCCATTGTTTCATAGGCAATTATTTTTTCCCATTCTGAGGGTTGCCTTTTAGTCTTGTTTATGGTTTGTTTTGCTGTGCAAAAGCTTTTAAGTTTCATGAGGTCCCATTCGTTTATTCTTGATTTTATTTCCATGATTCTAGGAGGTGGGTCAAAAAGGATGTTGCTTTGATGTATGTCAAAGAGTGTTCTGCCTATGTTTTCCTCTAGGAGTTTGATAGTGTCTGGCCTTCCATGTAGGTCTTTAATCCATTTGGAGTTTATTTTTGTGTATGGTGTTAGGAAGTGTTCTAATTTCATTCTTTTACATGTTGCTGTCCAATGTTCCCAGCACCACTTATTGAAGAGGCTGTCTTTTTTCTATTGTATATTCTTGCCTCCTTTGTCAAAGATAAGGTGCCCATATGTGTTTGGGCTTACTTCTGAGTTCTCTATTCTATTCCATTGATCATCCTTTCTATTTTTGTGCCAGTACCATACTGTCTTGATCACTATGGCCTTGTAGTATAGTTTGAAGTCAGGAAGCCTGATTCCACCAACTCCATTTTTCCTTCTCAAGATTACTTTGGCTATTCGGGGTCTTTTGCGTTTCCATACAGATCGTAAGATTTCTTGCTCTAGTTCTGTGAAGAATGCCATTGGTAATTTGATCGGGATTGCATTGAATCTGTAAATTGCTTTGGGTAGTACAGTCATTTTCACGATGTTGATTCTTCCAATCCAGGAACATGGTATGTCCCTCCATCTGTTTGTGTCGTCTTTGATTTCTTTCATCAATGTCTTAAAGTTTTCTGCATACAGATCTTTTGCCTCCTTAGGCAGGTTTATTCCTAGGTATTTTATTCTTTTTGTTGCAATGGTGAATGGGATTGTTTCCTTAATTTCTCTTTCTGCTCTTCCGTTGTTAGTGTATAGGAATGCAAGAGATTTCTGTGCATTCATTTTGTATCCTGCTACTTTACTAAACTCATCAATGAGTGCTAGCAGTTTTCTGGTAGAGTCTTTAGGGTTTTCTATATATAATATCATGTCATCTGCAAAGAGTGACAATTTTACTTCTTCTTTTCCAATTTGGATTCCTTTGATTTCTTTTTCTTCTCTGATTGCTGTGGCTAACACTTCCAAAACTATGTTGAATAACAGTGGTGAGAGTGGACACCCTTGTCTTGTTCCTGTTCTTAGAGGGAATTCTTCCAGTTTTTCTCCATTGAGAACAATGTTGGCTTTTGGTTTCTCATATATGGCTTTTATGATGTTGAGGTAATTTCCTTCTATGCCCATTTTCTGGAGAGCTTTTATCATAAATGGATGTTGAACTTTGTCGAAAGCTTTTTCTGCATCTATTGAGATGATCATATGGTTTTTATCCTTCAATTTGTTGATATGATGTATCACATTGATTGATTTGTGTATATTGAAGAATCCTTGCATCCCAGGGATAAACCCCACTTGATCATGGTGTATGATTTTTTTAATGTGCTGTTGCAGTCTGTTAGCTAGTATTTTGTTGAGGATTTTTGCATCTATATTCATCAGTGATATTGGTCTGTAGTTTTCTTTTTTTTGTGACATCTTTGCCTGGTTTTGGTATCAGGGTGATGGTAGCCTCATAGAATGAGTTTGGGAGTGCTCCACCTTCTGCAATATTTTGGAAGAGTTTGAGAAGGATAGGTGTTAACTCTTCTCGAAATGTTTGATAGAATTCGCCTGTGAATCCATCTGGTCCTGGGCTTTTGTGTGTTGGGAGATTTTTAATCACTTGGGCATCTAGATTTAAAAGGACCACTGACTACCCAGCTCAATGAATTAAAAAAAAGATCCACACCAAACACAACTTGTAACAAAATTTCAGGACACCTGAGCCCTGAAAGAGAAGCCCTCAAAAGCATACACAAGATGGGGAATTAGAATGGAACTATGACACAGGAAGTTAGAGGCCAATGGGCAAATGTCTACAACTTCTGAGAGGACATGATTGTCACCCAGAATTTCATACCCTGAGAAACTACCAGCCACACGTGAGGGTATGATGAAGACTTTTTCAAACATGCAAGGCAACAAACATTTTATCTTCTATTCATTCTTTGTCATGAAGCAACAGAAGGATGTGCCCCATCGACGCAGAGTGAAAAGATACAGGCTCTAGAAAATGGGACTCTCAAACAGGACACTGTAGGAAACTCCCAAACAAAGCTGAAGGGAAGCTGCAGGGTTACAGCTGTGCAGCAGCCTGGAGATCAATCAGTGGAGGACACAGAGTAGGACAACTCCAAGGGATTGTTCAAAAAAGGGAGGGGGAAGGGGACCCCGTTATTTACTGGATATGCCTGTCCTGCAAAGAGCATGACTGAGCATGTTATTTAGAATTATGCAGGCAGATGTGAAAAAAATACAATGAGAAGATTTGAAAATGGTGCTTCTGGGTAGTGGGAATTGGAGATCAGGGGGAACTTGGGGAAGTGACTGTTATTTTTGTTTTAACCCTGTGTTTCTATTTGATTTTTAAATTTTTATTTATGTATTACTTCAATACAGCCAAAAACAAACTGTAAAGGGTAAGAGGCCTAGAAATCAAAATTCACAAATACCAAACCCACTCTTGACTCAGATTCTTCCCTGATACCCTAAGGTATGTGAGTGTGACCACTGTGTGAGGTCAGAGCATGGGGCTTGGACTCCGAGGGGTCAGCTCAGGTCTGGAGCACAGTCTTCCAGCCCTGCAGGTCTGGACCTAATATAAAGCGATGCTAGGCTCCCTGAAAACTGGTGTACCGTGTGAATTTATGAGAGACTATTGCAGAAGGCCCGTTTAGCGGTTTATAATGAGAAATAAAACTGTCCAGGATGCTTGGAAATCCGTGTTGCAAGTCTGCAAACCTCTTTCTTTAATAGAGAAACATACTCCAGAAGTGTAATTACACTCAGAAGGTTGCTTGATAAAGAGGGACTCAGAATAAAGGGTGTTACATGGTTACATAGCCCTCAGAAATACTTCAGCAAGATCATGATAGCCTGATAAGTTACCCTGCTCCTTTAATGGCTACTGAAGATCAGCAAACTTTTCCTGCGAAGGGCCAGATAGTCAATGTCTTCAGCTTTGCAGACCATAGCTGATGCAAACAGTCAACTCGGCAGTTACAGAGGAGCCACAGATGGCATGTAAACAAACGGCGTGGTTGTGGCCCAACGAAAATTTTTTTGGATCCATGCAGACGAAAGGTTGGTTAGCCCTGCCTGCCAGAGCTCTGTCCCTGACAGTCTGAGAGGCTTGCAAATTCTTATTCTCCATCTCCTTTCTCTAACTTTCTTCATTTCAATAATCTCATAATGTCTTGAACCTCTGAGACCAGACAAAAATTGATCTAATTTTAGATTTAAATGAGAGCATCTGGGTTAGATAAAGCAAAACATCTTAAGGTCAGTAGTGGATCAGCCTCTAAATCAGC
Source organism: Hippopotamus amphibius kiboko (assembly GCF_030028045.1). Classification (NCBI taxonomy): domain Eukaryota; kingdom Metazoa; phylum Chordata; class Mammalia; order Artiodactyla; family Hippopotamidae; genus Hippopotamus; species Hippopotamus amphibius. The sequence goes on along the minus strand of NC_080186.1, from coordinate 217,715,395 downwards.
CTGCATCACAGTTATTTGGGGGATTTTTTTCACAGAGGCAATGGGGCATACCAGTGAGGAATGTAAGTTCTCCTGTCTTTCAGAAAGCAGAAATTCCTTCCTTTCTTCCTTCTTTCCTCCCTTTTTTAAAGCCTCTATAGTTTTGGTCGCCATTGCTAGACTTTTCTTTACCTACATGGTATACAGATCTTTTTGAGATACATCATTAAAAGTACTGTGTGACATGCAGCTTTCTTTTGAAATGTGTTTTCAGTGTTTGCTCTCATTGGAAGAAAAGGCTGCCAGCAGCAAGTGTAAACTAGTGTTGAGCTAGGCTGTATAACAGGTGAGCTGCATTCACAGTGATTTAGGCTCCTTCTGGAGGGAAAGCACCCAGCACACATTAAAGAGTGCCTGGGCCAATCCTTCCTAAGGTGCTTGCTAGACCCTGCTTCAACCTCATGAGAGGGCATGCTGTTCTTATATGATAAAGGAAAATATTTTCCTTATCCCCTCAGAGCCACAGAGCCCGAAACCCAATGGCAGGCACATTTTCAGAGAAATGGCAGAGGGCCAGATAATTCCAGAATGGTAATGGCTCACTTGTCCTAATCCCCAGTATTAATTCCACAAACCTGCTTGCCTGGGATTTTATCCTACGATTACTCAGGATATGTTTTTGAACCACTTTTAGAAATTCGTCTTATTTATCCAAAGTGCTGCTTCTCACAGATCTCTGAGCCCAGTGAGAGTTATAATTTTGAAAGGGATTTTGGCCATCCATGTACTCATTAACTCATTTCCAGGCCACGTGCTCTGGAAAAATAAAATTTCATCATTTAGGAAATATGATACACCCATTGTGTGCCACGCATTGTTCTAAGTGGTGGGAACTTTGCTGTTAACAAAACAAAAATCTGTGCCTCCCTCTAGAAGAACTTAGGTTCTATGTGGTGCAGAGTGAGGGAACACACAAAATAAATCTGAGTCCGGTGGCAACGAGAGCTATTAAGAAAAATAAAGTAGGACCAAAGGACAGACATCTAAAGTTGAGAGGGGTTGGCATGCTAGTTAGAGGGGTGCTCAGGGAAGCCTGCTTGGGTGTGGTGATGTCCGAGTGGGGACTCAATGTAGTGAGAGAGGAGCCATGTGGATGTGAGGGGAAGAGGGCTCCCGACGGAGGAAGCAGCGACTGCAAAGCCCCCAAGCGCTGATCAGTCTCAGTTGTACCCACAGGATTTCAATTTATGAAGGTGACCGAGTGATGAAGTGAAAATGCTGATGCCACTGAAAGAAGAACTTATTGTTTACAGTTGCTAGGGGGATGGTGCATGCCATGCCCTGCAGGGCCACACGGGCAAGGACCAGGTTCGTTCAGGCAGCAGCACTGGGGTGAGGGGAAAACCTCAGTGCCAGAGCCTTGAAGGGAGTTTCCACAGAAAAAGCAGAGGAAATAGCCGAGGCGTGGCTAGTTTGAATAACGTAGGTGGGCTTTGGCTATAGAGCTGGTCTCTAGCTGTTTGGTCACTGGCCCTGGGGTGATCTGGGGCAGGGGAAACATTTTCTTGGGGTATGAGAGGTAGACAAGGAGGTGGTTCAGAGCATAGGCTCCAGATCGCAGCAGAGCATAAACCACTTTGATGCTGTGATGAACGGATGCCAAATAGACAAATGCAGAATCTGAGAAAACACGGAACATGATCACATAGGGGCTTGCAGGTCATGTTAAAGTTCCTACAGTGGGAAAGAGGGATGCATCTGGGAGAGTCAGAAATCCTTCCAGTCGCCCGTGACCTGTGTGAGAGTGACGAAGGTGAGCGCTAACTGCTCGTGTTCAGTTTTTTAAATTCCTGCTACCTCCTGGCTCTACCCCTGTGCTCATTTGTACAGCTGGTTACAAGTTTCATCCGACCATTCTTGGTATTATTCAGCATGTTTTGCTTTTTGTTTCTTTTTCTGTTCCAAGTCCTATTTTTGTTTTTGTTCCAAGAAAAGTAACAGCAGAATTTGTACCCATGGACTTTCTAGAGCAAGACGGATGATGGCAAAGATGCCGGGAAGAGCCTGTTCTTTGTGATTTGTCATTAAGCTTTCATCTCATGGGAGAATATATCATGAGATTCACACTCACATACAAGGACAATATAAGGTTCATTCTGTGAACCTTCTTAAAAAATTGAAGAGGTCTGTCACAGCCTGGCTGTCTGACCAGCTCTGTCTTTTGTTCATTTTGTTCATTTGTTTTCACTCCAATTAAAAAGCACAGCAGTTATTCAAATGCAGAGAACGGAAATGGCAAGAACTGATGTTTGAATCTTGGAAAATGTTCATTTTGCTTCCCACTTGCTGCATTCCGGCTTATTTAATCTGCTGAGAGCAAAAAGGCGAGATAAACAATGTCTTCCTAGAGCTGCCTCAGTTCAGGTGACAAAGAAACATCTGTTGTAGATTCAGTCACAGAAAGCTCAGAATTTTCATTCAGCAAGTACTGACTGGGTGTTTACTTTGTGCCTGGTACACACAGAGGACGTAGTGTTGAATGAAACAAACATGGTCCCTGGCCTCTTGAAATTTAGGTCTAGTGGGGGAGACATTTAAAAAAGAAAAGCACCTAACTACATTTATTACTATAAATTGTGACATGTGCCAGAAAGGAAAAGTAAAGAGGGGAATGTAATTTAGACTTGGAGGAGGTATCTAAGGAGGCCTCTGAAGAAATGTTTCTTGATCTGGCACTTAAAAGATGAATAGGAATTTCCAGTTATCCATTCCTGTGTGATAAACTATCCTAAGCTCAGTGACGCAGAATACCGTTTTATCATGCTCAAAAGTTCCATAAGTCAGGATTTCAAACAAGGCATGGTGATCATGGCTTATTTCTGCTCCGCAGTGTTTAGGGTCTGAGCCAGGAAAATGTGAGTGTCTGGGAGTAACTCAAACAACTGGGGACTGAAATCATCTCTAGGCCGCCTCACACACATGGCTGGGGCTCTATTGGGCCGAATAGTGGTTCCCAAAGAGATATGTCAAATCCTAATCCCCAGTACCTGTGAATTTCACCTTGTTTGGAAAAAGGGTCTCTGCAGACATGATCACAGTTAAGGATCTCGAGATGCTATCATCCTGGGTTTAGGGTGGGCCCTAAAGCCAATAACTGGTGTCCTTTAAAGAGAAAGGAGAAAGTTGCAAAGAGGAGAAACACAGGGGAAAGTGTCAACAAGCCAGGGAATGTCAAGGATCGTTAGCTACCATTAGAAACTAGAATGGAGGAATGGAACGGATTCTCTCCTAGGGACTCAGAGCTTAGCAACATCTGCTGACACCTTGATTTCGGACCTCTGGCAGATTGCAGAATTGCAAGGGAACGGATTTCTGTTGCTTTAAGCCACCAAGTTGGTGGTAATTCATTATGGCAGCCGCAGGAAACTAATCCAGGTAGCTAGGCTGGGATGACTCAAAGGATGAAGCAGCTACATGTGGCCTCTTTATGTGGCTTCGGCTTCTCACGGCGCGGTGACTTGCTCCTGTGATGGAGCTTCCTGAAAGTAAGTGTCCCAGGACCATGACCTTGAAGAGACCAGGGCATAAGCTGCAAGGTTTCTTCTTACCTAGTCTCAGAAGTCACATTAAAATCACTTCTATCATACAGTCACAAGCCCAACCAGATTCAAGGAGAGGGGATATAGACCCCATCTCTCAATCAGAGGTGTGGCAAAGAATTTGTGACCTTGTTCTAAAACCACCTCAAGGAGTAAGCTATGTGTCCCAGGGGTTAGAGTGGTCGAGATCGCTACGGTCCAACCTGGCAGCTGCTAGGCACGTGTGGCTATTTAAATATAAATTAACCTAAAATTAAGCAAAATTAAAAATTTAGTTTCTCAGACATACCAGCCACATGTCAGGTACTCAGCGGTTACCTATTGCGAGTGGCTACCATGTTGGACAGCACAGATAAGAACATTTTCATCATTGCAGGAAGTTCTATTGGCTAGCCCTGCCCTCGACTGAGGAAACAGCCTGGTCAAGGGTCTGAGTTGGAAAATAAATTAGCTTATAAGTAACATAGAAAAAAAGCCGGCTCTAAGGGGAGTCTGCCATGGGCCCACTACACACATAGCTCATGATAGGTCCTCACAAGGTATTTGTGTTACGAAGGAACTCAGGAATTAGGCTGTAGTATACCATGTGCCGTGCCAGAGAAGAGTCGTATCTAAGATGAGATTGGACAAGCAGACAGGGGTCAGATCACACAGGGCCTTTCTCACCATTTAAAGGAGTTTATATTTTATTCTAAGTGAAATAGAACTTGCCTAATATATTTCGCGCTTTGAATATTTATGAGAGGCCTAAAAAGAAACAGATGTATTGTGGTTAGTTGGTATATTTGTTAGTAAAATGTTCTGCTACAAGAGACAGAAATCCAAAAAATCACTAAGCCTTCACCAAATGAGAAATCTGTTTCTCCGCTTACGTAAGTGTCAGCTATTGTTACCAGAGCTGCTCCAGGCCTTTGCTCACAACCCTCCAACCCCCACCTTTAGCTGGAGTGTCCTTGCTCAGAATCTGCCAACTCCCACCTTTGGCAGGAGTAAACGTGAATCTGAGTTAAAGCATCCAGAGACAAAGGAAACTACAGACAAAAAACCAGGTGGAACCAGCTGGGATCCAGATGGCTACGAATCTGACCTCCAACAGACCCTGAGTCTCATTTTAAGCTGATTTTACTACATTAGCATATTAAAGGACACCTACTTGTGGCCGTGACCAATATTAAGGACCAAAATAGGATAAAAAGGGAGTGGCACCTGACTCTCTCGGAAAAGCCTTTCCCAGTAGACTAATTCATATGCTCTCCTACCTTTAGCCTTACTCCTCCTCCTTTTACTCTTTAAAATGAAATCCCTCTCGCCAGGTGGGTGAGAAATGGATCTGTGAACTTAGTTCCCACTTCTCCATTCTTTGGCCACTGAATAAAGCTTGTGCTGTGTCAGTCTCAGCTTCGGTTGTTATTTGGCTGCTCAAACCTGAAAGGAGAAAGAACTCTTCCCCACCAAGGCAGAGAGCCTCAGCCAGGCTAGGGCCCGAGCAGGGACCATAGGACTCCATTCAGAAACACTACGGCGACTCTACCGTCATCAGGAACCCAGGCTATCCGTTGCGGCTTCCACCTCATTGTCTAAGATGTCTACCTTGGTCCAGCTATGACATCTGTTTTCCAGCCAGTAAACAAGAGAAAAGGCGAGATGGAGAGCTGCTGCCCCTCACGTCCAGGGCAAACTCACCGGCAGATCCTGAACTTAATTACCTTTGCAAAAACTCTTTTTCCAAATGAGGTCCTACTCACAGCTGTGGGGGTAGAGGGCTTGGACACCTGCTCAGCGTAAGGATGCTACATCCCATGGGCCAGTACTTTGTCGTAGGACCACACCGACCTTGCAAGAGAGGCTGGGAAATAGAATCTTTATTCTGGGGAGCGTGTGCTCTGCTAAAAAGCAGAGTTCTATTACTATGGATGAGGCAGAGATAAGATGTGAGGGGCGGCAACTATCAATCTCTGACATCCTTGTGAAATAGGAGGCAAGGGGCAGGGCACAACATTTAAAAGAATGATACAGCCATGGAGGATACGACAGAGACTGATTAGAACCGATTAGGTCCAAGATGGAAGAAGATTCAACTTCCCGTAGACCTAAAGCTCATCATATGCTCATTTACTACATTAGCATCTAAACGACACACCCACAGGCACCGCGACAGTTCTGAGGCTAATCATAAAAGGCCAAAAAAGTGGGCACCGGCGCATTCCCAGAAATCTCTGCCCCTTCTCCAAAATAGTTGGAGTAATCCTTTCACTCATTAGCCTATGAAATTACCCAGCCCATTAAAACGAACCACCCCATATTCCAGGGCCTCTCACCTTCGGCGATGGCCTGCATTCTGTCTGCGGAGCGTTTCTCCCAAGGCTGTTCTCATTTTTTGAGACAGATTGCATTCTCTCTATGGAATGTGTATCTTTCTAAATAAATCCACTTCTTACCTATCATTTAATCTCTCACTGAACTCTTTGTGATGAGACATAAAGAACCTGAGCTTCATTAAGTCCTGAGACCAGGTGTGTGACCTCAATTAAAAGACAGTGGGTTCAATATATACACTAATATGTATAAAATAGTGAGAACCTGCTGCATTGCACAGGGAACTCCACTTTGCTGTACAGTAGAAACTAACACAACATTGTAAAACAACTATACCCTCCCCCAAAAATATACAACTCATAAGGTTTTTCAACTCACCTGACCAGCTGCTATTAAATCACAAATTGCTTGGGGGTAAAAAAAAAAAAAAAAGACAGTGGGTTCAAGTCTCAATCTGAGTTGTGCAGTTTCAGTTTTACACGCATATGCATTTCCCACTAGACCATGAGCTCCTGGAGGCGAGGCAGCCAATTTTATCCACAATCCCCAGCATCTAGCATATAATAACCTATCACTGATTGTGTGTTAGTTGCCTGCTTCCTTGATTTTAAGATTGTTTTCTAATTCCAGCATCTTTTACAGAAAGATTTCTTTCCTAGAAGCCACACCTTTTCCCCTCTACTTGCTGGAAATATGAGGGGACGTTTCTCTAGTCTTCACCCTGAGAATCTGATGAGGCTTCAGGAAATAAACAAGAGTAGAGGTCCCCTAGAAGTACCCCCAAACCCACCTTTGGCATTTTTAACTCTCAAGCTAGTCCACCCTGAGCCTCCAACAATTTGTCACTTACGTTGACGTGTTCCCACCGGTACTGGCTCCAGCTATGCACTTGAGCTCCTGGTAGTTTGTGATTCTCTGTATTTTCTTGTCTCTCCAATTTTCAGGGTGATGCTTGCCTTGTGACCTCACTTTTCTGAGGGATCTAGGAGGAGTTGTTGATTTTCAGTTCAGCTTTTTTTCTCTTTGAGTTGAGGATTTGGGAAGTGGATGGATTGGTAGGGGGAAAATAGAAGAGAAAACGTAAGTTTCAGCGAGGAGAGGCAGGGAGCACAAGGAATGAAGATGCTTACAAGCCAGCAGCCCCACCTTCCTGCGGCCACGTCACTCCTTCCATCTGGTCAGGGATTCATCCAACTGGCCACCCAGTTCCTGCTGCTGCTTCAGCCTCCAAAGGAGTGTTTTTCAACTCTGATTGTTCCTTAGAATCAGCTGGGGAGCTTTTCTAACTCCCGGCACCTAGGTCTCCCCTAATTAGAAGCACCTTAGGGGGCTCTAATGTACAATTGGTCCTGAGAACCAGCGATCTAGACTCTTGCTACTCAAAGGGTGGTCCACGGACCAGCAGCATTGGCACCACCTCTTAGATTGTTAGAAAGGCAGCATCTTGGGACCTACCCTAGACCTACCGAATTAGAATTTGCATTTTAACAAGATCCACATGGGATTTGTATGCATGTTAAAGTTTGAGAAAAAATGATGAAGTGACCCTCCTATACCTCCAGTTCTGGTTGTCCTCATGAAGCAGCCAGCTCCTTAGGAAGTGCTATGTGAAATGGGCATCTTGTTGACCATATCATAGCAGTGGAGAAGTCCAAAGCAGCCAGTATAGATGGTGTGCCTGTATAGATGGTGTGCCTGCTGTGATTCTCCAAGGCTAATATATTTGAAATGGAGAGACTTAGATTACCCAGCAGTGGGAGGGGATTGGGCCTTTGAGTCTGAAATACCAGTGCTGGGTTCATTAACTTCTGGGTCCACCAGAGTCAAATCACTCTAATTGAATATGTTGAAGAGTTGGGGTTAGCTTGGAGACTGGGATTGGACGTAGGCAAAAGAGACTGAGCGGGAAAAGCACATAAAGCAGGAGGCCAAGAGGAATGACCACTGGGATAAGGAGGTGAGGGAAGGAAGACTGGAGGTCATCAGTTTTGGGGGGGAGGAGGAGCACGGCAGTGAGGCTGGGGGATTCGAACAGGAATGCCTGGGAGTGGATGCCTAGAGAGAGGAAATGCAACAGATGGTCCCAAATCCCGACTCCCCCTGAGCCACACGGATGCAGTCCTTCAACCCTGTTTACTTCCAAGAGCTCTTGTTGCCTTCTTCCCCACAAGATCTCAGTACTTAGTGGAATAAAATAATAACAGGCGTGTGTCTGCCACCTTACTGCTCACCGGGGTGTAAAGCACAGGTAGGGTGCAGGGGCTAAGAGCTTGGACTTTGGGGCCACATGGCCTGAATTCCAACCTCAGCTCTGCTACTTACTAGCTGATGATTTGGGGCAAGTCAGCTGAGCTCCTTGGGGGTGCTTCCTCATCTACAGAATAAGGATGATAATGGCCACCACCTCATAAGGGTAAATGCAGAATGGACGTGAAGCAAAGAGCACCATGCCTGGCGCAGTAAGGTGTGTATGCACCCACGTGTACATACATCTATATGGTGTATTATTTAATGTAATATATGTGTATATTAAATAATATAAACAATGAGTTGGGACCTGATTCTTCTGACTTCTTCTGTCTGAGGATTGCCGACCATTTCATGTCACCTCTCTAGGTTCCTTCGAGTGTGTTAAATGAGAGTGAGAACACTTAAAAAGTTACTTGAACCAAATCACTGTACAGACCTTGCTTGGATCCTGATTTAAGCAAATGGTGGAATACAAAGACATACTTGATACAACTGGGAAATTGTGAAAATGGACTCAGTGTTAGATATTAAGGAATTAATCTTAATTTTGTTAGGGGTGATAATGGTGTGGCGATTGTCAAAAAAAAAGAGTCCTTAACTGTCGGGAGCCATCTGGACAAGCCAGTGCTGTGACAAGGTCACCAGGCTCCAAGGAGGACCGCAAGGCGAGAACTCCTTGGAAGGGCACTTCGGAGCAGGAGGATCGCAAGGCGACCGCTCCGCAAGGACAGGCCCCAGACCATCTCCACCCATTTTACATTCTGCTCTTTGTTTCTTTGTAATACTATGCTTACTAGGAATCTTGATTAGCCCAGCATGTTCTTTCCCTCTGAAGCAAGGTTCCCCTGGAAGAATATTCCCTGGGGGAAACTCAGAAATATTTCTAGGAAGAGGGGCACCCTTTAGGGAACCAGGAATGAGAGGGATGTTTAGGTTATTACCACTCACTTCCCCTCCCTGTTTCTGTCCCCAGGAGAGAACCAGGGCTTGACACATTCTTTCTCTGTGTCTGCCCCACCAAGTCCCCTCCCACCACTCCTCGGTGGAAAAGGCAGGCACCTCAGGTTACTAATTGCTGGAGAAAAGAGGGGTTTGGCTTTTATTGTATACTCTTTAAACTTAGGAATGCTCATGATTGCAGCAGGCATAAGTATAGACATAGACATTAGGCATAGGTATGGGTGCTAAGGGCTATAGTTTGCTTGAGATATAAGATTAAGAAGTTATTTACATATGCTTACCTCAGAGTCACAGGGTTTGCAAGGTACATGAGAACAACATAACCTTTTGTAATAAGAGCAATGCAATTGTTAGGCCCATGGGGGCAAGAAGATGTTGTGACTTAATAGGATGATTTCAGAGTAAAATGTTCCCCCTGACCCATAACGAAATGTTCCAGATCTGAGATTTGAGAAGTTGGGTACACAGGAGGGGTCTGTAACGGAAAAAAAAAAAAAACAAAAACTGGTAGATGCTGAGGGAAGATATGCTCTGTCATAAAAGATTTTTTCTGAGATATGCTTCCTATATAAACACACAAAGCTCTGACAATAAAAAAAAGATCCTGCATAGCTGACACAGGCCTCCTCGTCTCTTCCTTGAGCCAACGCCACTCATCCCTTGGGTACTCCTGGACCTGCCGGAGCTGGACTTCGGCACTTAACAGTTAGATTCATATTCAAGTATTAGATCAAGCCATCTAACATTGCCAATATTTGACCATAAAGCTTAAATATGGACAAAACAGGCATTTATCTAGCACCTTACTTTTCACCAGGACCAGCACATGAAGCACTGGTAGAGTGCAGGGGCTCAGTGAAATAATATGCCTGGGATTTTCTTTTAAAATGTTTCTAAGGAAAAAAAGGCTGGAGGGAGAGACAGATGAAACAAGACGGTCAAAATGTTAGCAGTTGGGAGGCTGGATAGAATTCATTACGCCAGTCTACGTTTGTAACTTAACATAATAAAATTATTTAAAAATTTTGTTTGATAGTTTTTTTTTTTCTTTCTTTCTTTGGTTGTTGTTTGTTTGATGGTTGTCGACTGTGTATTAGTTAGTCTTTTTTACTGCAATGGAAAGAAACCCAACTCAATCTTGCTTACACAAAAGAAGAGATTTAACTGGCCTGGGATTTAACTGACCAGAGGGCAGGGTAGAGCTGGTCTCAGGGAAGGCTGGTTCACTGCCTTCAAGCACTTGAGGATCCTCTTTGGCCTTCCCTATGTCTTCTCTGTTCCTTCTGGCACATTAACTTCGCTGGTTGGTACAAACTTGGCCAGGTGGTAGGGTAGAGAGCTGCCCTTGGCAAGTATATCCTTGGGTTTTGTGATCAGAGAGGAACAAGAGGTTCTTATCCCTGGGCAGGAATTTGAAAAGTCCCAGGAGCCCTGACTGGCTTAGTTTAGGTCGTGTGCCTACTCCTCAGATCAATCACTGAGGAACTATAAGCGGCCAACCCTGGTTCACCTGACCACTTTGTAGCAGGAGGGCTGTTTTCTGGACTTAAGAGGGATGATTAGAGGGACAAGGGCTGAGCCGACAGAAACAATAGCTACTTTTGTAAGATTTCTGGTTATTTCCACTAGTTGTTAGATTATAATCAGTCTTTGATCACAGATCATGCCTTTTTCCTTTCCAGCGTTTGTCTCCCCCACCCACAGTTTTTATTTTAAGGTTTAGGGAGCCCGTTGCAAGGCTTGTTGCGAAAAAAAAAACACCCAAAAAACCCAGCAGGTTCCATCTCTTCCCCCATTTCCCTTCCTCAGAGGAAACAAGTTTCAGTTCTCTGAACTGGTTCTTTGGCTTTACTTGCACATTTCTGAATGACATCCTTATACTCCTACATTTGATGTTTCAGTCTTAGGCATTATCTATTGATTACCACCATGGGAGATGGTTTTGATGTCTTTCACACGCACCCACACTCCCCACCCTACGTGTTCACCCTTTTTATCTCCCCAAGTTCCCAGTAAACTATATCAGCATCATGTTGATTAGATCAATATTTAAATATTACATGATTAACATTACATGACTATGACAACAGTATCTCCAGTTAAGCCACAGCTGTACGACTCTTTATTTTTTTGGCTTATTTTGTTTATTTATTAATTTTTTGTGGCACACGAGCTTAGTTGCCCCATGGCATGTGGAATCTTCCTGGAGCAGGGCTCGAACCCAGGTCCCTTGCGTTGGCAGGCGGATTCTTAACCACTGCGTCACCCAGGAAGTCCCTGTATGACTCTTTGTTTTCCTTTGAGTTCATAATTTTTCCCCATAGACATTCATTCAGTCCTTAATTCTCCGATGGTCTAATTCACCTCTAAACAAATACACTCAGATTTATGAGGAATTCATTGTGTTCATCATCCTGAAGAAATCTCTAAAGCGTTCTGACCTACTCCAGTCGGAACTGGTTGCCACTTCCATTGGTACCCAGCTCTCATCCTGGGATGTCTCTTCACCATCACCCTCAGGGTCCCTTTCACCTCTTTCCATGTTGGATTCCCTATTTCTTGCACAAGTGGTCTTCTCAACAGCAGTGAATGAAACTACCTATAAAACTGGATTAATAATAACCTTGAATAAAAAATAATTAGTAGCCCTTAAGACTAAATTAAATAATGGTCGAAATGGCTGCAATGAAACTTAAACCTGTTCCATGTTGCCATTTAAAACAAAGTGATCGAAAATACTCTAAAAATTGGGAAGTAATTTCCTTTAGGCACATACATTTTGCTGAGTTTTCTTGGTCCAGTTTTTTTGAAGTATCCACCCACAGTTGAAGTAAAAATTTGGACTCATTTATCAGATGACACATAAGTCTATCTATTTTACATTGGCATTCCTGTAACGGCTTGAAATAGGGAAGAGTCAGAATGATAGGGCTCTCTGTTTCAACCTTTTAATAATTTTTCAGGACTGTCACATTAAAATGTTCATGAAAAAAATCCATCTGGGTAGAGTCTCTCTCACCAGCAGACACCTTCATTTAATAGGATTAACATGTAGGTCTGAACTTGAGACTTTTTACCACTGTAACTTCAGATTAAATTCATTTGTTTTTATACATGTTATAAAATTTTTCCAAATAAGGGAGCAATGTGGTTGAAAATAACTTTAGGAGGACGTGTAGTTATGGGAATGTATATGAACTTTAGTCATTCTTCAGAAAATACAGACAATTGCCTCTTCAACAATGTAGAGAAAGCACATAAGGCAAAATATGTATTTCTGGACTTCTGACCGCAGTGTTTTAGGATCTGAAGGTATGTATGTTTATTGCAATATTTGGTGCTTTCTAAACGCTCACTTGGCCTAATGTCTACAACACTGAAAAAATAGTTTTCCGGAAAGATACCCTAACAGTGGTTCCCAAAGTGTGGTCCAGAACAGCCTCATCTTGGAATTTGTTAGGCATACAAATTCTCCTCTCCTCTCACCCACTTAATGAGAAGTCCAGGGAAGGAAGAGCAATCTGTATTTTAATAAGCCTTCTAGGGCAAAGTTTGAAAAGCATTGTCCTAGAAAAACATTGTTTAAGTTGGGGATCATATTCTACTATTAGTAACAGAGAACTGAGGTAACAGTAACTTAAAGTACCTGTCGGTTTTTTCCTTCCATAAGAAAATACTGGAGGTAGGCAGTTTCGGGGGGTTCAAGGGGCACATTTTTATTCTATCCTTGCCTTATGACTTACACCCTCATGGTTTTAAAATGGCTGCTGAAACTCCAGCTATTACAAACACATTCCAGGGGGTAAGAAAAAGTAAGGGAGGTGGGGGGAAGGCAAGCTAGGTAGCCCACCTTTCAAGTGCGTTTTCAGCTGCCCCGTGCAATGACTTTTGCCACCATTAGTTGAAAGTGACTACATATTTAAGATCATTTAAAAGATCAAAAAAGAGTAACTATGGTTTATGCATCCAAATGGAGCCGGGTGGCCGTGGTGAATGTGGTTTCAGACGCTTTCCTACATCACTGAGAACTTGAATCTTCTGTGATTCAAATCAAACTCACGAACACCACCAGCCATTTTAAAAACAATATCTGCCAGTAGCTGCTGGCTGCAACTTTGTAGTTTCAAAGTTCCCACCCTCTTTGCTACTATGTAATCATTTCAAACCCCAACCAATCCTTGCTTAACAAACACCCTTACTTCTTGCCAGCTTCAATCCTAATTCATGACAGTTTATTTAACCTTGTGGGGTTTTGCCTTTATCAGCCTCCCCCATTTTGTAGTCCCTGGAACATAAATCAAGAGCTTCTTGAATCCGTTTCTCTCCGCTGCAGTCCTAACAACTCCCCAGTAAATGCCTCCTTGCTTCAGTCAGGTCTCCGTTTCTGCAATTTTGGTAACAAAAGGAAGGCTGAGAATTAACAGTTGGTCCTATTCTTGCTCAGAATAAAAGCACAGAAGCCAGGGAGAATGGATACTAGAAGGAACTAGAAGCCTTTAGATCCTGCCCAGAATGGAGTCAGTTCCTGCATCCTTGTTTTAGGCAAAGGTCTTTGCTTACCTCTGAGGATCACACTAGCCATTTATCAGAATAAATAAATACAATTTATTTCACATAGGTTGAGGCTGTAGTTGATATATACCAACCGAGTGTCCTATACAATTCCTTGAGAGGGCGATTTGCAACATACGTGAAAAACAATAAATTTTTAAAAATCCATTCTCTTCAGGATTGTCATTCCTCTCTCAGAAATAAGGAAGTAATTCAAGCAAAGGAGAAGATTTATGTATAAAGCTGTTCACAGCACCATTATTTATGACAGAAAGAAAAAAGCAGTTTACAATCCAAATGTCCTACGACAAAGGAAAGACTGAGTGAATTATGGTATGACCATTAGATAGCCATAAAGATCTTGCAGCAACATGGGAAAGTGATTGAAAATATATTGGGAGGAGACAAAAAATGTATATGGACGTGGATAAGATTAGAAGGGCATTCAGTGAACTTATAATGGTTTTGTCAGGATGTTAGAATTATGAATACAAATGATCTCTGTTTACATTTCCTCTATTGCTCTATAGAAAACAACAGCAACATCAACAACAGGAAAGCAAAATAAATTTATTTCCGATCATGGACCATGATTTTTCCTCAGATTCTTTCCTATTTGTCCTCTGCATGATTTGGTCCAAGATGCTGCCAGGAAGGACGGTGCTACTCTACTCTACGTGAAGGCCATGCCCAAGGTCAGGTGAGTAGCCTTCCTGGCTTTTATGCATCCTCATGGGTTGACACACTGCTCATCTGTCTCTGAAGCACAGCTCGAGCTGTTTATTATCCATCATCATAGGAATTTTTTCTCTGTAGTAGGAATAAATTTGCAATCATCTACTTTCTCTTGCCAAGGTTTCCTCATAATCAGTTTCATGAAACTAGGAGCAAGTTGTCCTACTTTAGATGCAGATTTGTCAGCACCAAAGGGAATTCAAAAAATATGGAGTTGGTAATCTGGGAATCAAGCCTATGGGTCTTTAATATGATGCTCTATACCTACCATCCCACCACTGCCACTGCCCAGAGCAGGCAGAATTCTTTCATGGGATTACTGTGGATTTGCATAGTTGTCCAGCTTGGCAAGACCTAGAATTAACCTTACGTTAAAGTAGATGTTAATTTTTTTCACACTGAAGTTTCCTAAAATGGCCTTACTCCTTGAGATGGATTGTGATTTATGAGAGTGACATGCATACTCCCTGTCAGCTGGAGGCTGGTGACTGTTATAGCTTTGGAAAGTGGGATAGAAGAAAACTGGCCGGGGGGATTTTCAGAGCGGGTTTGGGTGTGGGGTGGGGAGGGAGGTACGGGGATCAGTGATGTCAAAGACTCCTCAGCTTAGTAGAGAAGATGGTATTATCCATCCAGAATCACCCACTAACCAAGCCTGAGGATACTGGCAGAACCAGGGTCCTCGTCTCCAATGGGCTCAGAACCAAGGCAGGCATCCTGGTGCAGAGAGAAAGAGCCGATTTTCCAGGGATTGAGGGGTGTGAGATAAAGAGCTCAACGTACTCTATTGAGAATCAACTTCCATAAAGTCATCAAGCAAACAAGAATATTTAACTGGATAGTTAACCTTAGAGGAGAAACCAACCCGAAGGAGAATGAAAACAGAGAAATTCTGGAAGATTCTTTGAGACTTTGCCAAATTAAATTCACGTTTGTGCGCCTATATTCCGTGTATAGTACACACACTGAATTTTTTTACACTGAAGTGAAATTAACTGGGCTCTTCAAATATTGGGCAAGTGTCATCAACTGAAAGCGTCTTTGTGGGGAACCAGCACAACCAGAAAAAGGAAACGTCAGAGATTCCAGCGGCTTGGTTTTGGGAGCACATTTTATTTGACAGTACTGGAGAATTAACATCCAGTAGAAGCACAATACAAAAATGCAACACCAATCTATTTAAAACTCATACAATGAGAAATATGTCTTTCAAAACAAACAGCAACAAAAACCAAAACAAACACACAAACAAAAATTAGGAGATTAGAGACCAATTGATAAAAATGTTAACACAAATCAAGACTCATTCCATCATCATCAACAGTTATATGTGGAGTACATTCGCCTTACATTCTCAAAAAAAGATGGTCATTTTGTTTTCTCTGCAATATGTCAAAATATATATATTTATGTATAATATTCACATTCTGGGAGGCAAGAGAAATCTTCAAATTTAATTCCCTAAATTTAAACATTATATATATTTCACTTAAAATAACCAAAACATTAAAAATAGCAGCAGCACTGGTCTTATATTATTACAGTAGATTATTCACATAATATAGATATATTTGGGTAGCTCTTTCGCTATTAATATTACCTAATATAATTTACAAACTCCAAGGTCCTGGTCTCATTGCCAAATAACTTATAATTTAGATTCAATAAATACTATGCAAAGAATAATTATAAAACACAGACTGCAGAACATTCTCCAGACTAGAGAGAATCATACCAAAATGTTTTAGGGAAGAACCAGGTTTGCAGGAGGTCTGAAGGCATGCAAGGAATCTGCAAGATTCCCACGGCAAGAGAATGATCTGACATGCTCCCCGGGATGTCAGGAATTGAATCCTGAGAAATATGTCCATAGGGAGAA
The DNA here is from genome assembly GCF_030028045.1 of Hippopotamus amphibius kiboko. Lineage (NCBI taxonomy): Eukaryota > Metazoa > Chordata > Mammalia > Artiodactyla > Hippopotamidae > Hippopotamus > Hippopotamus amphibius. The sequence continues at coordinate 217,699,126 of NC_080186.1, read as the reverse complement.
GGCACTGCCACCTCTTCCTGGTGCCATGTTTCCTTGGAATATGGCATTAAAGTGATTAACAACTGGAAAATTTCCCAATAAACAAGGGATAGAAGCATTTCTCACCAGGAGGCAAGACACCAGACCAGGAGGTTGATATTTATTTTTCATCATTTACGTTTATTCTGACAACCAAAGGCATAGAAAACAAGATGTCAGCAGGGCTTAGTGTATTTAAGCCTGGATAGTAGGAAAAGTATTTCTACCCCTACTCTTGATCTAAGCCACTGGACCAATTTGTGAACCCTATTGGTTTAAAAAGAACCCCGGATGTGGTGACAGAGGTTTCTAAGTACCTGCATTCTGTTACAGAAGTCGCCCCTGCAGCTGTGACTTCTTTTTGTATGTCGAAGGTTTTTAAGAATAGGTAAATGGTTAAGTGTCACATGCGGTTGGATCTGCGTTGGCCTCATAGCAAGACTGCTTGCTGACATTTCAATAGTTTGTCCCCATTTTCAAACCACTTCATATATTATTTCAGTTGATTCTCACAAAGAAATGTGTGAGGAAGCCAACGACACATCCAAGTGCTCACTTTATAGACCAAGAAGACCCAGGCTCCTGGAGATAACAGTGATTAGCTTGGCACGGTCATACACGTGGACAAAGTGGTGATTTGAAGGGGGTAGGGAAAAAAAAAGGGAAAACAAATGAGTTCATGAGAAAAAAAGGAGAAAGAAGTGGTGCCCTTGGCAGATAGTATCATAAACTTTAAAACAAGCTAAAGGCATTTCACATGTAGAACACAGATATTTAAAAACATTTAAATACTTTAGTCTTCCCAATAGTCTCATACTGGTCTTAATTACTACATCTTTATATAGTTATTGAGGCTGACGTTGGAACATTAGACCACTGAGAAATTCTTATGTGAGTTCCATGATTTCCCAGGAGACATAAAAATATTATAGCCCGTTCTGAGGAACCCCCTCCTGTCCCATTTCACCTCCAGCACAATAATTACATGAATATATGTATATTTTGCCTTATTTTGGTAGTTTTGTAAGGTGTAGGTTTCACAAACTATCATTAGTGAATATTCTTGCTACGTTCTTAGGAAAATTAGCTTTTTCCCTCTTGGATTGAAGCTGAAAAGACTGCAATGAACATAGCATTTTTGTAATGTTACGTTTGGACTCCACGTGACAGTTCCTGGAGAAGTAAGAACATTTCTTTAAAGACTAATAGTTAATTTAGAAAGCTGTCATATTTCACACAACCTTGTCAAAAAATTTAGTGATTCTTAGCTTGACAGTTCCACAAAACAAAATCATACTATTCCACTGTAAAAAACTTACATTTAATGATAATCTGTGAACAGAAAGACTCAGGTCCAGTGTTCTGGAGAGTGACGCTTCGAACTGTTAATCCATTTTTAATTTTAATCAGCAAATGTGTTTTAAAGAAACAGTTGAACTAAAAAAGGAGGCCATTCATGACACCTTTGTGTAACGTGATGTAAAAGTCATAAAAATCCCTTTGTTCCTCCCTCAGGCACCACCCATCCCAATCCCCCCACTCACCCCCACAACCTCCCTCACATTCATAGAGTAGAAATGCCCCGCCAACTGAGTCACCTGACCCTGAACTGAATAAGCGAGTACCACAGGTAAAGTATGCTTCTGACAAGCAGGAAATTGGACAATTCTTTGAGTTCTTCTGAGGTAGTAGCATCGCTCCTTCTAATATTCTGATGGTTAAGAAATGTCTAGAGAGCTGAATTAAGAGGTAAGTGGAGTGTTGGTCACTATACTTAAACACTGCTCTGAAATTGGTGGTTAATATGGTTATATAAATATCACACACTCCACAGTTTCTTCAGTGGAACCCTGATTGTTTTGTGGAGAACTTAAGATATTAAGGGTGCTGTGTGATCAGGGTAAGCCACCATTCCTTGAGGGCACTGTATAACTCATTACAGCTTGGACTGAATTCCGACATGTTTCTAAAAAAGTGCCTCACATATAGCAGGAACTCAACAGATATCAGATTACTGACTATTTAAAATCTCCCGTTTAGCTCAGCGAGATTACAAGTGAAAACAAACATAGAAATACCCAACCTACAACAGACTAATTGTCACTAAAGGCCAGGTCACTTTCCCTTGTGCGTGGAACTGTAGCCACCTTTCAGACTACGAGGAGCTTAAACACAAATGGTACTGGCCATGGTAGAGCATGCAATTCCATATTAACCTTATTTCCATCATGACTGTATCATGATGTGGTTGTGGGGGCTTTAGCCATAGATAACTTTTCTGAAGATACAGTGACCCACTCTCTCTGCTGTTCTTCAAGCTTTTCCACCAAGCATTTAATCAACACAGGGTCCACCTTAGAATCAAATTTATTAGCAAACCAATGTCCATCTTTTATAAGCCACCTTAGTTCTGCTGCTCCATAGATACACACACTTCGGAGGTGATAGCCAGTACAACTGGGATAGAAAAGGCCTTCTAGATAATTCCATTTGACCAGGCGGGTCTTACTCTGTAGGTCAGACACATCCTGGGCTGTCCTAGAAATCTCTCCGGGAATTCCTGGTACCCGAATTAAGGTAGCCCAGAAGTGCTCATCTGGAGAGTACGTATCTTTAGACCAGGCCAAAAAGTCTTTAACGAGGGAGTTGTTGAAAATATATGTAACAAATGCTCGACTTAAGACAAAATAAGCACTGCCAACAAATATCTCGATGTTATGAGGTGGGGCTCCCTTGGAGATGTTTGTCCTCATTGGTAGTTTCACATATTCATAAGGCACCTGTCTGAGTTCATGGTGATAAGTGAATCTTTCCATCTTAGTGTTAGGGGGTTTCACCGTCTCTAACATATTTGATCCATTGAGTTTCTTCAACTCTGACACTAATTCAAAGTTTGACTTCAGAGGAAAATCCTGCCCACACAGGTTGATAACGTATTTCCACTGAACTGAAGACTTGAGAAGGTCTGACAAGCAATTTAAATCAGCCTGGAGTCTGGAGATGTGTGCATATTGCACAGTCTCTAGTCTGGAAGCAATGAAAATATTGGAGAAGCACTTAGCTAAATTGTTCATGGCAACTTTGAAGGTATCAGATGATTTACGGTCATAATGGATGCAGTAAATATTGTGCTGGTTGTATATAGAATGGATTAGCCTTTCAACCATAATTGCATCTTTGTGAACAACCAAAGAATAGGCTATTGGGAAGCTTCTCTCCTCCCTTGAAACAAGCTTTTCCTGGTAGCCTCGTAGGGCCTGATAAATGTCACAGTCACTGGTCATTGCCACGACATCGTCATCATCCAAGTCGATAATGGTTCGTCGTCTTATTTCCAGACTCTTGCCAATTTCCAAAGGCTCCTGTTCGTAGACACCGGAACAGTTAATCTCATACCCGATTTCTTTCTTAACATGGGTGTATCTGTTCCTTACAAAAGGCGAGGTACTTAAGGAGTACTCAACCAAGTAAATGCCTCTTTCAGGGAAGAGGAGTCGTTTCACATTTAGAAGCTTCAACAAGGAGAACAGCCATAGGGTTAGAAACAGGATGAAAACTTTCTGCTGTAGGTGGTATTTAAAACAACATTTGAATGTCTTCATTCTGTAAGAGGACAAAGAAATAATTCAGTTGAAATATGAAGAGAAAATCTGTTCAGTTCAACCCAACGTCCACTGGGTGCCTACCATGCACCAGGCAGAATGCTGGGCCCAGAGATGATTCAAACAAGGTTCCTGCCCTTAGAAGAATCCAGAAATAAGGAAATGGAAGTATGTACAATGGTTGTATTTTGTCATAGTCCGTGTTAACTATACCTAATTTTGAGAGATGTTGGTTACCAAATAGAATGAAAAATAATGTTAACTCCTAAAATATAGGTACTAAGTATTTTAATTGTCTATATTTCTGCTTAGCATATTTGGGGAGGGATTCCTCTGGTTTGGGCAGAGGTCTAGAGAATTGGATTTCATCAAGAGGTCACTGGAAACCCCAATGACCCACCTGAGGCTAAAAGGAACACCCATCTTCTTTCTACCTTCAGATCCTGATTAGATCTAGATCTGATGTCAAATGGGGAAAGCCCAGTGAATCCCACTGCTATAAACAACGTTTGCATCCCCCACTCCCCACCAATTTTAAGTTGAAACCTAATGGCCAATGTGATTCTATTAGGAGGTGGGGCTTTGGGGGAAGTTTTTAGGTCATGAGGGTGGAGTCCACATAAATAGGATTGGTGCCCTTATAAAAGAGACCCCAGGGAGCTCCCCTGCCCCTTCTACCATGTGAGGACACAGTGGGAAGCTTGTTGTCTATGAACCAGGAAGCAAGCTTTCATCAGGCACAGAATCTGCTGGAGCCTTGATCTTGGACTTCCCAGCCTCTAGAACTGTGCAAAATACATTTTTGGCGTTCATAAGCCCCCCAGCTTGTGGTATTTTATCACAGCTGCCTGCATGGACTAGGACACCCCCCCTTCAGAAATAAGAGCAGTGGGCAGACCCTCAAAGGAGTTGTACTAAATATTAGACAGTGTAAAATTTTATACAGATTATATAAATTTGGTAAACTTGCCCATTTCCCTTATTTATTTTGTTATCCCCCATTTCCTCACAGGGATTAGCAATTTAGCCCTTAAAATGCAAAGAACCTGATTCATCGAGAGAAGGTGGGGGAGAGGGGCCAGTTTGGCAAAATGTCAGTTTTACATACCCACCTAGAAAAGCTCATGTGTGTGCAAAGAAGGTGTGTAACAATACGGTTCCCTGCAGTTGAGGCTAAAGACGGAAAACCACTAAAACATCCTACGGGGCATTGATTAATCACACCCACACTGTGTGAAGAAGCCTGAGATGAACCTGTACGTGTCCCTATGGAACAATCCCCAATGTAGACTGTGAAACAGAAGTAAGGAACATGCAGAACAGTGCCCAGTGAGCTCACGTGTGTCCAAAGAAGACGATACACATCCAGAAGCCTACACACAAAGAGCACATGTTGGCAAACCTTTTTGTTTCTCCCTCACAACTGCTCGGCTCTGCCACTGCAGTGGGACAGCAGCCACAGACGGAGCGTAAATGACTGGGCGTGGCTGCGCTCCAATAAAACTTTATTCACAGAAACAGGCAGCTGCCTGGATCTGGCCCACAGGTCAATGTTTCCAGAGGGACTGAGGATCTGAGGCCTGGAGAGGAGGGGGATTTACTTATCACTGAACAGCCTTCTGGACTCTTTGAATGTTAAAAATGATTATATTACTTTATCAGATAAAAATGGGCTACCCAGTGGAAGGGCATCACGTGCTTGTTTGGGGAGCGGCAGGAAATGGGGTAATCCAGCGAGTATTACCCCGAGGCTTGCGGACAGGACAGCTGGCCAAGCTCCTACGGCTGCTTCCAGGAGGTTCCAATACTGAGAACTGGGGAGGTCTGAGGAGCCCACGTACAATTTCCTTACACATCTCAGTGACTCCTAAACGACGACGTAATCATTGTACCTAATTTCCTTAGAAAGAATTAGTCAGACATTTGGACCTGATTTACTTTTGTAGATTTCTTTTATACAGATTGACTGAAAAAGCTCTCCTAGGAATGACATACTCTCAGTCACCCTCACTTGAATGACTCTCATGTAAAGAACACCTTATTTATCAACACTGAACTGTCCTACAGAATCTGGGTCCTCCCTGCCACACCTCAGTCTCTCCTCTGTGGGCGTCCCCAGGGTCCTGTTCTTAGCTTACTGCTCTTCTCACAAACACTCTTCCTTGCTTTCGGGATTTCCATGTATACCTTCCATGTATACATTGCCAACACCTTTATCTTCAGTCCCTACCTCTTGCTCAAGCTTCTTCTTCTTTTTTTTTTTATAAATTTATTTATTTATTTATTTATTTATTTTATTGGCTGTGTTGGGTCTTTTTTTGCTGTGCACGGGCTTTCTTTAGTTGCAGTGAGTGGGGGCTACTCTTCATTGTGGTGCAGGGGCTCCCTCATTGCCGTGGCTTCTCTTGTTGCCGAGCAGGGGCTCTAGGCACATGGGCTTCAGTAGTTGCAGCACATGGGCTCAATAGTTGTGGCTCACGGGCTCTAAAGCACAGGCTCAATAGTTGTGGTGAATGGGCTTAGTTGCTCCGCGGCATGTGGGATCTTCCAGGAGCAGGGATTGAACCCATTTCCCCTGCATTGGCAGGGGGATTCTTAACCATTGCATCACCTAGGAAGCCCTCTTGCCAAGCTTCTGATGTGAACATCCAACTGTGTTATAGACATCTCCACTAGATAGCCCATGGGCACTCAACCTCAATGAGTCCATAACTGAACAGGACAGCTTCACCACTCCTGTGTTTTGTGTCTCAATTTATCCACTCAATGACCCAAGCTTGAAACTCAAGAGCCACCTGACTCTTCCATTTCCTGTACATCACAGAGTCATCTCGCAAATATGCCTCAAATTCGTCCCTTCTTCTCCTTCTCCATTACCAGGTCCAGACAACATCTTTGCTAACCAGCATCCTCACACTTACAAAAAAGAGCAAAGGCTGCAGTGTCTGGGGATAACCTGATGACCTCCCCAGAGCTGGGAAAAGGTCAAAAGCCCCCTTTCAGGATTTGATAAAAGCTCACTCTCACCAAAGGGCTTTCACCTCCACCCCTTGTTCCTTCTAACTTGGGGAAAGGAATGCTTTCAGTCAAAGGCATTTCCGGCCTTGGTGAGCAGGTGAAGGGGCTTTACTTGGACTTAGGACAGGGCAGAATAGGAGGGCTGCTTGTTTCCCCTGATGTTAAAGGCTGCCCCGGAGATAGATGATCTCTTCCCCTTAAAGATGCCTGGTGTGTACCTTAAGAAACAAGAAAATTATTGAACAAACAACCTAACCTTACACCTAAAACAATTAGAAAAAGAAGAACAAAGAAACCCCAAAGTGAGCAGAAGGAAAGAAATCATAAAGATCAGAGCAGAAATAAATGAAAAAGAAAGGAAGGAAGCAATAGCAAAAATTAATAAAACTAGAAGCTGGTTCTTTGAGAAGATTAACAAAATTGATAAACCATTAGCCAGACTCATCAAGAAAAAAAGGGAGAAGATGCAAATCAACAGAATTAGAAATGAAAAAGGAGACGTAACAATGGACACCGCAGAAATACAAAAGATCATGAGAGACTACTACAAGCAACTATATGCCAATACATTGGAAAACCTGGAAGAAATGGATAAATTCTTAGAAAAATACAAACTTCCAAGACTGAACCAGGAAGAAATAGAAACTATGAACAGACCAATCACAAGTACAGAAATTGAGGCAGTGATTAAAAATCTCCCAACACACAAAAGCCCAGGACCAGATGGATTCACGGGCGAATTCTATCAAACATTTAGAGAAGAGCTAACACCTAACCTTCTCAAACCCTTCCAAAATATTGCAGAAGGCGGAACATTCCCAAACTCATTCTACGAGGCCACCATCACCCTGATACCAAAACCAGGCAAAGATGTCACAAAAAAAGAAAATTACAGACCAATATCACTGATGAATATAGATGCAAAAATCCTCAACAAAATACTAGCTAACAGAATCCAACAGCACATTAAAAAAATCATACACCATGATCAAGTGGGGTTTATCCCTGGGATGCAAGGATTCTTCAATATATGCAAATCAATCAACGTGATACATCATATCAACAAATTGAAGGATAAAAACCATATGATCATCTCAATAGATTCAGAAAAAGCTTTTGACAAAGTTCAACATCCATTTATGATAAAAGCTCTCCAGAAAATGGGCACAGAAGGAAATTACCTCAACATAATAAAAGCCATATATGAGAAACCAAAAGCCAACATCATTCTCAATGGGGAAAAACTGAAAGAATTCCCTCTAAGAACAGGAACAAGACAAGGGTGTCCACTCCCACCATTATTATTCAACATAGTTTTGGAAGTGTTAGCCACAGCAATCAGAGAAGAAAAAGAAATAAAAGGAATACAAATTGGAAAAGAAGTAAAATTGTCACTCTTTGCAGATGACATGATATTATATATAGAAAACCCTAAAGACTCTACCAGAAAACTGCTAGCACTCATTGATGAGTTTAGTAAAGTAGCAGGATACAAAATTAATGCACAGAAATCTCTTGCATTCCTATACACGAACAACGGAAGAGCAGAAAGAGAAATTAAGGAAACTCTCCCATTCACCATTGCAACCAAAAGAATCAAATACCTAGGAATAAACCTGCCTAAGGAGGCAAAAGATCTGTATGCACAAAACTTTAAGACATTGCTGAAAGAAATCAAAGACGACACAAACAGATGGAGGGACATACCATGTTCCTGGATTGGAAGAATCAACATAGTGAAAATGACTGTACTACCCAAAGCAATTTACAGATTCAATGCAATCCCTATCAAATTACCAATGGCATTTTTCACAGAACTAGAGCAAGAAATCTTACGATTTGTATGGAAACGCAAAAGACCCCGAATAGCCAAAGCAATCTTGAGGAGGAAAAATGGAGTTGGTGGAATCAGGCTTCCTGACTTCAAACTATACTACAAGGCCATAGTGATCAAGACAGTACGGTACTGGCACAAAAATAGAAAGGAAGACCAATGGAATAGAATAGAGAACTCAGAAGTAAGCCCAAATACATATGGGCACCTTATCTTTGACAAAGGAGGCAAGAATATACAATGGAAAAAAGACAGCCTCTTCAATAAGTGGTGCTGGGAACATTGGACAGCAACATGTAAAAGAATGAAATTAGAACACTTCCTAACACCATACACAAAAATAAACTCCAAATGGATTAAAGACCTACATGTAAGGCCAGACACTATAAAACTCCTAGAGGAAAACATAGGCAGAACACTCTATGACATCCATCAAAGCAAGATCCTTTTTGACCCACCTCCTAGAATCATGGAAATAAAATCAAGAATAAACAAATGGGACCTCATGAAACTTAAAAGCTTTTGCACAGCAAAAGAAACCATAAACAAGACTAGAAGGCAACCCTCAGAATGGGAAAAAATAGTTGCCTATGAAACAACGGACAAAGGATTAACTTCCAAAATATACAAGCAGCTCATGCAGCTTAATACCAAAAAAGCAAATAACCCAATCCACAAATGGGCGGAAGACCTAAATAGACACTTCTCCAAAGAAGACATACAGATGGCCAACAAACACATGAAAAGATGCTCAACATCACTCATCATCAGAGAAATGCAAGTCAAAGCCACAATGAGGTATCACCTCACACCAGTCAGAATGGCCATCATCACAAAATCTGGAAACAACAAATGTTGGAGAGGGTGTGGAGAAAAGGGAACTCTCCTGCACTGTTGGTGGGAATGTAAGTTGGTACAGCCACTATAGAAAACAATTTGGAGGTTCCTTAAAAAACCACAAATAGAACTACCATATGACCCAGTAATCCCACTTCTGGGCATATACCCAAAGAAAACCATAATCCCAAAAGAAACTTGTACCATAATGTTTATTGCAGCACTATTTACAATAGCCAGGACATGGAAGCAACCTAAATGCCCATCAACAAATGAATGGATAAAGAAGATGTGGCATATATATACAATGGAATATTACTCAGCTATAAAAAGGGATGAGATGGAGCTATATGTAATGAGGTGGATAGACCTAGAGTCTGTCATACAGAGTGAAGTAAGTCAGAAAGAGAAAGACAAACATTCTATGCTAACTCACATATACGGAATCTAAAAATGGTACTGATGAACTCAGTGACAAGACAAGAACAAGGATGCAGATGCAGAGAATGGACTGGAGAACTCGAGATTTGGGGGGGGCGGGGGGTGAAGGGGAAGCTGAGATGAAGCGAGAGAGTAGCACAGACATATATATAGTACCAACTGTAAAATAGATAGCCAGTGGGAAGTTGTTGTATAACAAAGGGAGTTCAACTCGAGGATGGAAGATGCCTTAGAGGACTGGGATGGGGAGGGTGGGGGGGACTCGAGGGAGGGTGGGAGGGGAGTTGAGGGAGGGAGGGAATACGGGGATATGTGTATAAAAACAGATGATTGAACTTGGTGTACCCCCCCAAAAAATAGTAAATAAAAATAAATAAATAAATAAAGAGTAGGAGACTGTAGTCCTAATAGGTCAAAATATTCAGAGTCTTTCTAAAAGGACAATGGTTTGGAAGCTTTAGAATTTCCCTCTTAACTCCACCTCCTTCCCCATCAACCACCACTATTGTTTTTGGCATTCCTATTATGCTCATAAAGGTGGGTTTTTCTTAAAAGAAAATCATTTTTCAGTTACTATAGTCTAAGAAATACATCTTCAGCCCAGCCCAGAACCTGTACTTTTTTTGGCCAGCCCACCACTTGCCCTCTGTTCTATTATAGACTTCTTCTCTGCTACCTGTACTATTTTCTCTTCAATATGTTTGCATCTGATCTCCCCAATAAAGTTATATACTCCTTGAAAAAGAAAAAAAAAAAAGATGCCTGGTGTGGGATGAAAGTCAGAAAGCAAGGTATCTGGGCTGTCCCAACCCCCTCTTCTCCTTCCTTTAGAATTAACTCTTGTCCCTGGTGAAGCTCAGACATGGGGCCCAGAGCCAGCTCCCACAGGACTCCTCACAGCATGCCTGCCACCTCTCCTTCCCGGGTGCCCTGGGATCCCCCCTCTCTGGGCAGGTGGCCATGGCCTCCTGGCTCAACTCAGACTGTCCAGGCACCTGCTGGAGTCAGGAAGTGTGTGCTCCAGGCCTTCTTGGGAAGGGCAGGGAAGTGTGGGTTGCAGGAGCTTAGAGATCACAGTTCTCAAGTTCTCAACCTTAGCTTTTCTCAGGACACAGCCTTTGCGTGATGCCCATGGCCCCTCCCAGCACCAGACAATGTTGACATATATACAGTGTTCATTCATGTAGAATGAATGCCTGAATGCTTCCACGTAATGCTCTTTGTTAATTTAATAATATCAGTATTATTAATGCAGAGTCCCTCAATAAAGAGTTGTTGGGATTTCCCTGGCTGTCCAGCAGTTAAGACTTCACCTTCCAATGCAGGGGGTGTGGGTTCGATCCCTGGTCAGGGAGCTAAGGTCCCACATGCCTTGTCGCCAAAAAACCAAAACATAAAACATAAGCAATACTGAAACAAATTCAATAAAGACTTTAAAAAAGGCCCACGTCAAAAAAATCTTTAAAAAAGGTGTTACTTGGGGCACTGTTCTAGCAGGGGCCAGGAGCCGCTGGGGGTGGAGGTGGGCCGGGGAGCTCGGCACCTGCCCACGGGGACACCGCCTCCTCCCCAGCCACCTGCAGTCCAGGCCGGCGATACGCTGCAGGCCCCAGGTTTGGAGGGACGGGACTGGTCTCCAGAAGCGTGACCCGGGTCTGACTGGAGCTGGCTGGGCTAAGGCCGGCCATTATGCAGCCACGTGGTTCCTAGGAAACCAGGGCAGCACCCTCTACAAACACCCCACCCACTCTTTCCCCCTTAAAGGCTCACGGGCAGAGCGCAGACAGGTATTTTGTTGCCATGAAGTAGTCTCATAAGCACATTACAAAGGATTCCCCACCCCTGGGAGAAGGGGTATTTTCCTCCCCCCCACCCCAGGCAGACAAGGAAGCTGACCCGCTGGGGCGTCACCACCACACGCGTCCAAGTGCCTAGTGATGACGCAGACGGAGAAGGAAAGGGCAGCAAGGGTTGATTGCTGCATCCAAGGTCTATTTGGAAAATTCAATACAGCCCCAACAGGGATGTGCAATGAAGCATTTCCCCCAAACCATCTTCTTTTCCTCTACCCTCCCAGGCACCGTTTACAGTCTTAAAGGAAACAGCAGGTGCACCAAGGTACATCCCAGCTAAGTGGTTATAATTGCGTTCAGGGCTAAACGGCCACCACCATTAGCAGCTTTTCAATGAACTCTCCTTCGCCAGCAAGTTAAAACCCAGGGCTCTCACTGAAATACATGCCTCCTACCCCAGGGCAGGAAGAGGGAGGGTAAATCACCAATGAACGGGAGGAAGGAGATGGGGAGGAGAGGAGTGCATGTGGTTTAGCTTAGGCCCCAAGAATGAGGGGCCCACCGTCCATGTTGCAGATGCGGTGGCCTGCTCCCTCCCTGCACACGTGCAGGTCCTCCCAGGAGCTCACACAGGGGTGTGTGTGTGTGGGTGGGGGGGAGCATCGGGAGGAAAAGAGAAAGTAGTGTGAGGGCTTCAGGATGCCCCAGACCAGGGCTTGAATCCCTGGAGAAGCAATGGATTTATGACTGATCAAACTACACTCTGGAGCCTGGTTTTCTTGTCTCAACTTGGGGATTAGAAATGCCCTCGCTGGGGCTGTGAGGGCTCTGGAGCCTGGGTGAAAGGAGTTGCCCACAGAGGCCCTCAGGGCACATTACAGATCTTTTCATTCCTGGAGCCCAGCTTGCCCAACTCCAAATCTTGGGGTTTTTCCAGCGTATTATACACCATGTGCTGGTTTTTGTTTTGTTTTTGTTTTTAAGAAAAGAATCCACTAGACAATTTTAGGCAGACAATGTGAAGGAAATGACCTTCACTTCTCTGACCAAAGGAGAAGGTGGAAACAGCAAAAGGAAGGATAAAGCAGCTGGGAGCTAAGCCCTTGCTCTGGGCTGAGTGGGAGGAGAGGCAGCCACACGTGGTCCAGGCCTCACAGCCAGGCTCCAGCTTGCAGGAGTTCCCTGCGCTGGACCCTGGACGAGCCCCTCAACCTCTCCACATCTCTGTGTTCCCATCAGTAAAAGGACATTAATAACAGTAACTACCTCAAAGGGATTTTGACATTAAATGAGGTAATGCATGCAAAGGGCTCTGGCACAGTCCAGACCTTGACTGCCTGGTTAATGCAGGTGTGACTTCAATATTTTAGAACCAATGCCTGAATGCTTCCACATAATGCTCTTTTGTAATTTAATAATATCATTATTATTAATGTAGAATCACTTAGTAAACAGTCGTTCCTCGGGGCACTGTTATAGGTACTCCAAACAATGAGGTAGGTACTACCTCTTTCCCTCCCCACTCTCTGTACTGTAGCCCAAAGGATCTTTTAGACCCATCAATCAGATCACTCCCCCTCCCTACCCCACTCCTTACACTTAGACCACCTTCATTTGGGTTTCACTGCACTTACAGTAAAATCAGAAATCCTTTCCGTAGAGAGAAGGCCCAGCTCATTCCTGCCCCTGCCTTCCTCTCAAACTCTTTTTTTTTTTTTTGACATTCTTGCATGGAGGTTCTGCACAATGTTTACTGGCTGGTTTCTTAGGGGGTTGACAGTAACACTAACATCTCATATATGGCCGAGAAAAAAAAAATGTGCCTTTTTCCTTAAAAACAAAAAAATTAAAATTAAAATACCAGCATCACAGATAAAGTAGGTAATTGTACTCTCTTATTTTGGACCCCCCCGACTTTCTGCCTCCAAATGCAGTAACAGTCCTAGTAGTGCTGGAGCCTGGGGGCTTGAGGTGAGAGGGTGTGGGTCTGCTTCTGCAATTTGCACTGAATTCTCTCCAACTTCATCTTATTCTGCTTTTTTTCTTGCTCATTAAGCTCTAAGCAATACCAGCCTTTCTACAAGTCCCTAGAATGCCACAGTCTCTATCCCACCTCAGGACCTTTGCACTTGCTGTTCCCATGTTGAGATCATTTTTCCCTGAATCCTGGCCTGACTGGCCCTTCCATCTCCCTTAAGTTGTAGGAGAAATAACCTTTCCTCTGGTCCTCTCTGATCACCCTTCTCAAATCTCTTTCCTGGCTCTCACACTCTTTGTTTTCTTCTTAGCACTCATCAGAGCAGCAGTTACTTCGTTCACTTGTTTATTTGTCTCTGGGACAGGCCTCATTTACACTCTACCTCCCACCCCATGTACAAACCTACCCGGCACAGGGTGGTTGCCCAGTGGGACAAAGTCAGAAGACCCAAGTTCTATCTGGGCTCTGCCACCAAAAATGCCTCAGGTGTTCCTGGCAAGTCATTTAATCTTGGGTAAGTTTTTATTTCCCAAGTGTTGAATGGGATAGTGGTTTTGCTGTCCCACAATGCTGTTATGAAGGTCTTAGGACACAATACATGTGAAAGAGCTATGAAAGGAAAACTGTGGTATGCAGAAGTCAGGTAATAGGATCCTTACAAGAGGAATGATTTCTTGGGAAACCAACATATAGACTCTTTCCCAGTTTTCTAAATAGTACATTCATTCATTATTCTCTTCGTTCTGACATTCTAATTATTATTTGTTTTTTACTTCCTGACAACATTCTTTTTTGTTCATGTCTGATGCATATTGTTCCTGAAGATATATACCTATCTTGGATTTTAAAAGGCAAAAAGATGGTTACTCTAGTTACACTTTAGAATTTTTCCCCAGTCTGCTCCATATCTTTTGAAAGATCAAGAGCCAAAGAATTCCTTTAAAAGACACCCAAGAAGAGTACATGGAACTAGTTCTGTGCAGTTACAACCAGCTAAACTGCTTCCGTAACTCTAGGCATTGCAGAGGCTGTAAACTTTCCCCTTGAGTTCATTATCTTTAGGGGCAATTCTCCAGAAAGCACAAAACTTCAGTGATTTGTTCTAGCGTCCCTAGCAGGCAAAGCCACCCCCATGGGCCACGTAACAAGGCAGTCCTGAGGAATCTGCAGCAACGCAAGCACACAAAACATACCCTCAAACAGGGCCTCCACCAGCTCAGCTGCTCAGATCGTACGTTCAGTTAAAACTGTCTCACTTAGGGAAACAAGATGGCCCTCATCCAAAGGGGCTCTGGTTGAGGTCCCTGTGGAACGTGTCACACCTGATAGCTTCCTCTACAGGCAGCGGGCTTCTGTTTACAAGTACAAAGACTATGGTCACCGCTTCCCTTCAACAAAGGTGGTCTACCTAACCTGCAAGATTTGAGAACAGAGCTCTGAATAAAAATGCCGGAAGGGAGCATCAGTCTATCAACCACCTCTCTAGATTATAATTCTTCCAAGTAGGAACTTGGTTGGAGCCTCTTAGGTTTGGGGGAGATTTATAGGGTCACTTAAGGTCATGTAGGAAACAAGCAACCCACATTAGGATGTATTTTCCCCACAGAGGTCCCTCAAGGTCATCAGAAATCTGGGCTTGCATCAATGGAGCAAAAAAAAAGTGCCGTATTCAGCCAGCTTTTCAAAGTCACACCAATGAGGAGACAGCCAACGAGATCCTGGGCTTTGTTTCACCTGGTCCACAGGGCAAATCTCAGAAGCTGATTGTGTATCATGCTGGGCAAAGCTATGTGGCCAAGAAGTCTTTAGCAGGAAGTTGAAGGACCAGAAATGATCCTACTGAAGGAAAAGTTTTTATTTTGTAACACTTTATGACCCTCATTATGTTGCAAAACATAATGAGTTTTCCATAGAGGGGAAAAAAAGGAACAATGTGGGGGGGGGGTTCAAAAATACCTATGCCCTCAAATTTTAGCTATGATAGCAACAGCTTAACTCAAATGTCTCCTTCTTTGTAGATATAAAAGGTTACAAAAAAGGTGTTCGTTGATGAATTCAGTCTTATCTCCCAAGCTTTATAAACAGCAAAATTATGCTCCTTTCTCTAGTTCTTCTCTTCTCTGCCTTCTACGCTTAGCTAGCCCAATACAGAACCGATATAGAGTTTGTTTTATGTTCTAACTTAAAATAAACACACAAACAAATGCATGTTTAGCGCACTAGAAAGAAAAAAGAACTGTCTCTGCCCAAGGTCTACGTGATGTGATTTCCACACCACCCACTCCACCCCAGAAATTTCTGGAAGCACTTATTTGGTATTATATGGCTAACTCTACTTTATACTTGCCAATTTAATTCCTCAAAGGTTATGCAGCAACTGAAGAGACACAGTAACTCTGATTTCTACACGTGCATTTAATGTAGACTTTCCAATGCCGTAACTACATCACAGAGGGAGCCCGGGGGCTCACAGAGGTGAATCGAGGCTACACACAGCAGAAATGGCTTAAGGCCAGGCCACACTCTCCATGAACGGAATAGACACACTCACTGTTAAATCATCAGAAAGGCCCCTTTGTTTGTCTTCTGGGTTCTGCCAGTGTGGTGGGAAGCTGAGCCGGAGGTTTCAATATGCTTCTGCCATTCCACTAAAAAATTCTAGGCTGGCAACCCTGTCCTGATGTCACCACTGAGTCCAGAACTGTATTGCTTGGTTTAAAATGTAGGTATTGTCCCGAGGGCTTGTGTGCACAGAGACACAATAAAGTTAAAACCCAGGAACTTAAGTTAATGGCGGTGGATTCAGCCAAAATAGGAATTTCAAAAGCAGAGGTTTCATGTAAAACGTCTTACCCAAAGTCAAACCTAGAAATGACCCAGGAAGTTTTCCAGCTGGCATCTCCTACAAGGACACATTCTAGTAATGGTTTTTATTATTATTTTTTATTTTTAGGGAGGTATAGTTGACTTACAACCTAAGGTTCAGGAGTACAACATAGTGATTCACAAGTTTTAAAGGTTATATACTCCATTTATAGTTATTATAAACTATTGGCTATATTCCCTGTGTTGCACTATATGTCCATGTAGCTTATTTATTTTATGTATAGTAGCTTGTACCTTTTTTTAAAATTTTTATTTATTTATTTATTTTATTGGCTGTGTTGGGTGTTTTTTTTTTTTGCTGTGCGCAGGCTTTCTTTTTTTAGTTGCAGTGCGCGGGCTCCTCATTGCCGTGGCTTCTCTTGTTGCGGAGCACGGGCTCTAGGCGCGTGGGCTTCAGCAGTTGCAGCACATGGGCTCAGTAGTTGTGGCTCATGGGCTCTAAAGCGCAGGCTCAATAGTCGCGGTGCACGGGCTCAGTTGCTCCGCGGCATGTGGGATCTTCCTGGAGCAGGGCTCGAACCCGTGTCCCCTGCATTGGCAGGCGGATTCTCAACCACTGCGCCACCAGGGAAGCCCCAGTAGCTGGTACCTCTTAATCCTCTACCCAGATCTTGCCCCTCCCCCTTCCCTCTCTCCGCTGGTAACCCATAGTCTGTTCTTCATATCTGTGAATCTGTTTCTTTTTTGTTATTTTCTAGGAATGGTTTTTAATTAAGATAATAGGTCTCAACATGTAGGTTTTATTTTTGGCTAATATAATAAAAAATTAAAAATATTATTTAGTGAAAAACTAAACATCTCAGCAAACTTATATGCCAACTGTATAGAATGCAAAAGTAAAAATCAGACTCTTTGGATCTCCAAGAGATTATCTGGGTTATAATGTTACAATCATTGAAACAGGGTGGCCAGAACAGACAGAGTTCAGTGGGATGAAATTCAGAAACAGATCCAGTACCTAAGGGTTGTATGTATGGCTCTGGTAGAGATGGCAATTGCCTCCCAACATCCTCCCTTTCTTCCTTACCAAGAGAGTCTCTATATTGTTGGTGGCAGACACATACCCCTCTAAAAGACTTTTTCCCCAGCCTCCGTTGTAGAGGAGCAGTCAACGATATACAATGTGGGCTATCCGGGAAAGTTCTTAAAAGAACCTGATTCAGGGTGAAAGTTATGCCATTTTTGTTTTGTTTTGTTTTGTTTTGTTTTTCCCTTCATCCACTTTTCCGCCTGGAACTCCGACATGATGGCTCTCATTGCAGCAGCCACCTTGGGACCATAAAGAATAGACGAAGAAGATATTAGCAGCTTCAGCCCTGAAATCCTCAAACCACTGAACCACCAGCAGCAAATGCCCAATGTACATTCTTGTTATGTGAGAAAAAGAAGCCTTTATATGTGTAAGCAATTTTGCAAAGATGCACTTTGAAAGATGACCATAAGAAAATGGTAATGCTTCACACACACACACCTCAAGTAAAGTTTAAATTTAAACCAGGTTAAAGCGTCTACTTGAACAGTCGTATAATCCTATACACAGTCAAATGCAAATGTGTCTCACTTGATGCTGAAATTCTCATCTGTCTGGAGCTACAGGCAGATGGTGGCTTTAGATAAACCTCTGAAGAAAAGCAAACTCCAAGAGTTACCAATTTAACTCTGATATTAGCGTGAACTGAGCAGCCTGCTTACCAGGCCTCAGGCAAGCACTACTCAGTTTACAGCACACCTCCTCTTGGCTGGTTCTAGCCGGGAGCATCACATCATCTCTGAAAGTCACCTTGCAGGTTGCTTGCCGTCTTGACAGCTTGCTTTGTAACAAGCTGGTTATACATCAAGAAAAAGATATCCCTACCACGTCCGGTGAACCATGTGGAGTAGTTCTCCCTCCTCTACCTGCCTGACCCCTTTCCTCTCTTCCCTGCCACACCCTCGGCCCCCTCCATCTCACCCTCCTGCTTTACCCTTGTGTACAGCATAATGGTTTGGAATTTAAAGCCAAGGTTTCTGAATTTAAGTCCTGACTACACTAACAAGCTGTCAATAATCTAGTTAGCCCTCTGCTTCTTCATCTGTAAAAGACAGCCAAGGGCACCCCCTCACATGGATATGGTGACGACTAACTCAGCTCATGCACTGGGTATATTTTGGCAGGAAAGGCCAACAGGCACTTGGGGTGCATGACGGTAAGGGGTCAAGAGCATTTAAACAGGCAACAGCCAGGAGAGGAGCACGGGATATCACAGACCAGGAGCTACTCTGCAAATAAGGACTGGGCTTTGACCTCCACGTGCCACACCCACTCCTGCACCCAGAGACCACCTCCAGAGGCAGCAACTGGGGGTCTCCATCGGCAGGATGGTGCAGAAGCCACATGAAAGCCTTTCACATTCTCACGGTCAAGAGGGAATCAGACAGGTGCCCACTGTAATATTCTTACAACTTTTCCATAGGTGTGAAAATTTTCCAAAATTAAGTTGTTGTCTTTTAAAGAGAGAACCTTAGGGGCAACAGGGAGTGGGCAGGACTAAAAGCTTTTGAAAGTCCCTGCCTTATATAAGGATTCAGGTGACATTTTTAGTAGCATGGTTTTAAACATCTTTTGAAGTCTGGTGTCATTGCCGTCTTCTCTCTATAATCTACACTTGCAAAGTGTTACCTGGTTCACTCCTTTGTTACAAAAATAACTTTTCTTTTGTTGTTCCATATTTAGGAATTAGTTGTGATCATAAAAATATTCCATTATTTTATGGTGATAAAGTATACATAACATAAAATTTACCATTTTAACCATTAAAAAAAAATCAGTAGTGGTAAAAAGTCTCTGTTCCTTAGCTTATCCTAGAAAAGCCATTCCATAAATGCTGGAGAGATCATGGGTGGGTGAGTGGTTGGATAAATGGATAGATGGGTGGTTGGATGGATGCAGAGGTAGATGGACATGGATGGATCCATGGTTAAAATTTTAATCATTTTTAAGTGTCCAGTTCAGTGGCATTAACGCATTCACCCTGTTGTGCAACCATCACCACCATCCACCTGCAGAACGTGTTCATCTTCCCTAAATGAAACTCTGTGTCCATTAAACACTAAACACTCCCCTCTCTGTGGCCCCTGGCAACCACCATTCTACTTTATCTTCCTATGAATTCGACTACTCTAGGAACCTCGTATTAGAGGAATCATGCAATATTTGTCATTTTGTGGCTGGTTTATCTCATTTAACATCATATCTTCAAGTTTTACCCATGTTACAGCATGTGCCAAAATTCCCTTCCTTCTAAGGCTGCGTGATATTCCATTGAACGTATGTATCATATTTTGCTTTTCCATTTGTCTGTGGGTGGATATGTACATTGCTTCTATCTCTTGGCTACTGTGAGTGAGGCTGCTATGGACATGGGTGGGCGAATAGCAGTTCACATCCCCACTTTCACTTCTTTTGTGTACATATCTTACATATGCCTTTATTTTTATATATTTTATTTATATCCCCTTTCAATTGGCTGCCCATCCATGCGGCAAACATTAGCTGTGTGTCTGCCACGTGCTGGGCAGGCACCATGTTAGATTCTGGAGAAATACAACTGGAAACTACTTCCTGGTGGAATGAATACAGGGAAAGAAAGAGTGAGGTCTTAGGAGACTTGACAACACAGGCTGAGAAATCCTAGTTACTTTGTTACATTTGAATTTTACTGTCTAGAGATAATTTCCCAGAAAAGGTAGGTCACTAGCATTTGGAAAAGTTTCTTTTGTTTAGGAATTCTCTTGCCATAGTGTTCATTTCATGTTCCTCCTTCCTTAGCATCTCTCCTCTGGTTCCACATCCCTTCCTCCAGCTCCACAATCTCCATTTTTCTCTAGTAGTATTCTTCCACGATCTAGGCTTTGCGACTTAATTTGTGCCTACCTTCACTTCGCTTCTCTCTCCCAACCCATCTGATACCAGGTCTCTCTGCCTCTGCCTGTCTGAGAGTAGTGCAGGGTGCTGGCTGGAGAGGCTGAAGGAAGGGAGAACCTGGGGAAGATGATGGCTGGCACAGACAGCCCTGCCCCTGCTGGCCCCAGGTAGAATGTGGGGACGCGGGGAAAGGATGCCACAGTGCAAATATTCCAGCTATGCCCCAGTGATGCAGAGGAGAAGAAGGAAAAGAAAAGGAACCTTGGCAAGCACAGGAATATGCTAGGCCTTGTTCTTCCTGATCCTGGGCACAGCTGCTCACCCTCTGCTGCCGTCTGAATGCCTCTGCCATAGGCTGTCCAGATCTGGTAGACGACTAGGAGAAATACTAAGGTTTGCAGAGCCTTCGGAAACAAGTACAATCTATCCAAGAGCAGATAGGGCCACTGTCTGAGTCTGAGCACAGCCAAGAAGCCCTCCTTCAAAGGGACAACCTTGTCTATCTTCCCCTGAACTAGATTAGAAAAACAATAAGGGGGGGGGTGTGTAGGAAAAGCAATCAAAGAGCCAGAAGTACAGGGTATTCATGGAGATTTCCTAGAGATTACAAATAGCTCTCTTATCACCCGGCACTTTTTCTCCTTTTTTTGCTTGCCATGGTAAGGGAGAATGTCACATCAAAAGAGGTTTGGTAGCATCCTGGAGGAGGAAAAGTAGGCTTGATTTTATTGGGATTTTTTGCCGTTGGGTTTAATGCTAGTCTTTCAAAACAAGGTGAGGGAGGAGGGAGAGGGCTTGAGTAGGATTGGATAAGGATCACGGATGATGTAAAAGGGCAGGATTCCAGGCACTTTTTCATGCTCTAGCAATCATGGCTCACAAGCATTCTTGCCATAAAATTGTTTTGCTTTTTAACTTTTTAAACTTTTTTGTGGTGTGACTATATTATCTAAGCGTACTCCTTTAAGAATCACATATGAGCACAATTTTACATCAAAAAGATACTAAATAACCCGAATCTGTCGGCAAACTATGGACTTGAGCACAAAATTCTCGAGTTCTAGAGCCTGGGTGGGGAGGGCTGTGAAGTAAAGAGGCAAGGCACAATTTTTACTTCCTATTATTTGGAAATTTAATCTCCCCATAAATGAGCTGAAACTTACCTTTGTGTCACCTACGGAAAACCCCCAAGCTGATGGTACAAACATAACAGGGAGAGAGAAGCGATCATCACAGTCCAGCTGCTCCTGTCGATGTGCTGGGGAGACTGCTCCGTGTGGAGCACTGAGGATGGAGTTAGAAAACACGGCCCATGGCCCCACGCGGAGAAACCGTGTGAGGGGCACTTCAGAACAGCAGTAATTTAAATGCAAACAACGATGAGGCTGATGACAACTACTCTTCTGATTTTAGCCTCACAAGGTCTGCAAAAGACGCCAAGTTTTTAAGCCTCATTAACCGCGAGGAAGGCCTCTAACGAAGATGCTCCTATTGTTATTAATTATTCCTCGGGCCAGGACATCAGCAGACAAATCGGTAGAGAACTCAAAGGTTTACATGAAAAAGGACAGAAATAGGACCCAAATAGATTCAGACAGAATTGGGTCTAGTGAGATGAAATTTAACAGAGATAAATACAAATGCTAACACTTAGGTCCAAGAAATTAACTGCATTGTACCAGATGGAGAAATGTGATTTAACAAGAGCATCTGGAGAGAACAGTTCAGTGTTTTGGCTGACTATATGTTCAGGAGGAGTCCCAGTTTGTTTGGTATAAGACTGCCAAAAGATTTTTAAAAGGCAGTAAAACCAAACTAGAAAACAAACCAGTGTGGTCCTGGACAGCATGAGAACTGCAGAGCTGCAGAACGTGAGAGCCTGAAGGGATCTTAGAGAGCATCTTCCACAGTGTAGACTGTGGGACAGAGGCCTGGATGGGTCTGTGTCTGGGTACAGCCCTCTACCAGGATACTGTCTCATAGAAGGTAAGCAGCACAGTGAGAAGCTAGTGACCACAGGAGGGAAATGGAAGGTTAAGACCAAAGAAGGGAAAACTCAAGAGGAATGAAAGCCGGCTCCAAATATTAAATCATAGGCTGCTGGGCCCCATCCCCAGAGGTTCTGATTCAGCAGGTCTGATGGTCGCAGAATTTGCATTTCTAACAAGTTCCCAGGTGACGTTGATGCAGCTGGTTCAGGAAACACTCTTTGAGAACCACTGCTCTAAGTAACAAAACCATTGTTATTGTTTTGTAATATATATATTTCTAAGATTTTACTAAGATACAATGGCCTATTTCCCAGTAAGTCCAAATTAGGGGGAATTTATTGGTTGTAAAACACCACACATAGGCATTTAAGATTATGCTCCTTTTAAAATTTCATATTGTTTAGCAGAAGTTTCACCTTTACTTTCTGACCCTTAGTGTTTCTTATTAGTTCAGCTTCATAAAGCAGACTTCTGCTTCTGCTTCCGTTTCTGGCATTTTATATAATAGGTAGTTTCCCTCTGGTCTTCTTCCACTTTTCCTGTATTTTTCTATTGTGTTCAGCAAATCAAGCTTCATTACATATTAAGATGTGACCTGCTTTTATCAAATGGCATCTGGTTTCCCACATCTTCTAACACAGTAAATATTGACCTAAGCCTTTCCCCCAAAGCCCACACTGAGCACACTGTGCCCAGGGGCCCATTAGGATTTGAAGCAGCTGCATTCAATTCCTGATTAATTTAATTTGATCACATATACTTGAAGCTTCAGCCTTTAGATCCCACTAGGAAAATTACCAGCATATGGAAATGCATATAAAATGACATGCAAAGCAATGCAAATTAATACAAAATATACATCTCTAAATTGCTCGGGAAAAGTCTGTAAGCCTTGACATTGACATTCATCTGCTTTGCTTCTTGCACTCTGACAAGCAGTGACCGGATCCTTTCATTACAGTTAATTTCACGCAGCATCCAGCACCCGACACTAGCTGACATGCTAAGTGGGAGGCGACCCTGTGTGTGAGTCAGGCAAATGGGATCCTGGTCTTAACTTTGCCACTGTTTGGCTCCAAGGCCTTGGACAGGTGCTCAGAATTCTGAGTCTCAGATTCTACATCTGGAAATGATGGAAATGACATCATCATAATAAAACCACCAGCACTAAGGCTTGCTGAGCACTCATTAGGCGCCAGGTAGCGTGCACACAGGCACACGCTGCACACAGATGATGCACACACACGTGTTGTGCATACAAGATGCACGCATGCCTACCTTGTACATACACCATGCACACAGGCAATCCTCACAACAGCCCACGACAAGGTACCATAGCACGTGTACCCCTTAGATGTGGTGCCATTTCAGAGACGAGGAAACCAAGGCAGAAAGGTTAGGAAACCTGTGCGAGGTCACACGCGAGGGAGTGGCAGGGCCAGAACCAGGGGCCCTCAGCAGTCACACTCCAGGGGCCACTCTTAGCCTCCCTGCAGCTCTGTTTCATGAGTTCCATCTATGTTTCTCCTAATCATTAAATCTGCATGATCTACAAAGTAAAACTTCCAATTTCACTGGCATGTGGGCTTCAAAATATTGTTTCAGCAGATGGTGACGGTTTATGTTACATGAGTTTGGGATCAGAATGGCAGCACAATCAGACTTGTTTTCACCTACTGCTCCAAGAGTGGGAGGGGGGCTCCAGGGATACCTTGTATATTCAGCCTCTCCTTACAACTCGTCCCATCCCATTCACATATAAATACGCATGAGGCTCTCTCATCTTCAAAAAGCCATCCCGCCACCCCACCTCTCACTGGAGGAGGTGCTTCCAGGGAGTTAAGTGCGGAGGCCACTCTCGGTCCTCAGCCCCTCATCGTGTGCACGCACACGTGTGCATGCTCACACACACACACACACGCACGCACACCCCTGCACCATGCAAGGTGCTCACTCCCACTACAGTTTAGGTTGAGACCCAGCACCGCTGCCCTGGTTTTCCTCCCCCTTCCTCCCATAAAGATAGGGGCTCTTTTCCAGGTCACCCCCCAACTTACCCCACCCTTAAAATAACGCCCCAATATAGATGACCCCCAGCTTTGGAGGGTCTGCTTTCTCCAGCCACTCATTAAGTATTTCTACTCAGGAGCCTCAAAAGCAGCCCAGACTCAACAAAAGCAAATGTGTCTCTCCTCCCAAATCTGTGCCTCCTCCAATGTTCCTTTGTAAATGGTAGCATCAATCGACCCAAGTGCTTACATTCAAACTTAGAGGGAGTCACCCTGCACCCTCACACCTTACAGTAAACTAGTTGAGTTACTCCAGAGTCCGTCCTGAAGCCGCTCAGCTGTGTCATCCTCACTGCCACTGCCTCAGCTAGACCTCCAGGCCCCTCACACCCCCCCCCCCAAACTAGCCGTGTCTACTTCAGGGGCTCCTCAAATGCATTCTCCAAACACAGCACCTGGAGTTTTGTTTTGAATGTAAATCCCATCAGGATACTTTCGGGTGTGAAGCTGTCTTGAGAATCAAAGTCCGCAAAGTGGCCCCAAGGCCCGGCGTCATCCAGCCCTGGCACCTGCTGACGTCGCCTGGCGCCACTCCCCCCTCAGGTCACACTGGACCTCTCCTTTCCTTGAACTCTCCCTGCTCTGCCCCACCCTGGTCTTGGGGTGCCCCCTTTCCTGGGGTGAGAACACTCACCCTTTCTCCTCCTCCTCCCCCTGCTTAGTTTATACAGCTCCTACTCATCCTTCAGGTCCACTGTAAATCTCCCGAAGAAGGCTTCCTGACTCCCCCCAGACTGCTGAGCTACCTCTGTGCTCCCACTGCACCCAGTATGGGCCTGGCACACAGTAAGTGCTCACTAAACTTGGATTGACAGATTGCCTTTTCAACCTCACATCACACAGTCTTCCTGTCTTATTGCTTTCTTCCTGCTTTCAAACCTAAAAAGGAATTTTTTTTAAGCTGACAGAGTTTTACTTCTAGTATGTAGTGCTATAAGGCCTAGCTCACCAAGTCATACGCCCAACAGTGGTGGCCCCTGCCGTCAGTCATTCTCAAGGAAGCAGAAACTGGGCACCGCCATGTACAGTCTCCACCTGCTCCGGCCCCCGTGACCGAGCTCATTCGAAGTCAGGTTGATAACTATTTATTGCCCGCCTGTCCCAAGGGTACTTAGTTTGGTGTCATCAAGTGCCACCCTTGACTTTTTGCCCAACTACGCCCATCACTCCTATCTCCCTGTGGGCAGACACGGCAGCATTTAGTAAATCTGCCTCTCAAAGGAACACTCCCCTCCCTCCCCGCTCCCGCCCCAGGAAACTCTTCTTTCACACAACCTGATTCTTTGGCTGTTGTTTCTCTGCAAATACAAATAAGATATGATTCAATAGCATTTTAATTCAATTGCATCTTAATCTTAATTGGTCATTTCTCACAGACAACTGATTCTTAGATAGTGCAACAGAGGAACTGCTCTCTGCAGCAAGCCACTTATTTTTAAAGATTTTACTTCCTCAAGACACCATCAACAAAAGCTATCAAACCGGACGTCTAGGTTCTAGATTGTCTTAGACTGATAGGTGGTTTAATAAGGGCATGCTTCTGGAAGATCAGAAGGCGTGACTTCTGTCTAACCACAACCAAACCACAGGGACACTTAATTTAATATCCCCAACTCTCTTAATCTCCTGCTTTGCCGCTTTTCAGTTTAAAGAAGAGGAAAAGACAAGTGCCACTGTTCCCTGCTACAGCCACAAGAAAAACCTCCCCCAGGCAGGCAAACTTAGTTCTGAAATTTACAAAACAATACCCACCCACTCGCACCTTTAGCCTAAAATAAGGTGGTGCGCTGACTCGAGAGCCCAGACCTCTTGGCTCGGATCCTCGGAGGCTCCCAGCTCGACGGAGGAGGTTCCTCCACTTCACAGGGGGACGATCTGGGCCACCTCTGCGGCACGAAAACTTGACCTTAAAAAGCGCAGGAGCTCGTCCCAGCGGAAGGCGCGGCCAGAGGACTGCTCCACAGCTTCTGATCCCCAAACTATTACGAGACACCCCACTCCCACCTGGTCCTAAAGGAGAAGCCACGCCAGCAGCCCATTCCCGCGCAACGCGTGCAGCTCGCGCCCACTCGCCTCCGCCGCCCACGGGCAGCGTGGCGCGGCCCCGCGGGTCCAGGGCTGCGGAGAGGCCGGCGGCGGGGCGGAAAAGCGGGCGTCGCGATCCCGGCTCGGCAGGTTCCTCGGGGACCCCGCCCCTCGGCGCCCCTCACCTGGGCGACTCTAAGCGGCCGGGAGACCGAGACAGCGGGACCCCTGGCCCCGGAAAGGGCGCGTCCGGGAGCCGCGTTCTCACCGTTCTGGGAGAGTCCCGGGGAGACCCTGGTGCGGACGCGCCCCGCTCCTCCCGGCCTCCCCGCTGGCCCCGCCCCGGGAGCCCGGGATGCGGGCGCCGTGGCCCCGTCTCCCAGGACACCCTCACGCGGACACGCGCTGGCCGCCCCGCAGCCCGCCGGCCTCGGGGAACTCTCCAGCGTCCGGCCGCCGGCGGGGCCCCGAAGTCCCTGCGGGCGCGCAGCCAGGCCAGGGCTGAGCCCGCGATCCCGCTGCGGCTGCCCCCGGGCCGACGCCCCCTCCCCGCCCTTCCCCACCTCGCGGGGGACGCGGCGCCCAAGTTTTCCCCGGCGGGAAAGTGAAAGCCGCGAGGAGGGGGTCCGGGCGTCCCGGCCATCCGCCGCCGGGCCAGGGGCCCCGCAGCCCGGCCTCGCGCGTCCCTCGCCGGCCTGCGTGGCCGAGTGGACTTACGAAAGGGAGCGGGGGAGCCCCGAGCGCGGGGTCCCCGCGGCTGCAGGAGCCGCTCCGGCCGGGCCGCGAGCTGCGCTGCGGACTCCCGGTTCCGCGGCGGCGGCGGCGGCGGCAGCGACTGGCTCCCACCTCCTCCCGGTCCTCGTCCTCGTCCTCCGCCGCCACCTCGGCGGCGGCGCGCCCCGCTGGAGAGTTGCTCTCCCTCGGCCGGGGGTGGGAGAGCGCCCAGCGGCCCCCGTGACGTGGAGGGGAGGGAGGGGCGCTGCCGCCGCGATTCCCGCAGAGCGAGTTCCCGCCCCTGCGCTCCGGGGGCCCCGCTCCGCGCTCCGCACAAAGTTCCCAGGCGCGCGCCGCTCTCCGCCGCCGCCCGGAGCGTCAGCCGGCCTCGGGTCCCTCCCCGCATCGAAGAGCAGGAAAGCCGAGGTCTGGAGAGCGAAGTGACTTGCCCAGAGACGCTCAGAGGGCGGTGACGAAGCAAACACATCTGCGACTCCTTGCTCTTCCCTCTGCGAGGCTCCGGTCCTGCGGGAATCGCCTCGCTCTCATTGGTGAGACCAGGACAGTGTCCCACGCAGCCTGGAGAAATATCATCTAGGAGCAGCGTGGGAAGGTGGAGCTCTATGCCCAATAGATAGAGTACAAAGTTGTTTTTCAGTCTGTGCCTACATGTCAGACACCCTAAAGCTTCCTCTTTACCCTCAAGCGGGGGTGAGGGTGGCGGGCCGTGCCGGCGCGGTATCCGGTCCCGGTTCTGCTCACCCAACAATTGCAGGAAAGCAAGCACACGCCTACTTAACCAACTGGGCAATGTCTACGCCTCGGCCTTGGTAGCGGGTTCTTGTGAATGCGGGTAACTGTGAAGTGGATGCCCTACGCTGTGCTCGTAATTCCCGACCTTCCAGATGTCTCCCGCGGCGCTCCAAGTCTTTGGGGGCCAGAGGCTCCTGGGGCGCGCCTTACAAGCAGGGGATGCACCAGGGAAGTCAATCGCCGGTTTCTTCCTTCCCTCCTCAGTCAACCCGTGTTGACTGAGAGCCGGCAGTATGCCAGATGCGTGGGTGAGAAACCAGATAGGACCGGTTAGGCCTTGAGACCCAGGGAATCCCAGAGAGGGTAGTGCTGCATGGGACCGTATATCCTTTACTCCCAGGATCCGGAGTCTGCCCACAGTAGCAGAGATTCTGAGACCACCCTGCTTTTACAAAAATCTCCTGGGTTCGGAAAAGCGAGTATTTTAATATCCACTTTGCCGGCTTATTTTCAAGCAAATGACCAGCTTTGCGTTCATCTCCTCTCTAGTGGGACCTCCTCTTTCTTGGAAGAGTCATGAAAGGTCACATTATTCACCCTTCTGGTCTCCCTCATGATACAACGATGATGAAAGCAACTAAGGCTTCTATTATCTACTGTGAGCACTGTTCTAAGCAATTTGTGCAGATTAATCTTTCAGTCCTCACAACTTTATGACGGAGATGCCATTTCAATTCTGATTTTACAGAGGAGGAGAGGGAGGCAAGTGAGGTGAAATAACTTGTCCGTTAAGTGGCAGAGCCAGAACTCAGACCTGCGTGGTCTGTCCCAATGTCTGCGCTATTAACAGCTGAGGAAATGGAGGCTTCCAGGACTGGAATCCAAATGGTCCACTAGCCATCATCAGCCTGGCTCACATCACAGATTCCACTTATCTAAGCAAGGGGTGCTGTGAAATCCGTGGTCAAATTAAAGCTTCAAATATATCATATCCTAAAGTAGTCCATTCACTTCCTTGCTCCCCTGTTTCCAACTCCCAGATCAACTTTTTTTTTTTTTGTCATAAAGCAGGCTGTTTCTATGATGGGACCTTAAAAAATACCTTTACCATAAAGTTTGTAAATTTTGTTTTGTTTCTTTTTCCACTCAGACCATATTCAGCTCATCCCCTGTTCTCTTTAGTTACTCTCTTCCCTTAAAACCTTGCTCTGATCAGCGTCCCAGGTCTTCAGAAAGCATGCCTCTAGGCTGGATGGTGGCCCCCTAAGGCCTCTGCTACACGCTACAGTGTACTTAGGATCCCCAGGGTATTCGTTTCCTAGGGCTGCCTAACAAATTACCACAACCTGGGTGACTTAAAACAGCAGAAATTTATTCTTTCACAATTTGGAGGCTAGAAGCCTGAAATCAAGGAAGGCATTGGCAAGGCTGTGCTCCCTCTGAAGGATCTAGGGAAGAATCCTTTTCCTCCTCTTCCTAGCTTCTGGTGGTTGCTGGCAATCCTTGGCTTGTAGCTGCATCCCTCCAATCTCTGCCCCTGTCATTACATGAGCTTCTTTTCCTGTGTCTGCTCTGTGCCCACATTTCTCTCTTCTTTAAGGACACCAGACATTGGTTTTAGGGCCACTTAAGTCCACCATGACCTCATCTTAACTTGATTACAATACATATGCAAAGACATGAACTTTGAGGGGACACTAGTCAACCCAGTACAATCCCCAAAAGTCAGTGTTAATGAAAATGTATTGCTTGAGCTAAGGATGCAAAGAGGCATAAATCACTGACCTTGCTCTCAAAGAAAGACACTGTAGTTACAGAGGAAGTCACTGCACTCAGAACATAAATCACCAACAAGATAGGAGATGCTTCGCGTCAACTGACTGGGGCCGCATGGCAGCCATGCCAGAGGAACTCAGCCAAGGGGACACAGTCCCTGAGGACACCGCTAAAGGACTTCACTCAGCATGGAGGGGGCTCCAAGCAGATCCTTGAAGGAAAAGTAGGAAAAACAGAGATAAGCAAGGAGGGCTTATCAAAAGCACAGCTCCAAGGGGGAAAGTGTGCCTGGCAGAACCTTACTTCTGGTGTTTCTGTAGAAACGAGAGGCTGCAAGGATGCAAATAACTACCATATGGAGTACAAGAACACGGTGAATTACTTTGGCTATAATAATAGGAGGCTGTAAGACTGCCGCAACTAGCATGCTGTGAAGTGGTCTCTCGTTCATTAATTTTATCTGGTCTTCGAAATAACAATCCTGAGTGTTCTCATACAACCAAGGATCCTAGGGCTCCAAGGTCAATCAGCAAATCAGCTGTAGAATTGGTAGGAAACACATTGGCCTCGATGTTCCTCCTCCAGGACTTTCCCCACCAAATGATGTTGCCTCCTGGGTCAACGTTTCCAGTACTGAGTGTGTTGTTCTTGGCCCAAGGAAAGCATTTGAAGAACAGAGTAATCCTGCAAGAAATGGAAAGGCTCCGAAAAGCCATATAAATCCCAAATTGGAATTGTGATAAACCCTCCCCAGCCATCTGAATTGGTGTCATGAAACCTTCTCAAGAATTTCTAATGTATTAAAAAGTCTTCTTTGGCCTTGAGAGACATAATAGGATCCAGTGGCCTTCTGCAGAACTCAGCTGCTTACCTTAAGGAAATAGGGGCTGAATGGAACTTGAACGCATGCGGAGACATTGGTAAGAAGTTGAAGGGAAGTTGAATACAAGAGACATATCGCACCACAAGATGGTAAGCCAGCAGAAACTGATAATCGAAGCTCTGGCTCGGGGCCCACCAGCGTGGAGTCATGCACAGATGACCAGATCTTAGCATGTTTTGGAGCCTTTCCAATAAGAATTTGTAACTATGGCTACCAGCTGGAAGCAAGCAGGAAATCTAGCCTTGGGCTGAATGTCTGATGCTTAATATGTTTCCCTGAATTTTCCTTTACTTGGCAAGCAGGTAACGTGCCAGATTCTTTGCCGGCTGAGTCTTTAAAGGTATATTTAAGGATGAAATGCTTTTGAGACTAGTGTGATTCACTGAATTCTTGCTTGTGCAAAATGCTGCACTGGTTGCTATGGAAGAATACAAAAATATAAGACAGTCCCTGACCTTGAAGAAAATCCCATTTAATTTAGGAGATATGAGACATGCAGAGTAAACATGATATACGTGAGACTGCAAATGAAATTTGTAAGCAGTTTCTCATCACTCAGTTGTCTGTTCGGATGCAACTTCTCAAAACCAGGCCCTCCTGGCTCCCCTTTTAAAAACAATGGCCTGCCCCACCTCCCTGTCACCTTCTAGCCCTTTATCCTGATCTGTGGGCTTTACGACACTGACCACTATCTGAAATTAAATTTTTCTGAATTTGACTAGTAAATTCAACGTTTGCTTGTGTACTCTAGACATACTCAAGGCATAATACCCGTGAGGACATGGAATTTGTCATGTTCTTTTCTGTATTCCTAGCACCTAAAACAGTGTCGAACACATATTAGGTGCTCATTCAATATTTGTTAAATACATGAATAGAATACATATTAATCAACTGAAAATGGGCTAAGATAACTTGGATGAATGTAGTGTTTCCACATTTGCCTTATAAGAATCACCTAGGGCTTCCTAGGTGGCGCAGTGGTTAAGAATCCGCCTGCCAATGCAGGGGACACAGGTTCGTTCCCTACTCCAGTAAGATCCCACATGCCACAGAGCAACTAAGCCCATGTGCCAAAAAAAAAAAAAAAAAAAAGAATCACCTAAGCAGCTGTCCGAAAACTCCCCTGGAGATACTCATTCAGTAAGCCTGGAGTGGGGCCCAGGAATCTGAATTTTAAAGAGCCATCCCAGGGGACTCTTTTCATGGGGCAGCATGGGAGACACAGATTAATCTGAGATTGGTGGAGGGTCAGAGAGAAAAATGAAGTGACAAGAGCAGCTTCCAGAGGTCAGTGGCTGCTCATGGGAATCATCTGGGGGAGATTTGAAAAGTACTGATGCACAGATGCACAGATTCCAGACCCATGAACTAGAATCCCTGTGAGTGGGGCCCTGATGTGGGCCAGTTTCAAAGTTCGTCAGGAGATGCTCATGGTCAGCCAAGGCTGAAAGCCCTCTAAGGTCTGCGGAAATATTTTATCAGTACTCCAAGTACATTGCTAGGTTGTTCCCCAGCGGTGTCCAGCTTCTTGTGTCCCTCAGCCGCAACCCTTGATCTCCTAGTCCGGAAGGGACATGTGCAGGGACTTTCACAATAAATAGATTTGTGGTGAACTACGGGAGCTTTTTGCTCTTGTTAAAAAAAATGTCATTTAAAGCAACAACTGAATGTAATCTCTTGTACTTCATGGCTGGAGTAGAAAACACTTACAAGAATACTTTTATGGTGAGAAAGCCAAGGCCCCCTGGGCAGAGCCTAGATGGACAGGAGTGAGTCACAGAGCCCAAATGCTGTGTTTCTAACACAACGAGGAATGCATAGGAGAACACTGAGTTTCTTTCATGGACCTGGAGAAAGGTGATAGGTGGCCCAGGAAAGAAAGCCAAAGGGAAGATGTAGAAAGAGTCTATAGATGTAGGTCTCAGCCTGGCTGCATATTATAACCACTCGGGGAGTTTAAGACATTACTGATGCCCAGACTCATTCTCAAAGGCTCTGCTGTTATGGACACAGGGGTGTAGTGTGTTTGTGCGTGTGTGTGTGTGTGTGTGTGTGTGTGTGTGTGAATGTGATACAGCAGGGTCATTAATCAGAGGTTTACAGAGAAAGTGGGGAGCCTGGCAACTTACTCCTCACCGAAACAAAAGCTATAGACTTCCCCGGTGGCACAGGGGTTAAGAATCTGCCTGCCAATGCAGGGGACACAAGTTCGTTCCCTGACCTGGGAAGATCCCACATGCCCCGGAGCAACGAAGCCCGTGCGCCACAACTAAGGAGCTTGCATTCTCGAGGCTTCGAGCCACAACCACTGAGCCCATGTGCCACAGCTACTGAAGCCCACGTGCCTAGAGCCCATGCTCTGTAACAAGAGAAGCCACAGCAATGAGAAGCCTGCACACCACAACGAAGTGTAGCATCCCTCTCTCCGCAACCAGAGAAAGCCCGTGCGCAGTACGGAAGACCTAACGCAGCCAAATAATAAATAAAATTAAAATAATAATAAGAAAATAAACTAACAACATGAACAATATATCATTAAAAAAAAAAAAGGAACAAAAGCTATTATATGCCAGCCACTGGGATGCCTGCTTTACACAGACTATCTCATTTAATCCTCAGAGACACTTCAGGAGGGAGGCACCTTGGTAGCTCCTTGTACAGACGTGGAATGAGACCTAGGGAGGGTCACAAGTTTCCATACATAGCGAGTGGTGGAGCCAGGATGTCAGCTCAGCGTCTGCGCTCGTATCCACTGTCCTATACTGCTTCACTCAGAGCAGGGTCTAAAGAGAACATCCTGGAGGAGAAATTCCCTGTGCTAGGGGTCCTGCCCAGTCAGTTTTAGGTTGTGTGCTGTGCTCTGCCATCACTCCTTCCCCTTTACCACCAAGACTTCCGTGAAGCCTGTCGCACGAGAGCTGGGGTGGGTGGTGCTTTGGGGAAAGGACCAGGAGGGGTGAGATTAGCATGAGGTAGAAGGATGTGGGGGTGGTGACATTACCTGAGAGCAGTGCCTGGTACCAAGCTGACCGGCTGGCTGATGGAATTCCATAGAAAAGCAGCTACAATGGGAGAGCCTAGTCTTGGGAAAATGTAGAGAAATAGGGGTACCTAAAGTGAGGGAGGCAGTGGACTTTGCCCTGTACATCGGCTGAGGGACTCAAGTCATTCTACTCGGCTTCTAGACGTAAAGAAGATCCACCATTACAGAGACGTATGGCTCTTGGGCTTACAGTACTACACGTAAAATCATTTGTGGCACAGAGCTAACTAAGCTCTTCCAAATTTCACTGTTTACTCTTTTTTTTAATCCTGGTTTTTTATTTGTCTGCGAACCAACATTTTCTTTTTTTTCTTCCTTTTTTAAAAAATTGAAGTATAGTTGATTTATGATGTTCTGTTAGTTTCAAGTGTACAGCAAAGTGATTCAGTTATACATATGTACATATAGATCTTTTCAGATTCTTTTCCATTTCAGGTTATTACGAGATATTGAGAACCAATATTTTCTTAAACCTCTTCATTTCCATCACCGGCATTTCTTTTGGGGCCATTTTTGCCCAAGGAACATGGTTTTTGTTTTGTTTAATCATTTCATGACAGTGAATGAGCAGGCAATAATGAACAGAGAACAAAAAGGCTGTGCTGAGATGAAGATGCTGGGGGATGGCGAGGCTCACCCTCCAGCTAGGTAACCTGCCTTACCACTTCCTTGCCTCCAGCTTTGAAGGACATGAGCCACCTTCATATCTCAGCCACAATGCCAGACGTCAAACTTAAAGGTGTCTTATGAACAGCTGAAAACAGAAACGTTAACTGCTTTTACCTTTAGAAGTCCCACTATTTACATTACAGCTTCAAATGTTTGCGTCTACTGTTCCTACTTTAAAGTCTCCGGCAAAGCGGCCTAAATGAAAGAATGTGAACTTACAAATAAGTCCAAGGAATTTAGAAGTTAACTATGCTGCCTATACTGGGGACTTTAAGATGGAGGCAGATTGATTTGACATAGCCTCAAATTCTGTTCCTGTTATTTAGATGGTAAGAGAAGTGGGGACAGGAGAACATTGCGATTGAGTTTAAGCAGAAACTTACCACATGAGATGAGAAGAAATAGATGAGAGAGTCCAAAGAAACACACGTGGAGGTTACGTGCCAGTAGCCCTCACGGTCCTGAGAATCCAAAGGGACTTAAAATACGAGTTCTATGGGCACGTGTATTCAATTAACAGAGTAGTGTTCTGTGAAAACTGAGTTTGGGCAGTATCTCAGGTGAATAAACTTTACTCATTCTTTATGCCTGGAATTCCCTGGATTGAAAAAGAGAGAGCCCAAGAGCAGATTACCAATGTATTCATGTTGAAACTCTTCCAGTAAGACTTCTGCATTCCATTTTATACCAGTGAGTATCTCTGTCTGCCCTGCCTGTCATCCACCAAAGTGAGAAAACACTGACTCCTCAGAATGTGTAGCTGGCAGGAATCAGTAGGGTTACCGCCACTCAGAATGACGTTGACAGTTTTAATCATAGCATATATATTTTCAGGCAGATAATTTTGGTTGAGACAGAGGAAATATATGATACCTAACCAGTGCGAGTTGTGAAGCCAAATTACCAGCTCTACCACTTGGTAGCTGTGTGACTTTGGGCCAAGTTACTTCACCTTACATTTCAGATTCCTCATCTGTAAAATGGGGATAATAATATTTTCTACCTCCTAGGGTGTGGTGAATATTAAATGAGTTAATACATTGGAAGTGCTTATAAAATGACTGGTATATGTTAAGTGCTCAATAAATAATAGCTTTTACCTCAACCCCTGGCCCCCACACCTGCCCCTACCTTATATACATAGCTTTTTTAAAAACTGGCAGTCTGGAGTCTGTACATCTGACTGCCTTCCTGCATGTGGGCATGTACTTACTTCTCTCAGCCAATCAAGGTAACCACTCTTTCCTGGCTAGTGACT
Organism: Hippopotamus amphibius kiboko; assembly: GCF_030028045.1. Classification (NCBI taxonomy): domain Eukaryota; kingdom Metazoa; phylum Chordata; class Mammalia; order Artiodactyla; family Hippopotamidae; genus Hippopotamus; species Hippopotamus amphibius. The sequence continues at coordinate 217,663,631 of NC_080186.1, read as the reverse complement.
GATTTGAAACGAGCAGATAGTACAATTTTGGCTAATGAGATATAATTTCCTGGGGTGGTGCTGGTGTTCAGGGAAGGTTTCTTCCCAAAAGATGTGCATTGAAAGAAAATGTTTCTTTCTTCTTCTAATGATGCAGTTTCTGCATATACACGTGCCTATAACAGCAGAACCATCTTGGCACTGTGAAGGGAGCTGAAAGAAAGATAAACAATCATGATATTGTTGAGTTAAAGAATTCGCCAACCTCCAAACTCCTACCTCTGGACTTACTATATGAAATAACAAATTTTCCACTTTGAGTACAGTTTTCTGTTATCATACTTGAAAACATCCTGATTGATACTTCTTGAGTATCTAGTATGTTTGAGATATTTTATTGGAAAGACAAAGTGTAAAACCTTAAACCTGACCTCAACAAGCCTTCTAGCTACTTGAGGGAGATGAGCCATGAAAAAAACTAACAAGGGACTTCCCCGGTGGCGCAGTGATTAAGAATCTGCCGGCCAATGCAGGGGACACAGGTTCGATCCCTGATCCAGGAGGATCCCACATGCCGCGGAGCAACTAAGCCCGTGTGCCACAACTACTGAGCTTGTGCTCTAGGGCCGGCGAGCCACAACTATTGAGGCCGAATGCCACAATTACTGAAGCCTGTGAGCTTAGAGCCTGTGCTCCACAACAAGAGAAGCCAGTACAATGAGAAGCCCGTGCACTGCAATGAAGACCCAACACAGCCAACAGATAAATAAATTAAAAAAAAAAGAGAAAACTAATAACACTAAGTAGTATTAAGTGCTCGGCCTGAGAAAGCAACACAGGAGGTCAAACATGAGGAGAGGGCTCAAAGAATAAGGAAAACATAGATGGACAGATGGGAGAGGGAACATTCCCAATAATATAAACAAAATGTTGGGTAGAGTTAGGGATTGTATTAGTTTGCCAAGGCTGCCATAACAAAATACCACAAACCGGGTAACTTAAATAACAGAAAATTATTTCTCACAGTTCTAGAGGGTAGAAGTCCAAAATCAAAGAGTCAGTGGGGCTGATTTCATTCTGAGGCTTCTCTCCTTTGTTTGCAGATGGCTGCCTTTTTGCTGTGTCCTTACAGGGTCTTTCGTCTGTTCACATGTACCTCTTTGTATGTCCGAAGTTTTTCATATAAAGATGCCAGTCAGACTGCATTAGGACCTACTTTAACTGACTTATTTTAATTTAATCATCTCCTTAAAGGTCCTATCTCTAAATACAGTCACATTCTGAAGTATTGAGGGTTAGGATTTCAACATAAGAATTTTGAGAGGACACCATTTCAGCCTATAAAAGGGATGAAAAAGGAGCTTAAGAGTGAGTCAAAGGTTAGAGGTGATTGGGAGATGAAGCTGGAAGGTTATATCAGGACCAGAGAGTTAAGGGCCTCAAGTGTTAGGACTAGATTTTACTCTTGCACATAGTCTAGTCCTGGTAAAGGACTGAACTCAGGAGGGGAATTTGAAGGGACCGAATGAAAGAGAAATGGAGGAGAAAAGGACAAGATGTGTGCTTGGACATTCCCAGCAATCAGGCCAGGGGAAGCTTATGCTATAATTCAAGTATTAAAAGGAGGTGTTATTTTTGTCATAACAGGATTGTGAGCCCTGGGACGTTGGGGTTCCAGCTTTCTAATATTTAGGAGTACCTGTCAGAAAGGGAATAGGCTTCCTTGTTGGGTATGGAGTATCCTGGAGATATTCAGGAAGTTAGTTTTACAGAAAGGAAACAAATATCAGAGAAGACTGCATTATTAGATATTCTTGGAGGTCCCTCGCATGGCTTAGGGTCCAGAAGCTTGAGAGTTTCATTTCGAACATAGACTAGGCCAAATGTTTAGCCAATACCCCAAACTGCTCAATCATCTCACAGGGAAGATCTGGGGTAAGGTAGCCCTCCGGACCCCAACCCTGCTTGGAGTAGATGCTTTTGTTTAGTTTGGGCAATACTCAACATGCCTCTAGTAGATGTTAACTCAGTTACCAGTTGGTATATTTAATGTTAAATGGGCTTGGAAAATTAAGTTTAAGAATTTGATCACTAAAATGAAAACTCAGAATTGCAAGATTTCTTGTACTAGAATGTATGACTTTTGTAAATTGTAATCACTAAACAAAATACTTGCTTTTAAGTTGTTTTTTAAAAAATATTTTTAAATTATGAAAGAAATATGTGCATGGCTTTTTAAGTCAAAAGTAAACTGTAATATATCCTTCCACCTTCTCCAGTCCAACTCCCTGAGGGACAAGGCACTTCAGTTTTATTCGCAGCATTCTGGACCTTTTACTTGACATCCTCCACGCCACACACATATTTATACATACAAATACACATTTCATAGCTTATATAGTAGATATACCATACATAATATAAAAATATGTATATTTAAATGGCAATATATATTATATATGCACTCAAAAGCATATAATTTTTTTAACTTTTTATTTTATATTGGAGTATAGCCAATTAACAATGTTGTGATAGTTGCAGGTGCACAGCAAAGGGACTCAGCCATACATATACATGTATCCATTCTCCCCCAGACTCCCCTCCCATCCAGGCTGAGAGGCATATGATTTTTATTTAACACAACCAGGATTTGTACTGAACACTGTCTAACAACTTGCATTTTTTCAATTACTTATATATATAATTTCCCATGTTAGTACATATGTTTTAAATATCTCCTTAAGTAATGAAAGCCAAATAGACCACTTCAGATAGATTATTCAAAAATAAGAAAAATAGGGTAGTCTAAGAAAATGATAATGGAACAATAAAATTCTTGTCAGTTCTCTAATATTACAACATGCAGGGTCACTTTATCCTGAACATTTTCAATGGCCTCTCAAAGGAAGAAAAATAAAACGATCCGACTCTATACTTTTATTAACAGGCAAACATTTTCAGGTGCTTTCTTTTCAGATATTTAAAATTTTTATCTGAATAGAAAGAATAAACATAGTACTAATTTCAAAGTTGCCAAAGGGTGCATGTAGTTAAAAGTCTTCCTTTTCCCTTAGTTCCCCAGTCCCATAATTCTTATCTCCACAGGCAACTGCTGACAAGTTTCTCGTGTATTCTAAAGATATTTAAGATTCTGTACATTTAAAATAAGAAAATATCAAAAAGCAACACCATATCGCTCCTCCCCATCCCCCCAAACTTCTAGCACTTGCTAGAGTCATTTTTATTGCAATTTTGACCTCTCTACCCAAATGAGAGAGAAGGAACAGAATTAGGCCACAGAGTTAAAAAGCATATTTGGGAGCCTAGGACAATGACAGATAAGAACAAGATGGCTATCAGGAACCTCCCTGGTGGTCCAGCGGTAAAGAAGCCGCCTTCTGATGCAGGGGACGTGGGTTGGATCCCTGGTCGGGGAACTAAGATCCCACATGCACGCCTCAATGAAAGAGCCCACGAGCCGCAAACTACAGAGACCACGTGCCCTGGAGCCCAGGCGGTGCGACTAGAGAGAGAAAACCAGCACGCCACAACTAGAGAGAAGCCCAAGTGCCACAAGGAAGAGCCCGCGCACCGCAACAAAGATCCTGCATGCCGCAACTAAGACCCTACGCAGCTAAAAAAAAAAAAACATGGCTATCAGAGGATTAAGACAGACCCGTATAAAGAAAGCTTATAAAAACATGTAATGCTTTTGAATATAACTCTTTAAAAAAAATCTTCATGGCAATGTAGCAAATGTTAAAGGTGAAATATATCCTATTTAAAATAATCAGCCCCCAAATCAACACATAATTCATTTTTTGTTCTCAGACTTAGCACAGCTACAATTGTATCTACACTAAATTTTATGAAACTTAAGATAAACCTCTTTCATAATTTTACATTTTGATTTCAACTTAAATTCCAAAGTAAATGGGGGAAGGTAGTGGGACTTTAATCTCTTTTTTTAAGTAGATTCACTTTACCAGGGACTTTTCAGGACCAATTATCACTCCTATTTGTAGCCTTAATTCCCATAAGGAACACCTGTATTTACACAAAGGTAGAGGTTTGATTTAAAGATTAAACTTTATTTTAGTAAAAAGAAAGCCAGAGAGTCGATATTGTTTATATCAAAAAGTCTTTATTTTAATTGCAAAAAAAGTATTAATGTTACTACAATAGTTGAAGAATTATATTTTTTCTTCTAAAAGTAAACACACATCTTAAGTAGCAACTCATAAAGTGTGTTAAATAGGCCCACCGCCCACACAGGACAAAATATGAACACTGGTTAATAATATGAACAAAGACAAATAAATTATTAAGAAAAGGCAGCTTTAGAATGTCAGCTCCTCACATTCCACGTAGAACTTCCAATGCTCATCCATCATATGGCATGGGAGAAATTCCTGATCACTGATTAACAGTATTTCATTTATTTGAAGATAATGTGGGATGCTTTGCATTGACTCTTTAAAAGTTCCTGTTTAAAGAAGTGTCAACAAATTAAAAACTGCCTTTAAAAAAATAAGATTTAAATTTACTTATTACAAACCCTAGGCCCTACTCAAGTCTATAAGCACATATAACAGGTTTTCTGACCAGGTCATTCTTCACTCACTCCCTTTTCTATACCCAAGATAAAGTTGTAAGTCAGCACTGATCTATCTTGGAAGAAAGAAGCCTGTTTGCAGTCTAAACACCAAGGCAAAAAAAGGATAACTGAAGCTTCTGAAGGCAGTTATACAAAGGCCCTTTGTGCCTTAATTTCCAATAAATTGAGAATAAAACAGTTGTGAAGATTAAATGAGATACTGCATGAAAAATGCTTGGCTACTGCCTTATACAGAGCAAACACTCAATAAATACTAGCTGCTATTATTACCATTATTTATTACTGAAAAGAATGTTAGGTTGGAAGATGGATGATCAATTTTCTAGGTCACACAAACTTGGTTGTGATCTCAAGCAAGTTATATGGCTTCTCTAGACTTCCATCTCCTCTGAGAGGTGAGAGAGCTGATGATGAACAGGGTCCCTTATAGCTCTGCCAGTCTAAGAGTCAACGATGCTAAAACTGTCTTCTTTAAGCTCCCTGCCAGTCTCAGAGATTCCTTTCTTCAAGACTGGCTATATGAGCTATATACATCATTCAGCTAATTGAATCTTATTGCAAGGATAGCACCAATATGCTGTCTGTGTGACCTCAGCCAGGCAGTTTCAGATAGACATATCATATGGTCCAAGAGCTCTGTTCATAATTCTAAGCAGTACAAATGTTTACACAGTTACACATCTGCATGGATATCTGGTGCTTCTGATGCCCAGCACCCATTTATCCTTCTAATGGTGATCCCACCCTAATTTGCCTCTGGAGGACCATCCCTTTCCCCCACACTTGGCTCATGTGTTTCTGGTGAAATTGTTCTTAAGTGTGTGGCTGAACCACACTGACTCCATTTTGTCAGCTCCATCTTGGGCCTGCAGTCCTACACCTCCACTTTCTGCATGACTGTATTTTAGCCTACTCACAAGGAATGCACCCAAGCCAGACTGGTTCCCTATCAGCTTTTACCCTTGCTTTCATCTGATATGAAAATTGGAAGAATGCCTTTTGCTGACGCAGAGAGTTAATAGTCATGAGACCCCCCCCCCCCACCCCAGCAAGCACAGGGAGGATAAACAAGGGTTCCCATCAGTGTGGACCAACCATGCTTCTCCCTAGTAGTTAGATTCTATTTTTAGCTTTGGCAGCTTTAAATCCTCCTCACCCTTTTCAGAGGCACAGAGTACAGCTATGAATGCTTCTGGATCACCTCCTTCTGATCTTTCCTACCTGTATGTAAGTTACCCACAATAAACTTCACAATTACACTTTATGGAGTTGCCTGCTTAGTTTTTTGCTCTTAAAGTTCCTTCTCAGCTTGGGGGATATTATTCAATATCTCTGCCTTCCTACATCAATCTCCTGATTTGTTTAGATCTAAGCCAATCAGTGAACAGGCGTTGATTCAGGGTAAGAACATGACCCGTTCAGAGTGAAGTTACAGGCAATGAGATCTTTGTTTCACCTTCTGGGAAAGAGTCGCAACCAAATTCTCCCCCTCTGGACTTGGATCTGGAAGCTTGTACTCTGGGACGATGAGGGGAGAGGCTGCTAAGATGGAGCTGAGAAACGCAAAGTGAGAGACACTGGGTGCTCAGTCATGCTGTTTGAACCCTGGCTTAAGCCTGAAAACCTGTTCCTGGTCTTTCTTGTACATGAATCAATAAAATTTCTTTTTAGGGGGTTTAAGCCAGTCTGATTTGGGTTTTAAACTGTTACTTACAACCCAAAGAATTTAAACTTTTTTAATGCATGGTCCATATGTAAACAAAATAATTCCCTTAGCAGCAGCTTTGTTTTGTAGACTCTCTGAAGCAAGGTATCTCACAAAACTTGGGAGTGGAGAGCATTCATCTTTCAGCAAAAGCCCATGGAAATAAGGCTTTAAGTATTAATTTAAATTCATTTTGCTAATATTAGGTTAGTTTCATCAGAGCAAGGATGGGCCTGTATGCACAAAAAACCTGTTTTCTCTTTCCAATGAGTGGGCCTTGCCTCCAAAGTCACAGACCCAAACACGGGCACTTGTAAGAGATGGCCAGGAGCACCTGATGAGCTCCATCTTATTTGTAACCAGAAATTATCACCACAGTGCCAACATAGAGAAGGTCACCAGCAAAAGTGCAGAATGATAAGCAGTAGCTCCACAGGAAGCAACGTTCCCATCTTTCCAACTGACATGCTGGAAACAGAGTGGCTCAGACTTGGCAGGCTGAGATGACATAACACTGCTGTTTGCAAAAACAGCATTTTCAGCTGGACATGTGTTAACTTATTAATTCCTAGAAGTGGACTTTTCAATAAAGTAATGCTAACGTTAAATCTTTTTTTCCTTTTGCCTTACAATTCCCATCATTCACCTTTGTCAAAGGATAAAATAACACATATGTGAAAGCTTTCTGTAAAATTGTCAAGTGCTATTCAATATTGCTTTCCCAACCTAGCTTTGCTTGGAGATGATCTGGCTCTCTCTCGCCCTTATGGGCTGCAATAAATTAAGAGACAGGGACCATTTTAGGCCCACCTTCTCTCTCTCTCTCTTTTATTTATTTTTTTAAGCAGGGCTGACTTTATCACTAAAGTTAGTAGGCTGTGATGGTTTTGATTTATAACTTTCTCAACAGGTTAGCCATGATATATCCACGAAAGCTATTTGGTTGATATTCTAGCCAGTGGCCATTCACGTAGCTTCTCTTTCAAAGGAAGAGAGATCATGGTAGCCAAAATCCCACCCCCAGATCCACTCAGTTTCACTGTCAGCATAATACGCTTCTGAATCTCCTGTAATCTGCAGGACTTTAGGAAAGCTGCAAGTGGCTCCATGGTAACAGAAGGTGCCACTTCCTGGGTAAACCCGTGGACGTGAAGTTGTGGGAACATATATATCACACCACAAAATACAGTATTGAGACCATCTCCTAGTATCTCACAGAATAGCCTCTTTTCCATAATGACTAGACTGGAAGAAACAAAGACCATTCCTTCCAAAATGTCTGTTCTCATCTCCTTTACCTCTCATCTTCTGCTGTCTTTTCTTTCTCCCCTACCATCTCTTCCGTACCAGGTATCTCTGAACTCCATCCACCACTGCATTCCCACCTGTTTCATTCCAGCCAGCGCTGCCAGGATCCGGCACCTTTGGCTGACCACAACTTCTAGCTTCCAAATTTCTTTGTTATCCACAATTCCGAATATATTAGGATGGGGTGGGCAACAAAACAAAAACCACATACATATAGAAAACTGAGCTAAACAGGGTAATCCCCATATAAGGAAATGTAAGAGTATAGCAAGCTGATTTCAAATTTATGATCCCAGTTTGAATTGTGTTAAGTGACTATACAATTGCTACATTATCTTATTACATAATAGTACAAGCTTCGAAATTATTTGAATCATTCCAGGCAAATAACATTCAGCAAGGTTAAAGACAAAGAACTTCACTAACTTTTCTTCCTTTTCTGAAGTTGAACAAACCTGTTCTCTGTGTCTACATATAGAAAGCATACCTGAAAGCATCAATGCCGGTATGTAACATTTTTAAAACTCTTTGCCTTTTCTTTTCATAAAAAAATTGAACACACATGCAGTGTACTATACCTACTTAAAATAAGTAAAAATATATTGTGGTTTGTATTATCAGTCTTCTGAGAAATAAATAATAACCTGTTACTATAGTAGCTGAGGACACAGTTCTAGAATTGAGATTCTCTTCTGTGGACCTTAGTCTGGGCTCACTCTGCATGTCTCCTGATTTCAGGACTTTTATTTTTTTTATTTTTTATTTATTTAATTTATATATTGGCTGCATTGGGTCTTCGTTGCTGCACACGGGCTTTCTCTGTTTGCTGCGAGCGGGGGCTACTCTTCATTGTGGTGCACGGGCTCCTCATTGTAGTGGCTTCTCTTATTGTGGAGCACAGGCTCTAGGCGTGTGGGATTCAATAGTTGCGGCACACAGGCTCAATAGTTGTGGCTCATGGGCTCTAGAGCACAGGCTCAACAGTTGTGGCACACAGGCTTAGTTGCTCCGTGGCATGTGGAATCTTCCCAGAGCAGGGCTTGAACCCGTGTCCCCTGCATTGGCAGGTGGATGCTTAGCCACTGTGCCACCTAGGAAGTCCTCCAGGGCTTTTAGGCCTGAGTTCTTAGTGTTTTACTTTTGTATATACTCTCAATTTGGCCCGTAGCTATGGTTTTCCCGCACCCTCTCCCTACCCTAATACCCCTCCCCAGGTGACCAACGATAACAACCCAGGGTATATTAGATCCTTCTATAATTTATTTCTGTGCTCTAATAGTAACATCACACATTTGCCCATCACTTTTCAATACTTTAATCCTTGCACACGCATGTGAGACAAGAAAGGGAAAGAATCCGAGTAGTTAGGAAACAGATTTAGATTTTTTTGTTTTGAGAATTCATTTATAGTACTCAGTATACCCACTGTTAAATGGGAACTTAATATAAGGTTGCACAGAATACAGGCACATAAATATCAAAGTGAACTAAAGTTTCCTCACCAATGCAGTCTATACTCTTACTGCAGTCCTTACTCCCACCAAGCTTTGGGCCAATTAGGAGGGATGGGAGCAAATAAAGGGACTGCGGGAAGGACACACTTAAAAGACCTGCTTCCAAACTGAAAGCTCCCAAACATTGGAGTTTTGCTTCCACTCTAGCTGTGACAGTCCTGTTGGAGGTAGGTAGCTGAGAGGGAATGAAGCAGTAAGATTCGGATATTGCATGTAAAATGCTTAAATTTAATACACTTTATGTGAAATGATTTTACTTTGGGTCCATTAGTGATTGTTATTGTTCCATGGAAAGATCTTAGAAAAACTGCAGCAACATGAACGGACAGGTACAATGCTGTAACGCCAGGAGCAAACACACACATATGGTCTTAAGCAGTCTGACAATATCTACTATTCATTTTCCCCAGTCCTCACTGTGGGGAAGATTAAGTGAACTAGGACTCAGAAGTTGAGTTCTGCTTAAGGCACCAGACACCTCCTGGCTCTGGAGCCTCAAAGAAACAAAGAGGAATAGGAGGATTTAAAAAAAGTTCTATCACTGAAAGAATTCTTGTGAGTGAGGAAAGGAGAAATTAGAACCCTGAGAGATAGTAACTTAATCCATTATTTGGTCAAATAATCATCATCTTCTTTGCAATGATAACTAAGGACACAGAATTTTGCAACACAGAATTTCTCTATCAGAACTGTGAAAACCACCAATTCACCCCACTGGCAGGTAGGAGCCCTTCTCCCTGTAATTTTCACTTTCACTTGAGATAGATTCCTTAAGCAAGGTCCGTGCGCTCTGAGATGTGTAAATAAAGTTTCTAAACAGCAGCACATTTAGCAGCCCAGTACAACTAGGAAGACAGCCATTTAATCGGACATTTGTCTCTTTGTTGTCCCTAATCCCCAACAGGAAATGCACAGCTAAGGAACCATTCTGCTCGTGGACAAGGTAGGGAGAAATAAATCTCCCTCAAGTAATATCAGCAGATATTAGATATCCTGCACAAGTCTGCTTAAACTGAACTGCTAGATTCATTAGCAGACAAAAGAATGGGCTCATGAAACTATTCATGTTAACTAGTTGCCAAAACTGGCACTTCAAAATGACAAACCAGTTAGGTTAAAAATAATTTAACTTTTACTGTTCTTTTTCCTCTGTTTTTAAAAAAATTCCCTTAATATAGCAAAAGCAAAAATAATCAGATTCATTATTTTAACTGATGGCTCACTTCTGACATATCCTTAATCCATTTTACTTCTCTGGCTCTCAGTTCCATCATCTGTAAAACAGGTCCAAGGCTAACTGATATATTAGGTTCACTTCTAGCTTTAAAATTATTGGGCTCAGACTTCCAGAACTTGTGCTTACAAACTAAGCATTCTACCCTTCATTAGGATTACGGAATGAAACATCACTTACTCTAGTTATAAATGAAAATGAACATACTTATGTATACATTCTTATTCTGAATCAAAAATATAATTCCAATCAAAGGCAAAATGATTAAGAACAATTTTAATGGATTGTAAAAATACATCTGCTCTAGTTATGATGGGGAAAAATTCTATTATGGCTATTTAATCACAAAGTTCAATGCCTTCTGATAAATGAAGGATCCTAAAGGATAAATATGGTGATAGAGTATTACATGATTGGATATCTAAAGCTACATTAATAATCTGGCATAGATTTACATTGATAAGATCAAAAGCCATCTGTGAAAACCGTACTGGAATCAAGAAATAGACTTTATTATATTTAGAAGTTTAAAATTATTTAGGCCCTCATCGTTCAGGGGAAAAGTGAAATTAATAGGTGGTTCCTTAAGCTGAATTGGGTTTGAGGTTCTTGATTTTACATGTGAAGTGTTCAGGCGTTCTGTGTCTCTGTTGTACAGACGTGAACACTGGAGTTCTACTAAAAAGAAGCTTCTAAGTGTCCTGATGTATGTAAAATAATCTGGCAAGGGGTCTGGCACATGGCAAGTGCTCAACAGATCATTTGTTTTGTCCTCTTTCCTCCCCTATCAGTAGATGTAAAATATCAGGATGAAAAAAATACCATTAAAATAATGACAAAGAATCAAGAGTCTATATAGGAGCTGAAATAAACACCCTCTGCTCTGTTATCAGGCACCCATCTTCCTTGGGTGTTTAAGAAGTTCTTAACCACATAAAACAGAAGCACCTGTGAATGTTTGTGTTCTATTACCTATACTTTTACAGAGAAATGAAGCACAATAACAGCACTGACATGAAGAAAACTCTTTCTTTCATTTATTTACAACAGATTATAAGTAGGTCAAAGACCGTTTTCATTTTAAAAAAGTCTATTTTTTTCCTGAAAAAGCATGTTCTATTTTCAAATGAATAAGTGATGTTAGGTCCCCATGAAAGAAAGTTATAAATTATATAATATGTGTGCATTAAATGATAGCTTGCAAAAAGAAAGGCCTCAGGAGACACTGCTTTGCTTGTTTTGCTTACATGAATACATTCAGCTTCATTTGTTTTGAGTGTCTTGGTACTATGGTGACTGGGGACATAAATAAAATCAGCTTTCGAGGTAAATAATGAAATGTGACCTATATTAAGAGAATGTTTTTTTAAAGAACTTTGTGAAAAATATGTCAATATGTTTATCCACAGTGTTCACAAATTATGTAATAGAAGTTTTGGGAATGTTCATTTTTCCCATTCCACTATATACTGAAATATCAATGAAGATTCCCTCAATAACACAAAGGAGGAACTACAGCCAAGTAGGCAGAGGGGAGAGAGGCTTGGGAGGAAGCTGTGAAATTTTAAGGGAAAATGCATCATAGACTCACTCCATTTTAAAGCACATAAAGGACTTTAGAGATAGATACTTCAGGGATTTCATCAACATAATTTCATTTTTAAAGATTAGCATTGGTATGTTTAAAATCTTTCATTTGAAGCAATATATATCCTCAAATGTGTTAACATACCACATTTTAACACCCTGGAGTCCATCAATACATTGCCTCCAGTTGCCAAGTTAACTAGTTTTTGTGCAGAACTCAAAAAAGTAAAAAGCTCTTCCATTATCTCTGACGTATTGAAGAAAGTCATTTTTATCACTTATCTTCATGCCTCAGGATTTTCTTGATACCATGAATCCAAAAATGCTATATAGAAGCAAAATGGATGAGGGGAAAGGAGAAATAGTTCTCTTTTAAATCTCTGGTTGAGAAAATGTGGAAGGCCATCACTCTTTTTTCTTTTTTTTGAAGTATAGTTCATTTACAACATTGTGTTAGTTTCTGGTGTACAGCAAAGTGATTCAGTTATACATATATATATACCCTTTTTCATATTCTTTTCCATTATGCTTTATTAAAAGAGACTGAAAATAGTTCCCTGAGCTATACAGTAGGATCTTGTTTATCTGTTTTACATACAGCAGTTTTTATCTGCTAACCCCAAGCTCCTAATGTATCCCTCCCCCACCACTCCCTTTCTTCTTTGGTAACCATAAATTTGTTTCTATGTCTGTTAGTCTGTTTCTGTTTCACAACAAAGGTCATTTGTGTCATATTTTAGATTCTATATGTAAGTGATATCATGTGGTATTTGCCTTTCTCTTTCTGATTTACTTCATTTAGTATGATAATCTCTAGGTCCGTTCATGTTGCTGCAAATAGCATTATTTCATTCCTTTTTATGGCTGAGTAATATTCCATTGTGTATATATACTACATCTTCTTTATCTATTCAGCTGTTGTCAATGGACATTTAGGATGCTTCCATGTCTTGGCTATTGTAAATAGTGCTGCTATGAACATAGGGGTGCATGTATATTTTCGAATTATAGTTTGGTCTAGATGTATGCCCAGGAGTGGGATTGCTGGATCATATGGCAACTCTAGTTTTAGTTTTTTAAGGAACCTCCATACTGTTTTCCATGCTGGCTGCACCAATTTACATTCTCACCAACAGTGTAGGAGGGTTCCCTTTTCTCCACACTCTCTCCAGCATTTGTTATTTGTAAACTTTTTAATGATTGCCATTCTGACTGGTGTGAGGTGGTAATTTATTGTAGTTTTGATTTGCATTTCTCTAATAATTAGTGATATTGAGCATCTTTTCATGTGCCTATTGGCCATCTGTATGTCTTCTTTGGAGAAATATCTATTTAGGTCTTCTGTCTAATTTTTTGATTGGGTTTTTTGTTTTTTTGTTGTTGAGCTATACAAGCTGTTTGTATATTTTGGAAATTAAGCCTGAAGGGCCATTACTCTTCTACCTCACAGTCAGAAGCAGAAAATTCAGATAATGAGATAAAATTCAGATAAAGGAGATGATATTAACTAACCAAAATCCCATTTACCATTTGTTGAATTCTTCACCACAAATTCTGTGAGATCTAGGCGTGTCCACCTATTAGGACAGTCAATCATAAGTAAATAAAGTTTTAAAATAAGCAGTCCTTTGGATCATATTCACGCTTCCATTGACTCATTCATTTACTCAATGAACGTTTTACTGCGAAGCTACTGTATGCCAGGCATGGGAATATAATAGGAAGCAAGAGCCCATAAAAATCTCTCTGAATTCAAAGATCTTCTCAGTCTATCAGGGGGTTAAGATTAGGTAACCAGCAATTATTTATAATATACAGTGATATAAATAAGATTTAACCATCTATTTACACAATACTATGTTAGAAACTATTCACTTAAAAACAAATAAAATTGAAAGTTTCTCTCTCTCTCTCTTTTTTTTTACCTTGTCCAAATTTCATTTTTTCTAACTAGGTCCTGTACTAGGTCATCTAGACAAGGCATGTCTGAAAGAGAAAGGGAGTGCTACAATAATTTTGTTGGATTAGGGACTGCCCTGGTCAAATGGGGATACATGGTCATCCTAGCGATGGGAAATGTAAATAGCGCTTCCTATTTCCCCTCAGTCCCAAAAAGCAGTATTCTGAAGAGTGCGGTCATCAAAAAGCGTAAGAAAACAGATATGTTCATGATCTGAAGTAGGGTAATTAAATCCACATGGACATACTTTCCCTTTAGACTTTATGGTCTTTATAGGGTCAGAGCCACAACTTCCATGACCACATTTTGATATGCAGAAGAGGGAAAAAGGTTCTCTCCAGAATGCTTTGCTTGTTCTAACTTGCCAGGTCTTTGGATTTCTGTCGGGTACCACAAAACCAGGTACAAGAGAATCCTAAATCAAGGATGTTCAAACAGAACTTCAACAGCAGCCTGTGGATGCCTGCAGGGACCTGCCTATGGATTCCTAGGTCCAGATCAAGGTAGCAAGATGCTGGCTGGCATACCGGCACCTCCACACTTCTCAAATTAGCAGTAACATTTTCTGAAATATCTAAAGGAAAGAAAATTCAGGATTTCTGGAGAGAAATTAGTAACAAGAAACTGTTTTTCTGCAGGCAACAGAGGCAGCAATTCAGAATCCATTTTTTATTTGATGCTCACTTAGCAGGGGAACTGTGAGCCCTCTGAGGAAGGAGATGCATGGCTGGGGTTGGAATATGTACCTGGAACTAGAAAATCTGAAGAGCAGATAACCTTTCTGATATGAGGAAAACTCTATACTTCTGCTTTGACTCTTAAGGATAGAAACTAGGAGAAAGGGTTTGCTTGACTTTCATTCAAGTGTGTGTGCGTGTGCATGAGAGAGAGAGAGACAGGGCGTGAGTGTGGTGTGTAAGCACAACAGTGAGTGTGCTTTGAATCAAAGTGAAGGGCTGAGTATCAAAAATTTTTTAAATTGGGATTTCCCTGGTGGTCCAGTGGTAAAGAATCCACCCTTCCAATGCAGGGGGTGTGGGTTCAATCCCTGGTCAGGGAACTAAGATCCCACATGCCATGGGGCAACTAAGCCTGCACACCACAACTACAGAGCCCACATGCCTTGGAGCCTGTGGACCACAACTACAGAGCCTGTGCACCACAACTAGAGAGAGAAGCCTGTGTGCCAAAATGAAGAGCCTGCATGCTGCAACTAAGACCAGACATAGCCAAAAAAAAAGAATTTTCAAATTATTACCTGTAAAAGAAATCAGATACTACTAGTCATTCAAAGTCAATAGTCAGGCTGGCTGCATAAGAATTACCCCTTAAAACTCAGGTTCCTTGGCCCATCTCCAAGATTAGATTTAAGTAGATTTGCAGTCATGATTAGGTACCACAGACCATGAATTACTATGACAACTCCTTCCAGTTTCTTAAGCTCTTTAACTTCCCTACAATTGTTTTATTTTATGTGTTTCCCCAAAAGGATGAAAAACACTTTTGAAGTTATCCTTAGAAAACTGGGGAAAATGCAACTTATTCTGAAGCCAGTTTTTGAGACAAAGGACTCTAAGAGGTTAAAGTGAATTCAGTATAAAGTTAGGAAAGTATTTTGAATTACTGGGATTTGTTGCAAGGAAAGGAGTACCCCTGGGAAACCCATGGTTAGGGGCTTGGTGACAGTAATCCTGTTTGGTTCTTGACTCTGGTTATCACAGAATTATCATTTTCTGTTTTGTACCCCTCCTCTCCTCATATATGGTCCCCAGCTAGTCTAAGACAGGGACGCTGGGAGAAAGAGAGGGTGTGCCACAGCACAGAAGGGTAACCTAACATTAGTTATGTCTGCTTCTCATAAAGGCGCGCTGCCCTTCCCAATAACTTCAAAATTGGCTGCTGATTGGTGAAGACTTCATTCTCTTCAGTTTTCTGAAGGTTTATTCCATCAGATGAAGTGTATTCGTTTACACTAATAAGCAAAGACTTATTCTAGTATCTATTTTTAGAAAATCTGGAAAACTAACCAAATCATGCCTGCAGGAAGGAAAAAAACACCATTTTCTCTTTTATATGACACTTAAAAAAATCTACCTAAGTAAGTACATCATAGATTCAGAGAAAGGAATTGTGAGAGAAGGTGTCATTCTTCTAGAATTTAAGTTAAATGGAGTTTAAATGGAGTGCTGTAAACAAACAAACAGAAAATAAGTTTTGGTGGGGATAAGAAACTGGAACCCTTGTACATTTCTGGTAGGAATGTAAAATGATTCAGTTGCTGTGGAAAACAGTATGGCTGTTCCCTCAAAAGTTAAACATATAGTAACTATATAATATAGCAATCCACTCCTTGGTATATACCCAAAAGAACTGAAAACAGGTATCCAAACAAATATATGTATGTACCTGTTAATAGCAGCACTATGTCCAATAGCCAGAAAGTGGAAACCCAAATGTTCATCAAAGGATGAATAAATAAATTGTGGTGTGTACACACACACACGCGCGTAAGAGAAGCATAAAAAGGAATGAAGTACTGATAGATGTTACAAGTTAGATAATTCTTGAAAGTATTATGCTAAGTGAAGGATGCCAGATACAAAAGGTCATTATTGTAAGACTCCATTTCTATAATATATTCAGAATAGGCAAATCCACACAGACAGGAAGCAGACTGGCAGTTCCTAGGGATTGGAGGGAGTGGAGAATGCGCAGTAACTGCTGAATGGGTATGGGTTTCTTTTTGGGGTGATGAAACTGTTTTGGAACTACACAGATGTGGTGGTTGTAAAACACTGTGAATGTACTAAATGCCACTGAACTGTTCACTTTAAAATGATTTTTTGAATGCTATGTGAATTTAACTTGAATGAAAAAAAAAAAAGACAAGTGAAATGCCTTCTCAGTAGATTTGGGTGTGTTCTTCCCATAACTAAGAACTAGGTGTTGGTCTGCACATACCTGGAAGACAAGGTTGATGTTGCTGAGGTACCAAGTTTGGGTCTGGAGGCATGGGTAATTCCTCAGAAATATACTTTAAAAGTTCCTTCCCTCGGTATGTAACCTGCACATAATTAAACACAGAACTTCAAAATCATACATTTTATAAGAAACAAATACGCCTATCTCCTGAAAAATTGTAACTCCAGTAAAATATTGATTGTTATACATTGGCAAACTAGCCCACAGCCAATCTGGGCTGCCATTTTTTTGCAAATAAAGTTTTACTAGAACACAGTGATACTCATTTATTTACTTAACACCTATAGCTGCTGTTATGCTACAACAGAATTAAGCAGTTTTGACAGAGACCATATGCTCACAAAGCCTGAAACTTTTATTTCCTGGCCCTTTACAGAAAAAATTGCTGATCCCTGATATATATCATTAATTCTCTCATATGTTCACTTATTTAATAAGTATTAATCTAGCACCTGCTACTTTATAACTTAAAAAAGTAATGTTGCATTAATAAAATTAAGCCATAAAAGTAAAATGGTACTTTTCAAGAAATCAGATACACAATTGACTACGTTAACAGCATTTCAGGTCTACACAGCAAAGTTGTTTTTTGTTTTGTTTTGGTTTTGGTTTGTTTATGAACTTAGCTATTGTTTATCAGCCCAAAAGGTCAGAGCTTAGAAATACCTAGATCCAAATGGACTGGACTGAAGCACACTGGCAAACACCTGCCAGAAATGTTCTGGGTCCAACGGTCTTTGCGTTCTCCAGACTTAGTGCTGCTAGGGCAGTCTGATAACATACTCCCAGAAGCTAGGTTCACTGTGGTTAAACCAGCAAGTCTCAACTTAAACATCCCCCTCTCTGGGATGCCTTCCTATAACTGCTAAGCTCAAGTAATGACCCTCCTCTAGGATTCCATAACATATGTCTGTCAAGGCACTTATCCTATTTAAATTATGTATTAAGGTGTCTGTTTTCACTAAACTATAGGCTCCTTGAAGAAGGACCTGTATCATATTAATTTTTATTCTCTAGCACTACACATAGTGCCTGACAATACTGGGGAAAAAAACTTAAGTCCCAGCTCTTAAGCAAGATTCTTAAATTCTCTGAGCCTGAGTTTATGCATCTATTAAATGAGTATCTCCAGACATTTAAGTTGTGAAGAGTAAAGGAGGTAATGTATATGATAATATGTATTCTTAGCCTACTGTCTAGCACATCCTGAGTGCTCAATAAATGCTTGTTACTGAACAGAGAGAGGAAGGCCTAAGGAATATGGAATGGTTAGGCAGCCTTTTAGCTCAATCCTATGACAACACAAAGCCTGGTAATGTTAATGGAACAGACCTGGCCTACTCTGTATGCTAAACCCTCCTCACTCGCCATGGAAAAGGAGCAGTGAGGCCACTGAATGCTATCTGTCATTTATTTAAACAAGTAACAGTTAAAAACAGTGGATTTTGACCACTCATCCAAAAACAGCAGAATACACATTCTTTTCAAGTGCACGTGAGAGATTCTCCAGGATAGATCACATGCTAGGCCACAAAACATGTCTCAATAAATTTAAGAAAAGTGAAAGCATAGCAAGTGTCTTTTCCAATGACAACACTATGTGACTAGAAATCAACTACAAGAAAAAAGCTGCAAAAAAATACAAACACGTGGAGGCAAAACAATATGCTACTAAACCTACTAAACAACCAATGGTTCACTGAAATCAAGGAAGAAATAAAAAATACCTAGAGAGAAATGAAAACAAAATCACAATGATCCAAAATCTATGGGAGGCAGCAAAAACAGTTCTAAGAGGAAAGTTTAGAGCAATACAAGCCTACCTCAGGAAACAAGAAAAATCTTAAACAACCTAACCTTACACCTAAAGGGAGTAGAGAAAGAAGAACAAACAAAACCTAAAGTTCATATAAGAAAAGAAATAGTAAAGATCAGAGCAAAAATAAATAGAGACTCAAAAGAAAAAACAACAGAAAAGCTCAATGAAACTAAAATCTGGTTCTTTGGAAAGATGTACAAAATTGATAAACCTTTGGTCAGACTTATGAAGAAAAAAAAAGGAGAGGGCCCAAGTCAATAAAATCATAAATGAAGGAGGAGAAGTTACAACCAACACCACAGAAGAGACTACTACAAACAACTACATGCCAATAAAACGGACAGTCTAGAAGAAATGGACAAATTCTTAGAAATGTACGATCTCCCCATGCCGAGCCAGGAAGAAATAGAAAATCTGAACAGACCAATTACCAGTAATGAAATTGAATCAGTAATTTTAAAACTCCCAACAAACAAAAGTATAGGACCAGATGGCTTCACAGATGAATTCTACCAACATTTAGAGAAGAGTTAACACCTATCCTTTTTGAACTATTCCAAAAAATTGCAGAGGAAGGAATACTGTAGAACACATTCTAGAAGGCCAGAATCACACTGATACCAAAACCAGACAGGATATCACAAAAAACCCCACAAAATTATAGGCCAATATTAATGATGATCATAGATGCAAAAATCCTCAACAAAATACTAGCAAATAAAATCCAACAATACATTAAGAGGACCATACACCATGATCAAGTGGGATTTATCCTAGGGATGCAAGGATTTTTCAATGTCCACAGATTGGTCAATGTGATACACCACATTAACAAATGGAAGAATAAAAATCATATGATCATCTTACTAGGCGCAGGAAAAGCTTTTGACAAAATTCAACATCCATCTATGATAAAAAAAAAAACACTCCAGAAAATGGGCACAGAGGGAACATACCTCAATATAATAAAGGCCATATATGACAAACCCATAGTTAACATCATACTCATGGGGAAGAGCTGAAAGCATTTCCTCTAAGATCAGAAACAAGACAAGGATGCTCTTCCTACTTTTATTCCTATAGTATTGGGCTAGCCACAACAATCAGGCAAGAAAAAGAAATAAAAGGCATCCCAATTGGAAACATGTAAGTAAAACTGTCACTGTTTGCAGATGACATGATACTATACATAGAAAATACTAAAAACACCACCAGAAAACTATCAGAGCTCATCAGTGAATTCAAAAAAGTTGCAGTATACAAAATTAATATACAGAAATCTGTTGCATTTCTATACATTAACAATGAACTATCAGAAAGAGATTAAGGAAGCAATCCTGTTTACCATTGCATCAAAAAGAATAAAATACCTAGGAATAAAACTACCTAAGGAGGTAAAAGTTATATACTTGGAAAACTGTAAGACACTGATGAAAGAAACTGAAAATGACACAAACAAATGGAAAGATACACCATGTTCCTGGACTGGAAGAATTAATATTTTAAAATGACTACACTACCCAAGGTAATCTACATATTCAATGCAATCCCTATCAAAATACCAATGGCATTTTTGCACAGAACTAGAACAAATAATTTTAAAATTCATATGAAAACACAAGAGACCCTGAATAGCCAAAACGATTTTGAGAAAGAAGGACAGAGCTGGAGGAATCATACTTCCTGACTTCAGATTATACTACAAAGCTACAGTAATCAAAAACAGTACAGGCCCGAACTAGAAACAAGACAGGAACACAAACCCACCCATTAGCACACAGACTACCTAAAGCCATATTAAGCTCACAGATACCCTAAAACACACCACCTGACACAGCCTTGCTCATCAGAGAGAAAAGACTCAGATCCACATACCAGAAAGCACGCACCAGACCCTCCTATCAGGAAGCCTACTGAAGACACTGGACCAACCCCACCACAGGGGGCAGAGAACAGAAACAAGAGGAATTACTACTAGGCAGCATAGGGAAAGGAGACAGCAAATACTATAAATCAGACAAAACGAGAAAACAAAGAAACACCTTGCAGGCAAAGGAGCAAGATAAAAACCTGCAAGACCAAATAAATGAAGAGGTTATAGGCAAATTGCCTGAAAAAGAATTCAGAGTAATGATAGTAAAGATGATCCAAAATCTCAAAAACAAAATAGAGAAAATACAAGAAACATTTAATAAGGACCTAGAAGAACTAAAAAGCAAACAAACAGTAATGAACAACACAATAACTGAAATTAAAAATACTCTAGATGGTATAATTTGGTATTTTTTTCTTATTAGTAATGTACATACGGCAATCCCAATCTCCCAATTCATTCCCCTCAACCCTCCCCACTTTCCCCACTTGGTGTCCATATGTTTGTTCTCTACATCTGGGTCTCTACTTCTGCCTTGCAAACTGGTTGATTTGTACTATTTTTCTATATGCTGCATGTACGTGTTAATACATGATATTTGTTTTTCTCTGACTCATTTCCATCCATGTCTCTACAAATGTCCAGTTTCATTCCTTTTTACAGCTGAGTAATAGTCCATCGTATATATGTGCCACATCTTCTTTATCCATTCATCTGCTGATGGGCATTTAGGTTGCTTCCATGTCCTGGCTATTGTAAACAGTGCTGCAATGAACATTAGAGTGCATGTATCTTTTTGAATTATGGTGTTCTCTGGGTATATGCCCACTAGTGGGATTGCTGGGTCACATGGTAACTCTATTTTCAGTTTTGCAAGGAACCTCCATATTGTTTTCCATAGTGGCTGTATCAATTTACATTCCCACCAACAGTGCAAGAGCGTTCCCTTTTCTACACACCCTCTCTAGCATTTACTGTTTGTAAATTTTCTGATGATGCCCATTCTAACCGGTGTGAGGTGATACCTCACTGTAGTTTTGATTTGCATCTCTCTAATAATGAGCAATGTTGAGCAGCTTTCATGTGCCTCTTGGCCATCCGTATGTCTTCCTTAGAGAAATGCCTATTTAGGTCTTCTGCCCACTTTTTGATTGGGTTGTTTGTTTTTTTGATATTGAGCTGGATGAACTGTTTATATAAAAAATACTCTAGATGGTATAAACAGCAGAATAACTGAGGCAGAAGAACGAGTAAGTGAGTTGGAAGATAGAATGGTGGAAATAACTGTCACAGAGCAGGAAAAAGAAAAAAGAATAAAAACAATGGAAGACAGTCTCAGAGACCTTGGTGACAACATTAAGCACACCAACATATGAATCATAGGCATCCCAGAAGAAGAAGGAAAAAGAAAGGGTCTGAGAAAATATTTGAAGAGATTATAGTGGAAAACTTTCCCAACATGGGAAAGGAAAATAGTTAATAAGGTCCAAGAAGCCCAGAGAGTCCTGTACAGAATAAACCCAAGGAGAAACACACCAAGGCACATATTAATCAAACTAACAAAAATTAAACACAAAGAAAAAATATTAAAAGCAGCAAGAGAAAAGCAACAAATAACAGATAAGGGAAAACCCAGAAGGATAACAGCTGATCTTTCTAAAGAAACTCTGCAGGCCAGAAGGGAGTGGCAGGAGATAATTAAAGTCTTGAAAGAGAAAAACCTACAGCCAAGAATACTCTACCCAGCAAAAACTCATTCAGATTTGATAGCGAAATCAAAAGCTTTACAGACAAGCAAAAGTTAAGAGAATTCAGCCCCACCAAACCAGCCTTATAACAACTGCTAAAGGAACTTCTCTAGGCAGGAAACACAAGAGAAGGAAAAGACGTACAAAAACAAACCCAAAACAATTAAGAAAATGGTAATAGGAATATACATGTCAACAATTACCTTAAATGTAAATGGATTAAATGCTCCAACCAAAAGACACAGACTGGCTGAATGGATACAAAAACAAGACCCTTAAATATACAGTCTACAAGAAACCCAAGTCATACCTAAGGACACATACAGACTGAAAGTAAGGGGATGGAAAAAGATATTCCATTCAAATGGAAGTCAAAAGAAAGTCAGAGTAGCAATACTCATATCAGACAAATTAGATTTTAAAGACTATTACAAGAAACAAGGAAGGACACTACATAATGATCAAGGGATCAATCCAAGAAGATATAACAATTGTAAATATCTATGAACTAAACATAGGAGCACCCTGTACATAAGACAAATGCTAATAGCCATAAAAGGGGAAATCGACAGGAACACAATAATAGTAGGAGACTTTAACACTCCACTTACACCAATGGAAAGATCATCCAAACAGAAAATAAATAAGGAAACACTAGCTTTAAATGACACATTAGACCATCTTGACTTAATTGACATTTATAGGACATTCCATCCAAAAATTACAGAATACACTTTCTTCTCAAGTGCACACAGAACATTCTCCAGGATAGATAAAATCCTGGGGCACAAATCAAGCCTTGGTAAATTCAAGAAAATTAAAATCGTATCAAGCATCTTCTCCAATCACAACGCCATGAGACTAGGTATCAATTACAGGGAAAAAAACTGTAAAAAATACAAACACATGGAGGCTAAACAATACATTATCAAACAACCAAGAAATCACTGAAGAAATCAAAGAGGAAATCAAAAAATACCTAGAAACAAATGACAATGAAAACACAATGACCCAAAACCAATGGGATGCAGCAAAAGCAGTTCTAAGAGGGAATTTTTTAGCAATACAGTCCTACCTCAAGAAACAAGAAAAATCTTGAATAAACAACCTAACCCTACACCTAAAACAATTACAGAAAGAAGAAGAAGAACAACAATAACAAAAAAACCCAAAGTGAGCAGAAGGAAAGAAACCATAAAGATCAGATCAGATATAAACGAAAAAGAAATGAAGGAAACAATAGCAAAGATTGATAAAACTAAAATCTGGTTCTTTGAGAAGATAAACAAAATTGATAAACCATTAGCCAGACTCATCAGGAAAAAAAGGGAGAAGACGCACATCAACAGAATTAGAAATGAAAAAGAAGTAACAACTGACACCACAGAAATACAAAAGATTATGAGAGACTACAACAAGCAACTATATGCCAATAAATTGGACAACCTGAAAGAAATGGATAAATTCTTAGAAAAGCACAATCTTCCAAGATTGAACCAGGAAGAAAGAGAAAATATGAACAGACCAATCACAAGTACTCAAATTGAGACTGTGATTAAAAATCTCCCAACAAACAATAGCCCAGGGCAAGATGGCTTTTGAATTCTATTAAACATTTAGAGAAGAGCTAACACCTATCCTTCTCAAACTCTTCTAAAATATAGCAGAAGGAGGAACACTCCCAAACTCATTCTACGAGGCCACCATCACCCTGATACCAAAACCAGGCAAAGATGTCACAAAAAATGAAAATTACAGGCCAATATCACTGATGAATATAGATGCAAAAATCCTCAACAAAATACCAGCTAACAGAATCCAATGGCACATTAAAAAGATTGTACACCATGACAAAGTGGGGTTTATCCCTGGAATGCAAGGATTCTTCAATATATGCAAATCAATCAAGGTGATACATCAGACTAACAAACTGAAGGATAAAAACCATATGATCCTCTCAATAGACGCAGAAAAAGCTTTTGACAAAATTCAACATCCATTTATGATAAAAACTCTCCAGAAAATGGATATAGAAGGAAATTACCTGAACATAATAAAGCCATATATGACAAACCAATAGCCAACATCATTCTCAATGGTGAAAACCTGAAAGCATTTCCTCTAAGAACAGGAACAAGACAAGGGTGCCCATTCTCACCATTATTACTCAACATAGTTTTGGAAGTTTTAGCCACAGCAATCAGAGAAGAAAATGAAATAAAAAGGAATCCAAATTGGAAAAGAAGAAGTAAAATTGTCACTCTTTGCAGATGACATGATATTACACATAGAAAACTCTAAAGATGCTACCAGAAAACTGCTAGCACTAATTAATGAATTTAGTAAAGTAGCAGGATACAAAATTAATGCACAGAAATCTCTTGCATTCCTATACACTAGCAATGAAAGATCACAAAGAGAAATTAAGGAAACAATTCCATTTACCATTGCAACAAAAAGAATAAAATACCTAGGAATAAACCTGCCTAAAGAGGCAAAAGACCTGTATGCAGAAAACTATAAGACACTGATGAAAGAAATCAAAGACAATACAAACAGATGGAGGGACATACCATATTCTCAGATTGGAAGAATCAACATTGTGAAAATGACTATACTACCCAAAGCAATTTATAGATTCAACACAATCCCTATCAAATTACCAATGGCATTTTTCACAGAACTAGAGCAAGAAATCTTACCATTTGTATGGAAACGCAAAAGACCTGAAGAGCCAAAGCAATCGTGAGAAGGAAAGACAGAGCTGGTAGAATCAGGCTCCCTGACTTCAAACTACACTAAAAGGCCACAGTGATCAAGACAGTATGGTACTGGCACAAAAACAGAAAGGAAGATCAATGGAACAGAATATAGAGCCCAGAGATAAACCCATGCACATATGGGCACCTTATCTTTGACAAAGGAGGCAAGAATATACAATGGAAAAAAGACAGCCTCTTCAATAACTGGTGCTGGGAAAATTGGACAGCTACATATAAAAGAATGAAATTAGAACACTTCCTAACACCATACACAAAAAAACCTCAAAATGGATTAAAGACCTAAATGCAAGGCCAGACACTATAAAACTCCTAGAGGAAAACATAGGCAGAATACTCTTTGACATACATCAAAGCAACATCCTTTTTGACCCACCTCCTAGAATCATGGAAATAAAATAAAAAATAAACAAATGGGACCTCATGAAACTTAAAAGCTTTTGCACAGCAAAAGAAACCCTAAACAAGACAAGAAGACAACCCTCAGCATGGGAGAAAATATTTGCCAACAAAGCAACGGACAAAGGATTAATCTCCAAAATATACAAGCAGTTCATGCAGCTTCATACCAAAAAAGCAAATAACCCAATCCAAAAACGGGCAGAAAACCTAAATAGACAGCTCTCCAAAGAAGACATACAGATGGCCAACAAACACATGAAAAGATGCTCAACATCACTAATCATTAGAGAAATGTAAGTCAAAGCCACAATGAGGTATCACCTCACATGGGTCAGGTTAGCCATAAATCTAGAAACGATAAATGCTGGAGAGGGTGTGGAGAAAAGAGAACCCTCCTGCACTGTTAGTGGGAATGTAAATTGATACAGCCACTATGGAAAACAGTATGGAGGTTCCTTAAAAAACTAAAAATGGAACTACCATATGACCCAGCAATCCCACTACTGGGCATATACCCAGAGAAAACCATAAGCCAAAAAGAAACATGTACCACAATGTTCACTGCAGCACTATTTACAATAGCCAGGACATGGAAGCAACCTAAATGCCCATCAATAGATGAATGGATAAAGAAGATGTGGCACATGTATACAATGGAATATTACTCAGCCTTAAAAAGGAATGAAACGGAGTTATTTGTAGTGAGGTGGATGGACCTAGAGTCTGTCATACAGAGTGAAGTAAGCCCGAAAGAGAAAAACAAATACCGTATGCTAACTCATATATATGGAATGTAAAAAAAATGGTACTGATGAACCCAGTGACAGGGCAAGAATAAAGCAGATGTAGAGAATGGACTTGAGGACACAGGTTGGGGGGTGGTGAAGGGGAAGCCAGGACGAAGTGAGAGAGTAGCATTGACATATATACACTACCAAATGTAAAATGGATGGCTGGTGGGAAGCTGCTGCATAGCACAGGGAGATCAATGCGATGATGGGTGATGACTTAGAGGGCTGGGATATGGAGGGTGGGAAGGAGTCGCGGGAGGGAGGGGATATGGGGATATATGTATAAATACAGCTGATTCACTTTGTTGTACAGCAAAAACTAGCATAACAGCGTAAAGCAATTATATTGCAATAAAGAGCTTAAAAAAAAAACAACAGTAGGGGCACAAAAACAGACACACAGATAGAACAGAATAGAGAGCCCAGAAGTAAACCTATGCACTTATGGTCAATCTATGACAAAGAAGGCAAGAATATACAATGGAGAAAAGACAGTCTCTTCAATAAGTGGTGCTGGGAAAATTGGACAGCTACATGTAAAAAAGTGAAATTAGAACATTTTCCACACCATATACAAAAATAAACTCCAAAAGAATTAGACCTAAATGTAAGAGTGGAAATCCTAAAATTCCCAGAAGAAAACATAGGCAGAACGCTCTTTGACTTAAACCAGAGCTATATTGTTTTGGATCTGTCTCCTAAGGCAAAGGAAACAAAATAAAAAATAAACAAAATGGGACCTAATTAAACTTAAAAGCTTTTGTACAGCAAAAGAAAGCATCAACAAAATGAAAATACAACTTACTAAAGGGGAGAAAATACTTGCAAATGATACCAGTATTTGCAAGTATTAAGGGATTAATATCCAAAGTACATGAACAGCTCATACAATTCAATATCAAAAAACAAACAGCCTGGGACTTCCCTGGTGGCGCAGTGGTTAAGAATCCACCTGCCAATGCAAGGGACACGGGTTCAATCCCTGGTCCTGGAAGATCCCACATGCCATGGAGCAACTAAGCCCGTGTGTCACAACTATGAAGCCTGCGTCCTGTAACTACCGAAGCCTGCACACTTAGAGCCCATGCTCTGGAACAAGAGAAGCCACCACACAGAGGAGCCTGTGCACCACAATGAAGAGTAGCCCCCACTCACCACAACTAGATAAAGCCTGCACACAGCAATGAAGACCCAACGCAGCCAAAAGTAAATTTAAAAAAGCCCCAAACCAAACAAACAAAAAACCAAACAGCTTGGTCAAAAAATAGGCAGAAGACCTGAACAGAAATTTTTCCAGAGAAGACATACAGTTGGCCAACAGTCACATGAAAAAAGATGCTCAACACTGCTAACCATCAGAAAAATGCAAACCAAAACCACAATGATGTATCATCTCAAACCTGTCAGAATGGCTATCATCAAAAAAGAACACAAATAGCAAATGTTGGCAAGGCTGTGGAGAAAGGGGAAGCTTTGTACACTGTTGGTGGGAATGTAAATTGGTGCAGCCACAGTGGAAAACAGTATGGAGGTTCCTCAAAAAACTAAAAATAGAGCTACCATATGATTCAGCAATTCCATTCCTTGGAATATATCTGAAAAAAAACCAAAATCACTAATTTGAAAAGGTACGTGCACCCCAATGTTCATAGAAGCATTATTTACAGCTGCCAAGATACAGAACTGGAAGCAACCTAAGTCTCCATCAACAGATGAATGGATATAGAAGATGTGGTATATATGTACAATGGAATACTACTCAGCCATTAAGAAGAACGGAATCTTCCCATTTGCAACAACATGGATGGACCTGGAAGGTATTATGCTATGTGAAACGTCAGACAGAGAAAGACAAATACTCTATGTTATCACTTATATGTGGAATCTAAAAAATAAAACGAATGAATATAACAAAACAAAAACAGAACACAGATACAGAGAACAAACCAGTGGTTACCAGAGTGGAGAGGGAAGAAGGGAGGGCCAAGATAGGGGTAGTAGACTAAGAGGTACAAACTACTATGCATAAAATAAATAAGCTATGAGGATATATTGTATAGCACAGGGAATATAGCCAATATTTTATTAAAAAATTTAAATTAAGTATGATGTATAAAGATTTTGAATCACTATGTTGTACAGCTGAAATCAACTATACCTCAAAAATAATATAGTTTATCTGCAAGTATACAGAAAGAAGAAAGAATGGATTTTGTTCACATTATTGCCCTGATAATATCCAACACACCTTATGCACTCATCAATGTGTAGGCTCAGTATGTTTTCACCTATGTCTCAGACTTAGAGTAGATTTTTATCAGTTAGTGCTGGGTAAAATTTTACCTTAGTAGCCTTAGAGGTCATGAGGCCCCAAAGGTCCCAGACATATCACTAGGGATAATTCACACATTCAAAGAACTCAGCTTTAAGAAAATCCACTGAGTTGAAACTCTATTTTCCACAAGGCAGGAGTGATTTAATGAACAAGGATAACGGTGAACAGACTTCACACGGAACAGGCGCTAGGTCACTACAGGAGACCGCAGCGGCAAGAGGGCTGAGCGATGCTTGGTGGAGTAAGCGTGAGGATTCCCTCGGCAAGGCTGTACAGCAGCTCAGCTGCTCAGGTAGGAGGTATGAGTCATCTCTGTGTCTAGTGGCTCTGCTGTTCTGTCTGATGTAGGACAAGACCTAGTTTTCTGGCATTTCTTGCCTGACAATCAGTCCTGGCTCTACAGCCCCACCACCACATTCAGTAGAAATGTTCACATTTTCCTAGGCAGCAAAAAGCTCTTATCAAGAAGCGACTGTGAATTCAGGAGTTACCCCAAGACAAGAGGGTACAGGTTACTGTGGTAAATTTTAAAAGAGGCTTGAAAAAATTGTAAACAAACTTGCTGGGGCAGTGTTTCTCAGCCTGTGGTATTTACAAGAAGTACATGAGTGCCCTACAGTAATTTTTGAAACTATTTCCATTTTTAGGATAATTTAAAAAAAAAATCTAAGCATGCTCAGATAATCTGTATGAAGATCTTATATCCAAGAATTGCCCTAATTTTAGTGCCCACATTTGCATTTGGCTTCACTATCACATAGATGTTAAACAATATGACTCTAATTGACATGGCTAATGAGAAAAGACCAGAGGCAATGTGATATGTAAATGAGGCATGTAAGTGCAGAGTGAGGGCCAAATGATATCACAGCCAGCTATTCAAAAGCAGAAAGTGCAGTAGTTCCAATAGAGAAACAGAGTGGGAGGACTGAGTCATCATCCTTGGGCACAGGCATGTCAAACTCAACAGAACCTAAGCTACAGCAATTAGCACCATATTCACACTGTGTGCATAGATTCAGTTTCAGCAAAACAATATCATCTATCATAAATTTAAGAAACTTTGTAATAAAAAGGGATTTCCATGGGTGAAATGTTAACTACTAACATGCAAATATGATTTATGAATCCATGGAAAGGACTAGGTAGGTTGAATTGAAAGCAGATGGCTTGGTGACTCCAGTGGTAGGAAATTAAAAAATATATATGGGAAAAAAGGAAGACGGAGACTATAATATAAAGCACAGAAAATTTAAAATGTGCTCATGTAAAGTGAAGGAACCGAAATACTGCAAGCACCTGCACCAGAGGTCTAGGAGACCAGAATGCAGAGTTTAGGGACAAAGACAGGCAGGAGCTAGGAAGGAGAGTCGACAGAGCTGAGCTGGACCAAAAAGGAGAGAGGAAACCACCTTCTATTACTGGTGCACTGAGGCTTACTGTAATGGCTAGTGGAGGTTGAAGGTATTTGCAATTCTGTGAAACAGTGATGGTGACTGTCTGATGATTCACACTTTCCTGGGTGAATCACTGCAACACTGTTCCCTGAAGTGGTGCTGTGGACATCTGGAGGTGGCTCATCACTGGATCACAGGGTGTCAGTCATCAATACTCTTCAAATTGGTCGTTAAACTGGGCTTATAACTCCAAGACAGAACTGAGGGGGAGACTACTAAGTCTGGGAAGTCTGAATAAGAATTCAGAAATATTTCTTTTTGGGAGGCTAGCAATTCATGGATAAGACTATATTCAAACATAAAAGTGAACCAGAACTTCTGTGGCTCTTAGGCCCCTTTAACATAACTTTTGTCTTTAGGGGAAGATTTTGCTTTATCAGAATACTAGTAACATATTAACTAAATCATTAATTCACCAGTGGTCCCAAATTTCTATGTGGAGTCACAAGGACCTGCGATCACTGTGGGGGTGGGACGTCAAGGACAAGAGGGGAAGATTGGGGGCATTCAGTTTTCTGAGACTAGGTGAGGAACAAGGAAGAAAAGCCTCAGTCAGCTGTGCAACCCTGCTGTGGGGAGTTCTGGCAAATAGCAATTGTGGGAGAAAGCATGTAGTATATTGAAGAAGAAGGGATGCACAAGGACAAAACTAATTTGCAGAACATTCAAATTCCTTAAAATAAAGAAATAGTTTTATCAGCAAAAAATATGTACCTTTCCATTTGAATATGAAATTAAACTAAAGAATGACCCACCTTACTCCAAGCATAATTCCAGGTCACATAACTGTCACCTCCTAGAAGATCCTTGAGCCAGGTGACTGGGTTTTGATATATCTGACCATTTTCTACCTTAATTTTGCCACTCAATAAAACACTGGCTTTATGGGTAGTCTCCTGAGGTGAAAAATAAAACAAAATTAGGACTAAAAACTATCTGATATATGTGAACTTCTGCTTCTGTCCATGATAAAGTAACAGAGACCAGATTTACCCTAACACCAAACACAACCAAAAAAAAAAAAAAAAAAAAAAGGCAAACTAAATTTATGAAAAAATGGTTTCGAAGATACCAAACATCAGGGAATAAAGTATACTGATCCTGAGAAATGAGAAACTAATGAGGTGAGCCCTGCAATTGTCCCAGCTCACTGCCTAGAGAGAGTTTCCACGTCATGGTACAGGGAGAGGGAATCCAGGCAAAACCTGTGGATCCTCCAAGTTGAGCAGACAGAGCAGACTTTAGGGAGGCATGATGGCTAGCGTTTGCAGGACAGAGTAAAGAAGAAAAGAGAAATATATAGAGAGAGAACTCTGCAGATTTTCAGAGGGTCCTCTTTAAGTATTCCGCTGAGTTGTGATTGGCCATGTGTGTGAGGAAATTACCCAAGCCTGGGAAAAGAACCACCTGGAAAAATTAGAGGTAATGGCATTCTCTGGCATTCTCAAAGGGCAGAAATAGCACCTGTTCCCAATAGTAAGACTAGAAAAACCTCAAAACTGATGGGGTCTTGGTAGGTTACACAGAAGAGTCTTGCCTCTGTAGTGGGATATAATTAGCCCTAGACTGAACACTGTTCCAATCCTGCCTAACAAATTGTAAAAGCGAGGTCCCAAAGGATCAAATTGTTTCTGTGTAACAACTATATTCTAGAACAAATCTCCAAAATATTTTAAGAGTACAAAATATCTGGCATCCAACAAGATAAATTTCACAATTTCTGGGATCCAATAAAAAATTAACAGGCCTAGAAAGAAGTAGGAAAATACAATCCATATGGAGGAGATATAGCAATCAAATGAAAATGAGAACTCGCAAAGATGTTAGAATTAGCAACTAAGGACATTAAATAATCATTATAATCATATCCTACATGTTCCAAAAGTTACATGGAGGCATGGAAGATACAGAAAAAGACTCAAATCAATCTTCTAGAGATGAAAGTTACAACATATGAAATGAAAACTACCCTGGGTGGGATTAACACATTAGACATTGCAAACAAAAAGATTTGTGAATTCAAAGACACAGGAATAGGAATCATCCAAAAAAAAAAGACAGAGAAAAGAGAATTTAAAAATAAGATCATCACAGTGAGCTGTGGAATGATTTTAAGCAGCGTAATGAGTATGTAATTGGAATTCAAAAATGAGGGGAGGGAAGAAAAAATATTTGAAGAAATAATGGCTGAAATTTTTCCAAATTTGAAGAAATGAATAAACCAGAGATTCAAGAAGTTCAACAAACCCTAAGCATCATAAACATGTAAAAAATTATACCAATGCTCATTATAATCAAAATTGCTTAAAACCAGAGATAAAGAGAAAAACTTGAAGGCAGCCAGAAGGGGAAAAAAAGACTATTTAGGGACAAAATTAAGAACAACAATATGTTTCTTGCTGGAAACAACACAAGCAAGAAGACAGTGGAGCTGCATTTTTAAAGTACTGAAAGAAAAAAAAAAAAAAAACTTCCAACCTAGAATCTTATACCTAGCAAAAATATATTTCAAAATTGGGGTAAAATAAACTTTTTCAGACATGCAAAAGTCAAAAGGACTCATTATCAGCAGATCTCCAATACAAGAAATATTAAAGATAGTCCCCCAGGCAGGAGGAAATAATAGCAAATGGAAATCGGAATCTACACTAAGGAAAGAAAAGCACAGAAACTGTTACTACATGAGAGAGATATTTTGCCTTATTATTTAAATCTCATTAAAAGATAATTGATTACTTAAAAAATAATGTTTTTAACATTATTTATAACATTAGGTAAAAGTAAAATATAAGAAAACACAAAGGTCAAAGGTGGAGAAATGGAAGTATACTATTTTGAAGTTCTTGCATTGGGTGGGCCAAAAAGTGCCTTCAGTTTTTTAAGTAAACATAAAAGACACATTTTTCATTTTCACTAAGAACTTTATTGAACAAAGTATTCACCCTTTTGTTCTACTACCTTCTGCCATTTCTCAGGCAACTTCATAATTCCATCTTCCTAAAACTTTTTATCTTTTTGAGCAAAGAACTGTCCCAGGTGCTTTTTACAGACTTCCAGGGAATTGAAATTTTTTCCATTAAGAGAATTTTGTAAAGACCGAAACTAGTGAAAATCCAAAGGTGAAAGGTCTGGTGAATATGGCAGATAAGTCAGACCTTCCCAGCCAAGCTGTAACAGTTTTTGCTTGGTCATCAAAGAAACATGTGGTTTTGTGTTATCCTGATGGAAGATTACGCGTTTTCTGTTGACTAATTCTGGATGCTTTTTGTCAAGTGCCATTTTCAGTTGGTCTAATTGGGAGCAGTGCTTGTTGGAATTAATCATCTGGGTTTCTGGAAGGAGTTCATAGTAGAGGACTCCCTTCCAATCCCACCATATACACAACATCACCTTCTTTGAAGGTGATGAAGACCGGCCTTTGGTGTGGTTGGTGGTGGTTCATTTTGCTTGCCCCATGATTTCTTTTGTTCCGCACTGTTGTACAGTATCTACTTCTCATTTCCCGTCATAATTGTTTTAGAAACGGAATGTTTTCATTACGTTTCAGTAGAGAATTGCATGCAGAAATATGGTCAAGAAGTTTTTTTTTGCTTAACTTATGTGGAACCCAAACATCAAAGTGATTCACATAACCAAACTGGTGCAAATGATTTTCAATGCTTGATTTGGATATTTTGAGTGTGTCAGCTAACTCCCGTGTGGCATAACATTGATTGTTCTCAACTATTGTTTCAATTTGATTGCTATCAACTTCAACTGGTCTACCTGACCATGGAGCATCATCCAGTGAGAAATCTCCAGCATGAAACTTCGCAAACCACTTCTGACACATTCCATCAGTCCCAGTACCTTCTCCATAAACTGCACAAATCTTTTTGTGTGTTTCAGTTACATTTTTACTTTTCTTGAAATAATAAAGCATAATATGCTGAAAATGTTGTTTTTTTCTTCCATCTTCAATATTAAAATAGCTACATGAAAATTCACCAATTTTGATGTCTTTTTTTAAAATGCATGCTGATATGACAGCTGTCATATACAATCTAACAAAAATGTTTTGAATAAAGTCAAAGACAGAATGCTACTGGAGCCATCTTATAGAAAAAAATCAAATGAACCTTTTGGCCCACCCAATAGTATACATGAAATGGTATAATATCACTTAAAGGTAGATTGTGAGAAAAAAATATATATCACAAACTCTAAAGGCACAACTAAATAGAAAGTTATAGCTGGGAGTTCCCTGGTGGTCCAGTGGTTAAGACTCAGCACTTTCACTGCTGTGGCCTGGGTTCAATCGCTGGTTGGGGAACTAAGACCCCACAAGATGTGCAGTGTGGCCAAAAAAAACCAAAAAACGAAAACAGTTATAGCTAATAAATGAACAAAGGGATAAAGCATAAAAAGATGAAAAAAAGGAACAAAGAGAGATAAGAGAAAGAGAAAACAAATACCCCATGATAGATTTAAATTAACAATACAAAAAGTCGTAAATATTCTAGAATTGACTTCTGGCACAATGGTATGAGGATCCACTTCCAGGTAAAAACTATCAAAAAAAATTGAAAGTTGCTGAAAATGGTCACAAGGGCATGCAGTAAATGAAAACACATCTATTCAACAAAATCTATGAAAATTAGGTTTAAAAAATGTGAGAAACTGTGACATTTGAACCAAGACTGCTTCCTTCCTCCCCCTTCAGTGAGGTGGACACTCTGCTTGACTGCTACAGCCAAGAGCACAGGGTTCTCTCTCCCTAAAACTGCCAGTCAGAGGACTACTTTCTTGGTTGGGGCAGGACATAAGCATCTCTCATTCCACCTCAGCTAACTGTTGCTAAGTCCAAGTTGTGGGCAAGTGCAGCCAAGAGGTAGAGGTTCCTTTCTTCTGTTTAACCTGTACTGGTGAGACAGAGGCTCTACCTTTGGCATGGCGCCACTGAGACTACTGGAGTCCTGATTACACTTGCCCTGGCTTGGAAGGCGGTGGTTTCATGTCAGGAGAAGCAAGCTG
The DNA here is from genome assembly GCF_030028045.1 of Hippopotamus amphibius kiboko. Lineage (NCBI taxonomy): Eukaryota > Metazoa > Chordata > Mammalia > Artiodactyla > Hippopotamidae > Hippopotamus > Hippopotamus amphibius. The sequence continues at coordinate 217,628,526 of NC_080186.1, read as the reverse complement.
AAAAGGCAGGAGGCTAGTGTGCCCCTTTCCACTAAATGCACAGATCCTAAAGCAGGGGTATCACTCACAGAGAAGTTGCCATGTTCCTGCCCTAAGCTCCAGAGGCATGGCACAGATATTTTCCCTGGGAAAAGAAGCAAGCCTTAAAACAGATAGCTTCTAATCTCCCCAAGGAAACGACTTCATTTGCAACAGAAGATGGAGAGTTTAAGCTCAACGGTACTGTCAAAAACAGTAGAGGTTGTGGTGAAAAGCAATTGGGAGTAAACTGATAGATTCATTGGAGATAAAGGCTAAACTATAGGCTGGTTGGTTTTCAGGGAAAACTAGGAAAAGAGACAGCATGTAAGAACCTTCTTCAGGTTAGAATAAATCTCAAACCCTGACCTTGGGAACTATCCTTTCAAAGGAGTACACATTTGATCAGACTAGTGTACAGAGCAAATTATACCCCCTGGTTTTCACTGAAAACAATACAACAATCAACTAGCAATAAGCAGAGCTTAACAAGTATGGTCAGGGAAAGAGACAGTCAAAGAGAGCTCTGCCAAGGCTTCACTCCCTGTGGTGTAATATCAGAAGTTTAACACCTCAGTAAGTCCCTTACATACGAACCTTCAAGGTGCAAACTTTCAAAGGTATGAATATGTGTTCACATGTCCAACACATAAGTTCTCATGTCTGGTGTACACTGTCACATGTATGCATCCTCTACAAGTGGTTGTGCTTTTGTGTACTTTACTGTACATACTGTACAGAGTACAGTAGTACAGTATCTTTATTTCAAGCCCAGGATGTTTGGAAGCAAGCATAAAAGCAGCAGTATATAGCCAACTGAGTTAGTTGGGAACTTAAAAATAAATTGTTTGGACTTACAAACAAATTGCTGGACTTACAAACAAATTGGATTTATGAATGCGTTCTTGGAATGAAACTTGTTCATATGTAGGCAATTTACTGTACAGTGATGAAAAATAACCTTCACTAGAACAAACTAGCCAGTAAGTAAACAAACAGGTACATAACAATAACAAACCTAAGAGAAGGTGAGGATCAGTAATCAGACTTGCTATAATACAGTATGTACTCTAAAATATCTAAAACATCCAGTTCCAACAAAAAATTGAGACATGCAAAGAAACAGGAAGCCTGACACATACTCCAAAATAAACTAACAAAAAGCCAACACAAACTGCTGTGAGAATTTAGATTTAACAGACTTCAAAACAGCTATTCAAATAATTAAAGGAAACCATAATTAAGGACATAAAGCAAGGTACTATGACAATATCACATCAAATAAAAAGTATCAATAAAGAGTTTATTAAAAAACAAAAAGAAGTTATGGAGCTGAAAAGTGCAGTAACTAAAATGAAAATTTTACTAGAGGGCCTCAACAGATTTTCAATGTCAGAAGAAAGAATTAGTAAACTTGAAGAGAGATAATAGAAATTATGTAAACAAGAAGAGAAAGAAAAAAGAGTGGAGAAAAATGAAAAAGCTTCAGAGAAATGTGTGACACCATTAAGCACATCAACATACACATACTGGGAGTATCAAAAAGGACAGGAGAAAGCAACAGAAAAAATATTTTAAGAAATGATGGCTAAAAATTTCCCAAATTTATTGAAAAACATTAATCTGCATATTCAGGAAGCTCAATGATTTCCATTAAGGATAAACACAAAGAGACCCATAAATAGATACATAGCAAAAATACTGAAAGTCAAAGACAATAAGAAATTATTGAAAGAAGCAAGAGAAAAATGACTCATCGCTTACAAATTAACCCCAAAAAGATTAACAGCTGACTTATCAGAAACAATGAAGGCCAGAAGCAGTGGAGTTAACATATTCAAAGTACACAAAGAAAAACCTGTAACCAAGAATCCTATTTTCAGCAAATCTTTCAAAAATAAAAGTGAAGTAAAGACATTCCCAAATAAAAAGACCTGAGAAAATTCATTGCTAGCAGACCTGCCTTAAAAAAAATACTAAAGGAAGTTCTTCAGGTTGAAATCAAGTGACCCCCAAATGGTAATATGAATTCACATGGAAAAACAAAGAGCATTGGTAAAAGTATAAAGACAGTATAAATGCACATTTCTTCTTTCTTTGCTTAACTGATTTTTAAAACAATTATATAAAATAATAGGGATATAATACATGTATTCACAAAAGCACAAAGGAGGTGGGTGGAAGAAGTTGTACTGGGCTAAGAAAATGACTCCATATGGTAACTCAAATCCACAGGAACAAACGAAGAGAATCAGCAAGGATAAAAAAGGTTAATATACCAAAAGTTATAAATATAAACTTGCTCTCCTTTCTTCTCCTCAGCTTCTTTAACAATGAATTATTAACTTTATAACACTTACAATATATAATATGTATAATAATACTATCACAAAAAGGGAAAGAGAAAACTTGAGCAACACTATAAACCAACTAGACTGAATAGGCATCTATAGAAAACTCTTAATGATAGGAGAATATATACGCAAGTGAGTCAAAAATTATCCACACTCTGGCTGCAGAATTTATTTTAATTAACTTTTAGAAAAGATAAATATATCATTTTTCATAATCTCCTTGCTTTTCAACACACTTTGTCCATCTGTCAATAGGCTTTCGTATTCCCTCATTAAAATATGTTTTAGGCTGTGCTGCAAGCCACAAATGCACTGTTGTCTTCACGTCTTCCCATGGAGAGGTGTCTGGCTCCTACTTAATTGCTAACACTTGTGTGACCTTCTTTGACATCCTCTATCCATTTATACACACTTCTTTGCAACAAAACATTTTCTCCATACTGTGCACAAAGTCTTTGATAAATAACGGCACCAGGTACACCCTCAGACCATAAAAAAGAATTATTGCACACTTCTCTTCTTTCATGCAAATCATAAGTGGGGCATCCATTTTTGCTCAAACCGCACTTACAAATGAACTCATGTAACACGTTCACACCTGCACAGCAATGACTGGGGAGGCAGTAGCTTTGAAACAGAAAGTACTGATAAGATAGTGCAACCAATAAAAGTTTCAATATAACGGGAGTGTGGATAATTTTTGGTTCACCCTCGTACATTCTTCTCAAGTATACACGGGACATTCTCTAGGATAGGCCATACACTATCTAAGCCACAAAATAAGTCTCAAAAATTTAAAAGGACCAAAACAGTACAAAGTATATCCTCTAATAATGGAATAAAATTAGAAATTAATAACAAAAAATGAGAAACTACAATTATGTGGAAACTCAAACAACATACTCCTAAATAACCAATGAGTTCAGTAATCAAAAGGTAAATGAGAAAATACTGAGATGAAAGAAAATGAAGGCAAAATATAATGAAATTTATATGATGCAGTAAAAGCAGAGGATTAGAGGGAAATTTATAGCTGTACATGCCAATATTGAAAAAGAAGAAAGATCTCACATCAATAACCTAAACTTACATGAAAGACACTGGAAAAAGAAGAATGAACTAAACCTAAAGCAAGCAGAAGGAAGGAAATAGTAAATATTAAAGTGAAAATAAATAAAACATGCAATAGAAAAACAATAGAGAAAACGAAATCAAAAGTTGATTCTTTGAATAGATTAATAAAATTGACAAACCTTTAGCTAGATTGACCAAGAATATCAAGTGGGAAGACTCAAATTACTAAGAGCAAAAATGAAAATGTGGACATTACTACTGATCTTATAGAAATAAAAAGGATTATAAGAGACACTATGAACAACTGTATGCCAATAAGCTAGATGAAATGAGCAAATTCCTAGAAAAATCCAAACTACCAAAACCGATTCAAGAAGAAAGAGACATTCTAAAAAAAACTATAAGTAGACATTGAATTAATAATCAAAAAGCTGCCTACAAAAGAGAAACAAAAACAAAAACAAAACAAAACAAAAAACCCAGTACAGATGGTTTTACTGCTGATTACTAGCAAACATTTACAAGACTTAATACCAATTCACAAATTCTTCCAAAAACTAGAAGAGGAGGAAACACTTTTGAATTCATTCTATGAGACCAGTATTACTCTGAGACCAAAACCAAAGACAACACAAGAAAACTACAGACCAATATGCTTACATGACTTTATGGACACCCTGTAGGAAGAAAGAGGAAAAAATACAAAAACAGTAGAAAACCTTTTTTTTTCCTAGCATTTAGATTTTATACTTTGTGTATATACACATGTCAAAACTTGTCAAATTATATACTTTAAATATGTGTAGCATATTGTATATCAATCATATCTCAATAAAGCTGTTAAAAATAGCTGAAATACAATCCTGTTAAAATTTTATCATTGCTGATCCAGAGAAGTAACCACAACTGTCAAAATTTTAATGTAACCAATTAATAACTGAAATTTGAGTTGCTTTGGCTAATGTGAAGTAGCTATTTCTTACTAATAAGTTAGCTGACAGGCAAGCAAACAGGAACATCAAGGGATCTGAGATCAAGCTGTTAATTTACTGTTTAAATTATAGTTTGGAGCTTTAAAATTAAAATTTTTTTTGCTCCTAACATCAATAAAGCTTATTAACTAGGAAAAGTCTTATTATCCAGAAATGGAAAGGGTCGAAAAAAGGGGTCATTTAGATTAAATTCCAGTTAGTTTGGATTGGTTTTCTGTTGGACTGGTCCACAAGCAATGCAGCATTCCAGAGCTATGGAATCTTTGCCACTCTTACTCCTCCTTCAAAAAATGAATGTGGGGAAAAGGGAAAGGAAGCCTCTTTTGTAGGCATTTCTAGCAGAACCTTTTTTTCCTCTTCTATTTTTATGCTTATGTGATATTGTTTTAATTGAGTCAGACTTACCCAGACTCCAAGTCACTTTTTGTTTCTAAATTGAGCTACTATGGAAGATGAGTTTACACTTAACCCTTATTAGGGGAAGCTTTAGCAGTACACACTAGTAGTTCCCAAAAACTTTGGGACCAAAGACAGCTCGGATTTGTTATTTCTATTTTGTTCTTAAATCCTTCTTGCTGCAATATAACTGACTAATTCTTGTCTGAGAGCCCAAAGGTGCTTGTGACTAAAACGTACAGGGCAATTTTAGAAGCATGATTTCACTTGCTAAGAATATAATGGTTAAGTCTCTCCATTCAAGAAGCCCAGCCAAACCCTATTCCCCTAATTAGAGCTAAACACCAACACTATGTGACAGCAGCATTTACTCACTGATACATAAAATTTACATAATTTTAGAGAAAAAAAAAGGATACCTGCGTTTTGAATTCCAGAATGTTATTTCCCGGATTAATTCTGCCCAGCAATATCAGATCCTTTATCTGCATACATTTCTTTTTAGGAGTTGTGCTGTAGTTTGAAGGATTTTTTATAGTGTGTTGACGGCCAGACCCAGAGGAGGAAGAGCTCTGACTATAATTTGCGTGTGGAACAGCAAGAGCTGATTTTTTAAGATAAGGTTTCACCTGATGCCCAGTATCACTGCCAAACACATCAAATCCTTGATGTGCCGGGGATTCTGATGTCCCCCTAAGTGGTTGCTGGGAAGCTGTTTTCCTGTTTCCTTTTTTTGGATCACAATTGGAAAGAGCCTGATCACAAGTAACAGTAGATGGATGGGCATCCCTGTGGGCAAATACACTTGTGGTTTCTGCCATCTTTAATGTGTCAGTTTCTGCTGAAGGACTAAAGAGCTCATGCCCTTTGGCTGTAGTATCTGTAAGATCATTTTCTTTTTGTGAATATCCTGCTTGAGCAATAAAAGAAACAGGTTGGGATTGTAATTTAATCTTCTTAGTGCCATCTGAAAGTCTGGATTTTGATAATGTATCTAAGGTACAGTCATTGACATTTTGTTTAGAATTTAGTTCATTTCCAGAAAATTCTTCCCTTCTCACTGTCTCTGAATTTAGACAAGCATTGCTATTTTGGTTGTCATGCCAGAGTTCCTGAGACAACTGTGTTTCCTGCATGCTTCCACAAACAAGGCTGACAGGAGAAAGTGAACCTGACTGGGGCTGCGCTGAACTTTCCAGGTTGGTAAACTCTTGGCTGTCCTTTTCATTAGAGATTTCTGAGCTCGATGGCAGCTTCTTGGAACTAAGACCAGACAAAGATGTAACATTCTTATAGTTGTGAATTTTCTGGCTTATTTTTTTCTGTTTTTTTGCTACAAGTAAAAGGCTCTTCTGTCTTATGGCCAAGTTGGCTAGTTGTTCTCTCAGGACTCCATGCTTAAATGACTCTATGGACACCCTGTAGGAAGAAACAGAAAGAGGAAAAAATACATAAACGGCAGAAAACTTTTTCTTTTTCTTTTTTTTAGCAATCGTTTAGATTTTATACTTTATACTTTGTGTCAATTTAAATTTAATCAGCCCAAAGTACCCAAGAGTCTATCTTTGCAATGATTATTCTTTGAGAGGAAACTGCTGCTTTACTTGAGGTAAATAAGTTTGCCTTTTTTTAGGAGGTGACAGTGTGGTTATCCACATTTATATTCACATCATTATTTATCAGTTGTGAGTCAGCCCTAAAAGAGAAACAAAACTTGAGTTGTTTATCTAGGTATCTACTAGTCCTTTAGTTGGAAGGTATCAATTGATGGCCAAGGAGCAACACCATTCTTTAAGTTTGGAATCTGCTTACTTGTTTACAGTGAAATACTGTATCAGGTAGTAAAATCTGGAGGATTTTCCCTTAGCTATGGAGGACTGAGATTGTTTTGTGAATAATTATAAGTAAGCTAGACATGAGAAATGTCAATTCAAGTAATTATTGCATTGGGTTGGCCAAAAAATTCATTTGGGTTTTTCCACAAGATGTTATAGAAAAATGCAAATGAACTTTTTGGCCAACCCCATAATTGTACTTTGAATCTGTAGCGAAGTACTTTGAAATCCAGAAGGACTATGCAGAGATGCATTATTCTGTGTGCCCTCCCCAAACCAAGTCTCTCAGGAGCTTGAGGACTGAATGGGAGGAAATTGGCTCATCCACACCTGTCTTTTGGTTATACTCACCTCCTCCACACTCATCTTCAGGATATGGACACTTTGTTTCTAGTAGCTCTCAAACTTTTTGGTTTCAGGACTTTTTTAAACACTTAAAAATTATTGAGGAATCAGAAGAGCTTTGTTTATATGGGTTATATCTATCAATAGTTACTGTTTTGGAAAATAAAACTGAAAAAATTTTAAAACATAAGACTACCCAAGTGCACATTCCATTAGCTATTAGAGTGATGATATCACACACCATGTGGCCTCTAGAAAATTCCATTGTACACTTACGAGAAAATGAGAGCAAAAGAGGGCAAATAACATCTTAATATTATTATAAAAAATGGTTTTGACTTCTTGGACCCCTTGAAATTGTCTCAGGGACCCTCAGGGACTATCTTTTAAGAGCAGCTGTTTTAAGAGAAAGCAGTAGTATAGTTATTTCTCTCTCCTAACACAGTTTGGAGTTGTTGGTACTGAACTCCAAACCTACTGGATGTCAAAGCAAGTAGTAGATGTAAGTGGAAGAAGCATCAAGAAGAAATCAGATTAGCAAATAACTGGTAGTATAAAATGCAAGAAGCTAGATGATAGAGGAGAAGAAAAAAGAAATTAATACCACATTTAAAACTATGTGAAACAAAGAGTTCAGACAGAAAATAAAAGTGCTCTTTAGATTACAAGATTTGAGGCTAACAGCAACATTAATAAGACACACATATATAATGGAATGTTATTCAGCCATAAAAAAGAAATCCTGCCATTTGTGACAACATGGATGGATCTTGAGAGCGTTATACTGAGTGAAACAAATCAGACAGAGAAAGACAAATACTGTGTGATCTTACTTATATTTGGAAGCTAAACAAAACAAAAAGTCCTAGATAACAGAGAACAGCCTGGCGGCTGGTGGAGGTGGAGGTGGCAGGTGGGTGAAATGGGTGAAAGTAATCAAAAGGTATAAATTTCCAGTTATGAAGTAAACAAGGCATGGGAGTGTAATATGTAGTATGGTGACTATAGTTGATAATACTGTATTATATATATTTGAAAGTTGCTAAGAGAGTAGACTTTAAAAATTCTCATCACAAGGAAAAAGAAAAAAAGGAATAGAAAAACTAATAAAAAATAATGCCCAAACAAGAAAAAAATATATAACAAATTTCTCAAAAAAAGGATAAGAGGTATATAGTCAATACAATCAGGATAAAACTCTTAAAGGATCCTGAGAATTTAGAAGTACACAAAACCACAAAATATGCATGATTAAACTGCTTAGAAGAACAACACTTGTGATAGCATAAAAGAAAAAATTTTAATGTGAAAAATGTGAGCTTACTAAGGAAAGAAATTTACTTACGGGATTCATGACTAGAAAGGCTTTCATAAAATTCATGGCTGCAGACAACTTTTTAAGATAGTAAAATGTTCTTTTCTGAACATTTCAACTAATAAGTAGAAAAATATCTCTCTAGGAAGTATAATTCCTCATGGAGGTAATAGATTAGATGACCTCATAAAGTCCTTTTCTGGTCCTAAGCAAGAAATTCTAGGCCTATTGTAGATAAAAATAGATAAGTTCTGAAAACTCTAAAGCATTCCTATTTGTTTTTCACTCACCTGTATTTTTTAGCTAGATCATCCCTTTCTGCCTTCTGTTTGGCAAGCACATTGTCCATAACCTCCTTTATCTCTAACATCTTATCAATATATTGCTCTAGAAACATGGTAGTAAAATAAAAACAGTTAATTGAGAGATAACAAATATTAAATTTGGTCACACAGGACTTAGCTTTACTGCTAATTAAAAAGCCATTATTTTCCTAGGAATTATGTCACTCTATGGGAGTACCCTGAAGCATACAAGTAAGAACGTGGTACCAAGAAGGAGCAGACCAGACTGAGTTCTAATCCTGCTATCCCACTGACTAAGTTTTGTGAACCTGGGCAAGTTATTGACCTCTCTGGTCAGCTTCCTTACCTGTGAAATGAGGGTAGTAAAGGAAAATATCTAGGAAGATATTTTGTCTGTTAAAATTATTTATTTTTTAAAATACAAAAGGAATACATTGTCAATGTGAAGAAAATTTTCAAATAATATGAACGTTTACAGAGAATAAAAGCCAAATAATATTCCACTCAACCACTCCTTCTCCTCAATATTTCACTCCATGAAAGAGACTGCTATTAAGACTTTGGTAGGGGTGTTTGTGTGTGTGTGTGTGTGTGTAAACTTCACAATGTATTTATTTAATATATCGTTCTATATTATATTAATACTGTACATCAGTGGTCCCCGACCTTTTTGGCACCAGGGACTGGTTTCACGGAAGACAATTTTTCCACAGATGGCGGGGGTGGGGGGGGTGGGGGGGGGTGGATATGGTTCAGGCGGTAATGCGAGTGATGGGGAGTGACCGATGAAGCTTTGCTGGCTTGCCCACTGCTCACCTCCTGCTATATGACCCAGTTCCTAATAGGCTGCAGACTCGTACCAGTCCGTGACCTGGAGGTTGGGGAACCCTGCTATATATAACTATTTATTATATGTACTTAAAAATAAGAATCACGCTATCAGTGTTTGTTCTTTACACTTAACACTTAGGGCTATATGCTATCTAAAGTCACTTATAGATCTATATAAAATTACTTTTATAATAATTAATTAAATTTTTCCTACTTTCTTCTGTTGCTTCCCAAGTAAAGGCATCATGACTTCCCCATCACAAATTCACAGGATTTACATGTAAATGTCAATTATATCCAAACCCAGATTCTCAAATAGGAAATTTCACTTAGATGAATACATTTTATTTCTTTTAAGCTACTTACTATTCATTTCATTTTTGGCTTTGTTTCTTAAGCTTTTTCCTAATTTTTTTACACCAGTGCATATTTTTCTAGATAATTTAACTAGACATAATCAGTGGTGAAAAATGACATGAAGTTCATAGTTGGAATTTGCTCCAGAACCACCCTCTGCAAATCAGACAAATGATTTGCTAAGTATAGAGTCAGTGTTCCCAGGCTAATTTCTACCTCCCCTATGGCAAAAGATTGGTTTCACAATGTTATGCATGTGCTAACAAAGGGGAGAAACTTGTACAATAATGAAGAATTTTTTAGCACATTGGACACTTTAATAAAAGACATTTATTTACATTATTTATGTACCCTGTTACATTTGGGTTTTCTAACTGAATTTTAAACCACAGGTAAAAATAACATTAACAAAGTAACCTAAAACATTCCATATATTTCTGTAAGAACAGATATAAAGATATTTTACGGAGAAAAAGATGGCGGCGAAGTAGAGAGACGTGGAGTGCATCCCTTTCCACAGATGCATTGGGAATGCACGGAAGGACACAGTAATTCCCACAGAGAACCAGCTGAACACCAGCAGACGGCCTCGGACACCAGAAAGGGCTGCGGGGAGCCCGACATAGCCGGTAGGGAGGCATCTACGAGGGCTCAAAGAGGGTGAAGTGGCGGAGCTGTGGCAGATGGGAGGGAGTGAGAAACATACGGAGGGTCCGCAGCGCAGCTCAGCGTTCCCGGACCGAGACATCGATCCGTGGCTGAACGGAGGGTCCGGGAGCGGGAGCGTGGGAACCGGAGAGCTGGTTCAGGGGGAGAAACATTGTTGCCGGTAGGGTGACAGACCAAGAGGACAGGAGGGAGGAGGTCCGCGGAGAGGAGTGCCCGTCCCTGAGAGCTGCCTGGCCATGATGGCGGCTGGAGGCTGCAGGCTCACTGGCGGGGGGGAAGAGCCGCACGCATAGCCTCTCCCTCTCTTTCGGCGCCTCTGCAACAGGCAGTGGAGAGACGCCCTGCGGGCCACCTAAGGCGCTCAGGGATAACAAGCACCCTCAGGTGCTCGGGCGGGGCTAGATTAAAACCCCTTGCAACGCCAGCAGCAGGGAGGCTGCTGAGAGAAAAAAAAAAAAAAACAACAGCATCAATAAGAAAAAAAACCCCTAGAGAGCCCCAACTCTAAGACTTTCTGTTTACACCTGAGCCACCAGCGCCCTCTGCAACAGGCACCTCCAAGCCTGACTGAAACAACAGTGTGCCACTGCTCACTCACTCCCAGGAGAAGGAGCCACTATTGTACCCTCTCCCTCCCCATACACCAATGCTTACAGACAAAAAATAAAGGAACCTCTGCTGGTCACAGAATAACGCAAAAAAAAAAAAAAAACCCAAGGCAAGGAGAAGGACACTTACAGCTGAGACGCTAAGGAAACAGAAATAGTAGTATCAATACCTATTGAACTGGTCCATTCTGGGATCAGTTCTGGATTTTTTTTTTTTCTTTCTCTCTCTCTCTCTCTTTTTTTTTTTTTTTTTTGGATTTATTAAATATGATCTTAGCCCTAAGGGATCTACAAGTTTTATAACATAATTTTTTAATGATATTTTTTATTCTTTTTTTTTTTTTTTTTTTGCCTTTTTATATACTTCTATATCTAGCTAAGTTTTTGGTAGTACGGACAAAATATCTCTCATATTTTCCTCTCATCCCTATTTTTTTATACATTTCTATTCTTTTATTTTTATTTGCATATTTCCAACCACAGTACGCTCTTCTGTTTCCCTTTCTTCCAGCCTTTTTAAGTTTATTTTATCTTAACATACTTATAAGCAACACTATCGGTCTGCTCAGACTCCTTGCTCTATTCTCCAGATGACGCACTGCCTTGGTATTTAATATTAGGCTTTTGTCTTTATCTTAGTTCTTAGTACAGTTGTCTAATTACATTCTGAGAATCTCCATTCTCTCTGGTGGTACTCCAGCTCTTTTCTGTATTTGATCCTAGCTTACAAAATCTCCCTGGATTGATGTTTGTAGGTGTAGGGTGTTATTTGTTGTTTGTTTGCTTTTGCTTTTGTCTCTGATTTGTTCTGTTTCAGTTGTCAATTTCTGTTGGGTTTCTCTTTGAATATCTGATAGCACACTGGGGTTCTGTCAGGTCTTTCTAGAGCCTTATGTCCTAACGGATTCAGTAATTGTGCGTCTTATATATGTATGTGTTTCCTAGACTTAATATTCGTTTAATCCAATACTTGGACATTAGTCTGAGGCTTGGACAGTCTTCTATAAACACCTCTATCACCAGGACAAGTAACCCCAAAAGTTTGGACAACCATGAGGAAACAAAGAAACACCTTGCAGGCAAAGGAGCAGGAAAAAAACCCACAAGACCAAATAAATGAAGAGGAAATAGGAAAAATGCCTGAAAAAGAATTTAGAGTAATGATAGTAAAAATGATACAAAATCTTGATAACAAAATAGAGAAAGTACAAGAAACAGTTCATAAGACCTCAGAAAAACAAACAGCAATGGATAACAAAATAACTGAAATTAAAAATACTCTAGATGCTATAACCAGCAGAATGACTGAGGCAGAAGAACGAATAAGTGAGTTGGAAGATAGAATGGGGGAAATAACTGCCACAGAGCAGGAAAAAGAAAAAAGAATAAAAAGAATAGAAGACAGTCTCAGAGACCTCAGTGATAACCTTAAACGTACCAACATTCGAATTATAGGCATCCCAGAAGAAAAAGAAAACAAGAAAGGGTCTGAGAAAATATTTGAAGAGGTTATAGTGGAAAATTTCCCCAACATGGGAAAGGAAATAATTCACCAAGTCCAAGAAGCACAGAGAGTCCCATACAGAATAAACCCAAGGAGAAATACACCAAGACATATATTAATCAAACTAACGACAATTAAACACAAAGAAAAAATATTAAAAGCAGCAAGAGAAAAGCAACAAACAACATATAAGGGAAAACCCATCAGGATAACAGCTGACCTTTCTACAGAAACTCTGCAGGCCAGAAGGCAATGGCAGGATATACTGAAAGTCCTGAAAGAGAGAAACCTACAGCCAAGAATACTCTACCCAGCAAGAATCTCATTCAGATTTGAGGGAGAAATCAAAAGCTTTCCAGACAAGCAAAAGTTAAGAGAATTCAGCACCACCAAACCAGCCTTACAACAAGTGCTAAAGGAACTTCTCTAAGTAGGAAACACAAGAAAAGGAAAACACCTACAAATACAAACCCAAAACAATTCAGAAAATGGTAATTGGAACACACATGTCAATAATCACTTTAAATGTAAATGGATTAAATGCTCCAACCAAAAGACACACACTGGCTGAATGGATACAAAAACAAGACCCTTCTATATGCTGCCTACAAGAAACCCACTTCAGACCAAGGGATACATATAGACTGAAAGTAAAGGGATGGAAAAAGATATTCCATGCAAATGGAAGTCAAAAGAAAGCTGGAGTAGCAATACTCATATCAGACAAATTAGACTTGAAAGTAAAGACTATTAAAAGAGACAAGGAAGGACACTACATAATGATCAAGGGATCCATTCAAGAAGAACATATCACAATGGTAAATATCTATGCCCCCAATATAGGAGCACCTCAATACATAAAGCAAATGCTAACAGCTATAAAAGGGGACATCGACAGGAACACAATAATAGTGGGAGACTTGAACACCCCACTTACGTCCATGGACAGATCATCCAAACAAAAAATAAACAAAGACACACAAGCTTTAAATGACACAATAGACCATCTCGACTTAATTGATATTTATAGGACATTCCATCCAAAAACGACAGACTACACTTTCTTCTCAAGTGCACACGGAACATTTTCCAGGATAGATCACATCTTGGGTCACAAATCAAACCTCAGCAAATTCAAGAAAATTGAAATCATATCAAACATCTTCTCAGACCACAACGCCATGAGACTAGATATCAATTACAGGAAAAAAACTGCAAAAAATACAAACACATGGAGGTTAAACAATTCACTCTTAAACAACCAAGGAATCACTAAAGAAATCAAAGAGGAAATCAAAAAATATCTAGAAACAAATGACAACGAAAACACAACAACCCAAAACCTATGGGATGCAGCAAAAGCAGTTCTAAGACGGAAGTTTATAGCAATACAGTCCTACCTTAAGAAACAAGAAAATGATCGAATAAACAACCTAACCTTACACCTCAAACAACTAGAGAAAGAAGAACAAAGAAACCCCAAAGTGAGCAGAAGGAAAGAAATCATAAAGATCAGAGCAGAAATAAATGAAAAAGAAAGGAAAGAAACCATAAGAAAAATAAATAAAACTAAAAGCTGGTTCTTTGAGAAGATTAACAAAATTGATAAACCATTAGCCAGACTCATCAAGAAAAAAAGGGAGAAGATGCAAATCAACAGAATTAGAAATGAAAAAGGAGAAGTAACAACGGACACCTCAGAAATACAAAACATCATGAGAGACTACTACAAGCAACTATATGCCTATAAATTGGATAACCTGGAAGAAATGGATACATTCTTAGAAAAATACAATCTTCCAAGACTGAACCAGGAAGAAATAGAAACCATGAACAGACCAATCACAAGTACAGAAATTGGGGCAGTGATTAAAAATCTCCCAACACACAAAAGCCCAGGACCAGATGGGTTCACGGGCGAATTCTATCAAACATTTCGAGAAGAGTTAACACCTATCCTTCTCAAACTTTTCCAAAATATTGCAGAAGGCGGAACATTCCCAAACTCATTCTACGAGGCCACCATCACCCTGATACCAAAACCAGGCAAAGATGTCACAAAAAAAGAAAACTACAGACCAATATCACTGATGAATATAGATGCAAAAATCCTCAACAAAATACTAGCTAACAGACTCCAACAGCACATTAAAAAAATCATACACCACGATCAAGTGGGGTTTATCCCTGGGATGCAAGGATTCTTCAATATACGCAAATCAATCAATGTGATACATCATATCAACAAATTGAAGGATAAAAACCATATGATCATTTCAATAGATGCAGAAAAAGCTTTTGACAAAGTTCAACATCCATTTATGATAAAAGCTCTCCAGAAAATGGGCATAGAAGGAAATTACCTCAAAATAATAAAAGCCATATATGAAAAACCAAAAGCCAACATCGTTCTAAATGAGGAAAAACTGGAAGAATCCCCTCTAAGAACAGGAACAAGACAAGGGTGTCCACTCTCACCACTATTATTCAACATAGTTTTGGAAGTTTTAGCCACAGCAATCAGAGAAGAAAAAGAAAGAAAAGGAATCCAAATTGGAAAAGAAGAAGTAAAATTGTCCCTCTTTGCAGATGACATGATATTATATATAGAAAACCCTAAAGACTCTACCAGAAAACTGCTAGCACTCATTGATGAGTTTAGTAAAGTAGCAGGATACAAAATTAATGCACAGAAATCTCTTGCATTCCTATACACTAACAACAGAAGAGCAGAAAGAGAAATTAAGGAAACTCTCCCATTCACCATTGCAACCAAAAGAATAAAATACCTAGGAATAAACCTGCCTAAGGAGGCAAAAGATCTGTATGCAGAAAACTCTAAGACATTGCTGAAAGAAATCAAAGATGACACAAACAGATGGAGGGACATACCATGTTCCTGGATTGGAAGAATCAACATCGTGAAAATGTCTGTACTACCCAAAGCAATTTACAGATTCAATGCAATCCCGATCAAATTACCAATGGCATTTTTCACAGAACTAGAGCAAGAAATCTTACAATTTGTATGGAAATGCAAAAGACCCCGAATAGCCAAAGCAATCTTGAGAAGGAAAAATGAAGTTGGTGGAATCAGGCTTCCTGACTTCAAACTATACTACAAGGCCATAGTGATCAAGACAGTATGGTACTGGCACAAAAATAGAAAGGACGATCAATGGAATAGAATAGAGAACTCACAAGTAAGCCCAAACACATATGGGCACCTTATCTTTGACAAAGGAGGCACAAGTATACAATGGAAAAAAGACAGCCTCTTCAATAAGTGGTGCTGGGAAAATTGGACAGCAACATGTAAAAGAATGAAATTAGAACACTTCCTAACACCATACACAAAAATAAACTCCAAATGGATTAAAGACCTACATGTAAGGCCAGACACGATAAAACTCCTAGAGGAAAACATAGGCAGAACACTCTATGACATCCATCAAAGCAACATCCTTTTTGACCCACCTCCTAGAATCATGGAAATAAAATCAAGAATAAACGAATGGGACCTCATGAAACTTAAAAGCTTTTGCACAGCAAAAGAAACCATAAACAAGACTAAAAGGCAACCCTCAGAATGGGAAAAAATAATTGCCTATGAAACAACGGACAAAGGATTAACCTCCAAAATATACAAGCAGCTCATGAAGCTTCATACCAAAAAAGCAAATAACCCAATCCACAAATGGGCAGAAGACCTAAATAGACATTTCTCCAAAGAAGACATACAGATGGCCAACAAACACATGAAAAGATGCTCAACATCACTCATCATCAGAGAAATGCAAGTCAAAGCCACAATGAGGTATCACCTCACACCAATCAGAATGGCCATCATCACAAAGTCTGGAAACCACAAATGTTGGAGAGGGTGTGGAGAAAAGGGAACTCTCCTGCACTGTTGGTGGGAATGTAAGTTGGTACAGCCACTATGGAAAACAATTTGGAGGTTCCTTAAAAAACTACAAATAGAACTACCATATGATCCAGTAATCCCACTCCTGGGCATCTACCCAAAGAAAACCATAATCCCAAAAGAAACATGTACCATAATGTTTATTGCAGCACTATTTACAATAGCCAGGACATGGAAGCAACCTAAATGCCCATCAACAAATGAATGGATACAGAAGATGTGGCATATATATACAATGGAATATTACTCAGCTATAAAAAGGGATGAGATGGAGCTATATGTCATGAGGTGGATAGAACTACAATCTGTCATACATAGTGAAGTAAGTCAGAAAGAGAAGGGCAAATATTGTATGCTAACTCACATATACGGAATCTAAAAATGGTACTGATGAACTCAGTGACAAGAATAAGGATTCAGATACAGAGAATGGACTGGAGAACTCGAGGTATGGGAGGGGGCGGGGGGTGAAGGGGAAGCTGAGACGAAGCGAGAGAGTAGCACAGACATATATATACTACCAACTGTAAAATAATCAGTGGGAAGTTGTTGTATAACAAAGGGAGTCCAACTCGAGGATGGAAGATGCCTTAGAGGACTGGGATGGGGAGGGTGGGGGGGACTCGAGGGAGGGTGGGAGGGGAGTTGAGGGAGGGAGGGAATACGGGGATATATGTATAAAAACAGATGATTGAACCTGATGTACCCCCCCAAAAAAAATAAAATAAAGTAAAATAAAAAAAAATACTTAGAAGATAAAAAGATATTTTACATGTAACTTGATACTATATACTTATTTATCAAAGAGACAAAATTAATCAACGGTATCTTAGAGAAAACCTAGAAATTGCCCTAATATGTGTAAGATTTTAATACGTGATAACAAGGCATTATAAAACAACGAAGATGAGAGGAATTATTCAACAAACAAGAGGAGGCAAATGGGGTAGTAACATGGGGGAAAGCCCTATTCTATCCTTATACCATATGTGGCAAAGAAATTTCAGATGAATTATAGAGTTAAGATGCTTAGGAAAAATAACATATAAAAGGTTCAAAATAAACACTTTTTTCTGCCTCAATTCAGCTGAGGCACTAAAAATATTTGACATCAAAGTGAATATAAAACATTTATAAGAACAACTTACAAAGAAATGTACAAAAAAAAATTCATTGCTCTTGGATCTCTCAACCAGATCAAAGATAACAAAAGGTGTCAGAATATGGAGGTGATGACTTTGTAAAGCTGTCTCTTTAGAGAGCTGTAGCTTAACTGGGTGAGATTCTCTACTCTGAGCAGCAGAAGTGAAAGTGAGGGCGTTTCTACCCTTTAACTCAAGCCTAAAGGTTAAGAGTGTAACGACTTTCTATTGAACTGACAATGGACTCAAACCTAACTTCCTCTTTGACCTTGAACACCTAGAGGTTGAGACCCTGAAGGGCAGGGAGCTCCCATAGCAGGGCAAAGAGAAAGTTGCTGCTGTGCTAGGAATTAATTTTCCTTCCTTCTAACAGTGGGTTGAAGCAGCCAGGATCTTGAAGACCGTGTGGAGACTGCTCTGTGGTCCTGCTTATGAGGGTTTGTACCTAAGGGTTACAATCTGTGTAAGGTGGACCACAGGAAAAAAAAGAAGCTGAGAGGAGACTGAGAGGGGCCAGGGAAAGAAAAATGTGCACTGTCACATCATGGGAGCTATGTAGAAGTTTTAGAAGAGCCTCAGAAATTTTGCTTTGAAGAAACTTAGTTTTAAACAACTGCAAAAGAGCGATGGTGCCAACTGCAGTCAGGACTTGATCACCAGCCAAGAACTCTAGAGTCCTATTGCCTTACCTCTCTCCCCTAAATGGGCAATGAGACCAAAAAAACGGATCATGATTAGAATAATCATGGTGATAACAGAATCACGATTATAACAGAATAAAATTAAGCTACAAAGCCTGGGGGTGGGGAGGGGAGAGGAGAAAATTTTCTAATCTTAGAAGCATTAAAAGAAGCAGCAAAGAGGCTGATCTATTCTACTGTAACAGGGAAGAGCTACATTGGACATCATGTTAGATCTGTTTCTTTGATTTTAACCTCTGCTTTTCCCTCAATTTGTTATTATAATCATATACGATGGCCTGCCTCAGGGAGCACTGGCCTTCTGCCTGAATGTTAGGGGAAGAAACTTCCTTGCCTCTTTTAGTCTCTGGTGGCTGCAGGAATTCCTTGGCTTGCGGCTGCATCACTTCAGTCTCTGCCGCCATCTTCACATGGCCTCTCCTTCTCTCTGTGTCCCTCCCTGTGTGTGTGTCTCTCTTTTTTTTTTATTTTTAATAAATTTATTTATTTATTTTATTGGCTGTGTTGGGTCTTTTTTGCTGTGCACAGGCTTTCTTTAGTTGTGGTGAGTGGGGGCTACTCTTCATTGTGGTGCGTGGGCTCCTCATTGCTGTGGCTTCTCTTGTTGTGGAGCACGGGCTCTAGGCACGTGGGCTTCAGTAGTTGCAGCATATGGACTCAACAGTTGTGGCTCATGGGCTCTAGAGCACAGGCTCAATAGTTGTGGCGCATGGGCTCTAAAGTGCAGGCTCAACAGTTGTGGCACACAGGCTTAGTTGCTCCGCAGCATGTGGGATCTTCCTGGAGCAGGGATCGAACCCGTGTCCCCTGCATTGGCAGGCAGATTCTTAACCACTGCACCACCTAGGAAGCCCCCTGTGTGTCTCTTATATGGACACTTGTCATCGGATTTAGAGCCCATTTGGAAAATCCAAGATAAATCTCATGTCAAGATCTTTAATTATATCTGTAAAGACACCCCCCCCGCAAAAAAAAAGTCACATTCATAGATTCTGGGGCTTAGAATGCAGACATATTTTGAGGGGAGGGCACCTTCAACCCCACTGCATTCCTATTTTGAACTGTATGAAAAGTTTAGTTTTGTCTATTCTTGAACTTTATAAAAATGGAATCATACTTATAACCCCCCAATCAAAGTTGAGCATGAGTACATATTTACCTGCATCTTCAGGGGTTCTTATTTCAAACTCTAATAAATTTTCTTGTTTTTCTTGTATATCTTGTAGAATGGCACTGATGGTCTGATGCTATCAGATAAAATATTAAAAACTTCATTATAAGAAGGTAGATGTTTTTCTCTGATATGCAATTGACAAAGGCACAATAAAAGTGCTATAGAAAGTGCCACTAAAAATGCTCATTTCACTTTATGTTCCAAATGTACTCAGGCTTTGTTTAAACTTAATTGTATATATATTGCATATTTGGGGAAAAAATTAAACCTAAATATATCTTGATTTATGTAGCAGATCTGCTCCTGGAAAAAAGAATGTAAGAGTAGCAACCATACAAAGTATCTCTATTTGTCAATGACTTCTGTTATACGCACAGGAGAAAACAACAACTCAGCATACAATATTTAAAGATATATATGCAACAAGTTCACATTAAGGCTTTATGACTATCATTATACACTATTAAAATTTCACACACAGTCTTAGAAATACAAAAGACTCTCGAAAACTCACAAAGGGGATTTAAAACCACCTCTTTATGGACTTGTCAGTATTAATATTCCTGCCTCAAATGCCTTCAATGTATTCTGCCCCGATCTCTCTCTTTCTTATAAGAGATGGAACTGTGGAGTGTACTCTGGAACCAGACGGCTTGGGTTTGAATTCCGGCTTCATGTCTTCCTAGCTGGGTTACTATAGCAAGTTAATTATCCTCTCCTTGTCTGAACTGAGTAACACACAGAAAATGCTGGACAGTGCCAGCACCTAGTAAAAGCTCAATAAATACTGCTTATTATTATTAAATTAAACCAATCTCACACATGAAGCCCCTGACTAATCCATACTGATTTCTCCTTTCTCAGAATTACTTAAGAATTTTAGTGCTACAGAAGTTACCATTAACATGTATAATGTCTTGTACATTATATTTCCTCCATCAAAATAATGAGATCTTGTAGGCAGGAGCATGGCTTTCATATTTGTATATGGTTTCCACACTGCTGGATATACAGTTGTTGCTCAATAAATGACAACTGATGGACTGACTCATATTATGCATCCTTTAATATATTCTCAATACACATTCATTTTTAAAACACATAGGCCCTCAAAGCCTTGTGAAGTATGTTGCTTCAAGTTTTACTTTGGTGCCCATGAGGGATATGGAAAATGCACATAATAAAACCATCCAGTTATCTGGAAAGCAATCTCACTGCTATCATTTATGACATGCATCAAAGTGAAACCACAAAACATAAATATGCAACACAAACAAATAAAATTTATCTCTGTTTACACTGAATAGCTACGGTTATAAAGCAAACTAAAGGTCTGAATTTGTGCCCAGACTAAGCCTCTACCTACCGGTTGGGATAAAGAAAACATCTTTTGGTGCCGACTTTCCTTTCTGTTTTGTCTCATATTGTGGATGCAGTCTTGTCCACCACGGGCCATAACTTTTCACTCCACACCAGCTCCACATTTTACCATGAAGGGTCAGTAAAACCCTCCCTCCAAGATCCCCCTTCTTAGTCCTTCATTACTACATGTTCATCTTATAAAACAATCAAACAAACACACACGCCTAACCTAGGATCTGTCTTTGGAATAAGCAACTCATAGACAGTTTACATTGTACTTACTGTAAAGCTTCACTATGATTTTATTCCAGATTTATAACTTTTACTACGGCAGGATCATCTTTGCCTCTGACATCCCTTTTACAGTTTTGTATATTAAAGCATAGTGGTTAGGACACAGGCTCTGGAGTCAGATTGCCTGGAGTTTAATTCTGCCACTGCTACTTAATAGAAAAGTAATTTTGGATTACCGTTTCTTATTTTAGCTTCCTTACCTGTAATGAGGGAGGTAATGATATTAATAGAAACTACCTAGGAGGGTTATTATGAAGACTAAATGAGTTAATATAAAGCACTTAAAGGGGAACTTACCATATAATAAATACGCAGTGAATGCCAACTATTAGCATTATTATTTTTTTTACTTCTGTACTCATTCTGTATGGAGGCAGAGGAGGCTGCCAGTATGCTGTGATTTGAAGGTGTTAGAAGGTAGCACCAAACTAAAATCATCTCATTTCCTTTGCACCTGGCCATAGAGTCACCACCCATGCCCCGCCCCCTCAATATGGTTTGAAATTTTCAACGTTCAAAAACAATTTTATATTTACAAAAGACAAACCCCCTTAATGATTTTAATGTCTGCATATTTAAGTTTTTTTTCTTTTTTTTTAAAGTTGGGTTGGTTTTCATTAAACTCTTATATCCATTATACTTCTCTGTGGCTCAGCATTTAAAATGATATACATTATTCCTGAAGCAAATACCCATATAGTTAATAGGGTAACTTTTCTATAATGTTTTAATCTTTACATGAAAATATACCTTAAAGATACTAATGGTTAATATGGTGAACTGAGCTGATACAGAAGGACCCCAGTCTACTCCAAACACATGGAAAAATACATTAGACAAAATACAATAAAATTTAACCACCCGCCCCCAGCTAAGATTGGAAAAAGAAAGCGATATAAAATGAAGCTAGTAGCAGCCCATGAGGGATATGGAACAAACATAGGTATTAGAGATTAGGGTCTGGGTTTTTAATGCCTACAAGACACAGGCGATAGGCCTCAGGGCCACATGAGGAAGGAGTTAGAATGGAGTCCCTACATAAAGCTAGTGACCTTGTGTGGGTGTCCTTTAGCTTAAATAAAAATTAGAAAAAACTCTACTTGTCACCCACCCAAGGCTTCGGGTAGAAAATTAGAGATCAAAGGATATTGCCCAGAATACAGTGCAGAGAGTTAAAGAGATGGAAAATATGAAAAAGATATACAGAGACTGGTCTAACAGCCATCTAAAAATGAGTTCCAAAAAAGGAGAATACTGAGAATGGAAGAGAGGTAATATTCAAAGATATAAGGGCTGAGAGTTTCCAGAATACAAATGAGAAATGTGTCTTCAGATTAAAGGAGCATGTCTAGTCCTGAGTACAATTAATTAAAACCACATCCGCATTTAAACATAACCTAGTGAAACTGCAGAATATAAAAGAAAAATCTTAAAAACTGTAAGCTTAAAAGACATATTATCTACAAGCGAATGACAATTAGATTGACAATTAAGTTTTCATTCATTACAAGAGATACCAGGAACAATGTAAAATATTTTTGAAATGCTGAGGCAAATACAATTTAGTTTGAATACCATTTAAAACATTCAAGGTATAAAATAGTTGATTAATCATAGTTTAGTTTCAATGAATAATATTTTCTCCTTTACACTGATTAACAAAAAATGTTAGGGAAGTCTAATCAACAAATACAGTCTTACTCAAAATAATATTTCATTGAGGATGCTACTTTGCTTAAGAAGTTAGTATCTAGTAAGCTGTGTGTTTTAATAAAACTACGAAATTCATCTCATAAATTAATATATGTGCAACTACTATGTTATCTTTCAAAAATATACCTTCACATAAGGGATTTCACATATGGCAAACACTATCACTATAAACCATGTGGGATCCACCTTGGTTAAACCAGGTTTCTTTCCTCTTCTCTGTCTGGGTTCCAGGGTCTTTTCTACCTAGTACGTATCCTAGATACTTTTTGGAAGTGGGCGGGTAAAGACACACTATGACAGTGACACTGCCTGTAGGATAAGAAGTAGCCAAATCTAGATGTAAAGGATAGCAGCTAAACTATAATTCTGTGTTCAATGCAGATAATGGAGAATTAACTATACACCATATTTTCTTGGTTCACTCTGCTCAATTATGCTATATTATTTTCTTATGATAATAAACATTTTCAACCTGTATGTCTTTAAAATGGAAAGACCGCTGCCAATAGCCAATGGCTGGCTGGCCCAAAGAATAGCATTTTCTAGGCTGAAGAACAAAAGGATTTCAACTTCACTCACCATGGCAAGGTTTTCTTTTGTTTTTTCTTGGTGTGAAACAGAACGTCTATCAACAGTTTTGTAGTCATCACAAAAACACTGTTTATGTCTTTTTGCCCGGACAGCAGGAATTTTTACTTTAAAACATAAAATTAGAAAATATAATATGAATGTGTAAAAATTTAGTATTTTATCAGTTGTAATGGTGACAGAAACAGGAAGGGTAAATTAAGTCTATAATTACTATGATATCTTAACATTGGTCAGCTCCTCATTATTTACTATCAATTGACTAATTACAGCTAAGATTTGCTGAATACTTATCACATGCTGGATACCAAACTCTCTTCCTGAATCATCTTATTTAAACTTCATATGAACCCATGAGGTAGGTAGTTAATTTCATCTATTTTACAGAAGAGGTATGTGAAACCTATCGGGCTTCAAGAAGTTGTCTAATGTCACACAGCTAGTACTGAAACCAGATCTGATTTCAAGTTCCTGCTCTTAACTAGTATGTCTATAATTCACTGTCTCTGTAAAATTCTCTGTGAACCTTCTGCCATTCTGGATTCCCTTTCTCCATATATGGGTACCCTGTACCCCTTGTTCTGTTGGGGAACCTGACCAAGGAAATGTATATACAAGAAACAACACAAAAGTGGGAATAGATACAGCACTTTATAGCAGAGTGCCCAACAACTCCAAATATGGCTGTGAAGAGGGAAAGAGACATGCCTGGGGCTTTAAGAAAGTCCCTGACCCCATGGACTTAGCATATGGTAGCAGGCAAAGAAAAGGTGATTTGTGTGTCAGTCTCTTGACTTTGACCTACATGTGATCTACCTCATTAGCAAAACAGGACACAACGATCATCCTCGCCTCTCACCAATCATATTAGTAATAACGATTCCTCCCTTGAAAACAAACAGTTGGTAAAGATAGTGGTAGGCTGGGGGAAAAGTGTGTCACAGGGGTTCTCTTTCCAATATTCTCCCTCATAGAGTGGACAGATAAGTTCCTGGCTTTCTTCTTCTACGAGTCAAGGCTCAAGCATGAAGGAAAAGGAAGAACAATCCCCTCTCCTCAAAACTGCTGAAGCTGTGTTTAACTGCCTGTTTTCTGGTTTATCTCCTCACAAGACTGGAAGCTCCTCTTGGGCAAGTGCCTGGTTTGTACAGCAAATGTGCTCAACAGATGTATGTTTTCTAAACTTAGTGTTCACTAAATGCTTCTTTCTTTCTTTCTTTTTTTTAAAACACATCCATCACCTTACATTGTTACTCTGTGTGTGTGTGTGTGTGTGTGTGTGTGTGTGTGTGTGTGTGTGTGTGTATTGATGAGAACATTGAAGATTTACTCTCTTGGCAAATTTCAAGTATACAATTTATTATTATAAACTGTAATCATCATCTTATACATTAGCTCCCCAGAACTAATTCATCTTATATGTGAAAGTTTGTACTCTTTGATCAATATTTCCCTATCTCTTCCTCCCCACCCACTCCCCCAAGCCCTTGGCAACCACCATTCAACTAGCTACCTGGTTCTCTGAGCTTGACTTTTTTAGGTTCCACATGTAAGTGACACCATAAAGACTTCGCCTTGCTGTGTCTTTCTATGCTTATTTCACTTAGCATAACATTCTCCAGGTTCATCTATGTTGCCACAAATGGCAGGATTAAATGCTTATTTCTTATAGATAACTCATTATATTATTTAAGTGCAAACTACTGCTAAAAAACGGTTCACAAAATTTACCTGACTATGTATTCCCTTGAAATATTCTTTCCACTGTAATATATTACACATACACTCACATATATATAAGCATAATATATTTGCATAACAAATTCATTTTCTAGCATTAGAATATTAGTCTTGAAAAGTTGGCATCAATCCAGCTTTTGCATCATTACAAATTTTGAAGTAATGGAATCTTAGTTGCAACTTTAGAAGTATAATGCCATCCTTTTCCAGTCCCACCATAAGTAAACCAATCTGCATAGTTTTAGTAACATCTCCGTCTCAAATCCAGTATTACAAGAGATTAATGTTTGCTTAATGAATGATATGTGCTTTGTTTCAACAGATAATTCCAATACAAAAGGACCATATAATATATAAATTAAACAAAGTTGAAAATGCTATTTCTAAAAATAAATGATTTTCAAGAGTTTAATACATATACAAAACATTTATCCCTAGTTATGAAACAATTAACACAAATCTGAAGATTTTCTTTTTCTAAACAG
This sequence comes from Hippopotamus amphibius kiboko, assembly GCF_030028045.1. Classification (NCBI taxonomy): domain Eukaryota; kingdom Metazoa; phylum Chordata; class Mammalia; order Artiodactyla; family Hippopotamidae; genus Hippopotamus; species Hippopotamus amphibius. The sequence continues at coordinate 217,602,796 of NC_080186.1, read as the reverse complement.
AGGTATACACCTGTATAAAATAGTAAGCAACACTGAAATACATACCAGTGACTACAGCATTACTCTCATCTCTCTTATCAGTCTCAATAGCACCATAAGATTTTAGCAGCTCTTTCATGTTTTCATCATCTGCTTCATCCAAAGCAGTCTTCTGCTTTTGATCCTTTTGATTAGGGTTTGCTCCATGTTGTAGTAGAATCTCAGCTGCCTAGAAGATATTTTTCCAAAGTTATCTCTACAGACACCTAAGATCAATAATTTCTGCTTTCGTTATAAGACACCACTACCAAGTATTAAAAGTTATCAAAAAAAATTTTTTTTCAAGCTCTGACCAAGAAAATTTTGATTAAATTTGAAATGACAACTGTAAACTGATCACTGATTTGGCCTGATCTGTCCTCACAGGAGAACCAAACACGATGACATGAAAGTACCTGATATGCTGCCTTCACTATTGAAGAGGCAGACTTACGTAGACTGATGTGCAAAAGGATTTACTCTATCTCTTTAACACTGCCCTTTGTCCTCCCCTAAGCTGCTGGAAGATAGGGCGGAGAAGGGAGTAAGTATCATTTCAGGATTGTAGTATATTATACATTGTACTATAAATTGCCATCAGACACAGTTGAATAAAGTTTCATTTGAACTATATTTCAGGTATGTTACTTGTTTAGGAGGTTTGATAAGCTAGCCTGGGAACCTAATGTCCATTCTAATATTCTCTATGCAAACATACTATGTTTACGAAATAGATGACATAGTCACACAATGTTAATAAGATGAAAAAGAAACAGAAATAATCTACTCCAATCTTTTAAAGAAGAGAAAACTGAGGTCAAAGGTAAATGTTGTGACATATTTAGGGCAAAATTTTCTATTATAAATAATGCTTCCCTGAATAACTCAAAGTTGTGTATTAGAAGTAAGTTTATAACTCATCAAAGTTAAAGACCATCACTAATTAGTTGACAGTATAAGTCAACTAGTAGAAAACAGTCAGTGATTCCATCTGCACAAGGCAAGCGACTCAAAGCACTGAAAAACCTTTCGATTAGGAGAAATGGTCAATATTTTGTTAAAATAAAGATACGCATATGTGCTAGCAGCTTTTCTCTTTCTACTTGTGCCCAGGTGTGGAGAAGCAGAAAAATTTAGGAGCAAATATAAATGGGCCAGTAGAAATAATAAGGATAGCTCCTTATTTGTTCTATCAGCCTAGAGTTAGCCCAGCATAAAGTAAAATATATTTGTTTTAAAGTCAAGCATAAAAACTCACTCCTGCTACTTACTAGCTATGTCCTTGGACAAGTAATTGACCATCTGAACCTCATTTTTCTCACCTATGAGGCTTAAATGTGAACCCATGTAAAGTATTTGGAACATGGTGGGGCTTAAGGAAAACAGTCCCCTAATCAGCCCTGTGTAAGCTCCAGCCTGCTGGCTCTTCGCCTGATTTCATGTAGTTTCCTTACACACATCTGTAGATCAGCCAAAGAATTGAAGAGATTCCCCTTTAAATCTCTGGAGAGTTCTCTCTAGGCAGATATACTCTGTCTGGTATTTTGCCCCATAAATTTTAGCTGTTGGAACCTTTTAAACTCCAAATTCTATCTTCTCAACTCTTGGAGATCATAAGGCTGTTTTCTTCCTCCTTATGCCTCTGCCTGCAATCTCCGTCCAGTCCCTAAGATGAGGCAATCGTGGGGCTCATCTCGTTTGCTTCTGTCCTCTCAGGGATCACTGCTCTCTGCTGCATGTGGTCTAATGTCTCACAACTGCTATTTCATATATTTTGCTCACTCTTCTAGTTTTTAAGGTGGGAGGGGATATCTTACCCCTGCTATCCCATCTTGTACAAAAGTAGGTGTCCATTCCCACCTACATTTTTATCTTTTTAAAAAATCTTTTCCTCTCATTATTCTTTTCCTTATCTTTTTATTCTCCACATTTTACAAGGTAGAATACATGACCATCTTGGAAGATAACTTAAAACAGAAATTAAGAGGCTTCCTAGGTGGCGCAGTGGTTAAGAATCCGCCTGCCAATGCAGAGGACATGGGTTCAATCTCTGCTCCAGGAAGATCCCACATGCCATGGAGCAGCTAAGCCCGTGCGCCAAAAAAAAAAAAAAAACCACAGAAATTAAGATTTTTTTTTACGTTGAAAAAGAAAATAAGATGTTAAATAACTTTGCATGTAGTCATGCAAGAGAAAAAATTAAGAATTAAATATACAGGGTGCTACAGACTTGATACTTATTAGGTCTACAATACCATATATTTACCTCTCTTGCTCCCTCTTATGAGCCTTTCTAGGACTTCCCTGGTGGCACGGTGGTTAAGAATCCACTTGCCAATGCAGGGGACTCGGGTTCAAGCCCTGGGCTGGGAAGATTCCACATGCTGTGGAGCAGCTAAGCTTGTATGCCACAACTACTGAGCCTGTGCTCTAGAACCCGCAAGATACCACTGTTGAGCACGTGTGCCGCAACTACTGAAGCCCACACATCTAGAGCCCGTGCTCTGCCACAAGAGAAGCCACCACAATGAGAAGCCTGTGCACCACAATGAAGAGTAGCCCCCGCTCACCACAACTAGAGAAGGCCCATGTGCAGCAATGAAGACCCAACACAGCCAATAAGTAAATAAACAAATTTGTAAAAAAAACTTTCTAGATCATCTATCAATATCCTACCTCAAAATAAAGAAATAGGGACAAAAGGGAGAAAATGAGTCAGAAATAAAATGAGTCGGCGATAGAAGAACTGTCACATGGAGCGAAAGTTAATGAAGACATGAGGAAAGATGCTGGCAATATATCAGTGTAAAAGAACCTAAACTATCATTAAAAATACTACATCCTTCTTTTTAAATAGAATATTTCTCCTTAAAGTAAAGGCAATAGAGATGTGGAAGATTATTCCAAAAGCAAACTTTGTCTTTATCACCTTTCAGGTAAAAGAACATCAGTGATTCTCTAGATCAAGCAATAGCAAACTATGGCCCATGGGCCAAATTCAGTCGGCTGCCTGGTTTTGTAAATGAAGTTTTACTGGCGCACAAACCCACTCATATACCTATTGTCTAGGGTTGCTTTCCCACTAGAACAGCAGTTGAGAACCTGCAATAGAGACTATGTGGCCCAGAAAACCTAAACTGCTGATTATCTAGCCCTTTGTAGGAAATATTTACCAGTCCTTGCTCTACACCAGAGCTGTCCAACAGAGTTTTCTGTGATGATGGAAATGTTCTAATCTGTGCTGTCTAATATGGGAGCCAATGCCGCATGTAGCTATTGAGTACTTCAAATGTGGCTAATATAACTGAAGAATTGAAATTTTTAAAAAAAATTTATTTATTTTGGCTGCTCTGGGTCTTAGTTGTGGTATGTGGGATCTTTGTTGTGGTGTGTGGGATCTTTTAGTTGCAGCAGGAGGACTCTTAGTTGAGTCATGCATGTGGGATCTAGTTCCCCAACCAGGCGTCGAACCCAAGCCCCCTGCATTGGGAGTGTGAAGTCTTAACCACTGGACCACCATGGAAGTCCCTGAATTTTTTATTTAAGTTTTTTTTTTTTTTTGATGTGGACCATTTTTAAAGTCTTTATTGAATTTGTTACAATATCACTTCTGTTTCATGTTTTGGTTTTTTGGCCACAAGCCATGTGGGATCTTAGCTCCCAACCAGGGATCGAACTTCGCACCCTTTGCTTTGGAGGGTGGAGTCTTAACCACTGGACTGCCAGGGAAGTCTCAAGAATTGAATTTTTAAATTTAATTAATTTTAAGTAATTTAAATTTAAATAGTCATGTGTGGTTAGTGGCTACAATATATGACAGTACAGCTCCAGATCAAATTCCTTATTTCAGGGGTAAAGATATGTTTATCTTTTTCAAGCAGCAGAACTAGGCCTAGAGCTCAAGTTCTCCAATATCCAGTTCGGTGTTTTATCTCCTAAACCAGGCTCCCTTTCTGCTATTTCCTGTGGTTAATTTTCAGTTCTTAGCATTTATATTTACAGAAGACCCTCTACATCTGAGTAATCATTTTCTTTAATCCTTGAAATTACCAAATTGCTATGAGGAAGCTAGAGTCTTCAAAATAGGAAAATTCTCGCTTATGAAGGCCAGTTACAAAAATCTAACCTAATCAAACATCCCTCCCTGCTCCTTATCATGGCATTTTTTCCCATCCATCAAGTCAACATCTTTCTCTTGAGTTTTGGTCAATTTACCACTGGTCCCTGATACTGTAAATAGCCAACAATAAAATGGAAATACCCTACAAATTGGTTACAAAGTCAAAATGTAAAGATGTAGGATTTTCTGAAGTCATATATTAAAATAATATTGTAGAAATGCTTAAAGCACCTGTGAAGCAACGAATAAATGAGAATCTTAGAGGTAAAACTTGTTAATCTAAAAAAAAGAAAAATCAGGATTTGAATATGAATTGACTAATACAGGACCTAGGGAAAACTTGCAGTGCCTCTCAAAATTTTTGAAAAAAAAAAGACCTTCCCTGAGGTCATGATGCAAAAAATCAGCTGTGAGGTAAACAATGTCCTCTGTGCTGTACTATTTTTCCAGAAAAACTAGACCAAGAAAACATACTTTATTCTATCTTTTGCTATGCCAGAAACTAGTATGTATTTCAACTAGAAACTAAATATAATACTATTTAGAAAAGAGTTAACATAGCAGGCCTAAAACTGCTGTCTAGAAAGGTTGCTTGCTAGGTTGGCCTGTATCTGGCATCTGTGAACTTAGCTGGTAAACAGTGCCTTTACACTGATATAAACTTTCCCTAATTGATAACAGTGGCTCTCTGTGCTTAAACTGTTTATGCAAGCAAAGCGGTTTATGCTTCTGGGAGTTTGGAATCTTGGTATGGGCTAGGCAGAGGATGTCTACGTGACCAGCCCTCAATATAAATCTTGAGCTTCGAGTTTCTAATGAGCTTCCCTGGACAGAAGCATTGCATTTATATAGCTACATTTCCACTGCTGAGGGAAAAGCAAACTGTATGTGACCTCTCATGAGGAGGACTGCATAGTAGAGACTGCACATGGATACCTCCCGACTCCACCTTTTTCTCTGATGATCCAGCTGTGTATCCTTGCTAAATTGCTGTAATAAAGCTTACCTATGAGTACAATCATATGCTGAGCTCTGTAACACCTTCTAACAAATTTCCAAGGATAGGGGTGGTGTTGGAGAGCCCCTTATTTTGTTTTATATTGCATTTTTCAGGATAATGTCTAAAATCCTGATTTTCCTACTATGAAAATTTGGCCCTTATTTAAGTGGTTTCACTTTAAGTGACTTTTTCCCTGTACAAATTACCAGTAAGTTCATCACTTCAATGACTCTTCCTGTTTGCTTTCTTCCATTGCACAACCACATAACCTTAAGACTTTGTCAATTCCTTTTTAATTTAAATATCTTAAAGGTCAAAGAGCTTTTCTGGTCATAAGAAGCCTCCCTGGACATTAGCTCACCCATCTGGTATTACTGTTAATCATTAGTTTATATCTCTTATCTCTGCAAATCATAAATTTAATCCTATTCTTTCACATGACTACATTTAGGCTGAATACAGTAGGGATATAATTTCATAAAATTAAATTAAAATTACCAGGCTATTAAAAATACCTAGAGAAAGATAAAGTGAGAGATCCAAGGATTTTTTTATATGAATCTTGGTTTTGTATTGTTGTCGGTGCTGGCAGTTTCCTTAACTATTTTTCAAAGCCAATAATTATTCCTAAAGTCTATATTGCCTACTGACAAACCTCCTAAGGTTTGTCAAACAAAAAGATGAGTTTAAAAATCTGAAGAATTTTAATGTCTAGATTTGAAATTCAGTGTTACTGAAACAATTACCCTTGTAATTTTTTCTTGTGATATTTTTACCATAACTATCTGATTAAAAAAAAAAAGGAGAGCCAGCCCTACAGCAATTCATTCCCCTGTAACTAACTAGGTGTATATTAAATTTCTGTAAATTGGAAAAAAAAAAAAAAAGGAGAAAAAAAATACAAAAGCCCCCAAAGAAACAAGCAACTTGAGCTTTTACCCGTTTCTTTGAAACCCACTGAGAAATTCTGACTTTAAACAACATCTGGCTGTCACATATATCATTACTATATAGACTTTTATACGCAACAGCAAATCATTTAAGGCAATTAAAAAATTGGAATGTATTATATTGATAGGCTGTGTTTACTTTTAGCCCTTTATTTTATTCTCACTTACATGAATTACATGATGAAGAGACAATGGAAAAATGATTCATTAGGAAACACTGGTTTTCTAATCTATATGCAATATATTCATTTGTACTTTTAAACAGTTCTTAAAAATCCTTTGTTTTAAGGAATCACTTTAGTTCACAATTTAAAATATCTTCACTGTCTTCACTCACTTTTTAAAGAAAATGAAAAAGGAACCTAATCCGATGTGCACTATACCTTTAAATGGTTGTTTGCAACAGCATCATGTAAGGGCAGAATTCCATCCACATTTTCACAATTAACATTAGCACTAGCTTTTAACAACTCTACAATTATATCATTACATCCCTTACTAGCTGCCTCATGAAGTGGTGTCCAACCTAAAAAAGGAGAAAAGAAAAAACAAAACAAGGTGCTTACAAATCAGTATTCAAGCAGTATCTTATTATTGTTTATTTACACTAAAGGAATTAATATCTATATTGATTCAAATGTATATACTAAGTATTGGACAAGAAATAATATTGAAAACAGGCTACCCTAAGATCCCCTGAGCCCAGAGCTGCCCCCAGACACGGCCCTGTCCACCAGAGGGCCCAAGACCCAGACCTGCTCACTAGTGCACAAACACTAGACCCAGGACGTCCACCCAGGGCCCTGCGGTCAGGGACCCTGGGACCCAGCTCCACCCACTAGTGGGAAGGCACCAGCCCCAGAAACCCTAGGCAAGCCTGCTCTAGCCTCGGGAACAGCCTCACTCACCAGTGGGTGGATACTAGCCCCAGGACAACTATAGCCCATAGCCTGCTGTGGCAGGAGTCAGCCTACCCATGAACAGGCAAGTACCAGCCCTAGGACCAGCTGGGTATGAGTTCTTTCAAGCAGTACACCAGTACAAGCTTTAGGACACACTGAACCCCACAGCCACCTGTATCAGGAACTGGCCCCACTTACAAGTAGTCCAACACAAGCTCTGGGACCCCAGGGCCCTGCAGCCAGTCCCTGGGATCTGGCTCTGCTTGCCAATGGGCCAGTACTAGTCCCAAGAACCAGCTTCACCCACTGGCAGGTGGGCACCAGCCCTGGGATCTCCTATACCCAGACTCTGCCCATCAGTGAGCCAGCACTAGCCCTGGGGTCCCCTGGGGTTCAACAGTCAGCCACCTTGCAACCTAGCCCCACCAACCAGGGGCCAGCAGCCTCCACACAAAGCAGAGCCCAGCAAACAACCCAACTGGGGGCCAGCCAAGCCTACTAGACCACACACAGTAGTCAACCTGCCACAACAGAAGGACCCATGCAGCCCACCTAGGGGGCACCCCTAGAACATATAGCTGTAGTGATCAAAGGGGAGTGAGCTCCTGGAAGCATAAGACATTTCCTATAAAAGGCTACTTCTCCAAGGTCAGGAAATGTAACAAACCAACCAGATACACAGAAACAGCTAGTTAAACAAAATAAGGAACAGAGGAAGATGTTCAAAACAAAGGAACAAGATAAAACCCCAGAAGAAGAACTAAGTGAACTGGAGATAGGAAATCTACTCAAGAAAGAGTTCAAGGTAATGACTGTAGGATAACAAAAGAATTTTGGAGAGGAATGGATGAACAGAGAAGTTAGATATTTTAACAAAGAGTTAGAAAACATAAAGAACAGCCAAGCAGATGAAGAATACAGTAACTGAAATGAAAAATACACTAAAAGGAACTGACAGTACACTGAATGATATATAGGAACAAATCAACAAGCTGGAAGACACAGTAGTGGAAATCAAGAAGTGAGGACAGTTTAAGAGCTCTCTAGGACAATATCAAGTGTACCAACATTTTCTTTATAGGAGTCCCAGAAGAAGAAGAAAAGAGAGAGAACGGAATGGAAAGCATATTTGAAAACATAATAGCTGAAAACTCCCCTAACCTAGAAAAGGGACATCAGGTCCAGGAAGTACAGAGAGTCCCAAATAGGATCAACCTAAAGAGGACCACATTAAGATACACTGTGACTTAAATAGAAAAATATTTAAAGATAAAGAGAGAATATTAAGAACAGGAAGGGAAAAGCAACAAGTAACATACAAGGGAACTCCTATAAGGCTTTCGGCTGACTTTGCAACAGAACTCTGCAGGTCAGAAGGTACTGGAACCATATATTTAAAGTGATGAAAGGGGAAAATGTACAACCCAAAATACTCTACCCAGCAAAGCTCTTATTCAAATTTGATGAAGATATCAAAAGTTGTACAGACAAGCAAGAGCTAAGAGTTTAGCACCACAAAACCAGCTTTACATGAAGAGACTGTTAGCAAAAGAGACTCCTGTTAAAGAGTTAAAGAGACTCCTGTAAGCAAAAAAGAAAAAGCCACAACTGGAAACATGAATATTACAAAAGGAAAAAGTTCACCAGTAAAGGCAAATATACAGTAAAGGTAATAAGTCAACTGGGTACAAAACTATTAGTAAGGTTAAAAGACAAAAGTAGTAAAATCATCTATATCCACAATAAGCAGTTAAGGAATACACAAAACAAACATATGAAAAATATGATGCTGAAAACAGTAATTGTGAGGTGAGGAGAGTAAAACTGCAGGGTTATTAAAATGCATTTGAAATTAAGAGATCAGCAAGTTAAACTAATCATACACACACACACACACACACACACACACACACACACACACATATATAAATAAAACTCATGGTACCCATGAACCAAAAATCTATAACAGATACACATGCAAAAAAGAGAATGGAAACCAAATATAACATTAAAGGTAATCATAAAATCACAAGAGAAGAGAACAAAAGAAGAAAGGAATAAAAAAGAATTACAAAAAACAATTTCCAAACCATGAACACAGTGGCAATAAGTACATACATATCAACAATTACTTTAACTGTAAATGGACTAAATGCTCCAAACAAAAGAAACAGAGTGGCTGGATGGATACAAGAACAAGACCTGTATATATGCTGCCTACAAGAGACTCACTTCATATCTAAAGACACACAAAGACTGAAAGTGAAGGGATGGAAAAAGGTATTCCATGGAAAAGAAAACAAAAAGAAAACTAAGGTAGCAAAATTTATATCAGACAAAATAGACTTTAAAACAAAAACTGTTACAAGAGACAAAGAAGGATACTACATAATGATCAAGGAATCAATCCAAGAAGAAGGTATAACAATTTTAAAGGTATCTGCACCCAATATAGGGCCACCTAAATACATAAAGCAAATATTAAGATATAAAGGGAGAAATTGACAGTAACACAATAATCGTAGGGAACTTTAACACCTCACTTTCATCAATGGACAGAGCATCCAGACAGAAAATCAATAAAGGAAAACTGGCCTTAAATGACACATTATACCAGATGGACTTAATTAATATATATATAGAATATTCCATCCAAAAGCAGCAGAATACACATTCTTTTCAAGTGCATAAGGAACATTATCCAGGACAGGTCACATACTAGGCCACAAAACAAGAATTGGTAAATACAAGAAAACTGAAATCATATTAAACATTTTTTCTGACCACAACACTATGAGACTAGAGATCAACTACAAGAACAAAACTGCAAAAAAACACAAACACGTGGGAGCTAAACAATGTACTACTAAACAACCAATGGATCACTGAAGAAATTAAAGAAAAAGAACCAACAAATACCTAGAGACAAATAAAGATGAGAACATGATGATCCATAAATTTTGGATCATAAATTCTACCAAACATTTAGGAAATAATTAACACCCATCCTTCTCAAACTATTCCAAAAATTTCAGAGGAAGAAACACTTCCAAACTCATTCTACAAGGCCAGCATCTCCTTGACACTAAAATCAGATAAAGATATCACACAAAAAAAGAAAATTACAGGCCAATATCACTGATGAACATAGATACAAAAATCTTCAAAACATTATTAGGAAACTGAATCCAACAATACATTAAAAGCTTCATATACAATGGTAAACTGAGATTTATCCCAGGGAGGCAAGGATGACTCAATATCCACAAATCATTCAATGTGATACATCAGATTAACAAATTCAAGAATAAAAATCATATGATCATCTCCACAGATGCATAAAAAGCTTTTAATAAAATTCAACATCCATTTTGATAAAAACTCTCCACAAAGCAGGTATAGGGGAACATACTTCAACATCATAAAGACCATATATGATAAGCCCACAGCTAAAATCATGTTCAGTGTGAAAAGCTGGAAGCATTTCCTCTAATATCAGGAACAAAAAAGGATGCCCACTCTCACCACTTGTATTCAACACAGTCTTAGAAGGCCTAGCCACACCAATGAGACAAGAAAAAAGAAATGAAAGGAATCCAAAATGGAAAAGAAATAGTAAATGTGTCACTCTTTGCAGATGACATGATATTATACATAGAAAAATCCTAAAGACACCACCAAAAAACTACTAGAGCTCATCAATAAATTCAGTGAAGGTGCAGAATACAAGATACAGAAATCTGTTGTATTTCTATACACTAACAACAAATTATCAGAAAGCAAAATTAAGGAGTTTTCTCATTTTCAGTTTCATCAAAAAGAATAAAATACCTAGGGATTCACCTACCTAAAGAGGTAAAAGACCTGTACTCAGAAAATCATAAGACAGTGATGAAAAAAAAACTGAAGATGATACAAATACCATGTTCATGGGTTAGAAGAATTAATATTGTTAAAATGACCATACTACCCAAGGCAATCTACAGATTCAATGCAATTCCTATCATAATACCAATGGCATTTTTCACAGAACTAGAAAAAATAATTTAAAAACTTGTAGCATAAAAGACTTCAAATAGCCAAAACAATCTTGAGAAAGAAGAATAGAGCTGGAGGAATCACACTCCCTGGCTTCAGACTATACTACAAAGCTACAGTAATCAAAACAGCCTCATACTGGCACAAAAACAGACACACTGAACAAAGGAACAGGATAGAGAACCCAGAAATAAATCCACACACTTATGTCAGCTAATCTATGACAAAGGAGGCAAGAATAAACAATAGTTTCTTCAATAAGTGCTGCTGGGAAAACTGAACAACTACATGTAAAATAATGAAATTAGAACATTTCTTATACCATGTACAAATATAAACTCAAAATGGACTAAAGAATGAAATGTAAGATGGGAAACCATAAAACTCCTAGAAGAAAACACAGAATACTCTTTGACATAAATCATAGTAACATTGTTTTGGACCTGTCTCCTATGGCAAAGGAAACAAAATAAAAAATAAACAAATGGGACCTAGTTAAACTTAAAAGCTTTTGCACAGCAAAGGAAACCATCAACAAAACGAAAAGAAAATCTACTGAGTGGGAGAAAACATTTGCTAATGATATGACAAATAAGGGGTTAATATCCAAAGTATATAAACAGCTCACACAATTCAGTATCAAAAAAAGAAACATGCCACTCAAAAAATGGGCAGAAGGCCTGAATAGATATTTTTCCAAAGAAGAGATACAGATGGCCAACAGGCACATGAAAAGATGCTCAACATTGCTAATCATCAAAAAAAAAAAAAAAATGCCAATCAAAGCCACTATGAGATATTACTCCATTCCTGTTAGAATGATTATCATCATAAAGAACACAAATAACAAATCTTGGTGAGGATGTGTAAAAAAGGGAGCCCTTGTACACTGTTGGGCATGTAAATTAGTGCAGCAACTGTAGAAAACAGTACGGAGGTTTCTCAAAAAACTAAAAATAGAACTATCATATGATCCAGCAATTCCACTGCTGAATATATATCTGAAGAAAATAAAAACACTAATTCAAAAAGATACAAACACCCCAATGTTCACATCAACATTATTTACAGTAGCCAAGACATATAAGCAACCTAAATGTCCATCAACAGATGAATGGATAAAAAAGATATGGTGTATATATATATATATATATATATATATATATATATGCAATGAATACTATTTGAGCATAAAAAGAATGAAATTTTGCCTTGTGTAAAAACATGGATTGACCTGGAGGGTATTATGCTTAGTGAAATAAGTCAGACAGAGAAAGATACTCTCTATTATAACTTACATGTGGAATCTAAAAAATAAAGAAACAAGCAAATACAACAAAAAAGAAACAGATTCACAGATGTAGACAATAAACTAGTGGTTACCAGTGGGGAGAGGGAAGGGGGGAGGGGAAGATAGGGGTAAGGGATTAAAAGGTACAAACTACTATGTATAAAGTAAATAAGCTACAAGGATATATTGTACAACACAGGGAACATAGCCAATATTTTATAATAACTAAGTGGAATATAATCTATCAATTCTGAATCACTATGTTGTACACCTGAAACTAACGTAATATTATAAATCAACTATACCTCAATAAAAAAGTAAGCTTCATTTTTTTTTTTTTTGTGAATCAGCTGCATCTACACAAATATCCCCATATCCCCTCCCTCCCGTGACTCCTCCCCACCCTCCCCATCCTGGCCCTCCAAGGCATCTCCCATGAAATTGACCTCCTTTTGTTATACAGCAACTTCCCACCAGCTATCTATTTTACAGCTGGTAGTGTAAATATGTCTATGCTTCATTTTTTTAAACAAATTAATCACATCAAAAATACCTACAGATACAAGTGCCTAAAGACTCACAGAACATAAGATACAATGGGACCAGAGTAAATACTAATCATGTCAAATGGCTTCAAGTCAGATATTAAAATAGAGTAAGATCATCTGACCTTCCTATTTATATCTTCTATTATCACATTTCTCTTTAAAATGATATTTGATCAATCAATCTGAGTTTTTTCCCTTTGGAATTCCTTACACAAGTTTCTTTTGTGCTTGAGAAAAATATTACAAAGATCAATTTAAAAATGGAGGTTTAAGATAAAAACAAGACATGGGAGAAAACAGGAACAGTATTAAGAGATAAGGAAAGAAAAGAAGGGACAGGGAAATGGGAAAATTTGGAATTCTCTACCAAGTTAGGTAATGATATTAAGCCCTCCAAGGAATAGGCCTAAATCAAGGTTATTTTACTCTTCATCCTGTATGCTCCCTCTGAACACTCCCAAACGTAAGTTAAAAACTGTTTCAAAGGAGAAGTTTATTTTAGCATTTGGTGGGAACCAAGATAAATCTTACTAGTCAACTAAATAATAACATATTATAAAAAAGATTTTCAAACTGAGCAGCTATATATCAGTAAGGACAAAATGGGGAAGGGTAGATGAAATGTGTATATCAGTGAGTTCAAATTATAAAGACAACTACAATTCAAAATCCAAACCTGCATTATCTTTTAGATTCACATCTGCTCCAGATTCTATTAGAGTTTTCACCAGAGACAAATTTCCTCTTCTGGCAGCCACATGAAGCTGGCTTTTTCCTCTGGCATTCCTCTTACTGATCCCAGCTGTTTTCATTTCTGTAAATTTGCCAAGCGAAACAGTATTCGTTTCTGCCAAATGGTGATTATTATGAAGGATTTTAGAAAATACATAGCAACTTCCTCAAAACATCCTAAGTAGGATGCACTACACAGCAACATACCTCATTAATAATATCATTGCTGTTACTATTTTTTTCCTCAGATTGCTGTTACTATTTTAAAATATAACTTGTAAAGAAATGATAGGGCATCTGAGCACTTTACTTCAAATTCATTCTAGCAGTTGCTCATGCTATCATGTGCTTGATTAAAACAAGTAAAACTTGCTTTATTTCTACACTCATTTCACTCTCAGCAGTCCTTTAACAATGGATAAAAATTTTCTTAAAACAAATTGTGATTTTATAAAAATCCTCTTTCTACAACTGTTCTCATATCTCAATGGGTGTGTTTCTGATCACAAAAGATGCCAAGAACCAAACTATGGCCTATTGGATATTTCATTTTTCTTTCATAGAAAATACAGTACAATATCATTATCTGAAGATTTTAAAATCTTTTCCTTACATCTCAAGTTAGAAAGACTTGAGTTGGAACTAAAAACAGTGAATAGTTTTTTTCCCCCAAACTATGCTAAAATGATGTACTAAAAGATTTTTGTAACGTCATATAAAGAAAATAGAAGACACCTATCTCCAAGTGGTCTACAGTCTGCTGGAATGACACGTAAAAAATTACATTAAAATATGATTAAGTGCTGCTAAAGAAATGTATTAGTTTTCCGTGGTAGCTGTAACAAATGACCACAAACTGGGTGGCTTAACAAAACACAAACATATTATCTCACAGTTCTGGAGACCAGAAGCCCAAAACCAAAGTGTCAGCAGGGCTGCACTCTTTCTGGAAGCTCTGAGGAAGAATCCTTCCTTGCCTGCTCCAACTTCTATGGATACCAGCATTCCTTAGCTTCCTTGGCTTTTGGCCTCATTGTTCCTTTGCCTGGCTCTTCACATTATCTTCTCTTTTCCTGTGTGTCTCAGAGCGCTCTACATTTTTCTCTTATAAGGATACTTTGTTGTAAGATTTGGGTCCCATTTGGAAAATCCAGGACAATCCTCATCTCAAGATCCTTAACTACATCTGCAAAGATTCTTTTCCTAAATAAGGTAATATTCACCCTTTAAATGAAACAGTATCACAGATTCCAGGGATTAGGACATGGACATATGTTTTTCGGGACCAATATTCAACCTTCTACAGGAAGAATGTATAAGAAGGGTTTTAGTTTACATGAGTGGCAGACAACGGGAGAAGGTTCAAAGAGGATGCCTAATACACCTACTTCTTACTATATCAACTTTTTCTTACTAAATCAACTTTTCAGTGCTTAACATTTAACCTGAAGTAGTCCAGCCTATTGTTCACACAGAACTAGCTTCAAGAACTATCAAAGAACAGTCACCTATCCGTGTTGCTAAACACACACAGTTCATGCATCTGACACAAAGAAACTAGTAGCTCTGCTTCTTTAATTTCCCTTATGTTAAAAGGGCTCAGTGGAAGTAGCTAAGGGATCTGACACAATTCAGATGTGCTGCCCCCACTCAACATGCTTGCTGTCTCTCCTGTTTATCTTATCTCCTCTAACATAACAAATTAGAACTCATAGGCAAAAAACATGACAACAATATCCTGGAAGACTAAAAGATTCTCAAGTGGTAAAACCACCTGACAAATATACCTGAAATAATCTTATACATTAGTGCATGACTAAAAAAACCAGTAAATATCAAAGTGTATAATTCTAAGGAGAGTGGACTGCTAGGCTTGATCACACAAACCTTTCCCTATATAAATATAGGAATACAAACTTTGGCTGCAGGTAGCTTTCAAGAAATTTTGTCTTTTCCTGAAATTCTGAACTTTTTTGTGTGCCTGGATGTTAGTAGGCATGTGAATTTCTGAATCCGTTTCTTCTTTTTTCTCCTCACAATTTCCTATAGTGCTTTCATCTCCATTGACATTATTCATTAATTCCTCACCTGAAAAACAAACATTTTGCAATGTCAGTGTTGTACTTCTCCTCGCTGGTTACACAACTAAAAAAGAGTCTAGTCAGGTAATTGTTCCAAGTTTCTGTTCCTAGCTGGACTGCTTATTTTAAAAGAATGGAGGCCTTTAAAAATGTTTTCATACAACAAACATAAATTAGTTTTCTGGATGCAATTTCAACTGTGAATCACTGAAATCAACGGAACTAACAATTTCCCACTGTGAAAATGTTGTTAGGTTTCTTAATACTAAGTAGGTGCCACATTAAAAAGAAACATTAAAACTCACAGAAATACTGTTTATTAACTTCTGTCAATATCAATTCAGCACCTTCTTTCAAAGTAAACACCATTGCTTAACAGTATCTCCAAATTATGATCCACATGTCCTCATTCTTATCAGTTTGGAGATAGGTTGAGTGAAATTCAGTTGGAAATTTCTGTGAAATAAGTAAATCTACAGGAAATGTGTACAAATCTAGCAATACTACTAATACCTGGCTTGTGAGAAATTTCCTTCTCTTCTTGAATAAGCTGTGAGACGGTGGTCAATTCTTTATTGATATTGTCAGTGGAATGAAAGTCTATATTATGTATAGTTTTGCTCTCTTGTCTCCCTTTTTCAACTTTAATTGTTTCTGTTACTTGAGAATGAACAACTCTGGATAGAGGCCTATTTGAAGAACTTGTCTTTTGGCCTTTGTCAGTGTAATTTCTTTTAGTGTCTCCATCCTTATTCACCTTTTCCACAATATGTGTATCTGTTTGATTCATTAAAGGAGTTGGTATGCTGGGGCTACAATCCTGAGGCCTCTCGAATAGCTCCATGTGACTAGTCAACTTTGAAACTTCACGTGTTGAGAGAGTTCTTGTACAAGCCAGGGAAGTATGTTCAGGACTGCTATGTGTGTGATCAAAAGAAGTTCTACATATGCATTGTTCATAACTTGAAACATGTTCAGACACTATTACATTATCTGAATTAGAAAAATTAATAGCTTCCTGTTGTGGTGGTATGGTCAGGCTGCCTGCTTTTAACTCACTTTCCTGTGAAAAATGGTCTTGAGGAGGTAAACACTGTTGAAAATCCATTTCTTCTCTATTTGTTTTATTCTCTTTATAATTATCGTGGTTTTTGCAACCTGAAGAACTTGTCACCTTTTTAGATGTTACAGTCTCCTCAGCGGCACAGGAATCACCATCAACATCATTATTAAAATTTTCCTTGATAAAGGTTGGGGAAAAATTTTCCCACTTATCAGGGCTCTCATCTTTTTGACCTGAGTTCCTGTCTTCATGGGATTTATAAGGGCTCATGTGCTGCTGTTCTTGGTGAGTGTGAGGCTGCTGATCTGTAGTAACAAGCGGTAATTTGGTTTCTTTATGGAAAGAAAGTTCTGAGAAAGAATCGGCTTCAGCTTGGTCAGCGGATTCTAATTCCACAAATTTTATTTCTTGACTATCTGATAAATCCAGGATTTGGGTTTGTGTCTTTTTGGGAACTGGACAAGCCTCAAAATCACTACCTAAGCCATTTTTCAGGCCTGACAGAGCTGGGCTAAAAGGTTTACATGATTTTTCTGGAAGGTCATCAAGGGTTTGGAGGTTATGTTGCTGATGAGTAACCAATCTGTTTATTCCTCTGGAAGAAGAGACAGTTATTGCCTTTTTTGGATTGCTTTCTTGGATTGCATCCTCTGCTTGAGTCCTTTTATGTCGTGTATTTCTTCTTCCTTTATCTTTAGACACATTTGTGCTGGGATTCTCAACACTCTGGAGATTGTCCTTTCTGAGTCCTGTAGAGTATATTTGGTTAAACGTTGATCGTTTATGCTTGGGTTTACCAAATTTCATGTTTTGAGAATCTTTCTGGTAATGTTCATACACATCTTCTTTATTTATAAATAAACCCTCTTTGTTTCCTTTGTTGACTTTTACATGTTCTGGCTTCTGTCTGTTGTAATTTTCATCACAAACAAACCCACGATGATTTTTAGAACTGAATTTTGGTTTCTATAGAAACAAAATACATAGTTAGCTTTAATTTCTGAGCTATATTCTACACTTAATTCATTCTAAATTGGAGATAAAGCAAATTGTTATTCCATTCAATGTTATAATTTGATCTAACCACAGGGCCTGCTGGGATATATACAACCTGATTCATATTTCAGAAAAGTGGACTAATAGAAGAAAGGCAAATGTAATAAACTCATACTCAGTATGTGTATCAATCTTTACTTTCTCCTGCACATTTTAATTTCTTTTTGCCAGTGTTCTAGCACTATCAATCTTACTAAACATAATAAAAAATTTTAATCTACCTAATTTTCATAGGCTTTTAAAATAATCCTTTACAAGGTATCTTTACAAGAATGCTTTGGAAACACTCTCCTCTCCCATTTGTCATATAGATAGAGCTAGAATTAAGAGAGTTTCTTCCTCTGGGATCTGTGAGACCCCACAGGTAGAGCAGTGGAAGAAGGGATTTAAAACAAAAAGACAGAAATGCAACCAAGTTGGCCTATATGGAAAGATTACTGTGGGCTGCCAAGATTAAAACACAGACAGTGCTTCCTCTCACACATCACAACCCAAGCACCGGATGAAAAGTAACTGCCCACTATGTAAAGTTTGAAGGGATGGATCGACACCTTTGACTCTTATACTGTGCTCAGGTCAGAGGAACTTCGACATGGTTGATAACCCTCATGGCTCCATGAAGAGGAGAAAGGAAATGGAAATGGCTACCAATACATTAGTGTGCCCACATACACTACATTTACTCAATTGCTTCCCAAACTAACAGCCCAGAACCTTCTGATTCTCATGTAATTATTCCAAAGTGTCTTAAAAGCAAAGGTGAAGTCATTGTTCCTGGTGAATGCTTCAATAGTCTTTCTTTCCTCTCTGATGATCTATAAAATAACTAGCAGGTGTGCACTATAAAAATGTTTATTGATGAACAGAGATATACCTTGTGCTGGTGTGCATCCTCTACGTCTGAAGGGTCAGTGCTATTCATTTGAGCTGAAAGCAAAAACAGAAAATCAAAGAAAATAGCCTCCAGTGGTCAGACTACAGACTTCTAAAACCTCAAGTCCTTTGCCATGAGAAAAACAAGTAGAAAAAGTGAAATTATGCAAACACTTTCTATTAAAATTGGCACATAACATTCCATAATTTATAATTTCCACATATATAAGAAACCAAATACTAATCTTGAGAGAGCTGAAAACATTTCTGTAGGAAAAGCAAAACAGACCCAACAAAATAATGCTAAAGATGGGCAATGAACTCAGTATTTTTATATTCTCCACAGTTATACTCAGATATGCAACTGTGTGTAAGCTTTTATAAGGCAAAAAAATCTTTCATAATTAATTGTATTACCATCATTTCCTACTATATCTGCTTAATAAAGTTGCAAGGTACATGATTAATATACACAAATCTGTTGCTTTTCTATATACTAAGAGTGAACTATCAGAAAGAGAAATCAAGAAAAAAATCCCTTTTACATTTATATCATCAAAAAGAATAAAATACCTAGGAATAAACTTAACCAAGGAGATTAAAGACCTATACTTTGAAGACTATAAATCACTGATGAAGGAAACTGAAGATGATACAAAGAAAAGGGAAGATATACTGTGTCCTTGGACTGGAAGAATATTGTCAAAATTTCCATACTACCCAAAGCAAGCTACAGATTTAATGCAACCCCTATTAAAATAGCCACAACATTTTTCACAGAACTAGAACAAATAATCCTAAAATTTGTATGGAACCACAAAATACCCTGGACTGCCAAAGCAATCTAGAGAAAGATGAACAGAGCTCCCTACTTCAGACTATACAATACTACAGTAATCAAAATAGCACAGTAATGGCACAAAAACAGACACATACATCAAAGAAACAGAATAGAGAGTCCAGAAATAAACCAACACACCTATCATCAATTAATCTATGACAAAAGAGGCAAAAACATACAATGGAGAAAAGAAAGCCTCTTCAAAAAATGGTGCCTTCAATGAGTCGTAAAACTGGACAGCTACATGTAAAAGAATGAAATTAGAACATTTTCTCACACCATGTATGAAAATAAACTCAAAATGGATTAAAGACATAAATGTAAGAACAGAAATCATAAAACTACCAAAAGAGAACACAGGCAGAACAGTTTTTCACATAAATCATAGTAATATTGTTTTGGATCTGTTTCCTAAGGCAAGGGAAACATAATAAAAAATAAACAAATGGGACCTAATAAAATTGAAAAGCTTTTGCACAGCAAAGGAAATCACTGACAAAACAAAAAGATGACCTACTGAATGGGAGAAAATATTTGCAAAAGATATAACCAATAAGGGGTTAATATCCAAAATATTGCAAACAAGCTCATACAACCCAATATCAAAGAAATCCAATCAAAAAAGTGGACAGAAGACCTGAATAGACATTTTTTCCAAAGAAAATACACAGATGGCTAACAGGCACATGAAAAGATATTCAACACTGATAACCATCAGAGAAATGCAAATTAAAACCACAATGAGATATTACCTCACACCTGTCAAAATGGCTATCATCAAAAAGTCTACAAATAACAAAGGCTGTTAAGGATTTGTAGAAAAGGGAGCCCTTGTACACTGTTGGTGGGAATGTAAATTGGTGCAGCCACTATGGAAAACAGGATGGAGGCTTCTCAAAAACAACTAAAAGCAGAACTACCATATGATCCTGCAATTCCACTGCTGGATATGGATCCAAAGAAAATGAAAACACTAATTTAAAAAGATACACACACCCCAATGTTCACAGCAGCACTACTATTTATAATAGCCAAGACATGGAAGCAACCTAACTGTCCATACCAGATAAATGGATAAAGAAGATGCAGTATTATACATACAATGGAATATTAATCACAAAAAAGAATAAAATTCTGCCATTTGCAACAACATGAATGGACCTAGAGGGTATTATTCTTGGTAAAATAAGTCAAAGAAAGACAAATACTCTATGTTATCACTTATATATAGAATCTAAAAAAATAAAACAAACCAATGTGTATAACAAACCAATGTATAAACAGAAACAGACTCACAGATACAGAGAACAAAGTAATGGTTACCAGTGGGGAGAGGGAAGGGGGAGGGGCAAAATAGGGTTTTGGAATTAAGAGATACAAACTACTATGTATAAAATAAATAAGCAACAAGGATATATTATACAGCCCAGGGAATATAACCTTTATATTATAATAACTTTAAATGGAGTATAATCTATAAAAGTACTGAATCACTACATTGTACACCAGAAACTAATATAACATGGTAAACCAATTATACTTCAATAAAAAAATAAAAAATTCTTACATAATCTTTTTGAAACTGCAGGTCAAGTTTCTTTCATAGTTCAACTTAACAGTGTAATGACGAATGACAGGGCAAAATATTGCCATAAGAAAATATCCTTAAGGAATGAAAGTAAACAATCCTGGCCATATTCATTGAAAAAGATACAGCCAAATATATTATATCACCTCATGTTATTTAGTCAACGGATTATGGGGAAAAACCCCAGAACTTTACAAAAGTTTTCTTAACTGTTTGCAATACATATCCTGGGGAAAAGTACATTTAATGTTATCTTTCTTTGTTCTTTTAGAGTTCTATTTGGTGCATTTGCAAACAAGTCAGTGTGCTTTACTAAAGGAATGGAGCAAGGACACCACGGGATGGATTTTCTCAAAATTTATAAGGAAAATCAATTTAATTTTTATAATTCTAAGTTTGATTTCTATAACTCTCTACTGACATGATGAACAGATACGACGGGGCAGTTTAATTTTACCTGATGTAAGATGTTTTTTATGTTTAGGAACGTATCTCTCAAGGAGACGCTTCATACATGAGGCTTTGGCTTCATCCAAAGCACACTTCCCGTTGTCATTTCTCAATAAAGGATCTGCTCCATTCAAAAGAAGTAACTCTGCCACCTAGAGGAAGAATGTGTTTGTGTGAGGAAGCCCAGACAGAAGGTACATTATAAATGTGTGCTAGCATACAACTCTAGGCAACATCAAGTATTTCTTTCAACAATACAGAGTTTGGGTTTACCCGTAACATCATTACCCAATAGCAAAAATTAATGTAACTGCTACTGAATCATAATTTGTTGATATACATACGCCTTCTCTTATTTAAAAAAAAAGAGAGAGAGGAAGCAAGGAAGAGGGAGGAAAGGAGAGAGGGGGGATAGAAATGTCTGTGGTTCAATTGCTGGTGAAATGGAGCTAGCAGATATACCAGGAATTAGGATTACATTCTGTAGTAGTAAATGTAGTTTTAACAGGTTCTAGGAGATAGTTATATCTTCTGTATATACCTGTTCTGCTGCTGCTGTTCCTCAGCGTCAGGGAGAAAGCAGTAAATCCTTACTCTGTTACTGCTCCTCAAGCAACCTCCTTTATGAAGCTCTCCCTGACGTCCCCACCCACTGATGCCGGAGAGAAAGATGACCTCTTCCCTCTTTTATGTACATATTTTATGTCCAATATGCTCTATATTATACTTATTTCTTATATATCTGTCTCTCCTGTACTCCAAGTTTTTTGAGGGTGGAACTCTGTTTTTCTTTTAAAATTATTATTTTTGAATAGGAGATTAATAAGTATGGTTCAAAATACAGAAGAATCAGAGAAACAGACAATGAAAAATAAGTTTCCCTCCTCTATCCTTGTCCTCCAGTCATCTAAGTATTTGTCCAACAAGTATATATGTATGTATCATACATGTGTATATATTTTTTCTTACACACGTGGTCATATACTGTATACATTCCTCTGTATCTTAGCTTCTTTCCTGCCCACCCCACCCTGCAACAGACTTTGAAGACTGTTCCAAATCTGTATGGATTCAACTTTTAGCAGCTGAGTAATAGTTTACTTTTGAATGTACTATAATTTATTTAACCAGTACCCTACTGATGCATGTTTAAGTTGCTTCCAAGTTTTTGCAACAGATACATGTCTTAATCATTTTTATATTCCCAGTGTCTATTTCAGTATCTGGCATAGAGTATATGTTTAATAAATGTTGTTTAATAAAAGAATGAATGTCAATCAAGGAGGATGTGAGGAACAGGCTTTAAATAAAATTATACTAAAAGAAGCCTAGATTTCCACGTTAATGTCTGGAATGAGAGAAACGATCTGAATTTCTGTAACTTTTATGCATTCTAGGAGAGAAAAATCCCCCCCCGCCCAACACAGGGACAATCTGAGTCAAATCTGAGTCAAATCCTTTAAAAATTATTAAGACTCAGCAATATGACAATTCTGCTTTGCAAACGATTTTATTGCAGGAGTTTAATGCTAGATAGGGGGATTGAAAGTAGTAGTAGACATAATTAAATTTATAGTTCATATTCCCAGATCTTCACGTTTTGTTTAGCAATACAAATAGCATACTGCTTTCTCTCAGCAAAAGTAGTTTCGAAAGCAGGCTGCCAAAAGAGTTGTGTTGTTTCTCCCTGGGGGTTTTACGTCAAATGATAAGCCATGCAGTACAAGAGTAACTCAGGATCAAGGAGCGTGAGAAAGAAGATGGGAGGGAGGGAAAAGGCAGGGCTAGAGCCTCACTTTTCTGGAAATGTGGATTGGCGATCCCAAGGGAATGAATATTATTACTTTGGCAGTCTCTGTTCAGACAATGGATACTCCGCTTCACCAACTATTCACATGTACCAATTCCCTCTATAGTTTGATATCAGGAATTCTGAGGTCTACTTATATACCCTCTTAAAAAACTCTCTTCTCACCAAATGGCAGTAAATAAGTTATTTCCACTGAGTTTTTTACCCCTATTTTAAACCTGCGTTTAGGTTCCGTATTAGTTATTTGCTGCTACCTAACAAGTTACCCCCAAATTTAGTAGCTTAAAACAATAATATTTATAATCTCATAGTTTCTGTGGGTCAGAAATGTGAGAGTGGCATAGGTGGGTGGTTCTGCCTCAGGGTCTCTCATGAGGTTGCAGTTAAGAGGTTGGCTGGAGATACAATCATCTAAAAGTTTGACTGGGGCTGGAGGATCTGTTTCTAAAATGGCTCACTCACATGGCTGTGGGCAGGAGGCCTCAGTGCACTGCCATGTGAACCTCTCCGTGGAGTTGCTTGAGTGGCTGCATGAAATGACATCTGGCTTCCCCCAGAGTTGCTGAACAAGTGAGAGAACAAGGAAGAAGTCATAATAACTTTCAACCTAGCCTCAGAAGTCATATACTGTGTCACTTCTGCTACACCTATGTGTTAGAAGCAACTCACCAAAACTTCACCCTACACTCCTGAGGAGAGGAATCAGGCTCCACCTTTCAAGGGAGGAGTGTTAAAGATTTGTGGACATATCTTAAGGCCACCCCATGTTCTTAAGTGGAACAAGCAAAGCAATTTCAGTAAGTGGCTGGCCTCACAACCCCCACTTATTTAGTTCATTGAACAGTAAGCCCCTTAAGGAAATACACTGCTAGTTAAAGCTTGCCTGTGGCTTTTCACCTTTAATCATTTTATTTTGTTTTATTTTATTTATTTATTTAGGTTGCATTGGGTCTTAGTTGTGGCATGTGGGTTTTCTCTCTAGTTGAGGCACGTGGGTTCAGTAGTTGTGGCACGTGGGCTTAGCTGCTCTGCAGCATGCGGGATCTTAGTTCCCTGACCAGGGATCGAACCTGAGGACCCTGCATTGGAAGGTGGATTCTTGACCACTGGACCACCAGGGAAGTCCCTAACCATATTATTGAATCTAGTGCTTTCCTCCCTCAAGAATCAGCTGACTTCTGTGTGGCTGAACCACACTGACTCCATTTTGTGAGCTCCATCTTAGGTCTACAGTCCTACCCCTCCCTTTTCTGTATGACTAATCTTTAGCCTACTCACAAGGAATGTGTCCAAGCTAGATAAAGTCCCTATCAACTTTTACCCTTGCCTTCATCTGATGTGAAAACTGGAAGAGTGCCTTTTGCTGACACAGATGGTTAATGGTCATGAGACCCCAAGGGGAGGAAAAATCCCTGGTTCCAGTCAGTGGACATGCTTCTCACTTGGTAAAATCAGATTCTGTTTTTAGCTTTGGCCCCTTTATAATCTCCCTGTACTCCTTTCAGTGGTGAGGAGCACAGCTGTGAAGGCCTCTGGATTGCTGACTGCCCAATCCTGCCAGTATATAAGTTACCCGCAATATACTTCACGATTGCACTTTACGGAATTGCCTGCTTCGTTTTTCAGTCTCAAAGTTCCTTCTCAGTTTGGAGGATATTGTTCCGTATCTCTGCCTTCCAACAACTTCCTTGCGTAAGAAGCCAATAGGGCAGAGAATAAAATTCTTTCAAGTACCTGAAAAGCCAATACTTTGACCACACATCCCTAATGGGATATAAACAAAACAAAAGGAACTATAAAAAAGTACTTCATTAGTAGTTCCATTGTTAATAATAATATTTGTTATATTAATAATAATATCACTAATAGCAATACTGTAAGTATACTGTACAATAAAGAAATAAGTTAATGTATTAACAAAGAAATGTTTAGCATAAGGGAAAAAGAGATACAAGTATAAAATCAAAGTTATTATGAATCTATAATATTAAGTCTGAAACAGAAATATCAGTAAGAAGCCATGATTTGTTTTTCTTTCTAAAAGTATGTATTTCACTGAAAATGCCTAAAAACAATGCCATCCAATAGCAATGAGCACACCTAGCACCCAGATTGTGGTCTCTAATAGATTTTCCATTAAAACAACCATTTACAGAAAATATGGGAAGAAACAAAGATAAAATCAGTCATATCTAGAATTTAGGAAATTCTATAGGACAAATGACCCAGGTTCTAGATGACACTTTTACACAAAAAAGACAAAATAGAGGAAGAACTGTTATAGATTAAAACATACTTAAGAGATGTAACAAACACATGTAATATATAGACCCTGATAGATCCTGATTCAAATAAAAACTTGTAATAAAAAACATTTTGAGATAATTTGGGGAAATTTGAATATGGACTGGGTATTATTAAATAGTATTTAAACACTTAATTTTTATTAGGTAAGATGATAAAAAATGTGGGTGTGGAAAAAAATGTCCCTATCTGTTAGAGATGCAGGTACAAGTATTTATGGGTAAAGTGGTATGATGTCTGGGATTTTTCAAAAAGATATTCCCAAAGACAAAACACCATCCATGTGCCAGCCTGCTGATGTGGCATGACTTTTAAAAGTGTAACAGAATATACAATCAAACTTTACAGGAGAGCTCACTCTAGACACAAATGGAATGCATAAATCACCATGTCTGGGGGGGGGGGGCAGCTTTACAATATCTGTGAATGCCAATAACAGTGTTAATGAACCTCCAGTTCAACATCTCAAATATCCATATACCACAGGATACTTCAGGACTTAGAGGCTGTGTCCTTTTACTTCACTGAGGGCACAAGAGATGGCTACATATCTGCCAGAAAGAAGATAGCCAGTTACAGCCTGTGAGGCAGAAGTTAACTGCAGCCAAGTTAGAGAAGGGGCAAAGGAAGAACTTGACCAGGATAGGTCAGCCCTGGCAAGCTGGAGAGCGGGTAGGCCATGGGGAGAGAGAAGAAATGCTTTGGCATGTGGTTTCTCTGCTAGAGGCCCGTTTTGAAGAGCAGTTGTAAAGGACAGAGACAGGGCTCACATCATCACTTGTTCTAGCGTTCTTCTGGCCATTAAATTAGGTCCAGGGCAGAATTCTCTCCCCCAATTCCTCTACAAAGTATGCAGGAATGACCACCTACTGCTGTGTGATACGTTATCCAAAAAAAGCAAAACCACTTAAATCCTCCTGAAAGTACTATTCCACACTAGGAAGGGATATGTCCTATTTCTCTGCACCCATGGCTCCTGGCAGCCTTGCCCAGCTCTACCTGTGGTAGAGGGAACACAGAACAGATCTTCCTGAGCCTAGCCAATTAGCTCCCTTTCCTACTCTAGAGGTTTTAAACCTCTAGAGGTAACTTCCAATACTTGAAATAAGTAATAAGCTATGTTCAGCAAACGCCTCAGCCCAATGCAGTGCCTGGACCAGAAAAATGTCTGGGAAGCTCAGAGCATGTATGATAAAGCAAGTGTGCTGGAACTCATAATCTTAATTAATATTACCATTATTGCAGTTACTGTTAACCAACTTACACAGATTTATAGTATTTTGATATTATAACCACTGGTACCTCTGTGCTAGTGTGTACTGGCTGATCATTAAACCTGGGAGGTTCTCATGCCTTAGTCTGACTCTGAAAGTAACACCAGACTATAAAAAGCTTTAAGCCTGCCATCAGAGTTAGACATCATTGTGTAACACTCTAAGAAGGAAATCTTCTCCTAAAGCCTATAGAGTACCATAAAAAAAGAGTCTAAAGAAATTTTTAAAATACTATGTATAACCAAAATACACATTCTGTAGTTATTGAAAGTAACATGTAAAATGGGATCGACCATATCAGGCATAACGAATCGATCACATAGTAAAATTTTATTATAAATTCTGAGTATTGATTAGCAGAATGAACTGAAACTGAATCCCTATCTATTTCTCTATTGCTTGGTCCCAGAGTTTTTTAATACTTGCAGAATGTAGTGTTTGCTCTGCAAACAAAAGAATCACAGTACCTTATAATGTCCATTCATCACAGCATCATGTAGGGGAGTGATCTGGTACATTCCTCTGATATTTACATCTGCTCCACCTTTTAATAGTTCACTTGTTGTCTGATAAAATCCTCCTACACTAGCTTCATGAAGTGCTGTCCAGCCTATTACACAAAAAAGAAATGATGTTTGTTTATATTTGGCATCTTAATAATGTTTGTGCTTGCTCTTAAAATAAGAACTTTAAAGTTGTTGCTTTAAAAATATCTTGGTTGGGTTTCATATTCCTTCATCAGAGTTTTATAGTTTTCAGAGTATAGGTCTTTCACCTCCTTGGTTAAATTTATCCACAGGTATTTTATTCTTCTTGCTGAGATTGTAAGTGACACTTCTGGTTATATGAGACAAGATAATCTAACCATGAAAGCAACCTGTATTATTTGTGGATTCAATAAATCAGATGGGCAAATAAAATTCCTAACCCTAATTATCAGAGAAATGCAAATCAAAACCACAATGAGATATCACCTCACAGCTGTCAAAATGGCTATCATCAAAAAGTCTGCAAATAACAAAGGCTGGTGAGGATGCAGAGAAAAGAGAACCCATGTACACTGTTGGTGGGAATGTAAATTGGTGCGGCCATATGGAAAACAGTACAGAGGTTCCTCAAAAACCAAAAAAACAGAACTACCTTATGATCCAGCAATTCCACTGCTAGGTATGTATCTGAAGAAAATGAAAACACTAATTCAAAAGGATACATGCACCCCAATGTTCACAGTAGCATTATTTACAAATAGTCAAGATATGGAAGCAATGTAAGTACTCATCAACGATGAATAGGAAGAGAAGATGCAGTATACATGCACACACAAAATGGAACACTACTCAGCCATAAAAAAAGAATGAAATCTGTCATTTGTAACAATGTGGATGGACGTAGAGAGTACTATGCTTAGCGAAATACGACAAAGACAAATACTATATGTTATTACTTATGTGTGAAATCTAAAAAATAAAACAAACAAATATATATAACAAAACAGAAACAGACTTACACATATAGAGATAAAAACTAATGGCTACCAGTGGGTAGAGGGAAGTGGAGAGGGGCAAGAAAGGGGTAGGGAATTAAGAGACACTATCTACTATGCATAAAATAAATAAGCAATAAGGAAATATTGTACAGGACTGGGAAATATAGCCATTATTTTGTAATAACTTTAAATGGAGTATATAACATATAAAAATACATCACTACGTTGTACACCTGAAATTAGTATAATATTGTAAATCAACTATACTTCAACTTTTTAAAATAATGAAGAAATGAGCATTTGAAAAAGCCATGTTAGAGTTGAAAGAATAAAAAATAGAAAATATGTATACTGGCCTCTGCCTCTTGGTTCCTAACACAGAGCTCCTAAAACCACTGTAAACAGGGGTGGCAGGAGAATCTTTTGTCCTTATATTTAGTCTTTGACCCTAGTCCCTGAGACCTTTGTAATTTCCTGAAAGATAGGATAATCTGTCTCAGAGCTCCTAAAATCCCTTGGAATTTCCTGGATGATAGAAGTGTCATTTGTTCTAATGAGGCAGGTTTGGTGAGCTCATAGGTGAGCCTGGTCACCAGAAAGACCAAGTCATAATTAGCAGCTGGAACTTCCAGGTCTATCTCTGTACTTCAGAAAGGAGAGAGGGACTAGAAATAGATTTAATAATTGATCATGCCTACATGATGAAGTCTCCATAAAAATCCCCAAAGTATGGGGTTTGGAGAGCTTATCCAGGTCAGTGAACATATCTGCATGCTGAGAGGACAGCATACCCCAATTCCATGGAGACAGAATTTCCTGTGTTTGGGATGCTTCCAGACTTCACCTTCTTTATCTGGTTTTTCATCTGTATCCGTAATCATATTCTTCATTATATAATAAACTGGTAACATAAGTAAGTGTTTCCCTGAGTTCTATGAGCTGTTCCAGGAAATGATCAAAGCCAAGAAATGGGTCATGGTAACCTCCAGTTTGTAGCCAAGGTGAATGGAAGTTGTGGGTAACCTGGTGATCTCCTACTTGTGACTGGCATCTGAAGTGGGGGATGCTGCTTAAGACTATTCTTTCTGAGCTTCCTGCCCTACCCTCTCTATCTCATAGTCCGTTCTCTCCGTTTCCCTGGCAATTGCCCTTTTACCATTTTATCACCAATTTTTCCTGAAGCTCAGTGTACCATCAGCTTCTTTTAGCTGTGAACCTCATTTCTCTTCCATTAAAAGCTGAGTCTCATGGTAACAATGCCCACATAAAGCCAGCAAGCCAGTCCCAGGAACCTCATCCTTCTGTGTAATGCCACTGCACGTGGCCCCCCTGGTGGGCCCCAGGCAGGCATCATCTTTAAAGGTGAAATGTAACATTCTCCTCCTGCCTCTCCCCTCCTATCTTACCACTCCCCTGGGAGATGACGGTGAAGCACTGCCCAATCAGAAAAATTACCTGGAAGCTTCCTGTTTGAGACTTGCCTTAAGGCCTACTTTGCCATACTTTCATAGCAGTGACTCAGCTGAAACTACAAACCACTCTCAAGATAACTGTAGGTGGTAACCATAACCTACCAGCATAACTTGGTTGATTCACATTTCCCCCTTTTTTTATATAATGATGGACAAGATCAGCGTCATCGTGCACAGCAGCTTTATAAAGTAAGTTCTCTCCAAAGATGTTTCTGCGGTTAATGCTAGAAAGAGATATTTTATTCACCTTCATTTTTTCTGAAATGAGGGCATAAACAGAAGAAAACAAAAAAATTAATAATCCTTATTTGAAAATCAAGAAGAATACAAGTAACAAAATGAATCCAGTCAACATTCTGGAACAGAGTGTATTACATTATGAAGGAGTATTTCATCCATTAACTCAACTATAATGGTATCTACATGCAAAAAGGTGAAAGAGGCAAATGTCATTAGTTTGAAATATTTAAGTAAACTATAAACCATGTAAGCAGTTTGTGTCTATTGAAACTCCAGGAAAGATGCATATATGAGAAGACAAATGGATTATTTTCTTAAAAGTTCTGGTGAAAGGGATCATTTAAATCTAAAATTAAATGTTATTAAACTTAATGAAAAATTACAACACCAAAATGTCTTATAAAACCATGAGGAGTGAGGGGGAAGCTGGGACAAAGTGAGAGAGTAGCACAGACATAATATACTACCAACTGTAAAATAGACAGTTAGTGGGAAGTTGCTGTATAACAAAGGGAGATCAACTCGATGATGGGTGGTGATGCCTTGGAGGGTCGAGTCGGGGAGGGTGCAGGGGGAGTCGCGGGAGGGAGGGGATATGGGGATATGTGTATAAATACAGCTGATTCACTTTGGTGTACCTCATAAGCTAGTACAAGAGTGTAAAGCAATAATATTCCAATAAAGAGCTTAAAAAAACCCCAAAAAACCATGAGGAGAAAATCTCAGAAGTACATAAGGAAGATACAAAAATTAACCCCAGCATGACCAGAAAAGAGAATGCTATATTTTCTTTCTTTGCTAAAAATAACTGTCATCAAATTAAATAAAGAACTATGATCTTGAGCTGTATAACAGTTTTGATTTCCTGAGACAGGAAATACACAATTAAAATAGTTTTCCAGGTTATCCATACCAAGTATCATTTCCCCACTATGCTTCCTAAACTCCTCATTTAGATAATCCAAATCCTGTCAATTTTTACAGATAATACTTATTGGGTTTTCCTCAATTTCAGAACAGATTTTTTTTCCTTTGCTGCACCACAAGACTTGTGGGATTGAATCCAGGCCTTCGGCAGTGAGCACGCAGAGTCCTAACCACTGGACTGCCAGGGAATTCCCTCAGAATAACTTTGATGATAGCTTTTCCAGTTTTGATCTAAATAACCTGCCCCAACCTAAAAGCTCAGAAAGGTAATTGAGTACCACAACAGATTTCTTTCTTTTTTTTTTTAATAAATTTATTTATTTATTTATTTGTATTTATTGGCTGCATTGGGTCTTCATTGCTGCACACGGGCTTTCTCTAGTTGCTGAGAGCGGAGGCTACTCTTCATTGTGGTGCGCAGCCTCCTCATTGTAGTGGCTTCTCTTGTTGTGGAGCACAGGCCCTAGGTGCGTGGGCTTCAATAGTTGCGGCACATGGGCTCAGTAGTTGTGGCTCACGGGCTCTAGAGCACAGGCTCAACAGTTGTGGCACAGGGGCTTAGTTGCTCCATGGCATGTGGAATCTTCCCAGGGCAGGGCTCAAACCCATGTCCCCTGCATTGGCAGGCGGATTCTTTACCACTGCGCCACCTAGGAAGTCCCACAATAGATTTCTTAATGGACCACAATTTAACTGCTTTGTTTTTATTTGATTCTCTCCATTCAGTTCCACAGTAAAACAAACCAACTGCTGAACACTTGAGCCTACCTTCCCCCACCCTAGACTATAAAACATTCTGCTCCCGCTAGATAAACTATATGCAAAAATCAATAGACTTACTCCCAGATTTGTCTTTGCCAGTTGTACTTGCTATTATAAATATGTAATTTATTTAAAATAGCAAATTAAGAATACAAAGATTTTCAATGAAAACTAAGTTGTGAAAGACATTCACTTCCAATCATGACTAAATAATGGCTGTGACTTGCCCTCCCATTATAAACAATTAGAAAACTAAACAAAATACATGGGGGAAAACCCTTTATTCAGACATTGGAAAACAGGTAATTCAGATCTATGACTCCCCTGAGTGAAGGCAGACAATGAAGTGAGCCCTAAGGTCACTCCAGCTTCTTGTCTGGAAGCTTTTCAGTGTACAGCACAAGCATAGCAAGGCGATCCTGCTGAGCTAAGGAGACAGAGATTAGAGTTCGGGGAGGCTGGAGTGAAGAGAATTTACAGGCAGGGCACCAGAGGTGAGGGTGTAGAGAAAAGGTACCAGAAATATATAAAAAGGGCTCCTTGAGTTATCTTAGCATTAAACCACTTAGGTGTGGGGTGAGTCTTCATGAGGCTGTGCAAGAACAACTACCCAGGAACTATAAATTAACAACCATCAGAGATCACACAGGCTGGGAGACATTCACATTCCTGCCAGCCTGAGGAGAGAGACCTTGCTGAACTACTGGGGCATTCAGAGAGACCTTTAATGGGTCATGTCTTAGTAGCTGAGCTAAACTAGTCCTAGAGTAAGGCCTACACTAGACCTGCCTAACGAGGTTTTTAAAAAAATGTTGAAAGGATCAAACTGATTTTCAAGTAACTTCTTGGCCAAAACAAAAATCAACACTCTTAAAATAGAGGATGACACAATAACATTCTGCTGCATATGGATATCCAATTGTTCTTCACTACAAAAGCCTTGTGCCTTTGTCAAAACTCAGGGTTTATTTCTGAATTCCCTTCTCTTCCATGAATCTATTTCCCTATCTTGATGCTAGTACCATGCTGTTGTGATTACTACAGCATATAATAACTCTTGAAATCAGGTAGTGTTAGCCCTCTAACTACGTTCTTTATCACAGTTGTCTTATATTCGAGATCCTCTGCGTTCCGTATGAATTTTAGAACCAGCTTTTGAATTTCTACAAAAAATTCAACAGGGATTTTGAGTGAAATTGTGTAGAATCCATAAATACATCTGAGTAGAGATAAATCTTAATAATGTTTATTAAGAACATTAATATGAACAATGACTCAGTGAACAAGCTATATCTCTCCATTTCTCTCCATCAAATTTTCTTTGTTTTCTCTGTATAACATTTTGTGGGTTTCAGTGTATCTGTCTTTTACATACTTTGTTAAATTTTATCCATATTTCAACTTTTTTGAAACTGTGGCATAAATTTCATTTCCTAATTGGTTTTCAAATTTCACTTTCTAATTGTTTGTTGCTAGAATATAGAAATATAATTAATATCTGTATAATGATCTCGTACCTTGCAACTTTGCTAAATTCACTTTTGGTTGCTTTTATTGTAGATTCCATCAGATTTTCTAAGTAGACAATTATGTCACTTGTGACTAAAGACTGTTTTACTTCTTCTTTGATGGCTTTTATTTATTTTTCTTCCTGATTGTACTGGCTAGAATTTCCAGTACAATGATCAATAGAAGTGGTGAGAACAGACATCCCTGTCTTAGTTCTGATCTTAGGGGGAAAGCATTCAGTCTTTCACTATTAAGTATGACAGCTGTGTATTTTTTTGTAGATGCCCTTTATCAGATTGACCAAGTTCCCCTCTATTCTGAGTTTGCTGAGAGTTTTCATCAGTAATGGATGTTAGGTGTTGTCAAAATCCTTCTCTGCATCATCTACTGAGATAATGATATGGTTTTTCTTTTTTAGCTTATTAATATAACAAAGTACAGTGATTGATTTTCAAATGTAAAGTCAACCCAGCATTCCTGAGATAAACCTCACTTGGTCATGATATATAATGTTGCATACGATTTGCTAAAATTTTGTTTAGATTTTTGCATATATGTTCATGAAGGATATTGAGCTGCAGTTTTCTGTTCTTGTAATGTCTTTGATTCTAGTATCAGTTTAATGGTGACCTCATAAGATGAGCTGGGAAGAGGTTCCTCACCTTCGATTTTTTGGAAGTCTGTGAAGAACTGGTATTATTTCTTCCTCAGATGTTTGGTAGAATTCACTATTGAAGGTGTAATGGACTGAATTATGTCCTCACAAAACTTGTATGTTGAAGCCCTAATACAATAGGGTTGGTATCCTTACAAAAAAGGAAGAGACACTAGAGCTCTCTGCACATGCAAAACAGTCACTGCAAGAAGGCACTGTCTGCAAGCCAGGAAGAGAGGTCTCAGCTAGAAAATTTTCTAGCACCTTAATTGTGAACTTTCAGCCTCCAGAACTGTGAGAAAATAAATTTCTATCTTTAAGCCACCCAGTTTGTGGTATTCAGTCATAGTAGCCTTAACCAACTAATATAGAAGGCATCTGGGCCTAGAGGGTTTTTGTTTGTTGATTTGCTTTTTGGTGGGGAAGTTTTTTAATTACAAATGCAATTCATTTAATAGATATGTTATTATTCAAATGGCCCATTTCTTTCTAATACTTTTTGTCTCCCAAGGAATTTGTTCATTTTATCTAATGTATTGGCAGAAGAGTTGTTCACAATATTCCCTTATTATCCTTTTCATATCTGTAGACTATGTCACAATGTCACCTCTCTTACTTCTAATATTTCATTGATTTTTGCTTCACCATTGCTTTCTCCTTTACTATTTCCTTTCCTTTGTTTACTTTGGATTTCATTCATTCTTCTTTTTCTAGTTTCTTAAGGTAGAAGCTGATATTGATCTGAGAGTGTTTTTCATTTCTAACATAGGCATTTAGTACTATAATTCCCCCTCCATTACTCTTTTCATGACAGCTCCAAATATTGCTATATTTTTTAAAAAATATTTTCATTTTATTTTAGTTCAAAAGGTTTTAAAACTTCCTTTAAATTTCTTTGACCCATGGGTTATTTTAAAGTGTGTTACTCAGTTTCCAAATATTTCAAGATTTTATAGAGATCTTTCTGTTACTGACTTCTGATTTAATTCCATTTGGTATCAAAAAAAATACTCTTCATCATTTTAATCCTTTTAAATTTATTGGTACTTCTTTTTATGGCCCAGCATATAAACTATCTTGATAAATATTCTGTATGCATTTGAAAAGAATGTGTGATCTTCTGTCTTTTTTTTTTTTAGGGTGCCCTTTATAAAAAAATATTTAATTTATTTATTTGGCTGCGCTGGGTCTTAGTTGAGGCACGTGGGATCTTCGTTGCTGCAGGATCTTTGCTGTGGCATGCGGGATCTTTGGTTGTGGCATGCAGGCTCCTCTTTACTTGCAGCACGTGAGATCTAGTTCCCTGACCAGGGATCGAACCCGGGCCCCCTGCATTGGAGGCACAGAGTGTTAACCACTGGACCACCAAGGAAGTCCCTGATCTTCCTGTTCTTGAGTGCAAAGTTTTATAAATGTTAAATAGGTCAAACTGTTTGATTGTTTAAACATTCTATATCCTTATTGATATTCTGTCCACTTGGGTTTCTATAATGAGTTACCAATGACAGAAAGAATGGTAGTGAAATCTCTATAATTGTGGGTTTGTCTATTTCTTCTTGCAGTTTTATTAGTTTTTGCTTCATGTATTTTGAAACTCTGTTATTAAGAGAATAATTGTTTATTTCAGATAAATACCCAGGAGTGGAACTGTTGGATCACAGTGTAGTTCTATTTTTAATTTTCTTGAGGAATCTCCATACTGTTTTCTATAGTGGCTGCACCAATTTACATTCCCACCAACAGTGCACAAGGGTTCCCTTTTCTCCACAACTTCCCTAACACTTGTTATTTACTGTCTTTTTGATAACAGCCATTTTAACAGGGGTGAGAAGATATCTCATTGTGTTTGATTTTCATTTCCCTGATGATTAGTGTTGTTAAGCATCTTTTTTCTGCGTCTGTGGCCATCTGTATGTCTTCTTTGGAAAAATGTCTATTCAGATCTTCTGTGAAAACACTAACTATTAAAGATATATGCACCCTCATTTTCATTACAGCATTTTTACAATAGCCAAGATACAGAAGCAACCTAAGTGTCCATTAATAGATGAATGGATAAAGAAGATGTGATATATGTATACAATGGACTATTACTCAGCCATAAAAAGACTGAAATCTTGCCATCTGCGAAAACATGGATGGATGTAAAGGGTAAGTGAAATAAGTCAGACAGAGAAAGACAAATACTGTACGATTTTACTTATATATGGAATCTAAAAAAGAAAACAAATGAACAAAACAGAAACAGAGTCACAGATTCAGAGACAAACAGGTGGTTGCCTGAGGGGAGGGGGTGACTGGAGGAGAGAAATAGGTGAGTGATATTAAGAGGTACAAACTTCCAGTTGCAAAATAAATGAGTCACAGG
Organism: Hippopotamus amphibius kiboko; assembly: GCF_030028045.1. NCBI lineage: Eukaryota > Metazoa > Chordata > Mammalia > Artiodactyla > Hippopotamidae > Hippopotamus > Hippopotamus amphibius. Next base: position 217,566,438 of record NC_080186.1, on the reverse strand, counting down.
TATGAAATGTACAGTGTGAGAATATAGTCAATAATTATGTAATATCTTTGTATGGTGAAAGATGGTATATAGACTTATTGCAGTAATCATTTCAAAATGTGTAGAAACACTGAATCACTATCAACATCGTGTTGGAGGTCCATTATACTTCAAAAACAAACAAGCAAATAAACAAACTCATGGAAAGGAATCAGATTTGTGGTTACCAGGGATGAGGGGAGGGAGGAGGGTGAACTGGATCAAGGCAATCAAAACATACAAACTCCCAGTTATAAGATAAGTAAGTACTAGGGATGTAATGTACAGCATGATAAATATAATTAAGAATGCTGTATGTTATATATGAAAGTTTTTAAGAGAGTAAATCCTAAGAGTTCTCATAACAAGGAAAAATCTTTTTCCTATTTCTTTAGTTTTGTATCTATATGAGATGAAGGATGTTCACTCAACTTACTGTGGTAATCATTTCATGATGTATATAATGTAAGTCAAATCATTATGTTGTACACCTTAAACTTATATTGTGCTGTATGTCAATTATATCTCAATAAAACTGAAAGAAAAAAAGAGAGAAATTGTTTAGAATTGTTATGTACTCTTGAGGAAGTAATCCCTGCATCATTATGAAATAACTTTATCCCTGCTAATATTCTTTGCTCTGAAATCTACCGTGCCTGGTATTAATGATGTATTATATAATGTACTATAGTTCATAATATTTGATGTTCTATATAACAGTATATAGTGGCTCCAACTTTCTTTTAATTGGTGTGGTAAGATAAATAATGGCCCTCCAAAGATGTTATCTTAATCCCCGAAACCCAAGAATATTATCTTATATAGTAAAAGAGACTTTGCAGGTGTGATTAAGTCAAGGATCTTGGGAAAAGAGTCTTACTATGGATTATCTGGGTATATACGCAATCATAAGAATTCTTATAAGAGGAAAGCGCTGGTGAGAATGTAAACTGGTGCAGCCACTGTGGAAAAGAGTATGGAGGTTTCTCAAAAAACTAAAAACAGAAGTATTATATGACCCAGCAACTCCAATCTTGGGTATACATCTGAAAAAAACAAAAACATTAATTTGAAAAGATACATGCACTCCAATGTTCACAGCAGCATCATTTACAATTGCCAAGATATGGAAACAACCTAAGTGTCCATTAACTGATGAATGGATAAGGAACATGTAGTATGTATATACAATGGAATACTACTCATCCATCAAAAAGAACTAAATTTTGCCATTTGCAACAACATGGATAGACTTGGAGGGCATTATGCTAAGTGAAATAAGTGAGAAAGAGAAAGACAAATACTGTATGATATCCTTTATTTGTGAAATCTAAAAAATACAACAAACTAGTTAATATAACAAAAAAAGAAGCAGACACAGATACAGAGAACAAACTAGTGGTTAGTGGGATGGGGGGCCTGAGGGTGGGGGGGTGATATAAATGTGGGGGAGTGGGAAGTACAAACTCATGGGTGTAAAATAGGTTACAAGGACGCATTGTATAACATGGGGAATATAGCCAATATTTTGTAATAACTGTAAATGAAGTACAACCTTTAAAATTTGTATAAAAAATAAAAATAAAAAAAGAAGAAAGCAAAAAGATCAAAAGGGGAGAAAGCAAAGTGACAAGAGAAGCAGAGACTAGACAGATGCAGCCAGGAGCAAAGGATTGTCACAGCCTCTAACAGCTGGAAGGGGTAAGGAAAAGATTTCACCCTGGAGCTTAGAGAAAGAACCAGTCCTGCTGAGACCTTGATCTTAACCCTCTAACACTCATTTGGACTTCTGACCTCAGGACTGTAAGAGAATGAATTTGTATTATTTTAAGTCACTAAATTTGTGGCAAATTGTTATCACAGTAGGAAATTAATACAACTGATGTTAGCAAAGTATATTTTCCCCCCAGTCTTTTAACCTATTTATGTCTTTATATTTCAAATATATTTCCTAAAGTAAGCATATAGATGGGTCTTACTTTTTCATCCAATCTGACAATCTCTGTTTTTTTTTTGGCCACTCCACACGGCTTGCAGGATCTTAGGTTGATCCCTGACTAGGGATCAAACCCTGGTCCTTGGCAGTGACAACATGGAGTCCTAACCACTGGACCACCAGGGAATGCCCCAATCTCTGCTTTTTAATTGAGAGTGTCTTAACCATTCACATTCAATGTGATTGTTAACATATGGTTGGGTTTGAGTGTATCATCTTGTTATTTTTTTTTTCAGTTTTTCCCATCAGTTCTTTATTTCCTTTTCCCTCTTCTTCTACCTTCTTTTGGATTAAAACTGAATAGTTTTTGTTAGTCCATTCTATCTTCTTTGCTGGCTTATTAGTTGTGATTATTTGTTAAAATGTTTTTTTCAGGGTTTATAGTATACATCTTCAACTTATTACAGTCTACCTCGAAATGGTATCCTAACATAAATTTTACAATACTGTAGTATACTTCCATTTCTCCCTTCAGAGCCTTTTATGTTATTATTGCCAGGCATTTTACTTTTATATATGTTTAAAACCTCATAATCAATTGTTGTTATTTTTGTTTAAACAGTCAATTATCCTTTAAAATTGATTAATAAGAAAAAAATCTTGTATTTTTATCCATATAATTAACAATTCCAATGATCCTCAATCCTCTGTGTAGAGGCAGATTTCCATCTGGCATCATCTTTCTTCTGCCTGAAGAATGTCCTGTAACATTTACTATAGTATGGACTTGCTGATGATGAGTCCTTTCAGCATTTGTGTGTCTAAAATTTTATTTCACCTTCCTTTTTGAAAGATATTTTGCTGGGTATAGAATTCTAGGTATAGAGTTTCTTTTAGTACTTTAAAGCTGCTGCTCCACTGTCTTCTTGCTTGCATTGTTTCCAACAAGAAATCTGATGTTATCCTTATAACATGAAAAAAAAACCATGGCTTTTTTTCTCTTTATCAACACATACATATTTTTCTGATTTCTTAAATGACTGAATATTATTTCATTGGTTACATTATAATTTGTTAACTATTCACTTAATTTAGATTGTTTCTAGTCATTTTATGACAATAAACAATGCTGTAATGAACATCCTTATAAAATATATTTACATATTTAAGCAAATACATAAATATTTAATAAATCCCTTTAAGTAAAATCACTGATTCAAAAGAACTGTGACTTTAAATTCTGATGAATGTAAATAAACTGCCTTGTAAAAAGACTAAACAAACTTTTACCAAAAACATATGAGAATGTTTACTTTTTCCACGTTCTTGCCACTGGAAATTCTCAAACGTTTACTGGCATTCTCTTAGGTGAAAATTGTACTTCTTAATTTACATTTCTTTAAGCATGAGTGAGATGTTAATTTTTTCAGGTAAATATATACATTTTTTTCTGTGTACTCCGTATTCATATTCCTTACCTATATTTCTTTATCTTTACTGTTTTGTAAGAGCTCTTTGCATACTAGTATAATTAACCCTTGTCATGTGTTATTAACATTTCTTCTGTGTTTGATGATTGGTTTTCTTTAGGATATTTTTCCATACAATTTTTTTTAAATGTATGTAGCCAATTTTATCATTTTTTTTTCCTTCCTGGCTTCTGGGTTTGAATTGTTCTTTACAAAGGGTTTTTCCAAGATTATAAAAAGATTCACTTGTCTTTTCTTCTAGAACCCTTTTTTTCCCCTCTAACTCTGACAAAACTGGAATTAAATGTGGTATAAGGAATGTTATAGGGATCCAACTGTTCATGTTTTTCACTATTTATTGTTTAGTCCTTCTTTTTGCCACCAATTTGAGATGCCATATTTATCACAGACCTGCCCTCATATTCCCACTGTATCTGGCTTTTACATCTAAACACTTTATTTTATTTCATTGATTTATCTGTCTATTCCTATGCCAGTACCAAATTATTTTAATTTCTATTGTTTTCTAATTGCTTTCATATTACATAGAGCAGGTTCCTGCCTCTCTCCTCCCCCTTCGTTTTATTTTTCAGAATTTTCCTGGTTAGTCTTTTATCTTTACTTTTCCAGCTGAAATTTTTATCATTCTCATAGCTAACCTCCAGCCCTATAAAGCAAAATAAAACAACAAATACAAAAAAATCTGTTTTTGATTGAGCTGTCACGCCTTTACAGAATAATTTAGGAAGAAGTAAGTTTCTTACAATACTGAATCTTTATGGTCAAGAATAAGGTTCTTTTTTTCCCATTCATTCAAGTCTTTTTTATGTTCCTCAGCATAATTTCTACACTTTCTTCTTACAGGTATGGCAATTTCTTATTAGGTATACAGTTGGCATTTTTTCTCTTTTGTAATTATCATAAATGGAATCTTTTCTTATATTTTGTAACTGGGTGATATATATTTGAAAGGTATTTATTTTTGTCTTATTTTGGTTTATTGAATTTTTTAAACTTTTTAGCTGGAAATAATTTCAGACATAAAAAAGTTGTAAAAATAAAACAAAGGATTCACCCATTGTTAACATTTTACCACCACTTAAATCATTCTGTCTTCCTCTTTATATATACATACACATGCACACAGACACATATAAACATAAAGAATAACTTGTATACACCATGACTCTTTACTTACTAATACATAAGGGGATATTCTCCAAAAGCAAGGACACTATCTCACATAATCAAATTATTAAATTAAGAAAATTTAACAATGATACAATATTATTCTTTAATCTACAGTCCATATTCCAATTCTGCCTACCATCTACTATTATGTAACTAGTATTTCTAGACTCTTATTATTTCTGATAGTTTTTTAGTTCATTCTTTGGGGTTTTATACATAGGAACAAAGAAATAATATCTAAATATATAATAACTTTTCCTTATTTCCTCTATTCATTCTTCGTTATAATTTCCCAAAGCCTATGCTAGGTTAGTCACACTACAAATAGGTCAGATATCTAAATTTTTAAAGAGTTCTGAAACTATTCTCTTAAAAGTACAAATATGAGGCAGAAGTTCAGGATTGCAGTTATACTACCAATGAGCTGTGCAGTGCTAGGGAAAATCCTTAACCTCTCTGAACTTGCTCATCAGTAAAATGAGAAAGTTGAGACATATAATCTCTAAATCCTTTTTAGTACCAGAATTCTATGTTTCTATAAGTTACTTACTGAAGAAATAAAGAAATAAAATAGGCCTCACCATTTTTCCTTGCAAGTTTTTTGTTTTTCCTGATCTGTTCTCCACTCTTGAGTCTGAATGAAGTCATAGTCTTCCCTTTACCTTCAATCCTTAAAGCAGGATTCTGCATTCTTGAAAAATAAATGTGTTTTTAAAATTACTAACATGTTCTCTAAAACCATTCACAGAGAATCATACAAAATTTTTGACTAAACTTTTCTTAAAACTCAAAGATATTTTACTGAGCTGCTATCAAGCATGGTGGCAGTTTTAAATATGGAAAGGGAGACTTCCCTGGTGGCACAGTGGTTAAGAATCTGACTGCCAATGCAGGGGACACAGGTTCAAGCCCTGGTCCAGGAAGATCCCACATGCCACGAAGCAACTGAGTCCATGCGCCAGAACTACTGAGCCTATGCTCTAGAGCCTGCGAGCCACAACTACTAAGCCCATGTGCCACAACTACTGAATCCCATGTGCCTAGAACCTGTGCTCCACACAAGAGAAGCCACTACAATGAGAAGTCCACACACTGCAACAAAGAGTAGCCCCTGCGCGCCACAACTCGAGAAAGCCCACGCACAGCAATGAAGACCCAACACAGCCAAATAAATAAATAAATATGGAGATGGCTCCTGAATAAACTGCAGATAATTCTGTGACAGACATGCCAGTCATTTTGGTTTCTTTGTCTTTGTGCCACTGATGGGTTTCTCTACTTTAGGGATAGTCACCTACAAGTGTGAGTATTCTGAGTCTCTTGTCCCTCACTCCCCACGTTGGCATGCCACTATCCACTCTATTCACAACTTCTAGGGGAAAAGAGGCAGGCAAGAAAAAAAGGACTTGTCATGTGGGTATGGCACCAATCAAAAACTGTAAAATACTGGCATAAAAACAGACATATAGATCACTGGAACAGCACAGAGAGCCCCAAAATAAACCTATCCATTTATGGTCAATTAATCTATGACAAAGGAGCCAAGAATATACAATGGGTGAAAGGTAAAGGATAGTCTCTTCAATAAATGGTGTTGGGAAAACTGGACAGTCAAATGCAAAAGAATAAAACTGGACCATAATCTTACACCATATACAAAAATCAATTCACAATGGATTACAGTCTTGAACGTAAGACTTGAAACCATAAAACTTCTAGGAAAAAACGTAAGCAAGCACCTTGATATCAGTCCTGGCAACAATTTTTTAGATTTGACACCAAAAGCAAAAATAAACAAGTGAGACTACATCAAACTAAAAAGTTTCTGTACAGCAAATGAAACTATCAACAAAATGAAAAGACAACCTACCGAATGGGAGAAAATACTTGCAAATCATATATCTGAAAGAGGATTAATATCCAAAACATATAAAGAACTCACACAACTCAACAGCAAAAAAAAAAAAAAAAAAAAAAAAAAGGCAATCTGATTTAAGAAGTGTGAGAGGAACTAAAAAGACATTTCCAAAGAAGGCATCCAAATGGCCAACAGGTACATAAAAAGGTGTTCAGCATCAGTAATCATCAGGGAAATGTAAATCAAAACCACAAATGAGATATCATCCCATACCAGTCATAATGGCCATCATCAAAAAGTCTACAAATAATAAATGCTGCAGAGGGTGTGGAGAAAAGGGAACCCTCATGCACTGTTGGTGGGAATGTAAATTGGTGTAACCACTATGGAAAACAGTATTGAAAAAAATGTATCAAATTGTATACTTTATTATATGCAGTTTATTGTATGTCAACTATATCTCAATAAAAGTTCCTAAAAAAAGAAAACAGTATGAAGATTCCCCAAAAATTAAAAATAGAACTACCATATGATCCTGCAATACCACTCCTGGGTATTCATCCAAAGGAAACAAAATCACCATCTCAAAATAATATCTGGAGTCCCATTTTCACTAAAGCTTTATTTACAATAGTCAAGACATGGAAGGAAACCTAAATATCCATCGATGGATGAATGAATAAAGAAAATGTGATATATACACATATACACACAATGGCATAGTATTCAGCCACAGAAAAGAAGAAAATGCTGCCATTTGCAAGAACATGAATGGGCCCTGAGGGCATTATGCTAAGTGAAATAAGCAGAGAAATACAAATACTGTATGATCTCACTTATATGTGGAATCTAAAAAAACAAAAAACAGAAAAACACAAAACCCAAACTAATAGATACAGAGAACAGACTGGTTCTGGAGGTAGGAGACAAGGTGGAAGGTGGGTAGGTGAAATGCGTGAAGGCAGTCAAAAGGCACAAACTTCCAGTTATAAGATAAATAAGTACAGGGATGTAATGTACAGCATGGTGACTACAGTTAATAATACTGTACTGTATATTTGAGAAGTTGCTAAGAGTGTAGACCTTAAAAGTTCTCATAACTAGAAAAAAAAATTTGTAACTATGTGTGGTGACAAACGTTAAAGAAACAAAATTAGCATTAAGCTATAATAGAACAATTTCCTATTAGTCTGTCTTAAAAAAAGAAAGTAAAGGAGTTTTCTGGGTTTTCTTTTTATTGCAAAATAAATAAAATAACAACACTGAAAAATAAAGTTCTTTACTTAGAGGTAACTGTAGGCTGACTCTGATGTCTGAAATACAGAATTAACTATTAGGTCGGTAGCATACCTGAAATTCTCAGTTGAAGAGTTATTATTTGCTTGATGCTCACAGCCAAGTATTTTGGGTAAAATCTTTTCTGGCATCTTATACATGTCATCTGTAGGCTTTGCGTCTCTGCCTACTTTCAGTCTGGATGATCTCCTTAATACACATGGAGTGTCCTGCTCACAGCTATTTTCCACCAGATTTGAATTTCCCTTATTATTTAGTGGATCACAAGAGGTGACATTTTGATGAACCAAAGTTTGCAATCCAAATGGATTTGGGTCTTCTAGACTCTATAATAAGATGTAAATACATATACAAATAATTACAACACAAAAAAATAAAATTAGAAGAAATTAGGTTTTACTTGTCCTTTGATTACACAAAAATATCTTATACAATGGAAATACAAAAACTCATACACATTTGTGAACATAATGAAAATTTTATAATTAATGTGATAAATGACAATGCAGATTTAAAAGCCTAAGACAAGAAGAGCATAAGTAAATATTATTTTTATCAATATTCATCCTTAAAACTCAAGGATAAACCTAAGGTCATTCTGGGTGCTTTAACTTCACAGGAAATGGGTAGCACAAAATGATGAGAGACACATAAAAACTGTAGAAATGTCACGCCAGGCCAGATCAATGTTCTATTCAGTCCAGTATTTTGTTATTTGGCAGCAACAGTAAGTGATATTTGTGGGATGAGATAGTATATAACTTCCATTACACTGATTTTAAAAGGTTAGCAGTATATCATGAATGGCTCTAACTTCCCCTTAATAATCCATTATAGATTTAACTTTCATGGGAATACATATTTTTATACATATCATGTAAACCTTTCTTGAGCTTATTTATATATCCAGCTTGCAAAGCTTTTCAAGGTAACAAGTTTCATATTTTTAAAAAATATTTTTCTTTCTTTCTTTCCCTTCCTTCCTACCTTCCTTCCTTCCTTCCTTCCTTCCGTTCTCTCTCTTTCTTTCTTTTTCACTGCGCCGGCTCTTAGTTGTGGCATGTGGGATCTTCATTGTCTGACCAGGGACTGAACCTGGGCCCTTTGCATTGGGAGTGCAGTCTTAACCACTGGACCACCAGGGAAGTCCCACAGGTTTCACATTTTTATTACAGCTAAGTAAAAGACTGTTTAATTTGATTTGTTCTAAATCAATCTCCTTTCTACTTTTAAGCAGACTGTTTTTTGAAGACCTCCTAAGTTCATGCTCACTCTATCAATTTCCTACACTTTACTCATATTACCTCTTTTTAGATTAGAATCTTGGAATATTTAATCTTCATGCCCCGTCCCCATGATTAGTTTCTCTTTTTCTGGATTTTAAAACATAACATTATGTCTGTTTTGAAATTTTTTGACCAGAATTGCATGCAGTATTATTCCGGATGTGTATGTTATAACGACCTTAGTATCATGTTATTTAAATCTTTCAAAAAATGTTCACAGGAGCATTTTGGTAACAGCCAGCAGAAAAAAAGAAAAGAAAAAAAAATCCAAATGACCATCATTAGTGAATTGGTTACATAAATTATATTATTTTATACACACACACACACACACACACAAAGGTATTCCATATGGTGAAATACCATTCAACAAGTAAAAAGATTTAAGTAGTGCTACATTTGTTGACACAGAAAGATAACCAAGATGTACTATTAAATTTTAAATACAAGTTGCAAAGCATTACCTATAATCCCATGTATATACAATAAACTTACATAGAATATGCATAGAAAAAAATGGAGACATACAGCAAACTGTTAACAATGATTATCTCTGGAAAGTGGAATTGTGGGAGACTTCCTCTAACTGTAATGTTTGATTTTCTTAAAATAATGAGGATGTATTACTATTATAATTAGGAAAAAATAAAGATATTTTTAAAAGGAAAAAAACTGTCAACATGAAAAAGGGACTTGGCAAGTGATAGGCCATTTCAGGGTCTCCAAGTATAATAGTCCAGGAATTCCAAATCCAAGAAATGTGTCACTTGACAGTATCCTTAGGCACAGAATGCAAAGTTGTACTGAAGCCAGGCATAATTTTTTCCCTCTCCTGGCAGTCCAACTGCCTATATTTTATTTCCAACTAGAAATTAAAGTGGGGTATCTTATCTCTACTCTGCACCCAGGCAAACATTTTTTCTGAGCTAACAGAAAAAATTCCTAGTTCTATATAAGCAATCTAATGATGATGTATCTTCTCAGGTTTTCAGGGGAGAAACTTACCTATTTTAACTTTTAACCCCTTGAAAACTCTACCCTGGGAACCTTGAAAAAGGCAACTATACGCTTCAAAGTCAAAAAGTATCTTCTGAGTGTCGGTATTCGGGTAGAAGGTTTGAATTTAAAATCAAGCATATGGGTTGTACAGCAGAAACTGGCACACAGTATAAAGCAATTATACTCCAATAAAGAGCTTTAAAAAAAGTAAAAAAATAAAAATAAAATAAAGTATATGGGCAATGAAGACTTGTTAAAGGTCACTATAAAAGGCAAAATCATAGACTCATACTTGCACTTACTTGCTGCACTGAAAGATGCTTGTCCTGTAGCTCAGCTAACCTGGAATCTTGTTCAAATGGTGGAGCAGAATAAAGAGTCTCAAAATTTGCACCTGCTGTTTGTGTACAGTCTTCATCAGTCTGAGACATATTGGGCTCCACTCCTAAACATTCATTTCCAGTGCTGAGACTGATGTCTCCCTCTTTTCTGTGGCAGATGGGTTCCACCTTGGCTTCGGACGTGTTCAGGGCTGCTAACAACTCAGCTGGCAATGCATCATCCTTTGTGTTTTCCAGTAAATCTTTCTGACGTGTCAAAGGTATTGATATGGAACTCAAAGAGTTGCTCAATGGGTTCATCAACTCTAGAGGTTCAAAATCACTCATTATTCTAAGCAGTCTTTCCTCCTGGGTGATTTCTGGTGATGTTTGTAACTTTTCCAAGGCAGACACAAAAGTTTCCAGAGAGCTTTCTTCATCTTTGGTTTCTTCAGAAGTCATGGTCAATGTGACTTCCTTGCTAGGCTCCTTTTCTGGCTCTATTAATGAGTTCTCCTTTACAGCAAACGTATCAAGTTCTTTAATAGTAGTACTTGAGAGAAGGCTTATTTCAGGAGAGTCTCTATCTCTACTTAGTTCCTGTATATTCCGAATAGAAGTTACATCATTATTACATATACAAAAAAGTGTTTAAAATGAAAATGTTATAGTTTTCTAGTTCATCATGTTGCTAAGTGACCACCAAAAAGCTTTATTAACTTTCCTCCCTTTCATAAATAAAAATACTCTTCATTACTTTCTTATACCAAATTACTAATGACTGTGCACACATGGTTAAATATTTAATAGTGGACCAAGGATAAAATGGGCTGGACCATAATTACAGAAGGCAAATTATTCAGTTAAGTTTAAATTATCTGGGCTAAGAGAAGAGGCAGAGATAACACGGATAGTTAAATTAACAGATAATCTAAAAACTTCATTGTAGTTAATGGCTGAAAAATTCTCCCTTGCTAAAAATTTCTATTGAATTTTATTAAAATTATTAACCAGGAACAAAATTGGTGTAGTTTCACCTTCTTTTTATTCCCCACCTCTGTATGAATATGGAAATGTGAAGCAAAAAGGCCAAAGGACAGGAGGTGGGGTGGGGGAGCAGAGAAAAGGAGCATTGAAAACACAGTTCTATGTAAATATGATAAGCTCTGGCTATAAATCAATGGTTCTGACTTGCGGTTGTTTTAAACAAAAAACACAGAACCTACAAAACACAAAATGACTATCATTTTCAAAGACTTCACCTTAATAGGTTATACCTGCTCTCACAATATTTCCAATGATCAAAATGTTATTAGACTTCCTCTTTTGAAAGTGCTTTCAAAATCATTTATAAGCCATTCAAGAAAATCAGTCTCAATAGTTTAAAGGCACTAAACTTGTTTTCAACATTTAAAACTGTTAATTTGCTTGACCTTAAATAACAGAACGGGTTTCAGTGACTTTTGGCTGTTTCTAAAAATAAAATTCACCTTCACTGACACAGCACTCTGCCAGAATGCACTGTAATTTTAAGCCCTCTAATATTCTGCTTTGATTTGACTAAGAAAAGTGAAAAACATTTTATTCTCCCTCTCTTCCTTTTCTGCCTGCCACCATTCATATTCTCTGCACACAGCATCCAGTTTAAGAGGATATATTTATTAGTAACGCAAACTATAACTTGCTCAGAAAGATAGAAATTTAGAAGGAACTGAAGAACTGGACCCTATCCATTCTTGAAGTTATGTTCAGGATCTCACACCTATTTAAAGTCCTTATATCTACAAAATTCAAGGCCCTAGATCTAATAAAGTATATATATATTGAACTCTTCCCTAAAGGAACTTAATTCCTAAATTAAAATTGAAGGCGTTAATACATAAGACATTAAAGCATAAATAATGTAAAAACACTGCAGGAACTCAAATGAATGGCATAAACCATAGTCCTAGTGTTATAAGTTTTCTTGGGTGGAGAAAAAGGGAGGCAGTGAAGCGTTTTCAAGATTGCCTGAAAAATGCTCGGTTAAATAAAGTTAAACAGGTTTCTTTACTACAAGACTTTTCAAACGTGCACTATAAATCTTTGAGGAGACTTTAGGATACAGTGTTCTCTAAACTTCTTCGTTCAAAAAAATTGTTTTTTCTCAGAAGGTCTACTAACGTCATAGGAGGCAAGTGATAGGGAAATACTGACATAGTGAGTAATGAATACCAAAGAGGGAGCAATCACTTTGGTCAAGATCACCACAGTCATCTGAGACAGATCCAAAGAGGAGAAGGGACTTAAGCCAGAAATTAATGATTTGTGAAGGAGTAAAAGAAGGAAACACACATATTTCTTAAGCACCAACTAGGTACCAAACACCATGAGCTATCATCACTCTCAGTCCTCACTGTAATGCTGTGAAATGAGTATCGCTTTCCATATGTTACACATGTAAATGACACACTTGCCCTTGGAACGCAACCTATGTGATTACAAATGTTATGCTCTTTCCCTTGTTTTCTGACTCCTGACTTAAACAAAGGCATGGAGGTGGGAATGTGTAAGGTATACCTGACATGAAGGTACAGACATGACAGGGTTGGCCTGGGGAGGTCCTTGATTGCTGGAGGCTGTTATGGGCAGAGCCAGTCTTACAGTCCTCTGATCTCCCATAGCGCCAAGCAGAAAGCAAAGCCAAAACAAGCACTCAGTACATGGTAACTGATTAGCAGCATCCGACAGGAAATATTAAAGGAATTAGGGTAATAGACAAAGCAACAGAAGGCATCTTAGCAAGTAGTTTGATATTAAATTATATGCTTCTCTTCCAGATAAAGAATAAAAAGACTGACAATGCTAGATAAGAAACACAAATCAAGAAACTTCTATTTCATTAGAGAAAAGGAAGAATAAACATTGAAATGGGTCTCCACCTCACATGTAAGAATAGTGTCCTCGTGCTTTCTGTCTGTCTGTCTGTGGCAGCCCAGACTGAATGGGGGAATGCAGGAAAGAATTTTTTGCAACTCACAAAAAACCTTGTGAACAGTAAAATCCTGCTTTATTTCAAAGAAGGATTTATCAGAGTTTACAAGAAAAGTATTAGAAAATTATTCCCCTAAACACTGAAATGGGTTGTTAGACAATGCTATCTATTGAAATGATTTAGCCATATTCCTGCCTAGGGGAAAACTTAAATGGGCTTGATACTTTAATCAATGTAATTTAAAAAAAATCTAAACTCAGGATTTGAATAGCTAATTTCTATTATACAGACCGACCTTTTCTGGGTGTGTTAACACTTCAGGATTTTCAGCCTCAAGACCTACAAGACAACATTATATGTTTTCATTCCAGTTTTATTAAAGCATTAAAACATATTATCTCACTTAGCATTTCTTAATCATATAACTTGAAGTGACTCCCTCATTCATGTGATATATCAAATATTTTATAAATGTTATACCAATTTACTGATATAAAAGTATCATGTTGGCAATAAAGTTATGAAATGCTTCCATTCCTTAAAAAATATTTCACATGATGCCAGGTAAAATTACAAGTATTAGGAATTAGTTTAGTTAAAAACCAACCTCTATACTTTGGCTGAGTTAAGTATTTGCAACTACATGAGGAAAAATCATATCTACTTTCTCAGTATCATTATCTTCTCCATTATAGGTAATACAATTTAAATGAAGTCATGCTGTTGAGTTAGGCATAAAAAGGAACACTTACGAAGGGGCCAAAAGGAATCAGGAGATGTCCTAAATGCACATGTATTAACAAGTCTCTATTTCTTAGAGTCATTAAAAATTTTTAAACATTCTAATATAGTTGCGTTTTTTTTTCCCTGTATTGAGACTACTTTTTGTACACTATTAACATTTTTTGAGTATCATTATGAACTCATGGTTTTTTTTTACAAACTTATTTCCATGAACCAAAATCATGTCAGTTTTTTTCCCCAACTAATTTGTCACAGGTTGGCCAGTGGGAGAACAACTGACCTAGCTCTTTACCCTCTTAGCACTGCTTCCAGACATCCTTGAAAGCCTTTTTGTTTTCCAACAATGGTAACACATTTCAGATCCATCCTAATATCTTCAAGCTCCAAGACAGATCAGCTATCTTTTTACGATTCCTGGTTTGCTTGGCATTTGTACACCCATAGCACCCATACTCTTGGCACTTAGCAGCTCAATAAATATTTGTTAAAATAATGAATAAATAATATTACAGACCAAAATCCAGGCACTAGTAGTGTATGTGAGAGTTGGTGACGGGCATAAGCAATACTGCTGTTGTAGTAGCAACAGAGCAGGAGAAGACAGCTTTTAAAACTTAGCTGTGAAAGTATCAAGTCCTTGTGCCTTTTCTCATAATACGAGGTTTCAATGATCACTAAGAATATTTACTACATTGTCACACAACATACATAGGAGACACCTCAAAGAGAAAGACAGCCATCCTCTAATACAGCTGAAATCAAGTAAATGGCCTGCGTAACTGCCAGTCAAGAAAGACACAACATTCGTATTAAGAATGCTACGAACAGAGAAAACACTGTTTTCAAATTTGAGCCCCCAAATTACAAGTCAAAAAAGTAGACACGTGGAGGAGCATGTATTGACCGCAAACGACCTGCTTCTCACACGGGCAACTTTAAGCAGCATGATCCAAGGTCAACAGCAACATCGATTTCATATGTGAAAATGTATGGTAGCAATGTAACAGTAGACCAGTCTAGTTGTAAACAAATCCATATTTAACTAAGCTTTCTATTTTTTAGGCAAAGACAAATTTACTTTATATGACTCTACCCATAAAAGCATACCTTGAATATTTTGGTGGTTCAGGGAAAGTTCAGCCTGGGGAAATGACACAGTGAACACTGGATAACTTTTTCTAATCCTAAAAAAAAATGAATCAATTAATAAAGAAATATAAATTTTGAAATGGAAAAAAACCCCACTATTTCTCATTCAGATACAATTTAAGCTTTTTTTTTAATTTAAAGGAATTTCAAATAGGATAATATTTTTTTTGCTTCATCATTCTAATTACTTTTACAACTACTACCAGTTTGTTAACAGTTAAATTTCAAACAGCTGCAAAAACGGAGAGAGCCAAAAAATTAAGGAATGAACTTTAGGAGTGTAAACAAGCTAAATTACATTTAGGTCTGAAAGTAATTCTGGAGATGATTTGTCTACCAAGTAGAGGGGCGGAGTGAGAGAAAAAAATTGGTCCTTACTTATGCAGCTTGGCTATTTAAATCCTCAAATAAAATTTGTCATTATAGTTTGAGATGTAAGTGAAAGTCACTAATGAGAAAATTCTCAGACATTATTTATTTCTTGTGTTTCACAGCAGGGGAAAAAAAGGTAGGAAATACTAAATGGAAGAGGTTGCAAGCAAAATAAAGGTCATGCCTAATCTGTAATTTTGATCATCTACCCTGGGATAATTAAAAGTTGACTGAAGAAGAGCAATCAGTTAACTATTTTTTTCCTCAATCTAATTTACTACACAAATGCAATCAAGAGATCTTCCTTAAAAAAAAAAAAAAGCCTCTTGTTCCAGTTGTTTTAAGAAGTTTTTATGCACCAGGCACAGCCACTTGAATCCTAAGCAAAAATAATAAATTGAACATTCTCTCCTGCCTAAAACATAGAAGTGATTAATATAAGCTACCTTGAAAGTGAAACTTCTCATATAGAATAATTTCTATGAGGCAAATAGAAAAGAATGCCAATTTCTTTCCTAAAACATGATTATTTGAGTACAAGCGGATTTAAAATAAAACAAAATCATAGTTTCAATCAACAGCAGAATTTTTTTCCTTAATTATAAAACAGAATTTAAAACATAAGTTTTGAAAATAGAGCAAACTTTCATCTAAGTTATTAAAAAAGTTATTTATATTAGTCAAGATTGCAAACAACATACATGTCCAATATTAGAGAAATGATTAAACAAAGTACAGTACAGCAAGTTGTACTATGAAATATTATAAGGCCATTAAAATTCACCTTTTAAAAATATTAATGATGTAAAATAATAATTATGATAAACACTACTTAAAATTTAAAAACAGGAGGAATTCCTTGGTAGGTAGTCCAGTGATTAGGAGTTTGGAATTTCACTCCAGGGGGCACGGGTTCCATCTCTGGTAAGGGTACCAAAATCTTGCAAGCCCTGTGGTGCAGTCAAAAAAAAAAAAGAAAGAAAGAAAGAAAGAAAGAAAGAAAGAAAAAGAAAGAAAGAAAGAAAGAAAGAAAGAAAGAAAGAAAGAAAGAAAGAAAGAAAGAAAGAAAGAAAGAAGAAAAAATATAGGAAACAAAACTATTTGCAGAATAATCCCAATTTTGTAAAAAATATGAATAAAACAAAAATGTATAGAAAGCCTAAAACAAAATGTACTACAAAAATGTTAACAATGTTTCTCTCCAGGCTGTGTGATTATGGATGCTGTATTAGTCTTTCTTAGTCTTTTCTCTTTTTCTGTTTCTGTAGATGAACTTGTATTGCTGATATATTCAGTAAAAGGGTTATATTAAAATAGTGATTCTCAAACTTTTGGTCTTTTACACTCTTAAAAATTAGTAAGGAATTCAAAGAGCTTCTGTTCATGTGGCTTATATTTGTTTATATTTACATATTAGAAACTAAAATGGAGAAAAAAACAATCATTTTTAAATAACAGTAATAATCCAATATATTAATATATTTTTATGAAAAATTAATGCATTTTCCAAAATGAAAAAAAAATAGCGAGAAAGTGGCACTGTTTTACAATTTGTAAAAATATCTTTAATGTATGGCTTTTTTTAAAAAATAAATTTATTTATTTATTTTATTGGCTGTGTTGGCTCTTTGTTGCTGCACACAGGCTTTCTCTAGTTGCGGTGAGCAGGGGCTACTCTTCATTGTAGTGCGTGGGCTTCTCATTGCGGTGGCCTCTCTTATCGCAGAGCACTGGGCTCTAGATGCGTGGGCTTCAGTAATTGCGGCACATGGGCTCAATAGCTGTGGCTCATGGGCTCTAGAGTGCAGGCTCAATAGTTGTGGCACACGGGCTTAGTTATTCCACAGCATGTGGTATCTTCCTAGAGCAGGGCTTGAACCCGTATCCCCTGCATTGGCAGGCGGATTCTTACCCACTGCACCACCTAGGAAGTCCTAATGTATGGCTTTTTTAAAAAACATTTATGTATTTATTTTGGCTGCACCGGGTCTTAGTTTTGGCACATGGCATCTTCATTGTGGCATACAGGATCTTGTAGTTGCAGCATGCAGACTTCTTAGTTGTGGCATGTGGACTCTTAGTTGTGGCACGCATGCAGGATCTAGTTCTAGTTCCTTGACCAGGGACCGAATCCAGGCCCTCTGCATTGGGAGTGTGGAGTCTTATCCACTGGACCACCAGGGAAGTCCCTCTTTAATGTGAGGCTTAATGGAAGACAGCTGCCATCTGAACTGCGACAACACATTCAATCTTTTGCCATACATTTTTTTATTTGAAATATATTACAAAAATCTGGCCTCACCAGATATGTAGTTGGACAAGGAAGGAGCACTTTAGTAGCCTTTTTAGATAATAGTGCATATTCTTTTTAGATAACATACCAAAACTCTAAAAGCAATAATTTCCTTAAAGGTCACTGAAAATGTGAAAATTGAAACAAAATCAGTGAACTTTTGTTGTGGTCTATCTTTCACTCTGAATGAATCTTTTACTTGTCTGTGGGTGATGTGACATCATGCGTTGGTCTTTCAGAAACTACTGATTCATTGAGTGATGCAGATCTTCCCTATATTGATCCATTTCATTACAAAAATCTCAAAAAAGGTCATCTTCGTAAATATTTCCACTGATCTTACCAGAAAGTTCAAGAAAATGTCTGCCATATACTCCAGTGTGAATAACCAGTTTGTCAGTTATTCTTTCAAGTTAAAAAAATAAGTGAAACTAGTTTATTTTTTTTTTTTTACAAATCTAACTCAAACAAGTGCATGTGTTCTTAAGACAACTAACACAGCTTACACAGAAGTGTAAAAAGATATATATTCAAGGGTAGAAATTTAATAAAACTAACAACTTTTCTGCTTCATCAAATGCACTAAGTAAAACTGGCCTTTTTTTTTTTTCTCTTTTTAACTGCTAGACATGGCCATGAAAAACATGGTGACTACTAATACTATTTGGTACCACTGCTCTGATTCCTACTAAGGCTCCAGCTTTTTATCCACCATTTGCCTTAGCACTGTAAGTGCAAATGTCAATACTGCAAAACAGGCAAAAAAAGTTAGCATTATTATGAAAATAGTTTTGACCTCACAGACCCTCTGGAAAGAGCCCTAGGACTCCCAGGGGGTCCACAGGCCATACTTTGAGAACCATTGTTTTAAAAAAAAATTGAAAGGATAAGGTCTCTTTAAGTATAATAGTTCTATGAAATCTAATTTCAATAAGCTCTACAAATTCTTCCTTCATGCCATGCTATAAATTTGCTTTTTTTAGTAATATTAATAATCAGAGAATCAACTCAATCTGATTTAATCTTTCTCACGAAATGAAACTTATCTAGAATGTTTGCAAAATAACATATTTATGATGCTAAAGGAACAATTATTCAAAAATATACAAGTCTAAAACTCTTAAGAAAAACTTGTTTGTGTAAAATGACAAAAAAATCTACAATATAATAATGACAAAAATCATTATACTTACTGTAACAGAGCTTCATTTTGTTCCATTTTATCTTGAGATTGCTAGAAAGAAAAAACAGTAGTCTTTTTCCAACTGAGGAATGCTAAGCTAATGTAACAAGCTAAAAACTTAACATTGAAGGTAATTCTTATGTTATTCTTAGCATCTTTTTTTATTGTGGTAAAATACATATAAAATTTACCATTCTGACCGTTTAAAAATGTACAATTCTGTGGCATTATGTACATTCCCACTGATGTACAATCATCACCAACATCCACTTCCAGAACTTTCTCATCTTCCCGAACTGAAACTCCATGCCTATTTAAACACTAACTCCCCACTTACCCCTCTCCCAACCCCTGGCATCCATGCTTCCACTTTCTGTCTCTATGAATCTGATTACTCTAAGTGCCCCGTATATAAATATCATACAATATTTGTCCTTTTGTGACTGGCTTATTTCACTTAGTATGATGTCTTCAAGGTTCATCTATGTTGTAGCATGTATCAGTATTTCTTTCCTTTCTCAGGCTGAATAATATTCCATTGTATGTATGTACCATATTTTATTTATCTACTCATCTATCAGTGGACACCTGGGGTGCTTCCACTTTTGGCTATTGTGAATAATGCTTCTATGAGTGCGGGTGTACACATATATTTTCGAGTCCCTGCTTTCATTTATTTTGGGTATATACCCAGAAATGGAATTTCTGGATCACATGGTAATTCTATGTTTAATTTTTTGAGGAATCACCATACCACTTTCCATAACTGCCACACCGTTCTACATTTCCTACCAGCAATGAGCAAGAATTTCAATTTTTCCAAATTCTCATCAATATTTGTTATTTTATTTTGGTAACAGCCATCCTAATGTGTGTGAGATGGTATCTCATCATGGTTTTGATGTGCAATTCCCTAACGGTTAAAGATGCTGAATATCTTTTCATGTGCTTATTAGCCATTTGTACTTTTTTTTTTTTTTTTTTTTTTGCCGTGCTGTGCGGCTTTTGGGATCTTATCCCCAACCAAGGATCAAACCCGGCTCTGGCAGTGAAAGCGCCAAGTCCTAACCACTGGATCATCAGGGAATTCCTCACATCTTCTTTACTGAAATGTTATTTATATTCTTCGTCCATTTTTTAATCAGGTGGTTGTTGTTGAGTTATGTCTCCATATATTCTGTGTAACAATCCCTTATCAGATATATGATTTACAAATATTTTCTCCCTTTCTTCTGGTTACCTTTTCACTCTGTTGATAGTGTCCTTTGATGCACATATCTCAGGATTGTTTGCATTTTTTTAACATTTATTTATTTTATTTATTTATTTGGCTGTGCCGGGTCTTAGTTGCAGCACGTGGGTTCTAGTTCCTTGACCAGGGATTGAACCCAGGCCCCCTGCATTAGGAGCGTGGAGTTTTAACCACTGAACCACCAGGGAAGTCTTGCACATAGGTTTTTAATTTTCATGAAGTCTAGCTTATCTATTTTTTATTTTGTTGCTTATGCTTTCAAATTCAAGAAATCATTGCCAAATTGAATGTTATGATACTTTCCCCCATGTTTTCTTCTAAGAGTTTTACAGTTTTAGCCATTATGTTTAGTTTTTGTCTTAATTTCTTTCTATAAAAGAATTTGTGGGGACCTCCCTGACAGTCCAGTGGTTAAGACTTTGCATTCAAATACAGGGGGTGCGGGTTCAATCCCTGGTTAGGGGAGTGAAGATCCCACATGCCTCACCGCAGGAAAACCAAAACATGAAAACCAGAGGCAATATTGTAACAAACTCAATAAAGACTTTAAAATGAGACAAATCAAAAAAAGTCTTAAAAAAAAAGAATTTGTAGAACTTAGGTAAAGAGAAAGGGAGTGTTCCTTCTTTTTATTCCTAGTTCTTCCCTTTTCTTAGTCCATTAATCCATAATGGTTCTGATGAGCCATTCTTGTCAGGTTCTGAGTTCTAACATTTTGGCCCTCTCCTGAGGGCCAAAACTCATACAAACTCCATATCACAATGTTAAATGCTTAATGGATTCTGCCTAATTCTCAAGTCATGCCAGAAAATCTGAAGTTGCTGTGTCCCTTTCAAAAAAGATAAAATGATAAAATGCTTCCATTTTAAGATTTCATAGCACACTGGCTTTCATCACTTTAAAAGGAATTCTTACCTTTTACTATTCTTATCTTATTGGCATCAAAGCAGATCTTCAGAAAAAGATCTCTCTTTGGGGGACTCTCTATGTTTGTTTCTATGATCAATAATAAAGCTTTCTGAAAATATGTAAAGCCATTAGCCTGAACTTTCAAGCATTTTTTGATCACTGAAACAGCCATAATAACAAAACACAAAGTAACCTTAGAACTTCAATCGTCTCCAATTAATGTTCATGGTTATTTATTGATAGTGCATCCTTACACTGCTCAAGGTTATCACACTGGTTCCACGTATACATACTTTCTAAGCAGACTTTACAAAAAGCTCAGAGGTCTAGAGCAAAGAAGGAATTTCAATAAGTAAACTAGAAATTCCCAAGGATTGATTACACAGGGTATACTTATATACTTACTAGGTATTTCTGAGTCTTCACAAAGCAAATCATTGAAGTATCTGTAACACTCATTTCATTTACCTTACTAGAGGACCAGTGAATTTTCCTGTTGAGGGCTAATTTTTCATTTGACCCTACCCACTTAAGTAAAATGCAAAAGATAAGAGAGCAAGTAAGAAGGAAGTTTGCTCCTGACAGCTGACTTTTTTTGCTCTTCCATAGGCAGAAATACCCCTCAAGAGCTAATGCCTCCAAATATAATGGGGGCTGGAGCTGTTCCTTTGTTGATTAACAGAATGTAAGGATACACTTCAATCAATTCTTTCTCAAGGGGTGCAAATTGCCATCTATGCTTTTGATACATGTGACATTTTTCTCCTGCTCCTACCAGGGCATTAAAGTGCAAACATTAAAAAAAAAAAAAAACACCTGTTGGGGGTAGGGTGTGAGAGGCGAAAGAAGGTTTAAATTGATTGTATTAATTCAGAGGATCTGGAAAAGAAGCAAATCTGTTTATATATCCTTAACCAGAAAACAATACTCTACTATCTGAGATCATTTTCTTCAACTGAATCATGGAATCCCGGGAGAGAAATAGAAGCCTGGCCAACCAGATCAGCCTGACCAACCTTGGTCCTCCACGAGGCATGAGATGTCTCACACAAACTATCCTCACATTTCATAGAATGGAATACACAATTCCCGGTATTTAGCGTTTTAGTGATCTTGATGAATTACTGATAACATTTGCTTAAAATACCTTTCTCTCAGACTGAGGTAGCCAAATTTGGTTATCTATACAAATATTTTTTTTTATTATTTCCAAATATCCACATGATTGTCTTTTAGAGAGTTTGACCTGGACATATGATACCATTTCTACATTGCTTCAGTGTTATTAAATACAAAAATGATCATTTTAAACTCCACTGAGTAGTATCTAAATACAACTTAAACAGAAAGCTATTTAACCACTAAATGAGAACTGTCTTTACTCTGGCTGAATCAGGTGCCAAGGCCCTGTGTTCATCCCACTCCTTCCCAGAATATTCCTAAGCAATTGCAACTCTGGGCAGAGACAGCAATTCTAGGACCCTAAGAATTAAAGCAGGTCAGAATGGGTTAGAGTCAGGAAAAGGATATCAACAACATTAATGATCAGCACAGTAGAACAAGCGGTTTCCTAAGTTTTGAAAACTCACCCTGAATTTGAATGGGCCAACTATTCATGTCTCAGAGAGGTAGCTAGTAAGAGAGAATGTTACCTGTCTACTGGGCCTTAAAAAGACCCTGTAGGATGCAAATTACTATACATAGAAAGAACAAACAACAAGGTTCTCATCCTACTATACAGCACAGGGAACTATATTCAATATCCTGTGATAGACCATAATGGAAAAGAATATGAAAAAGAATATGTGTGTGTGTGTGTATGTATGTATAACTGTGTGGGTATATATACAGTTACACATATAGATGTATACACCTATGTATAATATATATGTATATACATGTATAACTGAATCACTTTGCAGTACAGCAGAAATTAACAACATCGTGGACTTCCCTGGTGGTGCAGTGGTTAAGAATCCGCCTGCCAATGCAGAGCACATGGGTTTGATCCCTAGTCCGGGAAGATCCCACATGCCGTGGAGCAAACAAGCCCCTGTGCCACAACTCCTAAGCCTGCGCTCTGGAGCTCGCAAGCCACAACTACGGAGTCCATGCACCACAACTACTGAAACCCGCATGCCCTAGAGCCTGCACACCGTAACTACCGAGCCTATGCACTACAACTACTGAAGCCCCACGCACTCTAGGGCCCAGGTCCCGCAACTACTGAAGCCCATGCTCCATAACAAGAGAAGCCACTGCAATGGGAAACCTGTGCACCACAATGAAGAGTAGCCCCTGCTCACTGCAACTAGTGAAAGCCCACACACAGCAACAAAGGCCAAATGTACCTAAATAAATAAATAAATAAATAAAATTTTAAAAAAGAAAAGGTAATTTTTAAAAAAAATAACATTATAAATCAACTATATTTCAATAAAATAAATTTAAAAAGACCCTGCAGTTCATATATACATAATCTCTCCATGAACTCTGTCCTTGCCAACCATGACCCTTCTTCCATTACACAGTTGTCAAACAAGCCTGTGGTTGCTCATTTTCCTTTCAAGGTTCTCTTTAATGTTCATTTTAACCGATTTCACCTCTACATACGGATAAGGGTGGAAGGTGGAAGCTGCATAATGGAGAGGGAAAGTGAAATTCAACCTGGATTTATACCTCTGAGACAGCATTTCAGAGAGCAGAAGATGGAAGGAAGCAGCCTGACGGTAATAATCACAAGACTGAATTAATCATTATTCCCTGTCAAATAAGTATTTTCCAGATGATCAAAAACTGATTATAGTAAGATCAATGATGCCTGCTTTTTTAGTCAGGGTTCTCCAGAGAAACAGAACTAATAGGATACATATATACATAGAAACAGATTTATTGTAAGGAACTGACTCATGTAATTATGGAAACTGGCAAGTTCAGATCTGCAGTGTGGGCCATCAGGCTCAAGACCTAGAAGGTGATTGTATAGATAAAGTCCAAAGGCTGTCTGCTGGATAATTCTCTCGCTCAGGGAGGCTGGTGTTTTTCTTCTATATAGGCCTTCAACTGGTTGGGTAAGGCCCACCCACATTATCAAGGGCAATCTGATTTACCCAAATCCACTGATTTAAAAGTTAATCTTTTTCAAAAACATCCTCAAAGAAGTTCCCAGAATAATGTTTGACTAACTAGCTGGGCACCTGATGGCCCAAGCTGACATACAAAATTAACTATTATACCTCCTAATTTTGATAGATAGTAATGTCTCCAATTATCTCTCCAGTCATATGACTAAATTCTTCAAACAAAATTTTAAAAATTTCTATGTAAAGTTTGAAAACTGCTTGACATATGGCACCTATAAAGAACAAGAAAAGGTAATGCAAGACCCAACAAAATTGATGAGTATGAAATATTTTAAAAGACTGCCCCCTATGTTTTTAAAAATTAGCACGGTGCATGTCAAATCAAAGATCTTCTATTTCGTCATAGTTTTCCCTTACTTAAAATGTTCCATCATTTCTTTTTTTTTTAAATTTTTATTGGAGTATAGTTGCTTTACAGTGTTGTGTTAGTTTCTGCTGTACAGTAAAGTGAATCAGTTATATGCATACGTATATCCACTCTTTTTTAGATTTCCTTCCCATTTAGGCACCACAGATCATTACAAAGCGCTCGCTGTGCTAAACAGTAGGTTCTCTTGGGACTTCCCTGGTGATGCAGTGGTTAAGAACCCACCTGCCAATGCAGGAGACATGGGTTCGAGCCCTGGTCCAGGAAGATCCCACATGCCGCGGAGCACCACTATCACTGAACCTGTGTTCTAGAGCCCGCGTGCCACAACTACTAAGCCCACATGCCACAACTACTGAAGTCCAAGAGCCTAAAGCCCATGCTCCAAAACAGGAGAAGCCAGTGCGATGAGACACCTGCACACCACAACAAAGAGTAAAACCTGCTCATCACAACTAGAGAAAACCTGCATGCAGCAGTGAAGACCCAAAGCAGACCCAATGCAGCCAAACAATAAATAAAAAATAAAAACATTTAAAAACAAAAAGAAACAGTAGGTTCTCATCAGTTATCTATCTTATATGTAGTAGTGTATATATGTCAATCCCAATCTCATTATTTCTAAAATAGTTTGTTTTTGAGTTGAAACATCAATATTTTATCTGAGTTTTAAGGAAAAATTTATTTAGAACTCTGTTTAGTAACTGAATTATTTAGAATTTATTTAAAATCAGGTTCAAGTTGTGAAACGATACATATTTTTTTCTTTAAATATCTCTGGGAAAGCACCTTTTCTGGTCTCTCCATTTCTTTATTTGACAAAATAAATTTCTATCATATAGTTAAATTTTTAAAGGTTTATTTTCAAAGAATAAAATTTAAAACTGTGAAACTAGCATCTGGCAATTTAAAAAATAATATTAATTAAAATTTGCTACTTTGGTAACATGGTCTAACTTTTACTGCAAACAAAAATGGGGGGCAGGGGAAAGTTAAAGGAGGTATCTATTTTACTACCAATGAATTCCCATGAAGGCAAAAAAAAGAGGGACAAATACCAAGTATTTCATTTATCTTTCTTATCTTAATTTTACAAGCCCACAACCAGCAGATGGCTGATTTACAATCTGATGAAGAATCTTTAAAAGATACATTCATTAATTCTTCAAGTCCTCTAAGGCAATTGTTCCAATAGCTGATCATCAGAAACTAAACTTGGGAGGCTTTTGAAAAATAGAGAGTCCTAGGTTCTACTCAAACACAGGTCTGAGAGTCTATATTTTTAAAAAGCTAGCCAAATTAGTTTGGTAATCAAGGTTTCAAAATTACTGTTCTGAGGTACAATCTAGAGCCTGGTACAATATTCACATAGTAAATGTTTCTGAGATAAATTGAAAAAAATTAATTTATATTTCCCATTTCACAGTTACTGAAGCTAAAGGGGAAAAAGTTCTTTTTTTTAATTCAGAAGTTGCAAAACTGATTTTTAAATAAATTATCAGAAGCTAAATTTAGACATCTCAGCTTTAAAAAAATATTTGGTATTAAATTTTACTCTTTTCACTAGATATAATTCAAGTAATACACCTTCCTAGGTACAATATTAAATAAACCCTCATGGTCACTCTTTGGAACTGCTGTCAGTTTCTATTAAAATATACGCATTCTCCCTTCTATTCCTTAAGGCTCTATAGTTATCTCTGGTTAGCTAACTTATTTATGCCAAGGTGCTAAACGAATCATCCCTTACCTTTCCCCGTGGTGACTGCATTAAAAAGAAACAAATAGGTGAAAACCTGTGTTTGTAAGTATGTGCCCACACTCATGCACGCGCGCGTGCACACACACACACATCAAAAGAAGGGTCTTTCAGTGGCCCACAAATTATACTACACAGACTAGTATCTTCTTCACAAATTTAAGGTGACCTCTGACATACAATGGAGATGAAAACTGTAATCATTATATTCTATCTTGACCTTCTCAATTCCACTTCTCTAACAGAAAGAGAAATAAATAAAGAAAAGATGGCCTAAAACACTTGGCTTTTACCGAAGCTGCAGCAGAGAAACAGGATAACTGGCTAAGAAAGGGGAAAAAAACTGAGTAAGAAAAGAAAGAAGCAAAATAACAGACAAAAAGAATTAATCATTATTAATCTGCCCTTATTTCAAATAGCATTACCAATTTTTAATAAGCATGTATTTAATCAATATGCTACACACCTGTAAGACTGCATCCTCACTAAGAACAGGCATCATCTGATTTTTACTCATTTGCTCTTCTGGATCCTCTCTGAGTTTGAAGTCAAGTTTAACCTCTGGAGAAGATGTGCCTAGAATGAAATACAATCATAAATCATTTGCAATAGCTTCAATGCTCTGCTCTAACAATGACCCAAGGATTTTATAGACACTGCAAAATGTCATTAAAAATCATTCTGTAAATCATAATTTCCTAACTGCTACTTTTATGTGTCAATGTTTTTAAATTTAAGAAGAAACATAATATGGACACCAAGTGGGGAAAGTGGGGTGGGGGGTTGGGGGGGAATGAATTGGAGGTTGGGATTGCCATATATACATTATTAATAAGAAAAAATATATCAAATTGTACACTTTAAATATATGCAGTTTATTGTATGTCAATTGTATCCCAATAAAAGTTCTTAAAAAAAAAAACAAGAAACATATATACAACGCTGAATGAAATAATACTTGATATTTCTTTGATCCAGGATGAATGAATGCAAAGGATATATAAAGAAAATTGTACAGACTTAAGCCTTGCTAAAAAGAATACTTTCTTTTTTCTTTTTTCTTTCAAGTCATCTTAAAAAATTCATAATGCTAATATATAATTCAGGAAGAGTCACAGTTTTCAAGATAGCAAATTTAGCCCATATTTTAACTTTTCTTCCCTTCCCAGTTCCCAAAAAGAATCCAAAGAAATCAGTTTAAAAAAAAAAATCTGAAGCACCAATGGGAAAAAGGAAATATACTCACTATAGATTAGAAGATGGGGATGGATTAAAGGGAAACCAAACCCTGGTTAGCAGCTTGTCACCATCATAAGAAAAGGAGAGGCTCCCTAAGAAGTAACCAGTACATGGAATTCTCCCATCAGAATACTAGAAAACCACCTAGCTCAAAGCAAATCCCACCAACAAAATATGAAAGAGGGTAAATTGGAAGCTCACAGTGGCTAAAGTCTCATACTGCTTGTACCAAAGAACTTACTGTTTGTACCAAAGAAGCTTAGGATGTATACTGCAGCCAACTACTCTGTGTAGGAGAATATGTTCCCTCCAAGATATGGAAATGTACTAAAATCTAAGGCTGATAAAATAACATAGTGATGGCACAGAAATAGAAAAAGTCAAATAAATCAGTAAAACAAAACAAAAAGCGGGAAACAGACCTATTTATATTTGGGAATTTAATATATAACAATAATGGTATTTTAAACAGTGGCAACAAGATGACATTCAATAAATAATATTGGGGCAATTAACCATTTGAAAAAATGAAGTTAGAGACCTACCCTCCCATATGCTAAATTATTCTAAAAATATTAAGGACATAAAAGTAAAAACAATAAATATAATAAATGGAAATAAAGATCAAAGAAAACATTTTTATGGTCTTGAGATAGGCAAAATATTTCCAAGTTTGAAAAAAAAAAAGCAAGAAACCTTGAAAAAGACTGACAACGCTTTTTCTACTATATAAAATTTTTACTACATACAATTTTTAATTTCTGTACTACAAAATACATCATGAATAACATTAAAAGATAACTGGGAGGGCTTCCTAGGTGACACAGTGGTTGAGATCCACCTGCCAATGCAGGGGACACGGGTTCGATCCCTGCTCCAGGAAGATCCCGCATGCCGCGGAGCAACTAAGCCTGTGCACCACAACTACTGAGCCTGCGCTTTAGAGCCCGTGAGCCACAACTATTGAGCCCATGTGCTGCAACTACTGAAGCCCATGCGCCTAGAGCCCATGCTCCGCAACAAGAGAAGCCACGGCAATGAGGAGCCCGCTCACCACAACGAAGAGTAGCCCCCACTCACGACAACTAAAAAGAAAGCCCGCGCACAGCAAAAAAGACCCAACACAGCCAATTAAATAAATAAATAAATCTTAAAAAAAAAAAAAGATAACTAGGAAACTGGGTAAAACTATTCACAACATACATATGACAAAGTTTTGCTATCTTTAATACATAAAATGCTCTTATAAATTCATAATAAAATGAGAATAATTATGAGACATTAAGGCAATTCACACACAAAAACTGTAAATGGTCGATATTAAAATATGCCTAACCTTGATATTCTTCAAAAATGCAGATTAAAATAATCAGATATGTTCTATTTACCAGTTTGGCAAAAATTTCATATGTCCTATGTTGGATCTAGGGGGAAAAATTCATCTTTTTTAGGGGGCAATATATGTCAAGATCTGACATGTGCTCATCCTTTAAAAGCAAATCAAACTTTAGCTAGTTATTCTAAGGAAATAATCAGAAAACTAGGCAAAGATATATAATACAAGAAACATCAAACATAATCAAATCATCATATAAGGGTACATTCATACAATAGAACAAAGGTAGCAATTTAACAGGTTGAGGTAGATTAATATAACAAAGAAAAATATATATAGTGCAATACTAATTATGAAAAAAGATATTTATATTGGTATGCAAAAGTCTAGAAAGAAACAAAAATACTAAACACTGGCAATTGTTGGGAGTGGAATTATAGGGAAAAGCAGGGGATGGGATCTTTCACTTTCTACATTATATAATTTTGTACTTTAAAAACATTTTATACTTTTAATAATTAGCAAAAATAATTACTGTCTATCTATTTGGGGAAGAGAAGGGGAAAGGGAAGAGAAGGAAAAAAACTTGGTTGGAATATTGAAACAGATCTCTAACTTCTTCCTAGTGGCATTTTATATATCATAAGAACACATTCTGGAGACCAATATTACACACAATCTCTTCCAATTACATGTAGGAAAAACTACTCCAAGATGAAACTGTAATTTGCTACTGGGGTATCAGGTGAGAAGACATACAGTGAAGACTTTGTGAACTACAGTTGAGCCTAGAACAGGGGGTTTGAACTATGCAGGTCCACTTAAACGAGGATTTTTTTTTTAATAGACATACATTCTGCCCTCCATATCTGTGGGTTTGGCATCCGCAGATTCCTCCAGCCACAGATCAAATTGTGTACTATGTTTAGAATCCACAGCTGGTAGAATTTGTGGATCCGCGACCCTCAGATAGGGAGGGCCGACTAGGGACTTGAGAATCGGAGAATCTGGGTATGTATGGAGGCTCCTGGAACCAATACCCCATGGATATGAAGAAACAAGTGTATACAGACAAAACGATTTTCATGATGTTTAGATTTTCCTTCCATTCTACACCTATTTCTAGACATCCTCCAATAAAAAATGGCTCACAGGAAGAAATCATAAAAGGAAACAACCTAACACTTGAACAGCTACGGCAGAATTGATCTTTTCGAACTGTAACAATTAGTGATACATTTTTCTAGAAGTGTTTAAATTGATCTAGAAGTGGACTCAGGAGGTTTGGAGAATTTGTAAGTGAAAGGCTTTTTTAAAAAATATATGTATACCACGGATATTTGTACCTTAATTTTAGTCTGAGAGAATCAGACTGATTATTAAAACGTTTATTTACTTTTGCAAATAGGAAAGTTCTAGTGTTAAGCAGGAGATTTTAGGGGGGAGAACTGCTGAGTGCCACTTCCACAACTCAGGAGCCCTCTCCAGGAGTCATAAGCATCTTCCTGAAGTTACAATCCCCACTGCTATCCCTATAAAGTAACAGATCTTAAGGTCTATTACAGATGCCTGTAAGAAACTAACTCTGTGTAAAGTTAAAGAATAAGACTAAATATAAAAGGAGAAGTTAATGGAATAATAATACGGGGAAATTAAAGGGACTACTTAGTGAAAAGAATTATTTCTCACCTTTGCATGTTCCACTTACACCAGGATGCAGACTGAACTCAGATCTAAGAGATGTGTCTTGATTAAAGAGCAACCTTTCAAATATGAAAAAAGAAGGTACAGATGTTATGATGTTTCCTAAACAAAGACTAACAAATTAACTATCATTTAAAAAAATTTTTCCAGCTTTATTGAGATATAATTGACATATAACATTGTGTAAGTTTAAGGTGTTCAATGTGATGATATATTGCATATATTGCAAAATAATTAAGTGGATAAATTTTTTTAGGCTCTTTATTGGAATATAATTGCTTTACACTCTTGTACCAGTTTTTGAGGCATACCAAAGTCAATCAGCTGTATTTATACACATATCCCCATATTCCCTCCCTCCCGTGACTCCCCCCTACCCTCCCCCTCTCAACCCTCTAAGGCATCACCCATCATCGAGCGGATCTCCCTTTGTTATACAACAACTTCACACTGGCTATCTATTTTACAGTTGGTAGTATATATATGTCTATGCTACTCTCTCACTTCATCCCAGCTTCCCCTTCACCCCCCGCCCCACCAACCTCGTGTCCTCCAGTCCATTCTCTGCATCTGCATCTTTATTCTTGTCTTATCACTGGGTTCATCAGTACCATTTTTTTTTTTTTAGATTCCATATATATGAGTTAGCATCCAGTATTTGTTTTTCTCTTTCTGGCTTACTTCACTCTGTAGGATAGACTCTAGGTCCATCCACCTCATTACATATAGCTCCATTTCATTCCTTTTTATAGCTGAGTAATATTCCATTGTATATATATGTCACATCTTCTTTATCCATTCATTTGTTGATAGGCATTTAGGTTGCTTCCATGTCCTGGCTATTGTAAATAGTGCTGCAATAAATATTTCAGTACATGTTTCTTTTTGGCTTATGGTTTTCTCTGGGTATATGCCCAGGAGTGGGATTACTGGGTCATATGGTAGTTCTATTTTTAGTTTTTTAAGGGACGTCCAAACTGTTTTCCATAGTGGCTGTACCAACTTACATTCCCACCAACAGTGTAGGAGAGTTCCCTTTTCTCCACACCCTCTCCAATATTTGTTGTTTCTAGATTTTTGGACGATGGCCATTCTGACCGGTGTGAGGTGATACCTCATTGTGGCTTTGACTTACATTTCTCTGATGATTAGTGATGTTGAGCATCTTTTCATGTGTTTGTTGGCCATCTGTATATCTTCTTTGGAGAAATGTCTATTTAGGTCTTCTGCCCATTTGTGGATTGGATTATTTGCTTTTTTGGTATTAAGCTGCATGAGTTGCTTGTATATTTTGGAGATTAATCCTTTGTCTGTTGCTTTGTTGGCAAGTATTTTCTCCCACGCTGAGGGTTGTCTTCTTGTCTTCTTTATGGTTTTTTTCGCTGTGCAAAAGCTTTTAAGTTTCCTTAGGTCCCATTTGTTTATTTTTTATTTTATTTCCATTATTCTAGGAGGTAGGTCAAAAAGGATCTTGCTTTGATGGATGTCATAGAGTGTTCTGCCTATGTTTTCCTCTAGGAGTTTTATAGTGTCTGGCCTTACATGTAGGTCTTTAATCCATTTGGAGTTTATTTTTGTGTATGGTGTTAGGAAGTGTTCTAATTTCATTCTTTTACGTGTTGCTGTCCAATTTTCCCAGCACCACTTATTAAAGAGGCTGTCTTTTTTCCATTGTATATTCTTGCCTCCTTTGTCAAAGATAAGGTGCCCATATGTTGGAAAAACTTTTAACGTGGTTCAGTGGAAACGACTCATAAAAATTATAACTAAATTTGCTAAAATTCTTAGTTACTTCACTATTAATATTCTATGTCAAAGTATTTTTTTTTCAGAAATATAGCCTTAATTTAAAATTTATCCAAGATGAAAAGTAAATACTTATTCATGTGATCATGTTCATTTTTATAAATATTCTGTTATTTTTGGGTATTTTGGAGTAAGGGACAAATATCAATATAGGTTTTGAACAGAAGTAAAATGAGATGATATGAAGGACCAGTGTTGGTGGGTTTTTTCTTTCACCTTTCTCTATACCACAGAGAATTTAGGATTGAAATCTCAGGGTTAAATCTGAGTGTATATTTTCAGAACATACAATCACAGAACTTTAAATTTTGGATTCACTTCTTACTATGTTCCTGGCAGCACCAAGGTAAAGAGAGAAGATACCTCTTGTTCTCAAGAAGCTTCAAATCTGGCAAGGGATACAAACAGCAATGATATATCATGGTGAGTATGCTACTAGGCAGACCTAAGTGTTTATTTCTTCTGTTTAAAAACTTTACAGGATGAAAAAAATGGGCCAAGGACTTGAATAGACATTTTTCCAAAGAGGATATACAAATAGCCGGTAAGAACATGAAAAGATGCTCAACAATACTAAACATTAGGGGAAAGTAAATTGAAACCATAATGAGATACCACTTCACACCAACCAAAAAACAAACAAAAACCCAGAAAATAACAAGTGTGGCAAGGATATGGAGAAACTGGGACTCTTGTAACATTGCTACTGGGAATGTAAAGTGGTACAGCCACTGTGAAAAACAGTTTGGTGGTTCCTCAAAAAATTAGACATAGAACTACATTTGATCCAGTAATTCCATTTCTGGGTATGTACACAAAATAACTGAAAGCAGGTACCTGAACTTGTACACCCATGTTCGTAGAAACATTATTTACAATAGCTAAAAGGTGGACACTGAGAAGCGTCCATCAACAGATAAGTGGATAAACAAAATGTGGTCCACACATACAGTGGAATATTTTTCAGCCTTAAAAAGGAAGGAAATATTGATACATGCTACAACGTGGATAGACCTGAAAGACACCATACTAAGTGAAATAACCCAGACATGAGAGAATGAAAATGGTATAATTCCAATTACATGAGGTACCTAGGCTAGTCAGATTCACAAAAACATAAAGTAGAATGGTGGTTGCCAGAGGCTGAAGACAGGGAAGAATGGGGAGTTATCATTTAAAGGGTACATGGAGTGTCAGTTTGGGAAGATGAAACAATTCTGGAGATAACTAGTAATGATGGTTGCACAATCATGTGAATGTACTTAACGCCACTGAATTATACACTTAAAAATGGTTAAAATGCTAAATTCTATGTTATATATATCTTACCACAATAAAAAAAAGTTTTTAAATCTTGCCAGAATCCAGGAATATACCAATGTATGAAGGCATAAATATATGATTTGGAACTAGGGGTTTTTTGGTTTACTTACTTACTTACTCATTTTGCTTTTTACTTTTTTTAATGGAAAATTACAAACATCAACAGGTAATAGAGACAGTGGTATACTCATCATCTAGGTGCAACAATGATCAGTACACAGCCAATCTTGCTTCCTCTATAATCCCTCTGCCACCCTCTCTACCCTCTATGAGTACCCCACTAGATTATTTTTACAGCAAATCCTAGACATTTTATTCCATTTCACCCGGAAACATTTCAGTATTCAACTCTAAAAGATTAGGACTCTTCAAACGTAACTGTAATAATCACACCTTTAAAAAAACAACCAAAATTTCATACCTAAAAAAAGTCAGTAATTCCTTAATATTATTAAAATTAGTCTATAGTAAGCAGCCTCTATAAAGGCTGCTGGCATTTATGCCTTTGTATATGGTATTTATCCTTGAGTATGGACTGGATCCAGTGACTCTTCTAACGAACAAAATACAGCAAACAGGTTGGGATGTTACTTCTGAGATTAGGTTACGAAAAGATACTGACTTCCATCTTATCGCTTATTCTCTTGCTTCTTCCCTCTCATGGAAGCTAGCTGGCCATGTTGCGAATGCCCTTTAGAAGCCTGTGTAGCAAGAAACTAAGGGAGGCCCTCAGTCAAAAGTCAGAGAGCAACTAAGGACTCAGTTCAACAGCCAGAGAAGGAACTGAATCTTAAAACCACCACTGGGGCAGTAGATCCTTCATATGAAGCCTTGAGATGAATGCAGCCTTCTGAGTCCTTGAGCGTGATGATCCAGTTAGGCCACCCCGGATTCCTGAACCACAGAAACTATACAACATGTTTACTGTTTTAAGATGCTAATAAGTTCTGGAGTAAGCTGTTACACAGCAATGTAAACTAATAAACCGATTGTAGCCACATTTCCCTGTCTCTTTTTACAGTTGTTCTGTTCATATCAGGATCCAAACAAGATGCACACATTGCATTTGGTTGTATGTTTCCTAAGTCTCTTTTAAAAATCTATAAATTATCCCCTTCCCCGCCCCTTACAATTTATTTGTTGAAGAAACTGGGTTGTTTTTCCTATAGAGTTTCCCACATTTTGGATTTGACGATTGCATGTCATTTAACATGTTCCTCTGTCCTGTATATTTCCTGTAAACTCGTTATTATAGCTAGAGGTTTGATCTGATTCCAGTTAAATTTGAGGAGGCAACATGTGTACTTCTTACAGGAGATAACAAAGAATGTGTTGAGAAAGGCAGTCCTGTGCATACAGTCTTTCAGTCCCCACCTGGCCTTGGGTCTGGAACACTTTCTTACTAAG
Source organism: Hippopotamus amphibius kiboko (assembly GCF_030028045.1). NCBI lineage: Eukaryota > Metazoa > Chordata > Mammalia > Artiodactyla > Hippopotamidae > Hippopotamus > Hippopotamus amphibius. Next base: position 217,531,105 of record NC_080186.1, on the reverse strand, counting down.
AGAGTCCTCCCAGACTGTATTGGACTTACCACCTTGTATGGGAATACCTTTCCCTGTTTAGACTCAGTGTGTACTCCTTTGTTCTGTTTAAAAGCATGTGTCATACGGCACCTGGCCAACGCCACTACTCTATCTGTCCTCTGTGGGGAGAGGATGAAGTCCTTCGTTCCATGGCACAAGAGGGATTTGTGCGGGCCGATGGCCCTGCATCAGCTGCAGAGAGCGACTGCTGGCACGGGGGATGATGCCACGATGGAAGCTAATCTTGTTCTGTCTCTTCACGTCTCTCAGTATAACAGTTTTAAGAATAGTACGTGGCCCTGACCACGAGCTCCGACTATAAGACTATCCCCCAGGAAGGGAGGTACAGTTCTTGAGGCACTAGCCTACTGTGTTCCCCCTCTGCTTGGCAAAGCAGTCAAGCTATCCTTTTCTACTTCACCCTTCCCCCTCCCCCAAAAAAGAATAGTACTTGGCACCATTCTATTTTAATCACTGGAGAAGCCACTATTTTGATATATATCCTGACCAAAAATGTTGCTTTCTTTAGCTAATTTAATGTGATTATTAATTCTTTGTCTCCTTGTATTTTGCTTTCTATTCTTCCCTTCTGCAACTGTACCCTTTATAATGTATTTTCTATCTAAACAACTCACACAAAGATAGTGCTAGTCTATCTTAAAGGACAGAATTAACACCCATCTTGCAGGGTAATTATGTTCAATTAGCCTTTTACTATATCATTTATAATGTTCAGAGAACATGCTTTGACCTGAACATATACCTAAATCCACATAATAATGAACTATTTTATAAGGTAGTTCTGTTTAAATGGATTGAACAGGATTAGTTTGTGATAAATCCTTCAATGTTATTGAGCAGTTAACATTTACTGGAGGCTGAGATAGATATTAAGGATTGGTAAAAGGTTCCCAGGGCACATATAAGAAAAATGAATCCTGCCTCTTAGTAAACAAATCACAAGCAAACAAAACCTCATTAATCAGCAACTTAAATTCTTACAGATTATTAGTGACACCTACCAAGCAAAAAAAGGGACTGGATGCATTTTATAGTTTCAAGAGGGCTACAGCCATGTTCAGGCTCTGAGAGTACTTTTCAGACACAGTTAACACCTGGCATCCTCATTCTCTGAAAGTCTTGCTTTATCTAATCCCAATGGTCATCAAATCCTTTCTCAGATCTTAGCAAAAGCACCTTAATAACTGCAACATTTAAGGATTATTTATGTGAAACTGTATAACGTTTTGCCTGTTGGGAGTCTCTGCTCTACTAGGACCTATGCTCCTCATTCCAGTCAAAGTTGGGAGCTTGTGCATAAAAAACAGAATAAACGGGAGGTGGGGGGGAAGCAATGGTATTCAGCTCCAGCAATCTTAGACTCTGACTGTACTTCCATACTAATGAAAAGAACACTGATTTTTAACCTTGAGTTATGAGGTCTGAAAGCAAGATGTTTCTATGGCACTGCAGAGAAGCATTTTAAAATGAATAGAAGGGGGAGAAAAGATTGGTCAGTCAAGATAGAGTGAGCCATCTATAGCCCAGTTTTCCACCCATTACAACTAAAAATTCTGGTAGAATATTTTTTAAAAGCTACCTGAGTAATCTGAAAGGTAAACAACAGCAGGTAAACTGGGGACTGAAACTGAAATCTAAATAACAACCTTGGAGTAGGTGAGTCTCATGGTTTTGTTTTGTTGTTTGCTCCTTTTTTTGTTTGTTTGTTTGTTTGTTTGTTTTGTTTTGTTTTTTCTCCAGCTTTGATCCTAGGCCTAAACTTAGAACTGCACAGTGGGCACAGACAGCAAAAACTCCAGAAGAAACCTCTCCTATCTTTATCCGGAGAACTAGGGGAAGGGACCCCTGAATGCCAGAAGGTGTGAGGCGAATCCCTGAGTTTTCTTGTTTTCTCTCTTTAGCTTCAGAGCTATACTGCTACCAACCACAGTAGCTTGGACACTTAAAACTCAAGAGAGGGACTTCCCTGGTAGCGCAGTGGTTAAGAATCCACCTGCTAATGCAGGGGACACAGGTTCGATCCCTGCTCCAGGAAGATTCCACACGCTGCGGAGCAACCAAGCCCATGCGCCCCAACACTACACTGAGAAGCCTATGCACCACAAAGAAGAGTAGCCCCCATTCCTGCAACTAGAGAGAGCCTGTGTGCAGCAACGAAGACCCAAGGCAGCCAATAAATAAATTAAATAAATTAAAAAAAAAAAACTCAAGAGAAAACCTGTCTTTTTCCTACTAGATGAATCATACTCCCAAGAGTTTGAAAAGAATCTCTTTTATTTTCTTCTCTCTCCTAACACTTTCCCCTGAAGGTGGGCAAAGAACTACTCTATAGCAAGAAGGCTAACACTGAAAGAAATCCATCTTTCTGGTCATACAAGCCAACAAGTGGGCATGGGGAGGGAAGGGTGCATGAGAATCCTGGAGAAAAGAGACCAGGAAGGGGAATCACCGAATTCTGTATATGATCCAGCATAAGTCTAAGGCTCAACCCTGCGCTGTCTACATGCAGAGCAGATTCAAAAAAAGCGTAACAAAGGCTTAGAGAATTGAACTATGATATTAACTACTGACCAAATTCCAGATTAACCCCTGAGTGTGGTACATGAGCCAGACAGACTCAAACAGCATAGTAAAGGCTTTGAAAGTTGGAGTGATGTAACCACCACCCACAGAAGGCAAAACAGAACCTGCAGACAGAACCTGCAGTCAGAACCTAATCAGATTGACTACTTGTTACAACAAATAAAGATCAACACCCTCTAGAGGATTTTAACAGGAACAAGAGTCTAAAACATAACATTCAAAATATACAGGATATAATCCAGAATTCTCAACATGCAAAGAAAAGGAAAATCTGACTAGTTCTTCAGAGAAAACATAACAGATCCCAATGCCCCAACCTGCCAAGCCCAGATGTTGGAATTACAAGAGAAAGATTTTAAAGCAGCTATTATAATAATTCTCTATGAGATAAAGGTGAACATTTATCAAATGGATGAAAACAATGAAGTTCTCAGCAAAGAAATAAAAACTATAAAAGAGAAGCTGGTGGAAATTTTAGGAGATATAATATCTGAAATTAAAAATTCACTGGATGGTCTCAACAACAGAATGGAGATGACACAGGAAAGAAAGTGATGACACAGGAAAGAAAGTGATGACACAGGAAAGAAAGTGAAGCTGAAGATAAAGCAATAGAAATTATACAATCTGAAGAACCGAGAGAAAAAAAATTGAAAAAAATTAATACAGCCTCAAGGATCTGGGAGACTATCAAAAGGTCTAGATTCATGTCATTTAAAATCCCAGGAAGAGAGGAGAAAAAGATTGGTACATGAAAAAATATATGAAGAAATCATGACAGAAAACTTTCCAAGTTTGGTGAAAGAGATGCTTATAGGTTCGAGAAGCTCAGTGAACCCCAAACAGGAAAAACACAAAGAAAATCATTACCAGACACATCATCATCAAACTGCTGAAAACCAAAGACAGCGGGGGAAATGAAAGCAGACATTAAAAAAGATGATGTATTACACAGATGGAAAGAGTGATTTGAATGGGGACGGAGGGGCTTGACTACAAGGGCAGCACAAAGGCGGGTAACTCTTTCTGGAGTAACAGAATGTTCTGGATCTGTAGTGGTTGTTATAAGACTCCATGTACTAGTCAAAATGGTCCCTGTACACCAATAAGAGCAAATATTTCTGTTTGTATATATAAAAGAGCCAGAAATCTAGATATCATCCTGTACTGCTGCCCTACCCTCATCCTCCACATCTTATCAATCACCATCTCCTGCCAAATTTACTTTCTAAAGAGTTCTCAAATTTGTCCCTTTCCCTCTATTCCCACTGCTTCTGCCTAGATGGCGCTCATCATCTCAGTCTGTTACTATTTTGATCCCAAAGCTAAGCTCTTATAGCCTTGCTTTGCAAAAGGTGATCCCTGATCTAATAGTACCAACTTTAACCCGGATGCTTGTTAGAAATGCAGAATCTCAAACCCCACCCTAGAACTCCTGAGTTGGAATCCACCTTTTAACAGGATTCTAAAGTGATTTATAAGAAATTCATAACTTTCATTACAATTTGCAAAGCCCTAATCTAGGGCACGCCTGAGTGAATGAAAATCTGATTATGCTGCTCCTCCACTTAACACCTTACAAGCTCCCTACCAGGACACACACAGGATATAAGAGGTCTTATATGACCATACTGTGCTGTCCCCTCCAGGCTCATCTCTCACCACACCCATCTCAGCATTTAACACTTCAGTAACACTTAACTGTCTGCACATTCCGTAACACAAAGCTATGTCCCACCACTACATCTTTACCCATGCAGTTCCCCTGGCCTGAAAACCTCCTCTCCATCTGACTAATTCCTACTCACCTTCAAGCCTCTGCTCAGAAGTCAACCCTGGCAAACTCTGATGACCACCGTTGAGGTAAGCATCCCGCTGGGCTCCTAAACTAGCCTGGGCACACTTCCTACCCGGACTGCCCACGTTACATTGAAATTATCTGTTCATGTCTTTCCTGGCCTGTAGGTTTCTCAAAGGCAGTGGCCTCATCTCATTTATGTTCTCCCTGTGTCCAGCACAAGAAACAAAGATATGTTTTGATGAACGGCACTACCGTCTTCTTTTGATTCTTATAAATATCCGTTTCCAGTTTGGTAGTAACCGGTTCCCCCATCACACATTCACTTCCTGAGAGAAAGTACACTAACCGTCTCCTAGACCTGAGCTAGAGCTGCTTGTAGCAAAATGCGCTCGAGGGCTTCAGACCCAAGTCTTTTTTACCTTTGCAAAAAAGCCCCAGGCTAAGAAAGAAGGCTTATAAAAAACGCCATAAAGCCACCTGCTATAAAGCCCCTTCGGTCCTAAGCCGGGGGTGATGGGGAGCCGTGGTCTACCTTATCTACAACATTCTTAGCGCAGGCCTGGGGGCCTCACAAGGCCCTACTCCCGCCCGCAAGCAGACGTTTGGCTGCTAACAACTTCCACTCAAATCTCAGAGGGTCACCCGCCACCAGGGCCGGGCCTAATGACGGTCACCTTCTCCAGGGAAGCTCCTCTTCTTCCTGGTCGCTCTCCGTCACCGACGCCTCTATCACCGTTTCATCACTGTCCCAGCCTGGAGCCTGGGCACCTTCCTCCATCTCCGCCTCGCACCCGGAGTCTTTCTTATCCTCTTTCTCTAACTCCTCCATTCCCGCAAAAAAAAAAAAAAACAAACCCCAATAATAATAATCATAAATTTAAATTTGCTCTGAGGGCCAGGAGAAATTATGAATTAAGAACAAAATTCTTGGCGGGAGCCGGGCCGCTCGCGGGCACAGACCACCGGGCCGCGAGGGCGTCGTCGGGGCGGCGGGCCAGCGCGGAGCTGTGACCGCAGGCCGCCAGCAGGGGGAGCCGCGCGCCGCTCGTCGGCCCCCGAGCGCCGCGGTCGGCCCCGCCCCTCGTTCCCGTGGCCGGAAGTCGCCCGAAATAGCCGGGCGCGCACGCGCGGGCCCAGAGGTCCCTGGCCGTCCGGGGTGTGGCTGCTGCCACGCCCGCCTTCCGCACTTTCACACTCTGGCTGGGCCGTGTGGGGCCGGAGCTGCGATCGCGGGAATGAGAGAGGAAGCGTCGGTCGCAGACAGACCGCAGGCCGAGCCGCCTAACGCCACCGGCAGGGAGAAAAGGCTGGGTCACGTCCGGTGCAGTTCTTCTCCGGCTTGTGAGACCCAGACTTGGAAAGAACTGTCAGCTCTGCCAGACTTTTCTGAAGCCAGAATGTGATCTTAGCCCCAGGAGTGTTTTTGGGTCCACCAAGCGCTGCCTTTCTGCTTAACCCGACTGACACCCCTTCCCCCAGAGTCCCCCTGAGGTAGTTTTTAGATCATCAGCTGATCTAACTCTATTTTTTATACATCTTTATTGGAGTGTAATTGCTTTACAACATTGTGTTAGTTTCTGCTCCAGGACAGAGTGAATCAGCTATATGTACACACACATTCCTGTATCCCCTCTGTCTTCAGGCTGCCTCCCACCCCCATCCTCCATCCCACCCCTGTAGGTCGTCACAAAGCACCAAGCTGATCTCCCTGTGCAGCTTCCCGCTATCTTACATTTGGTAGTGCATATATGTCCACGCTACTCTCTCACTACCATCCCAGCCTCCCCGCCCCACCCCCAGTCCATTCTCTATGTCTGCATCTTTATTTCTGCCCTGTCACTAGGTTAACTTATGTATTTTGTATTTCCGATTTTCCCTTATCAACTCTTTGGTTACCCTGGAATACAGATTATGTTGGAAAGGCAGATTAAATGCTTTATTTTTTCCCTTTATTAATTTTTATAATAATATTGGTGCCTCACAACCTTCGAAAGTAATTTTATTTTTAAATGAAGTGACTAGATTCTTAGATATTTGATTTCAGTCTATTTGAAAGTTTTTCATTCGAACTCATTCAAAACAAAGCCAAGTGAGCTCCACTTCCCAAGTAACAAGAAGATTCCAGTAAGACAGACCCCTTCTGCATAGCAAGTGTTTAGTATTCACCTTGGAATATCCAGGGTGTAAGCACATATTGGCCTTTTAATGGTTTGTCAAATAAATGGAAGGAACTAGGGTTTTCTGACTCCTCAATTTACTGCCCTTTTCAGTACATGGAGTGGCTTTGCCATACTTTATTATTTTTTAACTCAGTGACAAGAACAAGGACGCAGATGCAGAGAATGGACTCGAGAACTTGAGGTTTGGGGGGGCGGGGGGTGAAGGGGAAGCTGAGACGAAGCGAGAAAATAGCACAGACATATATATACTACCAACTGTAAAATAGATAGCCAGTGGGAAGTTGTTGTATAACAAAGGGAGTTCAACTCGAGGATGGAAGATGCCTTAGAGGACTGGAACGGGGAAAGTGGGGGGGAGTCGAGGGAGGGAGGGAATACGGGGATATGTGTATAAAAACAGATGATTGAACCTGGTGTACCCCCAAAAAAATAAAAAAAAATAAAATTAAATTAAAAAAAAAAACAGATGATTGAACTTTGTGTACCCCCCAAAAATAATAAATAAATAAATTTTAAAAAAATTTTATTTTGTATTGGAGTAAAGTTAATGAACTATGTTGTGTTAGTTTCAGGTATACAGCAAAGTGATTCAGTTATATATATACATGTATCTATTCTTTTTCAAATTCCTTTCCCATTTAGGTTATTACAGAGAATTAAGCAGAGTTCCCTGTGTATTTTATTATTTAGACCATCTTTAAGCCACTGCTGTTTAAAACACTTGGTTAGTGGTGATCTTTTAAACATTTATGCTGGGTGTGGAGAAAAGGAAAACCTCCTACAACTGTCGGTGGGAATGTAAATTGGTGCAGCCACTATCAGAAACAGTATGGAGTTTCCTTCAAAAACTAAGACTAGAGCCGCTGTATGATCCAGCAGTCCCACTCCTGGAAATACATCTGGAAAAGACAAAAACTCTAATTCAAAAAGATACATGCGCCCAATGTTCATAGCAGCATTATTTATAATAGCCAAGATATGGAAGCAACCTAAGTGTCCATCCACAGATGAATGGATAAAGAAGATGTGGTGTATATACATACAATGGAATATTAGTCATAAAGAATGAAATATTGCCACTTATAGCATCATGGATGGACCTAAAAAATATCACACTAAGTGAAGTAAGTCAGACAGAGAAAGACAAATATTGTATGATATCACTTATATGCAGAAAAATAATACAAATGATTTTATTTACAAAACAGAAACAGACTCACAGACGTAGAAAACAAACTTATGATTACCAAAGGGGGCGGGGGGTAAATTAGGATTATAAGATTAACAAATACACACTATGATATATAAAATAAACAACAAGAATTTACTGTATAGCACAGGGAACTATATTCAATATCTTGTAATAACCTATAATGTAAAAGAATCTGAAAAAAAATATATTTATAAGTGAATCACTCTGCTGTACACCTAAAACTAACAATATTGTAAATCAATTATACTTCAATTAAAATAAAATGATCTACAGTTGATATACAAAAAAGAAAAAATAAACTTATTTGAATATTTCTCACCTCAACCCTGTAAACTAGGCAGAACAGAAATAAATATGCAAAGAATAGACTTCTTTGTGTTTTTTGCACCTCTCCACCTACATCCTCCATGTTTAAAACAGTCCTAAATTCCCAGGTAAAAGGCTGATGGGGAATTTTGTAACAGGTAGATCAGGCTGACAACATTTATATCCACTGATAATCTTACTGTATCACTAAAAGTAAGAAAACCAAATATTATGTTCCTCCTGCCATGATATAATAGGAATAAATGGACTAACTATGAAGTATTCTAAAGCCCCCCCAAAAATGAAAAACCTGAATCTAATCAAGCCTCTAGATCAAACTATCAGTTATTTATTGAGGGTGGAAAAGCAGAGAAATGTGTCAACACCAGGAAGATAAAATTAATGAAATCTAGAATGTGGGAAATTCAATAGGACAAATGACCTGGTTTCTTTCAACAATTTAATATCATGGGATAAAAGAAGAGGGAATGGGAATTCTTTTAGATTTAAAGAGTCCCTAAGAATAGGGAAAAAATTCAAGTAGTTAAAAAGGAAAATTGATTGCTTGTTAATACAAATACTAATACATAATGAATTAGTCCAAAAATCTTAAGAGCATTATATTCTTTTTAAACCAATAAATATCTGTAAAAAAATTAAAGAATATGAGGCAGAATACAATTAAATTAGATTATATCAAAACTTGAATTTTTGAGGAATAATATTGTGTAGTAAATTTATAAAATGAAACCAAGTAATCCTTCAGAACTGTAAATAAATTGTCATTGCTTGATTTCCACTTAGGCTACAAGTCTTTCAAGAAAAAATTGTATTTGAGAATTCTTTACTTGTTTTAAAGGTGAATTAAAAGTAGAATGCCAGCTTTGCCACCTCAGATTTTCATTAGGAAGGAAAATTCCAAAATCATATCCAATAGCATATATGCTAGACCATAAATGCTCGTGTGGCTCAGCGCCCTGAAAGAAGGCTGGGAGTTAGGACCCTTCCCTTACTGGCCTCGCCTTGTAATGGATGAGGCAGACAATAAACAAGTACATGAATAAATAAGATAATTCAGAGAGTGATGTGTGCCAGAAGGAAATAAAGAGGCTGCTGATTAGAGAACATGGTCAGAGATTGCCTCTCTGAGGAGGTGACATTTGACCTAAGACCTAAAGAATGAACATAAGTGCAAAGGCCCTCAGACATCCCAGGAGGCCTGTGTGCCTGAAGCTGGGGAGTCAGAGGAGAGTGGTGTGGGATGAGGCTCGGCCACTAAGCAGGAAGTGGAGTACGTACAAGGTGGAACGTAATGAGACTTGTTTGGAAGTGTGGATTTTGAAAAAGAAGTCTCAGGATTTTGTGGTTACACAATATATTTGGCTTTTATAATTGAAATTTTTTTCCTGCCTATAGCTTCATATCATTTTTATTCTATCCAGTTTACTTTAGATCCCAGAACTGTAAGAAATGAGACTTTCATGGAAGATTTAATTGACCATAAATATAACACAAGATGAATATCTAAGAGTAAACCCATTTTTCATCTTATTACTTTATTCCCCCCAAAATAAAGGTATATAAAGTGTTTCACTGAATATTCTATAAGTATTTTAAAATGCATTTTTGAAAAATAACATTCATTTTCTCAAAGATTTGGATTAAAAAAAAAATGTTGCTGTCCATCAACCCAAACAATTCACATGGTGTTTAGCACAAATCAGAACTATTTTGTGAATTTAAAAATGAATGAGAATATGTATGCAATCAGAAAAATCACTCTATGTGAGACCCTTTCTCAAAAACTGCAAAAGATGGGAAAACATAGAGACAGGTTTACGCAGGATTAGATGCTTTTTCAGTACCTAAATTTGTTTTGCAGTTATCATTATAGTTGATTCACTTGTGAAGGCATATGCTGACCACAACTCCTATAGCCCATGTCCCTTCTTAGTGCAGAATTAAATATAGAAGCTCAATTTTACTTTAAAATGGCATACATAAAATAGACACAAAAATACTTCAAAAAGTTAAAAGTACTATGAAATTTAAGATAGTAGCCTAATATGCAATTAATATTTCATTTAAAAAAACCCTCTGAAGAATAACTAATAGCATCTGTTATTCTGGTAATTGACAAAAAGATATATTATAATGAAGCCCATAAAATCAGCAAAGGATGATTGCAAAAACACCCGGCATTTCAAAAATGAGAATCAGAGGATTAGACATGCCTAGTAGTAAATTATAACAACCCTCCCTGACCCATTGCCCCAGGATGCCTGCACGGTGCTGCTATTCTGTGTGATCTCTACTATCGTCATTATTCACTGTTTAGCTCTATTAGACCATGGATAATACATTTCTTTAGAAGGGAAAATGCAAAATGTCCTAGCTAGGGGGCAACAGTTACACACTGATCATCTGTCTCAGAACGAGAAATACATTACATTACAAAACATTTCATAATTTATGGTGACGTGAAAAAAGCAACAATATTGGAAAACAGATGTTAAACATGATTATCAGGGTTCTGTAAGGATTCTTAAGAGTACTTCCCCCCTATAAACACAGTATAATGTTGGTGAGAAAAAATTGGCAAAGTGACAGATAAAGTCATGATAGGCTGTCAAAGAATTAGAAACTCAAATGCAACAGCCTGGTGAAAATGACACTGATTTTGTCAACTAGTTTCGACAAGTTCAAAAGATTCCAACTGTAAATTTGAAACGTTGGAGACAACCTAAATGTCCATCAATAGGGGATTATCAGTGGAATACTATGTTGTCAATTAAGAAGAACGAAAAGCAGATATATACATAGACACGTATAGCTTCTCATGGTACGTTGTTTACAGAATAAAGCGAAGAGCTGAACACTGACAGCTCTGGACTTTCATACAGGAATCTTTTTGAAGGGAGAGCTATGAAACATTAACAAAAGTTGTGTTTGAATAGCAAACACAGTTGTCACTTAACTCCTTTCATAGCAAATTCACACCTTTATCTTAGAGTGTGTGTTTTTTTGGAGTTGTTTAGAGGGAATGAGGAAATAAAAGGGTATCAAGCATACCAAGCCACCACCTGACTCTGCTACTGAAGAACTGTATAATGTTTCTTATTGCTTTTCTTTATTAAGGAATAATTTGCACATAATGATATGTATGGACCCTAGTGTTCAATTCAATGTCTGGTGGATTTTTTTTTTAACTATTTTAAGTCTCTATATTTCTTACAACAGCATGCACAACCTACAGGAGGAAAATCAGAGTGGTAGGTGGAAAAATGGTAATGTTAAAAGCTCAAATCTTAAAAGTATAATTTACATAAATAATACATAAAAAATAATAAATTTTAATTGATTTTTGGACTCCTGAAATTGCCAAATTTACATGTAGCGATGGGATCTTCTTTGTGTATAACTGAAACAGTCATGTAAACAAGCGTAGACTAATACGTTAGCAGGTCTGCCAATGTAGAAAGACACAAAAATCCCAGCCACAAAAGTTTAATCCGAACTTTGATGTTGTAAAATGATGCAGTTTGATGATTTTGACTATATATATATGTGTGTGTATATATATATATATATATATTCAGGTAACCACTACTTAAAACAGGATAAGGAATATTTCCATTGCTTCTGCCCTTTCCTCAATACCTACCCCCTATAGCTACTCTACCTACACTTTCTGATTTCTATCATGTAGAATAGTTTCTCTAGCACCACGAAGTAGTATTTCATACAAATGGAATCATATTGTATGCATCTTTTTAAACTAGCTTCTTTTAGTAAGTTTAAGGTTTTTAAGATTCACTGATGTGGTTTATATCAATTCATTCCTCTTTATTGCTAAGTACTATCACATTGTATGAACATACCACATTTGTTTAGTCCATTCGTCTGTTGACATTTATTTTCAGTTTGGAGGCTATTATAAACAGACTGCTATTAATATTCTCACTGAAGTCTTTTTGTGGATATATGTTTTCATTTCTCTTAGGTAAATACCTAAAGAGTACAACTGCAGGTGGGTGGATATATGGTGGGTATATGTTTAATTTTATAAGAAACTGCCTTTCTGTATTCCTACCAGCCATGTAGGAAAATATGAAAGCTCCCTTTGCTCCATATCTTCACCAACATTTGATACCATCAATCTCCTATGTATTACCCATTCTGGTGGGGGTGAAATAGTATCTCATTGTGGTTTTAATTTGCATTTCCCTAATGGCTAAGGATACTAAGCACCTTCCATGTGCTTTTTGACTGTTTGTACCTTTTGTGAAGTGTCTGTGCAAATTTTTTGCCCACTTAGCTGGGCTGTTTGTATTTTTATTGCTGGTTTGTAGGAGTCCTTTACAGCTTCTGGATATGAGGCCTTTGTCAGATATATGTATTATGAATATTTTTATTTGTCTCTGGCTTGCCTATTCATCTTCTTACTATGTCTTTTGATCAGAACAAGGTTTTAATTTGGATGATGACCAGTTTATCAATTTCTTCCTGTATGGTAAGGGCTTGCATTAGTTTCCAAGGGCTGCTATAACAAATTACCATGTACGAGATGGCTCAAAATAACAGAAATTCATTACCTCACAATTCTGGAGGCCAGAAGTCTAACATCAAGGTGGTGGCCCGGCCAGGCTCTCTCTAAAGCTTCCAGATGAGAATCCGTTCCATGCCTTTCTCTTAGCTTTGCTGTTGCTGGCAGTTCTTGACATTCCTTGCCTTGACTCCAGGCTCTCCCCCCATCATCAAGTGGTGTTCTCCCTGTACATCTCGTTCTCTACATGTCTTCTCTTCTTGTAAGAACACTAGTCATATTAGAGCAGGGCCTACCCTACTCCACCATGACTTCACCTTAACTTAAATAATTACAACTATAACAACCATATTTCCTAATAAGGTCACATTCTGAGGTTCCTAGAAGAACATGAATTTGTATGTTGGAGGGTGGGGAATGACACTAAACAACCCGATACAGTGCTTTTTGTGTCTTACACTAAAAATCTTTGCTTAAGCCAAAGTCACAAAGATATTTTTCCTTCTTTTCTTCTGGAAACACTATGGTTCTAACTTTACATTTCATTTTATGATTTATCTCAAATTATTTTTTGTGTATGTATTGAGGTTGGGGACAAGGTTCATTTTTTTCCCACATGGATGTTCAGTTGTTCCAGCACCTTGTGCTAAAAGGTTAGCCTTTCTTCATTTTACGACTTGGTACTTCCACTTATTTTTATCACAACCATGATATGTTTCCTGACATAGGACAACTACCAGAGTTAAATATTGATAAAGTATAATTAGACTACAAGGTAAGTGTTGGTCTCTTCTCCCATCATCTATAGTATGAAAAAAATGTGAGTGTGTATCCTTTAGTTTAAAATATCACACTGTGGGGACTTCCGTAGATGTCCAGTGGTTAAGACTCCACTGCAGGGGGCACGGGTTCCACCCCTGGTCAGGGAACTGAGATTCTGCATGCTGTGCAGCATGGCCAAGAAATGAAATGAAATGAAATGAACTGAGACAAGACCAGATGAGAGGAGGTGAGATGAGATGAAAAGAAACAAAATAAAACAAATCACACTGTGGACAATGATCATGAAAAGGGAGGCTCAGCAGAGGAAAGTGTTAAATGAGATGAGGGGAGGTGGAAAGAAGAATAGTTCTCCAGAGAGAGGTATCTGATTCACACCTGAGAAACCCAGTGGGTAAGAAACTCTTTGGCTCTAATGGTAGCGCAAAGAGAATGATCAGTGTGCACTATCAGAATTTATTTCTCACGAGCTAGGTAGGGGACATGCTCATTATACCCTGCTCAAAGGGTAGTCTCGGGGGAGAACAGTCCTCAGTAGAAAAGACGGAGATGGACTTCTGTATTCTCTGTTCCAAGGTTGGAATTAGGGGCCATCAACATAGGGAAACACTCCCAGATTAAGGGAACTGAAGGTGAGGGATCACCAGTGGTGGGTCATGTTTCCACAACATTACAAAATCACTTATGAGAGGGTTGGCTTTCTACAAATGCCAGACCCCGAGAGTACAAAGTCACTCAGTGTTGCTGATAAGTGTTTAACAACAAATGTGTGAGAGCAGGATGGACTGGGGAGTCGGGGGGAGGGCACGACTTTTATTTGTAGAATTTGCAGATTTCTGTGGTGTAAATACTCCAAAACTTACTCTACACATTCTTACTTATTCTTTCCTGGTCCTCTTCCTCCACTCAGTAAACCACAAAATCTGGCTCCATAGTAAAATGTAACAAAATATTTGGTAAGTGATGAGGTTTGGGGTATTTATTGCCTTTATTTTTAATATAATTTGCTCAATAATGCTTATAAACTTTAATTTTTAATAGTGACTATATTTAATAACTGACTTGCAAATTCCTGAAAATTTAACAATTATCTCTTACAAACTAGTAGAAGCTGGATCTAGTTCACCTTTGAGACCACTCTAGTAAGAACTTCCCTGCCTCCCTCCCCCATCTCTCTGTCTTCCCCATAGTCCAGTCCTGGAGGGATCAGCCTTTGAGGTTAGTTAAGGGGAGGAAGGGAAGCAGGAAAGAAAATGCAACGTGTAGAATAAGTTTTGGAAGTCTCAGCTCTCTGAGTCCTACTCGGGGGAAAGTGAGTTAGTTCCTCATTCAACGATATAGACATTATATTAGGAAAACCAAGTAAAAGGTGGAAGACTGAAAGGGGACAGGCAAGAAAGGAAAACAAAAGGTAAAATGATTGTTGAAGGAGAACGGTGACAAAAGGAAATGAGGACCACTCATCCTGGGCTTATTTTAACTGTGATCGCTTTGCTTGTGTGTAATCTACCTCAGCCAAGGCTTTGCCAACACCAGTCGACTACTACTTCTTTCATCATGTAACTGGCTTGTAAAATGATTAACTAGAGCTCAACTTTGAACTGCCACAAAGAAATCACGTTCTTTTTCTCTTTGTTGAAATGCGCTACCACCTGAAGAGCCAGTTCTAGCTTTAGGGTATTCTGTGCCTGAGTCATGATGTTCAGTCTTTGTACCTGGAATGTCCTTTCTTCCTTCCCTGTCTGGAAAACCGCTCAACCTCCCCTCATCTCATTTAATGCTTTCCTCTACTGAGTCTCCCCTTTCATAATCATTGTCCACAGTGTGATATTTTAAACTAAAGGACACACATTCACATTTTTTGCATAATACAGATGATGTGAGAAGAGACCAACATTCACCTATGGTCTAACTATGCCTTATCAATATTTAACTCGGGCAATTGTCACATAGGAAAGATGTCATGACTGTGATAAAAATAAGTGGAAGTGCCAAGTCATAAAATGAAGAAAGGCTAACCTTTTAGCACAAGGTGCTGGTACAACTGGACATCCACATGGGGAGAAAATGAACCTTGTCCCCTATCTCAACAAATACACAAAAAAATAATTTGAGGTAAATCATGGAACAAGCATCCTACAATCCAGTAATTCTACTTCTAGAGAAATCTGTGCACATCAGTATCAGGACACATGTACAACATTATTCATAATAGCCTCAAAATATAACCAACCCAATTATCCTTCCATGGCAGAACAGACTTAAATGTCCATCAAGAGGAGAAGGGACAAATCATGGTATAGTATAAGATGGGCTCTCTTATGGCTAAGGAAAAGAATGAACCTAACAACATGGATGAGTTTTAGAAGCCATTCTTACAAAGTTTTAAAAAAAACAAAACTAAGCAATATATTGGGACCCATTCATATGTGGTGAAACTCAAAGGGATAGTTGAAAAGAAAATTCAGGATAGTGATTACCTCTTTGGGAGAGGTAGATAAATGGTATGGAAAAGAGTTCATAGGTAACTGAAAAGAATCAGTAATGTCCTATGTCTTGATGTGTGTAGTGCATCACAAGTGTCTATTTTGTTATGTTTTGTAGTTTTCACAGGATGTATGTATGTGTGTATATTGTGTGTGTATATAAACACATCATATACCACATATAAAATATTTTGTCATCAAACAACATTATATATACATATATAACATAATATATAATCAAACCAAAAGTATATATACACACATATATAATATATATACAATATTTTATAGTTAAAAAAGTATAGGAAAAAAACTGGAAGGAAAGAAATGTGGTAAAATGTAAAAGATCGTCATCCTGAGTGAATCTCCCTAAGTTCCAGGTAATTATTTTCTCCATCGTAATTTTCTATTATTTTCCTAATTGCTTAAATGGCAATGTAACACTTTTAGAATTAGAAAACAGTAATTTTTACAATATTAAATACTTTTTAGGATGTCCTGAATGTTTGCACTGTTTTTTAAAACTTGATTTGAAACTTCAATCAAGTTTCAGATTATCCCTAGGAGGGATAATCTCTAAAGATTCAACATTGTATTTAGCTGACAAATATTAAAATGCAAATGCACGAGTTTCAACTGTGCCAACATTGTCTTTACATATTCAGTCCTAGTCAGTTTTACTTCCTTCCTATATATGCTTCCTGTTTCTGTGTTCAGGCTTTTATTCTTCCCATTTCTGTTCGGGCTCTAGTTCAGTAATTGAGAAGCTCTGGATGAAACTGAAGACTGCTTTTCCCATAACCCTTTAGTAACATCTAGTGGGTATTTAACAACAGGAAAGGACAGGCATTTTCCTACATAATTTAAAGAGCAACAGTTTTGAAAACATATGGACACCAAGTGGGGAAAGCGGGGAGGGTTGGAGGGGAATGAACTGGGAGATTGAGATACCAAATTGTACACTCTAAATATATGCAGTTTATTGTCTGTTAACTGTATCTCAATAAAAGTTCTTAAAAAAAAAAAAAAAAAGAGCAACAGTTTTGAAAGCAAATGTGACTTAGCCAAAAAAAAAAAAAAAAAAGTCTTAAATCCTCAAGACAAATAGCATCTCTCCTGTGATTAAATAACTTTACATACACGGGTGTGTATGTAAATACTTAAGATAAAACGTAGCTGACACGGATGTGTATGTAACACAAGATAAAATGTAGCTGACATTTCTTCATGTAACCTGCTCTGAACTTAAACAACATTTGTCACCACATTATATAATAGGCATTATCATGAAGAACCATATGAGATGTCCCTAAGCAAGAGTACCAGAGCAGTGTAAAAACCTCCAAAGGCAAAAAGGAGCAAAAAAAAAACCAGAATGGCATCTGAAAGGAACAGAAGTGTCCAGGAATATAAGCAGAGAGTAAGAGAGAAGAGAGAACAGGAGGAAAGGGGTAAGGAGGGAGCCAAGGAAGAAGAGAAAAATAAAGCAAAATCATGGGCTAACTGGTAAGTTTACAGAATCCAGATTTATCCTAAGATAATTGTTGTCCATTCATTGTTCTCTTAACCGAAAAGCAGGTGTTTCTTAACCCCTCAAGCCTGTTTGAGGTGCCCAGTCCCCCAAAGATCTTTGCCATGTTTCCCTTTGACTCAATGCATTACCTTTCCCATCTCACTTTCACTAGAAGTTTAGGACCTAGGTAGGTATTGGGTGGTAGTTGATGAGTGAGAAAAAAAAGTTACCTTAGAAACTGTCTCTAATTTCTCTCTGCCTTAACTTCTCTAGTTGCAAATGAGACAGGTTAATTTGGTCCCTGTAATTTTCATAAACATTGTTCCATAATCATCGACAATTATTTATGAAAATGCTTTTTAGTCATAGAAAAAAAATCCATAAAGCTTAGATAGTAGTGTTACCATTCCTATGCACACCTAAGAAGCAAATACCTGCTTACGGCCAACAACATGTGGGCTGGACTTCCTAGGTGGCAGAGTGGTAAAGAATCCGCCTGCCAATGCAGGGGACACGCGTTGGAGCCCTCCCCTGGGAAGATTTCACATGCCATGGAGCAACTAAGCCCGTGCGCCACAACTATTGAGCCTGTACTCTACAGCCTGTGAGCCACAGCTATTGAGCCCACGTGCCGCAACTGCTGAAGCCCACGCGCCTAGGGCCCATGCTCCACAACAAGAGAAGCCACTACAATGAGGAGCATGCGCACCGCAATGAAGAGTAGCCCCTGCTCGCAGCAACTAGAGAAAGCCCATGTGCAGCAACGAAGACCCAACGCAGCCAATAAATAAAATAAATAAATTTATAAAGAAAAAAAAAAACATGTGGGCTGAGCTCCACGCGAGTTAGGAAACCTCATTCTGCAATCTGGGACCATTTTTGTTCTAATTTGGCTTGTTGGAGAGGGAAATAAAGGCATTATTGAGGAATTATTGAGGCAGTAGGGTGGGCAGGCAAAAAATATGAGGTTGGGGAAAGGGAAGACTTGTCCTATCAGATATCAAAATGTATTTTAAAACTATGAATTATAATATCATATATACCGGAGCAGATATAGACAAATAGCTCAGTGAAAGAGTATGGGAATCACATAACTAGACCCATGCATGCATGAAATGCTTGGCAGTGAAGATCAAGAGGGAAAGGCGGACTTATTTAAGAAATGGTGTTGGAACAATTATTCGTGTACAAAATATTAAATTTGGGTCCTTACCTCAAATTATATACAAAAATGAATTCCATATGGATCAATGAAGAAGCCAATTTTTAAACATTTAGAAGAAAATATATCTTTATCATCTCAAGGTAGGGAAGGATTTCATAAACAAAACACAAAAAGCAAAATTCATTTTAAAAAGGTTGATAAAATATACAACATAGAAATGAAGAATTGTGTTCTTTTGAGAGACAAGGAGAGCACAAAAACAGAAATGCACAAACCAGGAAAAAAAACTTATAGAATATATAACCAGGAAATTATTAACATCCAGAGTATATAAAAAGCTCTTCTAAATCAATAAGAAAAAAAAATCAAACAATCCATAGAAAAATGTGCAAAGGTCACAAACAGGCGTTTCATATAAGAGGAAACTTGGTTGTTGAGTAAACATGAAAAGATGCCCAACTTCATTTGTAATCAGGAAGACGCAAATTGAAATGAAAAGTAATGCCAATTTACATCTACCTAGTCATACCTCCTTGAAAGATCTTACACAGGTGCATTAGAAGACAAGAATATTCATCAAAGCCTTATTTATGATTAGCAAAAGCTGAAAAAAAAATACCAATAGGAGAATGGATTAATAAATTGTATGATAGTCATGTAACATAAACACAGCAGCAAAAAATGAATGAATATAGTTATAAGTATCAACATGAATGACTCAAAAAGACAAAGCTTGGCCAAAAAGGAAGGTATGACAGAACATACCTA
Organism: Hippopotamus amphibius kiboko; assembly: GCF_030028045.1. NCBI lineage: Eukaryota > Metazoa > Chordata > Mammalia > Artiodactyla > Hippopotamidae > Hippopotamus > Hippopotamus amphibius. The sequence continues at coordinate 217,511,722 of NC_080186.1, read as the reverse complement.
TGGAAATAATTTTCAAAGGAAAAAGCAAAACTATTCAAAATATACTGCTTAAAGATACACAGACTGTGTAACATTATAAAGAAAATCAAGGTGAAAGGGGCAGTGACAGTAGCACAGTTTTTAATCTCTTCAAATTCCCACATAAAAACAGAGAAACTAAGTGGCAAAACCAAAAACTCGTGGACAACATTTCCAACACAACCATCTGCCAAGGACCTGAAAAGACAAATGGATGGAGATGAACACCCATGGCCCCAAGAGCTGTGTGGTACCTGGGGCTGCGCAGGAGGAAGCAGAGAGAGAGCTGAAAGCCCCAAACAGCCAACAGATGGTCCCTGGAAAGCATGATGCGCCCATTTCAGAACAGCTGCAGAGATGGAGAAGGGTGTTGTCCAGTGCAATAAAAGGTGAGTACAAGGGTCCTTGGTAAAGTCTGAAAAGGGTGAAGGCAGCCTGGGCTGCAAGAACTTGTAAAAACAGCCAGGCAAAGCTGCCTTTCAAGACAACTGCTGAAAATAGGATAGAAAAGAATAGAGACACAGTGTGCACTTCATAATATAAGAGTACTGTTGTAGAAAGTGTATTGTTCCCATTTTTTTATATGTATGTAGCTTGAAAACCATATTGCAATAGTTGTCCCAAGTTTTAACTCCAATCTTTCTTACTCTACCCTTTGAATTATGTTCCTAAAACTCTTATGTGGCCTTTTTGCTTATCTACCTACAAACATTTAGGCCTGTATTTCTCTAAGTAAGATCCATTGATCCCGTGCACCAAAATCACCTGGGATACTTTTTAAAAATGCAAATTACCCAGGCCCCTTCCTAGATTTGTGAAATCAACACTTGGAAGTGAGGCTCAGGAATCTGCATATTAAACAACTCTCCCCCAGCATATGCTTGGGTGCACTAACGTTTGAGAAGCTTTAAGGCCCGCGAACATGAGTATGACCCAAACAGGCCTGTCCCTCCACCAGCAGAGAAGCAGGCACCTCCCTCCACCAGCAGAGAAGCAGGCACCTCAAGATACAGGACACAAGTGTTTCTGTGGGAGATGACTGGGCAGATAGGAAGAATGGTAAGGGGGCTATTTTCTGGTCTCCTAAACCTAGTGTGGGGTACTGTGGGTTTAAAATGGATCTTGGTCAGGCCAAACACATCAGGAGCCTTTTTGTTTCGAGCAATAAATCTTGATGGCAATGGCGATTCAGTTTCTATTTGTTCTGGCTTAGATCTATTGTACTTGTAGACACCATAACATATACCTTCTATTTGGCCTCTTTCGGGAGGAGTCCTGTGACAATCAAGAGCCCCAAATCCAGAATAAATAGAGGTTTGAAGAATCAATGCAGAAATGCCAAATAGCTTTTTGATATGTGGGCAAGAAAAGATGTAGAGAACAGTGAACAATCTCACCCTGGAAGGGATAAAAGATATTCTCTCCTTCCCCCTCTTCCCATATGTACACAACACACAACTGAATGCAATTTTGAGTCTGAGCAGAGGGTGGAGGTGGGGGATGGCATTTTCCTGGAGGCATTTCACTGGGTTCCTGGTGTCTTGTATCAGTGCAGCTTGCATAACCTACCTCACTCATAGCACACATCTTAGTTTTTCAGCAAAGCACTTAAAAAAGTACAGTTAGCTCTCATCTGTTGACTAATAAGGCCTAATTACCCAAAAGAAGGGCTCAACAATGTGTATTTTCAGTAAGCATCCCATAGAGTTTTGTAGGAAACTTTAGCCTAAACATGGAAAAGCTGCTGAGGAGAATAAGCAAATACATTTTTAAAAATTTCAGCATGTACTCAGGTCCAAGTGAAGCCAGGTATCCAAGCTGCCCTTGCACCATTCATGTGTACAGTTTGTGTGACGTTTTCACATCAAATACGCTGCACAATAAAGGAAATGGCTATGACAGGGTTATTTGTATTTGTGCTTTTTTCTGGTGCCAGCTGATGATGAAACCCACTTTTTGCAAGTCACACCAGCTGGGAGCAGGGCTGAAATAACGTCAGATAGGAGTCCTCTGCTCAGCGGTCCCTGGCAGACTGGGTGAACGACCTTCTCCATTAACTCAAATCCCTTTCAATACAGGAGGTCATCCTGGGTGCCTCATCAGTCTCCTTATCTGCCTGTGACGTGGGTGGAAGGATCCTAGGGCATTCTTTGCCATCGCCTGCCACTGAGTGGTTCCGCTCCAGATTTCTGAGGCCTTCTCAGGCTCCTGGTGTTGACTACACAGACCCCCCAACTATGACTGGCATATCCTCTGTCCTCAACACTTCACCCTAATTATATTTCATACTTTCTAGAATGGCACTGAGGTTAAAGTGGCACAGATTTTTTTTCCTTTCTTTGCTCTTCCTCAAGTCCCTGGAAAAGGTAAGTTCCGTGCATATCCTGCTGACTTCAGAATTGCCCCTTCCCAAGAGGCCTAATGCTTTCAGACCAAGCCTTGGTGCCCTGACTCCTTAGGTGGAGGATGAGTTTGTTCCTAACAATTTCTGCGGTTCTCAAGACCCTCTGCCCCACTGCACTAAGACTTGTTTAAACCATCAGCATAAATACGGTTTATGCGCCCAGTCTGAGGCTACCACTGCATGGAATATTCTGAACAAGTTAAAGCAAAGAGTACAAATATAGTTTGTCTGAAAGCTGCCAAATGGCTAGATTGTAGAAAATCCAGAAGGAATTTTGGGGGAATATTCTAAGATACAGTTACAGCCATTACCATTTACTGAGTGATGATTGCCAAGTACTATCCACACACTCAACATTACGACAACCCTATGAGATACATCATCACATACTACAGGTGAGGAAAGGGCTCCAGAGAAGTCAGGCAACTTGCCCCAAATCATAGAGATAGTAAGTAGGGGAGGAGAGGTCAGGATGAGGGGATTAGATTTGCTCCCAGGTCCATGTCCAAGTCTGTGCTCTTACAAGCTCGGCGCTGCCAGATCAAGACCTTTGGAAGTGAAAGGGCCCTGAGAGACCAAATCAGTTGAGATCCCAGGGGATCAAGATTGTACTTTACTGTATTGCTTGAGGAAAGGCAGGTATTCAAACACAAATAAGACAGGTGGATTATTCAAAAAGAAACTGAAGACACACATATTTCCCACTGCTTAATTGCCATCAGTTCAGTGAAATCACAGACCTTGATGTGATGCAGAACTATTTGATGGAAATTAAGTTACCATTTCTGAAAACCCAGAATTCATGTATTGATGAGTGTGAACCATCATTTGTTTCTGTAACTGTGGAGTGCAAACTTTTGCAATAAGTTTAGACTGATGTGAAATCAAACTGTATTAAGTGAGAAGACACAGCTTTCCTGGAATGATGAGCATTAGTACACAGTTAGTAAAACGACCTTGAAATTCCATGCTGAAGCAGGCTTCAGTACAAAAGGTAATGTTGCATATATCCAACAGTAAAAAAAACATTCTCTTTATAAAACTGTTCATCTCAAGGCTGGGATACACTTCTCTTAAAAACAATTATAGTAGTGAGAATTGAGTATGTCAAAATTGAGGAGTTCTGAATTAATACAATCCAAGGTTCTGATGAAGCTTGAAATATCATGTGGCAGTATACTGAAGGGAACAGAATATGCCACCCCCAAATATTCCACTTTGGCATACAGATTTTTTGAGCTGAACACAATTGAGAAAAAGTAAATATAAGAAAAGTTCTCTGGGGCTTCCTAGGTGATGCAGTGGTTAAGAATCTGCCTGCCAGTGCAGGGAACACGGGTTCAATCCCTGCTTCAGGAAGATCCCACATGCCGCAGAGCAACTAAGCCCGTGAGCAGCAACTACGGAGCCCATGTGCCACAACTACTGAAGCCCATGTGCCTAGAGCCCATGTTCCGCAACAAGAGATGCCACGGCAATGAGGAGCCCTTACACCACAACAAAGAGTAGGCCCCACTCGCCGCAACTAGAGAAAGCCCGTGTGCAGCAATGAAGACCCAATGCAGCCAATAAATAAAAAAACAAAAAAGAAAAGCTCTCTTGCCCCATCTCATTTGCCTAAAAGCGGGACATAAATTTATAAAGGTGTCTCCCCTTTCCTCTCGAAAAGGAAAATTCTTGTGTTGCTTTATTCTTACACTCTACTAACACTCTGACACCAGATGTTTGGGGGATTTTCCCATCAAGCAATTCTCAGATATCAGCTAGATGTCGTACAGTTTAACTCAATTTTGATACCATCTACCTGAAGGTAGCATTCGCTCCCACAAGTTCAGGGCTCAGTCCCACAACATTGCCCCAACTCAAGCATGTCAATCACAAGTCCAGGTTGTCATCTGTGCTTCTGACCGATAGGCTATAAGTCAGAGGTTCGATGGTCCCCTCCTCGGGTTTTATCACGTGCTAGTATGGCTCACAGAACTCAGGGAAACAGTTTACTTACTAGATTACTTGTTTACTATAAGAGAATACAACATAAGAACAGCCAGGTAGAAGAGATGCACAGGGCAAGATATGTGGGAAGGGACTGAGCTTCTATGCCCTGTCTAGGCAAGGCTACCCTCCCAGCACCTCCATGTGTTCTCCAACCTGGAAGCTCTCTGAATGCCATCATTTAGGATTTTTGTGAAAGCTTCATTACACAGGCATCACTGATTAATTCATTGGTAGTTGGTGATTGATTCAATCCCTAGTCCCTCTCGCCTCCCTATAGGTCAGGGGATGGGACTGAAATTTCCAAATTTCACATGGTTGGTTTCCCCCCACCAGTCATCCCCCATCCTGTGGTTACCTAGGCACTTTCCAAAAGTCACCTCATTAACCTAATCTCAGGATGAGCTGAAGGCGCTTGTTATGAATAATTAGTTTCACCTTCATCATTCTGGAACTATTTGAGGATAAAAGACCAACCGTTATAACAAAAATGCTCACATTGCTCTAATACCTTACAAAATTACAAGAATTTGGGGAGCTGTGAGCCAGGGACTGTGGACAAAGACCAAAATATATATTTTTCACTATATCACAGTATCGCACCTCTTTACCAGGAAGAACAGACATTAATCACCAGAGACCACTCTAGACCTGTATCAGTCCAGAGACTGAAGAGGGATTACACAACAAACTTTACTAACTAGCTCTTATCTTCCAGTAGCTCCTCCAATGCTTACCTTCTCTCACTTTGCCACACCAGAAACTCACAATTTTTTTTCCTTCGTCGTCTCTAAAAATTTATCGCTCTTCTGTTAAGAAGCTATGTGAGCTCAAGCTCTAACCACTCCTTTGACTTACTCATCACTGAGTTCTCCTGTGTGTATGTACAATGCACATGTTAATAAACTTCTGTTTGTTTTTCTCTTGATAGTCTGTCTTGTGTCAGTCTAATGTACAGGGCCTCAGAGAATCTAGGAGGGTAGAGAGGAAAAGTATTTTTCCTCCCCTGCAACATGAATATGTAGGCTGTTTTAAATATGATAATGTAACTTTTGTTTTTTTTTTTTCCTTTGTGCACAAGAAAAATGAAATTCAAATATTTACACCTCACCTCTTGGAAAGATTTGAAGATTAGGCCATCAACCGCACTTACCCAGTTCTCAAGGAAAGGGAGATTTATTTTTTAGTTACTAATGATCTGGGTTCTAGGTTTCAGAAGATAACGGGGAGGATTTCCCAATGTCTAAAAAGGAAAAGCAGCAAAGTGAGGTAGGATGCTCCATGAGGTCCTGGCACGCCCCGCTTAAGAACAGCAGTCATTAACATCTGCTAGGAGGGTAGATCTCATGTTAAGTATTCTCATCACAGAATAATAATAATAAATAAAGAGGGTAAGAGGAAACTTTTGAAGGTGATGGATATACTTATGGCATAGATTATGGTGATGGTTTCTTGGGTACATACTTATTTTCAAATTTATCAAGTTGCAAGCATTACATATGTACAGCTTTTTGTATTTCGGCCATAGCTCAATAAAGTAGTTTAAAGAAAAAAGGACAATAGTCATTATATGGCAGTGGCAGAGGTCTCAGGTCCCATTTAGACAGCTGTTCCAATGGTCTCTGATAACACTCTAAGTGGGCAACCTCCCTGTTCCCCAACCCTCAACAATGCCCCGGGATATATGGAAGTCCAAAGAAGGGGAGGAGGAGGGCAACTAGAAACCCATTTGGGTAGGAATTTCTTATATACACCTGTACTTGTCAGAGCACAATGAACTGAAAGATCCTGAAACCTACGGGCTGGCGCAAAATTAATAATACCATTTAACATTAGCTTTGGAAAGTAGTATGGAGGTGCCTCAAGAAGTTAAAAATAGAACTACCATACAATCCAGCAATTCCACTCCTGGGTATTTTTTCAAAGAAAACAAAAATGTTAACTCAGAAATACATATGTACCCCTATATTCACTATAGCATTATTTACCATAGGCAAGATATGGAAGCAACCTAAGCGTCCATCAATAGATGAATGGATAAAGAAGATGGCTACCCTGGTGGCCTAGTGGTTAGGATTCGGGGCTTTCACTGCTGTGGCCTGGGTTCAATACCCAATCAGGGAACTGAGATCCTGCAAGCCTCGCTGCACGGGCCGAAAAAGAAAAAGAATGAAATTCTGTCATTTGCAACAACATGGATGGACCTAGAGGGTATTATGCTAAGTAAAATAAGTTAGACAAAGGCAAATATTGTATGATTTCACTTATACATAGAATCTAAAAAACAAAACAAATAAAGAAACATGACAAAAGAGAAACAGAGTCATAGATTCAAAGGGCAAACAGGTAGTTGCCAGAGGGAAGGGGAGAAAAAAAAATAGGTGAGGAAGATTAAGAGGTACAAACTTCCAGTTACAAAATAAATGAGCCACAAAGATGAAAGATACAGCATGGAGAATATAGTCAATAATAATGTAATATCCTTGTGTGGTGACAAATTGTAACTAGACTTGTCATACCGATCATTTTGTAATGTACAGATACACTGAATCACTATATTGTATACCTGGGGCTAACATAGGGTCATAGGTCAACTATACTTCAATGAAAGTAATTAATTACTTTTTAAAAACATTAGCATTGCCACAAGCTGGTGGAAACTGAGGTGGTAACTGGGGTGGTCATTGGTCAATTAAACTGATTGGATTTTCCTTTTTCTTCCCTATTGCCTTTATATTATGTTGGGGGGAAAAATATCTGACATATTATGTTTTTATCATTTTTATTAATAACAAAATTTTATGATCGATGATAGTGTTGTTCATAATTGAAATAATATGGTTAATGGAGTTTAAATGAGCAGGATGAAAGTCAGTGGAGAGGACAAAGGGGTCTGGGTGCTTGGGGCCGACAGTGAGACTCAAGGGAAAAAGGGAAAAGGCCTGGGCCATCATATGTTCCTCCAGATCGTTCAACACAGGGCAGCAGGGCTGGCAAGGAGGCGGGAACCCATAGCAACAGCACTGTCTTGGGGGGAAAATCATGCATTTGTCTGAAATGTGTCAGAAAAGAGGAGAAAATGGCAAGACCTGGGCTTGAATCTTTTCTTTAATCAAAGTAAAACAACCAGAAGCAAAAGATAGAAAGTCATAGCCCAAATGAGCATGCAGCTGAAATCGCTAAAGGCCAAGTACCTACTCCTTTGCTTCAAACTTAAAGCAAAATGACCATGAGAAGCAAAGAGCTAGCAGAGTTTTAGAGGCCAATTATCTCTCACCTGAAACCAGAGAGAACCCTGAGCAGATCCAGAAGCAAATGCTTAGGAAAATATAGGACTGCCGGACCCACTGTCCCTGCTGGAAATGGCCGGCATCTGGCGGTGGATGAGAGCACAAGTCACTGTTAACTTCTTCTCAGCCCACCTATTACTTTGAAAGTTCCAGCTGGCAAAACTGTTTTCAAGGTAAATGAAGCCCGGATACTACTTATTCAAGCCTCCTCTCAATTTTCCCCAAATGTGACCTTGTTTTTGGACCTGAGAGATAGTGAATGGTACAGCATAGCATTTCAAAGCCTGCAAGATGGACTGATTTTGGTAAGACTAAAAATCACTTCAGGAATCTATCCAATCCTAGTATTTTTCTGTTGGCTTCTTTTAAGTGGGTTATTCAGGAAAGTAAGCAATACACAAGATGAACAGAGAAAAGTGTAACACAAATAATCCCACTGTCAAGTAGGGTACTTCCTGTCCTAGGTCTCCAGAGTGAGGTTCTTTGCTATTTATTTAGTCCTATATTTGCCCCTCTGACTGCCTGCTTCTTTTTGTTCTAAGGGGAAAAGTATTCCATTAGAATATGGGCTTTACATCTTTGGGTCTCAGTTTCCTCATCTATATATTGCGCATTAAATGCATCCCTGACTACCTCGCAAAATGGTTGTGAGACTTAAAAAGAGATAAACTCAATGCTGGAATTGAGGAGGTCCAAATAAAGACATCCCTGTTTTCCTCCGTTATGTTCTGAATAATTGAGGCGTAAGACAAAAGAATATGTCAGATAGAGAACTATAATATCTCTTTTATTAGAGATAAAGCTAATATTGGAAAAAATGGCTTATATCTGCAAGCAAACAGAATTCCAAATATAGAACTCAAGAATTAAAAGGACTTACCCACCCAACCCTGGAATAATTGAGTGTCCCTCGCCACTTCCTTCCTCCCTTCCCAGTAAACACCTGGAATAGAGGAAAAGGGCAGAATTTATGCTTCTGCTGGGTAGCTTGCTCCCAAGAGGAAGATGGTATAACTGAGCTGAACATGGCCACTTTACACTTCCAATCCTACCAATCTATTGGGTCATCCCTTCTTTTCTGGAGAAGTGCAAAGAAAAAGGGACAGAAAGAATCAGACGTGTCCATACAGGTAAAGTCATCTCCATATGGAAGGGCACATCAGGAATAGAGAAAAAACATGGCCTTCACCTTCCCAAGAAACAGATCTTATCACACCATATACATATTATATTTGTATTCAAAAGCTACACTTTAAATATAGTACTTTATACCTACAAATAACAAACACTGGAGAGGGTGTAGAGAAAAGGGAACGCTCCTACATTGTTGGTGGGAAGGTAAGGTGGTGCAGCCACTATGGAAAACAGTATGGAGTTTCCTTAAAAAACTAAAAATAGAGTTGCCACATGATCCAGTATTTCCACTCCTGGGCGTATGTCCAGCCAAACTATAATTCAAAAAGAGAAGAACTTGAGGTTTGGGGGGGCGGGGGGTGAAGGGGAAGCTGAGACGGAGGGAGAGAGTAGCGTAGACATGTATATACTACCAACTGTAAAATAGATAGCCAGTGGGAAGTTGCTGTATAACAAAGGGAGTTCAACTCGAGGATGGATGATGCCTTGGAGGACCGGGACGGGCAGGGTGGGGGGGGAGTCGAGGGAGGGAGGGAATACGGGAATATGTGTATAAATACAGATGATTGAACTTGGTGTACCTCAAAAAGAATCAAATTAAAAAAAAGATACATGTACCCTTATGTTCAGAGTTGCACTATTCACAATAGCCAAGACATGGAAACAAACTAAACGTCCACTGACAGGTGAGTAGATGAAGATGCAGTACATATACACAATAAAATATTACTCAGCCATAAAAAAGAGTGAAATAATGCCATATGCAGCAACATGGATGGACATAGAGACTATCATACTAAGTGGAGTAAGTCAGAAAGAGAGAGATGAATACCATATGATATCACTTATATGTGGAATCTGAAATATGACACCGCTGAACTAATCTATGAAACAGAAATAGATTCACAGACATAGAGAACAGACTTATGGTTGGGGGGTGGGGGAGGGATGGATTGGGAGTTTGGGATTAGCAGATGCAAACTATTATTTATAGACTGGATAAACAACAAGGTTCTACTGTATAGAACAGGGAACTATATTCAATATCCTGTGATATACCATAATGGAAAAGAATATGAAAAAGAATGTATATGTATAACTGAATCACTTTGCTGTGCACCTGAAACTAACACAACATTGTAAATCAACTATACTCCAATAAAAATTGTAAAAAAAAAAAAAAAGAAAAGAAAGAAAAAGAAAAATGAGGAAACCACACACACACACACACACACACACACACACTAGTGAGAGAGAATCCCTTTCTCTAGTGTGCTACAACAGTCTCATATAACATAATGTAATCATTTGGCACGTTCTATTGGTTAAAAGCAAATGACAGGGGACTTCCCTGGTGGTGCAGTGGTTAAGAATTCTCCTGCTCATGCAGGGGACATGGGTTTGATCCCTGGTCCAGGAAGATCCACATGTTGTGGAGCAACTAAGCCCATGTATGACAACTAATGACCCTGTGCGCCTAGAGCCTGTGCTCCACAACAAAAGAAGGCACCATAAGGAGAAGCCTGTGCACCTCAACAAAGAGTAGCCCCTGCTCACCAGAACTAGAGACAGCCTGCGTGTAGCAACAAAGACCCAACACAGCCGAAAGAAAGAAAAGAAGCAAGCAAGGAAGGAGGGGGAAAGCAAATGACAGATTTCACTCTTACACAGGGCAAGAAATTATACAACGGTGCAACTCATGGGAGGCAGGGACCACCTTACAGTGTCTACTATGCATTGTATGCAATAGCGCCACAGTTCATCACATCATCACCTATGGCTGATACTGTTACAGCAGTAATGATGACTGTAAGGATGTGGTGATGAACAGATTTTTCTGAGTGCATTGGAGCAGTTACAGAAGAAAAGGAGCTCAGGCCTTTAAGCTCTCAGCTAAGTCATCATCATAGAACCAGAGGGTTTCTACGGTTAGCCCGAAGTTTTTCAATGTTTGGTAGCCACTAAATCTCTCCTATAAAAGTTAGGACATTGATTGGGAAGAAGTGAGACCCTGAAACTTAGAATGAGTACATCTGTTTGGAATAAGATGAGGCTGAGATTCTTGATTCTTGAGACACCCCTTGGAGTGTGGGGAGCTTGCTCTCCCTGTTTGAGTAGGCTAGCCTTAACTTGCATGAAAAACCTGTAAGAATTTTGCCTGCAGCAGGTGCCTGATAAAGGGATACCCATGCTCCTTGAGATGTGCCCCCGCTACTCTGTCTTGTCACAAGACCCATAAGTAGGGTGAGATTGCAGATTGGTTCAGGGAGATAAGTACAAAGTTTGACACAGCAGGAAATAGCTTAGTCTCTAAAATAATGAAACATTTTGCTTACTTATATTGGCAGAAGCCTGGTGAATATGTGGATGACCAAGGAGGATAAAAGGTAACATTGAACAGGCCAAATGTTATTGCTACGGGTGTACTTGCCAGTGATTCTGGATTTTAACGAGTTAGCATCAGTACACCTTTGTTTTTATCCAGCAGGGCCAGCGGTCCACTGTCACAGTCTTGCCCAAGGGGTATGTCAACCTACCCGCTGTCTGCCAAAATTAGCAGAGATCTTGACTGTCTTGAATTCTATAAAGTATCACACTGGCCCATCACACTAATTATGTCTATTGGCCTAATGAACAAGAATTTGCAAGTTTTTAGATGCTTTAATAAGGGCTATTTGAACTCCATGAATATTTAGATTTAGGGGCCTGCCATCTCAGTAAAGTTTCTGGGGATCAAATGGTCTGGAGCATGTAAAGATATTCTTTCGAAGGTGAAATACAAGTTACCGCCCCTTACAATGTCTACCTTTTAAAAAGGCAGAATGCTTCGTGGGCCTCTTTTATGTTGGAGGCAATATGTACCACACTGAAGAGGTTACACAGAGCTATTCACTAAATAACTGGACAGACTTCAAGCCTTTTTTTTACTTTATTTCTCTGCAGTTTAAGTTGACTTAGCTCTCAAGCCCCCATTTCCACTGAGAGTAGAAAACTTAAGCTTGCTAACTCAAGCTTTCTTAGTTTCATCTGGATTAAATTTCTTGTAAAGAGAGACAGGAAGCAAGGCACAGGTATTCTCTGCTCTTGTGTTTCCAAGCTCATCTAGTTTTTCATTTGTTTGTTTTACTTTAGTTGACAGCTTTGAGTGAGTAGAAAGTTCAGGCTGCAGTGCTAGTTGCTCCTGTACTTAAGTCCTATGACCAAAATACCAATGACCAATGATACTCAAAGTGCCTAGGGCACGTCCATCGGGAAACTCTTGCAAGCACCAATAGGAAATTCCCAGCAGATACCTTTAGGGTTTAGAAGCAATTTATTATTGTGTCTTTTTTAAACAATATTAACCTGAAGTTAAATAACTTGTCTAAGGACAGACAGCTGGGAGGTGGTAGAGACAACATGTACCCATGCCATTTGAATTAGCCATCAGGCTATATTGCTTTTGGTAATAAACACACAGTACTTCAATTACGGCACTTATCTTCATCTAATCTCTGCCTCATCTTCCCACTAAATTGCAGTCATTGCTTCTCGATATTCCCACACCACCCTGTAGAGTGCCATGCACAGAATGGACACTGCATTAAACATCTGTGGGATTTGACAGCTACACCCCTGCTCATGAGAAGTAACACTTACGTGATCATATGATGAGTTGAATTGGCAATCAATAAGTATCATAGTAGCCTTTTTCTTTTCAAACCCAAAGCCAAAGAATCTTCTAAGTTACATCTGAATCACAGCATCTGTGTACCCATGCCTATCATCCTTCTCTCTTACTCAATGCTTTCCTTATGGCATCTGCTTTATAACCTGCCAAAATTAAGGATGCTTCTCCTCTATGGGCAAAATCATATTCTGACTCTTCTGGCCACAATAAAACATAAATTGTACAACCAAAAAACAGAGATCTGTTATAGGGTTTCATTCTTCTAGCCCCATCAGACGCAGTGCCAAGCAATACCCAGATATTATTCACATTCTTCTTGCCCTTGACTGAAGCCATAATTCTTCCATTTTTTATCTTTGACCTTAGTCAGTGGTGATATCACTCTGTGGGCATCATCTGATAACCACATACAAGAGCAATAAGTGTGCAATAACAAAGTTCACTCAGGGCATAAACTGTGGGCCCAGGTGACACCTTTTACCTTATTCAGGACACTGAGAATCAACCTCCACCCTAATTTTTGTAGCAATAAAGAAAGCACAGGGCATGACTTTACAACAAAGGGGCATTTAGTAGGGGATTTGCAGGCATTGCTACTTACAAAAAGCAACGTAGGCTTTGACATGCTTTCCTAAAGAACAATAGGCAATGTTGATCCATTTGCTCCTCAGGAGACAGTAAAATAACAAATTGATATCAGGAGGTCTTAGGCTCCGGGCTTCCCTGGTGGCACAGTGGTTAAGAATCCGCCTGCCAATGCAGGGGATGCAGGTTCAATCCCTGGTCCGGGAAGATCCCACATGCTGAGGAGCAACTAGGCCTATGTGCCACAACTACTGAGCCTGTGCTCTAGAGCCCAAGAACCACAACTGCTGAGCCCATGCACTACAACTACTGAAGCTCACACACCTAGAGCCCATGCTCGGCAACAAGAGAAGCCACTGCACTGAGAAGCCCGAGCACCACCATGAAGAGTAGCCCCTGCTTGTCACAACTAGAGAAAGCCCATGTGCAGCAACGAAGACCCAATGTAGCCATAAATAAATAAATAAATAATAAATCTTAAAAAAAAAAAAAAAAAAAAGGAGGTCTTAGACTCCATGGGGTAGATTTTTCTGAGAGTCTTCCATCACATTTGTCAACTATACTATGGAATTCATATGTCTAGTGAAATTTTTCTTAAATGCTAACTCCTAAGAATGAAAGCACATGTCTCAGGACCTTAAGATTGTCTGTGGGTCTCTGTGCAGGTATCACTTGAAGAGATATTCACTGCTCTGCATCACGTATCTGACTTTACCAAAATCTTTGGGAAATTCTAGAGTGAGACATGCTTGGCTCATTCATTCATTCAACACAAAGTTCTTGAGAGCTTAGACTGTGGAAAACACTACTAAGTCCTAGGGAGTAAAATGGAATCTGAGTGGTAGACAAAGCAGACGAGGTCCCTTTCCTCGAGGAATGTAGAGTTTAGTAGCAGAGGTAGGAAATTAGACAAGCAATGGCACTACCATGTGAAAAGCGCTATAATAAAGGAGGTACAGGGACATGGGAGTTAATTCAGGAGAAGAGAAGGATACCCAGCAGAGGTGACATCTAAATGGACACCTGCAGAATTCCCTGGTGGTCCAGTGGTTAGGACTTGGCCCTCTCACTGCCAAGGGCGCAGGTTCAATCCCTGGTCGGGGAACAAAGATCCCACAAGCCATGTGGTATGGTCATAAATAAATAAGTAAATAAATAAATAAAATGGTTAATGAAAAAAAAAAAAAAAAGAACATCTGAAGGATGAGTTAGACTTTGCCATATGGTGGGGTTAGGAGGTGTAGGGACACTGTTTCAGGTGGAAATAATAGAATATTTGAAGATTAGGTGGTGTGGAAGAGGAAAGAAAATAGCGCAACTGGGCCACAATGTTCAAGGGTAGACATGGTGAGAGATGAAGCTGAAGAGGGAGACAGTCAATAGGATCCAGTGCTGCCAGCAGGTTGTAAGGTGCCTGTTGGGTTGTTTTTACACAACATATAGCGTACTGTATAGAGTTTTCTGCAGTTTTCTTTTTTCACGTATATCTTGGAGCTTTTTTTCTACCAGCACATAGAGGACTTACCCATTTTTTTTTTCAAGTTGCATAGTATTCCATTGTATAGATGCACCAAACTGATTTAATTAGAAAGATCAATGAACATCTTTCACTACTGTGAATGATGCTGGAGGGTATCACTTTGCCCTCGAGAGCACAGCCCCCGCTTGCCCGTGAGCGCTGTCTCAGTCAGCCTCCCCCTCACTCCCCGCTCTGCAGAGGTTGATGAGACAAGGGCTTGGGTGCGGTTAGTCTATTGACATGTGATCCCAGGAAACAGGAGAATGGGAGTAGGGAGAGGGAGACGTGGGGGAGGAAAAGCCAATATCACAGTATTTTTAGAAGTTTCCAGGACCTCCTGAGACACGTACAGAGCACCCCAGAATTGTTCATGTAAGCATTTATCCACTGCCTCTAGATGCATTAGTTCTCCCACACTGCTGGGCTGAATTTCCCCTACTAAAAGCTCACAGAAGGTTACTGTCAGCCGAGATGAGTCTGAGAAACCATAAAACTGCCCACAGCAAGGTGGCTGAGGTGTGTGGTGGGGTTTTAGAAACATCCGTTACATTTGCCTTTGTGAAAATTAGAGAAAAGGTGCTCCATTTAAGCAGAGCCGATCCTGCATCCTCCTTGCTTGGTGAGTAGATAGCATCTCTGTGCTAATTTGAAAAAGGCTTCTTTCTCTAGGCTCTTATCATCCCTGCCCCAGGACCAGGGTGTGCAGCTAGAAAGGAGAATAGACTGGATTTCAGCCCTTGGCCAAAGGCAATCAAGCACTGAACAACTTGCACAACTTTACTGTGTGCTGTGGGTATGTCTGTATCAGGAGGGTAATTCCTCCAAATGTGCCAGAGGTATGATCATGGTTCTTTCTCCAGCTCAGTGGTTTCCTCACACATTTGCAGCTCTCTGGGCACTCTCTCTGTACGTCCTCCTCCCTGGTACTCTATTCACAAATTCCATCTGCCCCGGCCTCCTCATGTTCCAAACTCTGCTTTCCAACTCAGGGAGATCACTTGTGCTTCCCTTGCCTGCGTTGAGCTTGGAACTTCTCTGCAGGCAGTGATCTTGGACACTCAAAGCATCCACCTTGCTTGTTCCTATCTCAGACCACTGGTCTTGGCTGCCTGATGGCCAATATTTTGAAGTCGTGATCTCATATATTTGGTCTGAATTAACAGTTGTTAAAGTATGAAGGTAAATTGAGTACCAGTTATTCCTTCTTGGCCAGAAATGGGAATCTCCGTATATACATTTTTTTTTTTAATTTGTTGGCTTCATTGGGTCTTCGTTGCTGCATGTGGGCTTTCTGTAGTTGCGGATAGTGGGGGCTACTGTTCATTGCTGTGTGTGGGCTTCTTATTGTGGTGGCTTTTCTTGTTGCGGAGCGTGAGCTCTAGGCGCTCGGGCTTCAGTAGTTGTGGCACATAGACTCAACAGTTGTAGCTTGCGGGCCCTAGAGTGCAGGCTTAGTTGCTCCGAGGCATGTGGCATCTTCCTGGACCAGGGCTCGAACCTGTGTTCCCTGCATTGGCAGGCAGATTCTTAACCACTGTGCCACCGGGGAAGCCCTGTATAAGCATTTTTAACTTTGATAAATACTCCCCAAATTATTTCCACACTGGCAGTACCAATTTGTACTCCAACTAGCAGCAACATATAAGGTATATGTCTTCAAGTGCCAGCCACAAGACAGAATGTTATCAAAATGTGTTTACCTTTGCCAGACTTACGGGTGAAAATGGTGTCTTGTGATAGCTTTAATGTGCATTATCTTGCTGTGAGTGATATTGAGATTCTTTAGGATATTGAAGAACCATTTATGTTTCCTGTGATCTCTTTACTAACATCCTTTGTCCATTTTTTTCTGGGTTGTTGGTATTGTTCTTTTTGACATATACTGAGGTCCATGACTTCAAAGCTTCACATTATCAGTTGAAGGTCACACCAAGTCAGAGGATAATGCTGACATTATAGTGCATCTTATGTCATTGGTGTTTCATTTATGAAGTACCATCATACTTTAGATTTTATATTACTATTTCTCAAGTAAAATGTGAAACTGAAAAAACTTCCTAGTAGCTAAAATAATGGTCTCAATACAGGAGAACACACATGTAAACATTCTGAAACAGGAACTTCGAGGACAAGTACATTTATTACTATGTAAGACCATTCCCTTGAGGGAAGGGATCAGGTCTTATTTTTATAGTTTAACATATTTTATAGTTTTACTATATTTTAGTCTCTCTCTCTGTATATAGATAGATAGATGCACTCTCTTAAGAGGATTCTCTGATATGCCACTCAGCAACGGATATAAAGGCAGAAATCCTAAGCTTTCCTTTTATTTTTATAACTCTCTCTTCTGACTTCCTTTTTTAGACTGTATTTTCTTCCTTCGTATATGCCCATTTTCCTTGTATTCAGTCTATATATTTTTTAACCCCTTGAGGAAGGATTTAATATGTCTTCACTTTCATCACAAAGAACTCAGTTTTACCAAAGCTTCTGAAAGCAATGCACTTTTTTAAAAACATAATTTTTGTTATTGAGATACAATTTAAATATAGTGAAATGCACACATCTTTTTTAAAAAAATATTTATTTGGTTGTGTCAGGTCTTAGTCGCAGCGGGCAGGCTCTTTAGTTGTGGCATGCAAACTCTTAGTTGTGGCATGCATGTGGATCTAGTTCCCTGACCAGGGATCAAACCCACACCCCCTGCATTGGGAGCGTGGAGTCCCCACCACTGTGCCACCAGGGAAGTCCCTGAAATGCATACATTTTAAAGGTACAATTTGATAAGTGTAAATCCATATACAGGATCTTGGATGTCTGCATCATGGTGGTGTGAGTGGTTACTTTTTTCTCTCCCCTTTAATCTCAATTAATTGGACATCCATAATTTTTAAAAATGCCTCTGATATGGGGATATATGTATAAATGTAGCCGATTCACTTTGTTGTACAGCAAAAACTGGTACAACAGTGTAAAGCAATTATATTCCAATAAAGAGCTTAAAAAAAAAATGCCTCTGCACAGTGTACTAGGATACCCAAAAGATCCATCCATCTATGCACCAGAAAGTGGGTGGATTGCACCACAGAGAAGATGGCAGAGTAAGAGAAGTGGTGGTGAAGCCAGTGGCAGCAAAGGCAAAGAAGGCAATGGCTGGTCCAGCAGCAAGCCAGCATGACTTTTCTGGCAGAGGAGGTGGAGGGTGAAGGTGGTAAGCGGGAGTGTGCCTGGCCATGCATGTTGCAGCTGGAGGGACCAGTTGCTGTCTCTGAGGAGAGACCACAGTGACTAAGGGGACAGAAAGGAAAGAGAAGTAGGCAAAGAGAATTGAAGGAAAGCATCTCTTGCTGTCTGCCTTGGGAGGCAAAGAGGCTGCTCATGGGCCTCTGAGACCATCCCCAAATTGAGGATCCTCCAACTAGGCCACAGGCACATTCAAGTGCTAAGTACACACATCCCTCTGCCACCCTCAAGAGGTATACACTCTGCCACCACCAGTTGCTTTTTTTTTTAATGCGTTATGGGTCAGTTCCAGTGCAAGAAACCAAAAACTTGTGCTATAGCGCCACCTTTTGGAAAGAAAAAGGAAAGCTCCTAACTACTAACCTGTTGAATCAGAATCAAAGTAAACAGAGCATTGCCTAATAAGAAAGGTGTTCACTATTTCAAATGTAGCAGCAGAGGCACTTTTCATCAAAACCATAAAAAGTCACAGTAATATGGTATCACAAAAATAAAATGACAATTTTCTAGCAACCAAACCCAAAGAATGGAATACTAAGATGTAAACCATAAAGAATTTTAAACAGCTGTTATGAAGAAATTCAATAAGCTACAAGAAAGCTCAGAAAGACAATTCAATGAACTCCAGAATAAAATTAATGAACAGAAGGAGTACTTTACCAAAAATTTTAAAAAAGGACCAAATAGAAATTCTGGAGCTGAAGAACCTAACAAATGAGCCAAAGAGTGAATTAGAACGCATTGGAAATAGAACAGATCATATAGAAGAGAGAATTAGTGAGTTGGAGGTAGAAATATAGAAATGATTAGGGTGGAAGAGGAGAGAGCACTAAGATTTTTAAAAAGTGAAGAAACCCTGACACCATTAGAAAAGCCAACATAAAGGAATTCCCTGGCAGTCCAGTGGTTAGAACTCCAAACTTTCACTGCCAGGGCCTAGGTTCGATCCCTGGTTGGGGAACTAAGATCCTACAAGTTACATGGCATTGCCAAAAAAAAAAAAAAAAAAAAAAAAAAGCCAACACACGAATAATGGGTGTCCCAGAAGAAGAGAGTGAGAAGGGAGCAGAGTGTATTTAAAGAAATAATAGTTGAGAACTTCCCAAAACTCGGGAAGGAGCTAGATATGTGAATCCACAATGCTAATAGAACACCTCATTATCTCAACAAAAAAATACCTTCTCAAAGACATATTATATTAAAACTGTCAAAAGACAACAGTAAAGGAAGAATTTTAAAGGCAGTCAGGGAAAAAAAGACAGTTACCTACAAAGTTACCCCCATCAGGCTATCAGCAGATTTCTCAGCAGAAACTCTACAGTTCAGGAGAGAGTGAAATAAAATATTCAAATATTGAAAGATAAAGTCTGCCAGCCAAGAATCCTCTATGCAGCAAAGTTATTCTTCAGATATGAAGGAGAAATAAATGATTTACCTGATAAACAAAATCTGAGGGAATTCATCACCACTAGACTGGCCTTACAAGAAAAGTTGGAAGGAGCTTTTCAAGCAAAGATAAAAGTACACAAAACTCTAATTAAGATGATAAATAGTCAGTCAAAATTAGAACACTGTAATCTTTGTAGAACAGTATATTAAACTCTTAACTATAGCATAAAGTTTAAAGGAAAAGAATAATTAAAAATAACTATAGCTACTACAACTTGGTAATGAAATCACATCATAAAAAAAGATAATTTGTGACATCAAATACATAACAGGGGAAGAATAAAAAGACTGAGCCTTTATAGGCAAACAGAGATCAATTGCTAACAGCAGAAAAAAAGATTACTTTATCTATGAGGTGTTTTATATAAACCCCAAGGTAACCACAAAGCAAAAATCTATAGCAGAGACAGAAAACATAAAAAGAAGGGAAACTGAGAAAATCACCATGGAAAACACCAAGCTACAGAGGTAGGCAAAAAAAAATGGAGAGACAAAGTAACCAGAAGGCAAAAGATATAATGGTAGTAGTAAATCCTTACAGATCAAGAATCATACTAAATGTAAATGGATTGAACTTACCAATCAAAAGGCACAGAGTGACTAGATGGATTAAAAAACAAGACCCAGGTAGCCTGCAGGAGACTTGTTTTAGCTCTAAAGACACATGTAGATAAAAGTGAAAAAAGTGAAAGGATGGAAGATGATATTCCAAGCAAATGGAAACAGAAAGAAGGCAGGTGTAGCCATATTTACATCAGACAAAATAGACTTCAAATCAAAAAGAATAACTAACAAGAAACAAAGAAGGTCATTATATAATGATTTATCAATGATATATACACTCCCAACACCTCAGCACTGAAATATACTAAGCAATTAATAACAGATATTAAGGGACAAATAGACAACAATAAAATAATTGTACAAAACTTCAGTACACTATCAACAATCAATAAATTGTCCAGACAGAAAGTCAACAAGGAAACTTTGAAATCGAACCATACTTTAGAACAAATGAACTTAATAGACATATACAGAGCATTCCATCCAATAGCAGCAGAATACACATTCTTCTCTAGTGTACATGAAACATTTTCCAGGATAGATCATTTGATAGTCCTCAGAACAAATCTCAGCAAATTTAAGAAGACTGAAATCACACTATCTTCTCTGACCACAATGGTACAACACTAGAAATCAACAATAAAAGGAAAGTGAGATCTACAAATACATGGAAATTAAGCAACACACTTGTAAACAACCATCAGAGTCAAAGAAAAAATCAAAAGGGGAATAAAAAATTATCTTGAAACAAATGAACATGACAAGACAACATATCAAATATTGTGGGATGCAAGAAAAGCATTTCTGAGAGGAAAAGTTATAGTAATAAATGCTCATATTAAAAATTAGAAAGGTCTCAGATAAACAACCTAAATTTACACAAGGAACAAGAAAAAGAACAGACTAAGCCTAAAATTAGCAGAAGGAAGGAAATAATAAGAATCAGAGCAGAAATAAATGAAATAGAGAGCAGAAGAAGAATAGAAATGATCAACAACACTAAAAGCTGGTTCTTCAAAAAGAGAAACAAGATTGATAAACCTTTAACTAAACTAAGACAAAAGGAGCTAAACTCAACTAAATAAAATTAGAAATGATATTACAGAAATACATAGTATCATGAGACTATTATGAACAGTTATATGCCAACAAATTACATAGAAGAAATGGATATGTTTGTACAAGCACACAACCTATCAAGACTGAATCAGAAGAAATAGGAAATCTGAACATACCAATAACAAGCAAAGAGATTGAATCAGTAATCAAAACATTTCCAACACAGAAACCTCCAAGACCATATGACTTCACTTGAGAATTCTACCAAACATTTAAAGGATTAACACCAATCCACTTCAAACTTTTTCAAAATATTGAGGAGGGAACACTTCCAAATTCATCCTATACAAGGCTAGCATTACTTTGATACCCAAATCAGAGAATGACACCACAAGAAAAGAAAACTATAGACCAATATCCCTGATTAGTATAAATGCCAAAATTCTCAACAAAATATTAGCAAATTGAATTTAAGAACACATGAAAAAGGGGACTTCTCTGGTGGTCCAGCAGCTGGGACTCTGTGCTCCCAATGCACAGGGCCTAGGTTTGATCCCTGGTTGGAAGGCTGGATCCCACATGCCACAACTAGGGATCCTGCATGCTGCAACTAAGACCTCGTGCAGCTAAACAAACAAACTTCTTTAAAAAAAAAAAAAAAGATTCAATATATTAAAAAAAAATAAAGAACACATGACAAGAATTATATGCCATGACCAAGTGGGATTTATTCCTGGGATATAAGGATGATTCAACATATACAAATCAATAAATGTAATAAAATGAGCAGTAAAAATCACATGATCATTTCAATCGACACACAAAAAGTACCTGACAAAATAAAACATCTTTTTAGAATAGAAATGCTTAACAGACTGGGTATAGAAGGAACATAATTCAATGTAATAAAGGCCAAGTATGACAAACCCACAGCTAACACTATACTCAACGGAGAGAAATTGAAAATATTTGCCCCAAGATCGGAAACAAGTCAAGGATGCCCACTCTCACCATTCCTATTCACTGTAGTACTGGAAGTCCTAGCCAGAACAGTTAGGCAAGACAAAGAAATAAAAGGTATCCAAATCAGAAAGGATGAAGTAAAATTGTCATTATTTGCTGATAATATGATCTTATAAATAGAAAATCCCAAAGAATCAGTTTTTTAAAAATCCTTATTTTTAAACAGATGATTGAACTTGGTGTACCCCCCCCCAAAAAAAATCCTTATTTTTACTTATGAACACACAATATACTGCCAATCTCTTAATTGTAACCTAACTCTATTCTTTATCAGAAATATTGTCTACTGAATTCTCTTTCTACAGAGTCACCCAAAGCTAAAGTCTAAAAGTCATCCTATACAAATGAACTTATTTACAAAAACAGAAACAGACACACAGACATAGAAAACAAATTTATGGTTACCAAAGGGGAAAAGGGATGGTGGTGGGGATAAATTAGGAGATTAGGATTAGCAGATACAAACTACTGTATATAAAACAGATCAACAACAAGATCCTATTTTATAGCACAAGATGTTCAGTATCTTATAATAAACAATAATGGAAAAGAATATGAAAAAGAATATATATATAAACAAACCACTTTGCTGTACACCAGAAACTAACACTGACAAAATATTGTAAATCAACTATACTTCAACTAAATAATTAATTAATTTTTAAAAAGCCATCCTTTATTTCTCCTAATCCTTTATCCCAAACCACTGAGTCCTGCATTCTTCTACCTTTTGAATTTCTCTTAATATATCCTTTCCATTCAACCCTTATTAATCTGCTTCAGTTCTTAAATACCAAAATTTCTCATCTAATTTCCATACCTTCAGCCCAACTTTCTCATTTTTCATTCTGCCTCCACAGTGACTGGTTTAATAAGTAAATTTATTAAAGGAGCCTAAATAGTCATTACTTGAAAATGATTTTGTTTACATAGAAGACCTAAGAGAATCCACGGAGAAACTGTTAAAATAGAAAGACTTGGTAAAGTGGCTAAATATAATAAAACATTTTTTAAAATAGCTTTCTTTTATAAGGAAACATAAAGGAAAAGTAATCCTCCTCACGATAGTAAACAAAATATCTAAAATACACCACAGATTAGTTTTAAAAAAAAAGGGAATGTGCCATGAAGAGAAAAACAGCAAACTTCTGAGATATATAGAATATAAATAAATGTCTCCATTACTTCTTCTCATGATAAACCCCTAATTTTCTAAGATAATGTGAATAAATCTTTGTTCCTTATAGATACATCCTATTGATGTCCCTGGCAGAGAAGACTGAAGAGTATAAACATGTCAATTCAACCCACATTAATATGTGGATTTATCAAATTCCCACCAGGAACTGTTTGGGGAGGAGAGTGCTTGACAAAATAATCCTAAAATTCATTTACCTGGTAAGAATGTCAAGGATAATTTTACAAAGAAGAACATTTAGGGGGACTAGGCTTCCCAGATACCAAAACATTATACAACCATGATAAGTAAAGGTTTAGAAACAGCAAAAGGATACAAAAATGAATGAAACAGAAAAGGAAATTCCCAGACACTTGTATCAGTAAACATTATAATATATAATAGCTATTTGATATATAATTTAATTGGGAAGAAATGGATTATTAAAGGAACAATTGGGGAGCAAGGGTTAGATATTGAGAAAGAAATCAGTTAAGACTTTGAAGTCACTGTCTATTTATCTAATCTATTCCACACCATAGAAACTGAAAGCATTTCTTACGAGTTCCCTCCTCAAGCCCCAGGCCCCAGTCTGAGTTAAGTGCCTCCCATTTATCCTACTGCATTGCAGTAACTGGCTTATGTGTCTGTTACCGAACTCAGACAGGGACAAGGAACTGGAAACTCAGACCAAGACAAGAATTGCTATGTGTCCCATCCCTCTTTAGTTCATACTAAATGCTCAGTAAGTGTAGAGTTCATAACAGAGGAGAGGGAACACTAAGTGCACAGGATTGTAAGCAAAGACTCCATTCAACAGCTTTTATTACTCAATAATTGATGGTTGGGTTATTCAAGACTAACAAGTCTAAACAGTAGCGATTTTAAAACCAAGATATTAAGGAAATGCACATCTATATTTTTGGGGTTAAAAAAAGATAAAGTAGTAAAATTAAGATAAACCATAATATCCCCAAACAGTAGAGATCGTTCAGCTACATCCAATCTCTCTCTTTTTTTTGGTCGCACCGCACAGCTTGTGAGATCTTAGTTCCTTGTCCAGGGATCGAACCCATGGTCCCTACAATGGAAGCACAGAGTCCCAACCACTGGACCACCAGGGAATACCCCAATCTATCTCTCTTTTATTCTACATGGAATAATACCATATCTTCTTGCATAACTCTAAACTCCTTCCAGGTGTATTTCCTCCTCTGCCAATCTTTTAAGGAAAATACAAGATTCTTTGGCATAGCATGTTTTTTCTACGGTGGGCTGACAGTGTAGTTGTTGTTACTGAGCATTTTATAAACTTTCATCAAGGTTATTATTTTTCCTGCTACGTTGGCGGGAACAGCTACAATGCATTCCAAAGAACCATGCAGCCTTATGATGGTACGGTGGAGCAATCATGCCTAGTTATGTAGGGTAGAGGGCAGGGGAGACCATGTTCTTCTAGATTTCCGAACAGCTTGACAGCAGCAACAATGATGTTTCTAGGTGTGATAGTGCTGGTGGTAGGGGGTTTTATTTTGTGTTGGTTTAATATTTATCTGTTTTGGCAAGATCATTTTTTTTTTTTTTTTTTTTTTTTTTTGCAAGCTGACGGGTAGAGTGCTCTTTGATGGCTCTACTGTTACATAGAAGAAAAATTTTTTGTGTTAATAATCAGGCCACCAAAGGAAATTCAGAAAGAAAACCCATGTAGCAGAACACGCTTTTCTTTTACATGTATAATCCCTCACTGAAGGAAGCTGCATGATCTTTGGCTTGTTATTCTCCTCAACACAGTGACCCTTCCCAAACTGAAGACAGTATTCATGAGCAGATCACATAGGCAGCCTAGAGAGAGAAGTTGAATGAGAGGGAGAGCTGGTGGCTGATGGTTGGGAAAAAAGGATTAGGGAGAAACCTAATGAGGATAGTAGGTTGACTAAGGCTCCAAAGTCTAAACGAGGTGTCTTTGTTTTTGTGGCAGCTGGATGGTGACAGAGTCTCTCTTTTCCTGTCTTCCTACTACCAATCAACTTACTTCACCCTCCACCTCAGGTCTACCACTCACTCATAGTTTCTGCTTTCTAATGGCTTCTGTGTGCTGTATACCAAGTCTTTTGGATCCTGCTCCTGCTACTAACTGCTTGGCTCTTTCTTCAGACCTATCGTTCAAATTTCCTAGGAAACGAATTGGCTTAACCAAACATTGTCCCCATTAGAATAGAGTCTTCCTATTAGGGCACTTAAAAATCATAGGGCTGAGGCAACCTATGGATTAAGGAAATTAAGGACTTCCATGGTCAGCAAGATCTTTGCAGGGGAAAGTTCAATAGTACAATGTAGAAGGGGCCTGTGGACATAGCCATAGCCTGTGGCTTGTCTAGTACTACAATATAGAAAGAAGAACTTGGGAAAGTGGGAAGGAGGGGGAGTCACAACTTAGATTTGCATCTTGTTTCATTAGTTGTCTGTAGTTTGTCCCCACAGATATGTCCTGCAGGCTGAGGGAAGTTCTGGGTGTGAAGGTTGGGAGTTTTAGCAGCATTTTTTGTGTCTCTTGTAGTACCTACTTTATTATAATTATCAATTTACTTGTTTCAAAACACCAGATTGTTAGCTCCTTGAAGCCCAATATTTATCTTTGGGCCCTCAGTGCCTGACCCAGAGGAAATGCTTAATAACTTGATTGAATGAATGGTTGTGGTTTGGAACATGAACATTAAGAATGTTTCAGAGTAAACTGACAGAGATCATAATATCACGGTATCTTCCCTATTTTGTACCTGAAAAATATTAGCAGGAAAGACACATTTCATCTTTTGAAATCTTACATTTCATAAACTTACATAATCTTAATCCAACAAATGTCTTAACTTACATTGTCTTTACATAGTGTTCTTTTTTTCCATTTACCATTCTTCTGTACATAGATTTCTAAATATTGATGTAGCCACATAGCAGATATTTTTGTGAACTTCCATGGTCTTAACATATCATTGTCTACTTAACCACGTCCCAGTTGTTAGATGTTGGGAGATGTTACAGTGTCCGTTAGCATAGGCTAGTATACACGTATAAATTAATTTTCATCTCACCATAGAGGTATTTAGTTAATATTTAAAATACTCCAATCAGGAATCTGCCCTGCTGAGATAGCTACACAAGCATTCCAAATATCTTATTGAAATCTACACAAGGATTTGTTAATTAGCTAAGGGACATTAGGTATGACTTTCATTGGTAAAACAAGTGGTGCTCAAGATACAAAGACTGCATAGACATCACTGTCCTTGAATGAATAAGCTATAAGAATCCAGGAAGCCCCACAAGTTATTACCTTTGGTGGAGCCCCTGAGGTCTAGACCTTTGCTTTATCCAGCAGCTGTCACTTCACAAAAGATTTTTTTCCTGACAACTATAGGATTAACTGTTGCCAAGTCCACCCAGAGTGAACCTCCAACTTCAGGTACAAGGCAGAGTACCTGAAGCCAGAGATTAACTAATCTGAGCTTCTAAGAATCGATTACATGACTGCTTTTGTGTTTGTTTGCTTACAAACGTGATTTGGCAGAATTTGTTTGAAAGTTTGCTTTCACCTGGAAGCAAGGTTGTAAAACAGGCACACAAACCCTCCACCTATTTAATCACCAGGGCATTTACTTGTACCTGAACAAATTGGCTTATGTCAATTCTCAATAGATGGCTTGCAAATATTCCCTGCCAAAAATAAGTGAGAAGAGATTGTTGGGATCAAGATGGTGGAGTAGGAGGCCGTGCGCTTCCTCTCTCTTGCAAGAGCACCAGAATTACAACTGACTGCTGGACAATCATCAACAGAAAGACACTGGAACTCACCAAAAAAAGACACCCCACATCCAGAGACAAAGGAGAAGCCACAATGAGATGGTAGGAAGGGCGAAATCACATTAAAATCAAATCCCATAAATGCTGGGTGGGTGACTCACAAGCAGGAGAACAGTTATACCACAGAAGTCTACCCACTAAAGTGAGGGTTCTGAGCCCCACATCAGGCTTCCCAACCTGGGAGTCCAGCAACGGGAGGAGGAATCCCCAGGGAATCAGACTTTGAAAGCCAGTGGGATTTGATTGCAGGACCTCCACAGGACTAGGGGAAACAGAGACTCCACTCTTGGAGGGCACACAAAAAAACTGCTCACCAGGACCTGGGGGAAGGAGCAGTGACCCCATAGGAGACTGAACCAGATCTACCTGCTGGTGTTGGAGGGTTGCCTGCAGAGGTGGGGGGCAGCTGTGGCTCACCGAGGAGACAGGGGCACTGGTGGCAGGGGTTCTGGGAAGTGCTCATTGGCGTGAGCCCTCCCAGAGTCCACCATTAGCCCCACCAAAGAGCCTGTAAGCGCCAGTGCTAGGTAGCCTCAGGCCAAACAACCAACAAGGTGGGAACACAGCCCCACCCATTGGCAGACAAGCAGATTAAAGTCTTACTGAGCTCCACCCAACCAGCCCTACCCATCATCAGTCCCTCCCATCAGGAAGCACGCATGAGCCTCCTAGACAGCTTGCTCCACAAGAGGGCAGACAGCAGAATCAAGCAGTATCAGCAGTATTTCCTTCTTTGGAACTGAAAACCATAGCCTCAGAAAGATACAGAAAATGAAAAAGCAGAGGACTTTGTACCAGATGAAGGGACAGGATAAAACCCCAGAAAAACAACTAAATGAAGAGGAGTTAGGCACCCTTCCAGAAAAAGAATTCAGAATAATGATAGCGAAGATGATCCGGGACTTTGAAAAAAGACTGGATGCAAAGATCAAAAAGTTTGCCAAAGACCTAGAAGAATTAAAGAGCGAACAGAGATATGCAACACAATAACTGAAATGAAAAATACACTAGAAGGAACCAACAGCAGATTGAGGCAGAAGGGCAAATAAGTGACCTGGAAGACAGAATGGTGATAATCACTGATGCGGAAAAGAATAAAGAAAAAACAATGAAAAGAACTGAATCAGAAAGAGAAAAACAAATACCATATATTAACACATATATGTGGACTATAGAAAAATGGTACAAATCAAGCGGTTTGCAAGGCAGAAATAGAGACACAGATGTAGAGAACAAATATATGGACACCAAGTGGGGAAAGTGGGGAGGGTTGGAGGGGAATGAATTGGGAGGTTGGGATACCAAATTGTACACTCTAAATATATGCAGTTTATTGTATGTTAACTGTATCTCAATAAAAGTTCCAAAAAAAAATTATTCAAGTGGTAATGAAAACATTCTAGTTGTTAAAAAAAAACAATATCTAGGTTTATGGTGTAAAAGTTAAAATACTCTTTCATATCTTCTTCTCTCCTCAAATTCCATTCTTCTCTACTTATAAGTTGTAACTTAAATTTGGTACATATTTAAAATTTTTCACATGTAAATTTTTCCATATTATATGTGTATTTGATTATATATTTGTATGTAAGCCTATTGCTGTGGTTTTTTTAAACAAATAAACCTGGAAATCATTTTTTTTCCTGCAAAAAAAAAAAGTGAGAAGAATGATATCTTTTAAAATAGGAAACTACAGTCCTTTGAGATTAAATTCTAATCCTTACATGTAAATAAACTGAGGACTCTAAATTTAAGTGATTTTGTTCAAGATACATACAATTTGTTAGGGCAGGGCTGAGACCAAACCACAGGATCTTGTAGCCTAGAATTATAAAAACACCCATCTTCTTTTTCCATTTTACCAGGGACATCCAAGTTTTCCCAATAATAGTCTACATGGTGATCATGAAGGCTAGATAAAGTTTTCATTGATTAAAATTTGTGTCAAGGAAGTCCAAAGTGGGCATATGAAAACCTGAGTCATTTAGAGGCTTTATTTATGCTTATTTTTCTTTTAAAGTCTATTAGTCTTCATAATTTCAATTTAATGATCTAATTTAAATGACATTAAACTAGAACAGGTTAAAAGTCATATAATTATGTTCAGCTTCAATTATAGTTACTAATCAGTCCAGACTGCTACCATGACTCTTAGCTCCAATCAGTTACATTACAGTTAATATCCTCAGTGACTTACAGATTCATATGTTACTTTACTGGACAATTTTGGAGGCCTAAACTATTCATTTTTATAATATATACAGTACTTATTTCCCAGTTGGATCCTTACACATGATTTTTTTTTTTTTTCTAGCTGGCTTCTGTCATTAATCTGGCTGACTTTGGGTGAGTCATTTAACCTCTTTGGAACTTCTCTTAAGAGAATTGAGGTAGAAAATCTCTAAGAACAATTCTCACTTCAAAACTACCCTTCACTGTTCACAGTTTGGGTACACCTTAACATTCATATTTGCTTCCAAAGTGTACCCTAGATCCCTGCCTTCTTTCTAATTTGGATTAGGTACTCTGGAAGGAAACGTGAAAATCTCCTTCACCATTTCCCCTGCGCCTAGAAACAGCTCTCTGAAGCCCTAAACTCTTCAAAGCCAAAGATACATCTTAAAGAAAAAGAAAACCCTCCTTTCTCATCCAGCCTCTAAATTCACTTCTTCCTTATTCATGCCCAAAGTTCCACACCCTCCAGTTTTTCTGAGACTGTAAATTTTCACTCTTCTAGAGAAAATATCTTCCACTCTAAATGTATTTTCTACTTCTAAGAAAGGAAATAAATATCAGCTACCACCTTTGTGCCAAAAGGTAGGTCTGTTCCAAACTCCAACCAAATTAAAACATTTTTAGTATCGGTTTCACTTTTTCACTCCTGTTCTATTTAATTAAATTTCTTTTCTTTTGTCTCATTAAAAAATAAGTAACAGTCACCATACAAAATTTGGAAATTATAGAAGATTACAAAGAAGGAGATTTTTTAAAAAGGAAAAAAAAAAAAAACCAACCAGTGATAGTCTATTCCCAGACAGCCACTGACCACAGTTTGACAGTTTCCTTTTAAGTCTCTTTTGAGTCTCTATAGTGACTTTTCACTTTTTCCTCCCACTTATCCTTCCCTGCATGCCTTCAGAGTCTGAGAACTCTCAGCCTACCCAAATAACCAGACTAAAAAAGGTGAGAACTTAAAAAGCAAATTAAATTCTAGAATAGGCAGAACAATCCCCACTTTTTCAGACCATGTTTTCTGCCCAATTTAAAAAAGAATATGAATATTTTCAAACACATGAGAAGCTGAAAGAGTAATGAAATAAACACCTGAATGCCTACCACCTGGATTCAATAATTGTTAACATCCTAAAATTTTGCTTTATCTCTATCAATCATCTGCATATACCTTTTTTCTTCTGAACTATTTGAAAGTAGGAAGCAAACATCAAGGCACTTTATCCCTGAATACTTCAGCATGCATCTCTTAAGAATAAGATATTTTCTTAAATAACCACCATACCATTACTTTACTTAAATTATTAACAGTAGTTTCACACTATCATCTAGTACTCAGTCTATATTCAAATTATCCTAGTAATCCCAAGAATATGCTTTGTTGCTTTTTTCTTTTGAACCAGGATTCAATTAAATATTCACACATTGCAGTTGGTTGTCTCTGTAGTCTCTTTTAATCTAGAACAGTCCCTTTTCCTTTTTCTTTTAAAATGAGCTTTACTTTTCGGACTTCCCTTGTGGGCCAGTGGCTACGTCTCCATGCTTCCAATGCAGGGGGCCTGCGTTTGATCCCTGATCAGGGAACTAGATCCCACATGCTGCAACTAAGAGTTTGCATGCCTCAACTAAAGATCCCATGTGCTGCAACTAAGACCCGGTGCAGCAAACAAACAAATAAAAATTAAGAATAAAGAAAGAAAGAAAGAAAATGAGCTTTACTTTTTGAAGTCAGACCATGTTTTAAGACCATCCTTTAAGCTTATTCCACCTCAGAACTAGCACAATTCATTATCTTTTATCTCTACTATCGCAATTACCTCCTCACTCAAGTCTTGACTCCATCTCTCCAATCTTGTCGATAAGATTATTTTTCTAGAGAACATCCCACATCGTCTTCCAAATCAGGACTGGTGAACACAGCCTTGCATCCTCCATGCAAATATGACTTGAGTTGGGCCGACTAATGTGAATCCCAAGACTTTGACGGAAGCTACCAGACACTACTCTTCTCTTCTTGCTAGACTTGAACTTAACAGCTTTTGAGGCTGGAGTGCCCACAGGCATCTTGCCACCATTAGGGAGAGTGTGGGGACACTGGGGCTGCACTTGGAGCCAGAAAAAGAAGCCAACATGGCAGAAGGCAGAGCAAAGAACTAGAGAGAAATAAACCTTGGGATATTTTCGGAGGCCTGAATCTTAACTGAATAGAAGTCAGATCTTACTCCTGGACTTTTCAGTAATGTGAGCCAATAAATTCCCTTTTGGGGGCAAGCCAGTTTGTGCTGGGTTTCCTATCACTACATTCCAAAGAGTCCCAGCGGATGCATGTTTTAAAAATTTACTTTCACAATAAACACTGATTCTTAATGACTCCTGGAACTTGAGCCTCAGCACCATAATTTATCAACATCCCACCACCTTTTTTCTGAATATTTGTTTTGTTTCATTTGCAGAGTTTTTTACTTCAAAGATAGCAACTTATCCTTAAGTTAGCTGATCTTTTTATGGCCTACATATTTATATTCTATTATCTAATTGCTTTCATTGATTTGTTTTTTCACTGCATTTTCTTTAGTATCTCAAGACTTTCTCTTTATCAATAATTCTATATTTAATCCTCTCTAGTCAGTTCCTTGATATTTATAATTTATTTATTAGTTCTATAATGGTATTATTTTGGGACTCAATTCATTTCCATCGCATTGAAATCTCCTTTTTCAGCCCATTCTGTTATTTTAGCATATAGTCTTTGAACTTTTGTTTAATTGAATTTATATTGTTAATAAGTTGTTCTAAATTATTAATTGTTCTAAAGTATTAATCGTTCTAAAATGAGAATGAGAGAAATTTCTTCTTCTCCTCGAGTTATGTTTTCTTCTAGAATGGATTTATTTTCTACCTTTTGCTTACTATCTTCCTTAATTTAATTCACGTATTGTTTTATTATGGTATGTTTCTCTAGCTGCCATGCCATTTCTTTTCTTCTTGCTCATGTTTGAAGTGGGCTGCCATGTCTAGACTCTAGAGCAATGGTTTTCAACTCAGGGTGATTCTGCACCCAAGAAAACATGGGGGGCATTTTTGGTCGTCACAACTGGGGCAGGAGTGGGGGTGGTGGTGTTTGCTACTGACATTTAACAGGCAGAGGTCAGGGACCCTGCTAAACACTCTGCAATGCACAGGATACCCCACTCCCCAACAACCAAGTACTATCTGGCCCAAAATGGTAAGTGCTCAACATTGAGAAACCCTGCTCTAGGGCCTCTGTTCATTTGATGTCTGATCTACGATATAGAGGAATTGTCCTTTGTCTTCCTTTAAAAAGAATAACTTTCAAGCTGAACACTGTGTTCTACTCATTTCTCTCCAGAACTAGAGGGGAGACAGGAGAGTCCTTCTGGGGCTACATGCACCTGTTATTATGGTACCTGGGCTTTGCTCTATTTTCTGAGATTTCTTATACCCAGGAAGCCTCTACCTGGTTGAAGCAGCATTTATTCCTATGGCTTTATATCACATCCCTAATTCAGTGTGAAACCAAGAAAATGATGAGCCCAGGCAGTTCTTCCTGCCTCCGCTGACATCCTGTGGTGATAGTGGCTTCTCTCTAGGATTCTGTGACTTTTCCCTGGTCTATCTACTGACCACCTCAGTCCAATTCCTTCCTAATTGAAAGTTATTAAGAAAGATTGGATCAAATACCGAGCTCCTCGGTTTTCCTTAATTGGGATGGGCTGAGATAGGATGAAGAGGGGGGTTAGAGGTAAAAATCTTGTCTTTGGTTCCTTGGCCACTACTTTTTGAAGTTTATGACCTAAAGTTGTAGTTCTTTCCTTGCTTTATTGCTATTGGTGAGATCTTTTCATCTCTCTCTCGCTCTTTTTTTTTAATTAATTAATTTATTTATTTTTGGCTGTGTTGGGTCTTCATTGCTGTGCACAGGGTTTCTCTAGTTGTGGTGAGCAGGGGCTGCTCTTCGTTGCAGTGCGCAGGCTTCTCACTGCAGTGGATTCTCTTGTTGTGGAGCGCAGGCTCTAGATGTGCAGGCTTCAGTAGTTGTGGTGCTCAGCCTTAGCTGCTCCACGGCATGTGGCATCTTCCTGGACCAGGGATTGAACTTGTGTCCCCTGCATTGGCAGGTGAATTCTTAACCACTACGCCACCAGGAAAGTCCTCTCTCTCTGTCTTGTGAAGACTTTGTCAGGTGGTAAGAAAAGATTTTTGTGTTCAACCCACCCTCTTTCCCCACAATTTTCCTACTATAGCAATAGGTATTAAGATACCCCAGACACAATATTTCATTACCCTGATATTACTTTATTATTGATCTTGGATGGCTACAAAACCAGGCCAACCAGGAATCACTAGATCTGGGTACTGGGTGACAGTGAGGAGGTTTATGAGCAAGGAATCACGATCAGGTGAAAACTTTTCTAGAAGAGATTTGTAAATATAACACCATCTAACCAGAAAGAAAGAAAAGAAATCAATTTTGAAACAGACAGGTCAGATGGGATTCTTGTTCAAGAAATCAGGCAAATCTGGATGAGAAATAGCAATAGGGTCCTCAGGGATGGACCCTCAGATGACAGCTGTTTAAGAGACTGCTCTCCTCACATGCCTTTAATAAGCCTTTCTTTTCTTTGGGGCATGTAATACCTCTGTCTCTAATCTGGTCCACTTCAAAAGATTGTCCCAGTCTAATTCCACCGAGCTTTCTTAGGTACTTATAGAACAAGGACACTGGATGGGAGGAGGGAGAGAGATGTCTGAGTCTCTGTTTTCTTGAAAGCCCAGCTTTCCCACCCTGATCCTAATTACGTTTTTTCTATTTCTGTGCTCTGCCTTCCTGACTCCCAGCTTGCTGTGTTTTCTTCTTCTGAGCAATATATTCACTTCTCAAATATAGTTTTCAAAACATGGAAGAATCCACAAACCTCTGTGTCTCAGAGTCCAACCTTTCTGCCCGCAAACATGCAGGGCACACAGCTGTGCAGACAGCGTGTTCTGATCACTGGCGAGAGCTCTGTACCTTTAAACGCTTACCTTCACTGATAGGCATTCCCTGAGAAAGGCAGCATGTAGGGCACCCTCTGTCCACAGACGCAGCCTTCCCATCTGCATAACGCCCCAGGAAAAAGGCTGAGGAAAGAGGTGTCTCCACCCTGACAGCCAGTCAAGAGCCAAAACATCGGGGCAGAATTTTTGGCTACAAAACCACTTACGTTCCCTGTAAGTGCTACATTTGGAATATCTCGGCAGTTTGCTAGATTCAAGTCAATACAGAGCTGGCAGCCGGACCTAAGTATCCATTTCTCACAGCCAGGAGAGGGTCAGCTCCACAAGTGCTGTTTATATCTGCCTTTGGCTTACTGGTTTCACTTCCACAGCTACAGTTCATAAGAGATCATAAAGCTGGCCTAAAGCAGGTGGGAGATATTTCTGGCAGTGAGGGCCAAGAGAGCAGAAGATAGAGGCGGGAAAGGCATCATCACTTTTCCCCCAGCCGCCTCCCAAACGCTGATGTTCCTGGAAAGCCCTGAAAACGTCAAGAAATTCTGTGAATTTCTCATCTGTTTAATTCCATAGCTATACAAGCTACCATAAATTGGTAGGAAAGTAATTTTGCAATTATGGTTCTTGGAGTTCAACCAGAGGCTAGCCCACTTGGGGGTAAGTGGAGGAGATGTGACCAAATCAGATGGTCAGACCCTATCATCCCTGGAGTTTCCTCTGGTTTCTGAAACTTGGGAACCTGACTCTGTTGCACACTCATGTAAGGTGTTTGGGAGCTTTCAGCAAATTGGTTAATTGGCACATTAGCTTTTGAAGAAGTTATTTCCAGGGACATGACCTAGAGCCCACTTCTCTCCCAGACACTTGTCCCTCATCACCCACTCCGGCCCTTAGCACGTCTCCCATTCCAGGCTCCGACACTGACAACCTGCTCCAGCTCCTAGTCTGCTTCCCAGGCCTCTGACCTCAGTTCACAGCTGGCCCAGACCAGCCACCACAGAGCCAGTAATCAATTTGCCTGACTTACCTTAGGCCCTTCCAAACTCATTTTCATCAGCAGCTATCATCCTTGATCTCTCAGAATCATTGTCTCCGTCTTTCTCGAAGCTGGTTGTTGTTTTAACTCCACCACCACCTGCCTTGTTGACGCACTATTCCAGGTCAAGGCTGCTACCCTCTAGCGGAGTAAGTGGGCCCTCCTTTGTTACAGTGGGAAGTCTTCAGAGTCATGCGAACTCATCCTTTCCATTTTTTGCTCTATTGGTGTCTCTGAGGTGTTTTCACTCACAACACTTCTGACACCAAACGTGTGGAGTCTTTTCTAACGCCATTTCTCCAACTCTCCTACACCAGCTGGCTGACCTGCAATGCAACTTAATTCAGAGCTATCTACTTGGAATTGGAATCAGAGCCTACAAGTTAAGGGCTCAGTCCTGCAAGACCACCCCATTTCAAATATGAGTCTCAAGTCCCAGGTTGTCACAGGTGCTTCTGATCGACTGGTTATAAAGTCGGGGGTTCCCATAAACCCTTCCTCAGGTTCGATAACTCACTAGAATGACGCATAGAATGCAGGAAAGCACATTTATTGGTCTACTATAAAGGATACAACTCAGGAATAGTCAAATGGAAGATGTGCATAAGGCAGGATTTGGGGGTAGGGGGCACAGAACTTCCATTCCCTCTCAGGGTGCACTACCCTCCCAGCACCTTGATGTGCTCAGCAGCCCAGAAGCTCTCCGAGCCCCATCATCTAGGGATTTTTATGGAGGTTTCATTACATGGAGATGCTTGATTACATCACTGGTATCACAGGGCCTTGGGGGAGGGGGTGTTGAGGTGACAATTCCAATCCTTTAATTATGCCTTGGTCTTTCTGGTGACCAGCCCTCATCCTGACACTATCTAGGGACCTCAGCCACTAGTCATCTAATTAGCATACAAAAGATGCTCTCATCACTCTGCAGATTCCAAAGGCTTTGGTAGCTGTGTGCCAGGAACCAGCGACAAAGACCACATATGATTTATTTTTATTATATCATAGTATCCCAAACAAATCAAAAACTAATAAACTTGCCTGCTAAATTTCTCAAACTGGAAATCAAGACATTTCTACTTAATAGCAGGCATAATTACCCTACTTAAAGGGTAGTTGTCTTCTTTGGGTTTCTGGATCTGACAATATACCACCAATTATCACATATCAACATACCAAGTTGTTTAGATTTTTACATTATTTATACTTACATATACTAAAACATGCTGTCCCTTTGCCTCAGCATCTCCAGGAATAATCCCTCAGTGGTCAGGCTTTCTCTCCACGACTTACCCCCTGCCTGTGACCTTGAGAGCAGTGGGCAGCCAACCCGACCTGGTCTGGCCAACCTCTTTCATCTGAACTTGAATTGTGGGGCATAGAGACTAGGAGTTGGGAGCTGAATGCCATCAATAGCAGAGCTTTAAGCAGAAGATCCCTTAACTCGTGCTGTTGAGATTCCTACCTTCTGCTTGTTTAAATTTTTCTTGGATTGCATAAGATCTGGTACTGCATTTTCAGACCTGTATCATACCAGGCATTGTTTTCAGCAAGCAGAAATTTGATATTTCAGCGTGGTCAATCCATTGGTTGGTTAAGTAGCCATTCCCAGTCCCCTCCCCATGGCCGTTTCCCCCAAAAGAGATTACAAAATTTTAAATATTCTATTTCCCTGCTTCTCTTGCACTTAACGGTGGCCATGTGGCAGAGTTCTGGCCAGACACAAGCAGAAGTCTTCTGGAGAACTTTGGGGACATTTTTTTTTTTCTGATAAAAGAGGTGCAGTATGCCCCTTTACCTTATTTCTCCTTTGAACTGTAGGGGAGGCAAAACTTTTCATCAACCTCTTAGAGTTTCTGGCCGGGCCTAAGAATTAAGTTGACATAAGACAGGTTAAGAAGAGAAAAGCATACAAATTTCATTTTTTACATCTGCTTGAGAGACTTCACATAAAATGAAGACCCAAAAAGCAGTTACACTTAAATGCTTATCTACCAGGTTGAACAAAGAGCACTAATTGTGGAAAAGTAACTAAAATATATGGGGAGGCTAAAGGAAGATAAGGGTTAATTTCACAAGATCTGTTTCTACAGGTTTCCCTTAGCCTCAACTCCTGATCTCTGATGATAAGGATGTCCTTTTCTTCCTGGTGTAGGGAGGGTATTTTCCACATAAAAAACAAAAAGTGCTTTCAGGAAGAAAAAGGGAGATCACAGTGCCTTTCCTGCATCTGCTATTTTTCAAGTGCCTCTAGCTCAAAATTATCCTTATGCCAAAGTGGCATACTTGGGGATAGCACATTCTACTATTCTTCAGAACCCAGATGCAATACCTGGAGCTTCAGTGGCCATTTTGGAACCATGTGTCAAGGCCAGCAGAATCATAGATGTGCTATTTCTGACACTACTGAGCTATTAGACCAATGCTAGTAACAACCTACCTCCAGATTTCTTGATGTGAGAGGGGAAAAATTGTTTAAACCTCTGTGAGTTAGGTTCTCCATTACCTGCAGCTGAAATGAATAATTCAAAAACAACTCATCTGTAAAGACTAATTATCCTGCCTATATCCAAAGAAAATAAAAACACTAACTCAAAAAGATGTATGTACCCCAAAGTTCATAGCAGCATTATTTACAATAGCCAAGACAGGGAAGCAACTTAAGAGTCCATCAACAGATGAATGGATAAAGAAGATGGATATATATATCACATATATATATCATATACATATATATCACATCCATTATATATATATATATATATATATATATACATAGAACACTACTCAGCCATAAAAAGAATTTTGCCACTTGCAACAACATGGATGGACTCGGAGGGTATCACGCTTAGTGAAATAAGTCAGAGAAAGACAAATGCTGTATGTTATCACTCACATGTGGTGTCTAAAAAATAAAACTAATGAATATAACAAAAAAAGAAACAGACTCACAGATATAGAAAACCAACTAGTGGTTACTAGTGGGGAGAGGAAACAGGGGAGGGACAAGATAGGGGTAGGAGATTAAGAGGTACAAACTACTATGTAAAAAAAAAATAAGCTACAAGGATATATTGTACATCACAGGGAATATACTCAATATTTTATAACTATAAATGAAGTATTATCTTTAAAAATTGTGCATCACTATGTTGAAACTAATAGAACAGTGTAAATCAACTACATCTCAATTTTTAAAAAAAAGATGAATTACCCTAGTGCAGAGAAAATACTTCCTGGTATTAAGGCAGTAAACCATAAACTTCGCTAGTTCTATGCAGCCTTCAGTTGTTTTTCTAATCACTCCACATGTACTCCTTAACCATGGGAACCATATCATCCACCTTATTTAAAATTTCCACAATCGCTGAGCATGGTTGGACCATCAGAAAAGTGCTTTTTAAATACAATATTCTTTTCATGAAGCACTAGGGCTCCAGAGAAGGCACACCCCAGAATCTGTAAACAGTTTCAGAAAATAGTACCCTTTGGAACCAAACAAAAAAACTAATGTGATTCACTAGAGGCAGAAGTGACTTATCCTAAGAGGGAGTTATAGATGCAGAGAACACAGTGTTCTGTGTATGAGAAAACCAGAATACAGCCACTTGGCAAAAGATAAAATTGAATCTATACCTCACACCGCCTACAAAAATAGACTCCAAACCAATCAGAGATCTTTATGCAAAGAACAAAACCCAACAAGTACTCAAAGAAAACACAGATGGATTCTTTTACAACCTGGTGTAGGGAAAGTCTTTTGAATTATAATTCAAAATCCAGATATAATAAAGGACTACATTTTAAAAGGCAAAAACAAAACCCAAACTTTTGCATGGCAAAAATCACCATAAGCAAAGTCAAAAGACAAAGTGGAAGAAAACATTTGCAAAATGTATCACAAATAATGGGCTAATTCTCATAACAAGAAGTACAGCTCAAATCTAACAACAAAGAGAAGGGTAACACTGACAGATTAGAGCATCTCTGCCTACAGGCAAGCAGGGATGTATTACCATTCACTAGCTACGTAGTTCCCATGTATTTTAGGCCTTAGTTAAATCTTACAGACAGAAAGGTTGAAATGCTTACCAATCTGCAGATAGACTCTTTCAATAGTCAGGGGATGTCAAATCTAGTGTGCAGAAGAATTTCTGTCAAATCTGTAAAAACAAAATACGCACCCTAAATTTAAGAAATATAGGAGAATTGGAGAATTCAAGGATATTTTTGACTCGGACATTTTCCCTCCTCACATGGTTTTAAAAAAATTAAAAAGCTTTGAGATTCTGCTGGAGTTCTGATTTTTGCACTGATTTTAGAAAATAACTCCAACAAATCATAAGCTTCCTCTGTCCTACAAGATTTTACATATTGGAATCATAGTAACTCCACCTGTATGTAAAGCTTCATGAATTCCTACTTAACTATCCATCAGCCCCCTTGTGCTTTTTTTGAAATACATAGGGCAAGAGATATTTCTTGACTTCACCTGACTGGGCAAGTTCCTGCTTAACAGTATTTATAACCAGAGTCAGAGTTTCACTATTGTTAGGATCACCAACAAATATGTACTGATCACTTTCCATGTGTAAACTAAAGTATTTGCAAGCTTAAAAGTGTTGACATCCACCAGTTACAGGGATCGGGTCTATTCAGAGGCCAAGGACAACCAAAGTGAGGAATTACGAGGCCTTCAGAATGTGGTTTGTGAATGGAATTCTATTGCCCAGGCATTAGGAAGGAATTATAACAAATTCGGGGGGAACAGGGCCAGCTTCTGAGATGGCTTAGGGCTTGTAGTCAAAAGAGGCCCAGTAGGACTATAAAAGGGATGAAAAGGCTGCTATGGCAACCCACGATGCAGTCCTCACGGCAGATGAGCTGCCTCTTGCCATATCTCCTGTTCGTGGGTCATCATCTGCTGCAATTTCTGGCAGGCGGAGAGTTTCCCCCTTCAGGTGTCCACCAACATGTGTTTGAACTTCTTTGCTTCAAGGCTTTTTCCAAAGCCTCAGTATCTCTGCCCTGCATACATGCAGCTGGAAATGTGCCCCAGAAGGCATTTCTCAACCAAAGAGGGAGGCAATAAATGACCCCACATCACCACCACTCCCCCCCACCCCCTGCTCCGCATCTTTCAGAGGGGCATTCTACAGAGGGTCCCCGGTAGAACTGAGCCCCAGTCGCCCACAATGGTGGCTAGCTGGATACTGACTTTCCTTCTTCCCTGTTATTCTTTGCATCCTTATTCTGACCTCCTGGGGTCATACCCCAAATGAGCTATTGCACTAGGGTTTTTGACCGTCTTTGCCTTTGGGGGTAAGCCAAACCAAGATGGTCCTAGTCTAGGTGAAGGAGGAATAGGATCAACTGAAAAAGCAGGTTGAAGTTTTAGACTCAGTCAGACCTGCTGGAAAAGAATAGGGTACCAGAGAGAAGTGGGTCTATCATACCTGTGCAGGGGAGAGTGGAAAGAAATGCTTCTGTTATATTTAAGACCTACCCAAATCAGAATGCCTTCCTTCTTTGTACCTGACTATACTTTTATCTTTTTCTTTTTATTGGAACGAGAAGGGCACCTATAGACAGAGACCAAACAGTTTCACTCTCACTTTATTCCCTGCTAAATACAATGTCACACAGTGGCTTGATATTACAATCTGAGCTTTGAGCTCTTTACCAAAATTGAGATTATCTGGTCATCCAACCAGTTCTAGATTCCAAAATAAAGATGGCTCCCCTTGTGAAGAATAAAGTAGAGACCCAAGGCTTTGTCCACAGCCTGTAACCAAGCTCCTGGAGAGTTTCTAGAGCAACTGTTTCAATAAAGGACCAGGTAAGAGTCTGTTCTGGCTGCTTTCATTACCTTCTTTAGGGCAAAAATTATTAGCCCATGGTGACATCAACTGTAATTATCTTAACCTTCTTTGGCGAACATGCGTCAAATTTCTTCCTAAACATGTATTTCAAAAGAACAAGCAAATGAGAGTTCTGAAGAGAGGCGTTGAGCAGTCTTTGCAGATGTTTTATGTTCTCCCCTGGGGAAGATAAACAGCCCATCTTTCTAGAAGAAGCACAGAGATCTTGGCAATACATTTCTTGAGAACACAGGTTAGTTTGCTAATCCCACTCATTCTCCCGGAGAAGGAAAAAATTAGCTTTAGGGATGTTTGGATCCAGCTAGGGAGATTTTATCAAGAACATCTCATAACACACTGTCATTCAAGAAGCACAAATTATTCAAACCTTGGAAGTGCAAAGTCAAAGGGAAAAATGAGATTTTAGGGATGAGACAAGGTCAGAAGACTTATCAGTGCTCATTGGGCCCCTCCAAGGCACAGGCTTTGAAAGCATCAATAACTGTAGTTTCAGTTCAGACCAGCTGAAACAAATATGGAACGAACTGGAAAACTTCTTAGGGAGGCAGGGCTCACAGGCCTAAGAAATTTCAGAGTAGGAGGTAGTGATTGTGGTAAAAAAAGCATGGAGATCATGGTAAGTATTAACTGACGCAGAGGAAAAAGCAGGGAAATCAAGACCACACACTGGTTGAAAGTTGCTGTTAACTATTCATTCAGTGTTACAGGTATTAGAAACAGAGCAGTGAATAAGACCAGTGAGGCCCTTTATTCTTTTTTTATTTTGGCTGTGCCACTTGGCTTGCAGGATCTTAGTTTCCTGACCAGCGACTGAACCTGAGTCCTCAGCAATGAAAGCGCAGAGTCCTAACCCTTGGACCACCAGGGAATTCCTGAGGCCTTTTATTCCGAAAAGAGATCCCTCTTTGCTAGTTTCCCAGATTACCTTTTAATGTGCAACTATTTGTAATATTATACATTTTTGGTAGATGTAGCTGAAAGTCGTCTAGATGTTAATGAGAATTCCAATGACATTTCAAGCTAATGTTTATAAAATAACAGATCTTTGATCTTAGGTTTATATCTTTTCCTATGCCCCTAAAATCTTGATAGTAAAATTGTTTCCTATTTTTGAGTTAAATGATCAGCCACTGGATCGGGTACTTACTGTGTCCTCACACAGCATGGGAACCATGTGGAAGATTTAGAGGTGGGAGCCTTTCTTCAGTTTTGAGCTGGGCACCTTGTTGCCGAAAATGAAGATTGCATTCCCCAGCTCCCTTGTTGCTAGGTATGGCCTGGTACTTCTGGCCACTGAGCTATAAACATTGAAAAGGGAGCTGACTCAGCTGGGAAGGGCCCT
The DNA here is from genome assembly GCF_030028045.1 of Hippopotamus amphibius kiboko. Lineage (NCBI taxonomy): Eukaryota > Metazoa > Chordata > Mammalia > Artiodactyla > Hippopotamidae > Hippopotamus > Hippopotamus amphibius. Next base: position 217,469,226 of record NC_080186.1, on the reverse strand, counting down.
TTTTTCACCCTTTTGTTTTTATTCTGCTCCTTCCAGAAGGACTGAAATGCAGATATGAAAAGTGGAGCTCCAGTCGCCATTTTGGACCATAAGGTGACCCTGAGGATGGAAAACACAGGCTGAGGATGGGGAAGCAGAGAGACAGAAGGGTCCCTGAAAGCATCTTGTGCTTCCATGTTAATCCTAGATGATCTGTTTCCTTTACCCAAGAGAAAAAAGAAATGCTCATCTTGTTGAAGCCACTTCTAGTTTAGGCTGTTACTTGCAGCCAAATTCATTGCAATTTGTAGCAGATATAGTTAGGGTGCTACACACTTTTTGGGCCATCTTTACCTACAAGTGACAGTAATTTCATATTAAAAGATTGCCTACTATTTGCAGGCCTGGGCAATTGTTCTTTGGCTTCTCTTTCAATGGAGTTGCTCAGGAAAGCTGAGGAGGGCTCTCTTGGGCTACTATCCTTCTTTCTTTTACATTTGCCTTGTTTTTCCCCGACCAGTATAATTTCCTCCCTCAACTGGGAGCAAATACAAAGCTGAAGGACAAGGTTGGGACTGGGAAAATGAAGGTGAACAGGAGAAGGATATTGGGAACTTGGCAACTGAGCTGGATACAGCTTTTATAGTAAACAGCTCACTCTGCTCTTAACTGAGATCACGTTTAGGTTTGTTATTGATGGAGGAAAAGCAGTGCTCACACTTGGGTCGAAATGTGTTTTCTTTCCCCCTTTTATTGGTCTTTCATTGACTTTTTTGGGAACCAGTTACCCTAGCCCTAAGAATCTCAGGAATAGGTGCTTACTCCTCACTACAGATATGCTGTTCCTATTGATATGTTGCCTGAGCATTCTTTTTTCCCTGAGGAGAGTAAATTCCTTCAAAGGAAAAAAGCATATAATCCAATATATCTCATACCTAACTCCCCAACTGATCCTGCAAAGCTGGGGAAAGGCCTAAAGAGAGGAATGGGGAAACTGTAAAGAAAATAAACAAAATGACCATTAAATAGTGAAAGCAGGCTTGGTGGACAGAAGAAATCTTTAATTGTGGGCACCCTCTCCTGCAGAGAGCTTTGCTCCTAACTTCAAGAGAAGCTACAGCTATTGATTTCTGTTTAGAAAGTTTTGGAAACAAAGCAGCAGCAGCATTCTAAGTTTTGCCAAAAAAAAAAAAAAATATTTCTGCCTAATGAAATGTTCTGCTCCTGTATCTATGTCACCTCCATTCTCATGCTCACGATCTTGACTCCAGTGCCTAGAATAGCCTTCCTTCAAACCACTTCCTCCCCTTGTTCAAAACACCCTGCACCCCAACTCCATGCCCCACCTCTTTTCTCAGTGGAGCCTTTGCACACCTCACTCAGAACCCTTATCATGTTATCTGAAGGATTCGTTTGTGTATGTTTTCTTATTTAAATCTGCACCTTGAGGGACTTCCCTGGAGGTCCAGTGGTTAAAACTCCATGATTCCACTGCAGGGGCCGTAGGCTCAATTCTTGGTCAGGGGACCAAGATCCTGCATGCCGTGTAGTACAGTTAAAATACACACACACACACACACACACACACACACGTATATGTATATACCCTTACACATATGTATAAATCTGTACCTTGAGCAGCCCTTTGCCTAGCAGAGAGTAGCTTGGTGAATATTTCTTGACCTTGAGCAGGAGTGATAACCAACCACAACATCTACCAAAAGTTAAGTGACCAGTTATCACTTGCAATGCACTAGTTAAAAAAGTCATTCCTGAAATTAAAAAAAAAAAAAAAATCGTGCAAGACAAAGAGAGAGAGAAAATTACCCAAAGCTGGAAGATACAAATTTGAACACAGCTAGGAACTGTGAATGGGAAATAAATAAGTAAAACTCTTTGTTGATGTTATGAAAGGCCTTTCACAATGGATCATCAGAAGCTTCAATAATCATGATATGTGCTAATACTAAAGGCAGCACAGCAGAGAGGTTTAGGGCATGTGCTTAGGAAATGTATTTCAAAGTTCATATTCCAGCTGTGTAAACCTAGGCAGATGATTCAACTTCTCTGTTTCTGTAGCTTCATCATTTGTAAAATGCAGATTCTACTAATGCTTTCCTAATGTTATGAGAATTAAAGGAGTTAAAGCACTTAGAAAAGTGGCTAATGCATAGAAAGAGCTATATAAAACTTTATTATTATTGTTATTATTGTTCCTGTTATAATTGCTCATCCTAAAGCATGATGTATGACAACAAGAAGAAAGAAAAGTAGATGGTTAGAGGGCTAACATACTTACATAAGTAAATACTAAGAGCTATGCGGATAAAGATGGCAATGTGGACCATTCACTACTCTAAAAGAGTATTTTAAAACTGTACTTTTGGGGCTTCCCTGGTGGCGCAATGGTTAAGAATCCAGCTGCCAATGCAGGGGACACGGGTTCCATCCCTGGTCCAGGAAGAACCCCTGTGCCTTGGAGCAACTAAGCCCATGAGCCACAACTACTGAGCCTGTGCTCTAGAGACTGAAAACCACAACTACTGAGCCCATGTGCCACAACTACTGAAGCCCGCGCACCTAGAGCTCATGCTCTGCAACGAGAAGCCACCGCAATAAGAAGTCTGTGCACCGCAACGAAGAGACGCCCCACCTCTCTGCAACTAGAGAAAGCCCACACACAGCAACAAAGACCTAATGCAGCCAAAAAAAAAAAAAAATCCAAGAAAAAATCAAAAGCAAAAACTGTACTTTTATAAACTCTTTGCTGTGAGCGTAAACCCACAAAAGAGGAAGGTACATAGATTCCCTACCACCCACTTTCCCTTTCTATGTTGTGTCCTTGCCAAATTTTGTAATTTATCATTAAGTACAAATTATTATTTAAGTGCAATATTCTTTTGACATAAATTTTGGAAATCATATCAAAGTTGTTTTAAGAACATAAAACTAGGCAATTAGAGTTTATTATTTGCTTTTGAACTCATAATCTCATTGGAGTTCTTAATTGAGCAGAGTTTGGGAATACAGTTTCCAAATCTTGGTCTAAAGCCTTTTGTTGAAATACCTTCATAATCCTTATTTGAGTTTATATTAGTAAGCATTTGTATAATCTGTAACTTATAATTCTGAGATATCTGGTCCTTTTGACTTCTAGGAACATTAAAAGTATGACAAAGTTTCTAGCTCTTAGTACTTACACATCTTTTTTCCTTTCTTCTTCCTTTTGATAAGATTCATAATAGGATACTTCCATTTTTGGTTAGTTCTCCTTAGTCTTCTTCACTGTGAAAACTCTTTCCTTCCATTGTAATTAATTCAACAAATATTTAACAATCATCTAATTCTATGAAGGGATATAAGGTTCATAAAGGCAGTTTCCATGTTTGTCATGTTGCCACTATAACTCCAGTGCCAACCAAGATGCATTGCACCTGACAGGCGTTCGAAAAGTATTTGGTAAAGAGATATAAAGATTCTATACTGAAGCAGTGGAGGTTAGTAGAACCAGTATAAGTTTTAGATCTGGGTTCAAATCCCAGTTTTCCTAATTATTATCTATATGATCTAAAGCAAGTTGTTTAACAAACTCATTTTTCTTTGTAAATGGAAGTGATATCCATTTCATAAAGATTATGAGAATTCAGCAAGATAATAGTTTATTAAAACTCCTCCTGAATGTATAGTAGGTATCAGGGACTGCGTTTCAAAATACAGGGCTTTAAAAGTTGAGTGGATTGCAATTCCTGTTCTTAAGAAATTTCCACATAATGAGATAATAACACAAGTCACAGAATGGACATGTTATGGGTGTTCGAAGTAGGGAGAGATGACATGCATTGATATTTGCGGGAATCAGGCAACAAGGTGACATATGAAATGATCCTCGAAGGAGAGTTAGGATTTCAACAGTGACAAGGGGCAGGCATATCCAGATGAAACAAAGAGAACATAAACAGGGAGGTAAGAAGGTACTGAGTGTGACTGAAAAACGGTCAGTTACTCTTTTGGCTGAAATGTAGGGCTGACAGAGTGAGTAGTGAGAGAGCAGCAAGAGATGCGGGGTAGGGCCATATTGGGGTTGCCAGGTTCTTTAATCCCGTAGACAGTGAGCAACTCGAAGGTTTGGGGGTGGGCCAACAGAATCATAGGACTGGAAGTTGTAAGCACCTAAGAGTGGAGAGACCAGTTAGGAGAGCCTATTGCATTATTGCAGGCAAGATATAATAAAGGCCTGCAGCAGGGAGGGGTCAGAGGGAAAGCAGGGAGTGGTCGGGGTGAAAGCAGACAAGACAAAGGAGGCACATTTCAGAGAGAATCGCGTCCGTGAGTAGAGCCTTGCACTGGAGGGAGAGAGGGAGAGAGAGAGATACCCCATGACTGGAGGCATTTAAAGTATTTACAGGAATGGGTAAGTCACAGGACAGTGTCGTTTTAGGCTTCGGATATGGGTCAGCTTGCGGTCTGGACTGCTTCTTGCTGCCACCTTCCCTCTTTTTTTTACATCCTGGATTCAGGGCCACCTTCACCTCCCTCCACTAAGCAATTGTGCTTTCTGTCCTCGACCTGACCCTGCGTTTATCTTCATGCCCCAATTCTGCTCCCTACTACTGCTTTCCCAGAGTACTCTCACAGCCAGAATGACCCCAGGTCAGGTCCTGGGCTGCAGGACACTCCACCCGCCAGATCCCCTATCGTCTTCGCCTCGGCCGCTTCCATGCGTGCGTCCCCACGGCTCTGTGACCAATAGGCAGGCCCTAGTGCTGGGATCCGACTAGCTATTGGTTGGCTGAGCCATGGTGAGAGATGGTGCGGTGCCCTTTCTCGGCGCCCGAGAGAGCTGTGGGCGGTTGTTAAGGCGACCGTTCGTGACGTAGCGCCGTCAGGCCGAGCAACCCCCAGCTGATTGGCTAGACGATCGGACGATCCTTCCTTATTGGTCGCAGGCTCGTCCGGCTCTGGGCGTGCGTAGAGCGAAGGTTCCTTCCGCTCCGCGTCTCCGTTGACTGGAGACGGGCGGAGTGCCGGCTCCCGGGAACTGTGGCCTCTAGTGAGATCGGGAGGTGAGCAGGGCGGTGGTCGGGGTGGCGGTGGGTGGGAGCTGGTTAGGGTCGCGTTGGTGGCGGTTCTCGACTTCCGTCCGGCCCTGGGAAGGGGCAGCCGGCACCTCCTGCCGACCCGGGGGGAGCTGCGCCGGCAGCTTTGCCCGGGGTGGCGCCCCGGTTCCCGCGGGGAGTTCGAGGAGACGTCCTTGAAGCGCGGCCGGCCGAGCGGCGGCCCGCACCTGTGCCGGGGAGCCCGCGGGCCAGGCTGGGCCTGAGGGGCGGACGGCGGGCCGGCCTCCTCGGGGCTGCGGTCGCCCTCGGTGGGCCGGCGGGGCGTCGCCGTGTTCGCTGGCCCTGTCCGAAGTCGGCGGTGCTGGCCGCGCAGTCAGGATCGTCGGGGCGGAAAGGGCCCAGGCGGGGTGACCTCGCAGTTCCCTTGATTCGAGAAATGCCGGGGGGCTGTGGAGCAGCCCGACCCACGGCTCGGGGAGAGGCCACGAGAAGGTCTTATCAGGTGCGGGCGTTCACGCCCAGGCTTGCTCTTCGCACTAGGTTCACGCCCTGGCGCTGCTGTTCGTCAGCACCTTTCTTTAAAGTGATGGGCGAGATCTCCGTAAATGCTGCTGAGTAGCTCAGATCCGTGAAAGAACCGTGGATCTGCTTAGATGCGTTGGGTTATTTCCAGGAGAAACGGATTGAGAGGATGCAGAGCCCAAGGTAGAGACTTGACCAAAGACGTCAAGATTCTTCTTTTCTTTTCTTTTTTTTTTTAGTAAGGGGCGTAGGCTCCTTGGTGCTGATTGCTGATGTCCTTTAGTCCAGACCTTTAGGTTTTTCGGAATATTTGGTCTTGGTATTTTGGTTAGGAAAAAACACACCTTGGAGATTCACAAATAGAACAGTCAGTTTTTGCGGTAGGAGGTTGATGTATTCCATCTTAAACGGTCGTTTAAAAATTTTCAGGGCTTGAGGACATGCCTTCTTAGACTTGGTCCTGAAAATCCTGGGAAACATCTGTTTCCAGGCTGTACTAAGTAATTATGTATAATTTTAGCATCACACAATGTAGAGAATGTATTTTTTTTGTATACTTGTGAATTAATTTTTCTCTCCATGCAATGAAAGACATTTTATGATTTAGAGGTAGTCTAGCAAAGGCCCAGAGTGTACTTTGGGGATAGACTGAATTTTGAGAGCCTGCTCGGTGGTAGTGTCTTTCCAATTTGTGATAAACTTGGCAGTAAAGACAATGGAAGTCAGCAACATGAAGGCTAAAAAAAGGTGCAAAGATTACATCGTTAACCTGAAAATGGTTGTGTGTGTGGCATGAGCATTTCAAGATGAAAGTGTGTGCACGCGTTTGCACGCGCTCTTATTATTCTTGTATGAACTAGTTTCTAGACCATAGGTAGATAACCACATCTATATCAGTATTTAGTTAGGTTGACCATACGAAATTGCTGATATTTGAAATCCGATCATTTTTCCCACACAAAAAATAGCAATTTCATATCGTTCACTTAATACTTGCCTTTGGTAAAGAACTTTGGAGCTCTAGCTTCATAAGTGAATACAAAGAATTGGGTGTAGAATCCAGGTTTCCTGATTCCAGGGTAAGAATTTTCTTTTCCCTTCAGGATAACGGGTTGAGCAGCAAAACTGTAGATCCTATTGTAATTAAAAATGACTCAGTACAAGACATTCAGAGAGACAAAACGTACACAGCAATTAATTTGAGAACAGTGTAAGACATTGCATAGTCAAATACTGGAATTGTAGCACAGGAAGGGTGCTGAGTGGGGGGAGAGAATTAGAGTAGGATGCCAAAGCATCTTTTTCTATGATTGGCCATAGTAGGTGGTTTTTGTAGCATATTGAATTAGAGTTTGGGGATTCACTTTAAATTATCCATTCTTTTGTATAACCTGTGAAATGCTTGCAGCGTACTTCAGTCTGAATAAGCAAGGCATGCATTGCCTAACTTGATTTTTTTAAACTAATATTTAATTTTATTGCAGCGTGGCCTAACTACTGTCCTTTAAATTTGCATGAGCTGTCACTATTGCCTGCTAGTGCCACTTGCAACTGCTAATGAAGTAGGAAGATTGGATTCCATGGCATTTAAATGCTTTGCATAATCACAGAGAAATGGGGAGGGTGCTAGTGGGAAATGAGATGCGTGTGCAATTATGGTTACTTTTGACACACCCTTGTACATTTGGTTACTCATTTTGTATTTCCAAATGTGTTTGGGAATGATTTGTGGGATCATGTCATGGGATCATGTGTAAATCTTTCCCTGAATGTTGCAGAGAAGACTTTATACCTAGGAAAGAAATGTCCCAGATTTGACAATGCTACCATGAAGCTTTTGAGGGAAAATGTAATGTCCCTAATGTATAAGTATGGATTAATAATGCTAAACCTACTTGTGATCAGATTGGGGTGCTTCTTGCTAGCAGCTCAGATTTTAATTCAACTGAATTCACTTTTTAATAGTGAAGAATACATTTTCTTGATAAGGGAATATTCTAAGTTGAGAGGGCTTGAGGGGAGGGAGTGTTAGAAATTTTGACCCCCACCCCCAAAAAAAAGAAAAAAAAAAGAAATTTTGACCTAGCTTCAAAATGTTTTAGTTAATTCATTTTCTGGAACCTTGATACTAGTTGATCCTGTAGACTGGTTTATAGGGTTTTGTTTTTTGTTCAGTAGGGAGGTTATGTGATAGAAGGCTGTCACGAAAATCTGGGCTCTTATGAGGCTTTTAGTTGAAGTAGAGTTCAAATCCAAGATATGATTAATATTCTTCAATACTGTAAGTCCAAGTCTCTGCTAATTTAATGGAAAGCATTTTTGTTATTGTTGCTCATTTTCCAGGATAGTATAGAAAATGTAGCCTCTCTTTCCCACCTCATCCCCCCTTAATATGTTCTCTAAATGTAGAGAACTGGGGGGCTTGAAGTGGGGGAGTTATATCTATATCCAAGTGCCCTTTAAAAAAGTCATCTTTAGGTTTATTTCAAGATGTGTTAATAAAATGCATGCCACTGTTTCTTAAGAATTTAATTAGCAGATATTTGTTGTGCAGCTCCTGTATATGAGTACAAGGTGCTGGAGGATGAAATGAGGAATAGGACTCAGGGAGGAAGGTTGAAAAAGCCTGAATAAACACAGGCAAATGCATGCCACATTTATGCATCTCTGTGACTGACAGCCTTTTAAAATTGAGACCCACAGTAAGAAATACATGTTACCTCAGAAACCAGTACATACACTCATATGTATAATTTCATGAAACGTAACGTTTCAAGAAATATCTACCCATATCACGTCTTATCCACAGCTATTGTTTTCTTTTTTCTTTTATTTTGAAATGTTTGTTCTGACTTATAAACTTGATTTCATGAGCTCATCGATCCAGTGAAGGGTTGTGACCTGAGGTTTGAAAACCAGGTACCTACTTGGTGGCCTGGTATGGCTAAATGTAGAGAAATGAGTGATACAGTGAGAGGTGACGCTTAGCAATTACTTTGGTTCCTAAAAGCATCTCTTATTTTCTTTTCCCTAATGCTTTAAATAGATTAATGCTTTATTTTCCTTAACTTGGTTCCTTTTTATTTTCTTCCTTTGATAAATGAATCACTTTCTTAATTATTACCATAAATGTGAGATTCATTTGAATTCTTGATAGTCTGTCAATCAGTGGGCTTAAATCTTAATTTTAATTGATTTTTATGAGTAGTTAATATACTTTATCATAAGCATTCATTTTAGTGTAAGAAGTAAGGCTTGCAAGTTCCTACATTAGAGATCAATAACTATATTAAGATTTTTTAAAAATCAGAATATCAAAATTATTATTATTTAGCCAGCAAACATGGAGAAATTTAGTCGTGGCAGTCATTAGATCAAAATAACCCCTAATCTGTTGGGAATTTTTGAATGCTCTGGTTGTCTGCTTTGGCCAGCCATCCTCTTATCCTGGTACTGTTTCAGCATTTTTATTAGCTGTTAAAGTTTGGGAAAAGACCTCTGGTGACAGCAACATTAGGAAGGTTTATTAAACATCATTTTGCTAGTGACATTATGCCATGTATTGTATGGAATGGAAAAGTCTAATGGACTCCTGCCCTTGAGGAGCTTTATAAACTAAGATAATGATTTACAGGAAGACACCAAACAAGTAGATTGTTTGGTGTTTACCTTTTGCGTAACTGTCAATAGAATGTAGAGAATGAAGAGAGTGCTTATATGCATTTTGTGTTAGGGTAATCAGAAAATAAATGTGAATGGTTGTTTCTCACTATTGTTTTCTGCTTTATTGCTCTCCTTGGGTCAGATAGTAATCAGGGGCTGAAATATTTATTTGGTTTGATCTTAAATGCTCTAATTCATGCAACTGGTAAGAAATAGCTGCTTTTAAGTTGTTTGCTAGTGAATAATAGAGGATTTAAGTGTTTTGAGTAAAGAAGTAATAACAGAGTCCTCTTATTTTAATTTTGTAATTATTTTCCAGAATTATAAGGAACACTATTAAGTAGTATTATTCTTTTTTTTTTTGGCACACGGGCTTAGTTGCTCCGCGACATGTGGGATCTTCCTGGAGCTGGGATCGAACCCATGACCTCTGCATTGTCAGGCGGATTCCCAACCACTGCGCCATCTAGGAAGCCCCAGCATTATTCTTAATGTATAAAACTGCATATAAAAGCAGGGTTTAAAATGCACTTTGCTTGAACTCTTTTCCTGAAAGTACAGTGCACTGTATTCTAAGTGTTCATACTTGATATTTCTTCCAGGATCCAAGGATTCTGTAGCTACAATGTTGTCAAGACTCTTTCGAATGCATGGCCTCTTTGTGGCCTCCCATCCCTGGGAAGTCATAGTGGGGACAGTGACACTGACCATCTGTATGATGTCCATGAACATGTTTACTGGTAACAATAAGATCTGTGGTTGGAATTATGAATGTCCAAAGTTTGAAGAGGTTTGTGAGATTAATGTGATTATTGACTAAAGTAAATTACATTTTAAATTTCTAAAGGGGAATCTTTTAGGGATCATATAATCAAAAAAACTTATGAGTAAAATTTTCATTTCAGTATTCATAACTTACCTCAAATTTTCATTTACTTTTTTAAAAATAAATTTATTATTTATTTATTTATTGGCTGTGTTGGGTCTTTGTTGCTGCACACGGGTTTTTTCTAGTTGCAGCAAGCGGGGGCTACTCTTTGTTGTGTTGCACGGGCTCCTCATTGCCATGGCTTCTCTTGTTAGAGCACAGGCTCTAGGCACATGGGCTTCAGTAGTTGTGGCACTTGAGCTCAATAGTTGTGGCTCACGGGCTCTAGAGTGCAAGCTCGATAGTTGTGGCGCATGGGCTTCGTTGCTCCGTGGCATGTGGGATCTTCCTGGAGCAGGGATCGAACCCGTGTCCCCTGCATTGGTAGGTGGATTCTTAACCACTGCGCCACCTAGGAAGCCTCATTTACTTTTATAGTATGGAAATGCATCATAAATATTTCTCTTTTGCTTTTGATATACAAATGAGTGTAATTGACTTTACTCGAGAAATACAGCTTTCATAAGTGACTAACAGTGAAAAATGATTGGCTTAAACATTGGATTGTTTAAAAATTGGGAGTCAGATTTTGATTTGCATTTTAATATTTTATTTAACTTGTGCCTAAATTTATATTCTCATGATGATATGTAAACTAATATGCATACAAAATAAAAATTCTTACTTTTGATTTGGATTTTTGTTTATCTCTTCCAATAGGATGTTTTGAGCAGTGACATCATAATTCTGACGATAACACGATGCATAGCAATCCTGTATATTTACTTCCAGTTCCAGAATTTACGCCAACTTGGATCAAAATATATCTTGGGTAATAATTTTACATATGAACCTTTTTGTATACTATCAGATTTTTGATTTGCTGTGGAAATTTACCTGTTTGTTTAAATCACGTGTGTGGAAATGTGTATGTTGCTTAAAGTGTGCTACATGTATTCAGTAGTTTCATTTCTTTTTATTTGAGTTAGACCTGCTATTTGAGACCTTAGTAATCTGGAGAAAATAGTATTATTTCTTTCAGAATATTGTATGGGACTATATGTTATTATGTGTGTAATAAAAGATGAACTTTTTTGCAATTTGAATTTTGTCGTTTTAGGTATTGCTGGACTCTTCACAATTTTCTCAAGTTTTGTATTCAGCACAGTTGTCATTCATTTCTTAGATAAAGAATTGACAGGCTTGAAGTAAGTATTTAAAGCATAAATATACTTTCTTTCAAAATATATTGTTAAAAACTTTTCTTCTCCATGTTATAAAGCATTGTAATATGTAAATTATCAAAAGTTCATAGGAAATATGGGAAAATTTTTCATGTAATCATTTAGCTAATTTTAATAACTGTTAACATTTTGGTATATATCCTTTCCCACTTTTTTATACTTAAAGAAAACTTCTGAGATAGTATTATACTCTACATACTGCTTTATAACTTTTATGCTTAATAATAGTTTATTAACATCTTTGCCTGTCCTTAATGCTAACCTAAATTATTTGTAACAGCTGTCTGTTATTCCCCTATGTGAATATATTGTAGTTCATTTACTTAATCCTCTCAGTTGGACTCTTAGGTTATTTACTTTCCTCTGTTACTAACAACACTGATAAATGTCTTTGTAGATAAGTTTTTGTTCATATTCGTAGTCATATTCTTAGGATACATTCCTAGGAGTGAAACAGTGACTGTATAGGTTTTTAGGGCTTTTAAGAGTTATTATTGCCAGTTTACTCTCCAGGAAGTTTGTTAGTTTATCCTTCCATAGATAGTGATTAATGAAAAAAGAATTGCATACAGTATACTGCTTTCCCCTGCTATTCAAAAGTACAGCTTTCCTATGAAACCTTTTGTAAGTGAAGAAGCAATTACCTTAGGACACATCTTGCTAATGGATGCACAAGAGAGAGAAAGCACGGATGCTCACAGACATGGCGGCTTGGTGCTGAGATGCTGAATGTAGTTCCCAGGCTGTGCCACTCTCACTGTCTGCTCCAGGTGCCCACTGCCTCTATAATGGTTCCCTGCAAAACAAACACTGAATGCTATTTTCACTTTTCGCCTTTTTTTGTAGAAGTGAAAACCCTTTTTGGGTTTTTTTTTGGTTGGCAAAAACTGGTACTATGTAGGTCTTTCATGAAAGTGAAGTGGCATAAAGTGAACTTTTGAAGTGGTGGATGCCTGTATTCTTTCTTTCCCACGCTGATTCACAAGAACATATATATACATATATATATATATATATATATATATTTTTTTTTTTTTTTACTAAGGATGATATTTTGCTATAAAATGATCAAAAGGTGTTTGTGTAAATGTATTTACATTTTTAACATTAAAAATATTCTTAAATATTTTGAGTGACTAGTATATTTAGCTTTGAGGCTGTCAGAGGAGTATAGGTTATACCTTTTGGCTTGCAAAAAAGTACACATACCAGAGCTCATACAATATATGGGATGGGGAGGGGCGGGAGAAGTTTTGTTTTAGAAAGGGATTTTTAAGTGACATTTTTTCTTTTGTGAAATAATCCCTGATTATCTTGTTTTCTTTTTTTTTCCCCAGTGAAGCGTTGCCCTTTTTCCTACTGCTGATTGACCTTTCCAGAGCAAGTGCACTGGCAAAGTTTGCCCTCAGTTCCAACTCACAGGTATTATTTATAAGACATGAATGTTAGTAGTATTCTTTTTTTCAGATTGTTTACATTAAGAGGAAAGATTAATAGAGTTTCTTCATAGTCCAAGATTCAGGAATTGCCCACAATTTCAAGTCCTAAGACTCGTCTTCCTAGGTATTCTAGGTAGGAACTGTCCTGTTTATCTAACAACTCATTTGTAATTCCATAGCTTTTAGAATTTGGAATCTTCCCCATTTTCCTTTTTTTTTTTTAAAGATTTGTTTATTTATTTATTTATGGCTGCGTTGGGTCTTCGTTGCTGCACGCAGGCTTTCTCTAGTTGTGGCAAGTGGGGGCTAGACTTTGTTATGGTGCACAGGCTTCTCATTGCAGTGGCTTCTCTTATTGTGGAGCATGGGCTCTAGGTGTGCAGGCTTCAGTAGTTGCAGCATGCAGGCTCAGTAGTTGTGGCACACAGTCTTAGTTGCTCTGTGGCATGTGGGATCTTCCTGGACCAGGGATTGAACCCGTGTCCCTTGAATTGGCAGGGAGATTCTTAACCACTGAGCCACTAGGGAAGTCTCCCATTTTCCTTTTTTAAAGGTTTCAAAATGTAAGGTATTATGTCTTTTGGATAAATTAGAGTATCTGCCTAGTGAAACATAGCAGAGTATTGATTTCTAAACCCACTGAATTAACACTAGCATTACTTCCCATCTAGTTTTATCTTGGTGTTCATTAGTCACTTTAAAGAATGTAACATTTTTAATAATATTGAGTAACAAAGTATAAAATATCATGTACTTCTGCTCTGATTATGTATTTAATGACTATATGAGCATTTTGACAAGGATATTTAGTTTCATAATACTAACATGATCTCAAAAAATTTGCAACTAAGAACTTCTGTTAGTGGTATCCAAAATATAAAATGTTGTAGGATATGTGTGGGATTTAAATGGCAGGATTAATACACCACCTCAAAGGAATCTTCCTAAGAAATATCTTGTTCAGTGGACGTGGCAGGGCAGTGTACGTATTCTTCTTTTTTTTTTAGTCCTCTATATTGTTAGCATCCTTTGTATCTGGAATGCCCGTTAGTCTTATCATATTGTGTATTTTATTCTTAATATAGTAAATTAGATTTAGTAGAAGCCCTGGGATGCTCTAACATTTTTAAAAGTTGTTTTGTACCTTACCCTCATTGATTTGTTTGTGTTTTAGGATGAAGTAAGGGAAAATATTGCTCGTGGGATGGCAATTTTAGGTCCCACATTCACCCTCGATGCTCTTGTAGAATGTCTTGTGATTGGAGTTGGTACCATGTCAGGTTTGTAAATAATTTTCAATATATTTTAAAGTGAGGTTGTAAAAGAGAAAAAGGAACGTATTAGATTTTTATCAATTATTCTTAATTCTGACTTTTAAAAGTCTGACATTACTCTTAAAATTTTTTAATTGTATGAATATGTGGGTATATCTGATTTGACCTTATGTCTGCCTGCTTTAGTGAAAACTTAGTAGGTTGCTGATTTATTTTCACTCTTACTATCTCGTCATCTTTTCCTGTGCTCCACTTTTTTGATGACTTTAAGGTGTTTTTGGTTTTTGTTTGGTTTTTAACCAAGATTGTATTCTAGGCTCATCAAGAAAGCATCTTCTGGCCCCTGCTTTTGCCTGGACTAAATTTATGACTTGGTTCCTTGTGTTTTAATTGTCATGTAGGAGACAGGAGTTGGACAGATCTAAGTTGGGTCCACCTAACAGAATGGTTAGAAAGACTTAATCAGACAGTATGCAGTACATCTTAGCACTTAGCCAGCATTGACCTCAACACATGTTTCTTCATCCTTAATTGACAGTAGAGATTTAGATGTTAAATATCAAACATAGGACTCCATTATATAGGACAGAAATTATGGCCTCATGTGGAGATTTGTCAGAATGAGTATATCATGCTGTTGTCAGTATTTCCTAATCAATTAATACTAGTTTTTATGGCTTTCTCATGAAGGCCACAGTTACTTAACTACTATTCTAGTGTATTTCCTGGTGCCTTAGTGCCCTCAATAAGGGGTTTCATTCTTTCAGAAGTAAATTATCTAACTTTTAAGAGAGTAGTTAGCTGTCATTATTAGTTCAGATCTGTTCACTAGATGGTATATTAAATATATATAATGTTTCTGCTAACTTTCTGAGGGTAAATTTATTATTTATTAATTTATTTAACCTGTTATTCAAAACTTACTTAGCAAAGAAGATTTTTTAAAATTATTTTTTTAAATGTACATTTCTTAAAATCTACTCTTTTTGGTTATAGTTTTTAGTTTTGACAAAGGTGTATTCATGCAGCTGCCACCACAATCAAGAAAAAATGTTTTTGATCTGGTGATAATATACCTATGTGATTTTATTCAAGCAGAACAGTACATAAGAAGATGAGAGGATTAGCTAGGAACTGGTAGTAGGCTGTGAAACCAAAGATTATATATTTGAAACTTACGTGGAAAGCAGTCGAGACTGATGTGGAAAGTAGTGATGAGTTTGGTCATGATAAGTCAGAGGAGTGGACAAAGGAAGTGATTAGATTTGACATTGGACAAGCCAGCTAGGAGGCATTTACAGCCATACAGAAATGGTAAAATTAGGGATTTGGCTTAGGGTAGACTAAAAGGACAGATTTAGCACATACTAACTAGGATGTAAACCTTTGGAAAGCTACTACTTGGAAGTATGTAGATTGATGCTGTCTCCTTGAAGTAACAAAGTGGCACAAAGAGACTGTGCTGCTGGGACAGAGTAAGGAAGAATGCCTGAGGAACCTATGACAACAGCAGCAGTTACTGTTGTACAGAGAGAAGGAGTAGATAGCCAGGTGGGAAGAAGCAGTGGTCAAGTATGATTTTGATAGTCTCAACTTTGAAAAGGTTATATTTGCCTGCTTTTTAAATATAGGTTGTTCATAATGCTTTGGTCATTGTAATTTTGTATTCTCTTGAATTTCTGCATTTGAGAGTCATAGCTGTAGAATTTTTAGAAAATACAGTGTATGCTTTTTTTCTATTATTTAGTCAAATGATCTATTACAATTCAGAAAAGAAAATACAACACTGAGGGTTTCTTTTTCTTACTATTCTAGTTAGCAGTTTTTATGGGAGAAGGGAATCGATTTTTATATGTATTTCAAAGCACTTCTATATTTAATATGAATAACATCAGAAATATGTTTTATATTTTATATTCAAGTTTATTTGTAAAGTGAGGGAGTAGGATTTGGTAATCTAACCTTTCTCCAGTTCTGTTCCCTTCTATTTGAGAAGATTACCAAATGATACCTCAAGCATTTTGTAGTGGAACATTTGTTAATTTTGGATCTTGGGTTGCCTTTTTGCATTATTTCATTTTTCAAACAGATCAATGAAATGAACCAAAATTGTAAGAACATCAGTAGACACCACAGAGGTTATATTGAAATTAGAGTTGAGTAGTACACATAAAATATTTATTATGATCCTATATCAGGAATGACATAACTGGCAGTGTTTTTTACTTTTACAAAAGGTCCTTGGTCCAGAGGTGAATTGTTTTTGTGGTGATGAGTGGGATTGGATCAGTAGTATAACAAGGTGGGAAGAGTTTGCTCCATTAGAGTTGACTGTCCTTGATATCCTATCTCAAAACAGAGTACTACCATTTGATAAAAGGGGGTGATCAGATGGGTATTAAATACTGACGTTTCTGGCATTGTGACGCTGGGGACATGGGACCCTGACCCCAAGGTCTCTGCCCCCAAAGAAGTTATTCTTCTGTGCACTCAGGCTTCACAGCACCGCTGAGTTCTTAATTCTTTTTCCAGTAGATGGCAAAAAGCTTAATATACTAATAGTTCCATGTATTTGTCTACCTATAGGAAGAGTCCTTGTGATATGCAGCATCAGAAATACACACACTGCTTTACTAGCTAATACATTTAATTTTTTCTCTAACCAGGGGTCCGTCAACTTGAAATTATGTGCTGCTTTGGCTGCATGTCAGTTCTTGCCAACTACTTCGTGTTCATGACTTTCTTCCCAGCTTGTGTGTCCTTGGTTTTAGAGGTAAGAGCAGTTCTTACATATGGCATTAGTAGAAGAGTAATGTTTCTCATTAGTTCACCTAAAGAAAATCAGCACCTTCTAACGTAACGCCGACTTACTTTGTAGCTTTCTCGGGAAAGCCGCGAGGGTCGCCCAATTTGGCAGCTCAGCCATTTCGCCCGAGTTTTAGAAGAAGAAGAAAATAAACCAAATCCTGTTACTCAGAGGGTTAAGATGATTATGGTAATTACATAGTTTTCTTCTCCTTTCATTATCTTTGGTTCCAGTATCATATTCTGTTTTTCAGTTTTTTTTCCTTCTTGTTGTCTTTCTACAGTTTTGGCTCTTTCACTGATGTTCCTCTTCCTTTTTTTTTTTTTTTTTGTCTTATCTTTTTTTCCCATTTCTTTGAGGCCCCTGGTCTTCTCTCTGCTCTAAATAGATTTTTCAAATTCCTCTACTTTATCTCTCTTTGAAAATCTGTTCTCTTTTTTTTGGAATGTTTTTAGCTGTTCAATGGGGACATTACGTTAGTCGCATAGCAAGCCAGGGGCTTTCTCTTCACTGTAAGGGAGGCCATGGGAGGAAGATAGTGCTTGGTTATCCAGTTGCAAAGGATGCGTTTAGGTTCCGTTGATGTGCAGAGGATACATGATTTTTAAATGTGTACTTCAGTCTCTAGGCTTGGTTCTTGTTCATGCTCACAGTCGCTGGATAGCCGATCCTTCTCCTCAGAACAGTACAGCGGACAATTCCAAGGTTTCTTTAGGATTGGATGAAAATGTGTCGAAGAGAATTGAACCAAGTGTTTCCCTCTGGCAGTTTTATCTCTCAAAGTAAGTTCCCCGAGCCTTGCTTTGTTGTATGTGAGTCATAGCACTCTAAGCTACTGAGTGTTTAGGTTGTGCCTTTTGTATTTCTGAGTAATAACATTTTAATTTGCTTTCTTTTATTTAGAATGATCAGCATGGATATTGAGCAAGTTATTACTCTGAGTTTAGCTTTCCTTCTGGCTGTCAAGTATATCTTCTTTGAACAAGCAGAGACAGAATCTACACTCTCGTTAAAAAACCCTATCACATCTCCTGTAGTGACCCAAAAGAAAGTCACAGATGACTGTTGTAGACGTGACCCTATACTGGTCAGAAATGACCAGAAATTCCACGCAATGGAGGAGGAGGCCAAGATAAACAGAGAAAGAAAAGGTGATTTCTTATTCTCTTCATTTTCCATTCTTCCAATGTTGACTTATCAAGAAGTTGAGTCTTTTTTAAAAGTTCAGTGGTGTGAGATTTCTTTTGATCTCTTGAACAGTTGAGGTTATAAAACCCTTAGTGGCAGAAACTGACACCTCAAACAGAGCTACGTTTGTGGTTGGTAACTCCTCCTTACTCGATACTTCACTGGAACGAGAGACACAGGAACCTGAAATTGAACTTCCCACGGAGCCTCGGCCTAATGAAGAATGTCTACAGATACTTGGGAATGCAGAGGTGAGAAAATAAAACAAACTGAAGCTTGCTATCTTTCTTAAGAAAAGGAGCTTTTTTATTAAAGGAAGGAAGGAAGTTATAGCTACTGAGTACCTATAAGTTCTAGGCAGAACGTTGCATGGTTTACAGGTACTGTTCTTATTTGTTTGTTCCCTACAACCTTGTAAGATAGGTGAAATTTTTTCCGTTTTTCAGATGAGAAAGGGTAGACTCCAGGAGGGTTAAGTATGTCCCAAAGTAAAACATCTAGGAAATGGTAAAGCTGGGATCAAGAGCCCAAGATTTACTGAGTCAAGTGTCGGTGCCCTTTGTGCCTTATTACTGTTTATTAAAGGGATGCGCAGCTGCTGTGATCTCACTTGTGTTAAGGCCTAGGAAAGCTTTCACACAGAAATCAACTTCAGAGAAAGAAGAAAGGTTTTGGAGGCTTTGTGTTTGTTTGGTTTGGTTTTTAAAAGTAAGCTTGATGCTCCTGAGGAGGTTTGTTTTCTTTCTGACGTTTGAACAGGATGTCCTGCTGACATTTCGCTCATGCTTTAGTGCGACTCGTGTTCCATCCATACCTGCTTACTCTGGTCCATTCCTAATGTTTATGTGCGTGTGAGTGAGAGGAGATTGTGTTTTTTCTTTATCACTTTCCTCTCCCTCATTCTTATTAACCACTGTACCAGTATCTCAACTGTCAGACTGTACACAGAATTTATAGGGTGGGTCTCAGAATCTTAATTATGGAATTTTTTTACTATGAACGTCACTTGCAAAATTTAGTGTTTTGGCTTAACATTAGTTTTCACATTTTTATAAAGAATTTGTTTTTATTTTGATATTCTTATTTCTCAATCATCTTATTACTCAGATCTCTCCTTTAGAACTTCAAATTCTTTTGCGTTCTTAATGTACTTGTGCTTTAGTTCTGTGGAGAGCACTGTTTGTATTCAGTGGTCTGTTTATTATGAATAGTGTGAGGTAAGGTTCTTCAAGTCTTTTTTTCATTTTCCTCTATCAACCCCCTTTCATTTTTTTTTCCATTTCTTTAGAAAGGTGCAAAATTCCTTAGTGATGCTGAGATCATCCAGTTAGTCAACGCCAAGCATATCCCCGCTTACAAACTGGAAACTCTGATGGAAACCCATGAACGAGGTGTATCTATTCGCCGACAGTTACTTTCCAAAAAACTTTCAGAGCCTTCTTCTCTCCAGTATCTACCTTACAGGGACTATAACTACTCCTTGGTATGTTATTTTCTTGATTTGAGCAGGTTTGCTTTGTAGCTTTAGTTTTCATTTTTTCAGTCCTTCTTGACTCGCCTTTTATATGCACATAGTTTTATAAAATATTTTCCTTTTAACATTTTACTGTAATTTTGTACCCTGCTTATGATATAGGTCATCAAAATTCAAAAATATTTTTCCTGTTATGTTTAGTCATTATTCAAGATTTTAGTATTTTCAAATTTTTTAAAAGTAAAGTTTAAAAATTTTTTAAAGTAAAGTTACTTTAAAAGAGTAAATAAAAAATTTGGTTGAAAAATACACTAAAAGATTAAGTTTGAAGAAAGTTATTAATGACAGGGGCTGGGTGTTTGCTATATAGATTTTCACTTGGTGCCTGACTTTACCTTTTAGGTGATGGGAGCTTGCTGTGAAAACGTTATTGGATATATGCCCATCCCTGTTGGAGTGGCAGGACCTCTGTGCTTGGATGGAAAAGAATTTCAGGTTCCAATGGCAACAACAGAAGGTTGTCTTGTGGCCAGCACTAATAGAGGCTGCAGAGCAATAGGTGTAAGTTGGCATTTATGTATTTGCTTGTTTTAAGGTACACTCTAGGCAGTGAGAAGAAATTTGGGGACAATCAAGGACACCTTTTGGGACAAACAGAACTATTTTCAGGATTAACATGTGCTTTTGTAACATACTTCGCATAGCTTGGTGGAGGTGCCAGCAGCCGAATCCTTGCAGATGGGATGACTCGTGGCCCAGTGGTGCGTCTTCCCCGTGCCTGTGACTCTGCAGAGGTGAAGGCCTGGCTTGAGACACCTGAAGGGTTCACAGTGATGAAGGAGGCGTTCGACAGCACCAGCAGGTGTGTGGGGGCTTGTATGTGCCCCTATGTTTGTTTCAGAGCCAGTGCCATCTTCTAGGGTGGCTAAACATAACTGTTACCATATTGCCTGCTTAAGATGATGTAACAGAATATCAACTTTAAATCCATTCTTTCAAAATGAGTAATATTAATGCTTGGTTGGGATGGGGGCAGCAGGGTGTTGATGCAGATGAATATCTCCATAGAGGTTAATCAGAAAACAATAGTGTGAGCCAGTAAGTTTGTGTGTTGGTTTTACAAGGCTCACTTTGATTAGGCTATTACTTTGCCCTAGATGAGTTTTGACCTAGGATTGCCCTAGGGCAAAACCGCCTGAGAAAACGATTTTCCAAGCGGGATAGAAGTAAATATTAGTATAGTAGATTTACTTTGAATACAGAAAATTAAATTTATAAAGAAGTATAATCAATGCAAATGGTAACCCCAGTATAACCTGCCACTTCAAACTTATGTGCTTGTTTTTATATGGCATTTATTTATGATGAAATGACTTTCTGCAGCCCTCCCTTCTTGCCGCGTGTAAGAACGAGAGTTGAAGTCGCATTGTGATATGATGTTTAATTAAAGAAGAAAATACATTTAATATGTAGTCTCCATGAGCATTCTTTTAGGTGTAAAACAAACCAGCTTAGCTAGACTTTAAGATAACTTCCTTTTTCTTAAAGTAAAAAAGTCTTTGCTTCTGTTTACAGATTTGCACGTCTACAGAAACTTCATGCATGTGTGGCTGGACGCAACCTTTACATCCGTTTCCAGTCCAGGTCGGGTGACGCCATGGGGATGAACATGGTTTCAAAGGTGAGTGTGGATGGGCCGTAACAGAACTCGTGGGACTGACCGTGCCTGGGGGGGCGCACAGGCACTCTTTACTTTATGCCCTCCTGAATTTTGTACCACGGGCACATACTGCTTAGTCAAGGAGTTAATTGATTGAAAGATTTTTATTGACAGGTAAATACTGATACATGTAACTCATGTTCTATACATCAGGCGTTTGTTGATTGGTGGTGTTTGTATTTGATGTATTTAGTTTAGATTTAGCATTGTACATGTTCTGGGTCTACTCAGAAGGGCTGGGAGGAATCTAGGAATTACCGCTTCAAAACTTTGTCCTGTAAACCTGAAAGCTGACCTCTTCTAGAGACTTCAAGACATATGTAAGAAGGCAAGTTCATGTGTGTATAGTTCCTTTATTTTAATTATCTCCTCATAAGAAGATTGTGTATAAGTTACATTTTATGCTATTGATATTTGTTATTTTTCAGATAGAAATTTAAAATGTAAAAGTCAGTTAGGCCAGTTGCGCTTTACTTGTTATAAGGACTACTCAGAAAGAGAGTATAGTGACTAAATACGTATGCTTTAAAAATTTCCAGTAAATAGTATAGCAGTTCCTGAAAAAATTAAAAATAGAATTACTTTGATCCACCATTTCGCTTCTGGGTAGATACCCAAAAGAATTGAAAGCTGGGTCTCAAAAAGATGTCTGTGTAGCCATGTTCGTAGCAGCATTCACAATAGCCGACAGCTAGAAGCAGCCGAGTGTCCATCAACAGATGAATGGATAAAGTGTGGTACATACATGCAGTGGAATGGTATTCAGTCCTTTTTAAAAAAAGGAAATTCTGATACATGCTGAATGTGGATGAGCCTTGAGGTTCACTTATTAAGTGAAATAGTCTGGTCACAGAAAGACAAATACTATATGATTCCCACTTAAGAGTTACCTAGATTAGTTAAATTCATAGGGACAGAAAGAAGGGTGGTTGACAGGGGCTGAGGGGAATGAGGAATTGTTTAATAGGTATATAGTTTCAGTTTTGCAAGATGAAAAGAGTTCTGGAGATTGCTTACACAGCACTGTGAATGTACTTAACACTACTGAACTATACACTTGAAAATAGTTAAGATGGTAAATTCTATGCTATGTGTATTTAACCACAACTAAAAAGATTTTTTTTTAATTGCCAATAAATATGTTTTGGGTTTTTGAAATATGAGTTAACTGAATTAATTTGACTTAATTGGAAGTCATTGGAAGTCTTGTTTATATTTTATGTAAATCCTAATGACTTTCCATTAACAAGATATACTTTAATGTCTGACTTCTCTTTACAAGCTTGGTAACTTGGGCTTTTAGGTAACAATTTAATAACTAGAAGATGGAATTTATTACACAATGATCATGGATGCAGTATTCTCACTGAGTATTTTTTTAAATATTTTCATTATATTCTCATCATCCTATTCATCAATGACTAAAGGACTTAATTTTCATATCTAGAAACATATTAGGAAAATAACATTATTATAGTTATTTAGAAGTGTTAATATCATTAGATACAAATAAAGCCTCTGATTTGTAAATAATTTTGTGTTTTAATATAGTTTTTGTTGTTATATTTTTGCTTTTTTTGGCTAACAGGGTACAGAGAAAGCACTTTCAAAACTTCATGAGTATTTCCCTGAAATGCAAATTCTGGCAGTTAGTGGTAACTACTGTACTGACAAGAAACCTGCTGCTATAAATTGGATAGAGGGAAGAGGAAAGTCTGTTGTTTGTGAAGCTGTCATTCCAGCCAAGGTTGTCAGAGAAGTGAGTGACTTTTATTTTGTTAATCTTTCATAGGATTACAGAATTGGGAAAAGGAGTATTAATTTTCTAAGTAAACTTGAATATATGGGCGTGTTTTGTTAAAGATGCGTTTTATCTTATCTTGCCCGTTTGCCTGTGGGTGGCATTCACAGGAACAAACCTTACTGATATTTCGTATTGAGGACAGGGCTTACCTGGGGCCACATCTACACTCCCTTGTTTTCTGGAGGTACAGAAATTAGATCTGGGTAACCCACTCCTGAATCTTCTAGGGGAAGATGTAAAATGTGCACAACTTTGTTTTCTAGGTATTAAAGACGACTACAGAGGCTATGATTGAGGTCAACATTAATAAAAATCTGGTGGGCTCTGCCATGGCTGGGAGCATCGGTGGCTACAATGCCCACGCAGCAAACATTGTAACTGCCATCTACATTGCCTGTGGACAGGTGAGGGCTCCAGCCTCCAGCTTTCTTGTCTTTTGTTGTTCTAAGTGAGAGAAGTTTTATATTTTTCCTTTCAATTTTTTTCAGGATGCAGCACAGAATGTTGGTAGTTCAAACTGTATTACTTTAATGGAAGCAAGTGGTCCCACAAATGAAGACCTGTATATCAGCTGCACCATGCCATCTATAGAAATAGGAACTGTGGGTGGTGGGACTAATCTGCTCCCTCAGCAAGCCTGTCTGCAGGTGAGACCCATAGGGCACAGACTCTAGTGACCTCAGGCTTAGTTCTGACTCGTTCGGATTCTCTGTGTTTCTACCTGGGACCACGTATCACTCCCCTCTATATCTTAGCCCGTCTTTTCATTCGTTTCCCACCAGCCTAATTCAGTGTGTCCAGGTAAGCATGTTCAGGCACAGGCTTAATAAATTGAGAAGGGAGATTAAGAGAGCAAATGATTGTTCATCTGCTCTGAGTAAGTGCACTGCCAGCCAGGCTTTCACTAGGTTCACTGTGGTGTATCCATTGTCAGTACCAGCTGTCAGATCTTGGAAATGCAGTACTTCCAGTGGAGCCTGGTTCTATTCTAACGCTGTTGTAGTTGCCCTCATTTTAGTTGATTGAGTAGGAAGTTGTTGCTGTGACTTGAAGGGTGAGTCCTGCTGTGTCTGTCCCTGGCTGCAGATGCTAGGCGTTCAAGGAGCGTGCAAAGACAATCCCGGGGAAAACGCCCGGCAGCTGGCTCGGATTGTGTGCGGTACAGTGATGGCTGGGGAACTGTCTCTGATGGCAGCATTGGCAGCAGGACATCTTGTCAGAAGTCACATAATTCACAACAGGTAAGACTTGAAGATTTGTTGAACATTTTCTTCCCTATACTTACAAAATGCAGTAAAACAACCTACTTCTCAGATACAAGTCCCAACTTAAAATTTTGCATTCCTGATATTTTGTCTTTTTCTGCCATAGGTCAAAGATAAATTTACAAGACCTCGAAGGAACTTGCACTAAGAAGACAGCTTGAACAGCCTGACCGTTCAGAACTGAAACATGGGTGTTGGGTTCTAAAGGACTAACATAAAACCTGTGAATTAAAAAGCTCAATGCAGTGTCTTATTGAGGATGACTAGACATGATCAGTGAGACAACTGCTTGGTTTTTGGCTCTTTCAGAAAGTCTGAGGTTCTTCTTTCCATGCAGATCTGAAAACAGTTTACATGCTGTTTACATGCTGTGCTCTTTGGAAAGATCTTAACATGGATATTATGCCTTTATAGCATCACAGGTGGTAATCTACAGCACACTTTTGAAAGAGAATACAGCTGGGAAAAAAGTTTTCTTTTGATGCAATTCATGGCGTTCATGGTGATCAGTGTGATTTTGAACCCTCCTCCTGTCCACATCCCCCCAGCCCCAACCCTGGGATGAAAATGGGTTTTTAAATTATATTGTAGCTGGCAGAACTCATGATTTCACAGTTAATTTATTAAGTCTGGGTGGTAGACCTTTAAAAAATAAGAGCTAAGTTTATTTTTTGTAAACTAATACTTCATTTGGTGCTGGTCTATTTTGATTTTTGGGGAGCTAGCTAACATGATTCTTCAGAAGGGGACCTGCTTTCTTCAAAGGAAGAATTACTCTTATTCCCAAAATACAGAATAATGTGCTAAGCAGTGCTAAATAGTTCTCTTTCAAGAAAACAAATCACTGCATTTCTCTCTGCAGGCTATTTGTTCAGAGAGGCCTCTTGTCTGAATATAAATGTTTGTCTAGATTGGCTATACATATCTTTCAGTATATAAGGCTTTAAGAAAGACTTTTGTGCTCTTTATTAAAGATACAAGAGCTCTTAATGTTGCTTAGACAAAGGTGACTCTGTTTATCAATGACACACAAGCCTGTGACCTCTCTTAGAATTCAGAGGGTGGAAGACACAGGTTTGGAAGAAAATTACCATCTCTCAAAGCCAACGTTAATTTCTTAAAAGACACTTAAATTTATTTAGCTGAAAAATCTAGGTAGTTTTTTGTAAAGAACTGTACCAGATCTGTATATGTTGTAATAAAACTTCTTGTGCTAGGAGTTTATTGAAAGTGTTCAAGAAATAAAGTCAACTGATATACTGGTAAAACACTCTAAGCCTGGGCCAGAGAAGACAGTGTTCTTTAATGTTGTCCAGGAAACCGTGGCTTGCTTGTTGAGTCTAATGAAAGGGAAAGTCAGCTTTCAGAGCCAGTGAAGGTGCCGCGTGAATGGCCATGGAGGGAGTGTCCCTTGTCCTGTGGCCAGGAGGTTGGTGACTGAAACATCCACACAGGGCTCTTTGATGGACCCATAGACGCTTCCTCAGGGGGTCAGCCAAGTTGTTGAATCTTAATTTTTTTTTTAATGTACAACTTTTGTATAAATAATAAAGAACTCCTTATTTTGTATTACATCTAATGCTTCAAGTGTTGGTCTTGGAAAGCTGATGGCTAGAAGACGGACTCTGAGAAATATTCCAGTAAAGCCGTGGTAGCATGGAGAGCCTCGGAGTGATTGTGTCTGCATTATTGTTGGGGAAGATTGACATTTTCTGTTGTATGTAAAGTTTAATGAATGCTTCTGTTGTGACTTTTCAGCCAGTGACAATATTTATCTGAATTTTTCATGGAAGTGGCAGTGAAAAATATTTTGGGTCTTCATTTTCATGACTGTAACCAGTATCTTGCTAAAGTAATGTTTTGTACAATCACTAAATTGTATACATTTTGTTATACTTTTTTCCCTCAGTTCCAGTAAATTATAAAAAGGAAGTTAATACTGCTACGTGTAAGCAGTAACCTGTTTTGTTTGGATTAACCATAGGCCTGCCTGAGACCTGGAAGCTTTTAAAGTCTGGCCAGAGTAGTAACCCTGTAATTCACACTAGGTGTCCCAAGACCTAGGCATCATTCTCCATCATCGTCTCCAGCTATAGCAGGAATGGCAGGCCAGTGTTATACATGCATTAAAACTATCTTCCTTATACTTTAAATAGTTCAGATTCATCATCTCAGCTGGACTGCTTTTGGATATTGGGCGTTTGACGGTTGAGAGGAAGAAGCCATAAAGACTGGGCAGCCAAAACCAAATGGCCATTGCAGGTGTGCACGTGAACTGTATCAGCTGAGAGGACAGCGTAACATAGCTGAGGCTGGCCTCTTCAAAAGCTGATTCCCATTTACTGGTGATTTTTGACTATACTTCTGCCATAGTTTGAGGTGAACAGGTGTATAAGCCACTAAGAACCAAGCCCAGATACTTGAAAATCATTTTGAATTTTTCTCCCCAAAGTGACGTGATCTCACTCGTCTGGTTGGCCCCCTCGAGAGTGGGGCAGGCTAGACAGGAGATGGAAGGAGTTTCATCCCTTCACTGCTCAGTGATTTGATGAGCAGTGAGATGCATGTGGCAGCACAGGAGTTTCCCTCTCATCTTAGGAGAAGATGGAGAATTAAATCCAAAGAGAACATCTCACATTGAAGGGTCCAAGCTCAAACCAGAGGACACAGCACAGCAAAACAATACAAATCTGCTGTGTACAGAAGGTTGAAGTATGAGGAGTAAATTCACTATAGGAATTTTTTTCAAGACCAGTGTTTCTCCAGGTATCTTCTTTCTGTTCTGGACATGACTTGAATTCATTAAGAATGAACTTTGCCCAGTTAGCAAAAATACTAGATAACTTCTACACTGCAAGCCAAAAGAAAACAGTAGGTGATTTAGTTTATAATTGTATTTTAACAGATTCCCTTTTCATTATATGTGTGGAACCCCTCCCCCATCACACACACATACTTTTTGTTCTTTTCCTTCTGAGCAAGCTTGGGAGCTGCTGAGGGAGGTGTGGGTAGTCTTGTGTCAGGATGTGAGGCACTTTCAAACATCTGTTCTCTAAGGCCAGTGGGAGAGAACCTTGTGCAGCCAGCTGGAATCAGGAGGTGGTTCCAGTCTGGGGCTTCTCAAGCTCCACTGCAGCGCGCTCACCTGGGTTCCTGATTCCCTTGGTCTGGGGTGGGGCCAGGACTTCGCAGTTCTCTCTGCTGTTGCTGCTGCTGCTCTAATGGTTCTGGATTTCAGCGTGAAGTGCTTGTTGTTACTGTGAATGAATGGTATTAGAAAATTGTGTTTATTCAGAAGCACACAGCAGACACCCGCGGAGAGGCCAAGTGGCACTTAGTAAGACAATTAGAATTAATCCTATAGAGAGAGAGAACCAACTAGAAAGTATGTTGAGTTTGTGTCTAACCCACTGTCCCCCACCTGTGACCCCCCACCCCCCAAAAAACACCAAAGTTCTCTGCATTTTCAAAGAATGGAATGACTATCCCAGAAAAAGGCATTTTTAGCCATTTATTCACCTTACTGTCCTACCCCTTGGTCTCTGCTCTCTCCCAAAGTGCCAAATAAGACAGCGGGAGGCCAAAGGGGAAGAAAAGCAGGTTAAAGAGGTTTGCGTGTATACCACTCCCCGCTCGCTGTCCTCAACTCACCCACCCTATAGACCCAGAGTGTGACTGCTTTGTATCCATGCTTTAACGTCCCAGGATTGCGGCACTGGAGGCAAGAAGCCGATTCCACAGACCATTCGACTGGTTAATGCTGAAGCCAGATGGCAGAGAGCCTAAAGGTGGGAGGGCCCTGTGCCCGTTGCTAACATAAAGTACACAGGCACCTTCGTGTGTTCTGTCTGTCAAGGCGACTTGGCAAGAAAGCATCAGGAAGTAATCCCAAAGAGAAGGGCTACTGTCATCTGGCCTGTGTTGATTATGGAAATCCTTTGCTTTCCTGTCACTTGAAATTTGAAATGGAAACAGGGTTTAGTGGATGAAATGGGGGGGAGGGGACAGTGAAGGGAGCAATTTTGTCTCAGTCTCCACTGCAAAATCAGCTGGGACTGTATGTTAGAAGCAGTGGACATAATAAAGCAAATCCAGAGTGCTGGTAGCCCTAAATGACGTATGATGGGAGATCCTCACTCCCCAGCTCTCTCCTAGCCCTAAGTTCACAAAGGAGACAAACACAGGTGCCCTACGTCCTTGCCCATTTCACTGTCTGGACCAGAACTATAGCCTCAGGGGCTCTGACAGTAAAACCAAGTTTTGGTGCACTTCCTGCCTCAGTCTCTTCTGATCTAGGGCATGACCTGTGAACAACCTACCTCATTCTTAAAACTTTACTGCTCTTAATAGGAAAGTAAACTCAGGTCTGTGTGAGCAGCCCACTCACCTCTGGCCATGGCTCCTTCAGTAGATGTGGATGCTCTCGCCCACACTGCACAGACCTTAGTAAGTAGCCAAAGCCTGCAGCTGGCTTGCTGGTACAGCCTGGATAATTGAACCATTTAAATGGAAAGCTCTTGAGGAAAGGCCCATCTTTAACTTGCTTTTAGGACGGTGCCTACCCAGGCCCGTAGAATACAAACCTTGAACAACCTTGAGCACTCCATCAGAAAAAAATAAAACTGATGAAAATGTATACAAATAAAAGTTGAAATTTTTTGTTTCCGTATTTCAGTGGTAAATCTTGCCCACATTTTCCCCCAGATGAAAGTCTCTTGAAGACAGGGACCATATCTTTTCTTGTAACCTAGTACAGTACCTGAAATTTAAAGGTCCTCAATGTTGTTGAATGGCTGACAATAAATTATTGTAATTAGGACTTACTCCAAAGAAAAAATAATACGTACAATAGGAAGAGGACGGCAGTGTTGAGGGAGCTGGGAATCCAGAGACCTCCACGTCAGTCGTGGCTCTGCCACTAGCTGTGACACCTTGGGTTATTGGATTCATGTTTCTTTCCCTCAGTTTCCTTATTTGTAAAATGACACAGTTGGATTGTCTGGCTTCTAAGGCCTTACCTGGCTCTACATATTCCATGAAATACACGGAGTTAATAAATTCTCTCCTAATGTATATATACAAGCTAACTGGGCTTATAAGCTGCAGTGTAGCTTATTGGTGAAGTTGATAGCTTAATACAACAGCAATGTCATAGTAGTTACAAAATCCAAGTATGACGGGAAAAGCACATACAATAGAACCAGAGAGGAAGAGTTAAGGGTTGAAGGGGCTGGTATAGTTAAGGTCAGAAATTGGGACCCTGAAGTAGGTTCTGGATGTTGACTGAAGGGAGGAGAGAAAGAAGACCCTTCAAAGGTGAGCATGGATCACTGAGTGACAAGGAGTAAATCCACCTGGTTGGGTTAAGTAATTTGTGGAGAGGACCAAAGGGACTCAGGCTGGTAAGGTAGATGCAGTAAGCCCAAACTCTTGTCTTTTTTTTTTTAAAGCTCTTTATTGGAATTTAATTGCTTTACACTCTTGTGCCAGTTTTTGCTGTACAACAGAGTGACTCAGCTGCATCTACACATATATCCCCATATTCCCTCCCTCCCACAACTCCCTCCCACCCTCCTTATCCTGGGCCTCTAAGTCATCACCCATCATCAAGTTTATCTCCGTTATGCAGCAACATCTCACTAGCTATCTGTTTTACATTTGGTAATGTATACATGTCTATGCTACTCTCTCACTTCATCCCAGCTTCCCCTTCGCCCCCCCTCCCCCAACCCTGTGTCCTCAAGAACGTTCTCTACATCTGAATCTTTACACTTGCCCTGTCACTGAAACATCAGTTTCATTTTTTTAGATTCCATATATATGAGTTAGCATACAGTATTTGTTTTTCTGGCTTACTTCACTCTGTATGACAGACTCTAGGTCTAGCCACCTCATTACATATAGCTCCATTTCATTCTTTTTTATGGCTGAGTATATATGTATATCCATTGTATATATGTGCCATATCTTCTTTATCCATTCATCTGTTGATACGCATTTAGGTTGCTTCCATGTCCTGGCTATTGTAAATAGTGCTGCAGTGAACATCATGGTACGTGTTTCTGTCTGGATTACGGTTTTCTCTGGGTATATGCCCAGTAGTGGGATTGCTGGGTCATATGGTAGTTCCATTTTTAGTTTTTTAAGGAACCTCCAAACTGTTTTCCATAGTGGCTGTACCAACTTACATTCCCACCAACAGTGCAGGAGGGTTCCCTTTTCTCCACACCTTCTCCAGCATTTACTGTTTCTAGATTTTTTGATGATGAAGGCCAAACTCAAACGATACCTTGAACACCAGACTGAAGTCGAGTGTGGACTGTCCTGGAGATGAGGGCACTATTGAAACATTTAGCAAGAAGCATTAGGTATTAAAGTATAACTTGATCAGGAGAAAAGAGAACACTTAGGATACTCTCATCTCTACCCTGATTCTCTAGCTCTGAACACTTCCCCATTCATTTACAAACAAGGCAGTGACTGCTGGGCAGCTTGTTTGACACACTATCACTTCCATTTCTCAAGTTTTAAAAACTATTATTACTGACATTATAATTGTCACTTTCTGACATTAGCATGAGAATTACATGCAAGTAAAAACGACATTAATGGTTGACTTATTCTATATCCAAACAACCAGGCCCCAAGTCCCACTGACTTTTCTTAGATATGTAAAACAATACTGCTCAAAAAAGCCCTTCAATGACCCCCCCTATAGAATGAAGATCAAGCTACTTCGCACAGCATTCAAGGTTTTCCATGAACTGCCTCTGCCTCTCTTTCTAGTTTTCTCCCTTATTGGACATACCCTGTAGGCTAAACCCCTGATAAGCTAAGTGACTCATGGTTTGGCTCAAAACCCCCAAATCTTTGCATTCTTCTTGTCATTATTCCTGTGTCTTATTCAGCTTCATGCCTTCAGCACTCAAAAGACACACGTTTGTGGCTGACCAAATAGGTCCTTACATTTGCACAGTAGAGTTCAGTGCTTTGAATACATTATCACACTCTTCCCCAAACAATCCTGCGATGTAGATGATTTCATATTATTTTATAAAAGAGAAAAATAGATTTAGAGACACTGAAATGACTTGGCAAGATCAAAAGTGTTCAAGTGACAGAGCATTCCCTTTCAGTATGCTGTATACATGGTATCCAGAAACGTGGGGAGAAATTCACTTAGAAGTAACAGAAGAATCTACTGGATATTAGGAATGAAAAGTCAGAAGTCACAAACCACAAATTAAACTGTAGTTTTAAATTTAAGTAATCGGCAGAGTAGAACAGCTTACTTACTAATTTGGTGCTATCGACGTGCATGGAAGTTGGTGAACTTGTTAAAACACAGCAACAGGACTTCCTAGGTGGCGCAGTGGTTAAGAATCCGCCTGACAATGCAGAGGTCACGGGTTCGATCCCAGCTCCAGGAAGATCCCACATGCCACGGAGCAACTAAGCCCGTGTGCCAAAAAAAAAAAAAAAAAACACAGCAACAACCTATTCCCTATCTACCTTTTGAGGACACAACTGAGAACCAAGAATCAAAAAGACGTTCACTCACCTCAGTTGCGGTTAAGTCTACCGTTAATGCACCTTATTGAAATGCTCCTGATCTCAAAGCATATTTCCTCTTAGTTTCAATGCATTTCTAAAAAGCTTGGTTATGACAAACACAATGAAAGGCCAGATGTTCTGTCTGTTGCTGTATCCCCAGTCCTGGAACACTGCACGGCATGTAGTAGCTGCTCAACATTTACTCTGCAACTTGTTTCAGGTGCTGTAGAATTAGTGCTTTCTATCCACATTGCTAAAATGGTCGGATGTTGACTACATCTTGATTTAGCCACCACACAAGGATTCCCTGCTGCTGGGCCCAGCTATCACTTAGGTCTCCCTTGGGCTGAAAAATCCAAGATAAAAACCCTCCCTTGGGCTTCTCTGTGGTGATGTTTCATACTTCTAAACTAGAAGACAGGAAGGCAGTTAAGGCACCAAATGATGGCCAAACTTAACCTTTAAGACAAAATTTACAGATCTGGTGGGGTTCTCAGACACATGGGTATTGTAGTTTTGTGAAGCCAATACTCAAGTGTGTGATGTTAAGACCCCTACCTCCAAAGTTCTAGTCTTCAAGCATGTCAGCTCTTCCTATTCTGTCAAACACTACATTCTATACATCAAATACATAAGTAGCAGAGTCTAACAGAGAGAAAAGACTTGAGAGTCACTCAGTAGGCTTGGAACCCTGGCCCGTTTCCTTATCTTTACCATATGGTGGTACCACCAACTACCACCACCACCAACCATCACCACTGCCACCCAGCATGTTGTAAGGGGAGAAGTTAGATAAAACGCAGGCAAGGTGTGTGGTACACGTAACGGAGACATCCTCATTTAGCACCTCAACAATCCTAAAGCCTGGGTGATGGGAAAATCCTAGTTGGGCATCTTTTAGTAACCTCAAAGATCTTTAAGATTTATTCCAGCACTGAACTCAAAGAATTCTTTGGAGGAGAACAAAGAGGCCAAAAAAAGTAGTTTCACTTTATATTTGTTTAACGCTATTCAAAGTATACAGACATAGAGGGTTCACAAAAAATTTTTTTAATGGAAAGACAATGCACATGCCAACAGTATGAGTCCTCTGGTGATCTAGTTCCAACAATGACAAGAAAACCTGGAAGACACTATAAAAACAATTCAATTGGAGATAGCTAGTTAGAACCACACCTTATTAACAGGTTATATTCCAAAGTCAAGCCTAAGGCAAAAGCTGCAGGAAGTTAAAACTGCTCTTGAAAAACTTCTTAAAAGCGTGCCATGAGGACAATACAG
Organism: Hippopotamus amphibius kiboko; assembly: GCF_030028045.1. Lineage (NCBI taxonomy): Eukaryota > Metazoa > Chordata > Mammalia > Artiodactyla > Hippopotamidae > Hippopotamus > Hippopotamus amphibius. Next base: position 217,436,088 of record NC_080186.1, on the reverse strand, counting down.
ATTTCTCTGTCAATAAACCCAACACAACAGCCAGACTGTCTCTCCAGCATCCCATGAGATTAAGCAGTTGGCTTGTTTCTCAAGTCATATTGTTTGGATGGTATGTCTCTTTGAACACCAGGAGAGATATATGCTCAGTGCCTTTCAACGTGGAGGAAACCAACGACCGAGTGGACTGCAGATCTGCACTTCTCACGGTGGTTCTAGGATGTAAATTCCCTGAGTGTAACAAGTGGAGCTGGCCATATTATTTAAATAAATGAGGGATGATTTATTTACGGTTAAATGCATATAGCTAAATTTTATGTGTGTATGACCGGCACTGTGCTTTTCATTTTAGAAACACCCAGCTGCATGTGGCTTCACTCTCTAGCAACTGAAAAAAAAACTTTTGGACCAGGGTCCATAGTAAAAAATAAAATTAAAAAAAAAAATCATTTAAAATTGTAACATACATACACATATATATGTAAAAAAACTCACAAAAATTTACCTTTATTACATCCTATGTATTTGATGTATTCCAGTCTGTTCTATTTTGTTAAAATTTTTTTAGGTCACAACTCAGTAGTTATCTTGATGCCCAACTGGGTTACAACCTATAGTTTGAAGAACACTGAACTGGAGTATCGCAAGCTTTCAACTACTCAATTACGTAGGGCAGTACCTGGGGGTTAAGAAAAACAATCAAGCAAGTACATTTGTCCATAATATTTTAATACTTTTCCACTTTTAAATACTGGTTTTAATTTTGTGATTGTAACATGGAAGATCCAACTTTATTATTTTTTTAAAAACATCATCAGGATCATAAAGCTATTTAGAATAGTTACACTCTACACACTCCCAAGGTACTTTAAAATGATTATGTTTTGAGCTTGTAGATGAACAATGACAATAATCCAAATACATCGTCTGTACAACTTGGATCAAATACTGGTGAAAGTGTTTAATTGGACAAACAACTGATAAGCTTAAAGATAACCAGCACAATTCCACAAGAGAACCAGCTCGGCCCAACTAAAATTTTCTCAATAGCAATTGACACTGATGTTGTAGAGGAGTACAAATTAGTTGATGAAACTGAACAAATGGGAACCCCATCCCTCCTTTTCCTTCTTTTGTATTCTTACATCCCTCCCAGTCATCCTCCTTTTTGGTCTGGCTACCCCCGTGGCGAACCCAAATCAACAGCTGCTATGATCACCTTTCACCTCAAAATCAGGAGCCCTGACTTCTAAGCAAAGCACTGTGCTCTCATGAACTGTACAGTGGGCACTCAGGGACAAAACCCCTCATTACCAATATCTTTCATGTTTCTATCACAGTACAAAAGAGTAACTGAGTAGAAAAGAGAGTAAAGTGATAATTATTTTTTTGCCTGGGGAAGAGAAGTAGGAAATAACTGCGGATGAGAAAACTCAGGTATATTCAGTATGTAGGAATTAGCCATATGGAAATAATTCTAGAGGGTCTGAATGCTGTCTAAAAGGCTAGTACCTCTCCAAATTCTGATCTCTTTTAAACTCCTTTCATGTTCCCCAACTCATTTCTAAACCTGGTTGGGCAGGATTAACCCGAGTGAAGTACCAGTGCAATTCTCTGAAAGTAAAATGTATCTTTTTCTTTTCTTTTTTTTAATACAAATATTTTCACTGTAATCATTTTATTTACAGAATAAATTGCAAAAGTATATCACTAACATTTAGTGCAAATGCAGCTAATGTAGATTTAGACACTGCTCTGTAAACTTTCCATACCTTTGTAAAATAAAATTATCCAATTTAGTCATGATAATTACCAGAAATGGCAAACAGAGAAACATTTATAATAGGCATAGAGAATTTTTTTTGAAGATTCCCATCAGTGGCTATCTGAATGAACCTTCCCTCCCCAATCCTCCCATACTCCCATCCCAGTCCCACAACTGATTGTAAAATAAAATACACATCTGAGGTATAAACTTTTCTTTTTTAAACATCACAATATAAAATGTTAACTGGTGATGTAGTAAACTGATAAGATAATTTGTCTTATTTGCCTTAACTAGCATTACCACCATATAGGCACTTTTCCACGTAGTCAAATTATGAACAGCATTTTTCTGTAATAAGGCATATTCCATGCACATCATTTAGAGAAAGGTAAATTAAAAAATAGAAAAGATCTATGGAGCATGAAATTTGCGTGCATGTAATGCAAGCATATGTTTTATATGTATTTTTCTCTCTGTACAGAATAATAAATACCACTATATCTGATGCAAGTAATTCACTTCCAGGATTGTGTATTAAGTGATCAGACTAATCCCATCATTAAATTATCACCTTGCATTTATCACTAAGACTCCATTACCATGTATGAAATATATACAGGACATGTTCCACATGACGTGACTTTCTGCTTTACAAAATGGGTCTGGTTTCTGTGTTTCTACAGAGATGAACAAGTCAGCAAAGCATCTACAAAATGCCTCTGATTTATGTAAGCACATTTGTGTACAAACACAATGAAGATTCTGAAGTGGGCAGTCATTTCTACTTCAATGAGTACCATTCTCTGCCTCAACTCCATGTATCAAGGTTTTTCAAAGGGGCCTAAAACTGAAAAGGTATTTTACATTTAACTTCTTACAGCAACTAAAGAAAGAACTTCAGTTTGAATCACATGGACTTCTTTACTGCCCCGCTGAAGTTTCTGATCAAGAGGCAAACAGCAGCGCTGCCCACATTTTCTATGCGTATCTCGCAACATGTCTTTTAAACTGACCCAAATTAGAACTAACAAACATACATGTTACTGAATACTAAAAATATTGAATCACATGTCAAACGCAAACAGCGAGATTTGCTGGAACAAGTGATACTGTATATCCTCTCACAAATTTCAGGAAAACATGAGCTCATTTTACTCTGACCGCTTTACCAGAAAGTAGTTTATAGCTCTTACAAGGCTGTACAGATGTCTCTGTTCGGAGGCAGGCAGAACCAACTTGGGAAGTACCAAATTGTGTTTGTAACAAACTGAAAAGAATCTGTAGCGCACAGTACACAACTAAAAATACAATAGAAATATAAAGATATCTGGAGGAAAAAAATACAGCTTTTCACTCTTTCTCCATCAGAACCAAGGTTCTTCATGGGAGTAAGACTACAGAAAAGGCGAAATCACAGGTTATTGACAGCCCTCGGTTATTAAGAGACACGTTACATGACAACATGAATTATTATAGAAATCAGCAGCAATGAATTCTATGATTATACAAAGCAAAAAAGTCAAAAAATTTTGGACACAGATTTGACTGTAGGCCTAAAAAAAGAACCCCATCCAGATATTTCGTGCACAGAAAGCACATGCCCCATGTGCGTCCAACTTTTGTGCTTTTCTTTTGTGCACAAAACCTGATACAACTGAGGATCTTAGGCCGAACAACAGTAAATTAAAAATTCTGAAAAAGTTTCCAAAAATTAAAGCATCAATACCTAGTTGTGATTCAAAGTGGGTTTGTTTTCTCTGCTAGGAGCAAGCAAATAAAAATATAGCCATATACATGTAATTTCACATGTATTTATAGTTATATGCTGAGCAGGGAGATCTAGCAGAAGACAGCTAGTGTTAAGATGTTCAGCTTTGCTACTGCAGTATTTCTTCACTTTTGTACACAAGGCCAAGGTGTTGGGCCATAGACAAGGCTATAGATCCTATGTTCCAGCGTTGAGCATTCAATTTTGTTTTTTACTTTTTTTTCCTCCAACATGGAATGTCATACAGCCTTGCTTCAGTCACTGTAGGAAAGAAAATGACAAGTAAACATTCAGCACTATATTATTACTAACAGCTGCAGGACTACCAGAACAGACTCCTCCTACCTTCTGAACTCACGGAATGTACAGAATCCCTATTAAAGTTTATATTTTAAGGACTTTTCACCTTTAAGGATAGAAAATTATTAACTTTACATATTTAAAACTTATCAGGAAGGAATAGAAGGTATAAGAAACCTTTTGAAAGATATAAAAAATTAAAAAGGGCCACGTGCTACGGGAAGCAAAGAGGGAACCAAGTAGAGGTCTCTGGATCTGTACCCCACAAACTGGAATTTCCTTATTAGTGTAATAAAAACTATGCTATACAATATCATTTATTAAGAACTTTAAAAATTTACTTAGGCTGTGGGAAAGAGGTCTACGTTATCTTAAGAAATACTTTGTCAAATAAGTTTTAGAGTTTTGACTGAGTTTTAAGTATCTTTGGGCCTCATTAATTCTTCATGGTATTTCTCTAAAGATGATACTATTGAAGGTTACTATTTCTTCATCACCAAAATTAAGAACGTTAGCTTTCCTAAGGTTTCAATGCTAGGATCCACTTCATACATACATCTTCCAAAATTATTATAAAACAAATAATACGTTTAGGTAAATGAAGATTTACTTTAGATAAATGAAAATTTGGTTCTCTGTCAGAAAGAAACTCAATTTGGACTCAAAGGCCAGAGCTAAGTTTTGGCCAGTGAGTCTTTTCCGCTCTATCTTTACACGTCCACAAACAATGCTACCACCTCCTTCCCCTAAGATGAATTCTTTTGCAAGGATTTCAGCTCCTTCCCTCTAGGTCCACAAAAGAAGAATGTGTACACTTGTGGGAGCACACACAGTCAGTCAATAAAACAATGCCCCAAATCCAACAGTTTAGAGGCAAATGCTATGAATATGTTAGCATGTATTTTGCAAATATTTTCAAAATTATTCTTTTCGTCGTTGAGAGCATGTTCTATTACATAACTGCATTCTGACTTCTTTTGCTTAATATACAGTTATATTTTCTGCCCTTCTATGCAAGGCTGAAGGCAGAGGTGAAGAAGAGGGAAAACAGATATAGCTGCAAACTTGGTCTTGCTTCAAGCAAAGAGCAATTCTTTAGAAATCTTAAGGCTGGGGGAAGAGACACCCAGCTAAAGTAAGGTGACAAGCCTGCTGCCATCATGTGGCATCAGACATTTGGTGTATGTGATAAATACAATGCAGTGACAGAATCACTAAGAAATTATGTGTCCAGATCGAGCCATAACAATTCTGAAGTACGACAGATTCTAAAAATAGTGCATTTAGGCAGTGCACTTATGCTTTAAGAGAATCCCTCAAAGGTCAGGCTTTGTCCCAAACGCTAACCACTCAGAGAAGTAAGACCAGAACTTGTTTAACATTTTCATTTAACTTGTTTTCCTGGGAAAAGCTACATATCTGGGAAATCAATGCAATAACCCTTGTGTTAGTGTCTGAAAATAAATTTAGCCTTTGAGTTTTTTTTTTTTAAAGAAATAACACACTATAAACAGTATCAGGAACCAGACTTAATTAAAAGTATAAGTCACTACAGCTGACCCTTGAACAACATGGGTTTGAACTGCGCAAATCCAACTATATGCAAATTCTTTTCAGTACTACACAATCTGGGGTTGGTTGAATCCTAGGATGCAGAGGCACCTAGGCTGTGGAGGGCAGACTGTATATCATACTCGATTTTCATCTGTGCAGAGGGCCAGTGTCCCTAACCCCCATGATGCTTATGGGTCAACTATATATGGTTATTAACTGTATTATTTTTATCTAAAGAATCTGATTCAAGAATATAAATTTCTCAGCCAATGATTTAACGTGAGCATGAGAGGATGTTCATGTATACTTACTGCGTGTGAATTATACTTCGGTAATATCTATTACAAATTTAAATATTAACACTCAGAGAGTTTCATAGAAATAGAATTATACAAATGGTTCTCAAATGGATGAAAAGATGCTCAAACACATTTGTAAAAACAAGAGGACCACAATTTTTTTTTTGGCCATTCCATGTGGCTTGTGGAATCTCAGTTCCCTGACCAGGGACTGATCATAGGCCAGGGCAGTGAAAGCCCTTAGAATCCTAACCACTACGCCACCAGGGAACTCCCAACAGGGCTACAATTTAAGCTACACTAGGAGAGTATTTTCCCCCTATTAAGTTGGAAAAAATCAGAAAGTTTTATTTCATACACTGTGTATGAGAGGGACAGAGAAACAAGCACTCCCAACACGTTCCTGCTGGTGAGATGGTAAATTAACATGACCTCCACAGAGGGCAATATCTAAATTACAAATGCATAAGCCCCCCAGAAGTGCCAGCAGTGTCACATCTAGAAAATTACCCACATACAAAATGACATTTGGATATGACTGCAATACTGTGTGCTCAAGCAAAAATTAGAAACAACTTTAACATCTACAAATGGAGAATTGGTTAGATAAATTATGTACATGCATACAATGGGGTTCTACAGAGCCATAAAAAAGAATAAAGCAGCTCTGCACCAATATGGAAAGACCTTCAAGATAAAGCATATGAAGAAGCAAGATGCAGAACCCTGTGGATAGTATGCGACCTTTTATCAATAACAATAAAAGTGTTACATGTGGGAGGAGTATAATGGTATTTGCTTACTCAGGTGAAAATAAAACATCTCTGGAAAAACACAAGAAACCACTAACAGTAGCGACACACTTTTGTATGTATATGTGTGTATGTCTGGGGGTGGGGGGTGGGGGGGTGCAAAACTGGATGATCAGGGGACAGGGGATAAATTTTACTGTGTATCTTTTCATATTTTTAACTTCTGAACCATGTTAACATATCACATATTTAAAAAAAAAAAGTAAAGATTTCAGCTCCTTGCACAAAGATATTCAGTGGGGCATTGACGGTAAAAATATGGAACCAACCAGACATTAACATGGGACAGCAGTTAATAAATTCTGCAACATTTATACAACAGGTGTTAAAAGAATGAGATGGTTTTATGTGTCTCATGTCTTTATATGGACTAATAGTCAATATATATTAAATAGAAAAAGCAAACTGCAAGACAATGCTTTGAAAAAAAAAGTCAAAGATATATGTCAATACATACATACAAGTCTGGAAGAATATACAACAAACCTAACAGTAATTTCTAGGAAGGGAGAAATATAGGGAATTTGTACTTCTGAAATGTTATAGTCCTATAATATTGAAATTTCCTTTAATTAAGCAGATATTATCTAACATAAGCAGAAAAAAATGAAAAATTAAGTTTTTAAAAGGCTATGAAAACTACAGTTCTTCACATCTAGGAGCATGATGTAACATAGAAACTACTCTCAACAATTAACTAACTTGTAACATCTGCAGAGCCATATTAGTCAAATAAAGTTTAAAAAAAAAAAAAGGATAACATATTTTTCAGTACCTGTTAATACTAGAACAAAATAGGTTTTCCTGCAGTTTTTTCTTGTACGTAGGAAGTAAAACGTTTTAGAAACTTTGGATATTCTCTCTTTGCCACTGCCCTTAACACTGAGGCTGGTGCCCATCCTCCAGGGTTTACTGTGAGATAAAGGAAAATGAAAAGTGTTAAGATAAGTTCTCCAAATACTCGTAAAGCACTCATTTTGTTCCTTTGCTTTTAAAAAATTCCTCACATTGAAACAGCATCTCTTAAAAGTCTTGACCACTCAGTCCTTAGTACCGTACTAACCACCAGATGAGAACAGATAACAAATAAGAAAGCATTTATTACTATTCTAAAATGTTCTCAGTTCCCTAAATTATATGCAAATATTAGTATAGCAACACTTCATGTTACTTAAGGCAGATTTATTCATTAAACTACTATAATCAAATAGTAACTTGCTCAGGCATATGTGTCTCTTTAAACATACTAGCAAGTGATGGCCTGTGTAAAGAAGGTCTGAAGACTTGATTAGAGGGACTCCAGTAACTACTGCAGGTAGCAAATGGATGTAGTGAGGAACCACAACGAGTGATGAACAAGGCTGTCCAGCAGTAGGCCAATGTGAAAAAGTCACTAGCAACTAAGCAAGGACCATGGAGCAAAAAGATTCAGAAAACCAAAAAGGCTGAGAACAAAAAAAAAGAACTGTTCACCTGAAACTAACAATATTTTACATCAACTATTATTTCCATTAAAAACAAAAAACTACACACCAAAACCAAAATTATAATGTAGAAAGGAGGAAGAAAACAATTTCCAGTAATCCAACTAAGCAACAATTCACTATTGACATTTTGTTATATTTCTTTCCAACTTTTCATACAGAGATTCTTTTCTTCTTTTGAAAATTATTCAAATGGTATTTTATATGCTTTTTCTCACCCCACTTAACATTATGTTGTAAACACTTTTCTAAGTCACTAAATGGTTTTTAAAAATTTGGAAAAAAAAGTGGTGTTAATTTCCTTTCTCACTGTTGCTTATATTCCTAATTACACATATATTCTATTAGGCAAATATCTAATAAAACGGTTCTTAAAACCAATAATATGTAACAGTCATCTGAAGACGAAGTTTAAAAATTTACCTATCCAGCCCCAGCTTCAGAAATTCTGATACAGTAGTTATTCAGTCATGTATATTTTGAAAGATTCCTGATAATTTTGATACACATCGCTCCAAATTAAAAATTACTAAATCTAAAGGATAAAAACTAAAAAGACATTTGTAAATGGTATTTGTCCAAACTGTCAGTTATCATGTAGATCATAAAAACATCTGTATTACCAAGTGGCAAAAACAAAATACATACCATTAGCTACATACGTAATCTTGCATAGAATGTTGTCCCTGCTAATCTCCTGGTTTCCCTCTGGTGGGCTTACCAAAGTTTGACAAATCATAGCAATATTTATTTTGGCACGGACACATCGATTGTTTAGCTGCCAAAACAAAAAATAAAAACAAAACATCAGTGTAGTAGGTATCCAGTATCTTGTAACCTCTTCTGGTCTAATTCCACATTAAGTTAACCAAAACCATAACTCATCAACATCTCCAACAAAATCTTAAAAGCACCAATAAAGAATACATGTCAAGCTGATATGACACCGGGAATGGTTTTCCCCCCTCTTAAGTAGTAAAAGGAGCTAAACCGAGGTAGAAACCAGAGGTTTTGCCAGTAGTTGATCATGGCTTGAGAGGCAACTGTGAGAAGTAGCCTACCTATATGACCCATTCAGCTGTCTCATGTGACCTCAGGAGGAAAGGAAAACAGCCCTGCTGGGTGTTCATGGCCATGACTGTTGCCCTCAGATAACACAATGGCTATACTCTTCCAAGAAGCCAACTTTAATAAAAAAAAATTTAAGAAGCACTTTCAAATCAATTCTCTCTGTATGTGTGGTGTGTTTATCACTTCTGCCCTGTGATGTATAGTCAGCTTTACATTGTACAATTAGACACATTTATACAGTGTACTTACAGGAGCACTGTTGTGATCCACAGAAAAATTACAAACTATCCAAGTTTCCGGGTCATTTTCAGTCAAGGCTGGTATCTTTCGAATGGCAGAAAGATATAATACATCCCGCTGGGAAGCAGGCCACACTCTCTGCGGAAGAAGTACAAATCTTTTGAAAATTTTAACTACTTTTTGTTTGGCCGCACCGTGCAGCATGCGGGATCTTGGTTCCCTGACCAGGGATAGAACCCACTCCCCCCTGCAGTGGAAGCACAGAATCTTAAACCACTGGACCGCCAGGGAAGTCCCAAAAATTCGAACTACTTTTTATTCATATATAATATGGAACTAACAAAGAAACAAATGTACAACTAATAAATGCCTTAGTTTAAGGTAACATCTGTCAAATTTTAAATGGAAAACACCCACCACAGGATTGATTACAAACACTGAGTTAATGGCTTTGCAGAACATACCAAAGGAATAATGTTCTGCTATTTTTTCTTTTTAAATTTGCTAATATATACGTAACATAAAATGCCATAATTAATATTTAAGTGTACAATTCAGTGGCCTTAACTATATTCACAATGTTAAGTAAATACCACCAGTATCTAGTTCTAAATGTCATCTCTCCCAACAGAAACTCTGTACCCATTAAGCAATCACTCCCCATTAGCCCTCCCACAGCCATTAGTCCACTTTTACTTAAGTACAGTATTTGAACCTCTGTTTCAACTGTTCAGAGCAAAGAATTTAAAAGCAAAGATTTTAGGGAAAGAAGATGTTCCTTTGATATCATAATCGTATTTGAAGAATTCTGAAAGCAGCAAGATTGAATCTTCCAACTTCATGGTATGCAAGAAAAAACATACGGTTGGAGTGATGTGGAACCTAGGTCTCTGAAAACTGGGACTATGTACTTTTAAACAAGAGAAAATATGCACAGAGTCTTTCCCAATTGCTGAATTTAATAAACAGCCAACAACTCAGTGTCAATATAACACAAATCATTTGCAAAGTGAAATGGTTCATCTTTTAAAGATACAAAATTTCATGAAGTTGATGAAAGCACTGCTGGGCATATATATGGAAGCCAATAATAAACGAAAATGTGGCCATATTAGAACTAATGGATGCAAGTCCACAAGGATGATGATAAGACAGAAATTTAAAGGGTGAGAATGACAAATATCAAGAGATGAGCAGCCCTCTAAGACCATATTATACAAGAAGCCAAATTTTTTTAAAGAGAAAGATGTTGTATAGTTATTGGATTTTGTTGGAAAAATTATGCCAGGACAATTCATCTATTCAAATAATTACAATTGTAACTTAAATTCTGTTACATATAAAATACATTTTAGTAATTTTTAGTTTTATTTTCCCAGAAATAATCCTAATATACCTATATAGGCCTCCCCTCCATCTACTATTTACCAAGTTAAATACTTTCAGCAGACCATTTTCCAGGATCAGTTATCTTCAGAGAATAAGAGTCTTCTGATTCTAAATGATTCGTCACTTATTTTCACTGCAAATTACAGGGTGACTAAAATTTTAAAGTCTACTAAATTTCAGACTTCACTTTAGACCCCCCTAAATTAGTAGGCTGAAACAGAATCTTCATTGTTACACATTTCTTGAGTAGCTGTCACATTTCTAAAACAAATAGGTCATAGTCATTTAATAAAAGATACCTCAGATGACAAGACTGAACTCAAGAAATACATAGCAAACCTGAAATATTTTCAAATATTCAGCTCAATTAAAAATTATTTTAAAAAAGAAAAATGTAAGTACTTACCGAATTATCATGTTTCTTATATAACATATGATATTGCTTTTGGTGGATCTCTCCAAAATTTTAATTTATTTTATTATTGTTTATTCAATATAATATTTGGCAATTTTCAGAAAGCAAACAGAAGCAGAATAAGGTAAGAGAAATATTCTATAATTTAAATATCTAGATCAACAGAGGAAGAACTGAAGTAAAAGGGAACCAATTTAAATGACAATGCTTCTTTGTGCTCTCATGTATGACCAACCTCTCAATAGCTGATGCTCAGCAATTTTCTCTTGACGTCAGATAACTCACTTAGATCACCTTCACTTCTGAGTCTTAACAGAGACTAATAACATAATTTTCATCTCCCTATTATTGTCACAGGAAACTGATTCACTTTCATATTTGGTAACTCAATTATCTCCTCTAGAGACTAGATGCTAGAAAAACATTTAAATGGATTTCAGTACTTTCCTTTCCAGACTTAGAGTGTGCATAATTAACTGTACATCTTTATCAAACACACTGTTTCTGGATATTTCTCAGATTCTTCTTTGCACCCATTTCTGCTTTAAATGAAATGATATACCTTTCAAATACACGAAATTAATGAATTATTAACTGTCTTTGAATCTTTGTGACACTTAGTTTCCTGCCAAATTTTACTTTAGAGAATTTATATGTCTCTGTTCGAACTACGCTGGAATCCTTTTGGGATTAAAAGATATTTACCTTGTGCGTTTGATAAATGATGATTGCATTATCAGCTAATGTTTCCACCACATGAAAGTTTTCTATAGTTGCTGCAATGAAGAGAAAATGTCAGTAGTCAAAAAGATATATTATCTTTTTCTAGAATGTGATTAATTCACTTATATTGAAAGTCAATTACAATGGACATTACAGTAAAATGAACAGGATCCTGCCCTACCTAGGCTAAGTTTAAATGGAAAGCAGTTAGTATTTGGTATCAGGGCTATAGATGGTGGCTGAGACCTAAGCACCAGGAAATCTCATTTTCTTGAGCTCAGGATCTAGCTTCCATTGCAAGAAAGCAATTCTAATCGCCACTTCATTACTAGGGCACAAATTACTCCCTAACACTATGGCCCCTCCCCTTCCTATAATCCTTAATTTATTTAACCTGAACAAGCTGTTCTGTTTAGGTTTAGGTGACAATGTTTGTGAAGAGTGTCAAACTGCCATGGATAAACATGTGGTCCCAAAGTACCCATATTTATAAAATTTGATGACTGAGGGCAACACATACACACACCCACCCACACACCCACCCACCCACCCACCCAATAACGCTAAACAAACCACAGCAGGATTCATCTACAATTTATCATGGAAACAAAACAATCTAGGAAAAGAAAAGATGATAAAACAGAAACATTTTATTTTAGTCCTGGCTTTTCCATTAACTAGTTCTGTGGTCTTTGACAAGTCACTTGAGCGATCTGAATTTTACTTTATTACCTACCTGTCACACAGGGTTACTGAGGTAGTGGATCAAATGCTATAATTTACTGAGAAGCATTTTGTACAGTGAAAAGCTTTATTTAAATGTAAGGTATTATCAGTCCCCTATATGATTCTCCATTTCTATACTGACTTTGTACACTATAGATCAGATGTAGAAAACCAGGTTAGATTTGGTATTAAATTCAAAATAATAATTTTATCAAAATATATTAACAATGGCAGCTTACTTTCCCAATCATTGCGAACATCAACATTCCAGAAGTAATTGCAGACCTCATGTCCTGTAACACCTTTAACTGCATGGGTAGCTTTCAAAGGATCCAGAACAATCCCGTTTTCTTCTACTTCTCTTCTGTATACCTAGAGGATATATTTTAAAACATGTTTAAAAAAAAAAAAAAACTCTGAAAGTACAAATTTGAAAACATGTTTTAAAATTTAGCTGCTTTTTAGAATTTTATGTATGAAAATACACTTATGGAACATAAATATTCTGCCAAAAGAAAGTTTAAAATTTCAAATTATTAACACACAAAAATATTTAAAACTACAAATCCAAGATAAACACCAACTCTGAAAAATAGGCATATGTGATGAATGACTAAATTACTGTGAATTGTTGAAAAAGTAAATATATCAATTTAAATTAGGCATTATTTACTGAACATTCTCAAAGACCATTCAACATGGCTAAGAAGGCCAGATAAAGCTGGTTAGAACATAATCTCCTTAGGGATACTGATTTAAGGTAGTTCTGTTCAAGTCTGTATCCCCAGCATCTAGAATAGTATCTGAAACACAGTAGGCACTCAATTATTTGTTGAACTCATGATGGAAAGCTAAAATTGCATAAAGATCAATGATATCTTGCTTTTAAATACTGAGGTTGCATACCTAAAGGTCTATCTTGCTTTAAATATTGAGACTATATACATAAACTGCTGAACATAATTAATTACTTCAAAATTATAGATGGTTTCCTACTTTAGACAGCTCTGTAATAAGTTCTTTTGAAAAATGAATAAACATATGTTATCACAGCTCTCAATTTATGGAGTGCCTACGGGGCCAGACACTGTTAGGCATTTCACATAATTTCTCTTTTACAATCTCTCTCTCCAAAGTACCTTTCCTTACATACTTATTTATTCTTGTTACTAGGATTGTTATTTTCCCAGTCACTGAAACTGGAAACTCTACACTTTTGATTCCTTCCCTCACATTTCATACAGCTATTAAGCTTATTACTAATCTTCTATAAGACATCCAAAAGCTTGACTTTTCTACTACTGGATACCTTTTTTAGGTAGGTTTTCATCACCTCCTACCTGACTCAAGTGGTTTTCTTGGTCTCTAGTTTCACCCCATCAGCCTACTCCTCCAAAAATGTTACTTTGTGTACAATGGCTAGCCTACTGCTACAGACAACAGAAAATTCTGTTTAGTGGGTTATTTTATACTCCCCATAATTCAGTCCCAATTTCTCTCTCTCTAGTGTTGTAGGAACATGTTTTCTCTACCACTCACTCCACGTGGAGGACCTTCACCTAAACTATCGCTTCATCTAAGCTATCTCAACTATCTAAACTATCGCTTCACCTAAACTATCGCTTCACCCTTTCACTTCCTTCTCCCTGGGGGGAAAGAGGGACATTTGAATGGTGAGCACAGGAGGAGGACTAGAGGGGCTTGGCTCAACCCCTTCTCCTGTGGACAGGATGTATGCTGGTCTGCTTTTGGGGCTTGCTCTTGTGGGGGAAGGCCCGTGACTAGCCAGCTATGTCAGAAATACTGTGTTTAATTCTGGGGTAACAAATTAGCAAGACCTCAGGGCAGCTGGTCTTCATGTTCTCCAATCAGCTTAACAGAATTACAACTAAAATCCTGGCATCTCATTTGCCTGTTTCCTCTATCTTCTTCCTTAATTTGTTTCCTATTCAGGAGGAGAGGAAATTCCAACATCTAACACTGTGTCTCATTTGCTAGAATAATTCTGGCCAAAAGTCTATACAACACTCCTGAATACAAAATTTGCTTTCAAGTTTTTGCTCATATTTCTTTTATAAAATGCCCTCACCTCTCCTTTGTCATAATCTTGTTTCCATTTCTAGATATAGTTCAAACGCTCCTCAATGTAAAACAATCTGTCTCAAATCAGAGATCTCTTTCTTTTCCAGCTTTTCTCCACTGTTCACCTGTACTTGTCATTCACTGTTATCCCATGGAGCTAAGTAACTGTCTCTTTTAAATGCCAATATCCTCTTTCTCCAACCAAAGTTTCAGCTTGGAAGGAGTCTTATTAAACATCTATTTATCTTTAGCACAGTGCCTTGGGCATGAGGTAATCCAAAATTCAATGCTGCTGCTCCTTTTTAACCCAGCTCTCAATCTCTTGTTTCTTGCTCTGTCTTTTGTGTTTAGGGATGTGAGCAAGATTAGCTAACTAATGTTCAAATAGCAAAAAAAGATGCAGTGAGAGAAAGAACAAGAAGTGAGGTACAGACCTAAGAGGGAAAAAAGTGACATCTGGGCACAACATTTAGTATATTAAAAAAGAGCCATCAGCAAATTGTGACCTATTCACATAGAAACCCCCAAACTATTTTCTCCATGGCATAAGCAAAACAGAATGATCCGTGCACAGATTTATATTATAATCATAAAGAAATTATGTAAAAGCTAAACCAGGGAAGCAAAAGGACATTTTATTTCTCAATATTTAGTGTTTCTTTGATCTTATATAATAATTTACTTAAAAGAAATTTCTAAATGCTCTCTTACTTATATCACTAGTAATATAGTAGGATTGCAACAGGGTTGCAATTAGCAATCTACAACACCACGCTGGGAATTACCTTCATTTCTCCTTCTTCTACAACCAACTGCCAATTGGCATCTCCACCTACATCTTGTAATGAATAAGTCATGTGGTTCTGCACCATCTCTTCAACCTCAAAAAGAAAAATAGAGCCATAAGAATCAACGTCCAGTTAATAGCTATGTCACAAGCTCTAAAACAGAATGGTATTCAGTTTACTTCAATTCAGAAATGATGTTCTTAGAAAGCTAAGCAACCAAATGTACAAAGGTTAGTAGGTTTTATACAGTGTTGAAGAGTTTTAGTCCACATTCCAGATAGCATATCCAGGTTAATGACAGGAAGGAGAAATTTAGGGAAGGAAGGTGCTTCACTTTAATAACGTATTGGCCTACTGTGCATCAAGTGACCAAAACAAGCATTTTCTGGAAAAAAGAATGATTCCTTTCTTTACCATAAAATGCATCCTTACAGAGATAATGCCTTAAAGCATAAAATCATGGAACATTAAGGGTAAAGGGGGCACAAAGAGACCATCTAGTCCAGTGTTCCTATATTTAAGACTACATAAAGATATTAGAAAGCTCATTATGTCAAGATTTCTCTACAAAAAGGTAAAAAAATTTTCGTTATTTCACTGATAAACTCCTTTTTTATCATGAATATAAGTCAACTGAAAAAATTACTAACTCCTCCATAAATCTGATTCCAATTTAGTTGTTCTAAATTCTTTTAGGGACAATGCTAATTATCATACATGTACATTATCGCCTTTTATTTACAGTTCATTCTTTGTACTAAATTTAAATTGCAACCTCTGCTTTTAACTATCAAATTACCCCTACACATCTTTTATAAGCAAATAAAGTCAAATAGTTCACACTCCCAGAATCCTGAATCAGATTTATTAGTAAGATTTCATTTAAGTGTTCTTTGGAAACCCTCCTAGTATGAAACATGTTTTAAAACAGAACTGAAGTGACAAAAAGACTGTCTCTAAGAGAACAGCACCTTAACTATCTATACATAGACACTTAACTTCTCAGTTCTATTTTCTGAACTTTTACTCATAATTTTGTTTTATATAATATTAAAAGAAGGCAGAAAAGAGTTGAAAAATATGCATATCATACTTCGATTTAAAGATTTATTCCTCAGTTTAACTACTTATTTTACATAAAGTCTATTGCATTCATTAGGGAAACAGAAGAACCAGGTTTACATGTATTTTGTTTGTTTGTTTGTTTGTTTTCTTTTTTGGCACACGGGCTTAGTTGCTCCGCGGCATGTGGGATCTTCCTGGAGCTGGGATCAAACCCGTGACCTCTGCATTGGCAGGCGGATTCTTAACCACTGCGCCACCAAGGAAGCCCGACATGTATTTTGAAATAAACACATTAATGGTTTAGGGACATAGCTCTTAAAATTATTCACCCTGGGGAATATAATTTTTCTACACAAAAGGATGTTATCAACATGGTATTGTGATGTGTACATCAAGTTTTCTGGATTTCAGAATGCATTTTTGGTTACTGAAAGCAGTTATGGCTTTAAGTGTCTCTTTAATTGGCAATGATCACTGGAAAAGTTTTTGATAAAAATGTTTATGCTGAAATTCTACAATCTAGTTTTGTACTAAATAAACATTACATAATCTTATTTCTTTATTCATAATCTTTAATGTGAATGGTGTTGAGTTAGAGACTCGAAAGAAATTTTAAAACATGACTACTAGTACATCTATAATTTTATAAAGCCTTGATTAGAAAACAACTTCAGAAGCTAACTGGAAAGAACCTTTGTGCCTCTAAAATTCTGAAATCTGCTTTGAGAGGATAAGGATAACTAATGTAGGATTCCAAGCTACAAATACTACACACAAAACGTATCTTATTACCAAAAGAGGAAGAACAAAGAAAGTCCCAGTTAGTATGCACAAATAAAACCTCCACAGTAGCACTGGCTTGATTCATTTGTCTGTCAAAACGTGACTGAGAAAAGTTTTTTTTTCTTAATCATTTGTAGATCCCAAGATCTTAAAAATCTTCAGATCTGAATATGTATGTACTTTTTAGGTACGACACTGGGAGTTAAGAACACCTGTATTTATCATGAGATTAGAGGCAGAAAGAAATGTTTCCCCCAAACAGGCCCTACTTTAAGTGAATTATTTGTGCAAGAAGAATGTTAAGGATTTTACTCTGCTGAAAAACAGAGTTCTGTTTAAAACAACTTTAGTGTCATTTAGCTCTTTTGTTGAAAAATGTGCAGGTAATTGTGTTTCTGTTTAGATTATTCCTAAATTAGTTATTTCAAATGTTTGAAAAATGAGGTGTTTTTGATTTGTGTTTTGGTGCAAAAGAAACCAGATTCCACAAATATAAATTGATGGGAGGTAACTTAAGTTTGAAACAATGACCAGTAAATACATTTAATATCATCTTGCTAGACAGATGAAGAAACAGTATGCCTATTATAGTTCCACTGCATCTATGGAAAAGTTTTCAGTCTTCTGTCCTCATTTACTTCCTTAACAGGGCTTGAAAAAGTCCAAAAGAGAAACAAACAAGATGTATTTAGTATTGTGCTCCTAGGAAATTAATGAAACTAATGAAGTACCCAATTACTGTACTAACCATGTTTGCAAAGCCTTCATCAAGGAATCTTTGTCCATTATGGTATGGTATATATTATGGTATATTCCTCAAGGTAATAACATTAGGTTAAGTAGAAAGATGATACTGGTAAAATCTCACTATAATGAATTTTATGTTAAAGTATGCAGTAGTCAATGTTACTCTAGGGGCAATGACTTGGGCATTCGTGACCACACTCACATTTCAGATATAATCTTAAAGATGCTCTGTTTACTGTTTTCAGTTATGACTCTATATCAAAAATAAGTGGGAAACTAGGCACCAGTAATTGGATGACAAGAATAAACATATGCCAAATTTTCCACCTTATTAGGTTCAAAATTTGATTTACTAGAAAATAATATTAGAAACATCTATTACTTAAAAAAAAAAACCCTGAATTTTAGACAAAGAATAATTTCAGGAATCATGCCCTTGATTTTTTGCACTTTAAGTTGAAAATGACAAGCTGACACACACAGCATCCGCATACCAAATGAACTATGAAAAAACTTTTGATAAAGCCTATTTGAAATAAGAGGTGTTCACACTCCAATTCTTACCTTTTCTTTCACTTCACATTTGAATCACTCCGAATGCCATTTTAGAAGGCTAGATCTAACTGGATTTTTCTAACACTATTGACATAGAAACTTTAAAAGGAAATTGTCCTTTGATGGTACAAAAAAATTGTAATGAACAAAAGTCTCAGAAGGTCTCAAACAGAGCTTGGATCTCTTTTTTCTTATCCGTGTGAAAGGAATACAACTATGTTTATTGTTACAGAGTCATAAAGGGATCTGTTGGATACAATAATTTATTAATAACAAATTAACCGTGTACTGTTAACCCAAAAGAAAAATGGTCAAAGACATGAATAGTCAATTCACTGAAAAACTCAAATAGCCAAGAAGCAAAAATAACACTTTTACTCTATCAGATTGGCAAATATTAGCAGAATTATAATATTCAGTGTCAGTATAGCAAAAGAAAACTGACCTGGGAGTGTAGCTACTTCAACTTTTCTTTCTTTCTTTTTTTTTTTTAAATATTTATTTATTTGGTTGCACCGGGTCTTAGTTGCAGCAGGCAGGCTCCTTAGTTGTAGCACCTGGGCTCCTTAGTGGCATGTGAACTCTCAGTTGTGGCATGCATGTGGGATCTAGTTCTCGGACCAGGGATCGAATCCAGGTCCCCTGCATTGGGAGCACGGAGTCTTAACCATGCGCCACTAGAGAAGCCCCTAGTTCAACTTTTCTAATGAACAGTTTGGCAATAAGAATAATAATAATAAAAAAAACACTTGGCTGTATGCATGGGCTTTGCCCTAAAAATTCTACTTCTTGAAGTATATTCTAAGGAAATAACTGGATAAGTGTACGAAGATGTATATAAAAGGACGCTGTATATATAAGGATGCCCATGTAGCACATTTATTAAATAACAGAGACTAACTGAAAATAAACTAAATGTTCAATATTATGTGAGTAGGTAAATCTAGTATGCATATCCATACAATGGACAAGGAGATCTAGACCTATATTTACTGATGGGAAGATGGGCCTAATTATATGTGTGCTTTAAAAAAAAAAAAAACCTAGTTACAAAACAGTATATATAGAATTACCTACTTCGGTAGGAAAAAAAAAACAATTACTAAGGTGTGTGTAATTATCAATATGTGCCTGATTTTATTATTTATTTTAATGTACATATATATGAAAAAAGGATATGCATAAGAATACTAATAGTGATCTAGCATTTTAATTTTATTTACTCTATTTTCTAGTTCTGCTAAATTAGCATGTATTACTTATATTGATACAATAAAAAACAGCGGGGTGAAATAAATTATTACCACAACAATGTTACTATGGACACAAGTGGGAAAGAACTTTACACAGATTTGTTTTTGCAACAGTGATGCTCATCATATATTAACCTGCAGATGTACTATCCAGCCTGCGCATTTCTCTTTTCTCCCCCACCCCCAACTAAGGATGCTTTTTATTTCCCTTTGATTTCTGAGGTGACATCTTTAGATGGTAACTGTGTTATGGAAATAAATGTGGCCAAAAAGATCCATTTATAAATCTAAGTCCTTTCTACTTTTTGTACACTTTCGTTCACAGCTACTTCAATTCAAACATCTGTTCATTGGACAGATAAAGATTCATGTGCTGCTACTCATTTCCTAGTAGAGTTATATTTTATTTGAAGTAATTTTCAGGGCATCTCTCAGTCCTACACTTAATTATCCTAGTCAAGCAGGACTATGATCATTATTTCAACAAGAACAAAGCAGTTATGAGCCAAGACTTGTATGTACTGATATATGGCAAAGCCAAAGTAATCAACAGTTAACTGCCAGAGCCCAAGTCTGCTAATGACAACACACACTTCAGCAAGGACAATAAATACTTGAAGAACTCAGCGTTATTTTTCTTCATCTCCTCTTCTGGCATATAAAACAACAGAACAATCAAAAGCTCAAAAACAGAATCGGATTAATCATGAGCATCACACATGAGAAAAAAAAATTCTAGAAAGATTTTTCTCAACTTATATACAAAAGTTACACAAAAAATTAGGTAAAGAAGTAAGCTACAATTTGGCAGCCTTATAAAGATCTGGGCACCTGCCTCTCAGTGATATTTCACTTGTATCTGAAGGTTTTCAGCTGTTTTACGTATCTCTATAGTTAAGGCCCAGGTCTGAGTTCTGAAGCCCTAATTCTTAGTCACCTATCAGCGGCTCAAATTCTTTTCATTATCTCATTACATTTTCTTTAATTTATAGCATGTATATTTCTATATTTTAAGAGCATGTTGACCAGTACTGATGTCTTTTAGTTGTTACTTTATTATTTTAATGCAAGGTGGAGCTTAACAGAATAAACCAAAGTCTCACAGTATTATCCAGTTTGGTCTCTGATTTATTGTGAATATAAGTCACTATTTTAAAAACATGCATACATGAATAACCAAGAGGTAACAAATATTGTAATAAATCTGGCTAAGGGTAATTTTTGATGAGGAACTGATACATCTCTTTTTCAAAAATTTTCAAGGAGAGAAAAAGCTACAAAAGTCAGAAAAAAAATTTGAGTCAAACAATTTTGTTCTTTAGTACTTAGTTGAAAATTTTTTTTTGGAACACTGATAGAGAAAAATTTTTTATTGGAACACTCTGATAGAGAAAAAATAGATAGTTTTGATTAGCTCAAAGAAATAATACTAAAATGATAAAAGCTCACTTATTGAGCTCTTACTATATGCTGAATTCTAGCTCTATTATAGCCCTAGCTAGATGACAGAAGCAAAGCAACGAGGAGTTAGAAAAGTTGTCAAACGTCATCAGGATACTGGATTTAAACTTGGTCATTTTGACAAGAGAGTTCAGGTTCTTAACATACGATGACATACTGTAATCCAATAAAATGCAATCACCATAAAAATACAAAGTTGAATGACAAATATGTAAAGATTATAAAAAAATGTTTTTAACCTGATGCTGATGCTAAAAAAATATCCTTCCGCTGATATTCTGATTTTATTATGAGGGCAGAGACTGCAAGCATCCAGCTTCCTGTCCTAAATTCCTAAACCGTGCTGATACTAAATAATTTAAATCAATTTCCATAGATTTCTCATGTGGACAGGAATACTCATTTCCAAGGGTAATTTTTGCCTAAGGAAAACACAACCTGTTCAATAAAGCTTAGTATTATAATGATAATGAGACATTTTATTTAAAAAGTTATTCCCTGTTGAATATATTATGAGACATTTTAAATTATTAGAAGACTTGAACCCACTTCAATGCTATAACATATCCTATAGACAATGTCCACAAAAGTTGCTAAATCCTGTCTGAAGAAACAGATATCACAGGATAGTTAAAAACCAGGTACCTTCTATTCGTTTCAATTCAATTTGAAATCTTTCAGGAGCACCTCCTATATGGCAAAATTCCAAGCGATTCACAATACAGGATACAAAGGGCACATGCAAGCCTGACAGAGGAACTATTTAGCAGATAAGGAAGGCTTTTTTAATGCTTGATGTTACTAATTAAAATTCAAAACCAAAACAAGTGGCCTATCCAAAAGATTTCTAGGAATTGGGAAAGCAGGCTGAAATATAGCACAGAAAGACTCAAGTCCACTCTATACATTCATACAGTACCTGGGAGCTGAATCTGTGAACATCGTCAGAGGCACTGACTAGATCAATGGAAGACATGGAGGAAGAGCGACTATAGGGCTACCAGAGACAGACAAAGAAAAAACCAAGTAATCAGAACAAAGGCACAACAGAGCATTCAGTACCAACTTCCAAACACAAGATAAAGAAAGAGAGAACAAAGCACTATATGAAACAAGCTCAGCAGCAAGTGCTGACTTCATGCACCTATTATGTGTTATGCTCCAAAATCTTTCTATAAAGAATGCAGTGCTTCCAATAATACAAAATAATACCATTAGCCCCAAAGCAAGAAGAGATTTAATATCACTGGCTACACTTCTGGTTAACTACGTTGGACAAGCCACTCCCCACCCTTTTCTTCCCCTTAAATAAAAAAGAAAGAACATTATACTTAGAAAATTTCTAACAGTTTTGGATGATGTATATGGAAGAAAACATGTAATACCAAAAAATCTCATTACTTAAATTCAAGAAAGGAAGAAAACTTATGTAACAGGATAGTTTCATCAACAGTGAAGAAAAATATAGCATATACTTCTAATAAACTCTGACATTAGCTTACCTTTTGGACAAATCTATGAGTCCCCACAGAAGAAAAGGCATCTCCAGATGGCATCGATGTAGGCCAATGTAACCTGACCTTTTCACTCTGTGACTGAGAAAAAATATAATGTTAAATGGGAAGGTTTAAATGCATTTTGCAGGTTAAGAATGGATAATATAACATTTAATTACTGAACACTTTAGTACTTATAAATATTTGAATAATGAAGCTACTCTAAAGATACAAGCCTTGCCAAATCTTGACACTTCATGTATCCCAATTTTCTTCTTATTGATTCCACAGATACCACCTCAGACCAAAGATTAGTTCTTTGATTTTTGCTTCCAGTCAGAATCTCCAGTACCAGCATGGCACCACTTATCATGAATCAACCTTAACACTGCCACCAAAATAATTTTCTTATCCAAACTCTGGCCAAGTTATTCCAATCATTCCACATCATCAGGGCCCTGCAGGGCTGTATCATTTGAACCAATATCATTGTCTGCTTCAGTTATGTTCAAAAGAACATATCATGTATATCTCTGTCTCCTTTCCATGAAGGTATTCTGCCTTCATCACATCACCTCACTCTTGTTAAGCTACCAGTTAACCTCCTTCCTCCTCAGCTTGCCCAGTTTCTTCTCACTTATTCAATAAATATTTACTATACGTACTGCACCAGAAACTGTGTGGTGCTGTGTGATTATCTTAGTCATATCAACGTGCCTGGCTCTTGGGCAAGGAAAATCATGGTCTTTTTAATGACTTGTTTTTATCCACCAGAGTGTCAGGAATAGATTGAAATTAACAAGTTGATAGCCCCACGAATATTTCTTTCTTCTGAAGTGTACAAAAGTTTTTATTGATTCTTTTCAACTCCAACTCAACCACCATATTGATACTCAGTAGAGGAGCATTTTAGAGCCTGAAGGGATGATGTGAATCATCTTGTCCAATTACTTGTTTCACAG
Organism: Hippopotamus amphibius kiboko; assembly: GCF_030028045.1. Lineage (NCBI taxonomy): Eukaryota > Metazoa > Chordata > Mammalia > Artiodactyla > Hippopotamidae > Hippopotamus > Hippopotamus amphibius. Next base: position 217,412,359 of record NC_080186.1, on the reverse strand, counting down.
ATTAGAAAACCAAGGCCCAGAGAATTTAAGTGATAAGTTTAGAGCTACAAAATTAGTGGCAAAACTAAGACTAACTTGTCTTAACCTCACAGTTCACTACTCTCCCCAAAATAACACAACTTAGGTAAAAACAAAAGTGAAAACACAATGAAGGGGAAAAAAAAAACAAAAAAATAAAACCCCCAAAACACCCCAAAAAAACCAAATACAACGATGCTATTTCAGATGATATTTTTGGCATCCAAAATTGAACTCATTTAGGAACTGAAAGTTCTATTAAGTGCTGTGTAGCATCTCTGGGGTATAAAAAATGAGTAATAAGCTTTATAAGTTAATGTGACAAATTTTCATCACTGATAAAAAAAAAGGGGAAAATAAGCATGAAAAGTAAACAGCCACTATTGCAGATGACTTACCCTCAGATAGACAGATCAGTAAATGGGCATAATAACCATGACTGAATTAGCAATCACAGGGAATAAACAAGCCAATTTTTCTATGCGAGTTAATTTGTAGTATAAAACTGATACACATATGATTTGTAAGATGCTGAAAGTCTTTGAGAAGAACTAAAATTCATCTTTAAGTACCATCTAGTGGTAATATAAGGTAACTGCATTACTGCAGAATTAAAGAAGGTAAAGCATTAAATTAATCTTGAAACTAGAGTTAAAGGATTTAGAAAATGCTTTCCTTCAATTTCCACACAAGGAGTTGGGTATAACTGCTGTGAATTTAATGGTGAAAAAACACTGAGCAAAGTTAAAAGTAGGGAAGTAGTAGTAAAAGTTAACAATAAATGAGTCAACAATAAAAACTGAATGGTACCAACATAAAAGAAAAATAAGTTCTTGGCCATCTTCCTTTTGAATTCACATGGTACTTGGTGGTGAAGAGAAATTCAAAAGGATTGTTTTACTCAGAGCAAACATATGCTTTGTATTAACAGAATGATAATAAAGTTGCATACTTCAAGGGGAACAGGCAGAATATTTCCTTTTAATTTCATGTTAATTATGCATGCTTCCTTTAAACAATCATCAGTCTTCTTTCTATTGCTTGCAAATTGATCAATGAAGAAAGTGACTTATAAGGAGTCTTCTACATTTGTGATTCCATGTAGACACAATTCATTTTTTAGGTTATCAGAATCATTACTTCAAATTCTATTTATATGAATAACATACATCAAGGATTTTTATAATTTTTAATAATATACACACCTGTTCTTCTATTTTATCTTGTCTGTCAAGAGCAGCTTCAACAGCATCAAAGAACTCTTCTTCATTAATCAAACTGTTTGGGCCTTCCTATTCAGACATACAGGGAAAAAAAAAAAGCAGTTGATTCACAAAAACAGCAAACACTGATAACCCTGGCATTAACTCTAGGAGAAAGTTGAAAAGTGAGTTGACAAACATTTCTGAATCAGTTAGTACACTAGATGAATAACATATGCTCTGTGCAGAACCATGAGTTACAATTCACTCACTCAGTACTCAAATACTTACTGTATATGGACCGACACTGTGTTAGGGCAATAATCTAGAGCAGGGGGTTGGTGAGCTACAGTCCATGGGTCAATTCTAATCCACTGCCTATTTTCAGAATGGCCTTTAAGCTCAGAATTTCATTTTTAAATGGCTGGGAAACAAGAATAACATTTCATGGGGAATTCCCTGGCAGTCCAATGGTTAGGACTCCACGTTTTCTCTGCTGAGGACCTGGGTTCAATCCCACAAGCCAAGCGGTGTGCTCTCCCCCCCACACCTCCGCAAATCATGACATGTGGGAATTATATGAAATTAGAATAAAGCTTTCTTGGAATATAATATGCTCATTCCTTTATGTATTGTTTATGTCTGCTTTCATGCTACGGTGGCAGAGTTGAGTACCTATGATTTGAGTACTTGGCGACAGAAACCATATAAAATTGCAAGAAGGTTTTAAGTACAAAGTTGCAGAAGATCTATAGCCAATGAGAAGGACAGATAGGGTTTCTGAGGGGGACCTTCCTAAGCAAAGACAATTATATTATAGAGAAAGAAAAGCTGAACTGATGCTTGAAAGCCTGCTTAGAATGGTAGAGCAGTGGGTCTCAATCACCTGAACTGCCGGGGGAACTTGTTAAAATGAAAATTCCCCGGCCCTCATTCGCAGAAATTAACTTTTCAGTAGGTCTTGGGTGGAGTCAGGAATACGCATGTTTAGTAAATCCTCCAAGTAGTTCTAATGCAAGCAGAACCTCAGCTGTATCAGAAGATAAAAAAAAGAATAGCAAAATGGAAACAAGCAAAGTATGTGTGTATCTTGCTGTGATAAAAGAAATTTAAGTGGACTATATGTGGAACAATAGCTTTGTTGGGGCCCAGAGTAGGCTACCCCAAAATATGCCTCAATGGCATATTGATTATTTTGAATTAAAGTTACTTAAGAAATGGCCAGTGCAAGAGGGACAGACACTCTGACACTCCTGTCTCCCTGAAAGCAGGAAACAAATCTCGTGAAATGTGCATTGCCTGCCATCTGGAGGTAGGACACCATTATTGCCAAAGACAGGGAATTCTGGCCCAGAAGGCAGAAGCTTATATAAATAACCTTTGTTACTTTTTAAATTTACTACTCCAAGCCCAAACTCTGTTTGGATCCTTTGCTAATTGGGCATCCCAAACCTGAGTTTCTTTGTCCTATCAATTCCTCATAAATTTACTGTTTCTTTGTTGAAAGAGTATAAAAGCTGCCTGCTTTGGCCTCTTCTTAGTCCCATAGAAATGGGACCTCCATGTACATGAATTAAAATTTATTTTTCTCTGTTAATCTGTCTCTTGTCAATTTTTACTAACAGTCCAGCCATGAGAACTCAAGAGAGGCAGAGGGGGAAATATCCCTCTCCCCAATAGCTTCATATTACTGTTAAACTAAAGGTTGAAAAGGCAGGCTTGGGTTTAAGTTCCCTGAGTTCTTAAATATACAAAATAAGACATGTGAACAACTGTGGGTCTGTCTGGAATCTTCCCAGTTAGGCTGAAAATCCCACGTCATCACTACTCCATTAAAATGTATGTAGCAACACCCTTCCTGCCCTGCCACAGCCTGGGGCCACACAAGAAGAGGGGAGGAACTGTGCTGAGATGCCCTGTCAAGTGGCGCAGCCACATCAGAAGTCTTCATTCACTGCGGTAGTTCTCGTAGAGTCATGAGCATCCCTCAAAAGTCACTTCAAAACAAAAAAAAACAAACGCAACTTTTAATTTAACTACAACACACATACAGAACAGTGCGCATCTTGATGAATTACCATGAAGTGAATATAACTGCAGGGGAGCAAAATGTACCACCCCAAAATGTCTCTCTGGCATGAGGATTATTTTGAGCTAAAAACAATCAAGGCCCAAAAGACTCAGGAAGAAACTTTGATCTTCCCCTCTCACTGCCTAAACAAATTTTAGATAGTGGGTCTGTTCCCAGAATAGAACTATCACCAGAGATATTTGCAAAGAACATGGGCTAGGTGTTATGGGGGAAACTCACAGGGTCTACTCTGTGCCCCACTGTTTCTGCATGGCCCAGCAAACATTTGTTTACCAAACATTTGCTTTTTCATCTTCATGTGAATTGCCTTACACCTCTTCTAAGTTCCAAACCACTACTCCCATATCTTCTTTTGTCTTTAGCTGAAGATGGTATTTAAGGTGAGGGTTTCAGTCATTTTGGTGAGTTACTCAGTTTTCCTACATATACATGTTATTAAACTTTGATTTTCTCCTATTAATGTCTCATGTCAATTTAATTCTTAGGCGTGCCAGAAGAACTTAGAAAGGTAGAGGAAAATTTATCCCTCCCTGACCTAACCACCCAATGACCAGCTGGATCATGAAAAAGAGTCCTGCAGGACTCCCTTTATAAAGTCAAAACATTTCAGACCCTCAAATGACAGCAGTATCACTTTGGTCTCTGTTGAAATGAGGAAAATATAAAATACCCCAAATCTATTCTGAACTCAAGCATACTTCCTAATGATTTTTAAATTCCACTGATCATAAGGGTCACAGGGAAGAGCTAAATCGGACTCCATGGTTAGTCTGTTCCTTTGACTTTAACTTCTGCTTTTCATTGTTTCTGTTATTATAATCATATATAATGGCTTGCCTGAGAACCCTGCCCACCTGTGAATGGCTGCAGAAAAGAAGAAATGAACACATCCCCTCCCCAAGGCTAGTCATTCCAGGACATGTTTTGCAAGATGGATAGCCCTTTTACTTTACTTCCTCGCACCTCTCCCTCTCTGTTCTACCTTTTTAGCTTTACTTGCTCACTGCCTCTCCCTCTCTAATTCTATAAAAGAAACTGGCACCCAGACCCCAACAAGATGGCTTTTTGGAGACATTAGTCTGCCATCTTCTCAGTCTGCTGGCTTTCCAAATAAAGTTGTATTCCTTGCCTCAACACCTCATCTCTGATTCATTGGCCTGTTGTGCGATGAGCAGAGTGAGCTTGGACTCGGTAACATAACCACATCCACACTTTAAAAAACTGTAATACTCATTCAATCTATTCAATCACGTCAGAGTCTCAGGAGTCTACCAATTGTGAACTACAGCATTAAAAATCTGAGGGAGAACTAAAGTAATTGGAATAAATTTTCCTTTATTAAAAAACTTAACCCTTTTATCTCATCATGCTTACCAAGCAAAAGAGCTATTTATTGCTAAATCTATGAGACAGACACTTCATTGTCTTTATCTACTTGCCCTATTAGCAGCATTTCTTATGTTAATGACTCTCTTGGAGCCATCTTTCCCCTGGGATTCTTAATTTCCCAGTTCCTCTCTAAGTAAGCACTGTTCTCTGGGTTCCAGGGCAGGCTCCTCCTCCTCGTGAGTGCTCCGCAGGGTTCCACATTTGCTCTCCCCACAGCATTCTTACTCATTTCTGTGACTTCACTCAGCATCTGACGATTCCCAAATTCACAGCCTGTCCATCTCTCTTCTAAGTGTTAGATTTTCATGTCTAATAATATACAAGATGGAGTACTCAGGTGAATGTTTCAACTCACATACACCAGGTCTAAAAGCTGTTCTTCCCCCATCGTCATACCAATCTATCTAAGGCAGAAACCTGGGCCTGTTCTTGAATTCCTCCTTCTTCCCTCATTCAATCACTACATCCTTCAATTCTACCTTCCAAATATCGGAATTGTCCATGTATATTCCTACTGTTCTATCCCAGTTTGGGCTATCTTCAATTCTCACCTGTAATACTGAAAAAGTCTCCAAGACCTAAGTCACAACAGTCAACTTCAGTCCACTCTCCTCACTGCAGAAAGTAAGAATGACTTTTCTAAACTGTAAATCTGAAAACTTCCTGTGCTTAAAACCCATTGCCTGAGGGAACTGGTTCTTACAGCCCTTTCTAGCCAAGTCTTGCCACTCTTCCACCCTCTACAGATAAGTGCTTTGTGTTACCCTGCGGAAAAAATGCTCTCTTTTTCTTCTGGTCCCCAAATGTCTTCTTTTTTCTCAGCCCCTACAAGCAAAACACTTTCCAGGCTATTCACTTGGTTAAGAAATACTCAGCCTACTCATTCTTAAGGTTTTAGTTCAGATGTTGTTGCATCTGGAAGACATCCCTGACTCAATATCCTCCCAGTGTTAAAGTGTTCCATAACATACATTATTCTAATTGCCTGTTAACTGCCCTATGTTCCCATTATACACTCAGTTAAGGCCCTCAGGCAGGATGCTTGTTTGCCTTGTTCCTCACAATACCACCCATGCCTAGCAGTGTCTTGCACTGTTAAATTTTAAGGAATGGATCTAAGATTATAATTTCTGAGGCTACAGATGACAGAAACATTTAAACTTTGTTCAATAACTAGAATACCATGAACATTGGTAAGAACCAAAACAAAGTCATATTTTGAATTAGTGTCTAAAATCCACACAAACATAGTATGAACACAAGTAAATATGGATGGTTTAAAACTCCAAAAGGGGAAGAAAGTGTAAAAATAGGCCCTAGTCTATTTAAGAATTACATAACTTGATACTATAGGGATTTGAAATAAAATTTGTATTTTATGGCAAGACAAGAAAAATTTAAATGTAAAAAAAATTATCTCTGCCCTTTGGCCTCCTCTTTTCCCTCTACTGTGTACTGTATATCTGCATTATGCATCCTGACCAAATCTTCCCCTTGGCAAAAATATCAGCTCAATCCTAAAGTGCAACATTTTCCTAGCAGCAACAAGACAACTCCTTAAAAGATAACCTTCCTTCTGGATCTTGTAAGGGGTCACATGACTTACCACCTTGTTCCTGTAGAACTGTTTTGTGTAAACTGTCAATATTACATCATTTGATATACCACCCTCTGTCTCGAAAAACTTATATTCCTGTGCTTTGACTTCTAAGGGGCAGAACAGTTCTCCTCAACTCAGCTCAGATAAAATTTTCCATTTCTTTCTCAGATCGACTGATTAATTTTTGTCGGCATTTGCATGGTTTAGCTGGCAGGATGTCAGAAATACTCACTAGAGGACACCTGGAGTCCACCCAGAACCAGTGCTCAGTATCAAGCATGGGCCCAATGAGCCCCACCAGATTCTCAGTACTCCTCAGGTGTTCTGGTAAGTTCTCCTAATATCCAGATCTCACAGCTTGAATGATGATCCTGAAAATTTTATTTGAGCTGTTTCACTTAAGGCTTGGAGTCTTAAGGGGCACTGGTGCATTTCCTAGGCAGGACCTAGGGCATCTAGACACGGGGCCCAGGGAAACACAGGAGGCTAGGTTTTTGTTAAATTTGACTTATGCTGAAAAAAATGAGTTCATATACGGTCTGAAAAAAGCTTTTGCTAGTGAAATGAGAGACTGAATTATTTAGTAATGAAGAATAATGGAGACCCACTATAACCATTAAGTAAACACGGCTCGTCCAGGGAGCACAGAAGAGGATGATAACCTAGTGCTCTAAGCACCCACAGTGGTTTTAGACTGTCACAGGGACAAGCTGAGCCATGTAAACGAGTCAAACCAACCCAAGGTTAACTGCTTGGGGTTGGACTCAGAAGCAGCACACATCTGATCTGCCACACTGTCCTAAGACAGCTGTACAGATCATATCTCATATCCCATATCTGAAATTAGGCTATAAAATAATGGGAAATTGTGCCTCAAAGGCCAAACAGCTCCCAGATGGACAGGCACCTAGGGGAATATCAGCTGGGTTTATGTATGCTTGCAAGTTCTTACTGGGAACTAAAAGATATCAGGCTCTGAAATGGTCAAGACAGGTTCTATTGGCACACCCAAACTGTTTTACAACAGCTGTTAAGAGTTTTTTTCTTTTCTAAAATTATATTAGCAGGCAAAAATATTTGTCAGACTAGCTTCTTAGATCCTTTGAATGGGAAAGTCTACTAAACTGTTAAAAATTTACAGAGCTCTCATCTTAAGTATTGTACCTATTTTAATTGATATACAGAAGCCCCCAAAGGCTTCAAAATTCCAAAAGAGCCTCACTGAAAGATTTGTTGTAGAAGGCTAATAAAAGATGAATGATATAAAAGGTACCTAAAACTTTAACAACTGTTCCCCTCTACTAATAATCTGTCTGAATTGCTTTTCTACTCAGAAGACACTATTAAATGGTTACCTTTGGGAATGGGACCACATGAGGCTTGCAGGCAAGCCTCTTCAGATCTCATTTCACTGAGGGCCACAGTTAAAGAATTTAAACCCAGGGAGAATCCTCACAGGTGTTTATACATGGTTTACCAAGTTGGGAGGTAGGAGGCCAATGGTTTGACTAAACTGACCATGGCTGATTCTTGGAGCCTGACAGGAATTTGTTTTGTGGGGGAGGGCTTCTCCCCTAAGTTAAATGAGGGAAAGTAAGACATTCCAACACAAGTGAATGGGTATGTCAGTCCTTTGATATCCCTGAGGTGGCCATCCAGTTCTTTGAGGAAAAAACGAAACCAAACAAACTGTCCTTATTTTATAAATCTTGTCTTTACAGGACCAGAGGTATGGCTCCAGATATAATCCAAAGCCCACCAATCCTTTTACCACTCCCAAAATGTCCCCAATTTATCTTAAAAGGCTTGTAAATAGAGAAGAAAAATTTTTTTCTGGCCTTGAGGGAGGGTAGATAACTTGGTATTTGACTTGTCAAGGACAAATAGAATTCTTAAATGTCTTTTCATAAATACTAGTAAAAAGGGTTAAGCAATCTAGACAGATGATCTTGAGTTGTTCCATCTGCAAGAAACCCAATTTTAATTCAACCTCTTTTATAACTGATGGGTTTTATGCTGTTACACCTGATTCCTGGCTGAAATTTTGGAATGGGCACTATGAGGTCTCTGTCTGTTTCTTCATCTCTATGTATGTGTGTTGTAGATGTGTGGTACTGCCAAAATTAATTTGTAAAAGAGCTCTATTTAATTGGCTTAAGGGGGGAATATCAAGGGAATCAAGATGGCGGAGTAGGAGGACGTGTGCTCACTCCCTCTTGCAAGAGCACCGGAATTACAACTAACTGCTGAACAACCATCGACAGAAAGACACTGCAACTCAGCAAAAAAAAACCACCCCACATCGAGAGACAAAGGAGAAGCCGCAATGAGACAGGAGGAGGGGAGCAATCACGTTAAAATTAAATCCCATAAATGCTGGGTGGGTGATTCACAAGCTGGAGAACAGTTATACCACAGAAGTCCTGAGGGTTCTGAGCCCCACATCAGGCTTCCTAACCTGGCGGTCCAGCAACGGGAGGAGGAATCCCCAGAGAATCAGACTTTGAAAGCCAGGGGGATTTGATTGCAGGACCTCCACAGGACTGGGGGAAACAGACTCCACTCTTGGAGGGCACACAAAAAAGTGTGCTCACCAGGATCCAGGGGAAAGGAGCAGTGACCCCATAGGAGATTGAACCAGACCTACCTGCTGGTGTTGGAGGGTTGCCTGCAGAGGTGGGGGGCAGCTGTGGCTCACCGAGGAGACAGGGGAACTGGCAGCAGGGGTTCTGAGAAGTGCTCATTGGTGTGAGCCCTTCCAGAGTCCACCATTAGCTAGCTCCACCAAAGAGCCTGTAAGCTCCAGTGCTGGGCTGCCTCAGGCCAAACGACCACCAGGGTGGGAACACAGCCCCACCCATTGGCAGACAAGCAGATTAAAGTGTCACTGAGCTCCCCCACCAAATCAGATTAAAGTTTTACTGAGCTCCACCCACCAAGCCCAACCCACCATCAGTCCCTCCCATCAGGAAGCACCCACCAGCCTCCTAGACAGCTTCCTCCACAAGAGGGCAGACAGCAGAATCAAGCAGTATCAGCACTATTTCATCTTGTGGAACTGAAAATCACAGCCACAGAAAGAGAAAATGAAAAGGCAAAAGACTTTGTACCAGATGAAGGGACAAGATAAAACACCAGAAAAACAACTAAATGAAGAGGAGATAGGCAATCTTCTGGAAAAAGAATTCAGAATAATGATGGTGAAGATGATCCAGGACTTTGAAAAAAGATTGGATGCGAAGATCGAAAAGTTGCAAGAAAAGTTTACCAAAGACCTAGAAGAATTAAAGAACAAACAAACAGAGATATGCAACACAATAAGTGAAATGAAAAATACACTGGAAGGAACCAACAGCAGATTAACTGAGGCAGAAGGGCGAATAAGTGACCTGGAAGACAGAATATGGTGATAATCACTGATGCAGAAAAGAAAAAAGAAAAAAGAATGAAAAGAATTGAAGACAGCCTAAGAGACCTCTGGGACAATGTTAAACGCACCAACATTCGCATTATAGGGGTCCCAGAAGGAGAAGAGAGAGAGAAAGGACCTGAGAAAATACTGGAAGAGATTATAGTTGAAAACTTCCCTCACATGGGAAAGGAAATAGCCACCCAAGTCGAGGAAGCACAGAGAGTCCCAGGCAGGATAAACCCAAGGAGAAACATGCCAAGACATAAAGTAGTCAAATTGACAAAAATGAAAGACAGAGAAAAGTTATTAAAAGCAACAAGGGAAAAACGACAATTAACATACAAGGGAACTCCCATCAGGTTAACAGCTGATTTCTCAGCAGAAACTCTACAAGCTAGAAGGGAGTGGCATGATATATTTAAAGTGATGACCGAGAGGAACCTACAACCAAGAATACTCTACCCAGAAAGGATCTCATTCAGATTCGAGGGAGAAATCAAAAGCTTTACAGACAAGCAACAGCTAAGAGAATTCAGCACCACCAAACCAGTCTTACAACAAATGCTAAAGGAACTTCTCTAAGCGGGAAACATAAGAGAAGAAAAGGACCTACAAAAACAAACCCAAAACAATTAAGAAAATGGTAATAGGAACATACATATCGATAATCACCTTGAATGTAAATGGACTAAATGCACCAACCAAAAGACAAAGACTGGCTGAATGGATACAAAAACAAGACCCATATATATGCTGTCTACAAGAGACCCACTTCAGACCTAGGGACACATACAGACTGAAAGGGAGGAGATGGAAAAAGATATTCCATGCATATGGAAATCAAAAGAAAGCTAGAGTAGCGATACTCATATCAGATAAAATAGACTTTAAAATAAAAAATGTTACAAGAGACAAGAAAGGACACTACATAAAGATTGAGGGATCAATCCAAGAAGAAGAGATAACAATTATAAATATATATGCACCCAATATAGGAGCACCTCAATACATAAGGCAAATGCTAACAACTATGAAAGAGGAAATCAACAGTAACACAATCATAGTGGGGGACTTTAACACCCCACTTACACCAATGGACAGATCATCCAGACAGAAAATTAATAAGGAAACACAAGCTTTAAATGACACAATAAGTCAGCTGGATTTAATAGGTATCTATAAGACATTACATCCAAAAACAGCAGATTACACATTCTTCTCAAGTGCACATGGAACACTCTCCAGAATAGATCACATTTTGGGTCATAAATCAAGCCCTGGTAAATTCAAGAAAATTGAAATTGTATCATACATCTTTTCTGACCACAAGACTATGAGATTAGAAATCAATTACAGGAAAAAAACTGTAAAAAACACAAACACATGGAGGCTAAACAATATGCTACAAAATAACCAACAGATCACTGAAGAAATCAAAGAGGAAATCAAAAAATACCTAGAGACAAATGACAATGAAAACACAATGATCCAAAACCTATGGGATGCAGCAAAGGCAGTTCTAAGAGGGAAGTTTATAGCAATACAATCCTACCTCAAGAAACAAGAAACATCCCAAATAAACAATCTAACCTTACACCTAACTGGCTTAAGGGGAATTAAGCACTTATATAAATACTCAGAAATATAAAAGAACCTGGCCAAAATGAATTTCAGGTTTATGTGATCTAGGAAATATTCAGTACTGAATTACTATTTGGTATTAAAGTTAGCTTAAGCTTGCTGGTTTAATTAATACTGACACATCTTTAGAGTCATCAACATTAAGTATAGTACTTTTATTGTACCTAGGTTTAATAGAAATCAAATAAAACATTATTCCTGTTAGAAAGTTGTTCAGCAAGAAAAAATAATATGATGAAACTTTTAACTCTTTAGGAATAATTGTGTTTTGGGAATGTCTAACTAAAATAAAATACCCTTTCCAGATTTTGGTAACTTGAAACTTTAGAGTTGTGCTAAACTAACTTAAATAATGGGAATCCATCAAATATCCAGGTAAGATACTGGGACATTAGTTACTGAGCACAGGCTTCCTTTCTTCAGAGAAACTAAAGATATTTAGTACTATTTATATGTTTGATGCCACATTAAAACATTTTGTATAAGAAAGCGAATGTTTTCTAGAACCATAAATAGTATTTATAAGCTTGCCAACCTAAAGAATGTTAATGTAAAAGACAGTTCATAATTGCTTACTTAGTTTTTGCTGGAAACTAGGTTTTAAGGTTAACAATTATATTTAACTAAAGCTATTAAAATAATAAGGGAAACATTTCAGTATGCAAGGAAAATGGGAAGCATGTTTTCATTAAAAGAGGGTATGAGGACTGGAAATGCATTTTGTTAAAGGAGGAAAAAAGGGTAGTTTTGTCTTAGAGCTGGTTATTTCTGAATGGAAAAGAAAATAAGAGACAAAATAATATCGATACAGAAAGTTGTAAAGGGGTCAGGATTAGCTAAGATAAGACTGAATTTAATTCAGAAAATGATTTTTAAAGTAAAGTGTACAAAACCTGAATTTAGTTTTCTCTCTAAGAGGACAAAGTTTTCCTAAAATACTGAGCTGTTTTTGGTAAGAGATTGTGTGCTTCGTTGCCTTTAAGTGATTTATTACAACTTCCGAGAGCTTTTATTGTCACTGTGGTTAAATAAATAAATGGATATTGTTTCACAGTGACCTATAATCCTATTTAACCAGGTATCTTGAAACTTTCTGATATTTTTGACAAAATTCCCAAAGATCAAATTCTAAATGAAGTTCACTGGACCTCTAGTTAACTCTGAGGTTTTCCAAAGGGTCCCTGCTATACCTCAAAATATTGGTTTTCTCTCCATCTCAGAGAGCAGAATATTAAACTATTTAGGCTTATTTGGTATGTTAAATTTGAAGCACTGTTAAATTGAGTGGTGATAAAACTTCTTAGGTTGTCTCATATGGGTAAATATTAATATAGAAATTCTAGAAATTATATGGAATTCCTAAAAATCTGGTATGTCCTGGTAAAATGTTATTAGTCATAATTCTAGTAATTCTCTTAAATTGTTGTATGCCACAGCAGTAACCAAGTTTTTGTTTTGTTTTTAGTAACCAAGATTGTCAATTGCATTGTAATCAGGTCTTCAGCCTTTACTTTTTAAATCTTTCGTCATTTACCAACAGTTATTATTTTACTCTGATGTTTTTGCAAAAATGCTCATCTTCAAGAAGATTCACATAAAGGATTTTTTGACAAGTATTGGTTTCTGATAACTTTCAGATCATACCACTGAACTGGGTAAGAAATTAAAGACTTCTGATGGAAAACCTGATGGCTTCATAACTATTCAATGAAGGTTAAGATCAAGGATTAGTCACATAAGACTGAATGAACTTATGAGTATGGCTACAATTTTTGGGTTTTGTCTAAAATGTTGTTTTTAATCTGTTTTCCAGATATAAAGAAAACTTTAAATTGTTCCTCTATATGTAGAATTGAAACATTTATCTTTTCTCTCTACCTGATCCTTCAGAATCTGTAAACGCTTAGGTTCCCAGCATTTTCTCAGGTATATAAGGAAGGCCACCTCCTAATAGGTACAGGAATCTTGAGGTATTCAGGGGACCCTGAGAAGGGAGGAAATGACCCAAACCCAGCACCCAGATCTATAGTTATCACAGCTGGAATCCATGACATGCCTTTGGTGTGGCTTTCCTGGCCTTTAGAGTATTTTTTTTTTAAAGTTCAATCTGAGATTCCTTGTGAAATGTTTCAGCACAGCCAATTTAAAGAGTCTATGTTGTCAATTAACCAGACATTTTGCAAACAAATTAGTCTTAATATGGCTATATTTGGTAGACATTAGGGTAATTTTAGAGAGAAAATGATTATATTTCAGTGGATATTAAATTCGTTTTATTAAATGAGGTCTTTATTTACTGCTGCCTAAGACTCATTTTCCAGCTAGTTTCCTTATTGCTATATTATTGTAAAGTTTAGTCATTAAAAGGAAACTCTAATTAATCGAAATACTGGATTTGTGGCCAGTTACCTATGCCCCAGTACTCCCAGGTTGCTTTGGTAGATTTCTCCTCTCCAAGGCTCTAACTGAATGGCTCTTAGAAATTTTATTTTAAAAGAAAGAAACTAGCACCGTGCAAGCTAGTATCACTGCCAATATCACTAAGCAAGATGCTCTTTCCTGGCCAATTAATGATGTCTGTTCTGAACCTGGCCATAAACAGTCCTTTTCATTAGATGGTGAATATTGGGTAGCTCCTAAGAGAACCCAATGGATTTATGGAACAAGTTTAAGACCTTGGTTTTCCCCAGGTTGGTTAGGAAAATACATAATTGGTATCCCTTGGGCTCAAGGTCACTTATGGGTAGCTCCTGTCAAGCTGTGATGTCAATCTATAATGTGAGCACACTGGTTTCTATCAGGTTTGCAATGGTATGACCATTCGGCCACAATATTTGTTAACTCATCGTATGACAAACAAAGAGTCAAATTTCCACTCTGAACAATCCCCTTCCCAGTTTAGGGGAAATACTAGGAAAAGGGTTTGGTTCATGAGGATCTTGGCTTAAATCTTTGTTAATGATGTTGTTGGTCCTACTGGCAATGCAAATTACCATTTGTGGAACTTACAAGGTGATATTATATATACATATATAATGGAACCAGAGGATGTGAAATGAAGAATCTCATGCATGCACCCTCTGCAGAATGGATCTTAAGAACTGAGAGAATGATTTCCCATAAATGCCTTATCAACAGAAGATGGAGGCTTATCTTCTGACCAATGACCATCTGCCAAGTATCTCTCCCCATTCTTAAGCCAATGAACTTACTGGTTGGACTCTGGCTGGACTCCCCTTGTCTGTACTCGTTGCCTATAAATACAGCCTGCCCCAAACCCTCAACAAAACTGCCTACAACTTGCTACTGCATGCATTTCCCAAATTGCAATTCCTCTGCTATCTTCAAATAAACTCAATTTCTGGTAATTTGAGCATGCCTCAGTTTACCTCTTTAGGTTGACAAGAGAATCCTTTTTAAAACATGAAAAAAAATGTACAGATAAGTGTATCAAAAGACTGTGAGTTAAAGTATAAAACTTTTATATGGCAAAACCAATAATCAAAAAGATTTTTTTAACTATAAAAAGGAAAAAATAATTGAGAAATAAAGTCAATCCTGTCCATCTTCTAAATCAGTAAGGGGAAAATACCCAAATTCTAATAAAAATTTCAAGGTGGGGGGGGGGGTCTTCCCTGGTGGTGCAGTGGTTAAGAATCCACCCACCAATGCAGAGGACACAGGTTTGAGCCCTGGTCCAGGAAGATCCCACATGCTGCAGAGCAACTAAGACTGTGTACCATGACTACTGAGTTCTCGTGGCACAGCTACTGAAGCCCACGCACCTAGAGCCCGTGCTCCACAACAAGAGAAGCCACTGCAATGAGAAGCCCGGGCACCGCAACCAAGAGTAGCCCCTGTTCATCACAACTAGAGAAAGCCCGTGTGCAGCAACGAAGACCCAATGCAGCCAATAAAGATAAACAAAATAATAATTAATTAATTTTTAAAAATGTCAAGGGATGAATACAAGACAGTCATTAAAGAAGAAATGCAAATGACTAACACATTTTTAAAGGAAAGCCTAAATCACATCAATGAAGCAATTTTTTAAACACTAATAAACACATAAACCTAGCACAAGGACCCTCCTTCCTCCACCCTGCTCTCTCCCCTGAAATAAAACCTGTGTTAACAAAAGTGGAGATAACCATAAAATTATACAGTACTTACATATTGCTAGGAGATAAATGGGTACCATACATTGTTAAATTAAAAAGATAGGCTTTTTTGTATTTTCTATAATCTTCTTATAATGAACATCTATTTTATTTATAATGTGAAAAATGAGGGTAACTTTCAAAGTTCCCCCCAAAATACACCTAAAATAGCAAAACAATCTGCTCAGCTTCAGAATAAAAATTAAAACTGTAACAGCTGATATTTCAGTAATCTAAACTTAAAATCCCAGACAATAGCTAATTATGTAATTTTTATACATTCCAGAAGGAACGAAATGACAGCTTAGCAATTTTAAAATATTACCACTCAAGTCTCATACTATGGATTTTCACAGTTGGAAATCAATTCCAACATAAAAAATATTGTCAACAGCAGGTCTTTTTCTTCCTTTCTAGAATAAAAATGGCAAGAAATTTTTCTTCTACTTCCTTAAATACAATCTAACTTTTGTACCATTCTACTTCTATGTCAGCGATACTCCTTGCCACTTCTATATGTGTGTGTATATGGAGAGACAGATTTTACTAACTGCTAAACAAGTAACCGAAAGGGGAAAGAAGCTGGTTTCAGACATTTTTCAAACATAAAGGCGAGGCAACAAGAACAGTCCATGCTCTGCTATGGATAAAAGCTCAGATTATAAAGCACAAACTAAAATCTTTCACCTGTAAAGTTCTCATATTTTTCCCCTGTAGGTTGCTTTTGTTTAAAAGATTTAGAGACTTCCCTGACAGTCCAGTGGTCAACACTCTGCACTCCCATGCAGGGGGCACAGGTTCAATCCCTGGTCAGGGAACTAAGATTCTGCCTGCCGCATGGTGCAGAAATTAAAATATAATACAATATAGTAATGAACCATTTATCGATTTCAAATAATAAAATTAAAAAAAAGAGAGTTAGAAGGTAATATCAATAAGTATCATCCTCAAAGGGGAGAAAAAAACTTGTCCTGTAAAGTAGACAGGCATAGTAATAAGCCTTTTAATGCTTTGGAGGCAAAAAAAAAAAAAAAAAAAAAGAATATGTTTCAGCACAAGCCTAGTATACATACATAATGAAATATTCAAAATATTTAAAGGTTACAAAAATATTATGTAAAAATTAATCAGTTCTGTGATATACATATATGTCCTATGGGTTTCTCTTTCCAAGACCAAAAATATAACTTCATACCTCATAATCTGGTCCTCCAAAGTGGGATTTTTTCTTAAGTTCTGTCATGGCATTTTTGTATGCTTCCTCTGTTCTTCTTCTCTTCTCATTTTCCTATTTAAAAAAAAAGCAAGTGAAAAATTTATCATGTGAAGTGGGATTTTCTTTGCATTTCACCAAAATTTTATAATTTGGCCAAAAAAATAACTCCACTCCTATGAAAAATGAGGGTTCTTCCACCCAAGAAAACACTTTTTTTTCTGGGCCATGTATACAAGCTACCATTTAAAACACCACTAAGATCACCTTACAGGTAGTTTATACTACCAAAGTATCTAAACTTAAAAAAAAAAAAAAAAAGGTTAATTAGCACCATAGAAATGACTACAATATATATTCATGTGTTTGTTTCCCCCAGTAGGAGCTAAATTTATTTTGTTATAGAGAAAAAAGGCAAGTAATGGACACCAGAAAGAAAATAACTCAATTATTGGTAGAATCAATAAATGCAAAAAGATATTTTAAAGAAAGATACCTTTCTTATACTTTCCAACTGCTGGTTAAAATTATTTTAGAGCTGAAAAAGAGCTTAGATTTCTACTGTAACTCTCTCCTTTTATAGACAGGGTCTATAGCTCTAAGGGTTTACTAAAAGATCCAAAGACAAAATTTTAAAAGGCTGGCCTTGGCACCAATCTCAACCTTTGTTTTACAACAATGGACTACAATGGGTCACATCTGATATTAAAGCCCTACAAGCTTATAAAGCACCTAATGTTCAAGAAGATAATTTCAACAGGTAAATTCTACTCATAAAAATTAAAAACAAACAAAACCAAACCCAAAAAGAACCTAATGCCTTTTTTCCCTCACCTCAAATATTTAAGGACTAAAGTCCACACCGAACTCACACAGAGCTTAACTACTTTCAAAAACCCTATCTGAATTAGGTATTATAAATCAATGAATTAGTTCACTAGGCCCAAAGATAACTGATTTTTGTGTACTTAAGAGAAAACGGGACTACAGACCCATCAGAATGGCTAAAATTAAAAAAACAAAAATCGCCCACAAAAAATGACAATACCAAGTGTTGTCAAGGGTGAAGAGCAACTGGCATTCTTACCTACTGCTGGTGGGGATATAAACTGATATAACCACTTTGGAAAATTGCTTGCCTATACTCACTAAAGCGAAGCATATACCTCATGAATCGATAATTCTACTGCTTGGTACATGCCCAAGAGAAAAGAGTGCATATATCCACCAAAAGATATGTACAAGAATGCTCACAGCAGCTTTATTCACAACAGCCAAAATATGAAAAGTTAAATGTCCAACAGCAGGAAAAAGGAAAAAACAAACTGAAGTCATATAATGAGAATTCAGCATCGGGCTTTCCTGGTGGCACAGTGGTTAAGAATCAACCTGCCAACACAGGGGAAACAGGTTCAATCCCTGGGCTGAGAAGATCCCACAAGCTGCGGAGCAACTAAGCCCGTGTGCCACAACTACTGAGCCTGTGCTCTAGAGTCCGTGAGCCACAACTATAGAAAGTCCATGTGCAGCAAGGAAGACCCAACACAGCCAAACATAAATAAATAAATAAATAATAAAATAAATCTTAAAAAAAAGAAAAGAAAATTCATCATATAATGAACAGAATATAGCAACAGTACTATACAACAATAAAAAAAAACTACCACTAAAAGTTACAAGATGAACGAACTTCACAGTCAGTGTTGGGGGGGAGGTGGTGAGAAGCGAGACACGAGTATATTTTGTATGATTTCATTTACATGCTGTTCAAGAACAGGCAAAGCTAATTTATGACTACATAAGTTAAAACTATGGTCACTTCCTGAAGTGGTGGTATGGTATGGACTAGGAAAGGGCATGAAGAAATCTAATGGGATGCTATAAGAGTTCCTTTTTAAAAAAATTTATTTATTTATTTATTTATTGGCTGAGTTGGGTCTTCATTGCTGCGCGCGGGCTTTCTCTAGTTGCGGTGAATGGGGGCTACTCTTTGTTGCCCAGGCTTCTCATTGTGGTGGCTTCTCTTGTTGTGGAGCATGGGCTCTAGGCACGTGGGCTTCAGTAATTGCTGCACATGGGCTCAACAGCTGTGGCTTGTGGGCTCTAGAGCTCGGGCTCAGTAGTTGTGGCACAGAGGCTTAGCTGTTGGGCATGTGGGATTTTCCCGGACCAGGGCTTGAACCCGTGTCCCCTGAATTGGCAGGTGGATTCTTAACCACTGTGCCACCAGGGAATAAAAGTTCTATATCTTGATTTGAGTGGTGGTTACAGGGGAATATACATATGTATAGAACTCATCAAGCAGTACACTTAAGATTGGTACACTTCACTATACATACGTTAAACCTTAATTTAAAAAAATGAACAAAACAAACACAGCACAAATGATATTAAAAAGATTTCGAGGAAAGTCAAAAAACATGAAATTACACACCTGTGAGTCTAATAATAATATAAGCAAAAATCTTCAATAAATAGGTTTTCTCTTATTAACTGTGTTAACAACTAAAATTTGTTTAATCTTAGAATTTTTGGTCTTCCTGGACATGACAGGCTAAAAATTATGTACACTTCTGTAAAAGAAGGAATTATTTTTACAGGTAACTAAGAAAAATCATCACCACTGAAGACTATTCAATTATTTGGCTGTAAGAACAATGGAAATGGCATTAGAAATCTACATAAGAGCTATTAAACATAAAAACAGAGATCTATTACATATTTATATGTTATGAACATCTATTACATGTATATCTATTATATACATAAACATTTTTAGAAATCTACATAAAAGGTACACAAATATTAAATAGCTATTATTATATCACCTATCACCTATTTAATTTTTCTCATTAGATTTTAAGCTCCTTGAAGAATGATTTCCTGTTCGTTACTGTTTCCTCATTTCTAGCTTAGAGTGTAGAACACAAGCATACAAATACTTCATGAATAAAACAACAATTTCAATTAAACCATACTGTTATCATTGTACTGTCCTTCTCACTTATATGAATTACCTAAAAGACATGTTTGTTGATAAACAACTTTCTCTATTCAAGAACCTCCTAATCTTTATAGAGAGGTGTATATATATACACACACACACAGAATATACATGTATGTATGGTGTATGCACACATACACGTATATTTCCTGTAAAATGTAACTGGGATCCTATATCAACCTTGAGAGAAAAATTATGGTGGAAAAGACGAATAAGATTTGACATCAGATAGACCTGTAAGAGGATTATGAATTACAGTCATGTGCAGATTTCAATTAATACTGCCATCTTTTGTGGCTGTTATTTGGTTAAATGTGGTGCAACAAAAGTGTTTTTTCACAGATCCTTTGGTATAGTCTACTTGTTGCTACCCAATAAAGAAAGAGAATGGATAAGATTACCAACATTAAAGACAACTGCAAGTCCACATCCCTTTCCAAATAAGAAATACGATTGCCAAAAAGATGGAGAAGCCATGTCTTATTTTTAACGAATATTTTTTTAGGCAGTGTGCTTAGAGCACATGACTAGAGATGATGATCCTCTAGTGAAGGATAAGTAGACTGAAGAGAAGGGAGCTTAAGAGAATGTTGCCAAAAAGTTCTGAATAAGCTAATCCGGACAAGTTGAATGATTCTCCTGAACCACTAGTCTAATGGATTTAAGGGGTTGTCCTGTTTTCTCAATACATTATTTTTTGTGTGAACACAGAATCTTCTAAAAATTCAATTTGATCCAAAATTGAAATCTTTGACCATTTAACAGTAAGACTCCAGAATAATAATGAAGTATCTGCATGTACTTTAAATGGACATTTTCACTGCTTGTTTTAAAAGAATACACATTGCTAGTCAACCTGGCTTACTCTCACTTGCACCTGAGAATTCTGAACAATTCTCTTTTCTTTAAACACGGGGACCTTCTTAACCATACAGTGCTATTTAAGTCCTGTAGCCATCCTGTTATTACATCAATGGTGACATTGCTTTCCTTAGTGTTCTGCTCACATTGATAAAACCTCCAAATACTACGAGCAATATGACTCACTAATGAATGAGAAGATTCTGACTGATGTTTGCCCCTAATATCCAAAGCTGAAATATAGAAGAGTTAAATTCCTCTAATTTTGCTACTTAATACCTCTAGACAAGTCTCTGGGCCTCAGCTGCTTCTTTTATAAAATGATGGCACTGGACCAGAACTAATTCTCTAAGGTATGCTTTGGTTCTTACATTTTACTTACGTTAAATTATAAACAAAAGTTTTCCTATTAAGCAAATTCACTGAGCCAAATTCTACTTCACACTTGAAACTAAACATTCATATTGTATTATTATTATCAGTGTTGCAGTTTAAACAAAGGTGGGAAAGGTGAACATAAGGCAAATGTTCAATGAACAACAAAATGTGTGTTAAATGATATCACAATGACCTAGGAAAACATACATGGCCAGGAATGCAATAAGTGAATATTTAACTTTATAAACTGGTGTTTTTAGCAGCCCATATAACTTAAGTACAGTTTCACGTACTACACAATAAAGTTAGGAAACGTTAAATGGTTCATTACTACTATTCCAAAGCATTACTATTATCGTTACAAAAACGTTTATGTTAAAATTCAATGAAGAATGCACACTGTACAGCAAATACATAACTGGTGAATCTCATCAGAAAAACAAGTTTAAGATGCTCACAAAGTTTCAGAGGAGTAGTACCACCTGCTACTTCTATCAATCTGATAGATTTTTCCCTAAGAAGTTAGTTTGATTTAAATGTTCGATTAGTATATAAACAAACAAAATCTGATTGTTTTTTACAAAGAAGCAAAACAAAATCTTACCTTATCCAGTCTCTTTTGCCAGCTGTCCTCACGTTTTACCATTAGTTCAATACAATGAGAAAGTGTAGCAAGGATTCCAGCAGTAGTTGCTTTAAAAGTTATCGCTTCCCCTTTAAAGTCTATACCATTAATTCCTTTTGGTGTTACATGTGGAAACACTGAAAAAAAAAAAAGTCATTCACTAAAAATCTTTTTAATGAAGAAATCATTCCTCATCACAACATAAAATTAGGAAATTTTTAGAAAACTATCACATCAGAGCAGACTTTCAAATTGCAATTTCCTTCCTGTTGGCCAATATTTTAAAATTTCCATCCATCTCTATGAGAAAGAAGCTTGTGAAAGCATATGTACTCTTAAGTCCTTTTTTCTGGATTCTATTTCCTGAAATCTACTTGCTATGCTGCACCCAGTGAATAAAGTGGTAGGAGGAGTAATTTTTTTTTTTTTGCTGTGTTGGGTCTTAGTTGTGGTGGCAGGGGCAAGGCAGGGTGGGGGGGGCTACTTTTCATTGTGGTGCGCTGGTTTCTCATCGCGGTGGCTTCTCTTGTTGCAGAGACAGGCTCTAGGTGTGAGGACTTCAGTAGTTGCAGCACGCGGGCCCTAGAGCATACTGGCTTCAGTAGTTGCAGCATGTGGGCTCAGCAGTTGCGGCAAGTAGGCTCTAGGGTATGTGGGCTTCAGTAGTTGCGGTACATGGGCTTAGTTGCTCCACGGCATGTGGGATCTTCCCAGACAAGGGATCGAACCCGTGTTCCCTGCTTTGCCAGGCAGATTTCCAACCACTGTGCCACGAGGGAAGTCCGAGTAATACTTTAATAATAACACTCAGACCAGAGTGAGACCTAATTATGGCAAAAACTACCTTACATTTTGAGAAACCTTAAATTTAAATAGTATCTGAAAAACTGCAGAAATGAATAATATATTAAAATTTAAATAAATATAATTTGGGGACCAAAGAACACATTAAACAGTTCTTATGTTTACATATTATAATTGTAATTCAAAGTCAGTCTTTGAATTAAATGAAAAATCTTAAAACTCATAAGATGCAAATAAGAGCATAATATACTATAGTTAATAAGAAACAATTTCAGTAGAACTTTTATAAATGAAATAATGATACTTGCAACTTTAAAAACTCATATGTAGATATGACAGCAAAGGCACAATCCATAAAGTAAACCGACAAACTACACTGTCAAAATTTAAAATTTGTGTTCTTGAAGGCACTGTTAGAAGAATGAGAGTTGCAGTTATACAGGGTAAGTAAGTCTAGAGAGCTAATCCACAGTTAATAAAATAATGGTAACTGTGAGGAGATACATTAATTAGCTTGACTGCGGTAATCATTTCATCATGTATACCAAATCATCATGTTGGACACCTTAAATACATACAATGTCTATTTAAAAATTTTTTTAAAAAAAGACTGAAGAGACAAGCCACAGACTGGGAGAAAATCTTTGCAGAGTATGTATGATAAAGGACATATCTTTTATCTATATATATTATAAATTAATACAGACATATTCTATATTATAATATACAATATATAGCAATCTCAAACTCAACAATAAGAAAACATATAACCCAATTAAAAAAATTGAACAAAAGATCTGAATACACATTTCACCAAAGAAGAAAGACGGGTGGCAAATAAGTAGATGAAAAGATGCTCAATACTATTAGTTACTAGGGAAAAGCAAATTAAGACTACAGTGAGATACCACTACACACCTATTAGAAGACTAAATTTTTTTTTTTTAATTTTTACTGCAGTATAGTTGCTTACAGCACTGTGTTAGTTCCTACTATACAGCAAAGTGAATCAGCTGTATGTACACATGTAACCCCTCTTTTTTGGACTTCTTTCCCATTCAGGTCACCACAAAGAATTGAGTAGAGTTCCCTGTGCTACACAGTAGGACATTAGTTATCTACTTTATACATAGTATCAATAGTGTATTTATGCAATCCCAATCTCCCAATTCACCCTACCCTTCACCTTCTCCCTCATCCATATGTTTGTTCTCTACATCTGTGTCTCTATTTCTGCTTTGTAAAGAAGATCGTAGAAGTCTAAAATTTTAAAAGATGGACCATGTCAAGTGTTAGTGGGTTTGGAGGAACTTGAACTCTCAAATATGCCTGGTGAAATGCAGACTGGAAGGTTTTTAAAAAGTTAAATATATACCTACCATATGATTCAACCATTCCACCTCTGGGTATTTAGCCCAAAGAAATGAAGTAAATGTATATAAAAAAACTTGTATGTGAATGTTCACAGCAACATTATTTATAATAGCCCCAAACTGTAAACAATGTAAATGTCCACCAACAGACGAATGGACTGAAGAAATTATGGTGTTATCTATACAGGGAACACTATTCAGCAATGAAAAGAAATTAAATACTGATACATACAACGAGAAATCTCAAACTAAGAGAGAGATCAGGGAAAAAAACTGAGTTCATTTACATTAAATTCTAGAAAATGCAAACTAATCTATAGTGACAGAAAAATCAGTGGTTGTTTGAGAATGGAAGGAGGAAGGGAAGACAAAAAGGGATGGAGGAAACTTTTGAGGGTGATGGACATAATAATGGTGTTGATTGTGGTGACAGATTCATGATACTATCAAAACTTACTGAACCGTACACTTTAATTAATTAATAAATTTATTGGCTGTGTTGTGTCTTCATTGCTGCATGCAGCCTTTCCCTAGTTGTGGCGAGTGGGGGCTAATCTTCGTTGTGGTGCGTGGGCTCCTCATTGTCATGGCTTCTCTTGTTGTGGAGCACAGGCTCCAGGTGCATGGGCTTCAGTAGTTGCGGCACATGGGCTCTAAAGTGCAGGCTCAATAGCCGTGGCACACTGGTTTAGCTGCTCCGCAGCATGTGGGATCTTCCTGGAGCAGGGATTGAACCCATGTCCCCTGCATTGGCAGGTGGATTCTTAACCACTGAGCCACTCAGGAAGCCCCCAAACTGTATACTTTAAATATATGCAGTTTATGGCATGTTAATTATATCTCAATAAAGCTGTTTTAAAACCTACTTTCTTTCTTATATTTTCTGAAAATCCTTCCTATCATTGTAACTCCTATATTTTCTACTTGCCAAGACTGATGTTTTATTATAAACTACAATTTTTGTTCACAATCAACTCAGGAACTAAGTCATCTGTATCCTATATATGAGAATGTGTGCCACTGTAATAATGTGTCCTCCATGCTGTTTGCTAATTTATAGTCAGTACAAGATGAAAGACCAATATAAAATGTCTTTGAAAAAACTTTTACAAATGCATCTCTTCAGCTGCGCTTAACTACCTTCAGAAGTTGTCACCATCAAATCCTTTCCAGAATGATACAGGGGTTATGTAACAGATTTTCAAGCTTTCAAACAGTTGAAAGCAAGTGTCTCACACACAGTAAGGTCTCTAAAAATAAATTTCTCTCATGTTAACTCTGTTAGGAAATGAAGGTCATGAAGATAAAGCCTCATATTAATTTGTTATCCACTGCGCTCCTCTAAGTACTGGTTACTCTGATTTTTGCTCCAAGTCTTTTATACCTTATCTTGTAGAACTACATTAATCTTGATGGAAAAACTTAAGCAAAATCCTAAACTACTCAATAATTTTAAATAAGCATACTCATCTAAATGTCTCAGCTGACCACAAGGGAAAGAAGATCTTAAAGAGACAAGGTGGCATGCCCTAGTGTCTCTGGGAAAAAGATACACTGTAGTAAAAGGAAGTTCAAAGTTAAGTGAACGTAACCATGCTTATCAAGGGCAAAGAAGAAAGAAATTATAAAATAATCTATAAATCTAGATTTTTAAGTACCTAAGCTCTTAAAATTATCATTCAAATCTATCGTTCTTTTAGTTGAACTGACATTATACAATTCAAAATTATTTTAAAGATACTAACACTCAGAAAATAAGGAACCCAGAAGCTATTGATAACATCAACATGCCAAAAATAGAAACAAATACTGACAGAAACCAAGAGATTTTTAATCCTTTCATTTCATTAAGACTCTCACCCACTAATTTAAATAGTAGGCAACCTAAGGGAGAATCCCCACAGTTTCTGTGGTGAGGAGTTTTTCATTTCCCCACCTGAAATATTCCAAATGATGGTGTCCTTCTGAACATACAGGATGGCAACTTTGTTTAAATCTCTCCTCACCTGTCTACTATGATAAAGAAGAAACATGGCTGAAGATTATGACCATGATATTAATCACACTAGGGTCAACAATCAACTGGTTTGAGACTACTGGTCTATTACAGACGTGATTATTCTAACAAAATAAGACACAGTTGGCCAAAAAAACTAAATGTAAAATATTCTCACATGAAAAATCTGTGAGCTAAAAGAGGATGAAAGTGATCTGTGGTCGGTCCAACTTCTTCCTGTAGACAATTTATGAGCATCTGCACACAGACTAAGTGGGAGAAAAGGAGCATAATCATGTTTCACAGAGTAATGAATGTACCATTAACACTACATTTCCTCTCAATAAGTTACATCAAGAGTGTACCTTGATTTGATAGATTAGTTAATATGTACTGTCATTATTTTATATAGTACTCTACATAGTATACATGATACTAAGATCCCACAAGCTGCACGGTGTGGCCAAAAAAAACCCAAAACAAAACAAAAGAAACCAGCCCCCAAATTTAACAGTATTAAGTCAGTGTATTTATTTAGATTTTTAAAAATTTACACTGTACATTTTATTTACTCTTTATTTTTTTTTTGTTTAATTTTTCTTTTTATTTTACTCTTTATTTTTTATTATTTATTTAGCCACTCCACACAGCTTGTGGGATCTTAGTTCCTCGACCAGGGATTGCACCCGGGCCCTCGGCAGTGAAAGTGCAGAGTCCTAACCACTGGACTGCCAGGGAATTCCCTAGTCTTATAAATAACAGCTTTATTGAGATACAATTTACACAGCATAAAATTCACTCATTTAACATATACAATTAAAGGATTTTTAGTGTATTCAGAGTTGTACAAGCATCACCACGATCAACTTTAAGATGTTTTCAGGAACCAACCCCTCAAATCCCAAAAACATTAGCAGTCACTTACCATTTTCCCCAACCCTACACCCTAGCCCTAGGAAACCACTAATACACTTTCTGCTCTACGATTTGCCTCTGAATGTTTCATATAAATTAACAATAAGTGTTTTGTTTTTGTTTTGGCTGCGTTGGGTCTTCGTTGCGGTGCGCAGGCTTAGTGCGGTGGCCTTCCTTGTAGAGCATGGACCCTAGGCACACAGGCTTCAGTAGTTGCAGCATGTGGGCTCAGAAGTTGTGGCTCACAGGCTTTAGAGTTCAGACTCAGTAGTTGTGGTCCATGGGCTTAGTTGCTCCATGGCATGTAGGATCCTCCCGGACCAGGGATCGAACCCATGTCTCCTGCATTGACAGACGGATTCTTAACCACTGGGCCACCAGGGAAATCTCATAAGTGATTTTCTGTGACTGGCTTCTTCCACTTAGGCATAATATTTTTAAGGTTAATCCATGTTACTGCCCATATCAGTATGTTATTCCTTCATATGGCTAAAAAATGTGCCATTTTGTTATCCATTCATTAGTGGATGTATGTTTTGGTTATTTCCACTTTCTGACTGTTATGGATAATGTTGCAATGAACATTCCATGTACAAGTTTTTATATGGATGTATGTTTTCATTTCTCCTGAAGATATACCTAGGAGTGGAACTGCTAGGTCAAATGGTTAACACCATGTGTATGTTGAGGAACTGCCAGACTTTTCCAAAGCAGCTATACACCATTTTACATTCCCACCAATAGTGTATGAGGGTTTCAATTTCTCCACATCCTCACCAACACTTGTTACGGCATTTCTTTCTGATTACAGCCAGCCTAAAAGGTGGGAAGTGGTGTCTCACTGTGGTTTTGATTTGCATTTTCCTGATGGCTAATGAGTTTCTCAACTTTTCAGGTGCTCACTGGCCATTTGTATATCTTCTCTGGAAAAATGTTTACTCAGATGCTTTGCCCATTTTTGAACTGAGATACTTGTCTACTACAGATTTTTAAGAGTTCTTTATGTACTTTAAATTCAAATCCCTTACCAGGTAAATGATTGGCAGATGTTTTTTCCCATTTTGTGGGTTTATCTTTTCACTTTTTGGTAGTATCCTTTAAAGCACAATAGTTTTTAATTTTGCTAAAGATCAATTTATCTACTTTTTCCCCTTTTCCACTTCTACTTTGGTGTCATATCTAAGAAAGCTTTGCCTTAAGGTCATTAAGATTAAGTCCTATATTTCCTCTAAGGTTTTATGGTTTTAGCTCTTTTAATTAGGTTTTTGATCCACTTTGAGTTAATTTTTGTGTTTGGTGTTAAGTAGGGGTTCAACTTCATTCCTTCATACATGGATATCCAGCTGCCTAACGTCATTTGTTGAGAAGACTTTCCTCACTGAGTTGTCTTGGCACTCTTGTGATGTTAACAAAAGAGCACACATTACATGATGCTATTTACATAAAATACAGAAGAATGCAAACTAATTTATAATGACAAAAAGGCAGATCAGTGATTGCCTAAGGCCAGGAGCAGGAGCAACAGACCACACAGAGACAGGAGGAAATTTTTTGGGGGGAGAGGGGGTGGTGGTGATGGAAATGTTCCCTATAATGATTAAGTTGTTTTAAAAGTATATGTAGAATTCACCAAACTGTACCCTTTTAAAAAATGCAGCTTATTGTATATACATTATACTTCAATAAAGTTAAGTTTTTAAAAAGCTTAAGAAGTGATGTTAATGGTGGGTTTCATTAACAGATATTGGTATCAAGGTAAAAGTGGCCTCAGAGAACGGTTAGTTAGGAAGTGTTTCCCCTATTCTATTTTTGGGAAGAATCTGTGAAGAATTGGTATTAGTTTTTCTTTAAATGTTTGGTAAAATTTACCAGGGAAGCAACTGGAGCCTGGGCTTTTCTTTGTGGGAAGTTTTTTACTAATTGTATTCTCTTTACTTATTCTCTGTAATTATTATTGGTCTATTTGGATTTTGTAGGTCTTCTCAACAGTCTCAATAGTTGGTGTCTTTCTAGGACTTTTGTCCATCTCATCTAAGTTATCTACTTTGTTGGTGTACAGCCATTCATAGCATTCCCCTATAATCTTTTTTTTAATTAATTAATTAATTTATTGGCTGGGTTGGGTCTTTATTGCTGTGCGCAGGCTTTCTCTAGTTGCGGCGAGCGGGGGCTACTCTTTGGTGCAGTGCTCGGGCTTCTCACTGCAGTGGCTTCTCTTGGGGAGCACAGGTTCTAGACTTGCAGGCTTCAGTAGTTGTGGCATGAGGGCTCAGTAGTTGTGGGGGATCTTCCTGGACCAGGGATCAAACCCGTGTCCCCTGTGGATTCTTAACCACTGTACCACCAGGGAAGTCCCCCTTATAATCTTTTTTATTCCTGTAAGGTCAGTAGTAATGTCCTCCCTTTCATTCCTGATTTCAGTAATTTGAGTCTTCTCCCCTTATTTCTTGATCAGTTTAGTTAAAGGTTTGTCAACTTTGTTTTTCAAAGAATCAACTTAAAGTTTCATTGATTCTCTGTACTGTTTTTCATTTCTCTTTCTTCTTTTACAATAAATGTGTTTCAGGTACAACTTTCCTGCTAAGTACTGCTGTAGCCCATAAGTTTTGGTATCTTGGCATTTCCGCTTTCATTCACCTCACAGTATTTTCTAATGTCCTTTGTGATTTTTGTCTTTGATCCACTGGTTATTTATGAGTGTGTTAATTTCTACATATTTCTGAATTTCCCAAATTTCTGTTATTAATTTCTAATTTCATTCTACTGTGATTGGAGGACATACTTTGTACGATTTCAATCCCTTTAAATTAAAGCTTGTTTTATGGCCAAGCATAAGGTCTATCCTAAGGAATATTCCATGAACAACTGAGAATATACAACAATTGAGAACTAGGTCTGTTTAGTAGGTGGAGTGTTCTATAGATATCTACTAGGTCTGTTTATGTAGACTATTCAAATATTTTATTACCTTGTTGATCTTTATCCTACTTGTTCTATTCATAATTGAAAGTTGGTTTTTGAAGTCTCAAACTATTACTACTGACTTGTTTCTTTGGTTTGGTCAGTTTTTGCTTTATGTATTTTGGGGCTCCATTCTTATTATATGTAAATATGTATTTTATTGTCTTAAAATCTCTCCTTTTGTCTCTAGAAATATAATTTTTAAAAGATGGTACAGAATTTAACAGAAGAAAACTTACATTAGAGGTAGATAAGAAAGTTTGTCCAGAGAAGATTGAGGAAATATGCCTTTCACCATGATCTAGAACCTTAAAGTCTTCAACCAAGAAAGGTGTTTTCTTATCCAAAAATTTCTCCTCTGGTCTAACCTTCAAATTACTTTAATTGCCTTTCTTCTCATCTTAGAATCTCTGCAAGTTTTATTGCTATTCTAGTCTTCACCCCACACCCCTCATTCATATTCTTGGAATATTTATTAGTAAGTTGGTAAACTAGTACTAAATCTTTAAAAACTTTAGTATAGTTATAATCACAATATTTGATGTAGACTTAATCTTTAATAATGCTGAGACTATTACAACAGCCACTCCCAAGAAAATAGTGTTATTATTTTTCCCTCTTCCAATATTTGCTCAGTCTGGGACTAAGACTCTGTCTGTTTTTAAGAGATGATGGAAATACCCTAATCCCAGACTGCAACCAAGTAATAGTCTTTCAGATTTAAAGACTACATGCTCTGTGCACGTTACCAGATTATATTCAATGCTTCTGACATTTCTAGAGGTTAACCACAGAAAGATACTTTCCACCTGTGATGATTTTCAAGAGTTAATTTTCACCAACATTAAGGCACGAATTCTTTTCTTTTTTAAATTAAAGTATAGTTGATTTACAATGTTGTGTTAATTACTGATGTACAGCAAAGTGACTCAGTCATACATATATATACATTCTTTTCCATATTATTTTCCACTAAGATTTATCACAGGATATTGAAATAGTTCCCTGTGCTATACAGTAAGACCTTGTTGTTTATTCATTCTATATATACCAGTTTGCATCTGCCAATCCCAAACTCCCAATTCATCCCCCTCCCACCCCTCTCACCCTTGGCAACCATCAGTCTATTCTCTGTGTCCCTGATTCTGAAGAAAGGAATTATTTTAAACAGTGAATTCCCCAAGTATATTTAAAACATCACTCATGATTTAAAAAATTATTCAGATATCTCATAGGATATTTCTCTAAATGACTTTAATAACCAGTCTTCTACTGCTTGGTTTCAGTCTCTTCAAAAAAGAGATGTTGGAGGCTTCCCTCAAATGTCTGGAGATCTAGCCAGATCACATTTAACAGTTAGGTATTGGAAGCTCTATATGCACTAGCAGGGCTTTTTACCTACTGGACTTTATCAAAGGGTGATCTGGTAGTAAGACAGCTTTTTCATGGTAGACCCTGCAAAATCTCTCACTCTTTTCCCTATGGCCTTTCAGTGTCTCCAGTTACCTTTTAATTCTGTATTGGAAAATTTATGTCTGTTTTTATATCAGAAAATATATTATGGAAACAGGGTAAGAGAAGGAAGCTGGGGACTGCATCTTTCCGTATATAGACTTTAATTTAGTCCCTGACTACCAGAGTTCTTAGAGATAAGCAGAACAATGAGGCTGTCAGATTTCAGTAATCAATATGTATATTTCTACTTAATCACTTTATTGATAGGCTGATACAACCTATCTTTTGATGTACCTGGTACTCTTGAATCTAAAACTCTGCAGTTCAATTTCAACAGAAAATAAGCTTCCATTCTCTTTTGGGGAATACAGATGGGGTAGCTGAGTGTATGTGAGATGATGGAAGATTGGATCTGAGAGTTTTACAATTTCTTTCAATAATTTTTCCCATATCCAAACAATATCTTTTTTCTATTAAAGCAGATTATTCACTGTAAAATTAAAATGTAACATAAAGAACCTTCCCAAAGTAATCCTCTAATTCCAAAAAGGCATATAAATCTGGATGACTCAACAAGGTTCAACATTTTAGCCCCAAGTTACAAGGAAAACTTTGTATAATAAGAAGCTAGTATTTTGCAAGACTGAGAGCAGAGTAGGTTATAAAGAAGTGAACCATGATGAAAATAAGAAACAGGAAGATGAAAGAAGGAAAATATGGGGAAGAGAAGCATTAGATCTTAGTATCACTACTACAATATTCCCATACGATTTCTGAAATTTCCATGCACATAAGTTTAAAAAATTATTTGAAAATAAGCCATGGCTGCAGATCTTATTTCATATTCTTTCGTAACTTCAGCAAAAACAAGCACAATTAGATTATATTTTTTTTTTTCACAAAGGCTTATTTGCAACTTAAAAAAAGTTTTAGGAATCCATGCCAGCTTTTTCTTAGGATATGTTAAAAGAAAGCACTGACTATGAATCACAGGTTTCTGTCACAACCTCCTCCGCCCCCATACATATAGATTCCACATATAAGTGATACCACGAAGTATTTGTTTATTTCTCTTAGCATAATGCCCTCCAGGTTCATCCATGTTGTTGCAAAACACAGGTTTCTAATGAACAATTAAGAATTCCATCTAATGAGTGAGACCTTATAAACAGAGCAACAATTAACTGATATATGAAATAAACTGGTATATGAAATAAACCACCCTGCTACTGAGTCTATAAACAATTGTGCTGTGAAATCATCTACTTCAATAATTTTCCTTTAATAACACTTATTATAAACTTCGCAACACCAGTTTATCAAGTGAAGAGAGAAAAGAACATTGAACAGAGAGAAATAACACTTTAAAGAAACATTCAATTTCCATTACAATGTTTCCTCCATAAGAAATACTCTTTCAGTACTAGAAATTGATTCTACCAAATACTGCTGAAATAAATGGCCAACATCTAAAATTTAGAATAAGTCCTTCTCAGATGAGCTGTCATATTATTTAATGTCAGAATGTATACTTTACCTACATGTCTCTTCTTAGAAGAAACTTTCACTTTCCAGTTTAAAAAAATTTTAACTACTCCATTAGATAATTATTCTTGTTATAGAGTTACTTATACAACTTTAGAAAGTGTATTTTACCCAACTGAGGGGGAAAATCTTACCACTTACCCTTTTCTTTATTGCCATTGGTATTATGCAAGAAGTCTCCATCAGAACGTGTTGTAGGAAAGTCATCTTCATCATCTTCCACCACTAAATAAAATATTTTTAAGGATATCAGGATGAAAGCACACAGAAATTCACCAGTTTATTCTTATATTCAACTGAGTAAATATACTCTGGATTATGTGAGTACACGATCTTATTCATCTTTATATTTTCAGTGCTTATCAATGTATGCCCAATAAATATGCTGTGGAATGTCTTTAAATACAATATATTATTATAAAAACTGTACCCATTCTCATTCATGTAAGGGATGGTACTGAGATATGAATTATTTTGTGCTTTAAGTCTTCCTATCTCTTCCTGCTTATCTTGGGGAGATTTCATAATTCTACCAGAGGCCTACAAAGACTGAACAGGATGGTAATGGTACATGCAGAAGATACTTTATCTTGCCTCTAGGATGTGCAGGGAAAATATAATGACATACAGATGTGACATCAATTTTAATTCATCCCAATGTGTCTGTGCCTGGACATCACTTTTAACTTACCCAATTCCAGACAATACAGAATGCCCTGTGTTCTTCTACATACCTCTTTCTTCCACGTACTATCCCTTTTTCTACTGCCTAACAGGCTTAATCCTGTGCACTGTGTATTCCACTTCTTAGTGCCAACTTCTAAACCTCAGCCTTCAACCTTACTCTCTGTTTTTGAACAGCTTCTTTAGTTTATTATCTTTTGAGGAACTCCTTTTCTACAGAAGAAATCTTCACTTTAATGTCTTACTTCTTGCCTATCTCTCTCTACAGCAGGAGTAATTTGTTTCTATGAGGAACATTTCATCTATTTAAACTCTCTCTCCAATGGATGCAAAGCCCACTCCTATTGCTTATCCCTTCCCTTGACTGAACGGTAGGAATTACTACGGATAATACCTTTATTCTATACTACCATTTTCTAATTACTGGGCTATTTCATTTTTTCATCACCTGAAAATTTTGCACTCAACTACAGCAACTTTTTCAAATCATAAGCTGCTATTATCTACTAACACATACTATTTTATAACCAGCTAACTGCTATCAGTATCTGACTGACATTTTTCTTTTCCATATTCATCATTCCTACAGACTTCAATATCCATACTGAAGCCTCTGCAAACACCTTAGTTCCAAGATTAATTAAATTCCCAGTCTGTGAATCTTCGTCTTCTCATCAATAACTGGCAAATATGGTCAATCCCAAGAAATTAACTACCACAGTGCTGCTCTGATTTTAAATCATTACTTGTCATCAGACCTTGACTCAATACTGCTCTGATTAACTGCTCTTAAATACTGAAATGCTTGCACTTCTCTCATCTCCTCAGGATCTACCTTGGGTTACTAAAGATTTACGTTCATATCCCTAACCATCCAATAGCCCAGTACTACTAAACAGGGATTTTCAACCTTCTTTTTCCAGAAAATACTCAATATATAAAACTGATGAAAACAAGAGATGCTCTGACTAAAAGAGTGACCTTCCCCCTTTCCTTTCCAACGAAGCACTCCTAGTTCATCACTGATGCATCTTTAAGGGATCTCTGACATGGTTTAAAACCACGGTCCTAATACAAATCCCCCATCCCAATCAGACTGGTCTCCCTTACCAACACTCAAATCTATTATGCTAAATGCCATCTTTGGATCTTGCACATTCCTGCTTTCATTATCCCTGCAACAATCCAAATTAACCACAATAATAATAGCAGCTATTATTGACTTTTTGCTATTAAGCACAGTGCTAACATACACATTCTCATTTAAATCTCACAATCATATGTGCTGGATACAACATCCATGTTACAGAGGAAAGAGATGTGCAGAAATGTTAAGTAATCTACTTCAAGTCATCAAACTAATAATGAATAGAAGAACAAGATTAGAACGTTTACTTTTAATATGACATTTATGCCGTGCTTTAAAATATATGGTTAGGTCAGAGATAATGTCTTCTACTTTTGTAATCCTAGAACATGTGGACCTAAATGGTTAATTAAATCTTACTAAAGTGTGTGTGTGTATGTATGTGTGTGAAAGAGAGAAAGAGAGCAAGAGAGAAAGGTTAAATCTCCTTACTAGCAATTATGATAAAATGTTTTAAATGAAAACACTGAACACCTAAAATGAGAGCTTGCTATTATCATTTCAATGACACACTTAATGAAGAACAGTGATTCTAAAAATTCTTTAAGTCACAGATAATTGTGAAATTGCATCTACAGAGATCCTTACGCCAGCAACTCTCATCTACAATCAAAGTAGGAAACAATGGTCCATGTTCTTATTTCACCTTTACCCAGCATGTACTCTTAAAAATATCATTTCTTAAAACAGCCATTTATAGGTAAATCAGTTGTCACAGGCTGAATTGTGCCACAACCAAATTCATATGTTGAGGTCCCAACGTTCTTGTACTCCAAAATGTGACTGTATTTGGAGACAGGGTCTTTAGAGAGGTAATCAAATTAAAATGAGGTCATGAGGTTGGGTCCTACTTCAATATGACCAGTGTCCTTATAAGAGGAGGAAATTTGTACCCAGACACTTATAGAAGAAAGATGATTTGGAGACACAGGGAAAAGATGAATCATCTACGAGCCAAGGAGAGAGGCCTAGAAGAGATCCTTCCCTCATTGCCCTCAGAAGAAACCAAACTTGCCAAAACCTCGATCTCACATTCTTAGCCTCCAGAACTGTGAGGAAATAAATTTCTGTTGTTTAGGTTACACAGTCTATAGAGTATTTTGGTGACAGCAGTCGTAGCAAACTAATACATCAGTCTACTACTGTTGCTATATATTCAAACATGAATAATGTTTAAAAATACTTTTCAAATCTTCTACACAACCTGGTTATTATTGCATTCCAATTTCTACTCATTCCACCATCACTTTTGTCCTTAAAAATGCTAAATATTATTGACATGAATCATTTAAAAATAAACAAATAATCCAAATCTGTATACACCCTATTTTAGTTTAAAGGGCTGTTTGCAAGCAAATGAAAGCTGATGTGTAATGTCTAATTTGATTAAAATTAGATGTATACTTTTTTTAAAATGAGAAATAGAAGTTCAACTGTCTGTATTTTTAGAGAAATAAACATTAAATGTTAAAGAACCAAAAACTTAAAGTGTATCAAATACAAAGAACTTCAGGGATACTTTAGATAAAATTTAAGTACTTTAATATGGGCTTCTGTGGGAAGTTGTTGTATAACAAAGGGAGCCCAACTCGAGGATGGAAGATGCCTTAGAGGACTGGGGCGGGGAGGGTGGGGGGGACTCAAGCGGGGGGGGGGGGGGGAGTCAACGAAGGGAGGGAATACGGGGATATGTGTATAAAAACAGATGATTGAACCTGGTGTACCCCCCCCCCCAAAAAAAAAAAATATGGGCTTCTGCTTCAGGCAAAGATGGAATAACAGGGAGAGAATTTACTCCCTAGCATGAAACTAAAAAATCAGACAAAATATATGAAACAGTGGTTTTCAAGACACTGGATATTAGGTAACACAGGACAATGATCCCTAAGCGTTGGGAACAAATGATGTGAGCCCTGTGACTGCTCCAGCTTACTGCCATGGGAGAGTTTCCAAGCTGTAGAGTAACTAGGAACCCAGGAGGAGCCTGGTAGACTCTCTGAGGTGAGGAAATGGAGCTGAGAATCCAAGGAGACAAAGGCCACTAGAGTTTACAAGGCAGACTACTTGGGAGGTGAGAGTTGTACGGAGATAGAACCCTGGAGATGGGCTTACAGAGATAGAACCCTGCAGATGGGCTGAAGGTCCTCCTGAGTACTGAGTGGAGTACTGATAGCACACAGAAGTTAAAGAACTACAGAGGTCATAGACAGAACCATCTGCAAGGATTCCAGGGAAGAGTAGCCAAAAGCCTATGTGGGGCAGGGAACAGTACCTGTTCCTACAAAACAGACCTGGAATAATTCACAGGGAACTGGCTAGAGAATGCTAAAGTGCCTTGCCTCAGTAGTGGGGAGAAATGGAAATACATTATTCTAAGGTTCTTATACAAAACAAGAAATAGTATATTACTTGAAGGTAAACTGTAATAACTTAAATGTGCATGCTATAAAAGTAGTCACTATAATAACAAAGAGTTTAACTAAAAAGCCACCAAAGCAGATAAAAAAAAGAATTATAAAAAATACTCAATTCAAAAAGAAGGCAGAAAAAGGGAACAAAGAACAGAGAAGACAAAAAGAAAATGTAATAAGGGGTGAACTCACATCCTTCTACTCCGCCATCTTGCCAACAAGTCGACAAAAAGAAAGCAAACTCAGATCAAATACATTTAATAAGACCAAGAAATAAAACCATGTTAGGCAACCTAGTTATACTAGGAATGAACTTAGCACTATTCACTAATACTGCTATGAGCAGTTCATTTTTGCCTATATGACAAATTACGAGAAAAACTGAAGAACAGATATTGACAACACCAGTAATATTTAGCAGTAACAAATGAAAAATAACTTCAAAATTCACATTATAAGTTAACTAAAGATCATGTCTCACTTTTTAAAAAAAATTCACTAAAATTACTTTTATATGTATATGTAATTCCATTATTGACTTCTTCTATGAGAAAAAGGCCAGAGGAAGGGAGGGTGACAGACGGAAGGAGAGAAAGAGGGTAAAGAGGCAGAGGAAGAGGAAGAGGGAGGGAGAAAAAGACTGATTCCAGATCTGGAGGATTTAACATAAACATCTGCTTGTCTCTAAGACTCATCACAGGGTACATTTATTAGACATAATCATGTGAAATGCCCCGTATTATCAAGATGATAATATATTTTTTAATGGAATAAAGAGTTCAAAAACCATTTTAAAATCTTCAGTGATACCTGGTATGGGTGATCAGACTAATCAGGATGTTATTAAAGTACACTAGTTATGTGGACACTGGAATCTGTTACATTAGAGGTATGCAGCAAAAGTGACTATAATTACCTTCACTTAAAGACATTACCCTTTAAGATCAAGAGGCTTTAAATCCATTCATTCTCCAAGTAAAAATAGTGGTAATAGCCTAATTAACCTTTATCCCTTTGAAGTTCATCCTTGGAAACAGCATCAGCACAGGCATCAAAGTACTTCTGCAGAGTATCAACTTGTCTACATAGGATATCTCTAAAGGTTTCCATTTCAGCCAATTTCTCACGTAAACTGTGGCCCTTCTGCAAAACACAAAACGGGGTGATGTAATCCAAGTTAACCAAACTAGAATTTATTTAGTCCCATGATATTTCATTACCTTTTAAGGTCTATATCCTACTATTGAGGGCATGGGGTAGGGAGAGTTGTCAAGTTCAATGTAATATTTCCAGGGACAGACTTGAAACATACTAATTAATGGCTTTGATAGTGATAAGCCTGAAGGATATGAGAGCAATAAGCCTGACAACTTGCTACTACAACATTTAATATTTTCAGATTAAACGTGATGAAAAATTGCAAAAGACTTCAAAATGGGCAAAAATACTACTAGGTGTCCTTTGAAAGGAATAGTGAGTGTCATCCATGGAGAGGGTTCTGATCACATATAAGTCTTTGATTTCATTGCATTTGAGCTATTTTACCACTCTTTAAGTCATAGAAAAACTGAGAGTAATGTAAATGATTCTTGTCCATAGAGAAGCAAATAAACTTTGTTCAGTAGAGATACACTGGTTACTAATGTGTGACTCTTGATCAGTTTTGCATATATGAGCAAAATCATTTCAGCATTCCTCACCTTCTCCTTTGAACCACATTTTTTCTTTAACATCTTATTTCATTAACGAATGAAACAAAATCTCTGACATGTTCATTTTATTTTTATCAGTCATGATTTTATCTCTTAAAAAACTGTTCTGTAACAACTTTAAGTAAATTACATTGTAGAAAAGTTCTTTCAAAAAACTATCAAATAAGTTCTGTTCACAACACTCAGTACTAAAGCATTCACAGCCACAAACCTTGAACGAAGAGGTGGATGTTGCAGAATAGCCACTTGCTCCAGACACCAGTGACACCATGGAGCCATGTCGACGCAAGCTGGATTCAGATCCATATCCAGACTCAGTCTAAAAAGGAAAGCAATGTACATGAAAAAAATTAAGTAAAAAATACTTAATCAGCATAAGAAAAAACTTTATTAACTATGTGAGGTGATAGATGTTAACTTGTGGTAATCCTTTCACAATACATACATACATCAAATCATTATGTTATAAACCTTAAACTAATACAGTGTTATACATCAATTATATCTCAATAAAACTGGAAAGGGACTTCCCTGGTGGTGCAGTGGTTAAGAATCCACCTGCCAATGCAGGGGACACAGGTTCGAGTCCTGGTCCAGGAAAGTCCCACGTGCCACAGAGCAACTAAGCCCGTGCACCACAATGACTGAGCCTGCGCTCTAGAGCCCACGAGCCACAACTACTGAGCCCATGTGCCACAACTAGTGAAGCCCACGCACCTAGGGCCCTTGCTCTGCAACAAGAGAAGCCACTGCACTGAGAAGACTGTGCACCAGAAAGAAGAGAACCCCCGCTTGCTGCAACTAGAGAAAGCCTGTGAGCAGCAATGAAAACCCAATGCAGCCATAAGTAAATAAACAAACAAAGAAACAGAGAAAAGTAATATAGGCAAATCACTGGCATAAGTAATACCTTTCAATTCCCAACTGCCATTTAATTTAGAAATTTACTGAATACTACATGCTGGGCTAGTGGGCTAAAAGAGTTTAATAACAGTAAAACTACCTAGAGTATGTAAATTCATAGAGATAGCAAGTGGAGTAGTGGTTACCAGGGTGCTAGGAAGAGGGGAGAATGAGGAGTTAGAATCTACTAGGCACAGAGATGGAGTGAGAAGATGAAAAAGTTCTGGAGATGGATGGTGGTGATGGTTGAACAACACTGTGAATATACTTAATGTCACAGAATTATACAGTTAAAAATAGCTAAAATGACAGGTCATCAAGCATATTTCTTTTAAAAAAAGGAAAACTTCTAGTACTATTTCTTTATAGACGAATTATTTATCCTGACACAGCTCAAATATTACTGTCTCAATGAAGCTTTTCCTATCATTCCAGGTAGTCTGTCTCTGTATTCTCGATCATTCTTAGCATATCATAATTATGCCATTTGCCACAATTTTAATAGTTTACATTTTGTAACTACTACTGGATTTGGACCTTCTGTAAGAAGACTGTATTTTTCCCATTTTTGTAGCCACGTTGACAGTTCACGGCACAAAGAAAATCCCGTTTTGCCAGTCTATTTTCTAATCACACCATAAAAGATAACCGAAGTCCTTCAGGGATTTAGTTACTCAGCACTGTGATCTAATTTTGATGGAGTTGGCACTATTCAGAGTATCAGTTTTGTATCCCATCCTCCCTAGGAAAATGCAGTACTAAAAATACAGAAAAAGGAATTAAACATTTGAAAAAAATAACTTCTAAATACCTAAAACTTGCTCAAGTATTTCAGGATCTCTGATTACTTTCTACTGTTATTTTTTAGAAAGTACTGTGCATGACTTTAATCCTAGACAGTAAATTTAAGAGGTAAAATAATATCTAATCATTTTTGGCATCACACCTAGTGCAGCTTCTTAAAATTCAAGCTTCTAGCACATACTGGTCACTAAAGAGTCAAAGTAAAATTGTCATACTTCAATAACGTTTGTTCATAAAACACTCGATCTATAAAAGGTACTGCAATATGTTCTTAACTCTGAATTTACTAACAAATTACACATAAACTTATGACTAGATGGAATCAAAGCTCTTCTCCAAGACTCACAACACCACTCATATCTAAAGCAAAGCAATGTTTTAGTGATAAGGCAGGAATTGCAAAGTAAGTATTTCAGTGCCAGGAAAACTATTAATGAAAGGGTAAAGTATATTATACATTGCATGTAAATTGTACCTCAAGAAAACTGATCTTTTAAAAAAGACAAAACTAGTCTATGAGAAAAGTAAACAGGCCAGGATACAGTGGAGGGCACTGACTACAAAGGGGAATTTGAGGGGGTATATATTACAATTGTCAAAACTCAAAAGTGTCCAGTTAAAATGGATACATTTTATAAATTGTACCTCAAAAAAGTAGCTAAAGAAAAAAAGGTAAGCTTGTTTCAGTATAAAAGAATTTTCAGCAAAAGAGAATTCTAATTACAGAAATCCTATTATTCATAAAAAATAAAACTCCTCATCAAATAATGTCCCAGAAAAAAGGTACTGAGTTATGTTCCTTAATTAAAATGGCTCTAGTTTCTTTTTCTCATTTGACAATAATGCTAACTTTCTAAGTGTAGTGTTTCTATATTTTAATTGTTGTACTGGTTTGGTAAGTTTTTCATTAGATTTAAATATAGAAGATTAGAATTAAAAATAAGAAAAATTTATCTATAATTGACTAAAAATATAAGGTACGTACTCGGAAGTCACTTATATCAGACACCTATGTATCATTCATTTTTAAACAAAAATTAATCTGAATTGCCCATTTAAATACAAAACTGCCCCATAATTTACAATCGAAATTTTATTTAAAAACAAATTTTGTATACTTATTTGAAAAATATTTAGAACCAATTTGAAATTCAAATCCAAATGAATCGACTCTCTCCATTTACTTGCTTTATATCAATGAGTCCTAAACAGAGTAAGTCAGAACTTTAAGATCTTGAAACAAAACAGAAACACTACAAAACTTTACTAAGTGTTTTTCGGGCTTCCTAGGTGGCACAGTGGTTAAGGATACGCCTGCTAATGTGGGGGACACGGGTTCGAGCCCTGGTCCAGAAAGATCCCACATGACGCAGGGCAACTAAGCCCATGAGCCACAAATACTGAGGCTGCACACTAGAGCCCGTGAGCCACAACTACTGAGCCTGTGTGCCACAACTACTGAAGCCCACACACCCGTGCT
This sequence comes from Hippopotamus amphibius kiboko, assembly GCF_030028045.1. Lineage (NCBI taxonomy): Eukaryota > Metazoa > Chordata > Mammalia > Artiodactyla > Hippopotamidae > Hippopotamus > Hippopotamus amphibius. The sequence goes on along the minus strand of NC_080186.1, from coordinate 217,370,574 downwards.
CCATAACAAGAGAAGCCACGGCAACGAGGAGCCCATGCACCACAACGAAGAGCTGCCCCCGCTCTCTGTAACTAGAGAAAGCCCATGTGCAGCAATGACCCAACACAGCCAATAAATAAATTAATAATAATAAAAAAAATGTGTATATAAGCAAGTGTGATTCATTAAACCATTAAAGCACACGGTAAGCCTTTATAAAAAAACAAACAAAAACTTTACTAAATGTTTTTTTATTGTAAAGCATACTTCTTATATCTTTGCCAATTTTTTTCAGGTTCCACTGTTTTAAAACAGTAACATCTCCTTACAACAAAGACATGATAGAACAAAAAACTCTACTATAGCAATAATGTTCCTGTACATTTTAAGTAATGGATAGCAGACAAATGTTGAGGTGAGGTCAAGTTTAGAGTAACTATCTCTACTACTAATAAAATTTCACTTAAATAAACTGCATTACAAATTACATACATCATTCCAAGGAAAAAGAAAATACAGTATAATCATGAATACCAACTCCATTTTATTCAATTTAAATAATGGGGATTTATTTGTCACTCTAAGTCAGTAACTTCACTGGGGTAACTTTAAAAATAAGTGTTTAACAAATACACACATGCACATACAAATGAATCCTCACTGCTTAAAAACCGGTCATTCTGGAAATCTCTATAATTGTGCTAATGATGCTGTCATTGCATAAAAGATTCCCTATGGTACTACCGTAATATTTAGAGTAATTTTATGATACAGCCACAAAACAGATCTAAATGCATTTTGGGGAGTTGCAAAATAAAAATTTTAAAACTGTCTCACTGCTTTAAAGCTGTATAATTAATCTGACTGCCTTTCTTATTCACATGACATCACTGATTTAGTACTGGATTTCTCTCAAAAATCTAATCTATCATCAAAGATAACAATATCTTAAAAACACTTTGTCACAGGGGATGAAGATGATTCTAAAAGATAAGTCATAATACTATTCTGAAAAGTAGCAATGTTGTTGACATCTATCAGGGCTTTTCAGAATGTCCACTTTAAAGGTAACAATACTTACCCTGAAATTATAACATCTGCTTTTTGAAGGTGGAGTGAGGGAAATTTCCAAGGTTGGAAATGGGAAGAAATTACGGTCTCAACTGATACACGCTGTTAAACGTTCTTAAAAATCTTAACATGCTTTCAAAATCTCATTTAGGGATACTAAATACTTTGAAGGCATGCTGGCTTTTTCTTAATTCTGCTCTTCCACAGGAAAAAAGTTGAGCTTACTTACAACTTCTAATCACCAATATAGTATTTTTGAAAACACCAATTTCCATCTAAAATTAATAATGTGGAATTCAAATACAGTCACTATAGGAACATTTCCCCCTTTCAACATATATGCTTTAAGATCCCTCACACAAATTGCTTTGCAAAAAAACCCTTCTTTCCCAAATTTGTGTGTTTGTAAGCAGTATTCCTCAACATGCTTTGCATAAACATAAAATGCCATTTTGGTTCAACAGAACACTTACTGAACATGTCCTATACAGAACAAGGCTGGGTTCTTTTAAATATTACAGTAATGAGATCACACTTTTGTTACAACATTCCTCCTTATTTTAGGGAAAAAAAGGGTAATCCTTTGGCCACTAGAGGGGATCAGTAGCACTTTCCAAGCTGTATACTTGGAAAGCTGATACAAAGGTTACTATTGGTCAAAGTACAATAGTAACCTTCAGACTAAATACCTTGTTTGTACCTGTACCTTCTGTATCTTGATTTTTTGAGAACATTTAAAATCATGATAAATTAAACCATATAGTTCAAAGTTATGAATTTAATAAAGGACCAGAAATGCTTAAGAACTGATTTGAAAAGAAAACACCCTTAAAGTCACAACTAAATTAATTTTATAGTTTGGTTCATTCATGTAGGAGATAAACATGTACTTTCATTTTGTACAGTCTGTTCAACAGCCTATCTATACTCCAAAAAACTGTGATATAAAATATAGGAAAAAGGTTGGCTTATTTTTTTTTTCATAGTGCCTGCCTTTTGAAAAGCTTATTCATTTTCCTAATAACACTCTCCAGAAAGAAGCACAGAAAGTAACTGAGAAAGAAACTAACTTCCTCAAGGTGTCAAAAATTATCTATTTTGTGACATAGTCCCCCCATTGCCTCTTTCCATTTTAATTATGGGAAGAGAGAAAATAGAAGATTAAATATTAATGTAGAACAATGGAGCATTTTCCAGGAACTGAAATTCTGAAACTCATAATAAAATCAAATCCATTGCTATGTTGCCAGCACCCACACATCTACTTTCAATATTATTGTTTTAAAGCAAACCACATGAGGAGCAAGACACTATAACCAGGAGAACAATTTAATCAACAGAATTATGATTTTATAGTATCGTAATAAGTTACAATGGCAACAATTTTATTTATGACTGTAAGTAAACATATATTATTTGCTATAATAAAATTTGGCACAACAATTTCATGCTTATAAATATTAAAATCTCATCTACTTAGCCTTTCAAATATGTTTAGATCCCCCTAGAGAAGAAGTAGCCTCTGAAGTATAAAGAATACAATGATAACACAGAGAAGACAGGCTCAACTGTCACTGTCTCCACTAGACAACCAGACAAGGCAGTCATTACCTTCCTGGGCTTAATTTTCTTAACTTTAAAATGATATGGCTGGACTTCCTAGGTGGTGCAGTGGTAAAGAATCCACCTGCCAATGCAGGGTACACGGGTTCGAGCCCTGCCCTGGGAAGATTCCACATGCCACAGAGCAACTAAGCCCGTGTGCCACAACTATTGAGCCTGTGCTCTAGAGCCCGTGAGCCACAACTACTGAGCCCATGTGCCACAACTACTGAAGCCCACACGCCTAGGGCCTGTGCTCCACAACAAGAGAAGACACTACAATGAGGAGCCTGTGCACCACAATGAAGAGTAGCCCCCGCTCACAGCAACTAGAGAAAGCCTGTGTGCAGCAACAAAGACCCAACACAGCCAATAAATAAATAAATAAATAAATTTTAAAAAATAAAAATAAAAAAATAAAATGATACGGCTAGTTTAGAACTATATAACTCTCTACATACTAAACCTAAATACCAAAACTTAGGCTAAAATGTACACATCCAGTGGAGGCCAAATGTAAGACATTCCTTTGTTGAACCAGCTGTTAAGATAAAACATAACACAATTTATTCAGAAAAGCAACACTAATAATGTATCAGATGAGGAAAGGTTGAACCTTGATTTCTAGAAATTGCAGTACCTCATGAATCAAAGAAATTTTAAAATATATTTAAGAAAATGGTATTAAAGAAGATTTTATCCACTTCTAACTGCCTAGAACCCAGCAGCAATACAGTTAACTTCAGAGTAGAATATTTGCTTATCCTCAAGATTCTTTTCTCAAATCATACTGTAATGTTTCCTCGTCATTCTTGTAATTTAAAAACCAATATAAAATAAAATACCTCATTTGAAGGTCATTTATGGAACTTTGTTATTCATTTTGCATTTTCTTCTAATAAGCATGAGATAGGCTTTCCTTTACAGAAATATATAAATAAGCAGTGTTTTAGTGAGATGAGGCTGGAAGGGTTAACACACACACTAGTTAAGTGTTAAAAGAATGCTCGAGGGGTAAAAGAAAATAAAACACACTGCCTATCACAATCCAAAGTACTAAAAAAAGGACCAAATACAAGATGATACTGTAGAAGTAGAGGGCAACAACAGCTTCCCCCACTCTCCTTTACTTCAGATCTTCCTCTTTCTTGTACTTTTAATTTAGGGCTTTGGATTCCATAATATACTGTTTTATCTATAGGGGAAATTAAAGCAGACTTATCAGGAAGCTACCAGTACATCTTTTGCATCGAAAGCTTTTTAAGAACCCAATCTGTGACACAAAAGATGATTCTAAATAAACTAATTTTCACACTCTGAAATTCAGTCTTATCTTTTTAAAAAAAAATCCTTCCCCCTTTGAGGGAGTCTAGAAGTCCAATTGTCTTTTCTTAATGACATTAAAATGCAGGTAAGAAATAACTAGATAAATTAAATGAGGCTGTATTAAAGAAGTCTGTTTTTCCACTCTAGCTTTAGAAAACAAATACCAAAAGATATGGGAGATCTTTCTTGTTTTGCTTTGAGAAGAGTGATGATGAAAGAGTTGAGCAATTTTACATGGATATTTTATATATAAATTCCAGAAAGCCACCCTGGATAAATTATAACACCAATACCAACAGTAAAAGCTAACACTTCGGATACTTACTTTGTGCCAGGCATGATGCTAATGTTTTTAAGTGTATTATTTCATCTAATCCTTTTAATAGCCTACATAAAAAGGGTACTAATATTATACCCATTTTATAGGTGATTTTACGTTAATGAATCACACAACTGGTAAGTAAGGGAGCCAGGATTTAATTCCAGATTCAAGAGCCCGTGACGTTAATCATTACTATGCTGCCTCAATATCCAGAGACTTTGCTTCTACTTCTTTCAGATCTGTCCCTGTCTCTATTTTCCCACTGCCATTTTCTAGTTATGGTTACCTAGTGTCTCATTTGGATAAATCCTTCAGATTTCCAGCTAATTTTAGCCTTGTTCCTCTTGAAATCCTTTCTAGTGTAGCCAGAGTGGTCCTTTAAAAACTGACATCTGATTCTTCATTTTCTGTTTTAAATCCTATTTGGCTCCATATTTCTCCTTGGATCAAGTCCATACACTGCTTATAAGTCCCTACTAGAGGTAGAAATACAACTAAACTCAACTACTATCAGCCTCCATATTCATTTATTTCCATTATTTAAAATGTGTTGTATCAGTATTGCTGTAATGAAGTCTTTTGTTCTAGCATCTGTTTGTTGTAAGCAAATACCTGTTTTGAAATAGTGGAACTTGAAGAAATAGACATGGATTTAAGAAATGTGCTTTATAGTGAAGAAATCTTTAATAATACTTTGTAATATTTATATTACATCATAAGTGCTTAATAAGTGTTAGCTACCATTCTTTCTTCACGTTCCCACAAAGGCAGGATATTCCTTTATATCTCTACTCCAGAAACATTTATATAGAGGGAAATAAATTTAATAAGAAGCTAGCAGCAGATGTAACAAAATACCAACACCGCTCACCAACTTTCTTAATTTATGATTTGCCCTAGAAAAAAGGGCCAATGTAAATACATTTTCTTTTAGAAGGAAGTTTCATAGGCACAAAATGAAAAAGTCATAATTCCATTCTTTTTATCTAATTGTCAAGAGATGACAGTGGCAAATAATTAATGCTACTTTTTGAGGCTCCTTTAAATGTCCCAATAAGAGAAAAAACAGGTTTAATATGCGTAAGTAGTACTGCAGGATTGCTGAAATGTTAAGATGGTAATTGGCCAGAGGACAATTCTTTCCTGCAAGGATACTAAAAGAAATACACGCACATAAAACAATGGTCAGTAAATGAACATTCTTAATTATTCTGGGGCTTTGGTCCCAAACCTAAATTTTCTACAAAAGACACAAATTCCTTCTTAGGGAGTAAGGGAGGAATGGAGATCTATATCAAACATGAAAAGATACCCATAACTTACTGTTGAGTGAAGAAAAAGCTACAAAGCATTATGGTATCATTTATGTAAAACTATAAGGAATATAAGAAATATCTGGAAGGAATCTTTACCAAGGATGAACTGTGGTCATTTCTATGTGGCCTGAATTTTCACTTTCTTTTTTTATAGTTTTCAGCATTGTCTATATTATTTGAATCATTTACAGTAATCGTATATCACCTCTACAAAAATAAAAACAAAAAAATAAAGTCATAGAATACATGTTTAATCTATCTCACTTAGAAGGGCTAAACTAATAATACTGGTAAAGATGCAGTGAAAGGAAGATCTGCACATTCTACAGATGGAATGTACATCAGCACAATCTTTCTGGAAACTAATTCAGCAATATATATCAAAAGTGCTCATACCCTTAAAGTCTAGCAATTCTACTTCTGAGAATCTATTATGAGGACACAGTTAAACTACAGGAAAATACTTTATGTAGGAAGGCAGTAAATACTAAACGCAAAAATACTGAAACAATCTCAAGGTCTTATAATAAGCAAATGAGTACCAAAATTACAATACAATGAAATATTAATAAAGCTGTGTTATAAGGCGAAAATGATGTTAGATTAAAACAAAGAAAACAGGATATAAACTTTGCTATTTCTGTAATGTTTTAGGGGCAAAAGGTATAGAGAATAAGAAGGAAATACACCAAAATGAAGAATAATTGTCTTGGTTATAAAACTGATGGTAGTTTTGTATTTTTTTTTTCCTTATAATTAACAAAGTTACTTTTAAAAACCAGGGCAAGGGGAGCCAATGAAATCTAATCAATAAAACCATCTGCAGGAATGGTTTTAAAAGACTTGCTAAGAATTTTTAGATCTAACTATATGAGGAAGAGTCTCCTTTTAAGGAGGCTGACTGATGATTTATTTTTTACTATTCAACTATGCATCCATGAGAAAAAGCTGAAATTAACGAGAAATGGGGTGTATTACAAAAAATTGAGGTCGCTGTTCTTAGAATAATAGTGTTAGCAGTCACTGGTCAATGTTCTCATAATTCATTTTATTTCATTTTTATGCAAAATGGGAATAACACCTACACTGAAAGACTTCCAGGAGAATTAAATGGTAACAGTGCCTAACTGCTTGTCTATGCCTCTACAGATCAAAGGGGTGCTACTGAAGAGAAGAAGGAGCTAGGAAATGAACACTGCTGTAAGCATTCCTGCCAAAGATCATGTCTTGTCTGTCAAGAACATGAACTTGCTATATGACTGAAAGACGACAGAATTTTTTTCAGGATAACTTTTTAACCTGTAGAACATTCATTTACTTCGCTATCTGTTCTTATGACTCTTAACCCAAAGCTGTCTTCATACCTCAATACCAAAGAAGCCCGGAATATTTACTGGGCAATGAAGACAATAGAAGCTAAATCGTTTTTAAGCTATTAGCTAAAAAGATGTTTCATGAAAAAGAGCAGTTTTGTGTTCCTCGATTTTTTAAGAAACATCTTCTCCCAGCTAATGTCCAATATACTCAGCAAGTAAAATTAGAAAATAGTTTCCACTGCTGTCAATATGCGTGAGCCGTGCCACCCACCATTACGTTTCCACATCAAATATAGAAAAAGCAGAATCCCATCTGTCCTGGTGATTGTCAGAAATCTTCCCTCCTGATTAAATAAAAATTCAAATACAATATTGAAATACTATTAAAAAAAAGAAAAAGGACTTTTATAGCACACAGCCTCATTTTCTTTAATGTTTTCTACAGTAACAATATGGAAGTTATTCAACTCTAGATTAATTTTTTCCCATCTTTCTTATCTAAAGAAACATTCTGTAACCAAAGTACAGACTAATAAAAGGTAAGAAATCAGCTGAAAATCTAGTAATATTCACCTAAATTATTAGTAGCAAATATGTGGTAAGCATTACAAAAACTTGAAGGTTTGGTAAACTCTATACAAAATTATAGAATGCATTTTCAGAACATTTTACTTGTATACCTGGCAATCCCACTTTATCTTTTAAGTACAAGTAAATATACAATTAATTATAAATGGACCTAGGATGGCCAATAGTATCCTGGAGTAAAAAGGCAATCAAGTTTTCTTGAGACATTTATTTTAGGAAATGTGAAGAGATTAGGGCAGACAGAGGTAGAAGTTGAAGCTGAAAAGAAGCCAAAATTACGAAAAGGTCATGATAAACCAAGGAAAAACAAAGTAGGATGGGAGAGCGAAACATGGATAAATAGGAGCCATGAAAAAGAGAAGAAATAATAGAATGAAACTAAGCTACTTAACTGTAGGTGGGGGCAGGTGACTGAGTGAGTTTTGTTCACAATAAAAGCACTCAGAATCAATAAGTATACAGTTCCGGCTTTCTTTGTACGTAAGGCATTATAAATTTTCTTCGTTCCTGGCAATATTCCCATTTTTCAAGGTAACATGGGTTGGCCTGTACCCCCTGTAACCTAAAAAGCTTAATTAAAAATGGATGGACATCAATACTTGTGATATGTTTTCAAATTTTCAATAGTCACCTGATATAAATAGATATCTATGCTCACCTTTAGTAAATACTACAAAACTTGTTTTACCAGTTTACATATATGTTGTACCACATCCTTACCAAAACTTGGTATTAAATCTTTTTACTTTTTAAGCCACTCAGATGGGCATACGGTGATATCACTGTGCTTTAAATTTGCATTTCCCTGATGACCAATGGCACTGACTACCTTTTCATATGTTCACTACCCATTTGGATCTCCTCTTTATGAAGTGCCAGATCAAGTCTTTTGGCCTTTTTTTTTTTAATTGCATTGTGCAAACTTTTCTTATTGATTTTTAACTCTCCCTGCCTTTTCGACATAGAATGTTGTCAAGTTTTCTCATCTAGCCGCATAGTTAACATGACAAGCTACCTAGATATCTTCTTTATTCCCTGTTCCATGTAAAATCCTGATTCCTCCTTTACTACCTTGGTAAAAGATAAACACCTTCCTCAGATAAAAGAACCTGGCTGAAAACTACAAATTAATGACATTTATTCCCTCTTTTTAATATGAAAAACTTCATTAAGTATTTAGGCAACATATGGAAGTACAAAGTGCAGATGTTGGCTCAGGTGAATTCAGCTTTTGCATGCAACAAAATTGCAGGCAACAGAAACTAAAAAAAGTTATTTTAAAAGCCCTTGACAGTAGAATTATTTTTATTCCAGAACATTAATAATATTAAAGAGAGTTAGTACCTTGCTTTCTTTTTTGATTTTAGCAACCTTTAAAATCATGGTAGTATGACATTATCTACATTTTAGGTATTAAAAAAATATACTAACCATGTACAGATTACTGCAAACAATATAGCAACTAACTCCCACTGTTAGAAACTAACCAAATTCCTTACCTTAAGGAGAAAAACAACCAGAGACATAATGAAGGGTTTTTGCTGGTTAATAAAGTTCAGTTGTGATACCATCTACTTGGGTTTTTCTATAACTTATCGGAGAAAATAGCAAACCCCTAACTACTCCAGCAGCTAGTTACTAGATTTGTACTTCCCTCAAAAATTAAAACTCTTGAATGTAAAGGAAAAGTAAAGTTTGATTCCATCTTCTTCCCTCCATCACTGTGGTATGATGCAAATAAGGTAAAAGAAAAATTGTTCTAATCCACTGTTCCAAGAAATCACTTATATAAAATATATACTAAAAAACAGTAGTTTTAAAACTTAAAAGCCTTTGGCAATTAAATCAGATTCAAAATGCAAAGCTAAGTTTACACGATAATCATTTATAAAGCAGACAAGAACCTCTAGTATCTGTTAAGAAAATTTTCCATTATTATAGTTTTTAACTAACTAAGGCAAACAGGGGACTTTCTGGTGGTGCAGTGGTTACGACTCTGAGCTTCCACTGCGAGGGGCGCAGGTTTGATCCCAGGTTGGGGAACTAAGATCCTGCATGCCATGCATAGCGCAGCCAAAAAAAAAAAAAAAAAAGAAAGAAAGAAAGAAAGAAAAAAGGTGAACAGATAGGATGACTTTATATGACTGATATTTAAAAAGTGCTAAGAAGAAACAGGTATATTCTGCCACATAGCTATTCAAAACAGTTTTCTAATAAGCTTATGTCAAATTTAAGGCGAAACCAATTAAAGTGTCAAATAAGCAGAAATTGCTCCTAAAAGTAGAGAAAAAGCACCAAGATCAAGCTGACCCTGACACACCATAGGAAATATTCATTATGGCAAATAGCAATACAATTTTAAAAAGATCTTTAAAGTGAGTCTTGGGCATCATTTAGGTTGCTCAACCATGAGAATCTTCTAGTAGGAAACTTCTTTCATACTCCATTTCAAGAAAAATGTATAAATTCCTTTAAAAAATATTCCACATAATTTCCTCAGACAGAAATCCCTTAACTTCTCAGCTGAGAATAATCCTGTCTTTCTGAAAGTAACCAAATGGAGCTTCAGGTATGAATTAGTGGGCCTTCACAAAGGAACAAATGCACAAAAATTAAACAACTGCCTGTAGATTCTGATCACAGAAAATCAACATAAGTAAAAAATTACCTGGATTCTTCCTCCCTATACTGTATATTTTCCTGTGACTCTTTATATCTTGGATAATTTCCAAAATAGGGAATATGGGTGGTCCATGACCACCCAAATTTCCGGATCTACTAAGGCTGCTCCCTTATGGAAATAAAGGAATGTCATGATTACCAAAAACTCTGTCAGAACCAAAAAACTTAACAAGATTCTTATATCTGCTAGTGCAAGGAGAGCCTTCCTGCTAGTGTTTTTGAGGGACGCATAGTGAGGTAGGGGAGTCTATTTCTCTCACTGTAAGAAGAAACTGTGTTTTTTCAAAATCACATGTACTACAACTGTAAAAGATTCTAGGAGTAATCCTATAATTCTTTTAAATAATAGCATCAACAGATGGTTTATCATATTTCCTTTATTAACTAATTATGCAGAAAACACTCACAGAAGCCCTTAGATAATACAAACACATCTTTACCAGAAATATATTAATTTATCCAAATAAACAATAACCATCTTAACTTCACATTCACATAGCTTTTAGTTTTCAAATAATTTTCACAAATAAAATCGCGTTTAACCTCAAAGACAACATGGCAGATGGCTAAGAGTTTCAAAAAATAAGTAAACTCTGTCTTTAAAGATTTAATTTAGTGTTGTCTCAAATCCTAAGGAGAAATGCAAAATACGAATGGATTCCACATAATAAAGCCAGCACACTAGCACACTATTTTAAATAAAATTACTGGTCTGGTATATACATGCCCTTTTCCATATTTTAAATTAAAATATAATCTTTGAATTTAAGAATGACCTCAGAAATACCTTTCTCCCACACGGGCTATTTGTCTAATGTCACACTGAATTATGCAGTTTCTAATATATTGATAAAATTTAAATCACAGAATCATCTTTTTAAAACCTTTTTTGTACTAGGCAAGTTATTCTGGAATGAATACACCAAGGAGGACAAAACAACAGAGCTAGACAAAGAACACAGAACCCTAGTGTATTTCTGCCAGTAATCATTCTAACACCAATCATGAAGATTAAAGGGGAAAAAAAACCTCTCCAAAAATTATAAATTTTCCTCATAAAAACTGTTTTACACTGCTGCAAATTATTTCAACTGGAAAATTTATGTGTCCAAGGCTTTGCTGATTCCTGCAAAGAAGCTGTATCCCTGAGCCTTTAAGGAGTTTATGGTCCAAAACAAACACTAGAGATATGAAGAACATATACAAAAATATGACACCATTAGGATTCAAGAAGCCCATGATTTAAGTCCACAGAATATACCTCCCATGAATACATACTTATAGGATGGCAGAAGAGCTTGCTAGTCAAAAGCTCTGGTTCTCAGGCCATAAAGACCTGGGTCTGAATGCTGGCTCCTTCACTAATTAGCAGTTAAACCTTGGAGAAGTTACTTAACCTCTCTATGTCTCAATTTCCTAATCTGTAAAAAATAGGACAATGATGTTAACCTCATAAGATTGTGAGAGTAAAATGAGATAAAGTATATGAAGTGTTTATCACTGTATCTGGCACACTGCAATCCTCAAATATGTTTATCATCACCGTTGTCACCTCTACCACATTATTATTGTTGAAGAGGTTCCGTAACATGTTTAGAACTCCTCGTATGCATGTATGTATGTATGTGAAATTGATTGGCATAATAGCTTCCTGGGAAGAAAAGAACAGAAACCTCCAATTTCTCTGCTGAAAACCTACCAGGGAAGCCCAAAAAAGGCCTAATAGCAAGAAAAGGCAACAAGGGACCATCTGATGACATCAGAAGAGAAAAAGAGAGGTCCGCTGTTCCCAGTGTCCTGTCCGGCCATCATAAGGACACGTGGTGCCATGGAACTAACACTGAAGTAAACTGAGATGAAATGATGGGAACCCAGATCAACTTTGAAGTACAATATTCTTGGTTTATCACGACTTGGTTATTTTGCTTGCTTGTTTGTTTTTTGTGGGGTTTTTTTTGGGGGGGGTGCGGGGGGTATATACTGAATTATGTCATCTCTTCTCCTTTAAGTACTTTACCAAGGTCACACAGGATTTAATCCTGTATGTGCCAGACCCCAGTATCCACTGCTTAAACACTACAATATAACATTGTTATCGCAATCCACGGGCAGAAAGATGAGTTCATATTTATCTGGTATATATATGGTAGCAGAACTCAGATGACACACTCTAACCTGCAAGAGGTGAGCCTTTGGGAATTATTTTCAAACATTCTGCCAATGGTAATGATAGAATATGATGGGAATAAGATAAACTTAAGCAAGAAGAGACACCCAATTAGGAGAATTTATGGGCCCCATTGTACACATCTCATGTATCTTAGAATTTATGACCCTTTCTCCTAATCACACAAACACATAAACTGAACTGGAGTGATGGTTAACAGGTGCAGGGAGGCATTCACTAAATTTTAAAGCTCTTACTTTAAATCTCTTTGGTATTTATCTAAATGTTTGTGAAACCTGCCAAGGAGAAATTTTGAATCTTGTGAGCTAATTAACTCCTCTTTTTTGGGTATATGAGACACACATGTAAGACCCCTTCTCGGGTCTCTCAACCCCCTTCTGGTGTCTGTGCCAGAAGCTATTGTACTCTCTCTCTAACTGCTCTCTAACAAACTGTTACTTTTTAACTTAAACCTGTGCAATGACTTGTTTTGATCCTGAAGAGAAATTCTTTTCTTCCGGAGATCACGAATCCGCTGCCCTAGACGGATTTCACGGATTTCAGTAACTCACAGAAGGCACAATTAACATAAAATTGAATCCCATGAATCCACTAACCAAAAAGTAGTACAGTCTCTGGAAAGTTACTTAAATTTAATCTAAACCTGTTTCCTAATCTGTAAAACAATATGTCCCACACCTCTCAAGATATCAGACAGAAAATAAAGAACATGAAGTACATAATACAATAATTAGCACTCGGTGACCCTCAATAAAGAGCGGTTCCTATCATCAACATCATCGTCATCATTATGCCTTAATAATGATTTTAATTTTGAATATTAAAACACCAATGCTTGCTTAAATAGCAAAATTACTAAATTTAGGTTACTAAATTACTAAATATTCTTTAGTGATTTTGAAGAATGAATCAGGAAACATCTTCTCACTACCTCCCTGTTGCTGGTCTATGGGGTAAAAACAAACTTTGCTTTGCTGGTTATGTTTGGTGATAGCAGTTGAATTTTCTCCCTCCTATATTAGTTTAACAACTCAATTTATTTTTAGAATTCAAATTCAATTTAAATTTTCACTGATATGTTGTTTAATTGTTACATATCACCCATTTTACATTAAAATTAAATAAGTATTAATAAGAATAACAATTAACAATGATCTCTCCTTCCTTGTTTATGAATAAGCTATACTTAGAAATCAGTAAGGAAAGTTTATACACTGTATCTGAAACCTTGCTGCTGAATCTATTTTCTAAGAACTTAAATTCACCAAAAATCTGTTATTGAGTGTTAAGTCACAATGCTCTAAGGGAGACCCAAAGATTATTTTTATCCATAGTTCAAAGGTGCAAAGAAATCAATGATATGGAAGAAATGTATGCTTTATGCATCATTCTTCATCTAAGGAGAAAAAACAAAACAAGAACCTGCAAGGATTCCTGAATCAGCTTTACTAATATTAAGAAGAACGAGCGGAAGGGTGGGGGGGACTGGGGTGGGGGGAGTCAAGGAAGGGAGGGAATACGGGGATATGTGTATAAAAACAGATGATTGGGCTTCCTAGGTGGCGCAGTGGTTAAGAATCTGCCTGACAATGCAGAGGTCACGGGTTCGATCCCAGCTCCAGGAAGATCCCACATGCCACGGAGCAACTAAGCCCGCGTGCCAAAAAAAAAAAAAAAAAAAAAAACAGATGATTGAACTTGGTGTACCCCAAAAATAATAATAATAAAAAAAAAAGAATGAGCAAAATAAAATATGCTTAATTAAAACAGATAAAACTAGTTCTGCAATCTAAATCAACTGATTAAGCCTTTAAAGGTCATCTCAGTTAAAAATACAGAAATTAGTTCTACTTAATAATGTCTTTAATCATTAGTAAGAGGGCTGGCCCTGATTAACTACACAAAAATAGGCCACTCTCCTTATATGCACATTTAGCAGATCTCACTGAATACAGAACTCTTCATCCATAAAAAACAGGGTGTAATTTTAGTGAATTTAGTTATGACTCCAAAACCCTTTTTTCCCCCACTATGTCATACATGGAAAATATATCAGGCACTCTGGTAAATAACCTTACATATACTACTTCATGTGTTCCTTAAACACATTAAGAAGAAGTGAATTGTCAGGCAAAGTTACATGCGTCACACATGGCAGAGGCTGCAGTGTCTGAATCCAGTCAGCCCAGCTCCAAAGCACTGAGATTTTGGAATTCTAGCTCATTTCTCTTTTATTTATTTATTTATTTTTATTTAACTATAGTTGATTTACAATATTATGTTAGTTCAGGTATACAGCTTCAGATTCTTTTCCATTATAGGTTATGACAAGATATTGAACATAGTTCCCTGTTCTATACAGTAAATCCTCATTGTTTATCTGTTTTATATACAGTGGTATGTATCTGTTAATCCCATATTCCTAATTTATCCCTCCCCTTTCCCCTTTGGTAACCATAAGTTGTTTTCTATGTCCGTAAGTCTGTGTTTTGTAAATAAGTGCATTTCTATCTTCTTTTTAGATTTCACAATAAGTGATATCATATAATATTTTTCTCTATCTGATCCTCACTTAGTATGATAATCCCTAGGTCCATCCACGTTGCTACAAATGGCAATATTTCATTTTTTTTAGCCCTTTATTGGAGTGTAATTGCTTTACACTGTTGTGCCAGTTTCTGCTGTAAACAAAGTGAATCAGCTGTATTCATACATATCTCCCCATATCCCCTCCCTCCCTTGACTCCTTCCCACCCTCCCTAACCCACTCCTCTAAGTCATCACCAATCATCAGAGTTGATCTCCTTGTGTTATGTAGAAGCCTCCCACTAGCTATCTGTTTTACATTTGGTAGTGTATATAAGTCAATGCTACTCTCTTACTTCGTCCCAGCTTCCCCTTCGCACCCCCCTTCCCCCCTCCCCAGGCCCACCATGTCCTCAAGTCCATTCTCTACATCTGCATCTTTATTCTTGCCCTGCCCACTAGGTTCATCAGTACCAGTTTTTATATTCCATACATATACGTTAGCATAGGGTATTTGTTTTTCTCTTTCTGGCTTCCTTTGCTCTGCAATATTTAATTCTTTTTTATGCTGAGTAATATTCCATTGTGTATATATATACCACATCTTCTTTATCCACTCTATTGATGGACATTTAGGTTGCTTCCATGTCTTAACTACTGGCTCATCTCTCTTTTAAATAACAGAAAACTTTTTCTCATTTTTAGACTGTTTTCTGAGGTAACAATATCAAGATAACTAAGATTCACAAAATGCTTTAAAGCAATATAACCCTAAAGCTAAAACAAGGAGAAAAAGAAAGCATCACAGCCAGATTTCTTTAGGCTGAGAAAAATTCATAATCAAGAAATAAAAAGGATACCAAATTGTACGCTCTAAATATATGCTGTTTATTGTCTGTCAACTGTATCTCAATAAAAGTTCTTAAAAAAAAAAAAAAAGAAACAAAAGCTAATGCATGATCAATATCAAGAAGAATGTGCCTGTAGTATCCCAGGCCAGACTGGTTTTTCTTACTGTATGTGTGTGTGTGCGTTTTGTGCCTGTTAAATAACCAAAACAGGCGTTTCAACTACAACTCTGTGAAACCCAAAGAAACAAGTACAGACAAGTGTATGAACAAGCTCAAAGTTTTCTTAAGTCACAATCAGGAGTGGCATGGTGAATTTATAACTTTCCCTATTTTTTGTTTTACCGTGATATACTAAATTAGTTAATAATGCATATTTATTAATATCATATTTACAAAAACTTATCTACAAATGTTTATACTAAGAATTTACCCAAATGGTTACAAATGACGACAAAAATTAACACTGAAGCTTTCAAATATTTCAAGAATCCTTTTATCCAGAACATATAACTTAAGGCTTTCATTACGAAGCCTAAATATAAAAACCCAAATTTATTTTATATAAAAGGGCATATTTTGTTTTAATTAACAATTAAAAATATTTATCATAGCAAATTCCCTTAGTGTAACTCAAATGTTAGAAATAAAAATCTGTACTGCTTTAATCTTTACCACCCAAATTATGTTCAACTTTTCAGTAACATATATACATCTCAAAATTAAAGGAGTTACCACCATATCTATGGACAGGTAAACAAACCCTGGAGACCCACCTTGTGCTGTTCAATGGCATCTATCCACTGTTGTCTGTGATCTGGATCCTGAGCACGAAGATACCAAACACTATCATTTACACTAATATCAAATCGACATTCATCAAAATCATGAGGCTGTGGAGAAAAAAGGAGAAAATGAAAACCAAAGCTAATTATATTCTTAGAAGTGTTATACCCTACAGCAAAAACACGAACATACCTATTCTGGCTGGCGGAAGACTCTTGTTATTCTTTCATTTTTCTGCTCAAATAACTTTTCTGAAGATATTTCAGATAAAGAGCACAACAAAGGGCATAATAACCAAAAACTAAGTTTCATTCATTATTCCTACAAATGAGTTGACACATAAACTACAAAGATATTAAAAAAAGAGAATATTTTTCATCAAATGCTTTGAATTAGTGTAACCAGTGGGAATACCACTGAAAGCACAATTTTAAAAGGGGCCAAAGTAAGTTTTATGAAAGACATTTACTGATTTTTTCCTGCCTCCATTATTCAAAAAAAAAAAAAAAAAAAAAAAAGGTACTGATGAACCCTGTGACAGGGAAAGAACAAGGATGCAGATGCAGAGAATGGACTGGAAGACACGGGGTTGGGGGGGCAGGGGGCGAAGGGGAAGCTGGGATGAAGTGAGAGGGTAGCATAGACATATATACACTACCAACTGTAAAACAGATAGCTAGTGGGAAGTTGCCGTATAACAAAGGGAGATCAACTCGATGATGGGTGATGCCTTAGAGGGCCAGGACAGGGAGGGTGGGAGGGAGTCATGGGAGGGAGGGCATGGGGGATATATGTATAAATACAGCTGAGTCACTTTGGTGTACCTCAAAAGCTGGTATAAGAGTGTAAAGCAATTATTTTCCAATAAAGAGCTTGAAAAAAAAAAGTAAATTTTCAACATCAGTAGTTTTATTTCATTAAATTTGATAAACAAGATATTTTTATATTCTATCAAAAAATAATATTAACATTTCCTCCTATCTCAAATTAACCTCTAGGCTTTTACACATCTTTGATCATAACAGCCAGGAGAGCTTCCAATGAAAAGCAAAAATAAAATGAACATTACATCAGACCTATGTTAGACAGCTAGAGGGAACTTGCCTCCATCAAAACATAAACAAATAGTGAAAATGTCAACTATTTGGTTCAGTGTTTCACATTCTTCATAAGAACATATAAAAAATAAATATTTTATATACTTGTTTCTCCCCCAATGAATGAGTTCAAATATGACAGGATCACATCACAAATAGCACCTCTTCTTCATCTGGATAAAGTACAATCAATTTCCTCTTCTGCGAACAATCTTAGCCTTAGAGGAGAGAGAATCCTCTCTGGTCAATGTAATAATAAACTTGCTGAATGTAATCTACATATTGTGCTTATTCTCTCCCCCCCTTTAACAGCATCAATCTTTTATCTCCTTATCAGTTTATTTAACAAAAACAATATAATTCCACAATGTTCTCTGGCCTATGCAACATTTTCTCTTTTAAGATTAAGACAATTCATGGTTCTGACTGGCCAAAGGACACAAGTTAAACTTTCTGAATCACTACGTGCTGGGCATCATAGTTAGGACTATAGTGGAAGGTAGAGAGTACAAGAGAGAAGAAAAAAAGAAAAAACAAGACAATGCATACCCTGCCTCAGTAATTATGAATACGGAAACACATGAAAAACAACATTTAACACTCATAAATATAGTGACTATAAATTTAACTGAAAGCCAAATAGTCATAAATCTTAAAAATGGAGTCCAGTTATTTAGAAAAGCTTCTTGGAGAGAGGGAAGCATATATACTATTTGAAGAACTAAGTAATTTATCTGATCAGTCTACTGTTCTAAATAGCCTAGCGGTTTTTAAACTTTTACTTTACATAATTATTATATTTCTTGTGACTTCCTGAAAATGTTTTATATTTTATATTATGTGCAATATTCTCATTAAAGCTTTAAAAAATAAAAAGAAGTAAAACATATACAGTTGTCCCTTGTTTTTTGCAGGGGATTGTTTCAAGGACTCCCCTTGGATACTAAAATTTCGGAGGCCTAAGTTCCTTATATAAAATGGCTCAGTACCATCAGCCCTCCTTACCTGCAGATGCTGAGCCAGTGGATATGGAGGGCTGCGTGTAGTTCAAAATTTACTAGTTTCTCCAGCAAATACTTTTTCCAGCTTTTATAGCTTCAAAATTTCCTCACAATCTTCCCAAGAGCCCAATGCCACATTTTAAATATTGCTAAAAACAGGAACCTGCCATTAAGCTTTCTCTGCGAGTGACTTAATAAAACCTGAAATCAACATAAGTAAACTTCCAAATTACTAAATCTATTAAGTGTATCAATTATGATTTCTTCTCTCTGTTTCAAAGTTTCAGTATATGGAGAACTTTAAGCTGTTAAAAGATAAAAAAGTTATACACAGGAATGGAATAAAATGATAGTCTATAAATCTAGAATTAAAGAATTTGAAAACTTCATTTGAATGTCACACATTTATATGAGATGCAATATCTCAATATCTGCTCAAAGAGGTGGAGCTGACAGAAAGTATACACAAAGTAGCCATTTCTACCATCAACAATCTGAGGGATAGGCGGCACAGAAGAGAGGCATACCAATTTTCAGGTGATAGTCTGTGAACAACACAGAAGCCTTGAATCCCTAAAAAGTGAAGAAGCGTGGGCAACTAAGTCTACAAGGCAAAAGAAATGACAGATTTGTTAAGAGGTGTATTCAGGAGGATAAATCAAAGTCTAGACAACAAAGCTTACATCATGTCTCAACACACACACACACACACCCTTAAACACATAATACAACAGCCTCTCTTTATCTAAGAGTATGTGCCAAGATCCCCAGTGGATGTCTGAAACCACAGATAGTACCAAACCCTATAGATACAGTTGACCCTTGAACAATACTGGGAGTAGGGACATGGACCCTCTGCACAGGAGAAAGCCCGAGTCTGCATCTGGGGCTCACCATCCTCAGATTCAACCACTTTTGGATTGTGTAGTAATATAGGTAGTATTTACTATTGAAAAAATTCCAAGTATAACTGGACCTGCACAGTTCAAACCCTTGTCATTCAAGGGTCAACTGTACTATGTATTTTCCTGTACAGATATTAACAAGCAGACAACATATATAGCATGGATATACAGGACAAAGGAATGAGCCATGGCCTGCTAGGGACAGAGCTGCATGTGCGAGATTTCATTATACTGCTCAAAACAACGTGCAATTTAAAACTTATGTATTGTTCCTTTCTGGAATTTTCCATTTAATTAAAACTTTCAGACCTTGAAGATAACTAAAATTGCAGAAATCAAAACTGCTGATAAGGGGTGAAGGGGGGAATTACTGTAGATAGACTGCTTCATTCAAACAACTGATCTTGTCTTTATTTAGAATTTCATTGTGGATATTTTGTTCATTATGCATTACTCTAAAAAATGCATTGAAATAGTATTTATCTTGATTAATGAGTTTTTTGATGCCCTCTTAAATTTTACGACTGAGGTTGGTCCTCATTGGTCTCATCCAAGTCCTAGCCCTGACAGACGTTTACTAGAAGGAAACAAATAAGGGATAAAGGCCACAATTAGATGAAAAACTACAAGAGGTGGTAAATTTTAAGAGACAACATGAGCTATCTTCAGAAAATTAAAAAAAAGGACTAAAAAATTTAAACAAGAGATAAAGCAGCAGGCAATGAAAAGCTAACAGCTAAGAAAAAAGAAATGAGTTGAAACCATGTCAGAGGCAGCAATAAAATGCAAACAAAGCTAAAAGGGGCATGGTGAACAGACTTGAGAAAATTATAAAGTGAAACAAATAATAAGTGAACAAAGGAGGTCAAGCAAATAATTTAACTGGTGTTTTGAAAGGGGAAAATGTAACAAATGTAACAAAAAATTCAGATACTACCTTTTCTTTAAAAAAAATATTCAAGTTATAGATCAGAAAGACATGCTATGCCCAGGAAAAATGGTCACAGAAAAAAATCAATCCCAAGACTTACTCTGTGAAGTTAATTTATTTAATAAAGAAAATGCTATAGGAACAATATTTTTCAAGATTTTTGCATTATCACCCCCCCCACCTCGAGAAAAAAAAAATTCTCCTTAATGAGAGAAATTAAACAGTAAGAACTAAGAATTTTTTCCAGTAGATTTCCCCTGGAGGGCCATATCAGATATTGTGATAAGATAATGTAAGATTATTTCCCTACCCAAGAACTAAGTGTTGGCCCCCACTGAGAATGAGAATGCATGCTACAGAAGAAAGCCAAGTACATAAAGGAAAATGGAAGTGGGATTCATCCTTTATCATGTCAACATTCATTGTTAAGGACAAAAAATATAGGTGAAATGACATATATATCCATTCTTGATCCTCTTAGGGCTGCTATAACAAAAATACCATAGACTGGGTAGCTTTACCAACAAAAATTCCAGAGATTTTCCCTCCCAGTTTCGGAGGTTGGAAGTCCAAGATCAGGGTGTCAGCACAGGAGGGCACTCGGTGAGGGCCCTCTTCCTGGTCTGCAGATGGCTGCTTTCTAGATGTGTCCTCATATGGAGGAGAGCTTTCTAGATGTGTCCTCATATGGAGGAGAGAGAGCTCTCTGGTCTCTTCAGCCCCTCATAAGGGTACCAGTTGCACCATGGGGGCTCTACTCTCCTGACCTCATCTAAACCTAATTACCTCCCAAAGGCTCCACCTCCAAATTACCATCACAGTTAGAGTAGAGGCTTTAACATATACCACAGCATCCACTATCTATCAAAATAATCTTACAGGAACAAAAGAGACATAAATCCACAAAGAAAAAGAAGAAAAAAACTTGTCAACAAAATTTAAAGTTGGAATGTGATAACTGACTTATTAGCAGGCCTGAAAACGCTGCAAAGTAAACATCTACAAGGGAGAAGACAAAAGAAGCCAATCTGTACTGGAGGCATCAAGTAGCCCTAAAGATAAAGGCATGGGTAGAGCTGAAAACAGAACTGATGAGAAATCATTAAAAGGTGCAATTAGACCCCTGGAACCTCACTTGCCCATCCTACTGTGCAGTAACATTAGAGGCCCCGCCTCTCAGAGAGATGGTACTGGACAGATGTAAGAAGAAGAGGCATTCCAATACAGCAGGAAGAAAGGGAAAAAAGCAGATAAGAAGTGTTCCTATTAAAGGATTCCTTCCCGTACTTGACTTCCAGAAGGCTTCACCCATACTTGCTCCTTCTATCTCCGTCTCCTTCTGTCTGTAAGGAAGATTCTTCTATAGGAAAACAAAGTAATCCAAGAGAAAAGGCATATAGCAATAATATTTAGGGGTTTCATACTCAGGCACTTAGTATGAAAATTGTAAACCATGAAGACAAAGAAAAAATTACCTTTCAGAACTGGAAGATATGCTTCACCAAAATTAAGGAGTAAACAAGAAAGTAAGAGGCAACTGAGATCCAGTAAAAGCAGCAGCAAAGGGACTTCCCAGGAAGACATTAAGGAAAATGCCAGCAGCAGAGTTACACAGAAGACAGAAAAGTCTAGATTAGAACAGTATGACAGGATGCTTTAGAAGGGATTTCCATAGTGGGGGAAAGGTAGAATGAAAAGATTACCTAAAAAGTTAAACTCAGTGGAGAGAGTGTAAGGAGATTTAGCTAGAAATTCAAAGAAAGTCAACCAAATTTTTAATAAACTTTATTGACATATAATTAATGTACAATAAACTTTACCCATTTAAAGTGTACAATTCAGGACTTCCCTGGGGGTCCAGTGGTGAGGACCCTGCGCTCTCAATGCAGGGGGTGTGGATTCCTGGTTGGGGAACTAAGATCCCACATGCCCCACAGGGAAGGAGGGAAGGAGGGAAGGAGGCAAGGAGGGAAGGAAGGAAGGAAGGAAGGAAGGAAGGAAGGAAGGAAGGAGGGGAGGGAGGGAGGGAGGGAACAATTCAATGGCTTTTTCACTTTTATATAATCCATGAAAAATCACTGCCACCGTCAAGATGGAAATGTTTTCATTTCCATAATCTCCAAAGGATTTCTCATGCTTGCGTGCAGAACATCTCTTCCTGTCACTAGCTTCCAGAAACCGAAGATCTGCTTTCTACCACTATATGTTAGTTTTCATTTTGTCTAAATTTATATAAATTGAATCAGATAGTATATACTCTTTTTACTCAGTATAACAATTTTGAGATTCATTCATATTGTTGTCTTATCAATAACTCATTCTTTTTATTGCTGAGTAGAGTTTAATCACATGGATATAATTTATTTTACTTATTTATTCACACCTATTGTTGGATAACTGTTTACAGGTTTTGGTATTCTGAATAAATTTTTTGTGAAAATTCATGTCTTTGTATGGGCATAAATTTTCACTTCTCTTGACCTAGGAATGGGCTGGCTGATTCATAAACTAGGTATACAGCTAACTTTAAGTAACTGCCAAAAGCAGCTGCACCATTTTACGTTCTCACCAGCAGACTATCAAAGTCTAGTTACTCCACATCCTTGCTTGGTTTACTTATGGACTCTCTACTCTGTTCCATTGATCTAAATGTCTATTCTTACTCCAATAACACTATTTTAATTACTGTTGCTTAATAGTAAGTCTCGAAATCATATAGTATTAAAGTCCTCAAACTATATTCTTTTTAAAAATTGCTTTGGCTACTTTAGGCAGTTTGCATATTTCCAGGTAAATTTTATTACCAATTGCATTAATAGCTTAGATTTTCTATAGATTAATATGGTAAGATGTGATATCTTAATGCTGAGCTTTCTAATCTACGGACATAATATCTCTCCAATTATACAGGTCTTCTTTATCTCAACTCTCTCACATAGTTTGCAGTTTACAGTGTACAGAGTACCGTACACAATGTTAGACTGATTCCTAACGTATTTTTTATGCTACTATATATGAAATTGTTTTAAAAATTCAGTTTCATTATAGTATATGATAATACAGTTCATAATTGCATATTAACCCCTTATATTCTACAACCTTGCAAAATTCACTTAATAGTTCTAAAAGCTACCTAATAAATCTGAAGGAATCTACAGAACAATGATGTCATCTGCACAGTTTTACTTCAGCCTTTCTGATCTTTACGCCCTTGTTTATCTTTTTTCTTGCCTTATTAAAATGACCAGGATGTCCAGTACATTGTTAACAGAAGTGGCAAGGGGCAGACCCCCTTGCCCTGGCCCTAATCTTAGGGGAAAGGGGTAATATTTCACCATTAAGCATGATGTCAGCTGTGGGTTTTTGTTGATGCCTTTCATTAGGTTGATGTTATTTCTATTTCTAGTTCCCTAAGAATTATTTTTCAATCTAAAGCAGTACTAAATTCTGTGAAACACTTCTCTTTTTTTGTCTGTCTGCCTCTACCAAACTTTGTTATAAATTTTTGTCTTTAGTTTGTTAATATAGTGAACTAAAATGACGGATTTAATAAAATTATATTAACCTTACATTTCTGAGATAAACTGCACTTGGTCCTTTTTATATACTGTTGGATTTGATTTGCTAATATTCTGTAAAGGAATACAGTATTTATGTTCACCAGAGATACAAAGCTGTAATTTTATATTTTTGCAATGTCTCTGACAGGTCTCGGTGTCATGGTTATGTTGCCCACATAGGTGTGTCGTAAAGAATTTATATAAGATTGGGATTACTCTTTGAATGTATGAAAGAATATACTGGTGAAATTATATGGGTATTTTTTCTTGGTGGGGGGATCAACAAATTTTTTTTTAGATACTAGATTATTCACATTTTTTGTATCTTAGAAGCATTAAGAGGGAAAAATATAATCCTGTATTTACCCATACATTTATTTTTTTTGATGCCCTTCATGAGTTCCTAAAGGTCTGAGTTTGCCTCTGGTGTATTTTGCTTCAGTATGAAAAATTTCCTTTAGCATTTCTTATAATGCAGGTCCACATACAGCAAGTTCTCTTTATTTTCCTTTATCTGAAAACATCTTCATTTCGTTTTTAAAAGATATTTTCACTGAATACAGAATTCTGAATGGACAGTTTTTTCTTTCACCGCATAATGTCTTCTAGCCTCTGTGGTTTCTAATGAGACATGTATGGTAATTTGAATCACTAACCCCCAATATGTGTGTTATTTCTCTCCGGCTACTTGCAAAATTTTTTACCTTTGGTTTTTACAGTTTGACTATGATTACTATGATTATTCTGCTTCATGTTTGTTAAGCTTCTTGAATCTGTAAATTTACATTTTTCACCAAATTTGGTAAGGTTTTTACTATAATTTCTTCAAAAAAATTTTTACCCCCTTTCTCCCTCCGAGACTCGTAAAACCCATTTAATTGGAAACTGCCCTAGAGATTCCTGAGTTCTGATCATTTAAAACCAAATACAAAAATCTAAAATCCTGTTACTTAGAATGACTTCTTTTGTGCTAAA
Organism: Hippopotamus amphibius kiboko; assembly: GCF_030028045.1. Lineage (NCBI taxonomy): Eukaryota > Metazoa > Chordata > Mammalia > Artiodactyla > Hippopotamidae > Hippopotamus > Hippopotamus amphibius. The sequence goes on along the minus strand of NC_080186.1, from coordinate 217,345,555 downwards.
TTAAAAACCCTGATTTTCTGTCATCTTTATCTGCTATAAATCCTATACAGTGAATGTTTTTCACTTCAGATGTCATTCTTTTCAGTTCTAAAAGTCCCATTGGTTCTTTTATATATTTTCTTTGTCTCTGCTGAAACTGCCTACCTTTTCATTCATTATATGCATGTTTACTTTTTACCTCAAATAATTATAAAAGCTACTTTAAAATCTTTGTCAGATAATTCCAACATCTAGTTCATCCAGAACTTTGCATTCGTTCATGTCTTCTCCCTTGAGAATGTGCTGCAGTTTCCTGGCTCTTTGTACATTAAGTAATTTTGAATTGATCTTAGACATTACGAACGTTAGGTGCCAGATACATAGACAGGGTTGCTTCCTCTTCAGGACCTTGTGAGCCACTACTGGCACTGCTGCCACCAAAGACTGATGCTGCAGCTGCCAGCACTATCAAAAGAAAAACTTGTCTCTGCTTCTACACGTTCCTGCTCCACAATCAGGGTAGAGCTAAGGGAGACAAGGAGGGGTAGGCATAAGGGAAGGTAGTGTAACAGCAGTCTGATTGGCTAGGCCTAATTCATACGTCCATATTAACTAAGGGGAGTTCAGGAGGTGGAGGGATACTGGGGTGGGAGGGAAAACTGAGTATCAGGCTTTTGCAGACTCATGTGGGAAACCTACTCTAACTCATGGTAGGGAACTCTTCAAAAGCAGAGAGGGGATTTTGAAAGAGCACACCACTTACGAGCCTACTGTTTTTTTTTGAAATCCACCCTTCTATACTGTTTTGTGCTACTGGACTGGCATGCTGCAAACCACATTTCTCCTCTGCCGGCCTCCTTCGTTAGGTTCTCCCAATATGGGCAATATGCTAGATGGAGACTAGAAGCCAGGAAAAAGGTAGGAAACGTGTGCTTTTGTTTGTCTACTGTTTCCCATCAGCATCTGCCAAGCTAAGGTCCTCAGCCCTGGCAGTGGCAGTCAGTTCCAGTCTCCATCCTCTTTTAGAACTCCCTGAACCAGACTCACCTAAGTGTACAGGGATGGGGGAGGACAGGCGAAGTAGCACGCTTATCTGTACCACAGAACCACAGAAAGAATAAAAGAATGGGAATCAATAATTTGAAGCTCCATGTTCCTCTGAAGCTACAAACAGAAAGACTGCTTATAAGAAAGAAACAATTAGTCTGCCTAGATACCATCTCTAAAAATAGCCAAATTACCCCTCTAGCAGAAGATTAGAGGTTTTCTATTTGGGTATGTTGAACTAAAGGAACCCTTAAACTAAAGGTTATGAAGGAAAGCTGAAGAAAAGGGTGCAATATTTAAAACAGGAAGATTAAGGCAAAGCCTATACTGAGCAATAAGACCCCCCCACTCCCAATCTGATACCATTTCCTACCCCAAGCAGTCAAGGCTTCTAGAGATATGGCTGAACTCAAGACTGCAAAAGGTCTAAGGTACAAAATGAACTTGGGGGCTTCCCTGGTGGTGCAGTGGTTGAGAGTCTGCTTGCCAATGTGGGGAACACGGGTTCGAGCCCTGGTCCAGGAGAATCCCACAAGCTGCAGAGCAACTAGGCCCATGCGCCACAACTACTGAGCCTGTGCTCTAGAGCCTGCAAGCCCCAACTACTGAGCCCACACACCACAACTACTGAAGCCCGTGTGCCTAGAGCTTGTGCTCCACAAGAGAAGCCACTGCAATGAGAAGCCCTCGTGCTGCAACAAAGAGTAGCCGAAGAGTAGCCCCCACCCGCCACGACTAGAGAAAGCCCACGCGCAGCAACAAAGACCCAATGCAGCCAAAAATAAAAAATAAATAAAATAAATAAATTCAAAATGAACTTGGAAAATCTTGAGCCTAAAAGTAAGGAAGTGCTTTTGGAGATGGGGAGGTGCTCCTGGAGGTGATGTCAAAAGGACCAAAGAACCAGATCTAAGGGACTTCAATTAGCCAGAAACAAGGGCAATTTGATCATCAAAATACGTAAGTACAGTAGTGGATTACAGCTCATTGAATAATTCACGAATATATGAGTCCATTCTGCTAACAAATAGGACAAAAAGAGAGGGTTTTTAAAAAACAAAAACAAGGGACTTCCCTGGTGGTGCAGTGGTTAAGAATCCACCTGCTAATGCAGGGCACACAGGTTTGATCCTGGGCCGGGAAGATCCCACATGCCGCGGAGCACCTAAGCCTGTGTGCCACAACTACTGAACCTGTGCTCTAGAGCCCGCAAGCCACACTATTGAGCCCACACACCTAGAGCCTGTGCTCTGCAAAAAGAAAAGCCACCGCAGTGAGAAGCCCGTACACAGCAACAAAGAGTAGCCCCCGCTCGCCACAACTAGAGAAAGTCCAAGCGCAGCAACGAAGACCAAGTGCAGCCAATAAATTAATTAAAAAATTAAAACAGAACAGTAGAATGCTGACTGATAAATGTGGAAGGGGTTTATAGAACTGGAAAGTCTCCATTTTGCAATCATAGAAATGATTAGGTGGGGCAGATATCATAAATGGTTACTAAATCAAAAATGGAAAATTCTGATGAAGAACAGGACTTTTTACATGGTCTTAAAATGTCTTCCCAGAGAGCTTACATTCTAATTTCAAGGAGAAAAACAGTCACTATAAGCAGAAAAACTGGGGACTTTCCTGCTGGTCCAGCGCTTAATACTCCTCGCTCCCAGTGCAGGGGGCCCAGTGTTTGATCCCTGGTCAGGGAACTAGATCCCTTATGCTGCAACTAAGACCAGGCGCAGCCAAATAAATAAATATTTTTTTAAAAAGGCAGAAAAACTGGACAATCCTTTGACTGGATGATTGAAATTAGCATCATATATAAAAGGCAGATAGAAACATGTGTCTCTGATGTGATACCCTGAGAAGGAAATCACATCATTTTAGTAGTATTTTGCCAAGGATGCACAACCTGAATCTAACCATGAAAAACTATAAGACAAACCCCAAATGAATAACATTCTATGAAATAACTGTCCTGTATTTTTCAAAAATATGAATGTCATACCAAACAAAGAAAGGCTAAGGAACTGCTCCAGATTAAAATAAACGAAGAGACATGACAACTAAATGCACTATATACTCTGGACTGGATTCTGTACTGAAAGGAAAAAATATGCTATAAAGGAAACTGTTGGAACAAGTGATAAATGTACACTGTAGATTAGAAAAAAGTATTATAAAAAACTTTCTGAATTTGATAGCCAAATTACATACTTGGTAAGAGAATGTCTTTTCTTTTGGAAATTACACACTAAAGTAGTAAGGGGAAAAGAAGCATGATGTATGCAACATATTCTCAAATGACCCAGAAGAAAAAGTCTGTGTGAGTGTGTGTAAAGTGTGTGTGAGTGTGTGTGTGAGTGTGTGCGTGTGTGTGTGTGCTCAGAGGAAAAGAATGAAGAAATAAATGTTGTAATGTTAAAATACTGGTGAATCCAGGTGTTCACGGGAGTTATTTACATTACTCTTACAACTTTTCTGTATAAAATTACTTCAAAATAAAAAGTTACATAAAAATATGCCAGTAGTCACCTCTATTCTTTCTCTACTCACAACAGTCCCCTCTGAGAGCCAGCTGCTTAATCTCTTGCTTACATCTCATTGTTAAGGGGAACCAACGTCATCAAACATTTGAGAAAACTTCTAACTTTAAAATCAAAGACTAAACACAACGTGAGAAAAGAAAAAAGGAATTCTGAAGAAATCAATGATGCGAGGACCAAAAGATAAATTTACACACACACACACGTGATACATGCATATTCACGCACACACAAACATACACAACTTGTACCTCCAAACAGGCCCTCTTCCCTGACATCCTGACATTTTGTTAACTGCCTCCTCCACCCTCACTTACATGCCTAAGAGGCATCTCAACATATCCCAAACTGATCAGCTGATTTGCCTCCCTAACCGTCTCTTGCAGGCTTCCTTCCACATTTCTGTAAATGGTAACTACTAGTTGCTTAGACCTGAAATCATCTGACTCCTCATTTTCTTCACACCTCATAAGGAATCCATCAACAAATTTGCAAATCTTGTCAGCTCTACCTTCAAAATAAATCTGGAATCCAACCATCTCTCATAATCTTCACCAACGCTACTCTAGTCCAAGCCACCACTATCTCTCATTTGGATTACTTGTAATAGCCTCCTACGGCTGCCTGATTTTATTTTCCTGCTTCCATTCCTGCCCCCTACAATTTATTCTTAACAAAGCAGCCAAAAGAGATCTTGTTACAAGGATCAAATCACTCCTCTGCTCTAGCCTCCAATAATTTCCCATCTCATTCAGCATGAAAGCCGAAGTACTTATAATGACCCACAAGGCTCGACACGGTCAGGTCCCACAACCTCTGTGCCTTCTGTTCCTACTACTTTCCCCCTTGTCTTCTCCACTCCAGCCATACAGGCCTTCTTACAATTCATTCAAGTGGCCCAGGAGGGCCTTTACAACTGCTGCTCCTTTCCTGGTCACCTCTCCCCTTTTTCCTTTTCCTCCTTGAAATTTCTATTCAAATACTCCACCCATTATAAAAACTACCCCTTTTAAAAATCTCTGAAATAAGGACAAATCTTACATTTGATATCCACTAGAATTAGCAACGTGACATATAAAATAATGGTGCATCGTAAATTTAGTGGCAAACTCATTAAAATACAGTAAAACTTTGCCAGAGAAACCTTCCCAGATCACCCTACAATAAAAGATGCTAAAATAACAAAACCTTCTTAACAAACAAGTGTTAGTTTAAGAGAGCAGACTCTGAGAACAGATCCCCAGACAAGGTCACTGTGATTAACCTCATGGCCCCCAATTGCATGTTATCTTCCCCAAGATCTTTTTCTGTTTTTTTGTAAACCTAATTTGCAAATCTTCAGGAAAATATATAGGAAAACAAATTATAAGTATTCATTATTCAACTTTTTTCATTTAACATATTGACTTGATATACCCTCTGGGTAGTCTGTCTCAATTTTACCTCAATTTTGAGAATTTCTGAATATACAAAACACTTTCAATTTTTACCCTCAAATAAAGGCTACACCATGATCCAGGCAGCCGCCAATTTCTTCATTTTTAATATGCTTTAACATGTGTGCTATCCAATACAGCAGTCATTAGCCATGTGTGACTAATCTGAACTGAGATGTGCTGTAAGTGTAAAATACACACTGGATTTTGAAAAGACTTGGCACAAAACAAAACATCTCAGTTATAAATTAGGATGATAATATTTTGGATATATAAAGTTAAATGAAATATATTAATCATTTTTAACTGGCTACTAGAAAATTTTTAATTACACATGTGGCTTGCATTTGTGACTTACATTATATTTCTATTAGACAACCATGATCTAAACCATTCATTCATTTATTTATCCATCCTTGTAACCAACTAACCAATAAAATATTTATGAGCACCTATGATTTACCAAGTACTAAGGGCACACTGATGAGGAAGAACAGGCATAGTCCCTAACTCTGCAGAGCTCACAGAGTTCAAATTAACCAAATCATCACCCAAGAACTGTTAAAACTTCAACTGCAACAAGCCATAGATAAGAAAGGTATATCATGTCAAGAAAATCCATAATAAAAAGAAATAACCTAGTCAGGGAGGCCAGGGAAGCAATACCTGAGGCCAATGGAGGAAGGATAAAACGGAATAAACAAAGTAAGAACATTCCAGACAGCAAGAAAAGCACATGTAAAGATCTGTGGCAGGAGAAAGCAAGCCTAGATAAGGCATTGAAAGAAGGACAGCATGACAGGAGATGATACCATGAGAGGGAATCTGGTGAGAGATGAGGTTTAAGGAGGCAAATGAGGGAAAATCTTATAACCCAAGAAGCCTGAAGCCTGGAAGAGAAAGGATGGTATAATGCACCTTCTTTTCTTCACTGGGTCTGAAATACTTCATTTCATTTCGGAAATTTAGATATTAATTCTTTCATCTTAAATTACTTGAAGAGACATCAATAACAGACTCAAAACAAAATTCTAATGCTACAAAAGTGTTCTGTGCAGTCCTGTGGTTTGGCTAGATACAGAATTCAGTGCTTAATCTTCAGAAGAAGGAAGGCATGGCCTATTGGATTTTAGCTTCCAGGGTTGTTCTTGAGAAGTCCACAGTTATTTTGAAACCTTATCCGTTGTTGTGATCTGTTTTTTCCCCTCTGAAGCACTCAGGATCTTCCTTCTTCTCAGAGGTCTGACTTACCTCAAAATGTGTATTTTATGATTTTTTTCCCCATCTATTATGTTGACCCTTCCTTGGCTCTTTCAGTGTGACAACTCAAGTCCTCTATTTCCATACATTTTTCTTGCATTCTTGCATTGATGATTCTTTTCTTCTCTGTTCTCTCTTCCTAAAGCTCCCATTGTTCAAATATCAAAACTCTTGGATGATTCCTTTAATTCTGTGTTTTCTCCTATTCACTATCTTTTTTCTACTTTTTGGGAAATGTCTATAATTCTACCTTTCAACCCTTCTGATTTTTTCATCACTGCAACCAAATTTATAATTTCTAAGAGCTCTTTTTTACCATCTTCCTTTTTTTAAAAAAGTTTATTTTATTGAAGTATGGCTGATTTACAATGTTGTGTTATTTTCTGCTGTACAGCAAAGTGATTCAGTTATACATGTATACAGTATATATATATTCTTTTCCATTATGGTATACTATAGGATATTGAATATGGTTCCCTGTGCTGTACAGTAGGACCTTGTTGTTAATCCATTCTATATAATAGTTTGTACCTGCTAATCCCAAACTTCCAATCCATAGCTCCTCCCTCCCTGCCCAGGTGACCACAAGTCTGTTCTCTATCTGTGAGAACGCCTTAACTTTTTTTTTTTTAATTTTTCTTGGAGTATACTTGCTTTACACTGTTGTGTTAGTTTCCTGCTATACAGCAAGGTGAATAACTCATACGTACACATATATCCACTCTTTTTTAGATTTCCTTCCCATTTAGGTCACCACAGAGCACTGAGTAGAGTTCCCTGTGCTATACAGTAGATTCTCATTAGTTATCTATTTTATGCATAGTAGTATATATATGTCAATCCCAATCTCCCAATTCATCCCAGCGACCCCTTTTCCCCCCTTGGTAACCATAAGTTTGTTCTCCACATCTGTGGCTCTATTTCTGCTTTGCAAATAAGTTCACCTCTACCATTTTTCTAGATTCCACATATAACTGATATTATGTGATATTTGTTTTTCTTTTTCTGACTCACTTCACTCTGTATGACAGTCTCTAGGTCCATCCACGTCTCTGCAAATGTCACTATTTCATTCCTTTTCAATGCTGAGTAATATTCCATTGTATATATGTACCACATCTTCTTTATGTATTCCTCTGTCGATGGACATTTAGGTTGCTTCCATGTCCTGGCTATCGTAAACAGTGCTGCAGTGAATAATTCGAGAGGATGCATACATTTTCCTGCCTTTTTTATAGCATACATTTTTGGATTAATGATTCCAAATAATTTCCTTAGCTCTTTGAGAATACTAACAACTTTCTTATTTTTGTGGAATATTTGAGTAATTTCTTGCCTAGTATTGCGTTTATTCTCTTGAGCTCTTTCATACTGAAAACCTACCTCACGTGCCTGGTAGTTGTTGACTGTTCATTTTTAAAAGTGGGGGATCTAAAAGCTGTAGGAAGGGACTTCCCTGGTGGCGCAATGGTTAAAAATCCACCTGTCAATGCAGGGGACATGGGTTCGATCCCTGGTCTGGGAAGATCCCACACGTCACAGAGCAACTAAGCCCATGCGCCACAACTACTAAGCCTGTGCTCTAGAGCCTGCAAGCCACAGCTCCTGAGCCCACACACTGCAACTACTGAACCCTGCGTACCTACAGCCCATGCTCCGCAACAAGAGAAGCCACTGCAGTGAGAAGCCTGCACACTGAAACAAAGAGTAGGCCCTGCTTGCCACAACTAGAGAATGCCTGTGCGCAGCAATGAAGACCCAATGCAGCCAATAAATAAATAAATGTTAAAAATAAAGAAATAAAAAAAAATCCATTAAAAAGTAAAATAAAAGCTGTAGGAAGCTGTGGGATAATCTAGTTGGGCTACTTTATTGGGGAAGCTCTAATGCTATCATTAGCTCTTTCCTCTTGAGCTGGTCAGATTCTCCAGAGAAGACTCCAGCAACCCCCTGCCCTGAGGATGAAAGTTTGTTAGCTAGTGTTTTGGGAACCAAGTGGGGAATAGAAGTGGGATGGGATGGAGGGAGGTCTCAGTATTCAGTCACCATACTTCCCTTAATCACCCTCTATTCAGTATGATTCCTTGCTTTCAATTTTTTTCTAGTGCCTATTTCCCCACTCTCCAGCCCAGAAACCACTATTTTTTCCATGCTACAAGAATAATCCATCATCTTTTGTCAGGTTAGGGGTTGGTTAATGACCCAACTGCCAACAGTTGGGGGAGAAAAATCTGGGGATGTGATTGTTTCTTAAACTGGTATTTGACTCATCTTCCTTATTTACAACTTCCACCCCCAATTCTCATTTCAAGAGGTATCTGGTACTGCTGAAGTATTATGTGATTGTGATGTCTACCTAGTTCACAGCATTCCCAACTTATAGCTTAGGAGTTGGATTTCTCAGATCTACAAACACACTTAGCACTTGTTCATATTTTCCAGCTTCTAAAACGCTGTCTTCTATTGTCTCCTCACCTTTCTGCCTTTAGGGATTAAAAAACTTTTTAACCACTTCACTATTCTTTTTATGGGCAAAGAGATAGAGTAGATGAATCTTTATCTGGATGAATTTCGGATTTTTTAAAAGCTAAATGAAACCACCTGAAGTCTTTCCTAACAAGAGAAAAATCTCACTTTATGGAATTGGGTTTATACCTAGGTTTTCAAAAATTATTACCCAACCCGATCTCTTGCCCTCAAGGCTTCATCACTTAGAGATCACCTTGATTTCTGGATGAACTTCAACTGGTCATGACTTCTTGGTTTCTTGGTTCCTTATAATCAATTTATAAACGATCTTTTTCGTTTTTAAGTGATAAATCCTCACTAACGGGAACATACATTTTTAAAAGAAGTAAGTGTTGCATAATAATATTCCTCTAACTTAGGGACAAAGAGTGTAACTCATTCTTTTTATCAGCCATGGTTTCCTTCCTTAAATGAAGAAAGGACAGAGATCAAGCCTACACAGCACTCACTTCAAAGAAGAAACTCAACAATAATACCAACTTCCCTGGTGAAATCACTACATGATGAGTTGTCAGCTTGTAATTTAAATCTAAAGCTTTAAAAAACTCTGAGAAATGTTGCTTCTGTACCAATAACCTAGGAAAAAAACAAATAACAGTGCTGTGTTATCTCTGCAAACTACTCTGGGAAATAAATAAGCTTCAAAGGTTCCCAAAAATTCAGAGCAGAAAGCCAGCAAAATATACATTCAAATACGTTTTAAATGTAATTTATTTTCTAATGACAATGACAAAAATCTATCTATTATGTTGGCAGGAAATATTTGCCAAATACATGTTTGAAATTACGGTATCTAGAATATGTAAAGAACTCAATATTAAGAAGATGAACAGAAACAAAAGATTTGAACAGACATATATATATCATCAAAGAGATACAAATAACAAGCAGATGAAAAGATGCACAATGTCACTGGTCATTAGGAAAATGCAAATTGAAACCACAATGAGATATCACTACACACCTACTAGAATAGCTGACATGAAAACCAAAATAAAAAACCCAAAAAACAAGTACTGACAAAAATGTTAAGCAACTGGAATTCTCATACATTGTATGAGAATATTAAAAACATAAAATGGTACTGCCACTTTGGAAAACAGTTTGGTAGTTTCTTTTTTTTTGTTTTTTTTTAAGATTTTTTTTTTTGATGTGGACCATTTTTAGTCTTTACTGAATTTGTTACAATATTGCTTCTGTTTTATGTTTTGGATTTTTGGCCCCAAGGCATGTGGGATCTTAGCTCCCCGACCAGGGATCAAACCCAAATCCCTTACACTGGAGGGTGAAGTCTTAACCACTGGACCACCAGGGAAGTCCCTGGCAGTTTCTTATAAAGTGAAACATATACTTACCGTAGGACCCAGCAATCCCATTCCTAGCTATCTACCCAAGAGAAATAAAACATTATATTTACACAAAGACCTGTTCTTGAGTGTTTAGCAGCCTTACTTACGGCAGCCCAAAACTGGGAACATAAATCTATCAAGTGGTGAATGGATAAACAAACTCTGATACATCTATTCTGTGGAATAGTACTCAGTAATAAAAAGGAATAAGTTAAGGATACAGGTAATACCACGTATAACTCTCCAAAGCATTACACTAAATGAAAAGCCAGACACAAAGAGTTGCACACTGTATGATTCCATTTATATAACATTCTGGAAAAGGTAAAACTATCAGAACAGCGGTTGCCAGAGACTGGGAATGGGGAGGTAACTGATTACAAAGGGGCAGATGAGAACTTTCTGTAATGATGAAAACTGTCTATATTCTGATTGTGGTAGTGATCACATGACTATATACATTTGTGAAAACTATAATTGAAGGATGAATTTTACTGAGTGTAAATTATACCTAACTAAATCTGGTTTTTTAAAAGGTACAACAGGCCTTTAAAAAAAAGCCCAAAACACACAATAAATAGTGGAACAGGGAAAAACTCAGTCTGTCAGGAACATGCAGAAAGTTTATATATTATATATATTATATATATATATGTTTATATACTACATATTTTATACACACACATACAAGTTCTTTTAAGTTGTGAAACAGAACCACTTGGTGGAAGGAAATTGCTTACAGGAAATGCATGAGATACCTGTTCAAATATGACATGTCACATATTCCGGCTTTAATAAGTCACTTGCATCTTTGCCTCCCTTTAATAAAAGGCTTTGCCAGCTTCCTTCTTCTTTTAAAACCACAGCCTCTATTTCTAATACAAACATATCACAAAATAAACTTAAAGAAATCTGAGTGCCTCTTATATGTTGCCAAGAACAAAAGTACAAGTGCTTTTATGTTACTTCGTTTAATACACATAATCGTTCTACCCTTAGATCTCATGCCCCCATCTTTAACCACTTAAGAAAGGTATAGCTCAGAGAAAGTTAGTAATCAGTTCAAAGGTACCTTTAGCCGTAAGAAGCAGAGCCAAGATCTAAATCCGGGTTTGACTTCAGAGCCCATGAACGATATTTTAAGCACAATGGAAATTAAGTTAAAATGCTAAATAAAAAATACTAAATATATATATAGCACTGGGAATTATAGCCATTATCTTATAATAAGTTTTAATGGAGTATAAACTGCAAAACTACTGAATCACTATGCTGTATACCTGCAACTAACACAATCTTGTAAATCAACTGTACTTTAATTAAAAAAAAAAAGAAAAAAAACTAAGTAAAAACTGGTATATGTGAAGCTTAAAAGACCTTCAGAGAAATAAGAAAACAAGCTTCTAGCTAATCATTTCAAGCAGGCTAATTTAGAAAATTTTGTATATTCCTTGCTTTAAGGAAACCTGAATGCTACAATACAAACTATATTTATTAGAGATTTAACAGAAAACAGTAAATTACAATTTTTTTCTTTTTTTTTCTTTAGAAAAAAGTTGGTAAAATTGATATGTGAGTAAGAAGCATATATCTCAAACAGATCTTCTTAGGATTAAAAGGAAAAAAACAAACAAACCCTTTTTATCTTAGTAAGATGCTTTGTCCAAAACAAATTTTAAAGAGCTGCTTTATAAATATTTAACAGTCATGTTCCTGCAAGTCTTACACAAAATAAAATGCATCGTATATGCGTTTTTCCTATGCTCAGTGACACGATAAAATAATACTAGGTGGGAATCTAGAGACTTGAGTTCTAGTCTTAACTCTGATACTTTGTGTTATGAGTTACATTGCATACCCCCAAATTTATACGTTGAAGCCCTAACCTGAAGTATGTCAGAATGTGATTTTTTTGGAGGGGGGGGTGGTGTAAAAGGAAAGATAACTTTATTGAGGAAGCCAGCAATCCTGGAGAGGTGGACTCATGTCCCAAAGAACTGACACCCGTTGCCAATCAGGGGGCAAGAGTTTTTAAAGGGGAATTTCAGAGGTGCATGGGCAGGGGTGGGGGGAATGGGCTATGTGCAGAACAGCACAGTTAGCTCTGACATGCATCTAGAAATTGGTCATGTGGTGGTCTGATCTGTATCATTTTGATTGTTTTAAGTACAGTTAATCTTCAGAATGTGAATTTATTTGAAAATAGGATAACTGGAGATGTGATTAGTTAGGATGAGGTCACAATGGAATAGAACAGGTCCCTAATCTGATATAACTGGTGTTCTTATAAAAAGGGGAAATCTGGACATAGTTACATGCACAGAGTAGATGCCGTGTAAACATGAACAGAGATCAGGATGATGCATACATAAGCCAAGGAATGCCAAAGATTGTCAGCGCACCATCAAAAGCAACAGAAGGAACCAACTCTGACAACATCTTGATCTGGACTTCTAGCCTCCACAACTGTGAGACAATAAATTTCTGCTATTTAATCGGTAAAGTTGGAGGGTACAAAATTAACATACAGAAATCTACTGCATTTCTACCCACTAACAATGAAATATCAGAAAGAGAAATTAAGGAAATAATCCCACTTACTGTCACGTCAAAAAGCATAACAAACCTACGAATAAACCTACCTAAAGAGGTAAAAGACCTATACTCTAAAACTATAAGATGCTGATGAAAGAAACTAAAGATGACACAAACAGATGGAAAAATATACCATGTTCTTGGATTAGAAGAATCAATATTGTTAACATGACTATACCACCCAAGGCAATCTACAGATTCAATGCAGTCCCTATCAAATTACATTTGTCACAAAACTGAAAAAAAATCTTAAAATTTGTATGGAAACACAAAAGACCCCAAACAGCCAAAACAATCTTAAAAAGAAGAACGGAGCTGGAGGAATAAACACGCCCTTGACTTCAGACTATACTACAAAGCTACAGTCATCAAAACAGTATGGTACTGGCACAAAAACAAACATATAGATCAATGGAACAGGACAGAGAGCCCAGAAATAAATCCATGCACTATAGTCAATTAGTCTATGACAAAGGAGGCAGGGATGTACACTGGAGAAAAGCAGTCTCTTTATTAAGTGGTGCTGGGAGAACTGGACAGCTACATGTAAAACAATGAAATTAGAACATTTTCTACACCACACACAGAAATAAACTCAAAATGGATTAAAGACCTAAATGTAAGGCCAGACACTATAAAACTCCTAGAGGAAAAAAAAGGAAGGACACTCTTCGATGTAAATCACAGCAAGATCTTTTTTGACCCACTCCCTAGAAGTAATGGAAATAAAAACAAAAATAAATAGTGGGACCTAATGAAACTTCAAAGCTTCTGCACAGCAAAGGAAACTATAAGCAAGATGAAAAGACAACCCTCAGAATGGGAGAAAATATTTGCAAACGAATCAACAGACAAAGGATTAATCTCCAAAATACATAAACAGTTCATCCAGCTCAATATCAAAAAAACAAACAACCCAATCAAAAAATGGGCAGAAGACCTAAATAGGCATTTCTCCAAAGAAGACATACAGATGGCCAAGAGGCACATGAAAAGCTGCTCAACATCACTAATAATTAGAGAAATGCAAATCAAAACTACAATGAGGTATCACCTCACACTGGTCAGAATGGGCATCATCAGAAAATCGACAAACATTAAATGCTGGAGAGGGTGTGGAGAAAAGGGAACGCTCTTGCACTGTTGGTGGGAATGTAAATTGATACAGCCACTGTGGAGAACAGTATGGAGGTTCCTTGAAAAACTAAAAATAGAGTTACTATATGACCCAGCAATCCCACTACTAGGCATATACCCAGAGAACACCATAATTCAAAAAGACACATGCACTCCAATGATCCTTGCAGCACTATTTACAATAGCCAGGACACAGAAGCAATCTAAATGTCCATCAACAGATGAATGGATAAAAAAGATGTGTACACATATACAATGGAATATTACTCAGCTGTAAAAAGCAGTGAAACTGGGACATTTGTAGAGACATGGATGGACCTAGAGACTATCATACAGAGTGAAGTGAGTCAGAAAGAGAAAAACAAATATCATATATTAACACATACATGTGGAATATAGAAAAATGGTACAGATCAACCGGTTTGCAAGGCAGAAATAGAGACACAGATGTGGAGAACATATGGACACCAAGTGGGGAAAGCAGGGAGGGTTGGGGGGGAATGAACTGGGAGACTGGGATTGCCATATATACATTACTAATAAGAAAAAATATCAAATTGTACACTTTAAATATATGCAGTTTATTGTATGTCAACTGTATCTCAATAAATGTTCTTAAAAAAAAAACCCATAGAGTCCCTCCAATGAGGAAGCACGCAAGAGCCTCCTAGATAGATTCCTCCACAAGAGGACAGACAGCAGTATCAAGCAGTATCAGCAGTATTTCGTCTTGCAGAACTGAAAACCACAGCCACAGAAAGATAGAGAAAATTAAAAAGCAGAGGACTTTGTACCAGATAAAGGGACAGGATAAAGCCCCAGAAAAACAACTAAATGAAGAGGAGATAGGCACCCTTTCAGAAAAGAATTCAGAATAATGATAGTGAAAATGATCCAGGACTTTGAAAAAAGACTGGATGCAAAGATCAAAAAGTTTACCAAAGACCTAGAAGAATTAAAGAGCAAACAAACAGATATGCAACACAATAACTGAAATGAAAAATACACTAGAAGGAACCAATAGCAGATTAACGGAGGCAGAAGGGCGAATAAATGACCTGGAAGACAGATTGGTGATAATCACTGATGCGGAAAAGAATAAAGAAAAAAGAATGAAAAGAATTGAAGACAGCCTAAGAGACCTCTGGGACAATGTTAAACGCACCAACATTCGCATTATAGGGGTCCCAGAAGGAGAAGAGAGAGAGAAAGGACCTGAGAAAATACTGGAAGAGATTATAGTTGAAAACTTCCCTCACATGGGAAAGGAAACAGCTACCCAAGTCCAGGAAGCGCAGAGAGTCCCGGGCAGGATAAACCCAAGGAGAAACATGCCAAGACATATAGTAGTCAAGCTGACAAAAATTAAAGACAGAGAAAAGTTATTAAAAGCAACAAGGGAAAAATGACAAATAACATACAAGGGAACTCCCATCAGGTTAACAGCTGATTTCTCAGCAGAAACTCTGCAAGCCAGAAGGGAGTGGCATGATATATTGAAAGTGATGAAAGGGAAGAACCTACAACCAAGAATACTCTACCCAGCAAGGATCTCATTCAGATTAGATGGAGAAATCAAAAGCTTTACAGACAAGCAACTGCTAAGAGAATTCAGCACCACCAAACCAGCCCTACAACAAATGCTAAAGAAACTTCTCTAAGTGGGAAACATAAGAGAAGAGAAGGACCTACAAAAACAAAAACAAAACAATTAAGAAAATGGTAATAGGAACATACATATCGATAATCACCTTGAATGTATATGGACTAAATGCACCAACCAGAAGACACAGACTGGCTGAATGCATACAAAAACAAGATCCATATATATGCTGTCTACAAGAGACCCACTTCAGACCTAGGGACACATACAGACTGAAAGTGAGGGGATGGAAAAAGATATTCCATGCAAATGGAAATCAAAAGAAAGCTGGAGTAGCAATAGTCACATCAGATAAAATAGACTTTAAAATAAAAAATGTAACAAGAGACAAGAAAGGACATTACATAAAGATCAAGGGATCCATCCAAGAAGAGGAGATGACAATTATAAATATATATGCACCCAATATAGGAGCACCTCAATACATAAGGCAAATGCTAACAACTATGAAAGAGGAAATGCAAGGCAGAAATAGAGAGACAGGTGTAGAGAACAAACACATGGACACCAAGTGGGGAAAGCGGGGAGGGCTGGGGGGGATGAATTGGGAGATTGGGATACCAAATTGTACACTCTAAATATATGCTGTTTATTGTCTGTTAACTGTATCTCAATAAAAGTTCTTAAAAAAAACAACCCATAAATCACAGCAATATCTTTTCAGATCTGTCTGCTTTCCTAGAGTAATGGAAACAGAAGCAAAAATAAACAATGGACCCTAATTAAACTTAAAAGATTCTGCACAGCAAAGGAAATCATAAACAAAGTAAAAAGACACCTATGGAACAGGAGAAAATATTTGCAAATGATGCAACCAACATGGGCTCAATTTCCAAAAAATACAAACAGCTTACATAGCTCAATATCAAAAAAACAAACAAAACAATAAAAAAAATGGGCAGAAGACTTGAATAGACATTTCTCCAAAGAAGACATACGGATGGCCAAGAGGCATATGAAAAGATGCTCAACATCACTAATAATTAGAGAAATGCAAATCAAAACTACTTCACACCAGTCAAAATGGTCATCATTAAAAAGAGGGTATGGAGAAAAGGGAACCCTCCCTACACTGTTGGTGGGACTGTATATTGGTGAAGCCACTAGGGAAAACAGTATGCAGCGTCCTTAAAAATTATAAACAGAGTTGCCATATGATCTAGCAATCCTACTCCTGGGCATATATCTGGAGAAAACAGTAATTCAAAAAGATACATGCACCCCAATGTTCACAGCAACACTATTTACAATAGCCAAGACATGGAAGCGACCTAAATATCCACTGACAGATAAATGGATAAAGATGTGTGTGTGTGTGCGCGCGTGTGTAAAAACGGAATTTACTCTGCCATAATAAAAGAATGAAATATTGCCATTTGCAGCAACATGAATGGACCTAGAGATTATTAAGTGAAGTAAATCAGACAGAGAAAGACAAATATATCACTTACATGTGGAATCTTAAAAACTGACACAAATGAACTTATTTATAAAACAGAAATAGACTCACAAACACAGAGAACAAACTTATGATTACCAAAGGGAAAGGAGGTAGGGGAGGGGTAATTAGGAGTCTGGGATTAGCAGATACAAACTACTATATATAAAACAGATAACAAGAATCTGATGTATAACCCAGGGAACTAGATTCAACATCTTAAAACAACCTGTAATGGAAAAGAATTTGAAAAAAAAATATATGTATATAAAAAAATACATATTATATTATATATATATATATACACACACATATATCTGAATCATATCTGAATCGCTTTGCTGTACACCTGAAACATTGCAAATCAACTATACTTCAATTAAAAAAAAAAAAAAAAGACACCCAGTTTGCCATTCTCTGCTATGGCAGCCCTAACAAACTAATACATCTTGTAATTATATAATTTTGGATAAGCTATTTCAACATTCTGGGCTTTACATTTCAAATGGTATCTTTTTTAATATTTTTTCTCCTCCAAAACCTCTCACCAAATATTTTAAATATTTCCCAGTGTATTTAATTGAGTTACATTATTCAAGTTACATTCAAGTTACCTGAAGATGGAAGATATTTCCAAATGAACTGCTGAACAGATATTATTAGTTTCCAAAGGCATAAATCTCAGTAGTAAGGTTCTAATTTCTTTAGAAATTCACTGGCAAATGCTCATCACATGAAGAGAGTTTTCAACTAGTATCTATCTAAGCACTTTTACTCCTTGTTATATTTTCCTCTCTTTCCTTCAGTTCTTACTAATAAAGTTCAATAGAATAAAATTGCACAATTGATAAAAAGCTAACTTCCTAGATTTCTTACTAATCAGGAGTTCCTCGTATGATGATTAGTTACGGCCCTACTCATCTCTGGTGATACACAATTTCCTGAACATTAATTTAAATCATAATTTTTTACTTTAAAATCCCACATTTGAAAACTTAAAAAATTAAAAAAAATTTTTTTCTTCCAGTTTTACTGAGAAATAGTTGAGTCAAAAACTGTTTAGATCTGATTACTCTTTATTTGGCACTTAAAAATTTTTTTGTTTAATGATCCTTTTCAATTTTGAATACTTCCTTCCCTTTCTTTTACACTTCTGTTGGCTTTTTTACTTTTGCCAGGATCTTTCAATTTCTTCCTTCTAAACCCCTACCTAAACGCTATTTGGCTTACAATTTTTTTTTCAATGTAGCAGGAAACATTTTCATTACCTTTCAGTTTTCTGTCTGAAAATATTAAAACACTAAATTGATGAATACATTTAACTATATCTTATCTATAATAAGGATAATACGAATCTCATTCATTTGGTACCAAAGAAGTTTTATAAGACAGTAGGTATACAAAGTCAGATACCTAAGATAAGACTTGGGACTATAGATAGACCTTAGGCAAACCAATTTTAAAGACATTACTATTTCCATCATACCAAAAATCTATACCTACCTAATTCCTAAAGTATCTTCTGATCTCAGTAGCTACAAACAAACCACTTCTTCTATTTTCACAAAAGGATCATTAGCAGTTTAAAGAACTGATTAATGAAATATCAGCAATATAATTTTAAATGTTACAAAAAGAAGGAAGAGACAAACCAACTGAACAAAAGAGAGTCCAGAAACAACCTCAAATACACACGGTAATGTAATATATAATAAAGGTGACATTTCAAACCAGTGGGGAAAAGGTGAATTTTTTAATAAATGGTATCAGAATACATGGTTAGCCATTTGGGAAAAAATTAAAAAACTAAATTTCCACATCACTCCTTATACTAAAATAACTCCACAGGAATCAATTCAAATGTAAAATTGTAGATGAAAATATAACTACGTTTACATAGAGTTATAGTTTTTGAGGGGGAGACACCTATCTAAACATAGCTAAATACAGAAGCCATAAAGGAAAAGGTCAATAAGAGCATATAAAAATTCTTAATTTTGTAAGGCTTAAAAGGAACATAAAACAAGAAAAAACAGACAAATGACAATCTGGGGGGGGGGAGGACATTTGCCATAAATATGACAAATTGCCAAGTATCATGATATGAAGAGCTTCTACAAAGCAATAATTGAAAAAAAGATGAACAAGCAATGAGAAGAGGAAAAAATGAGTTATAAACATATGAAGTTACTCAACCTCTTGAATAAAAAAGTGCAACTTAAAATAATGAGATGCCATTTTTATCTAGCAGTTTGACAAATATTTCAACATATGCTAAAACCCAGCTTCCTCAATACTTGAGGATATGGGGAGATAGAGACATGCATGCACTATTGGTAGAAATGAAAAGTGGTATTTTTGAAAGGGCAATTGACACTAATTACAAATTTTAAAATACTACATATATTTGTTTCAAGAGTGTTTGTTAGTCAAACAAATTTAAACATGATCTAAATGTTCAAAAACAGGGAAGGGGCAAATAAATAAGATATAGTACATCCACATAATTCAACAAAATATAGTAAATGTCCAAGACACAGTAAAAGAAAACAAGGTACAGAACAATAGGTTTAGTATGATGCTATTTGTGTAAATGAAAATGAAGGATATAAACAAATAAATGCTTATGCAGGCATACATATTATCTGGAAGGAGAGACCAAAAATTTGACTTTGGTTATTTCTTGAGTGCAGGACTAAGAGTAAAGAGAAGCATTTACTTTTTAAACCTTTTCATGCCATGGATTATATTTTTTACCTTGGGCACTTTATTTAAAAACAGAACTTAAAAAATAAATAACAGTTTAAATATTCCATAAGCATTGCTTTTGATTGAGGAAATACAACTAACATATATTGAACATCTACTATACGGCAAGTTTTGTAGCAGGGACTGGGTCTCAAGCAAATAACTACTAAACTATAATAATTGAGAAATTCAACTTTCTACAGACGTTTATTACACATACAGATAGAACATTTCCCACAAAGTGACACAGTACTATTTTTCCTCTCATTAACTTACTCCCAACCTCTTCACATTAAGAATTATTTCCAGGTAACAAATCTCCCAGGAAATACTTTGTTCCTTGAAAGTATTTCAATCTATTATCACATAGCTAAAGAACATGATTTGAATAAAGAATAATTTAACTGTTACGCTAAAATAAGAGTGAATTTAACAAATAAATTAGGTTCTATTGGAAAAGGTGGGCTCAGACATTAGGTTCACCAACAAATAATAAATATGTTAATTATGGTTACAGTAAAGTCACAACTCTTCAAGTCCAGATTTCCTCATATATGAATACTATCAATTTTCATAAGGATGTCATATGCACAAATTCAACTATATTCATTCTTTGCCTTCACAGATGAACTGATACATATAATAGCCCATATTTAAGAAAAGCAAAAGATACCTATTTAACAGAGGTTAGTATTACATTTTAAAAATTAAACTCAAATACCTACTCTATTTGTAAACTTCATTCTGAGAAGTTCACTGAATTCAGTTATATGTTTTGTAATTTCCTTGAAATACGTAACAGTGAACATGTGAACCAACAGAGCAGGAACAAAGTTAAAGGAATTCAGAAATATAAATACTTGTGTCTCTCCCTACCACCTGTTTAACTATAGTGAAGACTAACTACCACTCAGATTCTGTTGCTTCATACATTTTTTTTTACCTTCTCTACTACCACTTAGCCCAGTGAGTACTTCCACTAGATCTCTTTAAAGTTTTCAAAATTGTTTTGCTTTCCTACTCATTTCTTTGATTATGAACCACAATGAAAGTTCTGTAAGCAAACACAGATAACAACAACAAAAAACAAAATAACAACAACAAAAAAACTACAAAGAACTAACACATTGTTTTTTCCTGAGCAGATGCAATATAAATATTTATTAAAAGTTTTTCTTTTTCCCAAATAAGCCATGCACTATTACCATAATCCATAATTCAAGACAGGGTAACTAAATTTAACTCCATAGAAACTAACACAGTACTCTAGGAATACTACTACTTAGGAAACAATAAAGATATAAAATTTCATTCCTCTCCATTTTCACATCACCGATCAAATATAGTATTTTCAAAGAGTCAAACACGCATTTTAACATACCCATGTTTAGATTTTAACTACAACAGCTCCCTTAACTGACCTCCATCTAACTGACCTGCCTTAGACAACACCTTTTTTGCCCTTTATTAAATATGCTGACATGATGACCATTCTCAACTAGTATGCTATTTTTACTATATTCAGGCACTTCCAGCCCACTAGTTGAGTTACAAGTTACAATGTTTAACAAGTCAGTTGTTCCTAAGCCTGTTTATGCCAGTTTACTTGCTGTAGTCCTTACATAACTAAATTAAACATTATGTAAGTATATGGAATATAAGAACAAAGAGTTGTTTCTATGTAAACTAAGTTGAATGCAAGTTAAGTAGAATGACTCAATAAAGGTGAGTCATTCTTTTAAGAGGTATTAAATTAGATAAAGGTAAGACATCTGTAAAATATTAGGGAAAAACATTAAAAGTCAAAGAGAGGAACCTATATTTAGGGTTTTTCAAAAGTATCTTTAAGCTTTTATTCTACTTTAGAGAATCAAAACTGGAAATTGCAAATCATGCATTATGGATATAATACTTTACACAAGAACAACTTCTCTCAACTCCTCCTTCAAAGAGATACTGTTTTATTCTGAAGTCTTTGTTTATGGGCTTGCTGTAATCAACTAGATACATACTGCATGGTGTATAAAATAACAGTATGTAGTAATACACTCAAATAATTTGATGGAAAAACATATTAGACTGTATGCTCCACAAGAGCAAGGATCTTAATCTATTTTGTTCACAGACATATCCCAAGCCTCTAGAGTAGGTTCCTGATGTATAGCTGATACTCAATAAATATTTGCTGAATGAAGAACAGAAACTTACCGTGATGACAGCTTTGCTAAGACAGATGGATCCTCTGCAACCGTACTCTGTCTCATCTTCAGATTTGTAGTAACTCAGTGTATTATTTTTCAAAACTACCCAACGATCCTGCCACCCATGAATGTAGTTTGTCCACTGGAGAAGAAAAAAAATTAAGTCAGTATTTTAGAAATCCAAACTTTCTGAAACAGCAATCTAAGTTTAAAACCAAAACTGTGAAAAGTCCTAACTTAATTATAAACAGCAAAAAAAAAAAAAAAAAAGTGAGAAGTTAAGACTTTCCAGACTGCATATGATTTTCAGTAACTTCTATAAAAGTAAACATAAAATAGACAATAAATAAAGTATAACATTTTCTTCTAAAGTTTGAGGAATAAAACTGAAGCACACTTCAGGTAAAAATTCTGCTTTATTCTTTATGTGCTTTCATCCTCCCCTCCTCATCACCTTCAAAATTCTCAAATTGCTTTGGTCCCTGCTATAATTGACATACTCAATAGAAAAGTAAGCTTGGCTATGCGATCTCTCCTTCTCCTAAACCAGGTACTGCATGAAGCCTTCTAAATCAACACAAGTAGAAGCCAATCATGACCACAACTCTATTTTTGTTCTAAGCTATTCCTACATGAAAATTTACGATGTTTATAACTACATTAAAGTAAAAATATAGATCATTAACCTTTAGAAAGTCTACATCAACTTTATTTTTACCTCCACAGAACTCAATATTATATAATAGTTAATTCATTTTCCAAGTTTCTCTGAAGGTTTATTTTTCGAACTCAAGAGTAAAATACAAACATAAAACTGGTTTTCAAAAACATACTTGGACTATCTGTTTCCAGCACCTACAAATGGCTTCTGTGTTGCTAAAGTTTCGCTGCTGCACAGTGAAGATCACAATCAATAAGCTTGCAAAGGCAGAAACGTAACCTCTATGGAAATTGTTGATACTGCGTATCTTTATGCTCTGGGATTTTTAAGTACAGACAAGTCCAAAAACTATCAGCTAATTCAAAGACTATCTGCCAAAAACTAACTCTAAGTGGATTGTTAAAAATATACTGCATTGGCTCAGAGAAATCTTTTCTTTATTATTTCCTAATTCCACAGGTTTGAGATGGTTCAGCTCTTGTATCTTCTAAACTCCACCATTATGACCCCTTCCGGAGAGCTTATCCATGATGGCAATTTAACCTATTCTTTCCTAAGGGCTCTCTAATCACTATTTCATTTTTAACTCCCTGCCATTTACCACCACTCTAGACAGTCACTAGAAATAATGATAATAGTAACTGGAAATAATAGTAACATACAAAACTAAATTTCCCTCCACCCATATGGGCCACTTCCCCCCACGTTCCTACTTCCTTGGCTATACTGCTACTTCCACAGCCATTCAGACTCAACCCTGGCTCAGGGTTCCTGTTTTGTACAGACAGAGCAGTGGATACAATGTCACAGAGACTCAACTACTTTTACTAGCTCTGTGAAAAGTTCTGACAAATTATTTAACTTTTCTAAACTTCAGTTTCTTTGCCCTTTGAACAGCTGAATAAAATCATGAATACACCCACTACATTCATAGGAGATACTCAACACCTGACTGTTCCTTCTTAATCTTTACAGCCCATCACCAACTCCTATTCATCTTTCCTTCCTATTAAACCCTTAAATCTGACTCCTCTATTTTCAAGTAATCCAATCAAATTAACAGTTTCCTGGATTCCTGAGAAGGCTTAATAACCTCACCTCTGATATCTTATGCTTTTTATTTTGTAACTTACATAATCTTATTTATTAGGCATTTTTTGCTGACTTGTCTTACATATTAACCTCACTGAGCCTCCCGCTCCAAAACTTACATGAACAACTCTCGATTGCCTATAACACAAATTGTTTAGACTGGCATAACTATCCTACCTCGCTTCCAATTACTGCCCCTCACAAAGCTAGTAACTGTGGTTAAGTTACTTATCCTCTGTTTGTTTGTCAAACTCCACCTCTTAAAATTGTTTAAGATTAAGCAAGAATAGACTCAGAACACTGCCAAGCACACAGTATTTTCTCAGTTGGAGGCAGAGTTACGCATAGCTAAACAAGCTTAGAAACCTTCAGGGAAGCTCACAAGAACAGATCCCTTCCAAAGTGACAGAAGGGGCCACAGAAATCATGTGTCCATATTTTTATATATTTTCTTATAGAAGACCCAATAATTACACAAGCTTCAGGACCCTTTACTCAGAAAATGTTAATTCCTATTCACAGCGAGAATACAAGATTTTTGCCTTTTCTCTACCCTCATAACATTCCCTCGCTCTTCCCCATTTAACAGATACAAGGCAATATGTAGACACTGTAGGAGAATCAAATATTCCTGCTTCCAATAGTACAGCAAGCATAAACTCAAGAGGGAAAAAATACATTTATAATAAGCATCAGAAGCAAGTTACAAATAAAATACTAAAGGAATTCAAGGGAAGGCGCTCTCAGATGGTTAGTGAAACAAGAAAAAGTCTTCATGGAAAGGACAGTTAAGATGAACTCTACAGATGGATAGAATTTCAGCCAACAGTTACGTGTGTGGAGAAAATATTAAGGTAAAGAAAAGGTTAAAAGGATGGAGATAATTCAGAAGGAATTGGATGAGATTTATACAGGCTTAGTTGCTCTAAAGTTCTACTAAGCCATGAATCTTTTCCCATCCACAATCCATCCTGATATTTGTTATAATCACCTAGAATTATTGTCTATCCAGTATTTTTGGAACTTAAGCGCCTAAGAAGCGAGTCTGTAGAAAATATGTTGATATGACACTTTCGGCTGGTGTATTTCTAAGTTTACTCCACCACCATCCTTTCAAATCCACTCCATTTGGCAGGTGGCGGGGACAACAAGTCAGTATTGGGACTTAACTGCACGACTAAACGGAAGGAAAAGAATAGATGCTGAGTTCTAACTGTTGTTTAAAATTCCCAAGTGAACACAAAGGGTCAAAATTTATATGTATTTTAAATTTAAAAACATACATTCAATATAAAATATTCTTGCTTAAAACACTTCCAAGAAAACATATGTAACCATAAATGGTTAAATTTCAGGGAAATTTCCCTCATGGCTGTTAATAAGAATACCAAAACTACATCCCTGTTGATTCCACGAATGCAGCAACACTGAAGTTATCTACCGACCAAAGAAGTGGTCAAATACTACACTTCCATGCACTTAAATATCAAAGAGACAGTCTTCTTTTTTTTTTTTCATAAAGTACACACTACACTGCTCTGCATAAGTGATACTCAAATACTCATTTGCAGTGCATACTCAGAGCAAGTGACTCCACCAATCACTACAATCCTTCTACCCACCAAAAAGTGATGATCAATAGTTCAAAAGTACAGCTTCTTTTGTAAAATACTTAATGCACCACAATACTAATTTGGAAGTCTGCTCCTCATTTAATGAGAAAAAGTGATGAAATTACCAGAATCACTGAGAAGCAAAGAGCCCATTTCATAACAGTTCCAAAGGAAAATGTATACCTATTACAGAATATATTCAATGCAGAGTCCTAAATTACAAGATACATTTAATCCAAAGAAACCCTAGTGAGCTTCACTTTACTGAAAACTTTTCACTGAAATTTCAATAATGATCACAGTATCAACACACACCATAATTTTTCTGTAGGCAGATAAAAGTCAACACACGCAAGCCTTAGTTCTGACATATTCGTGCCTTTCTTAGGTCCTTTCTGAGCCTTCTAAAGACAATATGAAAGCCTAACATGAAACAATTCCACAAACAACACTCAAATGTTTAGCCAAAGTATGTATACTGGAAGTAGGGTGATTTCTTAATAGCCAGTGACTGCACATGATCTAGTATCTTGTGACCAGCTTGTTGAGAGACTGGACCTTGCTCCCCCTCTCCAAGTTAACTGCTAGCTCTAGGCATTTCTAAAAGTTTAACAGGAAGAGAAAAGGAAGTAAAAAAGGCAAAGTAGATCTTATAGCAAAAACAGAAAGGAAGGAAGGAAGGGAGGGAGGGAGGGAGGGAGGGAGGGAGGAAGGAAGGAAGGAAGGAAGGAACCCCAACAGCAAAACCCCAAACCATGTACTACCAAAACAAAAGATTACCCACCCTCTGTCTTAAAAGGGCCACATCCAATTTAATTAATTAGCTTTCAAATTCTACAAATGACTATCTGCTTTGTAAAAATTTTGGAAAAGGGGTTTTAAAAAATACAGGAAAAGTAAGATGTCTTTTCCTTATTCTGGTCCACTGACTACAGGTATATTTTACTATTAAATACTGCTCTCCTTCCCGGACTAAAGGTCGGTCTTCATTCTGACAGGTTTCAAGTCACTATGAATATTTCCTGTACCTGTCACCTGCTGATTCAATAGCTCTTCTCTGAACCGGGGTAAAGGGTGAAGGGAAAAGTACAAAAGTCCTCTCTGAGACCTTTCACTACATCTAGCCTGGCATAGTTTACCACCTCAGATTTCAGCACCAAGCCGAGTTGCTCGGGCTTCTGTCTCAAAAGCCGCGTCTGAAGAAACCCCCTCAAACCTACTCTGTTTGGCATCTCCGGAGTAATCCCGTTTCACAGGTCTGATGTGCACCGTTCCCACACCCAGTCCTTCGGATACTGCTGTTGCCAAACCCGAATTCCTATACCCGGGACAGCTGCCGCCCGGGGTCCCAAGTCACCGTGCGCATCCCGCTCCCAAACAGGATCCGGGGTAGGGACACCTCTTCCCCGGTCCTCGGCCGCCGAGCCCCAGGGCAGGCGAGGAAAACAGTCCCCTTCTGCCCCCACCCCCACCCCAGCCCTGGCCCGGGCACTCCTGCGGCAGTCCTCGGCCCCACACCCCGGCACATTCCGCAGCCCCCGCCCCGGGACAGCCCGTGCCTCGCGCCCAGCCCCACCCCACGCCTTCAGCGGCTCGCCCCGCGGCAGGTGAATCTGGGCAGGGGGTCCTCGGCCCCGCGGGTCGCTCACCTTGCTGAGGACACCGCAGCGCTCCACAGGCGGCCCGGACTCCGTCTCCGGATCCTCCTCCGAGCCCGACGAGTTCCAGCTCTGGTTATCCGACATGGAGGCGCGACAGCCGAGCAGGAGACCGGCCCCCGCTCCCTGAGCTGCGCCGGCGGAGGCGCCCAGTCCCTGGGGTGAAGGGTCGGCGGATGGCGAAGGAAGGAGCGCCTGCTCGGGTGCAGGAGCGAGCTGGAGGAGGGATGAAGTCCGTCCGCCGCGCCGCCGCCGCGCCTGACACCGAGCGGACCGGGGAAGGAGGACGAGCGGCGAAGGAAGCCTGCCCTTCCAGCCGTCAGCCGCCGCCGCCGCCGCCGCCGTGACCCCTGCGCTGCGCCCGGCGCTGCCACCCGAACTCAGCCCCCTCGATGTCAACCTCGGGGGGAAGGAAAAGGAGAGGAAGAGGGGAAGAGAAATCCAGCTGCAGAGACCCAGGTCCACTCACACCTCCGCTACCGCCGCCATCTTCCTGCCTGGCCCACTATTTACCCTCCCCTCCCCACTCCCCTCCCTTTCGTCCTCCCATTCTCGCCCGGCTCGCCGCCCCGTCCTCCTCCCAGCGTCTGACGCGACACGCCGAGGATCGGAGTCCCCTCCCGCAACCTACCTCTGGCCCTCCCGGGTGACGCCGGGTAGAAAAGTAGGAGGAGCGGAGAAAGGAGAAGGAGGGATGCCGACGCCTCTGCAGTGCATTCTGGGGAGGGCGCTGCTCCGTACGCCGCGTAGCCTCCTGGGAGTTGTAGTCGCGGTCCTGAGACAACTGGTGAGTGAGCCGCGCCAGTAAGGCTTGTCGCCTTGGGGACGGAGAAGGGGATGGTGGGCTTCATTTGACAGTTGCGTAACCTGTCCCCTTGGCCGCGCTTCTATCTCTGCCTAGCGTGTTTATGACGAACCCCCCGGGCTTGTGGGCCCGGACGTGCGATGACTGCTGAGGATGCCCGGGCTTGCCCTTCATGGCGGCTTCCCTAAAGCCCGGGAGTATCTTGCCGCTTGCCCGGGCAGAGGTGTACCGGGCGCTTCCACTTCAGCTGGGGGCCAGGGGTTTGCGACCTCTCTAATGACAGGGGCGTTTCTTTCCGTTATATTTCCACCTCTGCAAATTTCAAAGGTCTTGCATCTCGCTCTTTAGAAGTTAGACTTCACACCGCGTTTCCCGCGTTTGAAGGAAGAAGTCTTGCCTTCTTCTCATCAGAGCAAGGACTTTTTATTGTTAAATTTACAGAGTTTTTATGTGGAAAGTAATTTTGAAGATATCAGAGAATAAATGACGTTGAAGAGTTTTTAAAGTAAAATAAGAATGTGAGATGAGAGCCTGGAGTGTTAAATGAGTGTTTTCCTGAGACCCCAATTAACTACAATCGCTACTGACCCACCTCTCTCTGAAAGATAGGAGAGGTTAGGATAGAAATTTTCTGGTATAACAAAGACCAAAGCGCAATAATCTTATTGAGTAATAAGGGATTAGGAAGTAGGAGGTTGTCTTTGCCTTCAGATTAGAATTGAGTTAGTGGAAAGACCAATAGAAGATCTAACAGATCTCCTTTAGTCTTTTTGCATACATTATAAGGATAACTTTTATTGGGGAGAGCTTTAACTTTGTAGTTTCAATTCTTTCATCTTGTTCATTACTTCTCCATCTTGATCTATTTGTCTATACCTGTGCTAATACCATACTGTTTTAATTACTTAACTTTATACTATTTTCATATATATAATACCAAAAATCTCCTGATGTTCTTTTTCACTTGGGTATTTTTGTATATCTTCTCTTCCAGATGAATTTTAGAACACCTTCGCAAATTACTTGAAACACTGTATTGGAATTTGGATTAAGAATGCACTTAATTTGTGAAGAAAATGACATCTTTACAATATTAACTCTTAGCCTTGGTCAGGCACTTTACATACCTGATCTAACTTATTCCTTAAAAACCCCATAAGGTGAGCATCGATGGCCTCATTTTAAGGATAATGAAACTGAAGCTCAGTGCTGCTAAGTAACTTATCCAGTGTCAAACAGCTACTAAGTGTTGGGGTTAGGATTTGAATACGGATATGATTTTAAAGATCATACTCTTTTCTTTGCTTCAGAATACCTCTAAAAGTGGGAAGAGTTGTGTAAATAAATAATATATCCTGTAGATGAGTATATCAGAGCAACTATGCTCTTAATTCAGCTAATGAATTTGAACATCTTTCATTTACCCAGCGCTTACATCTATGCTCTTATTTAATCCCAATGTAGAATTTATTGTTATCCTATTTCTATTATTATTTCTATTTCTAATATTTCACATGTAGAAACTGAACCCAGAGAAATTAAGTAACTTTCCAAAGATCATACAGCAGTAAAGAACATGGTTGCATTTTGAGTCCAAGTATCCTGATTGCAGCCTTCATTCTCATCCCACTAGAGTTCTTCAATTCCTCTTCTCTCTCACCATCTTCCACCTCGCTTCATTCTGCCACCTTTTTTCTCCACAAAACACTAATCCCAAAGCCTTCATCCCTGCCTCCCTCTCCTACTGCAGTGAAACAGAAGCCAAAAACCAAGTGGTGCTGATGCTGAGAATTTTGCAGTTTTAGGTAGAGACACGGAAGGGAATATTTCCTTCCTTCCTTCCCCCCCCCCCCCCCCCCCCCCCCCCGCCGGCACAGACTGTGGGATCCTAGTTCCCTGAGCAGGGATGGAACCTGGGCCCTCGGCAATGAAAGTGCCTAGTCCTGACACTGGACTGGGAATATTTCTCTTGATGCTAGAACTATAGTAGAAGAGGATGTCCTAAGGTGAACCTGAAGACATTGTCTAGTGTTTTTAAATGATGCTATAAAGAGCCTCCATCAGTATCTTAGCCTGCCATAACAAAATACCACATACTCAGTGGCCCTGGTCCCTCTTCCTCTTCTAATAAGAACACCAATCCTATTGGATTAGGGCCCTACCCTTATGGCCTCACTTAATCTTAAATATCTCCTTATAGGCCACGTCTGCATATACAATCACATTGAGAGGTTCTCAAAATGTGAATTTGAGGGGAACACAATTTAGTCCATAACAGAGCCTATAGGATCTGTATTCCCACAGTATTTATTATGGTAAAGATGCATTTTGAGTTAGTTTTTTTTAGCTTACCTGGGAATTTATAATTGAATTACCTGTTCTTTGTAATCTTTATAATGCTGTTGACAACATTTCAGTTCCCAGCTGAAACATAACCAGTTAAAAACTGGGGATTTACATAAGGAATATGATTTTGAAAACTTAGGGATACTAATGTAGTAGAGATGATGATCCATGAATAGAACAGTATAAAAACTAAAGTACAAATGAACAGCATGTGAATAATACAACTGATTTTTTTTTGCCCTATTTTAACGTCTTTAATAATAATCTGAGTGGTGAAATTATGGACCACTTGAATTTTTCTCTTTCTGCCATTTTGTATGAAAAAAATATATTGTGAGTATGTGTGTGCATGTATATATGTAACACTTTTGTGAGAAGAAATGGTGATTATAAGTGATATAAGTTAAAGATTAGTTGATCTCTTTACATACAGAGTGTTCTGAAGTAATTTTCAACTAAGTTGTTAATATCCCTGTTTTTCCATCAAGAGAATTGATTACAGCATTTCTTAAAAATGCCCCATCACTGTCTTCATTACCAAGCTGCCGACCCCATCCTTCACATTTTGTTACATAGGTAATGACAATTCTGTTACAACTGCTGTCTCACTGACAAGGATTATATGAAGCCTCCCAATTTTTGAAATATTAAAATATGAAAAAAATATGTGTTCTTGAAGCAATGAAATACAGTACAGTCAGCCTTCCCTGTCTGTGGGTTCCGCATGCAAGGATTCAACCAACATTAGGTCAAAAATATTCATTAAAAACAAAATTCCAAAAAGCAAAAGTTGAATTTGCTGCCCACCAGCAGCTATTTACATAGCATTTACATTGTATTAGGTGTTTTAAGTAGCCTAGAGATGATTTAAAGTATACAGAAGGCTATGCGTAGGTTGTATGCAAATACTGCACTATTTTACATAAAGGTTCTGAGTAGTCATGGATTTTGGTATCTGTAGGGGGTCCTGTAACCCATCCCCTGTGGATTCTGAGGGAGGTCTGTACTTGGTTTTTTAAGCATTTCCCCTTCTTTTTTCCTCCCTAAGAGCACTATTTATAATTTTCAGAATATAAACATATACAGACAGTCCCCTACTTAAAATGATTTGACTTTATGATGGCGCGAAAGTAATACACATTCAGTAAAAGTCATACTTTGAATTTTGAAATTTGATCGTTTTCCAGGCCAGCAACATGCAATATGATAACTTTCTTGTGATGCTGGGCAGTGGCAGCAAGCCACAGGTCCCAGTCAGTCACATGATCATAAGGGTAAACAACTTACAATCATTCTGTACCCATACACCTGTTATGCTTTTCACTTTCAGTACTGTACTCAATAAATTACATGAGCTATTTAACATTTTATTATCACATAGGCTTTGTATTAGATAATTTTGCCCAACTGTAGGCTAAGTGTTCTGAATATGTTTAAGGTAGGCTAGGCTAAACTATGATGTTCAGTAGGTGTATTAAATACTTTTTGTACCTAAGGTATTTTCAGCTTACAATGGGTTTATTGGGACATAACCCCATCATATGTCAAGGAAGATCTGTGTATATGGTAGGCTGGGCGGGGGGGGGGGGGGGGGGGGACGGACGGACACTGCACCATTGTGCAAATTGCACATTTCATAGCATTCTTTTTTTAATTAATTAATTAATTAATTAATTTATTTTATTGCTGTGTTGGGTCTTTTTTGCTGTGTGTGGACTTTCTTTTTAGTTGTGGTGAGTGCGGGCTACTATTCATTGTTGTGTGTGGGCTCCTTATTGCCGTGGCTTCTCTTGTTGCGGAGCATGGGCTCTAGGCACGTGGGCTTCAGTCGTTGCAGCACATGGGCTCAATAGTTGTGGCTCGCGGGCTCTAAAGCGCAGGCTCAATAGCTGTGGTGCACAGGCTTAGTTACTCCGCGGCATGTGAGATCTTCCTGGAGCGGGGATCAGACCCATGTCCCCTGCATTGGCATGCGGATTCTCAACCACTGTGCCACCTAGGAAGCCCTCATAGCATTCTTTTTAATGACTGCGTAGAATTCCCCTTTTGATGGGCAATCAACATTTTTTGTGTTTTGTTATTATAAAAACGCTATAAGGTAACATTAGTTTAACTCTATTTTTGTGCACTTGTCTAGCTCTTTTGGGGGGGTAAATTCCCAACAGTGGGCTGCTGAAATAGAGAATATGTACATTTTACAGTGTGAGACTATCAAATTGGCCTTGAAAAGATTTCATTAGTTTACACACTGTCCCCACCCCCTGCCCTTCCCCAACACTTAAAGACAAAGGATGGTGGTAGGACGTCATTTGAGTGAGCTATTGGAAGGAAACATTGGCAGGAGGTTACAATCTCAGAATGAACAGCAATGGAATACTTCTATTAGTGTTTATTTTGGTTGACCAGTTGGAGACTATACTATTAATGATCTTATCAAGTCTCTTTGACTGAAGAGATCAGAAATATTAATATGTTTTGGGTAACTCAAAAAAGAGAATGTTATTGGAGAGCTCTCTGAATCCAGCTGGGCCTCGTACACATATTCAGTCCTTGGAAAATGAGGACTTGATGTTTTTCTGTTCATCTCTTGGGCCTCATGGTGTCTTTCAGCTCTATGTTTTTATGTTCTCAATATCAGTTTATTTCTCTCTTCAGATCTCATCTTGCATGTTGTCCAGCTTGGTTTAACTTCCTGGCAGTTTCAGGGCCCTCTCAATGTCTCTTAGTTCCGATTCTTAAAAGAAACAGGTAGTTGGCCAGCCAGTGCTCTAATCAGCTCTTCCCCAAGGTCTGGAATATAAGTCTACCCCTTCTGTGATTTGTTGGGAGTGGGAGGCCAACTGGAAACAATAGGTGTGTCTAGTATATAGAATTTGCATTAGAGTCTGTTTCTAACTGTAGGGGTAGGTAGGAAAGCAGGCATTCTGAGGGGAAAGAATTAAAGTATGTGAAAATCTCATTGTCAAGC
Organism: Hippopotamus amphibius kiboko; assembly: GCF_030028045.1. Classification (NCBI taxonomy): domain Eukaryota; kingdom Metazoa; phylum Chordata; class Mammalia; order Artiodactyla; family Hippopotamidae; genus Hippopotamus; species Hippopotamus amphibius. The sequence goes on along the minus strand of NC_080186.1, from coordinate 217,312,490 downwards.
ACCACACAGATATTAATTCTTTTCAAAGGCATACCACATACTAGCACATGATAAATAGTTAAATGAATGTATTAGACTGCATATATTTTCTTCCACTAAAACATGAGTTTAAAATTTGTTTATCCACTTTTTTCTGTTTTTAGCCCCCAGAGTAGTGCTCAGCACATGGAAGGCAGTCAATATAATTAATTAATGTATTTTACCTTATCTTTCAGTTAATAATTTAATTCAACAAGCATCCAATATGCAGGATATTACACTGACTACTGCGGGTAATTTTAAAATAGTGAAAGATAAAAAAATAAGGAGATTATAATAGAAAACAAGGTAAGAAAGGTGTATATGTAACTATAACAGTTGCACTAATATTTTGTAAGTTAAAAGTAACTTTTACTCCTACTACCTGACAGTGATAAATCTTGTTCTCTAATCCTGTGATCTAATCCTACTTCTACTAGATCTCTGTAGGCCATTTGCCCAAGGTCTTTTTAATTAAAACAATGGTTGTTTGGAATTTTAAAGAAGAAGGATTGTCCTTGTTTGCTGATCACTTTCCACAAAGTTACCATGTAAACTGTTTAATGAATCTTATCACATTAGAAATATTATAAGTTGATAGATCTTTTTTTTGGCTTATAACTATGTAGGTGACATTCAGCATGTCCCCTAAATGAAATTCAGAAATTTGAAAGATTTAGGAGCTCCTCTGCAAGCCTTTTCCAGTTTAGCCTGTACTACCTGCCTTTTTGAATGCTTTTTTTTTTTTTTTTTCCCTTTTCCTGCTTTGACTACTAATCAATCATATCAGCCTGTTAGGCTTAGTGTTCCTGTCAGGCCTATTAAAGAAGTATAGTTTCTGCCACTGCGGTAATTGTGCGTGAGCTCAGAGTGAGCAAGCAGACAGTCCCTGGGTATGAATCCTAGGGCTTCATCCTTAATAACCGTATGACTTAGGTTGTGTATTAAGTAAATACTAACTTAATACATGGCATCAGTATAACCAGTCTGTTTTTATTACTATGTATATCCCAATCATTGTGGTGTTATATGCATTTGTAAAATGATATTTACATAAGCATATCAAAATGGATTTTCATTTATGTGAAATGTGGTGAATGCATGTGTCCATTTCTGACTGTTAACACCAGTTTCAGAAACATTAGGGGCAGGGCTTCCCTGGTGGCGCAGTGGTTAAGAAATATTAGGGGCTGCAAGAAACTTGCATGTATTCATCTTTTATGACATTACACAGAATTCTTTTGTGATATCATTGTGAGTGTATTCAAATAAGGGGGTAGTATACAAACGTGTAAAGTAAATACAGGAATATTGAGGGCATCGCTTCCCTGTGTATCTTAAACTTTTGAGTTGGTGCAAAAAAATGATTGTATTTTATCTGTCTATAGTTAACATCTGGCATACCTATCTCCCAAATTAGTGACTTTCTGTTAGACTTAGATCTTTACAGGTATATTCATATCCAGTGTAAGTAACCCAAGTGTACTAGTCTATGCATTAACATAATAAAAGGATATATCAAATTTTTTAAATAGTAAAATAGAACAAATTTTCCGGTTGCTGAGAAGAATACCAAAAGCTAATCATAAAAATCTAGTTGAATAAAAGGAGCCTTGTAATTAATCTGGTGAGTTTATGTGCATTCTTTATATATGAATGACCCCCACAGCCAGACAGCTGCAGAATTTCTCTCTTCCTGTATGTGCTGGTACTGTTTTCTTTCTGCTCATTCCTCCCCTTCCCCTGCATTACTGTTGTTTACATGTGTTGTGCATTACTATTGGCTGTTACTTTTGAGTTGGCCAAAAAATTAATTCTGTTTTTTCTGTTACGATGTTACGGAAAAACCCAAATGAACTTTTTGGCTAACCCAATATTTTTCCTTTTCTTCTGTTCCTCCTCTACTGTAGCAATCATTGGCAACAGTGATGGGAAAAGCAGAGGAGGGAGTAGGTGAGAAATAGTAAGAAGCTAAGAGAAAAATAAACTATAATAGAACCTTCATAATACGCCTTCCATCCTGTTTTTTTGTTTTTTTTTAATAAATTTGTTTATTTTATTGGCTGCGTTGGGTCTTCATTGCTGCGCATGGGCTTTCTCTAGTTGCAGTGAGCAGGGGCTACTATTCATTGCAGTGTGCAGGCCTCTCATTGTGGTGGCTTCTCTTGTTGCAGAGAACAGGCTCTAGGAGCAGGGACTTCAGTAGTTGCGGCATGTGGGCTCAGTAGTTGTGGCTCATGGTCTCTAGAGCACAGGCTCAGTAGTAGTGGCATGTAGGCTTAGTTGCTCCGTGGCATGTGGGATCTTCCCGGACCAGGGGCGGAGCCTGTGTCCCCTGCAGGCGGATTCTTAATGACTGCGCCGCCAGGGAAATCCTGCTTCCATCCTGTTTTAATATAGGAATAGAGAAAAGTATGTTATACCTATTCTTAATTCTTACTTCAGTCCTTTTTCCCACCTCACTATCTCAAAAGCGCCTAATACTCTCACCATTTTTCCAGGCCCTGTGACTGCTTTTCGTATCTTGGTTTCAAATACAGGCTTGATGTCCTTTTACTATATCCCAGTCTCATATTTTTATTTTCCTCAATTATGATTCTAATGATTAGTAGCACTAAGTTAGGTTATCCCTGTTATGATGACGGATATTTAACTAGGCATTGCCAATATTTACTTTGCTTACTTTCTTTTTCTTTGCTTTGTTTCTAACTACCCACAGTCCATTTGGATTGAAAGACTTTTGTTTTGACATCAATTATTATTACGCTCATACTGCTAGGACTTACCTTAAGGTGACTTTGCATATATATCTTAGTGGTAAAAATCAACACACACTCCATTGTGTGTTGATTTGTACCACTTAACTCTCCAAGGAGAGTGTTATTGGGGGCACGGGGGAGGTACTCATTGATACCTTAATACACTGCACACAGCTACTTAGGAATATGTCGCATCCCATGGAAAGTTATAACATTCAGCAATAAGACTGATTTCAGAAACAATTTCAAAGAGCATGTAGGCTGCCCTTTTATCCTGTTGCACAAAGGAGAGCCAAGCCAGGCATGTTCCAAGCAGAAATATTCTTTCTTACTGTTGAATAAAATTGAAATTGTATTCCATTATCTTTTATTTATATCTATTTGGTTTTGTGGGATAAAAACTTGTCAAGGGTAATTGGTATTTCATAGCCTTCAATATAACAGTAAAAAATCCTTTAGTCTAAAAAGTTCATAGTGTACATCTATAATAGATGAACACTGTCCACTCTGCATGTATACATTTTCCTTCTGTTTATCTCCTCAAGCTTTTGAGTCTCTAACATTTAACCTCTTTTCATTACATTGAAAAATTACATTGAGAAATCCCTTTATTAATATGTTGAAGCCATTCTGTATAAAGCATTATGGTATTCTTAAGTATTGGTAGAATCCTCCTGATAGTTATTTTGTAAATGTGTTTGCTTTCTGTTTTTCTCCCCAGCCCTTTCATTATTTCACTTTTACTGTAATTTCAGATCCTCTTCTTCTTAGTCAAGTAAGCTGAAAAATATTGTTATGGAATATACATGTTGTTATGGTGATACAGTTTATTAATATACAGTTTATCTTCATTTTCACTTAAAGTATTTATTAAGAACTTGCTATATAATGATCCTGATTAGAATGCTGTAAAAATGAGATATGTACCACATCTTTTATAGACTCATTATTTTCTAGCATACAGAGATGCATGTCTAAGAATACAGGCAATAATCCTAGACTATTTAGAAATATAGACAAAAATAAGTAATAAAATTATTTATATGTTTTTAACAGTTACATTATTATTAAAGAGCAAGTAAAATTTTAAAACTGCCTGTCACAAAGTAAGTGTTCACTATCTATGGATGAATGGAATAAGTTTAGTTGGTTGCTGATTGAAGGGAAGTTGTAAGAATTGCAATTAACAAGGCCCAGGAGAAAAATCACTAAGCACTTTTAAAATTAATGAGAGACTAAAGAACCAAATTCCATCATAGCTTTTTGTAAGGAAGAAGTATCATTTGTTAAGGACCAATTCGATGTCCCGCATTGTTTTAGGTTTATTACATTTAGTATTCCTTTTTCACAAAAATCCTGCAAGATAGACGTTATCCTTATTTTACATATAAAGGAATTAAAGTTCAAAGAAGTTAAATAAGTCGCCCAAGGTCCTAGCTAGTGAGTAATCTAGCCCAGACTTTTGAACCTCAGAGGTTTATACTGTGTGCCTTTAATAAATATGCAGTTGTCTCTCAGTATCCTCTGGGGGTTGGGTTTGTTTCCAGGACCCTGAAGATACCAAAATCTGTGGATGCTAAAGCCCTCGTATAATAGTGGCATAGTATAGTTGGCCTGTCATATCTGCATTCCACATCTGCGGGGTCAACCAACTTTGGATCCATTGGTAGGTTGAATTCACAGATGTGGAAACTGCAGATACAGAGAGCCAAGTTTATTTAAACAAACAACAACAACTGCGATTAGTATTAGTAAACATTTAAGCAACTGTTAGAGCCAGATTACTTTCTACATATGTTGCATAGTTTTTCTTTAGTTTGACAATTTTCTTAAAAGAAAATTCATCCACATACATTTTTAAGCTGCAATAACATATTATGTAGCCAGTTTACAATTTTTTCTACGACTGATAACTAAAGGAGTGTGTTTGCTAGCAAGTTTGTGTATTCATTACGCATAAATAATTTAAGTGATCTCTAGAGCCTGTTGCAATCATCCATTTGTCTAATGTTGACAAAGGAGTTATATATTGATTTAACTCTTGTATCATGAAAAGTAGTCATTGGCATTTATCATTTTATTTTTTTAATATTTTGGAGTAATTTACGAATAATCTTGAGAAGTAACAATAAAGGGATAGTGAACAACAACCTTATTAGAAATTGTAATAAAAACCAAAACTTAGTAAATTCAAGTTTTAACTTCATATTTTCCTGAAATAGGTAATATCCTTTGAAAGTAACTAGTTGCTCATCAACTTTTATGCATGATCCTGGAACTATCCAGTTTTAAAATGAAGATCCCAGATTTCATATGCATCTTTAATAGAGTCTAGCTTATCATTACTTCTGGCTCTTTATCCTGCACTTGTATCATCGAAATGCAATAACATTAAAAATTTTGACATCTCATAATCTTGTTAAAAAAAAAAAACCATTTTCTTTCCTTCACAATTGTAAAACATTTTCATTTTTATATTTATAAACACCAGTTAGAATGAAAACCAGTAGTTTTCATTTCTTCATCATCTATTTCCTTCCTATCACCTTTGTGTATATATATATCTGCGTTTAGCATTTGTGCACTTGCAAACCATATTAAGTAACTTTTAGTGCACAAACATCATAAAGGATGAAAGAACACTGTCATACATCCTGTTAGCAAAATGGGATATTCCAAACCCCTGTTGCAAAATACTCTGTGTAGAAGTCCTTCCTGTTGAAAGACAAACTGGGTGGGAATGCCATATTTGCTTTTTATTCTTAAAAGTGCAATGTTCACTCATTGATTTTTGAGTTTGAGAAAATATATCTATTTGAATCATCTGAAATTTCACAGTCTGAGATTTTGCTTATAAAATTAATTTCATTGTCATTATAGTCTAGAATGCCATTAGTCTCTTTACATTTATCTTCTGGTTTGTCTGATAATTGTGAAACTCTTCAGCCAAATTTCCTCTTATTGCCAGTATGGACAGAAAATGAAAAATCTAGAACTCTCAACTATTTTTAATGAAAACTACCCCCCCAAAAGACAAAAAAAATCCCCCAAACCCCAAAAACCCCAGAAACCTAAAAACAAACAAAAAAACCCTGCAGAAAGAATCTCTATACTTCTCTTATACTTTCTTTCAAAGATATGATACTGTGGGCAACACAGTAAGAAAACTGAATAACAATGTAATAGTGATCATTTATTTCACTACTAGATCATCTTTCTAGATGATTCCATTCTATTTCCTTATTATTTTTAAAAATAACTGATTAGTAATGATTAAATAATTCTTAGGGTGATAAAATAACAAAATACTCAAAATATAGGAAAAATAAGATCCCTAAGATGCCATAAAATATCTTCAATTTATAGAGATCACCATAATGTATCTTCCATTTGTAAAGGATTCAAATAGATCCAGATAGAAATTACAAGATAAAGTGAATTTTATTCTGATTAAAAAAAAAGAATAATTTTTTTGGTTGTTCTTTGGAAGATTCCTAAGAAGGAATAAGATTTGAAATATCAATGCTTACAATAAAGTTGCTCAAAGAAAAAAACTCAAAAACTAAAATTGAGTCTAATAGATCTTTGTGGTATACCACGGGTTAATATGACCACATTCCTTAATTTTATTTCATAACCAAACCTGAACTAGTTTGCATTTCCTTCTCCTGTCTCAGGTGAAAAGGTTAGAACTAGTTTGTATTTCCTTCTATATCAGGCAAAAGGTTAGCCATTGTAATTCATTCCAAAGTAGTAATAATTTGACCAAATGAGGTACTCATCTTAAATATCAAAGTGCATCTTAATATACTACTACTAGTTCATTTCTCTTTGCCCAATCCAGAGAAATTTTTACACATTTAAAAACTAGATGGAGAAAGTATAAAAACAGATGTATAAAAAAATCATGTAGGGACTTCCCGGGCAGTCCCGTGATTAAGACTGCATGCTTCTACTGCAGGGGGCGCGGGTTCCATTCCTGGTCAGGAACTAAGATCACAAAAGTCCTGCAGCATGGCCAAAAAAATAAATAAGTAAAGTTAGAGTAATTTTAAAAAATCATGTATAAAGTATATAATAAATATTTGACCTTAAGAATATCTCAATAAGTCCTTTTTGTTAGAAATAACTAAAATATTAACGGAATTTTTCAGTTTTTCACATAAGAAAAGCATGGCTATCTTGTATATCCCATTGTAGCAAGCATTTCACAGTGGAACCATACTTTATACATCGTGATCTGAGAGAATTATGAAAAACCAACATGAATTCAAGGGAATCAGTGACCAAATGGGATAATATTTACTTTAGCCTCAAGCAGACATGTTCAAAGACGTTTGAAGTAACAAAATACTGTAAACTCCAGAGAAAAAGCCATTCTCCAGAAAGACTTTTGCTTCTTTCTAGGGGTTTTTGCTAGTTTTTTATGGAATGAGAACCCAAACTATTTTGTGAGTAAGATTAATATAATACTTGATATTTCAGATAGTAGTTAAACAGGTACATATTCCAAGTAGCTTTTGTGGGTCATATTCTTGAAAAGAAAGATTGGGAAGTTTTGAAGCCTTGGAAAGTCTTTTTTCTCTTTCTCATGGGAAATTTTGGAAAAAGAGAAAAAAAATTTAAAATATGCAATATGAGGGTAGGAGCGGATGAGGAAGGCAACTCCGCTGCATATCAGAGACAGAGAAAACTTTCAGATCTTTAAAGGGGCAGATGAAGAGGAAGCAGGAGCAGAGGGAAGTGTTCACAGAGAATATAAGAACCAGGTCTAGATCTGTCCTTTGGAGGAAGGTATGTGTCTAATCACATCATGACCAAACTGTTGAAACCAAAGGTTAAGAGGAAAAACTTGAAAGCAGTCAGAAAGGAATGACACATCACACATAAGGAACAACAGCTTGAACGACTGTGGTCTTAAAGATATAATGGAGACATTAAAGCAGCATCTGAAAAGTACTGAAAGAAAAATACTGTAAACTCATTTCTATATCTGATGAAAATATCTTTCAAGACTGATGGTAGAACTTCCTAGGTGGCATAGTGGTGAGGAGTCCGCCTGCCGATGGAGGGGACATGGGTTCGAGCCCTGCCCTGGAAAGATTCCACGTGCCGCGGAGCAACTGGGCCCGTGTGCCACAACTGTTGAGCCAGTGCTCTGGAGCCCGTGAGCCACAACTACTGAGCCCATGTGCCACAACTGTTGAGGCTCATGCACCTGGGGCCCGTGCTCTGCAACAAGAGAGACCACTGTGGTGAGGAGCCTGCGCACCGCAATGAGGAGTAGGCCCCGCTCACAGCAACTGGAGAAAGCCCGTGTGCAGCAACGAAGACCCAATGCGGCCAATAAATAAATTAAATAAATAAATAAATTTATTAAAAAAAAAAAGAATGAAGGTAAAATAAACCTACTGGCATGTTAGGCAGTATTTATATATTTAGCATACAGATTTAAATTGTAGGCTCTGAAGACAGAATCTGGATTTGAATTCTGTCTTGGACACCTCCTGTGATCATGGCTGTCTTAAATAAATTCTCTAAGCCTCAATTTCCTTATATATTTTGCTAATATATACTCTGTTGGGATAATATCTAAAGTAGTGAATAATCATGGAGAATAAATTAGAGAATTTCTTAAGCACTTAGTACCTGCCTAGCATATGGTAAGTTGTTAGAAAATGTTATCATTTATTCATACATATTTTTGGCAAATGTAGCTAACCTTATGGAATTTCATATTTTCTATTTTCATCTATTCTATTCTCCCTCCCCCCGCCAACTTTAGAGAGTTTGGCTATATCTTGAAAAAGGAAGAAACCACTGACAATATTGTAAAAGAGAAATCATTTTTGCTACTACTTTGACTTGTACAAAGGCCATACTTAAGAAGCTCTCATTTTCAGAAGAAAAAGGTCTTTCTCTTTATAAATAATGCTTTCCCTTTATTGTCTGTGTTGCTTTAGGGAGAAATATAGGGCCTTTTATTTTGATAATTGATTTTCATTCAAGTTATTAGGTAAGGCAATGCCTGGTGAAAATGAACTGTTTTTTTTAGTTGCTATGATTATTGAAGAAATTTCCGTTTAGATCACTAGGAAGATCTGCAGTTGATCCCCAAACATATTTTTCTTTGTGTAGTGTTTCTCACATTTTGGGATACTCTTTTAAAAGTTCCCAGTTTTTAGAGAAGTCTGAATGAACATCATATTTTCATAATTTTATTTTAGTTTCCTTGTCATTATTTCATATTCTTCATTTGAAGAATTCCTGTGCTTTCAGAGAGTTTTCAAGACCGTGATGTCATTTAAAAATAAATTTAAACCATAAGTTGTGCTTTCTATTTTTTTTTAATTAATTTATTTATTGGCTGCAATGGGTCTTCGTTGCTGCACACGGGCTTTCTTTAGTTGCTGCAAGCAGGGGCTTCTCTTCATTGTGGTGCTCAGTCTCCTCATTGTAGTGGCTTCTCTTGTTGTGGAGCACGGGCCCTAGGCGCGTGGGCTTCAATAGTTGCGGTGCATGGGCTCAGTAGTTGTGGCTCACAGGCTCTAGAGCACAGGCTCAATAGTTGTGGCACACGGGCTTAGTTGCTCCGTGGCATGTGGAATCTTTCCAGGGCAGGGCTTGAACCCACGTCCCCTGCATTGGCAGGTGGATTCTTTACCACTGCGCCACCTAGGAAGTCCTGTGCTTTCTATTACAGTAAATATTTGATATTTTATCTATTATAATTCACACCACTTTGATGTTACTTCCATATCAGTCTACAAAACAACTACTCTTCTTTTTTTTTTTAATTTAACTAATTTTCTATTTCACCTTCTTTGTATTTATAGTGTAGTGGTTATGTGTGACAGCTTTGAAGCCTGATCTGAAATAGTCCCAAATCTCTATGACCTTATCTAAGGTACTTACTACATCTGCACTTTAGTTTCCTCATCTCTTATAAAAATTAAATAGGATAATGCATGTAAAACACTAGAAGATCCAAATGCTAACTTTTACAGTGATTGCTTTTAAAAAGACGTAACTGAGGTATTACCATTCATTTTATTCCTTCCTGTATATTAATCTGCCCATGATTCACTCATTCAACATACATTTATTAAATAACAGGCTCAGTGACCTAGCCCTATACCAGTTTTTGCCCCCTTGAAGTTTATATTTTAGTTGTTCTGAGTATAAAAATATTGCTTTTTTTTTTTTTGCACAAATTATAGGAGAAAAAGTTATTTGGCCTAAAACTTTAGTTGATTAGTTTATTCGTATGTTTACAATTTTCACCTTTAATCAAATGAAAACAGTTGGGGAGTTCCTTGGCAGTCTAGTAGTTAGGAGTCGGGAAACTAAGATCCCATAAGCTGCACAGGGTGGCCAAAGAAAGAAAGAAAGAGAAGAAAGAAAGGGTAAGAAAAGTAATAATGTTTAGTATACAGCTGTTTTTTCTTTAGGCCACCTATTTATTCTTTTACTTTTGTGATAGAATATATAGGAAGAAATTATAAAAGAGCTGTACAGCATTTGTAGAACAAAGATTTAAGGGAAAGTTTGAGATTTTACGTAAAGTTTCATGTGAAAGGGTTACATTGCTGACAGTATTTTAAACTCCTGCCATAGACTGTTAGAGCTATAAGAAATCTAAGAAATCAGCAGCAGTGGATCAAGAAATAACATCAAGATTAGGGCTCAGAAAAAATTGGAGCAATTTGGCAGAGGAGGTAATTGAAAGGATCATTTTTCCAGGACAGGAAAATAAAATAATATCCTGTACAATTCTTTCTGACTTTATTAAATATTTTCCTTCCAGTAATATAGGACATAGTGTAGTGATAATATAATAGTTGAAATTTCCCATTAGTAGTGTAACCCTCACTTATTATCCTGGCTTCTTATGCAATTCTATATTAAAATGATAACATTTGCGATTGTAGAATTAAAAAAATAGTACAACACCAAAAATGTACCACAAGAGAAACTTTTCCTCCTTTTCTAAGAACATATATAGTTAACTATCCTTTAAGATTTGTGTGCTTTACTATATACCTCAACTAAAACAAAATTAGTCTGATTGATATCACATCTACCTAAGTAAATATTTTTGCTGACTTGATCTAGTACCCAAGGAAAGAACTTCTTGGCGTACCTCCTTCATGTGAGTGTAAACAAAGTTTTCATTGTTAAAGAACCTGGAAGACTTTTTACAAAATATGCAATTCATCATCAAAATAGGAGCTTTGGGAATTTACCTTTGAACTGATATATATATATAATATATATATATATTTTTTTGCCTCACCCCATGACATGTGGTATCTTAGTTCCCAACCAGGGATCAAACCCACACCTCCTGCATTGGAAGTGTGGAGTCTTAACCACTGGACCACCAGTGAAGTCCCTGAACTGATGTTTAGTTAATATATTTTGTATCAGGATATATTTCATTCTGTACTAAGAAGCAGTTAGTTTCAATTTACTTTTTTGTAAGTGTGAATTTTATATGTCTGTAGGATTATGTAGAGTGTAGGGTTTTTGACTGCCTTCTGTCTCTTCATCGTTGGAATAAATTGAAGTAATAGGCAACTCAGGAAGAAGAAGGCAATTGAAGAGAATGTATGCACGATTCTCTCTCAAAGAGTAGATCTTAAACTCTTGGTGAAAACTTGAGGGGTTTTGTTTTGGGTGGGGGGCAGTGCTGTGTGGCTTGCGGGATCTTAGTTCCCTGATGAGGGATTGAAACCAGGCCACAGCAGTGAAAGCGCCAACTCCTAACCACTGGACCGCCAGGGAACTCCAAACTTGTTTTCTTTTAGCATACATCCCCTTGGTTTAAGATGTGTTACCTTATTTCTGTTATTTCTCTCAGTGATACATACAGATTTTAAAATCTTGCAAATAATCCTATCTCAAATAATTTTGAAATTTTTGTACATTTTATTTTGCAAAACCTAAATCTAAAAATACAGAGCGGTCTCTGTGCTTTCATTCCCATCACATAAAAAATTATAGGCATGTGGTTTGAGTATATGTGTTCACATATGTGTGTGTAAAATCATTAGAGAGGAACATTAGCAAATTAACATAATGTCTTGGGGTTGTGATTTTTTAATTTTCTTGAAAATTTGGGGTTGTGATTTTTTAATTTTCTTGAAAATTTAGAAAGTATTTTTATGACAAATGAGAAAGGAACACCTGTCAGACATTAATTTGAAAATTACTGTATTATAATAAGAGTAATATTCTTAATATTAACTTAATACACTTAATTCACTGTATTTAAATGTACTAATAGATGGTAAAAAGAACATTTGATCACAGTCTAAAGTTCTGTACTGGGTGCTTAATCTGTTCAAACGAACGTATTAAATACTTGAACATTTGAGGAATTTAAAAATAGTATTTGTTCTTAAGACATATAAAGGTTTTCTGGTGGTGGGGTGGTTATTGATTTTGATTATCTATAGCATGTTAGAAATAGGAAGCAAGCTTCGCCTAGGAACCTGCTATAGTTTAGTTTTCCCTCCTTCTCCTCTTTCCGCTCTTCCTTCCCCTCCTGCTCAATCCTCTCCCTCTCTTTCTCTCTTATTACCTTTAGTACATTTTGCCTGTTTCCTGGTAGATTAATTCCAGGTGACTTTGGTCAGTATGCTAAGTGCTTGTGATATCGTTTACATAGTTTTGTGTGCTTTTTTATAAGGAGGAGGAAACTTACCACACAAAACTTCTTCCTCAGAATTCCTTCTGAAGAATTCTAATTTTCCATTCTTACTGTCACCAAAAACAAAGGTTGGCCTTACATTTTTACAGTGGTAACCTGAATAGTCAGTGGTAGAATCAGACTGGAAGAATTTGAATATTTTCAGAGAAAATGTGCTTTTAAATCAACCAATGTGCTAAACCACAAGAACCCAGAATTCTTTCCTTTGAGCTGTGCAATACTGTTTATGCTTCTGAGTTGAAGTGAAACAGTCTGTATTCTGTAATATCAAACTATAAAAATGTTTGACTTTTCTTTCCCCCCAAAATTTTTGTTTATAAGTCACAGTTATATCCATTCGTAGGCCTTGGATATTCCAGTGCGTAGTAATCGTAGGACAAATACTTCTTTGGAAGCAAAACAAACAGAATTCATCTATATGATCTGTGAATGTTGGCTTTTTCTCAAGGATGCTCATAGTATACCCTGTTCCTTAGGGTCTGTTTATCTTAGAGAGAAGTAAGAAAAGTAGGACTAGTGACTTTTACAGCTCTGGAAATTTGGCTTAACTTTAATTATAATAATAAATAGGCAAGTTTATTATGTACCAGACACAATTCTAGGCACTTCCATTATATGCTGCCCTCACAAAGCCATTTGAAGTAGTATTAAATCTCACTTCCCAGAAAAATAGGGAAAATTATCATACTTTGTTATATTATGTGATCATCTGTGCTAGGAGCTCCCCCTTTCAATTTGTGGATTTCTAGATAAAGACATTCAGTGAGAACTAATAGGAAGAATGCAGATAATCAGTAGTAGTGAGAAATTTTAGAAATCTGAAAATAACAGAAATACTAACCAATAAAAACAAAAGCAGACTCACCAGAGTAACATAAATGATAGTACCAAAAGGAACTCATAGAGATCCAAGTATACTAAAACTTAGTATGTTGTTTATTACCTTTCTCCAATGATTTTTCTTAGATTTAGATATAATTGAAAAATATTTAATCAAAGAAATTAACAAAGTAACTTAAATTCCCAAAGTAGACATGCAAGCTAGATTTTTTTAATGTTAATGGAGCCCTAGCAAGCATTCTAATATGTAAATTCAATATATTCTTATGATACAAGTCCCAAAGCTTTAGTTTTTAAATATTTATTTATATTTATTTTTGGCCATGTTGGGTCTTCGTTGCAGCACGTGGGATCTTTCAGTGTGGCAAGTGGGCTCTTCAATGTGGCGTGTGGGCGTGTGGGCTTCTCTCTAGTTGTTTGTGAGTTTTCTCTTCTCTAGTTGTGGCGCATAGGCTCCAGGGCAAGTAGGCTCTGTAGTTGTGGTTCACCAGCTTAGTTACCCTGCAGCATGTGGGAAATTAATTCCCTGACCAGGGATAGAACTCACGTCCCCTGCATTGCAGGACAGATTCTTTACCACTGGACCACCAGGGAAGTCCCCCAAAGCTTTAATAACCCAATTTAACCATTAAACATCGTAGGAAAATAAGGCTTATAAAATCAAAAGTTGTTAAGCTCATATACTTGTCCTTACATACATAATATTGAAATAAGGGAAAGCTAAAAGTATTTTTAAATTATTAACTTCAGAAAAGCAGTTTTTCTCCCAATCTTTTTTTTTTTTTTTTTGGCTGAGCCATGCCACATGCAGGATGCAGGATCTTAGTTCCCTGACCAGGGATCGAACCTGTGCCCTCTGCAGTGGAAGCACAGAGTCTTAACCACTGGACCGCCAAGGAAGTCCCTCTTCCAGTTTTTAATGTGATTATGTGATCTTGCTATATGAGTAAAAGAATGAGAAAATGATATAAACTGAGTTCAATCATTTAGCAAATATTTATTGACCACCTGCTTTGTGCCAAGCACTGTTTGAGGCATTTGGTATACATCAGTGGGGGAAAAAAGTTCCCTGCCCTTATGGAACTTACGTTTTTACAGGGGAGGTAGACAATAAACATAGTAAGTAAGTAAACTTATGTTAGGGAATGATAAAGGCTGTGAAAAACAATAGGGCATTGGCAGGAGGGGGTAGGAGGGGTAACCAGGCTACAGTTTTAAGTAGGGAGGCCAGGGTATGCCCTCATTAAGCAGGTGACATTTAAGCCAAGACTTGAAGGAGATAAGGGAGTTTAGTCAAGAAGATATCTGGCCAAAGAACCCTCCAGGAGAAAGGAACAACCAGTGCAGAAAGCATCAAGGTCAGAGTGTACCTTGCAGATGTGAGGAACAGCAAAGTTGGAAAACAGTGAGGAAGGTGGTATTAGGTATGAGGGTAGACAGGTAACAGGTAATAAGAATACAGATTCTGTGAAGATTTTGGGGTTTTATTCTGGAGTAAGATGAGGTGCCATTGTACAGTTTTTAGCAGAGGAGTGATATGTGACCTAACATAATTCAGAAGAATCAGTTGGACTACTGTGTTGATAATCGACTGTAGGCGGGCAAGGGCAGGAGCAGAGACTATTTAAGAGCCTATTGCAGTGATCTAGGCAAGAAATAATGGTTCAGACTAGCGTGAAAGCAGTGAAAATAGTGAGAGGAGGTTACATTCAGGGTGCATTTTGAAAGTAGAGCCCACAGGATTTCCTGACGGTTTGGATGTGGGGTGTATGATAAAGAGGAGGGTCAAGAATCACCACGAGGTTTCTTGCATGAGCAGTTGGAAGGGATTAGAGTTGGCCTCATCTGAGATGAGGAAGGCTGAAAGTAGAGCTGGTTCGTGGAATGGAGGCAGATGGGAAGGTCCGTTTTGGACTTGTTAAATTTGAGATGTCAGGCAGGCATTTGGACTAGAGCTGTAAGCTTGGAAGTCATTAGCATGTAGATGATAGTAAATCTGTGCCCAAGAAATGGGATGTGTGATGCCTGGTGATGGGGCATCAGGCAGCAAGGTAGCTGAAGACTAACTTTACCTATCTCACAACTTTGCCTGGCGCCAGTATTGCTGATAGGCCAGTGCACCTCACCAGTTAAGAACCAAAGTCAATTCTCAGAGTTTTGGGGCTAAGTAATATACTATGTGCGAAGTAGTAGGCATTCAATAATTGTTTCTTTTCCTTTCACACATTTCACCATTTGAGGGACAAGACAGCTTAAATATAGGATGTCTGCATTTAGCCTCTTTACTCTTCAGTAGTGTTGATTTGGGGAAATTATGAATGAATTACATTTTCCTGTTTTACTAGAAAATGACAAGTTACTGGGTTACGAAAGCATAAGGCGAAATACAGGATAATGTTAGGCTGAATGTGAAAGCTGAAGAGAAAAGAATTCCAATGATAAGAACAGAAAATCAACCTGTGTTCCCTTAGGTATTTAGAAACCATGTCGCTAGTGGTTCCTATACTTTGGGGCACACTGAATTATCTGGGCATCTCTTAAAAATACTGATATCTGGCTCCTGCTCCCAGACCGTCTGATTTATTTGGTGTGGGTTACAAGCTGGGCATCAAGACTTTGAAGACCTCTCCAGGTAGGTCTAATGTATAGCAAAGTTTGAGAACTACTGGGATATACACTTTTTTTTTCTAATGGAATTGTCACTAATAATCACAGTATTCAAATTTCCTCCTATAATTTATTTTATTCTTTGCTGGTGCCAAAAATGGAAGCAGCTATCAAGAAAAAATCCTCTTGAGGGCATCATGCTAAGTGAATTAAGTCAGAGAAACTCAAACACCGTATGATCTCACATATATGTGGAATCTAAAAACAAAACCGAAAAACAACTCATAGAGAACAGATTGGTGGTTGCCAGAGGCAGCGATGGATGGTGGAGGGGAAGAGTGAGCATTGGGGGAGGGGGGGAGGTAAAGGGAGTCCAAAGGTATAAACTTTCAATGATAAAATAAGTCATGGAGACATTATGTACAGCATGGTGACTATAGGTAATAATACTGTATTATATACTTGAAAGTTGCTAAGAGAGTAAACCTTAGAAGTTTTCATCACAAGAAAAAAAGTTGTAACTATGTGTGATGATGGATGTTAAATAGAAAAGAAAAGAAAAGGGGAGGGGAGCGGAGGTCCTCAAGGCCGGGTAGAATAAATGAGCTGTCTGCAAATCATGAAAATGAGAAATCACTGTCATAATTTGTTGTAGATTCATGGCAGCTATTCACCTGGCTATTTATTTGTAGTATAAATGAACCCCAGATTGGAGGCAGCTGTGATGTCATAGTAGCTGCTTTAGACTTGGAGTAAGAAGACTTGGATTGAAAATCCTAGTTCTTCTGCTTATTAGCAGAGTTGTGGGCAATTCATTTAACCTTCCTGAAATTCAGATTTCTTTTTCCCTAACATGAGAATGAGCAAATCTATTTTGCATGGTTGTTATAATTCTTTTTAAAGGCTAATGTATGTGAAGGTAAATTATAAAGAATTATATAGGGGTACTAAAAAATTATTATTTGAAATTAATCTTAGAAGTGACATAATGTTGTAAAAATGTAATGATTTCCTGGAAGTGGATAGATTTTTTTTCCTGTATTTTTTCACTGATTTAAGATGGAACTCTGCAAACAGTGGGTAATAAATGCTATTGAACTTAACATTTGCCAGGAAAAGTGTTATTTTGTATTTATTTCTTATACAGTGTATTAAGTATGGGAAAAACATGAACTTTGGACACAGATGTTGTCACTTATTGAATTTGTGTCAGTAGGCGTGTTCTAAAACTCAAGTTTCTTTAATCTTTATTTTGGAGATAATAATATCTACCTTTCAGGGCTGCGTGTGAAATTGAAGTGTAAAGCACCAAGCATAGTGGCTGGCACAGAATTGGCAGGAAATGTTAATTCCTTTCTTCCCTCCAAGAGTATAATAATCTTGGGATAATAATTTTTAAATCTGAGTAATAATTATTTCTCAATAGCCAAAAATTCTTAATTATCATTTTTGTTTTGCTGATTTCTATATCATTTTAACTTTTAAATGTCTACCCCTCTCCCCAACCACCACCCTCCGTGAATGCTTTGAAAATGTTTGTTTTGTATGCTTTTTCAGATAATAAAAAAAGTCATTTTAACTTTAACTTTCTTTTTTACCTTTAAGTTTACACCATGGATAGCACAAAGGAGAAGAATGACAGCACAAATGAGAAGAATGACAATTACAGAGATGATCTCATGCTTGGGATGGGACTTAATGATAATAAAGCCGGAATGGAAGGATTAGATAAAGAGAAAATTAACAGAATTATAATGGATGCCACAAAGGTATGTTTCTTTTTTCTTTCAATATCTTTAATTTAGTAACTTTTGGACTTTCTGTTTAAAAGAAAATACAAAGTTTTAAATATCATTTCAATTATAATTTTTAATATTTTAATATGTAAAATTATTAAGCTACAATGCATATAGAATAATCTGCCTTCACTTCTGTTGCTTTTGCCATCCAGTTTTCCACTTCACATGCACATAGTATGCATGTTAAAGCAGAATAACATATATCTTCCTTTTCACCCTTTTTTTTTTCACCCCAATAGGAGAATGCTACTATTGTGGTTTTTTTGTTTTTGTTTCAGTTAATGTATCTTGGAAATCTTTCTGTATAAGAAATTAAAGATCATCATTCTTTTTTATGCCGACATATGTGGATAGACTATAATTTATTGAACTAGTCAGAATCTTTATGGATAGACACATAGGTCATTTCTAGTCTTTCGTTTTTATAGACAATACTACAGTGAATAACCTTGTATTTCATAACTTTACATATGTGCACCTATAGCTCTAGGAGAGATTACCAGAAGTGGAATTGCTCCCCTAAATACGTACAGCATGAAAGGATATACGCATGTGCAGTTTTTAATGAATTGCCCAATGGCCCTCCATAGCAGTGGTATCAATTTCCATTGCCACTGCCAATGTATGAGAGCATGTTTTCCCATGCTGCGACCATACCAGCACAGTGTGTTACTGTACTTCTGGATTTGTCAGTCTATGGTAATGCAGTGCAGCATTAATTTATATTTCTCTTATGAAAAGTGAGATTGTATATCTTTTTCATATATTTAAAAGCCACAAATACACACACACACACACACACACACACACACACACACACACACACACACACACACACACACACACACACACACACACGAGGGTGAGTCAAAAATTATCCGCACGCTGGCTGTAGAATTTATTTTAATTAACTTTTAGAAAAGACAAATACATCATTGTTCGACATAATCTCCTTGCTTTCCAATACACTTTGTCGATCTGTCAACAAGCTATCGGATTCCCTCATTAAAAAATATTTTAGGCTGAGGTGCAAGCCACAGGTGCACCACTGTCTTCACTTCATCAGGAAGTAAATCTTTGTCCTCGTAGGGCTGTTTTCAGGGACCAAACGAGTGAAAGTCTGATTGAGCAAGATCAGGACTATAAGGAGGATGCTTTAACACCTCAAAACAAAGTTTTTGCAGAGTGTTGACAGTGTAGGCAGAAGTGTGTGGACGTGCACACCCTCAGACCACAAGAAAGAAATCGCTGTACGCTGCTCTTCTTTCGTGCAAATCGCAAGTGGGGCATCCATTTTTGCTCCCACCGCAGTTACAAATGAACTGATGTAACGCATTCACACCTGCACAGCAGTGACTAGAGAGACAGTAGCCTTGAATGGAAAGCACTGATAAGACAGTGTGACCAACAGAAGTTTTAATATAACTGGAACGCGGGTAATTTTTGACTCACGTGTGTGTGTGTGTGTGTGTGTGTGTGTGTACTTTTTTTTTAACACAGTGTCTCTTCTTACCCTTTGCACAATTTTCCACTGGATTACTGTTTACCTTTTGACGTTGTTTGTGGTAGTTTAATTCTGTGCAATAGTTTTTTGTTTGCTTCTTTTTATGTACTTGAATTAGTTAACTATATATGGCTTTCTCCAAGGTCATTAAAGAGTTCTTTATTTTTTTTTTCTACCGTTTGGGGGGTTTCATTTATATTTTATGAAATATCCATGCAGAAAGGTATAAAATTTAAGAGAATATCCTTATTTTTAGGACATGCATGCTGATAACTACACCAACTTACTTTCAAATAGTTTAGCAAAAAAAAAAAAAAAGAGAGAATGGAGAGAGAAGGAGAGAGAGTGAATGTGTGTGTATGCGTGTGTGTGCACGCGTGCACAAAAGCGCGCCTAAGAGTTGGGAGAAACCAAATGTAGCAGGATATCAACAACTGCTGAATCTAGGTGAGAATATGTAGGTGTTCATTGTATTATTCTTTCAACTCTTGAATATTTGGAAATTCCATAATAAAGAGTTGAGGGAAAAATAATTTTTTAAGTATATAAAATATAGATACAATTTTAAAAGTAAAAGATAATTAAGAGATGAAATAAATAAATATGTGGATTGGATCCTGGATTGGATTCTAAATGTTCAAATACATTTAGAACATTTAGAGGAATTTGAATATGGAGAGGAAGGGCACTAGATAATATTAAGGAATTATTGTTAATTTTATTAGCTATGAAATGTTATTATGACTAAGTGGGGAAATGGCCTTATTTTTAAAGATGCATGCTAAAATACTCTAGAATAGCTAAATGTCATTATATCTGTAATTTACTTTAAAACAGTTCACTTAAACAAATCATTGAAGGAAATAAGGCAAAATGTTAACAGTTGTTAAATCTCAGTGATAGTTTTATATACTGTTTATTGTAGCAATTTCTATATTTTTCTGTTTTATACTTCTTTGAAATTTTCATCATAACAATTTTTTAAAAGAAGAAGAAAAGAGTAAAACCCATGAACCTAGTTTTCAGGTTAAGAAATAGAGTATTTAAGTTATCCTCCATGTCCCTATCAGATCTTCCCTCTCTCTTCTCTGTGTCTCAGTACCATTTACTAAATAGTCCATCCTTTCCTACTGGTCTGCAGTGCTTTACCCTGTTCTACTGGATTATTTGTCTGTTCTTGCACTATACAACAGGATCTTAAATACAATACTTTATAGTAAGTCTTGGTATCTGTTGGAACAAGTTCTCTTTTTTGCCCTTCGTTCTTTTTCAAGAGTATCTTAGGTATTCTTGAATCCTTGCTCTTCCATATAAATTTTGTATGATATTGATATATGTCAATCAGAATATATACCTTATATATTTTGTATATTAATATATATTAATTAATTTATGTATTCTATATAATATATATTCCTCTAGTAGGGAGGAGGGGTGAGTTTATCATAAATATCTTTTTCAAATTGAAATTTTCTAATTATTGCTGCTCCATAGCAATTTACTCTTTAAAAACTTTTATCAGAAAATTTTAAACATACCCAAAATTAGGATAGTAAAGTAAATCCCAGGTAATCATCACCCAGCATCAACAGTTATCAACATTTTTACAAATATTATTTTGTCTTTCTCACTTACCTCTCCCTACTAATTTTGGAGGTGGAAAGTAGAGTATTTTAAAAGAAATCCCAATAAATTGGAAAAATTTCTAGGCATTCACAAGTTTCCAAAACTGACAAGAAAATATGGAAAATCTAAGTAGACATAGTTTAAAAAGGAAAGAAATTAAATAAGTTACTAAAAATCTTGCCCCCCCCCCCCCCCCGAAAAAAAAAGAGATCAGGTCAGGGTGGCTTCACTGGTGAATTTTATCTGACATTTAAAGAAGAAATAATACCAATACTCCACAAGCTCTTCCAAAAAATAAAGAAGGATGGAACATTTCCCAACCCTTTCTATGAGGCCTGTATCCCCTTGATACTAAAGTCAGACATGCAAAAGATTATAGACCTTTATAAATGTAGAAATCCTCAACAAAATATTAGCAAACTGAATCCAACAATATATTAAGATTATGTCGCATGACCAAATGGGATTTATCCTAGGAATGCAAGTTGGTTTAGCATTCAAAAATCAATTAATGTACTCTACCATATTAATAAAATTAAGGACCAAAGACACACGGTCATGTCAGTAGATGCAGAAAAGTCATATTTGACAAAATCCTATACCCATTCATACTAAAAACTCTTAATAAACTTGAAATAGAAGGGAACTTCTGCAACCTAAAAAGGACATACATAAAAACCTATACACCCCAATAAAAATTAAAAAACAAAAAACAAACAAAAAACCCCTATAGTTGTCATTCTACTTTATGGTGAAAGACTAAACACTTTTGCCCTAAAATCAGGAACAAGGCAAGGATGTCCAGTCTCACTTGTTCTATTCAACAGTTCTGAACATTTTAGCCAGTGCAGTCAGACAATTAAAAGAAATAAAAAGCACCAAGATTGGAAATGAAGAGGGACTTCCCTGGTGGTCCAGTGGATGAGACTCCACGCTGCCAATGCAGGGGACCCACGTTCAATCCCTGGTCAGGGAACTAGATCCCGCGTGTTGCAGCAAAGATCCCATGTGCCATAACTAAGACCTGGTGCAGCCAAATAAATAAATAGATAAATAAAATATTTTTTAAAAAGGTTGGAAACGAAGAACTAAAACTATCTGTTCGCAGACGACATGATATATAGAAAGTCCTAAGGAATTTCAGAAAAAGCGTAACACTTGTACCCTGAAAATTACAAAAACTTGGTAAGGGAAAATAATAACCTAAAAAATGGAGACATATGCCTGTTCAAGCATGAGAAGATTCCATATTGTTAAGAAGGCAGTTCTCCCCAAATTGATCTATAGATTCAATGTAAGCCGTCATCAAAATTCCAGTGGCTTTTTTTCTATAGAAATTGACAAACAGATTTTAAAATTCATATGGAAATGAGAAACACCTAAAACAACCAAAACAATTTTAAAAAGGAACAAGCATGGAAGTCTTTGACTTTCCTATTTCAGAACTTACTATAAAGCTACAGTTATCAAGACAATGTGCTACTGCCATGAGGCTAGACATATAGAACAATGGAGAGGAATTAAGAGTCTAGAAATAAATGTTTATACTTTATTGATTTTTGTACCAAGGCAAAAGGATAGTGTGTTTAGTACATGGTACTGAGACAACTGGATATCCACATGCAAAAAAGATGAACTGAGACCCTTAACTCACACCAGACGCCGAAAATTAACTCAAAATTGACTTAAATGTAAGAACTAAAGCAATAAACCTTTTAGAAGACAGGAGGAAATCTTGGAGACCTTTGGTTAGGCAAACATTTCTTGGATACAACACCAAAAGCACGGTTGATAAAAGAAAAAGTTGACAGATGGGGCCATATCAAATTTCAAAATGTTTGTACAGAAGATACCATTAAAAAAATACAAAGATAAGCAACATACTAGGGTAAAATATTTGCAGAACACACATCTGTTAAAGGACTTACATCCAGAAAATATGAATTATTCTTACAACTCATTAATAAGACAACCCAATAAAAAAATGAGCAAAAGATATAGTCATTTCACTAAGGAAGATACAAGAATGGCTCATAAGCACATGAGAAGATGTTCAACATTAGTCATTAGGAAAATGCAAATTAAAACCACGAGATGCCATTCATAGTATTATAGCCTAGAATGGCTGTGATAAATAAGACAGACAGTAACAAATGTTGCAAGGATATGGAGAAATTGGTACCCTCATACACTGCTGTTAGGGTTGTGGTTCTGCCACTTTGGAAAGCAGTCTGGCAGTTCCTCAAAAGGTTTAGCATGGAGTTACCATATAATACAGAGATTCCACTCCTAGGTACATACCCAAGGAAGACGAAAACATGTGTCCACACAAAATATGTACACAATTGTTCTTTGCAGCGTTTTTCATAATAGCCAAAAAAGTAAAAATAATCTAAATGTCTGTCAACTTTACAAATAGATAAATAGTATGTTTAGTGATGGAATGATCGATGATTTTCTAAAAGTTATTTTCTACATTTTATTTGATGGCTAACATTAATTTTTTTTAAAGTACTGTTTAGCTAAAACAAATAGACTGCAAGTTATTTCTCCACTAAAAAAATGGGTTTATTCGAGATCAGCAGAGGATTGCAGCTCAAAGTCTGCAACCATGGGAAGCCACATCCCCAGCAAAACTAGAGGGGAGAACTCTTTCCAAAAGGGAAAGGGAAGTTGGCAAGGGTATAGTAAACAGAGTGCATGACTTTTCATTGGCTGCGTCGTTGCCAGGAAAGAAGAGGAGTCTTCTTTTTGTTGCTTTCTACTATAGTCAGAGGACATGAGAGCTCCCCCTTCTGATCTCCGACTCTGTTTCATTGACGTTTCTGTTAATTTTTTACAACACTTTTTAAGTAAAAGTGAAGGAGGTAACTGATGACCCAGATAACTCAGGCCTTGGAGGATCCCGCCTAGGACACCTTGTTATTTTCTGAGTGCAGATCTGTACTCATCTCAGAGAGTTTTTACTGTGCTACATACTGCCTCACAACAATCCTATGATTTAGGTAATTATAAGTTCATTTTACAGATAAGGAAACCTGAGACATAATAAGATTAATTTTAGGGTCACCCAGCTAGTAAGTCATGGAGGTAAGTTTTGAATTCAGTCATTCTGTCTCTAGAGTCTGTACTCTTAGTCATCAGGTTCACAGCACTGCTTCCGTCAGACATTTTTCTTATGCTTTATTTTGTTTTCCTACCTAGGGGTCCAAATTTTATGGATATGAGCTCAAGAAAGAAAAGCAAATCAACCAACGAATTGAACATATGATGCAACAAAAAGCTCAAATTACCAGCCAGCAGCTAAGGAAAGCACAATTACAGGTATTAATTCAATTGCTAAATAAAGTGGAAAGCTTTAGTAGAATATAATTTATTTAGTAGAATAATAATTGATATTTAAAATGCATCATGGTCAACTCATAACTGAAAACAAGGTGAAACGTAAATGTTCATTATGTTGTAAAGCATAAAACTTAACAACTGTGCATACAACTTTGTTAAATATAGCTCTACTCTTTTCCTAAAGATCCACACCGAGACATTGTCACTTAGTTAGGTTAAGTGACTTGCCCAGCTTCATATGACAGGTAGTTGGCAGAGCTAGGATTTAATCCAAAGCTTTTGTTCTTTTTATTATATACATACATTGCAGCTAGAAAAGGCCCCATGATAAATGTGACATGTTTTCTGCAAAACTAATTTTGCAAAAAAGATTTGGAGGAACATGTTAACTAATGAAATTTGAAAGTACTTTAAAACATAATTGTGTTACAGTAAAACAGAAAGTCACGTAAATGGTAGAATGCCAAATGTATGTGAATTTTAAGATAAAACACAAGACTTCTAAAATTTGGGGGCCTTTTGGCTTTTTCAGCGTCTTTGGGGAGTACCTACTCAATTTCCTGTGTTATTAAAAGTTATTTCAGTAGAAAAATTGGGGAGAAGAGCCAAGCTGCAGGCATCATGTGGTAGATTGAGAACTCAAAGCAGTAAAACTAAAGTTTACTTTTAAAGTAAAACAGTTTTACCCTCTATCAAAATCCGATTCAGTTTTACAAAGCACTTTAAGCTATAACATAGTCATAAAATTATAATATTAATCTACTGTGCTACAGAATTCTTCTCATGGTAGAGTTCAGAGGTTATAGATTTTGTTTTCTTTACCAAACTACGTGTCATTTTTTTTTTGATATGTGCTTTCCTAGAACACAAGCTAGTTTTTTATCTTGTGTGTTAAAGAGGTCTGCTATCACGAATAAAGATGATTTGTCTGTCAAATCATCATTTGTAATGGTTCACAGCAGTCCACTATGTGGAGGTACGTACTTTATGTACCTTCTTCCACCTTGTTCCAGTTTTTTGCTTTTTGTACAACATTGTGATGATCATTCATATTCATGTATCTTCCATCCTGTTATTTTCACCAAAGATCGTACCATTTTACATTTTCAACATAAAAATGCTGGTTTCCTCACATACTTGTTTAAAACTAGATTTTATCAATTTTATCAATCTTTTAGTTTTTGCTCACACAGCATCCAAAATAATATTTCATGCTTGTTTTAATTGGCCCTCCTTTGATTATGACAGAAACAATCTCTTTTCACATATAAGTTAGCCATCAATATTTCCTGCTTGTGGGAGTATCCTCCTTTATTCTGTTTGTTAGGGTATAGGATAAGTAGCGCAGTGGTTAAGAATCCACCTGCCAATGCAGGGGACACGGGTTCCATCCCTGGTCCGGGAAAATCCCACATGTCGCAGAGCAATTAAGCCCACACGCCACAACTACTGAGCCTGCACACAGCAACTACTGAAACTGGCATGCCAGAGCCTGTGCTCTGCAACAAGAGAAGCCACTGCAATGAGAAGCCCATGCCCTGCAATGAAGAGTAGCCCCTGCTCGTCACAACTAGAGAAGGCCCACATGCAGCAACAAAGACCCAATGCAGCCAAAAAAAAAAGGTTCAAACAATTTTATTTCTTTCCCACATGCTAGGTAAGTAGTCCCCGCTGGTCTGGAGGTTCTGATCACCATAGTAATTTAAAGACCCAAGTTCTACAGTGTGTTGTTCCATCATCCCCTAGTGTTATCCTTACCGGGATCAACAAAACTGGATTACCTTTAGTCCATATTCCAGCTTCTGGGAAGGAAGAAAGAACAAGGAAAGTATCATCGAAGGAAAGTAATTTGCTATTAAACAAGTGAAGAAGTTGCGCACATTACTTTAGCTCACATTTAAGTTTCACGACCACACCTGAGTGCAAGAGAAGCTGTAAAGTATATTCTTTAGTGTGCCCAGCTAAAAATCCATTACTGTGGAAGGAAGAGAGAGTAGATTTCAGGGTTCAACTAGCAGTCCAAAGCAATACTCTTTGCCCACATTTCTAGAGGAATTTGAATCTTTTTCTTCTCATTTATAGACCTTATCATATGTTAAAGATTTTTTTTTTCCTCTGCCACTTGTTATAAAGATTTTTCTAATATGTTGTTTGTCTTTTAATTTTGCAAGGATTTTTTTTTCTAAATGTTTATGTAATTAAATGCAGCAGAATTAAACTTTTTTTTTCTTGGCTTTAGCATTGTGCATAGAAAGTTACTCCTCACAACCAAGCTATGTTCTTTTAGTATTTTTACAGATTTTTGTATATTCAAATCTTTAGTCCATTTGAAATTTGTTTTGATGTAATGTATGAAGTATATTTTTCTTAAACAGTATTTTATATTCCCTAAATGGTATTGTTTTCCCTAAATGGTGATCTGCTTGTCCCAGCATCATTTATTGAATCATGAGTCCTTTCTCCACTGAATTGAAATGAGGCACTTCCATATACTAAATTTTCATTGTGCTTGGATTTGTTTCTAGACTCTTTTTTAATCAGTTGAATCTTTCTCCGTATTAGTACCATGCAGTTTTATTTATTGAATGATATAGTTTAATACAGTTTAATAATCCCCCCTCACTAAATATAGGAATATAACTATATAGGAATATAGTTTAATATATAACTATATAGGAATATAGTTTAATATTTCCCCCTCACTACTCTTCTTTAGAAAAAAATTTTTTTCTCATGCATTGTTTCTTTCACATAAGTCTAAGCATTATTTCATCAAGTTAGAATTAAATTCTATTCTGTCCACAGTAGCATTGTTTTTAAGTTGATATTAATCCTTAGGCAGTTTACTTTCTGGAACTCTTTTTGGTAAGTTTTATTGATTTATAGTCTATAAATATCTTTAATAAAGTTTTAAAGATATAATACATGACTGGTATGATATAACAATTTCTTGCTGTTTATACTACTTTTAAAGCTCATATCCTTAAATATGCTAATAATCTGAGGAAACAGAAAATACCTTACATTGTGTAGCAGAACTTCAGGTTTTGTTACAGCTTTAGTAGACTGTTCCACGGGAGGGTCTGCAGCATCTTTTGCAGGGGAAATGGCAGGAAATGTGTTTT
Source organism: Hippopotamus amphibius kiboko (assembly GCF_030028045.1). Classification (NCBI taxonomy): domain Eukaryota; kingdom Metazoa; phylum Chordata; class Mammalia; order Artiodactyla; family Hippopotamidae; genus Hippopotamus; species Hippopotamus amphibius. Next base: position 217,285,152 of record NC_080186.1, on the reverse strand, counting down.
ATGTTGATTGCAAAATTGTTTGTTTTTGAGCTTCCTTTAAAAGAAGTTGTATAAGTGGGAGGGGATTGAGGAAATCCTTAGGAGTCTAGAAGGTCTGAAAGAACAGAGGTTTTCATGGGAAATGTGTTTCTATTTTAGAGTCGAAATTTCCAAGTAGTAGATTTTATTATGTGTGATAAGATAAGAAAGTTGTGTAGGCATAAACTCCTTGATGTTTCTTCAGAGCCTCTCTAAGTATCCCCCGCCCCATCGCGTCCTCATTAACCTTCTTAAAAGCACAATCATTTTTGTAGCTATCAAAACCTTATTATAACATAAATTGAATAGACAAGCATCCATGTTACATTAAATGACAACTACAGAGCACATCAGGGCATTTTGACCACTTTAACAGTTGATTTGGAGAACCCAGCTTTACTCAACAACGTTTAGGATAATATTGTCAAGAAAATGAAAAACAATATTTCTGAAGTAGTCTCTTAAATATAATCCAAAAGGGGGATTTTTAAAATGTAAATAAGACATAATATGGATATAAAATATACCACTAGAGCTTGATTTGAGCTTATTTCAATGCTAAACACTTTTAAAAATCCACTTTAGGGAAGTATCATAAAATAATGGAAAAAGCATAGGCTTTGGAGTAACCTGATTTCCAGGTCTAATTCTAACATTTACCAGCTCTATGACTGAGGGCAAATTACATAATCTTACTGAGCTTTAGTTTCATCTATAAAATGAGAATAATAATTATTCTCTCAATTAATTTGACCGTTAGGTGAGTTAACATAAGAAGCATTTTGCCTTTTACATATAATATACTCAGTAAATGTCATTTCTACTTTAAAAATTATAGGTAATATCACTAAGCCCTTACCATATCCCTAGATAAGTGCATTACAGAGGTATCTCTTTTAATTCTTTCAACCTTTTGAAATTGGTTTAGTCCCTCTTTACAAATAAAGAAAGTAAGGATGAAAGGGGTTAACTTGCCCACTATCATGTAACTAGTAAGTGGCAGGCCTGAGACCCAAACAAAGGCCCTTATTTTTACCCACTGTGACCCACACTGGCTCTGAACTGTAGCAAGAGGGACTAGATACATGTCAGAGACTCAGATCAGAACTTGGAAGTCATTTGGAAGGAGAAATGGAGAAAAGGAAAACACTAATGAGGATTTCAACAGAAGGAACTGGAAAAAAGCAGCGGTGGTACACATTTGGTAGATGTAGAACAAAAGAGTTCACACAAGGGTGACTAATGAGAGATAGTGAAGGAAAGTGGAATGTGTGAGTCATTTAGTGGCGAAGTTTCCTTTTGGCAACTGTACACTTGCTTTAAGCACAGAAAAGACAATAGATTGCTGAGGAAATGGTCATAGCATTAATGTATGAGCCTAAGGAGAATTTTTTCCTGTTTGATTTGCTTTCTATTTATTATCTTTTTCCTTTTCAGTGTTTCTGGGTTAAGATATTTCAGATGCTGCTCCTTTATTCTCAGTCGACTCAAATCTTAGGCACATTTTCTGAATTAATATAGAGTCGTTTTTAATCTACCCTTATTTTTATCAGTCTCCGTGATTTGTTTACAACTTTATTTTTTATGTCAGGATGCTGTTCTCTAGTTCAAAATTGAAGTACTGGAAGAAATAGTTATTTTAAATCTGGATGATAAATTGGGGTAATGTTAAGAAGTTCCATTTATTAGTTGTGGTGTCTCACTGCATGAGATCAGCCTTCTCCAAACTTTTTCTACAAATACTACTTTCTCTTTTTTAATCAGAAATATATAAATTATATGTATGGACTAGATAGATATATAAAATAATAAAATTTATACTGGTATGTATGAATGGGTATACAAGTCTCTCCTCCCTTTCTCTTTTATGAGGAAAGAATTTATTTGCTTGTTTGTTTACATAGTTACCATTATTTATTTTCATGGTGAGAGTCTTTAAGATTTATATTCTAATTTTCACATATCAGTACAGTATTGTCAGCTATTGTTATAATACTGTACCTTAGACCCCAAATCTTACTTATCTTTTTTTTTTTTTTAACTGAAGTAGGTCAGTTGACCTATATGTTAGTTTCAGGAACACACTATGGTGATTTGATATTTCTGTATGTTACAAAATGATCACCAGGATAAGTCCTTAGTTACCATCTGTCATCATACAAAGTTATTACAATATCATTCCCCACGCTGTACATTTCATCCTCATGACTCATTCATTTTGTAATTGAAAGCTTGTACCTCTTAATCTCCCTATGAGCAAAAAATTTTAAAGAAGATAAGGTCTCTCTCCTGATGGAACTCACAATTTAGAGTCTAATATTACAAGTGCCATAGTAAGAGTGGGAAAACAAATAAGGGAACATTGAATTCTATGGACAGAGGACAGAGATCCAGTTAAGTTACAGAGAGATGTCTGCGCTGATCCTTGAAGGCTTGGTGACAGAAGTAGGAAGGGCGCTCTGCACAGAGGCACAGCCTGAAGAAGGCACAGAGCACTGCAGGTTAGGCAGCCTAAACAGGAGTGCCCGCTCTAGAAAGTCTCACCGTGGCTACTGCAGACAAATGTGAATCAGGGTGATTGTTTCTAAAAGAGGTGTTGCAGTTTTAACTTGTAGCTAGTAGGCAGCTAGTGTCACTATAATGTTAAGAAGGAAGACCTTGGGGAAAAAAATTCTGCAGAATGAAAACAAGGTTGAATTCCAACCAGGGGAAAAAGCTAAATTTTACCCCTGAGACTCTCCATCTGTTAGGAAACCTACTCTAGGGATTGCCACATGATGGAAATTGCTTTCATTCCAGAACTCACCACGCCATTTGCTTATTTCTGGCTGCTTTTCCCTCGGTTTTTTATTGCTTTGCTGTGCAGTTCTCCGGTGATCCTTTTAGTAATCAATTGCGTTTATTGAACTTGTGCCGTGTGCCAGACACTCTTCCATGCTGTTTATGTATTGTTTCATTCAATAGCTTTATTTTCTCATCTCTTCATGATTTTATTTAATGGTCTTACTGACTTCCTTATGTGTTACTAGATGAAAACGGTTACACAGCCACCCCCAGCTGCAGGGAAAGCTAGAAAATTGTGTATTTAGCTTTTTCAGCTTGTATAGTAGAGGCCACAAAAAAGGAACACTTGGGAATGGGTATGTCTGCCCTACTTTGGTTATTTCTTTTTCTCTTTCTTCTCTCTTACCAATCCAACTCTTTTTCTCTAAAGAAACAAAAAAATTCCTTAAACATTAAGATTCTTTACTATTATATTTGATATATATGTTGAAATTTCATGAAAGGATAAATTACAGATTAAATTTTCTGTTTTGAATCAAATAGACTTAACAGTTACCAAATTTTTGCCTTATAACAGCAATTCTACAGAGGAAATGTTTACATTACACCTTAGGACAATCAATTGTACAATCCTATTCAGCGTAAACATCAAATGCCAAAAAAGTATAATCTCTTATTGTACGTTTCCTTTGTTAATATTTTAAGACACTAATTTTATGAGTCAGGTGGGAGTTGTTTATTTTACCTAAACCGAAGCTTTTAGTTACAGTTGTTTTCCAAATTTATAAAGCAGTAGAATCATTTGCTATTTAAACAGTTGGAATGCTTTATTCATTCAGTAAATATTTATTAAGTACCTGTTATGTACTTGTGGGTATTGAAAAATGAAAGAGTTGGTAGGGAATGATATTTGAGAACAGACTGGCTATGTTCATGAAAATAAAAGCTCTTATCAGCCTTAATAAATAATAATCAAATATACATAGATAAGTGTGGAAATGGGTGGGTGGGTGACCAGATGGATGGACAGACAGAAACAAATAGATACCTACTAAAAGTAAGATTAGTGTTGGGAATTCCCTGGCAGTCCAGTGGTTAGCACTTGGCACTTTCCGTGCCATGGGCCCAGGTTCGATCCCTGGTCGGGGAACTAAAATCCCACAAGTTGCATGGCCAAAAAAAAAAATTAGTGTTACAGTTAGTGGTATTTCAATATTATGTTGTCTAAAATATGTTAACTTTTTGAAAATTAAGGTTGACATGTTTGCAATGGAGTTGGAACAGACCCGGGATCTGAACAATACCATAGTGCACATTGACATGGATGCTTTCTATGCGGCTGTAGAAATGAGGGACAATCCAGAACTGAAGCATAAACCCATTGCTGTAGGATCATGGAGTATGTTGGTAAGTAGGTAAAGATCAAAGACAAAAAGGAAGTTTCATGACATATTCATATTCAAGTAATCCTTACTGGTTCACAAAGGGGAAAGGCTTTTTGAGTTCTGCCAGTTCTATCAGAGTATTTTTCTGGGTGTTTTTTATGTGTTCAATTACTGAATCCTTTCAACGTTGCTTGAGGTGCAAATTTTTATTTCCATTTGACAGATAAAAAAACAAACTCAGAGAGGTGTTTAATAATGTCCCCAGAGAATGGGCTGGAGAACTTGAGGTTTGGGGGGGCGGGGGGTGAAGAGGAAGCTGAGACGAAGTGAGAGAGTAGCATAGACATATATATACTACCAACTGTAAAATAGATAGCCAGTGGGAAGTTACTGTATAACAAAGGGAGTTCAACTCAATGATGGATGATGCCTTAGAGGACTGGGATGGGAAGGGTGGGGGGGAGGGTGGGGGGGAGTCAAGGGAGGGAGGAGATACAGGGATATGTGTATAAATACAGATGATTGACCTTGGTGTACCTCAAAAACTGGTACAAGAGTGTAAAGCAATTATATTCCAATAAAAAAAAATAATGTCCCCAAAGTTACAAACCTGGTAAATGGTAGAGTGGCATTGTATCCTTCTGTTGCAAATTATATTTTTCTTAAGTAGAATAACTAGAACAGTTAAAAAGTTAAAGAGAATTGAAAAAGAAAGAAAAGGAAATGTTATTCTAAAGCAGAGGTTTGCAAACAATGGCCTACAGACCAAATACAGCCTGCCACCTTATTTTGTAAATAAAATTTTATTGAACACAGCATTGCAAATCAGCTATACGCCAATAAAAATATTTTAAAAAATTTATTGAAACACTCACACCCATTCATTTATTATTGTTTCATTGAAAGAGCAGAGTTTAGTAATTGCAACAGAGACTGCATGATCTGCAAAGCCTAAAGTATTTGAACCTTTACAGAAAAAGTTTGCCAACACCAGTTTTGGAGTAACATGCTTCATTATTATAAGTACTGTGATTAAGTAGTTTTTTCCATGACTTGAAACCTTTGCACTTCTGTTACTGTGTTGCTTTTCCTCATTGCCACCCTCACCATAGAAGGTAAAGGTGACCAGGATAGCTGTGTTAGCCAAAAATGTGTTGGGAATTAGAAATAGCGACTGGAATAGATGGGTTTTGGTATTTAAAAAACTACAGGGCTTCCCTGGTGGCTCAGTGGTTAAAAATCCGCCTGCCAATGCAGGGGACATGGGTTTGCTCCCTAGTCCAGGAAGATCCCACATACCGCGGAGTAACTAAGCCCGTGCACCACAACTGAGCCCATGCGCCGCAACAAGAGAAGCCACTGCAATGAGAAACCTGGGAACCACAAGGAAGAGTAGCCCCCACTTGCCACAACTAGAGAAAGCCCGTGTGCAGCAGCGAAGACCCAATGCAGCCAATAAATAAATAAATAAATAATTTTAAAAATATATTTTAGAAAATACACAAGAAATGAGGAAGGTTCTTCCCTGTTTTGACTCCTTTCGGTGCTTTAAATAGCTATTAACCTGATTCCTGAGTTATTTTATTATAAAACTATAATCTGTTTTTTCATTATCTCAGCTCCCACAAGTATACAGGCAACTAGCAAAATAGTGGTTGTAGGAAAGGATACTCCTGGTTCCAAAATAGTGTTTGTAGGAAAGGATACTCCCCTTTCCTAGAAATCGTCAACTAATATTTGAAAAAAAAATACATTTAATTTTAAGAATACGTATCACCATGTATTTCTGTGAAAGTATGTACATGAACCCCTTCACTACTTAGTGGACACCCATCTATGCTCATGATTCTGTAATTTGAGCAGAGTATGATGGGGATGGTCCATCTCTACTCCACTTGGGGTTGGCTAGGCTACTTAGCTGGAGCTGAAAGATCCAAAATGGCTTCAATAACGTGCTTCCGGCTATGAGCTTTCCCCTCCACGTGGTGCGTCATCATTTTGTAATTTAACACGAGATCTTCACGTAGTTGCTGGATTCCACAAAAGCAAAGGTAGAAGCTGCAGACTTTTTAATGCCTAGGTTTCAGGACTCATATAATGTCACTCCCTCACATTCTTTTGGTCAAAGCAAGTCACAACGCAGGTCCCTTGGTATGAGGAACTAGAACCCATCTTTTTGACAGGAGGAAGTATAAAAGGTTGTGGCTGTGATTTATAATCCCCCACAAACCTAAAAGCTAAAAACATAATTGTTTAGTGCCATCTTCTAGTCAAAAATGTTTTCACCAAAAAAGATATTCAAGCCTTAAGAAATAAAGCTTAATTTTTAAAGTTCTTTTATGCTTTAATCACTTAGTTTGAGACTTAACTGACCTTATATTAGACCTTTGTTTTTTTTTCTAGATAAAAAATTTCCAAAATCCCAAATAGAGCCAATTCCAAATCTATACTATTATACTATACTATTACTTTGTATACTATTACTTTTTGTAACTTCTATACTATTTTTACTATATTGCTTTATAACTATTACTTGACTACTACTATATTATTACTTTCATATGTAACATCACCCACTATTATCTAAATTTTATATATACTGTACTACAAATATTTATTAAAACCAGTGAAGTTTAGTTACTGGAAATGTAAGAGAATCTTTTTATTAGCACAGGTCATGGTATTATATCCACGATAGGATAAAGCCAAAGCTTGATTTGAGACAGTAGCCTATAAAAGAAATGTCCTTGAGTTGAAAATACACATCAGTAATGTGTTTCTCTTGAAAGCATCGATCAATATGTCCATTTAGGTTTGAATGTTTTTCCCCATGTGATCCATTTTCTTTCAGACTACTTCGAATTACCATGCGAGGAGATTTGGTGTTCGTGCAGCCATGCCAGGATTTATTGCAAAAAGACTCTGCCCACAACTTATTATAGTGCCCCCAAACTTTGACAAATACCGAGCTGTGAGTAGGGAGGTAAGTCTGGTCGTCTCACCCCTACTTATAGCCTTTTGCTGATTTCCTATTGTCTACAGAGTCAAGTCTAAATACCGTAGCACATCAGAATTTGGCCTTAGCTTATCCCTTTAAGTCTCCCTTCTACCACTTCCTCAGCTTATATATTGAATACTGAGCTGCATATGTGTCCAGAATACACTCTTCTATTTCCCAGTTCTTTGCTTTTCCATGTGTTTTTCCGTCTACATAGAAAACTCTTATCGCCCCAGAAAACTCTGAATTGCCTTTAATTATAACTTAAATTGACTTTAGCTATTTTTCTGTTAATGTGCAATGTACATTTTCTTCTAGAATCACCTTATATTTATGATCTACAGAATTAATTCCAATTCATTAATTCCAGGCTCTTTTCTGAATAAATTTTTTATCAATGTTTCTAAACAGTAACAAAATTAACTTATTTTGATTAGCTCCTCTGCGTGCTCCATAATATAGTGACGGTGCTTATGAGCATTTAGTATCCAGAAGGCTGTAATCAAAGTAAAAGGGGAATAATCTGTTGCTTTGAAAACGATCTCTGAAAAATAAAGGTTTGATTATTCACTTAAAGTGCCTAAACTGTCATATATGAAAAACTTCCCTTTTCTCTAATTTTGGAAACAACTGGACTGTCATGCCCGTGCTAAAAATTAAGTCATAAATTTAAATTTTAATATATGACATCAAACATTTTTAGCCTACTGTGGCAAAATGCAGTATGTTAAAGACTACTGTCTGAATTGAAACACTTAAAAACTCTGACCTCTCACTTATTACCACTTAGTCTTGTAAACTGTCTTTAGAGTCACTCTTCTTATTTGTATCCTTCCTCATTTCCCCTAGAAATGAAACCTCCCTCAAATTAAAGTGATACTCCACCCCAAATTTTTTTAAAGTTTTTAAAAATTCTTCCAAAAACAGCCTGTGGAAACAAGTGGTTTTGTGCCTACATTTGCAAAGTTGGTGGAGAAGGGGAAGCACAGTCACATGGGTTACTGCTTATCTGTTTTACTGTATTCTTAATTAGAGATAAAATGCCAACCATAAATATTATAAGCTTTTAATAAGTTTGAAAATCCTTCAAAGACTTTGTAAGAATTTTTTTAAGTTCTACCTTAACTCAGTAAAACTCCTGACAGCATGACAATAACTAAATTGTTTTTAGTTCTCTTTAGTTATTTACGTAAGTTGAAGAAATCTTTCTTCAAATTTGATCAGGATTTAGCTAGTTTATTTGCAGATGAGAAATGGATTCTTATCTGTAAATGAACTACAGCGCAAATTCACTGATTATAAATGCATTAATATTTATGGCTTGGTTTAAAAGTTTAAGAAAAAGCCATTTTTGTTTTATCCAAAAATAATGGAATAGCTTCAACTGCTCTTTAAGCCTAAGTGCTTGATTTTTACTGGATTCTGTCTATTTTTCTTCTTAACACTGTATTCTGTGTAGCGGAAGTTAGTGAGTACTCATTCTCTCCAGAGAGTACTTCTCATTCACAATAATCTTAGTTGACTGCCAACTACAGACTTTTCAGTGTTCCATTTTCACTAGAAAGATTCCATTTGAGCACACTGTAAAAATGGGTTCTTCTACAAGCGAGAGAGTAGCACAGACATATATATACTACCAACTGTAAAATAGTCAGTGGGAAGTTGTTGTATAACAAAGGGAGTCCAACTCAAGGATGGAAGATGCCTTAGAGGACTGGGGCAGGGAGGGTGGGGGGGACTCGAGGGGGGGGCGTCAAGGAAGGGAGGGAATATGGGGATATGTGTATAAAAACAGTTGATTGAATCTGGTGTACCCCCCAAAAAAAAAATAATAATTAAAAAAAAAAAATGGGTTCTTCTACAAGAACAAAGCTAATTAAGGTACTCTCTGGGTAAAGCTTGGCCAAGTTTTATGTCACCATTTTCTAAAATTACCTTTGACTCAACTGTTCATAATTACATTAAGCTGAAACTTTTTATAAAACATCAAAAAAAGTTTTCTCATGATACGGCAGACAGCTTTTAAACACCAGATGAAACAACATAATTCAGCAACTGTTTTTCTAAAATACATATTAAAATACATATTATTTTGGCAACCATTTCCTCTAATTTCAGCTAATACTTCCGTGGTTAAAAAAATTCATAGTTTCATATAATAAAACTATCTTATATAAAAGGCATTTCTGGAATCATGCAGAGATTCTGATCTCTTTACGTATTTCTTTTATCCCAAGATGCAACTCCAGACTTTTCCCCATCATCAATATAGTCACAGACTTACACTACAGATATTGTCATCTTTTCCATTCTGAATCCTGATAGTTGTTTTGTTTTCTGAATACACACATGCATTAATGTGTGTTGAGTGGGGTTTTATGGACATGTTATAATTAATTGAAGTAGAACTACTTTCTAAAGCAACATAATACCTTCATGTAAGATTATTCCTTTTTAAAATGAACAAAAATGATTGTAAAAGGTAAGGGAGATCAGGGTCCTATTGTTCCTGTTTCTGCTTTTGACCTGCCACCTAAATTTGTGTTGCTTAACCATTTTTTCTGTGCCTATCAGAATGATGTTGTCTGAGATTTATTTGAATCATTTGTTATACATAGATATAGGTGGCTAAATAGAGATTGAATCAGATGAAGCTATTTCATGGTCTTCTGCCTTCGTGATAATACAAAAGAGAATTTGGACAAACTTGTCCTAGCAGTAAATTATTTATTCTCTAAATCCATGAGTTATTGATTACAGAATCCTTACTATAGCTGCAAAGTAAGAATATTAATGTTTCTTATCAGCTGTAAATGGCAGGTTTTGCTTTGGCAGTAAAATTAAACTATTTTTTTCCTTTCAAAGGTTAAGGAAATACTTGCTGATTATGATCCCGATTTTATGGCCATGAGTCTTGATGAAGCCTACCTGAATATAACAAAGCATTTAGAGGAAAGACAAAATTGGCCTGAGGACAAAAGGAAGTATTTCATCAGAACAGGGAACTCTGTAGAAAATGGTAAGCAATTTATTAGAATGATCAGACTAAAAAAAAAAAAAATTTAAATTAACCAGTTAACTTATTAGGGTGCGTAGGTACAGGACTAGATATAGCTTTATTATGAAAAATTATTAAAAATGAAAAATCAGGGATTATCTGGCAATCCAGTGGTTAGGACTCCACGCTTTACATTGCAGGGGGCACGGGTTCGATCCCTGGTCAGGGAACTAAGATCCCGCAAGCTGCGCAGTGCAACCAAGTGGGTTTTCTGAGCTAAACGTGTAGACTGTCACTTTTAAACCAAATGAGATTGTTAAATCTCTAGACTTTAAGATTGTGCAGAGTCCCTAAACAAAGTAATTTCATAGCAGTTTTTTTCCCTAAGATATATCTAACGAAGGGTTGGATTGCATTGAATCTGAGGAGGTTCTTTGTTTATGGTGGTCTTTTTATGTAGCTGTTATTAGAAAAGAGATTTTTATAAATTAGCTTTGAACATATCAAAACATTGGATGGGTTTTTTTTTCATTTCCCAAATTTTCTGTAATCTGGTTATATAGCGATTATTGTTTTTAACCTTGCCAAAATTAATGACCCCCCAACTCCTTTCTTTGCCTTAGACCTTATTTTGATTCTTTTTATATATCATGAAACAGAAGTTTTATGACCCCAAGGTGTTTTAAAATGAGCCCCTTTTTACCTACCCAAAACAATGCCAAAAAGCATGCAGATGATACACGTACTGCTTTCAATCCTCTTTCAGAGGTGTGATTAATTCAAATGCCAGTGCTGCCCTGGATCCCTGAGCAAAGTTCACCTGGATGAAAAGGCAGAAATAGAGGGTTTGCTCAAAACCCACAGCCATGTTTCATGTACACAACTCATTAACTGCTTCAGAGGGGACAGGCTGTGCTGGGGAGATGCTGTTTGTAACTTTCCGTGAAGCAAAAATGGTAGATCCTCAATGGCATAAAATTCTAGCTTTACCATTATTTGGGGCTCACATCTTTAGAGCAAATTAGTATGGACATCAAATCATAATTTTATTACCTTACTTAGAGCTCTAAGTGGGTAGATCTCTCTCTCTTTAAGAGAAACATTAAACAATAAACAAACAACTTCCGGACACAGAAGCTTGGAGCAAATGGTTTTTTGTTTATTGTTTGAGGAAGTGACACACAAAGTCTGATGTCACTTTGTTTAAAATCTTAGTTTGTTAGTTCCTTATTTTTCATAGGAGAAAGGAGGGGAACCATTAAATAGTTATGTCAAAGTGTCCCCTGAGGGTCTCCTATAGTAATTACTTTCACAATATGTTATAAAAAATTTTATTGGGACTAAGGTAAATGTTTTCATTCTCTACTAATGTTCTTTTCATTTACTACATGTCCACAGTCACTATGAGGATGTGAATTTTTAATATCTATTGCTCTTAACATATTTATGTATGTACTTTCCTCTTCTTGCATTTCATATTCTTAAGCAATTTAAATAGTTTAGCTTTTCTTTGTGTGTGTGTATAAGTCCCTGCGGGCTGGACTTTCAGGCATGTCTGATTTCACATTATGCCAAGAGAAGCTGTCAGTAATGAGTTGGAGTCAAGGCAGGTGGTTGATATATCTTTCTCTATAGTCTAAGGCATTTTTCTGCTGTTTGCCCCTTTTCTAAAAGGTGCAGTCTTTGGAAAAGTATTGTTATCTACCATGTCTATAAAGAAAATAAAATAATTATTATTTTATGTTTTTTCTCTCTTACAAATCTAGATGGTGCCAGGCAATATAGAAAACTAAAATACTGTACTGTATACTTTTTGGGACTTGCCATCCAGATGAGACTTAATCCTAATAAGAAAACTTAGTTTTATGTGCTGATCACCTCAGTTATGAGGCATATAGAGATATTTCTTTCAGAAAGCAAATAAGAAACCACTGCAACAGTTGGTTGCATAGCCAGGCCTCACAGAGAAGTAGGCAGGTTGAAAAGATAACTGCACCATTCAGCAGCGGCTCTAAACAATGAACCTGAAAACAGCATGCTTTGCTTTCTACTGTAGCGTTCTATCAGTGACTCACCTGAGGGTAGTGTGATAGCGGCATGAGGTGCAAAACATGACATAATGAACTGCAGAAGGGGGTTGTGAACGTGCCTTATGTGGCCTGCAGGTTTTCTGTAGCTCTTTGCCCACATCCACCCATCTAGGTGGGAAAAAGAGGGTCCAGGGAGATACCATTTCAGCTGTGCCATGGTCTTAATCCCCTCTAAATTGTTCTGCATTTTAAAACCAGATAATGGAAAATGAAGGGAACTAAAGTACGTAAATAACAGCTAATGTAAGTTTGAAAATAAGGCTTATTTTGTATATGGCCTGGGAATTCAGATTTGGAAAATATCTGTCTGTAACTTAATTCATATTACATACTTAAAAATTCTGTCATATTATTTAATTTATGTTATCTTTATAAAAACTTTCTAAAAGGCCAACTTCATTTTTTAAGTATATTTGTCTTGGAACTAGAAATTTAATTTTTGCTTCTGTATTTACCTTAATTTGGAAAGCATTTATATGTAATAAAATTATGAAATGGATCAGAAAGCTCTGTTGTTAATCTTAGTTTTTATAAATTTTACACTTAAACTGATTTCTTCTCCATTAAGCCCGGAAAGTAGAGTCTTCAATGGATTTGTTCATGAGGACATTTTTAGTATCTGTATAGATTTAAGTGTATTTCACAGTTCATTTATGAAAAATGCAAATAAAATAATAACCAGATTAGCTTTTTTACTTTACATTTTAATAGTAATATTAGTTTACAGCCTTTTAATAATAGCAAAGGCTTCCTGCTCTTAAGCTTGGACCATGGTTAATCTGATTAGACCTTAAGAATTTATATATTTAAAGAAGTATAACTTCCAGAAGTAATTTCTATTTATTTCAAATGTGCTCTTAGTAAGTGATACTTTATAAACAAACAAGTCAAAATTAAAATCAGCATTTGAAAGAAGAAAATTCAGATTATTTTAACATTCAAAAAGTTCTTCCATGAATGAAAAAAATTTTTAGGCTTTTTACCCCCTCTAAAAGCAAAATTTATCTTTCAGGCGTAATTACTCTAAATTGCTTAATGCCTTTTTCCTTATTCCTAAATTCTAATTTAAGAAGGTTCTTTTTCCCCTAGAAATGAGTAAAGGAAAAAAACCTTTCATCTTTTTAAGAAAAAAATGCTGTGAATCTAATTCCAATTCTGGGTTTCAATTAATTTCGGTACAAAAATTAGTGAGATTTACATAAGATATTTCCTTTTAAAATGTATACAATGGAAATGGATAATATTCCTTTTAAGAAAAACTTAGAATCAGTGTTTTCTTTGTTAGACAGTTAAAAATGTAAACGATAACCTTTCTGATCTTGATTCTTAGAAACAAAAGTAAACTAATTTGTTTTGTCTTTAGAAAGACTGTAGGGAAACCTAATTTGAGAAGTATGTACTTCTTAAAACTAAGATGAATTACTGTTCCTGTTTATAATTTAGATAAACCAGGAAAGGAAGTTAAGAAACTACATGAGCAGAAAGGATCCATCTCTCCACTACTTTTTGAAGATAGTCCTCCTGATTTGCAGCCCCCAGGAAATCCTTTCCAAGTGAACTTTGAAGAACCGAATAATCCTCAAATACTCCAAAACTCAATTGTTTTTGGAACATCAGCTGAGGAAGTGGTAAAGGAAATTCGTTTCAGAATTGAGCAAAAAACTACACTGACAGCCAGTGCAGGTACTTAAAAGGATATTGATGGTTCTGATAGTTATTTTTTTTTTCAGACTAGCTAATTTAACTGTAATATTAGTAGTTTCTCACTATAAAGTGTATAGTAACATTTTATTTATCTGTTTTTTGACTAACTTCTAGCAATTTACCTATTCAGCATGCTGTAAACCTATAGGTAAATTGGAATTAAGCACAAAAGCCCATGTGTCCAAAGCAAAAACTTATCATAAAGCTCATGTAGCTATCTTTTTGGAAACACAAAATGAATTTTAATTGGTTTTGGACATAATTCTTTGTTTTCCCTTTGAAGACTTATAGTGCAAGAGAGACCACAGATGACCACACTAGATATGGATGAGACAGAAAAAACACCAACTAGCAACATAGCAATCTAGGATCATCTGGTGAAGGGAAAAAGAGCTTTACATATGTCAGTAACCCATGAGGGTGTAACTGTGTCTTAGCATAGAAACGGATATTCATGAGGACCCTAGGTTATCTTCAGAAAGCCAAATTATAATTGGGTTAATCTTTTCTTCCTATGCCAAAGCTTGAGAATAATTAATAAATTTTAGAAAGGTGTGTATAAAAATTGAAATGAACTATTTAATGATCATAGTTGAATATACCTATTTCAAGTTATCTTAATCATTAAGACACCTACAAATTATAAAACACCTCTCTGAAAAAGGGTAATTTGCTTTGTGAGTAGCATTAAAAAGGATGCACACATTTCATTATCATTGTTTTAAATATACTGGAAACAGAATCTTTGATTCTTTTTTTTCTTTATGTGGATAATCTATACAAAAGACCTTTTCAAAGAGTAAACATCCATCCTAAATTATATTCTCGATCTTTTCTATGAGATGGCCCTGTCTTCCTACTAAAAATAGTAAGCAAACTTATAACAATATCACTTAAACTCAGAAATTACTCTTAGACTTTAAAATACCATGGAGATTTAAATATTTCTCATTTCTGCTGCCACAATAACTAATACAATTCCTTTTCCCAAAACCCTAAACAAGCCCTGGGGAGATAGATAGTAATCAAATGTTATTTTTTAAGTAGCACTCCACATCATTTCAGATTTTTGCATTTAATTTTGCTTTTCTGTATTGCTATCACATATTTTAAAATTATATGTATCATGTTCTTTGAGTCATCAGAGTGTCCTTCTTTTAAGGCATTGCACCAAATACAATGTTAGCAAAAGTATGCAGTGATAAGAATAAACCAAATGGACAATACCAAATTCTCCCTAATAGGCAAGCTGTGATGGACTTCATCAAGGACCTACCCATTAGAAAGGTGAGATTTTGTACAAAATTTATCATCTATATATATACTCTGAGTTCTGAAGAAATATTATTTAAGATGATAGTAATCATTGTTTCTGAACATTTTTAAAACAATAGGTAACAAGCAAGAATGATAATGGATGAGTGAATTTGGACTTGAAGAAATCTTTCTGTGAAATCCTAAAAGTGAGGTTTAGGAAGCTTATTTGCTGAAAAGTTTTAAGAAAGTAATAGACTACAAACTTTTAAGTGTACCCCAGCTAAAGAGAAGAGAAATAGAAAGAATGCCTGTAAGAGTCCCTTTAGCTGTAACTTAATATACTATCTCAGTTCTAAAGTCCAAATTGCTACCAGATTAACATGAGGGTGAGTCAAAAATTATCTGCACTCTGGTTATATTAAAACTTCTATAAATTCTACAGCCAGAGTGCAGATAATTTTGACCCAAAAAGATTTAGAATTTTAATTGTTTTTGACCAGGAAAAAAACCCCGAAATATTTTACCATCTTTAAAATGGTAAAATGATCCCTCAGGGATTATAGAAAGTGTATATCTTATAACTTCTAGATTGTTCTGCATGTAAATGCTTTTTTAAAAATGATTGCATTATTTACTATTTGATGTTCTAGGGCTTGCTTTTCTCACTTGGCATAGTGTATATGAGTGAATTTAAATAAACATTTTCAATGATCAAAAGAAAAACTATATCAAAATATATAATGTATAATGACTACTGAATAGTTTAGTATATTTTCATAAGATCTAGCTATAAAGCAGTGTTTTCCAATGTATTTTTCAAGGTATGAATGGGTGTTCTATTAAAAAGGTCCTGGGGTCCAAGAACTTTGGAATGTACTACCTTTGGTGGATCATAACAGATATTAGTTTATTGAAGATTCATAATTCTTGCGATAAAAAAATTCATTTTAAGTTTGTTTATCCTAGAAACAAACTCATAGTTACAGAGAACAAACTGGTGGTTTCCAGAGGGGTAGGGGTGGGGGTGGGGATTTGGGCAAAATAAGTAGAGAGGATTAAGAGGTACAAACTTGGATTTATAAAAAAAATGTCATGGAATGTAATGTACAGCATAAAGAGTGTAGTCAATAATATTATAATGACTTTGTATGGTGACAGATGGTTATAGACTGATTGTAGTGATTGATTCATCATGTTATGTAAATGTTGAATCACTGTATTGTGCATCTGAAATGAATACAATGTTGTACGTCAACAATACTTCAATTTAAAAAAATAAAAGAGAATAAAAAGTTGTTTATCCTACCATTCCCCAAGTTTGTATGACCACAGAACTTCTTTAAATGCTTTTTAAAAGCTCCATGAGATTTAAATTTTTAAATTTCCATGGAACACTAGTTTAGGAAATATGGCCAAAAGTAATTAAAGCTGTTTTTTTGCATGACTTTTGAAACTTTACTTTTGAAAAGGTATTATTTATACCCTTTATTGGTTCTAAAAGGTATGATGAGATTCTTATATCAGTTCTTGCCTTAATTTTAAAATGTATTAATGATAAGTGTTGGTTCTTTTCTAGGTTTCTGGAATAGGAAAAGTTACAGAGAAACTGTTAAAGGCCCTTGGAATTATTACTTGTACAGAACTCTACCAACAGAGGGCATTACTTTCTCTCCTTTTCCCTGAAACATCTTGGCATTATTTTGTTCATATTTCCCTGGGTCTAGGTTCAACACACCTGGCAAGGTATCTGTATGTATAATCATTCTGCTTTTTCTTTATCATTTTCTGAAATAACAGTTTTCACCATTGAGACAGAGACTTGTAGTTGTAGTCTCTGTCTCAGTAGAGATGGATAACATGTTTTAAATTTCTTTCAGGCTAGCTCAATTCAGAATATAATTTTTGAATTAGAATCAAAAGATTGGATGTGAGAGAAAAGAAAAAGAGGAATAAAGAATCACTCCTAGGTTGTTGGCTACAGCAACTGGATAAATGGATAAGAGGAATGATGGGTGCTTTCTTTTCTGTATCTGCCTTGTTCTTTGTTCAGAACATAAGAATACTGGTGGTCAGATTGTGGAGGAAAGAAAGATGGCTCATACTCCAGAACTTACCCTTTAAGCAAGTAGACTTAACAATTCTTTGAAAGCCTTCATGAACTACCTGTATTTCTTCTCTTTTCCAGATTTGTAAATGATTCATTCATGCAATACCTAATACTTTGTGTTAGGCACTGTTCTAGGTACTGAGGATAAAAGCAGTAAACAAGACAAAGTCCTGCCTTCATGGAGTTTGCAGAGTAGTGTGGGAAACAGAAAGTAATCAAGTAAACAAATGAAGAAAGTAAGGCAGAGTGGGGGTATAGAAATTGACTTGGGGGGTAAGAGGTGGAGTTGGTAGTGGTCCTCCAGAGGCAGAGACCTGAAGGGGCCAGCCATGCAAAGATCTAGGAGAAGAGGAAATGGCTAGAGGAGAGGCCCTGTGTTTCCTCCTTGACACTCTTTCATCCAGGTCTTAAAAAGAAGGATCCCAGAGCTAGAAGGTAGGTGAAAAGAAGGCACTAAAAACAAGAATGAGAATTAACATTGGGCACTATTTTCACACTTTTGTTATCATCCCACTAGCCTGCCCTCAAAATAATCCTTTTATATTCATGTAGTTAAACTAAAGGAAAACAAGAAGATTACTGAGGAAGCATATAAAATGTTTGATTAACCAGTTAGACCTGCTAAATCTTACAGAGATCACAAGACATGTGCTATTGTTTTCCTCATCTCTCCGTGCTCTTCATTCTTTCAAGTCCAGGTGGCTGCCTTTGATCTTGAGTGGATATAATAAAAGATAAGAGAAAGACATCATAGTATTATAAATAATCCAGTATTTGGAGATGATGAGAAATAAAACTTTCTTCTTTACTCCAAAAATTATCCTCTTTTTATTTCCATAGTGCTTGAAAACTATTTGGTGTTTTTTTTTTAATTTTAGAACTTTTATTGAGATACAGTTAACAGACAATAAACTGCATATATTTAGAGTGTACAATTTGGTATCCCCATCTCCCAATTCATTCCTCCCCCACCCTCCCCGCTTTCCCCACTTGGTGTCCATATGTTTGTTTTCTACATCTGTGTCTCTATTTCTGCCTTGCAAACCAGTTGATTTGTACCATTTTTCTATAGTCCGCATATATGTGTTAATATACAATATTTGTTTTTCTCTTTCTGACTCACTTCACTCTGTATGACAGTCTCTAGGTCCATCCATGTCTCTACAAATGTCCCAGTTTCATTCCTTTTTACAGCTGAGTAATATTCCATTGTATATATGTACCCCATCTTCTTTATCCATTCATCTGTGGATGGACATTTAAGTTGCTTCCATGTCCTGGCTATTGTAAATAGTGCTGCAGTGAACATTGGAGTGCATATGTCTTTTTGAATTATGGTGTTCTCTGGGTATATGCCTAGTAGTGGGATTGCTGGGTCATATGGTAACTATTTTTAGTTTTTCAAGGAACCTCCATACTGTTCTCCACAGTGGCTGTATCAATATACATTCCCACCAACGGTGCAAGAGCATTCCCTTTTCTCCACACCCTCTCCAGCATTTACTGTTTGTAGATTTTCTGATGATAGTTTTTAATATAACATAGCACATACTAACCTGGGGTAGACATGCAGGTAATGCTTTTAAGTGAAATTCATAGGTAATTTTTAACAGCATAAAACAGCAAACCTACCTCCCCTTGTATCCACATTCTCTGTTTCCCTAATTTGCTTTATTTTTTAATCTGTAGTACTTCTCCTCCTCTAACCTATTCCATATTTACTGCTGTGTTTATTTGTCTCCCTCCACTAAGATACAGGTTTCCTAAAGGCAGGCGCTTGGTCTGTTTTGTTCATTACTGTATCTCCAAGGCCTAGAACAGTGCTTACTTCCTAAGTGGTTCATGAAATATTTGGGAAAATGAATAATCTACATGTCAATTCAGCTGTTTGGGTTTAACTACTCCTATCAGAGCTGAACTAGAATCCAGCTGAACTAGAAGGTTCAGATTCCCAATCATCATCCTATTGCTGTATGCCAAATTTTGACTGCGCTTCTATAGAGTGGAGTAAGTGAATAATAAATAGGCTATTATTAACACACTAGGCCAAAAACTAGATAATGGGTATTAAATTATTTAAACTTTAATTATATCTTATAACTGCAAGCCATTATGCTACTGCCTTCTATTGGTTTTTATAAGTTGTAATTTTTGATATTCAGGCTTTTAATAGAAATAATGTATAATATCCTGTTTTCCAGTTTGTTCTCTGTGATAGATAGGGACTTGATCCATCACACATGTAATTATATTAGCATATCTATCTACATTCTTTGGTGATAGTTTCATTTTTAGATTAAAAAACTCACTGTGTTTCATGATGTATAACTTTTCATCAAAAACATTATTGAAATCTCTAAAGTATAACTGATGTTAAATCATCTTGGTTGACTAAAAGGAACTCAGTCTTCGAGAAAGCAAATAAAACCTCTTTTTTTTTTTATTTCAAGGGATGGAGGGAGGAAAAGCATGAGTGTTGAGAGGTAATGTTTTGTTACTAATTTAATTTTAACATAATTTGTGTTATTTTTAACTGTTTTAATTTTTAGTAAAATATCACTGAAATTTAAGTCTATTTGCAAACCAAACAACAATTTTCAGCAGTTGACACTCCTGAAGTAAATATTCCAGTGTAATGCTTCATTATCTTTGCTTGCTGTGCTCTCAATAGGAAAAAATTTCATTGCAGTTATTTTTTTAAATGTTAGTTTTGTTCCTGTTCAGTGAAAACCAAGCATCTTAGGATTCTAAATCTTAATTTCTAGGCTTGTTTATAAGAAAAATTATGCTGAATAGTTTTCTGGGAAACTTAAGAAAATGATGATGGGAATTCTTCCTGAAATTCTTCAAGTATGGGTAAATGACCATAGGCATCAAATAGTAAGGTACTGATGAATGAGAGCTTAGAGGTGATCTAGTTCAGTGGCTTACAATCTTGCTTAGAAGTCAACTGAAATCTCGATGGAACCTTATTGTTTTGGGAAATATGTCATTGTTTGAAAGTCACTCACTTACCTCAAAGAACCAAAGTTCCACTAAGATATTTAAGAACCATTTAAATTACTCGACATTTAAGACCTAGTATAAAGTTATGTTCATTTTGCACATACAATATTTGTGATCAGAAAAGCTGAATGAGTTTTACAAGACAACACATTCAGTAAATGACTTTGATAAAAATTGCAGTTTTAGGCTGTGATTTACCTAAAAGCAATCAAAGGAAAAGAGGGGGAAGAAGCATCCAAAAATGAGATAGTATTGTCCTATCTAATGATTTTTTTCTTCTGTTTTATTTTTCTCTTGTTATTGAGAACATTGCTTGCTGTGCAAGAATATTAATATTAACTAATATTAATATTTCTTAAGAAAGGGCCAGCAAATCAATAGAAAAAAATGAACAAAGATCTAATTAGTTAATAGAAAAGAAGGTACGATGGCTTTATAAACATGTGAAAATAATCCCAGTGTCCATATAATTTAAGAAATACAGATTGAAAATTCTCTGAGATAGCTTTTTTCACTAATCAAATTGGTAAAGATACACACTCTATTGACAAGACTATGGAAGCAAAAAGTTATTAAACTCTAAAGGAGGGTGTACTAGTTTCTCACTGGTGGTATAACTAATTACCACAAGTTTATTCTCTTACAGTTCGGAAGGCCAGAAGTCCTTAAAATTAAGGTGTCAGCAGGGTTGCATTCCTTCTAGAGGCTCCAGAGGAGAATGCATTTCCTTACAAAAAAGCTTCTAGAGGCTGCTTGCCTTCTTTGGCTCACAGCCCCATTCTCCATCTTCAACTCCCACATTTTGTCTTTGACTCCTACCCTCCTGCCTCCTTCATATAAGGACCCTTGTGATTACATTGGTCCTACCTGGATAATTCAGGATAATTGCCCCATCTTAATTTAACCACATCTGTAAAGTTCATTTTACCATGTGAAGTACTAGATTCTGAGAGATTAGGGTTTGGACGTCTTTGGGGACCGTTATTTTGCCTACTATAGGGGGCGGGCAATTTGCAGTATCTATCAAGATCATAGATACACATGTACTTCGATCCCACAGTTCTTATTCTAGGAATTTGTTCCACAGATGTAATCACACGTCATTTTACATGTATACAGGATTAGGCACTGCATTTATTTTGTGATAGCAAAAGATTGGAAATAACTTAAGTATCTACAAATAGAGGATTGGTTAGGTGATCTTACATCTTTAAATTAGAATATCATGCTGCCATATAAAGATGAAATGATTTACTCATAGGGCACTCTCACCAGGATGAATGAGAAAAGCAAAGTGGTAAACAATGTGTATAATATTCTACTATTCATATAGGGGAAGTGTTTGCTTGTTTGCTTTTAAATGCCTGCAGTATTCTAGAGGAATAAGTAATGAATAGGAAGCTGGCAATACTGGTTGCCACTAGGGAGGAGAACTGGGTAGCTGGGAGTAGTTAGAAGGGGAACTTTTCACTGAATGACTCTTCAGGGTTTGCTCAGGATTTCTTACTGGTTATCCCACTCTCTCTTTAGTGTCTTCCTCTTTTATGTCAATATGACCTTTCAACACCCTTGCACAGATGAAGTCACAAGTTCTACATTTAATCTCACCAGCCCTGATTTCCAGTTGTCTATTAGGCCACTTTATGTGGGTGCCATGAACCAATCCCTTAAATCTACTTGAAGATAATTCTCTTCCAGAAAATACATGTGCAATAATTGGAATGATGTTCTCATTTGTACTTTCTTAAGGTAATCTTCTGAGGCAGAGTCTGTATACATATATACCCCAATGTTTTATAAGTTCTGGGGCATTACCCTTATATGTTGGTGACTTTAATCATCTTTTAAAAAATATTGTAGAGAGCAAATGTACCTTTGCTAATCAATTTAGCTGTAAATAATCTTCCATTATTTAGGAAGATCTTGGATGTTTTTACTTAATCATATCTTAGTTCATCTGAAACTTTATTCTGTACTGTAGAAAATATAACTTAATGCTAGGCCATTTACATGTACTGTATCATTTCTAAATTATCCTGAATTGTAGTTTACTTTGTACACCAAAAGCATTCTTGTCTTTCTAGGACATTCAGTGAGATGAGTAAAGCAGAAGAACAGTACAGCTTGTGTCAAGAACTTTGCAGTGAACTTGCTCAAGATCTGCAGAAAGAAGGACTTAAGGTACTTTATTTTTGTGCAATGTTCTTAGTTTTCTAAATTTTTAATAATAAAAAGCTACCTTGGGCTTCCTAGGTGGCGCAGTGGGTAAGAATCCACCTGCCAATGCAGGGGACATGGGTTCGAGCCCTGCTCTGGGAAGATTCCACATGCCGTGGAGCAACTAAGCCCGTGTGCCACAACTGTTGAGCCTGTGCTCTAGAGCCCGTGAGCCACAACTGTTGAGCCCGTGTGCCACAACTATTTAAGCCCATGCGCCTAGAGCCCATGCTCCACAACAAGAGAAGCCACTACAGTGAGGCACCACAATGAAGAGTAGCCCCCACTCGCAGCAACTAGAGAAAGCCCGTGTGCAGCAATGAAGACCCAACACAGCCAATAAATAAATAAACTAAATAAATTAATTTTAAAAAAAGCTACCTTAAACCAAGAGTTAGATTTTGCATTTAAATACAGATTTGGATGGGCCTCCTAGGTGGTGCAGTGGTTAAGAATTGCCTGCCAATGCAGGGTACACAGGTTCCATCCCTGCTCCAGGAAGATACCACAAGCTGTGGAGCAACTAAGCCCGTGTGCCACAACTATTGAGCCTGCGCTTTAGAGCCCATGAGCCACAACTGTTGAGCCCATGTGCTGCAACTACTGAAGCCCACCCACCTAGAGCCCGTGCTCTGCAACAAGAGAAGCCACGACAATGAGGAGCCCACACACCACAACGTAGAGTAGCCCCTACTCACTGCAACTAAAAGAAAGCCCATGCACAGCAACGAAGACCCAACACAGCCAATAAAATAAATAAATAAATAAATAATAAATTATTTTAAAAAAAATACAAATTGGGATGTGTCAGAAAAGAGAGTTCTTGTCTTCAACAGAGACAAATTGAATTCTGACCCTTATCTGAGGCCTATGCTGAGGTCATTTTATGAGAAGCAACTTATGAGGCTGGAGTGACTCCAGTATCATTCCAGAGGAGTTTATATTACATTTGAATAAGTTCAAAATCAGAGTTATATTGGCAGTAAAGTATAAGGCAAAGGGAAGGATTTCCCTAGAATTGTACTTGTTATAAATGCCTTTCCAATTATCCTTTAATATCATTGTCAGGTAGACAATGACCTTCTGGAATAGGCATTTTGTTTCAGGGCCTTAATCCAGGTTGCTTAACACATTGAGAACAAAACCTGGAAGGCTTTGAACTTTGTATTTTATAATCTTCACTCATAACAATCCATGTTTAGTATTTTTCCAACACTCTCAAAACAGAGGTGGAGTTATTACAAAGTATAATACAAGAGCAATAAAAAGTTATTGCAAAGAAAGGGATATCTGATGAATATTTTCTTATAATCCTTCTCTATTATACCTTACATATAAAGAATTCTTTTTGAAAACTTTTTAAAAATTTTTAAATAAACTAAATAAATAAATGGTACAAATCAACCGGTTTGCAAGGCAGAAATAGAGACACAAATGTAGAGAGCAAACATATGGACACCGAGTGGGGAAGGTGGGGAGGGTTGGGGGGGGAACGAATTGGGAGACTGGAGTACCAAATTGTACACTGTAAATATATGCAGTTTATTGTAAAAAATAAAAAGTTAAAAAAAAAAAAAAGACTCCATGCTTCCCTATTTACAATAGCCAGGACATGGAAGCAACCTAAATGTCCATCAACAGATGAATGGATAAAAAAGATGTGGTACATATATACAATGGAATATTACTCAGCTGTAAAAAGCAATGAAATTGGGTCATCTGTAGAGATGTGGATGGACCTAGAGACTGTCATACAGAGTGAAGTGAGTCAGAAAAACAAATATCGTATATTAACACATATACGTGGCATATAGAAAAATGGTACAAATCAACCGGTTTGCAAGGCAGAAATAGAGACACAGATGTAGAGAACAAACATATGGATACCAAGTGGGGAAAGTGGGGAGGGTGGGGGGGGAATGAATTGGGAGATTGGGATACCAAATAGTACACCCTAAATATATGCAGTTTATTGTCTGTTAACTGTATCTCAATAAAAGTTCTTTAAAAAAAAAATAAATAAAATAAATAAAATTTTTAAATAGACTTTTAATTTTAGAATCATTTCAGATTTAGAGAATAGTTACAAAGATGGTGTAGAGATTTCTAGTATACCAAGTTTCCCTCATTATTAACATCTTATATTATAGTACATTTGCAAAACTAAGAAACTGACACTAACACATTTCTGTTAACTAAATCCAGACAGTATTTGGATTTTACTTGTTTTTTCCATTCATGTCCTCTCTTTGTTCCAGGGTTCAGTGCAGGGAACCACATTGCATTTGGTTGTCATGTCTTCCCAGTTTAGTCTGTGACAGTTTCTCAGTATTTCCTTGTTTTTCATGACCTTGACAGTCTTGAGGAGTCCTAGCCAGGTATACTGCAGAATGGCTTCCAATTTGGGTTTGTTTGGTGATTTTCTTATCATTAGACCAGGGTTATGGGTTTTTAGGAAGAATACCACAGGAATGAAGTGTCCTTCTCATCACATCCCATTAAGGTATATGATAGCCACATGATATCACAGGTGAGAATCACCTTCCTCACTTGGTTAAGGTAGTGTTTGCAAGGCTTCTCCACTGTGAAGTTACTGTTTTTCCGTTTCCATACTCTGTTTATTGGAAGTGAGTCAATAAGTCTAACCCACTCTCACAACCTCTAGGAGGTAGCAAAATATACATAACAAAATTTACCATTTTAACTTTTTAAGTATACATTTTAGTGGCATTAAGCACATTCATATTGTGCAACCATCAACACTTTTGATCTCCAGAACTTTTTCATTATCCCAAAGTGAAACTCTGTACGCATTAAACAGTAACTTTAAAGGAGTTCTAACATGTAATGTTAGCATGATATCTGGTATATGGTAGGCACACAGTAAGTGCCAAGACCTTTTCAATGAGGTCCCTGTCTTTTTAGGTACTGAATTAACCTCAAAAAAAGATTCAGTAAAAAGAAAAATGATCAGTTAACTTTGCCCTTTATATAAAAGTCTTTTCTAAAAAGTCAGTTGCGGAGGGAAGTAATAATTACTGACTAAAATGGGATTTTTAGATTATGGATTTCAGTTATTCTTTATGACAATTTTCATTACCATGTTTTGTAAATAATTGATTTACTTTCATACTGTATGTACATGAGACCTTTCTGAATTTTTCTAACCTGTAAAATAACTTTTTTCTAGAAGTTAAAGAACTGTTTATAATAATGTATTCTGTTTGTTACAGTGTAGAACTGTTACCATTAAACTGAAGAATGTGAATTTTGAAGTAAAAACTCGTGCATCTACAGTTTCATCTGTTGTTTCTACTGCAGAAGAAATATTTGCTATTGCTAAAGAATTGCTGAGAACAGAAATTGATGCTGATTTTCCACATCCCTTGAGATTAAGACTTATGGGTATGAATTTATTTGTTTTTCCTTAAATCTGCTAGACTTTTCCAAAGAATCAACTTGGGAAATATTCTCACCGCCATTTTATTTCTTAAACCTGTTTAGGAAGTTGTACTTATACTACTGCCATTGTTCTTGACTGTTAGAACCTGATGCATGTGAAGCCATGATCATTTTAGTTTAATTCCAGTAAGAACCAGTTAAAGTCGTTCTTTGCCTTACTGCTTACTGAAATCCTTGGGGTTATGTATCTTTCAAAATTTTAAACTTTTCAGATTTTAGAAGGCAAATTCAGTGCATGTTGAGTATATTATGTAATACTCCTTTGGGATCTGAGGCAGCACCTCATGATCAAACACATGATTATTTCTGTAGCAAAACAAAAAAAATATTCACACTGAGTTATAAAGACTCAGCCTCACACCGAACTTGTCATCCATTACCCTTTGTTGCTTACAATTTTCAGAGCTATTTGGATTTCAGAATTACAGATAAGGGATTGTGGCCCTATTAAACCACATTTCTAGCCATCACTTCGTAAAAAAGACAAACAAACCCATGTTTCCAAAGTGAACGAGTGAGAGAATGTTTAGGGATAAGCACTCCAAATGCCAACTTTACTGCTAAGAATGGGTCATTAGCCGTACTTTCATATTTGAAAATAGCACACGCTGAAGTCAATTTGAATAAAGTAGGTTCACTAAAAGAGCTAAAGAGTGCATGTTAATAGCAGCTTTGTTTATAATTGCCAAAACTTGGAAGCAACCAAGATGTCCTCCAGTAGTAGGTGAATGGAAATCGTGGTACATCCAGACAACAGAATATTATTCAGCATATAAAAGAAATGAGCTACTGGGGTAGAGAGTGGGGAGAAGAAAAGAAATGAGCTGTCAAGCCATGAAAAGACATGGAGAAAACTTAAATGTATATTATTAACTGAAAGAAGCCAATCTGAAAAGACTACATACGGTATGATTCCAATATATGACATTCTGGAAAAGGCAAAACTATGGAGATACTAAAAAGATCAGTGATTGGTGGGGGCTTGGGGGCAGGGGAGGGAGGAATAGGCAGAGCACAGAGAGTTTTTAGGGCAGTGAAACTATTCTGTATGATGCTATAATGGTGGATACCTGTCATTATACATTTGTCAAAACCCATAGAGTGTACAATACCAAGAGTGAACCCTAATGTAAACTATGAACTTTGAGTACTAGTTTTGTGTCGGTATAGGTTCATTGGTGGTAACAAATGTACTACTCTGGTGCAGGATGTTGATAGTGGAGGAGGCTGTGCATGTGTGGGCAGAGGGTATACATGGGAACTCTTTGTACTTCCTACTCAACTTTGCTGAGAACCTGAAATTGCTCTAAAAAATAGAACCTGTTGCAGAAAAAAGAGCTAAAGAATCTATGCAATTGACTCCAATTAGTTACTCGATATTTAATGGTATCATGTGTCAGATATTAATTGAAAGACCTATATAATCATGCTAACTCCAGTAGCTACTTAACTATGTAGTATACCCAGCTTTATAATGAAAGTAAATTTCTACTCATAATACCACCTTTGAAAGAGTATCCTTTAATTCAGAAAATATGCAGTGTTGCTTATTATTTTGGGTTAAACAGCCTTTTTTATATATGTCATGATAGTATTATGCAAAATATCTTTATGCTTTATAAGTGAGTTGGTTTTTTTGACTTTGAAATGGATTAATTATGGTTGGTTTAATTTAGGGGTGCGGCTATCTAGTTTTCCCAATGAAGAGGAGAAAAAAAACCAACAAAGGAGCATTATTGGCTTCTTACAGCCTGGAAACCAAGCCCTGTCAGCCACCGGGTGTATACCAGAGAAAACTGACCAAGATCAGTTTCTAAAACCTCTAGAAATGTCTCCTAAGAAGAGTTTCTTTGATAAAAAACGATCTGAAAGGAAATGGAACCACCAAGACACGTTTAAATGTGAAACTGTAGATAAGCAAAGTTTACAGACATCACAATCATTCCAAGTTTTAAAGAAGATGAGTGAGAATTTAGAAACATTGGAGAATTCAGATAACTGTCAGATATTTACCTGTCCTATTTGCTTTAGGGAGCAAGGAAGCATCAGTCTGGAAGCCTTTAATAAACATGTAGATGCATGTCTTGATGGACCTTCCATCAGCGGAAACTCTAAAATGTCCTCACATTCACATGCTTCCTCTACAGAAGTGAACAAGAAAGCAAATGCGCATGATTCTATTTCTCTCTGTGAGAAGCAGGATTATGAAACCCATCAGAAGAATACAGAGATCATGTCAGTAGATTATGTAGGGCTGGTAGAGACCACCGGTAACCCATCAAATACAGAAGGTGTAGATGCTTTAAGCAATAAGCACAGTGAAGGGGAATGTTCTGGTCTTCCAAGCAAATCATTTAATATGGAACACTGTCCTCAGAATTCGTATACAGTTTCATTGGAAAATGAAGATGTTGGGTCATTAAGAAGGCAAGAACCACCGCAACCTTATTTATATGAAGTGATCAGTGACCAAGTGCTAGTTTGTCCTGTTTGTAATCTAGAACAGAACACTTCTGATCTTACGCTATTCAATGTGCATGTAGATGTTTGCTTAAATAAAGGCATTATCCAGGAACTGAGAAAGGATGGGGTTAATCCAGTTAACCAACCCAAAGAAAGCACCAAAAGTACTGGTGAGTTTACAATTATTTTAAAGAACTTGATTTTCTAGGAATGTTTTATTAAAATTGAGATTGTTGTTAAATATGAAACATGTACCTTTAAAGGGATAGTTTGTGTATGCTGCCATTTCGGAAAATGTTAGTTACACTGCCATGGGTTAGAATTAGCTGAAGCCATTAGATTTTAAATTCTGGAAAACCTTTGATTTGGGCTTGATTTAGCACAGAATGAACTCAAAGGTTTAGGGAGCTGAGTGACCTAATCAAACAAGAAATTCCTTCAGAGAACATTTGCCAAGGCACAGTGGTAAATTATAATTATATAGCCAGAAAGCCTCTTTAACTTCTTTCTGGTAGTTCTGACTCTAACCCAACTTCAAAATTAGCTGTAATACTAATGAAACAAGTAAACTGCAAAGAAATTATGCTATAAATTAGTTTCTGGTATGTACACATTTGAACAATGTAGTACTAAGGATGTTTTTATTACCTTTAATCAGTCAACCTTAACTCTCTAAATTTTTAGAAAGCTTTTTAATTATTTCATGGTATTCATTGTGGAATTTCTTCCTTCTAAAGATAACTCAGGCAAAATAGAGAAGATTGGAACAAAAGCAAAAAGGTATGGCTAATTTGAGTTTTAATAAAGCTGGCTATGAAATTGTTATATTTTAAGGTCTGATTTTTAGGAAATGTTACAATTTGCTTTTATAAATGTTTAAGTAAAGTTTTAAAATCAATTATTTGCATGAACAATTTTTAAAATCTCTTCACGCATTTTATCATTTTTTGTTTTTGTTTTTTGTTTTGTTATTCTCCATGCATTTTAATTGCGTGTTCTTTTTTTATTCCAGGCCAGGATTGATGACAAAGTCCTCAGCATCAAAGAAAACAAAACCAAACAATCCCAGACACACCCTTGATATATTTTTTAAATGAATGTTGAACATTTTATCATTAATTTTTTTTTTTTTTTTTTTTTTTTTTTTTTGGCACACGGGCTTGCTTAGTTGCTCCGCGGCATGTGGGATCTTCCTGGAGCTGGGATCGAACCAGTGACCTCTGCATTGGCAGGCGGATTCTTAACCACTGCGCCACCTAGGAAGCCCCTATCATTAATTTTTGATTGAAACTTGTTATTTTATAATCAATGAATGTATTCTTCCTCATTTCGGGCTTATAGATTCATTTAGTAAAAGGCAAGTGCAATAAGCCCTCCCTAAATGACATTCCTTTATATGAATTTGGAATGTATACTAATTTACTTCTGTATCCTTTTTTGATAACAATGAGAATTTCACTTCCATTATACTTCAATTGGAAATCAGAGATAATTTTAAAATGAGAAGTTAAGAGTGGGATCAGGAAGTGATTTCTTTCTTTATTATATTTTATAGTGAATATAAAAACATTTATAAGGGCTCTCCGGTTCAGATAAACCTTTTTTAGCATGAGAATTTTTTAGCACTTAACCATTTCGTTGGCACTGGACTGCTATGTTTGATTTTAGTATCTTCTACAGCTTTGTATACTTATATTTTAGCTCCTAGTATCTTCAGATACCTCATGAGCATTCATAATTAATATTTATCATAAGTTCTATGAAGAGTATTATCTTAGCAGAACTAGCATGAGTGGGTTTGTTACCTTCCGGAAAATAATATGACAGTATTATTTTCTGTGTTAAAAGATTTTTTTTGTTTAAAATATGATTATTCATTTGATTTTTTTTTTTTTAGTTTAAAATTTCTTTAATGAATAAGCACTTGGTTCACTTTAAAAAATATTTAGTCTAAGATTCAAAGTAATTATTTTCTTATCTGGGACTTTTAAGTGGCAGTATTTCATTTCTTGGCAGTTATGTTTGTACTTTACACAAATCTGTAAGAAAGGATAAATTGTACACTCACTTTATTATGATCTTCTAGAGAAGAATGTACAATTCAAAAGATTGTGTGTTAAAACACCTCATTTATCTTAGTTATATTTCTATCATGTTTTTATTAATATTCATGAAAGAAAACAACTTAACAGTAGTTAGCTTAAGTAGTTGCTCCAAATATTTTTGTGCTATCAATAGGAGCTTTTATCAAAAAACAATTATTTAATTGAAACATGAAGATGGAACGATTTTCTATTACTCCTTTAAGGAACTGAATCTTTTGTTCTTATGTTTTTGTTTTTCCTTTTCATATTTTATTGTTCATTACATAAATGTGTAAAGACATAATGTTTTAGGAATAGCGTAAATTAGGATCTTGCACAACCTTTGGCCAAAGTGGTAATTTGACTTTAGATTACTGTATAGTTTAAAATTAAACTTAGTGTTTATCAGTATACCAATTTCATGCCTAGTATTATTGTACGCTATGGTGAATACTTAGCTGTAGAGCTATGGTTCTTGATTGTGTGATTTACTTATATTAATTCTTTACAAAATTAAGTTCAATGAAGCACTAATTTAATGTATTGGAAAGTAGATAGCACTGTGTTTGTCCTTTTCTATCTTGTTTAAAGTTTATTTTTATTGTGTTTTCAACATGAGAGTAAATACTAAATTATTTTCATTTAGATGCTTCATTTAATTGAATGTTATCATTTGGTAATATTTAATAAAAATTTTAAATGAAATTTTAAATGTTTAATCTTTTAGCCAATAGAAACGGTTTCCTTACGTTTCCACTCTCTTCCCACCTCTGTTGCTTTCACTCTTATTTTCTTTGCCCAGAATTTTCTCCATATCCTTTTCTGTTTTATCTAATAATCCAACTCATTTTCTTTTTATTATTATTTTGTTTGGGGGCATGTAAAAAAAAAAAACCACAAAGAATAAGCACCTATAATCTTACCTATTTAGAGGGTCAGAATATAGGGAACCACCTGGGAGAACATATTTGCAACACATATAATTGGCAAAATACTAGTATCCAAACTATATATAAAATCCAGAATATATAAATAATTCCTATGAATCAGTAAGAAAGAGAGAGCCAATAGAAATTTGGACAAATGTCTCTAGATGGCACTTTACACAGAAAGAAATCCAAATGGCCAAGAAACATGAAAATATCTTCAGCCATAGGGAAATGAAAACAAAACCAAAACCAAAACAAAACCACAGAGAGGTATTATAATACTTTTGCCAGATTCACAAAAATGAAAGGATCCAATGATATCAAGTTTTGGTGATGATGTGGAGCAATGTGAACTCCTACTTTGAAAACAATCTCTTTGGAAAACAGTTTGCCCTTCTTTAGTAAGTGGGAGGATGTGCAGGCTCAGCAGCCCAGCAGCTGCACTCCTAAATATACGCCTTTGCTGGTTCCCTTCCATTTGCCCTCCTGATTTACTCTGTGCCCTTCACCCTGCGTTATGTCAGTGGGGCATCATGGCAGCGGGAAGCCACGGCGGAAAGTTTCAGGGAGGAAAGAAGATGAAGTTGTTTATGTATTCCTTCATATACCTTTTTGAAGAATCATCTCAAGCTGGTTAAGTCCCTTGACGAAAGGTCCCAACTTCTTCATACATTATTCTCTGCTCCCTCTCCAGGTTCTGATAATCCTTTCCTTGCCCTCACCCCTTCACCCGAGAGGCGGCAACAGAGCCTTGCCCTTAGGAGCCCTGAGGTGCTGCCCTATCTTTTGTGGGTTCCCGACACCCTGCCCACACCTTTGTAAATGGTCCCTTTCTTAAAAGTCACCTCAAAATACAAGTTGTTTTTCCTGCCAGAACCATAACTGACACAATGTCTTGGGAAAACTATTGAACATGTTTTTTTTTAGGAAGCATGTACAAGAATGCACATAGCAGGAATGTAATAGCCAAAAAGTGGAAATAAACCAAATATTCGGCACTGGTAGAATGGTTTAATTCTACCACTGTGTATTCATGTGGATTCAAACAACAGAATTCTACACAGTGGTGACAAGGAAGGAAACAGCTAATCAGAAGGTGGACGCACATCACAAAACATAATGTGGAGCGAAAGAAGCAAACCGTAGAAGAATGCCATCAGCATGGTTCCGTTTATATAAAGTTCAAAACAGTTGCTTTAAAGATGTATTCGTATGAGATCAAATTATAAAAAGAAGCAGGTGTATTATTGTCCCCAGAGTTAGAATAATGACTTGCTCTGTGGGGAGAAAAGGGAATGTGATTGGGGAGTGGTTCATGGAGCTGCTGGGATGCTGGCAGTCTTCTATTGTCTCGCGTGGTGACTGCATGGATATTTATTTTTTAAAACATTTAAACTATATGTATGTATTTTATAGACTCTGGTTCATATGTGACCTGTATCACAATAAAAAGGGGGAAAAAATGGCAGGAACTGTTTCCTTAGTAAGGTGATGTTTTCCTTCATCTCTGCAGGCTACTAGCTTCAACAGAGAAAAAAAATACATCTCTCTCGCTAGGACTTTACTGAACACAGCAAGAACCATCCCATGCCAACATTTTGAATTTTTCTCCTAATGTTTCCCCTAATGGTATAGTCTCAATCAGCATTTGGTCTGCTCTCCAAAGTCAAATTGCCAGAGTTGACAATTTGACCAAATATTTTATCATCTCCAAACAAGTCACCAGCTTCCCAACCTGTGATATGTATCCCCACTCCTCAAAGCCCCTCCCTCAAACACTAAGCCAATTATGTATATTAGATTTTGTTATTTTCAGCACCCTACTTTCTGTATCACTTCAGAATTTCACTTCAGCTATGAATTACAGAGAAACAATCGGTGTCTTAAAAAAAAAATCAGTTCTAGTTTTCCCATGAAACACGGATTTCATTGGTTAGCATTGGCTCAATGGTTCAAAGATGGGTTCACAGTCTGATTTCTTGGCCTTACATGACCAACTTCTGGTCACAGGATGGATGGGCTTTTCCACATCCAGCCTTACACATGAGTTCCAGGTAGGAAGACAAGGAAGTGAAAAGGATAAAAGAGCAACAAGTCTGTCCCACTTTAAGGAGGAAACCTCACATAATTTCCACTTCCATCTTATTGTCCAAACTGTGTCATGTGGCTTCCCCATATTAAAGGGAACCTGGAAATATAGTTTTTAGCTGGGTATATTGCTGCA
Source organism: Hippopotamus amphibius kiboko (assembly GCF_030028045.1). Taxonomy (NCBI): domain Eukaryota; kingdom Metazoa; phylum Chordata; class Mammalia; order Artiodactyla; family Hippopotamidae; genus Hippopotamus; species Hippopotamus amphibius. The sequence goes on along the minus strand of NC_080186.1, from coordinate 217,251,426 downwards.
CCCAAACAAAACCAGCTTCTGTTAGCAAATTGTGCCTCACCTATTAAAAAAAAAAAAAAAAAACCTATATAAATTATACCATTTAATGGTGAAATTTTAGAAGCACCCCTTAAGAATAATACAAGGGTACCCTCTATTATTTTGTTGGAGATCCTAGCCAATTCAATAAATACAAGAAATAAGATGAATAAAAACTGGAAGCAAAGAAATAAAAATAAAACTGTCAGATGATGTGTTTGTCTACATTTTTTAAAAATCTACATTTAAAAAGTTCAACAAGGTTATGGCTACAAGATCAATGTACAAAATCAGTAGCATTCCTGTACAGCAGTAATAACCAATTAGAAAATATAGTGAAAATAATCTCTTTCATGACAACAATCTATAAGGGACTAAAGGGGCAGCAGGATGTGGGAGGGAGGTAGCTATCAAAATTAGGTGCAAGTACTTAGGAAATACAAAATATTATTGAAACACAAACAATCTGAGTAAAATAAAAGAGTAATCCTATTCATGAATAGGAAGAGTAACCACCTTAAAGACAACTATTCTCCCCTAATCTGTAAGTTCAATAAAATTCAAAACAAAACTTCTCATGGTTTTTCTTGGACGTTGTTAAGTAGATCATAAATTTTATACAGAAGAGCAAAGGCCCAAGAATAATAAGGTAGAAGGACAGGCCCTATTACATATCAAGAGTCATTATAAAGCTGTAGTAATTAATACCATATACTAATATAGTATTGGCCCATGTACGGACTTTTTAGACAATGCAGTACAAAAAGTATTTACTATTTAATAAATGGTGCCTAAACTCTGATCTTCCAACTGATTTCTCAGCTTTTCCTGCCCTAAACCATTTTGTGCATTTTTTGCACATTAGCCATTAATAATGTTTTCATAATGTCACTCAGAAACAAAACAAAAAAAGATTTCAAAAGCTCTCAACTCTGTCCAGGACCAGTGCGAGCTGAGAAGAAGGGGACTGATTTTCAGCATATGATGATTTCTATGGTGCAAATACCACGCAGACTTCAAGGTACTGACATGATGTCAACCAGTTTACAAAGTTCCTGAAGATTTAATAATTGGCTCTTGGGTGCCAGTACAAGCGAGCTTCCGAAAATCACTATCCATGGTACACACAAAATACTGGCTTGGCATTCAAGGCCAGTCAAGTCACACTGCCTAGCTTGTAGTTTCCCGAATTAACCAAGTTATTTCTCCCTTCTGGTGTCATGCTCAGTTGCTCCCTCTGCCCAGAATGTGCTTCCTGAATGCCCCTTTGCCCTCTCCATACACAATAACCATATACGACTATTCATCTTTCAACTCATCCCAAGGACCACCTTTAGGAAAGGGTCCCTGCCCTCTAGGAAAACTGATCAGTCACTCCTTCGTGCTCTTGTTTCTCTGTGAAGACACTGACACATCCTTTGCTGTGGTCTCTCCCTACTAGGTTGTAGGGCTGCTAGAGATGCTAGACTGTCTTTCACTGATCTCTGAATTATAAGTGTGAAGTATAAAGCCTGGCACTCAGTAGGTGTTAACTATCATTTGTTGACCATAAATTAATAAATAGTATTTGCCTAAAGACTGGTGTCTATTACCGTTTTTTTTTTTTTTTTTTTTGAATCAGAGATTTTATTGGCTGTGGTGGCTTTTTTTTTTATGTCAATATTTTCACACCTTTAAGTCTTTGCTATTTTCTTTATTTCTTTTTTTAAAACTTTCATTTAATTTATTTATTGGCTGCATTGGGTCTTTGTTGCTGTGCACCAACTTTCTTTAGTTAAGGCGAATGGGGGCTACTTTTCGATATGGTGAGCGAGCTTCTCATTGTGGTGGCTTCTCTTGTTGTGGAGCACAGGCTCTAGGCATGCAGGCTTCAGTAGCTGTGGCATACAGGCTGAATAGTTATATCTCATGAGCTCTACAGCACAGGCTCAGTAGTTGTGGCACACGGCCTTCGTTGCTCTGTGGCATGTGGAATCTTTCTGGACTAGGGATCGAACACGTGTCCCCTGCATTGGCCAGTGGATTCTTAATCACTGCACCACCAGGGAAGTCACTGCGGTGGCTTTTTAATGTGTCAATTTGGCTATGCAAATCTACATTTCCCAGCCTTCCTCTCTCTGAATGATTCCTTTTTAGATGGACCACATAACAGGTTCTTGCGCGAGTTTGGAGGGCTGGCTGAAATGAAGCAGCAGCTATGTTGTAGTTCACACATGCTGTCCCTTATCTGCTGGCTCATCTCCAGAGTGTGAGGCTACAGCCAGGACTGCAAATGCGTCACTGTCCCCTGAATAGTGCTTCAGTTTTTTCACCTTCTGGGCCAGGCATTTAGCCCCCTGGGGAATGGTACCAGCTTCTCCTGCAGGATGCTCATACCATCAATATCAGAAGGAAAAGAAGCCAACACGGGCTTCAGTCCATTCTCATGGGGTCCTGCTTGTCTTTGTTCTCCACCATTGTTATATATGTGCTCACTACCTGCCCTGTGGACTCCAGACATGAGGTGAGGCACAGCAGCCTTACAGAGAATGCCTGAGCAGTTCCTACAATTGTGTAAGGTCAAACCCCTGTGACAATTTCCTATTACCGTCTTACTAATTTTCTCTGTGAAGACAGAGTGCCTGACATAGATGGCTGCACTCAAGCTGGGCCTTTATGGATAGGCATTCCAGAAAGAGGGAATTGCATTTCTTTCCCTTTATCGGATAATGGCTTGCTTTATAAATGTTTTATTGCTATGTTCTTTTGGGGTAGCTTGGAAGTATTTGGGAAAAGGCTTAGAATATGACTATTAACTTAAGGCTAAAAAAAATGTTTTTTGAGGAAATATTCCATTTTGAAAACCATACCTGGTGCCTGGTGTCAATTTTTTTTTTTTTTGTAACGTCCCCCACCCCCCACCAGCACGCCTTGAGGCATGTGGGATCTTAGTTCCCTAACCAGGGACGGAACCTGTGGCCCCTGCAGTGAAGAGTGGGGTCTTAACCACTGGACCACAAGAGAAGTCCCAGCAATGTCCCATTTTGACAAGCAGTAATATATTTGAGCTTACCTGGTGGTGGTAGGGTTTTAGTGAACTTCACAGAGAGGTGGTGTTTATATCCCTGGAGCACAAACTGTTCTTTTGCTGAATCATTAAGGGATAATCACTTTTGCTTTGTAATACATAATTGGATTAACAGTTGTTCAAGAAAAACTCAAATGATATTATGGTGAGTGCTGAACACATGATTCCACTTATTAAGTAAATCATAATATTGGACTGTTCCCCTTACAAGTGTGAGGTAATTTATTTTCTAATTGTTGCTGTCTACAGAAGGCTCGGGGAGACAATTCAGAGGCAGTTTTCACCCTTTCCTTCTAATCGCAGTCTCTTAAGTTTGTTATGATTTCAAACTCATGTATACCTACGTATACATATGCATAGATGTACACACACTATATATACGTGTGTATACACATACTATACACACATACACACAACCTCTGCCAAACCTGTATCTGTTACTGAATTCTGCCTACCCCTGTAGGGCCTGTTGAAAACATCCACTTCTTTCTATTCCTTTTGTCAAGTCCTCAACAGTTACCTAATCTCTGGCCTTCTAACTTATTTCTCAGCTTTCATCAGTTTCTTTCTCTTCTCTAAACCATTTTGTTCATTTTTAGAGACAATGCTTTCCTAACGTCACTCATATCCCTGTGTGTTCCAAAAAAGGTGGGTCAGAACTGGGGTCAAATCTAGTTCTGTTTTACCAGATTTTATTTTCACTCCTGGAATATGCTAAACTTCTGATTTAACCTTGGAACCCATTCACAGGCGTGAGGTGTGCCATGGTTTTATTTTTATTTGTTTGAAATCCATCACACACACTGTGCTTATGTACTAGTGAGTCAATGGAGAGATCCTGGTTGTCCCTCAATATCCTACTTTTCTTCCATATTATTAGAATTTTAGCTAGACACATGACTGCCCAGAATAGTTTACTATATTTCATCAATTCTTTATTTTATGAACCACTAAGAAAAAAGTAATACCCTAGATGGGGAGTCCGCAGCATTAAAATGGGATGCCAAGGTTTCCCGTCTTCAGAGAGGCAACTGAGTCTTACTTTATGCAAAAGAAAATTCTGGAAGCCCATTTAGAAATGATTCGACACTGACGTTCCGATAGTGTTGGTTAATAAAGCCAAGCTCGACGCGTCTCCAGATTGTATGAAGAACCGCTTACGTGTGCGCCGGGAGTTTTCTCAGAGCGTTTTGCCTCAGGTGAACGCAACCGCCTCACGCGGGCGCCACACCTGAAGGCGGCTCCGCCCGGGCAGGGCTGGAGCCCCGGGGCCAGCGGCCCGCAGAAGCGCCCGCAGCGGCGAGCGGCCCCGGCTGTGAGCGGCCTCGGGGCCTCGGGGGCCTCCCGGGCGGGACAGGGAGCCGGGCCCGCGCGCCCCGGGGCGCAGGGCGGCGGCGAGGGGGCTGCAGGAGGACCTGAGGGGCCTGGCGCGGCTCCCGGAGCAAGAGGGGCTGCGGGAGGAGGCGGCGGCGGCCGGGCACGCGTTCCGTGAGTCCCGGGACGAGGTCTGGAAACTCGGGCGGTGGCGGCGCCGGGCGGGCGGGCGGGACCGGGGAACTGGCAGCGCTGGGGCCGCCGCGGGAAGGGACCCCGCCGAGCCCATCCTCATCCCTGTGCGCTCTGTGGCCGGCTTTTCAGCTTTGGGATCCACCCCCACCCAAGCGCTGGCTCACGTTTCGCAGGGCGTTTTGTTTCAGGTTGACCCTGCACTGTGGGTGGAAGGAAAGTATCACACTTTCAAACTAAGAAAGAGGATTTTTCAAGAGATGATTAAGCCCTTTTACAAATAAGGAAAGTTTTATGTGCTGTTATCTCCTATAGCCTGACGCATTTACAGATTTATTGTGTGACTTTAAGTCACTTGATCTTTCTGTACTTAAGTTTTGAAAGCATGGAGGGGATCATCTCCGCCTTGGGAATAAATTTATAGCATAAACGGAGGGACTCTGTTTAAGAGTCTTCAGTGACGTAGAGCCTCTTAAGGAACACACCATCCAAGTCGCCTAGGTGGGATGGCCTCATTTCCCCAAGACCAGCCTTGGGGGTAGAGCACCAGTTTCTTAATATAGTGTTCAGTTAGTTCATCCATCCATCCATCCATCCATCCATCCACCCATTCACCCACTCCTTCTAGAAGTATTTTCAAGAGCTTACTATTTTCTAGACATACTCTAGATGTGGAGATGCAGAGAGGGCATGACAACCCCTGTTCTGGCGGAGCTCACATTCTGGTTGTGGTGGAGGGTTGATAGACAATGAAATAAGTGAGCAAAGAAATGCATAAGAGATTTTAAAGTAGTGGTAAGTGTTGTGGAGACCGTGGAATAGGGTGATGTGACTGGGACAGGGGCACAGGAGGACTTTAGATTTGGTGGTCAAGGCAGACAAGACATTAGGGCCAAATATCTGAATGACAGGAAGGAACCAACTATGGGAAGTTCAGGGTGAAGAGCATTACAAGCAAGACAAACAGCAAATGCAAGGCAGGAATGAAATTGATGTATTTGTGAAAGAGGAGGAAGACCAGACTAGTTGATTATTAGGAAGTGAAGGGAAGAGCAAAAGAGGTTGGGGTGGTACACAAAACCAGTTCAGGCAAGGCGTTGATGCCCTAAGACAGGAGCTTAAATTTGGTATTGTCAGTGTTTTTTTATTTTAGCCATTCTAACAGGTGTGTATTGGTATCTCCTTGTGGTTTTAATTTACATTTCCCTAACGGCTGATGATGTTGAACATCTTTTCATGTGCTTATTGCCATCTGTATATCCTCTTTGTTGTTCCTCTTTGTTCCATTGAAGTCTTTTCCCTATTTTTTAATTGGATTTTGTTTTCTTACTTTTGAGTTTTGAGAGTTCTTTATATATTTTTAAAGATGTGTAATTTGCAAATATATTCCCCCAGTCTATAGCTTGTCTTTTTATTCTCTTAGTAGTACTTTTCACAAAGCAAAGTTTTACATATTGCTGAGGTCCAGTTTACTATTGTTTTCTTTTATGGTCATGCTCTTGGTGTCATGTGTAAGAACCCCAGTTTAGGAAGGTCTTCCCCTGTGCTTTCTTCTAAAAGTTTTATGGTTTTAATGTTTTACATTTATATCTATGATCTATTTTGAGTTAATTTTTGTATAAATTTTATATCAGGGTTCATATTTCTTTCATTTGGATGTCCAGTTTTCCAAATATCATTGGTTGAAATGATTATCCTTTCTCCACTGTCAAGACCTTCAAACCTTTGTCAAAAATCAATGGCAAGGGAATTCCCTGGTGGCACAGTGGCTAAGAATCTGCCTGCCAAGACAGGGGACACAGGTTCAAGCCCTGGTCCAGGAAGATCCCACATGCTGCGGAGCAGCTAAGCTCGCAGCTGTGCAGCAACAAAGACCCAATGCAGCCATAAATTAATTAATTAATTTAAAAAATCAATATCTAGGTAGTTCCCTAGAGGTCCAGTTGTTAGGACTCTGTGCTCTCACTGTGGAGGGTCTGGGTTTGATCCCTGGTCGGGGATCCCACAAACTTCAAAGCATGGCCAAAGGAAAAAAAAAAAATCAATGCTTATTTGTGAAGGTTTATTTCTCATAATTATTACTTTTAATTTCTTATTTTATTTATTTGTCTGCATTGGGTCGTTGTTGCACGCAGGCTTTCTCTAGTTGCGGCAAGCAGGGGCTACTCTTTGTTGAAGTGTGTGGGCTTCTCAGTGCGATGGCTTCTGTAGTTGTGGAGACGGGCTCTAGGTGTGCTGGCTTCAGTAGTTGCAGTGTGTGGGCTCAGTAGTTGTGGCTCTCAGGCTCTAGAGCTCAGGCTCAGTAGTTGTGGCGCATGGGCTTAGTTGTTCCGCAGCAGGTGGGATCTTCCTGGACCAGGGATCAAACCTGTGTCCCCTGCCTGCATTGGCAAGTGGATTCTTAACCACTGCGCCACCAGGGAAGTCCTCTCATAATTTATTATTATTATTTATTATTTATTTTATTCTGTTGATCTCTGTGTCTGCCTCTTTGCTGATCCAAGCCTGGATTTGTTTGTCTAGCTCAGCATGGCCCACCCCATTCTGACCTTCTTTCCTCATACTTGCTCTGCTACTGAAGGCGTGGGAATGCTTGACCCCTAAAAGTTTAAGTGAATGATACAGCTCTTTGTAACCTGCTGTTTTTGACTGAACATTTAACCTTTCCTTGGTTTTATCCATTACATTTTTAAAGCATATATACTAAAGTAGTCCTCTATATATTATTTAGTTAACTGATACATGCTTATGATTTTGTCTAGACCATTTACTCTGTCACCTACTACCTGGAAGATAGGCAGTGGTGTGTTGGTAGATGTCTAACTGCCAGCTCTCTGGGGGAATAAATTTTGATTTGTAGTGTTTTCCAGTTTCCTTTGTGTAATGCTTCCACTGTGACTGATTTCAAGTTGCAATGTGATGTCACTGAACACAGAGTTGGGAAGAGTTACACACAATTGGTTCTTATTAGCCTATACAAGCTGGCTCCTTCACACCACTGAAGGAAGGTTTTATAATCTCTGTTTTACAGGTTGGGCTAATAAAATTCAGAATTGTTACTGGGTTACACAATTAGTAAGCTGTGGGCAAGTCAGTGAACATTTTAATCCCCTAGATATTCTGATGTAATTGGCTTGGGTTGAAGAACCTCATATGGATTTTTTTTTAAGGGATCTAGTTGATTTCATTGTGAAGCCAGAGCTAAGAACCATTGATGTAGTGGATCAGGAGTTTTTTATGGTGTTTTTTAATTGTCTTAGAAAATTCCTTAAAATTAATTTTCTTTATAAGATGTGGTAGAAAAGGGGCAAGATATTCAACTTCAGGGACAGACTAGAAGCCATGTGTCATATTTCAGGGCACAGTAAGGTCTTGACTTGCCCAGAGACATATCAAAGAGGGATAAGGACCTGGAACTAGCACTCCCCTCCCATTGGATTAATACAAGGTGGCAAGGAGCTGCGGCCAGGCTCTGTGCGAACCAGGAGAGGGAGCTGAGAGGAGTCCAGCCTCACTGGCAGAATGCATTGGCTAAAGCACATGGCCAGTGGGCAGTTTGGAACTCCTTCAGCAGTACATTCTCCTGCTGACACCCTGGACGTGTGCAGTGACTGGAAGCTTGGGTTTTGAATTCAGGCTGCCTATGACAGTTCTGTCATTTATTATCTTTAAGGCATGAGCAAGTGGTTTAACTTTTCTAAGCCTCAGTTTTCTCATCTGTAAGATGGGAATTATAATGTCTACTCCATCAGGTTGTTAGTTTTATAAAAACCCTAGGGTGCTCCAACATTTGGAGATCAAGCAGAGGAGGAAGAAGCAGTGAAATAGACTGGAAAGCAACAAGTGGTCTAACAGAAGCCTAGAGAAAAATGTGTTACAAGGAGAGTGTGGTCCTCTGTGTCAAATCTGCCAAGAATTCAGTGCACATGACAGAGAAGTGATGACTGGATTTTAGCAAGATGGAATGACTCTGAAAAGAGCAGTTTTGGTGGAGTAATGGGAATGATGTCTGATTGGCATGGGTTGAGATGAGACGGTTGAGATGCGTACATGGAGACATCATTATAGAACACTTCTAAGAAGTTTGAGAGTAATGGGAGATTGAGAAATGGAATGGCAGTATTGGAAAGGAATGTGAAGTTAAGGGATTTTTTTTTTCTTTTATACACTGGAGGTGTTATAGCATCTCTGTATATGGTGAAGGGAATGGTCCATTGGAGAGACGTTAAATGATGCAGAGGAGAAGGAGGATAATTTCCAGGAATTTGATAGATGAAATAATTGAAAAGATGAGACGGGATGGGATCCAGAGCCCAGGTGGAAAGGTTGGCCTTGGGTAGGCACAGGGATGTTCCATCGGTGGTAACAGTAATAAAAACAGAATGTGTGGGTATAAACGTAGGTAGGTAGATTGGTTGACTTTTAGCTGTTCAGGTGCAGAAATGGAGCAGATGGCAGTTGGGCTTAATCTCAGAATTTGGATTCTGCCAACTAGTCAGCTGAAAGAAGAGAGTGGTGAGGGAGGTAAATGTGTTTGCCTGGAAGTGAGTTCAGAGAGGGACCACAGGATCTAAACTGGGTGAGAAGGGAAGTAAGGGCCTAAGGGATGGATAACATGAAGAGATGGTGAGAAGAGTGGAATGGAGGACTTGATGAGGTCACAAAATTTCTGGACCAGGAGAACTAGAGTAGGTGAGCTGAATGGATGAGGTCATGGTCAGAGAATGGGATTCTTAAAGATGTCAAGGGTAGTGTAGTTTTTGATGATAGTCATGTCAAGAGTATGACTCTGAAATTAGGTGGCTGAGGTCAGGTGGAGGAAAAGATTATTGGAGGTGAGGGTGTTAGGGAACTGAGAGACCAAGGTGTTGGATTAATCATCTACCTGGATGTTAAAGTTACTTAGAGTGGTAGCAAGAGTAGTAGGAAGGAAGAGCCAAGGTCAGAATGAATGCGTATGTCTCCCAGGAAGATGGTCCCTGGTCTTCAATTGGACTTGGCAGCATGCTGAAAAGTCCTTGGCAGATACTGGGGCAACTACTAACAACACATCTATGAAACCTCTCTTAGGTCCTTTCTTTTCGGCGATGGTCTATTGCTGATTTCATATCATTCCAATTCTGACTTTATCCCCCAATGTTGGGATTGTCCTGTGAGAGCTTTCCAGCTCCTTTACATTACAAAATAACAATAACAAACCAAGAGTAAACAGACAGACAACTCAGTAAATCCAGGAATCTTCTCTAGGCTATTTAATAAAACCTGCCATCTGAATGTGTATTTGTATGTGACGTGTAGTGTTCACTGTGTATAGTAATGTTAATGTTTATGGTTAAAAGTGTGAATCCACTTTTATCTCCTTTCATATAAATGAGAATAAAACAGGTTCATCCATTTTAGCCTTTGTTGGTGTATATTTATATGATGTGCTGCATTTTAAGGTTTTGTTTCTGCAGGTCTGGCATCTGCACGGGGTTCTGCCTACAACAGTTTTATCTCTGTAAGCTTGTGTGCAGCATTTGGGCTCCTCCCTGCCTAATCTTGTACAAACATTTTATAAACAACGCCCCCTGAGAAGTCAGTGGCCACCCTCCGACCTCCTAGAGCTAGATACTGCCTTGCTGACTTTGGGGTGGTCCTTGGGAATAATGTTTTGCTTGGGACCAGGAGGATTTTTTAAGGCTGTGAAAATACTTGCAGCATGAGGAGAAAGCAGAATCTTGATAATACAGCTTTATGAAATATTGAAGGAAAGTTCCCACATCCAGAATAGCAGAATGTGAAAGGCTCAAGGCTGTTGTTTCAAGTTTTTAATTCCAAGGTTTGCCACATGAGATTTGCTGTCTCTTCAGCCCTCTTAAATTCCCTCAGTCATGCTTGTTTGCTTGCTTTCAGTGCTGCCAAATGAGAGAAGCTTCCAGAATGCTGCTAAAAGTGATAATTTGGATCTTATGGAGAAGCTGTTTGAAAAGAAGGTTGACATTAATGCTGTGAACAATGTGAGTAGAAATCACAGATGTGACAAGTGACGGTGGTGTGGGTTTACACAATCCAACTGAAATAAAAAAAAAAAAAAGATTCTGCTAAATGAGATGAGGGAGCACTCCTTTGTTGGCAATTCCAGAATGTTTAAGCTAAAGGCAGAATCAAGCAGTGGAAGAGGCTCTGGGTGTTTTAATTGGTCTAATCCGAGGGGACGTGTCCAGGGTCTTTATGTGCAGCTGTGCTAAGTCTGTGGGTGGGCAGTGAAGCAAACTGTCAAGGTTATGGGCCTGGACTTGGTCCTGATCATAGCCTGTGGATCACTTTGGCCTCACACATTCTGGAAAGGCAGAACATCTTTTGCTACACAGTTCATCATTGTTTTCTTGCCAGTGATGTCCTTTGTGGTTGGGGCCTTCCAAATTTAAAATCCAGAGGAGAGTATGGGTTTGCATTTTACTGCTTTTGAAATATAGTGCATCTGCATGTTGGGCAGTGAGGCCTGTTCTGAAACCTGGCTCTCACTTATTCTTCAAGTGCCTAGGTTTAGGGGAGAAGTCCCACTGCCAGAAATATGGATTTCCTACTGCTTGGTTTTGTGGGGATTTCCTGACAGCCCTGCAAGGCAGGGTTTATCAAAGTGAACAGGTTGGGGGCTGTGTCAGTTGTTTAGGACAATTTGTGGAGTGGTTCAAGGTGGGGATGGCAGAGGTGGATTTAATACTAAATGAAGCATAAACTTTCAGACCCCTGCTTGTACAGGCTCCTTTCAAGGGGCTGGGAGGGCTCTAGCAATGTGTTCCATTGTTATATGATTTTGTAAAATCTGAAAAAGTAAGACATTTTAACTGCAATCAGCTAAGCTTTCTGACTCTGGCTTTAAAGAGGGCTCCTAAAGAGTGTACACTTCACGTTCCACAAAGCCTGGATCTATCCCAAGGCAGTGAGGTCATAGAAACTGAGGCCATGCCTCATGTGCAGGGGAAGGGTGTTTAGCAGTTGTGTATGTGTGTGTGTGAGGGACTCTGTGTTTATGTGTATGTGGGAGATTAGGTGTCTGTGTATTGTGGTGTGTGTGCATGTGTGTATCTGATGTATGTGTGTGTACTGTATTCATTGTCCACAGACATCCTAGAAAGAGTAGAAAAATAGCAAATTTTTGCAGCATAATTTTAGGAACAAAAAAAAAGGAAGGGAATCAAGGAAGGAAGGGAGCAAAACGAAAAGAAATAAGCAAGTATCTTTGAAGGTAATATCTGGATTAATTGTTGAAAAGGGAAAGCAATAATCATTTTTCCAAAGAGCAGGAAATAGATTATCCAGTGTACCTTCGTAAAATTTTTTCCATACAACTTTCCGATATTTTAAACCATATTTTTATTTTTATTTTTTAATTTTTTTTCCTGCACTGTTTTTTTTAAGCTCTTTATTGGAATATAATTGCTTTACACTCTTGTACTAGCTTATGAGGTACACCAAAGTGAATCAGCTGGATTTATACACATATGCCCATATCCCCTCCCTCCAGTGACTCCCCCCCACCCTCCCCGTCTGGCCTTCTAAGGCGTCACCCATCATCGAGTTGATCTCCCTTTGTTATACAGTAACTTCCCACTAGCTATCTATCTTATAGTTGGTAGTATATATATGTCTGTGCTACTCTCTCACTTCGTCCCAGCTTCCCATTCGCCCCCCGCCCCTCCTACCCCATGTCCGCCAGTCCATTCTCTGCATCTGCATCCCCATTCTTGTCCTGTCACTGGGTTCATCAGTACCATTTTTTTTTTTTTTTTTAGATTCCATATATATGAGTTAGCATACAATATTTGTTTTTCTCTTTCTGGCTTACTTCACTCTATATTTTTATATTAAAGTAATTAGATAGTACACTTAAACTTATAGTCAGTGTAGCAAGTTATTTTAAACTCTTGATGAATTATATTATGCTTTCTAATGACATCTCTTTTAGTCCTGTTAACAGCAAATTGTTGACAAGGTTACTTGTAGAGTTCCTTAAAAATCTGTGATGACAGAGATGAAAAAACATGGAAGTGGTTTTATTGAATTATCTTGGGTGCTATTTTGGTTTGCATCCTTATTCACAAATAAAGTTAAAGGGGCGTTTATAAGCCCAAATTCAACATGCTAGAACACAGCCCTAGACTGCAGACAGTAGCAAGGATAAGTCAGGTTTTGTCAAACTTTATCACCGATTTAGCTACCAAGGAAATCAGATATTTTAACAGTTCTCATATTTTTGCAATAAATTATTTATGAGAAACAAAGGATAGTAAATTCTTTGGAAGCAAAATTGGTGTCTAGAATGTGGGAAATATGACGTGTTTTACTTACAAGCAAAACATCCATTGTCTGAAGCACATCAGACTGTCTCTGGACATCCTGGGAGCACCAAGTTGCCTTTTCTTTGAAGCAAAAGATATTCATAGCTTTCTTTCTCTGTGTGTCTTTTCTTCCTCCCCTCCTCCTTCCTTCCTTCCTTTCTTTTTTTCTTTCTTCCTTTCTTTCTTGATTCGTTTGCTTCAGTAAAATTTACAGTCCAAAAAATTACAGAGGAAAGAACCACGTATGGATTGAAGTTCCTAGAAAATTTTTTTGTTATGCGTTTTCAATATATGCTACCGTTGTTAATGATTGTATTCAGGAGAAATACAGCTCTTACTCTCTAGTTGAAATCCGTGATATTGTTACAGTCAGTCATAGGTTTGGATTAGCAGTGGATTTCAGCTTGAGGCACATCCTCAAGCTGAAATTGCTAAATTCTCTGTTAGTATCTAACAGTAGAGAAATGCAGGATTATGCTGGACACAGTTCTCACTATTTTCACAGGCAAGGTGTAGGGTAGATAAATAATCAATACATAAACACCTGGTAGAAAATTATGGCCTGCTCAAGAAGGAGGAATCTTAAGAAGGCTAAATAACAATCAGATGACTGAAAACACAAATTATGTTTCCTCAGATGAACTGCACAGCCCTGCATTTTGCAGTGGGGGCAAATCATTTATCTGTGGTGGAGTTCTTGCTTAATCACAGGGCCAGGGTGGATGTTGCTGATAAGGTAAGCTCATCATTTGGTAGAATGGATTGGAGCAGAGCCAATGGAGGGGGGGGGGAATCTGGTCACTGGGTTATCTTTTTTCCACTTACATACAAAGTATTTCCATTGGCAGTGTGCATTTTGGAAAGATCTCTTTAGAGAATGTGCATATTATGTGCTCTTTGTATTTGGTGACTAAATGGTTCACCCATTACCTGTAGAACTTGGGCTTTTACTTATTTTCTCATCTTGACCTTATAGCCAGTAGCATGCGTTTATAAGAATAAGATTGTTGCCTGAAGTGTAACTGGAGACATAGAAGACAGACGTTAACTGGCCTCAGGAACATGAAGTCTGGAGTTTTCCCTGTGACATCTGATAAATAAATAAAACATACTAAACACATATGGTGCACCAGGCACCAGTCTTAGGACTTTGATGTTTAGCGCCCCCAACCTTGTGAGAAGATTATTATTATAATGTCCAATTTACAGATGAGGAGCCTGAGACACAGAGAAAGAAAAAACAAAAAAAAAAAGAAAAAAACAGAGAAAAAAAAAACAGAAAAAGAAAAAAACAAAAAACAAAAAATAGCTTGCCCAAGAAATTACATCTAAGAAGGAGTGGAGGCAGGATTTGAACCTGGCTTATCTGATTCCAGAAACCATGCCTAGATATCAAAATCCACTCTGAAGATTTTCCATCTACTTTTCCCAGCTTCATTTAATACTTTACCATGGCACAAGGAAACCTCTTAGGCTGAAGAGAACCAGCATCGTGTTTCTCATCTCCAGTTGCAGAAGTAGGTAATAGCCTTGGTTTTTAGTTAATCCAATGGACCATGGTTCTTAAAGGCAAACTGTTCGAAAAATTTCCAAAGAGCTATTCTATTTTTTCCTCTGGACTGATTCTTTGGAGGGTAAGACTTAGCATTGCTTTACCTTCATGTCTCACGGGGCTTAGGTTTAGTATGTACTTAGTAAATTTTTGGACGATGAATGAATGAAGTCAGTTCAACCAGTTGGTCATCTTACTGGTTTTGTTGGCAATCATAGACACGGCCTAGACTTCTTCTCTTTGTTTCACCACGGGGGCACATACCTCTCTGTCTAATTTATTGCTCTGGTATTTGTGGACAAATGGATTGATATGCAACAGAATCAGAATGAAGAAATACCCCTTTTTAAAAATTAGCACAGCAAGCACTCCAACTTTATGAGTGTAATAAGTTGTAATACAGTTATGCTACTTAAGGAACATGTTGTTTAGGTCTGAAAATTGTCATTTGATTATTTTGTAGCATTAGTTAGCCTGCAAAAGATGTTTTGGTTGCCAAGAGTCTATTTTTTTAAATTAATTAATTAATTTATTTATTTAATTGGCTGTGTTGGGTCTTCATTGCTGCACACGGGCTTTTTCTAGTTGCGGTGAGGGGGGCTACTCTTCGTTGTGGTGCGTAGGCTTCTCATTGCGGTGGCCTTTCTTGTTGCAGAGCACGGGTTCTAGGCACGTGGGCTTCAGTAGTTGTGGCACATGGGCTCAATAGTTGTGGCTCACGGGCTCAATAGTTGTGGTGCATGGGCTTAGTTGCTCTGCGGCATGTGGTATCTTCCTGGGGCAGGGATTGAACCTGTGTCCCCTGCATTGGCAGGCAGATTCTTACCCACTGCGCCACCTAGGAAGTCCAAGAGTCTATTTTTATTTTGACATTGAAAACCAGATACAACTTTTAATTTTACTTTAAATGTTAAATTAACATACTGTGCATTAACTTTCTTTTTGGCATATAGCTTTATGAATTTTAACACAGGTATAAATTCATGTAACCACTATCACAATAAAAATACAGAACAGCTGTGTCATCCAGAAAAATCCCATATGCTGCCTCTTTGTAGTCAAGCCCACCCCCACCCTGGCAACCACAGATCTCTTCTCCATCTTTATAATTTTGCCTTTTTGAGAATGCCATATAAATGATATCATATAGTGTATAACCTTTTGACACTGGCTTTTTTCACTCAGCAAAATTTCTCTGAGGCTCGTCTGTGTTGTATGTGTCAATAATTCCTCCCTTTTTATTGCTGGATAGTATTCCAGTGTATAGATGTACCACAGGTTTTTTTTTTTTAACTTAAAATTTTTTTTGAACTTTTAATTTTATATTGGAGTACAGCTGATTAACAATGTTGCGTTAGTTTCAGGCATACAGCAAAGTGATTCAGTTATGTAGCTATTCTTTTTCAAATTCTTTTCCCATTTCGGTTGTTACATAATATTGAGCATGAATTCCCTGTGCTTTACAGCAGATTCTTGTTGATTATCCATTTAAAATATAGCAGTGTGTACATGTCAATCCCAAACTCCCTAACTATCCCTACCCCACTTCCCCCCGGTAACTATAAGTTCATTCTCTAAGTCTGTGAGTCTCTTTCTGTTTTGTACCCTTTTTTAAGGTTCCACATATAAGCGATATCATATGATATTTGTCTTTCTCTGTCTGACTTACTTCACTCCGTGTGACAATCTCTAGGTCCATCCATGTTTCTGCAAATGGCATTATTTCATTCTTTTTAATGACTAATATTCCATTGTATATGTACCACATCTTCATCCACTCATCTCTAGATGGACATTTAGGTTGCTTCCATGTCTTGGCTATTGTAAATGTACCACAGTTTATCATATCCATTCATCAGTTGAAGGACATTAGAGATGCTTCTAGTTTTAGACTATAACAAATAAAGCTGCTGTAAACATTTGTGTACAGGTATTTGTGTAAGCATAGTTTTTATTTCTCTAGTGCAGATACCTAGAGAAGTGAGATTACTGGGCAGATAGTAAGCTATGTACGAGAAGCTGCCAGACTTTCTTACAGGGGCTGTGCTGCTCTCATTCCCACCAGAAATGTACCAGGTTTCCACTTGTTCCACATCCTTATCAGCACTTGGTATTATTATTTTTCTTCCTTAATTTTAACCATTCTGATAGGTTTGTATTGGCATCTCATTGCGGTTTCATTTGCATTTCTTTAATAGCTAATTATTATTAAAGCATATTTTCTTTTGTCATTTACCATTTGTATATTTTCTTTGGTGATATGTCTGTTCAAATATTTGGAACGTTAAAAAAAATGGATTGTTTTCATTGTTGAATTTTGAGAGTTCATTATATATTCTGGATCCAAGTCCTTTGTTAAATATGTGATTTGCAAATATTTTTTCACACTCTGCAGCTTATCTTTTTTTTTTTAATAAATTTATTTATTTATTTATTGGGTGCATTAGGTCTTTGTTGCTGCAGGCTTTCTCTAATTGTGGTGAGGGGGGACTACTCTTCATCACAGTGCGTGGGCTTCTCACTGCGGTGGCTTCTCTTGTTGCGGAGCACGGGCTCTGGGCACAGAGGCTTCAGTAGTTGTGGCACGTGGGGTCAGTAGCTGTGGCGCACGGGCTTAGTCGCTCCGCAGCATGTGGGATCTTCCTGGACCAGGGCTCGAACCCGGGTCCCCTGCATTGGCAGGCAGATTCTTAGCCACTGTGGTACTAGGGAGGTCCCTGCAGCTTATCTTTTTAGTTTTTTTGACAGAGCAAAAGTTTTTAATTGTGATGAAATACAATTCACCTATATTTAAAAAACGATTCTGGCTATTGTTATTATATCTAAGAATGACTTGCCTAACTTTTAAGGTCATAAAGATTTCTCATATTTTTCTTCTAAAACTTTTATAGCCTTGTGTTTTTACATTTAGATTTATCATCCATTTTGAATTAATGTAAGCATAACATATGAGGAATCTTGTGTATAGATGACTGATTTCTTCAACACCATTTGACATCAATGTCACTTCGGTTTTTAACGCTTTTACAGTGTGCTATTTGGACCTGTGTGCCATCCATGAGCCATAATTGTCTACCCTGTAATTCAGTTCCCTAAGCTTTTGTCACACTGTTTAGGGTCAGGTACATGTATAGGTCGGGGGAGGCCAGGAATATATATACAACTTTATGGGGTTGCTTTCTTGAGCTCCCACCTTTCCAAGATCATCTCCCGCACATTCTCCACCTTCAGGGCCCCTCTCCACCTTTTCCTGGTCCTCTGACTAGAAAGTCAAGGGTGTAGTGTCCCAGCTCTGTTGTGTACTTTCCACAATTAGGTCTGCCTCTGGGACTAAGAGAGGAAAAACAACATGTCTCCCCATCCCCCACCCCCAACCTCTTCTTCTGACCACAGTTCCTCAGGTCAGAGAGAAGGATTCCCTCTGTCACTGCATGCCATCTCCTACCTCTTCTACTGTGGGGTTGCAGCTTTGGGAGTGAGGCTTGCCTGGGGCGGAACCAGAAGAGAAAAACAAAATAAAATTAGGATTTCCCCCACCTTCTCTGTCCTGTAAGGGCCCCCCTCCTGCTCCTTAGACCAGAAAAGGGAGCTCTTCTTAGAGCTCTTTCTGTCCAGGCCAGTGATTTGTGCTGCCTTGAGTCCCAGCTGGAAGGTATGGGAGAAAAAATATAAAGATCAGAAAACCTGATTGTTTGTATTTTGAATTCTGGTTTTCTTCCCCAATCTACCTGCTATCATTTACTTCTCAGAGTCCTCAAAGAGCTGTTCCAAACATTCTGTCCAGAGATTTTAGTAGCATTTGGTGGAAGAGACAGAGTGGAGTGTACTCATGCCATCTTAAACAGGACCATAACCCTAAACCTTTGATATACTATAAAAGTGGAGAGAATTGTATAGTAAACTCTGATGTATCCATTGCCCAGGTTCAATAGCATCTTTTCTTTTAAACAGCATGTCTGAGGATCGCCATGTGTCTAATATATTAAATACACTGCTCGTTTATGTCAGAGTGTGAGTCAGTTATCCACAATGATGAAGAGAGGTTTTACCAATTTGTTCTCTCTGAGGCTTTTCGGAACATATATTTGTATTTCCCTGTATTTGAAGTATGACTCCGGCTAGCATCAGCTTCTTATAACTTTGCCTTGGGGGACTGAAATGCTGTCAGGTGGGAAATAACATCATTCCTGATGTATCTCTGTATTCTGCCTTGAAAGATTCACTAAGTTAAGTATTTCTGTAACTAAATCAGTTATTCACAGTGGCATTAGAGCAGGGGTCCCCAACCCCCAGGCCTCGGACTGGTACCGGACCGCACAGCAGGAGGTGACCAGCAAGCGAGTGAGCGAAGCTTCATCTGCTGCTCCCCATTGCTCCCCATCTCTCGCATTACCGCCTGAACCATATTCCCACCTCGCTACCTGACCCCATCCGTGCAAAGTTGTCTCCTGTGAAACCAGTCCCTGGTGCCAAAAAGCAATTCTGTGTTTGGCCAGACCTGGCAGCTTCTTTGAGTGATGAGCCCTGAGTTTGACTTGGCAGTTCTGTCTTCTGAGTTCTAACACCTATTTGCAAAGAGCCAACAATTGCACCCCTTCACCATCAATATTTATTCAGTGCCTGTTATGGGTAAGTATCAATGCCCACTACTGGGGATTCAAGTAGATATAAGTCCTTGCTACTCAAAGTAGGTCCTGGGACCAGAAGCACTGTCATCACCAGGGAGATTGTTAGAAATGCAGAATCTCAGGCCCCACCCCAGACCTTCTGAATCAGAATCTGCGATTTAACAAGATCCCCAGGTGATTGTATCAGGAAGCACTGGCATAAGATACAGCCCCTGCTTTGAGGAACCTACACGCCGTTGGGGAGAAGGACTGAGACTGTAACAGATAAGTTGCGGGCTGAGGATCACATGCACAGCCCAGAAGCTGAGGACTCTAGGTTCAAAGTGGGCAGCATCCACAAATCTGGGGAAGAGGCAGACGAGGTAAATGGAGGCTCTTACTCCAGATGTGAATAAAGGATTTCAGAGTGTGAGTGGTGCTCAGAAGGTAATGCAAGCATCTACTCTCATAGCTGCTTACTCTGAGTGCAGGTATTCCCCAGGGGAAGTTATTGACCTTCTCACCTGTCATCAGGCTGGTAATGAGGACAGGTTGTCAATGTCTCTGGCCCATTTTACACTTTACAGAGCATCATGTCCTGACTTGAATGGAATCTCTGACTCATGCTCATAAACGTCTCAGGCATGTCAGTTTCCTATCAGACTTAGTTTACATCTGTGAGGAGTGATTCTTTGCCTCTGAGCAACGATGGCTCCATTTGGAATTTATGGTTTCAGAGACTCAAGTTGTTTGCCGCTTAAATTCCTTGCTTTTGGATTTTATGATGTGTTTGAAATCCTAAAGTGTTGGCTGCTTTAAAATTAGGAATGACCTCCTAGGGAAGAATAGAGCTTCTATCAAAATACAGTTTATCATCTATCCCAAATATTTCTGGCCTCTTTTTTGACCATATGTGAAACTAGATTTAGTGTTATTGTATGTGGCACACTGATTTATAGGGAAGGGTAAATTCAGGGGTAAAATTTCCTGAAGAAACTCAACTAGTTATTGTACATTATTGTTCCTTGGGAAAAAGTGCAGAAATTAATAAGCATTTTCTTCATACTGGACTTGTAAGTATATAAATAGACTTAAATAGACTGAGTCACTTGTGACAGCTGAAATGTAAATTTTATAGGGTATATACATTTACAGCAGGGTTACTCCGCAGTGGCACTATGACATTTTGGTCAAATGATTTTTTGTTGTTGGGGCAGGGGAGGTGTGGGGATTATAGGATGTGTTGCAGTATCTCTGGACTCTACCCACTAAATGCCAATATCTCCCCTAGGTTACAACAATCAAAAGTGTCTCCAGACGTCTCCAAATGACCCTGGGAGCAAAACTGCCCCTAGTTAAGAACCACAGATTTAGAGTTACATCTCAACAGTCTGGGACTTGCTTTTTTACTTCTCTGTACCTGAACTTTAGTGAGAATAAGAAAAAAACATTAATTCAATTTTGGGGGCAGCCAAAATAACTGCCAAAAGGCTTATACACTTTAAGATTGAAGTCCCCCCACAGACCCTCCTTCCTTGCTTATTTATATGCTATACTTTGAGCAAACTGGTCTCCAGGATTACAAATACAATTGATTACGAGAGGCAAATAAGATGTGCTGAGAAGGCTTACTTTTGGGAAGGCACGTTTACAGAGGTTATGGATAATTTTCTTTTTTGAGATCAAGTACCATATTTATTGTGATTAAACATTTAACCATTTAACATGTACAATTGTACTACTGTTTTTTTTATTAGGATCTGTCTTACCTTAGGCTGCTGTAACAAATATGCCATAGGCTGGGTGGCTTCCACAACAAACAAATGTTTCTCACAGATCTGGAGACTGGAGAGTCCAAGATCAAGACTACAGCACTGCCAGTGTCTCGTGAGAGCTGCTTCTGGTTTTATCCACTCTCAGTGGAGAGCAGGGAGAGGAAGCAAGCTCTCTGTGTCTGTTTGTAAGGGCACTGATCTCATTCATGAGGGTTCCACCCTCCTGACCTAATTATCTCCCAAAGGCATGACTTTCAAGTACCATCACATTGGGAATTGGGTTTCATCATATGAATCCCCAAGGGACACAAACATTCAGTCCACAGCAGGGTCCTAGCTTTTCTAAACGTGTCAATGACGGAGTTTTTGAGTGTTGAGCCCCTGCCCCATTTCCCCTGTAAGCCCTGTGGGTTAGGTTCTTGTTTGTTTCCATTTTAAAAGCTTTTTTTCAAACGTTTTCAGCTTTACATAGTTGACAAATAAAATTGTGATACATTTAAAGTGTACATGCTGATGACTGGGTGTATGTGGACACTGTGCAAGGATCCCTTCCATCTGGTTAATTAACACACTCGTCACCTCACATACTTATTTATTTTTTGGTGAGAATATTTAAATTCTACTCTCTTAGCAAATTTCAATTACATAAAAGTGTTATTAACTATAGTTACCATGTTATACATTAGATCCTCAGACCTTATTCATAGTTAATGTATGATTTTTTAAAGAACTTTTACTGAGATATAATTGACATACAATAAACTGAATATATTTAGAGTATACAATTTGATATTTTTTTCTTATTGGTAATGTATATATGGCAATCCCAATCTCCGAATTCATCCCCCTCCCCACCGCTTCCCCCACTTGACGCCCATATGTTTGTTGTCTATATCTGTGTCTCTGTTTCTGCCTTGCAAACCGGTTGATCTGTACCATTTTTCTATATTCCACATATATGCGTTAATATACAATATTTGGGTTTTTTTTAAAGAACTTTTATTGAGATACAGTTAACATACAACAAACTGCATATATTTAGAGTGTACTATTTGGTATCCCAACCTCTCAATTCATTCCCCCCCAACCCTCCCTGCTTTCCCCACTTGGTGTCCATGTGTTTGTTCTCTACATCTGTCTCTATTTCTGCCTTACAAACCGGTTGATCGGTACCATTTTTCTATAGTCCACACATATGTGTTAATATACAATATTTGTTTTTCTCTTTCTGACTCACTTCACTCTGTGTGACAGTCTCTAGGTCCATTCATGTCTCCACAAATGTCCCAGTTTCATTCCTTTTTACAGCTGAGTAATATTCCATTGTATATATGTACCACATCTTTTTTATCCATTCATCTGTGGATGGACATTTAGGTTGCTTCCATGTCCTGGCTACTGTAAATAGTGCTGCGATGAACATTGGAGTGCATGTGTCTTTTTGAATTATGGTGTTCTCTGGGTATATGCCCAGCAGTGGGATTGCTGGGTCATATGCTAGTTCTGTTTTTAGTTTTGCAAGGAACCACCATACTGTTCTCCATAGTGGCTGTTTCAATTTACATTTACACCAACAGTGCAAGAGCGTCCCCTTTTCTCCACACCCTCTCCAGCATTTACTGTTTGTCGATTTACTGATGATGCCCATTCTAACCAGTGTGAGGTGATACCTCATTGTAGTTTTGATTTGCATTTCTCTAATAACAAGTGATGTTGAGCAGCTTTTCATGTGCCTCTTGGCCATCTGTATGTCTTCTTTGGTGAAATGCCTATTTAGGTCTTCTGCCCATCTTTTGATTGGGTTGTTTGTTTTTTTGATATTGAGCTGGGTGAACTGTTTATGTATTTTGGCGATTAATCCTTTGTCTGTTGACTCGTTTGCAAATATTTTCTCCCATTCTGAGGGTTGTCTTTTCATTTTGCTTATAGTTTCCTTTGCTGTGCAGAAGCTTTGAAGTTTCATTAGGTCCCACTATTTATTTTTGTTTTTATTTCCATTACTCTAGGGGGTGTATCAAAAAAGATCTTGCTGTGATTTACGTTGAAGAGTGTTCTTCCTGTGTTTTCCTCTAGGAGTTTTATAGTGTCTGGCCTTACATTTAGGTCTTTAATCCATTTTGAGTTTATTTTTGTGTATGGTGTTAAGGAGTGTTCTAATTTCATTCTTTTACATGTAGCTGACCAATTTTCCCAGCATCACTTATTGAAGAGGCTGCCTTTTCTCCATTGTATATCCTTGCCTCCTTTGTCATAGATTAGTTGACCGTAGTTTATCTCTGGGCTTTCTATGCTGTTCCATTGATCTATATTTCTGTTTTTGTGCCAGTACCATACTGTCTTGATCACTGTAGCCTTACAGTATAAGCCTGAAGTCAGGAAGCCTGATTCCACCAACTCCCGTCTTTCCTTCTCAAGATTGCTTTGGCTATTTGGGGTCTTTTGTGTTTCCATACAGATCATAAAATTTCTTGTTCTAGTTCTGTGAAAAATGCCATTGGTAATTTGATTGGGATTGCATTGAATCTGTAAATTGCTTTCAGAAGTATAGTCATTTTTCACAATGTTGATTCTTCCAGTCCAAGCACATGGTATATTTCTCCATCTGTTTGTGTTGTCTTTGATTTCTTTCATTAGTGTCTTATAGTTTTCTGAGTACAGGTCTACCATATTGTCTTGATTACTGTAGCTTTGTAGTATAGTCTGAAGTCAGGGAGTCTGATTCGTCCAGTTCCATTTTTTTCCCTCAAGATTGCTTTGGAATGGATGATTTTTTGACAGAGATAAAAGGAAACAGAAAAGCAGACACATGAACTTACAGATAAGGATCCTGAGGCTGAGAGTTAACTAAGTTTACCAAGATTACAGCATTCAAAAGTGGTAGAGCCAGAATTTGACATCAGTTTTGTTGGAATCTACAGATCATGCTCCTCATGTCTGCTCTATAGATTTCCTTAACTTGGGGCCTAGGACAGAGGTCCCAGTTTTCCCCGGTTTATGGCCCTCTAATCCCTCCTCCCTGAGACAGCCAGTGTTAACCACTGGCTGTTTCCTTTCACACTTTTCTTCCTGCTCATTTGGTATACAAGTCTACGTGCCCCCAGCATCACTATAAGTCACTAGGTCTTGAACGGACTCTCTCTTTCAACCTATGTTATGCATGTGTGTGTATACACACACACACCTATATGATTTTATGGAGAGAGTATATTTCAAACAATTTATATGTAAATAGAATTCTTTTTATAACTTCAGTATTTTCTGTTTTTTCTTTTTTGTGTAGCTTCCTCTTCTCCAGTAATTACATTTAACAATGTGGGATCTGTGTGTTTATTTCTGTACTTATCCTCATGCTCATATAATGATATCCACATTGTTAAATATCAATCTACTGACCTACTTATTCACTTAGATATAGATATATACATATACACATATGAGTTTTTTGGTCATTGCTTGTTTTATAAAAAATGGGATTGTATTATATTTTCTCTGCATCTTACTTTCCACATTTAACAGCTACCTAATGGAAATCTCTCCTTGTCAATTGTTATAGCCCTAATTAATTATTTTTAATGCCTACATGTTGTGGTATGACTATTCCCTGATTTGTTTAGTGTTCCAATATTGATGGATATTTACCTTGCACTCAGCTTTTTGTTGTTGTTTTTTTTAATAAATTTATTTATTTATTTATTTTATTGGCTGTGTTGGGTCTTTTTTGCTGTTCACGGGCTTTCTTTTTAGTTGCAGTGAGTGGAGGCTACTCTTCGTTGTGGTGCGTGGGCTCCTCATTGCCGTGGCTTCTCTTGTTGCAGAGCACGGGCTCTAGGCACATGGGCTTCAGTAATTGCAGCACATGGGCTCAATAGTTGTGGCTTATGGGCTCTAAAGCACAGGCTCAGTAGTTGTGGCGCATGGTCTTAGTTGCTCCGCGGCATGTGGGATCTTCCTGGAGCAGGGATTGAACCCGTATCCCCTGTGTTGGCAGGCGGATTCTCAACCACTGCGCCACCTAGGAAGCCCTGCATTCAGTTTTAATGGTTGCAGTTAGTAACCTCGTTCATATAACATTAGGTCCTATAACTTATTTTCACAGGATAGAGTTCCAGGAGTGGGATTACTGGTTTTATTTAAGATTTTAATAGATATTGCAAGATTTCTTAAACTGTAATTGTTTCATTTCCACTAATACCTTAAGAAAGCAACTTTTTTGGTCCATTTTTCAATGGGTTTTATTGCCTTTTTTCTTGTTGATTTGTAAAAGAACTTTATATATGAC
Source organism: Hippopotamus amphibius kiboko (assembly GCF_030028045.1). NCBI lineage: Eukaryota > Metazoa > Chordata > Mammalia > Artiodactyla > Hippopotamidae > Hippopotamus > Hippopotamus amphibius. Next base: position 217,226,298 of record NC_080186.1, on the reverse strand, counting down.
AGAAAGTAACCATTTGTCTTTATTAAGATATGTTTAAAAATCTATCATTTGTTTATTGACTTGGTTTATCATCTTGTTCCTTTTATAACTTTTGAATTAAAATACATACATTATAGTCTAGATTTTCTTCTAGTATGTTTATGTGTGCTTTTTTGTATGTATGATATGATGTAGGATTTAATTTTATTTTTTTCCAGATGAACAACAGCTTCTGCCTATACTACTTATTAAATATATTCATTTTCCCCATAGAATTGAAATATCACCTTTGCTGTATATTCAACTGTCATTTCTTAATTTTCAACAGTTAGGTAACCTTGCTTTTGTTAACTGAGATAGTGTGGTGGCTTACCCAAGTGATAGGTTCCTGTCTTCTCTTTTCTTGAGGAAGTATGGCTTGACAGTAATTCACCTTGCAGCCTGGTCTAGAAGCCTCGAGATCATGCTCATGCTGGTTAGAGCTGGAGTGGACCAGAGAGCCAAGAATCAGGTAGGTATGTGGATCACACCTGGACATAAGCTCTCTCCTCACAATGCAGGAGGGGAAGATTGCAGTGTAATAATCTCCCCTGTCCTGACTCTCTTTAGGATGGAATGAATGCCCTCCACTTTGCAGCTCAGAGCAATAACATGCGCGTTGTGGAGTACTTCATTCAAGATCTGCACCTGAAGGACCTGGACCAGACTGATGAGGTGTGTTTGCTGTTGGGAGGACAGGTCTCAAATATACCCCCACTAAATTCTGCTTTCTTCCTGCCCTTGCTAAAACTGCCAAAGCAGCCAGTACAGACAGACGTGACCCTGTAGCCAGCTCCTTTTTCACTCTAGCAGACCACAGAGCAGAAGGAAATTGTTGGTGCAGGTGGTGGCCCTGGTACCTGCATGTGGGGAGGGCAGGAGGTATTGAGGAGGCTGCCTCTACTCCCTCATCCTGGCCAGGGGTGGACAGTATCCACCCTGTTTGGGGACTTGCATTTTACTCTATTGTGCTTGGCCTTTTGGGAATGTATTTGACCCAAGACTGCTGTAATGAGCCATGGGATATAGTGCAATTTTACCATATTCGCCTATATTTTTTTCTTTTCATAAGAAGTGATAGAGTAACACCTGCCACTTACTGAGTATTTATTAGTGTGCTTGGCCCAGAGGAAAGCTGTGTCCACACATTATTTCAGTGAGAGGCCTAGGGCCTGGCACGTATGGATGCTTAACAAATCATTGCTGAGTGAATGAATTATACTGTTAATCCCCACAGCAATCCTACACAGAAGAAATGCTTTACTTATTTTCAAAGGAAATCTTATCTTTACTGATATCCGAGGACGTCAAGGCTCAGAGAGGCTAAGTACCTGGTCTGAGGTCTCCAAGCTGGAGAGTGACAGAGTCAGGATTTGATTTCCTGTCTGGCGGACTCCAGTCACCAGGCTGTACTATCTCCCTTCGCAGAGGACAGAAGGCAGTGCCCACATGCTAGGGCCTGTCTTTCCCCTGGGATATCTCCTTCTGGGCTTTTTTCATAGGGTAGTATCCTCTGTGGGATTGGCATTTGGATTTCGAATGGAACCTGCTGTTCTTTTTCTTTCTTTTTTTTTTCTTTTTATTATTTGTTATTCCACTTTTTTATGACTAATTTTTTAAAAAAAATTTTGATTAATTTATTGGCTTCATTGGGTCTTCGTTGCTCTGTGTGGGCTTTCTCTAGTTATGGTGAACGGGGGCTACTCTTCATTGTGGTGCACAGGCTTCTCATTGAGGTGGCCTCTCTTCTTGCGGAGCACAGGCTCTAGGTGTGTGGGCTTCAGTAGTTGCAGCATGTGGGCTCAACAGTTGTGGCTCAGCTCTAGAGCTCAGGCTAAGTAGTTGTGGCACACAGGCTTAGCTGCTCCATGGCGTGTGGGATCTTCCCGGCTCAGGGACCAAATCTGCACCCCCTGCACTGGCAGGTGGATTCTTAACCACTGTGCCACCAGGGAAGTCCCTGGAACCTCCTTTTCACTGTGCCTCTAGAACTTTATTCTCCATTAAAGTCTCTAGAAGTTAATCAGTAATATTCACTTTGTTTCACCTCTTTTAAAAAGCTTCACATTTTTTCTGACCTCAATCTTAAAAATAACAACAAAACCATTTCTTCAAATGAAATCTATAAATTTATTTTACTTCTTTTGAGTATGACTGAGAAACTCTACATTTACAGCTTAGAGGCAGACAGACTTGGGTTGAGGTCTGGGCATATATTAATTATGTAGCTTTAGCAAGTTCTCCAACTGCTGAAATCCTCAGTATCTCCCTCTATGCAATGGGAATAATAAAACCTATTTCATGGTAGCATCAAGGCATGATGGGGTGGGTGTCTTGACCTACATGTCATTTTTTATCAGCAGTACCTCCATTCATTGATGGAAATGATTTTGACACTTCCTCAATCTTATATCCAAATACCTATGCCAGCGAGCAAAATGGCAAGCCATTCTACTGTCCCTTTCCAATCAGACACCATCACTAAGCCATTCCTATGTAGCAGTATTAGAGCAGCCACTGTTGGAATGCTTAAATGAGTTAATGACTATAGAGCCTGGCACAGGCTAAGTGCTCACTAAATGTTGGTTATTATAACAATTATTGTAGGGTAAAATGCTCTCTAATTTCCTCAAACCGACAACCATAATCAAACAGCACTTAATGTCAGGGTGAGGAAGTCAGACATTCCAGTTTGATCCATGCTAACTAGGGGTGAGGCCTATGAGTGCATTCCACTCAGTTCAATTCAACAGATATGTTTCAGGACCTGTTTGTTTGTTTGTTTGTTTGTTTTTAATAAAATATATTTTTAATTGAAGAATAGTTGATTTACTGTGCTGTGTTTCTGCTGTACAGCAAAGTGATTCAGTTATATATATTATACTTTCTTTGTTTTATTTTATTTTTGTATTGAAATGTAGTTGATTTACAATGTATTGATTTCTGCTGTACAGCAAAGTGATTCAGGTATATGTATTATATACACATAATATATATATTCTTTTTTATATTCTTTCCATTATCTCAGATTTGTCTCAGGATGTAGGAATAAAAAGGATAAACCTTTTTGTTTATCAGGACCTGTTTTGTATGAGACACAGGACTGTCTTCCTTTTCACTGGGCTCTGGATGCTTTCATGGGAGACAGCTATGTGTGGGAAGGATCAGGCAGGCTGAAGGGGCTCAAAGACCAAAGCAGGTTTGTGGGGAACCTTCCCCACTTCCGGAGCTTCTGCGGGCCAGCCACCTTCCTGTGTATTATCTCCTCACCTGGCTCTGGGCTTGTCCTGTTCCACTCCTCTTCCTCCAGCTCTGACTGTTTGTTGGGGAAAAGGCTGAGGAGTCCTGGTAGCAGACTGTGCAGAGCCAGATGTGCAGCTAAGAGCCCCTAAAATTCAGATGCATTGAGAGACATATGCGGAATGAGCAAATAATGAGTCCACTGGGTCACACAGGGAGAGAAGAGTCTGAGTCCAATTTTAGTCCTGAAGAAACCTGAAGTAATTCGTGGAAAAGATGAACGCTATCCTTTTCCTGAGTGGGGTCAAGAATATTGGCAAAAGCCAGTAGGAACTGGGATCAGAAACTCGGGGTCAATTAATTCATCGCTGGGTTTTCCATCTGTATTTGCTTAAAGGTATTGTGGAGCTCGTGAAACGCATTGGATAGAAAAGACTGCTCCACATTCATAGCTGGCCTTCTTGCCCAGTTTCTTATCCACCGAAAGTGACTGAGAGCCTTTATACCTGCCCAGGGTTAGTAATCCTTCTCATTAGCCTAGAGGGAACTCCAAAAGCTAACAAGGAAAGCCTTACAGGGAGGAGGTCTTTATTAATAAAATGCATTTAACCTGGCCTGGAAGAGATTGAGTGAGATGGGAGAGATGGAGGACACTAGGAAATATTGTGTAAAATCCCACCTCGTGATCAAAAATAAATACTCAGACCAAAATGTTTGGAGAGGGAGGGACACAGAAGGGAATATCTTCAGAGGCCACTCATGTATCTGTTGAATGTTTACAAAGTTTGGTGCTACAACGTTAGGTTGGTTTCAGCTGCGTAAATAGGGGAACTTCCATTGGTTTAATGGAATCTGTATAGGAAGTCCCAAGAGGTCCAGAGGCAAAGAAGCATCCTTTTCTGGAGGACTGGGGACAATGAGCATCAGGGGATTTGAGAAGACAGTTTCCTATATGGACCTGAGGCCCACATCCAACAGCCTTGGATTTTATCAAGCCTGTTCACTCGCATCTGGGGAGACCTGACCCAGCAGCTCCCGTTCATACCAGTTCCAAGCCTTCATATGTTACACACTGCTCTTCTTGTACTTTTTACTGAATATTCTTTTTCTCTCTCAAATCTCTAGTTGTTTGGGGACCTGCTATTCTCCCCTTTTGCAGCCTTCTGCTGTGGATTCCTGATTGCAGGGTGAAGGGAAATGTCACGGGGCGTAGACATGTCCAGGAGGCACCGGGGGGTGGGGGGGTTTGTCCTGGGTTCCACCGGCCTCCTCTCCTCAGAAGCTCTCCAGAACAGCCTCTCTGGGATCCCTGTGGGAAGGGATGGTCAGGTTGGACTTTGGGTGCCCATTTAATGGCTGTTTGTGAAACTTTTGCTGAACTTGGTAAATTGTCAAATAGCCCTGGCAGTAAACTTAAACATTAAAAATAATTTCTAGTGAATAATTGCAACTCCTCAGACTTATTCATATGCAAACAATGTAAATGCATTGAATTGACATATTAGGTTAAATACACATTAAGCTAATAAAGGAAAAAAAGAACAGGAACTCTGGACCCTCCTTATTTTTGTTAATTGAGAAAGGGATTCCAGATCCTGAGCCAGGAAGTTGTTGTGGTTTGTCTGGGGCTTGAAGCCTGAGGCCCTGACACCAGGCTCCACAGTCCTCCAGGATGGAAGATCTGCCTGCCTTCCAAGTTAGGGCCGTCTCAGTCCTCTGAGACAGCACTGGATAGAGGCCCACTTGAACATAATTTAAAAGGGTTGGGTGGTTACAAAATGAAATAAGACATGAGAAATTATATATTTTTTTAAAAACCCACATTTTTGAAATTCTCATTGTTACTTAATAACGTACTAGAGATGGGAGAAAAGATTTGTATCTCATTTTATTGTCACCTCATCTTTCTTTATGCTACCTTTTGGTATGTTTATGAGATATAGACTACTTTAAATATCCTTGTTTTGTGTAATTTGGCTTTCCCTTTTTTTTCTTGATGATAACATTTTTTTTTTTGATGATAACATTTTTTAAAGGGCATCCAAAGTTTAAAGTAATAGCTGTTTTCTTGGCAAGGAAAAATATTTCATCTTTGATAACCTCCTATTTCTTACCAGACTAGGCTTTCTTTGTGGGTGGGTCCTCTGTCACTTTGTTTAGCTATGGAGAAATGCAAGACTTTGTAGCAACCAAGGTTAAAAGAGGAAGGCCATTTTAAAGTTGAACAGACTCCCAATACTTCCAGTGGTGTTTAGGCTGCTAAATATGTGTTAGTTAGAATTCTTCCTATTATAAGTGACAAAAATCCAGTTTAACCTAGAATAAACGTTAAAGGTAGTTTATTAACTCCTAACTAAAGAGTTTGAGGGTGTATCTGGCTGGCTTCAGACATGGCTGGATCCAGCTCTTTTTTTCCCTCCTAACTCTTGGCTATCTTGTTGGCATTATTAATAGGTATACTCTCCACATGGTGGGAAAGATGGCTGCTAGCAGCCTCAAGTTTGTATTCTTATAGATATTGTTATGGATTTTGATTCATAAGAAAGAAAATTCCTCTCTTATCAATTGTTTATATATAAATCTCAGGAGCAAGTATTTGACCCTGCCTGAATCATATGCCCCATTCTGAACCAGGTACTGTGACCAGCATGGGTTGTGTGATCACTTCATGTGGCAGGTAAACCAGCCTTATGTGTTATTTATGGCCTCTGTGGGTAAAAGGCTAACAAAACCCCTTTTCTTTCTGCATGAGAATTTAAACTTTGGTTACCTTTCTGGCTCTGTGTCCCTGAACACAAGACAAAGATACAATATTAACTGTTACTAAGCAGCATTGCTTATGATAAAAAGGACCCCTGATTGGTAAACTGCATCTGGACTCGGAGGAACTCCAGATGAGCTGTGAATACCAGAGGGGAAGCCATACTTTGGGCTTCTCTGAGAACCAGGCATGTCCCTTGTGGGGACTTGGAAGCTGTGTCGAAGCAGTTGTTACAAGAGCTATTGTTCCTGTAGGACATCTGCCTTCTAAGCCAGGGTGGCTCCCACACCTGCCCAGTGTGCACCTTGTCCCCTTGCAACTGAGCAGTCACCCGAGGGGGCAAAGACAACAGCTCCTGGAGGGCTGTGTGGAACATGGCATAAGAGGAACAGCTGTCACTGACAAGCTGTGGCTCGTGTCCTATGTCTTCTGAGTAGACTGGCGTCAAGTGTGGCCTGTGATAATTTTGTGAATCTGAAATGCTTAATTGAACCTAAAAAGACCTCCTGGTGGGCACTGAAGTCACTCTCATGATTCTGTGAGACAGGAAATCCTGCTAGTGAAAGGTGACAGAAGCTCAACTCAAATTACTTTAAGAAACCCCCCCAAAAAAAGAAAAAAAAAAGGAATTTAATGACTCATTCAGTGAACAACTCCAGGCATGGGTAGCTTCAGGTATGTCTGAATCCAGGAGTTCAGATGATATCAGTAGGGCTCTTTGTCTCTTTCCCCATTGTTCAGCTCTGCTTTCCGCTGTGCTGGCTTCATTCTTAGGTGGGATCTCCTTATCAGAGGGGTCCTCCTTCTTATCAAAGAGGGCTAATGACAGCTGAGCTGATGACTCCAAAGTGAAAATAGAATGCATGGGAATGAAAGCCCACTGGTGACTCAGATTGGCCTCTGGCTTGGCACGTGGCCATCCCTGAACCAAACCCTGTGACCAAGGGGTAGATGGTGGAAGAGGCAGGGGCTATAATGAACAGCTCCACAAAAATGGGATGCAGGGGCTGTTCTCCAGTGGAAAAGATGGGAGCAGGAAACAGGTCATCAGTGCTCTTTTCTGCTGTTCCAGGGCGCTAGCAACCTTTAAAGGCCATCTTCCACTATTTCTTGTCACCTGCCTCCCCAACCACAAACACACACTCACACTGAGTTATATGCCCCCACATGTCACCAGCTCAGTTACTGCATTTCATTACAATCATTGCATGTGTGTTGGACTTCCCTAACAGACTGTGAGCTTCTTGAGGACGGGGAGCTCTATTTTTTTTATCTTGGCCACTCTTGCTGAGCACAGTATCTGACATATACATAGGTGCTTAATAATTGTTGAATAAATGAGTGACTGATTTATAAGGTGTGTGACTAAATGTTTCATCTAGTGTATAATTAGTGTTTCTCATCTTCCTTTTTGTGATTTGTCTATGGACCTTTGTCTGTTGTCACTATTTGCAGATATTTGTATAAGTCAGACAGTAATTTTGGGTCTGTCGTTTCCCAAGAGCTGTTCATGGCTCAAGACTAGCCCTTGATCTTCAATTAGGGGTCTAATCTCACAAGCACCAGACGGGGGCCCCAAGCAGTCTCTGTCTCTGCCTTTTGCCCTTGTTTAGTGATTCAATGAGAACCATCGCTGATGTTAGGATTTCAGACTTTGAAGGGCTGGGAATGTAGGTCTAATTGACCACATATCCGGCTCAAGAATATAAATGAGGTGAGTTTTTGGTGCCAGTTTGTTTCTCTGGCCTCCCTACGTGCATGAATACAGAGCCCCATAGGGCTGATCTGTACACACTTTTGGGGGGGGGGGGCATGTATTATTTTAGCACTTTTCCTTTTTCTTTAAATTGTTGGGGAATCATGAGCTGTTATCTCAAGTTAACAGTGACCATTATCTTTTTATTATCTTGCATTCGCAGGAGATCAGATAACAAACCTCAGATTCAGGAACCTTCTTATAAGGAGTTTCATATCTTATTCTTCACATTTCAGACATCTTGCTAAGCTTTTAGTTGATAACATACCAAGCCAATTTGTGAATGTTTTCTTTAATTGAAGAAGATACTTCTGCTCTTGTTGTTTTGTCATCCCAACTTCCTCTCCTGCTTTTAAACATCTCAGATTAGAAAACTGAGTTTTTTATGGGTCTTTCACTGTTTTGATGACATTTTGGCTATGGAAAATGCAGGCTCCCTTTGCAAAGTGAAAAGACGGCGAAATTACCATAGTCAGAAGATTCTACCCTTGAGCTTTCCTCCCCAACAAATCACACCTAAACATCCCTTTTAAGCTATATTTTCTGGATAATTCCTAATTTCTCCATCCCATTTCATATAGACCTGTTCTCAGGAATTTTCCTGTTAATCCTTAGTGAACATTAGAGATAAACATATGAGCAAGCAAGGAGGGCCTAAAAAGAGACAGCTGACACAAGGTCATGTCTGAAGGAGTCACATCAATATTAAACCCTGGGGAATTTCTGCTTCAAACATTTTTATCAGTAAGGCAGGGCTTACTGAGTGATATGCAGGTGACTCAGACGGGGTCTGGCACAAAATTAGCTTCTCAATAAACAGTTGAGTGAAAGAACTATTCAACAAATGCAGAAAGTGGGTAAAATTGTTACATTTGAAAGGGAATCTCATTGTCTGGCTGTGAGGTGGTGTCTCCCCAGGTGCTTGGGAGGACCATTCCAAATGTACGTCTCTGTCCCCATTAAAAATGATTCTGTGCTGATGCGGAGATCCCACAGGTTGGGGCAACAACTCAGAACAGGATCTGGTTTGAAGTGAGAGAGATTGTTATCACCTGCCCCTAAGAAGGGCCCAGAATGCTATGACCAGAATCACCACCTGGGCCTCCTCGCCCCCCTCAAAATGCTGTCCAATTTGTCAGTTGTCTTGCCTGCTCAGTAAGTGTGTAAGTAACACTGGAGTTTGTGATTGACTTTCAGAAGGGAAGAAAACCATTTCTTTTGGCGGCGGAAAGGGGCCACGTTGAAATGATAGAAAGCCTTAGCTTCCTTAATCTGCATACTTCAGAAAAGGACAAGGTGAGATGGACTTTTATTCCTCTGCTGAGTACTAGAGAGAGGGGAGTGACAGCTGAGGTATAGATTTGACAATGGCATTTGGTGAGCAGCAGAGTTGTTCAGTGGTTATTACAGTTGGAGAGATCATGGGACAGCCAGATGAAATCAACCCACTTTTTCAGTAGATCGTCCGATTGCCAATTTTGCTCCATAGATGTCTGTGAAATCTGTGTAATATGTGGAGTTTTCTACTGTCAGCTCCAGTCGTTCTTTTCTTCCCCTGAGGCCTGCTGGAAACTCAGCCCCACCTGAGCAGGGAGGGAAACACTGGGTGGACCTCCATGTCTGTGTGCATATCTTTGATGCTTTCCTTAGGAGAAATTCTTAAGTGTGGAATTGGGTCAAAGAGTTGTGCACATTTTAAAATCTTTTGGTATATATTGCTCAAAATCCCAGAAATCTTACCTCCCAGAAATCTTTCACCAGTTTGCCTTCCCAAAGGTTATATAGAATTACTTTTATGGTCCCACTTTTTGCTAGCAAATTAGCAGCAAAGGTAGAACAAGGAACATGGATGAATTTCCCCCCTTTTGTTCAAACAGCTACGTATTTTCATTTAAAACTTTAGAAGTATGGACTTCACTTAAAACTGTGAAAAACATGGCCACTACTCTATCCGCAGCTTTAACCAATATGACCCCCACGCCTAGAAGCCCCATTGCAGCCCTGACTGTGGGAGGGACGTGTTCCTGGTGCAGGATGCTCTACTGTGGTGTGTCTCTGTTGCAGGAGGGAAACTCTGCCCTGCACCTCGCAGCAAAGCATGGTCACAGCTCTGCGGTCCAGGTGCTGCTCACCCAGTGGCAAGAAATAAATGAGACCAATGAGGTATATGGAGATGCTCATTATAGATGGGCATGGGGCTCAAAAGTGCAAGGAATGGCTTTCAAGAAAGAAATGGGAGGCAAACAAAGATGTTAGTGCCATAGGACATAAAATGTGATGCACAAAGGTTCCTACTTTTTCCCCTAAAGTAGCTCATGGCAGTTCATTTGTTAATCCATTCACTTATTCACTAAAAAAAAATATTTAATATGTGCTCTATGCTAGGTACAGTATGTTTTCTTATTCTAGACGCCTACAGGGCAAGAAGGGCATACAAAAAATAATATATTGGGCTAAATGCGGTAATAGATATGTATACAGTGTGCTGTAGGAACACAAAGGAAAATCTTTTAGAAATATCATAGACTTCACAGAGGAGGTGGTATATTATGTGGATTTGAGCATTTGAATGGACACTGGTACAAGGAGATTGGAGGAGGGCACAAGGGTAGAGTATTTCAGACAGAGGGAAGAGCCCGTGTAAAGGAACCGAGGCATGAAAGAGGATGGTGTGTCCTGGGAATGACAAGTTCAGGGTGGCAGAAATTGAGGACCGGTGGGCTGGGAAAGGTGGGTGCCATGTGGGCCAAGGCAGAGAGACGATGAAAGGCTGTGCTCACCAAGAGTAGGGTTGACTCTGACCTGTTACAGCAGAGAACTTGGAGGGTTTTAAGCAGCAAACAGTGATAGGATCCATCCTGGGTGTAGGTGGGTAACTGTCACCATGGTTTGAAGGGGGGGATTGGTGCCTGGAGAGGCTGGAGGTGGGGAGCCCCAGTCAGGTGACTGCAGAATGGCTGCAGCAAGAGCTACGGGAGGCCTCTCACCGAGGCTCTCACAGGCAGCAAACAGGATGAGGTGGCAGGAGGAGGCAGAGGCCACAGGATTTGTGACCAGGGTCTGGGAGAGGGAAGACTTTCTGACCCCAGCTCTTGGCTTGGACTCCTGTGGGGCACAGGAAAGGAGAGGGCGAGTGTGGTCAGTAGTAAGGGTTTGGGTGGGTTCACTTTGAGGCACCGGGGAGCAGGTGGGGGAGTATATTCAGGTGGAAGGCAGCAGGGAGATAGAAACCGGGCCTGGGGTTCAGTGGAGAGGCTGTGGCTGGGGAGGCAGACTTGTGAGTCATCTGCTCTGAGTGGTCACTTTCTATCCTCTGGGTCAGTGCCTTTGGAGCTGGCTCTTTGGAGACTCAGGTGAGTGGAATCCTCTTGAATTTCATAGCTTAATATTCTGATGAATTCTAACTTGGGCACCTCTCCTGAGAGTTTACTTTAAGAAGTAATATAATCATTTAATTTAAGGCACCATTGATTGTAAGGCACATCATTGTTTTATGTAACACTAAGAAAAAATAATGCTGCCAATTAAACTATGACACAAAAAACTTTCTTGTCACTTAGAATACTTTATATTATTGAGTTTTTAGACTCTTATCTTAGATTTTATTTATTTACTTATTTATTTTTTAATAAATTTATTTTATTGACTGTGTTGGGTCTTTTTTTGCTGTGTGTGGGCTTTCTTTAGTTGTGGTGAGTGGGGGCTGCTCTTCGTTGCGGTGTGTGGGCTCCTCATTGCCATGGCTTCTCTTGTTGTGGAGCACAGGCTCTAGGCACGTGGGCTTCAATAGTTGTGGCACATGGGCTCAATAGTTGTGGTGCACGGGCTTAGCTGCTCCGCGGCATGTGGAATCTTCCTAGAGCAGGGCTCGAACCCTTATCCCCTGCATTGGCAGGTGGATTCTTAACCACTGCGCCACCTAGGAAGCCCTATCTTAGATTTTTGAATCCTATACATATAAAGGACCAAATAAGCAAGGGAAGTTGGTTAAGTATTCCTATACTTCACACACTGAGTCGAATTCTTCTAAATCACTTTCTTACCCAGAGTGTTGATGTCCTTGCTTTTCCAAACAAAATATTGTCTTCTGTGCCTTCAAAGATGCTTGTGATGCAGTGTTGCTTTAGAAGGTACCCTGCTATAGATTCTGAGATTTTCTTCTAAGCTACTGACACGCATTCTGATTTAATGCAAATCACAAGCAATGACAGCTATTATTACATCTGCTGCCTGGTTCACTGAGATTGTGAAATGCATCCTGACCTCAGGTGTGTTAACCTGAGAAACAATATGTGACTTAGAATTGGTGGAGTATGGTCTTAAAAATAGCAACTGTGGGATGAATTGGGAGATTGGGATTGCCATATATTATATACATTACTAATAAGAAAAAAAATCAAATTGTACACTTTAAATATATATAGTTTATTGTATGTCAATTGTATTTCAATAAAAGTTCTAAAAAATTAAATTAAATTAAATTGAAAAAAAAGAATGTTCTAAAAAAAAAAAAAAAAACAACCGTGGGCAACAAAATGAAAACTGAAGCCTGTGAAAGTGGACATGTGTGATGCTTGGGAAAAGTCAATATTCCCCTTGGACCAGAGAAGCATAATCAGCCTGGTCCCATGCATCCCTGGACTTGGATTAAACGCGGGGCCCTGACTGCCTGGGTCTGATCTTGGCTCCATTACCCCAGCTAGATGATCTTGGACATGTTACTTGGCCCCTCTCAGCCTTAGCTTCCTCATCTGTCAAATAGCCTCATAAGGCCTTAGTGAGGTTTAAAAATGAAAGGCTGTGTTACACACTTAGTACAGGGAATGGTGCCTGGCACATGGTAACTGTGTAACAAGTGGTATCTGGTGTTGTCATTGGTGTTGTCTGGGTGCAGTAAGTGGGATCTTGGTTATTGTTGGTATCAGTGGTATATATCATTATCATCCTCCTTTCTTTCTCATTCAGTTCCTGGGAGAACGTAAGCCAGGCTTTCAGCTGAGGATCCTGGACAAAAATAGAGCCTTGGTTTGTTTATTTTTATGTGTGTGACCATCTGACCTAGTGATGAGGAGGATGAACTGGTTTAACTTAAGGAAGATCCTAGGAATTTGGTCTTCTTGAATAAGAGTTACGAATGACATGTGAGAAACTCAAAAAGAACATGTTTCACCTAGCATAAATCCTAGCAATGATTGGCCTTCACAAATCAATACAGAGGTCCAGTCCTATAGTCATAGGATTTAATTTAAAGTCTTAGTTGTGCTTGCCCTGTTCTGTTTTAATACTTTACCACTGAAATGTGTGCACTTGGATTTCATCCACCTTTTAGCTATTTTTGAGTTAGGGCACATTGAGGAAAAGTTATAAAGTCCAGCAAACTGTAATGGTAGATTGTGATAGGTTTTATTTGCACAAAGTAAAGTATCTCGTGATAATATTAGCCTTTTGGGTGAGGCCCATAATGTACATACAGGCTTGGGCTGCTTCTGTTTCCTGACATAGGCTGTTGCCAGACCAGTTGGAGTGACTCATGGGACTAGGCTCTGGAGCAGCGGTCTCCAAACATTCTTGGTAGCAAACTCATATCAATAAAGAAACTTTGAGCATGCACCCACTCACATGTCCATTTACAATTACATTAATGTGCTACAAAACACATGCCAGAAATATAAATTTTAAAGATGGAGATACAAATAAACATGAATAGCTGTTCTCATTTTTCTCTACACTGAAAGGATTATCTTGTAAATATCTGATACATTTTCCTTCCAGTTTTCTTTGTGTTCTTATGCATGTATGTTTTTAGTGGGTGCCCAAAATTCATTTAATTCTTCTTTAGCTCTTGGATACTTAGGTTTTGTTCAGTTTTTCTTTATTAAAGTAATGCTGTCATGAACCTCTTTGTATACAAATTTTAGTCTGTATTCCCTACTATTTTCTGTGGGTATATTCTTAGAGGAAGGATTGCTGGGTCAATGAGCTGAATGTTTATTAGGCTCTTGCTCTATTGAAAACGTGAATTCTTTCCTTCATGATTTTTGCAAATGTTTTTCCACTGGGGTTTGCCTTTTGGCGTCTCTCTTTTTGGAAAATGAGAAGGCAGATTATGAGGAGAAATTCCTCTGGAACAGATGTCTGTTCCAGGCACTCCGGTGAAGCTGCCGGGACACAGTTTTTCCGTCTCAGGGGGAGAAGAATTGGTTCCATGTGCTCTTGTCCCTGTTAACATGGTTGTTCATACCTAATTAGCTGTGAGTAAAATTTTCTGAACTTATCCTAATGCAGCTGTTAAGCAGAATAATATCCAAGGTGGGGAATGGTTAGAGCATGGGGGAGAAATTCTGCACTTCCTCCCAATATTTTTAGGAAAGAATCTGCATGAGGAGGGGGAAATATCCAAGTAGCTATTGTGTGAGACCAGTTCCTTCTTTTCTATGTTTTGGCCTAAACGAAACTCACTTTGTGCTACTAGTGTTTATCATAATGAGTTCAGGAAACATAATTACTGAGATAGGGTATTACCTTTTTAAAAAATGACATGCAATATTTTAAATCAGTTTTAAAGGTTAAAGCTGTACTTGGTACAAATGTGCTTCTATTTTTGTATGTTTCAAACTGCATTTTAATTCCTCATTTCCATGATTATCTTTCTTAACAGGCTGTTACCTTCTTGTAGATAGGGTCTAAATCCTAGTTGTCTTCCCAATCCCGATGCCTACTAGTGTCTGACAAACAGCAGGTGTCTAATACATGTTTGTTAGATTAATTAATAAAGATTGTGAGTTTGAATGATGGAGGGAAGGTGTGAAAGGAGGCAGCATAACAGAGTAGTTAAGAATGCAGGCTTTGGGGCTTCCCTGGTGGTGCAGAGATTAAGAATATGCCTGCCAATGCAGCGGACATAGGTTTGATCCCTGGGCCGGGAAGATTCCACATGCTGCAGAGCAGCTAAGCCTATGAGCCACAACTAATGAGCCCACATACTGCAACTACTGAAGCCTGTGCGCCTAGAGCCCATGCTCCACAACAAGAGAAGGTACCGCAATGAGAAGCCTGTGCACCACAAGAAAGAGTAGCTCTTGCTTGCCACAACTAGAGAAAGCCCGAGTGCAGCAACAAAGACCCAACACAGCCAATAAATAAAAATAAAAATAAAAATAAATTTATATTAAAAAGAAAAAAGAATGCAGGCTTTGGAGCCAAGCAGCTAGACTTGCATCCTAACTTTGCCACTTTTCAACTGAAACTTAGTTTCTTTATGTGTAAAGTGGGGATAATAACCCTGACCTCATAGAGTTGTGCAGTTTAACTGTGCCAAAGCATATAGTCTTGGCAGTACAAGTTGGCACATAGAAGCTCAGTAAATGCTATCTATTAAGAGTTATGCACAAAAGAGATAGAGAAAGCATGCTGTTTCTCAAATAATGTCATTCCATGCCAAGGAGCAATTAATTTTAACTTTCTTTTTCCTTTTGTTAGAATGGTGAAACACCATTCTTCTTAGCTGTTGAAGGAGGTCATGAAGAATGCAGCAAAGTGCTACTGGCAGCAGGAAGTGATATCAACATTCCAAATAAAGTATGTGCTCCATGTCTATTCACTCATACAGGGAGAGGGACTCAGAGTGTTCTTTGGGTAGTCTGGTAGTGCACTGATCCATTCACTGGGCTTTTGTACAATGAATACAGTTGTCGCTCATATCCGTGGGGGATTGGTTCTAGGACCTGCCTAGGGGTACCAAAATCTGTGGACGCACAGTTCCTTATGTAAAATGGTGTGGTTATCCATCCAACTGTGGGGGGCAGGTGTATTTGCAGAGCCGATTATATTAATAATTTGCTTACTTTGGGGTAAGAATTAATGACTTACCTCTAACATTCCCCTATTAACGTTGCCTCAAAAAGAATACCATTCTTCTTATTTATTTGGAGAATAATTGAAAATAGGGCAAAAGTAGCAGATAGTTGTTCCTTTCCAAACAGAGACGCTTTTATTCTACTTTGTTTTCTCCCTAGAAACTAGTAGTGCCTGGCTTGTACACAGTAGATGCTGAAAAAAAAATGTGTAAATTTGGCCCTGAATCAAGGCCAGCAGTTTGCTAAAGCTGTTGGTTTCAAGCAGGAGCCTAAAGAAGTCTCCTTCTGTGGTCTGTTGGCCACTTCAGAACTTTGGAAATGTAATGATCAATTCATTAGAAAGAGACATCTCAGTCATTGGTGATATATGTGGGCTAATACTTATTTGTAGTTGATTAATACTGGGATTCCAAAATTTAGAGATCCCTGATTTAACTTGTTCATTAGAATTATACTGTTAAATCCAGTTACTACAGAAAAATTGCTGAGGATCCAAATACAGTAAGATGATTCTGAACTGTGAGCTTTCTTTGCATATTATCCTTTTGTATGGTCAGGGCCCTAACTTGTATATTTTAGACTTCATTCAAATAGGAAACTTATATTTACTATTGGGCTGTAAAATTTTTTGAATTGTATATTGGGTTGTGAAAGTACATCTATATTATGGACATCGATTGAGAAAGTTACTTTTGTAGTAAATGCACTATTTAAATATGATGATCTTCATTATATGAAAGGCATAAATCTTGCTGGATTTCATCTGCCTGGCAAAAGATACAAATATTTGGAAAAAAAAATGTGTAAAAAGCCGAGTGGTTTTTCTGGAGCCTAAAGAAGACAGGATGATGCTTTCTTCTAAATACAAAATACTTTGGTGCTGAGATCTTTTGACGCTGATCTTCACTTATTTTTAAAATTTTCTATTGTTAATTTTTTTTTTGGCCGCACCGAGCGGCTTGTGGGATCTCAGTTCTCTGACCAGGGAACAAACCCAGGCCCACCAAGTCCTAACCACTGGACTGCCAGGGAAGTCCCTCACTGTATAAAATTATATATACATGGACAAGATTGCAAGAGAAAGTAGAAAATGTAGAGTAAGGTGATTCCTACTGATGTCGCAAGGTTATTTATGCAATAAATGAGCCCAAAGTTAAGAATTCACGGGGCCCAGGAAATATTCAGAATATGAAAAGCGATGCTGTTATTCTGTCATGCCCATGTGCCCCTTTGCCCCAGTCTGCAGCCACCCTGGAAAGAGTCCCTGGAAAGGCCTCCCTCATTAGCAAGATCCTGCTGGGCTCTCTCCGTTTGGTTTACTCCATTGCTCTGTGCCTCCCTCCCTTCTGTACTTAATCCTTTGGCCCTCGGAAGGGTTTTGCTTTGTAATGGCTTTCACACGCTCGTATTCTCCCCACCCTGCCAGGACTGCCGGCTCCACGATGTCCGTATCCTTATGGCCTCGGCCTCATCCAGACAGCCTGGAAATTGTCCTAAATCCATTTTTCACTTTTTACATTATCTCGAATTTTCCCCCCGAGTTCATTAGCACACTTCCTGGATCAACAGCCTCAGCCCCCACTGCTGTCCGCACCTGTCTCGGCCCAACCCAGCAAAGACCCCCTGGGGAAACCAGCAGCACAAGCTGGAAGCCAGCAGCATGGACACACGCCGGGCTTGTGTTAGACTCATTTTGCTTTCACATCTGTAGGTGATTACTGTGTTTGATCTTGGAAATGCTTCACCCGCTGACATTGGTTAGTCTTGGTCTCCAGGAGCTTGCCTTGCACCCCCACCCCAACTAAGAGGTGGGAGTAAAGGTTGAATCATTTCTTAGGAGGTAATTGGAGAGAGATTTAGCTGCCTGTGGAGGCTGCCTCCATTTGTGCTGGGTGGAGAGGCTGCCTAGGTCCTGTGAAGACTTTTGTAGACCCTAAGAATTCCATATTTCCAGAGGCCCTATCTTCACATCTTATCTTTAAATGACCCCACATTCCACATTAAATACAGTTTTCTTTTGCTGTAAATTATTTTTTAAAAGCTTTTTTATTTGTGCATTTACAATCATTTGGATATAATACACTACCTAATTTATGAGTGATTCTGATTTCTTAGAACTCTGCATATTTGAGAATTTGAGGGAGGTGAAAAAATTTAACCTACAAATTGTTTACAGTGTAATGCATACTTTATAAATATTACATTTAGCAATCAATGAAGTATGAATATGTCGATTAAATATTTATTCACTTCAATTTTGTGGTTTTCTTTTGGTATCTTGGAACCAATCTTTTTTTCTTTTTTAAGAGTACAGATATTTCTTTGACTCCTGAAAAGTCTGTAGGCCCTACACACTGTGCCTGTCATGCCTCATGGATAAAATGCCACAGACTCCTACAGCTCTTCCTACTGTAGGGTTCCTGGCTTTGGGCTCTTCACAAACCTGTTTCTGCATCAGATCTTTCCATTGGGGGGCACTTCCTTCCATTCTGATCTCAGTCTAGATGTCACCCTATCCAAGACGTTTTCTTGATCACTCACTGGAAAATAACCCTCCAGTCATGCTATTTTACTGCTCTTCGTAGCGGTCTCATCATCACCAGCTGATGTTATTCTTCTCATAACGTCTAGAATCTAATAGATGGGTTTATTCTGAATCTATTGATTTATGGATCTACCGATCTACTGATCTACAGATCAGTTGATTGTCCATCTCTACTGGAATGTAACATCAGAGATATTGTCAGTCTAGTCATCCCCCCCCCCCGCCACTATTTAACTATTTAGCACATAGTGCTCATAAGAATAAGATGATAGCGAAGATTACTGTACACATTTACTAGCTCATTTGCTTTCCAAGTATTGCTGTGTTTTAAGAAAAAGAGGTAAGATGATGTGGTGGCCAGAATAACAGCCCCCAAAGATGTCCACCTTATGATCCTTGGAACCTGTGAGTATGAGGTTACATGGCAAAAGGGAATTAAGGTTGCAGATGGAATTAAGGCTGCTCATCATCTAACCTTACAATGAGATTATCCAGGGGAGCCTAATAGAATCACGAGGGCCCTTTGAAGCAGAAAGAGGAGGCTGGCAGGGAGGTCAGAGGGATCCAATGTGAGAAGGACTCATCAGACCATTGCTGACTTTGAAGATGAAGAGGGCTGTGACCCAAGGGATGCGGGTGGTTTCTACAAATGGAAAAAGGCAAAGAAATGGATGCTCCTGAAAGCCTCCAGAGAGGCCTTTATTTTCACCCCGTGAGACTCATTTCAGACTTCTGACCTCCAGAACTGTAAGATGATACGTTTGCATTGTTTAAGGCCCTAAGTTTGTGGTGATTTGTTAATAGCAGCAATACAAAACTAATCATATACGTGGTGGTGTCATTTTTACAGAGGAAGATGTAGACGCCCATCCTTGAGAGGCCATTTATTCAAGGTCATATAGGCATTTAGTGTCAGCTCGAGCTAGACTCCGGTTGGTCAGAGTGTGTATCATTTCTGTGAGTATTTGTATGACTTATCTATTACTTCCTAAGAAAGCAACCCAAAGCACAGTGGCTCAAAACATGCACTATTATCTTTCATGGCTCTGAGGGTTGACTGAGCTCAGCTGGGACCGTCTCACGTTGGGTTGGGGATGTGGTTGCAGTCAGATATTGGCCAGGACTTCAGTCGTTTGTGGACTTACCTGAGCTGGATGTCCACGGTGGCTCACTCTCATGCCTGGCGGTTGAGGTCGGCTGTCAGCTGGGGTTCTTGATCAGAGCACCAGCGTGTGGCATCTGTGTGTGCCTTGGTCTTCTCACGGCATGGCAGCTGGCTTCCATCATGTAGGGAGCAGACGCTGCCAGGCCAGTTAGGGGGTCACCCCTGGAACTAGTACACTGTCACGCCTGCCATGTCATATTGGCCAAAGCAGTGACAGGGTCTACCTAGATTCAAGGGGGTGAAGAAAGAAACCCCACTGCTTGGTGGGTAGTGGCAGGGTCACACTGCAGAAGAGCAGATTGGGTGGGACAAACTTATACAGCCAGTTTAGGAAAACATACTAACCTAAAGCATCCTTATTCTGAGGACCTGAAAATACGGTGTAGCAGTCTTGCAATTATAGGACACCTCCCCAAACCAAAATCTGATGATGCTTAAGTCCCTTATATAAAATGCACAGTATTGGCCTATAACCTATGCACAGCCTCCCATGTACTTTAAATCATCTCTAGATTACTTATAATACCTAATACAATGTAAATTCTATGCAAATAGTTATAACTATAATGTAAATGTTATGTAAATAGTTGCCAGCACATGAGTGAATTCAAGTTTTGCTTTTTGGAACTTTGTGAAATCTTCTTTTTTAAAATATTTCTGATGCATGGTTGGTTGAATTCGCACATGCAGAACCTGTGGCTATGGGGGACCAACTGTAATCAGTCCGCAACTATTCATTGACCTTGTCTTACTGCAGGGCCTTTTGGAGGAGGGCAGGAAAATCAAGAGCAGGCCCTGACCTAAGTAGTTTGCCCTCTTGTGGGCACTAAGTGAAGACACTTGAGCCCGGGGATCAGAGGGAGGCATCTGGGAGCCGGGTAAAGGAGGGATGCTGGAGAAGTTGCGTGGAAGGGCTGTAAGGGAAGCTGCACATAGGCAGCAATCATGCTGAGTTTTGGGGTGGCTCCTGCAAAGGGGAGAGCTGCTAGTAAACAGTGAGGGCAGGAGAGGGTTTAAGCATTTCTGGGGCC
Source organism: Hippopotamus amphibius kiboko (assembly GCF_030028045.1). Classification (NCBI taxonomy): domain Eukaryota; kingdom Metazoa; phylum Chordata; class Mammalia; order Artiodactyla; family Hippopotamidae; genus Hippopotamus; species Hippopotamus amphibius. The sequence continues at coordinate 217,205,926 of NC_080186.1, read as the reverse complement.
AGTACCAAGTTCAGCTATTTTGGCTCAAGGAGGGTGTTTGCAAGGTGTAGAGAGAGAAGACTTGGCTCCAGTCCACTTCGTACTTGCTGGAGAAGGCAACTGGCTTTAGCTCATATTTGCCTGAGGCGTGTGTTGTCTCGGACTCTGACTCTTTTAAATGGGAGACACCCAGAAGCAACAAAGAGCCCCCCGCCCCCAAATAATCAGAAACACGTTGGATTTATCTTTTTTAAACAGTCGTCCTGTTTCATTGTATTAATTAATTACCATGGGAGGAACACCAGAAAGCATGCTGGATTCTAATGGGAATCCCTCCCTGCCTTCTCTTTCCACCTGTCTCTTGCAGCTCAATATCAGTGCTTTGCAGACAGCAACCCGGAATGGCCACGCATCCCTTGTCAGCTTGCTTCTCAGTGAGAACGTTGATCTGCACCAAAAGTTGGAAGTGAGTCTATTATGATAACATGGGCTTTGATCCCGGCTCTGTGAGGCTGGCTGTGCTGGGAGATGCTCCTTGCAGATACGTGGAGAGTGGGAGGCAGAGGCAGGTGATCACAAAGGAGGAATTCTTTCTGGGAGGGCTGACCGACTTCTTTTGGAGACTGAGTCTTAATCTTGAGAAATATAATCCAAGGGATGAATTTTAGAAAGTCATTGAAGTTCCTGAACAAAATGAAATCTTTGTGTTTTAAATATTTGTATTTGCTGCAGTTAAACTTTCTCATGTATCTAAAGATGTCATTCTTGTATTAAATTCATCAGTCTGGGAAAATGATGAAGCTGCTGGTAATAGGAAGGAGAAGGATTGTTTTTCCCCCTTCACTGACCGATCTTGTTTTTCTTTTGAAAGTTAGTTGTTTGTACTGATTTACGTTTTCTGAAGTTCAGATTGGCTTTGGCAGAATTAACAAAGGCCCTCTGTGCTGCAATTAGGTGGGGAAACATTCCTCTATTTTTCACTCTACTTTCATTTCTCCTGTGAGAATATTCTTTCCTCTGATCTTGCTTAACCATTACTATTTATTGTATTAACTGGAGAGAAGGGATGTGATTTAACCCATGACTGGTAGTTTTGGAGAATGGCAGTAGGGAAATTGGTTCTGAACTTGCCTGGTCCATCCAAGGATGCTTCCTGTTTCTCAGGAGGGATTGGGCCCCAGCAAGGCCAGTGGTCCCAGCAGGAAGGGCACTGCCTACATCCCTTGGATGAAGGATACGTTCTCTTTTTTTACGCTTAGTGCCTCTAGAGAGAAGTTTCTCCCTAAGCAGAAGAGGCCTGCACAGAAAGCCTTCCCCTCCTGCTGCCACTCCGACCCACCTGTCTCCCACTTCCCTTGCTCACCCTCAGACAGTCTGACATACGCAGCCACGGCCCCTCCTCTCTTCTGTGTGCTGGTGAATCCCTTGCTAACTCACTACATCTCTCTTCCATCCACCTACATCTGTTTCCTGGGAAGGAGGCTGGTGCTGATGTCGGAGTCAGGAAGATCTGGGTTCACCTCTTGTCTCTGCCACTTCTTAGCTCTGATGCTTCATGGAAGTGATTCAACCTCGGTGGCTCATATATAAAGTAGGGAAGAGAAGACCTAACTGCTAGCGTAGTTGTGAATGGAAAGCTGTTAGCCTAGTGTTTAAAACAGAGTGTGAACTGTTGGGGAAGTGAGTGTGTAGTAAGCACCATTAGGAGAATGTGTTGTATGTGCATAAATGATGCTGATTAATATCTATCCGCTTGAGCAGCGCTGCACGTGTCCTCACCACCTACCCTGCAGCACCTGCGTTCCCGCTCTCCACTCACTTTGCCTCTCAGCCCAACTACTGTTGTCCACACAGTCTCACTGCATCCTCGGTCCCCGCTCTTTCACACCTGTACCCCTGCCCCTCTCCTCCGCACTGGATGCCCCTCACCTCACTCTCTCTCTCACATCTTACCTGTGTTCTCCTCGCCTTTTTTCCTCCTTGCAGCTGCCTTTTCTACCCTCGGGGATGGGTTTTCTCTCCAGCCTCCTGGGCCGGTGGCAGCTGGGTGGGAGTGAGGGCAGCAGGAGGCTGTGTGTGAGGCTGTGGAGACGGGCACTGAGCCTGGCAGGCGGATTAGCCACAAAGGAGGAGGAAAGGGGAGCAGGCTGCAAGGGCTTGGGGAGTCCTCGGTGTCTGGACATTACACAGGTGGGAGGGCTGAGCACGGACGGTGCCCCCGGCTGAGCGGGGCATTAGTCCCACAGCACGCTCTAGGGAGAAAGAGAGCCCTGGACCAGAGCAACTTGGAAAATGCCGCAGGTGAATGCTATGCCTTCCTTGTGGCTATTCCCGCGGCACTTTAGCTCTTTGAAGGCTCTGGGAAGTCCCGCTGTTAAGCTATTCAGTATTTTCTTAGCCTTCATATTTGACCTCAAATGTCAATTCTTCAGGAAAGCCTTTTCTGACCTCCAGAAACGTTGGCCCTCGGCCCCCCCCCCCACATATGCTCTCTTACCAACTCTGCACTTTTCCTCCAAGGCGCTTATCACAATTTGTAACTGTATATTTTGTGACTTAAAAAAAATCAATATCTGCTTTCCCGATTAGATGAAAGATTCCTGAGGATGGGCCATGTTCACCACTGAACCCCTAGCACCCTGAAAAGAGCCTGGCCCATAGGAGGTGCTCAGTGTCAAGTTCTAGAATGAATGAAATGGGAAAGTGGGTTGCTGGTGAGCGGGTTTGCTGGACTGCTTTGGTGTGCCAGTGATTGCTGAAGACTTACTAAGGGCCTGTGACCGTGTTGGGCAGTGTCAGTGTTCAGGTTATCAGGAAATGTCTGATGAAATGAGTCACTTTTTGCCCTGAATGATGAAGCCAGAATCTTTTGAATTTGAAGTTGTCTTTTCTTTCTGCAGCCTAAAGACTCCCCTCTTCATTTAGCTGTTATCAACAACCATATCACAGTGGTAAACAGCTTATTAAGTGCACAGCATGATGCTGACATCTTAAATCAGGTAAGCCAGGCAAATCAGAACCTGGAGAGTCTGTTTTCTTGTTTCAACTCAGTGTGTGTTTAGGGGTAGTTTTGATCAAGTTCAAGATACTCTAAAGATTCCTGGGAGGAATACGCGCATTCATTTTTTATCCTTTTTCTTCTGTAACCCGCACGCCCACTAGCAAACACATATTTTGTCTTTGTCAAACTCACAACTGGGATTCAGCCAGTGCGTTATTAAACTGTTCACATTTAACAGGCCCAGTACTTCTGATGGATAAACAGTAGCCCGGAGGTAAATTGCCAGAGGCTCTTTAAATCAAAAGCTACTCCCCCAGTGTGTGAAATGTTGTAATTGGCAGGGAGCCCTTTTCCACAAGAAGGAAGCTTTGTTTCTGTATTATAGACAGTAAATGTATCTTCCTTTTGCCCAAAGGCAAAAGAGACCTCTTGGAGTTTTTTAAAAAATCACCATGAGTTCAGACCACTGGAGCAGAATCAAATGTTGCACAAAAGGCATCCATCACTGGCGGAAATGGAAATGCTGAGGTGGAAGAATTAAGAGGATGGGGTGGGTGCTGTCTGAACCAGGGCCTGCTCTGGGAAGGGCTGCCCTCTTCCAGAGGTCAGGAGTGGGAAGGAAAACTCGGGAGAGGGGCCTCTCCAGAGTCCTGAGGACAGATGAGCCCCTTCCCAGGTGAAGGAGCAGCCACGTGCAGTAGGCATGCCTGTCCTAACCCACTGTGTAGCCCTTGGTTTCCTCATCTGTGAAACCAGAGCACTGACTCAGATCTTTGCAGTCTGCTCCAACTCCAGTCTGTGAGGTCATTGGTGCCCTGAGCTGAATGGGGACTTAACTCCCCATCCGTTCCTTCCTTCCCCAGGGACTGTCCTCCTCCCTGGTCTTTTACTATCCCAAAAGTTTGGGGGAGGAAAATCTCTCTTATTATTAAACATATGTATGTATTCAACTATGTCAGCGCCCCCGATCTTTTCTCATGGGCAGTCTTTGCTGTACACGTGGACAGAACTCACGAGTGATTCTGGTTTCACTAGAATTGGCTAGATCCACTACAGTGAAGGAGGCTTGCTAGGCTACCACCCAGTTATAGACCTAGACTTTATCATGTATGGCTTTTGTTAGACCAGGAATACACACAATGTATAAAAGTAAGAAAACATAAATAAGCTAAAAACTTTATAATCTGTAATCCCTCTGAAGAAAGAGAACTCTGTTAACATTTTAGTCCATTTCCTGCCTTCTAGGCTTCTAGCAGTTTTGCCGTAGTGAGATTCTATGGGTATTTGATGTATGACACTGTGTCTCTGTTCCACGTTGGTACAGACTTTTGATAGGCCTGTCAGTATAAGTTTGATGTCATGGATAATGAGCCCCCAGAGGGGCACATTGCCACCTAAAAATGGGTCTTTAGTAAATGCTTTTCGATATCAATGACGTTAACATCCCAAGCGGGTTGACCTTATGCTCCGGTAGGAAGAGTCTTGGGCTAGATGCTACTGCCCGGCTGTGTTACCCTGGGGAAGTTGCTGCGTCTCTCTGGTCTAGGAGTTGGGCTATTAGGCTAGATCATAACCAATGTTCCTTTCTATGCTAATATTTTAGAAATGTCTTCACATCAGCATTCCTTTCAGTGGGAGGCTAAGATGGGTGATTTTCTTGTGATTTCATATATTTCTCTGAAACACTTATCCTCTTCATAGGAAAGTGGTTATTCCAGAAAGAAATTAGAAGTCTTGCACTCCTTTATACACTGTAGTGTAGGAAACTTACAAAATAGAGAAGAGCACCAAGGAGGCAATAAAAATAAGCTCTAATCTCTCCATCTAAACATTATCATTCTTAACATCACCAATGCATTTCCTTCTCTTTCTATTTTTTTTTTTTGAAGGAGAAATAATTTTTTATTGATTGCTGGCATTTGTGAAAAAAGGTTTAATTAGACAGGATACAAAGGAGGCTCACTGGCACTTTCATCCACCAGCGCTGACGTGGGTCTTTGCTGCATCTCGTTTGCTTGGGGATTTATGAGTCTCTACCACCTTCTGCTGAGTGTGCCAGCAGCACAGCTTTTACGCTCATTAAGTGTGGCCGTTTTGTTTTGTTTTTAAACTTACACATCATGGCACGTGCTCAAAAGTTTTCCCAGGCACAATTTCTCTGAAGCAGGATTTAAGGTTCTTGCCCCTTCTGTCCTGGGGCACGTTGTCTTAGCCCTTCTGTGGTCTTCCCTGTCCTCTGTGGCTACTTGGGTGCACGTGGGCCATTAGCTGCCTCTCAAGTCCCTTCCCCTCCCAGCTGTCCCCTGGCTCTGCATGCTGGTGGCATCTAATGTGGAACTCCTGTTGGATATGGAATTTGGGGTGTCCACCGCATTGGCAGACTTCTAATTAGAACGTGATGGTGAGTCACCATTGGCTGACCAAATGTCCTTCTGCTGGAATTAGAAGTTAGGGGAAGAGAGGTTTAGGCAGATTTTTATCCCTAGGACCTTTGAACTGAGTAGAGTAGAGGGGTAGGTTGAGGGTGTGGGAGTCCACGAAACTGTGAAATATGATCACAGTTTGTCTATGTGTATTGTTCTGGGCTGGAGGGTCCCCTACAGTCATCAGATTCTCAAAGAGATTTCTGACCCCTAAACTTTTAGAAACCACCAGTTGATAAGAAAGTTCAGGTTGTGTCTTACTCATCCCCACAGCAGTCTCTTGGACCGTTAAAAGTTGGAGAATAGCTCCATCTGGCTTAGTTCAATGAATGAAGCTTTGAGTGGGGATTTTTGATGAGAGTTGGGTCACTATTGTTTGATGAAGGGCAGCTCTCCATCTAACGGGGTCCTCAGCTCAGGGTGGTGGTGTCTCTGCTGTTTCTGTTGACTCCATCCATCCATCCATTGTGCATCCTTCCGTCCAAGTGCCTGAGATACATGAGTGTTTGACGAGAAAAAGCTTCTTTTTCTATTTTTATATATAAATTGAGCTTGGCTAGATAATGTTATTTCTAAGGTTTTTAATGTTATAACATAAGCATTTTTCATTTTTAAAAATCTCTGAAATTATTTGTTTTGTGGCAAAATAAACATAAAATGGACCATTGTAACCACTTGTAAGAACACAGTTCAGTGGCACTAAGTACATTGACAATGTGCGTAACTCTTTTCATTTTTTTTTTTTTTTTTTTTTTGGCACACGGGCTTAGTTGCTCCGCGGCATGTGGGATCTTCCTGGAGCTGGGATCGAACCTGTGACCTCTGCATTGGCAGGCGGATTCTTAACCACTGCGCCACCTAGGAAGCCCAATGTGCGTAACTCTGACACCATCCATCTCCAGAACTTTATCTTCCGAAACTGAAATTCCATGCTCATTCCCTTCCCCTTTCCTCCTGGAAACCACCATTTCACTTTGTCTCTACCTTGACTACTCTAGGTATCCCGTACTGAAATCATTTTAAAAAGTCATTTGTGATAGTTGCCTACTATTCCAATATGTGGATATACCATAATTTATCTCATGAGTCTCCTGATTGAACATGTAACTTCCTTTCAGTTTTTCACTGTTGTAAATAATACTGCAATGAATGTCTCCTGTACCTATTTAAAACTATGTGACCTTATCTATTTTCCCTTATGCCTATGTAGGACACCTTTGCTTTCCCTTTGTCTTTTCACTGTGCAAGTTTTTTCTCTTCTTAACATGCTTCGTTATATTTTTGAAATTTCTCTTGGCAGAGGCAGCAGACTCCTTTGCATGTAGCTGCTGATCTTGGAAATGTGGAACTGGTGGAAACCCTGCTGAAGGCGGGCTGTGACCTGAAGGTTGTTGATAAAGTGAGTTTATGGACTTCACTCTGCTTAGCTGAGCTGGTTGCTGTGGCCTCCCTGGTGGCTGTAAGCCTTGAGAGGCAGTATTAGCATATCCTTTGTGAAATGGACACGAACTGGAGGAATCTTATATCTTGATAGTCATTCAGTAACATCTCAATTTTAACTGAGATAAGTTGGTAACAATTTTTACTCTCAACATTAAAATATATATATATATTTTTAAATTAATTATTTATTATTTATGTATTTATTTTTATTGGCTGTGTGGGTCTTCGATGCTGCACGTGGGCTTTCTCTAGTTGTGGCGAGCGGGGGCCACTCTTTGTTGTGCGCGGGCACCTCACTGCTGTGGCCTCTCCTGCTGCAGAGCACGGGCTCTAGGCGTGTGAGCTTCAGTAGTTGTGGCACATGGGCTCAATAGTTGTGGCTCACAGGCTCTAAAACGCAGGCTCAGTAGTTGTGGCACACAGGCCCAGTTGCTCTGCAGCATGTGGGCTCTTCCTGGAGCAGGGATCAAACCCATGTGCCCTGCGTTGGCAGGCGGATTCTTCACCACTGTGCCACCTAGGAAGCCCCAAAATATATATTTTTAAAACTCAAATTATTAATTTTTTGAAAAGATGAGAGATTCACATGGTCCAAGAATTTAAAAATCAGTAAAGGTTTTACAGTAAAAATTTTCCATCCACCCCTGTCTCTATTCGTCTGGCTCTCATACTATCCTTGCCATACATACCCATTATTATAAGTTTCTTCTGTTCTTTTCAGAGTTTCTTTATGCATATAATAGCAAACATAAATATATTATACTCTTATTCCATCCCTCCATCCTTTTTACACTATGGTGGATTCCTATACATATTGTCCCACGTTTAGCTTTTTTCCCCTTACCAGTAGAAAGCAAAGATCATTCCATATAAGTACATGGAAAGTTTCTTCTCTTTTATACAGCTACATGGTAGACTGTGGTGTGGACATATCATAATTTGTTTAGTTCTCAACTGATGGGCATTTAAGTTGTCCTTAAGCTTTTGTTGTTATAAACAGAACTGCAATGAATAAATTTATGTGTCTAAACTTGTTTTTTTTCATTTATTTTAAAAATTTTAATTGTAAAATACACACAATATAAAATGTACCTCAACCATTTTTATTTTATTTTTTCTTTTATTCATCTACTTTTTTTTTTTTGGCCATGCCCCATGGCTTGTGGGATCTTAGTTCCCCAACCATTGAACCTGCACCCTTGGCAGTGAAAGCTCAGAGTCTTAACCACTGGACCGTGAGGGAGTTCCCTTAACCATTTTTTAAAAAAAAATTGTATTATTTATTTATTTGTTGCATTGGGTCTTCATCGCTGTGAGCAGGCTTTTTCTAGTTGAGGTGAGTGGGGGCTACTCTTTGTTGTGGTGTGTGGACTTCTCATTGCGGTGGCTTCTCTTGTTGCGGAGCAGGGCTCTAGGTGCGTGGGCTTCAGTATTTGTGGCATGTGGGCTCAATAGTTGTGGCTCACAGGCTCTAGAGAGTAGGTTCAGTAGCTGTGGCGCACGGGCTTAGTTGCTCCAAGGCAGATGGGATCTTCCTGCACCAGGGCTCGAACCCGTGTCCCCTGCATTGGCAGGTGGATTCTTACCCACTGCGCCACCAGGGAAGTCCCAGAAGTTGCAGTTTTCTCTTCCTGGTCTTCGCCCACACTGGCCGCCAGCTCAGCATGTCCCTCATTCCCAGTGCAAGCCTGCGTCCTCCCTAGTCTGTTTCAGAATCACACTTGTCATGTTGGGGACCTGAAGTTGTGATACATTATTTTACCCATCTCTGTGTGTCCGTTTTCTTTTTCTGATTATAAAAGGAATACAATTTGGAAAACATAGAAAAGCATAGGGGAGGAAAACACAGCCGTTCGTATTTCCATCACTTAGGTGGGATTCCACCCGTGGTGGCTCATTAGTTAACATTTAGCATTAGTGTTAACGTTTAGCGTTAGTAGCTTCCCATGCTTTCTTTTTATACTTTATTCTACTTTTTCACTAACACTTAACACCTCCAGGGCCGTCTGGTGAGTAGAGAATCTATAGCATTGGGCAGGGAACTTATGTTGGGCACCCATTGCAAGCGGACTGGATATTCCAGTGAACACATTTGTGCTACAGCTTGATTCTGCTTTCAAAACAAAAGCCACAGTTTCCTGGGCCTCACAGTTCTATTTCCCAGATCTCCTTTCTCCTCCTCCATCTTTCCTTGCCGGGTCTGGTGCCTAATTGGCACCCAGAACATATGTAATTAATGAATTAAAAACTATCCTTTCTGCCTGTTCCCACAGTTTTTACCACATCTAAATGACTGTTTCAGAGACTGAATTATGGTCTAGTTTGGATGGGAAAAAAGGAGCCAAGCTTTGTTATAAACTTGACCTTCCCTGTCCTCTCAGCCTGCTGCGTTACAAAGCTCTCCGGGGGCCCCTCACCCTCAACAGCACAGTACAGCTGGATTTCTGTTTTCCATGAGCTTGAAAACTCTGGCTCTCAGAATTCTGCCTTCCCAAAGTAGGCTAATTATGGTGATTCAGATGGTTTTACAAGCCAGAATTTAGATGGCATACAATTAGAGGCTTGCTAAATGCCTGCAAAATGCAGTTCTTCCTAATTTCATTACTGTCTCTTTTGATTAGAAGCTGATTACTTTCAGCTCTAATTTTCAGGCTCACCTGGGTCTCAGTGCTTGGACTAGCAGACAAATCATTTGAATCGGCGGGAGTTGCATTTCACAAATACTCAGCCATGTGAGAGAATTATGGGGATAAATTTCTGGATCTCTAAGCATAGAAACATGGGTTTCTGAGGTTGGAACTTCTTCTGAGGTTATTTCTGACCGTTCATTTAAATTGTCTTCAGGATCCTTAAGCGGATTTTTCATGAGTCATTTGTAAAACAAATGAGAACCACCGTCTTTTGCTTGGGGCACAAAGTGTAGATGTATAGCTTGTGCACTGCATAAAATCTAGGGGATACTGCTTGCAAAGCTGTGTGCTATAGCTTTCAACAATATCCATCTTGACAAAGGTATGCCATTTATAATTTGTATAAGGTACCATATGGGCTCCAGGCCATTCATGCCCCAAATTATGTCTAGAACAGTCATTGTTGCTCATCCATTTGGTTAAGATTCCAACCCTTCATCTTTGGTTAGAGGTAGTATGATGTTTTAGAAAAAAGTCCTGGATAGGAGTCCAGCAAGCTGAATTCTGTACTATGTAGTGTTACCATTATTGATTTTATTCTGAATAAGATCCATCCCTTTTCTGTTCTATTACTCTGCCCTCCTCAACACATTGCTTTTATTTCCTGATCTAAAGTGGCTGTTCAGGCTCCTGCCATCATGCCAGCACTCTACTCATGGAGGAGGAGGGAAGGAAGGGGAATGACATCCCTCCTCTCTTTAAAGAAACTTCCCAGAAGTTGCATGTGCTGCTTCCATTTACATACCATTGGCCAGAACTTAGTTCACGTACCCAAGGGTAAGGGAGGCTAGGAAATGTTGGGGGTGGCCAAGTGCCCAGCTAAAATCAGGAGGTCTCTTTTAGAAGAAAAAGGCAATTTGGTGGTGGGGGGGAGGGGGAAGGGGACACTGACTAAAGCCTCTGCCACAGGCGGAGTAAGCCTTTGGAGGAGGAAAATATATGATCACGTTATTTGCTGAGGACTTCACAGTGCAGTGAGCCAGGGAGACCCTTGCGGGTCTTGGAGAAATGCTTGCGTTCTCATGGATAGAGCATGTGTAAAACACTGCATGTTGACGTTGGGTCCCTAAGCCCAAATCCTTCCCCCTGCCCCGCTGACACAGCACCTGATGCCATCACTATCTAGCATCTCTTAGACAATTGCCACACACAGCCCTACACTGTGCCACACACAGTCCTAAGGGCCTATATGAGTTGTCACACTTGCCCCTTACCACTACACAGAGGGGTAGTTATTGAGACCTAGGGAAACTGAGGACTGGCCCAAATTTGCCCTGCAAGGAAGCAGTAGGATCAGGATTTGAATCCAGGCCCCCTTGTTCCAAAGCTAGAGCTCCTAACCAGTAGCCCGCATTGCCTGACTCTGATTTTTGACTTTCAGCAAGGGAAGACTGCCCTGGCCGTGGCCGCCAGGAGCAACCACAGCCTCGTCGGGGACATGCTCATTAAAGCTGAAAGGTACTATGCCTGGAGAGAGGTAAGGAAGGCCAAATTCAGCTCAGCGAGGGCCTCTTCTGCAACCCCTTATTCTTACAGGGCAGGGTGGGGTCTGTGTAATTCTTTTTTCTGCTCTAGTGGGCAGGGCCCTGGTTAGTGTGGTTATAACTGTCCCTTCTGCCCAGTGCTGTCCCATTCATGGCATGAACAGCTGCCCCTCATCCTCTCCATCCTTTGTCAGCACCGGTGGTTGGAACTGAAGTGTGTAGAGTTCAGTTGGGCCAAGCAGGCCAGTCCACGTTGGCTCTAAGGAGCCTGGCGTGCGTGCCCTGGGTGGTTGGCTGCTGTCTGTGCCTCCTGTCACAGAGTCTTTGGCTATGGTCCCTTCTGGAAGCTCCCAGACTCGCATAATACTGAGTGGTAAGGATGTTCATATTTAGAGTTTTGCAGTTGTCGACATACCGCTGTGCTGGCTGTTCAGCACTTAAGTATTCTGCCACGGTCATGAAAACCTTATTTATCTTGAGAAGACAAAAACTTGTCTCCGAGACATTCCTTCTGTCTTCTTTCATCAGTACTCCCTCTGATAGCTGCCACTCATGCAGCGTCTCAGTAGAACGCCCTCCCCTCCAAGATTCAAGTCTGTGCCCTCGGGCAGAAATTTCATTACCAGACACCGCCCTCCGCCATCCTAGACTGAATGTCCACTCTGGTCTAATAGGCTGGAGCCAGAATTTAGGTCCTAGTCCCTCACGCGTCTATCCCTGAGGAGCCTCGAGCGTGGAATGATGTCTAATTCGCCAATCCTGAGAAATGTCCCTTAAATCCTGAAGGCAAAATGCATTGATTTGCCTCCTTGCTCGCAGTACTGTTTAATTGGCTCAGTCTTCCAGGTATATGGGGATCACTTTAAAGGCCACACTGTCCTCCCCAGACTTTCCTTATCTGCCGGTAAGATAAAACAAAACAAGAAAACATTTGACAATTAGAATTCTGTTTAATCACTCTCCTTCCTCCTCTGATTTCTATTCCCCCTTCTTCTTCCTGTTCCTCTTTGTCCTAGCCTAATTCTCATTTTCTTAGATCATCACTGTATTTTATTGAGGATGACTTTCCCAAGTTCCATCTTTTTTCTTGCTCTTTAAATTGTTGTTTTCCCATTTTGTCTAAAAATAGGAATATTCATTGGTTCTATTTTTAATTCCTGTTAGCATTTTTAGATTCTTTTTCCTAGATGAGAATAAATTATTTTTCCACCAGATGCATAAGCCTGCTTTCCTAACGAATCTTAGGATGTGAGAGTTGGGTGAACTTTGAAAATCATAAATAATGCATACATATAGCTGAAGTAGACCCCCAGAAATGCTAAGAGTTGTTAACCCTGGTGACAACTGGGACCCTGAAGTCTGGAGTGGGAGGAAGACTTTTTTTTTTTAATTTATAGCCTTAAATTTTTTTTAATCAAATGTATTTATTGTTATTTATTATTTAAAATTCTCTGTTATTAAATGTTTATATCCTGGCCTAATGTAAAATGGTTCCTAATGAAAAGATTCAAAAGAAGATTGGAATTTCCTCTCATATCCAGTTACACATCTACATAACCACCTAACCATCCATCATTACATTCCATGGTTCAGAGGCAAATGGGAGCTTTCTGGCTTATGCTACTTTAATTTCCACCAGTTCTGGTTTATGTTATTCCTGCAAATAGTTCAGTGCTTTGCAGACAGGCTATTAATGCTTCCACTGACTGTTGAAAAAGACCTGAGCTTTCCAAATCCGTAGCCCTTTCTATGGAAGCCTGAAGGACCGTCCAGCCCAATCCTGGAATGCACAAAGCAGGTGTATTTCTCAAAGAAATAAAAATGCTATAATGCAGAGTTGAAAGCAGAGGCATATTGTATTCCTCCCTTTAATTGGTGGTGTTTGGGGTTTTGATGCTCTTGGATTTAACATTTTCAGGAGATGGAATGAGGAGAAAAGGAAAAAAGGCAGTGCTCACAGCTCCTAAGTTTGTTGAATCCCCCACTCTCAGCATTACCTCTGTTAGGATTTCCTGGGAGCCAGGCACTGTAGGAGTAGAGCAAGGCTGGGGTAAAGAAGACCCTGCATTCTACGACCCTGAAACAGTTGTGAGACCGTCACTCCTCCCATTCCTCTCCCAGCTTCTGTTCACGAAGTCCAGATGCTGGAGAAAGGTCTTGCACTTCTCCCTGGCCACGTCTCCCAGGAGTCTGTAGACCTTCCAGCGGTGGTCTGTGATGCTGTGAGGGTGCAGGCTGATCCACGCTGGGGGCTGAGCCACAGGCCCCACCACGTGCTTCTCACAGGTTTCGAAAACCAGGTCCCCCTACCCCTCTGGTTCACTTCCTGCCCCAGCGTTGACTCCTGAATTGCTGTTCAGAGTATCTTTCATGAAGATTCACTTTTATTTAAATGAAAGACAAAAACAGAAGTCACTATATATAAAAGAGGGAAGGAGAATAGATAGAAGTCCCAAACCTCTTGGTGGGCTGTGTGTCCTGTGTGTCCCTTGGTCCCATCTCTGGAGGGAGGCTTGTCTGCGGCCCTGATGGCATGTGCCTGACAGGTGCAGCCCTAGGAAACCATCCATGACCCCTGCCTTCACTTTGAAAGTCTCTCCAGTGTTTTTGGTTGGATGCTGTAGGCCTCTGGTGGATCCTTTTTTAGTTTTTATTTTTTTGGTGGATTCTTATAAAGGGACAAAAGGAGCCTTTGACAAATCAGAGAACAAGAATCAATCCAGGCACGGTGCTATTGGGTTGAGCCTGGCTGCAGTGCTGTAATACAAAATGCCGTGGAGCCCTGTCCTCTCCACTCCTCAGCCCCCAGAGTTAGGATGCTCATTTGCTCTCCTCACCGTCACCAGAGACCAGGATGAATGGAGGGATCAGCCTTGGGGTCTTATCAAGGATATATCCAATCTGGGCCCCACTGAAACTTTGATATGAGAAAATCAAACACCCCAAAGAAGAAAAAGGGATATTGGTTGAATGTAAGGCCTTTAAAGATGCGTTTGTTGTTGTGGCATTTCCGAGGTCAACGTACCCCCTCTGTTTCCTTTTGGGGGGGTGAGCAGGCTGGGATAGAGGCATGGGATACAGCATGGCAAAATCCCTCACATTTCCTGTCAGACAGACTCCAGCTTTTTATTTCAGACATTTGTCTCTATCTTGGATGACAAAAAAATGGTCCAGTTATAGTTAATATTGAAAACATAGTCTCAGTTACCACCTTATGGGTTACGTCTGAAAAAATATATATGTATATACTCTGAAATAAGGCAATCAGCAGATAATGTCTGAAATCATCTGATACACTTACCTTCAATCTAGGAGCATGGGGAGAACATCAAGGCCCTATCAACCAGCTTTACTCTGACATTCAAGCAAGATCACAGTCAGGAGACCAGGCACATGCGCAGCCTCCTCTGGCACCTGGCTTACCGTCAGCTGAAGGCCAACGAGTGGCAGAAGCTGGCCCGTTCGTGGAACTTCACAGACGCCCAGATCAGAGCCATCAAGGGGCAGTGGTCAGGTCAGCATGGCCCAGGCGATATGGGCAGGAGGCATTCAGTGTTAGGAAGAGCCGTCCTCACTGGTACCCATCTTCCAAGTGGGTGTCCAGCGCTCTCGATAAGCAGCAGACTGCAGGGGCCCAGGAGCAGGGACAGTGAGCTTAGGACCACAGAGGTGGTGGGGGACCTTGCACACGGACAGTACTCATGGGAATCTGCCGTAGACTGGAGTTTGCACAGGATGATTACCTTTACTGAGCCATATTCTAAAGGTGGTGTTTAGCCTAGAAGGAAATTACGGTTCCCAACTGAACTGGGCACCAAGGAAGCCAGGATTTAACAGTTGGCTTGTCACTGAGAAGTCACCTGATTTTTGGAGTTCCCTGCGATTGTCCTGGGGTGGACAAGTTCATTTGCTAACAAACGGCTCACATTTAGGGCTGTCACTCCAAGGAGGAATCCCTTACACCAGGCCTGGGGCCATTGCTTCTTGTAGGTCATGGCCTTGGTGAGAGACTGGTGAGATGCAGACTCATGGCTCTCTGGATTAGAGGATTCCAAGCCATGGTGTCATTTCAGCCAGACTCCAGCTGTCAGAATTAGTGAGGTCAGGTCAACTTGGAGTCCTTAGCTTTGCTTTTTCATGATTTGACCCAAACCTAGGAAATACAGAAAGCTTGTTTGCATTATCAACGAATCAGCTTTAAAAACAAAGAAGCAAATACCTTTTTTTGGCAAAACTTTCTATCCAGAGCCCTGTCCTTACATGGCCGTCCTGAGATGTGAACGAGTCCCATGCTCGGGGGTGATCGCATGATTGATGGCTGGGGACTGGGGACAGCAGGACCACAGCCCACGGGCACGTGCTGCTTATACTACACGCCAGTAAATTACGGCACTTTTTATTGCTAATTCCAAGGGTACATTTTCATGTGAAAAAGTGGAAGATGATGCCTTGAAAATGTTGGATATCAACTATAGTTTCTGAAAAGGTTTCTTTTGTATTGTTACGATTTCTCCTTGTGGCTAATTATGCATATAGTGTTTTGTGAAATCTTTAGGAAAACGAGTTGCCTTCTGGAAATTTCTCTTGACCTAAAGAATTGATTTGGAAATACAGTATGCCTTCAGAGTACTTGCCATCAGGATGAGGGGAGTTTTGATGTGTTTTGTTTGCACATTATGGAGTGCCTAGAATGTGTTTAGCTGTGCCGGGGGGATACATCAGCTCTGTAAGCCATGGTGCATGTTTGATGGAGTCGATAATCTAGTTGGCGTGATAATAGCACCATTCACAATCCAATTACATTGTAACTGGCACAAAGGAGTTGGTGGGCTTTCGAGCAAAGGAATGACACGTTGATGATGGTATTTAAGAAAAATGAGTCTGGCAGCGGGAAGATTAGGAAAGGAACCGGATTCACCTAGGAGTACATTCTTAATGGGTACAGTTCGCTCTCCCTGAAACACCTGCCCCCGTCTATGCAGCAGACTTCCTCCCCAGAGCTCAGGCCCTCCTTATCTCAGCATCTGGTAGAGCTAGGAGCCTGGCGCGGGTTTGTAACTGTGACCTCCAGCCGGGAGTGGCAATGGATTCCCATCTCCATATCCCAGCACTTCCCCCAACACCTCTTAGGGGCAGAATGTCTAGTGAGATGTGCCCAGTGAAGAGTGCTGGCCTGGCCAGGGGATGCAGACTTCCACTGGAGGAGTTTCCTGGGAGCTGGAATGGCTGGTGGGTGCATGCTGGCTGCTCAGGGCGTGGTTAATGGGCTGCAGCAGCAGTAGCAGCAGTGGGACCCGGGAGCTTACTGACCCGCAGATCCTCACCCCAGACTGACAACCAGAATCTCCACTCTCAGAAGACCCTCAGGTGAAATGTGCACGTTAAGTTTGAGAAGCGCTGGCCTGTAACAGTACCACCTGAACAATGAAGAAAAGCTCCACATCTCTTTAAGATGGTCTCTCCCTGCTGGCAGGGATGCAGCTATTACAATCTCTCATCTGTTGCTTTGGTCTGTGTCAAGCACAGCAGGTGTGTAGCAAGGACTGCAACTCTGGTCCCCCTAGAAGTACCAGTGAGGGGACTGGAAGGGCTTTCGTCCACTGGGCTTCTTATCTCACAGCTGCCCAGAGGAGGAACCACAGTCATGTGGAGATTTAGTTAGAATTGAGTTCACAGTAAGGAGGTGTCAGCATCTGCCCTTTGTGCTTGGCACAGGAGAGGAGCGCTTCCGGGAACATGGCCACAGGGCTCTATTCATTTGGCTGCACGGGGCCCTGGTGATGCAGGCCACGCCAGTCAAACACCTGTATGAAGAGCTGGTGCACGCAGGCTTCCCACAACTAGCTGGTGAGTTAGTGTTCAACAAACAGATAGAAATGCCTGCTCCCTTAACATGGTAGAGGACAGTGGGCAGAAGTACTCCCCTGAGCCCCAGCAGTCCCAGCTTGGTGTCAGAACATGTGACCTCTCCTTTGGTGACTTAATCAGTACTGGCTCCATCGTTAGCCTGGTGGTCTCAGTGTCGTTCCCCTGCGGGGCATTTGAAAAATGTAGGAGTACTTTTGTGTGTATGTGTGGGTGGGGTGTTGGGGGAAGCAGGGGAGCAGGGGTGCGAAACCATCCCAAGTTATAGGGCAGTGCTCCACAACTAAGAATTGTCTTGCTCAAAATGCCTGTTCCTCCTGGGAACTCTGGAAGTTAGTGTGTTTGAGAAAGTTATCTCTGAGCTGAGAGCAAAGAGCAGACAGGCTATTGTTTTGCCAGCTGGGATTATTGCTAAAAACCACTCTGCCAGAGACCATATTGTCAGGGAAGATGTTTTGAAAACTCATCAATAAATTAGGTTATAACTCTCATGTAATAACCATTCAAGCAAAATACAGGGCCATCTGTCATTGTCTTCGCTGGTGCAGTTTCACCTGAAACTGAGAATAAGAATGCACCTCAGATCACGGACCCAATATTCAGTTTCAGGCGGCGGTAGTACGAGGAATAGTGCCCGGGTGATGCCTACCTTCCATGACATCGTCCTCCTAGCTCTGGGGATGTTCCAACTTTGAACTTATTTGTTTCTACGAAAGAGTGTCTGTCCATAAGAACTCTCAGGGAAGACCAAGAGGCAGCCCACTGAAGTGGGGAAGGGCATGTGCTCCGGAGCGAGACTGTGTGAGCTTATAGCTGAACTCCAACAAATAATGGGCTGGGTGACTGAGCAAGTTCTGTAGAGCACTAACTCTGCCAGCATTCTTAATTATTAACTAGAAAAGTGTCTGTGTCAAAGGGCTGTGGTGGGATTGAGTAATAGTGCCTGGCATGTAGCAAGTGCTTAATAAATGTTAGTTATTAATCATGGTATCTGATTTTTTCCAGAAAAGATTCGTCAATTTAAAAGTGAAACTGACTCAAGGCCCAAGAAATGTACAGTTTCATAAAAGCACATTTATGTGCCTAAAGAAACTGTATTTAAATGATTTTCCATTCAGTATTCAGTCCTCTTAAATTCAGTTCTTTAAATGCCATAAAGTTCTTCCAGCAGTAGTACTGATTTTCCTTTCAACTATGAAGATGGCAGTGACACAACCCTCTAACAGATGAAAAATGGTATTATACTTCCCAACCACTGAAAAGTCAAAATATTTTTGGTTTTGCTTAAGGCAAGTTGTATGTGATTTTCCCATTTCCGTCATTTGATGCAACATAATATGATAGCATATCTAGTGATAGAATACTCTAGGATTTTGTATATCATATTTTAAAAAGTTATGATGAGAACATTATGGTGTATGAAAAAACCAAGGGTTTTAGAATAGACAGACATGGTTTTAAATCATGGCTTTGTCATTTATTAGCTGTGAGCCCTTGTGCATGCTGATATGCAAGTTCCCAGATCTCGAGTCTCCTTCTTTACAGCACACAGGAGAGGCCTCGCTCTTCTGTGCTGTCACGGGGGTGATGAAGGGAGAATGCCTGTTAACTGTTACTTCTGTTCCGTGAGAGAAGCTTGCTTCGGAAATTTAGTTACTGTTGGCTTTAAATAACACCTATTCTATGTGTAATATATCACTTAAGACCAGAGGTGTATGCACCAATGTTTTTTAATCTTTTGGTGACGTAATTACAGGTGATTTTAATTTTCTTTGTACTTTTGGTACCTTCCCAATTTTTTTTCCCATTGACCATGCGTTATTGCTATAATCTGAGAAAGTTCTGAAATATGAAATCAAGTATCAATGTCTATCAGCCTATATGCACCTATTCATTACAATTTAAGGCTCTCCATTATCAAATTCTGACTCTACGTCTATAAGGCTAGAAATAAAATCATGAGCAATTTCAGTCCAGTTATTATATCATGAATTTATAGTTCTACATCTTTACCTCATGCTGATTGTAAATGGTACACTTAATTTTAAAACAGGTTTAAAACAGGTAATATGTTCACATGATTCTAAAAAGTTTTTAGAAAGGTATTTAGTGAAAAGCATTTTCTGCACCTGTTCTTCAATATGGCCAGTTTCCACTGACCTTGCTTCAATATCTGGGCACCCTCTTTATGCAATAATAAACAAATATGAATACATACTCTTACTGTTTAAGTGTTTTAATTATTGAATTTAAGTTGAATTAGGCTAACACTGATTACCTGGTGCTTTAGACAATATACAATTTCTAGAGTTTAGATAAAGCTTTAAGAAAGATGCTTACAATATTATTAATTACATTATTCATAACATTCACTTTAGCTTGTCCGTGTGGTTATGGGTTTGATACTGAAAACCATTCCTAGTTGTCATGTAAATTCCTTTAAAAAAGCAGAGCCCAAGACCAAAGTTTATGAGCAACTACTTTTTTCAGGAGTGCAAATCCAAGGAAGCAGGAGTGAAGGAAAAAGGAATAAGATAGAGAGATGAGATGGAGGGAGAGCCAAGACCAGTGAGATTTACCAGACTAGCCATCACTTGTTATCAAGGATGGACTGGTGCATCTCAGGACAATTCACACAGGGGAGGAAGTAAGAACTGGTCTGTTGACCCCAATGTGGTATTGATTCCAGGCTGCATATGAGTGGAGCCTGCTGGTAGCTCAACTCTGAGTGGATAGGGAAGCCCTGTGGAGGAGCATGCCCATGCTACGGGCAGCGGGAGATGAGGTGCTCCTAGTCTGTGCTTATTGAAACCCAAGAGGAGCTGTTTGTCACAGCAGTAGCTGGCCACAACCCACAACAAGTGTTACATAAGAAAGATCTAATGCTCTTTAAGACACAGCCAGATTCTCTTATGGTTCAAAAAGCCTTGGTTTGTCCTTTAGAAAATGGGATATTTGCTGATCTCACATTTATCCTCTCGTGTCCTATTACAACATGAGGCAATAAGAAAAATTATTTCCAACAGTAAAGTTAGAGCACAGGGCTAGGTCATGTTCAGATTGAGAGGCTGAAACCATCCACTTCTGTTAAAGATACGGAAACTAAGGCTCTACACAAGTTCTTCAGAATTCACTCATTTTTATGTAAGCCATAAGTACTTTGGGAAATAGGGTAGGTAGAGCTCATTATTTCACAGATGAGGATCCTGAGATTAATTTAAATGCCTGGCCCCAAATAACCCAGTCAGCCATCAATAAAACCATTAGAACCTTGGTCTTATCCTCCTAAATCTGTTTGCCCACATGGTTTCTACTGACCAGCCATTGAAAAGTCTCTGCCAAGCCTGGAAGGTTTGCTGAATTGTCCAGGGCTGTACCACCACAGGACAACATTTGGATGTTCAGAGTGAAAAAGGATTCGACGCTATAGTTTCAGAAAGGTAAGAAAGAACATCAGAAATAGGATCATTCAAACAAGAAATTTCTCTTTGATGTTTCTGTAACTCTTTTTATGCTAGTAAAATGTTTTTTCCCTTTTAACATTAAAAATTATTCATAGGTATTGCTATTTCTCCCTATTTTTAATTGTTACAGTCCTAGAAAAATGAGGACTAATATATTAAAGTCACAAAAAAACTTTGTGACATTATTACTCTTGGCCTTTATCTTCTTTTTTTTTAAACTTTATTATTTTATTTAATTTATATTATTGGCTGTGTTGGGTCTTTTTTTGCTGTGCACGGGCTTTCTTTAGTTGCGGTGAGTGGGGGCTACTCTTCGTTGTGGTGCACGGGCTCCTCATTGCCGTGGCTTCTCTTGTTGTGGAGCATGGGCTCTAGGCACGTGGGCTTCAGTAGTTGCAGCACATGGGCTCAACAGTTGTGGCTCACGGGCTCTAAAGCACAGGCTCAATAGTTGTGGCACATGGGCTTAGTTGCTCCGCGGCATGTGGGATCTTCATAGAGCAGGGATCGGACCCGTGTCCCCTGCATTGTCAGGCAGATTCTTAACCACTGCGCCACCTAGGAAGCCCGGCCTTTATCTTTTTAATTTTCAAATAAAAATACCTTAGTTTCTATTAGTTTAAATAATTTTTTTAGTAAAGTTCTCCCTCAAAATTCATTTGGTAACATTGGAAATGATTTAACCTTTTGGAAATTACGTTGCAAAAACAGGATTTATATACCTTGATGATATAACCAGTGACAGGCTGAGCCTATTAAAAAAAATTAAGTCCAGTTTTTTAATTTAAAAAAGTTTTACTTAATTGCTTAAATAAAAAATAACATTAAAATAAACCTACATATAGTTACAAAGGATGGTACAGCTTGAAAAAGTCTCCTGTGATTTTGAAAAAATGAACATGATGTATCCATGATGTTCTAAGAATATGAAATTTTAAAAACTAAAGACTTCTAATTCTTGGTAAAACCAGAAGAATTAAAAGACCTCAATATAAACATATTCATTTTAGTCAACCACTTTTATGGACTGAATGCTTGTGAGAGACTGGGTGTGAGTTGATCTGGTTCCAAGAGACCTGGAAACTGAGGTACTACTTTCAGGGTGAATGGTCCGGGGATATTTTGCTGCAGCAGCTTGAGGAATGGTTTGCTGAAAAGGCAAAAATATGCTTTAATAATTCCACAAAATCATACAAACTAAATATCATTTCATTAAATATTTCATTATCTGTAATTTAACTAAACAATCATTAGTATATGTATATTCCTATTAGGGTCTTCCACTCAGAAAAGTCATCTTTAAAATACTTGAAGTAAAATTATATATATCAAAATGTTCACTGTGTATTTCAAAAGCTCTATGATACAGCTTTTGCTTAAAAAAATGAATGAAACCTCTTGTAACAAAGATCCTCATGTCAGAGTCCACTTTAATAAAGAGTTCCTTTTTTTAAAAAATTTATTTATTTATTGGCTGTATTGGGTCTCTGTTGCTGCACACGAGCTTTCTCTAGTTGCGGTGAGTGGGGGCTATTCTTTGTTGTGGTGCACGGGCTCCTCATTGCCATGGCTTCTCTTGTTGCAGAGCATGGGCTGTAGGCACGTGGGCTTCAGTAGTTGCGGCACACAGGTTCACTAGTTGTGGCTCACAGGCTTTAGAGCGCAGGCTCAATAGTCGCTCGGCGGCATGTGGAATCTTCCTAGAGCAGGGATCGAACGCATGTCCCCTGCACTGGCAGGCGGATTCTTAACCACTGCTCCTCTTAGGAAGTCCCAAGAGTTTCTTTTTAAAGAAATGGAAAAATAGCCTCCTTTCTTAATTTATATAAATGTTTCTTTGTACATAAATAACTGGAAAATCATTACAAATGGGAGAGATTCTTGCAACTAGTATGAAATTTTAGTTGCTAACCACCTAATCTGACCCTGACAAAAGTGCTATTTCTCCTTAGGGATGACGGGCAAGAGAAATGTAGAAACAGATTCATGGTACCACTGGCAGCACGATCTACAAAATATGGCACAGAATGAAGCAGCACTAGGAGCAAGCAATTATCCAGCAGGTGGCGCTCAAGTGTCAGAAATATGATTAATGGTTTATTAGTAATAACTGTTTCTAATACTAGTTCTTAGGATCCTGGGATAAAATAGAAAACAGTACAGAGGACTGCCACTGTGCCTGTCATGCAGTCCAAAGTAGGAATAATGGAAGCAGTTTATGGCTATTTAATTCGTGGCCAATTACTGAAGAGTCATTGGACATACTAAATAAAGAGGAGTTTGAGAAATAAGTATCAGCAACAGGGGTTTTAAGTCTTTAGTTCCTTGGTTTTTCTTCTGTAAAATATCATTCCAATCAGTACAAAACAATAGGTTGTCTGAATTAAAAATAAACACATACGTGCTCTCTTTGTATCTTCTTTATCTTACAAATGGACAGTCTCTCCCCCCCCATCCCCTTCTAAACATCATGTGTGCTGACACAAATGAGTTCGTTTCTTATCTTTGATAACTAATCTCACATTTTCAAAAATATGCAGAGAAGTCATCTAAGGACTTTCTGTCCAACGTGTGAAGGCTAAGATGATCCTCCACCTTCCATGTGTCCAATCTGGACTTGGTACCTCCATCTCCATCTGCCACTTCTCTGTGGTCACACTTTAAGTGAGACTAAATTTAAAAAATCCATCCAGCTTTGTTTGACTTAATCACCTAGCAACAATCTAGTATTCAGGAAGAAAAGGATTTCAAATTATTCCTTGTACTTTTTAAAAAACTTTATTGGCTGCGTTGGGTCTTTGCTGCTGCACAAGCTTTCTCTAGTTGAGGAGAAAGGGGGTACTCTTTGTTGTGGTGTGAAAGCTTCTTATTGCAGTGGCTTCTCTTGTTGCAGAGCAGGGCTTTAGGCTCTCAGGCTTCAGTAGTTGTGACACACGTGCTCAATAGTTGTGGCTCGCAGGCTCAGTAGTTGTAGCACATGGGCTTAGTAGCTCCACAGCATGTGGTATCTTTCTGGACCAGGGCTTAAACCTGTGTCCCTTGCATTGGCAGGTGGATTCTTAACCACTGTGCCACCAGGGAAGTCCTTCCTTGTACCTTTTTGACATATTAAGTAGATGGGAATGTTGTTTAACACTGAGAATTATAAGGAGGGCATTCTTTTTTAAAATCAATCCTTGTTTCTCTTCAGGGATGTATTCTTGTAACGTTTAGAAATTAAACTTTTTGAGATAATTGTTGATTCATATGCAACTGTAAGAAATAACACAGAGGTATCTCATGTATCCTTCTCTAGTAATATTTTATTAAGTTAAATTTGTTTATGGCTTTACAATTTACAAAGTGCCTTTATACATCTCATGTATAATTTTCACGTTATCTCATTTAATCCTGAATCCTGACAATAACTGAGGAGCTGAGTACTCTCATTCATTCATTCATTGGCTTGCACTGGGCCTTTGTTGCTGTGCACGGCCTTTATCTAGCTGAGGTGAGCGGGGGCTACTCTTTGTTGTGGTGTGCAGGCTTCTCATTTAAGTGGCTTCTCTTGTTGCAGAGCATGGGCTCTAGGAGTGTGGTTTTTAGTAGTTGGCTCGCAGGCTCTAGAGTGCAGGCTCAGTAGTTGTGGCGCATGGACTTAGTTGTTCTGCAACATGTGGGATCTTCCCGGCCCAGGGATCGAACCTGTGTCCCCTGCATTGGCAGGAGGATTCTTAACCACTGTGCTACCAGGGAAGCCCAGGAGCTAAGTACTCTTATTGCTCCTGTTTTACACATGAAAAATGGAGGCTCAAATATTTTACTGAATTTGTATATGATCACAAAGGCGGTAAGCAGCAAAATGAGGCACTAACTCAGGTTTTCTTGTTTATTTTCACTTAAATTCCATGTACTTTCCTTTACATCACATGAATTTACTGCAGCCAGATTTTTTTCCAAATTAGAAATATGTTCATAATTGTATTTGAAAAAGTAGGAGGAAGGCTTCAAAAAAAAAAGGAGCAAAAATTAAAAACCATAAAAGTAGGTAAGTGTTTTGCAGAGTAAAAAATTAGCTACATGGACAGCAGTTTATGAGTAAACAGTTTTTGTCTTTTTTTTAATTAATGATAAATTATATATTTTACCTTTCTGGCCATCAACACACTGGATTACTTTTTTGTATTTGATAATTTTATACTATTTAGAAAAAACAATGTTTCTGAAATTAATTTCCTAAAAGAGAAAAGGTAGATTTAAAGTAGGCATGATAATGATAAGTATATAAAGACTGTAATAGTAAAGGCAGAACAAGTACCAGTCATCATGGATTTTGATCTTCTCTTCAACATGTCATTTAAGTGTTTGTTAGTCTATCAACTCTCAGGAAAAAGATTTTTTGACAAAAACTATCAAATGCAGACTCACCACTGTGACCGGATGATGTTTTTCCACAATGACGGAGCTCATGGGAGGAGAAACTCCCATTATAGCTAAACTGCTACTGATTCTATTTTTTGAAGCAAAATCACATCTCCCTGTGATCCGGGCTGTGATTGTTCTTCCAGCTTTCTGTTGTGCTGATGTCACAACCCTGGGCACATACTAAAAAACAAAGACATATCCACTTGGTAGAAAATCCATGGCAAAATTTATGGTACTTTTGCTTCTATAACTTATAAAGAAAATATACAGGCACTTAATTATATATTCAGTCAACTCTAACATGGGGAGAATTTTTTAAACAATAAGACAAAAAGCAAAACATAAAACCAAGCACCCCAAACACCCCTTTAACCTTGGTATACCAACTATTTATAGGATTTTAGGAACTTCTAAAACTTTATGCTGAAATAATTATAGATTCACAGTAAGTTGCAAAGAGCATAGAGAGGTCCTGTGTATTCTTCACAGTTTCCTGCAATGATTACATCTTATATAATTACAATATAATTACAATATCAAAACCAGGAAGCTGAAATTGGAATGATGCCTGGATATAGATCTATGTCACTTTATCACATGTAGATTCCTGTAACTATCATTGCAATCAAGATATAGAACTATTCCATCCCACAAAGCTCTCCCTCACGCTAGCCTTTCTCTAGAGTTGTACCAATCTCCCTTTCTCAACAATCCCTAATTCTTGGCAACTGCTAATCTGTTTTATGAACTTCTGACCCTTATGGATAAATTATCAATACTCATATGCTTTTGTGCCCTCCCTTTTTTCTTATAGCATTGTTAATATACTTTTTTTCATGGATACCAGCTATCATTTTTAATGAGAGGTTTTTATATCAACAAACTACAGTTTACCTAACTGTCCCAGTTCTTTTCCCATTATATATAGCAAACTCTTGTAATAATTTGTAAAAGCGATGTGGCTTGTGGGATCTTAGTTCCCTGACCAGCGGTGGAACACAGGCCCTCAGCAAAGAAAGCGTGGAGTCCTAACCACTACACCACCAGGGAATTCCAGGATTTTCCTTTTCCTTTGAGAGTTATTTGTAGAATGTATTGCAAAAAAAATGAGATGATCATATCAAAAGGTAACGTCAGGTTTTACAGCTTTTGTTGTTTACTGCTGGACAACACACCAAAAAGATTACATTTACTCCAGGAGTAATGCATACATGTACTCATTTTTTTTCATGATCAACTAATTACATTAGCTGGGCAAAAATCAAAAGGAACAAGAAAAAAAGGGAAATGACATATTTTAAAAAACCCAACACTTGTATCTTAGTATCTGACATGGAAACGATGCAGATTATTGGTTGAGGGTACAGGGCTCGGAAGCCGGCTTGTCAAAGTCGGAATTCCAGTTGCGATAGCAGTTGTGTCCACTGGCAAGTTACTCTCCCTAAGCCTCCATTTCCTCATGTACGAAACAGGGACAGCAGCCCCACCTGGCTACTGCCAGCCTTCAGATGAAGAGCAAAGTTCCAAGAGAAACTTTACAAAATAGCTTAAAAATCCAATTAAAACCCTTTGATTATTTCAACCGGAGTTAGAAAATGTAAACTGCCATCTACCGTTCAACTTTGTGAACTGCAATAGTACATTTGCTTTTAACTGCCTAGTACATACACATACATTTTCAGTACGTGCTGCCCAAGCAAGCACATGTATTTTTTGAAAATATTTTCCACCATGAAATTCTGATATTTTATTTAACATATTGATGATGTCTGCAGAAAGGAGATAATTTTACAGAAGAACTCAGTCTTTCACTAGAATGGTAATCCTCCCTTCTCCAGTTATTTGTCTCCTGATTCTCTGCAGTTTACTGTCTACACACACATCATTTTAGCTACTGGAAACACTGAAGAAGACTAGAAAAAGTTTTGAATGTTCATAGGAAGTCTCTGTGACTCAAATGAAGAGAAAGATAGCCAGGCCTGAATCACAAATCTTCTTTTCCTGTTCCCAACAATAATGGTTTCGTGTAAGGTAAGTAATCCAAGTAATGTATTTGTTTCTGCTTTTGTCATCATGCTTCTTTTTAAAAACAAGAAGATATATTTGAGGTAAATCTGAGTATTTTAATTAAATAAGGAAGGAAGAAAACTAGCATGACACTTACAGACTGATTTACTTATGATTCTCCTCTCTCTCTAATCCTAAAGGCTGTACTTACGTGAATGAAACTGAATGGGTGTCTGTTTTGAAGGAGCAGGAGGTAGTTGGAGAGGTGGGGGAAGAAGAAGGGCTGTTTATATAATACTGTGTTTTACAGGTTTCAAAGACTTCAAAATTATCTCAGGTGACAAAATTGTTTCAGAAAAGTACCAAAAAGGGTAGTAAATACACTCATTCATTCAGTTCTCCTATGCACGTTCAGATTCAGATATAAACCCAGATGTATAAATGGTGTAGTCATATTTTAAGAAGGGAATTTGGAAAAATCTAGCTTTGTGTGTTATCTGGATATGCAACATGAATAACAAACCAGAAATTTAAATAAACACTCACTGTATTTATTTAAGTGAGATCATTGGTATAGGATCACACTTCGAAATGTGTAATCATGAAAAATAAACACAGCTGAACACGTCAGGGTTGAATTTCAGTGTCTTATTTCTAAATCAAAACTCTTCCACATATTCAAATTTCTCAAGTCATATTTAAGAGATGCAAAACAGCAGATCTCAACATATTTTCCCCCAAAGTTAGTAAGCTCCCAAAAGGCAGAAATTCATGTCAGCCAGAATACTACAAAGGACCAGCTGTCCGGCAGACTTGATGCGCCCCTTAGCTACAGAGAGCTGCCCAGCACTATGGCACCGTCTAACGGCCTGCCGTGTAACTCTCAGTTAAGACCTGAGACCTACTCTGCCACCTTCCTTCCTCTCACGTAAGTGGTTAGGGTCAGGGAGCAGAAGGAGACAAGCAAATCTGAATCATCCTGGCACTTGTAGAGAACTGTACATGCCTTTGTGCCAGATCCAAACCACAGTAGGGAAGAAGGGGATAGGGTTTTTTCCTTTAAAAAAAAAAAAAAAAAAGCCCTGCAGAGATGAGTCTGATAAACTTGGCCTGTATCCTTATACCCTTCACTTGAGAGACACTGAAGAATACAGGTTTAACAGGAGGCTGAGAAGTCAGAACCACGATATGCATATTAATAGCTTGATGAATTTAACTTCAGGTAAATTCTCCCACAAATACTCCAGCCCCATTCAGTACTCTTCCTCCTCTATGGACTCCTCTATTAACAGCTAGTGACTTTAGGAAAAACAATTCCTTTCTTCATTCCAATTATAAATGAAAACTTAAAACATAATCAAATCAAGATGGGCTCACTACAGAATAGTGTTAATAGGTTTGCATCCAGGAAAAGGGAAACTAGTTGAACAGAAAATATACAAAAGCGCCATTAGCCTCCTAAGCCCTTGAAATATCCACTAATTTCCTTTAAAATTAAAAAGTTCTTTCTTTTTAATTGTCACTACTGTAATAGAATTTTCAAGTATTATTTTCATTACAAATTAATGTTTTAGCTACTTTGTGTACTAAATATTTTCTGTGTATTGGCCTAAAGGCTATACAGACTTTTTTCTCCATGGGAAAACACGTTCTGAGTTCAAAATATCCAATATATGAACAAGTTTGGAACCCTTTTCCCAGCACAGGCACCTGCATTAACTGCACTGACCATTTCTTCCTGTGCAGCAGAAGCTGTCGCTGTCAGTCCAGCGCCATGAGGAGCAGAAACAGGAAGGTGAACGGAGGAAGTGGAAGTGGCCCCGGCAGAGGTGACGGAAGCAGCAGAGGGAAAGGCAGGAGCACAGGTGGCTCCCAGGGCTGCTGCTGGTGGGGATGGCGGCACTGCAACCGATGAGGGCATCGGAGGAGCTGAAGGATCCAAATGGGAGGAGTGTTCTTTTCCTTGAACACCAGGACCGTACTCTTCCCTTTTATTACTTGTGAAGTCTGTCCCTATAAATCACAAATTAATTCCATCAACACTCTTCTTAAGATTACTTCTATCTTCCCAACAATTAAAATATGTAATAGCTAAAATCTGGTCCAACAGAAATGTAGAAATGTGTCATATACTGGCTTAGTTAATACTGTTCAGTAAATACACTTTGTCAGTGTTAACTGGTTAATGTCAGCATTAACCACTGAAGACTTCCAACCAGTTCCTTCAACATGTGAAAGCTAATGAATGACTTATTCTTATGTAAAAGACTAAATTATGTACTCAGCTGAGACTTTACAACCACTACAATAATATGGTCACACTGTACCTAAGAATTTATGTTCTTTGCATTATTTCATACAACTATCCTGATAAATTGCTGGTATTTATATCTTTAGAATAATTTTCTGATATCACCATACCCTCTCATTTACTGTCTATTGCTCTTAGCCTAACAAAACCAATGTATTTTTAATTCTTAATTTTTTTCAGCAAACAATAATAAATCAATAAATAACACTAAAATCTTTTTTTTAAATTCTTACTTTTGATGCTGTAAAAGAAATGCATTCTTACAGGTAGATTATATGTCATGAATTAAGAGCATATTTGCACGCTTAACTGATTTTAGTGACACACACATATAGAAACCTTCTCTCAAAACTGAACCTTAATCTTAGATCAAAGGAATAAATAACGTCAGCTTCCAGAAGCCAGGATGAAGGGACCTATTCTAGATTTTTCCCTCCCAGTATCAGAATTTGGTTAAAATTTCCATTTAAGACTATATCTACCTGGTACCAAACATCAGAGTGAGGATTTCAATATTCAGTCACTGAGATGTTTCAGAATATATAAATAGAGGGCATATGTAGCCCTCTGTTGAAAAGGTTTTCTATGTTATCCTCTTTCCATCCAGAAGTTTGGGCTTCTGTATAAGGTCTTGTCTTAGACTATCTTAATATAAAATAGAGCAATAGTTACTTCATTAACAAAGTTTACTGAGGATTATAATGCATAGGTCCTTTGAAATAATTTGATGAAAGAGATGAATTCAATATAAAATACTGCTTTTGCTTTGAAAACAAAACTCACACATATACACTCTGAGTTTTAACATGTTTTTCATAGAAAGTGATTCTGATTGTCTTTTTTTTAGGTGGGTGGCAGACTTATCAGATGTGGAACCAGTATAGTAATTATTCTTGCTTTAACTGGATACGTTTTTCAGTTGGAAAGCATTTTTCTACTGTTCCTAAAACTACTTTAAAAATTGGCAGGTATCCTTTTAAAGGCCATTTGTATTGTCATGTTTTGTCTACCTCACAGAAACTTTTATCCAAACTGTAAGATTTATTAGGATATTGTACAACTTGAGATGCACTGCAGATTATGGCTAGCAGAGAATCAGAAGGGATAAAAAAAAATCAAATATTTATTTTGCTCTAACAAGTAGAGCAGTACATTAGAAACACTGCATTATTAAAATCTGCATTATAAAAAACAACTGTTTTAAGGGGGGGCCAGAAGTAATTTTTTTTTCTTGTGAGAATTTTAAAAAACTTATTTTAATAGCTCTTATTAAAATGCCACAAGACAATTATCACAGAGCAAATCTAGCATGAGATTACACTGAACTTTTGCCTTTGGTAGCTCCACCAACACTAGTGTGTACTACTAACGTGTATCTTACTATTCCTGTCATCTTTATCCCCCGTTGTTATGGTAAACAAAGCACAAGGGGACTTCCCTGGTGGTCCAGTGGTTAAGACTCCGTGCTTCCAATGCAGGAGGCATGGGTTTGATCCCTGGTCGGGGAACTAAGATCCCAAAACAAAACAAAGCAAAAGGCCACTCAAAACAACTGAGATCCCAGAACCTCACATTAGCTGCAGATGACATTAGACTTAGAAGCAACAGGAACAACATAAATCATGTTGTATAATTATCAGAATACATTTTCTCCAAATCCTGTTATGGATATTTGCCTGTAGGAGACATAGCTGTATTTGAATTTAAAATTTAAGATGGTAAATTTATTAAGGTGGTAAAACACTCATAGTGTCCATTCATAACCTTCTTAAATAAGCTACAAGAAACAGATTTCTTGCAATTGAATGCAGCAAGTTCTAATGATTATAATTTCTCACTGTACTTGTGAAACTCAATTATCTGTTACAAGTATATAATTAAATTTTTCAATATATACAACTTGCTGACAATCACAATTGAAAGCAGACTATTCAGTCATTGGGGATGGTGAATTTGTTTTTAGCACTGATACTCAATTAAAAAACCATTTACTGGAGAAATCAAGTACTCACTTGGGTATTAGTAAGGTAAACCATTCAGCCTCAAGATTCTATGGTCCTAAGTTTCTGACCTTCATGTGGGCCACACACCATGACTGCTTCAGAAAAAAAACCACTGGCCTTAACTCACTACCATCCACAGTGTGCACAATTTAAATAAGAAATGTCTGTTGATGCTTTAAAATCAGGGCATAACACACAAAGACAAGTTATTCACAGCACTGAAATCATATTAATGATGTTACAAAATGAAATTGTCTCACTAAAAAATAAACTGAGTTTCAAACAGGATTTAATATGAGCAAATACTGCAAAAATGTTCACATATTTACATGAAACTTAGGAAGCTGACTTAAGACTGCAATAATTACATCATGACTATCCTCTTACATGTTAAAGTAATTTTTGTCTTTTAAAGTGCTTTCAATTATATTTCACTGCATTCTCATAAGAACCCTCTATGAAGCAGGTAAGGAAGATTTATTTATGTTATCTTCCTTGTTCAGAGAAGAAAACTAAAACCTGGTGGAGAAAATAGGCCTCCTTGTAAACTGGTGGCAAAGCTGTCCTACGCCATGCGGACGACAAAACCCACTAAGATCCTAGCCAATACACAGACCTTTCCTGACATTATTTTACTCAACTTCTATAGATAGGCCTGTATTTATATTTGTTGAAAATGAGTTTTAGTTGAAGCCTCTCTTGCGCTGGAAGACAAGCAGTTTTTTAAAAAATGGGAAACCATGAATAGACAAGAAATATTTAATAAAGAGAACAGTCCAAGGAATTTGGCTACATAGGAAAAAAACAAATTTTATACTTAAAGGCATTACCATTATAGTTAAAAGAGCCTTAAAATGTTATACATTCAAAGCATTATTGTAACATTAAGCCTAAATACTTAAGAGTTAACAGTTTACTTGATCAGCTATAAGATGTTAAGTAACCATGACAGAGAATTTTCATGGCAGATTTAAAACTGGATATAACACCATGATATTAAAAATAGCAGTGCCTCGCTAAGACATAGGTATTGCAGAAAATCAGTACTGGAGACCACACCAATCACTGAAATCTCCTCAAATCCTTTTTGAAAGTAGGCAGAGAATCTTAAATAAAACACTAACCTGTATCACCTCTGTTTTGAAATATAGTCATGGCTTCAAGATTTAACGCACACACACCCCTCATGAACGCCTTCTTCATGGAATCTTCAAAGTGCTCTTTTTCATGCTGCATCCTTTGGATCTCAGCTTTTGCATTTTCCAAAGCTCCAGATAACTAAAATCAGGAGAATTTTTAAAAAGAAGAAAAAAAATTGAGACACAAGGAAGAATATCATTTCTTGTTAAAAAAAAAAAAAATAGTGTGAAGTTATTTTTGTGTGAAATACTAAAATCACTTTACCATATACCACTTCTGCTGTGTCTCAATTTATTTTTAAAGATGCATCTAACCTCTATTGTCTCCATCAACAAATCATTTTCATTCCTAACCATAAAGTCAAGGTTTAAACAAAGGGACTTTTATACCAGTCCCAATCAGGACTGATGTGTTCTAACTATACAAAAAGATGTTACCATAAAACTTTTATGTAGGATAGTGAACAAAGTATATTAAGAGCCTCAAACAGCCCTCACCCCTTCAGAAAAAAATAACTAAATGCCTGTAACAGCAACAGATTTTTTTTTTTTTACTAAATGTTATCTATAGAATTTAAAGTGCAAAGTGCCATGAGATACAGTACTCTCCCACAGACCAAATCTAAAGGGACTGCATTTTTTTGCATGTCATTTTCAATTGCATAAAATTATTTGCATAATAAAACTTTAACATTAAGAATGTAGTGTTACAATGATGAAAAAAAATTTTTCCTTTTGCTATTTGATTTCAAGAGGCCATTCTTTAGTATGGTTTTTAGTTTCATTTTGGGTCTCGAATGTTTTCCCATGGAAACAATGTTAATATTACTGTTTTAAGTCTAAATAATTTCAATTTATATACAACCGCTTTATATCAACCTTATAAAAACATAGCTTATTTAAAATAACATCAGGATAAACATTTTTGGTTTTGGTCTTTATTTCTGGCTAAATAAAAGCCAAAAGAAGCCTAAGAAAGTATGCTTTCTTGGAGATGTGAGGATCTGTGGGTGATTTACATTTCCAAGAGAAATGTACATACAAGAGATTTAACACAGGTTTGGCGGTCCAAGTTAAAACTATTTAAAAGAATAAAGAAGTCTGTAAGTCTGGCTAGTGCTGTTCGTTTCTAGCAGTCTCATTTGAACCCACACTGCACTGAATGAAACTGGAGAAATGGGTTATTGCACCTAAGTATAAACCAACACTGAGTGATGCTACCCATCTTTTTTATTTTTATTAAAAGAAGTGAAAATAAAATGAAAAAAGTTTACCACAGCAACTTTGGCTTCATAGTCGTTGGAAATCTGGACACAAACTTCCTCAGCCCTTGCTTGGCAAGCTCGTTCCACCACTTCTTTCCACTGCTTCTGTACTGTGGCCCGCCAGCCTCTCCAGACTTTCTTCAGTAAAGTTCTCTGGAAGTACTGGTCAGCTAATTTACTTTCATAAACCTAAATGGAAGTAATATACAACCTCGAAAACACAGTGGACTGGGAAGTATACTGGCAGTAACAATAAACATAAGCCTGAGGTAAGCAGGGTACATGTGTAATCGTTTAATACTGTGTGACCATGTTCTTCTCATGTGCAGTTGGGAGGACAGGCGTAGAGAGGTTAAGCAGCCTGTCCAGGTCACACAGGAAGAAAGGGAAACGCCAGCCTTGCCTCATTCCAGAGCCTAAGCTCTTCTCCATTACATCACTGCTTTATGCAACTAATCAAGGTAGGGAGAAAACAAAACCCAATGAAAGAAAATGAGTTAACCTGCCCCTTGTCATCTTGGTTATGAATGTGCATGACCTTTTAGCGGAAAACAGGACTAGGGGCTGGAAGGCACAAGGGGTGGTGGCTCCAGATGGCCCTGCTTTCTCTTCAGCTTGGTGGCCACCAACATAAGCAGATTAATTTAATTTACACACTTTGCCAACATATTTAGTACCAAAAGGATCCTAGTAGGAACATACGCTATTTTTCTTTTATCAATGAATTGAAATTCTTTTGAAGAAGGATATCCAATTCTTTATCTTCTTAAAAAAAATTTTCATGCAAAAACTGATGGCAACTTCAACTATTTCAACTAACATTTGAACATAATATATTGTCATTATGTCACCCAATAAATAACTTTCAAATTATGACTCAATTTTAAATAGCTCTTTTACATATGGTTAATGTAGATTTAATCTATTGGGATTAATTTTTTTAAAAAGCAATAAGTACTTTTGAAGGAGAAATCCTATTCCATGACAGTAACAGCCTTTTCCTTAAATGTTAATCTGTGGAACTAAATGCACAAAGATTACTCCATGACTCACATAAGTATCATATATATAAAAAAATTATATATATATAATCTCCATCCCCTACACTCTTTGAGTCTCTGTACTCTGTCTTCTTGTGGGATACATAAATACTTTCATACTTTTCTACTTCTGATACAATAATTTACTATTCTCAGCTTATATTTACACTGATATACTGCTTCGGCTCACTTAATTACAATAAAAGACATGCAAGTTTACATTATATATAAACTAAGGATAATTTTTAAAAAGCTTTAAGGACATGGATTTCTTTAATTCTTATTAAGGCAAGTTATACAACAAACATTTATGCAACTTTATATTATATATAAATATAGTACTGCCTCTTTATGAAGATGATATATTCAGGTATCAGAAAAGTAGAAATAATATAGGAAGCATATGATATGCTAAAGATGATAAATTCATGTAATTACATCTGAGGTCAAATTTGTTAAAGGGGGTCCACCATGAGGATGTCTGTAATTTAGTCCTTATTAACCTACTAGGAAGTAGAAAATGATAATATCAATAAGTCTATAAAATATAAGCAGTATTTTTTCCCAAATCATACCAAAATCAAGTTCCTTTAAAATAAGAGTAACATTAAATTAATTCATTTTGACTTATTAAAAAACAAACCTTTCTTTGACTTGAACAACAGTTCTAATATGTGATTCTATTTAGAATGAGTTCAGAAGTCTACTAAGTGTCAGTCAGCTTTTCTTTTCACACTTACGTCCTGTCTGGATTTGACATGGCTGATTCGCCAGTGGAAGAATGTTCTCATCAACTCTATCCTTTCCTTTTGCTTGCCTATGGCATGAGACAAGCTAGAAATCACCTGTAAACAGCAAGCAGTAGAATGGTTTTTTTCACATATCAAAAAATGCTAGAGAGAGGACCTATGATCACTACTGTCTCCATCCAGCTAACCTGGATGAACTAGCTTTAAAAGGACCAAAAAACTTCCCCATATGAATACACTACTTATCAATGAATGAAGGGGGACAAAAGAGGAAGAAATCTTCATTATGTGTACCCTGGTAATAATAAAATGTTTATATACAGTATATGAAAATTAATATGATCATTGGCACTTAATTCAAGAAAAACAACCACACATTTTAGAGTTTTGCTACGTATACAAAATGTTTTCATTCACTAGACTTGAGGGCAGAGACCAGTTTTTAAAATATCTTTCTAGTCCCTAAGTACCTTTAATACCTTGGATTAGAAGTTTATTAATAACTGTTTAATGATTTTCTGGATTAAAAACACTCATAAAAGCAAATAATTAATAGTTACACTTTGATGTACTTTTTCAGTGATATTATTCTTGTTCTTTAAAAAAAAAATCTATAAAGGCTTTCAAATCCTGAGATATTATTCTCTCGTATAAAGAGCTGTGTAAAAATGGCCCCATTAAAAAGAGATTTGGTAACTTAGGCATATTTACTAAGAGACATTTATTCTGATTCTTTAAATAATTTTCAAAAGTGGAAAAGGGCAGGAATTCTAAGATACTAGTAATATTCTATTAAGGTGTGTAGTGGCACACGACTGTTTGTTTTTAAAAACTGGACATGCATATATACTCTTTTTGTGTGAGACACAAATAAAATAAAATTAAATAAAAATCTTAGGACAGAGTTTTGAGGGTAATAGGGAAAATGACTGACATTAGTATCTATTGTTTCAAAAAAGCAAACTACATAAAATGATCAATTTTACACTGCACCCCCCAGAAAGTATTGGGTTGGTCAAAAAGTTTGTTTGGGTTTTTCCCTAACCTTATGAAACAAAAGAACTTTTTGGCCAACCCAATATATTTTTTAAAAAGCCATAATCTCATCTAGTTCATTAAAACAGTGAGTGTTGCATCTGCAGACAAGTAGCTGAGGTGTCTGCTGTGAGTCCCTCTTCTCTGAAAGCTACCATCCTCCTGGGGGAGCTACAGGTTTGCGGCCCATCTGCTTTACTCAAGGTGCCGTTGGGAAGCACAAAATTAGCACAGACTTGAACCCTACTCTCAAGTTCTTAAAGAGGCTGACAGAAAGTGAAATAAACAGTGCTCTCACGCTTATCAACAAAATGAAGACAGGACTTCATTAACAAATAAAGACATATCATAGACAGAACGCGGGAGACTTACGCCCCTCCAAGAGAATGGTTTAAAATGTGGTAATGCTGGTTCCCTGACACTCTCTTAAGGGTAGTCAGGAAGAAAAGATTGGGAAGAATAAACTAGCATTCCCACACTTAGTATGCACTCTTAAAGCCCCCAAACATGATGGCAAAGATACAATGATGTGATCCTAGCACATTTAATGTGAGGAATAAATCTTATTTCTATGCATCTATTTTTCTACCAGTTTCTGAAATGATCTTCCCTTTGTATCTTGT
Source organism: Hippopotamus amphibius kiboko (assembly GCF_030028045.1). NCBI lineage: Eukaryota > Metazoa > Chordata > Mammalia > Artiodactyla > Hippopotamidae > Hippopotamus > Hippopotamus amphibius. The sequence continues at coordinate 217,169,001 of NC_080186.1, read as the reverse complement.
ATGATCTCAACAATCAGTTCCTGGCATTTATTACTTAGCAAGACATTTACTGAATCTCAGTTAAAAGCAGTATGAAAAAGAAGACCTCATCTTTTCTCCCAATGGAGACTTCATAGGTTTTTTGCAGCTCCTTCAAGCTGTTGATCTGGTTGCACAGTTGTTTTATATCTGCTGCATGTTTTTCTCTCTCTTTTTTCATTTCCATTCGGTGCCAGTCAATAAAATTAAGTCTCCATTTACTTAGTTCAGATATGATGTTTGTCTGAAAAATAAATATACTGACAAGTAGTTTGTTCCTTAATACTGCTTCATAAAATGACACTGAAATTAAGAAAAAAAAAATCAGAACAAGCAATCAACATAAGAGCTATTAAAAAAAAAATCCGCTAATGAATATGTCTGCAAGTTCAACAGTCACGGCTCTTCTTAGTTTACATTCATCATACTAAGGACATGATTTTTTTCCCTATTTTAACTTACTTTGTATGAAATCTTAGTATCATTAAAATTTTTTTTAGGTCTCATTCATTAATAAACAGGTCCTTTGTTTACTCTAGGACTCAAGTATCCATATTAAGGTAGATCAGAGAAAAAGGAAATGCAGGACTATGGCCTAGACTGAGCCACCAGACTGGGATGTTATTTAGATAGAGATGAACAGTGGAAACCCTCGGAGCTGATGCTTTCTTCCTCCAAATCATTCATCACAATGGCCACCTTACAACCAATTGCTAAGACTGAGCTCTATTCACCCTACTGACTGGCATAAGTAAAAACACCAAATAATCATGTTATCAAAAAGCTTGATAACAGTATGGTTAAGTGAACACAGGACAATTTTAGATGGCTGGTGGTGTACTACTCCAATGGACTTACACCATGATTAGAAGTACGAAACCTGTTCTGTGGGGAAAAATGATAGAAATGATACTAAAAGATTACTTCTAGAATTTAAGGTTCCAAATAAAGGAGAAAATATAGATGCCACAAAACTCTCATGACCAAAATTTCTCCATGTATGTGAATACTCAGCTTAGTTTTCTCAAACTATGTTTCAGAAAAACTCATTTTCTCCACTATATTTTAGATAGCAGAAAAACTGCCATTTCTGGAATACTTTGTTTTATTTAGAAGCCACTAACATCACCAAAATAAAAATCAATTTTTATCAATTTGTCAGTTACAATTTGTCAGCAACTGTGGTTGCTATAAGAGTGGCTATAGAATGAATATATGTTGCTAAAATTGGGTCTTCTGCTTCATATAAAAGGAGACATTTCCATTAGTCACAGCTATGACGTGGGAAAGGTTCACCAGGGTGTCTCTTCTCAGGTGTTTTGATAGGCTGAGCCTTTCAAAACATCTGAGAAGTTCAGTGGAATACGCAGAGCTGTTCCAGCAACTATTTAAAACCTTCCTATTCAAAGTATGGCTTCTGAACCATCACCCGGGAGCTTGTTAGAAATACACCATCTTGGACCGTGGCCAAGACTGACTGAATAAGAAGCTGCAGTTTGAAAGAATCCCCATGTGATTCATACGGACATTAATAATTGAGAAGCACAGACTTAAGACACTGCACTGATCTCAGGCAACTAAAGTTGTTTTTGTTTGTTTTTTAACTGTTTAATTCAAAGAAAAGAAGAATAAACAGTGGAATCAAGAGCAAAACTGCTACACTACATATTAAACAATTGCAAGTGAACACTGTAATACCTTAAGATCTGAACTCCAAAGATCAAGCACATTTTCCATCTTTTGAAGATTTTCATCAGAGATAAGAAAATCAGTCACAACTATTTCATGGGTATCTACAGGACTAGAATTAGACCTTGGTGAGGAAGAGTCAACCAAAAGATTCGAACTGAAAAAATCCATGACTGGGTGAGGTGACTTCCTTGGGGATGACACTGATGATGACCCTAGAAGAAAAGAAAAGTTGGAGTGGTCAGCTAAACTGAAAATAACCCAAATTGGTAATGAGTTATATTGGAAGGTTAGAAGATGTCAGTTATCTACAGAGGCTAAGGGAATGCAGAGAAATGGCCTTTCAGTGTACTGAATCTGGCTACTTTACAGTGCGGTGCTGTCTCTGATTTAGGATTGACTAGCACAAGGTGTCTTTTACATCTCCTTCCCTCACCCACAAATGACCTCTATTCCAAATAAGGATGGTTCATATATCTAGGGGTAGCCTGAGCTGAAACTAGTATCATCCACATCATCATATCAACATTTACTAAATGCTTTTTATGTTTCTATAACAAAAATGTCATAAGAATTAGCTATCATAATACACACTACTCTAAGAAAAAGGTATTATTATCTCTATTTTGCTGATGAGGAAGCTGAGGTTTAGAAAGGGTTAAGTAATTGACCAAAGCCAGAGTGGTTGTATATAAGTCATTATTACTTTACATAAAACGATGGGGTAGGTTTTAACATTACTAAAATTCAACACTATAAGAAACTAGTAATTTAGTTTATCAGACACTCAGTTATAAGGCACCCTGTTAGCCTTCAACATATAGGTGAGAAATATATGTATCTATATATATGTACGTACATATATACATAACTCCAATCCCCTGCCCACGTACATGGAGGGTTGGCGTGAGAGCCACAGCCAGAAAGAAAACTGATATCTATCTTTAAAAAGCACAAAAATAGAAAAGTTACTATTTTATCATACGTATATTGGAATTACAGACTATTCATCATAATTTCTCATGTATTTCACACTTTTGTTATAAGGGTCCTAATAACCAAGACTGAGGGCTTTCCTCTTCTCCTTACTGAATGAATCAAACAAAGAATAATCTACTATAGAACTTGTTACTTAAAAGAAAATCTTTAAAGAATACTTTGCAAAAGGGAAAATCATTCCCTAATACATACATTTTGTGTAAAAAATGTATCAACAAATGGTTCACGCTAGTCATACAATGAAACACTGCCTACATGTTCTGAAGATGGTTAAGGAACCCAAAGAAAAAGGCAGAAGGACAAAGTACATGAATATTCTCTTTTACTACAACTAGATTTGCACTCAGGGAAAAAGCATGGCTCTTTTTTTTTTTTTTTTAATATATACTTAACCTTTTAAAAAATAGAATCAACTTAAGAACTTGGGAGGCCCCAAGTCTTTTATTTACAAGTGAGAAAACTAAAGGATAGAGGCATTTCTTATATGGTGGCTTAAATGGCCCTTACATTAAATAATGCTGAATCACATATTAAAAGTCGATTTTTATTATTTTAATTACTGTATGTCAAAGAAAAAGTTTCAGCCTCCTGTTAAATGTGCTTTTAAAATCGCTTTCTCACTTGCTAATCTCTCCCTTCAACAAAGAAAAAGATTTCAGGCTGAACACATCACCACTACTAGTATTTAACTGAAATTTAACAGCTTTGTTTCAGTTGCATTTATTTTTACCATTGCTTTCTAATTGTAACAAGTGTATATTATTTTTCTGGTATAATCAACGACAGATATAAATTTTCCTTTTAAAATGAATTTAAGCTCAAAATGAATATATCTAAAGAAAAACACTAAATGATAGGACAGGTGGTATAAAGATGGGATGAAAGTCATTAAGTTTGTACACGGACACCTGAAAGTTGAGACATAATGTACTAGTTGATGAAAAAACTTAAACTGGCCAAAATGATATCCCATTAAATCTTTGAAAATATCTCCCCTCTAATCTAGCAGTTTTAAGAAAAAAATGCCACACATTATAATGCATTAACCTGTCTTAACCATACTATCTGGGCATCTTACAAAATTATTTTAAATAGTATTACTTAATAAGTTAGCAATAATAGCATTTAAAAGTCCTGCCAATAAGTAATATGGTGAGATTATTCCCCTTACTACATGGATAATATTCACCAAACACAAAATGTTGTATATTAATAAAAACAAGCTAAGGAAAAGTCATACCATCTGTCTTTGAATGGACTGAAATATTTAAATCACATCCTTTTCCAACTTCCATCCTCGTTTCTCTTACTGCAGGGCTATTTCCTGCTGAAAAGAAAGGTTTTTCTTTTAATTAAAGCTAACCAGTCTTAGATAAAATACCTAATTGCACACATCTAATTTAAGAAGGTAGCTGTATACAAGTAAGATTTTAGAATAAGGAAAATACAGTATGCTGGGGATGTAGGAGCACTAAGACAAAGAATAAGAAGAAAGAAAAAAGTCTGACTCAAAAAAGTCTTATTGTATCATTAATAAGGTCAATTCAGCCAACAAATATGGATCAAAAAGAATCCAGTCTACTAACGGCATTCAATTCACACTAAGAGAGAACGTGGACGAATGACATTAGAACTTAGACAAGCTGTCTTATCCTGCAACACTGGATATTTCCGGGGCCTGCTGCTTGTCACTAGCTGCATTCAAGCAAAAGTGACACTGGTTCCCCCCAAGAGGGACTTCTTTACTTCCACCTCAGAAATCTTTAGTTAATGCATGGCGAAAAGGAAACGGGAAAAAACCTCACGAGGATGGCTGTGTCAGAGGCTTACAGATACTTTGCCAACTTCAACACACCCTATTTATACCAAGCAACGGCAATACTAGGAGTAAAGAGAATGGCATGATAAATTTACATGGTCCATTCTAACCAAGTCTGCGTGTGAATCAGGATATCTAAATTCACTGCATGTTGTACGCTTACATCTCAAATCCTTTTTGAAAAGGGCTGAGCATAAACAAATAAATGCTATCTTTCATGCTAGAAAAGACCAGGGTTCTTAGGTCCCAAGTGATTGGTGTAAGAGAGTATTCAGCACTTTGGGTTTGCTCAGTAGGGAGTGCATGTAATCAAAACATGGTCAACATCACTGATGGAGAATGAATAAATCCAAGGGTCATATCTCTTGAAATCCAAGGGCAGAAACCGTTCAGTGTCAGTATGGTTTACTGTTAGAAGCAATATGTATGTTTTGAGGTTCTGGTCCTATTTGTTGATGCAGTGCAGTAGGCTGAGAAGCAATGAAAACTCCACGTCTACAGAGGCAGAGGAACAACACACGCTAGGGCTGTGACTTACCAGGAGCCCAAGAGCCTGCTGGCTCTGAGTAGCCTGTGTCATGTGCTTCAAGGACGGATCCTTGGAGTTATGCCTGCTGTTGATAACTGCCCATTATCAGGGCTGTTTTAGGAAGGCTGTCTGTGCCCCTTGAAAGAACACTTATTTTGAGTGAGCTGTTTGGGATCTAGGTAAAAGGAGCTTTATCCTCCTTTCTCCACCTTTCACTTACTCATCTATCATCACGTATCCTGGTTTGTATTAGTTCTCAATTCTGTCAGTGACACAGTTCAAAGATGGGTTTGCCTCTGTGGTGACAATCCAAACAGTCCTACAGACCCATATAAATACTGCTGACAAAGTCCTAGCACATGGTTCATGAACTTAAGGGGTTCTGAGGGTTATCTATGGACCATCTCTAATTTGGGGGCTTGGGCATTTCGTTTCCAATGTCTCCTGGCATAAATAAAGCCATTGTAACAAGTACAGAGATGCAACATACTCCACTGAGACATGTAATTGCTACAGTGTGGTTATAATTTTATGACTTCATAAAATAGCCAAATGAAGTTCAAATAAAAATCCAACTGTTATATAAGAGCCAAGAAAAACATATTAAAATCTAAAATTTCCCCCAAATGATAGTGATATACACCAGTGATTGAGAAGAATCACTGGAGAAGTATTTTCACAATCAAAAGTCATAGCATTGGACTTCCTAGGTGGCGCAGTGGGTAAGAATCAGCCTGCCAATGCAGGGGACGTGGGTTCGACCCCTGCCCCAGGAGGATACCACATGCCGCGGAGCAACTAAGCCCATGCGCCACAACTATTGAGCCTGCACTCTAGAGCCCGTGAGCCACAACTATTGAGCCCATGTGCCGCAACTACTGAAGGCCACGCGCCTAGAGCCCGTGCTCTGCAACAAGAGAGGCCACCGCGTTGAGAAGCCTGTGCACCACAAGGAAGAGTAGCCCCCGCTCGCCGCAACTAGAGAAAGCCCGTGTGCAGCAACGAAGACCCAAAACAGCCAATAAAATAAATAAATAAATAAATAAATAAAATAAATAAACTAAAAAAAAAGGTCAGTAGCATTAAAAAGCTCAACAACATTTTAAATAAAGAGACACCTCGGAAAATATACATAACCTGGGTTTTGAAGACTGTCATCAATTACAGTAGGAATTCTAATATCTGGCATCACTTCTCTTTTAGAATGAGATGGCTGTGAAGCACTTGATTCAATATTTGGAGTCACTATAGCATAACGCAGCAGTTCTTCATACTCTTCCTATGAGAAGCCAACAATAAACAATGTATTACATCCCTGTAACAAGGGACACTCAGGCAAAAGAATGGTAAAGGCACAAAGACGTTCTCTACTTCAGTTCCCAAAACAGTAGGCAAACAATAGTAAGGAATGTGTACTTTTGATTTATGTTTTTATGCATCAATTTACTTACTCTCTTGTAGTAAGTTAAATTTCTTAAAAACAAGCAAAAATCCAACAAATATACCTACCCAATGTTCTTCTAGTGACAGTGCCTTAGTACCCATACTCCTTTAGCATGTCAATTTAAAACGGTGACACAAAGATTACCTAGAGTAGTTTCCTGAAGCCAATCAACATCTACAACACAGAAGAGCCCTCTCTCAATTGACAGCTGCTCGCAGGTGGGAAAAGACACAACCACTTCTCTCCTTTGCTTACAACAGGAAGATTCCACAACAGGAGGGTCTAAGGATGAAAAGTAGTTTTGGCTCTGATCACTCCCTGCTCCCATGCAATTCTACAACAACCCTGAGTCTCTTTTCATATATAAGCATGGAAAGAGTGTAAGAGAAATACTGGAAGAGAAAGAATACTGAAGATAAAAAGAGAACATGAATGCCAACCTGTATTCTACCTGCTGGCAACATCATGGTACATGTCAAAGGAGGATAAAAAAAAAGGCACAAGGTGTAGACCTTACAAGAATATTCCTCAAGTTTAAAAAAAAAAGTGGAATTTCCTAATATAGATAGTAAGATATTTGCTTAGCCAAATCAAAAAATTCTATTGCTGCAGTAAAAAATATAGTGGAACTTAGTCTCTATTCAAAAAGGAGTTGGTCACTGAGGCAACAAATATTCCTATTAAGGAGTAATTTCTAAGAGTATTACGCAATGGACCCAGAGAACATCTTTGCAGTAAAAACTGGGGGAAGGTTTTCAAGAATATAAAATGTCATTATTCTAAAGAATTATTTAATATTAATTTTTCTCCATAAAAAGTTTAGTTCAGATAGAGAAAATGCCACGATCATCATCTCAGTCGTCATAACTGCTTACTATTTGATTCACCCTCACGATGAAGAAAAATGATGCTAAAAATTACCTCCTTGAAGTGTCACAGTAAATATCTGCTGAACTGAAGTAACACAGATTCTGTCTAAATCAAAGAAAGAATCTTACCTTTAATAAGACCGTTATGATATGGTATAGGTTTTTGAAAATTAGCAACCCTTACTTTCCCCCTATGTTTTCTATGAGTAAGAATACTTAACTGTCTAAACACACCCAACTTTCTGGCTATGAATATATCATATAGATGGCTGAAATAAGTGTCTTGGTGTTTCTCAAAAGAACAGATGTAACTGCAGTCAAAGTTCTGAAGTCAGAACTACCTTGTAGACTGTGTAAGTAGTCAATACCAATGCATTCCAAATTAGTTTCCAAGAAGGTATTCAGAGAATCCACAAAGTTTTCTTCATAATTCATTTTTGAGCTATTTAATAAAGGAGCATACACTATAAAAGGTACCATATATACTAAATTTTAACAGGCCAGAAACTATATATTCTTTTTTTTTTTCTGTATCATTTTTTATTTACTTTTTAATTGGGATATAATTGCTTTACACTCTTGTACCAGTTTTTGAGGTACACCAAAGTCAATCAGCTGTATTTATACACATATTCCCTCCCTCCCTCGACTCCCCCTGCCACCCTTCCCGTCCTGGCCCTCTAAGGCATCATCCATCATGAAGTTGATCTCCCTTTGTTATACAGCAACTTCCCACTGGCTATCTATTTTACAGTTGGTAGTATATACATGTCTATGCTACTCTCTCACTTCATCCCAGCTTCCCCTTCACCCTGCCCCCAACCTCGTGTCCTCCAGTCCATTCTCTGCATCTGCATCCTTATTCTTGCCCTGTCACTGGGTTCATCAATACCTTTTCTTTTTTTTAGATTCCATATATATGAGTTAGCATACAATATTTGTTTTTCTCTTTCTGACTTACTTCACTCTGTATGACAGACTCTAGGTCTATCCACCTCATTACATATAGCTCCGTTTCATTCCTTTTTATAGCTGAGTAACATTCCACTGTATATATATGCCACATCTTCTGTATCCATTCATTTGTTGATGGGCATTTAGGTTGCTTCCATGTCCTGGCTATTGTAAATAGTGCTGCAATAAACATTATGGTACATGTTTCTTTTTGGATTATGGTTTTCTTTGGGTATATGCCCAGGAGTGGGATTACTGGATCATATGGTAGTTCTATTTGTAGTTTTTTAAGGAACCTCCAAACTGTTTTCCATAGTGGCTGTACCAGCTTACATTCCCACCAACAGTGCAGGAGACTTCCCTTTTCTCCACATCCTCTCCAACTTGTTGTTTCTAGATTTTTTGATGGCCATTCTGATTGGTGTGAGGTGACACCTCATTGTGGCTTTGACTTGCATTTCTCTGATGATTAGTGATGCTGAGCATCTTTTCATGCGTTTGTTGGCCATCTGTACGTCTTCTTTGGAGAAATGTCTATTTAGGTCTTCTGCCCATTTGTGAATTGGGTTATTTGCTTTTTTGGTATGAAGCTGCATGAGCTGCTTGTATATTTTGGAGATTAATCCTTTGTCTGTTGCTTCGTTGGCAAGTATTTTCTCCCATTCTGAGGGTTGCCTTCTTGTCTATGGTTTCTTTCGCTGTGCAAAAGCTTTTAAGTTTCATGAGGTCCCATCTGTTTATTCTTGATTTTATTTCCATGATTCTAGGAGGTGGGTCAAAAAGGATCTTGCTTTGATGGATGTCATAGAGTGTTCTAAGGCCAGAAACTATATATTCTTAAATTTGTTTGTTGGTTGGAATTAAGCTTCTTCTGCCATCAATATCAACTTCTTGTAAATGTCATAGAGTGAAAAGGCTGTAGTTCTGCACAAGTTTATTTATTTTTGTCTTAACTTCACACTTGTTCACATCTGCTAAAGTAAACTGTACAAGTGAGCACACAGCTATGACATAAGTGGGCCAAATCAACCACCAATCTCTCAAGTCAAGTACATCTGATAGGGTCAGTCCCTTCTTATGGCACGAGAGTGATGAGTGTGAGGCAGCCAACGACTTCGCAGCATATCACATGCTTATCATTAGCACTTACTCTAGGTTTGAGTCTCTGGGTGCTGCTTGTGTGATTTTTACATTTATGACAAAAGTTTGAAGAGGTGATAGATTTTTGTTGGTGATTCAACACTGCATCAAAAATTTCGTATTCAGCAAAAGCAGTTCTAAGAGGGAAGTTTATAGCAATACAGTCCTACCTTAAGAAACAAGAAAATGATCGAACAAACAACCTAACCTTACACCTAAAACAACTAGAGAAAGAAGAACAAAGAAACCCCAAAGTGAGCAGAAGGAAAGAAATCATAAAGATCAGAGCAGAAATAAATGAAAAAGAAAGGAAAGAAGCCATAAGAAAAATAAATAAAACTAAAAGCTGGTTCTTTGAGAAGATTAACAAAATTGATAAACCATTAGCCAGACTCATCAAGAAAAAAAGGGAGAAGATGCAAATCAACAGAATTAGAAATGAAAAAGGAGAAGTAACAACGGACACCTCAGAAATACAAAACATCATGAGAGACTACTACAAACAACTATATGCCAATCAACTGAATAACCTGGAAGAAATGGATACATTCTTAGAAAAATACAATCTTCCAAGACTGAACCAGGAAGAAATAGAAACCATGAACAGACCAATCACAAGTACGGAAATGGAGGCAGTGATTAAAAATCTCCCAACACACAAAAGCCCAGGACCAGATGGGTTCACAGGCGAATTCTATCAAACATTTCGAGAAGAGTTAACACCTATCCTTCTCAAACTCTTCCAAAATATTGCAGAAGGGGGAACACTCCCAAACTCATTCTACGAGGCTACCATCACCCTGATACCAAAACCAGGCAAAGATGTCACAAAAAAAGAAAACTACAGACCAATATCACTGATGAATATAGATGCAAAAATCCTCAACAAAATACTAGCTAACAGACTCCAACAGCACATTAAAAAAATCATACACCATGATCAAGTGGGGTTTATCCCTGGGATGCAAGGATTCTTCAATATATGCAAATCAATCAACGTGATACATCATATCAACAAATTGAAGGATAAAAACCATATGATCATTTCAACAGATGCAGAAAAAGCTTTTGACAAAGTTCAACATCCATTTATGATAAAAGCTCTCCAGAAAATGGGCATAGAAGGAAATTACCTCAACATAATAAAAGCCATATATGAAAAACCAAAAGCCAACATCGTTCTCAATGGGGAAAAACTGGAAGAATCCCCTCTAAGAACAGGAACAAGACAAGGGTGTCCACTCTCACCACTATTATTCAACATAGTTTTGGAAGTTTTAGCCACAGCAATCAGAGAAGAAAAAGAAATCAAAGGAATCCAAATTGGAAAAGAAGAAGTAAAATTGTCACTCTTTGCAGATGACATGATATTATATATAGAAAACCCTAAAGACTCTACCAGAAAACTGCTAGCACTAATTGATGAGTTTAGTAAAGTAGCAGGATACAAAATCAATGCACAGAAATCTCTTGCATTCCTATACACGAACAACGGAAGAGCAGAAAGAGAAATTAAGGAAACTCTCCCATTCACCATTGCAACCAAAAGAATCAAATACCTAGGAATAAACCTGCCTAAGGAGGCAAAAGATCTGTATGCAGAAACTTTAAGACATTGATGAAAGAAATCAAAGACGACACAAACAGATGGAGGGACATACCATGTTCCTGGATTGGAAGAATCAACAACGTGAAAATGTCTGTACTACCCAAAGCAATTTACAGATTCAATGCAATCCCGATCAAATTACCAATGGCATTTTTCATAGAACTAGAGCAAGAAATCTTACAATTTGTATGGAAACGCAAAAGACCCCGAATAGCCAAAGCAGTCTTGAGAAGGAGAAATGGAGTTGGTGGAATCAGGCTTCCTGACTTCAAACTATACTACAAGGCCATAGTGATCAAGACAGTATGGTACTGGCACAAAAATAGAAAGGAAGATCAATGGAATAGAATAGAGAACTCAGAAGTAAGCCCAAACACATATGGGTACCTTATCTTTGACAAAGGAGGCACGAGTATACAATGGAAAAAAGACAGCCTCTTCAATAAGTGGTGCTGGGAAAATTGGACAGCAACATGTAAAAGAATGAAAGTAGAACACTTCCTAACACCATACACAAAAATAAACTCCAAATGGATTAAAGACCTACATGGAAGGCCAGACACTATAAAACTCCTAGAGGAAAACATAGGCAGAACACTCTATGACATCCATCAAAGCAAGATCCTTTTTGACCCACCTCCTAGAATCATGGAAATAAAATCAAGAATAAACAAATGGGACCTCATGAAACTTAAAAGCTTTTGCACAGCGAAAGAAACCATAAACAAGACTAAAAGGCAACCCTCAGAATGGGAAAAAATAGTTGCCTATGAAACAACGGACAAAGGATTAACCTCCAAAATATACAAGCAGCTCATGAAGCTTCATACCAAAAAAGCAAATAACCCAATCCACAAATGGGCAGAAGACCTAAATAGACATTTCTCCAAAGAAGACGTACAGATGGCCAACAAACACATGAAAAGATGCTCCACATCACTCATCATCAGAGAAATGCAAGTCAAAGCCACAATGAGGTATCACCTCACACCAGTCAGAATGGCCATCATCACAAAATCTGGAAACAACTAATGTTGGAGAGGGTGTGGAGAAAAGGGAACTCTCCTGCACTCTTGGTGGGACTGTAAGTTGGTACAGCCACTATGGAAAACAGTTTGGAGGTTCCTTAAAAAACTACAAATAGAACTACCATATGACCCAGTAATCCCACTCCTGGGCATATACCCAAAGAAAACCATAATCCCAAAAGAAACTTGTACCATAATGTTTATTGCAGCACTATTTACAATAGCCAGGACATGGAAGCAACCTAAATGCCCATCAACAAATGAATGGATACAGAAGATGTGGCATATATATACAATGGAATATTACTCAGCTACAAAAAGGGATGAGATGGAGCTATATGTCATGAGGTGGATAGAACTACAATCTGTCATACAGAGTGAAGTAAGTCAGAAAGAGAAGGACAAATATTGTATGCTAACTCACATATACGGAATCTAAAAATGGTACTGATGAACTCAGTGACAAGAACAAGGATGTAGATACAGAGTATGGACTGGAGAACTCGAGGTATGGGAGGAGGCGGGGGGTGAAGGCGAAACTGAGACGAAGCAAGAGAGTAGCACAGACATATATATACTACCAACTGTAAAATAGTCAGTGGGAAGTTATTGTATAACAAAGGGAGTCCAACTCGAGGATGGAAGATGCCTTTGAGGACTGGGGCGGGGAGGGTGGGGGGGACTCGAGGAAGGGGAGTCAAGGAAGGGAGGGAATACGGGGATATGTGTATAAAAACAGATGATTGAACCTGGTGTACCCCCAAAAAATAAAAAAAATAAAAAAATAAATTTCGTATTGATTCTTTTTTATGCTTCGAGTCAGTTTAACTGAAGATGAGACATGGTATTAAAAATCTACCATTTTCACTACTTATACTGAGAATCAGAATATTCTTGATAATTTGTAACCCAAACAAAATATAGAAATAAACTGGATACTTAGGTTTATAAAACTGCACCAGCCATCTAGTAACCCCCAATTTCAAATGTACATTTATCAAGGCAGCTTCATTGTTTTTCCAAACTGCTTTTATGAGAAGTAAATGTCACAAATTTGAATTTATGAAATAAACCTACACAACTGCAGTTCAACTTTAATCTTTTTATACTGGAATTTGAAATTGTTTGAAAAAAGGGCTTATGCTAGTAGATGTCTGAAAACTGCTAGTCTTTAGGGTAGTCAAATGTAAAGAAGTGACTTGGTTTCAGTTTCAACCTTGATTTAACATTTAACGTAGATTACTTACATGCAGTAAATTTTAGTTATAGCAAATACCAATTTTTACATATATTAAGGCTAGCCACAGAAGAGAAACAGAGATATTGCAAAGAGAGCACTATTAGAAAACTCAGTCACCAGCATCTCCTTCATATTGCTATAGTCAACTCCTTTGTCAGTGATGTCCCCTTCATGACAATAAACGCATATCTGAGTCTTAAACTTACATTTCTTGATAGAAAGTAAGAGTCAGTATTTCACATAATGGTTATCACTGAGGCCGAAGGCTCTTTTTAGGAAAAAAAATCATTTAGAGTATCAGAAATACAACATTTAAATTTTATGTTAACAAAAATAACTGTAAGTCTTTAAATAGATTTAAAGAGCCTTGAGTTTATATTTCCTGAACCATATCAGTTTTCCAGTTATTAGAATAAAAGGAAATTCCCAAATAATTTGATAACTTGCAGCCATACACCAGATATTTCCCTGGTTCCTACAACCCTGAATGTATGAGTCAGTCCTAATGAGCTAACTATCAAAGTATACAAAATTTTAAGTACAATAACTTACTATGGTAGAGAGGCTAACAGTTCAGAAGCATCCATTTCCCCTTCATTTCTTTCAATTAGTAAAACTGAAGGGTTTGAGCTAGACAAATGGCCACCCAGAGACATTTCTCAGCTTCCTTCGCAAGCAGGTGTGGCCAAGAGACCTGGTCTACGAGATTTGAATGGAAATGATGTATACAATTTCAGATCAAGTCCTTAAAAAGGAGGCTCCTTGCTTCCTGTACAGCTCTTCCCATGGGCTAGAGGCTGTAGTGACCCAGTACCTGACAATGCAACACAGTCAACACCCTAGGGCAGGGCTGAGCAACAGGATAGAAAAGACTGGGTCCTCAGATGACCACAAGATTATGTACCAACTCAGATTTTTATAAGAGAGAGAATCAAACTTTAAGCCACTCACTTAAATCATTCTTGGCTCCTATTAAAGCACCCAAAGCAACATCCCAGTATAATCTGCAAACATTCAAAGAAAACCTTTGCTTTTGGCAAAGAATATATAAAAGTGTGGCTATCATGCACTGAATTTTTCTTTCCCCAAAATTCACATGCTGAAGCCCTAATCCCCTGGCATGACTGTATTTAGGTTTGGGGCCTTTAAGGAAGTAATTACATAATTAAGGTTAAATGAAGTCATAAGGTTGGAGTACTGATCTGAAAGGATTAATGTCTCTTCTCATAGAAGAGAAAACAAAGAGCGCGCTCTCTCTCCCCCTGCACACATGTACCACTGGAAAGGCCATGAGAAGGTGGCTGTGTGCAAGCCAGGAATAGGGCCCTCTTCAGAAACAGACCTTGTCAGATCTTCATCTGGCACTCCTAGGATCCAGAACTGTGAGCAAATAAGTTTTTGTTTAAACCACCCTGTCTACGGTATTTTGTCATGAGAGCAGGAGAAGATTAATACAATGGCTATCTTATCTTTGTATTTTAAAGTGAATTAACTTTTAGCATCTCCTTCCTCTGGAGGCAGTTATAACTAGATATAGCCAAATCAGCTCTGCTCAGTTAGTTTATTACCACAGGAATAAACTCCCTTTAGGAATGGAGGGGAAGTGAAAGTCAGAGAGACTTTAACTTGTGGCTTCCCTAGTTTGACCTCTGAAAGAGAAAGATCGGAACATACATTTCCAAGTTCTCACAAGAATCACTATAAGTTAGAGGATGCAAGCGGGTATACATTAATAAGGTTTAATGTACATATACATTTTAACTTATTTTAAGGGAAAATTTTTAAAAATCAGTTACTTAAACAACTATTTTAGTTTCATATATGTAGATACAGGCCAAATGGGTTATTTTTTAGTTAAGGATCAAAATAAATAATATTGTCTTCCTTAGCTGTCAGAGAAAACCTGCCTTAAGGTAAATAAGAATCCTAAACTAATAACCAAAACTTGTAATTCTGCCCCCCTCCCCCCAACAGCTGGACTGATGTGAGCCTAAAATACAGCCGAGCCCATGCACACCAGGTGTGGTCAGGACAAGCGGCTGATATTCTGGAGCTGTGCTTAGAGGAAACTGCAAGTGAAGAAGCACTGTGGATGCTGCCCATCCTTCAGCACTTATCATCAACAGCTTTATGAAGCCTTCACATATCTGAGGCAGGAATAAAAACGCCCTTAAGAAGAATGCTGATTTATGAGGGGCTTTTGTATTAACTGTTTGGTGTTACATGTTTAATATATATGCAAAAGTATATAGTTATTTTATGTTATTTTATTTTTAATATCATTTTTGGTATTTAATTTTGAAATGTTTCCAGTAATGGAATATGGGCAGGTTTTCAACTGTAGTCAAGAAACAGTAGGGTCATAAGTTGAGGGTTACTAAAAACAGAATCTCAGTCGGGGGTAACATTCTAAGTGGGTAACCCATAACACAAAATGATTTCTGGCATGTCTGTAAGATTCTCCCCCCCCCTCTTAAAATTCTACTCCAGAAATTTCTTTTGATGTAAAGCTTTGTTTCTTGACAAAATGACAACCTGAGATCTTATACGGTATTTACATTTTAGTATTAAAGGGTTCTGGACCCAACAATTACAATGTGTGAATTTTTTTCCCCACCACCACTAAGCAATTCTCAGACACCACTTGGGTGTCCTACAATTCAACTCAATTCTGACACTTTCCACCAGAGACAGAACCAGATTCCACAGGCTAAGGAATCAGTCCCACAAGATTGCCCTCCCCCACCCCACAACTCCAGATGCCAGTCGCAAGTCTAGGTTATCACCTGTGCTTCTGACCAACCAGCTATGGACTGGAGCTTCCAAAGACCCCTCCTTGGGTTTGAGTAATTTGCTAGAGGGCTCACAGAACTCGGAGAAACATTTTTCATACTAGATTACCAGTTTATTGTAAAAGGATATAACCCAGGAATAGCCAGCAGGAAGGGGTATACAGGGCAAGGTATGGAGAAGGGGTGTGGAGCTTCTGTACCCTCTTCTGGCAGGCCAGTCACCCAGCACCTCCACGTGTTCACCAACTGGAAGCTCCCCAAACCCAGCCCTTTTGGGTTTTTATGGAGGCTTCATTAAATAGGCACAATTGATTAAATCAATGACCACTGGCGATTGATTCAACCTCCAGACCCTCTCCTGGAGGTCACGGGGTGTGACTGAAAGTTCCAACCCTCTAATCACATGGTTGCCTCTCCTGGCAACCAGTCTCTATCCTTAGGTGAGGTCCAAAAGTCACATCATCAACATAACAAAAGATATCATCATTCTCACTAGTTAGGAAATTCCAACAGGTTTAGGAGCTCTGTGCCAGAAATGGGATGAAGACCAAATATTTATTTATTATGAATCACAATATCACAGGTATCAATAAGTTAATCAGTTGTCTCTTGAAGGAAGTTGGATATGGCAAAGACGAAGGGTGCAGGACAACACTGTTACCTAAAAAGATAGCACTAAATCGGAGAGGTACCATCCAAATGGAAGGCAAAGATGAAATCTAATTCCAGACTGCTTTTACCCTAGTAAATATTCACAGATACTTTTCCAACAGCTTCCCAATTCCTAAACCTGTCATTTCAATTAAAGGAACACATTTGTTTCATAAAATATTTCCCTAAAGCTTCTGTCTTTTTCTACAGTGCCAGTAACAACTTATTGTATGTAGGCATAAACATACCATCCAACTTTTCCCCTCTGAAGTGATATAACTATAAAACCCAAGATATACCACGTCAGTATTCTCTCACTTAAAATATACTCAAGAAATCTGAATTCATATTTTTGATGATAAAACATTTAGAATTAAAAGAAATTTAAAACATATAAAAGCCACACCTGCAGTCAATGTACCTATTGCTGTCCAGGTCCTGGGCAGCAGCAGGTGCTGAATGTTGTGGCAACAGGGGCCAGAACTGAGAGTGGAACACTGGGGAATCTGGGGCCCCAGAACTCTGGATGTTTTGATATTGGATTAATTTGCATTAAAGTGAGAGCGGCACTCATGAGAGAGAGCTACAAAGAGAATCTTTCAAGAAAAAATGTTTCTTCAGATTTTCAGCTTCTCATTACGTTGTTTGAAGCCTTTGTACAAAGAATGCTGGAAGAGTTCATGAGTGTTTTCTGAAAAGTGAATTAAAAAAATGTAAGGTATTTTCCAAGGTTTGTAAAATAATTCCCCAAATTTCATATTATTATAATTTGACACACATTATATTTACATTATAATTATAAATGTAAATGGCATGAATGAATGACAAATGTATTCCTAGTTTTCCCTCATATTATCACTTATTTGAAATAAATAAGTCATGACAAATTTAGACATGTCTTCCTACCTGAAGATCTGAAGAGACAGAACTGCCTCGGTCGGAGCCATTTTGCAAAACTGGAGGTGAGCATTTCTCCTCATCTGATGACATTCTGTACAAATACTAAAAAAAAAGTAGAAGCTAACTTTAGCTTGTTTTCTCAATATTTAAATTAAAATGTTTTCTAAATATGTGTGTGTGTGTATACACGCAAGCCCATGTGTCTAATAATATCCTACGCTGTAAACAATAACCATTCTACATGTTAAAATCATTCAACATACTGAACACCCAAAGACAAAATCACTGGGCAATAAAAAATATTCAATTCCCAAGTAGTGAGTTTATAATGCAGTCAAAGAGATAAGACAAATACATGAAAGGTTAAAGAAAGACTGAAGCTCCTCAGAAAAAGCCTTGGTAGGAGCTGTTGAGAATAAGAGTGTGATCACTGTTCAACAGTGTGATGACCCAGGTGCTGTGTCCTTTCCTACCAGACACTGAATCAAGAATGAACAATTCTCTGCTTGAGGAACTGACCTTTGGGGGATATTATTTTAAGAAAAGCAACCCTACACAGAACACAGATTCTAATACCATGCACAGAAAAATTGTTTAAGGTCTTAACCAAAAAAATGAATAATAATAAACATACTTTTAGTAACAAGTACACAAATTGCTTAAAAGGCAAACAGTGACTATTCAAACGATCTGAACACCAGTTACATGTAAGACATTGGTGAGGAAGGTAAGATGGGGAAGTCCTTGTCCTCAAGAACTCTGCAATCTGAAAGCAGGGCCAGATATGTGTATACTAGAAATGACTAATGAAGAAAGTGCTGTTAGATCCTAAAACAACAGAGACACAAAGAAGGGAGGCTGGAGTAGCCTTTTTCACGGGGTGGTGGTGAGGGTGTGCAGTGGGAATAGATGACCCAGGTGGTGAGATCTGAAAGCCAGATAAAACATTAAAGGATATTTGAGGCAACAGCACAGCATACGCAAAGACACAGAGGCATGGACACTATGTCAGGAACTGCAAGTATTTTGTGAAGCTAAAGCAAAGGGTACAAAGCAAGGCTTGGCAAGGGATCAAACAGGCAAGGTAAGGAGCAGCCAGATCATGGAAGACCACAATTATGTCATGTTAAAAAATTCTGTCTTCCTTCTAAGAGAAGTGATTACAGTCTTAAATAAGTGATAACATGATCAGGCTTGTCTTTTAGAAAGATCACTCTGGCAGCTTTCAGGATGGATTTGAGAGGTGGGATACTGAAGAAGGAGCAACTGAGAGCCAACTGCAGTAGTCCAAGAGCTAAGTGTTCCCTCCAGCAAATGGGGACCTGAAAGGAGGAGGCAGCAATGGGAAGTGGACGCAGATATGACGGTGAGGTAGCTGCATTATGGCAGTGGAAATCATGATCAACAACTGGTTAAGAGGTTAACGGGAGGAAATGCCGATCTGTTTCAGATTTCTGGCTTGCAGCTAGATGAATGGTAGTGCTACTCCCCAAGGCAAAGAATACTGGAAGAAGGCTGGGAGGAAGGGTAATGGACTCACTATCAGACTTCTTGGGTATAAGGTACCTCTGAGGCACTGAAGTGAGGCTGCAGGTATGAGGTATTTGGCCACACCAGTTATGCAATGCACAACTCCAAGGAATGCCATTCACAGTGGTTACAATATGAATGGTGCTTCCTGGAGTTAAGCAGTGTGGGAGCCCTGCAATGGAGGTATAGGTTTGGAAATTCATTTTGAGGAATCGTCAGCATCATGCAAACTGCTGAGAAAAGGGAGAGGATAAGATCACTTATGAAAATGAGTGTGAGAGAGAGTTCTTATTCTGAGGTCCTTACACCCAAACTGTATGCAATATTTTTAGCACATTATGTACATTTCTAGGAAGAGGACCCTCAGCTTCCAATGTGTCCAGAGGGTACCATAACCTTAGTAAAGTTAAGGACCACTACTATAGCAAGAGGAGAGTTAAAATCAGAACCGCTAATATTTAAAGGGGACGTGAAGAAGAGCCAGAAAAGACGGAAAAGGAAGTCAGAACAGTGGAATGAACAATGAGAACTGTGTCAGAAAAGCTTCCAGAAGGGAGTGATCAGAGACAGATGCCAAAGACAGATGAGAATCTGACAGAGTCCCTTGACTTTGGCAATCAGGAAATTGCTGGGGCATTTGCCTGAACAATTTCAGTGGACAGCAGAACAAGTCTCAATCACAGTGGGCTGAACATTAAGGGACGAAGAAACTGAAACAGAAAGGGCAGATACAAGAAGTGCAATATTAGAATGGAAACATAGGTTGGAGCTAGAGGGTGGAAAGGAAATTTCAGCTTTATTCAATGAGCATTACCGTGTAGAGACATGAGAAGTAAACTAAATCTCAGCATGACTGACTTTAGTTAAGCCAATTAGGGAGGATAAAATAAGCACACACATCTGCAGCAAGGAATGGCTGCTTCACCGACTTCAAATCCACCACTGTGGTAACTTGTGTCCTTTCTACTTCAATTCACTCCTTCCTTTAGGATGTGTCTGCAGACTGGTAAAAGGGCAGGATTGGGGGTGCTCATTATTTAAAAAACAAGCTGAAACGTACCCTCAGATCTCGATCTCGAAAGGAGTTTCTGAGTATAGATTCTGCGGACACAAAACGACTACTGTACTTTTGGAAAATATGCTGTGAATCTTCCATCTGCCCTACTTTGAGGCCAACAAAGTATGACAGTTTATCTAAAACTCTACCAACAGTAGCATTTTCCTTACTGTTACTAGTTCAGAGACAAAGGAAAAAAATAAAACTTGCTTTGATGGGAAGCAGATGTACATCAGATAACTAAATTTTCACTAGTCTCTAACCTAAGATACTAGAAACCACGAGATAAAAATTCTGAGCACGTGTCTACTGCCAGAGAAATCAAATTACATCTCCGTAATTACCTGCCTGATAGGGAAAGCGGGGTCCGGGAATTCAAAGAGGCAGAGAAAGAGTGAATTAACGTGCGAGCTGGCAGCAGGGTGACGTCCCTGTGCCCTTGACCTTAGTTGCAAGCAAGGAGAGGGGTTGCGCCAGCCCCTCCCCACGTCAGGGACTACAGGCAGAGAAGCAGCTGCGAGCAAGCAAAGGGCCACAAGTTCTCTTCAATCACTTTCTCTTACCCCTGTGTTAATCAAATTCTTACTTAAAAACAAAGGGTTAGACATGGTCATTTTACCCCCTACGTTTTAAATGACCCGAACCTATAGCGACAACACCGCTATACTTCAGGCACCCCTCACTCCTGCCCTCTCTTCCCGGACGCCTCGGAGGAGAAAACCTCTCGTCCTCGCCGCCCCGCCGAGCAGCTGAAGGGCCCTGGTTTCAGGAAGACGCCCCCAGCCCTGTGCTGTCCGATCCCCATGCGGCGGCGACCCGGGCCGAGGCACTTTAAATCCCACTCCAGGGCCTTCGCCACCGGCGCCGGGCCGCCCGGGGCGCCACGACCCACCTCCTCGCCTCTCCGCAAACACCGACACCTCCCTCCTCGTCTTATCGCCGGGACGCCGTCGAAACCACAGCCAATCCAGCGGCTTCCTTAGCAGCAACCTGACAGTTTCAAACTGCAGGGAGGAAATAAGGACGGCCCCGGGCATTGGCCCCGAGCTTCAGCAACGTGCCGTGCGATTGGTCCGAGAGTCGGGGGCGGGGCTCTGGGCCGCAGGAGGGAGAAACCGGAATTAAGTTACTTAGGGATTAGCTACGCCCCTTGCGTCGGCCGGCCCAAAGGGGGCGGAGTCTTAGGGAGCCCCGCCCAGCGCTCAGGAGCCCGCGATCAGTTCCGTTCTGCGCCTGCGGGAGACAAGGTGGCTCAGGGAGCGGGGCTCAAGTCAGCTCTGATGGTATGCCGTTGTCTGTGAGATAATGCCCGTAGGCTCTGCGTGTGGCCCTCATGCGTATGAATCATATGCTTCCACAGGTGCCCCGGAACAGATCAGTAACCCCCACCTTTCGATGCTTTCGGTCTTAGGCAGGGCCAGGGAATCTGAATTTTTCGAAGATCATCAGTGATTCTGATGCAGGGGTCTGCGGACCACACTTTAGGAAACTGCTGGACTAGGTTTTACTAGTGACTTCAGACGTGTCAGATCGCAAGGCAAGCCCTTCTGGCGAATTGAGTATTGACCTTAGAATTGTAAGTATATCCTGGATGTATCACCTACTCACTGTCACCTTGGTTATAGGTTTAAACCATAGCGGGATTAAATGACTTACTATATCTAAAATACCTATCACATAAATATAAAAAAAACTAGTCTTTCAGCTTATATCGGCACAACGGCTAGGGGTACGTTAGGATCCAGATGGCAAAGGGAGTGCCCCAATCTGGAGAGCAGGTAATGAGATCCTGGTGAGTTTTCAGGCTCCCTGTGTTACCTGGAGGATGAGGTATCCATTTCTTTTTCTGTGGATAGAAATGGCATAACCTGGGTCTCACCTGTTGCCAGAGCCAAACTTCTATTTATACAAGCAATGAAGTAAGCACCAGCAGTTTCTCTGGCATAAAGCTATGTTTGTTCCCCACCCCCCTTCTTTTCCACGCTTATAATAAAGGACAAATTCCTGTTGATAGATACAGATTCATACCTGGTTCAAAAATCTCTTTCTTAATTGAATTGCCATGCGGTGACCCCTTACACTGTAATTGTTTCTGATTCACTATTCGTGTGCCCTCCTTGTCTCCATGCTCCTCATTTCTGTCTCTTTGGGGATTTTCTTAGAAAACTGTTGGGTAAGCCATCGCCATTCTTCTATGAAGCTACATGGAGAAAGAGAACAAATCTGTCTCATTTTCAATTTAGAACAGATTCTTTTTCCAAGTTTCCTGGAGGGCGAGCCAGAGAGAGAAAGAGAGAGGGAGAGGGAGAGGGAGAGAGAGAGAGAGAGAGAGAGAGAGACTAAAGCCCCACAAACTCATGAAAAATTGCCAGCTTGAACCCTGCATAATTATTTATTCAACAAATATTTACCTAACAATCATCTGAATCAAAGCTTTTTGTTGGTGCCAGGAATAGAGTGGTGAACAAAATAGACACACTCTGCTCTCATGGAACTTAGCCTAATCGGAAGCAGACATCAAGTTAACAACGACAAAACCCCCACACAAATGAATGAATAACTATGAATTATGTTTGAAGTGAGGAGAAATCAGGAAATTCCTGTATGATAAAGTACATTTAAGCTGAGACCTGAAGGATGAGTGTATAAAGAACTATCTAATAAACACACATGTAATATTTTCTATGTCCAGGGCACTGTACAAATTAACTCATTTAATACTCAGATTCTGCCTGTGACATGGACTCTGTTTCCATCTTCATTTTATAGATGTGAGAACTGAAACCCAGAGAAGTTATGTGGCTTGTCTAGGCACACACAGCTTATAAGAGCAAAACTGTTATTCAGATTGAGGCAGTCTGGGATCCAGAGTCCATGTCCTTATGACTCAATATATTCTGTTGGGAATAACATCACTGTTATGGGTTAGATAGTATCCTCCAGTAAACGTATGTTTAAGTCTTAAACCCTAGTACCTGTGAATGTGACAGTATTTGGATATGGGGTCTTTGCAGATATAATCAAGTTAAAATGATGTCATACTGGATTAAGGTGGGCCTTAATTCAATGACTGGTGTCCTTTATAGGCGAGGGAAATTTAGACACAGAAGAGATACAGGAGAGAAAGGGAAGCAGAGATTAGAGTGATGCATCTATAAACCATGAAATGCCAAGTATCTCCAGCAACCACCAGAAGCTAGAAAGGCAAGGGAAGATCTTCCCCTAGAGCGTTCAGAGAGAGCATAGCCCTGTTGACACTTTGGATTTCTGACCTCCAGACCTGTGAATGAATAAATTTCTGTTGTCTCAACTCATTTTGTGGTAATTTGTTATGGCATCCCTAGTGAATCAATACAGTGGCCACGGCTTTGAGGTAAGAACGTGCTTATTATATCTGGATAG
This sequence comes from Hippopotamus amphibius kiboko, assembly GCF_030028045.1. Lineage (NCBI taxonomy): Eukaryota > Metazoa > Chordata > Mammalia > Artiodactyla > Hippopotamidae > Hippopotamus > Hippopotamus amphibius. The sequence goes on along the minus strand of NC_080186.1, from coordinate 217,145,331 downwards.
TGAATAAAAGCAAGTGATCTTCGTGAAGGAGGGGCAGGTACAGGATAAGGCTTCAGATGGAAGTGAGGGTTCTATGTTAAAGGTTTGAGATTGTATTTAAAGTCCAATGGAGTGTTTTTAGATGTTCAGGAGAGCGGTGAAAACAATTTAGGATAGAGGGGTGGCAGGGGAGATGGAGAGAAGAGGACAGATATCAAATATATTTTGGAGATAGAATTGATGGGCCTTGAATTGTATTCGAGATGAAGGAGAGAAGTGATAAGAAGGATACTCTGGTTTCAGGTTTGTGACTTGAGTGACTGGGTGGATGGGATTTACTGAAAAAGAGAACACTGAATGAGGATCAGGTTTTAAAAGGAGAAGATCAAAAGTTCATTTTTAAATGTGCTGTTTGAAATGCCTAGAGATATCTAAGTGACTGTCCATTAGGTCATTGGACATACATATCTAGAGCTCAGAAAAGAGGTTGGGACACAGATACATAAATCAGGGAGGTTTTGCAGTAGAAATTGTGGAGGATTTCAAAAATGGCTCCAATTATTCATCTCTTCCTATATCAGTGTGCTTTGCTGTGCTTTCTCATTAATGACAGATGGGATGTACAAACATGATGGAGGCAGAGGCTTTTAAGATGCTTGTTGATTGACTTGACTTGCTTTTGCTACCCTCATGAGAATGTGTCTCAACTAGCCTAGTGGAAGATGACAGTGTAATAGACCTGAGTTGCCTGATCATCCCTGCCGAGGCCATCCTAGATCAGTGTATAGCCACCCAGACAGGTGGGTAAGTCCAATCAAGGATGGCAGGACCACCCAGCCAACCTGCCTAGGCGTGAGCTAAATAAATGTTGATTGCTTAAAGCCATTGTGCTTTGGAGTGGTTTGTTATGTAGGTTTATTGTGGTAATAAATAACTGATAAGATGCAATTTAAAGCTAAGGAACTAGATGAGACAACCTGGGGAGACAGAGTAAAGTGAGTGGAGAAGAGGGTTTAGGACTGAATCCCGGATTCCTCTAAGGTTCAGAGGTTGGGTTGCAATGGAGGAGACAGCAATAAGACAGAAGGAGGGCCTGGAGGAGTGGGAGGAAGACCAGGAGAGGCTGCAGTAAAATGCTAGCAAAATGTATTCTGAGTTTGACAATACAGATGCCTTTCCATGGGCCCTAAATTGTGAACCTCTGCTCTGATATCTGTTTCTTTTTAATTCCCACAGTTTTAGTTAAGCTGTAGCTAAATGTGGACTGTTTCTTTAGTTTCAGGTCTTTATTTCTTCTTTCTATAATTCACTCTTCACACTGCTGATAAATTATCTTCTTAAATTTGGATTACATCACGTCTTCCTCAAAAACCTTCCTGGGTATTACATGGCATACAAAACTTTCCTAAATTCAGAAGGTCTATCCTGGAGTTTTCAAATTTACCATGTACTAGGTGTAAAACTTTGGGGAAGATCTGTGTCCTTTATGAGCCTAAGCTCATTTCTTTAAAGTTGAGAAAATAATAGAATCTACTAAATCTAAATCTAAAACTGAATCTATATCTATGTATCTATATATCTATGTATCTATCTAGCTATCTAGCTGTGTATCTATCAAAAATCTATTCCTTTCTTCCACAGTAAAATCATTGACACTGGGCACATGGCTGCCTAGGTAGACTATGTTTCCCAGTCTACCTGGCAGTAAAGTGAGGTCATGGAGTATGAGTGGAAGTGAAATGGGATTTAAGACATTAGCTATGCTTTCTCTAAGCCTTCTCCTTTCCCACTGTGTTGGGCCGAATTATCCTGTGGAATAGAACTCTGCCAGTTCTGTAATATAGGAAAACAAACCAGTTGTTTCTTTTTCTCCTTTAAGTCACTGTATTTTTGGGACAACCTCTTATGGCCATCACTCCAACTAATATCACAGCTAGATATATTCAGATGGATATATGAATTTGTTGGGAAGCAATGTATATGAAAGTATTTTGCAGTTTTTAAAAGTACATAGGGTTCAGGTTTGTGAGATCTGGTGCTTAAGATTCTTCAAGATGAAGGCATGAAGCTACGATGGCCCGAGGTACCTGTTGGGAGCATCTCTAAGTTATTATTTTTGGAAAGAGTTGAAACCTATGTTATTTTTGCTAGGCCAGGGTTAGGGGACTGATTTGAAACCTGTTTATTTTCCAGGTCATCCCTGACTCATCTAAAAAGCCTGTCTCCTCACCCTATTATTTATTTAGCTAGGACTGTGAGGGAACATTCCTCAACCTGGAAATCTTCAACATTGATGACTCTTGTCCTAGGGTAGCAAGCATAATCTAGTCTATCATGTTCATTTTATGGAGGAATAAATTAGATTCAGAGAGAACTATATTTGCTTTCTTGGAATTGCAAATCTGGAGAGAGAAAGTGTCAGATAAAGAGAAGTCCTGAGAAAAGGAATACGGGTGGAGACGGAGAAATTTCAGGGTAAGAACCGTTGCTAGGGCCATATCTGAGTGAGGCTGCCATGGTGTGCCCTAAGGTCTTGATACATTATAACTAGCCCCATGGATGTTTTCCCACAAGACAGCTGAATTCACAGATTTTCCTTCCCTTCTTTTTCATCATCTTCTTCTGAATTCAAATGTACCTGCCTTTGTTTCTCCAGGTTACAAGTGGCTGACATAGTAATTTAACCTCCCCAGATGAGAGAGGCACACGTCTCCAGAGAGGTCCATTCCTTCTGAACTATGAGTACTGGCCTTCTGGAAACAATGCTCTGGTTTTTCTAAATCAGAAAAGTGACTTGATGATGAAATCTGAGTTTCAGCAGAAAGGTGTGCAAAGAACATGGTAGATTATTTTGCAGCAAGTGGCTTACAATGCATGTTCCCACATAGAAGCTCTGTAGCTGGACCACGTAGTCTATTTAGAATCCCAGCACACTGAGGGCCTAAAAGATGGATTCATTGAACACATTTAACTGAGGGAGAGCAGAGGAAGAAAGACTATCTGTAAGCAAAGACAGAGGGAGGTGGTGGGCATCGTGGGCACAGTGTTCTGGAGATGAGGCAGTGTGGTAGCGCTGCGTGGGGCAGGTATTTGTAGTGGAATAAGAGCTTATTCAGAATATTTTGATTCTGTGGAATCCACAGTTGCATTTTGCAGCACAGCATTCCCTGGCCCTTTTATGGCAGAAGGGAGTTCATTTCTCAGCCCTCATCATCAGCCTTCTGTTCTTCCTAGTTATAAAGACATGCCCTTGAACCTCTCTGTTAGCATCCTTTAGCCATATAAAAACTTCCTTACCCTTAGCATTTCTTTTTCCTGATAAAACAATCTAGGACTAGCTGTGAGAGGCACATTAATTAGTTTTTCAGAGAACAATATTACTGAGTCCCACCGATGTTTTGAGTACTATACAGATGCTGTATTCTGGGGTCATTAGGGCTTCTGAGGGTAGGTTTGCAGATGTGGGTAATTCAGCTCAGTGAAATTCTTTTTTTACTATAATAATTTTAAAAAATTGACGTATAGTTGATTTACAGTATTGTGTTAGTTTCAGGTGTACAGCAAAATGATTCGGTTATACATATATATTCTTTTTTTGGATTCTTTTCCATTATAGGTTATTACAAGACATTGAATATGGTTCCCTGTGCTGTACAGTAGGTGCTTGTTGTTTTTCTCTTTTATATATGGTAGTGTGTATCTGTTAATCCCATACTCTGAATTTATCCCACCCCCCACCTTTGGTAACCATAAGCTTGTTTTAATATGTCTGTGAGTCTGTTTCTGTGTTGTAAATAAGTTAATTTGTACTATTTTTTATTTTTTTTTTATTTTTTTTTTTAATTAATTTATTTATTTTTTGGGGGGGTACACCAGGTTCAATCATCCGTTTTTATACACATATCCCCATCTTCCCTCCCTTCCTTGACGCCCCCCCCAAGCCCCCCCCACCCTCCCCGCCCCAGTCCTCAAAGGCATCTTCCATCCTCGAGTTGGACTCCCTTTGTTATACAACAACTTCCCACTGACTATTTTACAGTTGGTAGTTTATATATGTCTGTGTTACTCTCTCGCTTCGTCTCAGTTTCCCCTTCACCCCCCGCCCCCTCCCATACCTCGAGTTCTCCAGTCTATTCTCTGTATCTGCTTCCTTGTTCTTGTCACTGAGTTCATCAGTACCATTTTTAGATTCCGTATATGTGAGTTAGCATACAATATTTGTCCTTCTCTTTCTGACTTACTTCACTCTGTATGACAGATTGTAGTTCTATCCACCTCATGACATATAGCTCCATCTCATCCCTTTTTATAGCTGAGTAATATTCCATTGTATATATATGCCACATCTTCTGTATCCATTCATTTGTTGATGGGCATTTAGGTTGCTTCCATGTCCTGGCTATTGTAAAGAGTGCTGCAATAAACATTATGGTACATGTTTCTTTTCGGATTATGGTTTTCTTTGGGTATATGCCCAGGAGTGGGATTACTGGATCATACGGTAGTTCTATTTGTAGTTTTTTAAGGAACCTCCAAACTGTTTTCCATAGTGGCTGTACCAGCTTACATTCCCACCAACAGTGCAGGAGAGTTCCCTTTTCTCCACATCCTCTCCAACTTGTTGTTTCTAGATTTTTTGATGGCCATTCTGATTGGTGTGAGGTGATACCTCATTGTGGCTTTGACTTGCATTTCTCTGATGATTAGTGATGCTGAGCATCTTTTCATGCGTTTGTTGGCCATCTGTACGTCTTCTTTGGAGAAATGTCTATTTAGGTCTTCTGCCCATTTGTGAATTGGGTTATTTGCTTTTTTGGTATGAAGCTGCATGAGCTGCTTGTATATTTTGGAGATTAATCCTTTGTCTGTTGCTTCGTTGGCAAGTATTTTCTCCCATTCTGAGGGTTGCCTTCTTGTCTTGTCTATGGTTTCTTTCGCTGTGCAAAAGCTTTTAAGTTTCATGAGGTCCCATCTGTTTATTCTTGATTTTATTTCCATGATTCTAGGAGGTGGGTCAAAAAGGATCTTGCTTTGATGGATGTCATAGAGTGTTCTAAGGCCAGAAACTATATATTCTTAAATTTGTTTGTTGGTTGGAATTAAGCTCTGTTTTTGGTCTCAAAGCTGCCATAATGGAAGCTGTGAAGTGGCTTCTGGGGATATAGTTCCACAGCTTTGGCGCCCAGATAAGTTCAGATACTTACCATATACTACTATCTCATCACTCACGTGCTGACCTTTCTCTCAGGGAAATGGTTTTTCAGAATTGCAATTTCAAGGCTACAGCAGCCTTGGAGTAAAGCCAAGATCTCTATAATATTTATTTTGTTTGGTCCCCACCAACTTCATGATAAAGCCTTACTCTTAATTGGTTTCTGTGAATCAGAGGAACTAGCTCACATACAGTCACAAAGAGCATCCTCCCCGGTACCTTGAAGAGCTTGCCATTTTCTTCCTTTCTCACTCAGGATTTCTCCCCCGGCCTCCACCCTCCCGTCCTCAAGTGACCCGCTGCTGAGACCTCAGATTCCCCAGAGACACTGCTGGTGCCCAAGGTGCCTTCACCTTCCACACCCACCTGCTCTCTCTGTGGCTCTGCTCTCTCAGACCCCTGCCAAAAGGCACTGCTTCTGGCTGTCCTGCTACAGCAGGGGTGAGACAGCCCAGGTCAGCCCATGTCTCTGCTGAACGCATTGGCCTATGTTACTGGCAGAGTTGCTAGGGTTCTGTCTGTTGATGTGAAAACAGGTGGTGGCGCTGATGTGATGAAGACAATAGGTTCTCTGCTAAAATCGGAAGGATCCTTTTGTATCTTTTGTCTTATGCCTTTTTACCTGGGTTCCGAGGTAGTGCTTCCTGGTGTTGCCAGTGACTGGAAAGAATTGAGTGAAGGAGCCTTTGGCAGAGATGGCTAGCTGCATCCCAGAATTCCGTTATGTAGAATTAGTGCAAAGAAGTAGCTGTGCAGGTATTTAAAAATCTTTCCGGACCCCTGACCCCATCTTTGTATTCAGTGGAGTTTCAGAACTAGTTCCCCACAATGTGAACAGAGCTGGTGTGTATCATTTTCAGGCCAAGGAGTTTAGAAGTAGGAGTGCCTCCTTTCTCTGCTTTCTTTCCCCTCCTGCTGGATGTATGACCTCAGGGAATGTTAGAATATAGGATGGAAGGAACTGTTGCAGAAATTGGTCTGTCGAGAAACCAAGCACCACACTCGGAGGGTTGGAGAACTCAGGTTTATTAAGCTGGCGGCCCCAGATGAGCTAATGCTCCAAAGTTCTGGGCCCTGAGCTCAGGGTGAACTTTACTTTTATAGGGGTCAGTGCACATGTTTACAGTTAGCATGGGTAGGTTGGTTACTTGGTTTTCAGAGCAAGGAAGTTTCCAAACAGAAACTTACAAGAGCAGGTGCAGAACATTCCCTTTTTAGCAAAACATCTTATGGTTACATTGGATTGCTAGGTCATCCTGTTTTTTTTGTTTTTCTCTGCACAGCAAGCATATTTTACAAAAGCAGAACAAGCATGGAGTTATTTTTAGCTCAGTGCAAGTTTCTAATTTTCCTCTTCAGAACCAGGACATTCACCTTGGTCTTTGCTATAAGCAAGAAATATATTTTCTGTACACTTCTGTAAATTGTATATTATGTATGGTTTATCACAATTAAAAATATGTTTCTACTGTAAGTTACTGAAAATTTGATGTTTATTTGTACAGCAGCTAATATTACCCTAATTAATTCTCTGCTCACTAAATTTGTTTCATTTTAGACTCCATCTCCTAGAAGCCTAAGTCACACACAGAGTGCAGTGGGAGCAACATGCCGAATTTCACATCTCTTTTCACATTAGCCTTTTGTCCTTTCAAGTCCTTCTGTGCCTGGACTCCATTAACACTCCTTTAAAGACCTTTCTAGAAACAGACTCTTGTTATTATAGAATAGCGATTTTTCTCAAAGACCCCAGGCCAAGGTGCCTGGATTTGAACCCCAGCTCTTCCCTTTACTAGCTGTGTGACCTTGGGCAAGTTACTTAACCTTTGTGTGTCTCAGTTGTCTTAACTGCAAAATGGGGCAATAGCATTACTTACCTTCAGAGGTTCCTATGAGAATTGCATGAGTCAAAAGAGATAGAATACATAGACCTGGCTAGAGTACACATCACTGCTACCTAAGTTTTAACTCTGCTGCTATTGATAGTATACCTCACAGCCCCTCCAGTCCTACCTACACATGGGTGACTCTTCAGTAGATAATTTAATTTGAGCTGAGCTTCTTACTACAAAATAGTACAATGCCATATTAATAACAGATGTAATTTCCACTCAAACAGAAAGGACAGATTCTTACATTTTTGGAGTACTCAACTCCAAAAGTACTTGAGTAATTGTTATCCTTCAAGCATTTTGCTAGACCATTTAATGTATATTTTGCTATTAGTTGTTACAAAATTCTGCATAATTAAGCCATGGGAGAAGAACTAAAAATTTAGTTTGATTATGTATGGGGAAGTGTGATGCAATATTAACCATTATTACATATTACAGTTAATGCATTGTATATTTATCTCTAAAGTATAGAATTATTTCTTAGAATGTTATTTGCATTTTAGAATTTTTATTAATAAGAAGAAAAGCAACTCAATAAAACCAGATCAAAGATTATTTCCTAGAAGCAAAATGACATTAAAAAATGAGATTTTATAATCTTCCTCAAGTATCATCTTTATCCATTTAAGATATGTAAGATACCTAATCCTAATATTATTTAAAGCATGCTCTATCATATACCTTTAAAATATGTATATGTGTATATATGTATATGCAATTCTGTTAATATAAAAAAATGGAAAGTTCATTTGAAAAGTTACGGTTGACAGGATTTTATATTTAAAAACATTTTGTTTTGTTATTTAACTTACATAAATCATTATTTTTTCAAGATTAGTGGTCATGTATTTGAAGACTATTCTAATAAAAATTTGTCATTGTTTTATTTTTATGACACTGAACAGTTATAAAATTTATGTAAACACCTCAGAATTCTAAAAAAAAAAGCTATGAACATGCTCTTCTATAAAATCAGATTTTAAATTCAAGGTTGCAAAATGCCAAAATAGCCTTGCGTAGACTATAATCAAATAATTGAAATTCAGTTGAAGATGTTGAAAGAAACGTGTGCCATGTAAAAGTATTAATTTTTACCTCGAGAGTAAATGAGGGGATGAAGTTGATATGCTGAGTTTCTACCCAAGCATCTTTTTTTTTTTTTTTTTCCACTGCACAGTGGTGGGATCTTAGTTCCCTGACCAGGGCTTGAACCCAGGCCCCAGCAGTGCAAGCACGGAGTCCTCACCACTGGACCACCTTTTTTAAAGCATCTTTTTTAAAAAAAGCTTTAAAAGTAAACAGCTATTAATTCATTTATGGTCAATGAGTATATAATATTATGAATATAATATGAATATGATAATATGAGTATATAGTTTAAATTATTTTAAAGTTTAAATAATTCTGTGAATAAAATTATGGAACGTTTCTATGGGAGGGTTTTTGTCTTTTTTTTTTTTTTTTTTTTTTTTTGAGGTAAAAGGGATTTGAAGAAAACTTAACCGAAGTATTGCTATCCAATGCTATTATTTAGAAATTACTTTTCAGGGAAAGCAAAATCCTTTCAGTATTTCTAATTAAATAACTTTCACCCTTCTAATAATAAAATTCTAATCACAAGTGACTGTGAAAACTAAAAATTTTCTCTTCTATACTTTGCTTATAATAAAATGGCAAAATAAAAATAGTAACTTTTTTAAAAAAAATGAGTACGTTTAAAGAGGTTTTAATTTATCATTTTGTTATTTTTTGTATGTATTTTTCCTCTTTCTCCTCAGTTTCCTATCATAGCCTATAAAATCTCAAATTTCCTTCAATGCCTGTTCCAAATACCACTCCCCTAAGAAGTCTGTTTTTGTTTTATGTTATTTCTTGTGATCTCTTCACCACTTATACACTTTGTATGCTTAGCTCATATTGTAGTCTGTCGTATATTGATAAATCCTCTGGGACAGGGTTTGTGCCTTCCTCATTTTTATGTCACCTGTGGGACTAAACACAGACCTTACCTGCACTGGGCCCTAAATAAACATTTGCTGAATTAAAAATGCTGAATACATATGGTTTTCCCCTCCTCTATAAAATGATTTGTATTTGCAACTGATGCAAACCTCTCTCTTTATTTTACATTGACCTGCAAATTCCTCTAGAATGAAGTTCAGCCTGCGGCATGACTCAGCAATGCCATCCCTGCCCTGGTAGCTTCTACAGAATGGAAGGAAGTTTGTCCCAGCCACACCAGGTGGCAGTGTGACCCACGCCTGCATGGCCATCAAGGCAAGTATATGAGGAAAAACAATGCAGTGATTCTACAAAGAAAACACTTGAAAAAAATTTTAACACAAAAGGGATAAGTGAACTCAATTTTCTATATTTTAATCAGAGATTCCAAGATTTGTGTAATTTATATATCAGCTGCTGACCGGGAAAAGTGAAAAAAGGAAGTCTTATTATTTGCACTGCCAACAGGTACACAGAGAAAAAAATATGTATTCTGGCAGACAAGAGTAAATATTTACATTATGTAAGGGAATAGAAGTGATCATATTGAAAGTTATTGTTATTATATGATTTTCTAAATAGGAGAATAGCTGTAAAAGGCACAATTATTCTTTGGAATTCAAATGGTCAGACTATCCTATCAAAAATTAAGAGATTAATCTGATTCTCAAGAAATAGTATTTTTGAAGTTATAAAATGATTGAGTTTTGGTGCAGGTGAAAGATTTCTGCAAAATGTTTCCCATGCATGTATTATTGTCTTCAAGTTGGGATTACAGCTGAAGTCCCTCTGAATTTGGGATATGGCGAAATAAGGGATAATTGCATTATTCTGGTATCTGCCATATTCCTCCATGAAGTTGCACACTCTGCAACATTTGGCGGGTATTCCCTCTTCTACATTTTGATTGGTTTTCTGAGTATTTGTTGCAAAAGTAAGACAGAGGAAGCACTCACCAACAGAGAGAAATCTCTCCTTTAGGGATTATTGAGGACATTTGTCACTTAGGGCATTTCTGATTACCTAGCACCCTTTAAGTTCTCTTCTAATGTTTGGAAAATGTCCTGTCTTGTGAATTCCACTTCCCCAGGTTGAAACAGAAAATTAGCTTTGCCAGGTTCCCTTGCAGCAAGGGCACAGGTGTAGATGGCCTGGATTTCATAGATCAGATGTCTTGCATGTGCCTTTGATGCAGCAACGAGCGATGGGAGAAAGGAGGCTTGTAGAACTTGTCACCTGGCAAGCACGGCAACAGTAGTGTAGGGGTTTTGGGGGGCATCACTGCCAGAGTTCCAGGTGTGTGCTCCTGAGTGTCACCAGCATGAGCTGGGCAACATTTGTGCAAGTCATGGTGGAGGCACCAACCAGTGGCAGCAGGGGTGTTCGAGCTGCAGTGGCTCCTGTGGAGTAATTGTACATTGTTCCTGACTGCTCAGCGTCCAAGCCTGGTTCTCAAACCCTCTCGGAGCTTCTGTGAGCTACCTACTAGCCTTTAATTAATTCTTTTTCCACTTAAACCTTCCAAGGTGGATTCTGCTGTTTGTCACTTAAAACCCTGATACAAACAAGGAATGAGAGGGCGTACTCTCTTTTTCTAGACATAAATTTTGGAGTAAGTTGTAAAAACTTTATTGTTTTATAAATCTAGGGAACGTTTTATACGAAACCAAGAAAGGAAAAAAAGAAAGAATACAATATAATAATTGTAATCTGGAACTGATTAAGGATCCAATAAGTGAAATAAAGCAACCAAAACTCAGTTGTCATTTTAATATTTACATTTATAAGTAAAATGCTTTTTATAAATAAGAGAAAAATTGAGTACCTAATGTTGCCAATTCCAGAATCTTTGTAGATTCTGCAAAACATATTGGGTTTCTTCTTGGCTTCTTCCACTGCTGGTTGAAGACTGAGCTTTCTTTAGATTCTTTGTCTTTAGATTCTTTCTCACTCAACCAGCTTTCAAAATTGTGCTGCAGTTGTCCTTTTTTTCCTTTTTCTTTGTGATTTCGTGTCCTTTTAAAAAGTTCTTTTCTGATGTTTTGGTGTAGTTTTGGGGGTTGAATAAATGGAAATTTACCTGAAAAATAAAGTAAGGGGGAAATAATTTAACGTTCAAAACTAAGAATTTTAATATTCATACTAGGGAACACTTAAATTTGATATCAAAGAGTAATTTAGCAAAGTAGCAGTCTTTTAGAAAAGCAGAGTAGAAGACTTGCTTTTGTTTGACCAGTACCCCATTTCCCTTCTAGTTACAGAAGCCCTCTCTATTATGTGGAACGCTTGGCATGGGACTATTCATGAGAAGATAAGAAATAATTGTTGAGAAGAGTGGGGCAGAGGATTAACCAGGGCCATGTTGGTAGCACTATGGGCCACAATAGTGTCATGAGTTTAAAATGAGTCCAGTCATCCTAATTGTGTGTTTTTTTCCAACCACATTCAGCTGATTAGATGTGGGTGTGGAGTACTCAGAGTAATTTAGTCTGGGATACTGTTTAGCCATTGAAGTTCAGGGCAAGAGTGGTGAGGGATGCAAGGGAGTGATTCTAAAGATAGATCATGGACTCTTAGTGGGATAAGAGAGGAAAAGAGGACATGAAGTGGTGAGGGAGAATGAAAAGTTGGAGGGCTCACTGGGGTCAAAGCACTGGTAATATACGGAGTGGGAGAGGAAGAAAGTGGTGCTCAGAGAATGGAATCATTGACATTGAGATTAAAATTTTTTTTGGTAAAAAAGATACTGTCTATCAATTTTCAATAATATTCTTTCTTTAAATTAAAAAGTTAATATATAATTTATAATAATAAAATTCACATATTTTAAGTATATGGGTTGATGACTTGACAAATATATACACCCATGTTATTGCAGTCAAAATCAAGATATAGAAGAGTGTCATCTTTCCAAAGTTCACTTGTGCCACTCTGCAGTCAGTCTCTCTGCAATGGACTGTATGTTTGTCCTGCACCACTTCCTCTATCCCTCAGTTCAAATCCTAACCCCCAGTGTGATGGTATAGGAGGTGGGGTCTTTGGGAGGTAATCAGGTTGTGAAGGTGAAGCCCTCATAAATGGCCTTAGTGCACCTATAAAAAGAGGCCAGAGAGCTGGTTAGCCTCCCTCCACCATGTTAGACACAGCATGAAGATAGCCATCTATGAACCAAGAAGCAAGCTCTCACCAGACATTAAATCTGCGAGCGCCTTGACCTTGGACTTCCTAGCCTTGAAAACTGTGAAAAATAAATGCTTACTGTCTAAGCTATCCCAGTCTATGGTATTTTTGTTGTATCAGACCCAAATGACGAAACACTCCCCCCACCCTCACCGTAGTGAAACACTGGTCTCATTTTTTTAAATCACTTTAGATGAGTTTTAACTTACTATAGAATTTCATATGAGTAGAATCATATAGTAAGCACTCTTTTTATGCCTGGTCACTTTTACCCAGTGTAATGTTTGTGAAGGGCATCCATGTTATTGTGTTTATCAGTAATTCATTCCTTTTTATTGCTGAGTGTTATGCCAGTGTATAAATATACGACAACTTGTTTTTTCACCTGTGGGTAGACATTTGTGTTATTTCCAGTTTGGGCTGTTATTAATGTTTACATACAAGACTTTTTATAGGAATATGTTTTCATTTTCTTGGGTAGATACCTCGGACGGTGGTTGATACTATATATTATGTTTTTACATATTGTTGGATTTGATTTGCCAGTATTTTATTTAGAATTTTCATGTCTACATTTACAAGGCCAAGGGAAATCACGATAAGTATCAAAGAGGGAAGAACTTAGTTCTTGGCTGGGAGGTTGAGCCAAAACTAACCCTTTGGCTCCTTACCCTGTGTTGGAGCCATCACAGCAACAGTCCCTTGATCCTAAACAATGGTAAATGGAACCAGAACACATATAAGCCAGATGGAATCGTCTACCACCGCAGCAAGAAAGGCATAAGATATGAATAATGGGGCCACAGCAATGAGGAATAATGCAGAAATTCAGAGGCCACAACACTCCATCTACATATCTAAGTGGATTTGCCCCACATGCCTTCCAGTCTTTGTTTTTTGGGCCTCTATGTACCTATATTCTTAGGCAACCAGTCCTTAAGTTGATGATCTTCTATTGGCAACACAGACAGTCAGAAACTCCCCAAAGTTGCACTGTACATTTGGGGGGACTCATGGTGTACTTTTAGATGTCCTTATGAGGCAGGCTGTTTTCAGTTGCAGCAGTGTAATCACTAAGCCACTGTACCCAAAGGTGGGTCCAGAGAGGAGCAGTCACCCTGGAACCGTGGAGTTACAGCCATTGACACCTGGATCAAATGTCTTCTTCCTTAAGCGTGCAATGTCTCTGGAGTGGTATTGCTTTAAAGACCATCAAGTTCCTTAAAAGTAAAAGTTATTTATTCTGTAGCAAATAATTCCATTTGCAAGTTAAGATTTATAATTAATTTACTGGAACTTCTCTTTCTTGCATACTTCTTAAATACTCGACTGAACCTCCCGCATGTATTAAGGCAATCAGTAGATTTTTAAGAAAGCAATCAAGATTCCAAAATGTCTCATCACAAAATTAGGAATTATGTAAAGATAATTGAAGTAAAAGACGAAGAACACATTGTTCTCTTGACTCATTTCCATTCTCCCTGACAATGAATTTTCATGAGCTGCTTGGACAATTAAGGTAAATTGGTATTTTAAAGTCTGTGATTATCTGTGACAGGAGTACAATATTTGTAGGCTTTTGTTTGTATATTTATATTTATACTGATTATCTATGAGCAACTGTGAGTAAAATACCTTCTGTTTGAAAATTGCTCATTTAGTCTAGTACTTGCCAAACATCACTTAAGTGAATACTTGTTATATGTGAAACACACGTGCTTTAATGACTTGCCTTTAATTATTTAATTGAGGGGAGGAAATGAAAAACGGAGGGATATGATCTTAGGGCACAATGTGAATAGCTGATATGACTTTGGGGGGAAGGATCTGTTAGAGTAAGTTTTCTGAACATCTAAAGCTTCAAGAGCTGCCTTTTTTCTTTTAACCAATTAAATAACATTCTTTTTAAATATAATGCTTGAGGAGAGGGACACGATAGGGGTGGAGAATTAAGAGCTACAAACTACTATGTATAAAATAAATAAGCTAGAGGGATATATTGTGCAGCACAGGGAGTATAGCTGGTACTTTATAATAACTTGTAATGGAGTATAATCTATAAAAGTATTGAATCACTATGTGGTACACTTGAAACTAATATTATAAATCAACTGTACTTCAGTTACAAATACAATGCGTGATTTCCTGCCATCTTAGCAGAACGTATAGAATATAATCTACATGTCCTATGGGTGATAACCATGTAATTCAGTTCACCAAGGGGTGTTGCCCTTGAGGTTTATTAAAGTTTATAGACACCAAGGAGGTCAGAGGAGGAAGCAGCACAGCCACTTGGGGCCACACGGTCAATGGCGAGTCTGCGTCCTCTCCTCCTTCCCACATCCATTTGCTTCCAACCTATTCACTGCAACTCAGGAAGACTGAGGATTGATGAAGGGCACCAGATAACCTTGATGATTCCCTCACTAACTTCACTTTACATTCTTTTACATTTTGGTTTTGAAAAGGGGCCCAAAGGGGACTCTAAACGCTTTCATGTGGGAGTCAAGCGCTTATATCCACAGGCCTTTTCCTCTCAGTTTTGTTCCTATAGATCTCCCGGTTTATTAAAGGCAGCAAAGGTGTGGCTGCTGGAGACCGGGCACATTACTGGACTAAGGTCTGTGTACGTCACCTTTCCGTTCCAAGATGAATAAATTCTGGGAACCTAATGTACGATGTGGTGACATGGTGGCTATAGTTAATAACACTGTATTATATCCTTGAAATTTGATGAGTGCGTAGGTCTTACGTGTTCTCCCCCCTCACGCAAATGGTAACTATGTGAGGTGGTGAATATGCTAAATAGCTTGATTGTGGTGATCATTTCACAGTGTATACAAATACTAAATCATCACGTGGTACACCTTAAAAATATACAACTCTTATTTCTCAGTTATACCTCAATAAAGATGGGGGGACGTCCTGTCTACTTCAAAGTATAGGAAAAGCGTGGTTGGCCCACTCAAAACTTGGCTTTTTTATTCTTTTCTGTTTGTCTCCTGTCCTAGAAGCAGATCCTGAGACAAAGATTCAAATAAGAGTACAGTCGGCCCTCTGTCTCCATGGGTTCTGCATCCCCAGATTCAAGCAACCTTGGATGGAAAATATTTGCAAACAATTCCAGAGAGTCCCCAAAAGCAAAATCTGCCTTAGGTTGACAACTATTTACACAGCATTTACCGTGTATTAGGTATTATAAGTAGTCTAAAGATGATTTAAAGCACACAGGAGGGTGTGTGTAGGTTATATGCAACGACTATGTCATTTTATATAAGGGAATTGAGCATCTGTGGATTTTGGTATCTGCAGGGGTCCTGAAACCTATACCCCCATACTGAGGGAGGACTGTAGTTTATTTGGCAAGTGAAGGCAGGGCCACAGGGGCTTGAGAGAAGGAAGTGAAGGCCATCAAAACAGTGTGTGTTTATTGAGCCAGCTCCCCTCACTGCGGCCATCAAATACTGCCTACTTATAAAACTTTATACTGTCTTTATAAGATGTTCAGCTGTGGGAACAGTGACTACAGATAAACAGGGATTCTGTCGTACGTTGTAGTGGGAAGCTTTTTGTTGTTGCAAACAGAAGTTTTCAATGGCTCTTGCATTACAACACTCCTGAGAGGAAATGATGCTTAATATTTATGCCTTGCAGATTAGAAAATGACTCCTAGATATGTTACCGGCCCTTTTGAGTTGAGCCCCAACAAGGGTCCTGCGGCCCAGTGTCGCTTGCTCCAATAGAACAAGGTCAAGTTCGGTTCAGAAGCAAAGGAAAATTTTATTCCTGGATCAAAGAACTTAGAGGCAGGAGCTTGCACTCTGGAGCACACGCACTTCCCAAAGGCCATGGGTAGGGCTGCTTTATAAGGTTCTCGTGCGGGAGGGGAGGGGGCGGAGTCCTTGCCTGTGGGGCGCAGGCGTGCTGCTCACAGCACGTCAGACTCAGGTGCTGGCTGCAGCTATCTTGAATTGAGGGGCCGGGAGCAGCTCTTCCGCACAGGGCCTGGGGAGTTGGGGTGTCGCGGGGCAGTTCTGCACTGGGAACTCTAGTCTGACGTGTTAGGAGCAAGGCCTCTGCACACGGCTTCCTAGAGGTACGTGAAACTAGACTAAGCACAAAAGAAGAGGTTAAACATTATCACCTAGATTCCATCTTATTTTCTCTGGGGAACTTAGTGGTTTCTGCCAGTGACAGATATTCAGGTATTTTTGTCTCCTAGCCTCCAATTCCAAATAAGTTTGTGAAAGTTGGTGAGTGAGTAAATATATATATTCTTTTATAATTTTAATTCCTATGTGCAACTTTATTTCCAGGGCTAGGGAGTTAGGCTCTGAGGTGATTCCCAAGCAGGGAAAGCACTTATTGATGTGCAGTATTTACGCTCTACAGTAAATCAAATGGTGCTTGCAGTTTCTTTGCGGATTTGTTGGAAAACTATGAGGTATTAGCTAATGTCTGGCCTTGGAAGCCTCGAAAGTTCATGTGGGGATGGATGAGTCTTATAGCAAATCCCTGGTCTCTCCTAATCACCAGCACCTCCCCCTCCTACTGAGCAATGATCTCAGCTGTAGATGCCCTACCTTAAAAGTGACCCTTTGTTGTACAATAAAAACGAATGATTTAGAGAGCACCGGTGGGCCAGGGCCTCTTAGTGTGGAGGTGCAGAGCTGGGTGTGTTCTGCCGTGTCACCTACTCGTGGGAGTAGCCAGGGTTGTAAAGAATAAGGAGGGTAACACGATAATTGGGACAAATCATCTGTTCTCAAACCTTTTGTTTTCAGGACTCTTGGCCCTCTTAAAAATTACTGAAGAACTCAGAGAGCTTTTGTTTATGTGGTTACATCTGTTTGTATTTACCATTTAAGAAGTTAAGAGAAACCTAAGTATTGGGAAGCTTACAAGCTCATGGTGGAGGATATGAGTTTCCAATATTTTAATTTATTTTAAAGATTAGAGTTTGTAATTGGCAACAAATACTTTCTTTTCTTTAAAGTGAGTAGAATGTGAAGTGAAAATGTCCACCGATACCCAAATCTGAATAACCATACTGTCAGCGTTTTTTTCAAGACAATGTGGAATTCCTTTAAAAAGAGTGTGTAGTTCAGCTTGTAGCTTAAACACTCACACAAGTTGTTTTCCTTGAGCCAACCATTGTACTTTGGTATATAACAAAAGTGGTTTATGAGTACTTTCCATTTTTTAACATAAAATATTAAAAAGAAGTGTACTCCAGGCTTCAAAACTAACAATTTTTAGTGCTTTTTCTAGGACATTCTTAAGTGAAAGTAGCTTTTTTCTTTGTTTGTTTGTTGTTTTAACTGCAAGTGCACGGCAATGAATTACACAACTGCTAGAATAGTTTGATGCTACTGCCTTGATTGGTGCTAAGGCAACAGAAGTTTTACCCACATTGCTTTTGCACAATCAGAGTAAATGTCAATACAGTGAAAAATATTCTCTTAGGATTATTATGAAAATAGCTTTGACCTTGTAGATCCCTTGAAAGGATTTGGGAATCTCCAAGAGTTGGCAGACCATACTTTGAGAACCACTGATTTAAGAAATGCTATAATTCGAAAAAAGACTTACTGAGTATACCTGTTATTGCTGGGCACTTCTGTGTGCATGGGACTTCTGTGTGTTGGTGGATAAAACAAGGAGCTCTGCCTTCAAGGAGGTTATTTTCTAGAAGGGGTGGTGACTGACAATAGGTATAATCAATAGGTATATTAGGAGATGCATCAGGAGATGATAAGAGCTATGGAAAAATAAAAATTAAAGTAAGGTAACGGTGATTGGGAGTGCAGTAGCTGACAAAGAGCAGGTTGAAATTTTAGGTCTCATGGAAAAGATGATATGTGAGCAGAGTCTTACAGGAGGTGAGGGAGTTAGCCATGTGGCTACCTGGTGGAGGAGCATTTCAGTCAAGCGAACAGCCGTATAATGACTAAGTGGGCGTACGCCTGGTGTGGTCCAAAAAGCACAAGGATGCTGTGGGGAAGGAGTGGAGGGATTGAATGGTAAAGGCCTAAAATATGTGGTCAGAAAAGGAAAGGAGGGAGCAGATTGTGTAGAAACGGGAGCTACTGGAGGGTTTTTAGCAGAAGAGTGACCTGATCTCTCTCATGCTTTAAAAGGTTACTTTTGTTGCTGTGTTGAGGATAGACTGTACAGGACAAAGTAAGAAAACAGAGGTTAATTAAGACGCACATGTAGTAATCCAGATGAGATAATAGTTGGTTGGGCCAGAGTTGTAGATGTGAGATGTAGATGTGAGATGTGAGACTGGTGAGAAGGGAGAATCAGTAGAACTTCCTAATGATTTTTTTTCCATTTTATTTATTGATTTATTATATTTTTGGGGGGTACACCAAGTTCAATCATCTATTTTTATACACATATCCCCATATTCCCTCCCTCCCTCGACTCCCCCCCACCCTCCCCGTCCCAGTCCTCTAAGGCATCATCCATCCTCGAGTTGATCTCCCTTTGTTATACAGCAACTTCACACTGGCTAACTATTTTACAGTTGGTAGTATATATATGTCTATGCTGCTCTCTCGCTTTGTCTCAGCTTCCCCTTCACCCCCCGCCCCCCTCAAACCTCGAGTTCTCCAGTCCATTCTCTGCATCTGTGTCCTTGTTCTTGTCTTGTCACTGAGTTCATCAGTACCATTTTTAGATTCCGTATATATGAGTTAGCATACAATATTTGTCTTTCTCTTTCTGACTTACTTCACTCTGTATGACAGACTCTAGGTCTATCCACCTCATTACATATAGCTCCATCTCATTCCTTTTTATAGCTGAGTAATATTCCATTGTATATATATGCCACATCTTCTTTATCCATTCATTTGTTGATGGGCATTTAGGTTGCTTCCATGTCCTGGCTATTGTAAATAGTGCTGCAGTAAACATTATGGTACATGTTTCTTTTCGGATTATGGTTTTCTTTGGGTATATGCCCAGGAGTAGGATTACTGGATCATATGGTAGTTCTATTTGTAGTTTTTTAAGGAACCTCCAAACTGTTTTCCATAGTGGCTGGACCAACTTACATTCCCACCAAGAGTGCAGGAGAGTTCCCTTTTCTCCACACCCTCTCCAACATTTGTTGTTTCCAGATTTTGTGATGATGGCCATTCTGACTGGTGTGAGGTGATACCTCATTGTGGCTTTGACTTGCATTTCTCTGATGATTAGTGATGTTGAACATCTTTTCATGTGTTTGTTGGCCATCTGTATGTCTTCTTTGGAGAAATGTCTATTTAGGTCTTCTGCCCATTTGTGGATTGGGTTATTTGCTTTTCTGGTATTAAGCTTCATGAGCTGCTTGCGTATTTTGGAGGTTAATCCTTTGTCCGTTGTTTCATAGGCAACTATTTTTTCCCATTCTGAGGGTTGCCTTTTAGTCTTGTTTATGGTTTCTTTTGCTGTGCAAAAGCTTTTAAGTTTCATGAGGTCCCATTTGTTTATTCTTGATTTTATTTCCATGATTCTAGGAGGTGGGTCAAAAAGGATCTTGCTTTGATGGATGTCATAAAGTGTTCTGCCTATCTTCTTAATGATTTTGATGTGGGTGTAAGAGATACAGAGAAATCAGAGGTAACTTCAAAATTTTTGGCCTGAGTAACTGAAGAAAGAGTGTATCTCTTATACAAAAATTAATTCAGAATTTACCATAGGTCTAAGTATAAAATTATAAAACTTTTAGGGGAAAAGATAAAAGAATGTCTTCATGACCTATGGGTAGGCAAACAGTTCTTAAACATAACACAAAAAAGCATGACCCATAAAAGAAAAAAATCAATATATTGGACTTCATCAAAATTAAAAATATTTGCTCTTTGAAAGACACTATTAAGAGAATGAAAATAAAGTCACAGCATGGAAAAAATTACTTGCAAATCACATACTGCACAGTAGATTTCTATCCAGAATATATTTTTAAAAAAATCTTTAAACTCAACAGGAAGAAAGCCAACAATCCATTTTGAAAATGAGAAAGGGATTTGAACAGATACTTTGACAAAGGATGACAAATAAGCATGTGAAAGATGCTTAACATCTTTAGCCATTACGGAAATGCAAATTAAAGCCACTAAGAGAGGATGGAAGCAAGGAAAATTCCACTAGCGAGTAGAAAGAGAGTAGGTCTGGGTGAGAACAAGCTAGCTGCTCTTACACATAAACAAATTTGCTGGCTACTTCTGGTGAAGGACTTCCTGTGTTTCAATTAGAAATAATGAAAAAGGAAGCAGGTATAACCCAAAGAACTTACCCTTTCCAGTATTTTGAAATACACATACACTCACACATATATATACAATATTGCATTTTGTATTTGAGTGTGTGTATACACACACACACACACACACACGCACGCACATAAAGCTTCTAATACAAAGAGCAGGACATTGGGGCAATAAAAAAATATAAATGTAAAGAACAGGATTTTGACTTGTACCTCTGCTTTTGATACAACATAGTTGTGGAAAGCAGAGATAAATGGTTGATTTTTCCAGAGTGTGTTTAAACAACAGAATGTTTTAATTTCCTCTGGAGGTCAACCTGCGCTACATTCTACCTGTTCTTTGAAGAATGCCAAAGGCAGGGCAACTAGTTCTTGGGTAACAGTGATAAGCAGTGCAGTCTTCTTTCTCAAAATCACAGGTTGCCATTTATTTTTTAAGCTGCAGTTTTGTGCTGTTATTTTTTCCTCTCCATCTGATTCATTCTGAGTCATGGGGAGCACACTCTCATTGTGATGGGATGCACTGCAGAGAGAGCTGCCTTGCTTGTTCTGCACCATTAAATGTTTGCTTGAGTCTTCCTATCAGAAATAGTTTGGAGAGTCACAACACAGGGGGAAAAATGAGTGTGTGAGGATTCTGCCTGGGAAGACTCAGATTAGTAGAAATGGGATCAATGAAGAGAGTTTTCTGTTGTTTTCCTAGGAAAAAAATAATGAACGAATGTGCTTGGTGGGCAGCTAAATCTCTCTGTGTGTCCTGATTCTCAAGCAACCAAATAGCCCTTAACAATGGCATTCTCTCCAGATGAAAGATTCCATTCGAGCACGCCAGGGTCCCAGGCAGGGAGTATAGGCTGGGGGGAGGGATCCCCTTAGTGGCAAAACAGCATTACCAAATGTCAGGTCTTCTTGGTCATTCGTCTTTCCTATATACTTATACTTCTAATCCCGCAGCGGGGAATTGAAGGATGTCACCCCAGTCACACTGAAAAGACATGATTTTCCAGGATGTGGGAGGCTTCTGTTCATGAAGCTGAAGCTGAGCATAGCTTGAAGAATTTAATCTGAACAAAATGGCCCTGAACTCAGTGGGAGTTACTTCCAAGGATATAAGACAAGGGCAGTATACCTTGGGGATATTAAAAGCTGGAATAGAATGGAAGTGTGGTACATTTCTCTCCTTTCCTTCTTCTTTCTGTGCTTAAAACAATTATTTCAAATGTACATATGATACATTTAGAAGATGGAGACAGTGAATCAAAAATCATTCTTTGACCTCTCTTTTGCCTGGAAACATTAAAATCCAGTTGATTTGCTATAACAGTAATAATTCCATTCACAAGAGACAGAAACAATACCAGTAAAATGATAGAAAAATGCAATTTGTTGCATTAGTGGCAAGCAGTTGGAACAAAATGTATTAGTTTAGAAACCATTCTGTGTGTAATTATGTGTGTGCTTTGTATTAAGGAAAAATACACAGAATGGAAGGACATGAGGGATAAAACCTTTTTTCATTACCATGATCCTTTTACTTGAAAATCCTTCTATAGTTGTAAGTTATAAAGAAGCATATTTTCCCCCGAAACCGTGTAGCTTGCAGTAAAATCCATTTTCAGCACTTCTGAATTCAGCTCACATAGCCTTCTTGTAGGCTGTAAGGAGGTTCAAGCTGTTCTAAAACAGTCATCACGATCCATTACACTTTGTTCCCTGTAGCTTTTGTTCCCAGTTGCATGTGATACTGTTGATTGTGAAAGAAAATTTAAAATATATGCTGACTTTACATATGGAAGGATTATAGTTTCACTTGTTCAAAGCATTCTTGAATATATCTTCTAGAATCTATTATGAAAATCCAGGGCAAAGGTAACATTTCAAAAGAAGATATATCAAATTAATATTCCCTTTTGTTAAAAGAATTATCTTAGGAGAAAAATACTTTTTGAGACTGTGAGTTTGTTTAAATGTGGGGAACAGAAGCCAGTAATTTGAACCTGGAAGGTTTATTGCAAATACCAATATCACTGAAGCAAAGGCATTTTGGGTCAGTACACATTAAAGAAAATTTATCTTTAATTGAAGATTGTATTGATTTTTAATTAATAATAAAAGGCATCGCATCTAATATTTTAGACCATGTTTGGAATTTAAGTGTTCTTTGTTTGGATGTTGCAGATTATAGAGAAAGATGTACTTTGAAAGGTAACACATATTTGAAAACACATATTTTTATACTAGTTTATGCTCTCAAACTCTACGGAAAACTGAACATTTTCTCCCAGGAACCTACCCCTGCTCCTTATGATCATTATAGCTTGACGTCTTCCAGTCACTCAATCTTTATTGAGATCTTTCATATTTTCCTTCTCTATATAATCAGTTACCAAGTCCTATGAAGTTCCTTCCTTCCTTCCTTCCTTCCTTCCTTCCTTCCTTCCTTCCTTCCTTCAACTGAAGTATAGTTGATTTACACTGTTGTGTTAGTTTCAGGTGTAGAGCAAAGTGATTCAGAGATATAAATATATATTTATCCTCCTTTTTAAGATTATTTTCCTTTATAGTTTATTACAAGATGTTGAATAGAGTTCCAAGTCGTCTCTTTTAAATTAACTGCCCTCCTCCATAGAATTATAGATTTTTATGTCTTAGAAGGAAGCTCCTATAGTCCAGTTTTTTCAAAACTTTTAAAGTAACAGGATCTTTTCTGTGAATGATACCTAGAAGCCCCCAAATTACTGCTATTACTGTTACTGCTACTACTATTACTGCTGCTGCTGCTGAGCCTGCTTTGGTTGAAACAAGGGTAGACAAGTTTTTCTTACATTGTTCCCCAATCCGAAGCCACTGTGCCAGACTCTTTGCTTTCTTCGCTGATCCTTGAACCACCTCCAAGTCTTTCTTTATATTTTGTCCTCTACCTGGAATGCTGACTTTCCATTGAACCTGTCCTTCAAGGCTCAGATCAAGATCCTTGAAGCCTATTCTAACTATACAAGTTCACAATTACCTCTTTTGTCTTTTTGAAGGACTCCATTCTGTACCTTTTTTGGCTTTTAAATTTCACATGGGTAAGCATATGTATTGTCTTATCAGTAAAAACATAAGTTCTGCTAGGACACGGACTGTGGCTTATTTTGTATGCAATACTGACGCGGTGCTGTGTGAAAACCAACTGTGTTTTTGTGACTGAATTAAATTGGACTGAGATGATGAAAAATTCTCCCTGCTCTTGATCACCACACAAGGATCCACTGCAGCATTTTTCACGTAGCAGCTGATGGGTTTTCCATCCATTTCATCCATTTTCCTTTCTTACCATAAAAAATTGGATCTAAGAAGATTTTCTGTTTGATCATATTCTGTAACTGTGCCATCAGCCTAATCATTAAAAAATTCTAATTGAACATAAACATGTCAATAATAATACTAATATAAATGTTTTATTGCAAATACCTATTTCTATAAGTTTTCAATAAATATCTTTATATTTGCATACTATAGTAAATATAACTCCTTTTCAAAAATTAATAAGATTCACACCAAAAGTCATATTTAGTCCTAGAGCAGAGGCTGTCCACGCCTCTTTCATATCCAGATGGTGAACTCAGGCAGCACTCCACATCTTATCTACCTGTACATCTACAATTAAAATTCAGAAGGCAGGGTTACTTGAAAGGAAAAATGGAGTCAGAATTCTGACTGGTTATTGGTTTGACAATGAGAAATAACTTTGCTAATTAGGTTATATGATGAGTATTTTTGATATACTTTGTTAATACCTTTTTAAAAAATATGCAAGCTGAAGATTTAACTCAGTGTATTGAAAGCATGTTAACAATATTAAATATAATTAACAATATCTTAGTTTTCCCAATGTGTTCTGAGTATATTAGGCTATAGAAGATGCCGCTAAATGAAAGATTAAGAGGTATAGTTAATAGTTATTTAATCAGTCTTGGAAAAAGACTTTTTGATATATTTCCTAGAAATTGAGAAATTGATGTCACTAATGATGGGTAACAAATCTCTTCACAATTCAGGATGATTTTCATTTCTTTGCTTGCAACAAAATTGAACAATGTCTAATTGAGTTGTCAGGTGGTGGATCACAAAAATAATATTTGAAGATGTGCCCCTGTGTGGTTTTGGAATGTAAAGTGGACGAAGCTCAAAGAGATGAATGACATTTCTATAGCAAATTTTGCTCCAATTTCATCTACTTTTATATGTGAACAAAGATTCTCAGAGCTCACAAAAAACTCTTTAGAATTGATACCGAACCCAGTCTCATTGTAGTTATAAGTAATATTCATTCACCAAAACATGAAATAAAAAGCCTCATCTATCCCATTAATGAAAGAATTTCCAAATTCTTTCTTTTTATGTTTAAAATTTATAATATATTTATATTGCTTTTGTTAAACTATATATTAATAATAATTATAATAATGGCTCAATCCAGAAGGAAAAATTTTATCTGGAAAGATGAAATGGCATCAGTAAAAGATTTTCAAGAATAAAAATATTTTATGTGAAGATATTCTGTGGGGAAGCTGGAATGGAAATATAAGTTCAAGGAGAAAAAAGAATGATATGAAATTTCTAAGTGTTGAAGATCAGCTTGTTCCTATAAATATATATATTTCAATGGATGGTATTGGGTAGTAATAGCTTTGGTATTTTTATATATTTTTGAGATATTAATTATTCTATTATTTTAAAATGTCAATTTTACAACACACCAAAAATCAAATCCTTTGCAACCATGTAAATTTAAAATGAAATAATTTAGATATGAATTACTACTGTGTGAGTGGGTACATAGTTTTTCAAAATTATTTTAGAGGCATACATAAGTAAATCTTGGAAACTTCTCTGGCCAAGAAGCAGAATGTCATAGCCTCTGCCTGCCTCTCCAGTCTTATCAGGTGCTTCCCTCTTATTTGCTCTCTACTTCCAAGGCACGTTGGTCCTTTTTTAGTTCTCTTAATGCTTCTAGTTGCTTCCTGCCTAAGGACTTTTCCTCCTTCCCTATCTACTCAATGGCACCACTCTGCCCCCACTAACTTAGCCACCCTTAGCCAGATGGTGTCCACTCATCCTTCTAAATGAAACTTCAGTGTTAGGTCTTAGGGAAGCCTTCTCTAAGCCATTTGCCAAAGGTAAGTTCTCTAGACTCCTCCCTAAGCCTGTAACACCTTGATCTTTTCCTGTGTATCTCTTATCACAATTAACACTTAAAAAGTTCATCATATTTTTTTTTAACTGTGAGTTCCATAAGGGCAGGTACCAACTATATCTTGCTCACTGCTGTATCCCCAAGAGAATCCAGCACAGAGATAGTATTAAAGATGGTGAAATTATTCATGGCCTTTGTTAAAGATGGTAAGTCAGACTTTGTTCAGTTCCATTGTGATAAGTATAGGGGTCACTTCGATAAAATTTTGCAGTGGGGAGAGAGATTGGGTTCAACTCCGAACACAGCATGGGCAAGTGGGAATTTAGGATGGGGGTCAGTGGGTGAAAAATTACTAACGAAAATATTAGGAGTAAGATGGAATTCTGGCTAAACCTATATAACAGGAGTCTTATTGAAGACAGGCCAGGGTGATCAGGTATCACCTGGTGGTTGGTAGAGGATAAAGAACCTGATCAGATATTAAGAGGGTGGGGTGTTCTTGCTAAAATGACTTAGCAGAGTTCTTGTTAAAACTGGATTTTATAAGGAGTACACAGATGGGCCTAGGAGGAGGGTTCAGGAGCCTGACTAAAGTTTGGTCAAGCAAAGAATCTTTGTCAGTGGGTACGTAGAAGTGACTCAATATTTGTTGAATGGATGAATGAACAATCAAGCTTATTCTTTTTTTTAAATTAAAAAAAATTTATTGAAGTATAGTTGATTTACAATGTTGTGTTAGTTTCAGGTGTACAGCATAGTGAATCTGTTATACAAATACATATATCCACTGTTTTTTAGATTCTTTTCCCATATAGACCATTACAAAGTATTGAGTAGAGTACCCTGTGCTATACAGTAGGTCCTTATTAGTTATCTATTTTATATATAATAGTGTGTATGAATACAGCTTATTTTTAATAGACATATGTGATCACAGATAATTGTAGAGTATTATTTTCATCTAAGGAAGAAGGACCTCTTTATTCATGAAAGATCTCAAGAAAACTTTACAAATAGTTACATGGATCCAATAAGATTATGTACAAAAAAAGACTTTGAAGGAGTTAAAATAGTTATTCAGATGTTGAATATTTTGTGTAAACTCTCTGTGTAACTTTGAATTCTCTGAGAAGCCGTCACCATGATTGGTTCAGATTGCGGGAGATCTTTTGAGGAAAGATAAAGGAGAGAGAGTGGGAGTAGGTGGGGAGAGCTTCAGACTGTGATGTGGTTAAGACACTTTTGAAGAAGGGGAAAAAGGAAGGAATATTTGACAGGAAGAGTTTCAGACTGCAATGCAGTTCTAAGAATGTGTCAGCCACATCAATGAAGAGTTCTCTAGCCTAAGTCACCCATTGGAGGAGTTTTGCATCTTACAAGATGGACCTGCGCTAGTATCCCTGTCCTGCAGAGCCAAGACTTGGGGAAGCCTAGGAGAAGGTAAGCATGGCCTTGGTGCAGACATGGTGATGGATCCCAAGGGATGCAGCTGGGGCTGTTGATGCATTCTGCTCCTGCCAGCAGGAGAGCTGAGTGGGACATTCACATGGCATCCACACCTAGAAATCTAGAAGTACATTTGAATTGATCTACACGCAGGGCTTGAGGCAGGGCTTATATTTTCTGATTGTTCGTTTGTAATCAATGAGTTATATTTTCCTCCACGAATTTGATGGGGTTCATTCAATAATGCCACCAAGCTTCCAGACCTAACTTCTGTTTGCCATCAGCTTATTGAATATTCCGGACAATACAGATCTCACTTCTTCATGACCACCCGTCCATTTACCACTTGGAACTGGCAGGTTGGTCCTTGGTTATTCCAATGTTCGTTTACAGAACAATAAAAAACAAATGGGTAATAAAGGACTGCTTAGCAAACAATCTTCATTGTTGTTGCAGTTCTCTGGCACAACCACTTCCAAAATATTGTAACAAATAGGAATTCAAAGGAACAGAAATTCAGAAATATTTAATCATAAAAGTACCTCCAATTCCAATGGCTGATCTCCTGGCAGTGAGTTCTGCTTTGGAGAAGTGCAAAGATCCAGGGATAATACCTTAGCACTTGAAAGGCTGTAGAAGACCAGTTTCTATCTTCTCCTTGGGGTTTCATCTGTCCTCAGCAGTTACAACTGAACCATTCGTTCCATTTCCCTCTAGAGGAGTTTTGTTAATGGCTCTGCTACTATCCTTGTCAAGTCATCCTTGGAGGAACAGTTTCAAGTACGGTCACCATAGTGATGCCACATAGATCAATTTGCCCTCTCACTCTTAGGTGAATCAGACTTCATAGGCCTTGATTTTAAGCCAGTCCTGTACTCTCTTCAGGAGATGTGTAATTATGAATCAATCACTTAAAGCACTAATACTCATCATACAAAGGTCTAATATTAAAATAGCATTGAGGGGTAAAAAACGTTCACATTTGCTCCCTCTCTTATTATCTGGCATTCCCTCCCCCGGGCAGCTTGGTTCTGAGTGGCTGTATAATTACCTGATGGTTTTTCTGAGTGTTCCTTTATTTTTTTCTTCTCTCCTGATTCTTTACATTAGACTACTTGGAAGCCTTTTTAAAGTAGAGTATAGATAAGGCAATGCAAAGAATATACATTTTTCATGTATAGTGACCACCTGTTTTCATTATCAAAGTAACATAAGAGCCTCTGGTCAAGATAGGATCAGAAACCACGCTAGACCTCTCTTTGTCTCATGGATTGCCATGGTGATAGGAGGGGAGTAGAACTGGGAAAGGACTAGAACTTATTGTAATATTCAAAGCTTATAAAATTTATTTTATTTATTTCTGACTTGGATATTGACTGATCCCCATCATAATAGTGAAGGATACCATCTGTTTAAAAAAGTCTCCTAGCATCCTCTCAGGACTTCAGAGATTGTGGCTGTTGGGGAATAGGTTCTTGCATTTATAATACTGTTTAGTTTTATCCATACAACATTTGGCAGGAAGAAGGAAAACTATAATATCCTGTGGTGGTTTGAGGGTGTTTAATGGTGCAGGCAAGAATTGTAATGAAGAAACTCAAATGGAGGGTCCCTTTTCAACTACCCTTTCAGCAAGAATGCTGATACCTGCAGAAAGAACCTGCCCTCCAGTGAGAGAGAGAGAAAGAGGGAAATAGAGACAGAGACAGTTAAGACAGTGAGCTCTAACCATCATAGCCATGACAGTACTGCAGCGCTGACTAGAGGGAAGAAAGCCTTTCATGCTAATCAATGGTGTTGATTTAATCCTATGCATGAACAAGTCCATGGACCAAGACTGAGAGCTATCTGTGACCAGGCACAAGAGGCTCTGAGGAAAGGAGACAGCACAGCACTGTAGAGAAAGGGAACAGGGACAGGAATGACTGGGCTCACGGTAGAGGACCCAGACAGCAGCGTCCCCGATACTGTCTCCCAGTCACTATGGTTAAGACAGTTTCCTGAACTACGATCTACAGAACACCAGTTCTGTGAGATATTTGGATAGGACACACCAAAAAGAGGATTCGTGGTCAAATAAATTAGGAAATACTACCTAGGATATCCTCCTAGGTGGAGATGGGTAATACGTAGTAGTTACATGAAGTAAAGCAAACTTTATTTAAACCCACTGTTTCTCAAACCTTTTTGAATGTAAAACCTCATTTTTATTTACTCATTTAGATATTTGTTATTAATACCTAGTGAAAAGTGTGTCCTGTTAAATACAGTATGGAAAAGCCATGGTAATGATTACTAGTGATGAAATGCGGAGCATTGAGAATTGGATATCAGAACCCAATAAGTGGCCTTTCAAGTTCTTGTACATGTACCCAACCTGGTTGTGCATCAGGATCATTTGGTGGAGTTTGTAAAAAAAGTGCATTTCAGATCTCATCCCTAATCTAAGAAATCTGAATCCAGAGAATAGGGCCTTGGGATCTGTACTTTAAAAATGTTTCACTGGTGATTGTTATGAGCCGGTCCAGCACTGTTCTATCCCAAGCATTTAGAAACCATTAAATTATAGAGTTTGGGCTTAGTTGTTCTAATAAAGCTTTTGCTGGCTCTGTGAAGATCAAGTTAAATAATCCATGTAGGTAGTGTCATATACTATATACCTAAACTGAATATAGCCTGCCTATAGATTAGAGTCAAAATTCTGGTGCCCAAAGTTGGCAAAACCCAGTAAATTTTTTTTTTGGGCGGGGGGGGCTCATTCTTTTTTTTCCCTCTCAGATCTTTATTGGAGTATAATTGTTTTACAATGTTGTGCAGTGTCTGCTGTACAACAAAGTGAATTGGCTGTATTTACACACATATCCCCATATCCCCTCCTTCTTGAGCCTCCCTCCCCTCCTCCCTATCCCACCCCTCTAGGTCATCACCAAGCATCAAGTTGATCTCCCTATAAAACCCAGTAATTTTTCTTCTTCCATAATTCTGCTTTAACAAAGTTTAAATTTTAATTTTCCTGAATGTGTTACCTTTTATTTTTAACTAAAAACAAACAAACCAATGTTATTTAAGGAATTGAATGAGGGTAGACGAAGACAGGATAGCATACAGAATAATTTTATAAATCCTCAATTCAGTATGGAAGGATTTCATCTAGAAGTACAGACTAGACTGCCCTTTTAGTATTTTGGTAGAAATGACACTCATTGCACATGGAGTGACATTTGAGAGCAGAGAAACCTGGCAACCTTTATTGGGGAATCTACTCCAACAATCTGCTCTTGAGCATCTTCCTTAGACATCTGCACCATTCTTATAGCCTAGCTAGACTGTTTACTTGATGAAGCATGAGTGGTGATAGTTCTGATAAGGTAACTGTCTGTAGATTCCTTAAACTCAGCTTAGAAATTATGATTCCATGGTCAGAAACAACTGTGTCTAAGAATGGTGATGTTGTCAGTAATTACTCAGAGCAGTGATGGTTACAGTAAAGTAGCTAGGATTGGAACTTTAAGAAAAACTCCAAAAATCTAGATTGTTTCTGCAAGATAAACTCATTTTGTCATCGAGATTTCTTGGTCTAGCTCAGTGGAGATGAATGCACATTTGGTAGGCTATTCAAAATAACTTCACATGTGATGTTTTTCCTGGTGGCCTTTTACATGTGAGAATTAATTCCAAGGCAACAAGCCTAGATCAGAAGACCCCAAAGACTGTTACATATGCATTTTGCCTCTGAATTGTCAGGCAGGAAAGGAAAGTGATACTTTAAGGCAGTGCTTCTGAAACTTCAACATGCATATGAATCACCTGGGAGCTTGTTAAAATTCAGATTCTGGTTGAGAAGGGCAGTGATGGGACCTGAGATTCTGCATTTCTCACAAGCTCCTGGGTGATGCTGATGTGTCATGGACCACATTGAGGTTCTAAGGTATTTGGAAAGCTTTTCTCTTTGGAGGCATATATGGAAACACAAGGAGAATAGTGTATTTATTATACTTCACGCAGAAGCATACTGAACATACTATTTGGAAATGCAGCTGAATAGTTATACACTATTTTAAAATGTTTCCCTTATGTTTCTCGCCTTCACAACACTTATGGCTGCCAGCTGAACAAGGCTGGTGCAGTGTGAGTGGCTGCCAGTGGACAGTGACAAAAATAAGACTTACTGAAACAAACAAAGGTTTCTTATAAATAATTTGGAAACGATTTTGGAATCCATTTCTTGGCAATGGAAATAGTACATTTCAGATCCTATTAAGTAATTGATTTATATGCGGGAAGGCCTCAATTAGTAGTTCTGGAAGTACTTAATGATGCTGTGAGACTGTCTATGAAGTTGAGAAGATAACCTATAGAAGATGAAAATCCCAGAGGAAGGAAGTGCATGCTGTCTGTGCACAGTCACGATCACCTAATACAAGGTTTGTGCTGTAGAACAGTGGTGACACAACCAGTTGCAACTGAAATGGGCCCTCAAGGATAGATTAGAGACAAAACAGGAATCTACAAAATAGCTCCAGTATATGTTTGGGCAAGCATCCAACCAGTCAACCTTTCTATGTTTATTCAGTCAAAAGACTTCCTCTTCTTCTGTGATCCATTTGTCAAGTACATTTTGTCCACACATGGGAAACATGTGATAGTCCAAAAGTCAATCACATTTTTCCCAGCTGTAAACTGACTGCAGAGATGACTAAAAACACCACGGAATTGAACATAAAATAGTAATTTTGCTTTTTTTGTTTAGTGCTGCATTAGGAGACAAAAAGATTTTGAGGGCTATCAGATTGGTAATACTTGGTATGAATTGGTGATAATATATTGATAATAATTTATCATGTATAGATATGGTGGATGTAGGAATTATTATATTTGTATTGAGTTATTTTACTGAGTTAGTTTTGTTATTAATTGTACGATAGAAATTAGTCCTATGTCATACACATTCTACATTTTTTCATAGTTTGCCTTTTTCTTTTGATTTTGTTTAGTGTCTTTATCCACACATACATTTTGAAATTTGTGTTGCCGTTATACCACCAAGTTCACCCATTTTAAGTGTACAGTTCAATAACTTTTAGTAAATTCAGATTTATGCAGTCATCACCATAATCTGGTTTTATAATATTTCCATCACCTCCAAAACAGTCATTGTGCCATTTGCAGTTATTATAATTTTTGATCTATCTGAAATTTATTTGGGTAGAAGAAATGGGTTAGGAATCCAGCTTTCTTTTTCTTCCCAAATGGCTATAGCCTGTTGCCCCACCATTTCTGCTTAACAGAGATGAAATGCCACCTTTTATCATAAACTAAATTTTTATATATACTTGTGTTTAGGTCTATATTCTAATCTGTTCCATTAGCTGATGTTTATTAATCTAGGATGATCATACTTTATAAGTTAGTGGAAAATTATGATGTTTTAATTGTGGAGGTACTAGATTTCAATTAGTATCTTCTTTTTCAGATTTCCCCAAATATCTTGTATGTCTATTTTTAGGTCGTTTGGTCAAATGCTTCCTCCATGCCTTCATAGCTGCGGGTCATGCAGCTTTTATACTTCATTTTTGATGCCTCTGGTTGTAAGATGACTGCCTCTACTATGGTATCACCTCTGAATCCCAGGTAGAAGTAAGAGAAATGGCAAAAGGTGTTAGCTGACTGGTCTCCCTTTATAGATCATTCTGGGAGCCCCGCCCAGTGACCTGTGCTTTCCTTTCATTGGCCAGAACTCTGTCGCATAGATACTTCTGGTTTTAGGAAGGCTGGGAAATGTAGTTTATCAGCTGGGCACATTTCCAACCCATTAAAAATCAGGATACTGTTGGTAAGGAAGGAAAATAGATATCAGTAGACACCGAGCAGCATATGCCACTTTCCTGTTCTTGGGCATTTTTTGCAATGTTGGGACCAGAAGTGACTTGTTTTCTTCTTGTTCAGTATAATATCAAGGTACATTCACACTCTTCAATTCACATCACCATATATTTTGGTAGGGACCAATTTCTATGCAAATATGTGACCTGAAGCACATGACTGCTCCCAATAAGAATTATAACATCTATTGTCCTTTGGTGTGAAGAGTCATTGGGGAACACTAAACTTTTCTTTCTTTTTCACATTTTACCCAGTGATATTTGTGGCATATGTCTCTTATTCTATTTAATGCACAGGAGTTGGAGATTGTCAGTTCGATAGAAAATGAGAGTGGGGCAAAGGAAATGGGAAAAATAAGGGTAGTTTATCAAGGATGCACACCAGCATTTAATTGTTTAATAGCACTGGTTAGCACTTCGCTGCCTGATGCTTTGACCATAAGATACAGTTGAAAAAGAAAATGAATGTATAAACGATGTTAAAAAAGAAATGTTAATTTCTCTAGTGAGCATTTTGTTGTCAGTACTGACTGCAGTAGCGTGCACTAACATTCAGGAAAGTGCTCTGCTCTTTTCCTCCACAGCCATCCCCTGAGAGCATGTGATTTTCTCACTACCAGGATTTCTGTTTTGAAAGACACTCTAGCAGAGAGCCATTATAGAATTCTAATGTAGAAATAGTGCTATTTTACACATTTTAAAAAAGATATTTTCAAAGTATGGCTCTCATGGGGTAGATCTAGGTTTTGTAGGTCCTGAAATTTAGTCAAAAATTTAGGCCTTCTTTAAGAAGAGAATACAAGATAGGTGCAAATGTGAAAACTTACTTAGAGAAGATAATCAAAACAAATGATAAATTTAAAAAGCTGGTAAATACACAAACATCACAAAAATCCAAAAAAGTAGCATAACAATTAAAATACTAATTGCTTAACATGCTTCAAGTACTTTTTACCCCACTTTTTTTTTTTGGCTGTATAATATTTGACCATATTCTTCATATGACAATGATTTTGTAATGTTTTCTATAGAAAGAATAGAAAGATAATTTAATCTTTCCTCTATCATAGTTGATAAGAGTTTATAATAGTTTAGGAAAGTGTCTTTTAGTTTGACAACTCATTATTGGTAATGTCATGTTGTATTTAGTGTTCTTGTTAAATGTTGGAAAATCTCTGTTTCTTTTACATGTGAGCTATAAGATCTCATTTTAAATTTTCTTGTGCAGTAACTAATCTTAAGTGCTTTTTGAAATGATGATGCTCATTTACCAGGTCATCAAGGGTTGTCCTCATTGTCCTACCATATTATGAGTTTTATGTTATCTGACGGGAGAGAAATTCCATCTTGACTAGGCATTCATGAGAATCACATTTTTTACCTGAAATTTTATATGTCTGATGTTGAAAGGATTTTCCACAGACTAGCATCTGGCTCCTTACATATCATACTGTTTTCCCACCACTACCCACAAACTTCCAGTGCCAAGTGCCATAGGATACATTCACATCTCAGTATGACATCTATCCTTGCACAATTGTGTCCTGACGCTGAATTGGCACAATGAGTGGGTTGTAGTGGTGTACCTGGAAACCATTCCCATGATAGGATAACTGTCCTTAACTTGTTTGTACAGGAAGTGTCTGTGAGCTACAGACATGCATCCCTTCAACCCAGATGAAATTTATCTCCAACTAAACTTATCCTTAGCTGAATCTCCAAATGCTGTAGCCACTCCAGCACTACACCCCATGATGAGAAACATGAAGAAGAGAAGTTGAGATGGAGAGTCAGTAAGCAGCTAAAATATCTTACTTTTGCAAATTTTACAAATTTGCTGAAAGAGTGGATGTAGGATTCTTTTCCTGGGAAGTACACTCAAGAAGTTTAGCATGCACTGTGTTTATTAGTATGTGCCCTTGGGGTCAATACCTATGGATGAAAATGGAAGAAGGCAGGATTGGGCAAAAAGAGAAGTTGAGTTGCCTCTGCTGACTTCATGAAGACCTTTCCAAGTTGCCCAGTTTTTCATATACAAGGTTCTTTGTTGTTGTTGTTTTTAGAAAAAACTTATTCTGAGTTAATTTTAGACTTACAGAAGAGTTGCAAAAATAGTACAGAGAGTTCATATATACTTTTCACCCTGTCTCCCCTTATGTTAACATCTTATATAACAGAATAATCATAAAAACTTGCTGAAGGAATTCCATGGTTGTTCAGTGCTTAGGACTCTGCACACTCACTGCTAAGGGCTCAGGTTCAGTCCCTGGTCATGGAACTAAGATTCCACAAGCTGTGAGGTGCAGCCAAAAAGGAGAAAAGAAAGAAAGAAAGAACAGGGTAAAAACCAAAAACCAAAAAAAACAAACTTGCTAAATCGAATTTCCAAATACATTAGTCAGACCTATCAGTACTGAAGAGAAGCAGCAAGCCTTGGAAGTAGTGAAGGTATAATTAAGTATCTAGAAAAAGACATCTTATATTCCCAGATATTCCCTATCCATCGACTCTATTTTAAAAAAATTGAGTCGGGATGAACATTACTGATGGTTAGTTTTTAACGTGAGCAACTATCATTTTGAATATGAGGCATATTTTGTCCTGATTCTTGCCTTGCTACTGACTCTGAAAATGAGACACTCTGCTTCTGAATTTTAGCCTATAAATTAACTCTGGGTATAGATTTAGTTCAGGAAATACTTTGGGGTTCCAGTTAAACAGTTTTATAAAATACAATAGCCTGTCCCTCTTCCTGGGGGTATATCTAGGTGGGACATGTACCTATATATGACATTTTCACCAGTTGTAGGTGCGATAAAAATCAAGTATTTCAAAGAAAGATTAGACCAATATACCGGTGTCTACTATAATAGAAAACTGTACTTTAATGCTGTAATTTGGTATTTATGTTCCAAATATTCCTGATCCTTGTGTCTGGAATGTTCTTACAAGACGCTCCCCTGCGCCCATCATCAGCACTGTCACCAGCACTCAGCCTCTCCCATCTCTCCCTCCTTCTCCTCCCATGCTCCACGAAGTTATACCTTTTCTAACTCTCTTGGGTGGTTACTTTCTAGTTCTTTTGGGTCTCAGATGAAATATGTTACTCCCTCACCAAAGCCTGTTGTATTCAGTCACCAGCATCGAGCACGGTGCCTGAGATATAGTAGACGTTTAATTAATTTATATTATTCCTATTTTTACTGGTGAGTAATGCTGCAATTAACATCACTGTGCACATGTTCCATCCATATATCCGGTCATTTCTGCAGGAAGCTAATTGAGTTTAAAAGGTATGAATGTTTTCAAGACTCTAAATATATATATTGCAAAGTTGCTTTCTAGCAATTGTTCCAGCTTCTATATATACCATTAGTGTAGTCTCTCTGCATCCTGACGAGGAAACAATTAAATTTGGGGGGCATTGTTTTCAGGCTTCCTAAACTCTGCAACTTCATTTTGAATTGATTGAAAATGTATTTGCATCCTCTTTTTATTTTCCTCTCTTGTTTGCTTATTAAAAAAAAATCTCATTTCAATGAGCAGGCATGTTACTGACACACAAGTATTTATTCTCTTACAGTTTTCCTACTCAGTATCACATGATCTCTATTGTGAAAGGCAATTTTTTTTTTTTTGCCAAAACCACAAACGATTCCCTTAAAGGTTTTTTTAATGCCTCAAATTGAGCTGTCATCTAGTTCACTGATCCAACAAAAGGGTGATAATACATTTTATATAAATAATTTAGAAGGATTCCTCCTGTCAAAACAAAAAGCGCCTCTAAAAATAAACCAATATTAACAGTAGCAATTCAGAAAAAATACTCTAGCAAGTCCACAAATGATATTTCACATTTATCTTATGCTTTATGTGTGAAAGCCGTATCATATATCGCAAATAATAAACTATATTATATTATCAGGTTCTTAATTCACAATATTATGTAGCAAGTGAGGGGAATGAGTAAAAGAATAAGTGTTCTTTTATAGAAAATATGGCAAAAACCAATCACCAAGATTTAGAGTTTTCTCCAACTGGCTAGTGTATGAACAGTCTAAATTAAAGTTTGGGTATGCTGGTGTTTTATATTGATTGAGAATATTTGATAGCCTATGTCATGGAGTGACAGACTTTTTTCTGTAAAGGGCCGATAGTACATATTTTAGGTTTTGTGGGGTCATTGGCTCTCTGTTGCAACTACTCAACTCTGCCATTTTAGTGCAAAAGCAGCCACAGGCAATGAGTAAACAACGGGTTTGGCAGTGAACCGATAAAACTCTTTATCACAGTAGGAGGGCAGGAGGGCTGGAATTTGCTGACTCTTGGCCTATATGATAGATAGGACAGCCATAGGAAATGTTGCTCCAGGACCTGAGAGTCCAAAGCATCGTTGTAAGGAAATAGAGAAATATTTATAAGTGCATGTTACAAAAAGCATGAAGAAACCAAACTTTAAAAATGGCAAATAAAAAAAATAAAACCGATGTAGAGAAAGTTTGAAATGATATCCTGAAAATTTTCAAAGCTGGTAGAGAAGAAACTGAGTTAGATACAACAGAGCAGGCTCTCTCACCTTAAGGCAAGAGGAAAAATAATTCAGAGGGTGTTGATGGTGAGTAGGGGGGACTAGAGATGTTTACTGAAGCTCAGATTGCAGACTGGTCTTAATGTCAGAACCCCCAGGAGAAAGGACCTTTTTTCCTTAGGTATTTAAGGAAGGAATGAGCTACTGAGATGGACTTAGCTTAGTGTGTAGTGAGTTGGTCTCATCCTTCTCTTCCCACAGTGGTGATCCTGGGGACCAGCAAGGAAACTAGGTTGCCCAAATGTTACCCAGATTACGATGCCTGAAGACCCTCTGGCTTTATTTATCCTTCCCAAAGTATACTCAGATACATCAGAGAGGTCTTGCAGTACTGCCTCATAGG
The DNA here is from genome assembly GCF_030028045.1 of Hippopotamus amphibius kiboko. NCBI lineage: Eukaryota > Metazoa > Chordata > Mammalia > Artiodactyla > Hippopotamidae > Hippopotamus > Hippopotamus amphibius. Next base: position 217,107,363 of record NC_080186.1, on the reverse strand, counting down.
CGGTAAGCTTGACCTCCTCACCCTCTTATCTTCCATTCTCCCTGCTACACCTGCACAATGGTACCTCTCTGGCTGATGGCTCTCATGCTTTGCATAGCACGACTCTCCCTCCACTGGAGCTGGTGAGCCCCACTGCTTTAGGAGAAAAGGTATATTTTTCTCCTCGTAGAGATGGCATTCAGTTTTGACTAAGTTGTAGTGACCTAAATGGATACAGATCTCTTTTGGTTACAAAATAAGTCCAGGTTCCTTTTGTGCCACCATGCTTAGCCTGTGGATTTTATCCTCATGGTTGCAAATTGTCTGTTTGCACCTCCATATCATGTCCACTGTCCAGGTAGGTAGGCAAAAGTGAAAGAGTTGGCACCAGCAAACTTCTTCTTATGTAGTTTTGGCCCAAACTCTGTCAAATGGCCATACGTAGTTGCCATAACACCTGAGAAATTTATATGTGTGTATATATATATATTTTTTTTTTTTTTTAAATAAATTTATTTATTTATTTATTGGCTGTGTTGGGTCTTCGTTGCTGCGCACAGGCTTTCTCTAGTTGCGGTGAGCAGGGGCTACTCTCCGTTGCAGTGCGCGGGCCTCCCATTGCTGTGGCCTCTCTTGTTGTGGAGCACAGGCTCTAGGCGCATGGCCTTCAGTAGTTGCAGCACATGGGCTCAGTAGTTGTGGCTCACGGGCTCTAAAGCGCAAGCTCAATAGTTGTGGCACATGGGCTTAGTTGCTCCGCGGCATGTGGTATCCCCCTGGGGCAGGGCTCGAACCCGTGTCCCCTGCATTGGCAGGTGGATTCTTAACCACTGCACCACCTAGGAAGCCCTGTATATATTTTTAATAGCCTCAATAAAATGGCAGTTGTGTTAGCCAATCTTTACTGAATTCGCAATTTCTTGTTTACTTCATTCCACAAATAGGACAGTCCTTTCTCCTAAGTTTGCCAAAGTATAGTAGAGAGCAGGCTTAACTTTAACATGATAGCTTACTTATTTTGAAATAGTTTAAGATTCACAAGAAGTTGCAAGAACAGTGATACAGATCCTGCATACCCTTTATTGAGCTTTGTCAAGTGATAGTATCTTACATAAGTGTAGTATATTGTCATAACTAGGAGACTGATGTTGCTACAATACTATTAACTCAGGTACAGACCATATTTGAATTTCACCAATTTCATATGCACTTTTTTCTTTTTCGGTGTATATTTCTATGATATTTTGTTGCATGTGTAGATTTGAGGAACCATTACCACAGTAGGGATATGGGAATGTTCCATCACTACAAAGGAAACTCCCTCATTTTTCCCTTCATAGTCACACTCTTCCTCTAACAACTACTCCTCTGTTCTCCATCACTATAATCTGAGAATGTTATATAGATGAAATAATAGGATATGTAGACCTTTTCACTTAGCATAATGTCCTTGAGATCCACCCAGATTTTGAAGGTATCAAAAGTTCATTCCTTTGCTGAGCAATATTCCATTGTATGGATATGCCACAGTTTGTTTATCCATTTGCTCCATGTAGAAATTTGGCTTGTTTCCAGGTTTTGAATATTACAAATAAAGCTACTATAAACATTCATGTACAGATTTCTGTGTGAACAAAAGTTTTAATTCTTCTAGGGTAAATCCAGGAATACGATTGTTGGGTTATATGGTAAATGTATGTTTAACATCATAAGAAACTGTCAAGTTATTTTCCCAAGTGGCTATATCATTTTACATTCCCATTGTTCATACTAGTCATAAGGTGGAAACAGCTCAATCCAAATATCCATCAACTGATGAATGGATAAGCAAAAAGTGATATATCCATACAAGAGAATATTATTTGGCTGTTAAAAGGAATGATATAGTTATACAAGTTGAACATGATTTGAGGAATGCTTCAAAAAATATTATGCTAAATTAAATAAGCCAGACACAAAAGACCACGTTATATGAATGTATTTCCTAGTCTGGATTAGGAAAGTCTATAGAGAGAGCAAGTTAATCAGTGGTTGGTGCAGGAGGATGGAGTGACTGCTAATGGGCATGAGGTTTGGTTTTCAGGTGAGAAAAATGCTCTAAAGATAGATTGTGGTGATAGCTCTGTAAACATGCTAACCCCCATAGAATTGTACACTTGAAATGGATAAATTTTACAGTATGCCAGTTATAGTTCAGTAAAGCTATTATATGAAAATGTAAAATACTTAGAATAGCCCAAAGATTTTTGATGAGGAACAAATGTGGAGGACTAACACTACTTGATTTCAACATTTTATAAATCTACACTAATCAAGACAGGATGAGGACTTCCCTGCTGGCACAGTGGTTACGAATCCACCTGCCAGTGCAGGGGATATGGGTTTGAGCCCTGGTCTGGGAAGATCCCACATGTCTTGGAGCAACTAAGCCCAGGCACCACAACTACTGAGCCTGTGCTCTAGAGCCCATGAGCCACAGCTACTGAGACTTTATGCCACAACTACTGAAGCCCGCGTGCCTAGAGCCCATGCTCCACAACAAGAGAAGCCACCTTAATGAGAAACCTAAGAGTAGCTCCCGCTCAAGTAGCGCCTGCTCACCCAACTAGAGAAAGCCTGCGTGCAGCAATGAAGGCCCAATGCAGCCAAAATAAAGTAAATAAATTAATTAATTAATAAATTAATTAATTTATATATTCAAAAACAGTGTGCTATTGGTAGACAGATAAACAAATAGATCAGTAGAAGCAAAGAGTGAGTTCAGAAGTGGATGCACTCATATACTGACAATGACTTTTTTAAAATGGTGCACATGTGATTCAGTGGAGAATGTGGTGTAATCTTTTTAAAAAATGGTGCTGGAGTAATTAGATATTCACATATTAAAAAAAAAAAACACTTCAATCCATACCTCACACCATACACAAAAATTAACTCAAAATGGATCATAGACCTAAGTGTAAAATGTATGCTATAAAACTGCTGGAAAAAAACATAAGGAAAAAAATTTGTCTTGGTCATATTCTTATATATGTCACCAAAAGCATGGTTCATAAAATGAAATATTGATAAGTTGTAATTCATCCAAATTGAAACCCTTTGCCTTTTGAAAAACACTCTTAAGAGAAGGAAAAAATAAACCACATATAGTGAGAAAAATTTTATAAATCATAGTTCTGATAAAGGACCTGTATCTAGAATATACAAACAAATCTCTAAATCTCATCAGAGAACAAACTTTCCTATTTAAAAAAATGGGCAAAAGATTTGAACAGACACTTCACCAAAGAATACATACAGATGGTAAATAAGTACCCAGAAATATGCTCAACATCATTAGGAAAATGGAAATAATTAAATCACAACAAGATAAAACTACATACAAGACTGACCATACCAAGTGTGGGTAAGGATATGAAGGAACTAGAATACTGGTGGGAGTGTAAAACAGAACAACCACTTTGGAAGACAGTTTGGCAGTTTCTGAAAAACTGAACATTTACCCACCATGTGACCTAGACATTCTATCCCTAGATATTTACCCAAGTGAAATAAAAGTATATGTCTATACAAAGACTTGAACACAATGGTCATAGCAGTTTTACTTGTAATAGCTGAAAACTACAAACAACCTAAATGTCCATCAACAGGTGAATGATAAGTTGTGACGGATCTATGCAATGAATTACTACTCAGCAATGAAAAAGGAATAAACTATGGAATCATGAATCATGTGGCAATATGGATTAATTACAAATTACTAATGCTGAGTGAAATAAATAAGATGAAATAGTACATGATTGCATTTCTATAAAATTTTATAAAAATGCCAGCTAACTTGCAGTGACAGAGAACAGAATAGTGATTGCCTTGTGTCAGTGGGCATAGGGTGGGGCAATTTGGATGCGGGAGAAAGATCGCAGAGGGACACGTGGAAACTTTGGGGTAATGAATAGTTTCACTATCCTGATTGTGGTGATGGTCCTGGGGTGTGTCTATATGTCAAAACTTCTGAAATTGTACATTTTAAATATGTGTCATTGTGTATCACTTATACTGCAATAAAGCTATTTAAAAATAGTAACAGCTAAAGTAAATTAATATTGAATTAAATCCATGTATCATCACCAAAGTTATGATATGATCAACATTATAATTTATTGAGTGTTTACTACCTCCCAGGAATTCTAAGTACTTTCCGTGTTTTTGAACATTTAGCCATCACACATAGCGAGGTAGTGCTATGATGATCAGGTTTTACAGATGAAGAGACTGAAGCATGCAGAGATTAAGAAATTTAACCGAGGTCATTTAAGTAAAAAGTGGCAGAATCGGGACCTGGGCCCAGAGATTTGCCTGTAGAAATTGTGCTTGTAGGATTAGTCATTATAGATGAAAGCTGAGAGAGAAGGTGTAACTATGGGGCTGGGGAAAGATCCAGAGACATGCAGATACCCTAGAGTGAGACATGTTGGTATCCTAGGCAACCTAATACCTTTGGGCCCTCTTCAAGCCAATAGTTCTTAAAAAAACTTTTGTGGGGTTAGAAAGAAACTAATTTTCTATTAATAATAATGTTATAGTTTTTAATGTTCTAAACAAATATTGACTATTCAGAAAAATTCTTACGTTTGAAGTTATCTTCATTTACCAATTTTTTTCCTATTGTGTTTTATAACCAGTTCTCTAATGACAGAGGTAACAGAGGATTTGATGAGAGTCTTGTTCATGTTTTAAAGAGGTTTTTTCCCACTTGTCTGTGCATCTTGTCCTCCCTTCTGTTTTCTTGGGTAAACAAGAAATTAAACAAGTTCTTGGGAGGTACATTACAGAACTTAACATTTCTTTCTTCATCTCAATAAATCCATGATGCTGTGCATCATTTAGCTCAGCTGTTTGATCAACTTCTAGGCTTCTGTGAGATGACTAGTCTAGGGTTCCTGCCATAGACTGTTGGGCCATGAAACTTGTATGTCACAAAAATACTCAAGGAACGTGGGTCGGCTCTGGTAAAGAGCATTTTTTTTCTTATTACTCAAGGCTACTTCCTACTTCAGAGGAAGTGGTGCCAAATTACATTTTGCCAGTTATGTAAAGGATCAATTCAGGAACCCTGAGTTAGTGGCATTATATTTCTGCTTTACTCCAGATCTGTTTTAATGCCCATCATAGCTGGCTGCTGCTTGGTAGCCTATGTCTGAATCCAGTTCTGGGAATATTCAAAACCTAACAGTCTGATCAGAATTATACTCAACTAAATAGGATGGAATAAGACAGAAACATACTGAAATCTATGAAGGCTCCAGAAAGTGAGAAATCACCACAGAAAAAGTTGCTTAGTGTTTATCCAGCAGTGCTGAAGACCTGAAAGGTATTGTACTCTGAGTGTTTGTGCCTGGGCCCTCCACGTTTTTGGTACCTCTAGTTTTCTCCATAACAGGAACCGTGGGTTAATATGAGGTGAGGGAGAGTGTGTTGATCTCTTCATTCAAATGAATGGCTTTGTTTTCAAGCCCATTATGCACTTTTCCCCTCTGTCGTGAGTCCTCTTTAGGTCAATAAAGGAAGAAACCCACCCTGAAGTGTAACAGCACTATGGTTATTGATTCGTTGTATAATAACTAATGCTGATTTTACTTATTTGTGGGTGAGATTCAAATTGACTAACAGTGAAGAAAAACACGTTAGTTTTCTCACCATCAAAACATGCTTAACAACAACAAAACAATTGCATTAGGCTTATTCTTGCTTTTCTCTTAGGGGTTTGACAGGCTAAATAATTGATCAATTTGTATTCCAATTCATGATTTAGAACAGCAATGGAGCTTCTGACTAAGGAAAGGAAGGTATTGATTTATGACTTGGGAAAAGAATGGTCAAAATGTTGATGTGCCATCAGCATGTATAACAAATGAATCATTGAGATCTTGACTAGGAATTGGCATGTGTTTAACTGCACGCAGAATACTAAGAAATCTTTGATGACGACTAGAAGACAATGATGAGAAGGAAGAGGCTGAAGTCTCACCATTTAGTATTTTTTAAAAAATTTATTTATTTGTTTATTTATTTATTGCTGCATTGGGTCTTCCTTGCTGTGTGTGGGCTTTGTAGCGGAAAGCGGGGGCTACTCTTCGTTATGGTGCTTGGGCTTCTCTTGTTGTGAAGCTTGGGCTCTAGGTGCATGGGCTTCAGTAGTTGTGGCACATGGGCTCAATAGTTGTGGCTCGCGGGCTCTAGAGCAGAGGCTTAGTAGTTGTGGCACTCGGGCTCAGTAGCTCCGTGGCATGTGGGATCTTCCCAGACCAGGGATCGAACCCGTGTCCCCTGCATTGGCAGGTGGATTTTTTTTTTTAATATAAATTTATTTATTGGATTTATTTTTTTATTGGCTGTGTTGGATCTTCATTGCTGCACATGGGCTTTCTTTAGTTGTGCATGAGAGGGCTACTCTTCCTTGTGGTGGCTTCTCTTGTTGCAGAGCACGGGCTCTAGGCTCATGAGCTTCAGTAGTTGTGGCACATGGGCTCAACAGTTGTGGCTCGCAGGCTTAGTCGCTCCGTGGCATGTGGTGTCTTCCTGGGGCAGGGATCAAACCTGGGTCCCCTGCATTGACAGGGGGATTCTAAACCACTGCACCACCTAGAAAGTCCCAGCAGGTGGGTTCTTAACCACTGTGCCACCAGGGAAGCCCCACACCATTTACTATTAATTCTAATGAATGATTCTAGATGAGGCACTTTGCTTTTTTGTTATCTTAGTATTTTCATCCAAAAGCCACATATTTAAAGATTGTCTCTGACTTTCTGAGTAAGGATTTCTTCACAGGACTGAACTTGAAATGATCCAAGGATTTAATTCAAGGACAGCAGGTTCAGGTGGCTTAGAAATATACAAAACTGTTGACAGTGGAGGTATTGTAGGTGATCTTTATTTTCTGTAGTTCCCAAAATTCTGCTATGAATAGGTATTGATATTATAATTAGGAAAAATTAATAAATGTAATTTAGGCAAGAAACATGGACTGAAGCCTCATTGGTTGTATTCCCAACTGAGCTTAACTGGATCCCCAAATGCCATAGTCACTCCAACACCACACAATGTGATGGAGAGCATGAAGGAGCAGAACTTGAGATGGAGAGTCAGCAATCTTAGTCAATTGTAGTTAAAATATTCTATTTTTGCAAATTTTACAAATTTGCTGAAAGAGTAGATATAAGATTCCTTCCCTGGGAAGCACACCCAGAGAAGAACTTTAGCATTCAGCATGTTTATCAGTGAGTGCCCTTGGGGTCAATACCTGTAGATGAAATGGAATTTGGCAAGATTGGGCAGAAAGAAAAGTTGAGTTGCCTCTGCTGACTTCATGAAAACTCTGGAGCTAGAGTGGCCTTTCCAAGTTGTCCAGTTTTTCATTTTCGTTATTTTTTAAAAAGGTAAAACAATCATATGGTAGAAAATTCAAAATATTCAAAAAGAGTATCCAGAGGAAATTCATTCTCCTGCTCTTGACCCTCAGCCCCCAGGTACCTTCTCCAGAGTTAACCTCTGTTACCATTTCTGTATATGTACTTCCAGAGATATTCTAACCACATCAAATCAAATTCATATTTTTATTTCTTTTTTCTCTCTTTTATACAAATGGCAGCATACTATACACAAGGGCAAGTGGGTCCACAACATTACAGAAAGAGGACAATATGGAACCCAGAGATGGATATGCGACAATCTTTGCTTCTTCTAGGCCCTAAAGACTCAGTCTTAGATGACTATTCCCCATCCTGATGTCCTTCCTTTTTCCTTTCCTATCCTCTACCTTTTCCCACATGCCCAGATTTATTTTGCTACTATGATGAAGGCTGGGGAAGTCATGATTCCTGGCTGTGGTAGGCTGAATAATGGCCCCTAAAGATATGTAGAGCCTAATCCCCGGAACCTTATAGGACAAAAAAGGATTTTGCAGATGGGATTAAGTTAAGAATGCTGTGATGGAGGAGATTATGCTAGATTATCTGGTGGGCTCCAAATGTAATCACATACATTCTTATAAGAGGGAGGCAGGAAGGAATTTGAGTCCAGAAGAAGGCAATGTGAAGACTGAAGCAAGACGCTATTCTGCTGGCTGTGAAGATGAAGGAAGGGGCCTTAAGCCAAGGGATACAAGGAATGCAGCTCTTGTGGCTAGTCTAGAACAGGCAAGGAGAAGGGTTCTACCTTAGAGTCTCTAGAGGGAGAGCAGCCCTGCGACACCTTGATATCAGCCCAGTGAAACTGATTTCAGACTTCCGACCTCCAAAACTGTAAGGTCTAAGAGAATGAATATGTGTTGCTTTGAGCCACTGATTTGTGGTGATTTGCTATAGCCACAGGAAGTGAATCTACTGGTCACATCTGTAACAGGCAGCTCTTGGAGTCCGAAGCTTTCTCAGGTCCTTCATTACAACAGGAGCAGCATCTCATCTGCTCTCCTTAGTGGTGTGGCAACATAGAGAGATTGTCAGTTCTGGAATTACTCTCTTCTTTAGCAGAACCTCTTAGGGCAAACTTGCTGTCAAATATTTGTTGCGCTTCTCTGTTCTTGTGAGTCATAAATCTATCAAAGCATCCTTCCCCACTAAGCTGGGACTGGGTCTCTGAATGCCTCTCAATACAGAGCTTTCAACGGCTACTGCCAAATGAGGGACATAGATCAAGAGGTTTTCAACCCCAGTCCTAATTTGAACACTCACGGCAACTCCAGACTGAGCATCTTTCTCCCACCGGAGAACAGAAGTGACCTGATTAGATTTGTAAATGTTTCTTTCCTTTTAAAAAATATTCCTTCAAAATCTCTTATGTGAATCATGAGTAGCATCCCTGGAAAATCTTCTCAATTATGAGGAAACTCAAACTGTGAGGACTCATCAGGTGTGTTAATTGTTCTGACTTCATCAGGGGAAGACGTGTCATAGAAGTAAAAAAGATTTCTAGCTACTTTTCTTTTAAAGATGAAAACAAGTTCTTTAACATTTATTCTCTCTGTTGGTTGGTTTTTGCATGGTGGATACCAAATATTATTGTGTATTACTCTGTCTTCAGCACCTTTCCTCTCAACTTTGGGTCACATCAGATTCCAGTTTGGTTTCCACCTAAGGTACCCAGCATTCTGCCTGTGCCTCTCGATGGTCTCAAGCTCGGCATCACATCTCCTCATCCAGTTGTCTTACTATCCCCATTGGCGTTCTAGGTAACGGGACATTCATTACCTCTGCTAGATCCTTAGGAGCCCAGTGAACAAGTCCTTTGGATCTCTGGTTGCCCTTAGCCATGGTCCTCCTCTTGGTCTCTATAGATAGAGTTGAACTTGGCAAAAGTAGGTTTCGTTTATTAATAGAGATGACCCAATTTATGAGCTAGGCGTTTAGCACATGCGCTGAGAAACGATAGTTTTCATGTCTGAGTGAATTCAAGGGTTGCAGAGCTGGCTTAATTGAATCTCTTATCTGTCCTTACATTTTCTTGCAATTCTTTTGTTTATAAGCAGTTTAAACATAAGTGTCTTTTGCAGTGAGCTGTGAGATGAAAATTTGAAATGAGAGACAGCATGCTTTATATATTTGAAATTGGTTCACTGCAAGTGGTACACTCCTAGAGGACAACAAATGTGTTCATTTTGTTGGACAGCCTTTCCCAGGGCCCACTATTTGTGCCCTCATAGCCACTATTCTAGAAAGCTGTTTAGGGTAAATCTAAAAACTGTAGTCATCAGATGGTTAAAGCTGTCTGCAGAAAGGAGAAGCTGACATCCCAGTTTTAAGAAGAAAGATTTCTTGACAGGTTTACTGCTAGTGTTGAGGCCCCTTTTATTAATGTCTTAAAGACCCAAGTTTTAAGTTGTTAGGAAGAGTGAACACATAGTTTTGGGGGAAATACACTAAACAGGATGGCCATGGATAAGTTTACTATAAATATCTCTGAATGTCTTTTAAAGGAAACATGTCTGCATATTTGTATGTACAAATATATGTATATTCTGTAAATTCCTAGATGTAAGGAAAGGGAGTCACTGAACTCTGACATTTAATAACACAATTTCCTCTCTGTATGGCTTGGTACCCCAGTACCATTAACTATCATTTTATTTCCTCTTAAGGTTGCTGTCATTTCACTGCATGGGTTCTATACTCTGGGATTCTTCTGTGGGCCTTTGGTTGTGTGCAAATCAACACAGCTCTGAAAATCCCACCCTTCTGGAGCTTATTATTAAATCTCTCTTTGTATAACTCACTTCCAGTCATCTCAGCTTTCCTGGTAAGGGACTTGTTTCTGATAAATTGCATTCTGCCATTAAACTTCCTTAAAATCTCACATTTTATTCTATTCTATTGATTTAGTCTCTTTCCTGCTCTCTTTGCTTATCCTTGCCCATCATCCTTCACCATTACTAGCTAGACTAATGAGATGACTAATACTTAAGACTAGATTGAACAATTCAGGTGAGGCATCCCTTTGGGGAGTGTGAGGACCACTCTGGGAAGAAGTGGTCCTTCCAATGAAAAACCGAAGCAGGTATTGCTGCAGTACACATTCAGCTATGGACCTTGAAACTTGGAATAAACAACAACAGTAATAGCGGTTATGATGGTGTTGCTAGCTGCTTAGGTCAGATTTCCTTAGATGGAGATTTGTGTGCAAGAAGTTCATTAGGAAGAACTCTCGAGAATAACACTTGTAAGGGATTGGGCAGAGGGAAAAGTTGAAATAAGATACAATTGCAACAGAAGATTCTGCTGATTCTACCTGAAGCTCAGGAGCTGGGATGACCCTTCAGAGTTGTCCTGAATTGAGCAAGGAGGCTGGGCATTGATAGTCATTATATATTGGTTGATTCTCACTACCCAGTGAGAAGAGTATTCCTATTGTTATTTCCATTTTACAGCTAGGAAGTCAGGACCCAGTGAGATTAAGAAACTTGCCTAGTGGCACATGACTAGTATATAGCAAAGGCAGATTTTGAACCTGGGACTCAGGTAAAGGCCCTATAATTATAATACCCTGTTCTGCTTGTCTTATGTTTAGTTTCCAGGAGACAATCACTTAGTCTTTTTTTTTTGGACTGCATTGGGTCTTAGTCTCTGTACACGGGATCTTCGTTGAGGCACGTGGGATCTTTCATTGTAGCACGCGGGCTTCCCTCTAGTTAAGGTGTGCAGGTTTTCTCTCCTCTAGTTGTGGCACGCAGGCTCCAGGGCACATGGGCTCTGTAGTTTGTGACATGCAGGCTCTCTAGTTGAGGTGCTCAGGCTCAGTAGCTGTGGCATGTGGGCTTAGTTGCGCCCCGGCATGTGGGATCTTAGTTCCCTGTCCAGGGATCAAACCTGCATCCCCTGCATTGCAAGGTGGATTCTTTACCGCTGGACCACCAGGGACGTCCCCATTTAGTCTTTTTTAATTCCTGGAATTTCTAATATTTAAAATGGTGATGTTAATGGTGTATCATCTCCCTTCTTATAAGATGTCAGTATGCATGGGCTTGGGTATAGATTTATTTGCTCGGTTCTCCCAGGAGGCTCTCACAGCAAGAAGCCAGCCCGTGCATGCTGCTACGGCAGTTTGGGAGAAAACTGTGACTGTGAGTGTGTTTGCTGTGCAGGGGAGGAAAAGAATTATACTTTTATGTTCCCTCAAATATGAGTCCTGTCTATATACAATTATAGGAAGAAGTTCATGGTTGTCTCCTAGGAAGGCATGAAATAGGGAAACGGAATGTTTACCTAATTCCCATGACAGAGCTGTTTTATAGCAATGAAATTCTGTGTAATTGAAGGTTTGCTTGTTCTTGCAGTTTAAAAAAAACTGTTATTGCTACTCTCATTTATTGCTGGTAGGAGTGCAAAATGGTATAGTCACTTGCAAGACAGTTTGGCAGTTTCTTAGAAAGCTAAACATAGTCTTACTATATGATCCAGAAATCACACTCTTAGGTATTTACCCATGTGAATGGAAAAGTTCTGTCCACACAAAAACCTGTACGTGAATGTTTCTGACACTTAATGTTTCTAACCTTAAAAGCTGTGTGTAACTAAGATGTCCTAAGTTGTCCTTCAGTAGATAAATGGATAAACAAACTGTGGTGCATTCATACAATGGAATATTATACAATGATAAAAAGATTTTCCTGCTAGTCTGTGAAGCCCAAATAGAAGCCTTAGAAAGATTTCAGTTGTGCTATCTTTGTTTAGAACTAAGACTTTGCTTCCATAGGTGTGCCTCTCATCAAAATCATCACATATATATTTCACTGTTAGAATCAAAGGTGGTGAGGGTAACGATTCTTATATTGCTGTCTCATAACTCCCACTATAGAGACCTTCTATACTTTAAAATAACAGAACACCATTAAACGGGTATTTTTTAATATGCTAAGCACTATATATTTATAAGGTAGTGTGGGGGCAGGGGCAAGAAATTTTCCTCTGCCCTTCTAGATTCTTCTGGCTGGTCTAAGAATCAAGTTGACATAGGACAGATTAACAGGAGAAAACCAAACAGAAGTTTAGTAACATGTACACGTGGGAGAGACCTGGGAGAACTGAGTAACTCACCAAAATGTCTGAAGCCCTCGCCTTAAATACCTTCTCCAGCTAAAGACAAAAGAGGATGCTGGGGGTAGTGATTTGGGACTTCAGAGGGGAGGGAGGCCATTCACATGGAGATGGAAAAGCAAATGTTTGGTAAACAAAAGTTTGCTGGGCCCTGTCTAGGTCCTGCCTAGGTTTCCTCTATCACACGTAGCCCAGGGATACTCTTTTCAGGTATCACTGGTGATAGCTTTCTTCTGGGAACAGGCCCTTTATCTAAATTCTTTTAGGCAATTCGTGGGGAGGTAAGAAAAAAATTTCCTGGGTCTTCTGTTTGTTAAAAATAATCAGCCTAAATTCTCATGCAAAGAGACACATTTTGGGATGGCAGATTTTGCCCCCCTGCAGTAACCAGGTTATCGGGGAGCTTTGTGAGCAGCATGACGACCCTTAGAGTGATGGCCCTCTGGCACCAAAATGATGCCCTGAATCCACTCTAAAAACCCCAGCCTTTCTGGTCTCTCGCATACGTCTTGACTACAGCATCTCTCAACCAAGACAATGCTATTTTTCATAAACGGGTCCTTTGTGAAAAATATGATGACAACATTGTCGACAGCTGCCAGCCGTAGTTCTCGGATCTGGAATTCAGGGCCGACAATCATTCCATGGGCAGGAAGATCCTAACTCAGGAAATGTTGAGTTTAAGGTACAGAGGTCTATTTAGTAATAGAAAAATAGGACTCTTAGGATATCATATAACATGGCAGAGAACACCAAGTCCTCACCAGCAAATGTGAAGATACTGGAGATGAGACAGAAGCCCATTCAGGCAATTTCTTCAGTGATAACCCATGATAAAACTGTGAATGTCCAGCTCATGTGGAAGCTGTCCAGCAGCACCTTTTACCATTTTACCAAATCTGATATTTATAATGGCGCAATAAAAAATCATGGCCAGTCAGACTGCCATCACATGGGCAGTGGGGCCAATGAAACTCGTTCCTTACCTCCCATAGTTAGAAGGGAAATCAAGTAACAGAGAATTTGGGCATGGCAAAATTTATCTTCAGGTAATGTAGCATGCTTTGTCAGGTAGCCCAACTTAAGAAGAAGCAAATATCCTCATCATAATAAGGCCATGATATTTTTAAATGTAAAATAACTTCTGAGTTATGCTATGAATTTATCATGTGAGTTTGAGAGTGAAAATCCTTATGGTGACAAAGTGTGTTTAATGTTTAGAACCTTCAAGAGAGAATGTGCTACATAGAGCCCAGGGTAGAGGATCCCCTCCATCTCTCACTCTATCCTCCCGCAGCCCAGAGCCACCAGAACCCACCCTTCCCCTCTGCTGAGCAGTGGGCACAGTAAAAACCCCCTGGCATTAAACACTTGGGGTTGTGGAATCTGCAAGACTTGGAGGGAGATGATGGGGATTGAGATGACTGTTTTTGTGGGACATTGTGATAGATCCCAGGGGAGAAGCTGGGTGGTGACTGGAGCAGGGCTAGCAGAGGGGGAAAGGGTTAAAGGAAGAGGACTGTGGGAGAGTTAAGAAAGGGAGAGGAGGAGAGTTAGGAAAGAAGCAAACACTCAGGCACCTTTCCAACACCCACCCTAACCCTTTCCCAGCCCCTTAGTGAGGGTGTTTTCCCTGATGTGGGAGTAAGAGTTAGAGGTGGGGGCCCCCAATCCCCACCCTGCCACACCTCTGTTGTCAGTTAGCAACCACAGTAACATCCCTTCATGGGTCACTAGACAGTAAGGGTGTCTCCTCCTTCAGGTGCCAAGCCAGTAAGGGAGGGAGAAAGTCCCTGACATCACCCTCCCCGAGGATAACTCAAGGCAGATTTAAGGAGCTGCTTCCAACAGAAATGCTGCCCACAGTGTTCACACAGATAGGGAAATGAAGCAGCTCTTTTGACCCAGGAGACCTTTTGTTGATACCATTGTGATGCAGCTGTTTGGAAGCATAGAGTCAAAGTCGCTGAGCCAAAGTGTAAAAATTTTACCTTTTGGGGGGAGTCAAGGAAGGGAGGGAATACGGGGATATGTGTATAAAAACAGATGATTGAACCTGGTGTACCCCCAAAAAAATAAAAAAAAAAAAAGAATAAAAAAAAATAAAAAAAATAAAAAATAAAAAATTTTACCTTTTATTACATAGTAGTAATGTACACAGCAGGCACCTCACACCCTGACCCTTAGCTACTGCCACATTCGAACATGGGGAATGGGTTGAGGTGGGGAGACAATGTACTTCCTGAGATAAGTGGTGAGCCTCTGATTCCATCCTTGTGCCATTATTGTCTCCTCACTGATGGTTCCAGAGAAGCTGTGGTACTAAAGCCGCCATGGAGTATGGCTGTGACAGCTTCCCTAAGAACACTCCACATAGTAGATTACATACATGATAAAAATAGAGAGCTACATAGAGGCCACATAACTGGTTATTTGATGCAGAACTGAGTGGGGGTCAGAGTTGCTAAGCTGTAGCCGGGAGGACAGTGAGATTCCCATACAGCTCAACCTCTGGGCCCAGCGTCAAGTATTACACCACAGGCTTCCTCACAGTTAAATGCAGTATAAAAAGCAGGACTTAACTTATGGGGATAATGGGTGTCATGTTGTGCCATTACTATTCTTCAATCAAGCGCTTTTTTTTTTTTTTTTAAACCAGATGTAGTAATGCCTAGTTTGGAAGTAACATATATCAATCCTAGGCAAGATAATCTGAGGACATCACAAATGGTCCATGACAGAATTAATATAAGTAATGACTTTCCAATTTTTGCTGGCCTTAGATTTTAGAGCATGCTGTTGCCGTTGCCACCACCTAAATTTCACCACTGCCCCATTTCTTGCATCTGTAGCTTCACATCCAAAATTTTAGTTTCTGTATTTGATTCCTTTCCCGTAGGTCAAATGCTCTAGGTGATGCACCTTCCACGGAGACCCATTAGGAAGAGGATAATGTCTGGAAGCCAAAAGGACTTGGCTACAATCCATGCTATTGACTGCCCCCCATTAAAGCACACTTCACTTCCCATGTTTACTTCTGACAAAAAGAAGGAAAGAGAGGAAAAAACTCCCTCCTTACGTAATGCAACTGTTTCTTCAGACACCTGAAAGCATACTTGTGCCTTCCCAAAGGTAGGCCAAATCTCCTCAGTTACCACTACATTTCCAAATCTAACTCCATCTAGCTCAACACGGCTCTACATCAGTGTTCTGCAAGTGACAGCCTGTAGTGCCAAATTACCCACCATCAACATGCTGTATAAAATAATGGGTCCCATTGTCCTTCCTCTGTTTCAGGTGGAGTACCTTGACCAGAACCAACATTTTATGGGACACCATAATGGTGAATAAGACCATGGATGGTTTCATTGGCAAAGCATAGCGGACAGGGATGGCAAATCCAGATCTGCAATGTGTCAATTACAGTGATTTTAAATTGCTACTCCTAATAAACAGCTAAAAAAAAAAATTGCTACTCCTTTCATGAAGGAGAGGATCCAAGGTAATCTGTCTGTGATCAGATCAGCCACGAGCTCTTTGGGGATATTGGTATCACTTTTCATCTTTTTGCAATTCCACCCAAGATTTAAATTCCCTTGAGAGAGAGGGTGTCTGATTTACCTAGATTGGATTCTATGCCCAACCACTGGTCAGGGGTGGAGGTTTAAGGAGAGTTATGATCGACAAGAACAAAAAGTATGGTTAACAAATAAAAGGAAAGGGATGCTGAGTAGACAAAAAGAACAAAACCACATTCTACCACTTTGAGGCTCACTTCCCTCCCCTCCACATCACACATGGATTTTCAGGCAGCATTGTAAATGCCTTATCCTAATATTAAAAAATATCTTGCATGTAATCGAGAACACATTAGTTACTGTATTGACCTTCAAGTTCAGGCTCTCTGGTGAAGTTCATCCCTCTTCTAGTTTCACTGTGATTCTGCCTTGGCATTCTAAAATGTCAAACTTGATTCTTTTTTTATTACTTAATTTGTGTAGTAGAGTCATCTACTTCATTCCTTTCACTACTATATGAATATATTATGATTTACCCATTTTTCTGTTAAGGGACTTTTGAAATTTTCTATTTTTGGCAATTATAAATAATACAGTGGTAACCATTCTTGTGTGTTTCTCTTTGTTCACACGTACAAGAGTTTTTCTAGGGGACGTCCTAGGAGAGGAATAACTGAGTCAGGGTATGGTGCATTTCTAATTTTTTCTGTTGTTAAGTTGCTTTCCACTTTGTATTCCCATCAACTGTATGAAAATTTTATTTCCTGACCTCCCCAACAACACGTTGTTATCGGATGTTAATAATTTGCTTATCTAATAGGTGTGATGATATCACATTATAGTTCTTATTTTCTTCTCACTGATGTCAAGCTTAGGTGGCAGATATTAACTCCATTTTATAGATGGGGAATCTAAGACTTAGAAAATACTTTGTCCAAGGCCTCACAGTTAGGAGGGGACGGGAGGTCAGGAATGATCCTGGAGAATCTAACTCCAAGCTATGACATTTTGGCTAACAGTTTTCTCTTAGGCCAGGATGTGTTATTATAATGCAGAAACAGTGCAAGAAGTTGCTTTTTTCTCTTCATTCTGTACTCTTCAGTAGTCTGCCCTCTGTTCAAACTTCCTTCCATTCATCTTTTTTATGCTTTGTTTCCTTTCTTCCACCTTTTCTTTTCCTTCTCTCCCTTAGTTCCTTTCTCCCTCCCTCTCTTCTCCTTCTATCCCTCTATTTTAAAAGGTGATCTTAGCTGGTTTATCCTGCACTGCTATTCATAGATTTGAAAAAACAAAGTGAACAGGCATAATAAAACCTTGAGAGATTAACTGATTTTTCTTTACGATGTATGTGAAGAAATGACAAACCCACACACATCAAGGTTGAAATGGAAAGAAACAAAAGCTGAATCATTTGCATGTGTGTAATTTGGAAATGACTGTTAGCAAAAACTCTCTTTGGAGCAGCTGCTTCTGATACACACCACTTGTCTCCCTTAATTAGAACAAAATTTAAGCTCCCTTAGGAACTGAAATTATGCAGCAAATTTATAATTAACAATAAAATGTTGAATGGAGAGCTGCCCCACCATTCATTCCTACATTAATTTCTATTTTTAAAATTTCTTTGGCAAGTTTTATTCTTAGCTAAAAAATAATTATCACCTAAGCAGGTAATGTGAGGAATATGATTGTAAAACAAAATATAAGCTCAGGATGTTCTAAACTTTGTAGTTGGAAGAACAGTGAAATAAATTGGACTCAGTCACCAAAGCACCAGGTTCAGCAAATTTCTAGGCCTCAGGGTTTGCTATAAAGAAGGTACAAGAAGCTGAATCAATATTTTTATACATAACATTATAGTTTATCATGTTGCTTTTTTTCTTACATAAAGAGGAAGTCTCTCCTCTGTGCCCACATAGCCTGTCTACATCTTGAGGACATTTTTGGTTTATGTGGTTGCTACCATCATACTGCAGAAGATCCTTGATAGCAGGGCCCATGGCTCTCACAGGTATTAGCAACTTGTCTGGCACAAATAGGTACACAATATATGATTACTGAATTAAGTTAAACTGAATTCAATAAAGTAACAAACATCCTGCTTTCTAATTCTGATCATGTCTATAAAGAACTGGCCCAGAGCACATGATGAACTGTTACGATAACAGCAAATCTCTTCATCTCCATAGCCCCAAACGCTGGAATACAACTCTGTTCATAGAAAAATTAAAGTATCCTAGGTGGGATATTGGGAGCTGTGGCATAGGTTAGCAGATAACCAGTAAGAGCAATGCCACTTCTTGCAGTGCATCTGAAAAAGTGAAAATAATCTACCTTGGGTAGGTAGATTCAATATTGTATGAAATTTTTTTTCCCTTAAATTAAGACTTATAGGAAGTTTGGGGTGGGGGTGGAGGGTGAATTGAAAAGAATATTTTAAATTGGAAGAAAATATTTTAATTTGGAAGAAAAACATGCAGGAATTCACAAAATCTGGAAGAGTAGTAAGGAGTAAAGACTTATACAAAATATTAAAATGTATTACAAACTATAGTTATTAAAACACAGTGGCAGGACTTCCTAGGTGGTGCAGTGGTTAAGAATCTGCCTGCCAATGTAGGGGACATGGGTTAGATCCCTGCTCCAGGGAGATCCCACATGCTGTGGAGCAACTAAGCCCGTGCGCCACAACTATTGTGCCTGTGTGCCTAGAGCCTGTGCTCTGCAACAAGAGAAGTCACTGCAATGAGGAGCTGTGCACTGAAATGAAGGGTAGCCCCTGCTCACTGCAACTAGAGAAAGCCCGTGTAGCAGCAAAGACCCAATGCAGCCAATAAATAAATACATAAACAAACAAACAAACAAACACAGTGGCACTGGAGCAGGAACAAATTAACTTATCTTTTCACCTATTGATAGACATTTGGATTTTTCCCAGTTTTTTGCTATTATGACATTCTTGTACAATTCTTTTAATTCACTCTGATAATCTCTGCCTTTTAATTAGAATATCCAGATTATTTATATTTAGTGTGACTATTGATATGGTTGGATTTAAAACTACTATTTTGTCACCTATTTTTTTAGTCTCCTCTGTTCTTTGTTCTCTTTTCCTCTCTTTTTTGGGGTTGAGTATTTTATAATATTTCATTTGTTTCCACTATTGACTTATTAGCTATCTTTTTAGCTATGTTTGCTTATTAGCTTGTTTGTTTGTTTTTAGAGGTTGTTTTCTAGTTTAGAATATTCTTCCTTTGCTTATCACCTTCTACTGGGGATGGTAGGTTTTGTTGCCCTTTCCCCAGTGACTTCTGCAGAAAAATAGGGTTCAGGTGGGCTTTGTGCCTTTCCCACTCTACTGAGGGAAACCCTCTCCTGTCTCTCACCCTGCCTAATCTTTCTTGTGAGCACCCATTAGAGGTCTGTGTAGAAGAACCGCAGGTGAATATGAACTCCACTTGTGTCTGAAGCTCCCAGGGGTTCTATGATATCACATTAGTCCACACTGGGCCTTTTGCAGGTTGTTAAGAATTTTAGCTGAATCCTTCTAGCCCACTTGTATGGTGTCCAGTGTCTCTGTCTCCATACTCTGCCACAAGTAAGCCAATGCTTCCACCTCTTTGGAGGCTCCTGTCTTTCCTTGGCTTTCAATCTACTTCATTGGCCTTTGATCTCAGCTCTCTGATGGGTTAAAGAAAAGTTGTGAATTAGCAACAAATCCATTGTTTTTTGCCCTTGGGATGGGAATGATACCTTTCCATCTACATGCTAGGCAGAAACAAAATTCTCACAATAGAGGAATTTTAATGCAGGAATTAGTAATGGAAAAGCTGAGAAGCCAAACAGGAGTTGTTGAGCAAATCAAAATTTGCAACATGAGGAAGCTGAGGCTGGGAGATGAAGGGAGGAGGTGCTGTTCAGCCTGGTAGCTAGGGTAACCAAGCAGAATATGGAACCATTGAGGGGGCTTGCCTGGTGGGAGCTGGAGCCTTGAGGGAAGCACAGACACTACTTGAAATGGAACTTATGACATAAAAGGTGAAAAAAAGTACTCTGTCTTTTCTTTTCCTCTTGTCATTCAGTTTTCTGACAGTGCCACCCATTGACCAAACCAGCTGTTTTCAACTGACATGGCAGCCTGGATGATGTAGACTGCAGAGACCAAATACCTCCCTTATTAGACATAACAGAGCATGTAAAGAATGAAATATAGAAGGAAGAAATATACCCTCCCCTATACTAAGGTTCCTCTATCATGCAAATGTAGTTATAACACAATTTTTGTCTAAATAAATAGAATACTACACTATTATGAATATGTATGTACATGTCCACAGCTGAGCCAAGTAATGTGTTATGATTACATTTCCATTAAAATAATTTAAAAAAACTGTGGTTAAATACACAGAGCATAAAATTTAGCATCTCAACTACTTTTAAGTGTACAGTTTAGTAGTGTTAAGTATATTCAAATTGATGTGTAACCAATCTCCAAAACTGTTTCATACTTGAAAACTCCTCATTTTCCCCTCCGCTCCCCACCCCCGACCCCTGGCATCCACCATTTTATTTTCTCTTTCTATGAGTTTGACTACTCTAGATATCTCATGTGAGGGGAATTATACAGTATTTGTTTCAGTGTAATGTCCTCAAGGTTCATCCATGTTGTAATGTGTCAGAATTTCCTTCCTTTTTAAGACTGAGTAATATTGTATGTATATACCATATTTTGTTTATCCACCCATTCATCACTATTTATTTGGGTTACTTCCACTTTTGGCTATAGTGAATAATGCCACTATGAACACCGGTGTACAAATATCTCTTTGAGACCCTGCTTTCAATTCTTTTAAATATATATCCAGAAGTGAAATTGCAGGTATTTCTATTTTTAGTTTTTTGAGAAACCATTATACTGTTTTCCATAGTGGCTGCACTGTTTTACATTCTCACTAGCAGTGCACAAGGGTTCTAATTTCTCCACATCCTGTCCAACACCTGTTACTTTCTGTTGTTGTTTTTTTATAGTAGCCATCCTAATGGATATAAGATAAATCATTGTGGTTTTGATTTTCATTTCCCTAATGATCAGTAATGTTGAGCATCTTTTTTTTTAAGCTCTTTATTGGAATATGATTGCTTTACACTTTTGTACCAGCTTTTGAGGTACACCAAAGTGAATCAGCTGTATTTATACATATATCCCCATATGCCCTCCCTCCTGTGACTCCCTCCCACCCTCCCTGTCCTGGCCCTCTAAGGCATCACCCATCATCGAGTTGATCTCCCTTTGTTATACAGCAACTTCCCATTAGCTATCTATTTTACATTTGGTAGTGTATATATGTCTATGCTACTTTCTCACTTCGTCCCAGTTTCCCCTTGGATCCCCACCCCCCGCCCCCCCAATCCTGCGTCCTCCAGTCCATTCCCTGCATCTGCATCCTTATTCTTGCCCTGTCACTGGATTCATCAGTACCTTTTTTTTTTTTTTTTTTTTTTTAAGATTCCGTATATATGAGTTAGCATACAGTATTTGTTTTTCTCTTTCTGGCTTACTTCACTCTGTATGACAGACTCTAGGTCTATCCACCCTATTACATATAGCTAATGTTGAGCATCTAGTATAAGCTTGTTGCCTATTTTTATATCTTCTTTAGAGAAATGTCTATTCAAGTCCTTTGCCCATTTTTTAATCAGTTTGTTTTTTGTTGCTGAGTTGTAGAAATTCTTTGTATATTCTCCATGTTAATTGCTTTTCAGATATATGATTTGCAAATGTTTTTTCCCATTCCATAGATTGCCTTTTCACTTTGTTGACTGTGTCCTTTGACATAAAGAAGTTTTTGATTTTGATGTAGTCCAATGATCTATTTTTACTTTTATTGCTTATGCTTTTGGTATCATACCCCCCAAATCCTTACCAAGTCCAACATCATGAAAGTTTTTCCTTATATTTCCTTCTAAGGATTTTGTAGATTTAGGTCTTACATTTAGGTCTCTGATCCATTTTGAGTTTATTTTTGCATGTGGTTTAAGTGTCCAAATACATTCTTTTGCATGTTTGTGAGTCACCCACCCAGCATTTATGGGATTTGATTTTAACACGATTGTGCCCCTCCTACTGTCTCATTGCAGCTTCTCCTTTGTCTCTGGATGTGGGGTGTCTTTTTTGATGAGTTTCAGTGTCTGTCAATGATTGTTCAGCTGTTAGTTGTAATTCTGGTGCTCTTGCAAGAGGGAGTCCATACTGTTTTGATTACTGTGGCTCTGTAATAAGTTCGGAAGTCTAGACATGTGAGACTTCCAACTTTCTTCTTCTTTTTCAAAATTGTCTTGGCTACTTAGGATCCCTTGAGATTCCATATACATTTTAGGACAGCTTTTTTTTTTTTTTAATTTCTGCAAAAACCACCTTTGGGATTTTGATTTAGATTGCATTAGATCCATAGATCCATAATACTGACATTTTAACAATATTACTTTTTCAATAAGCACCCCATCCCTGCGCTCAGTTGTGATTGATCTTGCCCAGGCCAGAGAGATCTTCTGATCTCTGGTCTTTTGCTCTTCTTCATGCCTTGTCTGAATGGGCTGGTGGAGTACTCTGGGCATTGGGCTGCTATCTACTTACAAAGATTTTCAACCAATCCTCTTGCTTTCAGCCCAACCTAAACTGTTGGACCCAGTGATAACTGGTTTATCCAATGCTTGAAAATTCCCAAGGTTCAGTAATTTATCAAGTTTTGACACATAATTAGCTTACTTCTCATTGGATTCTCTATTACAGATTCAAGCTTATTTTTTCTCTGGTCTATTAGACTACTTTTCATTTATTGTTTTTCAGTTTCCAGATTTTGTTGACATGTCTCATATGCTATAATTATTTCCTTGATTTTTTTTTCCCCTGTGGACTTATAATTTTAAATGCCTTTTCCTTTCATTTTAGTGGGATTTCAGAGGAAACAAGGAAAAAACAATTATATTCAACCCAGCAAGTTCACTCATAAATTTATGTATTACATTTTAAATTATGAAAAAAAAACTTAAAATAAGAATTGGTTATATTGAGAGAGTTATAATTAGGCAAATTAGTTTGCTGGCTAATTCAACTTAAAAATAAAATGTTTTGTTATTAATAGTAAGGTGATGAGGAAAAATGGAAATAGTGAGTTGCTTAAGTTATTAGATATTTACTTTAATTTTTCTCTTTATTTGACTTTTTTAATAGAAAATAAAGAGGGAAAACATGACTTAAGAGAGTAGCATTGACATATATACACTACCCAATGTAAAATAGATAGCTAGTGGGAAGCTGCTGCATAACACAGGGAGATCAACTCAATGATGGGTGATGACTTAGAGGGCTGGGATAGGGAGGGTGGGAGGGAGGGGATATGGGGATATATGTCTAAATATAGCTGATTCACTTTGTTGTACAGCAAAAACTGGCACAGCAGTGTAAAGCAATTATATTCCAATAAAGAGCTTAAAAGAAGAGATTATAATAACAAACAAAAACCTTAAAATACTAAGAAAATGGAGAATACAAATTTGTAGATTTGCTTGATCACAAATGTCTAGAATTTCAAATAAAAATTGTTATTATAAATATTATTTACTTCATTGTATTCCGAGTGCTTTGATGTTTACCATTAGTCAGTTTAAGTCCATAAAAGGGTAAGAAATAACATCTGGATGGAAGAGCCAAAGGAGAACAGACTAGAGAAAAAGGTTACATGTCTTTGAAGATGCTGAACTCTGATGGACAAGCAGCTTTTAAAGCAATCCTTGATATTTTTTTCTGGATGCTATAACTGGTCATGACTTTGGGTTGCCTTCCTCTTGTTGGAAGATCAGCATGTTTGTGATTGTAAACATGTTAGTCAGACCGTGTTGGGAGTGGGTATGTTAGGAACTATATATGTGGAATGAGGTATTTTCTCTCCCTTAGTTTTCTGTGTTCTCCAGATTTTGTATAAAGACTATGTTACAACTGCCACTGAATAGAAGTTCGTGAGATTTCCAATAGATGGCATCAACAGGATGCAGAGGGCATAGGGCATACAGAAGAGCAAGAAGGATCCTAGGTATCAGGCGGGAAAGTGGTGTAGTGCTCTGAATAGGCCGATGTATCTCCTTCTAAGGGAGACATCCCTGCCCCTATCCCCTAACAAAAGAGCAGCGGTAGGTACAACTGTGATCCCACCAACCTTAGGCATAGCTCATTAGAAGAAGAATTAATTAACTTTGGCCCAGAACTAAACTGTGGTGGTTTAATAGACATTAGCAAATTCTTTAAACCTCCTTTCTTTGAAAGGTGAGGTCTGTATCCCCTCTCCTTGAGTCTAAGCTGACCTTAGTGACCAGTTAACCAATCAAGTATGGTAGAAATGACACTATGTGACTTGGGAAGGTAGGTCAGAAAAGGCCATATATCTCTCACCTGGCTCACTAGAACAGTCACACTGGACTATTACACACCATGTAAGAATTTACACACCAGGAAAGAATTTTATCACCCTGAGGCTGCCATTCTGAGATGAAGCCCAAACTATCCATATGGAGAGCCCACAAAGAGAGCCCCTGAAACCTCAGAACAAAGAGCGGTACCTGGCCAGCCACCAGTTGCTTCAGCCCTGATGCTTTTCTAGTTCTAGCCTTCATCTTATTACTACAGGGTGTCAGGGAACACCCTGAGCCACAACTCCCCAAGCTGAATGCTTCTTAAATTCTTGACCCCCAGAGACAGGAAAGAAAATAATTGTTGTTGTTTTAAGCCAGTAAAGTGTATTGTTAACTGATACAGGTATAGATAATTTACTTACAGTACCAAAATATTTTCTAGTTATTTATTGGTACGTAACAAACTATTCCAAAACCTAGTGATATAAAGCATGCACTTTATTATAGATACTGTCAATCAAGAATTCATACAGGGCACAGTAAGGATGGTTTGTCACTGCGCCATGATATCTGATGCATCAGCTGGAAAGACTCAAAGGCTGGGACTGAGTGAATGGCTGGGAACTCATATCATGTGGAAGTAGTTTACTCACACGTGTGGTGGTTGATGCTGGTTGTTGGCTGGAACCTCAGCTGGAGCACCTACCTGGCTCCTCTATATGGCCTGGGGCTTCCTTGCAGCATGGTGGCTGGATTCCAGGAGCAACCTACTAGTTTCTTAAGGTCTGGTCCTGGAAACCTGTACAGCGTCACTTCTATTGTGTCACACAGCCTAGATTCAAGAGAAGACACACACTCTCATCTCTGGATGGAAGGAGTGTCCAAGAATTTTGGATACATTTAAATTCCGTCACACAACCCATAGGCTAGGTGGTGGTTTATACTCAAAAAGATAAACTGGGTTAATTATTTTCTCTTTTTCAAAACTTTAAGTAATGCAATGGAATTATCTAGTTAGAAGTGACAGAGATGAAAGCATACCATGACATAGAGACAAGACCATGGGTAAACCAAGGTTATGAAGAAGCAGAAAATTATGAGAAAGCAGAACATCTGTTGAGTAGAGATACAATGAAGAGAGGAGAAATGAAGTGAATGAAATTTATGTAGCTCTGGCGAGGGGCCATAATAAGACAGGGGGGCCTCTGGAATGGCCCCCCATCTGGCAGTTCCTCTTCAGCTCCAGTTCATTCGTTGCTTTTGACATTGGGCTTATCTTTCTTACCCAGTTTTATAGGTCACAGTTAATAACAATGTCCTACATGGCAATAAGGTGTGCTGAAATGAATGAGGCTGGGAAACAAGTTCCTTCTTCTCTCAGAATTTTTAGTAATGTGATGGTGAAAGGCACCATTAGAGAGAAATAACTGTGTGAAGTGGTGCTTCTGAGTAGTGAGGAAGAGCCACTCTGCTCATTATGTCCACTTGAACTTGATCATTACAGGCTGGGAAGAGGAGTAGGAAGTGGGCAGGAGAAAATAACATTATTTCTGAAGATGGATTGTCTTAGAATGCATTTTGAAATGGCAGTGAATAACCAGCGGAGATCTGATTTTATCCAACCACAGGGATTATTTTTGTAAATAAGGAAAGAAAAAAAACTTCAAAATACATTTGTTCAATAGGATTTCCCTGAAATTTGAGAACATATGCATCATCTGGTATATACTGGTCACATGATTACTTAATTCAGTGGCACGCACTTTTAAAAAAAAATTATCTTATTCAAGTATAGTTGATTTACAATGTTGTGTTAATTTCTCCCGTCCAACAAAGTGATTCAGTTATACATTATATATACATTCTTTTTCATAATGCTTTATCACAGGATATTGAGTATAGTTCCTTGTGCTATGCAGTAGGACCTTCTTGTTTACCCATTGTATATTTAATAGTTTGCACCTGCTAATCCCAAACTCCTAATTCATTCCTCCCCTGTCCCTCTCCCACTTGGCAGCCACAAGTCTGTCCTCTATGTCTGTGAGTATGTTTGTAGATGAATTCATTTGTGTAATATTTTAGATCCCACATATAAGTAATATTATGTGATATTTGCCTTTCTTTTTCTGACTTACTTCACTTAGTATGACAATCTCTAGGTCCATACATGTTGCTGCAAATGGCATTATTTCATTTCTTATGGCTGAGTGGTATTCCATTGCATATATGTACCACATCTTTTTTACCCATTTATCTGTTGGTGGACATTTAGGTTGTTTCCATATCTTGATTATTGTGAATAGTGCTGCTATGAACATAGGAGTGCGTGTATCTTTGTGAATTATAAATTTTGTCTGGACATATGGGTGGCAGACACTTTTCAAAGAAATATTTTGTTACCCAAGAAACCTGATGTTTTCCCAGTACTCTTTTTTTTCTTTTTTTCTTCAACTGTAGATTAGAATATATTTTCAATATCCATATCTGACAGAGACCTGTATCCAGAATATACAAAGAATTCATACAAATCAGTGAGACAAAAGGTAAACAACTTAATTTTAAAATGGCTCAAGTAGGCGCTTCTCACACACACAAAAATACCCAAATGGCCAATCAACATTATCAGAGGTGCTCAATATCAGTTGTCACTAGGAAATACAAATTAATTGCAAAGAGATACTACTCCACACCTACTAGAATGGCTAAAATTCAAATTCATCAAGCTATATACATGATTTGTACATTTTCTATATGTAGCTTTCCAAAACATTAACTTTAAAAATAGCTACATAGTATTTTTGATTTGATTTGTGTTATTTTTATCAACTTTATTGAGGCATGTAATAAAATGTATCTATTTTAAGGAGTATAGTTTGAAGAGTCTAGACCAGGGGTCAGCAAACTGTGGCCCTTGAGCCAAATCCAGCCACATACATTTGTTTACGTATTGTTTATGTCTGCTTTCATGCTACAGTGATAAAGATGAGTAGTTGTTTCCCAGTACTCTTAAATGGGGTGTTTGGAGTTCATCTACTGCTATATATTGATCCTCTTATCTGAAGGGATAGTTAGGCACAATGATTATGTTAAATAACTATAATAAGTATTAAATGTTAGTGTGACATTGTGAAAATATGTAAAAAGCACAGGGCTTTTTCAAAGAACGACCTTCATCAGCAGGTACAAGCCTCCCCTGACCTGACTTCAAATTGTGTCTTTCCTATTAGAGCAAGAGCAGCCCGAAGCATGCAACTTTATTGGCAGAATTTTAAGTGAGCCTTTGGTCAGAGAGGTCTGTAAGAAGAAGATATGTTAATATTATTCACATGAATAGTTAGGCAGTCACTAAGTTACCACTATCAAAACAGCATTGATTCCAAGAATATCATCTTCTTACCAGAGAGAATAAAGAATTCTGAGTTGTGAATAATACTAATATATGTTGTACGGTATGAAGTCAGGTCAGGGTAGGGCTGTACCTGCTGACAAGGGTCATTCTTAGAAAAGCTCCCGGGCTTTTTACAGATTTTCACGATGACACACTAACATTTAATACTTATCGTAGTTATTTAACCTAATCATTGTGCCAAAGATATAATCGGTCTTTCTCCTGTAGGGGGAACATAGAATAACAATGCTCTAATTTTGTATGTCTCTGTTCTGTAACGACAGGCTGTCATTTTCTATAATTTACCAGAGATGATGAACAATGTGTGTAGGCTGAATGTAGTTGCTTAGTAACCACCTTTTAAAACTTTCTTAAGTGTAATTGCCTCTCTGGCAGGGAAACATTGATCCAGTTAATTTGCATTGAACCACTCTCTAAGCAACTCAACATATTAAACACCCCCGTGCTTTTAATTTCAAATTATTTGCCCTTTTAAATTCTGTTAAGGTAAGCCACCACCTTTGTTATGACCACTATTTGTCTTTGAACAAAGTGAGACTTCCAAATGATTATTTGTACATTGTCATTTCCTGTTTTTCTGTATCTTTTCACATTGCTTTTTTAAACAGTTGAGGATAGAAACTTGTGAAGAATCGCGAAAATCTTCAGAGTTCTGAATAATTCTAAATGTTTCCAAACACCACCAGTCTTTAACTGTGTACCAACACTTGCACCATATGAATGCTCTCTTTGCATCTGTCCCTGATCCCACTTCTTGCAGTTAATTGAATGTCTGTGTTGCTATTGAAGAAAATGTGGAGTCTAAGCGGACACCTAGCACATAACTTCAGTTTTTATGGTTGTGTCTGCCCATGCACACGGACTTGAAGGAGAAAATGGTCCAAAGCTAGAATTCTGTTAAATATGTATTGTTAGTATTGCAGGATAATATTTCAAATCATTAATTGCTGCACTATTCCAAGTCCACCTTGTGTAGTTGCCCACTTTTTCCCACATGGCAGGAAGAACTCAATGCAGGAATAATTCACAGCTGAGGACAAAGCTGACTTATTCTTAGATTCTAAGTTTGAGGTCATTTGTGAGATAGACCAGACTGCAGATTCAAGGAACGGAAAGAACATGGTTATATTTCTGCCTGCTAATCCCCAAACTTAATAAATGACATCCAAGCTAGAAGGCAGGAGAGACTTAAAGAGAGGACAAAGCAATTTAGAATCAGTATAGTGACTTCACACCCATCTCCACCCTCTCAGATCTTCCTTACATCTCAAGATCCCAGAGAGGAAAGTCCCAGGTGAAATCTGAAACAACTACAAGCCTCCAAGAGAAACCCCTTGGTCCATGCTGTCTCAGCAAAATGGCAGAACGGTATAAATGGAAAAGAGTGGGACAGAAACACTCCCCGCTCCCCCCAAAAAACACACCACTTTTCTTATGGATCCTGAGATTGAGTTATTCCTGCGGCCCCAGCATGGCGACACAGAAGTTAGCCATGAGTGAGATCTGATAAACCACCTGCCAGGAGGTCACCTTACAGGGCTGAGAAGGTCTTCGCCAAAAGAATGCTGTTTGCACTTTCAGCCAGGCACAAGACGGAATGCAGAACTGACCCCAGAGGGCTGGGAGCACAACAGAGAGAGCTGGTGGTCAAGAGCTCCGAGCTCTGCCTGAGGAAGCACTGAACACCTTAAACCAAGAGGACATACAGGTTACACCCCTGGGGGACACCAGCAGAGACATGACCTCAGAGAGGTGACATGTAGCCTACCAGTGCCATAATGCTCCCACATGAACTCAGGTGGTATCCCAGAGAGAAGGATGGAGGATAACAGGACATTTAGTTCACTAAGGTTTAACCTGGTAAGTGATTTGATTACAAGTTGGAATTGATCGAGTGAAAAAAATCACTGCGGGACCAAGAAAATCCAGGAACTAATCGTTTTAAGTTGCCTCCCCTTATACAGACTGGGGAAACAGATTTAATTGTTATACAAATAAAGTGAACATATTTGCACCCTGTTAATTTGTACCTATGTGGCTCAGCCTGCTTTTGTGTTGAGGTGGCAGGGGTTGGGGGGATGAGGGTGAAGGGGGCAGAGGAGTGTACTGAAGTTTCTATCCCTTATGGGATAGTTTGATGATATGACCGAGAGTAAACAATCTGAAACAGGCAACCAGTTTTCTGCTTAGGGGAACAAACAAACATTTGATTCTGCTGAGTCTGATTTTTCTCATCTGCAGAAATAGGAAATGGTCAACTTCATAGGGTTGTTGTGAGGTTATGAGATAAAATATGCTACACTTTTGGCACATAGTGTCTGGAATATAATCACAGTATCATATTCTTTTTTTTATTTTTTATTTTTTATTTTTTTTTATTTTTTTGGGGGTACACCAGGTTCAATCATCTGTTTTTATACACATATCCCCATATTCCCTCCCTTCCTTGACTCCCCCACCTCGAGTCCCCCCCACCCTCCCTGCCCCAGTCCTCTAAGGCA
This sequence comes from Hippopotamus amphibius kiboko, assembly GCF_030028045.1. NCBI lineage: Eukaryota > Metazoa > Chordata > Mammalia > Artiodactyla > Hippopotamidae > Hippopotamus > Hippopotamus amphibius. The sequence goes on along the minus strand of NC_080186.1, from coordinate 217,076,966 downwards.
TCTTCCATCCTCGAGTTGGACTCCCTTTGTTATACAACAACTTCCCACTGACTCTTTTACAGTTGGTAGTATATATATGTCTGTGCTACTCTCTCGCTTCGTCTCAGTTTCCCCTTTACCCCCCGCCCCCTCCCATACCTCGAGTTCTCCAGTCCATTCTCTGTATCTGCATCCTTGTTCTTGTCACTGAGTTCATCAGTACCATTTTTAGATTCCGTATATGTGAGTTAGCATACAATATTTGTCCTTCTCTTTCTGACTTACTTCACTCTGTATGACAGATTGTAGTTCTATCCTCCTCATGACATATAGCTCCATCTCATCCCTTTTTATAGCTGAGTAATATTCCATTGTATATATATGCCACATCTTCTGTATCCATTCATTTGTTGATGGGCATTTAGGTTGCTTCCATGTCCTGGCTATTGTAAATAGTGCTGCAATAAACATGATGGTACAAGTTTCTTTTGGGCTTATGGTTTTCTTTGGGTATATGCCCAGGAGTGGGATGACTGGATCATATGCAGTATCATATTCTTGACCTCCAGTATGCTCCTTCATCCTCACCCCCACTGCCTCCCACCCTTCACCATGAAAGAAGGCTCCATGCAGGCGGAGCTTCTTCCTTATTCACGTCTGTATCCATAGTGTCTGGCACAAAGTAGCTGCCCAATGAAGAGCTGTTGAATGAATAAATTGGGAAGGAGCTCTGAAGAGAGAGCTGGGAGTGTTAAAGCAGGTTCTACCCATAGGGTAAGTCCCAAAAGAAAGGAAAAAACTTAGGTTTCAGTGAGATAAATGGAAGAGCAGGTGGTTGTGAATGAGTCTCAGGAGAGTAGGTTTTGATCAGAGGGAGGGAAACAGAAAACAATCATAGTCATATGCACACACATGTTGACAGTAGGAAGGGAACAGATATCTATGGTCCAGATGGACAAAAAAATCCTGAGCTATAAAATCATACCTTTATAGACCACTGTTTTTTTCCCCAACAGTGTGTGCATGTTTATGGGGAAGTGTGTGTGTATCTGTTTCTACTGTGTGTTTTTGAGTGTCTATAAAATACTTGGACTAGATTTTTCAACCTGACCTGCTTGTTTAGGATCTCTGTATCTGTCTGTTTATCTATCCATCTATCATACGTGAAATGAATTTTTCTGTATGAAAAATGTAAACAATGGAATTTAACTACATCACATGGTCAGTACTAATGCTTTAAGATTTTTTTTTTAACTTCTAATGCTTATGCTTTAAGATTTTTTTTTTTAACTTCTAATGCTTTAAGTAGCTTTAAGAGCTTGTAAAGATGAATAAAATTTGAAAAGATTTCTGTTTGACATTTCAGGACCACTGGAGGTTTTCAGACTATAATTAGCCCTTGGACCTGGCTCATTTATAAAATGGGTAACAGAATTGACCTTGGAATAAGAGCAAAATCATAAAGGATAATGGGATTAGGACATAGTATACCTTCTTTCTTTTCCTTTTGTAAAAAATTTTAAGAAAACCCTTTAAAATCTGTAGTTTTCATTATTTTATCATAACTGCTAGGGATGATGGGTAATAGCTTTCTGAAGGAATAAAATTTTATATTTCTAATATTTAAAGAGATTTAATATCCTTGACATAGTAAGTGATGATGTTTAATTCTGTTTTTCTTGAAAATCCTCCTCATTTGATTTCCATAATCTTTGCCACATAAGGAATGCCCTCTGTACAAAATGGTCTGCCCTAATATTATGACATTCTCATCAAGCTATAAGTTAATGCTCTTTTATTTATGAGAAAAGGGAAAGGTTAATTCTTGTGTTTTTTGAAAATAACTATTTGAATATGTCATCTCTGAATAAGGTAGAACAAATGTTTCATGCTTCCCATAAAGATCTTTTTCTGAGACCTGTAGCGGGAAAGAGTTGTTTAGGAGAATCCAGCTGGGTAGGAAGGAATTGGTCTAGTAATTCTCGAACTTCAGCATCACAACAATCACCTGCAAATTTTGTTCAACTGCAAATCTCTGAGCACTGTACCCAGAGATTTTGATTTAATGGATAGTGTAGTTGATTGAAAAACTCCAAAAAGATGTATTCACAGTCTATCCTATGGAATCTGTGAATATTACTTTAGTCATCCTGGATTATGGGGATGGGCCCTAAATCCAATGATAAGTGTCTTCAATAAGGGATACACAGAAGAGGAAGAGACACAGGGGAGACAGCCATGTGAAAGCAGAGATTGGAGTTTTGTCGCCACAAGCCAAGGAATATCTGGAGCCATTAGAAGCTGGAAGAGGGGAAGAATGATTCTTCCCTAGAACTTAGAAGGATTCACAGTCCTGCTGACACCTTGATTTCCAACTTCTGGCCCCTAGAACTGTAAGAGAATACATTTTTGTTGCTTTATTGTAAATTGTTATAGCAGTCCTAGGATACTAATGTAGGTGCAGATCAAGATCCTGCATTTCCTGCAAGCCAATGCTCTGGTAAGTGGACCATGATTTGACTAGCACTGATTTAGTAGATGCCGCAAGTTGAGATGAAAAAGAAATCCAGTCCAGGTATTCCATGAAATAGTTGAATGAAATAAATTTAGATCATCAAACTGTTTAAGATAACTGAAGATGAACAAGAATGAAACTAAGAAGTTAGCTTGAATTGCTTTTTGATCTCCTTTTTGATTGTTCCTGCTGCTGTAAGTGTTCTATGCTCACAGGAGCCTGTTAACTCCTGGGTGTCCTCTGGCCTCACTTTAAACTTCATTTCCTGGATGGGAGCTTCCAGATTAGGTTAGCCTTTGTTGTAACGCTCCAATAGCTCTCTATACTTCTTTGTGGCATTCATCACCATAGTAATGATTGCCTAATGTCTGTCTTTCTGGAACGCTGTAAATTTTGAAAGGACAGAGGCCACAAAATTCTTATGCATAGCTGTATTTCAGTTCCTAATACAGAGTCTGATATACAGTAGGTATTCAAAAAACTTATCAATGAATGGAAGTTGAGCCCTGCTCAAAGGTAGAATTAGAGTTTCAGAGATCACTGCTCTGAGTAGAATATTTGCTGTTTCCCTATTGACTGCAGATTTTTATTAAGCAGACTTAATAGATAAAATCATGTTAGAAGTAGACCAACACATGATTATTAAGTACTTCTTTCTGTGCAGAATGCTTTACTGAATTAGATGCTCTGAGTCAAAAGATATGTTTTATAAATATATTCAAGCACCATCCACTGCAATGACTGGTGTGATTGTGCTTTTCACCTCTGAGGCAAATTGATTTTCTGTCCATTTGGGTTATACATATGCAAAAAAAGATGACACTTTCTGAAAAGTGTTCATTTTAATAACCACAAATACTTATGTTTTTATTAGACTTTTAAAGACGGGCTTTGAAACTGCAGCTTCTTATTTTTTTAAATCAATAATATGAAATAAACTTCTTGAGTTAATTTTCATTTCTGAGAAAATGACCAATTTGTTACTATGACTAGCTAACACTGGTAAGAATTCCAGACTATCACATAGATTGGTATTCAGTTTTGGTCAGGTCACTAGCTCCAGTTCTAACTATGCAAGATGACCCAGGAAATTTCAGCAGAAATTATCTATCAGTAGCTCATTCTACGTCTATGGAATATCTTTCTTCTTAACCTTTCAAAATTTCCTTTTTTTCCAGCTTTATTGAGGTATAATTAATGAATGAAATTGGAATATATTTAAAATATACAGTGGAGTACACTGGATCTGTTAAAGGGGTAAGAAATCACACTGTGAAGGAACAGCAAGAATTTAGCTAGCATGTACCAGCAGGGCCCAGAGAACTCCCCTAGGAGTGATGAGGTTGGAGCCAATTCATAAAATACTTGAATATGAAACTCTTTAGGGGCTTTTTTTTTCCTCTGCCATTTATGAAGAGAGTATTTAAAAATAACACTGGGCCTTCCCTGGTGGCACAGTGGTTAAGAATCCGCCTGCCAATGCAGGGGACACAGATTCAATACCTGGGCAAGGAGGATCCCACACGCTGCGGAGCAACTTAGCCCATGCACCACAACTACTGAGCCTGCACTCTAGAGCCCTTGAGCCACAACTACTGAGCCTGTGTGCTGCAACTACTGAAGCCCGTGCACCTAGAGCCCGTGCTCTGCAACAAGAGAAGCCACCACAATGAGAAGCCTGTGCACTGCAACGAAGAGTAGCCCCCACTTGCCACAACTAGAGAAAGCCCACGCAGAACAAGGAAGACACAGTGCAGCCAAAAATAAATAAATAAATAAATAAATAAATAAATAAAGTTTGAAAATATATACATTCCTACCAATAGTGTACAAGGGTTCCCTTTAAAAAAATAAATAAGTAAAACCAAGAGAGTAATATGGACACATTTGTTCTCTGAAGTGAGCACTGTGACTACTGTATGTGAGGTGGGTCAGAGAGGGGCAGGGCTGGAGGGAGGGAATCTCTGTGTCAAACAGTACTGGGGACCAGACCTGAAAAACCTCACTGTTGGCTTCAGGAAATACTTGCTCCTGGAAGAGAAGATGGCGAACTAACTCAAACAGTTTGCTCATCAAGACTCAAAAATCTTCTCTTCGCTGTGCCCACCAATAAAAAGCTGTTATGTCATGAGTTGAGAGAGTCATGATGCTAAGGGTTGAGAAAGGAATTGGACGTGAGGACGCAGAGTCCCAGAGCTGGGTGGTGGCAACGTCAAAGGGAAGGCAGACTGGGAGTTGAGACAGCATCTTTCTGCTCCAGAGGACCGGCCCCCCACGCTTGTTTCCCACCACTACTACTCCATGGCCGTGACTGCTGACAGCACTCTCCTGAAAAGCCTTCTCTGGTTCCTGGCATGCAAGGCACAGGTTTTGCTTGAGAGATTCCTCTCACAATTCCGAGTTTTCCTGCTTTATTTACCTGAAACAATATTTTAATAAGACAAATCTAAAAAAGAACAGCTAAGCAAGCAAGCACTTGTTTTCTTGCAAGTTTTAATTAGAAAGAAATGCCAAACACATTTGGGTATGTTCCTCCTTAATCCTTCACACCTCTTTAACAATTTTGTACTTGGACTACTTTAATAATGTTTCTTTTTAATTCAGCCTGAATTCTATCAAAAATTAGATTTGTGTATTTTTAGTACCTGGTGGTAACCTGTTGTCTCAGCTAGAGGAAATATGTTTTACTGGCTTAGGGGGAAGAAATGAATTCAATTTCAATCTTTAACAAGTTCAGTAAATTAGAAAGGTCTGTGCAGTTGCCACTACACCCTTTATCTGAGTTTTTCTGCATTATTTCTCTCATTCAAGTAGAGAAAGAAGGAAAAAAAGCCAAAACAAAACAGCTTGTGAAGATCACCATACTAAGAGTATATAAATCCTGTGGCTAGTTTCCTTAGGTAAAGAAGATAATTTCCCTTTATGCTCTTAAAGAAATTGTTGTGGCTTTCTCCCCATCCCCTTTAGCAATGTATAATAGCACTTTCCTAAGCGCAGGTTAAAAAGGAACTGAGGGATCCCTGGGTAAGAAACTAATAGAACGCAGGCAAGAAGTCTACCAATTGCCTAGAGTTCCACTTACACACCTATTAAATACTAAAATAGAAATATTAGAAACTGATATTAGAAAATATGAAAGGGTGGCCCAATTTGCCAGGAAGTTTGACAGTTGTAGGGCAGATGAGACTGAAGTGAAGAATGGACGAATGTGAATCAAGGTTCTCCACTTGGGGCCTGAGACATCAAGGAACACAGTTCTCAGCAGAATTTCCTCTCATTCACTTATTTAGGAGGACTCGTGGCGTGGCGTCCTGACAGGGGGTGATGAGGTAAGGGCCTGTGCCCCTGGGACATGTCACACTTAGTGGGGCCGGGAATGATTTTGCTCCTGGCTTACACTAAACACAGGCATCTGTCCCAGACAAAGAGCCTCATCTGCCTGCTCATGAGGACACACATGCCAAACAAGAATTGGGGCATTGCTGCAGCTCATTCCTGGCTGCTCAATAAACACAGAAGCTCAGTGCCAGCCTGAGGACTGTTCTTCCTGCTGTGACTGCCTCTGGCTTTAGCTCTGGCTTAGTGACTCAGGAGGTTCAGTTTTTATACTCTGAATGGAAAATTACATTAAATCCCTACCTTTCATTTTGCTTTTTATCTTGCTCTGAAAGATTTGGACAAAGATCCAGATAATCTTTGATAGAATCCATCTCACTTCCTAGAACTGAACAAGTAGAGATACTTCTTTAAGAATGAGCAAACAGGAAAAATCCATCAGATGTATGAAAAGATATTGCTGTTTAAAAAGAGGGGGGCGTGCTGTAGAACCAGAGCAAATGTCTTCTTATGAACTGCAATTACTGTTCAAAATAGAGAGGAAAAGTTCAAGTTTTAAATTCATGATCTTAACATGATAGAGAAGAGGTTGTTGAATCTACAAAAATAAACAAGGTGGTCACAAAGTACAATCTGAGGTCAGGAAAAAAAGAGCATAGAAGAAAAACAATTGATGGTAATATTTAAAGCCTAAATGAAGATCAGGTTTGTGGTTGCAGAAAATTCAATCAATGGAGTAAATGATAATCCCTGGAACCCATCCAGGATTCAGAGGAATAAAGAGATGAAAACAATGTGGAAAAAATTTTAAAGGTAAGTAATGAAGCACTGAGCTAGCAGATCTAATATACATGTAATAGAAATCTCAGAAAAAGAGAAGAGAGCAGGTGTAGGAAATAGATTTTAAAACTTTCTGGAGCTGAACAAATATTAAACATTAATTGTTTTCAGATTAAGAGGTCAACAAGTTCTGGTAAAAGTAAATAAGATCAACACCTAGACATATCCTGGCAAATATTTTGGCTTTCAAAAATTAAGAAAAATTTATACATAATCAAATATTTAAAAAAGTTATCCACCAGGAAGGGAAAGCACTAAGGTTTCTCTACTGTCAAGTGCCTGAAGAGCCACCATCACCCTGATACCAAAACCAGACAAAGATGTCACAAAAAAGAAAATTACAGGCCAATGCCACTGATGAGTATAGATGCAAAGATCCTCAACAAAATACTAGCAAACAGAATCCAATAGCACATTAAAAAGATCATACACCATAATCAAGTGGGGTTTATCCCTGGAAAGCAAGGATTCTTCAATATACACAAATTAATCAATGTGATACACCATATTAACAAATTGAAGGATAAAAACCATATGATCATCTCAATAGATGCAGAAAAAGCTTTTGACAAAATTCAACATCCATTTATGATAAAAGCTCTCCAGAAAATGGGCCTAGAAGGAAATTACATCAACATGATAAAAGCCATATATGACAAACCAACAGCCAACATCATTCTAAATGGTGAAAAACTGAAAGCATTCCCTCTAACAACAGGAATATGACAAGGGTGCCCACTCTTACCACTCTTATTCAACATAGTTTTGGAAGTGTTAGCCACAGCAATCAGAGAAGACAAAGAAATAAAAGGAATCCAAATTGGAAAAGAAGTAGTAAAATTGTCACTCTTTGCAGATGACATGATATTATAGAAAACTCTAAAGATGCTGCCAGAAAACTGCTAGCACTAATCAATGAATTTAGTAAAGTAGCAAGATACAAAATTAATGCGCAGAAATCTCTTGCATTCCTATACACTAAAAATGAAAGAGAAGAAAAAGAAATTAAGGAAACACTCCATTTACCATTGCAACAAAAAGAATAAAATACCTAGGAATAAACCTGCCTAAGGACGCAAAAGACCTGTACACAGAAAACTATAAGACACTGATGAAAGAAATCAAAGATGATATGGAGAGATGGAGGGACATACCATATTCTTGGATTGGAAGAATCAACATTGTGAAAATGACTATACTACCCAAAGCAATTTATAGATTCAATGCAATCCCTATCAAATTACCAATGGCATTTTTCACAGAACTAGAACAAGAAATTTTATGATTTGTATGGAAAGAAAAAAGACCTCAAATAGCCAAAGCAATCTTGAGAAGGAAAGATGCAGTTGGTGGAATCAGGCTTCCTAACTTCAAGCCATACTACAAGGCCACAGTGATCAAGATAGTATGGTACTGGCACAAAAACAGAAATATAGATCAATGGAACAGAATAGAGAGCCCAGAGATAAACCCATGCACATATGGGCACCTTATCTTTGACAAAGGAGGCAAGAATATACAATGGAAAAAAGACAGCCTCTTCAATAAGTGGTGCTGGGAAAATTGGACAGCTACATGTAAAAGAATGAAATTAGAACACTTCCTAACACCATACACAAAAACAAACTCCAAGTGGATTAAAGACCTACATGTAAGGTCAGACACTATAAAACTCTTAGAGGAAAACATAGGCAGAACACTCTGTGACATACATCAAAGCAAGATCCTTTGGATCCACCTCCTAGAATAATGGAAATAAAATCAAGAATAAATAAATGGGACCTCATGAAACTTAAAAGCTTTTGCACAGTGAAAGAAACCATAAACAAGACAAGAAGGCAACCCTCAGAATGGGAGAAAATACTTGCTAATGAAGCAACTGACAAAGGATTACTCTCCAAAGTATACAAGCAGCTCATGCAGCTTAATACCAAAAAAGCAAATAACCCAATCCACAAATGGGCAGAAAACCTAAATAGACAGTTCTCCACAGAAGACATGCAGATGGCTAACAAACATGAAAAGATGCTCAACATCACTAATCATCAGAGAAATGCAAGTCAAAGCCACAATGAGGTACCACCTCACACCAGTCAGAATGGCCATCATCAAAACATCTAGAAACAAATGTTGGAGAGGGTGTGGAGAAAAGGGAACCTTCTGCACTGTTGGTGGGAATATAAATTGGTACAGCCACTATGGAAAATGGTATGGAGGTTCCTTAAAAAACTAAAAATTGAGCTACCATATGACCCAGCAATCCCACTACTGGGCATATGCCCTGAGAAAACCATAATCCCAAAAGAAGCATGTACCACAACATTCCTTGAAGCACTATTTACAATAGCCAGGACATGGAAGCAACCTAAATGCCCATCAACGGATGAATAGATAAAGAAGATGTGGCACATACATATAATGGAATATTACTCAGCCATAAAAAGGAACAAAACTGAGTCATTTGTAGTGAGGTGGATGGACCTAGAGTCTGTCATACAGAGTGAAGTAAGCCAGAAAAAAGAAAAACAAATACTGTATGCTAACTCATATATATGGAATCTAAAAAAATAGTACTGAAGAACCCAGTGACAGGGCAAGAATAAAGATGCAGATGTAAAGAATGGACTTGAGGACACGGGGCAGGGTGAGGGGGGCAAAGAGGAAGCTGGAATGAAGTGAGAGAATAGCATTGATATGTATACACTACCAAATGTAAAATAGATAGCTAGTGGGAAGCTGCTGCATAACACAGGGAGATCAACTCAATGATGGATGATGACTTAGAGGGCTGGGATAGGGAAAGTGGGAAGGAGTCTTGGGAGGGAAGGGATATGGGGATATATGTATAAATACAGCTGATTCACTTTGTTGTACAGCAAAAACTGGCACAACAGTGTAAAGCAATTATATTCCAATAAAGAGCTTAAAAACAAACAAACAAACAAACAAAAAATGCCTGAAGATAAAGGAGTAACTGTTACAGACTTCTGAGGAAGAAAGATTGTGACACAAAAATTTTGCTATACAGGCATTGAGAGAGGATTTTAAAAATAAAGTGTTACATGTTAAGAAGATGGAAAGGTCACATGTGCATAAATTATTGTTAGCAAGTTCTATTAAACATCTAGAGAAGAGTTACTTCTAGTCATCTTGTGGTAGAGCACAGAAAAGATGGAAGTCTTTTCCATTTATTTAAACAAGTTAGCACGAGCCTAATGTCAAAATCTGGTGGCTATAACAGAAGAAATGACAGAATAACTTCATATAAATACAGATTTTAAAATGTGAGGAAAAAAAATAAGTAAATCAATTCAGTAGCATAATATGAAAATAATATGCCAAGATTCAGAACGGAAAGGATGGTTTAATATTAGGAAATCTACTCATACAATATGCCATGAGGCCAAAGGAAAAAGGTATATGATCATCCAGATGGATGCAAAAAAGGCATTTAATATAATTCAACTACAATTTCTGGTTTTAAAATGTTTTTAAGGAGAGATGGAAAGAAGCTTTTTTTTTTTAATAAAAAAATCCAAGTCTACTATCATGCTTGATACTGAAGCAATGAAGGTATTGTAATTAATGAGAAGAACAAGACAAGAATTCCTGATATTACCACTGTTGTTTTGGGGAACTTTTTGTTATAATTATGTGAGAAAAAGAATTAAGAAGTATAAATGCTGGAAAAGAGAAATAAAAATTATTTTTATTTGCAAATGATAAGACTGCTTACCTGGAAAACCCCCAAAAGTAAGGGGAAAACTACTTATGGTTGCCAGTTAAAAAGTAAATATAAAAATAAGATTGTTTTGTTATATGTTGTCAACAACAATTAGAAATTACAAAGGGGAAATCTCATTCATGATAGAACAAAAACACCAAATAACTTGGAAAAATCTTAACAAGAAATGTGTAGGGCCAATATAACATCTACTAAATTTATTAGCTAAGATGAAAAAGATCTGAATAAAGAGACATACTGTTTAGTATTGGGAAGAATAAAGATTATGGAGATATACATTCTTCCCAAATTAATTTATACCACCTTGAAATTAATTCCAATTAAAACCCCAATTTGATTATTTTTACCTAAACAAAATTATTCTAAAGTTCCCCTGGAAGAGTATTTTTTGGGAAAAACAACATAATTGGGGGGAAAAACAGATAGTGAAATATAATTTTAAAATAAAATAATTGAAACAGTAAGACACTTGAACCATGTCCCCTGCATTGGGAGGTGGATTCTTAAACACTGCGCCACCAGGGAAGTCCCACATAATATTATTTTAGAAAGGTTTTCAACAAACTGAATTCTTTTTTTTTTAAGTTTTTTTAAATTAATTAATTTATTTAATTGGCTGTGTTGGGTGTTTTTTTGCTGAGCACGGGCTTCCTTTGGTTGCAGTGAGTGGAGGCTACTCTTCATTGTGGTGCACAGGCTCCTCATTGCCGTGGCTTCTCTTGTAGCGGAGCACGGGCTCTAGGCACGTGGGCTTCAGTAGTTGCAGCACATGGGCTCAATAGTTGTGGCTCAAGAGCTCTAAAGCGCAGGCTCAATAGCTGTGGCGCATGGGCTTAGTTGCTCCGCAGCATGTGGGATCTTCCTGGAGCAGGGCTTGAACCCGTGTCCCCTGCATTGGCAGGAGGATTCTTAACCACTGCGCCACCTAGGAAGCCCAACAAACTGAATTCTTTCAGGTATATTTCTTATTTATCTTGTTAACTAGAGCTGACCATTGTCTCAACATTCTATTCAATGGCATTTTCACAATGGAATTGTTTACCAGTCACTTTGATAATTGAAGAAGATGCCAGAAAATGCAAATTCTGATTAATAAAGAAATTAATAAAGACTGGGGCTCAGCAAAAGTGAGTTTGGGTTCTGTTAAACTTGGAAAGATTAACTCCAGTCTTGGGGAGTTTTCTTGGGGAGGGCAAATGGAAAAATTACACCGTGAATTAATCATGCTCCACAGGTGTGAGCACAACCTTAGAAACACCAAAGGGGCCCGTGGGAATGGACTATCTGATTGGCTTTGCAATAGCACTGAAAAATGCTTGACTTTTGCTAATGTGGTAATTTTGGAATGATAAGTGCAACCTGACAACAATGCCATTTTGCTTGATTGCACTGTAATTGCTTTTATGTCATTGATCTCAAACTGTGCATAATGAGAGACTGTTTTAACTCTAATAATAAATAATACACTTTGTTTTTACATGGCTAAATAATATCCTACAGAAGCAACATCCTTATATTATAGAATAATGGCTCAATATATCCGTTCAAGGAAGACCTGCCTTTTCTGACTGTTCATAGACAGGACTGATGGACTTGGTTATTCTTATTTCACAATGTAAAACTGGGTTGAGGTATGCTTATTGAGTACGTTGCAAACTTACCTAAATGATGAATTTAAAACATATTGTATAGAACTCAGTAACTACACACTTCATTCTGGTGTGCAAACAGTACTGGATCTTCATAACACAATTAGTGATAGTAATAAAACCTTTGTGACATTAAGATGCTAAATATTACTTGAAACTCAAGGCAACAAAAGCAAGTAAACAATAGAATAAAGGCTATTTTGAGTGCCTGTAATGCACTCATGACTCAACACGTGAAAGTTTTACAGGACTTGTTTATCCTAGAGATGTGACACATACAAGAAATTTAGTGCCTATTGTTCCAAAGTGTGGCTCTTTGTGACAAAACAAATTATAGGGATTATCGAGTAAATACTCCCCCTAATCATCCTATCACCCCTTCCCCCCACAACCCTGATTAGAGTCTAGGGATGCCTAATGTTGTGCACTGATGGGACATTCCTCAATTTCTGTGTGTCAACTTATCTCTAAAATAATATTCACCTCGACTTTTATAGCATTTACTATGTGCCAGACACTATTTGGATACTTCACATTCATTCACTCATTTAATCCTCATAAGAACTCTACAAAATAGATAAATTATTGGCCCCACTTTAAATATGAGGAAACTGAGGCGGAAAGTGGGTACATGACTTGCTGAGGTCAAATGGCTAATAAGCAGGAGAGCCAGGAAGTCTGGCTCTCTGACAATGGGGCTAAGAAAACCTGCATCCCAGAATTGTTCAGAGAATTAAATCAGATATCCTATGGAAGCTCCTAGGACTCCATAGGGTTTGTTCTAATGCCACGCATATTTCTACTCCACAATTTTTATGTATTTCTTGTGCAGTGCAGGGCCTGATCATTTATTTCCTTTTAGTTCTCTTGCCCTGTGTCCACCACTGACCATGGGGGGCTTTGATGCATCAGTTCTTAGGAGCCGTTTCTCTCCAGACATGGTACCCAGATGTGTTTCTTCAGGTATCAAACATTGACTACTACAAAGGTGACCCTTACAGTAGTCCTGTGAGGCAGGTACTGTTATTTCCTAATTATTACCCTCTTCTCTCTCTTCCCACTTCCTCTGGAATCACAAAGCTCTATGTTGCAGTCAGAGCTCAGGCAAGGTCCTACCAGGCTCCAGGCATGGCTCTCAGGCACAGTCTACCCTAGAGCCATAGCAATGTCCTTGGCACAGTGCCTGTGGGCATCTACACGTAGTGAGTGTCTCTGCTCTGTGACCAAAGCAGGTGTGAGTGTGGTTGCAGAAGTGGGTGGACAAACAGTGCTGTAACTCCCAATCTTGCTTCTGGTTGCAGTTAGATAGTACAGCATGCAAATTCTGACTCAGTGCCCTGGGCTGCAGGATTTCTCTTGTTTATTGCAAGGCACTCTCAATTTTAGACAAGCTGTATTTATAACAATTTTTTCTCAGTGGTAAAGAATGCTGACTTTCACATTTGGATACCTGACAATCTGTGACAACTGTTGTTTTCATTGCTGGCCCAAGAAAAGTTGAAACTTAAATGTGACTTGTCTTTTTTTTTTTCTTCCCTGACAGTTTGGCTACCAGGGAGGAAAGGTAGCCATGTGAAGTAAAGGGCCAGGATAAATGACCCTGTAGAGTCCTTTCTGGCCTATGAGTCTAGAGATTAGTGACAACTTTTTTGGAGATTTTGCTAAATCATGAGAGAAAGTAGTACTCCTTTTGTATGTGTGCTACTGTTCCCTGCCTTGGCCGCTATCATCACTGTTCTGACATTACTACTTTTTTTAAGCAACAAGTCAGGTTGGCAGCACCAGTGATCTATTTTCATTTAAGTGTCAGTGTGTACTGTGTCCTCTGCCCATCACACCTGAGCCTTCCCATAGATGAGACTTCTGTAGTCCCTCTCCCTGGCGTTTTGCAGCAACACCTCTCAAACTAGTGTTTGGGTCCTCAAGTTCCATGAGGAACTTAAACTTGGTATTTTTATTTTATTTTATTTATTTTTTTATTTTTTGGTATTTTTATTTTTGTGAAAACCTAAAACTTTTCTTAAACCGGGTAAAAGTCAAAACCTCTTTTTTGCAAAGATAATTCATGATTAAGAGACATTTTCATAAGATGAGTTTCACAAATCAGTGTTCCTCAAATCTGAATTCCTGGAACACTTGCAGTCCACAGACATATTCTCAGAGGACAAATGGAGCTTGGCATATTTGTATTTCCTGTCTGAGAAGCGCTCTGACATCGTCCCTTTGCAGGGGAATCTCCCATTGCACCAGCTCCCTGCCCTGTTGTGTGGTCTCTTTCCTCATTCTATCCCTTTCCTTGTATCCCCTTTCTCCTGAAACCCCCACCTTCTCCACTTATATCAATCACCTTCTGAGTCCTTTTGTATTCGCTGTGTCCTTGTCACTTTCTGAGCCTACCTTTCTCTACTGCTTGACCTTTGCCCTCTGCCCCTCGCAATTCCATTTCTGTTTCTGGCATTAAGGTTATTATCTGGCAGGAAATGGAAGAGCAGAGAAAGTCAGCCTGAGCTAACAAGCAGTCTGAGTAATACAACATATTTAGAGAAATATGATTTTCTTTGATAACACTGAACTGAAGAGGAAGGGAATAGAGCTCTATAAGTTAGTGAATCTTAACAAGAAAAAAGAAAGATTTTAAATGAGCAGATCATTTCTCGAAGATGAAAGTTATTGCTAAGGGCTTTCTTTCTACAGGGAGCCAGCACTTCTATAGCTATACTATTTATTTGCTTAGTAAATTCTTTTAAAAACATTTACATATGTGGATTATCTTAGCGTAAGCTCCCGCTTCTAAAATTTCTAAGGTTTTAACTCTTCAAAATTTGCTTCATTTCCTACACATCTTCCAGTAAGATAGAGCTTCCAAGTCTGCTCTAAGAATCTTTAGGACTGCTCCCCACCACCTCCACCAAACACAGCAAGTACCACACATTGATCCTCTCTGAGAGGCACAGAACAAGGCCCTGGGTCTTGCCTTTATTTGTATCATACAGTTGAATGTGTTATTATTATTTCCTAGCTTATATAATCTTCAGTTGTTTCCTCTTTATAAGCCATGAATATGTATATATTCTGAACCAGAAATTATTTTGAATCTTTGGTAGGTTGTGGGTGTTTAATGAGTAGTTTTTGCCTTGAAATCTCCCCAAGGCTGGTTCACAAACCTTAGCAATTGTAAGATACGAAAAAATGATGGCATCCCAAGCCATCCTACTAAACATGATAGAATGAGCATGTTAGTTCTTCTCAACTCCCTCCCCGATTAAAATTACAGTCAAAGGATAAACAAAGGTGAAAAACCACAAAGACATTGAGAATGGAAGAAAGGATGTGAGGAGGTGAGAGGTAATGAAAACAATTTTGGAATATGGAAAGCAAATGGATAAGGATAAATAAGTTAGCTTGCCAGAGAGTGCTGAAATCAATAAGGAAAAAGTAATTTTTGTATCACAGAACCCTAGAAGTTTCAGGAATGGATATTGGATATTCCTGAAGGTGGATTACAGGGCAGAACCCCAAACAGAAAACTAGTTGAAAGCCTTTAGAAAAGTCAGCTAGATTTCCAGGTTCCTTCTTCCAGCCCACTCAGCTAATCAACAAACACACTCAGCCAATTCAGCCCATAGCAGAAGACTGGATGTTCACTGTCTTAGAGATATTGAGCCATACGAGGTCAAGTCTCAGGGATACCAGACACAGATGGGTACAGTGGTGTGGCACTGTACTAAAAATCTAAAAATTGGCTGGGGGGATTAAATGAAAATACATAAGCTGAAGGATGAAACCCATCCCCAATCTCTTCTTGGCTCTGAGGATGAGTTCTTTGGTTCCATATGACTTTTAAAGTTATGTACATATTTAATTGACAAAAGTAAACAATTAAAAAGAAAAAACTCTACAATAAAGAAAAAACTAAATTAAAAAGAAAATTTAAAACTCTACATTATATTTAAAATTAAATTAAAAAGAAAAAACTCTACAATAACCAAATATATAATTGAAAATGAAAAAACACTACTCTGAAAATTAATAGAGGCAACATTTACATGAATGCTGAAATTATAATAGCTTCGCAAGTGTGTGTGCATGTGTGTTGGGAGACAATTGTCCCCAGTCATCTCCCATTTCTGCCCATCTTCTATCAGTTTTTGTTATGAACTATCTATTCCAGGATGTTTAAACAATCCAATTGAAAAATGGGCAGAAGAACTGAATAGACACTTTTCTAAAGAAAAAATGCAGGTGGCCAACAGGCACATTGAGAAGATGGTCAACATCACTACTCATCTGGGAAATGAAAATCAAAGCCACAGTGAGATATCACCTCACACCTTTCAGAATGGCTGTCATCAAAAAGAATGCAAATACAAATGTTGGCAAAGATGTGGAGAAAGGGGAACACTTGTACACTGTTGGTGGGAATGTAAATTGGTGCAGCCACTGTGGAAAACAGTATGGAGGTTTCTCAAAAAACCGAAAATAGAACTACCATATGACCCAGTATTTCCACTCCTGGGTATATATCCAAAAAACACAAATATACTAATTTGAAAAAATACATGCACCCCAATGTTCATAACAGCATTGCTTACAATTGCTAAGATATTGACGCAACCTAAGTGTTCATCAACAGAAGATGTGGTGTTTATATACAATGGAATAGTACATATTCAAAGATTGTATAAAAAATTAAGAAAAAATTTAAATGGATGTTTATATGAAACAGACTTAGAAGCTAGAGAGAGTACCTGCCTCCGGGACAGAAGTCAGATTTGTTTCCTGACCAGTAGAATAAATATAATGTCTCCCTCCAGGGCAAAGGGTAAGCTGATTTGCTAGTTGCCCCATTTAAAAGACGGCTTCCTAAGCTCAGGGTTCTTTGGCTGTGATGTAAACCTTCTCTGTGTACTGTATCACCCTGTGGGTTTGGGGGAGCAAGGAAAATCAATTTGAATATGAAGTTCATGCTGCCTGCCGTGCCGTGAATAACAACATTCTTTGTCCTAGACCCAGGAGTCTTATGTCTTCTGCCAGAATCTATAAGCCTGTGGCAGATTAACCTGTTAGCTTTCAGGTAGAGTGAAAGTCCCAGACCTTTCAGTTTTTGACACGGAGAAGCAGACTGAGAGGCGATTTCCATGCACAAAGTCAATGGGAGATGCTCTTGAGAGCAACACCGTTGTGGGAACCATGGAAAGAGGGCTGGGCTGAGGGAAACGTTAAGCTGTTGAACTGCAGTGCAGCCACAAGCTTCAGTCAATTCCACAGGCTTTTCTGAAGCCTGGATGGCCTTGTCCCCAGCTGGAGAGAGAGGCTTGGGCCTGTATGCTGTTTGCATGAACATGTCTTTATATTTGGGCTGCTCCCAGGCAGGGGGCTGGGCCTTGAGTAAGTCAGCTCTAGTAGCTGAGGGCAGGTCCAGCAGATGGACTTGGCTAAGTGCTCTCAGCTGCCGTCACTCCCACAAGCTAATGGAATGGGTACAGGCAGGATAGCTTGGAGTTTCCTTTGCTTCATCTCTCTCCTTTCTAAGGAAGCTTCCAGACATCAGACTCCGCCTCTTTTTACCAAGGGATGTCTCCGGTGGGCATTTCCACTCCCTTCCCCATCTCCACCCTCACACAGACTCCTAAGTGACACACTGCCTTCCCCTCTGAGCCACCAGAGAAGGCTAGAGATTTCTTCAGCTTCTCTTTTCCTGACCCTGCCTGGGGCAGCTCCTTCCCTGTCCATTTGTGCAGAAAGATTCTTCCAGAACTTGACTTTTCACTGAGCTAATTTTTTTCTCATCTTCAGCCTTCCATCCAGACTTGTAAATTTTCTCTGTTGCTTGTGAGGATCTTAAAGCCACTCTGGTTTTAAGCAGATATTTGCCAAATGCCTTCTCTGGTCTAGGTGTTGTGCCAAACACTTAGGATCTGATAAATGGAGGTGCTCTTCTTGTTTGCTCAGTAACAGTTCAACCCAGAGCTCAAGTCAATCAGCAGACGTTTACAGAGTTCCTACTTTGTGCCCGGGTCTCTTTCAGACTCTGGGGTAGTATAAGTTAGGATGCTTGTAGCTGCAAGAAACAAAGACCCACCTCAAGGTACCTCTTAAAAAATAAGAGGCCTACTAGGTTGACTAACCATCCAAGTTTGCCTGGGACTGTTCAGTTTTAGCACTAGAAGTCCTGCAGCCCAGAAAATGCCCCAGAACTGGACAAGCTGAGATGGTTAGTCAGCCTAGGCCTACTAGGCATGGTGCTTCCTCCTTAGTGGTGGGAAGTACAAGATGTAGTAATTTGTTCTTCACTTTAGAGGGGATATCCTGGCATGCTGGAGACAACTGGACCCTTAAAATCGTCACAGATGGAGCAGGACCCTGCATCTTCTCGGTCTATCTGCCAGCCTCTGGAATTCAGTGCTTTAAGAAGGCCTCCAACATGCTTGTTGCTTCTTGCTCCTCCAGTCGAAGTGAGAGGGACATAGCGGACTAATGCCTTGTTCCGGGCGATGTATGATGGGATAGAGGGCATTCCTACAGCTCTCTCCAAAAATCCTTTAAAAAACCCTCTTCTTTAATCTCTAGATCCTAATCTTTTTATGCACAGAATGTTGGAAAAGAGCTTAGATGTCACCTAACCAGTTTTTAGACACCTACTTTGAAGTATAAGAATGGGTCTGACTTTAGAATGTGGTGTCTCTTGTCTTCACGCTGCAGCCCAAACTGAGGTAGCAGGAACCTCATTTCACTTTCCATTCCATAAATGTCAATTCCCTGCGTAAAAGCATTCAATTGTGTTTTTCTTTTTCGAAAAATAAGAATAAACTTCAATTCTACCATAATTAAAAAAAAGATCTCATAAGTGGTGTTTGGCTATAGCAAATTTAAAAAGTAACATTTCTTTTTACCTTAAACAATTCATCTCAGTCCATTGTGTAAATTTTGAACCTGTCAAAATTACAGGATTATTTACCACTTCAAGGAACTAAAGGGGCACTTTAGTACACAGCATCCAGGGGATAGTGATGTTTGGTCACAACCTTGTGACTCCAGTAAAAACATTCTGCTGTAGGCATGGTTTAGCTGAGGCTGAGCTCAAAACTATTTTGCACTGAAAATTTTTTTAAATTCCATTGCTTTTTTTTTTTTTTTTTGCACTTGGAATAAATTTTAAGCTCTCTACTATGGATTTTAATGTACAGGCCCCCACCCCCCGCTCACCCAACCTTATTTCATGTCACTTCCTTCATCACGAATTGGCCACTAGGCATTTCATTTCTCCAAATAAGCATATTTCCTTCTCTCCTCCAGGTCTTTGCATCTGCTCAGAGTGGAAGCCTGTTCCTTTAGCTTTCACATCACTGCCTCATTCCCCTCCTGCAGGTGTCAGCTTGACAGCTTCAGTGTCAGTGCTTCAGGGATTCCTTCTCTGTCGACTTCATCTAACGTGGGTCAACTCCCACCTGTCTTCTCCTTTTTGTTTACAGCAACCAATATGTGAGCTTCATAGGACTGACCATAACATGTAATTATTTCTTTTTTTTTTTTTTTTAATTTAATAATTCAGACATTTATTGAGAACTTACTCTGTGTCAGGCAGTTGGGGAAACAAGGATGAAAAGAAAACATGTAATTATTTCTTATCTGACCCTCCACTGGACTGTAAACACCATGGGACTGGGACCATTTCTGTGTTTTGTCCTGTGTAGCACTCAGAATCTCGCATATTACCCTGTGAATTAGTTTGCTAGGGCTGCTGTAACAAAGTACCACAGACTGGCTGGCTTAAACAACACAAAATTATTTTCTCACAATTCTGGAGGCTAGAGGTCTGAGATCAAGATATCATCAGGGTTGGTTTCTTCTGAGGCCTCTCTCCTTGGCTTATAGATGGCCGTCTTCTCCCAGTGTCTTCACATGGTCTTCCCTCTGTGCACATCTGTGTCCCAATCTCCTCTTCTTATAAGGACACCAGTCATATTGGATCAGGGCCCACTCTAATGGCCTAATGTGTGCTTTCCAATGCATTGCATTTAAAGAGAGCCACCTTTTCCTGGCTAATGAAAATCACATACAAGTTAGACTTTAAGTTACGTATAAAAATGAAGTCATCATTCAAGGAGTATGACACTGTTCCTTTGTTTGCCTAGGTCAGTGTTTTGCAAAGCAGGTACACTTGTTCAGAGGGGGAGCGAGTGTTAGCCAACCTCTTCCTGTTGCGACAAATCTGTATTATATAGAATTCAGTGATGGTTGATAGAATAGTGTGCAGCCACCTTTGTTCTCCTCCTGGGTTGGACAGAGTGGGGAAGAGGGCTAGCCCCTTGCTTTTGAGAGTATGTGGCAATAGTCTAGCAGCCTTCAAAGGTGATGCTTACCTGCATGTAATCCCAAATGCTCACACTCCTTATTTTTATAAATTTCCATCATTCCACTACTGATAAAAGAAAGCAAAGGGCAGAAAAAGGTGATGGCATGATGACAACACTTAGATGCCACCAGGTTGATCCCCTGCTTGGAGGAGGGTATATGTTTTGTCTTATGAACTGGGGGTCTACAGAGTGTATACTTCTTTGGTTAGTCTCCCCTGTTGAGGCCCCAGTGATGTTTAATAAAGCAGGCATAGGAATCGCCCTAAGTGAGAATGCCACTGGTACCTTTCCCCCTGGCCTTTAGGGCCTGCGCACTGTGTGGGTAGGGAGAGGCCTGTCATTGACGTTGGGGCAGGCTTTTGCATCAGTGTCAGCAGAGGTGAATGAGGACACCCAATGACTGCTCCTCTCACGTTAAGAAAGACTTCCCTTAGCATCATGTTTCTGGTTGGGCATGTATAGGGATTAGAGTCAAGATGTTACTGAAATATTCTTTCCTTCTCTGAATAACACTGCTGTGTGGATGAGGGGGGAGGCTGATGGTGGGATCTCACCCTATTTGTTTTGTCTTGTTTTCCCTTGTTCTTAACCACACGGAATGGTGGACTGCATGTTTTGACTCTTTTTGATTCTGAGGTTCTTGTACCAGCCCTAATTTTGGGAGTCCTAATTTTTTCTGACACAAATCAGTGACTGGTATTGATTGTGATGAAAACTAGGAACTTTGAAACTTTGTTTATTGATCAGATCCAAACACTGGGTTTACCTGTGCCTGCACTGGAGAAACACAGAAATGTCCAGGACTCCTAATCCTTGACCAGCTGCCTTTATCCACCATCTCAGATTTCAAAGGGACTCTGCAGGGCAGGACATTCTTGAGACAAATGCCCACATTTCAGTACTAGTGCTGGAGATTTGTAAAATAGATAGAATGTGCACTCATGTTCTAGATTTTTTTCAGGAAAAGATTTAATATATCATCATTTGGTCCATCCAAGAACACTGATGCATAATCAATAATCTCTAAGTACATTTTAAGTTAAAAGAAGATTGAATCAGTACTTTGAAAATGATTATTTATTTATCATCAAATTTATCATCATTTTTTAATTTCTTTGTTTCCTATAACATAATTTTGATCTCTCTCTCTCTCTCTTTTTTTTGCATCATTTCTGGTGAGTAATCTATTTGCTGGAAACTTGAGTTATAACAGATGGCATGAAATAGAAATGTTACCTCTGCAATTTAAAATCCATTTTCTTTCTTTCCAGAAGTTTATTTTTGAGGTATTTGCCTTGCAATCTCAGACTATGTAAATGTGTTTGTGACTTGGCAAAGAAATGTGCCTCCGACTGGCATAATTGAATTGTAGAATAAATTTCCTTTTCCCTTTCTATCTTTATTAGGGCTGTGTCTAGACTGTGAGATGACACCACCCATTTTATGCTGCAGAGATCTGTCTGGGGCCAGGAGGGACCTTTGATAAGGCGCAGACCCAGAATGGCTTGAGCACACTGGTCCATTAAAAATAGCTTAGGGCCTGATAAACCCTGACCTCCATAACAAAACTGGATCACCTGTTTCTTACTCTTGATGTGTTTTTCAGGTTCTTAAACTTTGGCCTCCATTTCCAAGTTAAAACCTTTTACCTGCCTTTTATAACATTTGGCCTTTTTTATTCTTCAGACTTGATTTTGGCCTTGCACTAAAATGCCAAACCTTACTTCATGGCTGAGAGGATCTATTTCTTCTCTGGTATTATGTATCTTTCTGTACCCCCAGTTTGGGTCTTACTATGGCTTATGTCATTGTCAGTCACTACCTTATTAACTGACCTGCTTGATGGGAAGATTTATAAAAGAGTCTGCTCAGGTGGAATAGTGGTGAGCTGGCTTGGGTAGCTAAGATCTTACAGGGGAAATTTCCGTAGACAGTGACTATTTTAAATCCACCCAGCAAGGTAGTCCCTCTTCCCTTTATTCCATCCAAATAGTCTGTCCCTTTATTACTCTTCAATATGCTGATTTCTAGTTGACAGCTGACATCTACTTTTATTCTGAGGCTTATTATGGGCTCCTTATGTGATTTAGGTGAAGTTGGTCACATGTATAATTATTTTATTTTCGCTTGAAACAAGTTGGGGAAAAAAACTTGTACTTGCTTAATGTCTAGCAAGATAGTTTTTCTTAGGGAGAGGATTATATTTGGAAAAAACACCTGGATAAGCACTTGGGGTAGAGGATTAGAGACCAAAGAGATAGGTGTCAGCTGGTGACGGAAAATGAGCAGAGGGCAGACCCACGTGAAGAGGGTGAGGACTGTATTTGTCATTTTCCTGACAGAAGAGGTGATAAAGAAGAGAAGGATGGAAGGATAAAGCCCTGGTCTCTGCAAGGAGAAGGTACAAAAGATGACCACTTAGAGATAAGGTGAGCATGAACACTTTGGAGAGTAGGAATGGCTAGGAGAGGTTTCTAAAAGACTTTCTTGTACCGTCCACAATCTGAACCCTTCCTAGGATCCCAGATATTAAACAAATTAAGAATGTTTTGGGTAAGAATATATAGGTTTTTATTCTGGGGATGACTACCGGGCAGCGTGCGCATGCATGATTTGCTCTGTGGCGCCTGAGAACCTACCACCAGTCATCCATGTCCTCTATGAAAGTGTGGACAAGGGCCCTGCCTGCCAGGCAGGCCATGCCCTGTGGCTAGCAGTTCCCTGCAGAGCCTAGAAAGCTGCTTACTGCCAGAACCCTTATAACCACCCAGGTGTATCCAAAAAAAGAAAAAGAAAAGGCCATTATTCCTGATCTCTGTGAGTGAAGTGATGGTCCATCCTGTGGCCAAGTAAACTGGAACACTAATCTTTATTATCTTTCTCCATTGTGACATATAATCAATCTGTCAAATAGTGTTGATTTTTTGGTCTTAATAAATCTAGAATGTATTGTTTTCTCTTAAAAAAAAAAAGGTATAGGTTTTTGAAATGAAAAACCACAAATGAACTGATTTGTCTAAGTTGATTGAGTATGTTGAGGTGTCAAGTGAGGAAAAGTCTCCTGGGAAGTGGGGAAAACACACCAGGTATTCTCAGATCCAATTGCCTTGGAGAAGTATTGGAGTCCTGAAGGCCAGAAACTGCTTGAGACGAGGCAATTTACCCCAGATCTCAAGAGGCTGAAAACACCAACTGATATAAGTTTTATAGCTTGGATATTGAATAAGAAGCTTAAGCTTATGCATAGTAGTCTTTGGGCCAAGAAATCAGAAACATGTTGATCTATGGAGACTTTCAGTCGCCGATTTGTTGATGTTAATTAAGAACCCACACGATCATCAGGAAAGCCCCTGAGGAGTGACCTCTCTTTACTAAGGGCAGAAGTTGGGCTCATTGCTCTTCTTTCTCCTGGTAACTTACTCCCTGTTCAGTATGGAACATGTGCTATTATGGTGATGGGAAGGGGCGAAGGCACAATGAGGTCTTGAAATGCACTGGGAAAGAATGCAGAGGTTTAACCACAGAAGTCTGTTATTCAAACTCTAGATTTGGGATTAAGATATTGAGTTGTCTGCTGTCATGATGCGGATGTGCCGTCATGAGGTCTGTAAAATTTTCTAGCTTCGGTGGGTCTGACTAACTTCTGACCTTGAGGTTTGATGCAACAAATTTACTTCACATCTGCCGTGTGAAAGACACACAAGAAAGACGCTGGAAGTAAATAAGATAGAGGAAGAGAGACAGTCTTGCTGGAGAGCCCAGAGAAGTCACCAAGGAGAACAAGGATTTTGGATCTGTGGCGACTGGTACAATTGACTGGATGTTAAGGGGAATTGTGGGAGTTGAAGCCACCAAGGTAGGCAGAATTATCAACTTCATCTTTAGAATTCTGTTTTGAGATTTAAATTTTTGTTTACAGCTCAGGTTTCTACTTGCATTCCTCTTTTGTTCAAAGAAAAAAAGTCATGAATCAGCATAGTGTTGTGGGAGGCACACCCATGAATAAAACCTTCTGGGGAGAATGGTTAAAGAGGTTTGCATAAACACACATGGATGTTGAAAGCATGAATTACACATTACAGCTCAAGACCAAATCTGTGCTCTTCACATCTTAGGGATGGATTTTTGATAGTTTTTATATCGTTTGGTGTAATTTCAGAAGGTTAGGGAGAGAGAAAGTTTTTTTTTTTCTTCTCGTGATTCAAGCGATTGAATTATAGCCTATAAAAATATCATCTCTTTTGGCTAGGGTGTTTTGTTTGCTCAGAACAGTCCTTTGGAAGGTAAGTTCAGTACCAGCTTACTCTCTGGGGGCCCTCGAGATACTTCTGATGTGGATTAGCTGGCATCAGGGATCCCAGAGGCTGCAGACCGGAAAGAGAGCGGCTGTGGGTAGGCTTAGACCAATGAAATACCCCAGCAGCCCTGGGTGTCCTGTGACTTCTCACCCTCTTAGTGCAAATTGATTAGAACTTTGAGAGGATGGGCTGCCTTCTGGCCAGAATGTTGAGAACAAAGTCGTCCTCTGCACAAGTGAATAGGAAAATGGAGCCCAAACCCTAACAAGTGATCCATATCACTGCACAATCTAATGACTTGACTTCCTATCTCCCTCCCGCCCCGCCTCCCACCAAGTTTGAGCCATCACTTCTGGACTGGATCCTGGGAGAACATAGCTCCCATGTATCTTCCTCCCTTAAGCAGACATAGACACAGACAGAGATGAAGTCTATGATGTGACAGCCAGTTTTAGTAAATCTGTCACTTAAAGTACTATATGTGGTCTGGCTGTGATGAACAACTCTTTGTTACTTGAAGACCGTACATCTTAGTGAGAATTTTCACTCTGTTAAATTCTTGACTTGACTAGACCCTGCTAGTAAATGGAGAGGACGTAGAGTTCACTTTTGCAAATGACATTCAAGTCCTATGTCTTACTGGAAAGCAAGATGAGTGTAGATAATCTCAACACTTCAGATGATTATCAGTGATAACTGGAGGTAAGAGGACCCTGCTTCAAATTGTGTCCTTGGAGTGCTGCTTTTAGCTCCAATTTAGGTTTTAGTGCTGCAGTATGATATGACAACCATTAACCTTTTCAACCCAGGATTTGGCCATGAAACAAAGCGAAGTTGCCTTCTCTTTTCTTCTGTGCTTCCACCCAGGAGCCACTGGTAGTGATCATAGGAGAACAAAGGCCCTTGATACATAATAACTCTCAAATGCCAAGCTTTTGGCTGCTAGTGCGCTGCTGGAGTCCTTGTCCTTATCCTCAGGACAAATCATCTAGTAGGCAGTTTGATTAATACATGCATTTAGAAATCCACACCCACAGTGCAAAATAAACTGGAAAAAGAAATAGCACCTCTGGTTGGCTATGCTGTTATATTTCTTTGGATAGAACTCCAAATGGAAATTCAGATGATTCTTGAAACAATATAATCAGCATTTAGATCCACATACTGAGGCTGCAGATAAAATTTGAGACAGAGTAGGACAGAAAGACACGGTGGTCTGCAGGCAGGCAATCCAGCTTGTCTCCAGTCTCCCAGCTGATGCTGTAAAGTGATTTTCTAACTCACTCTGTAGAGCTCAGAGTTGTTCACTTCAGAGCATCCTTGAAAAAAGGTGACTTGCATGTCTGCCTGCTCTCTTTTCTTGAAAGTGCTGTGAAAACTGTAAGGCTTTCTAACATAGGTATTGTTGTGCCATCTGTAGTGGATTGAATAGTGTCCCCCACAAATTCTCATCCACCTGGGGCCTCAGAATGTGGCTTGATTTGGAATTAGGGTCTTTGCAGATGTAATTAGTTAAGATAAGGTCATACTAGATTAGAATGGGCCCGAAATCCAATCTCTGATGTTCTTATAAGAAGAGACAACATCGTATACGCAAACGCACAGGGGAGAAGGCCATGTGATGCAGAGATTGGAGGGATGCAGTTACAAGTCCAGGAATGCCAAGGGCTTCTGGCATCCACCAGGAGCTAGGAAAGAGGCACAGAACAGATTCTCCTTTAGAACTTCCAGAAGGAAGCAATCCTGCTGACACCTTGATTTCAGATTTCTGGCCTCTAGAACTGTGAGAGAAGAAATTTCCACTGTTTTAAGTGACCAAGTTTGTGGTACTTTGTGAAGGCAGCCCTAGGGAACTAACACACACACTATCCTTCAACCACTTTTGGGTTGAAGGATAGCTTTTTTGTGTCCCACACTGTACTAAAAAAGATAACGAAGAATACGAAAGTAGTAAAAGATGCCCCCATAGACAGCAGAAGCTTTTTGTGTCGTTTGTTTTTGGCTGATCATGAGCCTTTTTATTTTTTTTATTTTTTTAAAGCTCTTTATTGGAATATAATTACTTTACACTCTTGTACCAGTTTATGAGGTACACCGAAGTGAATCAGCTGTATTTGTACACATATCCCCGTATCCCCTCCCTCCCGTGACTCCCTCCTACCCTCCCTGTTCTGGCCCTCCAAGGCATCACCCATCATCGAGTTGATCTCCCTTTGTTATACAGCAACTTCCCACTAGCTATCTGTTTTACAGTTGGTAGTATATATATGTCTATGCTATCCTCTCACTTCGTCTCAGCTTCCCCTTCACCCCCCGCCCCCCCAACCCTGTGTCCTCCAGTCCATTCTCTGCATCTGCATCTTTATTCTTGTCCTGTCACTGGGTACTTTAGTACCATTTTTTTTTTTTTTTTAGATTCCGTATATATGAGTTAGCATACAGTATTTGTTTTTCTCTTTCTGGCTTACTTCACTCTGTATGACAGACTCTAGGTCTATCCACCTCATTACCTATAGCTCCATTTCATTCCTTTTTATGGCTGAGTAATATTCCATTGTATATATGTGCCACATCTTCTTTATCCATTCATCTGTTGATGGGCATTTAGGTTGCTTCCATGTCCTGGCTATTGTAAATAGTGCTGCAGCGAACATTATGGTACATGTTTCTTTTTGGATTATGGTTTTCTCTGGGTATATGCCCAGTAGGATCACAAGCCTTTTTAAACCAGCTTACCTGTGGTTAGAATAGGCAATTGTGACTCTGCAAGAGATACTGGGGTCATACTTGGCTTCAGAAAAGATAGTTATGTATGGTCATATGTGTCAGCAATTTGCTTTAGTTGCAGACAACCTAAATATCACACTCAAATGAGATTTAGATGTGATTAGGTTTCTCTCCATCTCTCAGCTTTCTTACGTTTTTTTCTGTTGGCCTCTCCTCCTGCAGATGGCTTCTGCATAGAAGCTTCCTTCCAGGGAACATGGACACAGGCAAAACCAGCTTATTTTTTCATAGGAACATCTTACAGCAGTGATTCTTAACTGGGGTTAATTTTGCACTCCCCAAGGAACTTTTGGCAATATCTGAAAAAGTTTTTGGGGGTTTGCGATGGAATCTGTTAGGAATGCTGATATACATTCTAGAATGCATAGGGCAGACAATCATCTTGACCGAAAAGTGAATAGGGCTGATATTGAAAAATTTGCCTTAGAGCAACCTTCCTGAAAGTGCTGGTGGAAAAGTTTCAGGTGGATTCTGATGGGCCCAGTTTTGGTCATGTGCCCAACCTTGAACTAATCGAAGTGGCCGTAATAACAACCCCTAGGGCCACATGGTTAACCCATCCATACCACAAAAAAGAGGAGTAGTGCCCAAAGGGAGGAATGCTTGGCGGAAAATGCATGCTCATTAAGGAGACAAGTGGAGGAGCTGACTCTTTTGACTGTGAAATATTACTTAAAAGAAACAAGGTGATCTTGATCATGGCACATCTCCAAAGCCACCCACCAGGGCTCAATTATTCCTTTAGCACATGCTCACGGAAATTCTGCTCTGTGCCAGGCTCTGTGCCAGGTGCAGGGTGCAGGGGCCGAGGAGGTGAGCTTCCCTGCCAGGTTGTTACACTGTGGCCACACTTGCAGGCTAATAACAGAGGTGGATATACGCAAACACCCATATAAAGCTGAGATAAGTGCTGAGAAGGAAAAGAGTCCTGGGTGACAGCGTAATAGGAATGGCTTATCTTGGGTAGATGGGACACATCATCTGGCATATGTGAGTGCAAAGGTGACATAACTATGGGTTTGCACAGAAATGTCAGCTAGTGCAGTGGTCCCCAGCCTTTTTGACACCAGGGACGGGTTTTGTGGAAGACAATTTTTCCACGGGGGTGGGGTGGGGAGCCGGGGGGGTGGGGAAGGAAGGAAGGAGATGGTTCAGGCGGTAATGTTAGCGGTGGTTCAAGCGGTTAAAGAAGTGATGGGAAGCGGCAGATGACGCTTCATTTGCTTGCCTGCTGCTGGCTTCCTGCTGTGCAGCCTGGTTCCTAACGGGCCTCGGACCACTATCAGCCTGCAGCCCGGTGGTTGGCGACCCCTGAGCTAATGGTTGCTGGTGGGGACCACGGCAGGCCCTAACTGAGACAGATCCTCTTTAAACCATCATATGTTTGGAAAGGCAGGTAGATGGTTAACTTTTGTTTCTTTAATCTGATTCTGAGTAGCCTGGTAAGAAAACAGATGAAGCAAATTAGCTAAATGGTTCTAATAGAATAGAGGCTTGAAGGAAGACAGAATATTAAACATGCCTTGAGGAAGCCAACCCCCAAACCCCAGAACCACCACCATGGGCTTCGGGTGAGGTCTCTGAGCCCTGTCCCTGCATGGACCGCCTTGTCCCTGCTCTTTCTTATCTCCTGGTAGGCGCATTCCCAGGAAAGGGGGATTTAACTGTGCGATGCTCTTGGCCTTGACCAGAGAATACCAGTGTTAATTGGGAATGAGTCAGAAAGGGAGTATGACTTTTCTTTTATAATAGATTTATGGAGCTTTTTGGACTATATCATACAATTCACCCATGTAAAGTGGCCAATTCAATAGTTTCTCATGTATTCACTGAGTATGTATAGCCATCACCACAACTGATTTGAGAGACTTTTCATCACCTCCAGAAGACTAATGGGATTAGCAGTCACTCCCCATTCTCCTCCTCCTCCAGCATGAGGCAACCTCTACTTTCTGTCTCTATGGATTTGTCTGTTCTGGACTTTTCATACAGATGGAATAATACAATATGTGACCTTTTGTTTTGGATTCTTTCACTTAGCATAATGTTTTTAAAGTTCATTCATGTTGTAGCAGGTATCAGTACTTACTTTTTAAAAAAAAATATTTATTTATTTATTGGCTGTGTTGGGTGTTCATTGCTGCACACGGGCTTTCTCTAGTTGCAGCGAGCAGGGGCTACTCTTCTTTGTGGTGCACGGGCTCCTGATTGCGGTGGTTTCTCTTGTTGCAGAGCACAGGCTCCAGGCGCGTAGGCTTCAGTAGTTGCGGCACATGGGCTCAATAGTTGTGGCTTGCGGGCTCTAGAGTGCAGGCTCAGTAGTTGTGGCACACAGGCTTAGTTGCTCCGTGGCACATGGGATCTTCCCAGACCAGGGATCGAACCAGTTTCCCCTGCATTGGCAGGCAGATTCTTAACACTGTCCTACCTAGGAAGTCCCTTTATTTCTTTTTATAGCAGCATAATATTCCATTGTATGATGTTCCACATTTTATTTCTCCATTTATCAGTTGGCAGATGTTTGGGTTGTTTGCAGCAATAATTTGTATGAATTAGGTGCGTGTGCCAGATGAGCAAGGGAAAGGATGAGTCCCAATCTGCCCCTTGGTTTGGGTACCTGAGAGCTCTGCTTGTGGGGTTAGGAAGAGAACTCTCACCCAACCGGTGACTCAGAGCTTGTTAGTGCATATCTATCCCAGCAATTTCCCTTCCTCTCCTTCCACGGACATCTGGATTTGGTTATGTCAACTACTCAGCCCTTTCCACAATTCCATCAGTCCCTGTTTTACCTGCTCCTCCAACTCTGGGGCTTTATCATTGCTGGTGGTTTTGGTTCCACCAGTCTCTGACAATCCTTCAAGTGCTAGATAACCTCTCCAGCAGTGCAGAAAATTTCAGTATCATCTCATATAATAAACTCCTATGAAGTTACCTCATTTTGTACTTTGAGCCCCCTTTGACATTCAGTGTCGTTCAGTGTTAGTGGTTCCTATAGGCATCATGCTTTCTGATTGTAGGAAGGTGGATGTTACTGTTCTCACTTGAAGAGATGCTGAGACTCAGAAGCCAGCGGCAGCAGCTTTGGCTCCAGGATCAGGGTTGCTGACCACCCTTCTCTTCCTCTTTCCTGAGGGCCTATGCTCATTTCCACAGTGCAGTGCTAACCATGGCAAGATGTGGCCAAATTGGCCTGCTAATGACAGCTGGTCCTCACGTGTCAGGGTCCTGAATGCTCTCCCTGCTACCTTGGACGGACATTAGGAATTGCCCTTCTTATCTGGAGGCGGGAGAGGCATCCGTGCTCCTGCTTGCCTTTTCTCCGGTACCGCAGATGCTGCTGTAATGTCACTTAGTCTAAACGGGGGAGGTGAATGGAGCTGCACTGTCTCGGTGACTAGCTAATTGCAGTTGCTGAGTGCATGTTCTTATTTCTGTTGATGCACTGTGGGAGTGCAAGGACTAGAAAATGGTATTCTGTGGGAGAGACACCAGCAAGAGGGAGACAACAAGTGGGCTAAAGGTAGAGGAGGAGGAATTGTTCTTGGAAGCATTTTGTTTCTTTTTAACATTACTGTTGAGTGGTAGAATTGTTTCTGCTTCCAGTCTCTTTCCATTAAAGAGACACTAGGAAAGCATACATAGCAATAAATACATGTGTTGACCTTTAGTTTTAGCCTGTTCTTCCCTCTAAGCCCGAGCTACTGTTAAGTTTGTTCTAGGATTTTCACAATGTTTCTTGTCCATGAATAGTTGTGAGTTGTTCTTATGAGGGAAAGCTAAGGTGGGAATGACCAATGCCCCCATCTTGATGTCACTTTCCTAAACATGTAAACAAATTAATTTATCTCTTATCTCTTTCATTTATCCTTCTCAACTTCCCAAAATAACAGGGGGTAAAATTATCCCTATTTCCCCACCCCCCTCACAAGAGATATAAAATCACAAAGAATCGAACCACCGCCACCACCACTACCCGCAGAACACCGCGGAGCCTGCAAGATCCATCCACAGACACAAGACTTGCCCCTGTTTGATCTAAGTGTGTGCTGCCCAGGAAACTCCAGAGCTTTCCAGGAAAGGCCGTGCCAGGGATTATGGCCTGTTGTGTGTCGCTGCCTCCCTGATGATGACTGTCAGAGAGCAGGCACTCCATAAGTATTCGTGGAATGAGTGAACCAGTGCTCGTAGTAGGCTCAACACATGTTTGATTGATTTGATCTTCTTATCTCATGTTTAAAGTCGTCTCATCTCCTTTTTGGATGGAGAAAAGAACATATCCCTTGGTTATGAAGTGTGTGGGATATGATCAACTGGGGACCTTGTTTTTTTTGTTTTTGTTTTTACCTCACATCGCTTCTCTAGACTTTATTCAATGGAGGGCCCTGGATGAACGCTCTGCAAGGCCCCATTATTTTTCTTCTCACCCTTCAGTAACAGTCCCCCAAGTAGAAGAGAAGAAACAAACTGAAACAGGGGAAAGTTTTAAAGTTTTCCACAGAAAATATTTGCAGAATTATTTCAGAGTAAAGCCAAAGTAATGTACTTTAGCTTAATAGGTTTTGGACTATATTCTGAGATTACGTTGCCCAAGAGTAAGATCAAGCCAGGTGGGCTGGAGTAACTCTGAAATGGCCAAATTCTCTTTTTCCCATATGATGGGAGAGTGCATTTGATTTGGGGTATAGTGGAAACATGAAGGCAAGAATCCAAACCAGGCCCTGATTCATTCCTGGTAAATGCAAATCAGGTTTCCTATGAGACATGCTGGACCGCAGGAATGGGCCAGTGGGAGAGAAAGATAGCAGGTGCTTGGACCCAACCTAGTAATATAGTCCAGTAGGGTTTCCCAAATGATAGTGTCTTAAGGTGCAGAGTGAAAGTGGGTTTGGTCAGTATTGGAGTCTCCAGTATCTAATCCAGTGAGTAGGATATAAATCAGGAGTCTCCAGGAATGGAATATACTTGAAATCAAATAGGCAACAGTATCATCCTTCTGGATAATTCATTGCCTCTGGAGGAAAAGAGCTAACCTACACTGGATGGTATAAATTAGAGCAAGATAAATCTCAGGGTCCCAGGCAAATGAGCTCATAAAAGGCTTAAGTCTAGGTGCTGGAAAGTGGGGAGATAATTAGATGTGGAAAGATTAGGGGTTAGGCAGACATGGGAGTAGTTCTGAGGTAGAGGGAGGCTGTGGTTCTGAAAGCTTGTGAGAGCCTGAGTTCACTACATGTACACTGTATGTAGGTGGCAAGACTGATTCCAGACCCCATCTTCTGATAGGAATGATCCCACTAAACTCTCTGGGGACTTCTTAGGCTCCAGGATTGCAGGTTGGATGTGTTGAAAAGTAGTTGGAGGATACCAAGACTGGTAAACTATCCTTGCCTTGTGTTTCAGAAACAGAGCTCTTAGAATTACCATTGTAACCTGAACATTAAAAAAAAAAACAACAAAAAACAAAAAAACAGAGAGAGAGAGAAAGAGAGATTTTGGATTCTTCTCAAAAAGCTAGAGTATTTGAACAGGACTTGTAGGTTGCAAACCACTGAAATACACAACACAGAAGAAATCTTTGTACTGTTGTGATAGGCATCTTTTGTTCTGATGAGGTGAGTCTTGGTGGGCTCCTGGATAGCTTTAGGATGCGTGCTGGTCACCAGAAAGACTAAGGCTTGATTAGAAGCTTGGAACATTCAGTCCTATCCCCTATCCTCTAGGGAAGGGAGAGAGGCAGAAGATTTAGTTAATAATTATTGGTCATGCCTATGTGATGAAGCCTCCCCAAACCCCCTAAACTACAGAGTTTGGAGAGCTTTCAGGTGGATGACCACATGGAGGTACCGGGAAGATGGTGTGCCTGGGGAGAGCGCGGAAGCTCTGTGCCCCTCCCCTGTACCTTGTCCTGTACATCTCTTCCATCTGGCTCTTTCTGAGTTATATCTCTTATAATAAACTGGTAATAGTAAGAAAAGTGTTTTCCGAGTTCTATGACCCATTCTAACAAATTACGGAACCAGAGGGAGGGGGTCATGGGAATCTTCAACTTATAAGCAGCCAGTCAGAAGTATGGGAGGCCCAGACTTGCAATAGGCATCTGAGCGGCGGGCAGTCTTGTGGGACGGAGCTCTTAACCTGTGGTGTCTGCACTAACTCCAGGCAGTTCGTATTAGACTGAGTTACATTATATGACATTCAGTTGTCTGCGGAAAACTGGAGAATTGCTTGGTTTGGAAAACCCATACATTTGGTGTCAGAAGTGTTGTGAGTAGAGAAACAGGTCTTTCTTCAATCTCCCAATGAAACTGTTGGCACTTTAATTCTTGTCTCAACATCTGCTTAAGCTAAAGATGAAAACAGATTAAAAAAAACAGCAGACTCTTTTTTTTTTAATTGAAGCATATTTTATTTACAACATTGTATTAATTTCTGCTGTACAGCAAAGTGATTCATTTATACATATATATACATTCTTTTTTTATATATTCTTTTCCATTTTGGTTTATCACAGGATATTGAATATAGTTCCCTGTGCTATACAGTTGGACCTTGTTTTTTATCCATCCTATATATAATAGTTTGCATCTGCTAACCCCAAACTCCCATTCCATCCCTCCCCCATACCCCCTTCCCCCTTGGCAACTGCAAGTCTATTCTCCATGTCCAGCAGACTCTTTTTTAAGAAGTCCAGGACAATACCTCACTCCTCGCTGCCACACGAAATTAATGAAGAACACAAATAGAGAATTCAGCCACGAGATGGTAGCATGAGTATCTGGTAACGTGTGCATAGCAGTTTTGTCTGTCTGTAAATAATCTCTGAATTGCTGAAGTTAGGTATAGAACCATATCCAGAATGAAATATACCTGGAATGCTATTAAAAGAGGAACAGGAAGAGAAATAATATTAAAGGAGTATTTACCACAGAGCTGGCACCAAATAAGGCACTTTATGAGAAGTAGATATTGCCTTATTTTTTGGCTGAAGACATTACTATACTGTAAGGCCAAAGAAGGTAGAGATTGTATCTTACTTGCCACTGTATCCAGGTCTTAGCAGACAGCCTGGCACATAGTTAAACTGAAAAAAAATATTTGTTTAATGA
Source organism: Hippopotamus amphibius kiboko (assembly GCF_030028045.1). Classification (NCBI taxonomy): domain Eukaryota; kingdom Metazoa; phylum Chordata; class Mammalia; order Artiodactyla; family Hippopotamidae; genus Hippopotamus; species Hippopotamus amphibius. The sequence goes on along the minus strand of NC_080186.1, from coordinate 217,042,354 downwards.
ATGAACAATTTTAAGTGGCTTATGCAAAGTCACAGAGCCAGTTATTTGTAGAGCTGGGATTGTACCTTATCATGCCACTCAAGGAACAGTAATCTTCTATCATTTGCCCCAAACAATACTCCAAAACTTTGATAAATGCAGTAAGCCCAAACAAATTTCTTCTCCATGTCTCTAGAAGAAATAAAAGCTGGGCTTTACATTCTTTTTCCTATTTATTATGTATTTTGTAGGCAAGTGAACAGAATGATAGTGGTATATTTATTGTCATTTCGATGACAATTTTCTGTGACTTTTTAATTAAGTAAATGTTACATCTTGGTGAAAGATGGAGGCTCTAAGAGAAAGCAAACTGAATTGGAGAAATAAGAGGAAGAACTTGATCGTCACAGTGATGTCTGGTATACAGCAGCCCTTGGTACCCTTTTATGTGTGGGGCGCTACAGGCTCCTCATTCTGAGTGGCTCTTCTTGGCTCCTCTTCTACCACTCAGACTGTTGCAATTAATCAAAACGAAAAAGACTATCTCTTGAATGATGGAATTTGGGGTGCTCGTGGTGAATGACAGGAGAGATAAATGCTCCAAGAGAAAGCAGAGATCAGAGAACAAGAGAGAAGAGGATTATTCTAGAGAGTGAATACTGCAGGAAAAGGACAAACACAATTCCCAAATCCAACAGAACTAACACAAGTTTGTAACTGGAAACCAAATGTACTTTGCTATAAACATGTTCCAATTCACAAGGTAGTGGGCGTAAGAAGTAAATGGTGAGATCTGATATTCACTGCATAAGGAGCTTACATTGACTCTTTGATGCCAGGGAATATATCGAACATGCCAGCAGAATCCACGATTTCTTGATTTGGCAATTTTTTCTCTCTTATATCCACATGGGATCCCATCAACTCCAAAGCTTTGTTGAATAGAACTATAAGTGAGAATGTAAACTTGTGAGCCCAAAGCTTATCATGGAATACCCTGTTTTGGATTGGATCATTCTTTTTGCTCAACATAAGAATGCAGTATCAGTTACTGGTTGGATTATGTGATGACCCAGACTGTGTGAGGGCAAAGCAGGCTGATGGAGGGAAAATGTACTTTCTGCAATGAGTTGGTCTTCTGACTCTTCACCATCTGTGAAGATGCTCTCTGTTTCTGCTTCTGTTTACTTGTTTACTTCTTCTGCTTTGTGATGAGAACCAAAACCTTGTACACAGCTGCCTGTCTCCATCAGCATAACTTTATTAGTTTAGGAGACTCTCCCCAGGGAGATAAAGATGCAAATAACTTCATAGTTTGTTCCAGTAATATCCTGGAAGATCCATTAACTCTCCAATAGAATACCTCAAAAACCAGTTTATACCTGACTCTTTGAACCCTTCCCCTCAAAGTCCTTACCTAGCCATGTGCACTAATCCTAAATTATTATATCATAACCCTGACATTATCCTACTTAATCCCCTCCCACTCATGAAAAGAACCCGACTTCAGAATTTCATGCAATATCCTGACTTTGTCATTTACTCTTTGAGATGCTACCAAGGCTCTGTTGAGGTAGTATTCTCCCTTAGTAGATAAACGATAAACTCAGCTTTGTCTTATCAACAGGTTGTTTTGGTGATGTTTTGGGGAGTCAGTATTTGACAGTGGCACTTGTGTACTGCATTCTCTGTGTCTTTCTGCTTCAACTTCCTTTACTCCATTCCAAATTCTATATTTTAAACTCCAAATTCCAGAAGTGTAAGAGTTTGATAAGTTTGATTAACTTATGTTGGACAAGACTGAAATACCAGGCCTCTTATGAGCTGATTGTCAGTTTAGGGATTTATTGCCAGGTCCCTCTCCTGGTCCCAACATATAGTCAGGTGGTGGAAGTACATGTCACGAGATATAGCCGTACAAATTTAGTGAATTAGCTATAGCCACTTTCTTAAGAAAAAAAATCTAAGAATAGCACTTCTTTAGAAGGGGGCTGAGGGCAAGAGTAGACTCTTATAGAGCTGTAAAGGAGGAGGACAACACTGTCTAAGAGATGAGAACGAGGGTGTGGTACTAACATCATGGTTTAAAGATTGGACCCACTTTTATCTGTTAACAGCAAAGGACACAACCAGCAAAGAACAGGGGGTGTCAGATGTTTGGGGCTCCCCCAGCATTTTGTTTCAGAGGCTCATGGATCTACTAAGCCTGTGCCAAGGATTGCTGTGAGCATTCAATAAGATAATATACAGGAGGTTATTTTTTAAATCTGTAAACTGTAAAATGGTATCAGGTGCCATTTTACATTTGCTCACCATAGTGAGGTTGCTCCCAGTGGGCACTGAGGCCAGATCTTTGTTCCACCAGGCTCGTCATAGATGCACTCAAGCCGTCTTTGGGCCCCAGGGAAAAATGCCTCCATCTCCTATGTCGTAATCTGTAAATGGGTGTCAAGGCAGTGTTGTTTGGGCCCCAGTATGTCGGAGTATAGGGAAATTGTTTTTACAGTTCCTATTCACAGCATCCCCCCATCCCCTTACAGGGCTGAGGAAGCAAGTCCGGTACACTGTGTATGCAGCACACAGAGCCACTCCTTCCTTCCAGCAGCGAAGGGCTTGCTCAGCATATCAGTCTCATCATGGGCAGTCCTCCAGGAGAGCTCCCTCCCAAAGGTTTCCCAGCCTTCAACAAACAAATAGGGTGCCAGAGGGCAGCCCCTGAAGTTGAACACATAAGCCCCAGGTACACCTGAGTCACCCATGGACTTAAGGCCCCAACCCTGCTTGTATTTCAGTGATGAGCACTGGGGGTCAGTATCACGGTGGTGGAGAAGGAGCCTTCCTTATTATTTGCAATATTATGTACATTTAAAAATATATTAATTTTATAAACAGGAAAGATTTTTTAAAAACACAAGGAACATAGACTATAAGAATAAGCCATTTGAGAAAGTTACAGTTTTTAAAAATAGGATGACTTATCATACCCTGGGGTGGTGAAATGTGATCCTTCAAATGAGCTGGATGACCACCTAATCTTAGGTTTCTATGAACAGCTTGGGTTTCTTTTACTCTTTTCTGTCTTTGACTCATATCTTAGCCAGAAACAGTAAGACTCTGTACAAATTATTGAATATTGAAATTATTGAAACACTGACGTTGGGGCGTCTTTGAGTTTCAAGCTGAAGTGACTTCCATGTAGGTTCCATTTAACTGTGGTTGGTAGAAAATAGCAATATTCACTTTAATCAAAGTTGTGTGTAATTTAGGGAAAGAATTACAGGTCAGGGTAACTTAACACAGATATAAATTATCCTCACTGAGCTTATCCAAATTTACGTCTGCTCCAAAGCTTGCAGCTGTATAATAGAAGTTTCTTTCAGAGTTATTTTAGTTCATTTCAATAAAAAAATTATCAAGTATAACAAAACATTCTTGGAAAGACAGAAGGGATTCTTGGTATTTCAGCTGACATTAAAAGAACTAATGAGCTTTGCTACTGATAATTTTTGCAATCACATTTGCTTCAAAGAATGATACTCAGTTAATAATTCTTAAACATGTACATCTTTCCCATTTTTGTTTTTCTTGTTTAGTGCCAGAGTTTTCCTGGCTAGTGCTGGAATATACTGAACAGGCTGGCTCTACTTTTTATCTGCATATTCCATGAATCTGGTGGCTTTGAATCCAAGTCACTTGAATAATATGGGAGACCAAATGTTCCTTGCAAACATACATTGTATGTAGCCCGATATTGCCAACAAATAGCGGGGAAAAGGCTGACGTGGGCCAGAGCAGTACATATAACCTGCATTCCTGCCAGGCTGAGTGTGTGCATGGCTACAAAGGGCCAAAATCCTTTGGTGAGCAGTCCACAGTTGAGGAATAGGGCACAACATCTCAACATATTCACCATTTTAAAAAAGTAGTTTTTACTCCTCTTAGTAGTTCCTTTTGATCCCTGTAGCTCCCCTTACCCCCACCCCTGTTTACAGTCGACCAGAGGCATCAATTTCTCCTGAGAAGGAGTGTTATAGGAGAGGGGGAAAAAAAAGGAATCAATTCTCAGGTTTGAGGTTCAAAGTGGACTCAAGTCAGTTTGAAGAAAAAGTTTTGATTTCAAAATCCTGATTTTTGAATATCAAGAGTTAAGATCCTGAAGGACTCAGTGCAAAAAAGTCTTGCAATTAACACAGTTAGAAAGAATGTATCTGGATGCCAGAGCTTGTTTTTCCTGTTAGAGAGGAGCTACGGATCCTACAGATTGAGGGAGGAGACGAGAACTGGAGGGCAAGACAGTTTGATACCACTGAGTGTCTGTAAGAAAGGATCTTGTGCTTTGACTCGCAAGTGGAGCTGAGCTCGGGATGGAAGATCAGAGGCATGTGCATGTTCTAAACCACAAACACATTTGGATTTCTGACAACAGGTGGGATCTAAACAAAGCCAGGCCATGTATCAACCATCTAGGAAAGCCCTAGTATCCACCATGATGTGGGAACGATAGAGTAGAAATGGATGCAAGAGGCATCTAGGCAGATGGTGTGGGAGAGCCTACCAGAGCCCCTTTTTGACTATTGGGAGTAATGCTGCAGTGAACACAGGAGTGCAGATATCTCTTCCAGATAGTGATTTTGTTTCCTTTGTATGTCTACCCAGATCCAGAAATGGAATCGCTGGATCACATGGCAGTTCTATTTTTAACTTTTTGAGGAATCTTCATACTATTTTCCATAGTGGCTGTACCAATGTACCACCAACAGTGAACAAGGGTTCTCTTTTCTCCCCATCCTCACCAACACTTGTTATTTCTTGTTTCTGATAATAGCTATTCTAACAGGGGTTAGATAACTCACTGTGGTTTTGATTTACATTTCCCTCATGATTAGTGATGTCGAGCACCTTTTTAATGTAGCTATTGGCCATTTGTATGTCTTCTTTGGAAAAATGTCTATTGAGCTTCTTTGTCCACTTTTTAATTGGGTTATTTGATTTTGTTTGTTTGTTTTGCTGTTCAGCTGTATAAATTCTTTATATATTTTTGATGTTATCTCCTCATTGGATATATGATTTGCAAATATTTTCTCCCATTCTGTATGTTGCCTTTTGATGTTTTTGATCTGCTGAAGCTTTTTAGTTTAATGTAGTCACAATTGTTTATTTTCTTTTGTTGCCTATGCTTTTGGTGTTATACTCAAAAAATCTTTATCAAGATCAATGTCAAGGAGTATTTTCCTGTTTTTAATTTTTTTAAGCGTTTTACAGTTTCAGATCTTACATTTAATCCATTTTGAGTTAATTTTTGTAAGTGGTGTAAGATAGAGGCCTAGTTTCATTCTTTTGCACATGGCTATCCAGTTTGTCCAACATCGTCCTTTTCCCATTGTGTGTTCGTGGTGTCCTTGTCAAAGATTAGTTGACCGCATATGTGTGGGGTTGTTTCTGGGCTCTCAATTCTGTTCCATTGGTCTATGTGTCTGTTTATATGCCAGTACCATACTTGTTTTGATTACTATAGCCATGTAATATAGTTTGAAATCAGGGAGTGTGAAACCTCCTGCTTGGTTTTTCTTTCTCAAGATTGCTTTGGCTATTAGGGGATCTTTTGTGGTTCAATACAAATTTTAGAATTGTTTTTTCTATTTCCGTGAAAAATGTCATTGGAATTTTTTTAGAGATTGCATTGAATCTGTATATTCCCTTGGATAGTATGAACATTTCAACAATATTGATTCTTCCAATCCTTGAACATGGGATATGTTTCCATTTACTTGTATCTTCCTCAGTTTCTTTCATCAATGCCTTATAGTTTTCAGTATACAGGTCTTCACCTCTTTGGCTAAATTTATTCCTACACATTTTATTCTTATCAATGCAACTGTAAATGGGATTGTTTTCTTAATTTCTCTTTCCAATATTTTGTTGTTGGTGTATAAAAATGCAACTGATTTTTGTATATCGATTTTGCATCCTGAAATGTTACTGAATTCGCTTACTAATTCTGAAAGGTTTTTGGTGTAGTCTTTAGGGTTTTCTATGTGTATAAGATCATGTTGTCTCACAGACAGTTTTACTTCTTCCTTTCTGATTTGGATGCCCCCCCCCTTTTTTTTCTTGCCTAATTTATCTGGCTAGGACTTCCAGTATTATGTTGAATATTGGACATCCACTATCAAGGCCCACTGTTGCCACTCTCATTGTCTTTTCATTTTGTTGATGGTCTCCTTTGCTGTAGAAGTACATACCATCTATATCCAATTTTTTGAGAGTTTTTAATCATGAAAGGATGTTGACTTTGTCAAATGCTTTTCTGAATCTATTGAGACAATCATATGATTTTTATCCTTTATTCTGTTAATGTGGTGTATCACATTGATTGATTTGCATATGTTGAGCCAACCTAGCATCACAGGAATAACTCCCACTTGATCATGGTATATGACCCTTTAATGTGCTTTTGAATTCAGATTGCTAATATTTTGTTGAGGATTTTTACATCTATGTTCATCAGTAATTTTCTTTTTTATAGTCTTCTTTTCTGGCTTTGGTAGCTTTCTGGCCTCATAAAATGAGTTTGGAAGTGTTCTTTCCGCTTCAATTTTTTAAAAGAGTTAAAGAAGGATTAGTATTAATTTTTCTTTAAAAGTTTGGTAGAATTCACTAGGGAAGTTACTGGGTTCTGGGCTTTCTTTATTGGGAGGATTTTGATTATTGATTCAGTATCCTTACTCATTATTTGTCTGTTCAGATTTTCTTTTCTTTGATTCAGTCTTGCTAGGTTGTACGTTTTTAGGAATTTGTCCCTTTCTTGTAGGTTATCCAACTTCTTGATTTATAATTTTTCATAGTATTCTTTCATGATCATTTGTATTTCTGTAGTATCAGTTGTAATGTTTCCTCTCTCATTTCTAATTTTATTTATTTGAGTCTCCTTTTTTTTGTCTTAGTTAGTCTAGCTAAAGTTTTGTCAGTTTTATCTTTTCAAAAGACAAGCTCTCACTTTCATTGATCTTTTCTATTGTCTTTCTAGGCTCTATTTTATTTATTTTCACTCTGACTTTTGTAATTTCCTTCCTTCTGCTAAGTATGGGCTTAGTTTATTCTTATTTTTCTAGTTCCTTGAGATGTAAAGTTAGATTGAGATCTTTCTTTTTCCTTAGTGTAGGCTCTTATCACTATGAACTTTTCTCTTAGAACTGCTTTTGTTGTATCCCATAAGTTTTGGTATGTTGTGTTTCCATTTTCATTTGTCTCAAAATATTTTTGATTTCTCCTTTGATCCACTTGGTTGTTTAGGAGCATTTGTTTAATCTCCACATATTTGTGAAATTTCCAGTTTTCCTCCTGTTATTGATTTATAGTTTTATAATATTGTTATCAGAAAAGGTGCTTAATATGATTTCAGTATTCTTAAATTTGTTGAGACTTTTTTTGTGGCCTAACATGTGATCTGTTGTGGAGAATGTTTCATGAATGCTTGAGAAGAATGTGTATTCTGTTGCTGTTGGGTGGAATGTTCTGTATGTATTTGTTAGGCCTATCTGTTCTAATATGTATTTCAAGCCCAATATTTTGTTATTGATTTTCTCTCTGGGTGATCTATCCATTATTGACAGTGGGTATGGAAGTCCCCTACAGATTTTTACTTAAATTCTATTTTATCTGAAATAAGTATAGCCACCCCTATTCTCTTATGGTTTCCATTTACATGAAATATCTTTTTTCCATCCCTTAACTTTCAGGCTGTATGTTTCCTTAAAGCTGAAATGAGTCCTTGTAGGCAGCATATAGTTTTTTTACCCATCCAGTCACGCTGTATCTTTCAATTGTTGAATTTAATTTATTTACTTTTAAAGTAAGTATTGGTAGCAAAGGATTTATTAATGATGTCTTATTAATTGTTTTCTGGCTGTTTTGTAATTCCTTTGTTTCTTCCTTACAGTCTTCCTTTGTGAATTAAGGATTTTGTGTAAGGATATGCTTTGACTCCCTTATCTTTATGTTTTGTGTATCTACTATAGGTTTTTTTCTTTGCGGTTACCATGAGGCTTACCTAAAACATCCTGTAGTTTTTTCTTTTTAATATTTTTATTATTATATTTATTTATTTTTTGGCTGCTCTGCACAGCTTGAGGAATCTTAGTTCCCTGACCAGGGATTGAACTGGGCCCTGGCAGTGAAATCACTGAGTCCTAACCACTGGACCACAAGGGAATTCCTAAACATCCTATAGTTATAACAGTCTATTTTAACTTAATAATAACTTAACTGCAATCGTATATAAAAATTCTACCCATTTACTTCTCTCCATTTTATGTTTTTGATGTCACAATTTACATCTTCTTATATTGTGTCCATTAACAAATTATTGTAGCCATTGTTATTTTTAATATTTTTGTCCTTTAACCTTTATACTAGAGTTAAATGATTAACATACTACCATATTATAGTAGTAGAATATTCTGAATTTGACTATATTGTTACCTTTACCAGTGTGCTTTATATGTTCATGTGTTTTCATATTACTAGTTAATGTACTTTCATTTCACCTTGAAGAACTCCTTTCAGCATTTCTTGTAAGGCAGGTCTAGTGATGATGAACTCCCTCAGCTTTTGTTTGTTTGGGAAAAGTCTTTATGTCTCCTACATTTCTGAAGGAGAGCCTTGCTGGTTAAAGTATTCTTGGTTGGAATTTTCTTTCAGAACTTTGAATATATCATCCCACTTTCTACTGGCCTGTAAGAATTCTGCAGAGAAATTAAAAAGTTCACTGACCTCCCTTGCCCTGCCTGAGCCTTCCTGTCCCTTCACACCTGTCATTTCTTAGGGGGATACTGCTGGCCTGCTCTGCACTGCCCACACTCTACAGTCAGCAGCCTGGGGCCCTCTGTCCTCAGGTACCCAGGCCAGGCCCCCTCCATAGGAGAACCAGGGAATGTTTGCCTAAGGCCAAGTGTGGGGAAGCAGGGGCACCTGCTTGGGAGAATGCTATCTGGCCTCTATGGTTTCTAGGAGTGGGATTATCAAGAATCTGGAAAGAGAATTAATCTTGTTTGGGAAAATATAAGTCAAGATACATTATAAAGATGCAAATCTCTAAAACAGAAAGGAGAAAAACTAGAGCTGGTTCTGTAAAGGTAATATTAATTATAGGAATTTATAAGAACTTATTTATAGCTAATTACCAGATGCACTAACATTTATGTATGCAGGTAATTTGTGTCCAGTTAATTTTGTTGTAAGTTTTATTGGGTTGTACCATCACACAAATAATAATCATGTTATTATTTGTTGAGCTCTTTCTAAGTGCAGGTACCATGCTAATCACTTTATATAAATTGTTTTATTTAGTCTCATACTTTGCTCTCAGTCTTTGGTTGCTTATTGAGCATGATCTATTTTATATATTTTAAGAGAAACAGACTACTTTTTTTGAGTAAAAGAAATATTTTATTTATTTATTTATTTATCTATGTTTGTTTGTTTACATCTTAAAAATGTTGGCTGAATCCTAAAGCTCTGGAAGTCCTGGGTACAGACTAGTTGTGTATCTTTCATATTTATCAGAACTTTTATTGTCAAAATTCCATCTGTCATACCAACAAAAATAGATTTTTATGGGAATTTCCCCAAATTCTTCTTTATCTCTAGGAGAAGACGATGAAAGAAAAGGCTTGATGAGAGCTGGTTCATAAGCATTCCCTCTTCCCTTCTTTCTCCCCCTATCTTTCCCTTCTCCTCTACTCCCCTCCTTTCTACTCCCTTCTTTTCTCCTCCCCTCCCCCCTCTTCCCCTCTCCTCCCATCCACTTTGTCTCTCTCCCTTCTCCCTGCTAAGTCTAGCAACACCCATTAAAATAGTCTCAGGTGCCAAGGAGACAGCGACACTGGCAGCAGGGGTTCTGAGAAGTGCTCATTGGCGTGAGCCCTTCCAGAGTCCACCATTAGCTCCACCAAAGAGCCTGTAAGCTCCAGTGCTGGGTTGTCTCAGGCCAAACAACCACCAGGGTGGGAACACAGCCCCACCCATTGGCAGACAAGCAGATTAAGGTGTCACTGAGCTCCACCCACCAAATCGGATTAAAGTTTTACTGAGCTCCGCCCACCCAGCCCAACCCACCATCAGTCCCTCCCATCAGGAAGCACCCAGGAGCCTCCCAGAGAGCTTCCTCCACAAGAGGGCAGTCAGCAGAATCAAGCAGTATCAGCAGTATTTCATCTCCTGGAACTGAAAAATCACAGCCACAGAAAGACAGAGAAAATGAAAAGGCAAAAGACTTTGTACCAGATGAAGGGACAAGATAAAACACCAGAAAAACAACTAAATGAAGAGGAGATAGGCACTCTTCTGGGAAAAGAATTCAGAATAATGATGGTGAAGATAATCCAGGACTTTGAAAAAAGATTGGATGCAAAGATCGAAAAGTTGCAAGAAAAGTTTACCAAAGACCTAGAAGAATTAAAGAACAAACAAACAGAGATATGCAATGCAATAACTGAAATGAAAAATATACTAGAAGGAACCAATAGCAGATTAACTGAGGCAGAAGGGCAAATAAGTGAGCTGGAAGACAGAATGGTGATAATCACTGATGCAGAAAAGAATAAAGAAAAAAGAATGAAAAGAACTGAAGACAGCCTAAGAGACCTCTGGGACAACGTTAAACGCACCAAAATTCGCATTATAGGGGTCCCAGAAGGAGAAGAGAGAGAGAAAGGACCTGAGAAAATACTGGAAGAGATTCTAGTTGAAAACTTCCCTAACATGGGAAAGGAAATAGCTCCCCAAGTCCAGGAAGTGCAGAGAGTCACAGGCAGGATAAACCCAAGGAGAAACATGCCAAGACATATAGTAGTCAAATTGACAAAAATTAAAGACAGAGAAAAGTTATTAAAAGCAACAAGGGAAAAACGACAAATAACATACAAGGGAACTCCCAAAAGGTTAACAGCTGATTTCTCAGCAGAAACTCTGCAAGCCAGAAGGGAGTGGCATGATATATTGAAAGTGATGAAAGGGAAGAACCTACAACCAAGAATACTCTACCCAGCAAGGATCTCATTCAGACTCGATGGAGAAATCAAAAGCTTTACAGACAAGCAACAGCTAAGAGAATTCAGCACCACCAAGCCAGCCCTACAACAAATGCTAAAGGAACTTCTCTAAGTGGGAAATATAAGAGGAGAAAAGGACCTACAGAAACAACAACAAAACAATTAAGAAAATGGTCATAGGAACATACATATCGATAATTACCTTGAATGTAAATGGACTAAATGCACCAACCAAAAGACACAGACTGGCTGAATGGATACAAAAACAAGACCCATATATATGCTGTCTCCAAGAGACCCACTTCAGACCTAGGGACACATACAGACTGCAAGTGAGGGGATGGAAAATGATATTCCATGCAAATGGAAATCAAAAGAAAGCTGGAGTAGCAATAGTCATATCAGATAAAATAGACTTTAAATAAAAAATGTTACAAGAGACAAGAAAGGACACTACATAAAGATTGAGGGATCAATCCAAGAAGAGGAGATAACAATTATAAATATATATGCACCCAATATAGGAGCACCTCAATACATAAGGCAAATGCTAACAACTATGAAAGAGGAAATCGACAGTAACACAATCATAGTGGGGGACTTTAACACCCCACTTACACCAATGGACAGATCATCCAGACAGAAAATTAAGAAGGACACACAAGCTTTACATGACACAATAAATCAGCTTGATTTAATAGATATCTATAGGACATTACATCCAAAAACAGCAGATTACACATTCTTCTCAAGTGCACATGGAACATTCTCCAGGATAGATCACATTTTGGGTCATAAATCAAGCCTTGGTAAATTCAAAAAAATTGAAATCATATCAAACATCTTTTCTGATCACAACACTATGAGATTAGAAATCAATTACAGGAAAAAAACTATAAAAAACACAAACACATGGAGGCTAAACAATATGCTACTCATTAACCAAGAGATCACTGAAGAAATCAAAGAGGAAATCAAAAAATACCTAGAGACAAATGACAATGAAAACACAATGATCCAAAACCTATGGGACGCAGCAAAGGCAGTTCTAAGAGGGAGGTTTATAGCAATACAATCCTACCTCAAGAAACAAGAAAAATCCCAAATAAACAATCTAACCTTACACCTAGAGAAACTAGAGAAAGAAGAGCAAACAAAACCCAAAGTTAGTAGATGGAGAGAAATCATAAAGATCAGAGCAGAAATAAATGAAATAGAGACAAAGAAAACAATAGCAAAAATCAATAAAATTAAAAGCTGGTTCTTTGAGAAGATAAATAAAATTGATAAACCTCTAGCAAGACTCATCAAGAAAAAGAGGGAGAGGACTCAAATCAATAAAATTAGAAATGAAACAGGAGAAGTTACAACAGACACCACAGAAATAAAAAGCACCATAAGAGGTTACTAAAAGCAACTATATGCCAATAAAATGGACAACCTGGATGAAATGGACAAATTCTTAGAAAGGTATAAACTTCCAAGGCTGAATCAGGAAGACAGAGAAAATATGAACAGACCAATCACAAGTAATGAAATTGAAACTGTGATTAAAAATCTCCCAACAAACAAAAGTCCAGGACCAGATGGATTCACAGGTGAATTTTATCAAACATTTAGTGAAGAGCTAATGCACATCCTTCTCAAACTCTTCTAAAACATTGCAGAGGAAGGAACATTCCCAAACTCATTTTATGAAGCCACCATCACCCTGATACCTAAACCAGACAAAGATACTACAAAAAAAGAAAACTACAGACCAATATCACTGATGAATTTAGATGCAAAAATCCTCAACAAAATACTAGCCAACAGAATCCAACAACACATTCAAAGGATCATACACCATAATCAAGTGGGGTTTATCCCTGGAATGCAAGGATTCTTCAATATATGCAAATCAAACAATGTGATACACCATATTAACAAACTGAAGGATAAAAACCACATGATCATCTCAATAGATGCAGAAAAAGCTTTTGACAAAATTCAACACCCATTTATGATAAAAACTCTCCAGAAGGTGGGCATAGAGGGAACCTACCTCAATATAATAAAGGCCATATATGACAAACTTACAGCAAACATCATTTGCAATGGTGAATAACTGTAAGCATTCCCTCTAAGATCAGGAACAAGACAAGGATGTCCACTCTCACCACTACTATTCAACATAGTTTTGGAAGTCCTTGCCACAGCAATCAGAGAAGAAGAAGAAATAAAAGGAATCCAAATTGGAAAAGAAGAAGTAAAACTGACACTGTTTGCAGATGACATGATACTATACATAGAAAATCCTAAAGATGCCACCAGAAAACTACCGGAGCTAATCAATGAATTTGGTAAAGTTGCAGGATACAAAATTAACACACAGAAATCTCTTGCACTTCTATACACCAACAATGAAAGATCAGAAAGAGAAATTAAGGAAACAATCCCATTTCCCATTGCAACAAAAAGAATAAAATACCTAGGAATAAACCTAACCAAGGAGGTAAAAGACCTGTACTCAGAAAACTATAAGACACTAATGAAAGAAATCAAAGAAGACACAAACAGATGGAGGGACATACCATGTTCTTGGATTGGAAGAATCAACATTGTGAAAATGCCTATATTACCAAAAGCAATTTACAGATTCAATGCAATCCCGATCAAATTACCAATGGCATTTTTCACAGAACTAGAACAAGAAATTTTACGATTTGTATGGAAATGCAAAAAGACCCCGAATAGCCAAAGCAATCTTGAGAAGGAAAGACGGAGTTGGTGGAATCAGGCTTCCTGACTTCAGGCTGTACTACAAGCCTACAGTGATCAAGGCAGTATGGTACTGGCATAAAAACAGAAATATAGATCAATGGAACAGGATAGAAAGCCCAGAGATAAACTACGGTCAACTAATCTATGACAAAGAAGGCAAGGATATACAATGGAGAAAGGCAGCCTCTTCAATAAGTGGTGCTGCAAAAACTGGACAGCTACATGTAAAAGAATGAAATTAGAACACTTCCTAACACCATACACAAAAATAAACTCAAAATGGATAAAAGACCTAAATGTAAGGCCAGACACTATAAAACTCCTAGAGGAAAATATAGGAAGAACACTCTTTGATGTAAATCACAGCAAGATCTTTTTTGATCCACCCCCTAGAGTAATGGAAATAAAAGCAAAAATAAATAAGTGGGACCTAATGAAACTTCAAAGTTTCTGCACAGCAAAGGAAACTATAAGCAAGACAAAAAGACAACCCTCAGAATGGGAGAAAATATTTGCAAATGAATCAACAGACAGAGGATTAATCTCCAAAATATATAAATAGTTTATCCAGCTCAATATCAAAAAAACAAACAACCCAATGAAAAAATAGGCAGAAGACCTAAACAGGCATTTCTCCAAAGAAGCCATATGGATGGCCAAGAGGCACATGAAAAGCTGCTCAACATCACTAATTATTAGAGAAATGCAAATCAAAACGACAATGAGGTATCACCTCACACCGATTAGAATGGGCATCATCAGAAAATCGATAAACAGTAAATGCTGGAGAGGGTGTGGAGAAAAAGGAACACTCTTGCATTGCTGGTGGGAATGTAAATGGATACAGCCACTATGGAAAATCGTATGGAGATTCCTTGCAAAACTAAAAATAGAATACCATGTGACCAAGCAATCCCACTACTGGGCATATACCCAGAGAACACTATAATTCCAAAAGACACATGCACTCCAATGTTCATTGCAGCAATATTTACAACAGCCAGGACATGGAAGCAACCTAAATATCCATCAACAGATGGATGGATAGAGAAGATGTGGTACATACGTACAATGGAATATTACTCAGTTGTAAAAAGCAATGAAACCGGGACATTTGTAGAGACGTGGATGGACCTAGAGACTGTCATACAGTGTAAAGTGAGTCAGAAATAGAAAAACAAATATTGTATATTAACACATATATGTGGACTATAGAAAAATGCTACAAATCAACTGGTTTGCAAGGCAGAAATAGAGACACAGATGTAGAGAACAAACATATGGACACCAAGTGGGGAAAGCGGGGAGGCTTGCGGCGGGGAATGAATTGGGAGATTGGGATACCAAATTGTATGCTCTAAATATATGCAGTTTATTGTAAAAAATAAAAAAAATAAAAAGTTAAAAAAAAAAGTTTCAGGTGCAATGTGGAGACATTTGGGAAGGGGACATCTTTAAATTCAAGCAGAAATGTTTAATGCTTCCTTACATTATTCTTGAAAAGGACAAAAGTTACCAATTTTAAGTTTTACAATATCCTAGAAGGGCACATATTCCTCTGTGGACATCTAGCTGTGGTGCACTGGAAATTTAAGATTGAATTTAGTTGAGGCTCACTGGTTCTATTAATAAAAGGAATCATACTAAAGGTCTCTATGACATGCTATTTCCTTCATGGGTCAGCAATTGGATCTGCAGTGTATGTGATGGCTTGAACACCACACAGAATTCTCTGGAAGGTCTGTAATCCAGGAGATTGCATTTCAGAATGCAATTTCTGTTCACTGACCTTTATGAAAAAGAAAGACATGCAAATTGATGGTATGAAAGTTGGAAATTCATGGGTGTGAGCACTCTTCTAACAACACATTTAAAACTTGAGGGCACTTTCAGGAAAAATTTTAAATGTGAATAGAATCTACGTTTAAGAGAAAGACACATTTGAGAATAATATGTTAAATATTTTATGAACCATTTGTATTGATTTGACAATCAATTTCTTTTGGCGAAGAGTCACAGTAAGCAAACCCTCTTTGTCTTGTCCTAAGAGATAGAATCCTTGTTTTAGGAATAACTGGCTAAGGAGGTCTCCACTCTACAGCATTTCTTCCATCTCTAATCATTTGAAGGGCAGTGGTATAGTGGAAAATGCACAGGGTAAGAAAGCTGGGTTTTAGTTTATGTTCTGTCACAAATCTCCTATGTGGTCATAAGTCAATCAGCTGCTCTGAGTCTCAGTCTTCCCACCTGTAAAATGGAATAGTTGAATCATATGTTCTTTAGCAGTCCCTTCCAGCTCTAAAATGCTATGGTTCAAAGTGGTGATGATTGAAAGTGCCTTGGCAACTGCATGGAATGTTATTCTCTCTTTTGTAAACTGTAGTGCATGGGCAAATCTTTGTTCCAAAAGCAATGCTGCCTTTTCCACAGATGCTGCTTTGCTCCCTTGTTTGAGGACCAGTTCATTGCTGGCAAATTATATTCATGTCAAATGGAGGTTGAGGCTACATTCAACCTAATTTGTTGTTGAAAGAAAGCAAGTTCAAAGGTATGTCCCCAAATAATCAAATTCTCTTTGCAATACCCTGCAAAAACTGCTTAGATAAGTCAAATTTATATTTTGAAGAATATTGGGTTCTTTTGCATAACCTTTGATTTTGTACATCTACTCCCATAATGTATCAGTGGACTTCATCCTGGATAGAAGAATTTAATTTTATCATCTTTTCTAAATTTGAATGTGGCTTTCCAGGGTTGTTTTCTTTTCTTCTTTTTTTTTTTTTACTTTTTCCAAGGTAAATTGAAGTAAATTTTCGAGTGCTAACTTTCCTTTTTCATTTAACACATCATTGCTACTTATCACCTCCTTTTTCCAGGGCAGTGCTTATATCAGTCCCTCATAGATGACTTCTTCAAAGAATCCCTAACTCCAGATCTCCAGGCCTCTGAGGAATGAGGCTCCACCCAGGCATTCGTGGTACTGCCCCTTCTCACCCATGTAAGCCCTCACCAATTCCTTTCTTCCATCCATCTCAAATCTCTTCACTTCTCTCATCTCCACGTCTCCCACCCTAATCGTAACTTTCATCATCTCTTGCCTGGACCACAGCCTCTTGACTAGTTTCTCTGCTTCCAAGCTTACCCTCTCTGATCCATTCTCCACACAGCACCCATATTGGTCATGTGTGTTGAGTCATGTCATCCACTTCTCTCCCATCCTTTGGCAGCTTCCCACTGCATAGAAATAAAATCCCAACTTCCAAGACTGTGGCTGTGGGAAACACTGTGGTGTCCTGCCCAGATCTCCCTTCAAAAAAGGATCTGGACCATCTAGCATCTGAGTCCTGGCCTCGCTCTTTCCTCTTGGAATAAACAACATGAGCTTCAGTGCCCAGTCCACCTTCTCCAACTACCAGTCCCTGGGCTCCGTGCAGTCGCCAGGCCACTGGGTCCAACCAGTCAGCAGCGTGGCCAGTGTCTATGCAGGCACCGGGGACCCGGGCTTCTGGATCTCCATGTCCTGCATGACCAGCATCTGGGGCGGCTGGGGATCTGGGAACCTGGGCGCCGGGATGGCCGGGAGTCTGGTGGGTGTAGGGGGCATCCAGGGCGAGAAGGAGACCATACAAGACCTGAATTACCGCCTGGCCTCCTACCTGGAGAAGGTGAGGAGCCTGGAGGCTGATAATAGGAGACTGGAGAGCAAGATCCGGGAACACCTGGAGAAGAAGGGACCCCAAGTCAGAGACTGGGGGCATTACTTGAAGACCATTGAGGACCTGAGGGCTGATTTTTGCAAGTTCTGTGGACATTGCCCACATCGTTCTGCAGATTGATAATGCCCGTCTTGCTGCTGATGACTTCAGAGTCAAGTATGAGACAGAGCTGGCCATGCGCCAGTCTTTGGAGGGTGACATCCACCGGCTCTGCAAAGTCATTGATGACACCAATGTCTTTTTATTTATTTATTATTTTTTTTTGGGGGGGGTACACCAAGTTCAGTCATCTGTTTTTATACACATATCCCCATATTCCCTCCCTCCCTCAACACCAGTGTCACCTTGCTGCAGCTGGAGACTGAGATCAAGGCTCTCAAGGAGGAGCTGCTCTTCATGAAGGAGAACCACGAGGAGAAATTAGAGGGTCTACAAAACCAGATTGCTAACTGTGGGTTGACCATGGAGTTGGATGCCCCCAAACCTCAGGACCTCAGCAAGATCATGGCAGACATCTGGGCCCAGTATGATGAGCTGGCTCAGAAGAACCAAGAGGAACTGGACAAGTACTGGTCTCACAGTGGTCACCTTGCAGACCGCTGAGATAGGAGCTGCTGAGATGACACTTATGGAGCTGAGATGCACTGTCTAGTCCCTGGAAATTGACCTGGACTCCTTGAGAAATCTGAAAGCCAGCTTGGAGAACAGCCTGAGGGAAGTGGAGGCCCGCTACACCATGCAAATGGAGCAGCTCAATGGGGTCCTCCTGCACCTGGAGTCGGAGCTGACCTAGACCCGGGCAGAGGGGCAATGCCAGACCCAGGAGTACGAGGCCCTGCTGAACATCAAGGTCGAGCTGGAGGCTGAGATCAACACCTACCACCACCTGCTGGAAGATGGGGAGGACTTCAATCCTGGTGATGCCGTGAACAGTAGCAGCTCCACGCTAACCATCCAGAAGACCACCACCCTCAGGCTCGTGGATGGCAAAGTGGTGTCTGAGACCTCGGACACCAAAATTCTAAGGCATTGAGTTAGCAGAAGTGGGGTACCCTGGGGAGTAGGAGGCCAATAAAAGCTGAGACGCTATTGCATATCAAAAAAAAAAAAAAAAAAAAAGGATCTGCTGCTTTGACTACTGAGAATGCTGTTGGTAGATACCTTCAGCTGTCAGTCCCTTCAGTGGCAGGGAGCTGCCTTGCCCAAGGTCCTGCCCTTCCCAGGGTGGTCCACATCCAATAACAGGTTAATGCAGTGGCATAGAGGCTTGGCCATCTTGACCTGAAGGACCACTGTAGCTCCACACGGGATTGGCTACAGCTGTCATGTGGGCCTGAACCTCAGCTCACTTCTTGCTTTGCCCATCTTGCTTACTTCCTTTCCCTTTTCCACACGTGTTGATCTAGAGGGAACTCTTTAATAAACATCCTGCAAGCTAAACTCCATCTCGGAAACCAGCCTGCAACAGTGGCCTATAATGCCCTGTCTGTATTATCTGGTCCTTGCCTACTTCTCCAACTTCATCTTCTGCCACTGGTGCCCTGGCACACCGCACTCCAGTCTACTTTCAGTTCCTGGATTGTTTGTTCCCACCTTAGGATCTTTGCACCTGATGTTTCCTCTTCATGAAAGCTCTTCTTCCAACTCTAATTTTTGCTTGTCTGTTCTCAACCTAAATGTCACTTCTTAGAGAAGCCTCCCCGGGCCTACCCCCATCACCATCGTTGACATAACAATATAAATTAGGTTTTTCCTCTTATTCTTTCTCATCATATTCTGTTCTTTTCCTCCATAAAGCTGTTCACAATTTGTGATTATATATTTACTCATCTGTTCACCACTTTATACCCACTGTATCCTCAACATTTTCCCAGTGCTTGGGCCTTAGTAGATGTTCAATAAATAATGGCTGAATGAATGAATGGCATGGAAAATGTTTAAGGGAAGGCCTGACTATCTCTAGCCCATGGCCACTTATCCTTGAGATCACTATTCAAGGAGCTAGACTGGGTAGTTAGGGTTACCCTGGGGCAGGACCAAAACCACCGCAGCTAGTTGCTCAGCTGAATGTTCTGATATGGTTAAGTACCTTCTGCATCTAGTGGGGAACCATCTGGGTACCAGGCCAACTGCTGCCATGCCTGCCTTCTCTTACTTTCCTGCCTCATTCATGTCCTTTCTTCTGTAGAAGTTTGCTCCAGTTTTCTGTCTGTGATCCCTTTATGCTTCACATTCTCACCTTACCTACCTAGTTTGCTCATACCATTGTATCCACCCTCAGTAGAGGCACCTTATTCCCTTATACCTTCATAGCCTTTGGGGAGACCCTCTCACGTTAGGCCACATACAGCTTTCTTATAAAGCATAGGTTCACTATTCAGCTCCACTGAAACGTAGATACTATTATTTAGCATTTAGGTGGTACACCAGACAGAGGCTGAGAACTTTGCAAGAATGATGGCTTTCAATTCTCATTCAATGTCAACCGTTCTACTGAGTACTTACTGTTATTATCTCCATTTTATGAAACTTAGATGGTGAAAGTGATTTGCTTAAGGCAAGAGGGGACATTGGGATTCAAACTCAAATGGTCTGATTGTAGGGCCAACCTATACTTTTAATCCTCCACTTCATTAGACTATGATCTTATAACTCACTCCACTGAGATAAGGGACATTATTTCCTAGTAAACAGAGTTTGTTTCAAATTCTGCTTTGGTTTCTTTCTTTGCCTGTTTTAAAACATAAAGAAATTTTGAAAAGGAAATTAGAATGACTTAAGGCCTTAGAGAAATCTGTCTCGTGTCATTGCCTCATTAATTTTGCTTCTGAGTCCTAGTCTACTAATGGGAAGGAGAGTCTGTGGTCATCATGGGGCCATTTGCACTTATGTCCTCTCCTCCTCAAAGATGGAGAGGATCAGGGAAGAAGCAGTGAACACACATTGGTGCTGGTATGATGGACAGGACCAGATAGAGGAGAACAATTTAGTTTTCATTTTCAGTCATCTTGTGCTCTCTATCTTGTGTACTAACTTTGGTTACTGTGTGGAAAAATGTCAGTTACTTATAAATACTGACATAAAGAAATGTTACCAATGTAATTAACTGCATGGCAAGTTTTCTTATAAGAAATGCTCATGGGTTTGCTATTTTTTAAAATATAACTTACCTAAAATGTAGTAGTTTATATACTGATTTTTCTCAGACATGGTTGAAATTTCATATTTGATTTTACAATATGAAACCATGTATTCTAACTTAGATACTCAAAAGTGAATTCAATAAAATTTTAAAACTTCATTTTGTGCTTGGTCTTTGAATTATAAAAATTTAAAACAACAAAAAGTGAACTTTTTTTACCTACCAGATTGGTAAAAATTTTACCCATTTTTTTTTTCATCAAACATTGATAATATTTAGTGTCTGGTACTGATTAGGATGTGGGAGAAATATGTTCTCTTATATGTTGGAGTAGGAGGGAAACATCTCTGAAAGTTGACTCAGCAATTCTGTTTCTTGGAATCTACCCTCCAGAAATACTCAACCATGTGCACAGGAATTGATGTATAAATCACTGCAAGATAATTTTAAATACTGTAAGACTAGAAACAACCATCAATAAGGAAAGGGTAATAATTATGGGTATAATTAATTAATTATTTATAATTAATATAATTATTAATACTATAGATGCCATAGAGCTGTTAAAAACTATCAGGAGACCTTAACTGACTGACAAATATGTTTAAGATATGTTAATAATTGCAAAAGCAAGTTATGAAAGAATAGATAAAGCATTATCTTGCTTATGTTAAGGAATAGATGACATTTATATGCATAGAGACAAATGAAGGATCAGAAAGGTTGTTATTAGAGTTTATCTCTGGAGAGTGCGTGGGGAGAGCCAGTCTTTGGTGAGGAAGTATAGGAATTTTCACATTCAAAGTCTCTCTATACATTTCTGTGTCATTTAGTTTTTTCACACTGACTATCCATACATGAAATACCTTTGTAACTTTATAACAGAAATGAAAAGTTATAAGTGGGAATCTACAAATTTTTGGCTGGATTAAAATTATAGATTTCTATTAAAAGCTGAGCTCTACGCAGGATGCATGTGGCATTCGAATTATGGTACATAATTTGAATATTATTGCAATGTGACCTAAGGAACAGAAACTCATTAAAAAAGCATGTGTATAATTAAGGAGATTTGTTGAAAAAATGTAGAAGAAACTTAGGAAACTCATACAATCCAGGCTCTTGAGACCAGGGAAGTACCAAAGCTTCTCTTTCTAAAGCCCCAGGGTCTCTTACATCTGCTTCTCTTCTCACATCTGTCTCTTCTCACATCTGCACAATTCCCCTCTGCAGACTGACCTCCTCTGCATTTTGTTTGTTTGTTTGTTTTGAATCACCCTCAGGTCTATGATTTTACAGGCCAATCACCATTCTGGGCAGAGGAAATTCTGGGAAACACTTTGAATAAAGATCTTGATTCTATCGGTTTACTCTAATATTCGATTTTTGATTTTTTGAAATTAATTTCCAAATATTAATAGTATTTAAAAATTTATCCACGTATAGTCACTGTTTTTGGTTCATGTTCTGCTACTGAAGTACAGCCAACTTTTACGTAGAAAGGCCTGTCTTGTCAGAAGTTTGTGGCCAGTGACGTAAGGGGTGGGACCAGGCAAATTGAAAAGATGCCTTACTGTGGCAAAGCCTGAGTTCATATGGCTAAAGGCAAACATCATATGCTATGAGCAGAGAAAAGAGCTTACTGATATTGAGATTCTGAGCTAGTGTCTAATGGTTATTCACTCTTCATTTTGCTTTACCTTTACTAATTTCCATTTCCAAGGGCATAAGTTGACTTACACAATCTATTGATCCTCATTGGAACATAGTCTTTAAGGCTATCACACTAGGACGGGAGTTTATGACAGGAATTGGTTGGTAGTTGAGCAGTGTGTTAAATGTTTGTTACCCTAGCAATTACCCTCCTCAGTACAGGCAGTCCTTGCCTTGCTCAGTAATATGGGATACACATTACTGTGCAAGGATAAACATGGAGAAACATGGCCATGTAACCTGAGGCCATGCAAAGCGATCTTAATAATCAACGGGGAAATGATGATTCTTCTGCGATCTTTCAAAAAGTGTGTCAAAATGTTAAAAACTCTCCTCCTGTCACATTTGTATAGAGAAATAAAAAAGATAGAACTAATATGTATTTAAGTACCCTGTAAAGTATTACATTAGAAACATTGAGAATTAAAGCATTATGTTTGTTTGTAAAAAAGTTATCAAAGGTGGTTTGAAGAATAAGTGCCTTCTTGTCATATTACACATGATATGGAGCGAGCATCTTTTCTATGCTTTGGTAATTGTTATACTCCTTCTGAAGTTTGGATTGGCTCCCAACATTTCATTCTTCTTTCAGTGTTGTGAAGTATCTCTGAGAGTTCATTTAATGTAAAGTTTTTTGCTGGTGTCACTTCATCTGGGACATCTTCATCCTTTTTGTCATAATCATTTTTCTTCATATATGTTGATGAGTTCACCTTTGCTAAATTCTTTTGGATGCATATCTAGTGTCTCAAACAATGGCAGTGTCAACATTCCCATGATCAACTATTTCTTCTATAACTCCATTTATGTTTGATTCAAATTTCACCTCTAATGTTACTACTTTTTGCTTATTTTTTGCACTTCTTCATTGGCCAGTTCCCTTTTTCAATTATCCATTTTTATAAAATGTCATGTGGGTTTATCACTGGGAAACAAGTAGGCAATACAGCAACAGGCTTTTCTGTGAGTGAACTGAATAACAGATGTGCAGACTTCTTTACAAGTCCATGATTGATCTTGATGTCCATCATATTCTTTACATGGTGATTTGTGAACTGAAGGGTTAGACGTGAAGTCTGTACTTTCGGCAATTGCTCACAGTTAATGTACAGTGTTAACTGAAATTCACTTTGTGTTATTGGGGGACTGGTGTTATTTCACTAAACCGTGGCAACTGAAATTTGTGCCTATTGGTACTGTGCAAGTTGGGAACTGCTTGTATATGCCTGACAGAAATGCATACACGTATTCATCAAAAGACATGCATAAGAATGTTTATAGAGAAGAGTGGCCAAGATGGGGGAGTGGGAAAACCCTGAGCTCACCTCTTCCTACAGGCACACCAAAATTACTACCGTGTACAGAGCAACTATTAACGAGAAAGACTGGATGACTAGCAGAAAAGATCTTCCACAACTAAAGATATAAAGAAGGAACCACAACAAGATGGGTAGGAGGGGTGGAGATGCAGTAGAGTCAAGATCCATACGCTGGGTAGGTGACCCCAAAACAGGAAGATAATTGCAATTGCAGAGGTTTTTTCCCCAAGGAGCGAGGGCTCTGAGACCCACATTGTGTTTCCCAGACTGAGGGCCCTGTACCAGGAAGATGAGGCCCCAAGACATTGGCTTTGAAGGCCAGTGGAGTTTACTTTTGGGAGAACCAGAGGGCTGTAGGAAATAGAACCTCCACTTTTTTTTTTTAAAGCAACTTTATTTAATTTATTTATTGGCTGCATTGGGTCTTCATTGCTGCACATGGGCCTTCTCTAGCTGCTGTGAGTGGGGGCTACTCTTCATTGTGGTGCGTGGGTTCCTCGTTGTAGTGGCTTCTCTTGTGGTGGAGCACAGGCTCTAGGCGCGTGGGCTTCAATAGTTGTGGCACATGGGCTCAATAGTTGTGGTGCACGGGCTTAGCTGCTTCGCGGCATGTGGAATCTTCCTAGAGCAGGGCTCGAACCCGTGTCCCCTGCATTGGCAGGTGGATTCTTAACCACTGCGCCACCTAGGAAGTCCAGAGCCTCCACTTTTAAGGGGTGTACACAAAATCTCAGATGTTCCAAGACCCAGGACAGAAGTTGTCATTTGAAAGGAGACTGGGTCAGACCCACCTGCTGATCCTGAAGAGCCTCCCAGAGAGGCAGGAGGCATATGGAGCTCACCGTGGGGTCACGGACACTGGCAGTAGCTGTTTTGGGGCGCTTGCTCTACCACGTGGACACTGGTGCTGGCAAGCGCCATTTTGGAATCCTCCTGCCAGCTTATTAGCGCCAAGGTGGGGCCCTGCCCAGCAGCCTGTCAGCACCAGTACTTAGCCTCAGGCTGAGCAGCTAGCCAGGTGGGGGCAGAGCCCCCCCCACCAGCAAAGCCCCTGAGCCCACAGCTGCTCCGGGACCTGGCGCTGTCCACCAGAGGACTCAGGACCCAACCCCACCCACCAGTAGGCAGGCATCAGCCCTGGGACCACATGGGCCCTGGGCAGACACACTAAATCTGGAAATCTGGGACCCCCAGGTCCTGCAACCAAAGACCCTAGGACCTGGCTCTGCCTACCATCAGGCAGACATCAGCCCAAAGACCACCAAAGCCCTACAGCCTGTTGTGTCAGGACACTATCCACCCACCAACAGGCCACCACCAGCCCAAGAACCCCTTGGGCCTTGGGCCCACCCACCAGCAAGCCTACACTAGCCCTGGGACACTTTGGGCACCTCATCTAGCCTCCCCAGGATCTGTATCCACCCTCTAGCAGGCCGATACCAGTTTTGGGACACACCAGACCCTGCAGCCAGCCATGTCAGGAACTGGCCCTACCCTCCAACAGGCCGCCTGCAATATCTAGATCTGCAATATCTTTGTATGGTGACATAACTCAGCTGGGTATTTATTCCTCACAGTTCTGGAAGCTGTGAAGTTCAAGATCAAGGTGCTTGCCAGTTCAATTCCTGATGAGGGTCCTCTTCCTGGCAGCAGAAAGACAGCTACTGTCTTTTTCTTTTTCTTTTTTTTAAGCTCTTTATTGGAATATAATTGCTTTACACTCTTGTACCAGTTTTTGAGGTACACCAAAGTGAATCAGCTGTATTTATACACACATCCCCATATCCCCTCCCTCCCATGACTCCCTTCCATCCTCCCACCCTCCCTGTCCTGGCCCTCTAAGGCATCACCCATCATTGAGTTGATCTCCCTTTGTTATACAGCAACTTCCCACTAGCTATCTATTTTACAGTTGATAGTGTATATATGTCTATGCTACTCTCTCACTTTGTCCCAGCTTCCCCTTCGCCTTCCCACCCCCAACCCTGTGTCCTCCAGTCCATTCTCTGCATCTGCTTCCTTATTCTTGCCCTGTCACTGGGTTCATCAGTACCAGATTTTTGGATTCCGTATATATGAGTTAGCATACGGTATTTGTTTTTCTCTTTCAGGCTTACTTCACACTGTATGACAGACTCTAGGTCTATCCACCTCATTACATATAGCTCCATTTCATTCCTTTTTATGGCTGAGTAATATTCCATTGTATGTATGTGCCACATCTTCTTTATCCATTCATCTGTTGATGGGCATTTAGGTTGCTTCCATGTCCTGGCTATTGTAAATAGTGCTGCAATGAACATTATGGTACATGTTTCTTTTTGGCTTATGGTTTTCTCTAGGTATATGTCCAGGAGTGGGATTACTAGATCATGTGGTAGTTCTATTTGTAGTTTTTTAAGGAACCTCCAAACTGTTTTCCATAGTGGCTGTACCAACTTGCATTCCCACCAACAGTGCAGGAGCATTCCCTTTTCTCCACACCCTCTCCAGCATTTATTGTTTCTAGATTTTTTGATGATGGCCATTCTGATCAGTGTGAGGTGGTACCTCATTGTGGCTTTGACTTGCATTTCTCTAATGATCAGTGATGTTGAGCATCTTTTCATGTGTTTGTTGGCCAACTGTATGTCTTCTTTGGAGAAATGTCTATTTAGGTCTTCCGCCCATTTGTGGATTGGGTTATTAGCTTTTTTGGTATTAAGCTTCATGAGCTGCTTGTATATTTTGGAGATTAACCCTTTGTCCATTGCTTCGTTGGCAAGTATTTTCTCCCATTCTGAGGGTTGTCTTCTTGTCTTGTTTATGGTTTCTTTTGCTGTGCAGCAGCTACTTTCTTGCTGTATTCTCACGTGGTAGAGAGAGGGATCTGTTTCTTCCTATTTTTATACCAGTAATCCCATTATGATGGCCCCACTCTCATGACTTCATCCAACCCAAGTTACCTCCCCAAGTCCCAGCCTCCAAATACTGTCATATCAGAGGTGGAGCTTCAATATATGAATTTGGTGGGGGAGTAAGGACACAATTCAGTCCACTCCAGACATTGTCTGTTGACTTCCAGCTGGGGAAAAATGAAGATTTCATATTTTCTCAACCTCACAACATAGTCACCCTTCCCATCCCTCATCTCCCCATATAATTGTACAATGATTTTAGTAGGTCAGGTGAAATAAGAAGCCAGAAGTATTACACTACTTAAAATGCAGTTGACTCCCAAATCTATCCCTCCCAAGCCTGACTTCTGTCCTGCTCTGGCAATCACACACAGCCTGTACCATGTCTATTCAGGTCTCCGTGCCTTCACTCAACTGTCCCTCCTACCTGGAAGATCTTTCCTCCTCTCCTTCACCTGCCGTCCTTTGTCTTTTAGTACAAGTCTGAATTTAGTCCTGTCTCTTCCAGCAAAACTTCCCTTGCCCCTGCCTTACTTCCCTGTGAGATTTCTCCCCTGGGAACGGAACTTTAGTCCTGTAATTATCGTTCTGTGTTGAAATGATATGTGCAAGAATGTCTCCACCTCAAGACTGTAAGCTCCCTAAAGAGAGAAACCTTGCTTTTTCACCTGTGTGATTCCTAGTACCAGTACTATGCTTAGCACATAATAGGCATTCTATAAATGTTTATTTAACAAGCACCATTGAAGTAATATTTGGCTCTTTCATTCACTTGTGCCTTCAGGTTTTTGTTTTTGTTTTTTCTTAGTATCTGATACCTGTGCTTTGATGGGACTAAAATTGTTTTCTACCAGTTAATGGTCCTCTTGCTTCACAACAAAATTTGCAGGCCATGCACAATTTGCAGAGACTCTAATATCTCATTGATAAGAGCCTCTGTCACACTTGATTTAATCCTTAATGGGTATGTTTCTTACTTCAAAGTGTGACTGCCCTCCTGCCTATTAGAGTTGCCTTGTACCAAATCATTAAAAGAGAGTTAGAGGAAAGGGCAAACAATCCTTGTAGCAGTTACAGCACTATTTCATGATGAGAAAACAAGTTTGGAAGGCTTAATAACTAAATGGATTTAAATTGCAAGAGGTTCTTAATCTTTTGTTACTCTGTAAATGAAGTGGATAACCCTTAGGTCACAAGAGTATTTTTTAAACGTAATTTTGTGTTTGTTTTATTACATTCCTAAGACCTACAACTGTTTTTTCTTCTGTGTGTGTGTGTGTGTATGTGTATGTGTGTGTGTGTGTGTGTGTGTGTGTGTGTGGCTGGTTATAATCTTTCTCTTTCTTCCTTCTTTCCTCCCCTCCTCCCCTTCCCTCTCCCCTTTCCTTCCTTCCTTCCTTCCTTCCTTCCTTCCTTCCTTCCTTCTTTCCTTCCTTCCTTCCACTTCCTTCCCTCATAGACTTTTATTTTTTAGAGGAGTTTTAGGTTCACAGCAAAATTGAGGGGAAGATGCAGAGATTTCCCTTATACATACCCCTTGCCCCACACATGCATAACCTCCCCCATTATCAGCGTCCCCCACCGGAGTCATGCATTTGTAACAACTCATGAACCTATATACATTAAAAAAAAATAAATTTACTTTATTTATTTACTTATGTATTGGCTGCATTGGGTCTTCATTGCTCACATGGGCTTTCTATAGTTGCTGCGACTGGGGGCCAGTCTTCATGGTGATGCTCACGCTCCTAATTTTGGTGGCTTCTCTTGTTGTGGAGCATGGGCTCTAGGTGTGTGAGCTTCAGTTGTTGTGGCACACAGACTCAATAGTTGTGGCAAACACGGGCTTAGCTGCTCCAAGGCATATGGGATCTTCCTGGAGCAGGGATGGAACCTGTGTCCTCTGCATTGGCAGGCGGATTCTTAACCACTGTACCACCTGGGAAGTACCGATGTACATATTTTGGGTTGTTCATTTAAAAGGAGAGGCATGTAATCTCCCCCTTTCCTCTATCCACAAAGATGTGATGGCCAGAGCTGGAGCAGCCACATTAGATCATGAGATAAAAGCTGTGTGCTGAGAATGCCCAAGCCATGAGACAGGAAGGACTGGGGTCTCCAGCACCATGCAGCAGCTCTATTAGCCTAGGTTGCCCACCTCAGTCAGTTTTGTAACTGAGAAAAAAATGTCTAACTTGTTTAAGCTATTGTTTCTTTGCCCTTTTCTACAGCTGGACCTAAACCTGTTTCATTGAGATATAATTGACATACAGCACTACATAGGTTTAAGGTATAAGGCACAATGATTTGACTTCCATACATCGTGAAATGATTATCACAATAAGTTTAGTGAATATCCATCATCTCCTATAGATACGATATTAAAGAAATAGAAAAACATTTTTCCTTGTGTTGAGAACTCTTAGGATTTACTCTCATAACTTTTGTATATAACACACAGCAGTGTGAATTATATTTATCATGTTGTACATTATCTCCCTGATACCTATTTATCCTATAACTGGGAGTTTGTACTTTTTGACTGCTTTTATCCAGTTCCCCTCACCCCCAGCCCTCACCTCTGGTAACCACAGATCTGATCCCTTTTTCTTTCTTTTTTCTTTTCTCCAGCAAAGATGGGTTTATTCAGGATAGGCAGAGAATTGCAATTTGGGGTCTGCAACCATGGTGAGCCATATGCAAGTCCCCACACAGTAAGGGAAAGAAAAGGGAAAGGGAAGTTGGGAGTGCTAAAGTAAATAGAGAAACCATGATTGAGTCCTTGCCAGGAAAGAAGAGGAGTCATTCTCCCCTTTGGGCTCTGCTATTATCGCAGGGCATAAGAGCCCCTTCTGGTCTCCCAACTCTATTTAGTTGAGGTTTCTGCTTATTAATTTTTTACATTTCCCCCTTTTAATCAAGATCTTTCTCTGAAAGTATCACTGGCCAAAAGTCAGTTTTTTCTAGTTTCAACAGCTTTTTGTCCCTCAGTGCCAGGAAGAACCCTTCCTAGGTGTAATGTCTCACATCAGAGGGAAAGTGCACAGACTGAAACCTATTGAGGTCACTTTCAAGTGATAGGGGAGGGTAGATAGAAGAATTCTCAAGCACTTTTTATCTAAAGCCCATATGTTATCAAGACCATAATCATTTGAAATCATCTGAAGTTTTATGTCATCATCAGAGGTTTGGCAACAAACTTCCAACAGGGCTGGTCCAGATATCTTGGGAAAGCTGTCTCATCAGATATTGTTGCTTCAGTTCTGGGAAATCTTCACTTTCAAGTAACCCAGATAATGTGCAGGTCTAGTCAGGGTTTGGTGCTTTCTTTACTTGTATCACATGACTCCACAAGAGTCTGCTCCTTGGAGTTTGGTGGTACAAGGGTTGGTTAGCATACCCAATAGGGGCCTTTCCAGTGAGGTATAAAAGAGTTCTTTCCCAAAAGATGAAATCTCCAGGTTACAAAGTGTGATGCTTAAGGACTTTGTCTCCCAAGGGTGCACTGTGGAAAGACTGTTCAAAAAAAGCATGGTTATTTTTAATAGGAAGCAGTTAGGCCTTTGCAATATTAGAATATCTCTCCTTTTATAACCCATGGGTCAAAAGAAGCAGAAGCAGAGGGCATTAGACATCTTATGACTATCTCAAAGGGTGAGAGTTTATGAGTTCTAAACGGGGTGGATCTGAGATTTGGAAGGACCAACAGCAGTGCCTTTGGCCAAGGTATGTGGAGGGCCTCTACCAATTTTGCCAATTGAGTCTTTTTTTTTTTTGGCTGCGTTGGATCTTCATTGCTGCACACGGGCTTTCTCTAGTTGTGGCAAGCAGGGGCTACTCTTCGTTGGGGTGCATGGGCTTCTCATTGCAGTGGCTTCTGTTGTTGCGGAGCACAGGCTCTAGGCTCAACGGCTTCAGTAGTTACAGCACGCGGGCTCAGTAGTTGTGGCTCATGGGCTCTAGAGTGCAGACTCAGTAGTTGTGGCACACAGGCTTAGTTGCTCCATGGCTTATCTCTTTTTCTATGGATTTGTTTGCTTGTTTTTTGAAGTACAATTGACCTACAATACTATGTTAGTTTCTGGTACATGATATCATGAGTCAGTATTTGTATACATTTCCAAATGATCACTACAATAAGTCTGGCTATCATCTGTCACCATACAAAGGTATTACATAATTATTGACTATATTCCCTACACTGTATGTTTCATACCCATGATTCATTTATTTTGTTGCTGGAAGTTTGTGCCTCTTAACCTCCCTCATCTATTTCTCTCATCCCCTTACCCTTCTCCCCTCTGGCAACCACCTATTTGTTCTCTGTATCTATGAGCCTGTTTCTGTTTTGTTGTTTTTGTTTATTAATTTGATTTTTGGATTCCAAATATAAGTTAAATCATACAGCATTTGTCTTTCTCTGACTGACTTATTTCACTTAGCATAATACCCTCTAAGTCCATCCATGCTATCACAAATGGCAAGATTTCATTCTTTTTTATGGCTGAGTAATATTCCAGTGTGTGTGTGTGTGTGTGTGTGTGTGTGTACCATATCTTCTCCATCCATTTATCTATTGATGGGCACTTAGGCTGCTTCCATATACTGGCTGTTGCAGATAATTCTACATGAACATAGGGGTGCATATATCTTTTCTAATTAGTGTTTTTATTTTCTTTGGATAAATACTCAGGAGTAGAACTGCTGGGTTGTATGGTAGTTTTATTTTCAGTTTTTTGAAGAACCTCCATACTGTTTGCCATAGTGGCTATACCAATTTACATTTCCACCAACAGTGTAGGAGGATTCCCTTTTCTCCACATCTTCACCAGCACTTGTTATTTGTTGTCTTTGTGATAATTGTTATTCTGACAGGTATAAGGTGATATCTCATTGTGATTTTGATTTTCTTTTCCCTGATGATTAATGATGTTGAGAATATTTTTATGTGCCTGTTGTCCAGCTGTATGTCTTCTTTGGGAAAATGTCTATTCAGATTTTATGCCCATTTTTTAATTGTCCCCAGAAGATTTTTAATAGGACCCAGTGTCTTACAGCATAATATTCAAAATGCTCACTCTAGGATCCAAAATTACCCAATATACAAAGAATAAAAAATATGATTAATATGCAAACAAAACTAAAAACAATCCAGCAAACCCCAGGAAACAATGATCAACAGAATCAACATTAAGATGACTCAGATGTTGGAGTTATCAGAAGAAGACTTAAAGCAGCTATAATAATCATGCTCCATGAAGTGATGGTGGGAACTCTTAAAATGAATGGGAAGATAGAAATTCTTAGTAGGAAAGTAGAAATTATAAAAAAGAAACAAAAGTAAATTTTAGAATTAGAAAATATTGTATCTGAATACCTGAATAAGGCTATCAATCAACTTGACATAATTGACATTTATAGAAAATTTCAGGCAACAACCACAAAATACACATATTTAAAATATACAGTATTCACTAATATAGTTCATATCTTGGACCATAGAACAAACCTTAAAAAATGAAAGATTGAAATCATACAAAATATGTTCTCTAGCTATAATGAAATTGTATAAGAAATCAATAACTGAAGGATATCTGGAAAATCATCAGATATTTGGAAATTAAATAACAGACTTCTAAATAATAAATAGGTCAAAAAAATGTCAGAGAAAATTCTGAATAAAGTGAAAGGAAAATAGAACATATCACAATTTGTGAGAGGCAGGTATGGCAGTACTTAGGGTGAAATTTATAGCACTAAATGTCTATGTTAGAGAAAGGAAAGGTCTTATAATAATCCAAGCTTCCACATTAAGAAACAGGAAAAAAATGAAATCCAAAGCAAGAGAGAAATGGAAATTAAGAGGAGAAATAAAAAATGCAGACAATGATATAAATAAAACTAAAAGCTAGTTCTTTATAAAGATTTTTAAAAATTAATAAACCTCCACATCGATTAACAGTGAGAGAGAGAGAGAGAACACATATTACTAAATCAGGAATGAAAGAGGAGTTATCACTATGGATCTATAGATATTATAATAAAAGAATAAGGTGTGAGATAGAGGTAAGGGTTTTCAGGTTTTTGCATATGGATAGTCTATTATTCCAGCACTTCTGTTTTACCACCCTTTTTCCATTGAATTGCCTTTGCATCTTTGTCAAAAATTAATTGACTATATGTGTGTTCATTTCTGAACTCTCTAGTCAGTTTCACAGATTTATGTGGTTATCCTTACACCAATTTCATACTATCTTTTTTTTTTAATAAATTTATTTATTTATTCTGTTGGCTGCATTGGGTCTTCGTTGCTGCACACAGGATTTCTCTAGTTGATGCGGGTGGGGGCTATTCTTCATTGTGGTGCTCGGGCTCCTCATTGTAGTGGCTTCTCTTGCTGTGGAGCATGGGCTCTAGGTGTGTGGGCTTCAATAGTTGTGGCTCACGGGCTCTAGAGCACAGGCTCACTAGTTGTAGCGCATGGGCTTAGCTGCTCCGTGGCATGTAGAATCTTCCCAGAGCAGGGCTCGAACCCGTGTCCCCTGCATTGGCAGGCAGATTCTTAACCACTGTGACACCTAGGAAGTCCCAATTTCATACTGTCTTGATTACTGTAGCTTTATAGTCAATGTTGAAACCAGGTTGCATGAGTCTTTTAATTTTGTTCTCCGTTTTTGAAAAATTTTAAGCTATTAGTGGTCCTTTTCCTTATCAGGAATAACAATGAAATATTACATAGTAATAGAAAGGAGCGAACCATTGATACACTTGACAAAATCAATGAATTTCAAAAGTATTATCCTAAGTGAAACTGGATAGACTCAAAAGATTACATATTTTGTATAACATTTTGGAAAAGCAAACTGTAGTGACAGAGATCAGATTGGTAGTTGCCAAGGCAAGTGTTTGACTAAAAAGGGACGGCATGGAGTTTTTTGGCGTTAATGGAACTGTTCTGTGTCTTAATTGTGGTCATAGATACATGACTCTATATCCATTTGTGAGAACAGAAGGAACTGAATAATAAAATGAGTGAAATTTACTGTATTTCAATTAAAAATTTTAAATATTTTTTATTACTAATCTTTTATCTTTGCATATCTTGCTCAAGACTGAAATATCCAAGCATGAGAATCTCATTGGCTGAGTCTGGTT
The DNA here is from genome assembly GCF_030028045.1 of Hippopotamus amphibius kiboko. Classification (NCBI taxonomy): domain Eukaryota; kingdom Metazoa; phylum Chordata; class Mammalia; order Artiodactyla; family Hippopotamidae; genus Hippopotamus; species Hippopotamus amphibius. The sequence goes on along the minus strand of NC_080186.1, from coordinate 217,008,619 downwards.
GGTGACCATGCCTTAACTTCCAGGGGTGGGGAGAGGCGGTCTTGGTTTGCTCTCCGTATCTTTTGGACTCCCACAGTTTCATACAATTGGGGACTTTGCCCAAGTAGGATGAATTTGGAGGTGCCAGTGGGAATAAAGATAAATGTGCATTGGGACGTCTTTATCAATACAGAGCATGAGCATCAGGAGTTGTGTCCTGATCCAACGCAGTCCTTCTGGGAATGGTGCTGAGGAGGAGAGAAGGCCTCAGGTTTTGTCTTTGGACTGATCATTCACTCTGTTCCACTTGATCTCACTTTGACTTTCTCTTTCTGCAGTCTCAATTCAGAACTAACAACCTACAGTCTATTTTCTCCATCCCCACCCTTGGACAACACCACCCCTTTCCACACTAAGGAGACCATCACAGTCCTGAGTCTCCTCGTATCTTAAAAAGTCTGGTGCCTGAGACTTTGAATGCTGAAAGATTTCTTCTCCTCAGGTTTTGCTAGGTACAAGGGTGGGAGGGGCAGGTGAGGACATGTGATTTGGTCTGTAGAGTGAAAAAGAAGATAATGAGTGTCCTAGTCCTACCAGTTGCAACTACAGCTCATTTTCTCCTGCGTTTCCCAAGGGCAAATTGTACCTGACTACAGTAAATATAAACATCCTATCTCGAATGAGAAAGGTATAACCTCTTATCAACTTTTAACCTTTTTCTTACAAAATAATCACTCTGGGCATGATTGGGTTAAATAACATTTGTCTCCTCCTTGATCTTACTTTTATTAAAAGGGGCCCCAAATTATGTTCTTTATGTTTTCCAAGTTTTTATCAAGAGTGGGGGGTATTATTCCACTCCACAAAATATCAGCTATAACTGAGCTTTGGGGCACCTCTGATGTGTTTACATGCATTGTGAATATCTAAGAGGGAATATAACAGGCTGCATTTCTTAAATTTACTCCATTATAGAACTTGTGCTTTATCTTATGGGTCTAGTGTTTCATGGTACATACTTCAAAAATAAACATAATTGAACTGAATTGAATGAGGAGATAGTATGAAGAGAACACATCTGAGAAATAGACCATCACCAGTGAGTTTAATAAATTACCAACACTCGCATATGTTATGGTTTTCAAACCGTCCCTACATGGATGGGAAGAATTAGTTATATTCCATTTTGATAAATTATAAAATGATAAATATTACTAATTTTATCTAATTTTACTAACATTGTTAATATTTATAAATATTACTAAATATTAAATTACTAAATATTACTAAAGTAACATGACTGTTTTTTTAAGCTCTTTATTGGAATATAATTGCTTTACACTCTTGTACCAGTTTTTGAGGTACACAAAAGTGAATCAGCTGTATTTATACATATATCCCCTTATCCCCTCCCTCCCGCGACTCCCTTCCACCCTCCCTGTCCTGGCCCTCTAAGGCATCACCCATCATCGATAGAGTTGATCTCCCTTTGTTATACAGCAACTTCCCACTAGCTATCTATTTTACATTTGGTAGTGTATATATATCTATGCTACTCTCTCACTTTGTCCCAGCTTCCCCTTCGCCTTCCCACCCCCAACCCCATGTCCTCCAGTCCATTCTCTGCATCTGCTTCCTTATTCTTGCCCTGTCACTGGGTTCATAAGTACCAGTTTTTTAGATTCCGTATATATGAGTTAGCATACGGTATTTGTTTTTCTCTTTCAGGCTTACTTCACACTGTATGACAGACTCTAGGTCTATCCACCTCATTACATTTGCTCCATTTCATTCCTTTTTATGGCTGAGTAATATTCCATTGTATGTATGTGCCACATCTTCTTTATCCATTCATCTGTTGATGGGCATTTAGGTTGCTTCCATGTCCTGGCTATTGTAAATAGTGCTGCAATGAACATTATGGTACATGTTTCTTTTTGGCTTATGGTTTTCTCTGGGTATATGTCCAGGGGTGGGATTACTGGATCGTATGGTAGTTCTATTTGTAGTTTTTTAAGGAACCTCCAAACTGTTTTCCATAGTGGCTGGACCAACTTACATTCCCATCAACAGTGCAGGAGACTTCCCTTTTCTCCACACCCTCTCCAACATTTGTTGTTCCTAGATTTTTTGATGATGGCCATTCTGATCGGTGTGAGGTGGTACCTCATTGCGCAAGGCTTTGACTTGCATTTCTCTAATGATTAGTGATGTTGCGCATCTTTTCATGTGTTTGTTGGCCACCTGTATGTCTTCTTTGGAGAAATGTCTATTTAGGTCTTCCACACATTTGTGGATTGGGTTATTTACTTTTTTGGTATTAAGCTGCATGAACTGCTTATATATTTTGGAGATTAGTCCTTTGTCAGTTGCTTCATTGGCAAGTATTTTCTCCCATTCTGAGGGTTGCCTTGTTGTCTTGTTTATGGTTTCTTTCACTGTGCAAAAGCTTTTCAGTTTCATGAGGTCCCATTTGTTTATTCTTGATTTTATTTCCATGATTCTAGGAGGTGGGCAAAAAGGATCTTGCTTTGATGGATGTCATAGAGTGTTCTGCCTATGTTTTCCTCTAGGAGTTTTATAGTGTCTGGCCTTCCATTTAGGTCTTTAATCCATTTTGAGTTTATTTTTGTGTATGGTGTTAGGAAGTATTCTAATTTCAATCTTTTACATGTTGCTGAATATGACTAATTTTTAACAAATGTGAGAATTTTCTACATTCAAAAGAATACTTCCTCTTTTGAAGTAGTCCCTTTCTATGGCTAAATACTTAGTCTAATGCTACTACAATTGGTCAAGATATATTTGGAATTTACACTTGGACTATCTTCATACACATATTGCTTTGAGACTCCTTAGAGGTGGCAAAATGTCTTTCGAGGGTGGATTTTAATTTCTAAAACTGCCAAACGTCACTCAAGAGTCAAACTGGGTATAAATGGATGAATAAATTGAGAAACATTTTACTCTTCACTGGGAGTTGGGTCTATAAGATTGAATTTCCTGATGGCCTGGAGAGACATTCCAAAGAAGAAATTCAAAAACATTTTTGAACAATGGCAATATCCATGGAATAATTATGTTTCTTCCATAGTGTCTGCCTTCATTCAGATACATAAGCTTTGCTGTTGAAGTCTGTATGTTATAGCCACATGTTCAAAGTCAAATGAATAACTCTATCTTAAAAACTAGGGAAAATGGTAAAGAGGTGAAATTAAGTTCCCCTGTGCCAACTCTCGGCACCTATCCTCTCTCTCTATCCCTTTTTATTCTTGATCTGTAGATTTGTATACAAAAATACCATAGGATATTAAAACTATCTTGATTATTATAAGCTGGGTTTGAGCTAGTTCTATTCAGATAGTCTAGATGGTAGGAAGAAAGGGATAAATATTCTTGTGTAGGAGGTAGAAAAAAATGTTTGCCTCTAAGATCTATTTTAGACTGAGAAATTAATATACCAAATGGACCTGGCCTGGTGCCCGATGTTTACTGTTTTCCAATTGGGTGCAAACGCGTCTGTGAATTTTTGGTGATGAGCCAGCTGCTCTGTGCTCATTCTAGTTGATTAAAATGCTCTCAGTAGAGATTCTATTCAGAATTGATCATTCTGCTTTTGCCTGCTGGGAAATGGGAACTGCCAACGCTTCTTAAGCTGAATGAAAAAATTACTCCATTTCAGCAAGGCTTTCTCCGATCCAAGGCTTCCAAGTTTTTCAAGGTTGGAGAGGCTTTCTGAATCGTACCCCACGCCAAGGATACTAACCTGTGCTTCATGGGGGTTGTTTTGGCCAAACAAGGAAGTAACAAAGGAGATTCCAATTAAATACAACTGTCTCAGTATGGGAATTGAACTGATCTCCTAGAGGTGCTTCACACAGAGAAAAAAAATTGTATATATATATATCTCCATCAAGAAGAGGGCAGTGACTTGTTGTCACTGAAAAAAGCCACTCATTCTGGACATGGACGTGGATTTGCCTTCCCTGATCACCATATTTCTGCCAACAGCACTATCCATAGACTTACAGAAAGCCTTATACACCATTATGGTATCCCACATAAAACTTCTTTTCACAAAGGAACTCATTTTATAGCAAAGGTGGTAAGGTCCTGTAAAAAACTAATTGTTATCTCTCATGCTTCCCCCCATTAGGAAGGAAATCTTTTCAAGTGATTGGTGAGCAAAAGTAAAAATAATAAGTAATCATACTCATGTAACCCAAAGAACTCCCAAGTCTTTGTTATAACCTAAGGGATTCAGTAAGTACAGCCAGTGAAAACGGAATAAAGATTGATATCCCAACTTGCTTTTATTGAAAATGAAGGACAGAAAATTGAAATAACCCTGACCAAGATAATTCATCTGGCATTGTTGAACCTGAATCTCTTTACTTCCTCTGATTTCCAATACACTCTTCTCCCACATTTTTCTTTTTCTTCCCCATTGGATCTCATATCAATACCATCCAGAGGCCATCTACCACAGAAGAGACTGATCAATGAGTTAGAGAGGAAGGCTTGTCCAGTGGAAGTCAGCCAGCCACGCTGTCCAGTCACCCCAGTGTTTGCACAACAGGCCAATGAATTTAGAAGCCATGGTGGCAGGGATGGAGGCTATCCATGAGCCCAGCAGCAGGGGATCCAAATATGCTCTGGCAATTGCCGTTGCTGAATATCTGAACTGTAAACAGCAGAGACTGATGCTGAGTCCTTGGTATGGTACTATACTGTGAGGAGAATGTGGTGACAGGTTTATTACATCAGACCTCTGCCACCCTGGAAGGGACAGCAATTCATTCTTCCTAGAATCAGTACAAATTCTGGATGTGAGTTTGTCTTCCTTGTCCCATAGGTCCTCAGCCAGTCTAATCACATGGAGTGTCTGATTTCTCATGGAAACCTATTAACAATGCTGTGAACTAGGGACCCAAGTAAGGGTGAAAGTTGTCCAACAATGGACTTATAGTCACAGTATCCTCTGGTCCTACCTTATATTATCCGAAAGTTTGCTGCATAATAGTGATTACATGGTACTGTGTTTTCAGTAGGCAGAATGCATGGGCTTGGGAACCAAGAGGTTAAAGGAGAAGTGGACCCTCTCACCATTACTGTCAGTGGCCCACTTGGGAAATTTGTGATTCCTATACCCGCAGATTTAGGTGCTGTGAGATCAGAAGTCCTGACTCTCGGGGGAGGGGCATGTTTCCTAAGAGACACAGAAAGGGTTTCACTAAATTTAGAGTCACAGGAGATTCACTGGGGCACCTCTTGGTGTTTCTATGTCCGCAAATGGGCAATTGCAACACCCATAGCCTGGAGTGGGCACAAGGGCTTGGGCCTCTCGTGGATGAAGGTGTGTGGTCTAGCAAGCAATCTAGACCAGCAGAGTGCTGGTCAAGAATGAGATGAGTCTAGAGGGGTATGAGGGAAAGAGATGACAGATATCGTTTGCAGCCTTAGGGCTAGCTACAGCAGTGTGGATTGTATCTTGTCTTACTACCCCTCCTATCGTTAAAAGTCTTTCCTTTAAGAAATTATGACCAGCTACTACTTTGAAGAATCAGTCATAGGACAGAGGGAACTTAACGTAGGGTACAAGGGAACTGAGTGATGAAAGAAATGTGCTTAGTCTAGACGCTGGCAGCGCCTCAGACTCACCATCCCCATGGGCTACAGCTGGCTGCCAATCCCCAACCACATCTCTGTGCCTGGGGACTTGCTCTGAATCACCAAAAACCAGTCTGCCCTCCTGCACACTAGGTCTTCTTTTTTTTTTTTTTTGGCTATGTTGGGTCTCTGTTGCTGTGTGTCGGCTTTTCTCTCTTGTTGCGGTGAGTGGAGGCTACTCTTTGTTGCGGTGCACAGGCTTCTCAGTGTGGTGGCTTCTCTTGTTGCAGAGCACAGGCCCTAGGCATGTGGGCTTCAGTAGTTGTGGCACACAGTCTTAGTTGTTCCATGGCATGTGGGATCTTCCTAGACCAGGGATCGAACCCGTGTCCCCTGCATTGGCAGGTGGATTCTTAATCATTGCACCGCCAGGGAAGTCCCCACACCAGGTCTTAAATGCAGGGGAATTCACACCCCCAGGAGCAGCCTTCACTAAAGCCTGAAAATAATTGGTGCAGAGAACCCCAGCTCCCTTACCCCTCAAGGGGATAATTCTGGGGTGGGTGTTTTACACCATTTCCCAGCTACCTACAGTGGTGACACACCCCTCTTTGGCTACCTTCCCTTCCCTGCCTCACTTCCCTACTCCCCTACAAAACTAAGGTGCCATCTAATCAATGACTTACGGTAAAACAAGAGATTGGTCACTGCACCAGTGGGGAAGCATTACCTCACACCCTAGACTCTGAGTCCAGAATCAGCATCCCTGAACACGGCATTGCCTCCCTTGTTCACTCTCCACCATAAATCGAAAAATGTCAGTGTATAGTCAGACATGTAAATGATTCTAACTTGTAAATGATTCATGGATATCCTTGGAAATGGTTTGAGGAGCACTAAAAATATTTAGATAGTATACTTGAAATTCAGAAAACCCCTTTTTAAAAAAAACCACCAGTGACTTTCTGAATTCAGATTATAACCAGGGTAACCATTGCATGGAACAAGAGTCATTTGATAGAGCATAATCGTAAAGCAATTTTACTTGCCGATCAAACCTGCTTGGTGGGCTGGTTTCTTCTCTCCCTTGGACACAATCTCTGGTAGACCTAGAGTTTTTTCCACTTGCATGTAGATACTAAGAATCTTCCAGTTACCCTTGGTCACACACATACACATACATACACAAAAGTCAGTTTCATTTCAGAAATTAAAAAATCCACTCATGTAATTAAAAGTCTAAACTCAGCTTGAAGTTAAAGCTCCTTTTCTCCCACAGTTTGGGCCTGCAATTAGAAAGGCAGCTGAGACCTCCCCTCGCCCCAGGTACCACACCAGAGTTTTTCAGGGATGCTGGGGGCAAGGAAGGACTTCTTTAGTGGAAGCGTCATGACCTGAGATGGTGCTCCTTGGGTTTGGTGGGTGTCGACGCTGACTCTCAGTGGGCCTGGTAGATCTTCAAAACTGTCTCTTTTCCTTGCAATGAATTTTGCAGACTCTTTGGAAACACCTCATAGCTAGTAATTTTTCATCTGCAGTTCTATAAATGTGAGGGAACTGATTTCTCTTCAAACTGGCAAGCCCCTAGCCCTTACCCCCAGACATCTGTATCTGCTGGTATTCTTCCTGTTTCCTTCTATTGAGGCAAATTTTCCTCTGGAAGGAACTCCTCTTGGGCACGTACTCTTAAGGCAGCTTCCAGCTGGGCCACATCTGGTTCCCAGAAGACATTCTTGCCTCTGCTGCCCTGACAGACTCTGGAGTGCAGACCCGTTCCAGCTTGGCCGCTCATCCTCACCCCGCAGGCGAGCAGATTCCAGCCACTGCCTCTGGCCTTGGGGGTTTCTCTGGTGTGGATTTCCACTGGCATCCTAGGCTCACAGGATGTGTATCAGGTTCCCATGGTTCTCCTCGAAGCATCTCTCATTCAGCTTGAAGTGGAAGGGGCCCTGACCCTCTCCCATAGTAGGGTGGGGTGTTCACAGCACATCTGCACTTTTCTCCAAGGAAATCCTCTCCCTGACCTCTTCACCCTTAACCCTTTGATGCTCTTGAAGTGCACCTTTGGATAAGAGTTTCAAAACACTTCCTTTTAGAGGTGACTTAGTGGTTCCTGTTGGCAAACGTGGGCCAATTTCTATTTACTCTTTTGTTCCCCTACCTTTTCAGACCTCACACCAAAATTGTGACAGAGTCTTTTATTAATATCAGGTTTTATTTATTCATGCATATATTCTTTTACCAGTTATTTATTAAACACCTTCTCTTTGCACAAGGATAAAGAAGACGGGGTTTCTAATACCAAATGCTGAAGAGGGTGTGGAGAAAAGGGAACCCTGCTACACTGTTGGTGGGAATGTAAGTTGGTGCAGCCACTACGGAAAACAGTATGGAGGTTCCTCAGAAAACTAAAAATAGAATTACCATATGATCCAGCAATCCCACTCCTGGGCGTATATCTGGACAAAACTATAATTCAAAAAGATACATGCACCCCTAGGTTCATAGCAGCACTGTTCACGATAGCCAAGACATGGAAACAACCTAAATGTCCATCAACAGAGGAATGGATAAAGAAGATGTGGTACATATGTACAACGGAATACTACTCAGCCATAAAAAAGAATGAAATAATGCCATTTGAAGCAACATGGATACAACTAAGATTATCCTACTAAATGAAGTAAGTCAGAAAGAGAAAGACGAATACCATATGATATCACTTATATGTGGAATCTGAAATATGGCACCAATGAACCTATCTACAAAACAGAAACAGACTTATAGACAGAGAGAACAGACTGGTGGTTGCCAAAAGGGAAGCAGGGGAGGGAGAAGGATGGACTGAGAGTTTGGGGTTGGTAGATGCAGACTATTACATTTAGAATGGATAAATAACAAGGTCCTAATGTATAGCACAGGGAACTATATTCAATATCCTGTGATAAAGTATAATGGAAAAAATATTAAAAATGTATATAGGTATATAACTGAGTACTTTGCTGTACAGCAGAGATTGTCATAACATAGCAAAATCAACTATACTTCAGTAAGAGAAAAAAGAAGTCAGGGTTTCTGACTTAAGAAGTCCAGATTTGAACAAATTATGCCTTGAAGACAGGCTGGTAAATGACCTCTCTTCTAATTTTCTGCTGTTTGGCTGGGTGGAGACTGTGCTTAGAGGAGACCTGCTCTCTCCGGCTGCCACCTGCGTGGAGCAGCCCTTTTTGGAACGTTTGTCCTTTGTTCTGTGCTCCTCCTAAGGAAATCCCAGTTACAATCTGGAGGGAAGTGATTGCTTCCACACTTACCCTGTTTAACATCTCAGGGGGTGTTGAGTAGTTAGAACTAATAATTCCTGTCTACTTAGTGCAGTAGTTTTTGACTCCCTTCATGTTTGGGGGTGGGGAGGATGATAACGGTACTTTTAAAATGCTCCCCAAGTGATTCCAAAATGGAGCTAGGGTTGAGGCTTATCAGTGAAACATACACACACACACACCCCATCCTTAAAATCATACTGCTGCTCAGATATTTAGTCTAGCTTCTGTGGTCATTGGGAGAAGTATCAGGTAAATCCACAGAGATGGCATAATATACACTTCAGACAACATCACTTCATTGTTCCTTTGTGGGGTTATTGTTCACATCCTCACTCTTTATCTACTTTCTGTCACTCCAAAGATAGAAATACATGATTTTGCAAATGTCGTTCTTTCCTATAGAGGGAAAAAGAAATATAAGACCAGTTCTCTTTGCAAAGAAATGAGAAATTGCACTAAAAATCAATACTCTTTTAAAGGCTCGAAGCATCATTACTGCTTCCTCAGACAAAATTAGCAGTAATGCTTATACATCACATCTTTACTGCAGAGTGAATTCGCTGAAAAGACTTTATAGTGAAAAATGATATTCAAGTTTAAGAGTGGCTTCATGGGATTGTAAAATCTTGCTGGCACGACCCACCACCCACCCCAATTCTAATTCTTCCTGATGCTATTTTTGTGTGACCTTGAAGGTCATTCAAATATCAACAAACTCAGAACTCATGAGTATATTCTATAATAACCATGTTAAGTGCCAGACACTGTCTGTTGCTCTGCTCTTTTATGACTTTTTACAATCTATTTCTAATTTTTATAGCTCTGTTATTTATTGTAGTTATGTTTATAAGTACCTCATGCATGCCTCATACATTCATTTATCAACTCCCAACATTTCCAGAGTGTTCATAATAAAGATACAAAGATGAAAGGACAGGGCCCTTCCCCTCCCTTGTGCTCTGACACCTCTTTGCGCTCGCTCACCACGATCACAGCCGCACCCACTGGGCTGTCCCAGTGAGCTGATCAGACTCCTAAGGATTCTGTCTGTGCCCCTTTGAAGGCCCTCCCTTAATATTTGTGGGCCGGGGCCAGAAAACAAACGGAAGCCCATACACCCCACATCTACATATAAATATTTTAAATTTGTGTATTAAGCTAGCACACCTCTAAATAAAATATGCTGTCTCCTCTTACCTTGCAAATATACCTTCGTAACTGTAAAATTGAAAAATACACATAAAACCATGGTTTCTATATAACTGAAAGATAGCAGATATCAGAGATGATTTGGTTTAATTATTTTTAGCATATGTCTAGGTGGTTTAATTATTTTTGCATGTCAATGGGCTGGTGCTATTTGGATGAGTAATAAAGACATACATAATTCATAAATTATTATATATATTCCATTAAATTGATTTTTCTTGCTTTCATTTTAGCAAATTCACTGATTATCTTGTAATCAAGATTTTAAATTATTTGTATTCTCTTGAAACAAATGATGTAAAGGAATAAAAATTGAAGGTACATGTATGTAAATGAAAACATAAGTTAAATATATTCATATTGTTATGAAATAGAAATGTTACTGTTCTATGAAATAGAATAAGAAATAAATATGAAATAGAAATATGTTTCTAAAGTGTTATTTTATTTAAAATTACAAAGTATAATAAACACCAAAATTTTAAATAAAATTATTTTTAAAACCTGAAATCTAATCTCTGTTTTGAAATTTTAATTATATAACATTAAATTATTTTAAATAAACCATTTGCATTTTTAGTTTTCAAGAGCCATCTAGTTGCCAATGTAAAGAATTAGTATACATTTCCATACATATTACATCTAGTTCTATGTATGTGCAAACTTGAAAGTGATATAAATTGTTTAATATTATGAAATGCTTGTGAATACTATATGCTTGTGTTAATTAGCGAGACAGGAGAGTGAAGCCATTGGCATAGTTCTTTCATTGTCAGGCTCTCAGTAAAGTCCCCCCATCCTGTTTTCAGCCCCCTTCTCATTCTTAATGTTTGTACCTGCTGAATCCATGGCTGGAGACTCTCTGGGCATCCTCCTCCATCAAAGCCCCTTCCAGAATATTCTTGGGTAATGCTTTCTCCACCAGGTTCTACCAATCAACACACTTCCTCCACTTTCTTTCAGAAATTTGTTGAAATCTCTAATCCATTCATGGCTCCCCTCTTAGTCCCTTTACTGCTATGTATTTATTCTTTTTTTTTAATTCTTTTGCTCTCATTTTAACGGGGTTTGGGGTGGGGAAGGAAGATAATTAATAAATATGTGTATTCAGTAGTTATCATGAAGTTTCTGTTTCTTTTGCAAAAATAAAAGCAATTTTTATAACTAGTTAAAGGAAAAAAGATGATAGGAAGAGGATTTAAAAATCTTTAACTTCCCAATGAAACCCATAATTACAATAATATATTCACTGGTGCAGCCCAATATGACCTATAAATAAAAAATCTCCATTTTAATATTTAAGATGGCAGTATTAGAGGGACATGTGCACAGGTTGTCTTTATGTAGAGATCCTGAATCTGCAGACACATTCACTTGTTTCTGCTTATGATCAGGGGCACACTCGCTGTGAGAGCAGGAGTTAAGAAGAAGGGCACCATCGGTGACCATAAGAGACTGGGGCTCATCGCCCACCTGAAGATCAGACCAATCACCTCGAGAGTCTCAGAGATACTAGACTCTCACAAAGGGAAGTTATTAATTATCATCCTTGGTCAGAGCATTACGGAGTAAGAAAGCATACCAGGTTGATTCCTCTCCTTCTAGGAGAAATTTTAAAACATTTTTTATTGTGGTAAATACATATAAAATTTCTATCTTAACCATTTTTAAGTGTACAGTTCAGTGGTATTAAGTACATTCATAGTTTTATGCAACCATCACTGCCATCCATATCTGGAACTCTTTTCATCTTTCAAAAACTGAAATTCTATACTCATTACATAATAACTCCCCATTTCTCTGTTCCTCAACCCCTGGCAAGCACCATTCAACTTTTTGACTTTATGATGTTTATTCCAAGTACTTCATATAAGTGGAATCATATAGTATTTGTCCTTTTGGGATTGCCTTATTTTACTTAGCATAAAGTCCTCAAGTTCTATCCATGTCATAGTATACGTCAGAATTGTCTTCCCTTTTAAGGCTGAATAATATTCTATTGTAATAGTCCACATTTTGTTTATCTATTCATCCGTTAATAGGCACTTGCGTTACTTCAGTGTTTTAGCTATTGTGAATAACGCTGCTTTGAACATGGTGTAGAAATATACAATTGAGATCTTGCTTTCAATTCTTTTGAGTGCATACCCAGAAGTAGAATTGCTGGATCATAGGGTAATTCTGTTTTTAATTTTTTGAGGAACCACTATACTGCTTTCCACAGGATCTGTACCATTTTACATCCCCCACAGCAGTGCACAAGGGTTCTACTGTCTCCATATTCTTACCGACATGTAATTTTCTGCTTTATTTTTGGGGTTTTTTTGTTTGTTTTCTTTGATGGTAGCTATCCTAACGGATGTGAGTTTGTCCTCCTGGCATAATTTTACACATTTATTCTAGACCGAGTCTTTGAATTCTATCTAATACTCTATTGCTCCTGGAGATACAGGAAGAACAAATACTAGAGCTTCTTCAAATGCTAGATTATCTTCAATTTTCCAGGGAAATAAGAAAAATCAATTACCTAGCATAGCTGTACTTGACTGTCAAAAATGCTCACACGTAAAGACAAAAGATTAACATTCCCATGTTAAATCTTTCCAGATCATCAGCTTCATGGAGCATTAAAAAAAAAAAAAAGAAAAAAAAAAGCTACAATTGTCACTGTGTTGAACTTCTAAACACAATGTGCTGCTATGGAAGCAAAGACCCTGTTATAATTGCACTCTGCATGGTTTCCAGAAGCCAAGTATTTTCCACTTTATTGATTACCCACCTTCAATACAAATTGAGAAGGAAAGTATAGTGAAGAAGGAAACTTTTCTGTCCATAACTGAACTAATAGCTGGGAGTTTTACATGATCCAGTTCTAAGTGCTCTCTAGGTCAGTTATGACTGAGATTTATGCTCAGCCTTTGTTTTCAAAAGCTCATTAAATCTAATACATTCATCGAAAATAGCAAAGAAACTAGTAAACTAAGGTTTTGGGTGGGGAATCACACTTTCAGCAGTCAAAAAGTGAAGATGGCCATTCTGTTTTGCTGTCATACTACATTATATGGTGGGAAAAAGCACACAGTCCACAACCCAGGTTTAGACCCTGGGCTTTTGTAAGTATGAATTTACCTGACTTTCCACAAGTATCTGAAACTCTTTAAGAAATATATCTATGTATTTCACAGTTAAAATGGTGGGACTTCCTAGGTGGTGCAGTAGTTAAGAATCAACCTGCCAATGCAGGGGACACGAGTTCAATCCGTGGGCTGGGAAGATCCCACATGCCTTGGAGTAACTAAGCCCGTGAGCCACAACTATTGAGCCCTCGTGCCACAGTTACTGAAGCCTGCATGCCTAGAGCCTGTGCTCCGCAACAAGAGAAGCCATTGCAGTGAGAAGCCCGTGCACCACAACGGAGAGTAGCCCCCACTCGCTGCACATAGAGAAAGCCGACATGCAGCAACGAAGACCCAATGCAGCCAATAAATAAATAAATAAATAAATTTATTTTAAAAAATGGTTATGGATTGAATGCGGCGGCACCTTACCCGGTTGCTGTTTTCTTCTCCATTAGAGCTGGGCCTCCGCTCTAGCAACCATGTCTAAGGGACCTGCCGTTGGCATTGATCTTGGCACCACCTATTCTTGTGTGGGTGTCTTCCAGCACGGAAAGGTTGAAATAATTGCCAATGATCAGGGGAACTGGACGACGCCAAGCTATGTCGCCTTTACTGATACCGAACGACTGATCGGTGATGCTGCAAAGAACCAAGCTGCAATGAATCCCACCAACACGGTTTTTTGATGCCAAACGCCTCATTGGACGAAGATTTGATGATGCTGTTGTGCAGTCTGATATGAAGCATTGGCCCTTCATGGTGGTGAATGATGCAGGCAGGCCTAAGGTTCAAGTAGAATACAAGGGAGAGACAAAACGTTTCTATCCAGAGGAAGTGTCATCCATGGTTTTGACAAAGATGAAGGAAATTGCAGAAGCCTACCTTGGGAAGACTGTTACCAACGCTGTTGTTACAGTACCCGCTTACTTTAATGACTCTCAGCGTCAGGCTACCAAAGATGCTGGAACTATTGCTGGTCTCAATGTGCTTAGAATCATTAATGAGCCAACTGCTGCTGCTATTGCCTATGGCTTAGACAAAAAGGTTGGGGCAGAAAGAAATGCGCTGATCTTTGATTTAGGTGGTGGCACTTTTGATGTGTCAATCCTCACTATTGAGGATGGAATCTTTGAGGTCAAATCTACAGCTGGAGATACCCACTTAGGTGGAGAAGACTTTGACAACCGAATGGTCAACCATTTTATTGCAGAGTTCAAGCGCAAGCACAAGAAGGACATCAGTGAGAACAAGAGGGCTGTTCGTCGACTCCGTACTGCTTGTGAGCGTGCTAAGCACACACTCTCTTCCAGCACCCAGGCCATTATTGAGATTGATTCCCTCTATGAAGGAATTGACTTCTATACCTCCATTACCCGTGCCCGATTTGAAGAATTGAATGCTGACCTGTTCCATGGCACCTTGGACCCTGTGGAGAAAGCCCTTCGGGATGCCAAGCTAGACAAGTCTCAGATCCATGATATTGTCCTGGTGGGTGGTTCAACCCGCATCCCCAAGATTCAGAAACTTCTACAGGACTTCTTCAATGGGAAAGAACTGAATAAGAGCATCAACCCTGATGAGGCTGTTGCTCATGGTGCAGCTGTCCAGGCAGCCATTTTATCTGGAGGCAAATCTGAAAATGTTCAAGACTTGCTGTTGTTGGATGTCACTCCTCTCTCCCTTGGAATTGAAACTGCTGGTGGTGTCATGACTGTCCTCATCGAGGGCAACACCACCATTCCTACCAAGCAGACGCAAACATTTACCACCTACTCTGACAACCAGCCCAGTGTGCTCATTCAGGTTTATGAAGGTGAGCATGCCATGACCAAGGATAACAACCTGCTTGGCAAGTTTGAACTCACAGGCATTCTTCCTGCCCCCCGTGGTGTTCCTCAGATTGAAGTCACCTTTGATATTGATGCCAACGGCATCCTCAATGTCTCTGCTGTGGATAAGAGCACAGGGAAGGAGAACAAGATTACCATCACTAATGACAAGGGCCGTTTGAGCAAGGAAGACATTGAACGCATGGTGCAGGAAGCAGAGAAGTACAAAGCTGAGGATGAAAAGCAGCGGGATAAAGTGTCTTCTAAGAATTCGCTTGAATCGTATGCTTTCAACATGAAAGCAACTGTTGAGGATGAGAAACTTCAAGGCAAGATTTCTGATGAGGACAAACAGAAGATTCTTGATAAGTGTAATGAAATAATCAACAGGCTTGATAAGAACCAGACTGCAGAGAAGGAAGAATTTGAACATCAGCAGAAGGAGCTGGAAAAAGTCTGCAACCCCATCATTCCAAGCTGTACCAGAGTGCAGGAGGCATGCCAGGAGGAATGCCTGGGGGCTTCCCTGGTGGTGGGGCTCCTCCATCTGGTGGTGCCTCCTCTGGACCCACCATTGAAGAGGTTGATTAAGCCAACCTAGCGTAGATTTAGCATTGTTCCACACAAAACATTGAAGGACCCAAATCTGTAGCAAATTCCATGGCAGTTGAGCTGCTGTAGTAAACTGGGCATTCTTGATACTTGAACCTTGAATGTGTGCACAGGGGAAGGAAATAACATTGCACTTTACAAGCACTGTATTGTAAGTGGAAAATGCAATGTCTTAAATAAAACTGTATTTTAAATTGGCAAAAAAAAAATGGTTATGGAGGATCAAGTGATTAAGGCATATATACTATGATTAATTTATAAAAATTTATTCTTTTTGATAAACGTCTTAGTACTCACATGACCAAAAGGTCATGTTTCTGCAAATAAACCCACTCTGTTGCTCGTCTCCTCAGATGATAGAATAGTCTTTCATTCAAAAATTACTAATGGAGCCCCTGCTATGTGCTAGGGATTACTCTAGATTCTTGAGATACATAGTAAACAAAGATTTCTACCCTGGTGGAGCATGCAGTCTAGGAGGGAGAGATGGAAAATAAGCAATAGATATAATAAGCAAATGAAGTACCTAACACATTAGAAGTGCCAGGGAGTAAATTTTTAAAAGTCAGGGTAAGGAGGATCAGGAGGATGGGATTGGAGACGGGGCGGCTGAAAGGTTAAATCAGGTGGCAGAGTAGGCGTCACTGAAATAAGAATTTATCAAGGCCTTGAAGGAGGTGATTGAGTTAGCCCTGGGATTCTCTGGAGGAGGAACATCGGTGAAGAGAGAACTGCTGGTACAAAGGCAGGAACGGTTACATTTTACAGCTAAGAAAGGTGAGACCCAGAGGGGGAAGGACACTTGCCTGGGATCACACAGCTAATAAGTGTCAGAACTGGGATATAAATAGTTTGTCTGGCTTCAGAATGGGTGTTCTAACTTCTTCACCATGCTGCCTTGTGGGCTTATGATAAATTTTTGTTGAATGAATGAATGAAGTATATTAGCTAGAAATGACCTCTGCTGGTAGTTGAGAAAATGTGGGAGAATGGGGGAGGGGAGTAATCAATGGTGAGGCCAGATAATCTTTTTTATGTTTAATCTGATTACCGTGGAGAAGGGGCCTCAGGAGAGATGTTTCACAATTGTATGCCTAGAGGCAAATACATCAGGCAGCACAGCTCCATGGAGATCTGGATTTCCTACCCCAGCAGACTCTGCAGGTAAAGTGCTTGATCTATCCCTGGCAGCACTGACTTAAAGGGAAAGGGAAGTAATGGGGTAACATCACTGAAGCTCCCTGGAATGTTGCCTTGTTACTTGTCTTTTTTCCCTTCACTCTCCTACTCCCCATGGGAGCACCTGGGATACACACAAGGCTTGAAATGACAGAGAGGGTGAAGGGGGCCACAAGCTGTTTTGAGGGGTAATGAAACTGAAAATAGTGAAGCCAAGGGGAATTCCTTTGCTGTTTATAACCAAAACATGAAAACAACATAGAAAACATATAAAAAGTGACATTTAACTTCAAATCCATGTTGTGAATGGTTCTTCAGCTTTCTTTAAATAAACAGCCTGACTCTTGCATCTCTTTATTGTCTAGAAGTTTATAGGACTGGCCAAAAAGTTTGTTTTTTTTCTGTAAGATGTAATAGAAAAACCCAAACGAACTTTTTGGCCAACCCTATACGAGGGTTGAATGTTGACATTTCCAGGGCTCGGTGTAAAATTAGTTAGTGAGTTGCTTCCCTTGGGACTTACAGTAAGTGCTGAGTTGATTCTTCAGGAAACAAACCCAAATATTTTTAAAAAAATCATGGAAAGATAAACTTCCTTGTCCTTAAAAATCATATTAGATTATCACATTGACGAGCTTTTATAGAGCACACACTTTTTTGAGAGCTGAGACTAGGCAAATGAGGCACATAATAAAACAGGTATGATTTCTGTCTTGAAGGAGCTTGCAACCTGGTGTGGATACAGTTCCAGTTCCTCCACTCTGCGGTGTGGTGGGCATACAAGCTATATTTTTTGAATGAATGAGTGAGTGAATGTACTGCTACTAGGTTAGAGAAAAGGGTGCGTCAGTGTCAAGTTCAGATAATATTTTTTTATTTTCTAAGTGGAAACGTAAATATTGTCTCTACCAGAGACGATGTCCACCACACCTTTTCTGTGTCTGGATACACAGGAACAGTCTGTTGTGGTTAAACTGGAGCCATGTGACTAATTCTTGCCAAGAGAATCTTCCAGTGGCTTCCAGTTCTAAGTAGATGAGAGTAGAGAGTCCACTCTATGTTCTTCTCTTCTCCTGCCAAGACAACCTTGGGAGCCACATGTTCCAGATGGTGTAGCCAGAGGATGGAGAATCCACAGGCTGGAGAAGGACCAATGCCACATCAGTCCATGACATCGGCAAGAAATAGGTGTTTGTTGGATTAGGCCACTGAGGTTGTTTGTTTATGGTTTTTATATCATTTAGCATTAATTATTCAGATTAATACACATTCCATGCACACATGATGGGAAGAGATGAGTGAGAACTGTGTTTAGAGAGTGTAAGCAACCAACCAGAGAAGGCTTTCTGAGAGGGTGGTACAGAAATGTGTTTTCCACGAGGGTCAGCCTATGAATTGAAGGAGGGAAGAAGGGAGATTGTTGCATGCACATTTTGAATGAGATACATGATGAATACATTGTCCAGTTGATTTGGTTTATATTTAGCCTTAGATCAGTATTATTAAAGGCGATATGTAACAACTCTGCAAAACAGGAAGTTGTTCTCTCTGTCTTTAAAAGAGGAGGCACTGAGTCTGCGCTCATTAAGTGCTTCTTGAGAGAATGAACATGTTTAATTTGAATGAATGATAAGTGGTGTCTAGTATACAGTATGAGCTCTCAAAATAGCCTGACTTCAGTTCATAGGAAATCAAGAACATTTATGAAAGATGCCAAACAAAATCTCTAGAAAGACTAATTCTCTCTTACTTGCACTATTTTTTTGAGAGAATTTTTTGGGGAAGTTTGGAATATAATATTATTAAAGGGATTGAGAACCATGGGCAAAAAATAAGTTATGGCCAAAAATTTAATACTAATACCCAAAGAAAGCAGATCAATTTATAAATTCATTCTTTGTATTGTATTGCATTGTATTATTATTATTAAGAATTTTTGCATTCATTGAAACAATAATAATCATGAGTTAATGATAAGGTTTTAAAATTTATACATAGGTACTTCCCTGGGGGTCCAATGGTTAGGACTCTGCTTTCATTGCCCAGGGCCTGGGTTCAATCCCTGGTCGGGGAACTAAGGTCCCTCAAGCTGTTCGGTGGGGACAATAAATAAATAAATAAATAAATAAATAAATAAAATTAAAAAATTTTTTTAAATAAAATTTCTACATGTATGTTTTAATTTTCCACACCCTAAATTTCATGGCAAAACCCCAAGTTCAGCCAATAATTTTATTTGCTAATATTTTTAATTGAAGCATAGAGTCTGATCTAACAAATGATTTTCTTTCAGAGTAAACTATAATTTTTAATTTTCTAAAAGACATAGTTTCATTATTTTCAAGCACAAGATACTCAAACTAGACCAAAAAAGTGATTCATTTTAAGTTTTATCTGGTACAAGTCCTTGAGGACATTGAAATAAATACCTAAAATAAATACATTAGATGTTTATTTTAAATACCTAAAAAAGACTATTATTAATACATCTACGTAGATTTAAATGAGCTTTGTAGGAGTGTGTTCTCAAACTACTAGCCTAGTCTGCTTCAGGTATGGACAATTCAATATCTATTGGTAGATTCTACCAACGTTATTTGGCAACACCCCTAGAAAATCTTTCAAAAGACTTCGTGTGGAATGAATAGGGCACAAATTAGATTGTCAGCTACACACATCTCCATTTTCAAGTAAATCTGACCAACCTGAACCTACATAAAACCTCTCCAGAAACAAAGTTTAAGTTAATATGAGACTATTTGTTGCCAGTGAAGAATACAAACCTTAAAAGAAAGATTGGGGTGATTGTACAGACACTGAAGAAAAAGGGTAAATATGTTACATTTGTGGCTCAGAAGAGATCCTTGGGATAGAAGGAGCCAGCATGGAGAAAGACCCTTAGGGCAGGATTCAGAGGTAAATTCTTATGACATCTGGTCTAGACTAGCTGTCTGTTAGGGGGTTGCCCTGGGCCTGTTTCACACAGTTTTTGTCAATAGCAACATTGTAGCAAAGTACTATAAACATTCCATCCATACAAAGTTAATGTTCATGTTTAACTTGAATGGCCTGTTTTTTTTTTTTTTTTTTTTAAAAAGGTGTTTTGAACAAAGACAAATTATAGCCTAGTTCAGAGTCCAAGTTATGACTTTTCTCACTGGAGACATGGATAAGAATGAAGAATTCCAGAAAAATTGCATGAGACCCATGCCCACGCCCACCACCTCCTCTCAGTGGCAAATCTTAACCTAGGATGTGAGCAAATGCCTTCCATAAATTTTCATGGCTGGTTGCAGATCTTTCAGATGTGTGGAGAAAGTATATACAGCAAAAAATTTTTTTTCTCTGTCAAAAAAGTTAAAAAATCAGTTTTCTATATGCTATTTGGCCTGCACACATGGTTTAGTACTCTGTCTGGATTTCTTAAAATTTCAAATCCATGCAATATAAGTAATGAGATTTTATTATGTTAACTGAGTAGTGATATTAATAGGTTAAGTTTCCCAACTACAGATCCCAATCAATACTTGGCTTTTGTGTCTGGGTAAATATTCAATTGTGTTATCCAGATTCACTTTTGCACCCTACACAGTACAGGTATATTTTGCTTAGTGGGAAGCCAACTTGCAAAATTCAGATTTTATAAAATATAAAAAGTAATAAATTATTATACACATATATGAATTTAGCTTATAAAAGGGAAGCACAGCTCTTGTTGAGGAGGTGTGATACCACTCCCACTATTCCAACATGCTCTCACTGTTCCTGCAAATCAGATAAAAGGATCCCCAAGAGAGTGACGAGCTGGACCTCTGAGCATAGACGGGGAGTCACTGTCATTTGGGGTCAAATGAGAAGAATGGTTGTTGCATTTGATGACAATGTCAGATAATGGCTTCAGCCAAGGATACATCCTTGAAGAAAAAATGAAAGTAGCTTGAAGTTACTTGCTTTACTGACATTTTCCTTAATAGGCTACTCTTCAGGAGTATGTCAGTCCAATATCACCATCATCGTCAGTGCCATCAGCATCATGATGGGTCTCATCACTGTTTACTTTGTGCCAGACACTGTAGGGACACCCCTCCTAACCCTGCATCCATCTGTCTACCTACCTGTCTATCTCATCTAGATCATAACTCTAAATATGTAACATGCTCCTCAAAACCCTGCAAAGTAAGGACTATCATTACTGCCATTTTATAGATGAGAAAAAGAGGCTTCTAAGAAACTTGCCAAAATTACACCATAGAAGGCAGGAATCCAGGCCACGCAGTATGTCCCTAGAGCCCCTGCTCTTGGCCAGCCTAGCACCCTGCTGACTCGTGTGGACTGATAGGATGCCCGTTGACATTCCGTTACTTCCAGCAGCTGTCCTAAGGACCGTTCCAGTTCAGAGCATGCAGCACCTCCCCCGACGGTGGTGCCACTAAAAAGCCAAATCAAGAAAATCACGGCACTCCTACAGTTCTGCTGGGTGGTGATTTTTCAAATACACATACAGGGGGCCTGCTAGGACATAAATTCAGGAAATATCACAGGAGTACACTGATGAAACATTACTTGTGTGCATTTTCATGGCTTGGAATGTTTATCAAATGATGGCAGCAACTGTCTCTCATCAGCTCAATTTGATGCCTGCCTAAAATTAAAGGCAAAGGTGGACCCGTGAATTCATCAGCTGAACTTGGATATAAATGACCTCATCTAATATGTCAAAATCCTGGCTACATGTCTATAGGCACATTTTACTTCCAATTCAGGTAGGAGTTTATTTAAAACTTAGAGGATGCCTGAGACTTATTTCCTGTGCCTCTTATTGAGGATGATCATGTTGTACGCTGATGTGAATCTCTCGCGCATTCTCAGGCTCCATTATAGCAGGACAGACTCTTTGCAGAGGGATTAACATTCCCAAACCTCTTCCTCTGGTCCTAAGAACTGGCAACAGAAAGGACATTCTGGCTTCCAGGAGGAAACCCTGTTTTAATTATGCTTTCTATGCAGAGGCTTGGGATGCATGCATCACAAGCACTGTAAAATAGAGAGAGAATTGGATTGGTGAGGCTCTAGGGAAAGCCTCAGAGCACAGCTCTTTACACAGTGACACAATAAACTCAGAAGAGCAGTGAGGCTCAGGCAGCATCAGTCTCTCTATCCCTTACAGCCCTGCATTAAACTCTCCTGTGTGATAGACAAAGAGGGGAGAAGCTTACTTCGTGCTTTCCTGTTCCACAAGAGAAGGGTTTTATGTCAGTAACTGTAATCTCAAGTCATTAACTTTAAATCAACACTGCAAAAGAGCCAGGATGCAAATGCACTTACTGAAACAGTGCAGGAAATGCCTCATTTGAAGAGCTCATTTGAATGGCAGGTATAGTTTAATTGAGAATTGAGAAAAAGAGAAAAATAAAATTGATATGTTTGTATAACATTGACTTGTTTAAAAGTAGTGGATCAGCGCCAAATTGCTCTTCACTTCCTCCCTCTAATACCATTTTTTCCCTTTAAATAGATGTTTTCAGATTTTTTCTCTCTCAGAGGAGTGGGGATCGTTACAAAATAAGAAATATGAAGACCATTTACTGAGTACAGTAAAAGACCTATACAGTCACCCTTCGTATCTGTGGGTTCTGCATCTGTGGATTCAACCAAAAGTGAATAGAAAATATTCTGAAAAAAAATTTCCAGAAAGTTCCAAAAAGCAAAGCTTCAGTTACTACTTGCTGACAGCTATTTACATAGCATTTATTAGGTATTATAAGTAATCTAAAGATGATTTAAAGTAAATGGGGGGATGTGTGTAGGTTATATGCAAATACTATGCCATTTTACATAAGGGACTTGAACATCCATGAATTTTGGTAACCATGGGAGGTCCTGGGACAAGTCCCCTGTGGATACAAAAGGACAACTGTAGTTGTTTCTTGCCTGACAGCTGCCAAGAAAAAAGATGGAACTTACATTCTTCATAAACTACTGTTAATTCATAATTTTCTCCGTAATTAGATTGGAATGAACTGTGCAGAGAGGATGCAGCCTGCATAATAATAACAGGCTTTCAGAGAGATTTCAATCTCAGTGGTTACATTCTCTCTTCCTAGAGTCTTCCCAAGAGCTCACACTACAAAAACATCATGACCAATTGGACAATACAATGCTTTTTTTTTTAAACTTAAACGTCACTCCCAGATTCGGTTCCATGGGCATTTCTTGATATTTGAGATAAAGTCCAGAAAGTTATCTAAGGAAAAAAATCTGTTAGTTTAGTATATCAGGAACTTAAGAAAAAATTATATGATCAATCAATACCCAGACAGTATTTGATAAAAATCCCACGTCTCCAATTAATTTGAAATGGTAGCTCTCTTCTAAAACAGCAGCTATCTCGCACTCAGTGGGAAAACAAAAAATAGAAGCATTTCCATTAATTTCTAAACAAATCTAGGATGCTTGCTAGAAGTCATCATTGCTTAACCTTACCTTAGTAGTTCTGGACAAAGCAATAAAAATGAAACAATGATAAGAATGGGCATTGAAATGGAGAATATTTATAGTCTAAAGATATTTTGCATAAATAACAAATATAGATTATCTACCAAACCCAAGAAAATCTACCAAAAATTATTGGAGGCTCTGGCAAATGTATTCTGTTCCTGTCACAGAACAGGCCCCACATGGCCCTCAGCAGACTGAAGGGGAGCCTCACTCAGAAAATAGAGCCATTGGAAGTGAACACTCCCACTAGCACATCTACCAACACACACGCCTGTTATGATGGGTGTGGGATCCTGGCTTTTACCCATGGCCAACCCCTTCACTTGTGCCCTGGCTCTTATCCTGGTTAAGGACATCACTGTTGCACTTGCCCCCTCTCTCAAACATGATCAGATTTGCTCTCTACACTGGATCATCTCCACTAGCATCCAATTCTTCAGTATCTTCCACTTTAAAAAGCTATACCTTGACCTGGCATCACCCTCCAGCTACTGCCCTATTCCTTAGCTCCCCTTTCCCCTTTTTCCTGCAAAACTGCTTTTGAAAGTTCTCCTTATTCACCTTTCACACTTCTTGACCTCCCATTCTTTCTTGAACTCATGACTATCTAGCTTTTGCCTCTACCGCTTCACTGAAACAGCTCTTGCTGAGGTCATCACTAATGACCCCCATGTTGCTGTGAGCCAAGAGTCAGTTCTCAGTTCTATTCTTACTCAGTCAACAGCATCTGACTCAGCTGAGTCAGCATCTGACTCCCTCCTCTTGAAATTATTTCTTCACTTCGCTATGTATCTGAAATTAGGCTATGTCTTACAGTTGATGCCATCTTATCATTTTGGTCATCCAGGCAGGGGTCATGAAAGTAGTTGCTCTTGGCAGAGAGCTTGGTCATGTTGATTTATATTATCAATAGTCCAGTTGTTCATAAGTCTCAAGATAAAGAAGAGATACAGCTAATCTGATTGCAGATCACAAAATCATGGTCTTTGAGCCACATGCCATGCTTGGATAAGATTTTGAGAGGCCTTTACGAGTGATGAGTATGTTTTGCATGTAGCAGGGATTATGAACGATGGCGTCTGGGGAGCAGACTGTGGTAGATTCGTTGATTAATAGCCTCATTTAATGGCTTCCCTGTATCCATGCCCTGTGCCTTATAACTTTATAGTCCCCTGCCTGCCTCTGAGCTTGGCCTCATGACTTGGTTTGGTGAATAGAATGTTAGCAAATGGGATCCAAGCAGAGGGTTGAAAAGCACTTGTGCTTTCTTCTTTCCTTCTTGCAAGACTGGCTTGTTTACTCTGGTTCTCTTCCCAAGCCATAAGAACATCCCTGAGTTCGCCTGAAGGAGGGATATAGGAGCCAGCAGAGGAGTGCTAAAATGCCTAGTTGTCCCAGCCATCTCAGCCAGCACAGCTCCCCCAGCTGAGGTTGTCTTAAATCAGCCAACAGCCATGTGAGAGAAACAAGCCAAGATGAGAAGCATGTCTGGCTGAGCCCCTCCTAAATTACCCACCCACTTTGAGCTAGGTAAATGCAAAATGGCTGGGTTCAAATATTCTAAGGGAAAGCACATGAACAATGGAATAGACAAACTGCTTTTAGTTGCAGAGGCAGAATCAGGATTAGTGGACATAGGTTACAGAAAAGCAGATTTAAGTTCCAGCTGAGGGAAAATCATCTAGTAAGTTAAAGGAGAGGGGATCTGTGGGTCGTCATTTCTTGAAGGGCGTACTATATGCCATTCACGATGCTAGGTGCTTTACCTCAACTTGTCAAACTATCAAATATAAATCTTGCAGCAAGCCTATGAGGTGGTCAATATGCCCATTTTACAGATGAAGAAATTAAAAATCAGAGAGGTAGTAATTTACTCAGTATATCAGTCAGATTCCACTGGAAGCAGAGAGAAAGCAATTGAATATAGAGGTACAGAGAGAGAAAGAGAGAGACCTAGGAAAGAACTGATCTATGTGATTGTGAGGACTCTCTAGGCAAATCTGAAATCCATAGCAATGAAAGCTATCAGGAAGAGCAGGCAGGAACTCTCCGGCTTGAACCAAAGTTGCAATCCACAGGTGGAATTTCTTCTTCAGGGGAGCCTTAGTTCCACTCTTTAGCCTCTTCAAATGATTGAATTAGGCCCACCCAAATTATCTAGATTAATCTTCCTTTCTTAAACTTATTGCAGACTTTAGTCACATCTACAAAATACCTTCACAGCAACACCTAGATTAATGTCTAACTAACTAAGGAGGGACTGCAGTCTAGCCAAGTTGACACACAAATGTGACCGTCACACTCACAGTGATACCCTCTCTAAGTGGTAGAACAGACTTTTGAACCCAGGCCAACCTACCTCCAAAGCCAGTGCCCTCTTCAGGACATCATCTCATCCAATACTCTAATAAGGTCCTGCCTCTAAAAATGGGGTCCTCACAATTGCCAGCAATATGCAAATACAATCTGCTTAAACGTGTGTCAGAGATGGGGAAAGGTGTTCTTGCTCTGGCTGCAGATTAGACTAGAGAGCTTTTCAGCACTGAAATTCAAGTCCTTTGTTTCAATAATGCTGATTTGCTTAGCAGAGGCCCTTAGGGAGCCCACATTAGAAGACAGGGAATGATTTGTAAAGGGCAATACGTGAAATAGGTGCATTTATGCAGCTTAATAAGGCCATTTAAACACAGTTTGTTAGGTTTGGAAATGTTATCTTTGTAATATTTAAAATATAAATCTGAAGGATCTCAGAATAAAGGGCTAATTAAGTAAATGGAAACTTGAGTCTGTCCTGTTAGTATCTGTAGTTATCACTCTTTTTGAATTGATTCTGAATTAATGAAGTTTTACAGTAGATGACATTTACAGAAATAGCTCAATATTTTATTTACTGAAGTCAGTTGTAATATGCTTAATAACGACCTTCCAAAGATGTTAAGATCCTAATTCCTGGAACCTGTGAGTGTTACCTTGTATGGCAAAGGGACTACTTGGCATTAAGCTAAGGATCTTGTGATGAGAGAGTCTGGATTACCAGGTGGGGCCAGTGAAATCATGACAGTCATTATAAGAGGGCCCAGGAGGAGTCAGAGCCAGAGTAGTAGGAAGATGGTATTGGCGGTTGGAGGGGTGTGCTTTGAAGACAGAGGAAGTGGTCACAAGCCAAGGGATACACGTGGCCTTTAGAACCTGAAAAAGTCAAGGGAACAGGTGGTCCCCTCATTACCTTCAGAAGGAGTCAGACCTTGACGTCAGCCCTGTGAAACTGAATTTGGATTTCTGACCTCCAGGATGGTAAGAGAGTAATTTATGTAGTTTTAAGTCACTAAGTTTATGGTAATTTGTTATAGCATTAATGGGAAACTAACACATCAATAGAGGAAGTGTTTGCTAGTTAATTGTTCTAGGCTTGATGATGGTTATAAGACAGTCCTCTAAAGGCAGATACTTTGGGTTGGCTCTTACAGCTTTCATCCATAAGCTCTTTCTCCCTGGCTGGAAATGGCCTTTGTTGGGAGGCAGTTCTCCATGGGCCTCTTGCATTTCTTCACATCTTGTGTCAGGGTTTGTTCTGCACTATCATTCCAAGGATGTTTGTATGGTGATGAGCCTTGGCAGGCAGATGGTGTCTTGCTCTGAGGCAGAGGGCAGGATCATAAAGGTGGTTTTCCTCTGGGGCATAGGTTGGGCATATTGGCCAGCAATCCTCTCAAAAGATGGGGGCTTACTAAACTCAGCGCTTCTCATTTGTGACACAAACCCACTGTGTTCTCAGTGTCAACCTGGACCTGCCTCTACCTTGCCCTTGTGGGACTTAAAGTGAGGCGGGAGGCAGGGGAATCACTGCAGACATGAAGCCCAATCTGCCTGCTGTTGTGTAAGTGATAAAGTCCTTCGTCTCTAGTCCGGGAGCCCTGCATCTTCTGCCAGCATCCATGAAACTGTGGCAGGCTAATGTGTTAGCTTACAAGTGAGGTAAAATCTGGGTCTTCCCAGTTCTTGATGGCTTCCAGCTGCGAGTAGCCATGTACCATAGCTTTGGCTTGTGAGATGTAAACACAAGTCCGCTGAGGATGCATCTAAAGACACTTTCTTGATTGTTTCATCAATCTCCCCCTTCCTTCTACTGTAACTCAGACATGATGCCTGGAGGTGCACTATCTATCCTGTAACCATGAGGCCAAAAGCCAAAACACTGAAGAGGATAGAGCAGAAAGAGTCTAGATGCTTGATGACATCTTTGAGCAGGAAAACCAACCCTGGACCGCCCACCTCCAGATTTTTTAGGTGAGAAAATGAAATTCCTATTTGTTTACTCTAATGTTGAAGTTCTGTTACTTGCAGCTGTATTTATTATCTTTCTCAAAATAAAAATAATTTTAAGTGATAAAAGTAATGTATTTTTGAAAAATTCAAACCATATTGAAAAGCATAAAACCAAAGTAATCACTACTACAACCTACTACCAGCAACTATCCCCAATTCTGTCTTGGTGAGGCTGCTTTATTAGCACACTCAGAATGGGTTGGTTGTAAGGCTAGTGTGCTTGTGTTAGAATTTTAGCTCTATCACTCGATAGCTGTGACTTCAGGCAAGTTGGTAATGATCCATGCATCAGATTTCCAATCTCTAAAATGAGTATAACAAGGATTATAATGATAATATACATAAAATAGAAAACTTCTTTACACAGAGTAAGCACACACAAAATGTGATATTATCCTTCCAGACTGATCTGTGAGCTCACGTGCGTGTATATGTGCAAATACGTAAGTGCACACACACATATTTATATCAAGATGGAACCTTATTATACATGTCATATAGTCACTTTTTTCTACTTAACACTATTTGGGGGACATATTTCCATGCCAAAAAATGTAAATCAAGATGTGACTTTTAGTGATTGTCTGGTATTTCAGTATATAAATGTATTTTAATTTGTTTTACCATTCCCCTATTGATGAGCAGTTAGTATTTTTTTTTTAAACTTCCCCTTATTCTAAACAATGCTGTGTTGAACATCTTCAAATAGCACTTTGCACATTTGTTTTAGTATTTCCTTGGAATGTAAATTCTCAGGAGCTCAGCTGATTTACAGAGACAGCTCAGCTGTCAAGTGTTAGAGTCAATTAAAGCAACAACGAGCCAAAATTAAAGTTACAATCAAGGCTTTACTCACTTTTTGCAATAATTGAAGTAACAGGCTAGAGTTGGAGAAAGTGCTGACTTTCCATCTTTCATTTTCCCTTTGGAGCTGCGTCCTGGTGGAGGGTCAGGTGGATGAGTGCAGACTTGGGGATTGTCTTGCTGTTCAGGGAGGCCTGAACAAAAGACTCCAGAGGTTTTATAGACTCTGGAATTGTGGGGAGCAGGAGAGGGAAGGGGCAAGAGTGGAAGAGTACTGGCACTAAGCCAGAGTGGGGAAATTGTCCTCCAGGTTTCCCCTTCTCCCCCATAAGGAGGCCTCTGTGGGGCACCTGAAGACCTCACCCCAGGCCCCAGAAACCCAGGAGTGAAGGTGTTGGGCTTGGAATGGAAATATGTGAAGAGTGTGAGCAGCGAGTGGAACCTGGGTCCATCCCCCTTCAGACTGCGATGCATGGCTGTGCCCCGAGTGAGGAGGGCAGCCTCCCGGTGAGGCCTGCCAGGTAAAGCCTTTGTAACTGCCTGTGGTCAGGCCTGAAAAACCACACGTAAGGTTTTATACAGAAGCCCGACTCCTCATAAATGCTGGGTCAAAGGGATTTGCATCTTTTAAAGGCTTTACGCATAATACTATTCAGAAATGTGACAAATCTGCAGTCTTACCACAGCATCATCAACCTTGGGAATTGTTGTTCTCTCAAATATTTGACAATCTGGTAGTTATACATGGTTTCTCACTGCTTCAGTTTCTCTTCACTAGTTACTAGGGAAATGGAACTGCTTTCCAACACTTCTTTAAATGGGGCAATTATTGCATAGTCCACCTCTCTTCTTTTATTGGAAATGCCAGATATATCATTATTTGCTTATTGTGGTGTTAGTTCCTTGTCATTTTAATTACTATAGCTTTAGACTTTAACATCTGATAGTATAGGACCTTTCCCATTATCCTTTTTTACAATTTTTTCTTGCTTCTCATGCATTTATCTTTCCAGATGAACTTTAAAATTGTTTAATCAAGCCTCTCTTCCCCCTAAAATTCTCCTGGAATTTCAACTGGGTTTGCACTTTATTACTAGATGAATTTGTGAAGAAGCAACTGAATGCTAAATAAGCTGAATACTAAAGATCCCCTAACCAGATTATGGTCTATATGTCTAATTAGTTTGGGCTAACTTTCAATGAGATAGGGGTGTAAATAACTTGCTTAGTTGAGGAAGAGCAAGAAGACTGTTGACATAGTTTTTCCATTTTTGCCCAAGCAAGATAAGCCCTTTCATACCAAGACCATAAAAACCATATTAAATATGACATATATACACACAAGTTACATAGATAGTCCTCACTTTACATTGTTCTCATACCACCATGGTTGAGTTAATAGCATCAGTCCCCAACAATACAGTTCAAATTTTCGTTACTGCAGTTTACTATGATGACTGCATAAAGCGCAAATTTTACTGCGAACTCTTCCTTCTGTGAATCACTACATGCATCACAGATCAATACATTGATCAGTGACCAATCATGTCTCTTCTTTCAGTGTCTGTCAGTGCTTGGCCACTGCATATCTGGTATTCAGCTCAATCACAGGTAGCAACGTGCAGTTGTGTTAAACTGACTTCCCAGTGATAAACCCGTGTGAAGTTTTACAAAAATGGATAATCGAAAGAGGGTATTAAGTAATAAAGATGAAGCTGCAGCAAAAAAACAAGAAGTGATAATGCTGAAAGGGAAATTTGAATTGAAGGTAAGTAGAATTACAGAAGCAGTAGTGACTGTGGGAGGGTTGACATTGCTGCCCTTCAAGAGACCCTAGATCTGTAGCCAGAGAAACAAATAAAAATTGACATAAATTTAAAAAGTGGTAGTGACAAAAAGGATGAATGTGTCTTAGGAAGTGACAGGGCAGAAAACTTCATATTAAAGGAGCCCTTGGAGACATCTCACTGCATTGAAAATGCAAAGGATAAAATGTTGGAAGCTGATCCAGACTTTAAAAGGAGTGTGATGATTTTCCAAGGCAATGGAAAGATGCTTGCTCCTATCATAAATTATACAATGAGAAGGCGATTACTGTTCAAATTTGTCTTGAGAAAGGGTGTTTTTGAAATATAAAGAGAAATGAAATAAAGCAGTTTCCTCCTCAGTGTTTCTAATGTTCCAAATTAAAGTGTACTAAATTCTATTTCTTTATACATTTATTACCAATTGCAAGAGTTTTTAATGCTTGGACACTGCCTTCTGTGTAGGGTCTCTACACAGAAGGGAAAACTGGGTTTTTACCTACTGTGAGTCTCCTCCATGTGTCTCTTTAACTAGTCACACAAACATGACACTTCTGACACTTCTGGTCACTAAATGTGAGGAGGTTTTTTCCCCATACCAAGCAATTCTCTGAGACACCAGCTGGGTGAACGACAATTCAACTGAGATCTGACACTATCCATCTGGAGACAGTGTCAAATCCCACAGGTGAAGGGCTCAGTCCCACAAGACTGCTTCCCCCAGCTCCAGCTCCCCCCCCCACACACACACACACACACACACACTTCAGAGGCCAGTCACAAACCCATGTTATCACCTGTGCTCCTGACCAACTGGCTATAGATTCCAGTGACGTCCTCCTTGGGCTCAATTAACTTACTAAAACAGCTCACCAAACTGAAGGAAACACATGTTTACCAGTTTATTAAAGGATATGAGAAAGGGTACAGATGAACAGCCAGGAAAATCAGTTTAACACAACTACACGTTGCTACCTGTCATTGAAGAGATACAAAGGACGAGGCCTGGAAGGGTCCCAAGCACAGGAGCTTCTGTTCGCATGGAGCTGGCATGTGTCACCCTCCCAGTGTGGGTGTGTTCATTAACCTAGAAGCTCTCCAAATCGTGTATTACTGGGATTTTACAGGGGCTTCATCAGACAGGCATGATCAATTATTAACGCTCTTTCTAGCTTCTCTCTCCTTTCTGGAGGATGGAGACAGAGCTGAAAATTCCGAGCTTCTAATCATGGCTTGGTCTCTCTGGTGACCAGCCCCCACCCAGAAGCCCACCCAGAGTAGCTGCAATAGAACGAAAGATGCTCCTGGCGCTCTTATCACTTAGGAAATTACAAGGGTTTCAGGAGTTCTGTGCCAGGAACAGGGGACAGAGACCAATATATAGGTTCTGTTATCTCTCAGACAACAATTTGTAAAGCTCACAGAGCAGCTGTAATTTTTTTCCACGGATAAGATCATGTTGCGTGGTTTTAGCTTGTACAGTCACTTTCTATGATGATGCACTATCACACAAAGGGAGCACAGCTTGTACTAAAGAAAACAAGAAGGCAGGGTGAGCAAGAATGATAAGATGAGTGGAAATCCCATAGCTCAGAGCAGATGGCAGGAAAAGAAAAAAATTCACCTTGGTAAGAAAACACCCATGAGACCACCACTGGCCTAGAGGAGAAATGTGCTACACCTGAGTCATGTGGGCACACTGACACTTAAAAAGGTCCTTCCCAAAACAAAATCACTGCATCAAATAGATAGCTGCATCCCCACGTTCACTGCAGCATTATTTACAATAGCCAAGACACAGAAACCATCGAAGTGTTCATCAGTAGATGAATGGGTAAAGAAAATGTGGTGTGTGTATATATATGTGTGTATACACAATAGAATACTATTCAGCCATAAAAAAAGAAGGAAATCTTGCCATTTGTGAGAACATGGGTGGACTTCAAGGGCATTATGCTAAATGAAATAAATGAGTCAGACACAGAAAGACAAATACTGTACGATCTCATATGTGAAATTAAACAAACAAAAAACCACCCTAAACTCATAAATACAGAAAACAGAATGTGCTGAACAGAGGTGGGGGTTAGGGGCTAGGGGAATTGGATGAAAGTGGTCAAAAGGTACAAACTTCCAGTTATAAGATAAATAAGTACTGGGGATATAATATAGAACAAAGACTATGCTTAACACTACTTGATGGTATATTTGAATGTTAAGAGAGTAAATCCTAAAAGTTCTCATTGCAAGGAAAACATTTTTCCCTTTTGTGTCCATGTGAGATGATGTTAACTAAACTTATTTTGGTAATCATTTCACAATATTTATAAGTCAAATCATTATGCTGTACACATTAAACTTATACTCTATGTTAATTACATCTCAGTAAAACTGCAAGAAGGTAAGGAAAGTTCTTCCCCATAATCAGCTTGTTTGAA
This sequence comes from Hippopotamus amphibius kiboko, assembly GCF_030028045.1. Lineage (NCBI taxonomy): Eukaryota > Metazoa > Chordata > Mammalia > Artiodactyla > Hippopotamidae > Hippopotamus > Hippopotamus amphibius. Next base: position 216,975,888 of record NC_080186.1, on the reverse strand, counting down.
TATAACATGTTTCTCTGAAGCTCTTACTTATAAGATTAGAAGAGATTTCCGGCCCTGGTTGCCTGAGTGTGCCTCCTTGCTCCCTTTGCATCAGGGGACAAGATTGTCTAGGTCAAGGATGTCTACCGTCTTAGTGGCTGCGTCAGCGAGGGTGATAGTTCTCAGTCCAGTTCTTTGTGTGACGTCATCCTGGCCACTTAATCTTCCAGTGCAGTGACACAGTGAAACCCTTTCAGCCTAATGGGTTCAGGCACATCCTTCCTGGGCCAATAGCCAGAAATGGATTGATGTCCTGATTTAGAAGAAGGAAAGCACAAAGACTTTTTCAAGCCAAGGAAGAAACAAAAGAAAAAAAGAAATACAGTTTCTGTCAATGGCTCTAAGTGGGGATTTTTCCTTAAAATCCCAGTGATGCTCTACAATGTTGTGAAAGTGATTTATAAGGCCAGTAAGACCAGCTGTGCTTAACGGGGCCATTTGATTTTAATGCCTCACTTGGAGTTGCTGCTATTTTTGGCCCAGCAAAGGAGTCTGCAGTAGTACACATGAGCAAATTTAAAAAGGTAAATCATGTCTATAATGTGATCAGTTTAGGCGGAGAGAGTCCTGAGAAGAAAGCCAAACAGGCAGTGAGGTGTGAGATGTAATCTTAGAATGGGTAACATTCTCTGGGGGCGAAATGAACACAAGAGGTAGAGCCAGCCGTATTTATAGATGTTCCGCCTACAGCTCTAAGATGTAATTTGAGAAACTCAAAGATATGTCTCATTGGATATATGTCCTTCGTAAGTTCAGGTACTTCCTGACTTTATTTGGACTCCTTAAGAGTCTTTCTGGATCTGCCTTAGATGAGCGGTATGACCTTGAACTAGTTCCTCATCTTTTCCAGCCTTTGCTTCTTCACCTGTAAAGTGAGAGAACTGAAGGAGATCTCTAAAATGTTCAACTGCTTTGTGACTCTACAGTTCTTCATGAGAAATGCTTTTAATTGAAGGAACATCTGCTGTCAATAAATTAATTTTAAAAATTAAATTAAAAACCCAGCCTTGTTCCAGAAAGGATTTAAGGTGACTTGCCATCACTTTCTTTCTTTAGCTTGCATATAGGAGGAAATTTTCTTTTCCCAGCCCTGCACCATGGCTGCTACCTTCAACTAAATTGAGGCATGGTCTGGGATTTCAGAGATTTTCAAGAGTATTTTATATTGCTTCACACATTGATTGACAGCACAGATTAGCACATGACTGCAGGAGATGAAGATTTTTCTATAGAAATAAACTATATTAAAGATAAAGCATCATTCATATAATAGCCAGTTAGAAATGCTATCAAATAATTTAAAACAAAATATGAAGAAATAAAAACACAAAATAATTACCTTCGAACTCATTTTAAGAACTATCAATCACTGCCTGTCTACCCTTTATTTTCATCTCAGATATAGGCAAAAAACAAGCTTTGAATCACTATAAATATTTTCTTAGAAGCAAAGTCAATTTATTATGTTATAGCTCATGTCTGGTTCAAACTCTCAGAAGCTTTAAGAAAATTTGACCTTAAAAGCTCATTCAGGACTTCTAACATTTCATAGAAAGATGACAGGACTTCTAAGTTTCCATGCTCTTCCAAAAAGCATGCATATTAATAAGGAAAATAAATAAAATCTATAATTCAAGCCTACAACATAATTGGGAGATAAGAATTAGTACCACTCTCTTTCATTTATATATAGTAGAGAATTGAAAACAGCAGGGCCACCTGGTGAGCTATGCCACAGTGGGGGAATGATGGTAAAATCTCCCCCCATAAAAAGATGGTCCCCCTCAACCCCACCATGAGTGGGGAAATACTGAGAACACTATGCCTATGCCGTCACCTTTCCTGTGATGACTTTGCATCACATGCCCCCTCAAGTCATGAAATGGAAGGTACTCAGCCTCAGCCGTGTGGCATCCTTGCCATAAATATCTGACCACAATTGAATTCCAGGAAAGAGAAGAATCCAGAATGTGGGATATTCTGTAGGACAGCTGACCTAGACCCTAAAGAGGATCCAACATCATGAAGAACCAAGGGGAGTGGAGATTTGGTTTCAGATTGGGGGCAATAATGGGACATAATAACCAAATATGATGTGTGAATCTTGACTGGAGCCTGGATGGCTGCACAGCTGCACTGGTCACTTGGGACAGGATGAGGGAATTTTAGTACAGCAGGAATGCTATTGAATTCATGTTGGTTGTTTTCGATGTGGCAATGGTGACGCGGCTGTGTAGAATAACACTCTTGTGGGTGAGCGATGCAGATTGGAGAAGTTAGAGGTGAACTGCCATGAAGTCTGGAGTCTGTTTTCAGGTGATTTGGCCAAAGAGAAGCAAGTCTCTACACAGTGAGAGAGAGGATGTGAGAAGGTCCTAACAGCTGGTGAGTCTAATACGGGATATACAGTTGTATCAACCTTCCTGCAGGTTTAAATTTTTTCAAAAGAAAATTTCAGACATCTTTCCTTAAGCCTTTGAGACCTTTAGCTGCCCACTGCAAACTTTGTGGTAACATTTCCCAGGTACCCATCTCTGCATAAGTGTTTACTGTCTCCTTGGCAAGCACAGAGGAGGAAGACAAGAGGGTAGCTCATAACACCTGCAAATTCCTAGTTTGCACCATGCAGCTGTTATGCCTGTCTGGGGCTTTGTTGGCATGCTGTTTCTCAAAGTGTGGCCTGTGAACCACGTGTGAGCCTGAATGATCCTGGGCCTGCCCCGGGCCTGCTGGAGCTCTAGAGGTGGGACCCGAGAATCCGAATCTTAGCATGTTCCCTGTGATTCTTTTGCACACTCAGGTTGAGAAGACTTGCTCTAGCATCTGACTCCACCATCAAACCCATCCCTAACAGATATTTAATATGAACATTAATTAGCACTGAAAGTTATTTTTAGCAGGCTACATTAGAATTAAAAAAAAAAAAAGACATTCAGAGAACAATATGGCAGCACATACAAGGAGGAAACACTCCCTGATGAGGGCGCTGTTTCACCCACTGCTCTTCCGCCAAGTTTGTAGTTTGGCCTCTGACACAGACCTCTGACTCAAATGCATTTAATTCCTGAAAGAATCACAGCTTCCTTCTCTCCCCTTCTCTACCCACTCTCATTCCCCCACCCGATTATTCAGAACGTTGATTGTCATGTTTAACTAGAACAGCAGCTTTCAGAGTGATTTCTTCACATGGGGTTAAGATTTCATATTAACTAGGGTGAGGGCATATTAACCTAATACCTCCACTGCAATGAACAAAGCCAGTGCCTAGAGAAAATGAGGGGAAATTCAGCTCTGGTGGGGGGTGAGGAATGGACAGGCAGAAAGCGTATATGGGAAATGTGGACCTATGTCGGGTGGGGACCCTGGTCAGCTGGGGCCGTGAGAGGGCCCAGAGTTCTGAGAGCACGAAGAGAGGAAGGGGTGCCCAGGGTGGGCTAGACGGCCATGGGAAAATGGTTTTTCATACAGAATTTTGGCACATGATTTTAAAAACGTCCCTTCCAGTGAAGGAATGGTTCCTGGGAAAAAAGAGAATTTTTAATACTCTCTTTACAAGTAATTGGGTCCAGATGAACAAACTCTTGGCTGTGACTACTACAATATCATTTGCACTGGAGTTTCTGGTAATGCAACGCCCCTTGAGCCTCCTGGAAGCAAGTACCACTCCCCCAGCCCAGTCAGGGACACTTGGGATTGAAATCTGAATGAAGAAATCATCAATAATGTGATACCATTTCTGTAATCTCTGCTGCTCATTTGTGACAAGTGAAGAACCCCTGAGGGAAGGAGTGGATGGAGTGACAGCGAGTGGATATGGGCTTTTTTTGGGGGGAGGGGGCGGTTAATGAAAATGATCTGTAACCGATTGTGGTGATAGCTGTACACCTCTGTGAATATACCAAAAAAGGTCCAACTATACCCTTTCAATGGGTGAATGTTATGGTATGTGAATTATATCTCAATAAAGCTGTAATCATATGTATATATATTTTAAATCACTGGAAACACATCTAGGGGCACAAACAACAGAGGAGGGTGAGGCCTCTTTGTGAATTATAATCTGACTCTGTGGCCAGGCATCAATAGCTAACTAAGCATCAGAAAAGCTAAGGGCAAATTTCAGGAAACTTATCTAAGTTGGGAGGAGTATAAGTATGAAACTTTTCAAGAAGCACAGATAAAGATGAAAAAATAAAAGACCTATTTCTTTCGCATCACCTACCCATTACTTCTGTGTTTTTTAAATTGGTAAAGTAATCAGGGGGAATATAAAGAGGAGGTGAGCGTGTGGGCTATATTTCCGTAAAAATTTCATATATTATTATATATTAAACCTGCAGCATATCACAAGAGCTGACACTGAGCTGATGTGGGTAGATTGAGATGAGTGGGATTGTTCGTGTACTGCTATAATAATTGAATTTTCAGAAACAGAAATTCATAGATAGGCAGCCGTGTCTGCTAGCCTGTATCCCTGCTCCCACTTAGTATTTCAGGGAACTCAAAGCCCTCAGCTTCGGTTTGTTTGTGCTTGTAGGGTTTGGGGACAGTAATGCCTTTTCTTAAACAGTGTCACCCAAAATACCTTAGGCTTGGGGATGGGAGAAGGGGTAGAAAAACAACAAAAGGCGATTATCAAGAAGAGAACCTTGCAGCCTCGCAAGCCTCAGAAAGTAGAACCAAAGCAAACCCAGCCTGTCTGACTCCCCTCAGGGAAAAGCAGGGGCCAGTTGGGGTATGAGGTCTGGGCATCTAGGTCAAGACATTCCATTTCCCAGGGCTGTGGGGGTGGAGCTGAGAGAACTCTGGGGTGCATTGGGGAGAAACCAAAGCATAAGTTGGGCAGGCTGTTCAACTGAGTGGCCGATCAGAAGAGCCCAGGCCATGAGGGAGAATTAAATGCACAGGTTCAGGAGAGAAACCCCACGAGACAAGAGGGTTTGAGACAGAGGGTAGAGTTGTGGTTAAGCAGAGGTGGCTTCAGTGGACTTTACAGAGAGCTGAGGGTGCTTTCAGGTTGGATGAAGAGAGACAAGGACGGAGATGGAAGTGTTAATGCCTCAGACTCCCTATTCCTTGCTCCTTCTCAACTTTTCCTAGGACCACATCAAAGCATCTTGGAATCTAGTGGTTCCACCAGCCAGGCAGTCAGCAAAACCTCCAAGGATAATGATATTTAATAACTACTGGGATGGTAGCCAGATCATTGCTAAGCCACCAACACTACCAAAAAATTCTTCCTTCAAAGTGCACAGCTGCTGCCAGTGAAACCCATTTCTGACCTTGGCCACGGACTGGCTGGGTTACATCAACACTGCAGATGAATGCGCAGGAAGAAAAGTTCTCTAAGCGACAGTCTCCTCATCTGTAAAGTGGGCGTAACAACAGGGCTGCCTCATAGGGTTATTGTGAGGACTAACAATGAGATGAGCTGCATAAAGCAGGCAGATTAGTCCTTGGCACGTGGTGCATGTTGCTTTCAGCATCAGCTTCTGTATTTGTGTTGCTCTTAGTCATACTGAGGCCTGTATCCTGAGGTTTGTGCTAATCAAAAAAGGCTCCTATCTGGCAGTTAATGGTGTTCCTAGATTTCTCAATAACACTGGCAATCAAGAAAATGTGGTTGTTGACCTGCCGTGTGTTGGTTGTGTGATGGGCCCTCAGGTGTGGTGTTCTGAAGGCTAGTTCCCTGGAAGCTGAAGAGTGAGGGTGTAAAGAAGAGAATGAGAGGCATGCAGGATGTAACAGTAGCAGCAGCTAACATTCATGGAGCAGCTGCGGTAGACCAGGTGAACAGGATTGGACCATGAACTGTGGTGAACACGGTTGCCAGGATGAAAGGTAATGGAGCAGCACAAGGACCATTGGGAATAACACCTTAGAATCCCGTTTCACACATCAGGGAACAAGCTCAGAAAATGAAGTGAGATTCCCACAGAGAACCAGCTGAACACCAGCAGACGGCCTCGGACACCGGAAAGGGCTGCGGAGAACCTGACATAGCCGGTAGGGAGGCATCTACGAGGGCTCAAAGAGGGTGAAGCGGCGGAGCTGTGGCAGACGGGAGGGAGTGAGAAACATACGGAGGGTCCGCAGCGCAGCTCAGCGTTCCCGGACCGAGACATCGATCCGCGGCTGAACGGAGGGTCCAGGAGCGGGAGCGTGGGAACCGGAGAGCTGGTTCAGGGGGAGAAACATTGTTGCCGGTAGGGTGACGGACCGAGAGGACAGGAGGGAGGAGGTCCGCGGAGAGGAGTGCCGATCCCTGAGAGCTGCCCGGCCATGATGGCGGCTGGAGGCTGCAGGCTCCCGGGCGGGGGGGGGGAGGAGCCGCGCGCATAGCCTCTCCCTCTCTTTCGGTGCCTCTGCAACAGGCAGCGGAGAGACGCCCTGCGGGGCCACATAAGGCGCTCAGGGATAACAAGCACCCTCAGGCGCTCGGGCGGGGCTAGATTAAAACTCCTTGCAACGCCAGCAGCAGGGAGGCTGCCGAGAGGAAAAAAAAAAAAAAAACCAGCATCAAAAAGAAAAAACCCCGAGAGAGGCCCAACTCTAAGACTTTCTGTGTACGCCTGAGCCACCAGCGCCCTCTGCAACAGGCACCTCCAAGCCTGACTGAAGCAACAGTGCGCCACTGCTCACTCCCTCCCAGGAGAAGGAGCCACTATTGCACCCTCTCCCTCCCCACACACCGAGGCTTACAGACGAACAGTAAAGGAACCTCTGCTGGTCACAGAATAACGCAAAAAAAAAAAACCCAAGGCAAGGAAAAGGACACATACAGCTGAGACGCTAAGGAAACAGAAATAGTAGTATCAATACCTATTGAACTGGTCCATTCGGGGATCAGTTCTGGATTTTTTTTTTTTTTTTTCCTTTCTCTTTTTTTTTTTTTTTTTTTGATTTATTAAATACGATCTTAGCCCTAAGGGATCTACAAGTTTTACAACATAATTTTATAAGGATATTTTTTACTCTTTTTTTTTTTTTTTTTTTTTTTTTTGCCTTTTAAAATACTTCTATATCTAGCTAAGTTTTTGGTAGTACGGACAAAATATCTTTCATACTTTCCTTTCATCCCTCTCTTTTATACACTTCTATTCCTTTCTTTTTCTTTGCATATTTCCAACCACATTATGCTCTTCTGTTCCCCTTTCTTCCAGCCATTTTAAGTGTATTTTATCTTAACATACTTATAAGCAACACTATCGGTCTGCTCAGACTCCTTGCTCTATTCTCCAGATGATGCACTGCCTTGGTATTAATATTAGGCTTTTGTCTTTATCTTAGTTCTTAGTACAGTTGTCTAATTTCATTCTGAGAATCTCCATTCTCTCTGGTGGTACTCCAGCTCATTTCTATATTTGATCCTAGCTTACAAAATCTCCCTGGATTGATGTTTGTATGTGTAGGGTGTTATTTGCTGTTTGTTTGCTTTTGCTTTTGTCTCTGATTTGTTCTGTTTCAGTTGTCAGTTTCTGCTGGGTTTCTCTCTGAATATCTGATAGCACACTGGGGTTCTGTCAGGTCTTTCTAGAGCCTTATGTCCTAACGGATTCAATAATTGTGTGTCTTATACATGTATGTGTTTCCTAGACTGAATATTCGTCTAATCCAATACTTGGACATTAGTCTGAGGCTTGGACAGTCTTCTATAAACACCTCTATCACCAGGACAAGCAACCCCAAAAGCTTGGACAACCATGAGGAAACAAAGAAACACCATGCAGGCAAAGGAGCAGGAAAAAAACCCACAAGACCAAATAAATGAGGAGGAAATAGGAAAAATGCCTGAAAAAGAATTTAGAGTAATGATAGTAAAAATGATACAAAATCTCGATAACAAATTAGAGAAAGTACAAGAAACAGTTCATAAGAACTCAGAAAAACAAACAGCAATGGATAACAAAATAACTGAAATTAAAAATACTCTAGATGCTCTAACCAGCAGAATGACTGAGGCAGAAGAACGAATAAGTGAGTTGGAAGATAGAACGGAAGAAATAAATGCCACAGAGCAGGAAAAAGATAAAAAAATAAAAAGACTAGAAGACAGCCTCAGAGACCTCAGTGATAACCTTAAACGTACCAACATTCGAATTATAGGCATCCCAGAAGAAGAAGAAAACAAGAAAGGGTCTGTGAAAATATTTGAAGAGGTTCTAGTGGAAAACTTCCCCAACATGGGAAAGGAAATAATGAACCAAGTCCAAGAAGCACAGAGAGTCCCATACAGAATAAACCCAAGGAGAAATACACCAAGACACATATTAATCAAACTAACGACAATTCAACACAAAGAAAAAATATTAAAAGCAGCAAGAGAAAAGCAACAAACAACATATAAGGGAAAACCCATCAGGATAACAGCTGACCTTTCTACAGAAACTCTGCAGGCCAGAAGGGAATGGCAGGATATACTGAAAGTCCTGAAAGAGAGAAACCTACAGCCAAGAATACTCTACCCAGCAAGAATCTCATTCAGATTTGAGGGAGAAATCAAAAGCTTTCCAGACAAGCAAAAGTTAAGAGAATTCAGCACCACCAAACCAGCCTTACAACAAGTGCTAAAGGAACTTCTCTAAGTAGGAAACACAAGAAAAGGAAAACACCTACAAATACAAACCCAAAACAATTAAGAAAATGGTAATTGGAACACACATGTCAATAATCACTTTAAATGTAAATGGATTAAATGCTCCAACCAAAAGACACAGACTGGCTGAATGGATACAAAAACAAGACCCTTCTATATGCTGCCTACAAGAAACCCACTTCAGACCAAGGGATACATATAGACTGAAAGTGAAGGGATGGAAAAAGATATTCCATGCAAATGGAAGTCAAAAGAAAGCTGGAGTAGCAATACTCATATCAGACAAATTAGACATGAAAGTAAAGACTATTAAAAGAGACAAGGAAGGGCACTACATAATGATCAAGGGATCCATCCAAGAAGAACATATCACAATGGTAAATATCTATGCCCCCAATATAGGAGCACCTCAATACATAAGGCAAATGCTAACAGCTATAAAAAGGGACATCGACAGTAACACAATTATAGTGGGAGACTTGAACACCCCACTTACATCAATGGACAGATCATCCAAACAGAAAATAAATAAAGACACACAAGCTTTAAATGACACATTAGACCATCTCGACTTTATTAATATTTATAGGACATTCCATCCAAAAACGACAGACTACACGTTCTTCTCAAGTGCACACGGAACATTTTCCAGGATAGATCACATCTTGGGTCACAAATCAAACCTCAGCAAATTCAAGAAAATTGAAATCATATCAAGCGTCTTCTCAGACCACAACGCCATGAGACTAGATATCAATTACAGGAAAAAAAACTGCAAAAAATACAAACACATGGAGGCTAAACAATTCACTATTAAACAACCAAGGAATCACTACAGAAATCAAAGAGGAAATCAAAAAGTATCTAGAAACAAATGACAACGAAAACACAACAACCCAAAACCTATGGGATGCAGCAAAAGCAGTTCTAAGAGGGAAGTTTATAGCAATACAGTCCTACCTTAAGAAACAAGAAAATGATCGAATAAACAACCTAACCTTACACCTCAAACAACTAGAGAAAGAAGAACAAAGAAACCCCAAAGTGAGCAGAAGGAAAGAAATCGTAAAGATCAGAGCAGAAATAAATGAAAAAGAAAGGAAAGAAACCATAAGAAAAATAAATAAAACTAAAAGCTGGTTCTTTGAGAAGATTAACAAAATTGATAAACCATTAGCCAGACTCATCAAGAAAAAAAGGGAGAAGATGCAAATCAACAGAATTAGAAATGAAAAAGGAGAAGTCACAACGGACACCTCAGAAATACAAAACATCATGAGAGACTACTACAAGCAACTATATGCCAATCAATTGGATAACCTGGAAGAAATGGATACATTCTTAGAAAAATACAATCTTCCAAGACTGAACCAGGAAGAAATAGAAACCATGAACAGAGCAATCACAAGTACAGAAATTGAGGCAGTGATTAAAAATCTCCCAACACACAAAAGCCCAGGACCAGATGGATTCACAGGCGAATTCTATCAAACATTTCGAGAAGAGTTAACACCTATCCTTCTCAAACTCTTCCAAAATATTGCAGAAGGCGGAGCACTCCCAAACTCATTCTATGAGGCTACCATCACCCTGATACCAAAACCAGGCAAAGATGTCACAAAAAAAGAAAACTACAGACCAATATCACTGATGAATATAGATGCAAAAATCCTCAACAAAATACTAGCTAACAGACTGCAACAGCACATTAAAAAAATCATACACCACGATCAAGTGGGGTTTATCCCTGGGATGCAAGGATTCTTCAATATACGCAAATCAATCAACGTGATACATCATATCAACAAATTGAAGGATAAAAACCATATGATCATTTCAATAGATGCAGAAAAAGCTTTTGACAAAGTTCAACATCCATTTATGATAAAAGCTCTCCAGAAAATGGGCATAGAAGGAAATTACCTCAACATCATAAAAGCCATATATGACAAACCAAAAGCCAACATTGTTCTCAATGGAGAAAAACTGGAAGAATTCCCTCTAAGAACAGGAACAAGACAAGGGTGTCCACTCTCACCACTGTTATTCAACATAGTTTTGGAAGTGTTAGCCACAGCAATCAGAGAAGAAAAAGAAATTAAAGGAATCCAAATTGGAAAAGAAGAAGTCAAATTGTCACTCTTTGCAGATGACATGATACTATATATAGAAAACCCTAAAGACTCTACCAGAAAACTGCTAGCACTCATTGATGAGTTTAGTAAAGTAGCAGGATACAAAATTAATGCACAGAAATCTCTTGCATTCCTATACACTAACAACGGAAGAGCAGAAAGAGAAATTAAGGAAACTCTCCCATTCACCATTGCAACCAAAAGAATAAAATACCTAGGAATAAACCTGCCTAAGGAGGCAAAAGATCTGTATGCAGAAAACTTTAAGACATTGATGAAAGAAATCAAAGATGACATAAACAGATGGAGGGATATACCATGTTCCTGGATTGGAAGAATCAACATCGTGAAAATGACTGTACTACCCAAAACAATTTACAGATTTAATGCAATCCCGATCAGATTACCAATGGCATTTTTCACAGAACTAGAGCAAGAAATCTTACGATTTGTATGGAAACGCAAAAGACCCCGAATAGCCAAAGCAATCTTGAGAAGGAAAAATGGAGTTGGTGGAATCAGGCTTCCTGACTTCAAACTATACTACAAGGCCATAGTGATCAAGACAGTATGGTACTGGCACAAAAATAGAAAGGAAGATCAATGGAACAGAATAGAGAACTCAGAAGTAAGCCCAAACACATATGGGCACCTTATCTTTGACAAAGGAGGCACGAATATACAATGGAAAAAAGACAGCCTCTTCAATAAGTGGTGCTGGGAAAATTGGACAGCAACATGTAAAAGAATGAAATTAGAACACTTCCTAACACCATACACAAAAATAAACTCCAAATGGATTAAAGACCTACATATAAGGCCAGACACTATCAAACTCCTAGAGGAAAACATAGGCAGAACACTCTTTGACATACATCAAAGCAACATCCTTTTTGACCCACCTCCTAGAATCATGGAAATAAAATCAAGAATAAACGAATGGGACCTCATGAAACTTAAAAGCTTTTGCACAGCAAAAGAAACCATAAACAAGACTAAAAGGCAACCCTCAGAATGGGAAAAAATAATTGCCTATGAAACAACGGACAAAGGATTAACCTCCAAAATATACAAGCAGCTCATGCAGCTTCATACCAAAAAAGCAAATAACCCAATCCACAAATGGGCAGAAGACCTAAATAGACATTTCTCCAAAGAAGACATACAGATGGCCAACAAACACATGAAAAGATGCTCAACATCACTCATCATCAGAGAAATGCAAGTCAAAGCCACAATGAGGTATCACCTCACACCAATCAGAATGGCCATCATCACAAAGTCTGGAAACAACAAATGTTGGAGAGGGTGTGGAGAAAAGGGAACTCTCCTGCACTGTTGGTGGGACTGTAAGTTGGTACAGCCACTATGGAAAACAATTTGGAGGTTCCTTAAAAAACTACAAATAGAACTACCATATGATCCAGTAATCCCACTCCTGGGCATATACCCAAAGAAAACCATAATCCCAAAAGAAACTTGTACCATCATGTTTACTGCAGCACTCTTTACAATAGCCAGGACATGGAAGCAACCTAAATGCCCATCAACAAATGAATGGATACAGAAGATGTGGCATATATATACAATGGAATATTACTCAGCTATAAAAAGGGATGAGATGGAGCTATATGTAATGAGGTGGATAGAACTACAATCTGTCATACAGAGTGAAGTAAGTCAGAAAGAGAAAGACAAATATTGTATGCTAACTCACATATACGGAATCTAAAAATGGTACTGATGAACTCAGTGACAAGAACAGGGAAGCAGATACAGGGAATGGACTGGAGAACTCGAGGTATGGGAGGGGGCGGGGGGTGAAGGGGAAACTGAGAAGAAGCGGGAGAGTAGTACAGACATATATATACTACCAACTGTAAAATAGTCAGTGGGAAGTTGTTGTATAACAAAGGGAGTCCAACTCGAGGATGGAAGATGCCTTAGAGGACTGGGGCAGGGAGGGTGGGGGGGAATCGAGGGGGGGCGTCAAGGAAGGGAGGGAATATGGGGATATGTGTATAAAAACAGTTGATTGAACCTGGTGTACCCCCAAAAAAAATAAAATAAAATAAAAAAAAAAAAAAAAAAAAAAAGAAAATGAAGTGACTTGCTCCGTTACCCAGCTCGTAAGTTTGGAAGTGGAACTTGACTATATAACTTCCAGCACCTCTTCTGAGAGTCAGAGAAACCACAGGACACGAAGCAGGTGTTCTGCTCTCACAGTGACATGGGGGACACCTTGTCAGAGGGCTTGAGGAGCTTCACCCACAGGTTAGCTGAAAGGTTAGCAACCTACCAGGAAGTTCCTTCATTTTCCTTATAATCCATTATAGACCTACAGGTTTGCCTGTTCCGATTGCTAAACCCTTCTGGAAACCATTTCTGTTTTTGGTCTCTACTGACGTCTATACTAACAACTTCTTTAAATTTCCCATAAGCCCATAGGCTTTTAAATAGCCCTAGAGCTTCTCTGAAGTGACCTGTGCCTGATATAAGCTCAGAGTAGAGGCCCAAGTGGGGGCCATTTCCAACCTCACTTTCAAAGTTGTTCCCCATTTATCTGTTTTACACTTTAGGGCGCCACATAAGAAGATACCTTTTAGGAGGAAAAAAGTTATATTGCTAAAAATATAAATGTTTGCAAACCAAAGCCTTAAATCATTGTTGGTAATACTTGTATTTCTTTGTCTCAAAAGAAATTGCTCAAAATATTTTTTTTTCTTGCATTCTAAGATTTCACAAACAATTATCTGTTTCTGTTCTACATACCCTTGATGGTTTTTTTGGATTTGTAGACTAATTCCTGTGTTAGGCGTATGTTGATTTTCTCTGACCAGTATGCTTTCCTTTGGAGAACCTCCCTATAATAATTCCATGTACTTGTAGGAGGGCTCGTTACCCAGCCTTGGATGATCAAGCATCCTATCCCATAGGCAAACTGATTCGTCCAGAAACAGACATGTGGCTGAAGCAGAACACATTTGGGTCCTTTCCTAGATCAATAGTCAAAGCACTAGCTGATGAATGAAACCATGCAGGGGTGAGCAAAGCAGAGAATGGAGGAAAAATCAGAGTCCTGATGACATTGTTTGAGGCCCTGGATCCAGCTGGACTTCAAAACATTTCCATATATGGACTTTCCCATTTAAATGAGCCAAGAAGTCACCACTTCCTGGATGCCTCCCAAGATTAATCCCATTGATCTTGACTGCTTTATCTGTAGTCTCCTTGGCATATGAAGCTTTGTGCAATACTCATTTGTGCATGTTGATGATGCTACTGTGAAAAAGCGTCCTTCACGTATTCCAAACATCCACCTCAACTATTTCCTCAATCGGGAAGCAAGCTTCTCATGGAAGGGACTGTTGCCTCAACATCTATAGCCTCTTGGTGAGTCTTACGATTGAGCGTTTGACTTCCCCAAAGGACAGTAATGTTTTTGTCTAGGGAAAATGGAATATTTTGCCTTTTTATAATAGGAAGAGTGAGTGTCAGCTTCCGAAAACTCTGCCCAAAGGCCAGCCTCATGGACACATGTATTATGACTGTGTCCTCAGCTTTGATCTTTATATCTTGCCTTCACATATGTGATCTACTTTTGTCCATCCTCTCCTTTTCCCTGCTACCAATGGGAGATGCTATGTGAGGGGCAAAATGGTTTTTTATTACATAATATAGCGACTTATACAGTGAATAATATGGGAACAGTTGATAATGTTTTGGAATTGTTCTGTGTTTTCACATGTGGGGAACATCTCTGATGATAGCATTCACTGTCAGTGGTGGAAAATGTGTGCAGAAAATAAGGCTCAATCCTTTAACCTTGCATTGGGATTATGATCTGACCTCAATCTGCCTTCCCATCTTCCATCTACTAACTGCTCCTAACAGCAGGGAGACAGGGTCCCTTTCCTGGGGAGGGGCCAAATCAGTATCTTGGGCCTGACTGTAGTTTGACAAAGAACTCCAGAACCTTTTATGCATGCCACCCCATGGAAATTCACTGGTCCACGTTCCAGCTAAACTCTCACTGTGGCTCCTCCAATACTGTCCAGTTTCCATGCCCACCATCATTCTTGTTTCTATGTTTGGAGCTTCCCCTGAATTGTTACCCATCCAAATTCCACTCTTTCTTACAATGCCATCTCTTCCTTGAAGCATCTCCCGAACTTCTTCATCATCAACATCATCATCAACATGTACATATCCTTTACCAGGTGTGTGTGTATATACTCAATGCTCACAATAACTCCACAAGGTAAATGCTATTATGATTCCCATTTCACAAATGAGAAAATCAAGGCAGAGTAAGGTTAAATAACTTTCCCCAGGCTACACAGTCAGTGGGTGGCAGAGAAAGAACTTGAATTTAAGCTGCTTGGCTCCAGAGTCTGTGTTCTGATTTTCCATAACATATTCTTGAACTTCTCATGGTTCTTCTCACACTCTTTTTTGTGTCTTCATTATTCATATGCAGATATACAAATCTCATAGTCTGTGAGTTCCTTGAGGGCAGGGTGTAGTGAAATGTGCATAGAATTTGAAAGCAGAAAAAATGGGCTTAAACAAATTACTAAAATTTTCTAAGTCTCGGTTTCATTTGTAAAAATGTAACTCACAGTGTACTTGTGAAGAGAATTAAATAAAATAGGAGGGAATTTCTTAGTTTGGTCTCTGGTGCATAGTAGGTATTCAGTAAGCATTAGCTCCCTTCCCCTTTATGTTTATATCATGGGAAATGTTAGCAGAGTTCTTTCCACCTTATTATAGTATTTTATTGAATTGGCCAAATTAAAAGGAAACTTGGAATATTTCCCCTTGCACTCATTTATTTAGTAAATATTTATTGAGCATCTACTGTGTTTAATACACTCTGCAAGATATTATTGATCTGAGAGTGACCAAGATAGTCTCACCTGCATAGAGTTTTCATTAATGGAATTCTCAAAAGTCCTTCTCCAACTCTGGGTCCAAGTTAACGAGAGGTCTCTTATCTCATGTGATTTATGAAAATTAGCTGTAATAGTTCAAAGCATGTGTTAAGAACACTAATCTTTTTGCTTTCCTTACGTGTTGCTGATAAGGAGATTCTCTTAAGACTTGACTGCTGTTCCTGGAAACATGGGAACAGGGAATCTGCCTCGGTCAAGGCTGGTAAAGAAACCTAATGAAAACAATTAGAAATTGGAAAAATATGAGTAAACACATGATGGGACATATATATAATTGTTATATAGGATACATATAACACATATAATATATTGAAAAACCTTTTATAATATTTTACAGTACAACAAAGAAAACTGATCACCTAATAGAAAAAATGAACTATGGTCAGTGAAAACAGGTACTAATGTAGGTCTTTCATAAAATCAAAGTGGCGTGCAGTGAACTTTTGAAAAGTTGGGAGAGGAATACCTATATACCTTCCCATAGTTTGCAGTCTCTAGAAGCCTAAAAATCCTTTTCTTTGTCTCGTCATGTCTCCACAATTTACTCCTCTTTGTTACACACGGTACATAAGCTCTCAGGACAATCTACTTCTTTGAGTCTTCCTAGGAACCACCCCATCCCACCCTGCCCCTGTGTCGTGTAAAAATTAACATCAAACAGAATTTGCGTGCTTTTCTCCTGTTAATGACTTTTGTCAGTATAATTTGCAGGGCCCCAGCCACTGAACCAAAAGAGGGTACAGGAAAACTTTTTTCCTCCCCTACACAGTCCATTCTCTATCCAGAGTGATCCTTTTAAAATTAATTAGGATCATGTCACTCCTCTAATCAAACCTTTGCAATGATTCCCCATCTCAGTCAGAGTGGAAGCCAACATCCTTAGGATGGTCTGGTCTCCAGGCCTCAGAGGATCTGGCTCCCATGACCTACCTGACCTCACCTTTACAACCCCCTCGCACACTCCTTTAGCTACACTGGACAATGTGCTGTTCTCCAAACAGGCCTTTCCAAGGAAACTGCCCTGTGCTTGGAATGTTCTTCCCCCAGAGATCTCCATGGTGCACTACCTAAGCTCTTTTAAGTCTTTACTCAGATGTCACCAACCCAGTGATGCCTACCCTGTCTGTCCTACTAAAACTTCATCCCTCTCCCTGGCACTCCCAACACCCTTCCCTGCTTTTTCTATTAGGATTGATCAGCTTCTAATACCATATCAAATGTATACATTTGGCTTATTGTCTGTCTTCTTGCACTAGACTATAAACTCTACCAAAGCAGGGATTTTAGTTTGGCTTGGTTTTCACTGCTATATCTTCAGTATCTAGAACAGTGCCTGTTATGTAATAGGAGTTTGATATATACTTGCTGAAAGAGTAGTTGTTTCTTCAGAAGGAATTCAGCTGCGGTAGGTAAGGTGAGCCAGCCTCAGACCTCTCTCTCCAGGCTCTTTTCAGGGTGCAGAGAAGTTCATAATTACTGGGAACCCAGCTGTGGGCTCAAGCACACTTTCATGCTGGCTTCTCAGAGTGGGCGATCACTCACTGTAATTTAATTCAGGAAAAGATGGCTGAATTATGATATTTCTTGTAAAGTGCAGCAATTTCCTTAGAACTGGTTAATGTGCGCGTCCAACAGGATGAATCTTACAGAATTTCAGACTTCAGTCTTATGGGAGTTTATAGAAGAACAGCTTTCAGGAAGAAAGAAAAATGACCTCCAAAATTCTCTTTAAAGAAATCCTCCTCCTCCTCCTCCCCGTTTTGATTTCTTAACCCTTTAATGTTCAGTTAACTTTGGAGGAAAAAATAGGAAACTAAATCCAAATAAGAGATTGGTTTTACTGATTTTGATGACATTAAAACTATTTGGGACTCTAACACCAAAATTGGGTAAAATTTGGGAAAATTCAGCTTCAGTATATTATCTTTGGCATCATATAGTTTTTTAGGTGACCAGAGGGAAAAAAGAGTGCAGGTAGTATGTCTCAAGTCTGCAAAGGTCCAGGATAGGAGTTGGAAATGTCTCTTTTTGTGCAATTAGTAGCCACACTATGAAACCAAATTTAGGAAAAAGAGGGGGGTTTGAAAGAGAATTGCCCAATTTAGTCATATTTTACAGATGCTATCATTAAAACCTTGTATTATGTCTGACTTTAAAGCAAAGTAGAAACACATTTCCAGCCTAAAGAGCAGAGCTGCCTGTTTTCAAAGAATCAGCTCTTGCAGGAGTAACAATGGAACCATCCTTTCACACCCACCAAGATGGCAGCCTGTGTGGGTGGATGGTACATTGTTAGTTGATAGCTTGCGCTTAGATAAAATAACTGTTTCTTAAGAGGAAAAAGAAAGCAGAAAGATACTGACAAAGAAATCCAGGGGTTCTATCTAGATACACCAAAAATTGTACTTCCCACAGCTGCGTTGACACGGCATAGCTAGAATTTGAGGAAATAGATGCCCTCCCACTCCAAGGAAAATAGAGGAAAAAAGGAGGTAGCCATTTTGACATTACCAGGTATGATCTCTAAGATTCTGAGGCTCTGGCAGCTTCTACATGTTTTATGTTGAGTTTTAAACTGTGTTAGTAACAGTAAGGGAGATAACAGCCATAATCTATATATCGCTTGCTAAGGGCTAGGCACCAAGACAACCATCTAACGATCTCCTTTAGCTCTCAAAATAACTAACAGACAGTGCTTCCATTCTAGAGATGAGAGAGTTTACAGAAGTCAAACTATTTGCCTGAGGTTATATGGAACCTGGCTTAAGCTCAGATCTATTTAACTCTGAACACCATGCTTTTAAACATCATGCTACACTGTCTAACACGTTGCTTCTCAACCATTCCAGATCCAACCCCTTCACAGCAGACATTTCACGTGTTCCTTTATTATTCTAAAACCAAATTCATAGATATTACTATTGACCACCCTATAATTTTGAAAAACACCCAATATTCTGAATATAATAAAAAGGAGAGAGAAAAGGAAAGTATTCTATAATAATATGTATTCACATATTTAAATAAGCAAGCGTGACTACATAAGAAAATACAGTGATGTTGTCAGATGCTTGCATGTATGTGGAAAATCATTGTGAATGCAAATATCATTAGCAGTGTTGCCAGGGGTAACATGAATTTCTGAAATAGAAAACACATTTTTGATAAGACTCAGCAAAGCAAAGTACCTCCTCCCCTCCATTTATATAATAATTGCATGCTTGGAAAATTTAATAAAAATGAAAGTCCACACTCTCTGTTTTTCTTTCTGTTTATATGTAAAGCGTATTTTAGTTATCTAGCCTCAGATGATGATAAACATGAATGCTAGGTAGGACTTCTGACTGTCTAGAGAGGCAGAACTCCTACCTACTAAATGCCAGTAGGACCTCTCAATTATTTTAATAGACAAACAAACAAACAAACACAAACTCCACAAAACATACCACCACAAATTTTCAGAACACTCTCTAAGTGGTGGTATCACCTTCTTTACGAACTATCGGCAAAATTCAGACCAGTTTGAAGAGTTCAGACTACTTAACAGACACAAAAATTTGTGCCATCCAGAGCTCTACAAAAATACATCATAGGGTTTCTTGAATCACTCTTCAGGTCTGAATATTCTATCTTTCCTCCCATCCGTAAAGATGAGGCAGACCAAGTAGGCATACCTACATTCTCCTGAGGATGGACACCCATTGAACACTGGCCTGTACACACACACACACACACACACACACACACACACAATTGCCCTTCATCAGCTTAGATGGTTCTAGCTACCTGATTACCTAACTAAAGCTATATTCACCCCAATGCAAGCTTCCAGATTAACTATATAGACTCTAGAGTCATGGATTATCAAAATGTTTACATTTACTGCAGACTGTCTGATTGGTGTAGAAATTCACTTTTTAAAAAGCCTAAACAAAGTAATGACTAAATGAAAGATTTACCTATAAACTTAATGTAGTTAGAGCCTGGTCAGAGCACGGTGACTTCCACTCCATTCTTCTTTGCTCTTGGATACCCTAGAAGACAGTTACTGCTCTCCAAGCATTCCACATGTTCCATTGTCATTTTTCAGCTTCTCTTTTAGTTTAAGTTGGGGCGGTGTGACTAATTTTGCCTAAGGTTAGGAGCAGAATTGATATCTGTTTCTTCTAGCAGAGGACCTAACAATGGGTATGAGTTCTACATCCTCTCTCGCTCTGCCACAGCAGATAAGGAAGCTAAATTTTCTAGGTGGTTCAGTTACAAGTTGGGGGAGCCTCCATCCCCGAGTGGCTCATCAGAGCAGAGTCCTGACCCGTACTGCACATGTAGCAGGAGCAAAATATGAAGCTGAACAAAAATAAAGCCCTAGAAACCTGGGATTTCTTACTTAACTGCTTGGCCTAATCTGGCCTCGCCTGCCTGATGCATGTATTTTGTTAATAATTAGAATAAGTAAGAAGGAGACAGTATCCTAGACCTTCTCTTCCCTACCGCACCTTCTCTTCTCTACTGCCCACAGCACCTTGCCTATCCTTAGTATATAGTCTACACTTTGGAGGCACGTTCTATGGAGAAATATTACAATTGTCAGTAAATCTGATTCTTAGAAATAATCTTAAAGAAATATGTTTTATATTTATGGACTAATTCTTTCCTTGGTTTTAGAAAGCCTTTTCATTTATATCATTTATTATTGGCTTGTGGTAAAGGAGGCATGTAGAATACCATTTTTAAGAGGTAAGCTATTAATAGTGTTTAATAGACTGTCTTGAGAAATTTCCCAATAGGATTTTATGACATGTTAAAGTAATTTACCTTATGGCAAAATTATTCAAATCTTTTTTACTCAGAATCTTTTCAATGATTTTAATAATCACTTTTACAGATAAACTAGAGAATATATCCTAAAATTATGTATGTAATTATTACTATATTAAATCTTATTTTTAATTCCTTTAAGAGGTTGTTTCTTCTCTGATACTTAAAACAATGTGTCCCAATGGGAAGAACATGAGCTTCGGAGTCTGTATTAA
The DNA here is from genome assembly GCF_030028045.1 of Hippopotamus amphibius kiboko. Classification (NCBI taxonomy): domain Eukaryota; kingdom Metazoa; phylum Chordata; class Mammalia; order Artiodactyla; family Hippopotamidae; genus Hippopotamus; species Hippopotamus amphibius. The sequence continues at coordinate 216,955,130 of NC_080186.1, read as the reverse complement.
ATAGACCTTAGGAAACAAAGGAAGTAATTTCCTTTTATACCTGAGAAGTCCTTGGGTTCCCTGGGTTCAGGGATATCTGGATTTAGACACTTAAAAGATTATCAGGACTAGTCTCTCTCCATCTCTCTTCTCTGCTTTCTGCTGTGTTGGCCCCATTTTTAGCAGGCTCTCTCCTTTTGGTAGCAAGAGGTGGCCAGCCACTATAGGTGCATGCCTTCAAAATCCCAGTGTAGCAGGAAAGAGAGAAAAGCTGCTCTCTTTTGTTTTCTTCAGATAAAGCCATGCAGTTCTCTCTGGTAGGCTTTGGTCATCACATGACACTTCTGGCCACTGTGCCCCAAAGGGCACAATGACCTGACCAACCACGCCTGGGTCCCACACCAATTCCGGCTGGCAGAGTCAACCCGGCCAAACCACAAGAATGGGGAAGAACCCTGGGCAAGCAAAACCAACCTGTTTCCCCTACGGATTGAGACACATTTGAGTTTGAAACCTCTCAGTATCTTACTATTTCTCTGACCTTGTGTAAATTATTTATCCCTTCTGGACCTGAGGTTTTTCATCTGTAAAATAGTGTAAATGATAAATCATGCCAGGGTTCTTGTGATGATGTAGTGAGTAAAACAAGGTAAAGCACCTTATTCAACGTGCTTTGAATAAGGTACTGCAAGGTACTCAATAAATGGCAGCCTGAATCCAGTTCACTTGGTATTGAATCACTACATGAAACACTGCACGATTACAATGGCTATTGTTGTAGAAAACTTTAGGGCATGGCTTGCTTTCTTCCCCACTCCGTTCGCAGAGGGCATCTCCTTGCCTGGCTCAGTTAGCAAAGGCGATGCGTGTCATTAGCCTTACTAAAATGCACACCTGCGTTAGCTGCATCATAGCAGCTGTGTTTATGATCATAATTCACCAACGTTTTCACAGTAATTTCCCACTCATTATTGAGAGGTGGGGAGTTATAGTTCATTTGATATAAATATACCCTTTATAATTTCATCGTGAAAAAATGAACTTGACATTAGCCCCGTGCAGCAGTCATTGCCTTTCTTTCCTTGGCTCCACCGACAGCTCTGTCAGCCTCTGACTTTTTCAGTATTGTTTTTCTACTGAATGTGTCGTCTGAGATCTAACCAGAACTTGCCATTCCTCTGGGCCTGATACTTTACTAATACTAATGAGTTAGTGTTTGTAAAGTATTGACCGTTTCTATCACCGAGTTTTGAAATAGGACTTTAACTGGCATTTCCTCATTAATCTTCATAGTGTAGTGTTTCTTTCAGAACTTGATATTTAGCCAGTATGAACACCATTTAACTTCCAACTACAGCTCCTCACTTTAGGAATTTATTTCCATATTACCCTGCAGGGATGGATAAGAGGATAAGGGGAAGGCTAACGTCTACCTCCCTCAGATTTCCTTGCACCTAAGCTTCCGGATGTGATTTAGGTGCCAATCAGATGCTCTTATGTAAGATTTGGGAAGTTGCAATGATGGGGAAGCCACACTGATTTTGCTGCTTCTGCTGAAAAGCACAGTTTGTAAAGCTTGTAATCCCAGTGTCCAGTCACAAATTTTGTGGGTTTTGGGAGGTGGGGCAAGAGTCATTCCTTTTGCTCACGTGTATGGTCATGGTGTGGCAGCCAGATGCTTTTAGATCGCTACCTGTTTGTGGTAGTGTCAGCATTGTTCTGGAGGTGGTGGCTTTCTGATTGTAGAGGAGGTATCAGATCTCTGAGTGGTCCAATTCTATCATGCGAATTTAGGATTATCCCTGAAAACTCATCCAAGAGGTTCACTTGTCAGCTGTCCCAATGATTCTGAAGCCATTTAATAGATTCTAATAAATCCCTCCAGCTTAAACTAGTAACAGTGGATACTGTTCTCTGCAAATTAACTCTCAAATTACATTAAAATTTTATCTTCAGCTCTCTAGTTCCTGCATGTATCAAATTGTATCTTGAGATAGTAATTGATATATCTCTTTACTAAATTTCTCATATAATCCTGATCACAGAGCCAATGGTTTCCTTCTAACTTAAGAAGGTCTTATCTCCGTAGACTTCTTAATAATAATATGAATGTAAACGAACTTTTAAAGGAAAAAATAATAGAAACATTGTTATGTTTTTGGAAAGTTTTTATGGAATAGCGTGAATTAAAACAGTCATGTGTGTAAGATATTGCTAAGATTTTTAAATCCAAATTCCACAACACGCAAACCGTAGGAATGAATCTTCCATTTTTCAGGCCAATAGTTGACTTTCCAATAATGTGTAAATGGTAATAGGATACACAATAAAATTGGCTATTTAATGATTTAATTAAGTGTGGCAAAGGTCAGGAGGAGGAATTTCAGGGAAGGCTGTTAAAGAAAGATGTTGATATGTCTCTTTTTGCAAGAACTCTGAATGTTAATTCAAAGGAGAAATCACATTTGTACATCAACCCTAATAGGTTTAAAAACTGATAATTGGTGCCCCAAAGACCGGATTAAGCTTCACAAATAAACTGGAGAGATAAAACTACTGCCATTCTTTGTGTAGTGCTGTGTAAATAGAAACCTCAAAGTGAAACAGGAAAAGGTTGAGGATTCTGGAAGCTCTTATGGATTTCCGATCTATAGTGAAAATTTATAAAAAGGGATCCTTTTTAGTGAGGCATCAGGAGATGCCACTTATACTCTCACCTACTCCTGGGGGATTTGTCCCAGTTTCCCTGAGGAAAAGGAGACTAATAAAAAAGAGAGAAAAGCAACTAACATTAGAGGATCCAATCAATAGTAGGATCACTGTTTCCGCTGTGGAACAGGAGGAAGAAAGAAGCAGAAAAGTTTCTGGGAGGCAGCATCAAGGTATCCTCTCTTTCAGAGAGACCACTGAATGTAGCAATTTGCTGACCATTTGGTGATCTGAGAGGAATTTTGATAGACATGTGAGGGCAGAAGCTATCTTGCAATGGGTTGAGAAGTAAACAGAGTGTGAGAAATGGAAAAAAGAAGAATATGCCCTCCTATCAAGATAATGATAATAAAATGAAGAATGATGGCGCCGTAGCTGAAGCACTGTGTTGAGTAAATCTGAGTATGTTTCTTCAGGGAAAAAAGTCAGTAGAGAAAGAAATAGTAGACATACAAGGGCCATGAGGAAAAAATTATTCCTGCAGGAGTACTATTCACGTCTTTTCCTTTACGGTACCTTCCGTGCCAAGTTTTGGTGTTACCTGCCTCATATTCCTACCACCGTAATGTATCTAGGCCTTATTATATAGGTTGGGCTAATTGGGTAAGAAAACCCCAGAACCTGGGATGAGGGATTTATGTTTTTGGTGCATGAGTGAGAGAAAAATTAAAGAGGGAGAAGAGAAGAAAAGGAGGCCATACAAACAGGGAAAATGAAGAGACTATTGATAAAGAGGGGACGGTAAGGAAGAAAATTTAGAACACAGCGTTGTAGGAGGGGAAGGGATTTGAAGAAATGTTGCCATAGATAGCGAATTGGATGTCCTTGCAAATTCTTTGCATACAAGTAAATAATGGAATTACACTAAGTTTTTAGTGATAGACTGTAGAATATAAGGATGTATGAGCCATTTCATGGAACTAAGTCTCTGACAGCGTTCCAGTTAACAAGGCAATGTAACAACCTGCAGCTTAGTGGCGTAAAACAATCAAGAGCCTACTAAGGCTGTGTGGGAAGTATATTGCCAAAAAAACAGATGAGCTCAGAATAAAAATCCTTTGACTATTACAGTTTTAAAACAACCTTTGGGTCTCTAAGCTTGCACTAGCTTCAAGTGGGCTGTATGGCTGTCTGGGAGGGCACAGTCCTCAATGCCTATTTCATACATGGCCGTGGAGGATGATAGATGGGGAGGAACTTCCTAAAGGGAAGATCCCAGGGCCACGAAGAATAGTGGGCACGGAGTTCCTTCTAGATTGTAGAATCTGGGTCAGATCAAGGGAATCCTTCTACCCAAGTCATAAGATACTTCACAAATGTCTGTAGGATTTCATCATTGCTGTGGACGAGAGACCATCGTATGTTTTCCGTTCTTTGTTTTTCTGGATGGGACTTTTATTACAGTTATTCTCTCCTTGCTCAACCATTGTATATTGGAAGTGGGAGCATGGAGTGGCAGAAAATCTGTCTTTTTCGTTCAAAACGATCACTAGGTGGCACATACAGATCTGATGCTGAGGGCAGTTTGTCACTTGGAGACCCTGGACTTAGCACTGGGATCTGTGACCGTGAATGGGACTTTGTCTCTCTCGTGGAGGGATTGAATGTGTTCTCTTTGTGGGAGGACCTGAAGGGTGGAATGTGGCTAACTGTTAACCAAGCACAATCCTCTCCTCCTCCTGGGCTCTGGGCTAGACTGTATTTCCCAGGGTGTTTATTTAGGTGTGAGCAAGTGACAGCTTTCCAGTGGAATGTAAGTAGAAGTACTAGGTGTCTCTTCAGGGCCAAAATGGGTTAAGAAAGCAGGTGTGCTTTTTCCACCCTCCTGTCACATTGCCTGCTGAATGCAGGGGATTCTGAGATGCTAGAAGAGGCCAAGCTGCATGATTAAAAGAACCTGCATCTCTGAATGACCATATTGAGGGCAACCACTAACCAGCAGCATTGACAGTGGACTGGAAAGTTAGCAAGAAATAAAATTTTATTGTGTCAGGCCACTAAAATTTTAGGATTTATTTGTTCAGCAGTTAATCTAATTAATACAGTGAGTATGGTGGATACATGAAGAAATCATTAGTGTAATCCAGTGATTGTCTTGGTTTTTCACCTGATGGTCTGAGGCCATTGATTAGGTATCTGGCCAGAAAGGGCATAAGACAGCAGTATTTTTTAATAAGATTAATATGAATATTAATTAGGTTTCTTTGTTTGCAAGCTTTATTTACCCCAATACACAATAATGCAACTGTGTTAAATTTTTAAATTCACGTATTTACCATGAATAATGACTTGATTTGTTCTATTTTATGAAACGTGAATATGTGAATTTTATGAGTTTAAAGCAGCATTTCCAAGCACAGAAAGAAGAAAATATTTGATCATAACAAACGAATGTTCATTCTAGAAACAAATTGCATTTTGTTATTTGTAGCGTCATGTTTCTATTCAAGATTGATTTTTATCAATCCTGTTAGTTGCCTTCATGGCAACTTTCATGCCCCATCTTTGTCCTATTTCACATTTTTCTCACTATCCCTAGCACCCAGCAAGATGCCTTACATGTGGTAAGAGTCTGATTAATCTTTGGGAAACTGAACTTAATTTGAAAAATATGAAATCACAGGTGATGCTGCACAGGTCTAAAGATCCTTCATTTATTTGTCCTAGTAATAAAAATTTTGTTGTGTTCCTGGAAAAGTCATTTTATAATTGAAAGTACAATTTTGTTGACGCGTCATTTGAAACTTCTTTATCTTTCCTTTCATCCCATTAGTCCCTTGGAAGTTTTTAGTTTCATAATTTAATATTCAAAAGTGCTTGAGTACTGAATCACAATGAAAGCTTTTAACTGGCCTTTCATTGTATTAAGATCTTGTAGGTAAATAAAAGTTATTTGACCTTGCTCTCAGAAATAAACATCATTAAAATCACTGAAATTATTAAAACCACATTGTGTCTTCTTAAACTTTTCTTGAATGATTTCTAGTCCTCATTCTTCAAGGCAGGCATTAACAATTCCATTGAACAGAACCCAGAGCCAAGGGTAAAATGCTTTACTCCATACCATTTTGTAGCCATGGCGAGGCTAGGCTGAGAGATAGTAGCTCACTAAGACGACTCTCCTCTGCCTCCTGCTGTCTCTGTGGTACCTAATGCCTAACAGCTGCATTAACTGGCTGGTGTCATTTAGAGCACTGAAAGATGATTTGCTTTTCTTGGCATGCCTGGTGCATCAGCAGATGCCCTCTTGGCCTTAAAATATCAAAGTAGCTTCCCAAGTATATGACCTTTCGTGAGTGGCAGGTGCTAGAACAGAACAGTACATACTTCAGCATCACAAGGACCAGCCTCTGACCCACACTGCTCTATATTTTGTTTCACCCATGACATCTCACATATTACAACAAATTGAGTTAGCATTGCAGAGTGTTTTCACCATACTGCTTGCTACCACTATCACATGACAATTCCTTTCTCTCTCTTTTACGCCAGGTAAAACATAACCCTCTGATGAGAAATTTCATCTTCTCTCAGAAGGCAAAGGCATGAAGTAATTGGTCCTTGCAGGGCCATTGTTACGGACTGAATGCTTGTGTCCCTCCCAAGTTCATGTTGCTGAAGCCCTGATCCCTAATTTGATTGTATTTGGAGGTGGGACCTTTGAGTGTTAATCGGGTTTGGATGAGGTCGTGGGAGTGGAGCTCCTGTGATGGATTGGGTGCTCTTATAAGGGTATGAAGGGACCAGAGCTCTCTGTATGTGAGGACATAATGAGATTCTGTGAGATGACCTCTGCAAACATTGTTCCTGGCTTTCAGGCTACTATATATTTTCCTCCCCAAACATGACTTTGCTGCCAAAATAAAGTAATTGAGAGAGCCCCCATGGCAGGAGATACTTTGTAACAAATACATAGAAGTCAGCTCCCTCTTTTCTGAAGGACAATTTTGGGGGGTGAAACTTAAAAGTTTGGAAATGTTTGATCCAAGAAATCTGGACTATGGCCAGGAAATACAAAGCTTTAAAAGCAATCCCATATGATTCTGATTCAACCATCCCAAAACAGGAGAATAGGAGCCCTTGTGTGTTTGTGTGTGTGAGGGGAAGGCGGTATTTCTTATACCACTCCTTTTGGTCCTTCCCAAGGTGAGCAGCGTTACCAGTTCGGTAAAAATACTTCCATATTTTATACCATGCTCATTCAAGTGTGTGTGTGTGTGTGTGTGTGTGTGTGTGTGTGTGTGTGTATTTGGAGTTGTTTCCTAGTATTTTCAAAAAATAGAATATTATAAATTACTCTGTAGTTTTTTAATTTAATATTTGCTTAGGGACTCACCTTCAGGATGTATATATATATACACACACACATATAAAAATTTCTTAATCTTGGCATTGTTGATATTTTGGGCCAGATAATTCTTTGTTTTGGGGTCCTGTGTATTGTAAGATGTTTAGTGATATCCGTGACCTCTACCCACTAGATGACAGTAGCGCTCAGTCCCCAGTTGTGACAATCAAAAATATCTCCAGATACTGCCCAGTGTTCCCTGAGGAGCAAAATCACTCCCAGTTGAGAACCACTGACACAGAATAATTTATTCAACCATTTCTCTATTGATGGAGATGCAGGTGATTTTTTTCCCCTCCCACTCTTCAATAAAAATGTCCATACGTGTATCTTTATACAACATCGCTTCTGTTTCTATAGTGTTGATTGCTGCAAACAAGATTGCTGGGGAAGTTGATAAGCATTGTGGAATTACTTTCCTAAGAGCCTGTACGAATCCACATTCCCATCACAGTGTGCAAAAGCGTCCCTCCACTCTCACAAGCACCAGATAGTACCTATCCTTTTTTTACTCTTTCCCATTTGCTAGTCAGATGCATAAAAACATGGTGTCCCAATGTTGCTTTGACTTTTAATTTTTCTGACCATTTGTGAGGATGTTGTCATTTATTGGTCCTTTACTTTTTTTATTGGAGTATAATTGCTTTACAACGTTGTGTTAGTTTCTACTGTACAATGAAGTGAATCAGCTGTATGTACACCTGTATCTCCTGCCTCTTGGACCTCTCTCCACCCTCCCCCCATCTCACCCATCTAGGTCGTCACCGAGCACCGAGCTGAGCTTCCTGTGCTTTAGAGCGTGTTCCTGCTAGATATCTATTTTATGTGTGATAGTGTTCCATGAAACCTGTCATGTCCTTTGACCATTTTTACGGGTTATCTATGTTTTTATTTTCACAAATTTGTAGGAGCTCTTTGTTAGGGATATTAGCCCTTTTCTATAACTACTGCAAATGGTTTGGTTGGTTGGGTTTTTTGTTTTTGTTTTGAAATCAATCACTTACATTGTTGTTGTTTTAATTTATTTGTTTATTTCATTGGCTGTGTTGGGTCTTCGTTGCTGCACACGGGCTTTCTCTAGTTGCAGCAAGTGGGGGCTACTCTTCGTTGTGGTGCACAGGCTTCTCAATATGGTGGCTTCTCTTGTTGTGGAGCAGGGGCTCTAGGCACATGGGCTTCAGCAGTTGCAGCACACAGGCTCAGTAGCTGTGGCATACAGACTCTAAAGCACAGGCTCAGTAGTTGTGGCGCATGGGCTTAGTTGCTCTGCGGCACGTGGGATCTTCCCAAACCAGGGATTGAACCCAGGTCCCCTGCATTGACAGGTGGATTCTGAACCACTGCACCACCAGGGAAGTCCCCAATCATTCATGTTTTAGATTTGCTTTTTGAGGCTATAATCTTTTCCCAGTCTTATAAGTTCAAGCTTGTGGGAAAGCCTCTTCTTTTTAATATAAGGAAAGTAGAAGTGGAAGTGACTCCACCGTTGCACCTTCAGTTAATGGTAGAGCAGAGACAGGACACAGCTCTTCACCCGAGGCTTTCCCCTTACCCATCGCTGCCTTCAGGCAGCTGTTCTTCCTTCATCCCGCCACACTCCATCTGTGCATGTTTACAGCTAGTGGAATCAATCTGAAAATGCAGGAAAGCAAAATATAATAAAATATCATAACACAAAAACAGCCCACGTGCCTTGAGCGCATAATTTTTCTACATTGCTTTTTTATAGTAGTCCAAACACCTAAGCAGTACTTGGGGAAAGATTTCTATCCCCCCGGCACATCGGCAGGGTACCAGAGATAAAGCAGATGCCTGTGGGGTATTCCTGGCTGGGAATGACGCCAGCAAACATTCAGCAAGAAAGTGCATAGATAGTCTGATCAAGACAGCCAGGAGACTAATATGTTCAGATGGCATAATGCCTCTTTACAAACCGCTGGGCTGTTTCTCCATGGCAGAAGGAAGCAGGGCATTTAGAAGCTCTAACACCTTAAGCATCATATCACATTGGAAATCCCTTCCCTGTAAGAGGATGGTTGTATTAGGAAAACGTTCCCTGAAATATCACATCTGGTAATAGTCTGTGTTTTTGAAAAAAAATCCAAGTCTTTATTCTCTGTATTGAGACACTAGGCCTATTAATTTCTGCATGCAGGCTTTGCAACACTGTTTAACACATACTGGCAGCTGGATACCCAGAGAAATGCAGTATGGTGATCAAGAGTTTGCAAGTTTAATAGCACATTGAGAAAAATGGAAGTCAGATGGCCCATATGTGCTGTATCACTCCATTAGGCTTCTGTATGGCTTTGGGGAAGCCAATCAAAGCATTAATGCTTGTTCATGCCTGACCATCCCAAACATGTGTTGATGCAAAATGAATAACAAACGCTGGGAAATTTCAGTTTGGATAAGAAGTGCTTTTCAGGTCCTTGGGGACCTGGAGTTAGATATGGATAGTTGCCCTGACAGCTGGGGCTGTGGTTGAGGATAGGGCTTTAACAAGTACATGGGTACCAAAAAGTTGACTTGAGCCTGCCCAAGGTATCAAACTGGACCCAAGACCATCTGCAGAAAGCTGAGCTTCTGGACAGTGTTTCCTCAGTGGTAAGGAGTAATTCACATTCCCATCAATGCAGATAAAAGATAAAGAAGTATGCCTTTTCCTAGGGCTTTTAGAGGGGAAAAGTGTCCTGTGAGAAATCAGAACATCAGTTCTGTACCTCTGACAAACAAATAAAACCTAGTTTTAGAGAGGCAGACCTCTGTAGCCCTCAGCAGAATCAAAGCAAAGCAAAAACTAAGTGGAAATACTTTCACAACTGGGAGTAAATTAGACTTGTAAAGGAAACAAAAACAAAAAGAAACCCAGAAAGTGAACTCATAGAGCAAAAGAACAAACCACACAAAGCGTAACACCTGATCTCCTTTTTATCGCTATAGATTAATTTACATTTTTCAGCATTTTACGTAAATGTAAGCATACAGAATGAACACTTTTTAAAAGTTTGGCTCAGAATAATTATTTTAAGATTTATCCATATTGTAATGTTTATCAGTAGTCCATTCCTTTGATTGCTGGGTGGGATTCCATTTTATGGATATCTCAAAGTTTGGTTATCCATTCACCTGTGGTTGGGCATTTGTGTTGTTTCCAGCATTTGGCTATTACAAATAAAGCTGCTCTAAATATTTGTGTATGAATCTTTGCATGGACATATAATTTTGTTTATTTTGAGGAAATACCAGAGGGGAAAGACTAGATCTTATGCTAGATGTATTACTGTTCAAAAAAACTGTCAACTGTTTTCTAAACTGCTTGTTTAATCATCTGTCCCAATAAGAGTGTGTGAGAGCCCCGGTTCCTTGCACATTCTCGTCAGCGCTTGGTATGATCCACCATTTTCATGTGAGCCATTTTAATAAGTATGTGGTGGCGTTTTGTTGTGGTTTTAGTTTGCATTTCCCTAATAATTTGTGATATTGAGCATTTTTTCATGTGTTTATTTTCGATCTGTATATCTTCTTTGGTAAAGAGTCTTTTTGAATCTTTTGTCCTTTTAAAAACTTAGGTTCTTTGCTTTCTTATTGAGTTTGGAAAATTCTTTGTGTATTCTAGATACGAGCCCTTTATCAAATATATGATTGTAAAATATTTTCCTGTCATTTTGCCATGTGCTTTTTCATTCTCTTGACAGTGCCTTCTAGAAGCAGAAGTTTTTAATGAATCATACTTTTGATGTTATCTCTAAGAAATCTTGTCTGACCCAAGGTCACAAAGGATTTCTCCTGTTTTCTTCAAGAATATTTACAATTTTAGGTTTTACATTTAGGTCTATGATCCATTTTGGGTTAATTGTTCCATATGGTATAAGGTATAGATTCAAGTTTATTTTTTGCTATAGATATCTGATTGTTCCAATACCAGACAGTCAGATTGTTCCAGGCTCTCTTTTCTCCACTGATTTGCCTTTATGTCTTTGTCAAAAATGTTTTCCACATTTGGGTAAGTCTATTTCTGGACTCTCTATTCCATTTATATATTTTTATAACTTGACACCAATACCACATTGTCTTGAATATAGTAGCATTATAATGTCTTATAATTGGGTAGTGTTTAGTTCTCAAACTTTGGAGAGTCTCCATAGATTATTACATCAATAATCTACATTATTATGTCCTCAGTGAGAAAGATAATTGTGCTTGTTTTCTAATCTGGGTGCATTTTATTATCTTTCTATTCCTTATTCCACTGAATAGAGGCTTCAGTACAGTGTTGGATGGAAGTGGTGAGAATGACTTGTGTCTGACCTTGGGGAGAAAACATACATTATTATGTATGATGTTAGCTGTAGGTTTCTTGCAGATGTCTTTTATGTGGAGTTGAGGAAGTTCCCTTCTAATCCTAGTTTACTGAAAGTTATTATCCTGAATGGATGTTGGATTTTGTTAAATGCCTTTGTTTGCATGTATTGAGATAATCAAATGGCTTTTGTTTTTAATTTGTTAATATGGTGAATTACATTGACTGATTTTTAAATGATAAACCCACCTTGTGCTCCTAAGATAAATTGTACTTGGTCATAAAGTATTACCCTTTTTAATATATTATTGTATAATTTCATTTATTTTTTTTTTTAAATTTATGTATGTATGTATGTATTGGCTGCATTGGGTCTTCGTTGCTGCATGCAGGCTTTCTCTAGTTGCAGCAAGCAGGGGCTACTCTTCTTTGCTGTGCGTGGGCTTCTCATTGCAGTGGCTTTTCTTGTGGAGCACGGGCTCTAGGTGCTCAGGCTTCAGTAGTTGTGGCACATGGGCTTAGTTGCTCCATGGCATGTGGGATCTTCCTGCATCAGGAATCAAACCTGTCCAGTGCATTGGCGGGAGATTGTTAACCACTGCTCCACCAGGGAAGTCCTGTAAGTTTCATTTATATCATCCATCCATAGCTCTACTTAACTTTTTGAACATATGCAATACAGTTATAATAAGTCTTTTAGTTTTCTCCTCTACTAATTACCATATCTGTCAGCAAGTATTCTTGAACTTTGTTCAGGGATGCAGTTAAGTTACTTAGAAGCCGTCTGATCCTTTCGGATCTTGTTTTAAGATGTGTTAGGTGGGACTGGTCCTGTGCTCATCTAGGATTAATTATTCTTTGTTACTGAGGCAAGCTCCTCTATATGCTCTACCCAGTGTCCCACGAATCATGAGGCTTTCCGTTCTGCCCGGTGGAAACAGGCATTGTTTCATGTCTTGTGTGAGTTCAGATACTGTTACCTCTAATTCTCTCAGGTGTTTCTTTCCCCAGCCTCCAGTGGCTTCTCATATGCATGTGGTGATCAGTACTCAGCTGAATCCTTGAGGGGATTCCTAGGCAGATTTCTATAGTTCTCTCTCATGTGGCATTCTCCTCTCTGGTACTCTATCCTGCAAAACGTAGCTGCTTTGGTCTTCTTCAACTCTGAGCAATGTCTCCTCAATTCAGGAAGTCTACTGGGTATCACCTGCATTTTCCCTCGCTTCATCACAGCTGAGAAGCTCTCCAGGCTGCAAGCCAGAAGCAATCACAGGGCTTGTCACATGTGTCTTTTTCTTCCCCCAGGATCTCTATCCTTTTTTGCCTAATGTTCAGTGTCTTCAAAACGGTTTTTTGTTTGTTTGTTTGTTTTTCATATATTTGGTCTAGGTTTTTTGGTGTTGTCATTATTTCAGATGGGAAGGTAAATCCAATCCCTGTTGTAAATGTCATCTTGACTGAAGTGGAAGTTCACAGAATTTTTTTAAGGATGGTAAGTTGTTAGTTAAACAATAATATCTGGACTATTGGTTAATTGAGAATGTAGAGATAATCTAAAATTAGTTTGGCAATATGTCTTTATTTATAAAATCGTGTCGGTAGAGTAACCACATCACGTCACTGGGGCCTTTTTATGGCACAGATGTTGTTCATGTCATAAAGCAGGATTTGTTTAATGGTAACATCTAGTGATCACGGCCCACAGATTCATGTTCCAGCTCCACTTTTAAATATAGAGGCACATTTGTCGGACAATAATTTGGAGGATGTGGATATTTGCAAAGCTTCTAGGTAATTCTGATGCTTGGCCTGACTGAATGAATCAGTACACTGAACATCATGGTTTCTCAGCCTCAGCACTGCTAAGATTTTGGGGGGGGGGGGGGGACCATTTTTGTTTCAGCCAGGGAGAGAACTGTGCACTGTGGGATTTATAGCAGCTTCCTGGCCTCTACCCACTAGATGCCACCCCCTACCCCCAGTCATGACAAGGAAAAATGTTTCCAGAAATTGCCAAATGTTCCCTGGAGGACAATATTGCTTTCAGCTGAGAAACACTAGTGCAAATTAAACCTGGACCTTAAGCTGCTGGAGAACATAAACTGTATTCTATTTATTTCTATATTCCCAGGACTCAGGAGAATGCACTCAATAAATGGCTATGGAGCAAGCAAGTGAATAAATGAACAGCACGAATAAATGAATTTCATCAGTCCCTGTCTTAAAGAACAGATATCCTCAAATCTCACCATTCTTAATGATTACTCTGTTCTTGTTAAAATGCAGATTCTCCAACTCCACTCCCAGAGAATCATTCAATACATGTGTGGTGGGGCACAAGAATTTTCATTTTAATATGCATCACAGTGATTTCTCAACCAGAATCTTAGAAAGCTCTAAGTCTGACTACAATATTAAAAAGCACTTATTATAGGAAACTGCCCCCCCCCCCACTATTTCCTTTACATCAATTACAAAGTCTCTAGCCATTTGTATCTACCCTACTAAGTAAGCATATGTAATTTCAAGGGCAGGTAAACAAATATTTGGCTCCTCCACAGGTCCAAGAAGAATTTACTTTAAGAATATTCAACTTAACCTGCAATTGTCTATTCTAATGCCCTTTACCACGTGATGTTTGCTTTGGGATAAAAATTAGAATGTGAGCTTAGGATTCAATCTGGCATCTTTTAACAAGAGGTCTGGGTAGAACCATCAACCAGGGTCTGTAATCAGAGCAGGTTCTTGGAGTGGGTTCAGTCTCTGCATCAGTCACTTCTTTTCAGAACTTGATTGAATAGAGCCCTTCAGTTACAGGGTCAGATTTCTTGCCAGGCAACCTGAAACCCGGTTTCTACAGTGATTATTTCATAGAGTTGTAGGGTCAGGAAAATCACTTTAAAGGTAAAGATTTTAATGATTACCTATTTCTTTTAAAAATTTCAGTAAATTCTGTGTAACCAAAAAATACTTTATTTCTTAATATAGGCTACTGTCAAGGGACTCTGTATAGGAAAGAATGTCTATATATTTTGGTTTAGTTTAATAATTTTCCATCAAGACAGATTGCTTTGTTTAGAGGCTTGGTTTCCTTTATTCCTGTAAAATTTCTTTTAAAAAAGTTTCCACCTTATTTGTCAAAGGAGTAGGAATCATTTGCTCACGTACCTAAGAGCTTTTGGAGAAGAAAGGAGCCTTGGAGCACTTCACAGGCTGACTGGTCACAGGGCATTCTAGAATTAATGGCTCAAGGATTCAAAGAGGTAGTTGCCACCTACAAAATATTACCTTAGCAATGAAAGGGACCCATTTGCTCTAATAATGATGCGATATGCATTAAGAAAGGATGCATTTTTAATTGTTTAATCATTTATTGTGTTTTTGTGTATGATCTATTGAATATAGAAATAACTCATCCTGAAATAAGTTTTTACTAAATAGGTACATATCTATAGAAGACCAGCCTTTATCTGTTCACATGAAGGATGCATTCTTCATATACCTATAGGGCTCAGAGCCATCAGTTTGCACAATTCTGAGAGGCACCCTGTGTGTGGTTGGCAGCCCTCTTCTGATTGGCTCTCTCAGGGCAGTCTCGCTTAGACATATGCCTCCTACTGGAGTGAAGACAGCCACTGGACCTTTTGCTGGCTCCAGTATGGGGCCTTTCCGTGAGTGATATTCAAAATACTTAACAATAAGCATGGTAACGTAAATTAATATATAAATCTAATATTTAAACATTTTTTTCTATTTTCTATATCAATTAAATGATGTAGCATACGCCTGCCCACCAAGCCAAATAAATTGTGCAAATTATTCACCAAATCATTTGAAAAGTCTAGAAATGATTTGTTAAATTTTAAAAATTGCGGGTGTGGTCTTTCGACCTGGCTGTTACTGGCTAAATGGTGCTCCTGTCTGAGATACCATTTGATGAAGGGATTGCATAAAACGGTTCCAATAATTTCCCCATTAAATTGACCATCTTTTGGTCCCTGCCTCCTGGGGCTCTGTTGCAGTCACTGGGCACGTTGCCTGCTCGTCACAGCTAGTTATACACTTGATGCCAGTGCTTTCCACACAATCGGGACTCAGAGAAACTCCATCTCCGCCTCTGCCCATAATGGCACCCACTTCCCGTGTCGCCAGCCCCTCTGTCTGGGCTGCCACCCCAATAATGCTGGCTGGCTCTGGAACAGCAGGCAAGCCCTGACTCCTCCCCGACTGCCGCTGTCACCTTGATCTTCTCCATGCCTGCCAAGGGCTACTCCCAGGCCCAGTTACCTGACGGTTTTGGACAGTATCATCAGGTGAAGTGCAGTTTCAGTAGGTGTGAAATTACACTTGTCTTTCAAGGTACTGAATCCTCTCCAAGCATCTACTGATCAAATAGCAGTTATATTCCAAAATGGCCTAACTCATAAAAGACTGCCTGAGGTGTTTGTATATTCAATCTCTCTATTATCACCTGGGTCACACTGCAACAGGGGGCCCATTTGTTAATGGTCAAAGTGACATTCTACAACAATCAGCTTGAATTAATGAGCTGACATTCGAAATTATATTATTAATTACATCTGCTGCTTAATTCAGCTACTGTAATGTTCTTTACAGTAGGTATAGAAGTACTTCAATATTTTAGCAACTGACCCAGAGTCTTTCCCAACTATTTGGTTTTCAGCCTCCCAAAAGCTGACTTGCTGTCCTGAATTTCCTGGAATATTGTATTATATTATGTGGACTGTATCCTCATAGCCCAGTCTGAGTAAGATAAAAGGTAGTTTATTCATCAGTTCATAAGCCTCAAAGCAAATCTAGTGAAATGGGAAGTCCCTAAATATATTTGCTCTGTTTTTGAAAGAAGCCTCCTAAAGTCTTTCCTTTGGGATGATGTTGAATATAAAAACATATTATTAAGTGATATAATTAATTTTAAATAGTCAAAGAACAACTATTTTATTATTATTGATTATTACGTGGAAGAAAATAATGTGATTTCTCAGAAGTGAGCTGAGTACAGACATCAAAGTCTGTGCTCTGAAAACGTTTCCAGAAGGAAGGAAGATCCAAAGTTATTGGATCAATATCAGCATCATTGAGCATGTGGGTGGGTCCAAGTTGATCACTTTGAAGGAGTCAACAGACTTCCAATGGATACGCTCACAGATTTAAACAAAACATGTGTGTATTTTGGAATTTTCCATATCACTACTTGAATGCATTTCCCCAAACTCATAGTCTCTGCTTCTCTCTGTGTCGCATACACACATCTTAACATGGAAGTTGAAAATAAATACATTTCTGTTTTCTTCTTCTTTGGACTATATCTTGTGATTTATCTCTCTTCTTGCACTGTATACAAGACCTGGTACACTATTTGTGCAAAACAGGTATTTGAATGAATGAATGAATGAATGAAAGCTTCTTTCTTAGGCTGGAAGTAGCAGAATTGAGGCTTGGGAGAAAGTGTTCCATAGTGGGAAAAGCATGGGTTTTGGAGCCAGGCAGATCTTGGCCAGAATCCCAGATCTAGCACTTACCTGTCATGTGGCTTTGAGCTTGCCACTTAACTTTTATAGGCCTCAATTTTGAAATCCACACAATGAGGGTTGTGTGATGGTAATAATATTTATATTGCAGAGTTGTCATATAAATGATAAATAAGGCACATAAAGCTCTAGGCACATAGTAAGTGATAACATTGTGGAAACTTTATCACATTCCTGGTCACTCACATCATTCACTGAAAATATGAATCCTAAAGAGCAGTTGAAACTCTCTCAGGGTACAAAGGGAAAATATTCTCAATATACCCTGAACTGATGGCACAAAAGTAAGATGGGAATTAAAGCCTTTTATGTTTTGCATAATTCTTGAATAGCTTGTGAAATATCTCTGAGAAGATTAAAGCTTTCTGCAAGGCAGCTCAGACTACATCTATCACCTCCCCTTTGTATTAATGAAGAACTCTGTAACAGTTCAGAAGAATCACATGATCGAGTCAATATGCAGCCTTGCTTTGTAAATGCTCAGATAAGCACATGAGAAACTTCAATTAGGTTTCCTCTTTTCCAAGCAGCACAAGATACTATACAAAGCTTCACTTCTCAAGGGCTCTCATTTTAGTGTTTCTATAGTGATATTGGCTATTTTTAAAAGCAATTGCTTTACACAGGGCCAGGCATTTAGGTCAGCAGAAGATATGGCCACACACTGGAGAAAGAAATGGAATTGATGAGGCCCCAAGTCTACTACCCAAGCTTGGTCAACACAGGCTCCTGTCTTATCCTTTGCTTCCTGATTAGCCCTCAACAATGATGACAGGTTGATATCTGTGGTGACTCAGTTCTTGAACTCTTGCTGTCCCAATTCTGGAGACATAGCTCATGTCTCCTCCCTGGGCAGTCTGACCCTCCAGGAGCATGTCAGATGACCACCCTGGAAAACCAGAAGTCATCTTATTTGCGTGCAGTTTATTACCTCTAGTTGGTTAAGTTTCAGGGCATGGAAAAGAAAACATTGAAACCAGAAGGGATCTTAACTGGTCCAACACCCTTCTTGCATTGATAAGAAGCTAAAGGGTAACTATTTATGGTGGATCATGTCAGTGGTTAGAACTATAGCCAATATCTCTGCTGGGTCATGTAGATGTATGTCCATTCATCTACAGACTTTTGTAACTTGAAACAGAAAAAGAAAACAGGTGTCACTCTTTAACTCATTGCTACCAAATTTCCAGCTATATATTCTCATAAGAGTTAATAATAGTAATAGCATTTTTTATAGAAAATAATAGCATTTTTTATACAAAGTAATAGCATTTTTTATACAAAGGATAGCATTTTTTATAGTAATAGTAATAGCATTTTTTATACAATAGGGTATTAAAATAAGTATGCATATACTTTATTCATTTATAACAAGATGTATACATCTACCTGCTTCTAAAAAAAAAGGATTAACTCTTTTAACTTTTAACAATAAAACACATACAATAGAATAGTTAAAAAAATAAAGGTGAAATAAATGAGACTAGTATCATATCAACTAAGGAACAGAGGGGATAATTGACTCAGGAAACTAGAATCAGACAATTGCTGTGAGTATTAAATCTAACTCTGGGATTTTTAGCAGCCAATGCAAAAAAGGAAAAAGGATGGTTTAAAAGGTCAAGTGTTATCTCTTTAATTGAATCATTGCAGGTCTTCCAGTAAAACAAACTGTTTCCTGGCACTGACTTGTAAGAGGAATTTATTGCATGGGTTTTTCTTCAAAGGATACTGAATAATGCAACAGAAAATATCTTTGATATCATCGGGTAGAAGTTACAGAAATGGTACCAAATTAAAATATTCACTTGAACAGAAGTACAATATTAAATTCTGTGAAGACTTTTTTGAATTACATTTGTAGGCTGGTATAAGGGAGTTGGCACAAAGAAAGCAACCCTGGGGAGGAAGAATGATGCGATCGGGAGCTAACATTTTAAATCCTGGATGTGCCTTTCGAAGCAAATGGGCTAAATATGAACATTTGCACACACTAAATGTGGAAGCCAAGTTCTCTTCAGCCTCTGGAAAGCTGATGGTATAGGAATGATGTGGTGCGAACAGCTGAGCCCTCACTCACAGCTCTGTAACCCTGCAATACCGGCTACTTTGAAGGTTGCAGGGATTCTGAATGCTACTCTTTTGGTCCTGTTTTCAAACTGAGAAACTAGGGATACAGCACAGTTAAAAATCATCTGCTTCAGGAAGCAGGTAAGTCGTGACAGCATAGCTTTCCAAAATAGGCAACTTTCTACTTGTCTTAAGGCACATGGTCAAGAACTGCCACTGTCAAGCCTGGGAAACTGGAGTATGGGATGCTGTCAGGCAGAATGACCAGTGCATGGAGCTTGCTGGTGGGGAGCAGAGGGGAGGGAGTGGGTCTAATAAATAGCTCCTTTAAGCTTGTGCCAGGATTCACAGGCCCATTCCTCTGGGGCTTGGGCGAGAAGACGAATAGAGCCCTATATTCTGTATGTACAAAAATTTTAAGTTATAGAAGGATAGATAAACTAACCAATGATAGATAAAATATACTCCATCTTCCTACCTTCATAAATATACCTTCAGAATATCATACCAGGCTCTCGAAAATCAGGTTCAAATTTAGAACCTCAAATTCTGTGAGTTTTGCCCAAGTCCCCAGTCAGACCCCCTTCTCTTCCTACCTCCAGCTTTATCCTTCCTTGCAAAGGGTTCATGCACATGTATGTGGACATCCTAGTCTGTGTGTCCAAGCTCCTTTTATGCCTCCTTAACCAGCTAAACTGTAGCTTCTTGGGTCACCCCTCAGTCCGAAGGGTGCACACAGCATTGGTAGAATTCACCCTAGGGAAGAAAAGAAGGACCCAGAGGAGAGGGTTGTGGAAACCCTGAAAGCAAGCTCAAGACATCTAGGCAGTTGATCTGGCTCTCTAGTGGGGATCTTGTCCTCCTTCATTGCTCTATACAAGTCTTCCCAAAACTGTGCCATAATTCAAAGGAGACCACACTCACAGATAGAGGAGGGTCTACGGTGCTCCCGTATGGGAATTCCTCCCAAATCTAGAAGACTTCCCCTGCTCTGCCTTTGCATCCAGGGCAGCTCCCCTGGCTGCTTCTACCAGCTCCCTCAGCCCAGGTTTACACAGGCTCCAGTGTCCCAGCCCGTGACCTTGGAGAGCTGAGCCGTACCCTGTGTGGCGTGCAGCCCACCTACTCACAGTTACACCTGGTTCTGTCCCTGGTGCTGCTCACGTGGTTGGTTAGTCTGGATGTAATGGCCATCTTGACTACAAGTCAGTGCGTTGGGTCTGTCTCATTCAGGTGCCTCTGCTTAATAACACCTGAAAAATTTCTTTCTCTTGGGACTTTATGACAACAAGTTAAGTAAATTGAGAGGATGGGTTTTCAAACAGACCTGGGTTGGAAGCCCAGATCTGCCACTTACTAGCTTTGTAGACTTTGGCAAGTTTCTCAAACTCCCTAAGCTTCAATTTCCTCATCTGAAAAATGAAGAAGATATACACACCCTGTACACTTAGTATAAGACTTAGGAGAACAAATGTTTGTAAAACACTTGGCCAAGTGCGTGGCATGTGGTGAATATTTCACAAATGTCAAAGTTCTTACTTCAAAAGTATTTCTAAGGGCATTATTTCTTCCAGAATCTATAGAGGTTCCTTCTAAGTCTGGCTTCTCGGTTCATCATTCAGGGCCTTTGGAAGTTGTCTCCGTCCCTATCTCTTGTCTGTCCCTGATGTGACTTTCATGTTCCTGCCAAGTTGATTTCCATACACCCTCACAAGTGACTCACACTTTCCGGTCTCGTGGCTAAGTTCCTGTCACTACAGCTACAGTACATTCAGCCCCCGAAGAGCTTTTAGCATCGGACTTCCTCTCTCCAAATCCAGGTTTCAATTTGTGTCAAAACCTAGCTTGGGATTAACCTCTTCCAAAGAACCAGTGCCGCTCTCCTTTACCACATGTGGAGGACTGTTTCCAGCAACAGCTGTGATTGACCTCTTTGATCCAACATTCTTTCTTGCAAAAGGATTTTCCTACCCTTGAAACTGGGCAGACTCTGTGACTGCTTTGAACAGGAAGATGAAGTCAGATGTAGTTTCCAATATTTCTGAGCCCGGGACTTAGGAAAACTGGAAGCTTCCATGGTTTGGCCACAGAATGCTCAGTCCGGGTAAGGCAAATTGCCTTGTTAGAAACCTGATCACCTTGAGATTGCCATGTGATAAGGAAGCCCAAGCTAGCTATGTGGAAGTCCCATTTGGAGAGACAGAGATGCCTGCCGACCCCCAGCTGTTTTCGCTATCAGCCTCCAAGATGGTCCCCAGTGATCCCTCGCTACTGGTATGCACACTCTTGTGTAGTCTTCTTGAACTAGGATTGGTCTGTGTGACCACTAACTTGTTAGTATGTCACTTCTGAGAATAAGATATAAAAGACTGCTGCTTTCATCTTTCTCTCCCATCACTTGCTCTAGAGAAATTCAGCTGCCATGGAGCTTAAGTAAGTTGATAAAGTCACTCACAGGTAGCAAGTAGTGAAACCCAAATTCAAGCTCAGGCTATAGGATTTCAAAGCCCAGGTGATTAACCACTACACCTTCTACTTCTAGAATTTAAGAGAGCCCAAAATACACTCCTTATTGCTTTGTAACGACCTCCAAGCCGCATCCCACTCCTATACATGAGCCAGTGCATATTTCATGTTCTAAGTGAAACTGCATTAGGTTTATTATACTGCAAATCTTCATTTAGTGTAAGCAGAAAAGAACACAGTATAGTCACTTTATTTTTATTGTTTCCAATGCTTTGTCCAAACATTTTGTTTCATTTCTTTATGTATACATGCAGGCTATTCCTTCTTCAGTAGTACAAAATAAATAAACAAATAACACCAGGCAGTTCTCTCTTTGGGCTCTGATTTCTTTCCTCTCCTCTCACATTTCTATGCTGATATGTACTAAGAGGCTTAGCTGTAATCTTAAGCCAAACAACACACACATTCATCCATTGTGCCCCAGGATGCTACTTTTGGGATAAGATATTAATACTCTTTTACGCTGCTAATGCCAGGGTTTTGTTGCTTTGTTTAAATCTATTTTATGCTGCTTTTACATATGAGTGTTAATAGGAGGGTAACTTGCTGTTGACTTCCCAATAGCCTCCAATTTGGAAGGCACTAGGCCATGCTCTGTGAGGACTAAAAAAAGCTGCACGGAGGAGGCTTCTTGCCCTGAAAAAGCTTCAAGCTAGTGATGTTACTAAATCTACAGGGCTTTCTTGGTGGGATAGCAGGAGGGGTGAGGAGGAGTTCATTCTTTCATTTCCCAAATATTTTTGGAGCACATACAATGTTGCAGGCGCTATTCTAGGCATTTGGAACTCATCTGTGAACAAAACAAGTAAGCGTGTAGAGCTTATGCTCTAGTGGGGAGTAACAGATACTAAATAATAAACTTAATACATGAGAGTTATATTAGAAGGTGATGCACGTTACCTGAAACAATAGAGCAGGGTGAGGGAGAATCATATGTCTTCTTTTGATTGTTTTCCTATTCCAGGTGTGTTACAGGTGCTCCTGATCATCAAAATAACCCAATCCTGTAACTGGAAAAATAAGAAAATTTGGCCTTGGAGAAATTAAGTAACTCTGATCTTTATAATTTGAAGGCCACATGCCACTGTACCATGTTATCTCACCTTAGAAAAGCTAAAATAAAGATACAAAGTTCAATAGAAGGCAATGAGAAAGCAGTAAATTCTGAAGGGGTTTTGTGGAAGGCTTCATGGAGGAGGTGGCATTTGATTTGGGTCTTAAAAAATAAGCAGAAAAGAGGAGGGGAGAGAATGATCATTGAGGGAACTCTGAGTACATGATTATACATCTATTTCAAAACATTGACCAGTCAGCTCAAATCCATATGATTGTAGGAAGGTTTGCTATCTCGAATACAAAGTCATAAAAGGTTTTTCTACTGAATGTGAGCTTGTTTTCTGAAAGCCTATGTGCCCTCTGAGGCACTACAGCATTCAAATAAAATGCAAAGAAGAAGAACAACAACAAAAATGCAAAGAACATAAAGCAGTGCTTTCATATTAAGGGATGGAGCTGCCTAGGCAGCGTTTTTAAAATAAAAAAGCTTGTGGCTCCAAGCCAGAAAGACCTCCCCTGAAGAGGGGGTGGCCTGGACCCAAGCCTCCCCTCCCCATGTTGCTCTCAGATGGCCTCTGGGCAGCAGAACTCCTCAAATCTTAGGGAAGGTCTGAATGTGACCGCCCTTGTTCATTCATTTTACGTGGCAGAGTTCTGCCGATGACTTTTCCCATTACGGAAATTGGGGCTATATTTTTTCCAAGACTATATTTATTAATGGTAATGCCTTGGCTCTCTTCCAATCCATCTTCTGAACTGAGAGCTTATATGCATTCCACTGAAAAATGTAAATTGAATTTTTTCCATTTTCTGACCTATGTTCTTTGGAAGTCTGATGGACTTTTAACTAATGTTTCTAATAACGGTTTTCTTTTTGCGTACTTTTGATTTGTGTAATGTACATACAGAGAACTATAAAAATCTAGCTTGTACAGCTTGATACATTTTCACAAAGTGAACACACAGGAGTAACCAGCACTCAGATTAAGAAACAGAACCTTCCCACACCCTCAAAGCCCTCTCATGTCTCCCCAGTCACTATCCCCAAAGGGACAGTGGTTACCCCAAGAGTAACCACAATCTGATTTCTAATCATTGTGATGTGTTTTACCTGATTTGAACGTCACATAATTATAAATGGAATCATGTAGTACGTACTCTTTCTTGTTGGGCTCCTTTTACTCAACATTTCGTCTGCAGTGAACCCATGCAGTTGCCCACGTCTGTAGCTTGTGTATCTTGGGTTGTGCAGTATTCCATAGAGCATCCATGCAGTGATTAGACCACCTCGTATCTATTCGTTCTGTTGTTGATGGCATTTGGGTTATTCCAACATGGGGTGAAAGCACTTAGCTAATTGCCTTAAAAACAATTTATGAAACTTGTATGTAATTGACTAGAACAATTTTTATGCTATTAATGGATATGCTATCATTACAAGCAAAAGTCTAACTTAAAAAAATATTGTACCAGAGAGTAAGCGCCTTGAAAACAACGTGTATATTTTAGTCCCCAACGGATTCCCAGAGCCTGTTTCATGGTGGGGGCTGACATGCAGAGGGGTTCAACAAACATTTGATGAATGTATAAATGAATTTTACAAATAGTCACATTTTATCTTTAGGTAAGAAAAATACCCACCAAAGAGACCATCTTACTATCCATGAGCTTATGTCAATGTGGGTGTACCATTGAAGGCTGAATGATGCTTGGGAGGGGTTGGAAGCAGGTAAGACTAGATGACCCCAGTTCTAAGGTGCTAGGATTCTATTTAACATGTTGTAATTACACAAATAATATTGCCTTGGGTTGAAAGTCAATAAGAACAGGAGGAAACAAATTGTCTTGTTTTATTCTTTGTTTTTGGGTTATTGGTTTTGCTGACGTTTTGTTTTTGTTTTCTGTTTTGAGTTTTTTTCTGCATTAAATACTTCCCCAGGAGCAGCAGAGGAGGCTGGCGTTTCAGTAAGTAGCATCTTTCACTAAACATTGATTTTGCTTAATTTTCATGTTTATTTTTTAACAAAGGCTTCAGTAACATGCCTTTAGTGATATTATTGTTTCTACTCAAGGAAGAGCAGAATTCTCAGACAAATAGCACATCATAACCCTAAAGAACAGAAATTCAGGAGCCAGACAGCTCAGGTTGATCCTGCCTGGTTCCATCAGTTATTAACTGTGTAATTTGGGGCCATTTATCCAGCCTCTTTGTGCTTTGGTTTCCTCATCACTAAAATGTGGCCAATAATGATACCTACCTCACTGAGTCATCATAGGGATTAATATGTATAAGGCACTTGAAATAATGTCTGACATATAGGAAGTACTCAATCGGTATTTGCTCTTTACAATTACCATCACTCACATCATAGATACTGGTTAAATGCCGCCCAACTTATTCAGTTAGTATTCATTCAAATGTTTAGGGTTGAAGAGATGCTGTAAGAGGTATTATATATTTGGGCTCAACACAGGGCAAGGGCCATAATGTTCCTTTACTTTCGTGGTAAAACATGTGGACCTTTGGAGGTAGGGAGGTTAGAGAGGAGTATACAAAACCAGCAGAAAGATGTCACTGGCAAGCAGGAGAAGGAATGTGCAAAAAAGTCCTGGGGGTTGTCTCTAGGGCATCCCAATGTCAGAGCCCTGGGGATCCTGAACCAGAGGAGATGAGTCCCTGGTGAGAATGGAGTCCACTCAGGTCTGGAGAATGTTAAAATCTGCATAGATAAGGCAGTGTTCCTCTATTCACTTGTTCATTAGCCAATCATCTATTCCTTTATTCCTTTTTTTTCCCCCTGTAAAGAATTTACCACTTAGTATTCCTTCCCCAGTTACTGATCAAAATCCTCCAGATTTAAATCTGGCATTTAAATCTGTTTATAAGTCTCTGTTCTCATTGATGGCTTTTTATCTGTGTGCACTGGAATTAAAGCATCAAAAGAAAGTGATCTGTAACAATTCAGAATTGTACCAAGTAATAGAGTGAAACCAAGGTGAACCTTAAATTTGGAAATATGTGGTTTTCTTCCTGCTCATCAAATTTAGATAAATTACTTCTTTAAGGGAAATCCACAGGAAGGAAAGCATCCAAACTTCCTTGCTGCTTGTCTGGATTAAAAAAAAAAATTATATGCAAGCTGGATCTCAAAGAGTAAATATATATGACAACATGCAAATTTAAAATGCTTGTGGTTTTTAAAATTAAAAGCACAACCAACATACAGATAAATTAAACAATAGAAATTTACAATAAATGTAACAAAAAGTTATCTTTATGAAATATTCTCACAAATCATTAAGAAAACGTAGGCTTTAATATTCCAGTAAGAGATTGACAGAAAATACCATATAACTGTTTAGTTAACACACCAAAAAATGTTCAACTGCACTACTAATAAAAATGCCAATAAAAACAAGTGACATTTCTCTTTATCAAAGCAATAAGCGTTTAAATGATAATACCCAGAGCTGTTGAAGATGGAGGATGCAAAGGTGTCAATCAGAGATTAAACCGGTACAATCCTTCAGGATTTAATTTAGCAATATGTGTTATATCGATGATTATGCCTTTAGATACAATAACCCCACTGCTGGAAATTCATTTTAAGTGTTCAAAAATCTAGTAAATCTTAGTCAACAAAGATATCCATCACAATGTTACTCAGAGAGTGAAACATTTAAAATCACCCAAAATAAGCAGACTGATTATGTATTCTGTTCAACACAGAAATGAAAAACAACGTTTACATAATTTGTAATACAATGGAAAAAGAGTTTTGCGGTAATGTGAAGTGAGGGAAGCAAGTTATAAAATACAGCATGATTGCAATTATGTAAATACCATATTAAAAACAAAGTTTAAAAAATCTAAAAATATAGGCATCACAAAAAGACAAATGAAATATATCAAAATAGAAACTATACAGTTGTTTCTAGGTGGTAGGACTAGGTATAAGGTTTTCCTTCTTTAAGTTTATCCATGTTTGTATACATTATCCAAATGATCTGTAAAAAGGATGTTTACCTCTTACATTGAAAAAAATTTTTGGTCATTGAAAAAGTAAATGCGTGAGGAAAAGAAAA
This sequence comes from Hippopotamus amphibius kiboko, assembly GCF_030028045.1. Lineage (NCBI taxonomy): Eukaryota > Metazoa > Chordata > Mammalia > Artiodactyla > Hippopotamidae > Hippopotamus > Hippopotamus amphibius. The sequence goes on along the minus strand of NC_080186.1, from coordinate 216,928,501 downwards.
TGGGGAACTTTCTTTTTTTTTTTTTTGTCTCCTCCCAGCCAAGGTTTCCCCCTATGATAGCATCTTGGCCTACAAGATCAAGTCTTCAAGCCATTCGAGGACATATTAAAAACTAAAAGGAAGCTCAAACCTATTAGTGCTTGATTTTCTTGGAAATTTTATTTTCTTCAAGTCTGAGAAATTTTTAAAATTCAATTTTCCAAAAGATAAAATCTGATATTAGTTATATAACTGATTAAGTGCCTTTTGATTTTTGAGGTCACTGTGCTTGAGAAAGCTTTAAGCATATTCATATTCAGGGATTGTGAGCAAGAAGGTTCTCCCATCTCATTTGTTATGTGAGTTGCCCTCACCAAGGGCAGGCTATCACTGGGAGGTAAATGAAGAAGGTACTGGAGTATTAAAACTTATAAAAGGCTGGTGACTGAATTGTAAAAGGTTCCAGGCTGACTTCAGTGGAATGATGGGCTTTGTATGTCATCAGAATGTCCTAAGATTCTGAAGCCACCATGCCATGGCTTTCAGGATCCTGGGGCCAGGAAGAAGGCAAGTCTGTTGCGTTCCATCCTTGTCAGCCCATCTCATGGCCAGGGCGCTGGTCCAGTTCAGCATGCTGCTGACTTCTTGGATTCTCAAAGTAGGGTCCCTACCAAGGTCCTCACCCCCAGAGGTCCTTATTAAAACTCAATCCCTTCAGTTTCTCCCTTCGAAATATTCTTTCTTCCAACAAAGTCTAATTCTAAAGTAGCTAATACTTCAAAATAAAATACAAGAAATAAATTCTGGCTAGTGTAATAAAGCTTATTAACCTCTCTCGGAGAGTTTATGTTACTATAAATTAAATCATACGTTATACATAATATAATGTAACTGTACATATTAATACTATACTGAATTATTATCAATATAATTGTATGTATTAATAAATACTAATTTTAAAATATTAGTCCCAGAAAAATAAAACATTTCAGTGGAATTTTAGGCATTGTTATTAACCAATGGGGGAGAGATTTTAGGACTTTCTACATATTCCATATCTCACTCCATTGACTTATAAGGCTGATTTAGGCTGTAGGCTGTATAAGATATTTTAATTCCTGGTTTTTTAATGTGGGCCAAAAAACGTGGAATACTCAAGAATTTCAAATAACTATTGTGGATTCTAAAATTTATAACAAGCATCTGTGCCAGAAGAAAGATGACCTTTTTTTTGTTTCAGGTGTCATTTGCCTTTTCAGTTCAACACTTGAGATCATGAATATATGTCACATTGCTCAACAAAACTCCCTGATTGACACAAGCTCTGTGACACAATGCTAGTCTCTAGAATTGAAATGAGAGAAATATATATATTTTAGTCTGGAATGTACCAGCCATCAGATCAAAGAGCAAATATTTTGATTCTGTGGTTCAGAGGTTACATATCATTCAGTCTCTAGTCATGGACTGGGAGAATGTTAATTGATTGATGTGTGATACTGTGAGGTTGATTTGTTCGCATCTGTGCTAAACTAGTCAAAGATGGAAGTTTGATGTTTTCATTGTTCAACATCATTTTGCAGGAAATAATTTTACAATGGCTTTGTCTTTTACAATCTAAAAAAATAGATTTCCATCACTAGTTCTGGTCTGGAACTATTATTTTGTCAAATACCCACAGTGTTTTTTGTTTGTTTGTTTGTTCATTTTTTAATGAATTTATTTATTTAGTTAGTTAGTTATTTAGTTGTTGGCTGCATTGGGTCTTCCTTGCTGCACAGGCTTTCTCTAGTTGTGGTGAGCAGGGGTTACTCTTCATTGCTGTGTGCAGGCTTCTCATTGCTGCGGCTTCTCTTGTTGAGGAGCACGGGTTCTAGGTGCATGGGCTTCAGTATTTGTGGTAGGTGGGCTCAATAGTTGTGGCTCGCAGGCTCCAGAGAGCAGGCTCAGTAGTTGTGGCACACGGGCTTAGTTGCTCTGAGGCATGTGGGATCTTCCCAGACCAAGGCTCAAACCCATGTGCCCCGCATTGGCAGGCAGATTCTTAACCACTGCGCCACCAGGGAAGCCCCCCACAGTGTTTTTAATTTAGTTTAGTTTAATTTTGTTTTTAGGTAATTCAGTTGTGCCTCTTTAGTACCCATTCTCTGTTGATGTTGAGATGTGCTTCGGGGTGGCAGTGTGTGTTATGAAAAGATCACTGGATTCTGAGTCCATACCAGTTTTGTGACTCTCTTAAGTCAAAACTTCTGATCTGACCATAAAAAAAGATCCTATTATCTGCCCTACAAACCTCATGGGGTATGGTAAGGATCAAATGCAATATTACCGGTGAAGATACTATAGAGATGGAAACTATTAATCATAATTAATGAGAAGAAAAAAGGTTGAAGAAATTTTTACATAAAATCAGCTTCACAGTATAACCAGAGCAGCAGTCCTTCACTCATATGTTAAATGTAATGGGTTTTAATTTTGCTTCTGGTGCTAACTAGACATGTGACCTTAGAGAAGAATATTCCAAGTTCTGAACATTCTATTTTTTTTATTATTACAAAAATACATTTGAACAGAATAAATTGGAAGATGATTTGCTTTATGAGTGTGACTAGAGGTTGAAATTTGATATTAGTATTACAAAGCAAATCTAATCATAGTTTAAAATATAAATAAAAATGCTTCAACATCACTTCAGAATACTAAGTACATGTAGATTTTATAATAGAGTTTTATAAAATTCTATTATTCTTTTATAATACTCTACCATGATCTAATGCATCTGTTCAAGTTTGGAATGCCTTAGTATAAATGTATTAGATCATTTTCAAAATTCTGTAAGTAATCACAAATATTCTGACATGATAAAGAATGGAATGTTGGGTTATGTGTTTTCTGTTATTTTTATTACCAGAAACAAATAACTAAAATTATTTCCCATATTATTTTCTAACAACTTCTCAAAGCCTAGATTTGTCATCTTTACTCTAGCAAGGAACTTAGCTTGGTTCCAAAAATAGCCATGTCAGAGAGAAAGAGATGAAACACTACCCCAACTTCACCCCAGATTTTATTCTGGGTAAGAGTTATGTCTAAATGTGCGTAATAATAGACCATACCTGCTCCCTTTATACTCTTATCTCTGGGATAGAGAATCAGCCACCATTATCTTCATCAGCTACTATGTACTGAGGCCCTGTCATACGCGTGATTATATAGCCTACACAGAGGCATGGGAACCTGCCCCTAAACTTTACGCTACTGTGTTCATTCACTTGAAACTTTCTTTCTAAAATTGACATTGTGAAATAAGTATACATTAAGAGAATTGCAAAAAAGGATCAAGTAATCTACAGAATGATATCCATGTCAAATGCAAAACAAAAACAATATTTTCTTTACAGGGAGTTATATATATTTTGGTTCATTTTTTTTTAACCTCTTAGTATATGAAACCAGGAAGGAATGTTGAACTGAAATAGTTCAAATGTTCCTGAGTTTTCTTTTTTAATTTTATTTCTGAGTTTTCTTTATCCTTGAGGCAAGCAACGTAATGGCCCCTAAAATATTTTTAAAACCTGCTGTCATCTTTGTCTAACAAAAGCTGAGCACGTTTTTTATTTGATGTAATTTTTAAAGTATGAAAAGAGGGGAAAGGAGGGAGGGGTCTAATCAGTGGTTAGGTGAGTTTGGGCATCAGGGGTTTTATGTTCTTCCCTCTAAAGATTGCCTTGACCTAGAAGGGTACCCAGGGCAGAGGCTGATCCGCTAGCTCAGATGTAGGTTCCCTAGACCAGACCCGCCCAGGACCCTCATGGGCAGCATGGGAGAGGGACAGAAAAACAGAAACTACATAATTTTCCTGTGTTCAATTCCTATTACTGCTTTCCAGCTCTACTCCAGTGACTTGGCAAAAAACCCTGAGAAGTATGAAAGGCTCTTTATTGAGGACCATGTCACGTGCTTGTCAAATTTGAAGATGAAAATATCAAAAGTAATATTACATTTCTTACCATAGCAGTTAGCCAAGTCATTGGAGTTGCTTTTAATTAAGCCAAAATAAGCTTTTACAGAGGCACAGAGAACAAAGCAGTATTTCCTTTGAATTCCATGGGCTTTTCTGACCACGAAGCCGTCATTCAGATTTATACACTGGGAGAAAGCTGAGCGTCATCCTACTTCTCCGTCATGTTGCCCTGCCTCCCAACAAGGCGAGTGGTTCCTTCACACTGTGTAGTTTCTTCAACTCTCTGAACGCCTCTCCCAGCCCATTAGAATGACCTGCTTTACTCTGCATGATAAAATTAGTCCATGCGTCATCAAATGTGATTGGCTATATCTAATCAGAAAGTGATAGTCCCTCCACAGGACTCCTGTCCTTCCTGGAGCTGATGAACTGTTTACCCCTATTGAATTGTCTTGCTCTATCGTCCCATGTATTAGTGAGATTCCTTATATTTTGTTGCCTTCCTCTCCCCCTCGTCTCAGGGAGAAGCTAGAAACTCTTTCCCAGCTTCCCAGGTTCTGGCAATCCCAGGATATCTTTATGAAAGCCTTCGATTCAGAAGAAAAGAAAGTGGGAGGGCAGATACTAGCATAGCCATATCCAGGCAAAGGTGGTGGTGAAGGTTCTGACCTTCCATCAGTGGTGGCATCATGGTATCAGTGTCCCATATTGGTGGCCATGAGCACTCTATAGTGTGGTTGGGACATTTACTCACAGTACACCGGATCCTTTGGTCCTCTCAAGCATACTGTGGCTATATAATCTCCTTTAATAGATTTCTTTTCTGATTGAATTGTCTCATACTCTTGTTTACAACTACGAACTCTGAGAGATAGAGGGATGGACAATGTTTTTTTACTAACAAACGATTTTATTCAACAGTACAATTTTATAATCTTGCTCTGCCAGAGATTTGCATTTAATTCTTTTTTTTAGAACTTTTATTGAGATACAGTTAACATACAATAAACTGCATATATTTAGATGCATTTAATTCTTAAAGGATGTATTCATTTTTTTTTTTACTGTGTTTCTAAAACACATTTGAAGAGACATAAACAATTTTTAAACAGCTATATGTGACATCCTGAGAGTGATTCAGAAAGGCAGATGTAACCCTGGATGCCTCTGAATGTTGTTAATCAAAACATACATAAACAATAAAAAAAAAGAATAAATTGAATAGCGACGATAAAGGATTGAGCTTACAGGGAAGGGAAATAACAGAGTAGTGTGAAGAGTGTTGCAGCATAAATATGACTGCATATGTTCTTACTACACTAGTATTTTGCATATTGAGTGATAACCCCTAACCACTGTACAATGTGGAGGGAAGATTAAAGCTAACACTAGACTTCAGGACAGGTGAGGAGAGCATGGGATAGAAACGGAGAAAAGCCTGGAGGAAAAAGCAGACCATAAATCTCAAGGTAAGGGCCTTCTTCAGAGAAACCATGGAGCTCAGGCCCTGGATGTGGGAGGCGGTGGGATCCTGCCTTCAACAGGGCCCCTCCCAGGTGCAGGAGTCATCCTTGAAGCGTAACCTTAGCAAACACTAAACAACACAAAGAATCAACAACGTGTGCATTACACCTATTATTTAAGTAGCTGTTTCTACTTGGAGTGAGTCCCCTGGCTTGGAGCTCTGTTTTAGTTTTGCATGTGGCATGTCACTTTCTCCATCATCATCCCCCAAAGTATTCATTAAATGCTCCTCTCTTGGGGGAATTTCACTAGGTCCTATGCTGAGCATACCAGGAAGAAATTGTTCCTGCCTACCAGGGGTTTATAATTCAGGTCTCAAGGAGGGCCTCATCCTTTCCCTAACCCCTTGTAGTGGAAATCCAGTTTATTTCTTGGCAGGAGCTGGATTGAGATGGTTAGAAGGTTGAGATCAGCCTTTCCCATACCTTTCTTCCTTTAAATGTCAGTGTTCTGAGAACATCAGAATGCTCTACCCACTGCTAGAATTTTGTTGAAGTGATTTTAAGATCAAACACAACAGAATTCTAAGAATAATATACTTGTGAATGATCAAAGAACAACAGGGAAAGCTATTTTCACCTCTTCTTTTTCTCCTAAGTCTGATATCTAAAGGAAACTTTAAAAGGAAAACAAATCTTGTAATTGATTACTGTCTTTGACATGCAAAAGGTTGGTTTTGATGTTAATAGGTCTTATTTAATGTTAAACTTTAAACTTCTCTAGAAAAAAAAATCCTCTGAATGTTTTGGTGCTTCAGAATTATTGTTTACAATATAAAAACAAGATTTCAAGGAGGAACAAAATATGGATCTTCCATGTACGTAGCCTCAGCAAATGGATATATTCATGTTTTTTGAAATATAGTTGTATCTCTGGCTTGATAAAATTCTTAAAATATATTATGCAACAGTAAACTGTGACTAAAAATATGAACTAGGATATACATTTTTAAAGTAAAATGTTTAAGTATTCTGCATCAAAACCTCCAGGCCAGTGGACTGAACATCTGTCAGAAGACAGCAAACCAGAAATCCTAAAAAATCAAAGACATGATAAAACACTTGACCAAGCTCATAGGCATGGAGATTGAAAAGTATCAAGGTGGGTACACTAAACATGGTCATTACATCTATTTAATAAGCCATCTGTCTTACACGAATTTTAAAATTTATTCTTTGTGATTCAGAAGAAATATCTCATCTTTATGTCACATAGAAATATATAAAATAATGAATATTTTCTTCATATGATTCTATTAGACATGTAGTATATGTAGCTGAGATCATATTGTATATACAATTTTATACCCTGTGTTTTTCTCTTAATATAATTTAATGATTTCCCTGTGTTGTTGGAAACTGTTCATTAATATCATGATATTTTGTAAACATTTGTATAGTGTACACAGGTACACCACAGTACACTAAGCAAGTCTCCTGTGGTTAGATGTTTAGGTTGTTTCCAGTTTTGTGCCATTGTAAACAATACTTCATTGAACAGCTTTGCGGGTAAGGTTTTCTGTTTTTAGGATTCCACCTTAGGATAAACTCTGAAAGGGGATTACTGTATCAACTAGTAGGGATGGTTTTACAGCTCTTGGCACGTGCTGAAAATTGCTTCCTTAAACCCTGACATAGCAGCACCAATTTAAACTGCCATCAGGGGTTTATCAGAAAGGACATTTCTACAACCAGTGTTCTGTGTTCTCTCATTTTCGTATGCTCCTCTCCGTTTTAAAAAATAACTGAATTGTGGCTCACCTCAAGTTGTGCTGTGAGAGGAAAACCATACACAACTCTCTTTGTGCAGATGCTACTGAAGACCTGGTCTGTCACTTACTGACCCTTTGGGAAAACACAGAGGAGAGATTGCTCTCAGATTTCATTGCCAAGGAAAACTGTGTCCCTAGTAGTAACTGGTGTCTCTAATCAAATGGAGCCCACAAGTCCCTGTGTTTCCTTCTCTACTTGGCCACCAGGGATTTCAGAAGTCAGGCTGTGGCTCATTTTCCAGTATCATAGAAGGCTTATTGTTTGCCCTTATTTTGGCTTTGATTTGATTTTCTTACCTTAAAAATAATTTTTATGTTATTATATTTTTAAGCTGCTTTAAATTCTTAAAATATATATGATTTAAGGTAGTTAATAAATAATTTTCATTTAAACTTTTTCATGATGAAAAATATATTGTTGCTTTAAACTGTATTTTATTCAGTACCAGTGAAATTGAGTATTTATTTGTTCATTAACCATTGGTAGTTGCCCCTCAGCAATTTCCAACTTATTTCTTTTTCCCATTTAAGGCTTTATTTATTTTTTAAATTGAAGTGTAATTGGCTTGCAATATTATATTAGTTTCAGGTGTACAACATAGTGATTCAATATTTTTATACATTACAAAATGATCACCATGATAAGTCTAGTTGCCATCTGTCACATGCAAAGTTATTACTATATTATTGACCGTGTTCCCTCTGCTCTACATTACATCCCCATGGCATTTATTTTATAATTGGATTTGTACCTCTTAATTGCCCTCACCTATTTCACTCATCCCCCTCCCCTTATTTTTTTCCCGTAATAATTTGTATGAGTGCTTTGTGCATTAAGGCTGTCAAGGCTATTGATTTTTTCACATTGGTTGCAAGTGTTTACCAATTTTCTTTCTCATGTTATTTGTGTCATTTTTAACTTAAAAAAAATTCTGTTGTTATTTCATCAAATCTTCACGGCAGGCTTTGGAAGCACTCATTGAATTGGTAGTATTGGGTTGGCCAAAAATTCGTTCAGGTTTTCCCATGACATCTTATGGAAAAACTCAACGAACTTTTTGGCCAACCCAATAGTATTATTTGTGATTTCTTTAAAACCCTTGCATGATAGGGTCTGCTTTGGCAATTTGTTATACTCCATCAGCTTTGCAAATTATTCTATGCCAGTGCCAAACTGAATTAGTTATTGTTCCTTATTATGTTTGGGTATGTGTGCTCAGTACCAAAAATGCTCTTTTACCAAAAATGCCTAAGCGATTCTTACCTGTTTTATTTGTTTGGGTGTACTTACAATTTTTTTGATAACATTCTCCAAAATTCTTTAAGGATTTTATATTTTATTAAATCTACAAATTGACTTCGGAAGAACAGACATGTTTACAATATTCAGATTTTCCATTCAAGAATATGTGTCTCCATGAATTCAATTTTTCTTTTACGTATTTTAGTGAACCTTTGTGATTTTATTCACGTAGTTTCCATAATTTTCTTGCTAAATTTACTCTTGAGTATTTTACATTTTTTCTTGCTTTTGTGATTAGGATCTTTTTCCATTATACTTCGTAACAGTTATTGCCAAAATATAGAGTAGCTATGGACTTTTGGACTTTTATCTATATTCAGCCATCTTGCTTAAATTTTTTCTTGATGGTTATACATGTACAGTCTTAACACCTGCATATAATGATAGTTCCTTCTACTTTTTTCATGTGGTTATGTCTCAAATCTTTGGTCCACATTTTTATTCCATGACCAGTGCTCATAAAATCAAGGTAAATGAAGATGATGATAATGGGCTTCTCTATTTCATCCATGATTGTAATAGAAATGCCCCCAGGATCTCCCCAAAAATAAGATGGCTATCAGTTTGGTATAAATGTATTTTTGAGAATGTATTTCTCTATACCTAGGTTTCTAATGAGTCAAGAGTGAGTGTGAAACTTTAAGGATTAAAATTTCAACATATTTTGAGATACAAGCATAGGATTTTCTTATGTAATCATATGATTCTTATTAACACATTTCTTAATACTGGACTATAATTTCTTAATTACTGGACTATGCCAGTACTTACTGAGGTAAAACCTATTAGGTCACACTTTACCCTTTATTTTCATTGTGCCAAACTCAATTTGCTGGCATTTTATTCAGGAATTTTGTGTCTATATTCATGATTGAGATTGGTCTGTAGTTTTTGTTCTTTTTGTATCATTGCTGTGAAGTTTTTTGTATCACAGTTTTCTAGTTCCATAATTAATTGGATAGCTTCCAATTTTTTTTTACCCTTCAAAATAGCATAATAGCAATTATCTGACCTAAAATGGTTGAAAAAATAATTTTGTCTTTATTCTTATTTATTTAAATCCCGAAATACTCTAAAAACTGGAGAGTTTTTCCAAAACCTGTATAAGAGATAAAATATAACTAGGACAAAATAAACAATTTGTATAGAAGAGTCATAAATTTTACTGATACTAAAAATTGAAAGAAAGTTTTCCTCGGAATTAATTAAAGGCTGTGCTGATTGACCTAGTGACCAAAGCCCTCACCACCGTTCCCTGCCCCCACACTAATGAGACTGTTTCTTATACTGTCCTGATATGTAGGCTGGTAGCATATATCAAAGTACAATTAATAAAATTAGCAAAGTACAACAAAAAGTAAAGTGAAAGGAAGGAAGGAAGAGAAAGAAAGAAAGAAAAGAAAGAAACAAACAAAGAAAAAAAGAAAGGTAGAAAGAAAGAAAAAGAAAGAAAGAAAACCATCTCAGGTGTGTAGCTTTCCCAGCTGGTCTAACATAATAAAAGTATAACATTCAAAGTATCAAATGGATGCATCACTGGTCTTCAGGCTCTGTAAAAAAAAAAAAAAGTATATTTATATATATAGAGAGAGATTGATCGATCTATCATCTATCTATCTATCTATCTATCTATCTATCTATCTATCTATCTTTATTTTTTGTTACCATTGAGCTCTTGATAAAAAATGAGCAGTTACAATCACTCTCTGCCAAGAATCTGGGGTGCAGATTTTCTGTATCATCACCAGATGCTTTGAGACTCAACCGAGGAGGGCAGGGGCTGCCATCTTCTCACAGGCCGTCTGTCTGACTTGATGGCGGTTCCACGTGTGTGGGCAGCGCCCCTCCCCCGCATGCCTGGCTGGGGCTGCAGAACAACCCTTGCCTCTGGTCTCTCCACCTTGCTACTCTCTACCTTCCAATCAAACGTCCACACCCCCGAGTGCCACTCGGCTGCCCTGGTGTGGAGATGTCTTGTTTTGTCTTGCACAGAACCCCCTCCTCTCTGTTCCTCTGGGAGCCAGATCCTACTTTCCTTTTCCCAAATGGCCCTGTGAATCGCGGTGTGTGTGTCCCTCAGGCGCCCATTCAGACTCTGCTGAGAATCCCAGGCTAGTCACAAAGAGCTAAAGGCAGAGGCAGCTGGAACATTCCCATTCAGAGCCCTAAAAGAGGCTTCTCAGAGTTCAGCAATCTCCTGGCTCCTGTCTTTCCCAGACCTGGCACTTCAGTTCTTCCTAAGATTCTGACTGACTCATTTTTCTTCCAATCTGGTACTTTTTTTTTTTGGCTTAAGATGCTCAGCTTCATTTTCCGTGGTGTGCAGACCCCATGCTGTCACAGGCCTCATGTGTGGATTCTAGCTCTGTGCAGCCCCTTCGGAGCACTGTTTCAGTTGTACTGTCTCCTGGTTTGTCACTTTGGCTGCATTCCTGGGAGCTCTCAGATCACCCTCCATGCTCTGCAGCCTGGAATCTAGCCCTGCCTCACATCCAAGACCAGCCCAGGGCCCCAGAGCCCCAGCCCACACCCAGGATGCTAGGCTTCTCTCATCCTGGCAGAGAAGACCAGGCATAGTGCCCTGAGTTCCCTGGAGACTTCACCAACCTGAACTCTTATCAGATCTCTCCTGCCCACCTGCCCGTGTTCTAAGCAGAGTTATGCCAGCCTGCTGCCCTTTCTCCAAGGATCTCCAACAAGTGTCCTATTTGTGCATAGGTGTTTCCAGATAAGAGGAAGGGGAGGTTCCCTCACGTCCCACTATGGAGACTACTGTGCCTTTAATCTCATGCCCAGGCCTTGTTACCAGGCAAGTGTCTACTGTCCCTGAGGTCAAGGCCCTCTGTAAGGATACAGATAGAAACTGTGACAGTGGCACTTCAGTCTCTTCTTTCCTGATGAGAATGATGATGTCCTTTGCAAGTAAGAATACAAACACCTGCCTTCTCCAGGATTCTGAGGTCTTAGCACAATCACCTCTAAGACCACTGACAATTCCCACTAAGCTCTTTGTCCCAAGGTGTTTGGATCTTGTCTTCATCTGGAAAGGTGACTCATGGAAGGTGACCTTGGAAATTGTGTTTTACCAAGATGAGATTTGGCCTGTGTGTTAAGTTGCAGCCATCTCCTGGTACCTTATGAAAACTGTGTTTTATGACCTTTTAGTCTTAACCTGCCTGGATGATATGCCAAGGAAGTCTCTTTATTGAGCATCCTGAGAACCAGTGTTCTGGAATATCATCTACCCATGGTATTGTGTATGCATCGCCTCTGGGATAACCTAAAGAAATATATTTTTGAGATCTCATCAATGGAAATCCTGGGCCAACTTCTGCTCTTCCAAGGGGTACCCCAGCCTACATCCCTAGAAAGCCTTCAGAAATGAGCTACCTCTTTTGGAAACAGGAATTGCACAGCATTAAGGTAACATCTGAGGTAGTGAGTCAAGTGAGAGACGAGATGGAGTCACCATACTTCTAAGGCACCCACTAGTAACCCGACACTGCCTCTCCTGGGATGAATGAAAGGGGGTGGAAAGAAGCTTCTTCCCCAGCACTTCAAGGAGCACAAAAGTGCCCTGTAGCCCCAAACACTGAACTTTTGGTAAACTGCCACTTAGTCCTAATGCCTAAATGAGACTTCCTACCCCCTCCCTCAAAATCCACAGCAGCCTAGGATGAGCTTAATTTGACTCTGCATCAGTCATGAAGGTGGAAAGCTACCTTCTTGGGATTTGCAGAGAACCCCTGGCAAGTGTGTGGGAAGCTTCATCTGATCCCTTAGGTCCTGTTATTAAAGAACCTATAGTTCTGGGCTGCCACTGAATACAGAAATGAGCTCAAGTTGTACCATGGGAGAGCTAATGTCCACAGAGGATACAGTTTTATGCAGGAAATGGTTAATATGGCACCCAGAAAACTCTTCTTGGGACTGGGAGTGGAGCAAAAGGATAGGTAATTTTTAAAATATTCTTATTAGCAGGGAACAAATCTAGTCTAAGTGTAGAGAAAGAGAAAACATGAATTAGACCAACTATTAATACCAAAGTTTTCCGTCATTAACATTCATGGTGTTGCTACCTCTGAAAATAAAAAGCCATTTGTGGCCCAAAGCTGGTCAGCACCAATACCTATGGGTCGTGCTGAAAATAGTAGTGAATCTAACTTCCAGAAAGCATACTACATGCATTTTTAATAGCTAGATCATATGGGGGAAGTCAGCACGTCTATTATTAAAAAGGAAAAGCCGAGTGTTAGAACACTAATTTGGAGCAGGAGGATTACGCAAGACAAATTCTGAACATGGAAATGATAATTCTCCCTGGAGCAGGAAAATAATTTAATAGAGTTCAATGTATTAACAAACCTGTGTTCAGATGTTAAAAAAGAAAATCCAGCCAGTGATAACATGGAAGACCCAAAGGGAATATTCATATTTGAGCTATAAATCATTCGGATACAGATGATCCAGAGCACTTGCAAAGAGCTTAGAGCAGTAACAGAAGTTACTGAAAGAAAAAAAGAAGGAAAAGATTCAGAGGGATTCCTCTTGCTACAAAGTGGGGCATCTGTGAGTTTTTTGTTGTTGTTGTTGTTTTTTCCTTTTCTGTCATCCTCAAGGTGTGGTTTTTTTAATTCTAAATTAAAACACACATTAAAACTGTAGGAATGCTAGAGGTTTCTCAGGGTATGGTAGTGTTGTTACCCCGCCAAAGATGGCACTGCAGAATTTGAAGCTGTCAGTGTTGCATATGGAAAGACCTTTGGTAGGTCTCATTTCGGAAAGAGAAGTTCAAGAAGGAATGTAGAAGGTTAGTTAATTGTTTGAACAATTATTCAAAATAGCACCTCTCATACAGAAGACACTGTGTTGGGGGAGTTTGCAGGCTTTCCAAAGGCTGTGGGACTATAGGGAATGAGGCAGGATTGCTGAGAACCAAGCTGATCAGTGCTGTGGGCCATCCGTGCCGTTGAACCTCAGAGCTATCAGAGTGTGGAGGTGATTATGGCTGGCTTTGCATAGTGGGTTGTCGTAGTGTGGGATTAGGGTGTGCGTACGTGTAGTTTACCTAAGAGGTGATCCTGTGAAGTACACTGAGCAGGCGAGGAACCCAGATAAGGGAGGAAGGTCAGTAAATTGTTGGTCAATACGTTGGTTACCACTGTGGGCACCTGGGCACTATCCCATCATATAGAACAGTCCTCAGAATGTTCCCTCCATGGGGCAAGAACACTGAAATATGCACCTACCTACACACTCCCGTCCCGCAGTGGTTGAGGGTTCACAGGCCCATCGTGCAAACACCAGGGTGGCTGACATCAGAGACCGGCTGAGCCATCCCGGCCGCTTGGTCACTCAGTGCTTGCTCTGTGCCGAAGGCTTTCTGGGGGAGGTTGGCATGACGCACACAGATCGGCTGAGGCATTTACACTTCATTCGAAGGCACTGTGCACTCACTGAGAGCTGTCTGGAGCAGGCGCGTTGCCTACTCCCAGCAGTGCTTCTCCTGGGTGTCTCCTAACCAGTGGCTGGGGCCCCCACAGTGCTGTGTGAGGTGGCTCCCGTTTCCTCCTACCCCTATTCAGGCATTGGGGGCTCCTCTTCCTGGGACTGAACTCTCAGGAACACAGCTTCCCCACTGTGTCTTATTAGTAGTCATGTGCCTGGCAGCTAGACGTTTTCTTTTTTTTTTTCTTTTTTTTTAAGCTCTTTATTGGAATATAATTGCTTTACACATTTGTATCAGTTTTTGAGGTACACCAAAGTGAATGAGCTGTATTTATACACATATCCCCATATCCCCTCCCTCGTGCGACTCCCCCCCACCCTCCCTGTCCTGGCCCTCTAACACATCACCCATCATTGAGTTGATCTCCCTTTGTTATACAGCAACTTGCCACTAGCTTTCTATTTTACGTTTGGTAGTGTATGTATGTCTATGATACTCTCTCACTTCGTCCCAGCTTCCCCTTCACCCCCCACGCTCCACCCCAGCCCTGTGTCCTCAGGTCCATTCTCTACATCTGCATCTCTGCTCTTGCCCTGTCACTGGTTTCATCAGTACCATTTCTTCAGATTCCATATATATGAGTTAGCATACGGTATTTGTTTTTCTCTTTCTGGCTTACTTCGCTCTGTATGACAGTCTCTAGGTCTATCCACCTCATTACATATGGTTCAATTTCATTCCTTTTTATGGCTGAGCAATATTCCATTGTATATATGTGCCACATCTTCTTTATCCATTCATCTGTTGATGGGCATTTAGGTTGCTTCCATGTCCTGGGTATTGTAAATAGTGCTGCAATGAACATTACAGTACATGTTTCTTTTTGGATTATGGTTTTCTCTGGGTATATGCCCAGTAGTGGGATTACTGGATCATATGGTAGTTTCATTTTTAGTTTTTTCACTCCTTTTTTTTTTTAATAAATTTATTTATTTATTTATTTAAATTTTATTTATTTATTATTTTTTTGGGGGGTACACCAAGTTCAATCATCTGTTTTTATACACGTATCCCCGTATTCCCTCCCTCCCTCGACTCCCCCCCCACCCTCCCTCGAGTCCCCCCCACCCTCCCCGTCCCAGTCCTCTAAGGCATCTTCCATCCTCGAGTTGAACTCCCTTTGTTATTAGACATTTTCTGAGTGACAAATCTACTTTATTCTAGATGTCTGGATGCGTATGGGAACAACCTGTGTAGACAGGGACATTTATAGGCTCATGGAGTAAACCCAGGGTACATCCCTGAGCAGCTTACAGTTTCCTTCAATTTACCTTTTTCCTTCTTAACAAAAAAGATTTCCAGATGCCAAATTCTGCCTCTTTTTACCAAGGGATGTCTCCTGCGGGCATTTCCACTCCCTTCCCCATCTCCACCCTCACACAGACTCCTAAGTGACACACTGCCTTCCCCTCTGAACCACCAGAGGAGGCTAGAGACCTCTTCAGCTTCTCTATTCCTGACCCTGCCTGAGGCAGCTCCTTCCCTGGCAATTTGAGCAGAAGGTTCTTCCAGAACTTGAGTTTTCCCTGAGCTAATTTTTTCTCATTTTCAGCCTTCCATCTGGACTCCTAAAGTTTCCATTTTGTTTAAGATCCTGAAGCCATTCTGGCTTTAAGCAAATGTTTGCCAAACACAATCTATGATCTAGGGACCAACAGATGGATATGTCCTTCTTGTTTTCTCAATAGAAGTGAACTTGACACACAGCTCAATTTAAATCAGTAGACATTTGCGGGGAATCTTCTATGTGCCAGATACCCTTTTAGAGTTGGGAATAGTGCAAGCATAAGAATGCTTTCAGCTGTGAGGAAACAACTAACGAAGTGGCTTTTTTAAAATAGGGAAATTCATTACCAAACAGCAGTGGTGGGGCTGTTCCAGGTGTGGTACAGGGCTCTGGTTCCACTTCTCTAAAATTCACTTGGCTTTTACATCCTTCATGTGTTTTGTCATTAGACTACCTCCCCTGCATGATTACAAGACATTTGCAGAAGTTCTATATGTCACATTTAGGCATGATAATGTCTAAAAACAGAAATGAGACTTTTGTTCTTCATTCATATTTTCAGAAGTGAGGAAACCATTCCCAAAAGCTCTCTAGAAGTGTGTTCCCTTCACATATCATTGGCCAGAATTGTGTAACATGTCTGTGCCCCAAACCAATCACTGGAAAGCGGAATAGGATTACATGACTGGTTTGGACCAGTCAAGATGTACTGAGGTCAACCGCTAAAGCATGT
Organism: Hippopotamus amphibius kiboko; assembly: GCF_030028045.1. NCBI lineage: Eukaryota > Metazoa > Chordata > Mammalia > Artiodactyla > Hippopotamidae > Hippopotamus > Hippopotamus amphibius. The sequence continues at coordinate 216,912,211 of NC_080186.1, read as the reverse complement.
GGCCATATGAAAAATGATGGATGCTGGCTCACTGCAGGGCTCAGAGGTCAGAGTGAGCATCTCTCTCACTGGCAGCAGGAGGAAGATGGTGGTGGAGTTGCCTGGGAGAAGGTGTGGGCAGCTGTTGCCATGGAACTTCAGTACCAATAACGGCAGAAGGAACTGAACGCCTTTCCCCGAGCCCCAACAAGCTGCAGATCTACATTCGAATGGGTGCAACCTCGAAAGAAGTGACTAGTAAAAGAAGTCAGCCTAGAAAGAGGGGCATACACTTCAATTTTGTAATTGTTTTTACAGATCTTAAAACACCTAGCAATCAAGTAAAAAAGATTCGTAGCATTATGTCTAGCACAAAGGGGACTTACGATTCACGAAGCTGCAGTCACAAAAGTTCAAAATAAGAGGTTATTTGGGTATAGCAAAAACTCCTCCAAATCAGGCACCTCCTTCAGGGCACGTGAGACCACATAACATATTATTTATTTCTTGAATTTATTTTCCAGTCATTATTAATATAATAATTATTGTATTATATTATTAATATAATAGTCATAACAATGACCATTGCCATTAAGGCTTTAAACTCTAAACCAATTATAGATTTGGTTGTGTGGTATGAATTTTAATAGAATTCCAAGCCCTTCTGTAAAATACAAAGAAAAGTACTTAGTAGTCTGTGTAAAACTCTGTTGTTAAATATATGTGTGCAGTTAAAAAAATGGTGGATCCCTAAATAAAATCAGGGATCTTGAAGGAGGGGACTAAGATGTGTACATGTGTGTGGAAGTTGGATTGGATGTTGGTGGTGTTGGTAAGGCAATCAGCAGAGTTGGTTAGAAGGTTGATTTGGTGCCTTTTCAAATAGGGTTGGTCATTCTTTATAGCTTCCTATTACTTACAAATACTTTTTAGCTTGTCTTTTATTTTTTTTTCCTAGTAAAATAAGAATTGTGACTGATAACTCCAACATTTGAAGTCTTTTTTTAAGGAAGGACTGAAGTTTCTTTTGTTATATCTGCTGACTCCCCTTCATGGTTCCATCCTTCCTTGTGTGTTCAGTTATGTGCTTCTGATTTTCATTAAAAACTTATTGGAGGGGACTTCCTAGGTGGTGCAGTGGTTAAGAATTCACCTTCCAATGCAGGGGACACGCATGGGTTTGATCTCTGCCCCAGAAAGATACCACATGCCTCGGAGCAACTTGCCCGTGCACCACAACTATTGAGCCCATGTGCCACAACTACTGAAGCCCGTGTGCCTAGAGCCCGTGCTCCGCAACAAGAAAAGCCTCCACAGTGAGGAGCCCTCACACCACAATGAAGAGTAGCCCCCACTCGCAGCAACCAGAGAAAGCCCGTGTGCAGCAACGAAGACCCAAGGCAGCCAATTAATTAATAAATTAATTAATTAAAAAAAACCTTATTTGAGGGAATTTTTTTGAAGTCTAGGAGGAAGGAGAGTTCCTCCAAAAAGTATGTGTATTTCCTTTTGCCAGTGCCCTGGGAAATTACCAGCCCAATAGTAAGTTGAATTCATAGTTTCATGAAAACTTGGACATTTTTTACTTTTAAGTAAAGCATTCTAAAGCACAGAGCCACCTCATCAGAGCTTGCTCAGGACTAAGAGTACTACTGGTTAGAATGAACATCTTTGTGTATATTAAAATTTGTACAGATTAAGGCAGGATCTAGAGTTTCGGAAGTGACCTTGAGCCAGGAGCTAAAATTGTCAGGAAAGGTGCAGAGTGACCTGGAAGTCTGAACATGAAAGCAACATTTTAAAACTAGTGGGTGACATAACACGGGGAACTATATTCAATATCTGGTAATAACCTATAATGGAAAAGAATCTGAAAAAGAACATATGTATAGGAATCACTTTGCTGCACAACTGAAACTAACACAACATTGTAAATTAACTATATGTCCATAAAAAAACGTAATGGGCGAAATGACCTGTTGGGGTGAGAGTCAAAGCTGCAGGGAGAAGGGATGAAGAATGTTCTGGAAACAGCAATGAGGAACAAGAAGGACATCCTATTCCTACCTCCTGACAGTGATATAAGAACTGGGGAAGTGAAAAAGAGCCATCGCTTGAGAGGGTTGTGGGGGAGCAGCCTCCTGGGAGGAGAACCAGGCTTCCAGGAGGGCCTGAAATGAAGGGGCCATTCAGAGAGGAGGCTGAGGATAAAGGACGGATTTGCTAATGGTGGATTGTGCATTCCATAACACCTCGTCAAGGGTTTCAGGAGTTGGGTAGGGAAAAAAGGACAAAATACAGGATGTGCTGAGCCTTATGAGCATTAGAATGTCGGGGAGAGAGGTGCACTTGGAATTCTGGGGCTGCTTGTGACAACTGATATAAAGAGGCATTAAGGGCTTAATGAGATTAATTAGGTTCAAGACATAGAGTGTTGGAAAAGCTCTGAGTATCAGGGGGTGGGAAGGGTGGGTGTCTATGCCTCACTCTTAATCCCTGATGATGAAAGTAAGGAGAATTGGAGAGGTGTTGCCTTGGTCCAAGTGTGTGAGGCTCTCTCTAGACCCCAGTTCTGGAAGCTAGGCGTTACTCTGAGCTTGTAGGAGCATCGTGTAGGATTCGCACTCTATGGCACAGTGTTTGGAAAACCTCAGTCTGGTTACTAACAGGGGAAAGGGGGCTAATATTTATTTCGTGCCCACTGTGTGCTAGGCACTGTGTTTCTTGAGTATGCTATCAGATGTAATCACCATGGCATCTGCACTTTGTATGAATTATGTTTACTGACCCCACTTTGTAGATGTGAGGACAGATTGATGCTCCTTAGGTATCGTTAATAGCTTGCTTTCTAGCATCACAAGCACCCACTACACAGAGAGATAAAATTCCTGATTTGTAGGTATGTAGCAACTTTAGAACACTGGGGGGGGGGACATGGCAGGTGTCCACTTCACCCTCCATCAGCTCCTGCAAGTGTTTTAAGGAGAGAAACATGTCCTTATAATGAAAGTGCAAAGAAGATTGTTTTGAGTGCCTGATTCAATAGGCCTGGGGCCAAGTGGTGCACCAGGTGAGACCCAAAAATGAGAGCGGCTCTGGAGGGCAAGGTAAGAAGCCTATGCACACCATCACCGCAGGAAAATGTGTGCTGTGCTTCAGAGACGTAACATGAAATTACCCTCCTCCAACACAACCTGGTCTTAAATTGGCCATTTCCTGCAAACGCACAATCAGGAATTTTCCTGTAAGGGCTGTTATCTTCAATTGCTTCAAGACATGAAAATTCAGCAGCAAGAAAAATTTATACACTCCTTTAAATATCTTCCATGGACAGCACAAGGGAATGATTTAAGGGAAAGAGAGCATAGCACAGAACATGTTGATAACTTTTAAGATTTGTTTAATGGTTTTCTGAACTTCTACCACTGGATAAATAGTCCATTATAGTGTGACATTTGGGGGGAAGTTCTCAAGAACTTCCACTTGGGAACCCAGTGAATTACCAGTACATTTTGCAATTGAGAGCTCAAAATTATACACAAATATATATATGTATATATGTGTATGTATGTATATATAATATGTAGGCAATCTGGGTAAGGTTTATGATTTTTAAAACTTTTACAATTTTATTTCCAATGCTGGATTTACAGGCACTCCCATGAGGTATATTTTCCTTCCCATGATAACAACAATAATTTTAGCCTACATAATTAATTTAAACAATTTATTGCAGAAGGATCCAATGCAAGTGAGCGTGCTCCTTGATTTTCACGTTGCCTGGCCGTTTTTCAGCAGCACATATGGTCCCAAACTGCAAAGTATTTAACCAAAACAAGTCGCAGACAGGCTTTCAAAGACCAATGCAGGAAGTGTAGGTTCTATGGGACACGGGAATCATAACTTAAGTTCTAGAGTGCCCGAATGGAGAGAAGGGGACGTTAGAGGCCAAGGATAGCATTTTCTTCCCTCCATAGTATCAGGCATAGTGGCACAAACCAAGCCGAAGATCTCACATTATAACACCGCTCAGAGGGAGGGTGGGGGGGGACTCGAGGGGGGGGAGTCAAGGAAGGGAGGGAATACGGGGATATGTGTATAAAAACAGATGATTGAACCTGGTGTACCCCCCCCCCCCAAAAAAAAACAAAAAAAACAAACAAAAAAAAAACCAAAAAACACCGCTCAGGGTGAGCTGCCTCTTTCCCACCACCCTCTCTGGGCAGCAGGCTGCCTACGGTGCCAGATACGTCGTTTCCCCGCACATGTACATGTAATATTTATAATTATATCCACACATCCGTCCGTGCAATCATCCAGGAATATTTACACGAATAGAACACATTGGCTGATAGCCTGTGTGTGTGTGTGTGTGTGTGTGTGTGTGTGTGTGTGTGAGAGAGAGAGAAAGAGAGAGAGAGAGGGCTTTCCACCCACGGCAGCCTGAGTAGGCGCTGCGCTTTGTCTCGCTTCTGGTCACCCATCACCCAAGCAGTGATCGCGGGGAAAGCACCTGCCCCTGCGGCCGATTCCTACCCCGCTTTGGTTCAGTGTGAGCGTGGAGCTGGCTGTGTCGGGGACTAGAGGAAGCCTCTCTTCCCGCAGCTTCTAAGTGGCAGCGCGGGAGGTGCGGGATGAGGGTGGGGAAGAGGAAGGGGCGGCGGCCCCAGGCCCGCCGGAGGCAACGTCCTCCCTCGCCGCCGCAGGGCGGCCGCGCCAGCCTTGGGTGTGGCCTCGTCGAGACAGGTTTTTCCCGAGCCGCCGAACCCCGCCACTTTGAAATGGGGAAAGCTCCAGCTTGCGTCTCCAGTACTCCAAGGGGCGAAATGTTCAACAAACAAAATACAAACAAAATTCCCTAAAAAAAACAGTCAAGGGAATTTTGTTTGTATTTTCGGGAACATTTTTCAAATTGGGTAGTTTCCCCCCAAAAGGCCATTTCAAATGTCTGTCTGTGAGTCTGGCTGTCTGGCCCTGCCTGGCATTAGGGTGACGCCAGGCAGCGGCAAAGTTTCCTCCTGTTTGCTCCTGCTGCGCCCCAAGCTTCCCCTCCATCTGCAGGTCAGCGTGGGGCTGGGGGAGCAACCTAGCCCGGCCTGGTGGCTCCCGGCAAGCCGAGTCAAAGTTAACAGATCAGTCCCAGGCCCAGAATTAGGTGGCAAACCCTTTCTCCCCAGGCACCAGCCGGATCCAGCACTGAGAATTCCTTGGTGTCCCACGGGACAGACTCGGGGCGCCGCCCCCAGGTGCGCAACGCAGTCACACCCAGCGACTAATTAAGGACTGGGGCCCTTTCCATCCTCCTGCTGCGAACTCGGAGCCCTGACTCCTCCAAAAGTACCCGCGACTTGGAGGTGGCCCTGCACACCCCCAACCCACGCCGCCGCAGCGCCTGGCACCCCGACTTCCCGGAGAGCGTCAGCCCGCCCCGCAGCGAGTCGTGCGTGGCTCCCGCCTCCCGCGCGCGCCGTGACTCCCTCCCTGCGCGCAGCTCGTACTCCCGCCACGCCGCCGCCCGGCACTGCAGCACCGGGGGGAGGAGGCGAGGCGGCGGCGGAGGAGGGCCGCAGCGTGCCAGCCCCGAGCCACTTTCCCGCTCCTCCTCTCGCCGCTGACGCTCTCGGAGGAGCCGCCACTCCGCGCGCGGCAGGAGAGGGTGGCAGACGCAGGCGGCCCAGAGCAAAGAGCCTGAGCGACGCCCGCGCGGCCGCGGCTGAAGCGCCGGCACCGTCCTGGGCAGGGGGTCCCCGGCGACTGGAGCGGTGAGTGAGGGACCCCGGCAGCGCGGGCGGGTTTTCCCGCCGCTACTTTATTTCCCCTCCGAACCCGCAGGCCCGGCGCTGCAGCCTGGGGAACTTTTCTTAGCCTTTAGAAGAGCAACTTTGCCCCACCTGCCCCTGGGGAAGTGGTTGCAAGTGCCGGGTCCTGCCTGGTCCGGCGCCTGTGCTGGAGCAGGACCGAGGAAGTCGGGGTAAAGCAGATGGAATGACCCCCGGTTGCCCGGGATAGGTCTGGGGATGCCGGCGCGCTTTATCCCAGATTTCCGGGAGAGGCAGGTGGGTAGCCGCGGGGTTGCGGGGGCCGCGCTCGCCTTCTGCAGGGACCTCCACTATCCTTTGCTTGTGTGGTTCGACGGGCAGGGGGAGGCTGATTTAAAACAAGCAGGTCCGAAACTATGGCTGGGTGTCCGACCTGTACCCCACCCAGCCTTGGGCTCAACTTTTAGCCGGGAATCCCTTTGCAGACGTGCGGGTGGCGGGAGAGCAGAGACAGCCGCAGTAGGCGCTGCGGGAGCCTAAAAGAAACATCGGGGATTTAAAAACTATTCCACATAGTCTAGTGTCTACGAAGCCCCTGTCTAGTGTCTACGAAGCCCCTGTCTAGTGTCTACGAGAGAACAAGCGAGGAATGGAGAGCAGGGAAACCCGCGGGGCTGTTTGTGAGTGTCTGTACTTGACTACACTACGCCTTCATTCAGTAAAAACCTATTGAGCACCTACTGGCCAGGCGCAGAGAAATAGACCCACTGGCGTGAGGCTCAGCGGAGAGAGGGGCCATCACCCGTAAACAAACTAACTACCGAAGTAAGTTCAGGTGGTGAGGAGGGCTGTGGAGGTGATCACCCAACCCAACTGACTCTTTCTCTTGGCGGGCTTTTCCCCCTCCTCCTGGGTTCTAGAACTGGGAAGACTTTTCTCCAGCGTGCCTAGGGGACCGCCCCGGGCTGGGCCCACGAGGACTGCGGAATACGGTGGTCAACTTGACAGGGGGCAGCGGGCACCCCGCAGCAGAAGCACAACTCAGAGCCTTAGCGTGCGGGGACCTTAGGTGCCCAGAGCGCGGGGGCGGAGAGGGAGGGGCTGAGTCACAAGGGCTGGAGGTGCTGCCTGGACGGCCGGAGCAGGGGTGGGGGGAGGTGAGGCGGGGGCTGGGGTGGGGGTGGGGGAGGTAGGGGAGGGCGCTTGCGTCACTGATTACGTGTGCGAGTGATGTAAATGCAGACCCACGAGCGGGGGCGGGGGTGGAGGAGGCAGCGGAGTCTCGGTCCGAGAGCCAGCGTGTGTGCGTCAAAGGCTCTCGGATGATGGATGCCCTACAGCGCACCCGGCGCAGACAGCGGCGACCCGGCGAGGCGGGGGCGGGGGGGGGGGACGGACACGCGCAGACTGCGGCGGGGGCGGGCGGCCGCACCGGGCGACCAGGGAAGCCCCGCAGGGCCGAGGCTGCGGGGCGCACGGGCGGCTCCGCAGTGCGCCGCAGTGCCGGGACGGCGCCGCAGCGGCCGCGCGCTCCCCGGGGGAACCAAAAGATGAGGCGTCTTTTAAGGCGCCAAGACAGGGATTCCCTGATGGTCTGCTCTCTATCTGGACCTCCTCCCTTTATTCTTTGCTGACTGACAGCGCGAGAAAGAAAGTTGTTTCGGTTTAATTCTGATCCTTCATCCCGGAGGAGAATTTGGCATTAATCTCTTTGGCATCCACTCATTTTCAGTGGCAAGTTCCAAGAGGCCTCGTGCTCGCCGCAAGTTTTCTTGCGAAAGCTCTGATGTTGAGATTCTTATGATTCTGCAGCGCTAATCCATTCCTTCACCATTCTGCAGGAGTTTTGTCAGGAGGCATGGCCTCTAAGTGGAGCTGAGAAAGGCTTGCAAAATAATGTGCCACATTCCTCCTTTATAACCTAAAACTGTGTTAAAAACAGTACTGCAAATGCATTACGTGGTAAAGAGTAAAAAGCCCAGTCCACGTTTCGCTCTACGTATTAACAAAACAACAAAAAAAGGACCCCACTTTCTGGAAACCTAATGGCAAAGGTTTTTCTGCTGGCTTTCCTGAATGAGCCCAAACTGCAGTGGTGTGGCAAAAGGAAGGAAGGGGCGGGGGGATTAAAGGAATGGAGGAGGAAAAGCAGTTATTACAGAGCCCAGAGACAAGGGTCCTAGCCTCATTTTTCCAAGTGTTGTGTTATGTCACCTTATGTTATAGGCACGTGACTTACCCTCTTGGGTTCACCTTCTGTATTTAAGAAATGCGAAGAAGAGCTGAGACTAGCGCTTGTTAAGAAGTTGTTTTGAGGACAAAAGAGAGTTTCAGAGAGTTTTGGACATACAAATTCTCTATGAATGGAAAAAATTATGAAACAAAGTCTCTTTAAGGAGAAAGAAAACACTTATCTTTTAAAGAATTCTGAAGACTTCCTCAGGCACTGTTCCTTTAATGAAATTTGGCCTTCAGTGTCAGCAAATGCAGACAATAGACTTTTCCTAGCAGTCTAATATAAAATCAAACACCATTAGCTGCTGGCTGTCTGGAGAAGGGGGGTGGGGGGGAAGCTCAGGATTACATCTCAGTGTTTTCGGTGATGTACACAGAAATCAGATTTATTTTTCATGACCCAATGACATTTAAAAGTAGCTTCTCTGGTCTGAGCAGCAGACTAGCCTATGAGCCTTTAGGTAAAAATCCTACTCATTATGAATGCCGTCATATTCCGTAAGTGTGGAAGGTCCGTCAGAACAGGATGCAGTTTCCACCTTCAAGGCAATTACCGCAAAAGGCATCAAGATCTGCAGTATATTATGTGACCACAAGTGCCAGAAAATCCACTTCCTATAATGAGGGATATTAGCTCTTATTCTGAGGTAAACTTGTTGATGACATATTTCATGAATAAAAACACCTGACGTGTCAAAATGCCTTCCTAACCAAATCACTAAGTTGTTATTCATGTTACTCATACATAATGGTAGATTTCTGTGAAGAATAAAAGTTAAAATGTCCTTTTTATTCTGTGTGGCTGCATCCAGGGAAAATCTGACTCACCAATGATTCTTGGTTGCATGTTGCTGAGGTTTCTGTCTGAGCCATGGTTTATAACATTGCGCTTTTAACACAAGCTCATCATTTAGATGAAGTCTGTTTGTAAACCGAGGAGAGGCAGCACCCCACCCCCACCCTGCTTCATGCAGTTTTGGTACAGCATTGCTAAATTATTTTTGGTTTTGCTTTTTTTAATTCCAGCTCTGTTGAGCAGACAGTGGATAGAATTCGAAGCTTCTTTCTTTTTGACACAGCTGAAATAACAATGGAGGATGAAGGTACTGTTTCAGTTCTTGCTGAGAATATGTTGTAAGAAGGTATAAAGACACCATTTAGTTTTATCACAAACACCCCTTGTAATTAGGAAGGGTCAGTAGTGGTTGTGTGACAGGCTGGCTTTCCTTATTGGGAGGATGTGAACAAGATGAAATGAATGGAGGGTGAACTGGAGGGTTTGGTCCTTTTTGGTTCTAATATCCTTTTTCTCTGTGAAATACAGAAATGTATGATGAGTTATATGTATATATATATATACATATTTTTTTTTAGTTGCGGTGAGTGGGGGCTACTCTTCGTTGCAGTGTGCGGGCTCCTCGTTGCCGTGGCTTCTCTTGCTGCGGAGCTCAGGCTCTAGGTGCGTGGGCTTCAGTAGTTGCAGCACATGGGCTCAGTAGTTGTGGCTCATGGGCTCTAAAGCGCAGGCTCAATAATTGTGGCGCATGGGCTTAGTTGCTCTGCAGCATGTGGGATCTTCCTGGAGCAGGGATCGAATCTGTGCCCCCTGCACTGGCAGGCGGATTCTCAACCACTGCGCCACCTAGGAAGCCCCTGATGAGTTATATTTTAAATTTGAACTTTACTTTTAAATTGCGCTAGATCTTGCCAGTTACGTCGTGGATTCTGGTAACCTGTGCACATGTGTATGCAGCACATACATTTGTCTTCATAATGACCCCGGCACCTCCCATGAGTCAGAGAACTTGTGATTTTCCCCAGATACACGGCTATGATGGACTGAACCAATGTCCTCTGCACTACGCCATGCTTGTCTTCACCTGATTATGAGCACCTCGTGTGTCCACACTTTTGACTGAGCATTGGGAACTTTGGAAGAACTAGCCTTAGGTCTCCTGTTCTTAGGTCACCTCCGTGGACCTTGCCTCCCCATTGTTGCTCCTGTGGTTGCTGCAACAGGTTCTTGAAGTTCCAGGCCTGCCTTTGTAGGAAAACCAGGACCACCAGCAGTTGTTTTAGATGCTATCTCCTCCAATATTCAGGTCATTAAAGCTGAAGACCTCCCTCCTCCCCCCACCCCTGTTCTCAGCAAATCTTATGTGTCCAATAAGTGTCATAAGCTTATATTAATAGGCTGCATGTTTTGCTTTGAGGGACATTATTCATCTACTATGACTGTATTTAATGGAATTGGAGATCGGCAGTTTTTTATCTTTTCTTCTCACGGACCTGGAATGTCTTCCCTCCCACCATCTCTCCTCCTCCCACTTCAACGTCTGCACACAGGTCCATGGAAAAGGCTCCTTCCTACCTGTTCTCCAGGCCTCAGCTGAAACATCACTTTTCAAGACCCTTCATGGCAGAGTTTGGGCCCCTTTCTCTGACTCTTCCAGTCCCCTTGTAGCCACATTGAAGGAGTGCTTCTTGCACTGTGTCATCGTGGCCTCTCTACAGGAGCTTTCCCAAGTCCCTTGGCTTAGGAGTTCCTAGATTCTGAGTCCCTTGAACTTCAAGGGAAGAGGCCAAGTCATTGGGATCTTTGTAACTTCCTAGCACTGGAACATAGGGACTGAGAATATTTTAAATTATTTAAAAACCTTTTTTGTTGAAATATAATACAGAGAGAAAAAAAGTGTACCTATTAAAAGGGTAGAGCTGAATTGATTTTTACAAACTGAGCAAATCTCTTTAACCAGCACCCAGATCATGAAAGAGATTATTCCCAGTGCCCCAGAAACCCCTTGCATGTCCCTTCCAGTCATAACCCCTCCCACTATCCTGACTTCAGCCCTGGAGGCACCTAACATGGCTTTCCCTGTCCTGCCCACTGCCAATGTGAAATGGATAGGTGTGGTTTCAGGGGCCTCTGAGGAGCCCGGTGCTTTATGTCTCAGCACAAAAAGAATTCAGCGAGACGCAAAGTGAGAGGTAAGAAGTGATTTATTAGAACAGGATGCTTGTGAGGCTTACAAGTGGGCTGGCAAGAGGGTGCCGTGCCAAGAACTTCGTGGGCTGCAGTTTTATAATCAACGGAAAAGTGGGGAGGACAAAGGGATCTTCTTTGTCTTTCTTGAGTTGATGTCATGCTTTCATCATGAGCTCCCCCTCCAGGTTGGGCAGGGGAGTTTTTTGTCCCTACATGGGTCAAGCCAGGACTGTAAAACTTATTTCAGGTCTCTGTACAATGAGCACCTTTCCATAAATTAATGTTTTTTATGTGTGCAGAGAGCGTGTCCTAGAGATCCTTAACTTACTGAGCTCGCTGGGCAGGATGTGGGTCTCATGCCACCATTGTTTTATTGTTTGGGGGCATGTCTCGTGCTTGTGTCACATGGTTTTATGGTTAAGCAAACCTGCTTTCTTGAGTAATCATCAGTTAGCTGACAGGGTTGTCCCATACTTTTTTCTACTTACAATCCCCTAGTGGGGTTAACTCTTTAATCACCTACTTTGTCCCTTTACTCTGTCCCTATTAAATGGACATGAGAATGTCATGGCTATGCTGTCTCTCGATGCCCAAACTCCCAGTTCACAAGGTGCCAAAGTCAGAGAAAATGGCCCCTAATTTGTTCCCCACTAGTAGCTACAGGGCAGCTCCATCTGTGGCTTGAGTCTAAGTCCCTCATGAGCAGTTCTGTCATTTGACCTCCACTTTTATCAGATTGGATAAGGTTCCTTCTGTTTCTAACTTGCTAAAATTTCATACGAATGTATACAGAATTGCATCTAATGCGTTTAAGCCTCTGATTAATTACAGAGTAATTTCTTTTTAATAGATAAAGACTCCAGAGTTTCTATTTTTTCTTGTGTCAGTTTTGGTAAGCTGCATTAAAATTTATTGATTTTATCCAAATTTATTTCTTATTTATAATCACTGCTTTGTTTTTATTTTGTGAACTCTGTGATTCTTGTATCTAATTGTATTTTCTTCATTGCTTTGACTAGTTAGAAGCATAGTCAATTTCTGTGTAGATTCTAGAAACCTTACGGAGTCATGTGGCATTATCCGAAGATCTTAAAAAAAATATATGAATTATTTAAAATGCATCCCTATCTCATTTGAACCTGTAATCGTTGTCTGTGGTTATATTCAATTTTTAAAACTCATTATTTCTTCTATTTATCATTGAATAACCCTAAAAATTCAGAAAGTAAGTAGATAGAATGACAGGTACATTTAATTACTTTTAAAAATGTCTAAATGGTAGAAGCCAGGTTTGTAGAAGGTACCAGTTCCTTTGAAGGCAAAAATGTTGACAAAAATGTCATGGGCTTTCTGTGGGCCTATTGGTTATTTACTGCTATGTTTGTTAATAATCTGAAAGGATAAATGAACCACGATTTGAATTTTGACAACAGGGGTTTTATTTTGTAACAACCACAGGCCTTATTCAGTTCTCTTCACATCTCTGCCTGCCTTTACATGAATCTGTCAGGCTATGGCAGACTTTGCCTCTTCTGTCCTTCAAGGTGATTGTAGGAGAGTGAGCTCCTGAGATATGAGTTGATGTGGTTTGTTGCAAGGCTCTCCCAATACCCAGTGACTCATACGGCTAGTGACTCAACATTGTGTGTTTATATAGCACCAATTAACTTCTGTTTTTTCCCTGGATCCCACCCAGTCCTTCTTTTTCCCAACGCCCACCCATTCCCTGTCCAACATCATGATTTCTCATTGACTTTTCTATTTCTCTTTTAATCGTACTTGCCCCCCACCCCCTGTGATGGATGGGCAAGTATTTGACAGACATTTGTTACTATATCATGCTGCCTTACCAACCACTCCAAAAGTTAGTAACTGAAAGCAATAATCTTTTCTTGTCACCCATGCATCTGTAGATTGGCTGGGGGCTGGCTGATCTAGGTTGAGCTTTGCTGGGTTTTCTCCAAGTTGCAGGTTAGTTTCAGGTTTTTAATTCTCCTTGGAATATTTAGCTATCCAGTGCATATTTTTTTAGCATGGAGATGGCAGAAGTACAAGAAAGGTGAGTGGAAGCACATGATGCCTCTTCAGGTAGGCTCAAAACTGGTACCTTGTCCCTTCAGCTCACATTCCATTGGCCAAAGACAGAATGCATGGGACAGTCCCACATAACAAAGCATTGCCTCACATACTGCACAACTTTCCAGTGTCTTAATAGATGTCCTTTTAGGTGAAAATTTTGTTTCTAGTAATTTAATCCTAGACCTTTTTTCTGTTTTATATATAAACACAAGTATTTTTATATAGTTTTTATATACAGCATATTTTCCAGGAGCGAAGCTACTTATAAATCAAGGGAAGATTCTATTTTGTTTTATTTAAAATCTTACCAAGATTTGTTCATCATTTCCAAAAATCACATCACCAGTAGTAACAAATATCACTGGTTGTGATATTTGTTGCTGACAAGCTCACCTATATTTGTCTACATTGGTGTTTTTTGCATTCATGGTGATTCTACATTTAGAAGCAAGCATCTCTTGTCTTCATTTTGTATTCTAGAGTTGTTACACTGGGACGGTACATATTTTAAAACATAATTTATTATTTCAATTTCTCCTTATTACTGTTAGGGTATTATATAGGTATTTTAAATTTATGTGTGCAGATAGGTTATTTCATCTGTGAAAGTTATTTAATAAGGCATTGCAAAATATATGTTATTTGTAGGCGCTGTTGGACTGCTCTAACTTTTCTCTATTTTAGCACTATGTACAATAAGCTGATTTATATTTGGGGGTGTGAAGGGGCAGGTTGTAACACAGGGAGGGCTCTTCCATCTTGGCATTGTGCCTGACAGGAACATGCTTCTTCTGTGACAACTGTCACATTCCTCTCTCTCAAGCAGTGGTTGTGGAGAGAGGTGGAGGATGAGCTGGAACTGCATACAAAGATGCTGTGTCTATAGAGAACATATAAACCTTTATCATAGTTCTACTTCTGAGGCTTAGCCTAAATTCAAACAGTCCGGGGCTTTGGGCTGTGAAGGCACTGAGTTTTAACCATGCTGCTCTAATCTTGATTAGTGATGGGTAAGGCCAGGGGAGGCTTAGAGAAAAGAAGAAACAGACAGATGTGTTCCAAGATGGCTGCTCCAACAACCGTGGGGGATGCCCAGTAGGAATCTGGTGGTTTCTTTCTAACCTTGTTTTGAAAATATATTATTTTCTGAAGCCACTGCCAGGCAGTGGATCCTGTGGGAGTGCCTGCCAGAGTCTTCTGTGTATGAGAGTGGCAGCCCTTTGAATTGCTTCCACAAGAGACTGACAAAAGAGTGAAAGTTTGGTGACCTATTTTCGTCCATAGTTCAAAGATATGAATATTTTCCTATCAGCTGAAATTGATGTAAGGGTAATTCAGAAGGACTGAATCAGAAGACATTGAAAAAGTGACCCAGGACTGGATACTATATGCCGCTCTGCATGCCTTTTAATCTAGAGTTGGAATATTGATAAGGGCATCACACTCTTTATCTTTGGTGAGCAGAGGACATGTTATTGGGGCAGAACTCGCCTCATTTATTGATAAATATATTACAGCTAATTGTTTTCCCAAACATTCATTACTGTGAACCTGGATATGTAATGATTGTGTCTGCCTTTTGGGATACAGATGTGTGCTCACGAGGTTTGATTACCTTCAAAGGCAGTAAATTAAAATGAAAATCCAAATCTGTAAAGGTTAACATCCACTTCCCAGCAAAGCTGAGGAGAAAACCAATGATGAATATAACTGAATGTGAGACCCAGGAACACAGGCCATCTTATACCTGCAGCTTTATTTTACATCAGGAGATTGATGTGATTCTTCTTAAGGGCTGATACTGATGAATCCTACTAGCCATGGAATATTTGGAGGCATTTGAGCTCCACCTAAATTGCACCCTGATGGGGCCTGAGCCAAGATTAAAAAGATGTTTTGTGATGAATAACTAATTCACTTGCTCCCAACTTCTTGGCATCATGCAGTCCCTTCTTATTACCGTATTACACAGTGCTGTGTTGATAACTGCATTAGACATTTGGTGTAGCATCGTATTCCATTTAATAAAGCTGCTAAATAAGATGGAGAATAATGGTTCATGCTATATCCAATTGCTGGCTTGGAATTTTTTTCCACTTAGTAGGTGGTTTTAAAATTGGGTACTGTAAAATTTTAAAAATCAGACGATGAACTCTTTGCCTAAGATTAAAGTGCAATAAAGTATGTATCTGAGCTCTTGGGGCCCCCAGAGGTGCTTTTGAAGTTACTTCTGCACCTCCTGCTGGCTGTATTAGCTGTATGTGTGTGTCTCTTGGGGGAGTATGTGTGTGTGTTCATTTCCTCTTGCCAGTGGTGATGGGTTGTGACAACTTCACTCAGGAAACCATGACAATGTTAAGTGCCTTCTCAGGGTCTTCTGATCACATTGTGCTTTTCTGCTTGGAGGGTTTTCCTCCTTCCCTCAAAGGATAACTAACCGCTGATTTTCAGTCCGGCTGACATATGACAACACAAGATGCTCTTTCATAATGGTTTGCACCGTCTCTTTGACTGACAGCATTGGGAATCAGGATGTCCAGCTTCTCAGTGACAGCTTATCATGCCAGCCACTGCGCTCATCCTTAGCCTGAAGGCCATTTGGGTTTATATTCAGGAGAGTTCAGCTTACCTTCTAGTAATAGTGAGAGGGATTCATGATGATCTTTCTGATTATGTGAGATTTTCCCTCTTTTTACTCAAGTTGAAATTTCCATCCAAAATTTCAAACTTAATTCTAAGAACCAGGGTGTATTTGTGTGTGTATGTTCCTTAGCTTAACAGATTTCTCGTGTCTCAGAAGAGATAAAATTGGGAGTTGGTGATCAGATATGAATTCTCTTAGTTGAATTTTTAAAAATGTGCTAAAAGTCTCAAAATGTACAGCTCTTTCAGCAGATTGGCCATAACATTTTATTTTTAAATGCTCAGTGAATATTTTTAATGTCAATTAACTGTAAAATCATCAAATAGGTATTAGCTTTGTTAAATATTAGGATAATAAGAAAAGGAGGTGCTTTAGATAAATCATGGCATTTATTATTTAGTCCTGATTTTAGAAAAGCTGCCCTTTAACTCAACTGGAGGTTAAGCTTGGATATATATTTGTTTACTAGCTCAAAAGCTACAGACATGCTAAATGAAATAAATGCAGATTCACAGTATGTAATGAAAACTAGCATCAAAACTACATTTAATCCAATTTAGCCCCAGTTATTGCCCTTAAAGCGTACTCTTTCTTTTGAGATTATAAAATGTACTGGAGTTTATCTGGAGGTAAGAAAACAGATAAGTTATTTAATAATAATCTTTAAGTATTTAAAAGGTTAAATGCACAAAAGATGGTGCCTACCTTTTCTTAATAGGAAACAGGAGAAAATAGACTTGAGTAGAAAATTGAATGAAATAGAAATTTCAATTAAATTTCAGTGAACAAATCGATCATCTCCCTTGTGCAGAGGATATGCTGTGCTTATTAGGAAAAATGAGATGTGATGTCAAACATACAGCCCTGGGAGGGATGGCTCTGATGAGTTACATAGATGTCTTGTAAAACAAAGAGTGGAAGTTCAGTGAAAGCAGTCCCAAACTCCGTGGTGGTTTGAAGGCAGCAGAAGGACATTTGCTTAAGGCAGCATTTCTCAATCTCACCACTATTGATATTTGAGCCAAATAATTCCTTATTGTGAGTGACTGTGCTGTGCATTTTCGAATGGTCAGCAGCTTCCCTGGCTTTTACCCACTAGATACCAGTAGTATTTTCCCCTCCAGTTGTTACTACCAAAAATATCTCCAGACATTGCCAGACATCTCAGGATAGAAGGCATTTGAAATCACCCTAGTTGAGAAATATGAACTTAAAGCTAAAAGAAAAACTTCAAAAGCCATCGTTTTTGAGATGAATCTTGAAGGGCAGGTGGGATTTTATCAGGCAGAGAGGGAGATGCAGGGTGTTTGAGGCAGTGGTGGTGCATACTGGCGGCAGGTGGGGAGGGGCAAGTGATCCTGCTGATCTAGGAGAGAGGCTTGTGAGGACCAGAATGTCAGCAGTGGTGGGAGATTGAGCTGCCAAGGGCGAGTAGGATTCCTTGAAGGTCAGAGGCAGCAGTTTGGGCTCAATTTGAGCAGGGAATTATGTTTATTAGAACTACACATTTAGAAAGGTGAATTTGAAGTCAGGTGTGCACAGATGAACCTATTTCCAGGGCAGGAATAGGGACGCAGATGTAGATAAGGGACATGTGGACACGGGGGTGGGGAGGGGAGAAGGGGAGGGTGGGACAATTTAGGAGATTAGGATGGACATATATACACTACCATGTGTAAAACGGATAGCTAGTGGGAACATGCTGTAAAGCACAGGAAGCTCAGCTCAGTGCTCTGTGATGACCTAGATGGGTGCGATGAGGGGGTGGAGAGCTCCAAGAGGGAGGGGATATATGTGTACATATAGCTGATACACTTCATTGCACAGCAGAAACTAACACAACATTGTAAAGGAATTATAATCCAATAAAAAATAATGAGGATCTTTTAAAAAAGGAAAGAAATTAGGTGTGCAATGGCTTAGAGTAGGGAGAGGCTTGAGGTAGAGATGCCAGTTAGGAGTGGTCAGTTTCAGTTACTTCATATAGATGTACCCCCGTTCTTCACTCATTCTGTGAAAGAGTTAGCCCGCAGGTTTTTATTGTGCTTGTGCTAAGTGCTAGGCCGTGCTCCAGCTGCTGGAGGTAGAACAAAGAACAAAAGCAGATAAAGTCCCTGGAACTTACATTCTAGAGGGGGGAAAAGACAAACAATAAGCAAAAATGAAACTACCAAAATAATCTTAAAATGCTGTTTAAACTCTGTGGAGACATTAAACAGTTGATGGTATCATCAATGATTGGAGAGTCTGCTAATATTAGTGATAAAAACTTACTACATGGTAACAGTTTTGTTGCAAAGAAATAGCATTTACATCAACATTTATTAGAAATTTCATCCCTTGGTGGCTAAAAATAGAGGTAAAATAGAATGTATTTCTTCCCTGTTGACATAGGAAAGTATCTGTTATGAAGAATTTTTCTTTGTAAAGTTAATTCTTGGAAAGGGATTTTACTTGCACGGCCACTGGAACATTGGACAATTCCATTTAAAACAATGGACAGATTACAAGAGAAGAAGAAAGAAGGTTACTAACGTTCGCTAGGTTCCTAGCACACGCCAGTCATGCTTCTAGACATTTGTTATTTAGTTTTTATGATGCCCTAAGTCCTGGGCAACATTATCTCTCACTTGGAATGGTGCAAAAGCTTGCTAACAGGCCCTTGACATTTGCTGAGTTCCCAGCACACGCTAGTCAGGCATTTGTTATTTAGTTTTTATCGTATCCTGAGTCCCGGCCGCCATCATCTCTTATTTGGAATAATGCAATAGCTTCCTAACAGGCCCTTTGGCCTTCAGTTTTGTCCCTTTTCAATTCTTTGTTCAGAATGACCTTTGTAAAACACAAAAAGACCACGTCCATTTCATAGTAAAAGTCTCCAGTGGCTCCCAATTGCCTTGAGATCAATTAGCAGTTCCTTACTAGGACCACAGTGAACTACCTTAGGTCCTGATGCCACCATGCTCTCCTTCTGCCTGCTCTGAGCCTTTCACCTGTCTGGAGGCTCTCAACTTCACCCTTCACCCCACGGCTTACGGAGCTAACTTCCATGCATCCTTCAAAATTCACCTAAAGGTAGATTCCTTAGGGAAGTCTTAATCTGATCTTCCCAGGTCCAATTTAGACGCCCTCCCAACGTGCAGCTGAACCATCTTCTCCTTATCCTTTGACAACACTTGCTACTGTTTGTGAATGCTCGTTTCCTTGCCTTGATTCTTGAAGGTTCATCCTTGTGGACCTAGCAGGTGACCCAGGGCCTGGCACAATCAAGGAATATTTGTGGAGTGAATCAGTAGAGGCTGGTGCATTTTAGAAATGAGAAGGCTGATGCTCAGAGAGCATATGTTACTTGCTTAAGGTCATAGAACTATAAATAATGGACTCATGCCTGTGGGGCTTTAGAATCCATGTTCTCTCCATATACCAGGGGAGTCTGTGTATTCTGTGGAGCTCTGTAAGAGCATTGTGGAGACTCTTTGGCTTAGTTGGTTTACTTGTAGCCTTGCTGAAAGGTGTTCAATAAATGTTCGTTATTAATCAAATGGAAGACAAGACCCTGACTTTAGCCGTCTCTTTCATCGATGTGCTTCTGTGATTATCACCAGCCTGGGGCTGCCAAGGCTTGAGTCTTCTGTGCTCATAACCAACGGAGGCTTAGTATTCAGAAGAGCTAGATTTTATTTTTTATTTGTTTGACTCATTAATCTTCTGTTAGATATTTAAGCAAGTGCTTTTCGTTACAGCACCTGGTATGCTTCACTCCCTGTCTCCAATTCTGTTATAATGTCAGTCTGCAAAACCATATAAGGATGTGTGAGGAAGCTGTGGAGTATGTAATAATGCATAGTTGGAACCACAAAAATATTCAGTATGTCGTTCAATGGATTTCTAAAATTACAGCATCTTTGATTCATTATTTACCATTCTTTGTTTGGTCCTCATGCCTGTTTGTAGTCACTGAAATGCAAAGTAGACATAGTAAAAGGGAATTTTTGTTCTATTATTTACCTGCATCCAAGCTCATTCATAATTTCATGACTTTAGTAAATAGCAACATTCTTTTCTTGGGCATGTAGAAATTTAGGGAACAATTATAAAACAGAATGTTTCAAATAGTATAATGCTGAAATTCCTTCTGAATTTTGATGTCCCTCCAGTATGTATCTTAAATGTGTGTGTAATGATTGTAGCAAAGAAACCTAAAGTTCTTTTCCTTCAAGTCTGGGCTAATCTCTGGAGTTCTTTCCGTAACCACTTCTGGCCAACCTGGATGGGTTTGCATGTCAACCTGTGACTTATACAGGTGTACACTCTTCTCGCAATATGCTATATTAAGTTGGATTAATAGACCAATAATAATAGCAAATATTTTTTATTGTCTGGTTGCTCTTTTTTATAGCACCTAGGCTATTTTCATACACAATCTCATTTAATCCTAACACTTCTATGAGATTGGTACTACTAAATTTTAATGTGTTTTCTGGTGAATTCTACTAAACATTTGAGGAATAAATAATACCAATTCTACATAAGCTCTTCCAGAATATAGCAAAGATGGATACACTTCCCAAATCATTGTATGAGGCCAACATTCCTCACATACTAAAACTAGACAAAGACATTACCAAAAAAAGAAGCTTCAGACCAATAGCCTTCATGAACATAGATAAAAATATCTCCAACAGAATACTAGCAAATTGAATCCAGAAAGTTATAAAAAGAATAATATTACCATGTGACCATGTTTATCCTAGTAATGCTTATTTCAAAATTCAAAAATTAGTCAATGTAAATTATCATATCAACAGTCTAATAGATGCAGAAAAAGTATTGGACAAAATTTAGCATCCGTTTTTGATTTTTTAAAAATTCTCAGCAGACTCAGAATAAAAGGGAACTTTCTTATAAAAGGCATCTACAAAAACTTACAGCTAAGATAATCCTTAATGATGGAAGGTTGAATGCTTTTCCATCAACACTGGGAACTAGACAAGGGTGTCTGCTTTAACCACTCCTAGTCAAAATTATATTAGAAACCATAGCCAATAGGCAATGCAAAAAGTAAAAAAAATAAATAAAAAGCGTGATATAGGAAAGGAAGAAGTGGAACTGCCTATTAACAGATGATATAGTTATATACATGGAAAGTACCAAAGAATACACATGAAAAGCTACTAAAACTAATACACGAAAGTCAGTCATGTTGTTAAGTATGAGCCATAAGCAGCTGCAAATTCAAATTTAAGAAAATGGTACCATTTATAATAGCACACAAAAAAATAGTTGTAAATCTAGCAAAATATATACAATATCTTTATGCTGAAAACTAAAAAGCACTGATGAATGAAATCAAAGATCTGAATGGAAAGCTATACTGTGTTCGTGGATTAGAACACAATATAGTAAAGTTATCAATTTCCCTCAAACTAATCTGTAGATTCAATGCATCCCAATCAAAATCCCAGCTAGATTTTTTAAAAAATATATGAATCAACAAACTGACTCTAAAATATATGTGGAAAGACAAAGGAACTAGAATAACCCAAACAACTTTGAAAAAGAACAAAGTTGGAGGATTCATATTGCCTGACTTCAAGACTTACTCTAAAGCTATAGAAATCAACAAAGTGTCATATAGACATATAGAAGTCTGGCAGAAGAATAAAGTCTAGAAATAGATATATACACATGGGATCAATTAATATTTGTAAGCGGTACAGAAGAAATTCAATGGAGAAAGAATAGTCAGTCTTTTTAACAAATGTACTCAAATCTTTGGACATTTAAGTGCAAAAAAACCCCCCAGGCCCTTGATCCATACCTTACAGTATGAACAAAAGTTAATTCCAAGTGGATCATATAAGTAGTTGTAAAACATAAAATTATAAATATTCTCTGAAGAAAACATAAGAGAGAATACTTGTAATTTGGGGTTAGGAAAGTATTTCTTCAGTATGAAATCAAAAGCACTGTCTATTTAAAAAAAACTTGTTTAGTTTGACTTTATCAAAATTAAGAACTTCTGTTCAGACACTATTAAGAAAATGAAAAGAGAAGCCATAGACTGGGTGAAAATATTTGTAAAACTTTTATCCAATAAGAGACTTGTATGCAATAATGTGTAAATAACTCTCAAAACTCAGAAATTGGAGGACAATCCATTAAAGATAAATGGGCAAGATATTTCAACATACACAAAGAAGATATGTGGATGGCAAATGAGCACAAGGAAAGATATTCAATGTCATTTCTCATTAGGGAAATGCAAATTAAAACTACATGTGTGCCTGTTGTTCATTTCATGTACGCAGATGGGAACTTATTGTATCATATTTTCATTCATGGGAGATTAGAATAGGTATGGATGAAAGTTAATACCTACTAGAATGACTAAAATAAGACAAACTGACAATACTTAGTGCTGGCAAAGATGCAGAACACTTGGGACTCTTATAACATTGCTGGTGGAAAAAGTTTGGCAGTTTTTAAAAAAATTTAAAATCTCTTCTTTATATGATCCATTGGTCCCCATCCTTCATATTTACCCAAGTGAAATAAAAACTTATGTTCACACAAAAAACTGTATGTGAATGTTTATATGGGCTTTATTCATATTTTCAAGAGTTGGAAACAACCCAGATGGCTTTCAGCTGGTGAATGATAAACAAATCGTGGTTCATCTGTACAATGGAATACTACTCATTAATAAAAAAAAAAAAGGAACAAACTAATGATAAATGCAACAAAGATGATTCTCAAATGCATTTTATGCTAAGTGGAAGCAGCAGATACAGAAGCCCCATACTGTATGATTATATGATATTGTGGAAATGGCAAAAATTGGTTGCCAGGGGCTGAAGTTAGGGGAAAGGTTGGCTGCAGATGGGCCTGGGAAATTTGGGGGGTGGTTGAACTGTTCTAGAGCTTGATTGTGATGTGTGGTGTGTTTATCAAAACTTGCAGAACTGTAATATACTCAAAAGGGTGAATTTGATTATATATAAATTATACCTTAACAAAAGATTTTAAAACAATGTGTTTGCTCCCCAAGTTGCTCTTCTACATAATCTAGATTTGTTTCTGACTTGGTCCCTGCCCTTAGCACCTCCTATCCTTGTCTTCGGTAACTGACTTTCTTCCTGGTGCCCTCCCCCAGTGCCCTCTGGATGGACCAGGCTCCTGCTCATTGACCCAGGCTCTACCAGGCACTGTGCTCCTCTGATCATTTGGACAGAATTGACTTCCCCAGGTCAAAGTCCTAGCAAACCCGTGCTTTATCTCATTACACTCTGCCCCACAGCCAGTGAATGACAGTTTCTTACTCCTTACCTATCTACCTAGAGGAGGATAGAGTCCTTCCACCTTTTTCCTTGGCATTGGTTTGCTTCCACAGGCTCACCCAAGCCATTGAATGATGGTGTCCAGTTTTCTTGTTCATTATCTAGTTTTTTAGTGTACATAGTGTGCCTGTTGTCCATTTAGCACATACAGGTGGGACATTTATTGAATGGTGTTTTCATTCATGGGAGACTAAAGCTGAGATTCTCCTAATAATTCTGGTAGTTCCAAATCATGGTGCTCTTTCTGCAATATCCCAAACATATATTAAGCTTAAAATAAATAAGTGTACCTATTCTTTTTCAAATTCCTTTCCCATTTATGTTATTACATAATATTGAACAGAGTTCCCTGTGCTATACAGTAGGTCCTTGATATGTGTATATGTGTAACTGAATCACTTTGCTGTACACCTGAAACTAACACAACGTTGTTAATCAACTATACTCCAATATAAGATAAAAAATAACATAAAATAAAAAAACAGAAGATCAAACAGAAATTGAGCTGGATGTGTTAAAAGTAGTAAGTGTGTAGAGAAAAAATTTTAATTTAGGTCTGTGTGACTACAAAATGCATGCTTCTATTGTTATACTGCTAAATACAAAGACTTGAGATTAAAAAATATTAATAAAATAAATAAATAAATGTAGGCTTGAGGTTTGTCCTGTCAGACCTTATGCCAGATTCTAGTACGGATAAGCCATACCCAATATTAGTGGCATAAGGAAAAACTGATAAAAAGTTAAAAGGAGATTCCTGCCACCACTTTTTTGTTTGCCTGTGAAATGGAAAATGGTCCCCTTGCTGTTTAGCAGGGAAATGTTTCTCTCCTGCTCATTACTGTTAAACAGGAGCAGAATGTAGTGACTAGCGAGGCCCAAATATCATGTATCTTATAATTAAATCTTTTGGGGAGGTTGTAATGGATGCATTTTGTAGCAGATTTTAATTAGGGTGACCATATAATTTATTGTCCAGTTGAGGATTTTTTCGTTTAAAAGGTGGTGGAGTACTATTAAGAATTTGTTCCAAGATACCAGGTGTAAACTAGGACTCTCCCAGGAATCTGGGATATATGGTGATCCCAGTTACATGGCCCAGATATTCCATACAGATATTCATAGGTACTCGTATTCACTTTTAAGATGGCTAAGTTAAAAGTGTCTTTATAAGGCAGCTCATCCGTTTTTATTTGTGAATTGCGTGGCATGCTGCTGTGGGCATACTCAGCTACAATTCCTGATCTGTACCTGTAATTCTGTTTTTTTTTTGTACTCAAGGAGTTATGTCAGGATACAAATGAATGTGAGTGTTGATACATTAGGGCAGTGCTTCTCAAATCTTACCATGCATGCAAATCACCTGAAGATCTTATTAAAATGCAGATTCTGATTCACTAGGTCTGGGTAGGACCTGAGCTTCTGCATTGCTTACAAGTTCCCAGGTAATGCCAATACTGCTGGTCGACAGACCAGTCTTTGAGAAACCCTTAAAAGTCCTCGGCCAGCTTGGGAATTTGGATTGTTGGCGACACAAAGCTCCTGATTGCTAAACACTCAAATATTGAGACACTAGAATGGAGATCTGTAGATTCATAGTAATTCAATGTTTTGGCCCAATAAAAATAGTGGGAAAAAATTCACTTTACATTTCTTGACTCTGAGATCTGTACAGCCACAGGCAGATAAGACCATTCACTGCCTTTTTTTACTGTAAGAAAGTTTGAAAAAAATAGCTATATTCTGCACGAAAAAAGAAATTGGATTATTGCAAGCAGTCTCTTTTAGAATAATTTTACAGAAAATGTTTTCCTGCTTCAGATATTAAATAACAATATAACCTCTTTTGTAACCTTACATCGAAGGTTGATAACTATCACCAAATGGAAATGATTACTTAACACACACACACACACACACACGCACACATACACACACACACACACACGTACATACACACGTGCACACACACACACACACCCCACAAAGAGAATCTAGCAGAAGTCCTTTTTTTTCCTTCTTTAGAAGATTTTCAGGTTGTACCAAATTTAATTATTTTCCCCTGTGATATTAATCAGCAAGCAACATATTATTCCAAATTAAGATATTTAAGTAATACCTATGGTTACTGTTTCTTTATTAGTTTTGTTTGACCAGATATATGCTCTAATGGAATTCTAGTTAGATGAATTTCCCCACACCTGCTGTATTTACAAGAAGCTCTTCTGGATGGGTTTGGACCCTGGCATGTATCACAGATGTAAAAAATGAAATATCAGGACACAGAAACAATACAAAGAAGTCAGCACTCTGTATTTCCTCATAGAGCTAAATTAGGTTGATGGCCTGTCTTACATTGATTTAATATGTGCATTCTTCATACTGTTACCACCTTTCATTAGTTTTAGACACATGCAGATATACACTGTTTCACTTCCTGGTTCCCTTTTGCTATCTATTTTAGACAACTGGTTAATTTCTAAGAAAGAAGAGAAAATCAATGTTAAATAAATAACACAGTGATAGACAACTGAGGCATTTTCTTTCAGATTTGACTTTCAGTATGTTTCCTTATACATTTGTTGAGTACTATCATTTTTCTATAAAAAATGCAAAAAAGTTGTAGCTTAGATATTGAAGTAAAATTCTCAACTAGTTTCCACTATCAAAATTCATTGTAATCAAATAATAACACTGATAACCACACATGCTACTTTTAGTAGTTAGGTAATACAAGTCAAAAGCTGAGAGCTTTTTTGAGATCCTTGATTCTAGCTTTCTCATTAATAGATGAAGAAAACAGACCAAAGCTGCTAAAACACTTGCCCAAAGCTATATAACTAGTTAATTACAGAGATGGTCTTGGAATCCAGGCTTCTTCATTCATAGTTGAATGCTGATTTTATATTGTCTTTTCTTTGTTTTTACTTTGTGTCGAGTGTTTTTAAATAATCAGGAAATTAGCATGTTTTATGAATTTTACTTTAAGAGTGGAAAATAGTCCCCCCTCCCCAAATCAATGAGATACCAAGGATGCATCGAGGGCTCTAAAATGTATATTGAGTTTGTTCTAGATTTACCAAAATAATTTCTCTTTGCTACCTGCTTCTGTCAGCCTCTAAAGAGATAGACTAAGAAAACATAAGCACGTGCTTTCAATCATCCGCAGACTTCTTACTGAAATTACAGAAGTGGAGGAAAGAGGAAGGGAACTGAATTTTCATTTTATTCTAAGCCTGTTGCCTGATTTTCCTTTGTAGCCTCTCTATGTAGTCCATGGTTGACCTTGGGAACACATTCATTTCCAGGGTGACTTTAACTCATCAAAAATCACCAAAATAAAATTCAGCAGAGGGAGTGACAGAGTTGGTGGTGGTTGTGGGCAGCACTGTGGGCATTTGGTAGACAAACACGTGTGTATGATGGCTGTTAACTGTTCTAAGGTCAGTCAGAATCAGCGGAGCCCTTTTGGAAAGGAGCTGGCCAAAGTGCTGAAATGGCTGGCCTGTCTAACTAAAAGTCTTAAACTGCACTTTCTGAACTTATATGATCACAGAACAACTGAAGCTAAATCCAGTGGGCAACTATCGATTCTCATCTTTATTTACCTATCAGCAACTTTTGACACAGTTGACCATTCCCTCCTTGTGCCAGTTGCTAAGCGCCTTGCAGCCACAAACCTACCTTTCTATAATTATGTTTGAGGTGCTGGAGATGAAATTGTAAAGTAGATTTCTGAGATGGGTCCTTGTCAGGCTCTGCAACAGGGGATACTAGAGGGAGGCTGGGAGGCTAGAAAAGGGAGAAGGCTTGCTCCTTCTTATTTGCTTCCCATGGGTTTCCTGTCTGCATGTGGTTCCTGTGAGTGTCATGGCTTGGAAGAGCCCCTTCACCCCAGAAGTGACAGTGCCTTCTTGTTATTGCATATGATTCCAGTTTGCAGTTTTTCCAGCACCTGAAGAACCTGCCTGCACTTGATTGAATACTATCCCTTCAAAATTCATGTCTCCCAAGGACCTCAGAATGTGACCTGTTTGGAATAGAGATTTTGCAGATGTAATTAGTTAAGATGATGATAGTGGGCCCTAAACCTGATGACTCATGTTCTCATCAGAAGGCTGAGTGAAGACTGAGGCAGAGGTTGGAGTGATGTGTCTTCAAGCCAAGGAACAGCAAGGTTTGCTGGCAACTGCCAGAAGTTAGGCGAGGCGTGGAGCACATTTCCTTTCAGAGCCTTCAGAGGGAGTATGGCCCTGCTGACGCCTTGATTTAAGGTTTCCAGCCTCCAGACTGTGAGAGGATAAATTTTTGTTGTCTTAAGCCACCAGGCGTGTGATAATTTGTGTGGCAGCTCTGGAAAACTAATATACCAGCTCAGCATAGCCCTCTCAAAGATGTAAGCACCAGATGGCTGACAGCTTCTTTTAAAATGGAAAGGGTTCCCAGACCCACGAGGCCCCTCTTTGGAGCTCAGAAGCACCAGCACCAGCTCAGCAGCACCTGCTTCTTGGGGGACTGAGCTCAGCTTTGTGGGGCCCTTCCTTTAAGCTTATTAAATAATTCAAACATCATTCTTTGTTCCCCCAGCACTAGAGGTGGTATTTTTCTTATGGTTTCTTACAGTTTCTACCTACATTAGAGTTCTCTTTTCACCCTCTTTGTTATCTGGTTAGCAATTTCATACTTCATAATTATTTACATTAAACTCTCAATTCAGTCTCCTGACTGGATCCTGGGTGATACACACCTCCCTAGTACTCTCATCCTTAATTTCCATTGGAATTACACTCTCTCGAGCTTCCCCCCGCCACATAGATTATTCCTCAGTCTAATCTGCTGGACAGTCCTCTTCTTTCCAACCTCATAAACTTCCAGTGATTCAGGGTACCATCCTTCCTGCTCTTCTCCTCTCCGCCTACACTCACTGGCTTGGTGATGGTCTCATCCATGCTTATGGCTTTAAATCCCACCTAAATGCTGTGAACTCCCCAGTGTAGCAACTTTGGTCCAGACCTCTATCCCTGAAGTTCATCTACACACCTAGTATCTCCATTTGGATATTTAATCAACACATTAAATTAAGTTTGTCCAGAAACTGAATTCTTGATCCCTTCTCCGCACCCCCACCCAAACCTGCTGCTCCTGCAGCCTACCCCACCTCAGTATATGGAAAATCCATCCTTTCCCTTGCTCTCTTCCCTCTTACACTACACAGCAGGAAGTCTCTACTTTCAAATTATATCCGGAATCTGACCATTTCTTAATGCCTGTGCAGCTGACGCCTCATTCCATGTCTGAACCATTTGAATTACTGAAGTAGCTTCCTATCTGGTCTCTGTTTCTACTCTTGTCTTATAGAGCCCATTCTTAGCATAGGAGCCAGAGAAATCTGTTAAAAGGAAGTCAAATCATTTCGTTTCTCTGCTCAAATCCCTGCAGTGGTCCTCATCATACTCAGAGTAAAAGCCAGAGTCTTTGCAAATGTCCACAAGGTTTTACATTACCTGACCCCTTGTTATCTTTCTGAGTTCATCTCCCACTCTTCTAACACACTGTTCCAAGCACACTGACCTCATTGCTGTTCCTCTAATATACCAAGCATGATCCTGACTTAGGGATTTCGTTCTATCTTCTCTGGCCTGAACATTCTTTCTCTGTGTGTCCTCTTGGATGATCTCACCTGCCTTAATTCACTGCCCAAATCTCATCTCAAGGAGCCCTACCCCAAGTTCCCTAATTATTACTACAACCTACCCCCTGCCCACTCTCCATTCTGCTTACCCTGCTCTTTATTTTTCATATGATAGATTATCTTCTGATAAACCACGTGATTTATTTTCTTATATTTACCGTGTTCCTCCCCATGCTAGCACGAGAGCTCCCCACGGCAGGGATCCTGCTTGTCATTGTTGCATCCCGAGTGCCTAGAACAGTGCCTGACACATAGCAGAAAGGCAGTGAGTATCTGCTGAATGGTAAGGAATGAATATATTCACAGAGCACCAGTAGAAGCTCAAGAAGTGTGCTACACCCTGGGTTAAAGCAGACCACAAAAGCGAGAATACAAAAAAATTAAATACTGCCAGAAATGACCAAAGAATCCAATGGAAAAATAAAAACTTCCAATATTGGACTTCTTAAGAAAAATCAAAAAGTGATTCAGAAATGACACCAGTAACAAGTTTTGAGGTATTCTCACTCAAGAGCAACAGTGTTGCAACATGTGAGGATTATAAACTTTTTTGCTTAATTCCAACAAGGAGACCTTGTTGCTTCTGTGAATTCTAAATGTTTAATATACAATAACATCTACTAATATTTCTCCGACCTACTGGACTCATTTAGAAAATGCTGCCATAGAGTAATGAACTGGCACAAGAGTCAGATTTTGTACTTACACTTTAGGTATAACATGCAAATAATACGTTGTAGTTTTCAGATTATTTTTAATGGCGCTTTCATTTGGTACCATGTTTGGCAGTTAAGAATTGATTATGTAAGATATATGAGGAGTATATGGAGACCCATAGAGGAGCAATTTTCTCAAAAGAATTAATTTTTACAGTGTTTTGTTAAGATCAGCCATTTTAAAATAATGTTTAATTCTTGAAATCAGTAAAACATCTACAGATCCTTTTAAACTTTACATTACACCTAAGTATGCAAAAACCACATCCCAAGAAAAGATCCCTCACTGTTAGTCTACCCAACACAGTAGGCAAATGTTGAAGATATTTGTTTTACAGGATTCTTTTTTCAGAAGTGTTTGTCTACACTGAGCACAGGGAACTTTTTTTAAGGGCCACTGATCCATGATTGGCAGAGGCTGGAATTGACAACAAATCATGTGATGTGAAAGCAACCTAAGAATTTTTTTTTTAAAGTATTTAGGCAGCATTTTAAAAAATTGCTTGCTTTTAAAGAAGTGATAACAAAGACATAATTAAACAATAATATGAAAATACTGAAATAACTTCGTTCTATAATGTGGTCAGTTACAAGGGAGTGATGTCTCCCATG
Source organism: Hippopotamus amphibius kiboko (assembly GCF_030028045.1). Lineage (NCBI taxonomy): Eukaryota > Metazoa > Chordata > Mammalia > Artiodactyla > Hippopotamidae > Hippopotamus > Hippopotamus amphibius. The sequence continues at coordinate 216,882,169 of NC_080186.1, read as the reverse complement.
TGGGGATGGAGGAGGACATAAAGAGAAGGGACTGAGAAAAAAAAAATTGGAAGCGTCCCACTGAGGGGCAGTGATAGGAATATGGGAGCAGAGTCTCCAGTTCAGACACGAGGCTTGTCATAGATGAGAGACATGGGCAACCCTGGCAGAACTTATTCTAAAGAAATGTTTTATTATGGATACGTATTTCTAAGCACAGGTGTTCTTGAGATTTTATTCTTCACTATATTAGAGGGGGAAATATCTTTCTCTACTGGAAAAATTATATGTCTATATGCTATAGAGGAAAAAAATGTCATTGGGTAACCTTAAAATCATTGAACCTTTTAGGACATAAGAGACCATATTTTGTTTTCAGGCTGAAGCCTTAATTATCTTCTGCTCCTTGACCTAGGGATCAAATAGAAGTAAAATGTGAGTCCAATACCCCCATCATAAAGCAAATAGAGACAACTTGTTAATTTGGTTGATTGTGCTGAAAAAGAAAATGATCTGGTGTCTGGCATTGGGTAGACAAAGAAGAGGTTGTCCAATTAATGTGCTGTGTGCTTCTGTTGTTTTCCTGCTGTTTTCACCATTGTCCTGTTGACTTTAGCCCAAGGTCCTCCAGCCAGTAACTGGCACACTAGTGATGTAAGTGTAGGCTGTCTGACTTTCTTTTCCTTTTGATGGTCTTTGTGAACTGATGATTATAGAACCAACCTTTTTGCTGTCAGCCCCTTGGAGAGGGAAACTCAAAAGAAAAATCTGTGTTCAAGAACTAGTGTTCAAGTCTTAATTACTTGCTGTCTTATTGCATATGACTCTTAAGATACGTGAAAGTTGCAGTGAAGGAGGAGAACTGAAAGAAAGGAAAAAAGGAAAGTGATAGGAGTGTTTCATATGTGTTCATAAATCCTCTATTTTTCTTTTTTCTGTTCTAATATCAGAGGAGATGTAAAGGGCTAAACCTCTGAGGTTATAAGAATTGTGCCATTACTATGTCAAATGGACTTGAAGTATCCGCCAACCTCACTTTGGAGATTGGAGAGGGAATGATTACAGGAAAACACTAATGAAATACGTTATCATTCTTAAGTATGGTCAAATATGGGTTCATTTTATTTACAGTCAGTTTCTAATAGAATGGGTTTTATGGGTTGAATTGCATCCCTGCAAAAGATGTGTTAAAGTCCAAAGCCCCAGTACCTGTGGAAGTGACCTTATTTGGAAGTGGAGTCTTTACAGATGCAATCAAGTTAAGATTAGGTCATCAGAGTGGACCATGTCCTTATAAGAAGAGGGAAGTTTGGACACAGACACAGGGAGGACACCATGTGACAGGGCAGAGATTGGAGTCATGCAGCCGCAAGCCAAGGATTGCGGGCCACCGTGAGTAACTAGGCAGAGACAAGGAGCGATTCTCTCCTACAGATGGTAGAGGAAGCAGGGCCCCGCTGACACTTCGACTTCAGATGTCCAGTCTCCAGAACTGTGAGATAATGGATTTCTGTTGTTTTATGCCACCCAGTTGTGCTACTTTGTTCCGGCAGCCCTAGGAAACTAATCTACTTCTGAAGTTGTTTATTAGTTTTAACTTTTTTTCGTGGAGTCCCTGGGATTTTCTATATCTAAGACATATTGTATTAGCAAACGAACACAATGGTTTGTGCCCAGAAAAGCTGTTTAAAGACACGATAACTTAAGTCAGCTCTGATTTTCCATAGAAAGAGAATAGCAGTTGGGATTACGTGTTGTTACCAACTGTTCTTCAGACGAGTGACCGCCCGCAGTACTTTTCATCACCTCACAAATGTAAGTGGCGTCTCCCTACTAAACAGTGAAGTGTTTTGTAGCATGCATATCACAAAGGCCCCCTCCGCTTGAACCCAAGGGCAGGGAGCATCACTTGTGGGCATGCTCTGCAGCTACAGGGTGTGGGACATAAGTCTCCTTGGCCTTGTGGCATCAACAGGAAGGCACTTGATGGAACTGCTTTGCTTGCCTGTGAAGTTAGAAGGCGGGGCGCTCTCTCAAGGTCACATTCCTGGTGGAAGTATTGATCTAATTCAGCAGACCCTCAGGGTTTGTGGAGTTAACATTTGGGATTGGATAGTCAAGAGCCGTCCCATGGGCCTCTGACTTGTGGTAACTTGTGCTGATGGGTTGCAGGGGGCTGGTGTGCCTGGGTGAGCTATGGGGCGCGAGGCAGCCTAGCAGCCCGCCAGCCCCGGCATCACCCTGGAACTCTGTTGATCTCCGTTTGCCTCCTTCTATGAATTTTGTGGAGAAATTGGAAACTGAATTCTGGAAGCCAGGCTTCATTGGAACTGGCCCTTTGTGACTCTAGGCCAGTCCCAATACATCCCTCAACCTCGATAGAATCCACTCTAAGCATAAATGAGGATCAAGTGAGGTAATATATATTAAATTACCTTATAAATGATAATGCGCTATACGGATGACATGTCAAAATGCATCTTCCCGAAAGCAAGGGCTGGGAGTTGAATATGCCAGTATTGCAATTTCCATGTTATGTACCAAGTGAGGAAACTTTAGGGGGCAGGGGTGGGGGGTGAAGGGAGCAGATGAGCCTGGTTGATTCTGCTTATATTTAGAGAACCTTTTAGGATCTTTTAAATCATTAGGACCCAAAGCTCTCACTTAAGTAAAACATTCAACTTAGAACAGATGAAAGCGTTTCCAGCCAGGGGAAAAATAATTTACTTCCTGCGTTTGCTTGTTTGTTTCCTTCCAGACATGTTGGGCAGGTCCTCAGAGCCCAGATGTCCCAAATACACTGTTAAAGCCCAAGTCACTTATCACTTTCATGACACGTCTTTCAAAGTCTAGTTCACACACCTACTGGCATTGCTTTAAAATACAGTCCACTATAGAGTCCACACTCAGCCCATAGCCCTTCCTGCCTTCTAACAGGCACGTGGAATGACCCTTGACTCCTCCTCCTCCTGTCCTGGCCCTTTGTGTGTGCAGCGTGCCCTGGATTCCAGCTAGTTGTGATGGGGTTGCAGTCCCAGTGGAGGGTGACTTCAGAGGGAAGAGGCCACCTCACCCCTCTCTCAGCACCATTCTCCCACCCCTCAGCTTCTGCCTGCCACATCCACTCACAGATAGGTGCTGGATTAACGTCACTGTGGCCTAGGAGTTTTTTCTTTAATGGTCCTTTGAATGGTGTGTTCCTTCACTGACTCCCTTTTTTATCTAGAGCTGTCTTAAAGAATCTAGACTGTCCTTCTTGAAAGAATCACGTACGATTTTCTGATGACTAGAGCAAAGGTGATGATTAAATGCTGAAGACTTAAAACCACTACCCGTGAATTATGGGAGAGAGGTTGAGAGAGGGTGAAGGAAGGCACTTTTTCAAAAAGGAATTGTATTTTGTTCTTCCCCCTCCACCCTGAATATTTCCAGCAGTGTAACTCCATTTGGAGAGTGACCTATGGGACTGTTATAATTAGATTCCATCGCTGTTGATAGAGACGGGAAGACAGAAGCGAGGATCTTTCCGCAGACCACGTGGGCCGTGTCAGAAGCAGCACACTGCCCAGTGAGAGCATCAGATTCATTTGTTTTCCCAAGATTAGTCCAAGAAACATTGAAATTCATTTGCTTCTTTGGGGCCCTGCTGAGCAGCAGGGGTGTTCATCCTGCTTCTGTACTGTGGGAATTGCATTTGAGAGCAAGAGAAGGCCTCTGGCTTTCTCCAGGGGGCCTTCTCCTTGTTGGCAGCACCAGAAAAAAATGTTTTCTTCCCAGATGCATCTCACCCCTGATGAGGGTTCCTCAACACTAGTCCTGAGAATGCTTCTTCCGTAAGCATTTTGGGTGGCAGGGTCAGATAAGGTTAGATGATGCTGTTCTTGGAGGGAGCATGCTGGTGTGTGCCAGCCTACCAAAGGCTCTGAGAAGGCTTGTAAAAACAACACCAACAAAATTCAATTTTGCTTAATTTAGTGTTCCATTCAGTGATTTGTTTAACAAATAATTTTGGAATGTGCCAGGCATTCTTCTAGGCACTGGGAATTTAGCCAAAACAAAACAGAAAAAGTTCCTTTTCTCATGGAGTTTATAGTTTTGGAGGAGAGTCAGGCAATAAACAAGTAAAAAATACATCATATGTTGTCGGATGGTGATAGATGATAAGAAAAACAGCGTAAAGGGTCAGAGCATGATAATGTGGGGACGCTGTCTTAGATAGTGTGTGTCCAGCTCTGTGTGCAGGTGACATTTGAGATGAGACAGGAAGGATGGGAGAACTCCACCCAGCAGTTATGGGTGGGGGTGAAGTAGTATTCCAAGCAGAGAAACTAGCAAGTGCAAAGGCCCTGAGGCAGAAGACTGCCTGGACTGTTGGAGTAGGCTGGGTGGAGTGAAGGGGGTACAGTGGAAGATAAGATCAGAGAGGAGGTGGTCTGGGCCATGTAGGGTTAAAGGGAGTGGGAAGGAAGCCCCTGGAGGGTTCTTGGCATGAGAGTGATATTTCTGCCCTACCTTTGGAAAGAATTTCTCTGACTGCTTTGTGGAGAACAGCCTCTTAAGGGCAAAAGCAGAACCAGGAATACTGGTGAGGAGGCCATTGCAGTGTCCAAGTGAGATGAGATATTGACTGGGACCAGGTGGTGGGCAGTGGAGGTGGAAGGAAAGTGATAGGTGTTTCTGCATCTTACTTGTCCATAAACTCACTTTTTGAAGAATATTTTTAATATCTCTTGGAATGCATTTTGGAAAACGTGTTGTATATGAACAGATGTCGATCACGTATTTCTGTCAGTCGTGAAAGTACTTTTATACCTTCCTCCCTGTGCTGATGTGTAGTGGATAACAACGTCGAAGAGGAGAGACCAAACAGCTAACGGAAGAAACTGAACGTTTACATTTTAGCAGGTCTGGTTGAGGTTGAATTTGACTATAGGCCCCGGGGTGTGACAGTCAGAGAAGGTACTGGAAGTCCATTTTAGCTTTTACTTTTGTTTGTTCTTTGTGTTTGTTTGTTGCTTTTAATTTTGTGGGCACACCTGTACCTGTATTCTGCACATAGGTGCAGGTGTGCCAAAGGCCCTCACTACATCTTTGTGTGTTTTTTTTTAATTTCACTGTATATTGAGTTCCTAGTATGCCCTTTGATAAGTTAAGTCCTTGGTCTGTGAATGCTTTACATGTCCACCTGTCACCTGGTTAACTCAGTTTAGACCCTGCTCTATTCCATAATATCATTATACCATGTATTATGATATACACTGAAAGCCAATTATATGTTTAGTTGTTGGCTGTTTCACTAAATGGAAAATTCCTTGATGGTGAGGAGCTGTGCCTTTCATTTCTGTATGTGGAGTCTAGGGACAGTCTAGACTCTTCTATTGAGTATGTGAGCGATAGCTATTAGTTGGAGTGAATGAATGAGTGTCCAGGGTTGCCTGGGGCAGCAAGAATAGGAGATGAACCAAAACACAGACTCTTTAAAGACCTAGTGGTCTGATGGGTGGATGGATGAATTCTGAATTTTCTTGTGACTATCGCTTTGGGCTCATGTCTGTTCTCATACTTTGGTGGAATATTCAGTAGCCTACTTGGGAGGATTAAATCAAGAAGCTACTCCTGTCCCCCAGTGTCTAATTTACCCACCCAATTACTGAGCTTGAAATTTCATAGTTTACCTATTTCCCTGAACTAAGGAATTCAAAGAGAAATACCTCAGGGAGGGAGGAGTGCTTTAGGAACTCCTTAGCTGTTTATTGATGTGTTGTGTGCGAATTAGTTGAGCAGCTCTTTTCCCCAGTGACTGTACAGGAGCAGGTTTTGCTGGAAAAGAGACAAGGGCACCCATTCTCCAGGGGCTGCCTTGAGCACACAGCAGTATCTTGTACTAAGAGGCAAAACGTGGAACCCTGAGTGGATGAACACTCCAGTCCTCTTGGTTCGTGCATCACTCTGTGGGGACGTGTGTGCTAGGACAGCTGGTTGCAAAGGTGCACCCGCATTTAGCCACAGAGCGCTGGTGGAGGCGGTAAGGAAGTCTCTGGCGCTTCCCTTCTGGAGGCCACAAGCCATGGGAACAATGAGTAGAGCATCCCGTGGGGATAATACCCTGGGGCTTTTATCACGTGCTTGCAGGGAAGGCTGCCACTTTTGTAGCCATATGCTAGGAGCCTTGCAAAATGAAATATTTACTAAGTAAAACATGGGCAAGGCAGAAAGAGCAAATACCTCATTTCCAGGCATTAAAGGGATAACAGTGCACGCCTCTGTGTGTGTGTGCATGTGTGTGTGTGTGTGTGTGTGTGTTCCCTTCTCCTGTTGACATCCAGGGGAGTTAACTGAGGTCCAGGAGGAAGCATTTTGCTATTATCAATGTAATGTGAATGAGGCAGATTTGCTTTTAAATTGCATTAAAACTCTGCAAGTATGCTGATCACATTGCTTGACTGCTGAGAAAAGACAAGCGGACAGTCATTCTACTCGGAGCTTGCCTTGCAGCTAAACCTCGGTGTGTATCTCAGCAACAGCTGTAAACACCCAGGGTGAGTCTTTTTTGAAAGAGCTGCTGCCCCTGGTGCCTCCCCAGCCTGTGCTCCAGGATAGAGAAGAGCACAGCCAACCTACGTTTAATGGTCATGTTTCCTTTCAAAACCGGAAATTGCCAGCATTATTCCTGCTGGACGATGAATTATATTTATAAATGAATTCTTTTATTCTTCTTCAAGTTCAAGCAAACTAGCAATTACTGAGTAGGTACCATGTGCTAAGTGTTGCCTATTTCCCATTTTATAGATAATGCAATTGAGGGTTAAAGGCCACAGATAACATGTCACAAAAGTAGTAAGTGGCAGATGCTGCGTTGGAACCCAGGTGTGTGTTTAACTCACAAACGAGATCACTGTTTATGTCTAATCATTTAGTTCATTCTGATTTGCCTAGGACACCTGTTTGCTCCACGGATGTTGTGGATTTTCTGTATAATTTTAGGAATGACCAAGTATTTGTTCCACTGAGATGGTGAATAGGTTCTGTGACTCTTAGTTTTCCATCTTTGGGTCTAAGTAATTGCCTGACACCAGTATTTGACTGGCTGTATAGCCAACTTTTAAACCTGCAATATAATGACTATCTAATTTATAAACTGCCTGGCTCTGTTTCTTTTTCTTCTAATTCCAGTGATGGGCAAGCAGAGGAAACTGAAACTAGTTTCATTCTGTAATAGCTCTGATGAGAGATTGAGTGAACGTGGAGGAGAAGGGTAGATGATCACAGGTCCTTATTAAGCACCTACCAGGTACATCTGAGGCTTGGTTTTTTTTCTCTTTATGATGGCTCTGTCTGTACAGGAACTTTTCTTCCAGCTGTCCTCCTCTTTCCTCAAACTTGTCTTTAAAGACATCTAATAAATGCTGCCTTTATTTTGAAGTTGTCATATTTATAATCAGATAATTGTAGTCAGAATAAAGATCACAACAGATGTGAAAGAGCAGGGCTGATGAGATACAGTAAAAGAAAAGAGGCATGTCCAGTGTTTTTATAACCAACAGGGTTTTATTAAGCTACATTCGTCTAGATCCCCTACTTTCAACCCATCCCAATTAGAGTAAAACCCAAGGCCCCTACTATGGCCTCAAAGCCTTGGTGACCTGTCCCCAGCCACTTCCCTTGTCATCCCTCCCAGACTCTGCTCCTTGCTAGTTCCCACCTGAGGCCTTTGCTCTTGCTGTTCTGTGTCTGGAAGGCTCTAAACCCCAGGCGAGCAGCATGGCTTATGCTCTGGCCTTATTCAGGATTCTATTCAAATTTCTTCTCAGAGGCTCCCATCTGGACCACTCCTCCGAGAATAGCAGCCTCTCCTGCGCTCTCTAAGCCTGCACTATCCCATGGGGTAGCTACTAGCCTGGCTTGGTTATTTAAATGTGAATGTTTGCCCCAGTGCTGTTGGACAGCGTAGATATAGACCATCTCCATCATCACAGAGTATTCTGCGGGACAGTGCTGCTCTAACCCCTTACTCTGCTTTATTTTTATTTGTAGCACTCACTATTACATGCAATTATGTATTTATTTGTTTTGTTATCTGTCTTATCGCTCCAGATAGAAAGAAAGCTCCACACAGTCAGGATATTTGTGTGTTTTGTTCAATCTCTTATTTTCAGCTCCTGAACAGTGCCTGGCACAAAATGGGTGCCCAGTAAATACTTGTTGAATAAATGATCAGCTCTTTTTGTGGGGGGGGGGGTCCCTCTTGTAATCCCAGGGGAGATGAGCAGACCTGTTGAGGAAAGTTGCTCTTCTCCTGCTCTTCCCAGCTGGGGAGAGCCTGTGTTAACCTATGCGCTTCCAGGACGGAGTTCAGATCCTGGCTTTGTTTCTCTTTGAGTTTCCCTCGCATGATTCATAAGTCCCAGTGAAGGAAGCAGAACTAACCACTCTCACGCTGAGTACTTTTACCACGAATCACAGATGCTCCCTTTCAAATATGATGGCCTCTGTGTCATACCAGGAAAATCTGCCAGAATGTCTTTGGTCCTTTAATGGAAGAGAATGTCTTGCTGTTATATGATAAGAGAGGAATGGTATATGACACTTTTGTAACTGATTATGCTTAATAATACAGATAGCTTTGAGGCTCCTCAGGCATCTGGTTTCCCCGAGGGATGGTGGGATCCTGGTAGCTACCTGGGGACAGATATCCAGGAGCACTGCACACTTTGGGGGCTCCACTGCAGACACCCAAGTCTGCTTGCCAACTCCTCTGCAAAGCTGCTGCTTGTAACAATTGACAGGAGAAGGGTCCAGAAAGAAAGGCTGAACTAAGACGGTCAGCGTGGTTCAGAGCTTTCCATTTCTGAATTCTGCTCAAGCAAGTCTGACCCAACACTTGCAGTTCATCTGCTCTACTCCACCATCGAAATGCAGGGGGTTTGCTCCTGTGTGAGGCTGATGCTTTACTGGAGGAGCAAGCACACTTCCTGGTCCACCAGTTAGATCTGACAGAAACTAAAATTTGTGACCAGATCTATATCATGGGTCTGAGAAACCAATAAACAGATATACAAATGAATTTTAAAAAAACGTATATTTGTGTGGGGATGCATCTTGTTCACTAAATAACTGGTACAATGAGAAGAAAACACCTAAATATTACTGAGTTACATAAAAGACTTGAATAAATAGAAAGAGATATAATACTTTAAGACTTAAAAATTGAAGTCTAGTTTATTTACAGTGTTGTGTTTCAGATGTACAGCATAGTGATTCAGTTATTTTTTTCTGATGATGTCCCATCATGGATTATTATAAGACATTGAATATAATTCCCTGTGATAGATAGTAAATCCTTGTTGTGTACCTATTTTATGTATAGTAGTGTGTATCTGCTAATCCCATACTCATAATTTGTCCCTTCCCCCAAGACTTTAAAAAAATTTATTTATTTGTTTATTTGTTTATTTATTGGCTGCATTGGGTCTTCGTTGCTGCATGGGCTTTCTCTAGTTGTGATGAGTGGGGACTATTCTTTGTTGTGGTGCACAGACTTCTTATTGTGGTGGCTTCTCTTGTTGCAGAGCACAGGCTTCTAGGCACAGGCTTCAGTAGTTGTGGCACATGGGGTCAGTAGTTGTGGCTTTGCGGGCCCTAGAGCGCAGGCTCACTAGTTGTGATGCACAGGCTTAGTTGATCCACTGGCATGTGGGATCTTCTTGGATGAGGGCTTCAATCCATGTCCCCTGCATTGGCAGGTGGATTCTTAACCACTGCACCACCAGGGAAGTCCTATCCCCCCGAGACTTTTAATTCTCTTGAAATTTATTTACAGACTTAGTACAATTCCAGTTAAAAGTCTAATGAAAATTTTCTTGGAAAATGACTAAGCAATTCTAAAGTTCATTTGGAAGAGAAAGTAGATGAGATGCAAATAAATATTTGCAAAGGATGAGTCATGAGTGGTACATTTACTGACAGATATTAAACTTATAACAAAGTGATAAAAATTAAAGCCAAATGGTATGAGGGCAACAATAGATAAATCCACCAATGGAGCAGAATTCAAAACTGAAGAGATGTTAATACATATAGGAATTTTGTCTCTCATAAAATGGACATTTTAATAAATATTTCTGAGGTTTGTTATTCATTTTAAAAAGTCTCTTCCTCACACACTATAACAAAAAAAATTTCAGAATCAAACATTATACAATGAAAATAAAATGAATTAGAACAAATATAGATGAATATTTTGGAAGTTCAGGAGGGCCTTAATAAACTATTATAAGGCAGAAAACATGAAAGAAGAGCCTTTTAAATAGATTCTATAAAACTGGTTTAATAGCTTTGCATGGCAAAAACACCAGAGGCAAGGCCATCTGAGAAAAGTACTTGTAACATATATGACAAAATGACTTCAGGTCCTTACTATGCAAAGAGCTCTGAAAATTCAATAAGAAAAAGACCTTGTATTAATTTCCTGTGACTGCTTAACAATTTACCACATGAGGTGGCTTAAAACACAGAAATGTATTCTCTCACAGTTCAAGCTGTTGCAGGGTTGCACTCTCTGCAAAGAGGAGAATCCTTCCTTGCCTTTTTCAGTTTGTAGTGGCTCCTGGCCTTTCTTGGCTTGTGACTGCATAATTCTAATCTCTGCCTCAATGTTCATGTGGCCTTCTCCACTGTGTCTGTGTCTTCTCTCTTCTATCTCTTACAAGGGCACTTGCTGGTAGAGTTAGGGCCCAGCCAGATAATCCAAGATGATCTCATCTCTAGATCCTCAACTGAAATATACCTTTTGTCAAATAAGGTCACATTTCGTAGGTTCTGGTATGTGGATGTATCTTTCTGAGGGCCATCATTAAACTCACTATAAACTTCAGTACAAAAATGGTCAAAGGATAAAAGATTTCACAAGGAAAGAGATGTTTAATTTCACTAGTAATCAAATGCAACTTAAAATGATAAAACACCATTTTCTCTAATATGGCAGGAATCATAGAAATAGAGGCTCTCCTACATGCTTCTGGAAGGTATAAATGGCCACGGCCTTTCTAAAGGACAAAGTGATACTATATATAAAAATCACCAAAACTAGGTCCTCTCTTTGACCTTGGGAATTCTCAGTAAGATCTACCACAAGGATGTGTATTACCACATTATTAATAATACTAAAATACAACTTAAATTCCCAGTGATAGGTTAAATGAATTATGATATACCATAAATTTAAAATGGTAGAAGAGTATTTAAAAGCATGAGAAAATTTTCAATATAAAAGTGTGATTAAAGCCACTTATAAAAGCACTAACCTCTGGGTCAAGATGGTGGATTGAGCACATGCTAAACCCTATTCCATGTACATGGATGACATATCGAAATATTATTTAGATAATAAATAGCTGACCTCAAAAGAAAGAAAAGGACATCTTCAAGTGCCAGAAATTGAAAGCGAGTACATAGCAGTGTAAGGGAGCTGGCACTGTGCCTTCCAAGTTATGACCAGGACGTGGTCTGCAGGCGAGCTGGGAGCCAGGGGACGCTTCCCATCCCCACCTGGAAGAAAGGACAGCCCACAACTGTCCACCGCAGGGCTGGGAAAATAACACCCACCTGAGGTGGAAACCCTTTCCATATCTCTGCAAATGTGGACATTTAAAATTGAGCTACTGATAGAAAAACTAGTTCAGACCTGTGTGAACCCTATGGGTAAACTCAAAACCCTATAGGAAAAAACCAGACAAGCAAACTCTAAAGGGAAGCCTCCACAGCTCCAGGTCCAAGCAGGAGAGGATTCCTAAAGAACCATAGTTCTTGTTACTTGATCTGGCCTCAGGACCCTTTTTTCACTCCTAAAACTTATTAAGGACGAAAGAGCTTTCATTTTTGTAGATTGTATTTATTGATATTTAACATAGTAAGGAACTAAAACTGAGAAACTTTTAAAACACAAGAAACTATAAATACACAGTCCATCAGCCATCAGAGCAATGATGTCACCGCACATCATGTTGCCTCTGAAGAATTCCAGTACGCACTCATGAAAAAATGAGAGTGAAAAAGTTAAATAGTATCTATTGTTATGAAAATTATTTTGACCCCACAGTTTCCTTGAATGGTCTTGGGGGGGGTCCCAGATCAAAATTTGGGAACTACTTCTGTAGAAGATAGGCTCACAGCCAAGAATTACTAAACATGTAGTTAAAGTCCTATACTATTTGAGATAGTCTACTCACCCAGTGAATGGGAAAATTCATACCTGAGGAGTTAGAGATAATAGAGTAGTGTGAGAAGGGGTTCAAATCCAAATGTACAGTAAGATTTAAATTAATCATAAGCTTATGCATCTGCATGGCCTAAAATTGGAAGTAGGGATCTCTGGGTGGTAAAATTACATATGGTTTTATTCTTTGTGATTTTCTGAATTTTCCAAGTATTTCTTAAGCATGTCTTAGTTTTGCAGTCAGAAAGAATATTATTATACTAAATTGAATTCAGATACTTCCTCAAGAGAATGTTGCTCCCTTTGACTCATTTGAGAATAATGTTTCTAACAAGAGGTCAAGGACCTTCAGAAAAGTTCATGTATGTAAGCAGGTTTGTTATTTGGTTAAGCCCTTTAGATGGAATAGTAGAGATTTAGACAACTGTTGAGCCCAGTGTATCCTGGTTTAGGAGAGCTGTTCCTCATTGAGCAAATTTATTGTGTCAAAATTGCATAAAAAGAATACTAATACACTTAACATTTTCTGGCTTTTTGAATGACTTATTACTTTAAAAATATGCAGAAAATGCTTATTTTTGTAGCTAGTCTGTTTAAAAAATCATCAGGGTTACTTTTTGAAAATTTAATTTTGGTATTTGATAGACTTTAAAGAAATCCTGTATTTGATTTTAGAAATGTTATTTTAACATGGACTTTCTGCTCTTTATCCTGCTTTCCTCCATTAATTCTAATTGCTGAGTTTTATGGTATTTCATAATAAGGACATTAGAATTTTAAAGGATCTCTGTATTTATCTTAACACAGTATTTTCCATGGTGTATAATGAAGACCACTTATTGGTATCATGTTGAGGGTGGGGACATTCCTTATTAGGAAAGTTTGGGAAATGGTTAGGTTACATATTTCAACAGGGTTCTTTACAACAAGCTTTGCACTGTGGCTGTCCTAGAGAAGGATTTATGAAGTATGAGACAGAAACTTCCCTATTGATTTGGCCATAGAACTTTTACCTCTCAGAGCACGTAGGAGAACCACATGGTGCAAATTGTACTTTAGGAACTTGCTAATCCAGACAACTCTCTCATGGAGAAAGTGGGGAATCACAGCATTGGCCTCCTTAAGGTTCTTGTGTCCTCATTTAGTAGCATTGCTTTGTAGGGTTTTATTTTACTAGGTTCTTATTATCAGGGAGCTGACATTCCAGTAGGGAAGACCATGGAATTCATGGATAACCATAAAGGAAGACATGATTGAATGTCAGGAGGAAACCAACTGTGCTTAACAAGGGTGCTGTGGTAGGTTAAACAAAAATGAAAGGAAGTCACTTCATGAGAGAGGTGGCCATTGACCTGCTCCTTGAAGAGTGGGAACTTACATACATTTACACATAAGTTCAGAGGTTTGGAGGGCAAGAGGCATTCTTAAATGACTAAAGTCTTCTGTCAAAGATTTGAACAGACTGGGAATATGAGTTGGTATCTATTCCGTCATCTCAAAATGTGTTCTATTCTTTCCCCAAATCTTCTTTTCAGAATGCTCTCTCACTGCAAAGAGGGGGTTCTGCATTTTAATTCTGATTGCTTTCAAATATCATTACTGTTTCGAAGGCTAGGCTATGTGGCTATTTCAAAGTAGCAATGTGGATGCTTTTACGTGGTACTTAGAGCTTCTACAAGGCCTTGTCCATCTTCTGATCTTTCTGCTCTCTCCACAGCCTGGCTCTAGGCCCCTGAAATCAGCATGGTGATCTTTATTGTGGACAGTTAATATCAAGGCCAGAGGTTTCAAACCTGTGCTGAATAAGCCTTTCAACAAACATTTCTTGCCAAAATAAACATTCATAACCTAGATGGTATACTGCACCAGATCTCTTGGACTATGTCCTTTTTTTTTTTTTAATCTCTTTATTGGAATATAATTGCTTTACACTCTTGTGCCAGTTTTTGAGGTACACCAAAGTGAATCAGCTGTATTTATACATATATCCCCATATCCCCTCCCTCCCGTGACTCCCTCCCACCCTCCCTATCCTGGCCCTCTAAGTTGGACTATGTTCTTTTAATACTCACAAAAAAACAGAGCATTCTATTGAATGCAGGTTATACCTCAACAAAAAAATGATTTTAAGCGTTTTTAGAAATCACCATTTTCACACATATGAATCAGATAAAATAAAGAAGTATCTGGTTGTTTATAATGAGCTCTGTTTGCAGTGTGGGTGGTTATGAATATTAAATGTTGCCTTTCTGACATTAATCATAAATTAAAACATGTATTAGCTTGGAGTAATGCATTATAGTATCCCTCAAAATATATCAGGAGTTATTGCAAATTTTAGATGTTCACTTCCGTGTCTTTTTATTTTACTGAAGCCCCGTTCTGTGACATTGCTCTAATGTCATCACGTATAATTGGTCTCATGTTATCTCTGTAAGAGGCGGAAAGTGATATGGCTGTCACTGGGGTGGCTGATGGGCTCTGTTATAATCTTGACCAAAATTACACGGCACCAAGCTAAAGTGAAACATTATTCCCCACTTCTTGGATTTCCACTCCGGTACGGGAATTTCTGCTGCCCCCCACCAGAGACAGATGTGGGACAGACACTTACAGATTCTCCCTCCTCCAGCCACACATGTACCCTCCCTTCACCCCAGGAAGGAAGGGGCAATTTCTCTGGTGAACTGGGGCAAAGACCGTGGCTTTCTGGCCTCAGCCCTGTGGGAGGTGGTCTCTCTGCAGGTCTGTAGCGTTGGACAGCTCCCTGAATGCCCCGCCCCCGGGAGGCGTCCGGCATGATTCAGTGTGCCTGGGCAGGCTAGGGAGAAGGTGTGGCATCAGGGGTGAGGTGTGGGCACAGTTCTCCATCAGCCACCATCCCCACCCCCCCAACACACTAGAGATCAGTGCCTACTTTAGAGGATCCCTAGGTCCAGGTATGGGAGGTGGGGGCTGTCTTCTACTGCAGCTCTGCTGCTTCAGGTCTCTGTTTCCATCATAGGCTCCCATTTCCACTAAGAGGTGGTAGATGGAGTGGGTAAGTGGTTGGGCTCTGGAGTAGGATTGTCTGGGTTTGAATTCTTGGCAGGTTTCAGTTTCCTCATCTGTAAGATAGAGATTTTAAGAGCTCCTACCAGAAATTCCCTGGCAGTCCAGTGGTTAGGACTCCATGCTTCCACTGCAGGGGGCACAGATTCAATCCCTGGTTGGGAAACTGAGATCCCGGAAGCCGTGTGGTATGGCCAAAAAACCAAAAAAACCAAAAACCCAAAACAAAACAAAACCAAAAACCCTCTAAGAGCTCCTACCATAGATGACTGTTGTGAGGATTACTTGTTGTAAGATAATACCTCTGAAGTACTTAGTACATGGTTGACATAATAATAGGTGAGCTGTTATTAAAATGAGCGACTCTCCCAGCATCCGGAAGATTCTATTCAATAGAAAGTTTTGGGGAGGAGCTTTCCAAATCTTTTGATGATGGTGGTGATGAGGGGTAAAGCAGAAGGAAGGACTGGAGGTTTGGGCACAGTGTGGGGAAACCAGAGGACATCTGTGTGCGTGCGTGGGGATGGTCCATGATGGGAACATGTGTAGGATGCTTTTGAAATAGGATGTGGTGTTAGTGGATACATGCTGTTTGGCCTGAACCATTAAAGGGAAAAAAAAAAAAAAGCCGAAAGCTCTGTTTTGCCAGAATACCTCTCATTTATCTGTATGACTTGTCATTTGTGCAAAATGATTGTCACACACACGATTGTGCATATCATTAACTATAGCAGATAAGCTTCGCTGTAAATATTCAGTTGTAACAGCCACTTCTATAAATATAGTTTTTAATCAGCTGTGGGTCCTGCCACTTAGTATGATTAGCAGGGCATCTAAACAAGTATTTATTAAATGGTAATTATGGGAGATACTGTTAATGCTCTGATCAGATACCATGTGTCTGCTTTCATCAGCCAGCACCTGTATCTCTTCCCAGGACTACCCTTGGCCTACTGGAACTCCTTTGCCTTTTGAGTCAAAGAGTTGGAGGTGCCTATGTTCCCTCCTCGCCCTGGGGGCGGGCATGGGGGGTGCGGCACTTAGGCAACAACGGGCAGGTGTGGGGAGCCTAATAATTTTCCTTATTTCGTGGAGAAGTGCACTGACTTGAATGAAGAAGCAGCAGCAGCATATGCTTCCCTGGAGGTTAGAGCTTCATTGTTTTCTTTCCTGCCCTCCTGGCTCCCAACATCCTATTTAATATGACTATATTATCTTTTGAAGTATAGCCAACATCTTGGGCTAGTTTAGCTGAACAAACAAGACCATATTTTGGAATTATTATCCTTGTAAAGCCCATTGCTGATGAAAGATATCACAGTAATTCTTGTTTCAGAATGTACACAACGATTTAGCCAAGAGGCTATAGAAAGGCAAGTTACCAGAATGAATAGGAATGACTAGGAAGAACAATACTGCATTCATCAAGACGGCAGGGAGTGCACTGTGGGAGGCAGATGGGGAGAAGGGCAAGCCCGGGAGGTCAGATCATTGAGCTTGAGTCCCAGCGTCGCCTCTGACAAGATTTGTGACCTTGGGCTTGTTATTTAATCTCGCTAAGCCTTAATTTTCTCACCTGTAAATGGAGGTGATAATATCTATTTTGTAGGCTTGAGTAAGAATTAAATCAAAGAATAAAAGAATGTATATACAGTAAGTCCCCTACATACGAATGAGTTCTGTTCTGAGAGAGGGCTTGTAAGTCCAGTTTCTTTGTAAGTCCAACAAAGTTAGCCTGTGTACCCAACCAACACAATCAGCTATATAGTACTGTATAGGTTTATGATACCTTTCACACAAGCAATACATAAAAAACAAACACAGAAAATAATCATTTTTAATCTTACAGTAAGTACCTTGAAAAGTACAGTACAGTACAACGGCTGGCATACAGGGGCTGGCATCCAGTGAACAGGCAAGAGGAGTTCCTGACTGGAGGAGGGAGAGGAGGTGGGAGATGGTGGAGCTGAAGGATCGTCAGCAGTAGGAGATGGAGGGCGAGCTGCAGTGTCATTCACACCTGACATTGATGGCACACGTTCTGCTTCCTTGCTGGATTCAATTCTGTCTACTCTCTTGAAAAAACTGAGCCAGTGATATCTGGGTAGTAGCTCTTTTTTTCTCATCATAGGTGACACGGTAGCACTGGATTGCATTCTAAATAGCTGCTGCAGGCTTCGTGTACTGTTCTGGATTTGGGTCCTGTGCCTCAAAAACTAACAGTGCCTCCTCAAATAAAGAAAATTACCTCTTCATTTCCTGCGTTGTGAATCTCTTCGGTTCTTCAATTACTACTTCTTCTTCTTGTCTCTCTTCGTCCTTTCTCTGGGCCTCTAATTCCACAGCAAGGGGTTCAGTGAAGTTGTCCTATTGCAGATCTAGCTCCAGCTTCTTGCTGAAGACCTCTTTGGATTCCTCATCCACCTTCTCAAATCCACGAAAATTGTGAACAAACTGCAGGCAAAGGTTCTTCCCATTCATGGTGATGGCCGTAACCTCACACCAAGAAAAGTCAGTGTTTTTTATGGCCTTGTAGATGTTATAGTCCTTCCAGAATTATTACAGGGTTGTTCCTGATTCATCACTTGCCTTTACTGCCTTATGAAAAGTGTGATGTAAATAGTATTTCTTAAAAGTCACTATAACTCCCTGGTCCATAGGTTGGGTGAGCGATGTAGCATTTGGTGGCAGAGGCGCTACTTTGATATTGGGATGAAGGTCGTCCGTGAATGGGGGTGGCCCACAGTATTGTTGAGCAGCAAAAGAATGTTGAATGGGACGTCCTTCTCCAAGCAATATTTCTCTACCTCCGAGATTAAGTGGTGAAAAAACCAGTCCTGGAAAATGGCCTGTGTAACCCAGGCTTTGGGGTTACTCTTCTACCCAACAGGAAGAGAGCCCTTGGCTATGTTTTCAAGGGCTCTTGGGTTCACTGAATGATAGATTAAGAAAGGCTTCAGCTTCATATCACTGGCAGCATTGCCACTAAATAACAGAGTTAACCTATCCTTTGTTGCTTTACAGCCTGGCATCAACTTTTCCTCCTTACTGATGTAACTTCAGTCTGGCATCTTCTTCCAGTACAGTCCTGTCTCATCCACATTAAAAACTTGCTTGGGTAAATACACGCCTTCATCAATAATTTCTTGAAGTGTTTCAGGAAATTCCCAGGTAGCTACCAAAACTGCACGCACTGCCTCACCACTTACTTTTACATTGTGAAGGGTGGCTCTAGCCTTGAACCAATGAAACCAGTCACGGCAGGCATTACAAGATGCACCTTCTGATTCTTGGCCGTGTTTCTTCAAGTCTCCATAAAGGCTTTAGCTTTCTTTTGAATCAGCATAAAGCTGAGCGGGACTCGATGCTGATGCTGATCCTGCATCCACACAGTGAGCAGTGTCTCCACCTCCTCCATCACTTTTCCACGCTTCTTCAGTATTACTGTCGACATCATCAGTGCAGCAGACTTCCCGTGTTCCATGATCTTGTCCTTTTTTCTTTAGAATTGTGCTGATGGTTGAATGATTCATGTTATAAGAATGAGCTGATCTCCCTGTTATGCAGCAGCTTCCCACTATCTATTTTACATTTGGTGGTGTATCTATGTCAGTGCTACTCTCTCACTTCATTGATGATGGGTGATGACTTAGAGGGCTGGGACAGGGAGGGTGGGAAGGAGTCGTGGGAGGGAGGGGATATATGTATAAATATAGCTGATTCACTTTATTGTACAGCAGAAACTGGCACAACAGTGTAAAGCAATTATATTCCAATAAAGAGCTTAAAAAGAGAAAAAAAAGAATGAATGATGTCTAGTATCTTTTTGCCTCACTCCGCTCTTTCAATTATTTTCACTTTTGTTTCCATCATTACTGCTTGGTGCTTCTTAGAAGTACCAGCTACATCACTGCTGCTTTTATGCTTGCTTCTGGACATCCTGGGCTTGAAATAAAGATACTGTACTATTGTACTCTGTACAGTACTGTAGAGTACACAAAAGCACAACCACTTGTAGAGGATGCACGCACGTGACAATGTGCACCAGATACGTGAACTAACTTACGTGATTGGATGTGCAAACGCACGTTCACATCTTTGAAAGTTTGCAACTTGAAGGTTCATATGTAGGGGACTTACTGTAAAGTTCTTAGCACAATGCTTGGCATAGAGTAAGCACTTAAATCAACTGTTTTTCATTAAAATGGTGCCTGGGACATATATGTGGTGTAACTGGGTGATTCACCCTGAAACAGAGGTGTATTGTTTGCTGACATTTATGATGTGACAAACATCTGCTCATGCATGTCCCTTAAGCCACCCCTGGTGTGCAGGCCACACCTGAGAACTGCTGCTTTAAGGCAGGCCTGGCCTTGCAGCACAGACCCCAGGCTGCCATCTTCCTAGTGACCTTTGGAATGAGCCCAGCTTTTTGCACTTTTCCATTTACCAGAAAGAGTAATAGCCATAGACTATAGCTGTCCCCCTGAATAATCTGCCCACTGGCCAAACATCTTGCAGATTTTCCAAGTGTAGATGGTACAAACTTATTTTCTGGTTTAACACTTTATTTTGGGATCATGGTAGATTCACATGAAGTTATGAGGAATAACACAGAGAGATCCCCTATACCTACCCTTTGCTGAGTTTCCCCCCAGTGGCAACATCTACAAACTTCTGGATTTAAACAGAATTTTTGAATAAGTATTCATAATTGCCTGTTTTAATGCAAAGGCACTGAAAAATCTTCTTTACTTTAGTGAGACTACAAACTGTAAGACCCAGTCTCTTCTGTCAAAGATTCGAAAATCAACTGGAGCCTTGATTTTTGGCTAAGGAACCCTGTCCTAGGGAGAACTTATGTACACACTGTCTTTGTTTTACCTCAAAGTCAAAAAAAGTTTTACAAGTAGCGTTTGGTTTTTTTTTTTAAACCAAAATGTTTAATTGTAAAATTTTTTAAAATGTCTTTTCATTTCTCATGTGATTAGATTCTTTAGGGAGTTAGAATTATCCACTTTCTAGTCACAACCGTGACTTTCAGGACACCATGCCTGTTTTCTGTCATAGGCATGGCTTCCATATGGGGACCTTTAGTGGGGTGAGAGCCCCTTAAAGCATGTGAGGAGAATATTTGTGGCTGGGAACAAAAGCAGGAAAGCCAAACACAGTCAATTTCTTTATTGTTTATTAGAAAAAGCAATTGCAGAAGTGTCCCGTTACTACCCAGCATGCTGTTTGTAGGTGGCGTGTTAGGGGTTGGCATGTAGGGGGTCAGGCTCTGCCTTCACACTCACCAGTCTTTTCCTGTAATGTGTACGGCGCCATTGTGCCCAGGAAGCAGCTGATGTGCCAAGTCTGAAATAATCGTCAATTTACAGATGGTAGACCAGTTGGCTTTATTTAGTGTGTGAAATTTTTTTTAATTAATTAATTTATTTTATTGGCTGTGTTGGGTCTTTTTTGCTGTGCGCAGGCTTTCTTTTTAGTTGCGGTGAGTGGGGGCTACTCTTCCTTGTGGTTCACGGGCTCCAGATTGCCGTGGCTTCTCTTGTTGCGGAGCATGGGCTCTAGGCGCGTGGGCTTCAGTAGTTGCAGCACATGGGCTCAACAGTTGTGGCTCACGGGCTCTAAAGCGCAGGCTCAATAGTTGTGGTGCACGGGCTTAGTTGCTCTGCGGGATGTGGGATCTTCCTGGAGCAGGGCTCGAACCCGTGTCCCCTGCATTGGCAGGCGAATTCTCAACCACTGAGCCACCTAGGAAGCCCTAGTGTGTGAAATCTTTTAATTTTGCATTTCATTTTTAAAGTAGGAGACATCTCTCCATTGCCAACATCATTTATCATCATCCGCCCTTCCCTCTTTTCCTGCTTCCTTCTTAAGTTTCTGAGCGCTCCATCCTCAACCTCTTTTCTCACTGCCTTCCCATCTTACTCTCCTTAAGGATCCTCCCATCTCTCTCTTCCCCTGCCTCTTAGCTCTCCGAAAACGAAAGAAAAGGGAGAACGAATAGGAGCATCCTTCATTAAGAACTCGGCAAGAAAGCCTTGTAATCATATGCTTATTTTCATTTCATTTTGTCTTCCAAAACACAGGCCTGAGCAGAGCCATGCTTCTGTTTTGCCTACTCACCATTTGTAGGTATCCAGTGGTAATGGTGCCCAATCCATTTATAAATAAACATCTTTTTGTCTTTATTGATGGGTTGGTTTGTCATGTCTGGGTAAGCAGTTTATTTATTTTTATTTTTTATTATTATTTTTTTTAATTTTTTGGGTAGGCAGTTTAAATGTATGTTAATAGGCGCTTACCAAGTATTTTACACTGGATGCAAAAGAACAAAGTAGAAATGGCCATTGTGTGTATATGTGTGTGTATGTATATATATGTATGTATATATAGTATTTGGAATGCTGCTATAGCACAAGGCTTGGGGGATTAATGATGGCGGAGAATGACTTTTTCACCTTCATATCATTTCTGTATAAGATAGGCCTGATATTGGCTGACTTGGGCCACCAGAGCAGACAGCTCAGTGGACAAGTGAAAGAAGTCAGCCTGAATGAGCCAAGACTTAACGGGCTGTCTGTGAGAAAGGAAACCAAGTGATGGGTCGTGGGAGGCTGCTGACTCTGGTATCCAAGGCAGCAGCTAACTGCAGCCGAACAAGGCGGGAGGGAGTGTGTGTGTGTGTTGGGGATGGGGGTGTCTAGAGATGAAGAAGGTAGGGACAGAGCCTGGATTCTTACAGGGTGCGTTGGGAAGGGACACCACATGTGGCTTCCCTGTCCCTGCTGGCCTGGGTATGGCTTCTGAAGGGCACATCCCCACTGGACAAGTCAGGTGTTCTAATTCAGTGATTATTGAAAATGTCTGTGCAATCATTTGATGAACCCCTCCAATTTCCTACAGATGTGACTGCTCTACTAGGGGAAAATACTCATTGTCAGTTTTGGATGCCATGTGAGTTTCTGTTATCATTTCCTGGAAGGAGATACAATGAAGGTGGAAGGGAAAAACATTTTATAAATCTTTACAGGCATAAGTCAGAGATATTGAGGGTTCAGTTCTAGACCGTCGTGGTAAAGCAAATATTGCAATAAAGCAAGTCACACAAATTTTTTGGTTTTCCAGTGCATGTAAAAGTTATATTTACATTATATTGTAGTTGGTTAAGTGTGCAATAGCATTAGATCTAAAAAATAATGTACAATGCCTTAATGAAAAAATATTTTATTGCTAAAAAATGCTAAGTATCACTTGGGCCTTCAGCAAGTCATAGTAGTAACATCAAAGATCATTGATCACAAATAATAAATAAATAAAAAAGATCATTGATCACAGATCACATGACAAATATAATAATAATGAAAAGTTTGAAATATTACAAGAATTTGCAAAATGTGACAGAGAAACAAAATGAACGAATGTTGTTGCAAAAATGGCGCCAATAGGCTTGCTTGACCCTGGTTGCCACAAACCTTCAACTTGTTGAAAATGCAATATCTGCAAAGCACAATATAGCAGAGCACAGTAAAATGAGGTGTGCCCATATATGATCTGAAAGCACTGTATATAGGAATGCTTGCTTGCTTTTTTTGTTTTTGTGTGTGTTTTTTTTCTTCATTGTGAGAAAATGAGGTCAGACAGGATTCTTTTATTATTCTGGGTTTCCCTTTGCAGAGTATATATGTATCTCTGACTGATACTATGTTTCTCATTCAGGGTCTATCTTTCTAGCATTTTCAAAATATGTTGGATGTACTTATAAAGGTGCAAGATATTCCATTGTATTTTCAGGAGAATGCTTGTGCATTCTATGCAAAGTTACCCAGGAGACAGAGTGCCTTAAAAACATTAATAATAATAGTAAACCCCCTAAATACCCCAAGTTCTGATCTCACTTGAGCAGAGAACCAGCAAACTGTGTGCTCAAAAGAAAGGAAAAGCTAATCCTGTGTCTTAATCTGTGGGGCCAGTGAAAAGAGACCAAGAAATAGATGGTGGAAAAGACATTGAAAGAAACAATAAATATCTTCTGTGGTTTTTCTTCTTTTGCAGTTCCATTTTGAACCCAAAGTGGATGATGCTATCAGGACTGAACCACTGACCAGAGACTGTGAAAAATTACCATCTTCTCGTTGGCCATCAGTTGAGATAAGATGGAAGACTCTTATAAGGATAGGACTTCACTGATGAAGGGTGCCAAGGACATTGCCAGAGAGGTGAAGAAACAAACTGTAAAGAAGGTGAATCAAGCAGTGGACCGGGCCCAGAATGAATACACCCAGAGGTCCTACAGTCGGTTTCAAGACGAGGAAGAGGATGGTGACTATTACCCACCGGGAGAAACGTATAACGGGGAGGCCAATGATGATGAAGGCTCCAGCGAAGCAACTGAGGGTCACGATGAAGATGATGAAATCTATGAAGGGGAGTATCAGGGCATCCCCAACATGAACCAAGGAAAAGACAACATTGTGGCCGTGGGGCAGCCCAAGGGCGATGAGTACAAGGACCGCCGGGAGCTGGAGTCAGAGAGGAGAGCTGACGAGGAAGAACTAGCCCAGCAGTATGAGCTGATCATCCAAGAGTGTGGTCACGGCCGCTTCCAATGGTCCCTTTTCTTTGTCCTGGGCATGGCCCTGATGGCGGATGGCGTGGAGGTTTTTGTCGTGGGCTTTGTGTTACCCAGCGCTGAGACAGACCTATGCATGCCAAATTCAGGATCCGGATGGCTAGGTGAGTGAGTCATGTCAGAGAGACATGTTCTGAAACTGCTTTATTTGTTGAGGACAGTTAACAAATAGAATAAATACTTTTCATGTGGAGCCTTGAATTTTTTTCCAACACTTCAAAAATTTTAAACATGCAAAGGAATCAAAAGAATGATACAGTGATGCCCATCTATATCCAACACCCAGATTCTCTAGTTAAGATTTACTATATTTTCTTTAACACCTAGCCATCTATCTATCCATCAATCCTACTTTTATTTTTATGCATTTCAAAGGTAGAGCAATACATTTTAACTTATACTATTATAAATGTTGCATTAGTTTCTCCTTTATTAACTTCCAAAGATATGCCCTTGGTAGTTAATAAAACCATTACATGAAACTTATCTGACACTTTTCTGAATATAGAGGTTAATTCTACAAAACTCTGACTAATGTGATATCAGATTTCAAACTGATATATAATATTATGGTTTAAATAATTTCCAGACTCTGCCAGTTTTTATTTTTTGTATAATCTATGTGTATGTTTGCTTGTTGGTTTTTTCAATTACCCTTATTTATAGAATTCTCTCTAGGTGACTTTTTTCTTTTTCCAAGTTTGTTCCTTTTTGCCTACACTGGAAAAACTTCCTTTCCTCATAGGACTTAAAACTTGATTTCAAATCATATTAATATTTAAATTATATGTGTTAAAAGAATGTGATCTCTGTATAAAATACCTAGAGAGAAGGTTTGATTTTGTTTTAAAGTTACCATGCACTCAAGATTCATATTGTTACAAAGCTGTAGTTAACATTCCCACTTGCCTATGGGAGGGAAAATAAGAAAGCCAAGAAACATGTGCACAGTAGACTATCCCTAAAACTTCAGGTCCACGTCAAACACTTGGTACATTAAGTCGTGAGGCCTTTCAAACCCCTTTTGCTCAGCTCACCTCAGAGAACATGTTTACGTGATCTTTTTATAGTTTAGTAAGTAACACTATTAACTAATGTTATAATTATTGACGCTGAGAAATTTTCTGTGTAAAAAAGTTAAATATTATCTACTAACCTGCCCTATGACAATGCAAGAGTCATGCATGAGAAAAGGATTTACATCTTATTCCTTTAACCTGTGTCTTTTATATGACTGACTCCTAGCATTTGTTTCTTTTTTATTTTTATTTTTATTTTTTAAGCTCTTTATTGGAATATAATTGCTTTACACTCTTGTACCAGTTTTTTTTTTTTAGCTATTTATTGGAATATAATTGCTTTACACTCTTGTACCAGTTTCTGCTGTACAATAAAGTGAGTCAGCTGTATTTATTCATATATCCCCATATCCCCTCCCTCCCAGGACTCCCTCCCACCCTCCCTGTCCTGGCCCTCTAAAGCATCACCCATCATCGAGCTGATCTCCCTTTGTTATACAGCAACTTCCCACTAGCTATCTATTTTACATTTGGTAGTGTATCTATGTCTTTTTTATTTTTAAATATTCATTATAAAATTTTATTTTTTAAAAATTTTAATTGAAATGTAGTTGACTTACAATGTTGTGTTAGCTGCATGTGTATAGCGAAATGATTGTTTTATATATATATATATATATTTTTTAGATTCTTTTCCATTGTAAGTTATTACAAAATATTGGGTAGAGTTCCCTGTGCTATACAGTAGGTCCTTGTTGTTTATTTTATATATAGTAGTGTGTATATTTCAATCCCACACTTCTAATTTATCCCTTCCCCCCCTTTCCCCTTTGGTAACTGTAAGTTTGTTTTGTTTGTGAGTCTATTTCTGTTTTGTAAATAAGTTCTCTTGTATTATTTTCCTAGATTCCACATATAAGTCACATCATGTGATACTTGTCTTCCTCTGTCTGACTTAGGCATTTGTTTCTTTAATTGCGTACCTGGGAGAGATGAATCCATAGAAACAGACTGGGAGGGGTGAAGGGGAGAGAGTGGGGACGTATATTGCGTGGTTTTTGCTGGTAGATTCATTTGTGTGTTCAACTATCGAAATGTAGAATGTGGTTCGGAGGAGGGTCCTTAGTTATTCATCAGATTGATCATTTCAACATATCTGTTTCATAGGTAGCACTGTATTTTGTTTTTTGTGTTTCCCTTTGGTGAGCAAGTCTACCCACCATAAGCCTTGGAATCAGAATATTTATCAAGATTTTTCTAATGGACTCTATCAGCAGAATGTTTTAAGATTATAGATCCTTAGAAATACATCTACACAAATATTTAATACTTGCAGTCTTAAATTTAGAATATCAATCTTGCCATGTTGTGATCCTAGCTTTTATATTGGAAGCATTTCAGAAACATCTAAGCTGAGCTTGCCCTTTATCTTCTTGGTGCTGAATGGAAGTGCAGAATCCCATGCGAGGCTCTTATCAGTCCGTCCTGTAAACCCGGATGATGCCACGCTCCGCCAGGTGGCATTCACAGGTGTAGATAATGCTGGGAGACAATTGGAGCACAGACATTCTCAACCCTCCCTAAATGTGGCCTGCTTTAGTGAATTAAAAATGTGTCCCCAGGAGTGTGCAGTTTCACTCCATGTTGTGAGCCTCCACAGAAGCATTTTAGTGGTTTCATAACTGTGCCTTTCCTCCTCACATTTCAATTATTTTGCCACTGTAATTTCACTTATAATTGCATTCTAACGGAGTCTTTTTTTAGACAAGCATGTGAATTGTTTTGCCATTTTCATGTCATCGAATAATAGCTTTGTAATATAATTACCACACTAAGTCATTGCAGTGGGATCAAAATGCAAGACAGGAAGATGCACGACCCATGTTCGGTGGCCTTGGAGGAGATAGATTTGCAAAATAATTTCTCATTTGCCACAGAGCATTGTGTCATTTCCCACAAGGAAAACTAGGAATGAAAAATACTAACCAATTTATGGTTCAGTTATTTGGGAGATAGTGCCTCTCTTTGTGTTTGCTAGAAGATTGACTTCCAGGTAGTTAAGGACATACCTTGTGTGTGTGTGTCTGGGCGTACGGGCTGTGTGCACATATAACATTGCTAATTGGGCTGGGAAGAGGTTAGAGTAAATAACTATCTAATGAGCTGTTCTTTGGGGGAATAAGTACCATCACTTTAAGATAATCCATTGTCTATTGCCAAAGTCTGTTTATTGCACATTTATTATGTGCAAAGCACAATGTTACCATAGGGGATAATGGCACAAAAAAACAAAAACCAGAGAAGTTTTGTGTGTCCAAGGAAGTCATAGTCTAGCACGGAGAAAAGACAAATGTCTGCGCATCACTAGGACAAGGAAGCAAGTATCAATAACCAGAAGAGGAGTGTAAATAAAGAGACTTCAGGTTGGGAGACCACATCAGGGGTAGAGACCGGACTAAGGCAGTGGAGGGAAGGTATGGATTGGAGAGCTGGTCCAGTGGTAGAGTCGGATTTGGTCGTTGGTTAGTTTGGAAGGGGGAAAAAGAGGGCAGTTAATGGAAGGAAGGCAGTTCCTCAAGTTAGGTAATGCAGCGTGTAGGTTTTAGCATGAGGGAGAAAAGAAAGGTTTAGGTTTAGACTTATCACTTTGAGATTGGGGAGGGGGGCGGCAGGCATCCAAAGGGGAGCGCCCAATGGGCCACTGCCCACGTGGGCTGAAATGCTGCGTGCTGTGAGAGCCATCTCATTTAAGATGAAACTCCCGTGACCTTAAGCAGGGAGAGGGCTGTTTGCTGCCAAATACTATTTGTGGGACTGGTGGTGAGGAAGTTGTCATTAAGGAGACTGAGAAGCATCCAGGAGAGAGAGGAGGTCTGGAGGTTGCTGAAAGAAGGAAGGGGGGTGTGACTCTTAGGTGCTGCAGAGTCTTGTAGTAAAGATTGAAACAGACCCCTCAGGTCTGGCATTTTAAAAAGGTTTGGGCTGTTACTAATGATTCTTCAAAAAGAGTGTGCCAGGCTAGGAGGTTTCTTTAAGGGAAGCGTCTGTGTATCAAGTGAAGTGACAGTACATCCTCCAGATTCCCAGCCCCTGTCACAGGGGCGCACAGACATCAAACATTCTCCCCTCACAGTGCTGTGCCTCACAGCAGGTGCTGTGTGAGTGAACCCTCTCTGACCACATCTTAGTTCCTGTCGAAGAGTTGTTGAGGGGGCCAGGTTGCTTTCTAAGAAAACCCCTAGGCAGGAAGGATGTGTGGAGATTTCAGCCTCAAGGCATGACCAGGCTCAGCCCCATTCCAGCTCTCACCCATCAGAGCACTGCAAGCACCTCACTGGCTACTCTTTCCTTGTGCTCTTCCTTCAAAGGGGCCTGTTTCCTACTAAGACCCACCTAGTGAAGCACAGAGCCTAATCATTATTGGTCCACCTGCTTTTGGCTGGGGGTCACAAAGCTTAGTAATTTTTAGGAACTAAAACATTATCATGGCCAAGTGTTGCCTAGTACAAAATAGATGTAAAATAATATATTCTAAACTAAAACATACTGAGAACTAAGCCTGAACTAAATGATAACTAACATCCTCTCTCTATATATATATTCATCAACTCTAATGCTTAATTTCCACATGCCTTGGTGATTTTCAGGACAAGAGTTCTGGTAGTGCAGTTGGGACAAAGCCAGATTACTATAGGATGAAAAGTGAAAGGAGTTAAGCAAAATGGAGATAGCAAGGCCATTCCATTCAATAAGTATTAGTTGAGCACCAACTGTGAGCCAGATACCTGACGAGGTACATTAGGAGATGTTCTGATGAGTATGTTGTGATCTGCGTCATCCGGGAACTTTTTTTATCCAGTGGGGCAAGTACATTGTGAAGAGATCAATATAAGTACATTATGTTTTTTTCCGTGACAGAGATGTTGAACACAATGCTATAGAATCACAGAGGAATTCCTTTGGGAACTGGTAAAAAATTAATCTAGGAAGTGATGTTTAAATAGGATTTTGAGGAATAAATAAGAGTTTACCAGGCAGAAAAGAGGGAGAATGGCATTCCAGGAAGATGTTAAAGTTGTCAAAGGACCTGAACTTTGTGGGGAATTACGGGAATTTTGCCATGATAGGCAGATCACGTTGGGGCAGAAAGGTCAAGTTGTGGACAAATCGTGAAAGACCTTAATGCTGAGACAAGGGGTTTGGGTTTTATTCTGTAGTATGCAAGATGGCATCATCAGACTTGTGGTTTAGAGAACCACCTCTGGCAGCAGTGTGGGAAGTGAATTAGATGGGAAAGAGAGTTCTAAAGTCAAATGGACACGAAATCTAAGTCTGTGCCACTTACTTGATGTGTGATGATTTGCAAGTAATTGACGTTTCTCTGTGCCTCAGTTTTCACATCCGTACATCGGGAATAAGACTACTCAATTAGACTGGGAGGATCACATGAGAGAATGTGTGTGTAGCTTTTAGCAAAGTACCTAATTTGTAGAAAACTCTAATAAATGATAGTTGCTATAATAACTATTAGAGGCATGAAAGCCAGTTAGGAGGCTAACATAAAAGCATAGGCAAAAAATAGTGGACTCCTGAACTAAATCATTTAACAAGATAAGAACTGGGAAATGTTTCTAAAAGAGACATGGCAAGGTTTGATGAATGAAAAAGATGGTAAGCAGGGAGTTGAGGATGACATCCAAGGGGTTGGGCTTGAGAGGCTGGGCCAGTGTTGGTGTGGGCAACTGAGATCGAAGACAGAGGGGGCAGAGCACATGGGAGACGATGAAGTCCATTTGGAGGGTGTTGCTCTGATGGGTAGGAGAGTAGTCAGGACCAGAGGACAGATGCAGGAGTCTGAAGAGGGAGGCTAACCATGGAGAACACAACTAAACAGAAGGTAGAAAATGGCCAAATGAAGGTACCCATCAGTTTAGCAAGGTGCTGGAGAATCTCTTGGCCCCCAAATATCTAATAGCCAGGAATAAATTCACCTGCATGGGGACACTTTTAAATTTGATGTATATGTTCATTTAGACACTTTGGCTCTAAGAAGACTTCTTTGGAGATAGATGGGGGTGGGGAGGGGGTGGTGATGGGACCTGCATCACCAGAGCAGACTCAGATGCATCTCCTACTTGTGCAATTTTTGTGAATAAAGAATTCCATAGCTAAACAACAACAAAAAATTTTAAATTTTGAGATGCATAAGGCTTGGTTCCTGATATTGGGGGAAATCATGGTATTTTCCAGGTGTTGGTGCCTTCCTCATGTAGGCAAACCCTGTTGTCTTAATGATGAGGGTAGGAGACCTAGAGAGTTTGGGTGACTTGCCTACTCCATGGCTAGATATTGGCTGAGATGAACTAAGAACACACACATATAGAACAACACTTAATCCCACGTTCCTTTCCAGTTCTCTAACATTTTCATTTAGAATTCTCTTTTTTTTTTTAGCTCTTTATTGGAATATAATTGCTTTACACTCTTGTGCCAGTTTTTGAGGTACACCAAAGTGAATCAGCTGTATTTATACATATATCCCCATATCCCCTCTCTCCCGTGACTCCCTCTCACCCTCCCTATCCTGGCCCTCTAAGGCATCACCCGTCATTGAGTTGATCTCCCTTTGTTATACAGCAACTTCCCACTAGCTATCTATTTTACAGTTTGTAGTGTATATATGTGTATGCTACTCTCTCACTTCGTCCCAGCTTCCCCTTCACCCCCCGCTCCCCCAACTCCGTGTCCTCCAGTCCATTCTCTGCATCTGCATCCTTATTCTTGCCCTGTCACTGGGTTCATCAGTACCATTTTTTTTTTTTTTTAGATTCCATATATGAGTTAGCACATGGTATTTGTTTTTCTCTTTCTGGCTTACTTCGCTCTGTATGACAGTCTCTAGGTCTATCCATCTCATTACACATAGCTCCATTTCATTTCTTTTTATGGCTGAGTAATATTCCATTGTATATATGTGCCACATCTTCTTTATCCATTCATCTGTTGATAGGCATTTAGGTTGCTTCCATGTCCTGGCTATTGTAAATAGTGCTGCAATGAACATTATGGTACATGTTTCTTTTGGGATTATGGTTTTCTCTGGGTATATGCCCAGGAGTGGGATTACTGGATCATATGGTAGTTCTATTTTAGTTTTTTAAGGAACCTCCAAGTTGTTTTCCATAGTGGCTGTACCAGCTTACATTCCCAGCAACAGTGCAGGAGAGTTCCCTTTTCTCCACACCCACTCCAGCATTTGTTGTTTCTAGATTTTTGGATGATGGCCATTCTGACTGGTGTGAGGTGATACCTCATTGTGGCTTTGACTTGCATTTCTCTGATGATGAGTGATGTTGAGCATCTTTTCATGTGTTTGTTGGCCATCTGTATGTCTTCTTTGGAGAAATGTCTATTTAGGTCTTCTGCCCATTTGTGGATTGGGTTATTTGCTTTTTTGGTATTAAGCTGCATGAGCTGCTTGTATATTTTGGAGATTAATCCTTTGTCCCTTGCTTCATTGGCAAGTATTTTCTCCCATTCTGAGGGTTGCCTTCTTGTCTTGTTTATGGTTTCTTTCGCTGTGCAAAAGCTTTTGTTTCATGAGGTCCCATTTGTTTATTCTTGATTTTATTTCCATGATTCCAGGAGGTGGGTCAAAAAGGATCTTGCTTTGATGGATGTCATAGAGTGTTCTGCCTGTGTTTTCCTCGAGGAGTTTTATAGTGTCTGGCCTTACATGTAGGTCTTTAAACCATTTGGAGTTTGTTTTTGTGTATGGTGTTAGCAAGTGTTCTAATTTCATTCTTTTACATGTTGCTGTCCAATTTTCCCAGCACCAGTTATTGAAGAGGCTGTCTTTTTTCCATTGTATATTCTTGCCTCCTTTGTCAAAGATAAGGTGCCCATATGTGCTTGGGTTTACCTCTGGGCTCTCTATTCTGTTCCATTGATCTAGCTTTCTATTTCTGTGCCAGTACCATACTGTCTTGATCACTGTGGCCTTGTAGTATAGTTTGAAGTCAGGAAGCCTAATTCCACCAACTCCATCTTTCCTTCTCAAGATTGCTTTGGCTATTCGGAGTCTTTTGCATTTCCATACAAATCGTAAGATTTCTTGTTCTAGTTCTGTGAAAAATTAGAATCCTCTTGATTGGGTTTACTCCTAGAAGAACAAAAGACTCTCAATTATTGCAAGATTGTATCACTCTGATATCTCAAGCAATGACCTAGAAATTCACTTTTTGTTTGTGGGCTCCCAACGGTGTAATCACCTGTTGAACTTGTACATCTTCCTTCCTTTTCCAAAACCCTAATAGAAGATATTGCCCGTTTTTTGTATTTATAGGAAGCACATAATGGCAACAGTCATGAATGAGAAATTTGATTGCCTTGGAGAATTAACCTATAAAATCAGTCCATAGTGCAAAGTCATCTTAAAGAGGCAGAGTAGCAGAAGTTAAAGGGAGGGAACGTAAGCCCCTTGGGACCAGGGGATTTTGTCTCTGTTGTTCACTATTGTATCCCCCCTGCCCAGATCAGGGCCTGGTATGTTGTAGGGTCTCAACAAATATTTGTTGAATGAATAAATGACAGTCTCTGAGATTATTAACACTTTAAGACCCCATTGAAAGTGTAGACATCTGAATGAAAACGTGTTAGTTTGAGTGGGAGTTCATCAGTAATGGAGGAACACAAAAGGGAAAGTCATAGATACAGATGTTGGCGGTGCCCTTCTAAGCACTGCTTAGGATTGGGGTCCCCTGACCAAAGGATTTAACCTATTTGGTTTGAAGGCTACATGTATTCCTGTTGTCGTGAAGGCTGCATTAGGAAGTCTTGGCCTGGAGTTCTTGAAGACATGGATCCTGTAGTCAAGACCTCTTGTTCTAACTCCATGCTCCAAAGCAACATGAAGATCTCAAGTTCAGCTCTCTAGAGTTTGCCTATCAGGAATGTGTTTCCCAAAGGATGCCAGTTTTCTTGGCAATTCTGAGTTTTATTTTAATTAACCAGGCTCTTTCCATCAGTCTATGGTAAGGTTGACGATTGGGAGTCTGCTTCTGAGAGATGGATCTCTCCTTGGTGTGCTGACATGTCCAGTTTCTGAACATGTAGGACCAAGGTCCAGAGCAGGACTGGGAAGAAGCAGCTATCACCCCGGGAGGCCTACTTGGGTCATCACCTGGGTTTACCAGAGAAATATCCTATCCATCTTTAAAACATCGACAATACTGGCTAGATTTGGTTGACATATTGGGCAAAAACAGAGCTACATCAAGAACATTAAAGCATTAAGAAGAATATATTTGTACATATGAATGGAATTTTACTTGACCTTTTTTTCCCCCCATTTTTTAGAAGCCCTTGAAAGTTTTAAAAATATTTCTAAATAATTATAGAATGAGTACAGGTTTTTGTGAGTTTAGGATATATTCTTGGCTAGAAATGGAGCAGTGATTTTCACTTTACGCAGTACTTGGTTATCAGTCATATCAATCCAGAGTCTTTGGCATTCCTGTATCTCCCACTGACAACTAGAATGTTCACTCAACAAAAATGTATTGAGAAAAGAATGAAAATTAAAGGAGACTCAATAATTCATTGCCAGTATATTCCTGGGTCTTATTTCCTCAGGTATTTCACATCACCCACCATGTGACAAGCACTGTTTTAGATTCTAAAGATATAATGGTAAATAAAACAGAAAAAAAAAAAAAAAAAGATCTCTGGTAAGCCTTAAGCATGTCTTTTAAGCTCTCTTTCTATAGTTTTTTATTGGATGGTGTGGAATTCCTGGGAATATACAGAATTCTCTCTCTCTCTGTCTCTCTCTCTCTCTGTCTGTCTTCTCTTTAAATTTTGTTCCCCACTTATAGAAAGGGTAGTTTCCTTGAAGACTGAGCTGGATGGATATGACGAACTCATGCCTAATTTCTTTATCCATCCCTCCATATGCGCCCTTATTCCTTTAGCTATTAACACAAGAAGAAATAGTCTGCTGGGATTTCTAGCTGCTTTATATCTAGATCTCTGTATTTTTGGGGGGGAAAAAGCCAGTTTTGAGTTTCTGAGATCCCCTCTTTTTAGTCCCATTGACTGTTGTTTGCCACTAGACTGTAAGCAGGGTGTAGTGACTGCCTTCCTGTGCGCTGAGCATCTTTTTAGGGTGTGATCACCCCTGCCCAGTGCTGCTAGGTGGAGCACCATATCCAAGCTGATAACAAAGAGTGATGCAGAGTTTTTCCTCCTTGAGCTTTATTCCAAGATTTGATCACTTGGCATCTGGGTGTGCTCTTAAGACCCGTAGCTTTGAACCCTAAAAGTGTACACTTCAGGCTTCAGGATCAGTAGCTCTGCAGCCTGCTCAACCCCATTGTCCTCAACGTGTGCCTCTGTATCGTGGAGGGAGGTTTCTTCTATGTTGTGCGTGTGCCCTCTGGCTGTGTTTAGCCTCTCACTGTCATAGTGATCCTAATCGGAATTAAAAACTTATTGACTCTTAGAGAACATCCTGTCCACCAACACAAGCAAAATCGTATTTGGATTCGTTATTGCCAAATTGGAAAAGAAGACTCAATAATTCATTGCCATTATATTCCTGGGTCTTATTCCCTTGGGTCTTTCACATCCTTCTGGGAAAAGAGAGGTTTCTGACATCCAAATGGAGTAGGACCAAGTAGCCTGAAAAGATTCCTCCATCCAAAGAGTCTGCAGGACAGGAGTGAACAGAAACTCCCTGTTGCATTCCTGAAACTTGCCAGTAAGTACGTTCTGGGACTGTGAAAGTGTGATAGTAAATCCCCTGGGGGATTTCCCACAATACAGCTTTGAACCTGAAGGCTGATTCTCGCATCCTGCATTCGTGGCGTGTATCCCTACATCCTAGATTACTCCTGGGTGAGGATTCTGATCCACTGGGAGTGCTGGCTTTACATATCCTAATTCAGTCTGGGACTCACAATGAAGGCGCTGGAGAACTTGGTGATGTGTTGTCGGTTTAGGGGATTTGTTAATTGCGGACTTTGTTTTAAACAAGGCAGTCAGAATTGTTAATCATCCAATAACTGGATCAAGCCAAGTACAAATAATATAGACTTGGAGGTTTGAATTCTAAACTCCAAGACTCAATTGCATCCTTTCATGGGAAATCGAATATCTCAATATTCTCACATAACAAGAGCTTTTATAGGATCTAAGTTTCCTGCAAAATGCTTCAGAGAGTAGGAAATGATTTGATTACATTCATCTTGAAGCATTAGTCTGATAAATGGCTGATGTAAGTATTCCCAACCCACGTATTAGCAAACTGACATTCTTACCTCACACTTTGAAATTTCTTATTGGCCTTTAAGATTGTAAGAGGAAAAGTGAAAGAGGTCCTCGGGTATAGTTCCTACCTTCAATTTCAAAGCTGAGGTCTCTAATCAAATACAACAATGACTTCTTAAAATTAAAAATTTTAAATGTAAGGAATTTGCTTAAAAATAAAGTGTAATGCTCTTTTAAGTTATTTTCATACCTCTCTGTTAAAGATGGTGAAGATGATAAATTTTATGTGTATTTTACCACAATGAAAAAATGCAGTCTTCCTGTGCATATTAGGAATGAGTAAATATTTCTCAATATTGGAATATGTTTATTTCTGCAATTAAACTTATTTTTTCACTCTCAAGACTGAGTCTGGAAGAAGAGAAGCTGATAGCTGAGGAACTGCTGAAAATCCTAATGAAAGTGCTTTCCATTGCCAGCTTACTTTATAGGGCTGCCATGTACAGTAGTGTGTAGGCTGTGACTTGCACAAAGACGTGAGGCTGGTGTTGAAAGAGCTGGAATGCAGCCCTCCTCTCCTCACCAAGCCATTCACCCTGGCTGGGGCTGTTTCCACCTGCCTGGAGGAAGGGGTGACTTTCTAATTCTTCTCCTGCAAAGGGGCTTTTTTGTCATTCATCCACCCAGATGAGCACCTTTCCCCAGTCACATAGAGAGGTGCCTTTTGTGCCTGGAGGCTCTGTTACTTGGGGATCAACATCAGGTAGTAAGGAACCTCAAGAAATTCAAAAGGAGAAGGGAGATAAGAAACCATGGTCTTACCCCTCTGAGAATTTAAGGGCAGATTCAGAATATTCAAAAGAGGAAAAAAGACAAGGGGAAAGTATAAAGTATAAATATAACTCTACAAACGTTCATGTAAGCAGTTATAGTTGTTGGATTTTAAGTATAGTCAGATTAGTAGGAGGTTTATTTTATCACATCACATGTCAAACTAGCTTAAAATATTTGGGAAATGTTGAGAAATGAGGGACTGCCTTTTAGTGCCTCAGAGCAACAGATTGGAGAGAATGGACCTAGAATGGCCTTGGGGCTATGACAAATGCTTCAATCGGGCTTCAGTCCCATTCCTAACTAGGGAGCATGTGTATTGGTGGCCCAGAAATTGCTGAGGTTTTTAATTTTTCTTTGGGGGGGTGGGGAGGCAGGAAATGACATTGACAACTTCCATCAGTCATAGGTTTCATTGTCTTTAGATTCCTATTTCACTCATTCCAAAATCTGACACCAGGAAGTTTCTTTCAAAGGAATGAAGTAGAAACCACTTCAAACAGTGTGATCAAGTCCCTTCCACCTGGGGCATGTGTTTGGCTCAGCAGGACTGGGGGTGCTTGGCTTCTGTGGAGTCACCACCCTGCCCTCTGTGTTGAGCTGAAAGAGAGAGCATAGCCTCCTCTTTGCATCCTTTGGAGGCAGGCTTGTTCTCCGGAGGCTCTGGGTGGAGATCTGGGAAGCTCTGAGGCTCAGAGCCCCAGGACATGTGGAGGTGGGGGGTGGACTTCCAGATCTGACCTGATCTTGAGCATAGCTGGGTTTTCCTTGCAACACGAACCTATGTATCTGGCATCTGAAGGGCAAGGAGCAGAGCAAAAATTAGGGGAGTGGCCAAATCAAAGAAGTGCTGCCCTTCAGCCCCCCAAGGAGGGTCCTTGGGCGGAGGACAGGAGGTGGTGCCCTTGGGTGGGGGGGGAACTGAGCGTGTGCCGGGCTTCACACTTTGTCCGCGTTTTCGGTCTTGGGTTTGTATTCACGCTGCTGCCTCTAGTAACTTTGCACCATTGTCCTCAATAACTGACATCAATATAATTACCATTTAAAAAAAGAGAGGGAGAGAAGGCTCTGCTTTAGGACAGCGGAGTGTGCTAGTTACGCCACTGATGAGGGAGCTCTCGACCTACACGTAGGACCTCCCCTCCCCAACCCTGCCCTGCAGCCAGGCTGGGGCTTTGCGGAGTGGTCAGCACCCACCTGTACCATCACATCAGCCCGGCCCAGTGTGGAAAGGGAGGGGAGGGAAGGAGAGCAGCTTCTCTGCCGAGGCCCAGGGTCGCAGTCACAGAGAGCAGGACTGAGCCTCACCACAGGCACTTTTGCAGGGCATCTCCGTAGCACCCTCAGTTAGTGCCTGGGAGAGGAGTTCTGTTTAGGTACCTAGCAGAGGCTCAGGTTCACAGAGGGGGAGTTACAGGGGCTGCTTAGCATTCAGGGTGCGCTTGGTGAAGTGGGGAAGATGTGAAAGTTGGAATTGCTCTGCCTGTGTGGGATGTTAATGAGGTGGTTTGAGGTAAGTGCTGGAGCACAGCTTTCTTCTAAGAGATGAAGATTTGTTGTTGTTTTTCAGAAAAATAAGCATTTGGAGAATATTTCTGTAGTGCTTGAATTATGCGAGATCCATACAAAAAATAAATTACATTCCTGATAGATTGTGGTATTTAAATTTAGGTCTTTAAAATGTCTGAAGAGAAGAGAAAATGTTGTTTTAAGTAAAATCATTACCAAGGCTATCGTAGTTCTTGGGAGGGATTTGCGTGAACTGAAGTGAGAATGAAATCTGTGTGCCCCCTTTTCTGCAAAAAGGCTGACATTATGTGACATAATGGCACTGTTAGTATGAATAGAACATGCCCATCAAAGAGAGGAGAGAGCTGATGGTGAGAGGTCACGTTTAAGCTCCCAATCAAGATTGTAGCACAGGGTCCTTTGACCCTTCCCAACGACTACATAAAAACCAAATCTGCCCAAGGGCCTCTCCTCCCCTCCTGGGAGATGTGGTACCATTGTCAGGAGGGGGAGAGCAGGATGTGGGGCATATTTGGGGGAAGTTTGGGGAGGGTGCTTTCACCTCTGGATTCAAGAATCCGGTTTACCTCTGTGGCCCTCTGTTTGAACCTTTCTCCCAGCACTCAGGGACCATGTGTTGCCATCCTTGGCTTCTGTAGGCTCATTCAGGTTGGCATCTCAAAGATACTTCTATAACACAAAGAAATCTTCTCCTAGGGATTCAGGGGGACCATGAGAACACAGTATATTACGCTCTGTGCGAAAAGCAAAGCCGCTGTCTCTCCAGCCCAGTGCTTCCTGACAGTGATTGAGCTAATGTGTAAAGAAGATTCCACCTTAAGGTGGACTCAGCATCTCCCCCTTGTTAAGTTAAAGAGGAAAATGGACAGACAGGAGCAAGCCGTGTGATGGTTTTTACTGATGTCAAAAATTGGAAGGAAGGATGGTAAAGAAATTGGACAATAAGAAACAAAATATAAAACAAAACAAGAAAAACTAAGTAAAATGTAAGCCAAAAAAGAAATTTTAAAAAGAAAGTTCTGTTACATGCCACAAAATGGATGAACCTTGAAAATACTATGCTAGGTGAAATAAGCCAGTCACAAAAGGACAAAAGATTATGTGATTCCGCTTATATGAAATATCTAGAATTGGCAAATTCATAGATTGGAATTCTCAGGGGCTGCAAGGAGAGGGGAATGGGGAGATAATGGTTAATGGTTAGAGTTTCTGTTCAGAGTGATGAAAAAGTTTGGAAATAGATGGTGATGATGGCTGCACGGCACTGTGAATGTAGTTAATGCCACTGAGGTGTACCCTTAAACATAGTTAAAATGGCAAATTTTATGTTGTGTGATTTTAACACAATACAAAAAGAAGCCAGGAGGAAGGAAGTCATTTGGATGTGCTCCCAGTCATCCGCAGAGATAGATGGAGTTCACCTGTCTCCTGTGTTTCAGGAGATGCTGGAACTGGCTGCAAGTCCTATACAGATGAAAGTGCAATAACAGGGACTTCCCTGGTGGTCCAGTGCTGAGGACTTTGCCTTCCAGTGTAGGAGGTACAAGTTCAATCCCTGGTCAAGGAGCTAAGATGCCACATGCCTAGTGGCCAAAAAACCAAATAATGAAACAGAAGCAATGTTGTAACAAATTCAATAATGAGTTTAAATAAAAAAGCAATAACAAAATAGCTTTTCCTGCCATATTTCTTGCAGTTTCACAGGAATCAGGGCCTGATGGGTCCCCAATTCTTCCTCAGTAGCAACTGCTCCTGGAGCTTTCTTCCTGAGGGATTCCAGAGTAGTTCTGGTGTGGAGTTGGCTGTAATGGCCTCTCATGTAAGAATATTCTAGACTGCTGAATTCCTGTTGAGCCTCCTGGGGAATATTTAAGAATGTTGGGAGGGATTTGGGGTGGATCAGTTAGGCTACTTGAAAATCAGAGGGGAAACAGACAAAAACCTAAAACGTTCCGGAGGCAATTTTTATTTCACCTGGAGTCAGATAAATAATCATTAGATTAAAAAGTGTTGCTTCATTTATGTATCTTTTTTGAGAAGTGAGGTGTTTATTTTTAGTAAATAAAGCTTACCTCCTTAAGGATCAAAGTGCTTCTTGTTTAAGC
Organism: Hippopotamus amphibius kiboko; assembly: GCF_030028045.1. Lineage (NCBI taxonomy): Eukaryota > Metazoa > Chordata > Mammalia > Artiodactyla > Hippopotamidae > Hippopotamus > Hippopotamus amphibius. The sequence goes on along the minus strand of NC_080186.1, from coordinate 216,842,533 downwards.
CTATTTTTTTTCATGGAAATTAAAGTGTTTTATATGATATCTAAATTTGTCATATATCATTAAATGCTTCCTGATGATTCAGGGTGTTCATTTTTATTCTTTACGTGATACTGTGTTTTTAACTCTCTGTTACCCGGTCACTGCTGCCGTTTAGCTGGCTTTAATGCATCTCTTGATGTCTTTGTGCTGTGGATTAGGAAGCTAGACAGTGAGGCTTCTGAAGAATTATGTGTTACTCGGCCATAAAAAAGAATGAAGTAATGCCATTTGCAGCAACATGGATGGACCTGGAGATTATCATATTAAGTGAAGTAAGTCAGAGAGAGAAAGACAAATATCATATGATATCACTCATATGTGGAATCTAAAAAAAAAAGTGATACAAATGAACTTATTTACAAAACAGAAATATACTCACAGAGATAGAAAACAAACTTATGGATACCAAAGGGGATAGCGGGGCGGCAGGGGAGAGAGAAATTAGGAGTTTGGGATTAACAGAAACACACTACTATATATAAGATAGATAAACAACAAGAACTGACTCTATAGCACAGGGAATTATATTCAATATCTTGTAATAACCTATAATGGAAAAAGTTTGGAAAAGTGTGTGTGTCTGTGTGTATATATATATATGTATATGTATAACTGAATCCCTTTGCTGTACACTTGAAACTAACATGACATTGTAAATTAACTATATTTCAATTTAGAAAAAGGAATTATGTGTTAAATAAGAGCAAATAGACTGTGATTAGGAGAATTGATTGATTTTACAACTGAGCTTTGTACCAGGTATTTGGAATGCTCAGAAGCCACGTTCTGGATTCTGGCAGAGTAGCATTGGAAAGACTTTGGAAATTTGGCTTTTGCTGTGTTACTAGATATCTTTTTTCCCCAATTGCAAGTAACTCTCTGTAAATAAGGCTAGGGCTTAGCTGTGCACCAGCTATTCCTTCAAAAAGAAGAGTCAAGCAGCTGATTTAAATTATTTTTATGGGTCAGGGCAGGGTATAAATTTAAGAGTTTAGAATTAGTACAAAATAAATTTAAGATTTTGGAATTTTAACTTCTATATTCTTCGTGATATAGTCACTAGCTATGAATACGATCCTCTGGTCTCCCTTCCTAAAGGGTCTTTGGGATGGAGATTCTTGTCCCCGCAACCCACTTGCCTTCTCTTCTGATCATTCCTAGGAGTAAGGGGTGGAGGGCTTGGGTTAGTTACATCATGTCCCTGCTCAAGAATAAGTGTTAAATATAGATTGATTTAAACTCTTTAGAATAGCATTCAGGCTCTCCCCAGTCTGGGCCTCATCTGGTTTTTCCAGGCGTATCTACCACCAACTCCCCTGCCCCAGATATTCCAAAGTCAAGGATAGTTAGGTTGCCAGATAAAATATGGAATAGCCAGTTAAATTTGAATTTGAGATAAATAACAAAGGAATAATATTTTAATATGAGTATGTCTCGTGCAATATTTGGTGTGTACTTATGTTTATGAACTGCTTACCTGAAATTCAAATTTAACTGGGCATCATGTGAGCTTTTTTGCTAAATCTGGCAAGCCTACTGGTAGTGGTGATGAAAGCAGGGGGCGGAGGGCTTAGAGTTTGTTCTTTGCCTTCTGTGTGTCAGGCCTCATCTATGTCACATTAATTTCATTATCTCATTTAACCAAAATTATATCTGATCCCAGACTTTCTGAGTCAGTGCTATGGGGTGACTCTGGGAAACTGTATATGTTTTATAAGCACCCCAAGTAATTCCTACTCAAAGGAAAGTTTCAGAAACACCGTGATCTTGACCAGTGCTTCTCAGACATAAAAGTGCAGACACGTCCCTGGAGGAGGCAGGTCTGATAGAGCAGACCCGGAATGGGGTCTGAGATCCTTTTATGCTAACAAACTCCCAGGTGATGCTGGCACTGCTAGTCTCAAACCCCTCATTGAGAGGGGCACCTCTCAAGAAGCAGCACCATCGCCAACAGTTACAATAGCAAAGGTTATAAATGACATTATGATTTCAAACAATGGAAGGGCTAAATGCAACTGGCACTGATTTCCTTATTGATTAATATACAGTAACACCCATAGATAAGGGAGCTTTATGTGCCATTTTTGAGGGGGGATTTTCTTTTTTCCAAATAGTAAATGTCTTACCGGCAGCTGAGGGATGCACAGTTGTTTTTTTCCTCCACTGAAACGAATATTTGGCTTCTTTAGGCTGGTCTTTCTCCTACACAGTGGGGGGCATCACGGTCCCTAACCACATTTACAGCGTGGCATCCCAGAACGGACCCCAGATGTGCAGGGCACAGTGTGACTCTGCTTTGTGGAAATAGTTTCTCAGTGCCAGAGTCATGGTGATAAAACTATAATGTGACTGCAGGTTTTTTTCCCCTCCTATCTACATGAAATTTAATGGCTTTTCTGACAGTAGCTTAGTTTTCTCAGTAGTATCTAGTTAAGTCAGAAATATTAAAAATACTACTGTGTCAGAAGAACTGATCGAAAGCTAAAAGAGCTAGCCAACCTGCTAACAGGGACAAAAGGAAATCCTTGCTGGGGGAATCAATTCATCCATAAACATACACACCAGAGTGGGGGCAGATTATATATGTGAGGTGGTTGGCTTCTCAGAGCCCTCTGTCTATTTAATTGTCTGTTTATTTTTCTAATTAATAGATTAGAGATGTCTTTGTGGAATGCCACCTTTCAAAATTTAGCAGTTCTCACCCAGAAAGAAGACTAGCAGGGGCTTATCCTTTCATTCATCAGATTCTCGCTGAGTCTCAAGACACCGCACTGCCCTCTGCATCATGGCAGATACAAAGATCAACCAGACAAAACCCAGGGCACCGAGGACAGAGAGATGAATTCTGTTTTAGGGAGGCATGGATTGGAAAAAGGCTTCAAGAGGCTGTAGTATTGGAACCAGGCTTGGAATTGTGGGTAGAATTTGGGCTTGCCGAGATGCGGGACTGTTTCTGAGAGAGAGAACAGGCTGAGCAAAGGCACAAAGGCATGGAGATCTTGGTCTGCGTGTTGGGAATCAAACGTGGTTCAGTTTTGTTGAAGTGGAACATACACAGAGGGGAGCAATTGGAAAGGTGGCTGGGGACCTACCTGTTCATGAAGAGGTTTCCAGGAGTTTATTCTGGTGTGGGTGGAGAACATGGATGTGTTAGCAGGGAAGTGACCTGGTGCGAACCCTCCTTTAGGAGACTGGGCATTTGGACTGGATTGGAGAGGATTGAGGTGAGGAGCAGGTAAGATGCGTTTGAACTGTCCAGACAATAGGTTTCAAGGGCCTGACTGTGGGTGATGGCAGAGGGACTAGAGGGGAGATGGTGTTTCCGAGAGAATTCCTGAAACTTCACAGCCGACAAGCCGTGGGAGCAGGGTTGAAGTACTGAGGCTTCATGCCCAGGTGTTGTGTTCAGGGCAGTGCCTTCAACAGAAATTGGTGCTCTGGGATTGGTGGGGAGGTGGATAGGAGGAAGGAAAATCAGTTTAGTTACTTGTACTATAAGCACAAGAACTGAGTGTCTTGTTCACAGACTACCCTTAGCACATAGGACAGAGCCTGGCAGGTAAGTGGTACCCAGAGAACTTCTGTTGAGTTTGAGATGCCAACCAGGCTGCTCAGGAGAAACTGGCCAGGAAAGGCATTTGCAAGTGAGTTCTGGGGCTTGATGGGGAACCACTCCTAGAGGTGGGCATTGAAGACACCTTTGAACAGAGATGCAGAGCCCACCGGAGACAAGCGAGTTTTAGAGGGGAGAGCATGACGAAGAGAAGGGCTAACACAGACCTTTCATGAATGCTTAGGAAATGAGAGGAGAAAAGTCATAAAGTAAATGGTTTGAAAGGTAGGAAAAGTCTCTTGCCTGGGGGCCAAGAGTAGAAGGGGTTTCAGGACAGAGGAGGTGGTCATAACTGACTGAGAAAAGGACATTGACCATGGCAGCGATAAAACTGTTCCAGAGAGTGGAAAGGACAGGCGTCAGATTAACTGCTGGATGAAGTTTTAATGGATATTTTTAAAGGAAAGGAAACAAATCAGTGTTTAAAAATTGGTCATAAGGTACTATGGTATATTTGTTTTGGATAGTACTGCTAATAACATAATTATACCATAGACTGGAACACCTGAAAAAATATTACTCATCTTCTGCAAAGGGATAATTGCAGATTTGTAGCCGTTATCTAGTACTTGTGCTAATAATCACATCCAGAATATCTATAGGAGATAAATTGGCAAACCAGAAGCAGACTGGGTTAGTTGCTGCTATCTCATTTAGTTTATTTTTCCAAATTGAAAACCGTGTCAGTTACTGGTGCCTCTGGATTTAACAGTAAAACTAACTTTAGTGGTCCCATTTAAGCAGTCAAATAGCAATGATAAAATGGTACAGAATTGCTCAGGGCAGGTGTGCAGAAGGGGAAAAGCAGATACCAGTTGACCACTCCCTAGGGGTGAACTGACTCAGTCAGAGGGTCTTCTAAGACCACACACCACAAATTTGCCCACTGGGTTTCTTCTGGATCAGGAAATAAGCCTCCTGTGCCCTGCACCCCTCCCCGCACTGGGCACACTACGTTTACAATGTAGGGACCTAGGCAGAGATGCGGTTGATAGTCATGTGATGGTGGCCCCTGCAGATTCCTACTGCACGTCTTACAGTGTGTGGGATCACAGAGCATATTTTCTCAGAGTCACAAGGCAACGCATTGTTCCCCCAGAGACGCAGTTTTCCCCCCTTAAAGAGAAACAAATTCTACAGCTGTGACATGGAAGCGCATCCTGACTGGACCACTGCAAAGCCTATGGGAAAGCCTAGGAAAGGCCAGGGGATTGCCAGGTTCTCCCAAGGGTAGGGAAGGTACTTCCTCTGACCCCCTCCCTGGGGTATCTTGAGCTGCTCCTGTTTGGTAGAGACCCCCAGCACTTCGCCCAGCTTGGAGCCTGAGAGGAATTCCTGTGCAAGGTCTCTTTCCTTAAGCTTCCTCTCATCACATGGATTGACTTCTCTGTGCCAGGTTCTGGACCAAGTGCTGGAGTTGCAAAGACATGGTACTTGCTTTTGGGCACTTACAGGCCAGAGAGGGAGACAGACATATTGGTTATGGATGCTCTAGCAGGGAGATTCAATGGAAGGAATAGTTAGCATTCTGAAGAGTAGGACTAGAATGATTTAAGAAGCAACCCTAGGCTTTGCTGATAATCTCCAGACCCATGTCTTCAAATGCGTAGTTATATATTTCCATTAGGATATGAAGGAAAGAAGCACAAGATGAACAAAGGCTTCGAGGCAGAGCTGGATTTGAATCCTACACCTGGTATTTAGGAGTTGTGTGACTTTGGGCATATTTCTTAAACTCTCTGAGCTTCAGTTTACTAACCTGGAAAGAGAAAGTAAATAGTATCTTTATCTTGCAGATTCTTTTTTTTTCTTTTAAACTGTGATCACATCACTTCTCCAGAGCTTCTCGTCTGTTCCTAATCTGGGAGTGTCAATAGGCAGACAAGAAATTTCTGTTTAAGGCACTGCCCCAAACACAACACCTGGGCATGAAGCCTCAGTACCATATGATACGTTCTCACAGTTATGAAGGCTAGAAATCCAAAGTCAAGATGTTGGCAGTTCTTCTGACATACCAGGTAGAATCCTTCCTCGCCTTTTCTAGTTTCTGGTGCTTGTTGGCAATCCTTGATGTTCCTTAGTTTGTAAATGCATCACTTCAATCTCTGACTCAATTAACACATGGCCATCTTCATCCTGTATGAATCTCCCCTCTTCTTATAATGAGTCATATTGAATCAAGGACTTACCAGTATGACCTCATATTAACTAATTACATCCTCAGTGACCCTATTTCTAGTTAAACTCACATTCTGAGGTACTAGAGGTTAGAAATTCAACATATCTTTTTAGGGGGACACAATTCAGCCTATAGCAGCAAGGTTTCAGGATTAATATGCTAAAATTAATTTTATTTCTAGACACTAGCTATAACAATCTGAAAATGATATTAGGAAAACAATTCTGTTTCTATAATTGCAGCAAAAGAATAAAATACCTAGAAATAAATTAAACAAGTATAAAACAAACCATAAAAACCAAAACCAAACAAACAAAAACAAGAAAGAAGACCTAAATAAATGGGAAAAAAAATCCCACATTTATGGGTTGGAAGACAATAAAAGATGGTAATACTCCCCAAATTGATCTACAAAATCAACAAATTCACTATCAAAATCTCAGCTGGCTTCCCTATAGAAATTGACACACCAATTCTAAAGTTCATATGGAATTTCAAGGGACCCTGAATATCCAAACAATCTTGAAATAAATTAATGAACAAATTAATTAATGAACTATTATTTAAATCTAGGAGGACTTACACTTTCCAGTTTCAAAACTTACTACAAAGCAGTGGTGATGAAGATTGTATGGTACTGGCACAAGGTTAAATGTACATATCAGTAAAATAGAATTCAGAGTCTGTAAATAAGCATATATTTATGGTTAACTTATTTTCAACAAGGGTGTAAAGACCATCCAATGTGGAAAGAATAGTCTTTTCAGCATATGGTGCTGGGACAACTGGTTAGCTGCATGACCCTTACCTCACACGATGTACAAAGATAAATGAAAATGGATCAAAGACTTTAATGTAAGAGGTAAAACTATAGAACTCTTACAAAAACATGAAACCTTTATGACTTTTGATGTGACAAAGGGTTCTTAGATTTGGCACCAAAACAAGCAGAAAAAGAAAAAAAATAAATTAGATTAATCAAAATTTAAAAGTCTGTGTATCAAAGCACACCATCACAAAAGTGAAAAGATGACCCATTAAATGGGAGAAAGTATTTTCAAATCATTTATCTGATAAGGGACTTGTATCCTGAATATATGAAGAACTCTAGAGGTTGATCAAGATGGTGGAGTAGGAGGATGTGGAACCCACCAACTCCCACAAACACATCTATTAATATATCTACATGTTGAAAAATTCTCACCAAAGACTAACTGGAAATTGGCAGAAAGACTCTTGTATAACCAAGGCTGTAAAAAAGATCAACATGTAATTGGGTAAGAAGGGAAGAAGAATGATCATGTTGGGACCTGTGCCCTGAGAGAGGACTCAGAGGAAAAGGGAGATTATATAGGCAGACCCGCCCTGGGGAGTGAGCAGTTTGAACCAGAGATTGGGCACCCTAGTCCTAGGTTCCTACACAGGGTAGGCAAATCCTCATGGCTGGTTGGAGGACCACAGGGACTAATAGTAGGGCTGTGGGAAGGCTGGACTGCACTCATGAGGAGGACACACATGCTGACTTGTCCCCAAGGGCAGAGAGGGTGGTTAAAGGACTGCTCCAGCGGCTACCAGGTTTCCTATGACCACCTCGGTGCATGTCCCAGCTTGAGCTCAGCAAACAATCCAGCCTTGCTTACTCCATGTTGCAGTGTGGCACTGGATCTAGGCCTGCCACAACCAGGGAGAAAGCTTAGCCATGGGATGCAAAGGTGACTTGGTTCTGGGATGGCATGTGAGTGGGGTGGCAGGGGCCATTGTTGACACTGAAACAGCACCTCAAAAGTGGGCTAGAATTCTGATGTGGCCAGTCCATCACAGCTCATGACCTGATATACACTGAGAGTACACATGGGCCCTGCCTGCCCTGCAGTGCAGCTCTCTAACAGGGCGTGGGTGGCAGAGGCTGTGAGGGACAAAGAGGACTTGGACTGAGGCTGTATATGAGCAGAGCGAGGGAAACAGTTGCTGGGAACTGCACATGCAGCACAGTGGATACAGCTTGGACCTCTTTCTGTAGCCAAAATGAGCCAAGAGCCCACACAGCAGCCCCTTTGCTTTAGCATTCCTTCCCCTCTGGGGAAAGGAGAGGAGAAAACACACACTGAAAGGGAATAAAGCCAGCTTGGCCCAATCCTCAAGGCTTCTGCTCCAGCAACTTGGGATCAGACCCTGCCCCTGATAGAGAAGTGATGACCACTGTGCAGAGAACATCTGCCTCATACCTGGTACCAGCTCTAGCCCCTCTATCTGCAGCCCCACCCCCTACCAATGTGATAGCTGCCAGCATATCTTGATGAAAGATGTGACTTGAGTCCACATCAAATCCAGCTTTTCTACCAAAGACATTGAGCACATGCCATCTATATAAGCATACTCCCATATAAGGATGCCCCTTTAAGAATGTAGTAGGTAACTGTTTCACCTAAATTCATAGAGGCGGAGAAAGGTGAGCAAAACAAAAAGACAAAGGAACTGGTCTCAATTGAAAGAGCAAGTGAAAATCCCTGAAGAAATAATGAAACAGAAATAAACAATTTACCAGTTAAAGAATTCAAGGAATTAGTAATAAGAATATTAACTGAATTAGAGAAAATAGTAGATGAACACAGTGAGAATTTTAACAAAGAACTAGAAAATATAAAAAAGAGTCAGAAAAAAGAGAATTCAATAACTGAAATAAAAAACACACTAGAAGAAATGAATAGCAGACTAAGTGATACAGAAGAATCCATGAGTGATCTGGAAGATAGAATAATGGAAATCACTCAATCTGAATAGAAAAAGAAAAACCAACAAATTTTTAAAAATGAGAACAATTTAAGAGATATCTGGGAGAACATTAAGCATGCCAACATTCACATTGTAGGGGTCCCAGAAGGAGAAGAGGGAGAGAAGGGGATCGAAAATGTATTTGAAGAAATTATGGCTGAAAAGTTCCCCAAACTAAAGAAGGAGACAGATATCCTGGTATAGGAAGCACAGAAGGTCCCAAACAAGAGGAACTCAAACAGACCCACACCAGGACATGTCGTAATTAAAATTGTAAAAGTTAGAGAATTCTAAAGGCAGCAAGAGAAAATAAAGTCATATACAAGGGAATCCTCATAAGGCTATGAACTGATTTTTCTGCAGAAATTTTGCAGGTCAGAAGGGAGTGGCATGTTGTATTTAAAGTACTGAAAGGGAAAAATTTGCAACCTAGAATACTCTGCCTGGCAAGATTATCATTTAGAGGATCGAAAAAGCAATAAAGAACTTCTCAGCCAAGCAAAAACTAAAAGAGTTAATCAATACTAAACCACCCTAAAGAAATGTTAAGGTGTATTCTCTAAGTGGAAAAGACATAACAATCTATAGAAAAGGGAAAAATCCCACTAGGAAAGGCAAATATATAGTAAGATCTGAGGATCAACCACGTAAGTAAGCTAGTACTAAGATTAAAAGACAAAACATTGTAAAAGCAACTATAACTACAATAAACAGTTAAATGATAAACATGAATATGTAAAATATGACATCAAAAACATAAAATGTGGGGGGTAGAGTAAAAAATATAGCTCTTTAGAATGTGTTTGAACTTAAATGACTACCATTTAAAAACAAGTATAGTTATAGGTCAGCATATATGAACCCCATGGTAACCAAAAACCTACAGTAGATACACAAAAACTAAAAAGAAAGGAACACAATCATACTGCCAAAGAAATCATCAAGCCATAAGGAAAACTGGAAGCAGTAATAAAATGGCAATAAGTACATACTTATCAAGAATTACTTTAAATGTCAATGGACTAAATGCTCAAATCAAAGGCATAGGGTGGCTGTTTGGATGAAAAAACAAAACAAAGCAAACAAGACCCATCTGTATGCTGCCTACAGGAGACTCACTTCAAAGCTAAAGACACACAGTCTGAAAATGAGGGGATGGAAAAAATGTATTTTATGCAAATGGAAATGACAAGAAGGTAAGGGTAGCAATACTCAGACAACATGGACTTTAAAACAAAGGCTATAACAAAAGACAAATAAAGGCATTATATAATGATAAAGGAATCAGTACCAGAAGAGAATATTATATCCCTTAACATATATGCACCCAATACAGAAGTACCTAAATATATAAAGCAAATATTAACAGACATAAAGGGAGAAATTGACAATAACACAATAATAGTAGGGGACTTTAACACCCCACTGACATCAATGGACAGATCATCTAGACAGAAAATCAATAAGGCAAGAGTGGTCTTAAATGACACAATAAACCAATTGGACTTAATAGATACCTACAGGACATTACATCCGAAACCAGCAGAATACACATTCTTTTCAAGGACACTTGATACTCTCCATGAAAGAGTGCATACTAGGCCACAAAACAAGTCACAACAAATTTAAGAGGATAAAATCATATCAAGCCATTTTTTCCAGCCAGAGTGGTGTGAAACTAGAAGTCAATTACAGAAAGAAAAATGAGAAAAGAACAAACACATGGAGACTAAACAATGTGCTGCTGAAAACCAATGGGTCAATGAAGAAATCAAAGAAGAAATCGGACAATACCTTGAGACACATGGAAATGGAAACACAAAACTCCAAAATCTTCAGGACGTAGCAAAAGCAGTTCTAAAAGGGAAGTTTATAGTGATACAGGCCTTCCTTAAGAAACAAGAAAAATCTCAAATAAAAAACCTAACCTGGACTTCCTAGGTGGCGCAGTGGTTAAGAATCTGCCTGCCAATGCAGGGGACACAGGTTCAATCCCTGCTCCGGGAAGATTCCACATGCTGTGAAGCAACTAAGCCTGTATGCCACAACTGTTGAGCCTGTGCTCTAGAGCCCATGAGCCAGAACTGTTGAGCCCATGTGCTGCAGCTACTGAAGCCCACGCACCTAGAACCTGTGCTCCACAATGAGAAGCCATGGCAATGAGAAGTGCACGCACTACAATGAAGAGTAGCCCTTCTCTGCAACCAGAGAAAGCCCATGTGCAGCAACAAAGACCCAACACAGCCAATAAATAATAAATTAATTAATTAATTTAAAACAACAACAACAAAAAAATCCCCTAACCTACCATCTAAAGGAATTATAGAAAAAGAAGAACAAAGCCCAAAGCCAGCAGAAGGAAGGAGTAATAAACATCAGAGAGGAAATAAATAAAAAAGAGAACAATAAAATAATAGAAAAGATCAATAAAACTAAAAGGTGGCTTTTTGAAAAGATAAATGTAATTGATAAACCTCTGGCCATGCTCACCAAAAAGAAAAGAGAGGACCCAAACAAAATAAGAAATGAAAGAGGAGAAATAACAACCAATATCACAGAGATACAAAAGAATCATAAGAGAATACAACAAACAGTTATATGCCAACAAATTAGACAACCTAGAAGAAATGGACAAATTTCTAGAGATATACAACCTGCCAAGACTGAATCAAGAAGAAATACAATTGGAACAGACCAATCACTAGTAGTGAAATTGAATTTGTAATTTTTAAAACTCCCAGCAAACAGAAGTCCAGGACTGGACAACTTTACAGGAGAATTCTACCAAACATATAAAGAAGAGCTAATACCTATCCTTCTCAAACTATTCCAAAAAATTGAAGAGGACAGGACACACCCAGATTCATTCTGTGAAGCCACAATTACCCTAATGCCAAAACCAGACAAAGGCACTACAAAAAAAGAAAATGATAGGCTAATATCTTTGATGAGTATACATGCAAAAATCCTCAACAAAATATTAGCAAAACCAAATCCAACAATACATAAAAAGGATCATATACCATGATCACGTGGGATCTATTTCAGGGATGAAAGGATGGTATTTACAAATCAACCAATATGATAATGACAGTAGCAAAAGGAAGGATAAAACTTATATGATAATCTCAATATATGCAGAAAAGCATTTGACAAAATTCAGTATCCATACATGATAAAAACTCTCATCAAAATTGGTAAAGAGGGAATATGTCTCAGTGTAAATGAGGGCTATTTATGACAAACCCACAGTTAACATTATACTCTGTGATAAAAAGCTCAAACCTTTTCCTCTAAATTCAGAAACAGGATGAGGATGCCCACTCTTGCCACTGCTGTTTAACATAGTATTGGAAGTCCTAGCTACAGCAATCAAACAAGAAAAAAAGGTATCCAAATTGGAAGGGAAGAAGCCAAACTATCACTATTTGCAGATGACATGATACTATATTTAGAAAACCCTAAAGTCCCCACCCCAAAACTGTTAAAACTAATAAATGAATTCAACTAAGTTGCTGGATGTAAGATTAATATTCAGAAATCTGTTGCTTTTCTATACACTAATAATGAACTATGAAAAAGAGAAAGCAAAATACAATTCTGTTTAAAACTGCATCAAAAAAGAATAAAATACCTAGGAATAAACTTAACCAAGGAGGTGAAAGACCTATACTCCGAAAACTATAAAACACTGACAAAGGAAACTGAAGATGATATGAAGAAATGGAAAGATACCCTGTGCTCTTGAACTGGAAGAATTACTATTGTTAAAATGCCCATACTGTCCAAAGCACTCTACAGATTTAATGCAATCCCTATCACAATACCCATGACATGTTTCACAGAACTAGAACACATAATGCTAAAATGTATATGGAACCACAAAAGATCCCAAATTGCCAAAGCAATCTTAAGAAAAAAGAACAAAACTAGAGACATCACCCTTACTGGCTTCAGACTATTCTACAAAGTTACAATAATCAAAATGGCATGGTACTGGCACAAAAACAGACATATAGATCAGTGGAACAGAATAGAGAGCCCACAAATAAACTCATACACCTATGGTCAATCTACAACAAAGTAGGCAAGACTGTACAATGGAGAAAAGAGAGTCTCTTCAACAAGTGGTGGTGGGGAAACTGGACAGCTACATGTAAAATGATGAGAATTGAATATTCCTCATACCATATATAAAAACAAACTAAAAATGGATTAAAGACCTAAATATAAGACCTGAAACCATAAAACTCCTAGAAGAGAACATAAGCAGAACCTTCTTTGACATAAATTGTAGCAATATTTTTCCAGATCTCTTTCCTAAGACAAAAGAAATAAAAGCAAAAGTAAACAAAAGGACTTAAAAGCTTTTGCATAGCAGAGGAAACCATAAAAAAAAAGACAACTTACTGAATGGAAGAAAATAATTACAAATGATATGACTGACAAGGGATTAATTTCCAAAATATATAAACAGCTTATACAACTCACTATCAAAAAACAATCCAATTGAAAAATGGGCAGAAGACCTGAATAGACATTTTCCCAAGAAGACATATGGATGGCTGACAGGCACATGAAAAGATGCTTAACATCACTAATTGTCAGATAAATGCAAATCAAAACAACAATAAGATATCACTTCACACCTGTCAGAATGGTTATCAGCAAAATGTCTACAAATAACAAATGTTGGCAAGGCTGTGGAGAAAAGAGAACCCTCATACACTGTTGGTGGGAATGTAAATTGGTGCAGCCACTGTGGAAAAGAGTATGCCAGGTTCGTCAAAAAACTAAAAATGGAGCTACCATATGATCCAGCAATTTGACTCCTGGGTATACATCTGGAAAAAATGAAAAGACTAATTCAAAAAGGTACATGTACCCCAGTGTTCATTAGCAGCATTGTTTATAATAGCCAAGATGTGAAAGCAACCCAAGTGTCCATCAACAGACCAATAGATAAATAAGATTTGGTATATATATATACAGTGGAATAGTAGCCACAAAAAAGAATGAAATATTGTGATTTGCAGGAATGTGGGTGGACTTAGAGAATATTATGCGTATTGAAATAAAATAGTGAAAGACAAATGCTGTATAATATCACTTATATTTGGAATCTTAAAAATGAGACATGAATGTATATAGCAAAATAGAAACAGTCTCACAGATATAGAACTCAAACTAGTTGTTACCAGTAGGGAAAGGAAGATGGGGAGGGGCAAGAAAAGGGTAGGGGATTAAGAGGTACAAACTACTATGTATTAAAAAAAAAAAAAAGACACACAAGGATATATTGAATAGTACAGGGAATTATAGTCATTATTTTGTAGTAACTTTTAATAGAGTATAATATATAAAAATACTGAATCACTATGCTGTACACCTTAAACTAATATAGTTTTGTAAATCAATTATACTTCAATGGAAAAAATTAAAGAACTCTAACAACTCAATAATAAGATGATAACCCAATTTAAAAATGGGCAAAAGACACAGACATTTCTCCAAAGATTTCTAAATGGCCAATAACCACATAAAAAGATACTTAACATTATTCTCATAAGGAAATGCAAATCAAAACTGATTGAGATACCATTTTGTGCCTACTAGGATGGCTAGAATAAAAAGGTTAAATAAGAACAAGTGTTGGCAAGGATTTAGAGAAACTGGAACCCTTATACATTGCTAGTGGGAATGTAAAATGGTACAGCCACTTTGGGAAAGTCTGGCAGTTCCTTACATGGTTAATCACAGGGTTATCATGTGACCCAGCAATTCTACTTCTAGTTATACAACCAAGAAAAATGAAAACCAAAGTTCATACGAAAACTTGTATATAAATGTTTATAGCAACCTTATTGATAATAGCTAAAAGGTGGAAACAACCGAAATGTCTATAAACTGATTAATGCATAAAGAAAATTTGGTTTATGCATATAATGGAATATTACTTGGCCATTTTTATGAAGTACTGAAAAATGCTACAACCTGGATGAACCTGGAAAATATTATGCTAAATAAAACAAGTCAGTCACACACACAAAAAACTATATATTATACCAATCCATGTGTATGAAATATATAGGATAGGCATATCTATAGAGACAGAAAGTAGATTATTTGTTGCTTAGGGATGAGGGGGATGAGAGGATGAGGGGGTGGATGATAGCTAAATGGTACTGGGTTTCTTTATGAGGTGATGAAATGTTCTGAGTGCCTGTTGATAATTGCACGTATATGTGAATAAAATAAAAACCAATGAATTTTGTACTTCAAATGGGAGAATTGGATAGTATGTGAATTATATCTCAATAAAGCTGTTTTTAACAAAGAAGGTAAGGTAACAAACATGTAAGGTTGCTTGGGAAATTGATTGGCTTGCTCTGCAACATTAGCCCAAGTGTATTTGCACATATATTCCTCATGCATAGTGTCATTTTAATGATTATGTAAAATCCAGGACAGAAACAAGAAAGTAGTGGGATTTTATTTGGTTCTCTGATTTTAAATTAAACCTATTACTTAGTTCTGTAAACCATAGCCTACATTTTCATGTCACTGATCACTTTATTTGGGCTATTTATAGTCTTTAGACTGATGCTCTTAGATAAGGTTGGCTTAGAAGGGGACAAAAAAGAGATGTGTTCAGAGTAATAAGCTCTACATCAGTAGGTCAATAAGATTGTAGCAACACCAAAGATATAAAAAAAAGGTCTCATTGACAAGGTGATATGAGAATGTAGAGTCAGATAGTGATAGTCTTGAGGCCATGCTAACTCTTTTGCCCTATACACCGTTTTTCCCCCTTGAAATGTTCAATGAATGCTTCCAAGCAAATGGCTATATGTTTTATTACCACTTTTATTTTTATGTAGTGATGTTAGAGATACTATAATACCATACTATATTTTAATGACTTAGTAATGGTCATTTAGCTCCGATGGTACAATAAATGTTCTATAGAGCACAAAAAAGGCAGGTAGTGTTTCAGGAGGACCTTTCAGCTGGAAATCAGAGCCCAGGGTTTTTTCAGAATAGCGTCACTGGTTAGCTTTGTCCAGACTCATCTGTGGAATGAGAGGACTGTACCAGAGGTTTCCCAGCAGTCTTATCAGCAACAACCTCTATGATGCTGAGATTCCATGAAAGGTGAACCATCTCTTTGTGTCTTATGCAGAAGAAATCTGGCGAAAATACTGCATACACATCACATGGCATCCTATCAGATAATTGGACAGCAGCGACATTTCTGGAAATGTACTGGCTTCCATGGATTGAGCCATAGGAGTGTTTCATGGGACGTGAACTACGACTTGCTTGATCCTGTCTTTTCACTTTGGGAGTCTATTCTCCCTCCGTGTCTTTACCAGTCTGTGGTCCCAAGAGCCGTGTTTCCCAAACTGGATCCTATCAGGTCTCAAAGTCTTTACTGTAGGACTTCTCAGAGTCTTTAATATGCAGAAATTGAGGCAATCAGTACAACATTTCCAAAGTGACTTAACTGGGAACCCTTTGTTTCATAGAGCACAGTATTATCTCACTAGACTAGAGTTCAGAGGGATCCAGCGTAGAGGTCTCTGCCTTTGACGCCTCTGAACCGGTGTCAAAATTCCCTGCCTCCAGGAAACGTCTTTGGTTGCTCTGTGTTTATTTATCCTGGGGTCACCAGTGCCTGGCACTTAGTTATTAATCAAAAAGTGTTTGTGGAATTAGTGATTGAATGAACAAATGAACGTGGTGGACTATACCCAACTGTTCTCTCTTCTAATCAATATTTATGTCTATATTGCATTATATAAATGAGCTCTGCTTGTTCATGGTTTTTCCCACAAGTTTCAGGTTCGTGGTGTGAAGGGTGCTGTCTCCCAGCTGGGTTATAAGCCTCTTTCTTGGTACCATGTACTCTATTAGTGTTGTTGGCCTGGTCCTGACCCAGCTCTGTCTTGGCTCTTCACTGTCCCTGCAGTTCCAGCTTCACAAGCAGAGCTCCTTCTCCTCTTCCTTTTCTCACACAGATCAAACACTAAGCATTCTCCCAGTGAAGACCACAGTAGCCCTGTGCTGACCATCATCCTCAGTGTCCTACTGCAAGTCCGACACCTTCTTTGGCCATTTGAACCTCATGTCTTCCTCCCTGTCCTAAGAAGGAGGAATGAACTATCGCATATTCATTTTGATTTTCTGGAAACTCACACTCAATGCATGTGAAATGAACCTTTGCAAATGCAAAGCAAAATGGCTCTGGATCCCTTGAGTCAGGTACGGTAGGGCAGACACTGATGCTGGAGAGCTTCCCGACTGGCACACGCCCCTCCCGTAGTCCTCAAGGTCAATAGCTTTGTCCTAAGTACTTCTCCTCCACTGTCTTCTGAGAATTGGGAAGACGTGTTCACCCATATTTGCCTTTGTCTCAGCAGACAGGGACGGAATGGTCTACACCTTAACTCAGCTGCCGAGTCAAGGGATACAGCCGCCTCCTTTCGTAACATCCTTGAAGCACTCAAATCACGTGAGAATAATTATAAGGTGCCAAGAATCCTTTAAGCGCTCTAATCTTATCTGATTAAGGGTTACTTTGATACCTTTCGGGACCTCATGAATTGTTAAAGAATTATCCTGTTCTTTTCCCAGATAATCTCAAGATCATTTTCCACACAATAGTCATGTTGTGATATTATGATTTATGAGAAATGCACATTTGGTCTCTTTTCCATTCCAGGCACAGAGCTCTTAAAATCCTTTTGGAATTTCCTAAGTGCTGAGAGTGATAAAACGTGTCTTTTGTTATGTTAATGAGGTGATTTTCAGAAAACCTCTAGGTCAGCTCAGGATGGGGGTTGGTTGTCAGGGGACCCAACCAGGTAAACAGAGAGCTGGAACTTTCAGTCCACCCTCCCCACCCCCACTCCCGCCTCCTTGGAGGGGGGAGAGGGGCGAAAGGTTGAGTTCACTCACCAATGGCCAATGACTTCATCAGTCACACCTATGTAATGAAGCCTCCGTGATAATCCAAAAGGACAAGGTTCCGAAAGCTTCTCGGTTGGTGAACAGGTGGAGATTTGGAGAGAGTGGCACTCTCGGAGGGCGTGGAAGCTCCATGCCCCTTTCCCATGCCTTGCCCTGTTCATCTCTTCCATCTGGCTGTTCCTGAGTTATTTCCTTTTGTAATAACTGGTAATCTAGTCAGTAACATGTATCTCTGAGTTCTGTGAGCCACTCTAGCAAATTAACTGAACCTGAGAAAGGGGTTGTGGGCGCCTCTATAGCCAGTTGATCAGAAGCACAGGTGACAACCTGGACGTGTGATAGGGGTCTGAAGTAGAGGGAGGGAGCCAGTCATGTAGGACTATAGGATTGGATGCTCTCTCCAGGTAGAGCGTGTCAGAATTGTTCATTGCTTGGTGGTGTTGGGAAAAACACACATAGGACATGTATGTTAGGGATTGCTGTTCATGTCAGGAAGACATTTATAATCTGCACTCTGGAACAAGAACTATAGGATAGAAAATAATTGCCAAAAGAAAAGCCAACCAGATTTGCGTAATGTGACACTTTTGGTGAGTATCACCTTGACTTTATGTGCCTACTGTTTTTCTGCCAATTAAAGACAAATCATTGGTTAAATCATGTGACTTATCCAATTTTCTTTTGTTTTTTAGCTATACCAAGGCTTTTCAACTTGACACTAAATTCCATATGATATTTTCATTAAGAATGGCATGCAACTGAGTTATGATTTCAACATTCTGTTTGTTGTTTTCTGTCCTTTTTCGGAATGTGCTATTGCTAGGAATAGAATTTATGACCTTGCTATTAAGGAGTTGTATACATGTTTTTAAAATAATTTAAGACTTGCACGAAGTTGCAAAAATAGTACAAGGAGTTCCTGTTTACCCTTCACTCAGCTTCCCTCAAGGATAATATCTTAAAAACCTTATTATATTGTCATACCTGGAAATTGACATTGGTATGATACTGTTAACTCAAATGCAGACCTTCTTTTGATATTGCCAGGTTTTGTTTTGTTTTTTAACAGCTCTCTCTCTCTCTCTTTTTTTTTTTTTTTTTTTTGGTGGTAGTGGGGTAAGAATTGGGACTAGTTCTAAGAAATTTTATCACATGCATGTATGTGTGGGTTTGTATAACCTCACCACACAACCAGAGTCCAAAACTATTCCATCACCGTGAAGAACTCGCCTCACATTACTTCTTAATAGCCACAGCATCTCCCTAACCCTAATCCCTGGCAACCACTGATGTGTTCTCCATCTCTGTAATTTTGTCATGTTGAGAATGCTATAGAAAGGGAATCGTCCAGTATGATAACTTTTTGAGATGGGTTTTTCCCCCTCAGCATAATGCCCTGGACATCCATCAGTAGTTTCATGTTTTAATCCTTTGTTCCTATTTATTGCTGAATAGTATGAGTAGTATCTATTGAGCTGGGTTTTTTAATTTATTTGTTTTTTGTTAGGTTAAGACCACATTCAAAGACACCAAGCCAGTAGCTGAGTAGATTCAGGAACTGGGAGCAAATAAGTTGAGCCTGGGGGGCAGGAGAAAGGCAGCAAGGCAGACTGGGGTAGAAAGCAGAATGGAATCCAGATGTACAGGTAGTAGAAGGCCATGCCCAGGCCAGGAGAGTGAGAGCTGCCGCAGAGACGTTCCAGGAATCAAACTCACGGTCTAGAACCGGGTGTAGCCAGAAAGGAAGAGTAGGGGGACTGGGCGGGGGCTGAGGGGAGGTGGGTCTTAAATACCTAATGTCTCCTCCACCTGTCCCCGCCTAACCCCAGGGCCTCCAGCCCACTCTTCTTCCTGAGCCTCCTGATATTGCTTCTGCCCTACAGTATCTTGGGTTCATGTCATGCCCAGAATAGAAATGAAGATAAGGGGTAGGGGTGTGAGGACCCTCATGGGTAGGAGTTTTAGGCATTTTTTTTTTCAAAGGAAAGGAAATTTTTGTCCTTTGACCTAGCACACGACACAGCAGCATTCCACATCCCTGCAGTGTGGAATCGGAGGTGATTTGGCTCAAATTCCAAAGCCTTCTAAAGGCAGGGAAGAGGGAAGACGTAGAAACTAGGGTTTTAATTCCAAGTATATAATTAGAATCAACAAACCCGTATTTGAGCAGTTAGCCCAGATCCGATTATAAAGTGATAGAAGGAATGGGACTTGCAACAAATTAAAATAAAAGGCACCTTTGTAGGAGTCATCATTTGATATGATAGTAAATAAATCCTGCAGATGTCTGTGAGGTGGGGTCCAACTATTAGACAGCTGCACCTATTAAATGCTCCCTCAGAAATTGTTTCATTGGTAATTTTCCCCTCACTTTCAAGTTCAGGAACGTAGCAGTGTGTGGGCCCCCATTTATGTTCCTTCCATAAAATAGCAGGGATTATTTTGACTTTCGTTGACAAACAGCAGAGCTCTTGTTGTTCAGCCAATCTCATTGCCTTCAGCACCACGGGCCAAGCTTTCTATAGCAGAGCTCTTTGCCCGTTTAAATAGAGGCCCGTGTTCGGGGGTCAAGTTTGCCAGTTAAAAGGTTCTCCTAAGAGGGGATGCTTGGGCATGGGGTTCTATGACACAGAAGGTCTCTCTACTTGATATACATGATGCAAAATTAGAACATTGGAAGGAAGTCAAGCCGCATGAACTTTTTTTTCCAGAAGTTTTTTTTTAAGGACTTTTATTGAGATATAATTGACATACAAAAAACTGATATATTTAAAGTGTACAATTTGATATTTCTTTCTTATTAGTAATGTATATATGGTAATCCCAATTTCCCAATTCCTCCCACCCCAATACCCCCCCGCCCCGACCCTGCTTTCCCTGCTTGGTGTCCATATGTTTGTTCTCTATATCTGTGTCTCTATTTCTGGCTTGCAAGCCAGTTGATCTGTACCATTTTTCTAGATTCTGCATATATGCATTAATATATGATATTTGTTTTTCTCTTTCTGACTTACTTCACTCTGTATGACAGTCTCTAGGTCCATCCATGTTTCTACAAATGTCCCCATTTCGTTCCTTTTTATGGGTAATATTCCGTTGTATGTATGTACCACATCTTCTTTATCCATTCATCAGTTGGTGGACATTTAGGTTGCTTTCAAGCCACATGAATTGTATTTGAGTGAGTTGTACATCACCATCATGCCCTACTCTTAGCCAACCCTAAATAATTATATGTGACTTCTCCTGCAGAGCTTAAGACATTTTCACATTTGACCATGCTACTGAAAAGAACAGACTGGACTTGACAATGAGCAATGGTAATACGGACTTTATAGACACCTGATATTATTATGTGAACCTACATCTTCAGACTTCGGCAAAATTCACTTTGTGGAATTCTAGTCCTGGTTGTGTTGCCAAACTAAATCTAGGACCATAGCAGGTTTTAGCTGTATGTTTTCCTCTATAAAATAACTAGTTTGACTCAATATCTCACGTCCCTTCTACCTCTATATCCTCCTAGACAAGGTGGCCTTGAACGTGACTGATTAGTATGGAGGGAAAAGCCCTCCATGACTCTCAGAGTTGAATGCATGCGTTCCTATTATTTCTGTCAGCTAGAGGAAGACAGCATTAGCTTGTCTTCATAAATGGGGAAACGAAGAATAATAATATGGCAGACACTTATTAGAAAGGTTTTTTACTGTGTGCCAGAAATAGTTCTAAGCACTTTACAAAATTTAACTCATTTTATCTTATTAATAACCCAGTGAGGAATGTGCTGTTATTATCCCTATTTTACAAACAATGGAACTGATGCTCAGAGAGGTTAATTAGTCTGTCCAAGGTCACATGGCTAATAAGTATCTAGAATCTGGCTAGAAGGCATGCAGTCTTCCTGTATTGAGTGGCTAGTGGTGAAGAGTCTTTAGGCCTGGGAATTAGAATCTTTATCAACTGAGTTATTCCTAGGCTTAAAAATAAAAAAACCCAATCTAGAGGATGCACTTCACACTACTTTGAGGTCCTAAAATGATAGAGGAAAAATAGAAAGTCAGTGTGGGACAAAGAAAACTTCTTTTACTTTTGAGGCAGAATTCATGTACTCTACATTCATAGTATATGCAGATACATGATATCTGTGCATCTGTTATATAACCTTAATTGCTTTTTCCTTGCAATGAAAGGCAGTCCTTTTTTAAACTCTGGTTAAGACATATTGGTGAAAGGGTCCCTGAATTTCCTGCGTAAAAAAGTGCTCCAAATGCCCCTGGGCCTCCTGACCCTGCATGTGAATCACGGACTTCTTCTAGGTAGAATCAAAATCCACGGGCTCAGAGTTACCTACTGCCAGGTCTGACTGTCCTTTGCTGGAGGGTTCCTGCCAGTGCAGCCCTTGTGGCTCTCCCTGACCTCCAGGGCTCTGCACCCTGTGACCCTATCTGACACCCCCTGCTTTAGCTGACTCACCCCTCACTTGCCCAACTACAGTAGCTGCCAGACCCCCTCCTGACTTCCAGAAACTGCTTGCTCTGGTCCCATTCTCACCTTGGATCCTGGTCAGCAATAATGGGTAAAATTACTTATCAAGTTGGCCAAAAACAAAAGCAGGCAGGCAAAAAAGCAGAAAGTGTAGATTTCATAAAATTTGAGAAACGTCCGTGTGTCCCAGATCCGTAAAGAGTAACTAAGTGAAGAGTGTCCCTAAATCCCTCCTCTCCTCTAGCAGATGGGGTCATGGAGGCTACAGAGCTCTCCGACCGACGCCCGGTGCCTGTCCACAGGTCGGCCCCCGGAGGCGGCTGGTTCTCTCCACATGGTATTTCGCTAGCCATCTCGCTCTCCCAACCACTCCCTTGCTTTCCTGGTGTCCTGAGGTGAATGTATCTTCCCTTCCTCATCAGCCCTCACCTCTCTCTCCTCGATTATATTTTAAAAAGTATGCACCGTAAAGTTCAGAGAACAAAGGTTCTCACCTGATTTTCTCATGAAATATAAAACAGTCTCTCTTTTCTGAAACTGTATAGGCTCTGGGAGTTTTAGTAGGTCTGAAAGCATGTTCCAGGGCTTCTCCTGGGATGACTGTAACCCCAAAGAGAAAGTCTCATGCTTTTCTCCTTTGTTGCTAAGACTGCCCTGTAGATATCACTGCTTAATTAGTTCTTCTGGTGTAACACAAATCTTGAGGAACTCATTTGGTGCTACGGTAGCTGTTCCAAGTACTCTAGCAAGTCTCCCCCTGTTTTCACTATTAATTAGTGAACTGTTATTTAAGATATTGCTGGCAGTTCTACTAACAGAGTGAAGGAAAAACATAAAATAGAAGCATAGGATACATTTTATTAGACCAGGTAGGTGAAGAATGAACAGTTGTCCCTTCAAACCCTTTAAGGGAGAATTCTGAATGTATGTTAAAAAATGAATTAATGCAGGAACATTGGCTGGTTCGTAGGTGGTGAGATTTGGCTAGCAGTTCCATTTAGAAGCATTCCGATTCCCAGAATTACTGTCGCAATATGATGGTTGTCATTCCAATTTACTGGTGTGACAAGATTGGCCCATATCTCTGTGACTGGTGCACTCTACTTAGCATCTAAACATGACGTAATTTTCCAAGGAAACTTCTTAGTTGTTGGTTGAAAACTGTGGCAGGGTGGTGACAAACTAGGAATTAGGAGTATTACAAAAGCTTAAGTAGATGTATTTTATCCCAGACTTGTCAGTTAGGATTTTGTTTCTAAAGCTGAGAGAACTGCTAGATCGAAGAAGATAGAACAAAATTGAGAAGTCCCTCCATAGCACCAGGGGAACCCATCACCTGTATCAAACCGTTACCCAATGAGCCAAGGTTTGGGTAAATCCTGTGTTGACAGAAGGTTGGTGATAATAATCTTCTTAATCGGTTCCTTTACAGGGAACCACTTACCAAAGCTACCAGACACCGCTGATGCTGCTTGGAAACCTGTCCTAACAGCAGTAGCACGTGGAATTTGAGGGGCTTGAGAAAGGTGGTACTAGGTGAATCAGCTTGCCAGGTAGTGAGATAATTTGGCTTGGTACAAAAACTGGGCTGGTGAAATAGTGTTGTCAGTTTCTGGAGAAATATTGTGGTTGGTAGGAAAGAAGTGGTCTTCCAAGAGAGTCAGAGATGTCCTTTGGAGGGCTGGGTGGCAGCTGTTAGACATCAACTGCACCAGCAGGATGCTGTTCCAAAAACCCTTGCCCACAAAGATGTTGATATGACAGTGAGCCTTCAAGAAATCAACTGCACCAGCAGGATGCTGTTCCAAAAACCCTTGCCCACAAAGATGTTGATATGACAGTGAGCCTTCACCTCAATCCCTTCATCTTATGAAGTCTGCCTGCCTCTGGGGTTTATGTTGGGGATGGGAGGTAATAATAAAAGAGCAAGATAATCTCGTAATGCACTTGTTCCTTCAGGCCTGCCTGTTGTAGCTCTGATGGAGTAAGAAAGAGAAGAGAGAGAGAGAGAGAGAGAGAGAAACCCTGAATCCCCTGTTTGCCACGCTGCCACTCCGTCCTTCATCCCCATAGGCCCCCAAGTACAGAGGATGCTATAAACCAGGGGTCAGCAAACTTTTCCTGTGAAGGGCCAGAGAGTAAATCCACTAGGCTTTGGGGGCCACCTATGGTTTCTGTTACGTATTCTTCTTTGTTATAGCCTTTTGCAATGGGAAAAAAAAAATTCTTAGCTCACCATTCTTTGCTATACAAAAACATAGTTGGTCCACCCCTGCTATAGACCTGTACACTCTTGGTTAGTGGCTAAAAATAGGTTTCCACATGTGGATGTGGTGTCCTTCCCTGATGAACTGGGCTGCTCTGTTTAGCGTAACCCCAAGGCTAGGGGCAGGCTGTCGCTGCCTGCTCCACTTCTTCCTGGTCAGCACACGTGCTCATACCCTAGTGATTGTAATTGCTGGGAGTGTGAGAGTCCTTTGTGTCAGAGCCAGGAGCCTTGTGTCTTCTACTTGCATCCGTGAAACTGCTAGGCTAACTTATTAGCTTCTCAGCAAGGTAAAATCTCACCATTTTTGAGAGAGAGGAGGGGAAGGGGGTGTGGGGGCAGGAGATGATACAAGATAAAACACTAGGGAAGAGAGATAGTGCAGATGAGGAGATCATCTTCCATCCCAACTACGTGGCCTCATTTTGAAGTCTCCAAAGTCTCCGTTTTGTCCTTCACAGACTCAGAGCTCTTCCTTGCTGGGGGACGTGAGGGAGAGTCTTTGGCTCCCCCTAGAGGCTAGAGTTTGCCAAGGACAGTTAGGTACCTACAACATAGATTGTAATCTCCTATTAGTCCTTGTTATAAAGCAGAAAGAAATCTGACCATGACTAGATTTTACTCACATGGCCCAGGGATTAGGTATAATTCAGTTAAAAAGAGAATTTATCCTTTAAAGTAGGAGCGAATATATGTGTGTGTGTGTGTGCACACACGTGCATATATATACACATATATACGTATATATGAAAAATTAACACAATATAATTGTGAATGTTAAGACATTAGTGACAATCATAATTGTTGGAGTGCAGAGAAAATATTGGATCTAACACAGAAGAGTTAAATAGTGTTAAAAATTTCCCCCACATTTTAGAAAACCTCATTTGTGATGTTACCGCACCTAAACTCTTTCTGCTTGCCACACAACAGACCAGTAAGTCAGGAGACAAGATGTTGGGGCAACGAATAACGACTTTATTCAGAAAGGCCAGAGTCGGAGAAGATGGTAGACTGATGTCCTAGAGAACCGTCTTACCCAAGTCAGAATTCAGGCTTCTTTCCATACTAAAAAGGGGAGGGAGGTGTGATTGATTGTTGCAGAATTCTTGGTGTCAGAATCCTTGGTTCTTGCAGCTGTCCACGTAGGTTAGGTCACCATGTTCCTATAAACCTCCAGCAGAACAGATGTTATTCTCTGTTCTGCAACTTTGTCTCTGCATGAATGGAAAAATGTCAGAGCCTTGATAATGGGCTCTCATATATATTTCAGGCTAAAGGCAACATTCTTACCTCGAAGCAAACGCAATCGAATACAAAGGTTAAAGTAAAAGAAACAGATGTAAATGGACTTGGATTTGTTCTTCCTCATTATGTGGGACTTGATTTACTGATGGGATACTCTTAACACTAATCCTGAGGGTGCTGAACTTTAGAAACATGATCTATAATTGTATTTTATATTGCTAAACAATTAAAGACATAAGATCTAAAACCTGCATAACATGTATTATTTCAAAAAGCTGAAATTGGAACTTTTAAAATGAAAACTAACCACACAACCCAGAAGTTTATTGAGTCATTCTCTTTGGGAAAGTCAGTGTGGGGGCCACTGAGAGAGAAAGAGTTGAAATTCGTAATAAAGGCAACAGTCAAACCCTGTCAGGTTTGTCTGACAGCATCCCTGTACTTTTGTCAGCATCTCTCCATTGGAATGGGGCAGGTCGCAGAGGGGTGGGTGATGGTGTCATCCTAAAGTCTGAATGAGCATGAAAGTAACACAAAGACCTAAGATTCCAACATGTGACACTGCTCGGCTTATCTGCACACACAGCTGTAAGGCTCCAGCCTGGCCCCAAGGAGCAGCTTGTTACTTGTGACAGCTCTGTGTGCAGGATGCCATGTTCCTCCTACCCCCACCCCCAGTGACTCAAAGTTTAACACATTTAGTCTCATTTGTGCATGAGATTTAAGTGATCACTGATTTAATGCTTTTCAGGGTCTCAAGATAGGAAAGTGGGAGATGCCTGGAGGGTCGCAGTTTGGGGGAGGGTGGATGTGTAGAGGAAATAGTGGTAGCAAATCTGCTACCCAGGTTCCCAAGGAGAGCTGCCGTTCCCTTTCCTCGTGCCTCTGAGCTTTCTTAATCAGCCACGGTGCGGTGCGGTGGGCGTGCTCCAGAGGACATGGAATTGTGTCCTTGTGCTCTTCCCTCTAGGAACTAACGAATATGCTTTCCTTGGGGAGAGAGTGCTCTCTACCTGTTTCCCCTCCTTGCAGTCGTGATCAAGTCTCCCATCTTAGAACCAAATCACCCACGACCACCACCACCCACAAAATACCCTCTTCTTCATTCCTGCCCCCCATTTACTTAATTCCTCTCTTCCCCCTACTTTTAAAACTCACTCATCAAACCAAAAAACAACCCCCTCAAAAACACCATCCTGGAATTTTCTAGAAAAAGACTTGACAGGAAGGCAGAAGGAGAACTTTCTAGCTTGTTTCTGGCCCCCCCACTCACTGTTTTGGGCTGGATTAAGGGGGGAAAGGGTTATGCCTTAACAGATGTGCTTATTATGTTCTTTGGAAATGATTTGCAGTAGTAAACGCATTCTTAGCAATTAAATAAACCATTTGGATCTTCTTCAAACTGATAGTGAAGGATATTTATGATTCTTAATACTGTATTCCTTACAGTCTGAGTATCTCAGTGAATGAAATGTTTTTAGAAGTGTTTTAGGGCATATGCTATTCCAGATATGTGTTATTGTGTAACAAACTACCCCAAAACTTAGTGGCGTACAACAGAACCCATTTGATTATATCTCACATTTTTGTGGGTTAGGAATTTGGACCCAGCTTCGCTGGGTGATCCTTCTGTTCTCATGGTGCCATCAGAGGTCACTCAATGGTGGTTGGCTGGCAGATGGACTGTTCTGGAGGGTGCAAGGTGGCTACCATCTTGGCAGGGCTCAGGCAGACTATGGAGGATGGCGTCTACCTGTGACCTCTCCAGCACAGCGTTCGCGGGGAGTCAGACGTCTTAGGTGGTAGCTCAAGGATCTAAGAGCAGGTGTTCTAGTGAGCAAGGTGGAAGCTACGTGGCCTTTTATGACCCAGTATTGGAAATCACACAGCATCACTTCTGTCATACTCTAGGGGTCAAGTGGTTACCCAGAATCAAGGAGAGGCAACATAGATTCACCTCCTGATAGGAGGGATGTTGAGGAATTTGCAGCTACCTTATATAATCATCTCATATGCACAAATGAGACACCTCTGTTCTGTTCTGTGTTAGAAATTCATTTTACGAGCCACAACTTAGTATATTAATTTTCTTTTGTGAGCCCTTTTTCAGAGTGCAGTGTGTCCAAAATATTGTTCTCACCATTTGGGGTTTTATACTAGTGGCTCCTAGTCTTCTAAATTTTAAAGTCCAATTTTTAAAAATTAGATGTATTGACATAGAGAAATCAACTTTTTATTTTACTAGGGAAGATCTTTTAAAAAAAAATAATAATTGCAACAACACACATTACTCATACTCACTATCACTTCATAAGACAAAAGGCAGGTTCACATCAAAATAACAAGAACATATGCTTAGAATAAACAACCTTCCTTTAAGTTGAATTAATTTATCTTTATGAAAAAGCGTACTGTTAGCCTTATTTTTCTCATCTTGTTAGAGACTGGTGGAAACTTTCTCATGAAGCCCACTCTTTAGATGTGTGTTTGGGAACCACTCTTCTAGACAAAAGGTCTCAAGTGTGCCATTTATCACATTTTCTTGGGACACTCAAGATCTTATGGTTAGAATTTCAGATTTACATTAGTTCCATCAATTGCACAGCTGTATGTGAGAGGTACCAGGGTTTGAGTTGAACCTCCTATGTTAAATTCAAATGAAATTAGTTAGGTTTTACTGATTATTTTAAATGTGCCTAGAAAAATATAATCTCATGGAGTTTCAGAATAAGAAGCTATAAGATTTGGTACCTACCAGGGATCAAATTGCAGATTAGTTCTGGAAATAAGACTGATGCACATGAAATACTGACAGAAGAATACAAATCAGAATGTGGGTGAGAATATGTAGAAGTTACTAAAACTAAAGTATTAATAGTTTGGGGCATACTCGCAAAGAATGTGGAAGCAAAGTTCAAGGGATAGGATATGGATAAAGACAGGAGAAAGATACTTCAGGGAAAGTTAAGCGCATAAGGGTTCAAAGAGAAGAATGACCGATGCAGTTAAGGGATATTTAAGGATTGGAATGTAGGTAGATTTTTAACAAGCCTTGTCTTAGAGAAGAAAATGAAGCCAACATTCTTTGGGTTTGTTTTGTTTTTGAGCCACAATATGGTAATTGACTAAAATTCCTACTTTTTCCTTACTCTTAAAGTGATCACATTTTTTCCTTCCTAATCTGAGAAGCAGATGGCTAACTGCTCATGCTAAACACAAGCCATTTATAATCATACCAAGAATAATCAGCCGCTAAATAACAGCTTCAGGGCTGTGGACCAACACCTGAATGTGTGGGTGACCTTCCCTGAAATACCCAAGTGTACTTCTGACAGTTTGGGTTGAGGAGCCCTTGTGTGATGTTTCATCCCTAATGACAAAATAAATCTCAAGTGTCAAAAAGTGCTGCCCTGAATTCACCTCCGCTTTGCCAGCAGAAGTGGATTAGGGCCAATATCCATTAGTCCAAGGCCAATCCCGATATTTATTCACTCACTTTTCTGGGCTGAAGCTTAGGTACCTGCCTATTTGAGGAAACAGAAGGTTGTGTCGGAACATCAGAAACTGACTGCAGAATTTTCTCTTTAGATCTTTATTGGAGTCGATTACGATCTGGTCTGGATTTTATTTTGGTATCTGCCACTTAAACTGAAACCAACAGCAACAAAGAAAACGTACACATGATTTTCTGAAAGGGAGTCTTGGAGGACATGTAATCATTTTCATCAATATTGATTAAGTACAGTGTGATCTTTGAGGCCATTTTCAGACCTATTTTCCTGCCTGTTTTCCTATTCAGACTGTGCTGTGCAGAGTCACGTCCCCAGGGTCTAGAAATGTTCTGAGGTGAGCCACTGGAGTCCTTCCCTTCCAGGCCTTTCTGTTGCTTAAAATAGCAAAAGATGTAACATGGACACCATTCAAAAATTATTTTCTTGTTCTCTTCCTCTAGAATACCAGTTCCTTTTGGATTTTTATGCTTTATTTGTTCCCTGTGCTGATATACAAGAGACGTCTCTGAAAAAAATCCTTATGTTGCTTGCAATTATGCTTAAACTTGAGATTAATAAATTTCTCATAAGCCTGTTTCGTGGATTTTCTGGAAATAAGACACATGATAGCACGCTTCTTCCCAAATAGCCCACTCTTTTGGTAGCAGAAGCGCTTTGCTGTTCTCTGTTGTATTTGTGGCTCTAGTTTCAGGGCTGTTGTGTCCATGTTCGTGTGCTAGGTGTTCTTCTTCTGCCCCTTTTCACTGCTCTCCTGTGCTGGGGTGTTTGTTCTAGTTTTCCTCCCAGTCCACCACCATCATGCCCCTTTGCTTCTGTGAGCGGCACGTGTGCTCAGCTTCTCCCGCTGCCTCCGTGTCCTCCCTGCCGCCCTGCTTTCGTCTCCCGTCCTCTGCTTTCGTCATTGCTGCTGTGCTGAGATCGCCCCTTCAGAGATCCCTGGTGACCTCTTCCAAGACAAGTCCAAGGCTTTTCTGAGTTCCTGGCATAGCTACAGGCAAACTTTTCCCCAAAGCGGAGGTCTGCCCACTGCAGCCCACAGGCTGAATCTGGCCCTCTGCCTGTTTTTGTCAATAGTTGGATGGGAACACGGCCCTGCCTGTTTGCTTACATATTATATCTGTGGCTGCTTTGGTGCTGCGGCAGCAGAACTGAGTAGCGGAAACAAAGCGCGTGTTGCCTGCCGAGTCTAAAATATTTACCGTCTGGCCCTTTAGAGAAAAAGTTTGCCCATCCTGCCCTAAAGGGTCCCGGTCATTTCACACTAGGACTGTGATGGCGTTGGTGCGTCCCTCAGGAACCAACCCATCAGTGGCTCTATGTTACTCATGAAAATTGGTTTGGCTTGTTATTTAAGGACTTTCTCTTACTTGTCCAGCTTAATCGTACTTCTCCACACACCCAGCCCAGCCACGCTAACCAGGCTGCTTCCTCTGTGCACCTTCCAGCCTACGCTTGCCATTTCCTGCTCCAGGCCTTTCCTGGCGCTGTTGCATCTGTCTGAGCATCGGCAAGCATGCCGTTCTGCCTATCTCCTTGTTCACATTCTTTTTTGTTTTTGGTGTGTGTGCGGTTTTTTTTTTTTTGTTTTTTTTTTGTTTTTTTGTGGGGTTTTTTTTTTGTTTTTTTTGAGGCTCCACTCGAGCCCTGCTTCCTTCATGAAGTATTTCCTGATGATCAGCTATATTGACCATTGCTTTAGGGATTTGCATGTATTGCCTGTACTGCCTTATTCTGCCCTGTTCACGTATAATAGAGTGAGGGTTACTGATGTGAACTTCTCCCTCACATGTTTAAGACCTTGGCCCTATCAGGCCTGCCCACCTCTTGCACTCCTTCTCTTTATTAGTTTTATTGTGACCTGTCCTGAGCCAGACCCCTCAGTGTCAGCGCGCGCTCTTCCTTGCCTCACCCCTCAGTTTACGAGAACTGTGGGCTCTGTCTACGAACAGAACCTAGAGCCTTGCCCCTCGTCTCCAAGTCTACCACGCCCCAGCCTTAGATCAGGCTGCCTTCGGGCCTTCCCTGGGCTACTTCTCAGTGATGTGTCAGCAGCTGGTTTCTTTCCAGGGCTAGGACCAGGGTGAGGAGCGTGAGGTGCCTAGAGCACAAATTTAAGGAAGCACTCACTCTCAGCGTTGTGCAAATGCAGAGTGATCACTTGAGAGTGAGTGCTTCCTTAAATTTTGTGCTCTGGCACCTCAGAACTTGATTGCCTCACTCTGGTTTGGGCCTTCCCTTCCCCCCCTCCTCCCCTCCCCTCCCTTCCATCTTTCCCTGCTGCAGTATATCCTCCACAGGGCTGCTGAAGTGATCTTTTCAGGTGCGGTTGATGTCCAGTCTGCTTTTGAGTTTGCCAAAGCATAAAGGCCAACTCTTTGGGTGGACTACGGCGTGTCTTCCAGCCTCATCTCTCACCATACTCACCCCTGCACGTGAACTCTACAGTCCATCCATCCTGAACCACCCTGAGGCTCCTTAGTGTGCTGTGCTCTGACACACCTCCAGACCTTTGAACTTAATCTTCTTCTCTCCCCTGGAACTTTCCTCTCTTACTTGGAGAATTCTGATTCATTGTTCAAAACTCAGCGTGATCCACCATTACCTTCTATGGGGAGCTTTCCAAGGTTCCCTGGAATTAATTAAATCCTTCCTTCCTTTTCCCCCTTAAGCATAATGTATTCACCTTAATTATAGCATGTGTTCCATTTAATGGTAATTAATTTTTTTACATGTTTTTAATCTCCCAAGAAATCAAAGGTTCAAAGCCCAGGCTTCATATTAGAATAGTTTGGGAAGTTTTTTAAAAGTACTGTTGCCGAAGCCCTACCCCAGAACTAGAATCTCTGGGTGTGGCCCGGGCATCAGTGTTCTTTTCCTTAAAGCTCCCAGATGGTCTGAAGCCACTGCAGGAGGCTGTGAGCTGCCGAGAGGGAGGGACTTGTCCCTTCCCTGTTTGCAGACCTCTCCTCCCTCCGCTTTCCTCATACCCTACAGGATGCCTGACTTTCCACAGGAGCTCAACAAAGAGCAATGAGTGAATGATCACCTCCTTGATTGGTTGGCTCAACGATGGGATGTTGAAGAAAGGGCTCCGTCAGTTACCACCTCTCTCCCTTAGCACAGGCCTAGGAGTGGGGGAAGTTTGCAGAGACGGGGATCCCACTGGTGTGGGATTGATGCGGGGTGTCCGTGGCGCACCACAAAGTGACTCCCTGTAATACCCTTAATTCCCAAGACTTGTTTCTTCATTGCTTTGAACACCAAGGGGGCTATAGGTGCCCCTTTTGGGGCCTACAGAGCCATACATGCAAAAACATTTTTTCATGCAAAAAATATTTAAATATCTCTTTCCCTATCCAGTGGGCATGCTGTATACTGGCCATTTGAGGAAAGAGATTAGAAAATAGACTGGGCTTTCTTGTCAAGACTATCCTTTTGCATTTAGCTCACTGAATTCAGTGGATGTGTCCTTGGGCCTTCAGAGGCTGTTTAGTGCCCAAGTGGACTTAAGTAACAAGTGGTAATGACGCTTGATGTGGAGTTGTCTGCCTATACAAGCAGCTATATCAGTCTCTGCCTGGGCCAACGGACTCAAATGTCACACTTGCCAAATGTAAACGTCAGTGCCGTAGACTGTGCCTGGTATTTACAGTTCCTTCTGGCAAAGGTGAGCTGACTTTTGTTGCAAATGTTCTCCTTTGCAAATTAGAAAGAGTTTTGGTTTTTTTTTCATTTGTCTATATGCCTTTGATATTATTACTTTCTTTACTTTTATTTGATTTTCCGAAAGTCCACAGAAGCATTTGAACATATAATGGCCCTTACCCGTGGCTACTAAAAATAGTAGTAATTGGAAAAAGTCAGGGGTTGGTTTTAGGAGAAGCTTGTTGATTATTTGAATACTTTCAAGTCGCAAAAGAATAAGTCTTTGAGTTTTAAAAAATTAGATTACACTTCCAGAGCTGTTTGAGGTGGCTTCTATTCAGAACTTGAACTGAGGAAGGCCAAAAGCTATAATTTTACTTTCTATATCACTCCAGAGACCCTCCTCTTTTACCTGTTGTCTCTTTTACATCACCATCTTGTTCTCCCCTTTTCTGTCTTTCCCTCACACCAGTACTTATATTAGTTGTTGGTGTTTTACTGAACAACTGTGTTTTACACGGTGCTTAGTGGTTTAATCCATTTAATCCCTCAAAAGCCCTCTGGGGGTATTATTATTAACCCCATGATACAGAGGAGGAAATTGAGGCACAAAGAAATAAAGTATCTTACCCAGGATCAAACAACTAGTAAATGGTAGAGCAAAAATTCAGTTCTAGTCCATGTGTTTTAAGAGCCTGGGCTCTTAACTGTTTGCTGCCTGACCCAAAGTCAGAGTGATAAGCAGTAGTGGAGTGGAGATGAAGGATATTGCATTTGGTGAAAAAGCAACAACAAAATAAACAGTTCTTCTGCTTCCCTCATTTCAACCCCTATTGCTTTCATAATGGCTCCACTTCTCAGCACATTCAATGGAAAAATACAACAGAATAAGTACTGAACTTGAGATTTTATGTTATTATTTCTAATTCAAGCACAGACTTTTAAACCAGTAATAATGAGAAATGGCAAGCTGTAGATAAAGAGGAAGGTGCTTCAGGCTTCTTTGAATTGAGTGGGTGCAAGGGCAGGTTGGGAGGCACAGTGGTCCCTAGAATCAGCCTTTTACAGGCTGCAGTGGTGTCTGGCTGAGGGATGGCCACACTCATAAGCCCACCATTTTGGGGGTCCAGGAGAAGCGACCACAGGGCAGCAGCTGTGAAGGCTTCCACATCAGTGGGTGGATGGGGAGGATCCATACATGGCCAGCAAGGGAGAGAGGTCCCCCTCCTTCCCCAGACAGACAGAAGAGATAGGCTGGTCCAGCTTTACAGGACTGACCATCACCTACCATTTGACATGAAGGAAGCTGAAAGACTAGTCTGACAGCTTACAACCTAGTTCTAAGGAGACTGGAACTAGTCCTGGATATCTTGGTCCTCATTCTAGGGATTTTTCCAGTACACAGTGGAAAAAAAAGGGATCTTTGAGGAAATGGTGGCAAGGAAAGTTGTGAAACATATGGACACCAAGTGGGGAAAGCAAGGGGAGGTGGAGGATGAATTGGGAGATTGGGAATGCCATATGTTCATTACTAATAAGAAAAAAAAATATCAAATTGTACACTTTAAATATATGTAGTTTATTGGAAAAAAAAGAGGAAGTTTGTGAGTGCCGGAATTGATCTTAAGGAGATGCTGTTTTAGTGTTGCCTTTAGTGATAAGATAAACCACTTAGTGGGTAATTGTTGACTCTTCCAATGGCTAGGCAAACCTGGTCTCTTTAAGCACAAAGCATGTCTTTAGGGGTCCTCTGAGGCAAGATAGATACCCCATTATCTAATTAAATCCAAACTGGTAATTGGTCAGCAAATGGAAAAAGTTGGTAAAAGCAGGAAACAGTACAACATAAGTGTAGGGACTTAAGCACTGTGTTTTAAAGACGCCCTCTGAATAGGGAGCTTCGAAATGAAGTAGTGCATCGTCTTTCCTGCATCCCCACCGCCACCATGTGGCTTTGATTTTCAGTTTTAATTTCTTTAATATGCCTCCATCTAAGCACAGAATCTTTCATCTTTATGATTTTTCTCAGTCTTTTAGAGCTGGATTGCTCACGTTTATTTAATGAATTTTATTTTATATAATTTATTTAATATAATTTAATAAATTGTATTCAATATTTAATAAATATTTAATATACATATGTTTATTTATACATTTATTTAATAAGTGTGTTAAGTAAGTATTTATTTTTGCAATTCATCTTCCGCAAGTCTTTCTTAAGTTAGGTTTCATGAGAGTAGCTCCCATTCCTTTTATACTCATATCTCATTATTTATGTGACTGACGTTTAATTGGATACATAACTAATAACAGCAGAACTCACATAAGCAGGCTGGATAAAAATGCAGTAAGCCTAAAGCACTTATTGGAAACAGAAGGAAGATGGGGAATAATTCTCAGTGTGTTTGTGTGTGGGTTGGTTAACCCATTGAGTTGGTTAAGTAAGAATTGGCTAAATGGGTTTCTACTACGGGTATAACACAAGTTGATGGCAGGAAACCCTATCTTTGGAACAATAAATGCACCTGCCTCTTGTGTAATATCTAAAAATTAATGAGGATAATTTAGGGAATAAAGCATTTTTCCTCAGTCCTGTGAATATGACAGATGATATCATATTATTCTTTTCAACAGCCATCTCCAGAACTGTCATTGTTATTCTTAAAGGTTTATTTTGGTTTTACTTTGACTTATAGTTTTGTTCTAACCTAAGAAAATCCCCTTATAAAAGGTGAGTGTGAGCATTGCCTCATGGAGATTATTTATCATTGACTTCAGAACACTATCACGAATGTTTTTTATTGAAAATCAATCTGGGATGAATTATAGGCTAAGGCATTAGCCGTGGAAGTACTTAAAACAAGTTTTAAAAAACTATTGGCTACAATTATTATGAGAAAAACACTCTACTCCATTTCTTAAAATTGTTCTGTTTGGTTTAAATGTGCTTTAAAATGGTGCTGGGGGAAAAGATGTTTGCCCCTTTAGGGATTGTCAGAAAGAATCAAAAGCAGCTTTGCAGAGAGACAGAAATGGAAATGTGATATTTGTCAGGGGAAGTGAGGGTACAATTAGATAAAATGGAATCAGCTCCTATGTTAGAAAATCCCTTAATGGGGAAGTATGCTTGAGGCCTCTTTCTGTCTTCTGAGGGACCTGGACTGAGAGGCTGGCTGGCCAAGGATGTCCTGAGACCCAGCTGTGGCAGGAGGAGAGTGAATTTCAGGTCATATTTTTTTCTTAGGCTGAGCTCAACCTCCTGACAGCCCAGCTGAATTAAAGTCTCCATTAAATTCATGAGAGGATCTGAGAATCAGTCTGGCCTCTCTCTGCATTGGAGGTCTGCTCTAGCTCGTGTAAGGAAAGCAGGTCCTAGGAGAGGTACAGAGTTTCTGCTTGCCCTTAGGAGATCTCCACCTCATGTAGGGAGATCTTGCTTGTTCTGTGCTTTGGAATTAAATATTCTGTAGCCTGCATCTCCCTCCCCTCAAATATGTATTAGACAAACACAAACTTTAAGTTAAAAAAAAAAAAAGTGTTAGGTTATATGTTTCAGTAGAAAGCACACCGGCCTAAAAAGTGCTTTCAAATCTAAAGTGCACACAGATCATGTGGGAACCTTGTTCAGAAGCAGATTCCAAGTCTGTAGGTCCAGAGTCTGCATTTCTAGCAAGTTCCCCCCAAGATGCCAGTGCTGCTGGTCCAGGGGTCATACTCTGAGGAACGAGGATCCAGAAGACCTGATTTCAAGTGCTTGCTTCTCTCAACCTCAGTTTTCCCACCTGTAACATACGGGACTTTGGACTAAAATCCTATTTTTAAAAATTTTTTAATTTTTATTTTTGTCTGCATTGCGTCTTTGTTGTGGCGCACAGGCTTTCTCTAGTTGCCATGAATGGGGGCTACTCTTTGTTGCAGTGTGCAGGCTTATTGCAGTGGCTTCTCTTGTGGAGCACAAGCTCTAGGCATTCGGGCTTCAGTAGTTGTGGCATGTGGGCTCAGTCACTGTGGCTCTCGGGCTTAGTTGCTGCGTGGCATGTGGGATCTTCCCAGACCAGGGCTCGAACTTGTGTCCCCTGCATTGGCAGATGGATTCTTACCCACTGTGCCACCAGGGAAGTCCTAAAATCCTTTTAAGTTCTGACCATCCGCAGCATCAAGAGGAGTGGAGAGCAGAGAAGGTTGGTCCGTATTAAGAGCTCATCTCTGCTCTCAGTTTTCAAGGACTCCCTATCACAACATCATGAAGACAGAATGGAAGCACGAAAACAAACAAGGGATCCAGAGTGTTTCCACTTTTATTCACGTCATGCCTTTGCTAACATTCAAAGGTCTGGCTTTCGTTAGATCACATGATCAAAAAATGAATCTTCTCATTGTGCATTTAGTTGGGTAGGCTTAATTCTGTCCATTGCATGCCCAATGAAAAAGTCTAATTACCAATAGTAATCCAATATAGGCACAAAAGATTCTTAGGTTTGGATCTGAAACATATTTTTAGCCAGCGTTGAAGTGAGATACAGCTTGATACTGTTTTTTTTTTTCTAAACCTGTCAGTGGTAGAGGAATTTAATACTGTCTTGAAATTCTTCTTATCCTTCAGAGTCCTCTCAGATGTTCCCTTCTCTGCAAAACCTCTTGATAGAGAGGCCACAGTCAGAATTAGTAGCCGCCTCCCGCCCCCGCTGCTCCCAGTTACACCTCCATTGGATCACGTTTCACAGCTGGGCTCATGCAGTTGTGGGCCTGTGTCTCCCTCACTGAATTATAAGCTCCTTAAGCCATCTCGATGGAGCAGAAAGGGAGTTCAGGGACTTGGAGCCCAGGTTCCTGAGTGTACTGTTCTGTCCCGGTCGTGTGTCCCCAGGAGGCCGTGGAAAGTTCTGCCCCGCCCTGTATTGGCCCTGATCAGTGGGGTTGTGGGGAGGGTTAGGTGAAATAATGGGTGTGACACTGTTTCCCTTCTCTCCGGGCTTAGCGTAGGCATCAGATGAAGGTTTGCTAAGTTTTTCCTTCACGAAGGTCAGGGATCATGGCTTATAAAGTCCTATATTTCTAGCACTTCAGGGAAAGTTATGCATAGTGGGTTCTCAGTGAATTCTTTAAAATTGAATATAATAGCCTCTCTTTTGGGGAGATTGGGTGTATTTATTTTAGGCATAGAAATAATAGAGATAGAGAAATTACTGTTTGGTTTTCCCCTATTAGCTGATAGTGAATGCTTTTCTGAAATATATAAAATGTATTTTGAAGAAGCAATTAAAATTCCGACAGAGATTTATTTCTGCTTTGCTCAGTTTAGAAATCCTGAACACAAGAAGAGAAAAGATAAACACTGCACAGGAAAAAAGGAACTGCATTTAACAGGCAATTCCTGTAGAGTATCCATTTTTATATAGTTATATGCAGAAACTTTCTGAAAGAACTGGAAAACACTTTGACAATAGTTACCTTTGGGAAGAGGATCAAGGGTTGGGGAGAAGACTTTTATTTTCATTTTATACATTTCTATGTGGCTTGAATTATTGGCTATGTAGGCATATTTGGGATATATAATGTGTGTGTGTGTGTGTGTATGGGGAAATTGAATGATGGGCCATTTTTATTTTACTCTTTTATTTTATTTTTTTTTAATAAAGTTTATTTCTGAATACTATATCTAATACATCGAAACTTTTCCAAAGCACAAAAAATATGTTTGAAAATGTTCCTCAAATTAGGCTGGTTTCCTCTTCCTAATGTCAGCTGAAAAAAAAAACCCACAACCTAAAAGATGAGAATTATGCTTTATTTGGTGGACAAAACTGAGGATGTAAGCTGGGATGCTCGCAGCCTCTCAGATTGCTCTGAGAGACTGCTCCTTACTCTTTTATTTTTATTTTACTCAATAGGTATTTAAATTTTATTTTCATGTGGCTTAAGTACAGGACGCTAATAATAAATGAGGATTTTCTGCCCCTTGTCAAGTCACTAAGCCAACTCTACCATAGGAGTCCAGGGCAAGCTCAGCTCTCTCAGCCTTTACTACCTCTGAGGTTTAAGCACATCCCAGGGTAGGGCTGTGTCCTCATGCTACTGCTGGGTGGGGAAAATGTAGCATCCAGTTACGAGCCCTTAAAGTGCTGCAGTCATCAGTTTGTAAAGCTCTTATCTGGCTTATGGAAGACGTGGCTACAGGTGACTGCCCAGAAGAAGGGGGTGACAGGATATGGAGACCTTCCCAATAGGAGCACCATCCTTTACCAGAAAAGCAAGGAAGTTATCACACCTCCTTTGGAACATAGCACAGGAGCCTCTTCTTTTTAGCAAGAGCTTGGATTTTCATTTTTGCTCTGGCACCACCCAGCTGTCTGCAGCATCCACTCTCCTACCTCCCCTGCCAAGGGTCAGGAATGTGTCCATCTGGAGTAGCTGCGAGTGGGTAGTGCGTCCCTTGCCACGTGCTCAGGAAGGACAGAGCAGCATTTCCCCCTAGCTCTGGTCTACCACTTTCCACTACCCCAGACTTAACTCTCATTCTCTGGTGCCCAGGGAGAAGGCACCTCAGAGACACTTGAGGTATTGCTTTCAATGTGAGATGTTACTGCCACGTAGGAACCTAGACAAGCTGGGATATTGTCACAGGAGGGCAGCCAGGATGGTTAAAGGAATCCTAACCACATTGTACAAAGATCTGCTATTGGACTAGGATGTGGTTGCCACTCACTCTTCTGTGGTCAGATCATTAACTTCCCTATACCTCAGCTGCCCTGTCAACGAACCTAGAGTAATGCTTCAGAAGGTGGTTGTGGTGTTCATTCACTCAAACATTTAGAACTGGCAAGGGTTCCACAAGTGCTAGGAACTGCTTTTTATTCCTGGAGCTGGAGCTACAAGAACGACTCCCACATCTTTAGACGACAGCAGCCACGGGCTACTCCTGATCGATGGAGCTCGCTTTCTGATGTGTAGGCATTTTTAAAGACAGACATGATCATAAAGCAGCTTAGCTACTGATTATTCTTCTGAGAGGCATGAGTGGCAAACTCAAGCCTCTTAGGCTATAAATAAGAGATATGCTGCATATGCATTTCCCTGGGTGACTCTGTCTGCTTTGGGGATTCCTTTGCCTTGTGCTGGTACATTCTTTAAATTGTCTTCTGGACGTGCATTGGGCCTCATGACATGAGTAATCTCTTTATTGAGAAGACTGATCTGTGTATGGTCAGCCCCATAGTACAGAGGAAATTATGCCACGCCCACCTAGACAAAGGATGACCACCCACCTCTTTGCAATACTGCAGTGTAAATAAAAAACAGCTTCTGTTTTGTCTTATTGTATAATTGCTCCAACATTCGCCATTCACTGTAGCTGTCTGTACTCGGCTATTTGCAAAGCAGCACCTGCATGTCATTGATGTGGGGTCACCAGATTTTGCCAAATGTTCTCCTTTTGGGTCTCGTAGTAATTAATTATGTTAAGAAAATGATTTCTGGTGAATATTTAAGTGGAATATTTCCCTAACTAACCTAAAGCAATAAATAAAGCAATGGTTTTTAGCTTGTGACTTAAATGCTGCTGAGTATCTTGAACATGCCTTTGAGAAGGGACTAGTCAAATGGTATTTTGGTGAAGCAAAGGAAAAAGTAGAAGTGAATAAAATATGGCAGCTTTTTTAAAGCCGAACTTTCACGTATTAATTATACCATTTCCCTTAGACATTGCACACCCTTTTAGAAACCTCCCCAAAATAACATTCGCCATACCCAATATTATTTCATCCTGCAGAAGATTTTGGACAGAGCTTATGAGGGCTTGGTTTTTTAGAAGAAGCAAGTGAATTAGAAAATTTAACTGTAGGGACTTCCCTGGTGGCACAGTCATTAAGAATTCCCCTACCCATGCAGGGGACACAAGTTCGATCCCTGGTCCGGGAAGATCCCACGTCCCACGTGCCACGGAGCAACTAAGCCTGCACGCTGCAACTACTGAGCCCGAGGGCTGCAACTACTGAAGCCCAAACACATAGAGCCTGTGCTCCGCAGCAAGAGAAGCCACTGCAATGAGAAGCCAGCGCACCACAACAAGAGTAGCCCCCATTCACCACACTTAGAGAAAGCCCACATGCAGCAATGAAGGCACAATGTAGCCAAAAATTTTTTTTTAATTAAAAAAAAAAGAAAATTCAGTTGTATACTCAGTGATGCCAAGAGGGACACTGAGGGGAATCCACTTTGACCTGGGAACCTTTGACTCAGTCTCCCATCTTGGCCTTGTTGTGGCGCTAAGCTGGGCATTCAGAGCACAGGTGACACAGCCATGAATCAAACTGCGGGACTGTTCTGTGTGGAGACTCCTTATGCCTGCGCACTGGGTACCCATCCCCACTAGGCTGGTGAGAATGTGACTGTTTCGTCTTTTGCCCTTGCCATTGGCCATGGCAGCCAAAGGTGGCCCACAGAGCTTGCTTTCCAACTTGAAAGCTGATTCGTGTGTCCTGAAGGATCTATTTGTAAAGGAATTTTTCCCCATGCAAAATTCTGGAACGTATCTTGTCCCTTGTTCATTGACTGTGACATGTGTCGTTTACTCCCAACCTCTGACGTGTTTCTTTGTTTTCTGTGTGTTGCAGGCAGCATAGTGTACCTCGGGATGATGGTGGGGGCGTTCTTCTGGGGAGGACTGGCAGACAAAGTGGGAAGGAAGCAGTCTCTTCTGATTTGCATGTCTATCAACGGATTCTTTGCCTTCCTGTCTTCGTTTGTCCAAGGTTATGGCTTCTTTCTCTTCTGTCGCTTACTTTCTGGATTCGGGTAAGGTTTTTCTCCTTCATATTTTATAGTAATGTGTTTATTCTACATAAAAACCTAATGTGCATGTTTTCTAGAAGTCCTCATCACCAAGAAATTATCCCTTAATCCATCTCCTTTCCCATCTTGTGTCAGCCCCAGGAGCCATCATGCAGATTCTTAGAAATATAATTATCTACCTTTAAATCCAGAGGAGGAGGGAACACACATCTGTGTTCCTGTGGCTGATTCTTTTAGTGTTTTATATCTAAGAAATGGGTATTGTTTTAAAATGAATGCTATCTCTAAGGCAGTGCACATTCAGAAATGTATGGTTTTTTTCTTCTGAAAATTTAATTTAAGCAAGAAATAGCTCTGGTCCTATCTATTATGAACTAATTAAAGGTTTGAACCATTCGAGTGTGCTCTTAAAAATCCAGGATGAGAGAGTCTCCAGTAAATCTTGTTTTATTGATCTATGTTAACAGCCTATTTAACTAGGTAGGAAGCCAGTTTCTTGAGATGCAATAGTCTTTTTGTAAGTTCCTGACTTCTGTTGAATTTACAGGAGTTGTGCTATTGCCAACTGCAATGGCATAGTATAGCCAGTGGTGTAGTCATTTTCATTAAAGAACTTAAAGCACTGGGCTTCCTAGGTGGTGCAGTGGTTGAGAATCTGCCTGCCAATGCAGGGCACTCGGGTTCGATCCCTGCCCCAGGAAGATACCACATGCTGCAGAGCAACTGAGCCCGTGCACCACAACTATTGAGCCTGTGCTTTAGAGCCCATGAGCCACAACTATTGAGCCCATGTGCTGCAACTACTGAAGCCCACACGCCTAGAGCCCGTGCTCTGCAACAAGAGAAGCCATGGCAATGAGGAGCCCGCGCACCACAAGGAAGAGTAGCCCCCACTCACCGCAACTAAAAAGAAAGCCCGTGCACAGCAAAAAAGACTCAACACAGCCAAATAAATAAATAAATAAATAAATAAATAAAAAGAACTTAAAGCACTTATTACTAGAGTAAGTGAATCCACAGCTTAGGAAAACCCAATAGCTCAATTATAAGAGTCCATGAAACTCTGCTTTGATGAGAAAAAAAATTGTGAAAATATAAAATTTCTGATTCATGCTTGAGTACTTTGTTTTCATTAGAGACTTGATTTCTGAGGGGTCTAGCTTAAGATGAATCTATAGGAATAATATAAAATAAAATAGAAATGAATGAAGAAAGGGCAGGAGACTGTGCTGGGTTATTAATTTGAGAAACAGATCAGTTTTGGTGGTTAATGATGGTGGTACCCACACAGCAAAGCACAGTTTTGCCCAAAGAGAAGATCAGGAAACTGCAACCCTTCTCTCTCAATTACATATAGTAGTACTTTAAAATCAGAGCTAAGATTAGTAGGAATGTAAGACATCAAAGAGAAAGACTGTGTAAGTGGGTTATTTCAAGAGTACAAAGATTTCCCCATGCAGACTAGTGGATCACTTTTATAAACATTTTTACTTTTTTGTATCATTTTCTGCTACAAGATTTGTGCATGTATTGAGACTGGTTGATTATCCACAGATTTTTCTGATGTTCTTTTTTTTTATCTTCTTATAGCCTTTCCTGTGCTGCATTCTGCACAAAGTGGGCACTTTGCAAATACATGTCTAACTTGCACAAATTTCAGGAGATTTCCTGAGAGTGAGGAGACGCCAGTAAACCATTCCAGTAAACCAAGAGGGCTGGAAAGTTTGGGGAAGTGTGAAAATATTTTTTCCTTGGAGAAAAATGATCCAAATCAATAATTTGCTTTATATTGATGGGGAAAGAAGGCTTTTCCTTAACAGAGGGGACCCTTGGTGCTCAGGGCTCTGTGTGAAACTGGCTACATGTGTCAATCTTGGGGAGGTGATTCAGATCATAGATTCAAGGAGCTTCCCCAGATCTAATGCTAAGTGAATTGAGATACCTGAGGGAGAACACATGTTATTTGGGGCTATTTGTTTTCAGACCTTCGAAGGTCCATAGGATGAGACATTCTTGCTACCAGGAAAGCTTCCTTTTGCTTTCTTTTACTTACATGGTACCGCTAGCCTGTCAGGAGAAGATTAATAGCCTAAATTCTGAACTTCCCAGTCTT
This sequence comes from Hippopotamus amphibius kiboko, assembly GCF_030028045.1. NCBI lineage: Eukaryota > Metazoa > Chordata > Mammalia > Artiodactyla > Hippopotamidae > Hippopotamus > Hippopotamus amphibius. Next base: position 216,798,898 of record NC_080186.1, on the reverse strand, counting down.
TTCCGTTTGCAATCTTATCCGGGAAATGTCAACGATATCCACAGACTCAAAAGTACCCAACTGTGGTCAAATTATTATAGCAGTTTTCATCGCCAGTCTGGAGGATGACGTGGTCAACCCAATGGACTGCAGAGAAAAGGAACATTCTGGTGGCTGCAAATTACTCCAAATTAAGGGACTGTCCTGAAGCTAATTCAAGGGCAGTACAGCAACAGAGACTGCTTGGGAGTATTCATGACATCATCCTCTTCTCTATTGCAGACAAATCACTCTTCAGCCAGCAGCTCAAGGCTGCAGACCTCTAAAGAAGATAATTTACCTGGCAAAGCACAGACTGTGTATGGCTAACTCAGCTAGGCTCTGTAAATTGTGCTACCAGAGGCTAATGCACTGTGTGCCTTTGCAAAGTTGGCATAGGATTGAGAGTCCAGAAACCAAAGTCCATCCTACCCCTGCCCTTTACTGTGAGATCTTGGCAAAGTCCCTTGGGCTCTCCAACCTGCTTCATCTTTTGTAAAAGGGATAATGGTACACTTTACATCCTACCTTGGAGTAGGAAGCTCAAGTGAGATAATGTGTTCAAGTACATGGTGGGGAAGGAAATGTGGGATAATGTCTAGAAACATCCCCACCCCCAGCCTGTTTGGCATTTCCTGCTCTCTCTTTCTTCTTCCTCCCATTCATTCAGCTAAGCTGTCCTGTGCTCACTGCCTCAGAGTGACAGCAGAGGAAGAGGGGGGAAATGGCCTCTTTCTGACTTTGAAATTTCAAGTCTCGTCCAAGAGGGAAACAGAAAAGACTAAGCATGGGCAAAGACTTGGGAGAACACAGGGGAGTAAAATGGAGCATCCCTGTTTTCCAGATGAGATGGAGATTCCCCAGGCTGCGGATGGGGCTGGGGGGAGCGATGGGAGCTTACTCACCCAAACACCCAGAACCTTGTGGGATCCAGCGGCTGAGGAGACCGCAGAAATACAGCTGTTACGGGAAATGAAGAAAGTGATCTCTCTTTCTTGGCTGAGCTTCTGGGCCTTGTTACCTACGTGTAACATGTGGAATGCTACGCTGATGACAGAGGGGTTTTCTCAGCAGCTAGGGTTCCCCTGGACACCCTGTCTGTGAATCCCAGGGTGGTCTCAGCTGAGTCTCTATTTTCTCCAATTGCATTCCAACTCAACTCAAAAAAACACCTTCACGCCTGCTGTACCCCTGAAACCATGGGGCACCTTTCACGGATACAGATGAGGCCTGGCCCCCAGATGCTTCCCACCTGGTTGTAGAGAGAAGACACACAGACGGCCCTCCCATTCTCCACCTGCTACCAACCAGTCCGTGCCCTAAGAGAGGCAGCCGCAAGGGGCATGGGAGACTCACAGAGGAAGGAGAAAAATGACAATTTGTGAATGAAAAACCAATTTCCACTTGAAAGTTCTCCTTGATTTTAAAGGCCGGCAAATCCCTTTTGTAAAATGTAAAATGTGAAACCCTTTTCATACCCTTTACTTAGGCACTGAGTTACACAAGCAGCTGAAGTTTGGACATCGTCCCTTTTTATTTAGATGTTCTTAATTAAAACTTAAGCCAAAGAATTAACACTTCAATCCCGGAAACCTTAAATAAGAGATCTTGTTATTTTTACTTACGAAGGAGCTCCCTCCATCCACGTCTGATCTGGTTTTAAATTGAGGAAGACTAGATGACCAAGGAAAGAAGGTTTCAGAATATTGGGAATGTTTCCGTTGTGGGCGTCTGGTGCTCAGACCCTGCAAGCTCCACGCGTTTCCCAGGGAGGGTCAATCTTGCCATCTTTCTGCTCTACAGGATCTTCTCCCTGAGCCCTCAGCACTTGTGACCTCAGGCCATGCTGAGACCACCTCTCCCAGTGACTCTCACCACAGACCCCTGGTTTGTCTCCTTGGTAGCACTGATTGATGCCTCCAAATATTTGATTCTTGTGTGTTTCTTTCTTTCGTTCACCAGCACGTGAATTCCAAGAGGGCAGAGATTGACAAGATAGGTCTGCTGCTCTTTACTGCTTAATCACTCAAGGCAAGGAGGGTGAGGTTACTGTAAAGGACACCAGTCAGGGCAGCAGTGGAACAGTCTGACCAGCGCAGACCTATGGCCATGGTGTTCCTAGAAGTGAACTAGATAGGAAGTTCACTAAAGTCTTAATTGATCTGTATAAGCGAAGAGTTCTAGATCAAGTGACCAAAAGTTTAACTTGCATCATAAAAACAGAGAGGCATGGCCCCTCAGTCAATTCCCAGACTTGAGCCTGTTTACAGACCCGGAACCCCTTGAATGAAGGGGAGACCGGGTCTCCTGGTGGAAGGACCCTAGTACATTGCTGAAAGTTCATACTGTTCCTCTTTCTCCCAGCCTTCCCCCAAAGGACCTATAGCCTTTTACCAGGGTAACTGCATGAGGAAAAGAGAAACAATCAGACTTTCCAGGGCTTACTTAGGCACTGGCTCTGAACTGACATTAATTCCAGGAGACTCAAAACGTCACTGTGGTCCGCTAGTTAGGGTAGGGACTTACAGAGGTCAGATGATCAATGGAGTTTGAGCTCAGGTGCATCTCACAGTGGGTCCAGTAGGTCCCTGAATCCATCCTGTGATTATTTTCCAGTTCCAGAATGCATAATTGGAATAGACAAAGCAACTGACAGAATCTCCACATTGGTATAGTGCCTGACCACCAGTTCCACACACGGGCCTTTCAGAGGAGGAAGAGCATTTCTGGGTCACAGTACAAACCCTTCATTTTATAGATTAAGGTTCAGTGATGGAACCAGGAATGAGACAGCCCGGACTCAAGTTGCAATGAAGTCCTTTGAACTAGCCACTCTGTAAACAAATGAACTGCTCATCCTGAATCCAAGGTTAAGATGCCTTTGTGTTGATTTTGTGGCAGATGCTGAGACATCATTAACTGTGTTGTATTCCTGTTCTGCATATAAAGGAGCCTGGAAGGAGCTCTTGTTTTAGCCTGAGGTCTACCTCGGTTTGTGATAGATGTGCTTTCCTCTAAATGTGCTTTCCTCTTTTTATTTGTTTATTTCTGGTTGCATTGGGTCTTTGTTGCTGTGTGCAGGCTTTCTCTAGTTGAGGTGAGTAGGGGCTACTCTTCACTGCAGTGTGTGGGCTTCCCAGTGCACTAGCTTTTCTTGTTGCAGAGCACGGGCTCTAGGTGCGTGGGCTTCAGTAATTGTGGCACGTGGGTTCAGTAGTTGTGGCATGCAGGCTCTAGAGCACAGGCTCAGTAGTTGTGGCACATGGGCTTAGTTGCTCTGCGGCATGTGGGATCGTCCTGGAGCAGGGATCAAACCCATGTCCCCTGCATTGGCAGGCAGATTCTTAACCACTGCACCACCCGGGAAGTCCTGTGCTTTCCTCTTAATTCACCATACTAAGTCATGAGTATATTTTCTTAGAAACATAAATATGTCAAGCTGCCACATTCTATGTGACTTTAAGTATTTATCCAGCACAAAGAATGATTTTCCCGCTGGAGACAGCGGTGTTTTGCCGGAACGAGGAGTAGGGAGGGCATCAGCGATTATTCATCTGTCTCTCACTTTCCTAAGTGGATCTCACACCAGGAGACAGACATTTCCCTCTCCTCTTTTGTTACAGAAAATTAGAAGGATGGGAAATGGAGCTGACACCATGGATTCATTTCCATTTGCCCAGAATTAAATTATGTGTTTGCAGTCACTGTTCATTATGGGACTGATGACATGCGTCCGATGCTGGGCAACGTGGGAGTTAGCAGCGTCTCACTGACGGCCTGGCACCGCTAAGCAGGAAGGTCAGGAGAAACACACAGCAGCCGCAGAAATTAAGATGAAATGTCCGTGTCTGTGTGTGTCAGGGGAACGAACGGTCATTTCTCCCTCTGCAAACGGAGCCTCACAAATGCGTACTTCGCAGCTGTGTGCAGTCTCCATCCATTAACCAGTATCCATCCATTGTTATAGAATCATAATAATCAGAATACCTTGGCTTTGTAGAGATGATCACTACTAACTGGAACTCTTCAAAGTGTTTCATGCGTAGAACCTCATTTGTTTCCACGACATTTTTTAAAATGATTAGGTATGCAAAAATATTCTGCCTTTTGTAATTAGGAAATCGGGGCACAGATAGATTAAGTGACTTCCACGTGTTCAGTAAACCCCCAGGTCTTCTGAGTTTTAGTCTAGTTCTAAACTATAAGGTTTTACTTCCTCGCCGTAGTGGAAAAAGGCAGACCCATTTAAAAATTTTCAACTTTTAAAATGTGTTCTATCAAACACCTACATAGTACCCTGCCCTATGAGAGATGCTGTGTTACACACTTTGTAAATATTGACTCATTTAAACTTCATGGTGACCCTATGAGAAAGATAGTATTTATTCCATCCATTTTATAGATGAGGCAGTTGAGGCGTAGAGAGGTTAAGTAATTGTCCAAGGTCACACAGTAAGTGGTGTAGTTATACCCAGGCATTCTGACTCCACACTCAAAACCACCAGGCTGTGCTGTGTCTCAGATTCAATGAGAAATGTCTGTGATTTCCCAATACACAGCGTCTGATACATGTTAGACACTAAATAAACATTTTGAACGGATCAGTTCAAGAAGATTTCTGACCCAAAGAATCAGAATGGAAAGACCTTTGTCAATATGGAAGAAGAGGCAACAGACTAAATATCTTTAACCCCCAAATAATTGCAAACCCAAGTTGTAAACAGTGGGTCACAGTAGGCATGTGTTGTCCAACAGGACATACGTAGCCACTGAGCACTTGAAATGTGAGCAAGTTTAGATGTGCTGTAAGCACAAAATACACAGCACTTGGTTTCAAAGACTCAATACATGCAATAGAATGTAAACTCTCATTAATAACTTTTATATTGATTACACATTAAAATGATAATATTTGGATACGCTGGATTAAATGAATATATATTAAAGGTAACTATACCAGATTTTTTTGCTTTAATTTCTTTTCTAGAAAATTAAAGACTTTCTATATGCTTCACATGGTATTTCTATTGGAAAGCCCTGTCTTAGACAATACCTTTTACGAGAATTTCCAACAACGGTTGACCTTTTTGACACATTTTATTTCCCAGTGTACCCTTTGGCAAAAGATCTGTTGATCCCAAGAGAGCAAGAGATAATAGAAGAAAAGCTCTCCCAGATTCATAATGTATAATTGTGAACAATTAGCTCCATACACTTTTTAGAATGGATTCTGTGAGCTCCTTGAAGGTGGGAATGTGTGTGCTTCATGCCTGTACCTGCAGCAACAGGTGATGAGCTTGGCCCAGGATTTGGCTGGGTGAGGGGCTGGATAAGGGATGATGGATGGGTGGGTAAATGGCAGGTGGGTGGGAGGGTTAGTGGAGGAACGAATGACTAGGTACGTACAGCAAGTGGCCAGAAAATCTGCATGTTTTTTGTCATCGTTTCTTACAGCTCGTGGCAATGATTATCACCGTCTTTATTCATGACACCATTTAGGTGCTGTGAGCATGCTTCCGGCTCCCTCAATAGTGAGATTAATTTTATTTAAAAAAAAATTAGGATCCTGATCTCTGAATACACCTTCTCCCCCAGTGGCACCAGGTCTGTTGCTGTGGATACATGCAGACCTGTATCGGTTTGGGAAGCTTAGGGCACCAACCTGATTGCAAACAAGGGCTAGGGGAATTGAAGTTTTGTTTTCTTAGAAACCCAACTTTTACATGTTCACATCTCAATATTCTTAAAATAGTCAGGTTTAAACTGTGGCTTTGGAGATGGGAGGACTAAAGCTACCCTAACTACCCATCCTTTAGCACCATGACTGGGCGTAGGGGATTCCTATTCCTTATTTGAGGATTGGTTCTATTACCAGGAAATGTTCTTCTCCTGTTTCTATCTTGATTACTCATAATAAACATATGCCTTCTTATCAATACAGGAGTCTCATTTTCTGTACCAACCCAGCCCATTCAGAGATGTTAGATCTGTGTTCTTTCATCTAAGCCTCTGTACAACCTCCTCTGTGAGAGTCTATTTACTTCCATGAAAAGGAAGTCACTGAAAAGTCCATCTTTGGGGCTGCAGCTTTAATTGTTTATTTCTGGGACCAATTGAAAACATAATGGGGACTTCCCTGGTGGTCCAATGGTTAAGACTCTTAGCTTCCACTGCAGGGGGCACAAGTTCGATCCCTGGTCAGGGAACTAAGATCCCACATGCCACATGGTGTGGCCAAAAAAGAAAAAGAGAAAACATAATGGGGACTTCAGAGGTGGTATAGTCGTTAAGAATCTGGCTGCCAATGCAAGGGACACAGGTTCGATCCCTGCCCCAGGAAGATACCACATGCCGCAGGGCAACTAAGCCCATGCACCAAAACTATTGAGCCTGCACTCTAGAGCCCATGAGCCACAGCTATTGAGCCCATGTGCCGCAACTACTGAAGCCCACGCACCTAAAGCCCATACTCCGCAACAAGATAAGCCACGGCAATAAGGAGCCCGCACACCACAATGAAGAGTAGCCCCGGCTCACAGCAACTAGAGAAAGCCTGTGTGCAGCAATGAAGACCCAACACAGGCAATAAAAAATAAATAAATTTATTTAAAAAAAGAAAAGAAAAAATGTAATGAATTGGTTTCGAATTGCTGTCCAGCTTGCCTGGCAGTTCAGTGTCTTCCTTCCTTTTTGTTGATTCTGAGTAAGGATTAAAAGGATAGTTTTCATGTGAGTTTTTTGTAATTGTGATTCCCAGCATAGACTACACCATTCACTAATCTTTTTATAAACCCATAATACTTATCGTAATAAAGCCACCAGAGTCAGCTCTTATTATCTGTATGGAACACATGACTTTACAATGGTTATTCAACTTCCTCCGTAATTATGTTCTCACATAATACCTCATTTCCCAGTGGAAAGGGAAGATTGAGGACTGGCTGACAGTCACATGGTCAAATAAGTTAAAATGAAATTACTCTTCGTTACATGCTCAACTGAAGAATTAAAGCAGAACAGAATTACTCAGTAGAATCTCTCCTCAGGACAAGAAGTCATCATTCTATCATTTCTCCCCTGAATGTCATATTTTGAGCCATTTTAAGTACAATTAGCCTTCTTGTCTATGACCACCTTCTTTCACTGTGGAAACCTAACTCCATCCCCATCTTCACCTCAATAGCCAACATACATCAGTGTGACAAGGTACAGAGACAAACGTAATCCACCCCTGAGTTGTCACTGGGGCTGGAGTGATGCGAGGTGTGGCTGTGAAATCTGCAGGCCTAGGATAGTCAGGCTTCCCAGGGTTTCCAAGGAGGTTTGTGGAGACAGTAATATTTAGCCTTCTCCTTCATCCCACTATGCTAAACTCATTCAGCTTAAGTGTCTCGTGTTCTCAACAGAGGAGAAATTTTTTCTGTAAAGCTGATACACCCTTTGCCGTATACAGTATCTCACTTGTGAATTGGTCTTAACTTTTTGAAGAAAATAAATGTGTTTCATGATATTTACTTGATGCTTACTATTGAGTATTGCAGACCTTTTGAGGGGTAGATATTGTGTGTGTGTTCCCACACACGCGTGCACACGCGCATGCAGTGGCGTGGTGGAGGGGTCCCCATTTATTCTAGTGATGTGTTTTAATACAGATTTTTTACTTTCTTTATATTTCTGTAATTAAAGTTGTAAAAACCTAAAATTAGTAGTACATAGGGAATAATTCCAACCCTGCAATTCCAAATATCAACATTCTATTTCATTTGTGTCAATTCAATTATCCTGAATCGGACCAATCTTCCACCTGTAATAGAGAGTGCATTTCAATTACTGCTCCCTTCGTGCCTCCTATTACCATGGATAATTAAGGTTTGACCCTTTAGCACAGCTAATAAAATAGACTTGATATCCGATCAGGAGAAAAATTCTTTATAAACCACCCTGATCTGATTGCTTCATTTACGTAAATAGCCCATCAAAAATGAACTTGAAAATTTCAACAGTAGCTAACTGATCATTATTTAATGAGCAATAAAAAGATCCCCATGTTACAAAATTAAGATACACTGCCAAAAAAAAAAAGGGTCCCCATGTTAACTGAATTTAGCCCTGTGTTACCCATCAGGTAATGTAAAAGATAACCATTTTATGCCTTGTATCCTTGTATTCTGGCTTTTTAATATAAAATATATTTTCCATATTAAATCCCCATTGCAAGCGTTTCTCAGCCTCGGCACTATTAATATCTGGGGCTGGATAATTCTTTGTTGTGAGGGGCTGCCTTGTATACTGTAGGATTTTTAGCAGCATGCCTGGCCTCTACCCGCTATACGCCTGTGGCAACTCCTGATTTGTGACAACTAAAAATATCTCCAGACCTTGTCAAATGTCTGCTAGCAGAGGGGAGCAAAATCAGCCCTATATAACAACCACTGATCTGTGGGAATTTGAGAACTGCCATTTAAATATTTTTATCTCTTCAAGGATTCTCAGAAATTGTATCTTAGCACAATAAAACAAATAAGGAAATGTATTAGCTCCTCACACAAAATGTGGAGGTGGAATAGTAGTGGGAAACTTTCATGATATAAGATTTGGTGGTAAAGGGTGGCACCTGGGACACAGAGTAATTCAAGAACTCTTTGGGGACTCTGCTGCTATCAGAACTGCCATGCCGGCACCCCCGACTTCTCAGGTCATATTGGCCCAGGACATAAGATGTATGTTTCCACTCGCTGGAGATATTTAGGTCGTCAGAGCAGATTACTTCTCCCCTACATCACCGGAGAGTCTTTAGGAAATTCAGTTCTTCTGAGTAAACACTTAGTGCAGGCCAGGTGGGCCAGGTGAGGGGGATTCAAAGATCAATACAATGTAGTCCTCACCTTCTAAGAGCCTTCGGTCTAGTGTAAACAACGTGTAAGCACTCTGATGGGGTATGAAGTACTAGTAATAGTTAATATTACAGCACGCTGTAATGTTTTTTCTCTGCTTGAAGGATGTCACAGTAAGATGAGGAGTAATGTTTTCCCCAAAATAGATGATCAGCCCACGGTGAGAAATGTGAATGCTTGGACTGTTTTTTAGGTCTCCGAGTCTGAAGGACTTTGCAAGGGATTTAAATAGACTGCCTCCCTCATTCTTCAGACTCATTTAGCCCTTGATTTTTGAGTTCCTTGTGGTCTGCTTTACAGACATTGAGAGACATCCATGCAAAAAAATCCAAAAAACAAAACACAAAGCAAAGAAACAGAAAAACACCTTAAAAAAGAAGCATTGAATCAAAACCAGCAGGATTGTTCAAAAGCCCCTAAAGTTTTAAATGCAACAGTGATTTGTTTAAAACTAAGAGGCAAGTCTCCCACTTGCCTTTTTAGCCACCCTGGAGTACATTCATCTTGGCTGAGAGAGGCCTGACATATCCTGACACACAATTGTGCCTTCATGAGGTGTAAGTTATAGCTCTCACATACGGAATGTCCAGAATCCTGATGAAACATTAATTAGGATGTGAAAAATCAGTAAAAACTGGGACTCTTTCTATGTATTGAAAAGTGAAGGCACAGATTAGGGACCTGGTACTTTATAATGCAGAGAAACAAATTCTTCACATCAAATGACAAAAGGAGTAGCGTTAAATGATTTATGACTCAGACATTTTATTTCCCATTAAAATCATGTGCTGTGATGGAACCATTTCAAATCTGGTTGAAACTTTGTTGAATTTTTAAATTCAGCTAGCTGTCCAAGCATGGTGTGAGGTCCTCAAGAAGCCAGGCAGAGAACTGTGTGAGTCTGTGTGGTGTGTTTATAGCCAGCTCTGACTGTTCATCACAGCATCTGTTTCTTGTTTAGGGGTCTGGTTGATGGACTTGGTCCTGGCTGACTACCCCTAGTGTGATGGTGCTAAGTTGCCATGTGTTGCATCTGAAGTAGTGTGGAGTCACACTTACAAGAATTTTAGGTAGAACTGTCACATTCATAGCCCAGAGGAACAGATATAGATGCTTTAAGTTAGTGATTTTTAAACACTTTGAAGAGCAGCTCTTACTAAGAAACACATTATGACTCATTATACATTTATATATAGAAGTCTACATATGTAGTTATATGTTAAGTATATATGTATACTCACATATATACATACATCAATATACATTACACACTATAAGTATGTTTATTATGGAGATGAAAGTTTCATGAAATGATGCTTATCTTTATTTTGGATGTCACTCAAATATTTCATCTCTATTTCAATTTTTAAAATGCTGTTTACATTTACTAAAGTAATTTCATAGCCTACAGATTGAAAAACACTGTTCTAAGTGGTCTGCCCATATCCAACAGCAGATAACTACTGCATTACTGTAAGCAGGGGCAGACTCATGAAATGCTGCCATGTTTGACCTACTAGTTGATACAGAGTGGCGTTATGAACTCTGCTGTTCATTTGGTACATCTAGTTTGCTGCAGATATGGCCTTTCTCTTAAATGCATTTGCTAAGGTCACTGCCAATACTTCTTTATCATATTCAAGGCTCTAAGGAAATCAGTTATTGCTAAATGAATAAATACATGTGTGATACCTTGACATCAAATTTACATGAAATGTCAATAGCATTTTTCCTTACAGAAACCTGAACATAAAGGAATCAGTACATATTTTTACAACTGTGTCACTAGATGTTGTCTTTACAACTTGCTTCTATTGTTGCACATTTTGAAAAAAAAGTTTAAGAATTCACATATTGTTTGGAATGATAGTAATTTTTTCCCATACTGCCTTACTTTCTTAAGCAGTAGCTCTTAAAATTTGGGGGTTAAGGTCAGTTTGAAATTCTGATGAGATCTACATGGCCCATCTCCCTAGAATGAACAAAATTTTGATTCCATAGACCCTTATGTGAGAGCCCTTAACCTGAATAGAGGTCACTGTTCATATCCTCTAACCAGAGATCAGTCAGCGTCTCTTATAATCACCCTGACTGGAAGGAAGCTTTTACTATTGGTATCTAAACCAGCAGCCCTTTATATGATTCTCCCAGGGCATTTTTCACATGTACTCATTCAGCAGTATCTGCTGGATTGGGATCAGAGCAAGTCTAGGAAGCAACCCTGTTGGTCCTATGTTTGCCGACACATCAGCCAGATTAGGCTCCAGGACCAGTGCTGTGGGGAAGTAACTGTAGATTGCAGACAGCCCTCTATAGTTGTTTGAAGTCTCTTCCAAAGTCCCCAGGTCATGGACAGGACATAATCATAGTATCTCTTTTTTTAATGTGTTAAACTATTCCCTAGATTATACCAAATATTATGGTTTTTTGATAAATATCATGTAGAGCATTTAACAAGGAACAGAAAGTCCATGGAGATCTTAAGCTAAGCTCTATAAAGCACCTGAGTGGGGCACCACTGCCTCCTTTTGGTAACATAGCTTAATTGCAGGTTCAAGATTAAAATTACTAAGTGATAGAAAACATACCTTCCTCAATATGCTAGGATAGAGAGAGAGCATGTGTTGTTTGAGCTTGCTTTGGCTCTGCCCTTTGTATTTAACATTGGCTGTACAGGCCCTGATTTCATGTATCCTCTGTACCTCTTGGCAGGATTGGAGGAACCATTCCCGCTGTGTTCTCCTACTTTGCTGAAGTGCTCGCCCAAGAGAAGCGGGGTGAGCATCTGAGCTGGCTCTGCATGTTCTGGATGATCGGTGGCATCTACGCCTCTGCCATGGCCTGGGCCATCATCCCGCACTACGGTAAGAGGCTGGCCTTGCACCAGCTGGGCAGTCACCTTGCTTTTTTTCAGCCTCCATTCCCATCCCCTTCCTCTCGTGTAAATGCTGATTTGAGAACAATGCAGTCATCATCATCTTTCTCCCTCTTGTAATGTCTAGGACTCCCCTCGCCCACATAGAGAGCTGTATAAGGTAAGACTGTGCCAGTGATCCTTTAGGAGTACTTTTGCAGTTTGCTGTTTTTAATGCCACTGCTTTCAGTTGTTTCCTTTGTGCTATCAACCCTGGGGTCCCCACGTAAGTGGAGGTGAAAGAATACACAGATCATAATCAGCATATAAGGCAACATGACTTACAGTTGCTCCTGGAACTGTTGTGCACATGATGTACCCACAAGTGCGTTTATTTGGCTCCTCTAGGCTTAGTCCAAGGCTCAGCTCATGTCAGCCTCACCTCTTCTGGTAGCTCAGAACTGGGATGGGAGCAGGAAGAATCTCATCTCATCAAGGACCATCCATTTGCAGAACTTAAGAGGTGACTCTACCACCCTTGCTCCACAGGTCCTCTCCTCAGTTTCCCCTAAGCATTTACTGTTCCTGCCACCTCAGAATACTTGAAGGTTTCATGTTTCTGAGCACTACTTGCCCTTTCAGAACCCACAAGCTCCCAGTTGCTTCACCTATAAACAATGAAATGCTGGAGAGGTTAACATAATCTAGGAATTGAATTCAGTATATAAGGAAATGGGTGGGGACATGTTCTGGTTATGTTTGTGTGTGGATGTATAGAAAACAGGCTGAAGTTGGCAAAAACATGAATACTGTATAAATTTAAATCACCATGACTTCAAAAACTCACTCTTTGTTCTATCTAAAATATAATCAATCTAAAAAATTAGATTTCAAAAATGTACTCCTTTGCTCAAAAAAACAAAAAGAAAAAAGAACAGAGCAGCTTTTCATTGTAAAGCATAGTTCTGTTAGGAAAAAACCATAAGTGAATTTAACTCAGTGCTAAAATCAAAGACAAGACAGACTTCAGTGTTCGGATGCATTGTGATTTGTTTTTTGTTTTTTTTTTAATAACGGTGGGTTTATTTCTGAGATCTCTATTCTATTCTGTGATTTGTTTTTTATACTGAGCTATAAAGTTCATGTTGTCACCCTCTTTTAATAAACCTAAAAAGTTATATGCTAACCAAAATTGTATTTAACAAAACAAAAACAAAAAATAAGACATAAGAAATTGGTTATCACGCCTAAAGAGAACTTTTCTTTGCTAAACATTTAAGTTGAGTGTGATGGAGTTCTCATTTTTAGACTCTTTGGTCACTTCTGGGCCAAAGATACGCTCTTATAGGTAGTTACCCACCATGAGGCTTATCTTCTGCCACCATCCGAGGAACTGAAGGAGATTCTCCTCCTTCTTCTGGGACCTGAGGACCTCAGCCTCCCTCAGAACTCACTGTTCCAAATGGAAGAGTCACCTAGCTACCGCATAAGGAATTGCTTCTTAGGAACAATGTATCGGCAGACAGAAAGGAAATGCAGGGCCTGGGCAGAGTCCAGCTGTACCCAGCATTGGCCCCAGAGCCACCGCTAGTCCATACGTAGGCTTTGTGCAAATGAAAATAAGGTGCCAGGTCCAGGTGGTCACCATTGCCGCCTGACTGACCATCTCTGCTGGGACTTGTGCAGGGCACAGCCTGACAACTGGATTCCTTCTGAGGCCAGCATGCTCTGTATCTCAGCCTCTAGTGACAGCACAGCTTCTAGGCTCCTGGCTTTACTGCCGCCCCCTTCCTGGTCCTCCCTTTCCATCACATCTCAGAATTTCTCCTGCTGGCCTCGCTAAACCCATAACTCAGGTTGGCTTCTGCAGTGTTGTGCGTATCTACCAGGCCCACACATGATTGCTTTTGTTGTGGTGGGTTTGTTTGTTTATAAATTTATTTATTTATTTATTTATTTATTGACTGTGTTGGGTATTTGTTGCTGTGCGCGGGCTTTTCTCTAGTTGTAATGAGCAGGGGCTATTCTTCATTGCGGTGCGCAGGCTTTCTCATTGCGGTCGCTTCTCTTGTTGCGGAGCACGGGCTCTAGGCGCACGGGCTTCAGTAGTTGTGGCACACAGGCTCAATAGTTGTGGCTTGTGGGCTCTAGAACGTAGGCTCAATAGTTGTGGTGCACGGGCTTAGTTGCTCCGAGGCATGTGGGATCTTCCCAGGCCCGGGATCGAACTCGTGTTCCCTGCATTGGCAGGCAGATTCTTAACCACTGTGCCACCAGGGAAGTCCCTACTTTTGTTTTTAATTTCGTTTCCTCACTCAGTACTCAGCTCCCCAGACTCCTGCCTTTCACACATCCCTGCCCTTGAACTGTGAGGAGCCTTGTACAGGGCTCCAGGTTTTGTCTCTGGCCTTGCCAACTGTCATTGGCCAACCCACAAAAAATCAGCATGATCCCCACCTTTATTTTTTCCCAAGGACACATAAGATATTCTTATTTAGAGCAAAAAGGGCCACCTAAACCATATATAGCCAGAAAGAGGGAGGTTGTGACTCATAAACAATGCTTGAAAAGTTACAAAGACAGTGACAATACAACAAAATTAAATGTATCTGAGGCTGATATTAATTTCTATGTTGAAGGAACCAATAATGACCTGGTTAAGAAATCAGGAACAGAAAATTAAAACCATATGCCCATGCTTTACTGAAGGCTTTCCATGGCCCGAAGTGTGGGAAAACAAACAAATAATAACAAACAAAAACACCCAGCAAATTACTGCTGTCAGTCCTGTCTGCATTAGAATCAACAGGGGAGTTTTTTTTTTTTTTTTTCGCTCTTTATTGGAATATAATTGCTTTACACTCTTGTACCAGCTTTTGAGACAGGGGAGATTTTTAAAATACCCTTGCTGAGTTCATTTTATACTCTGGCAACTTGAAGAGTTAATTTTTTCAAAATAAAAGAGTTTAATTTTAAAAGTCCTGTGCTGAGGCTTCTGGGGGATGATGATGTCTGTATCCGGATGGTGATGGGGGTGGTTTAAAGAGTATTTATTCATAAAAATGCTGAAGATTTGTACATTTCACTATATGGAGGTTACATTTTTTCATAAGCACTTTTAATAGAAATTTACCACTTCCCCCACCCCCGAAAATACCCATGCTTGGGTCCTACCCCAGATCAATTGAGCCAGGTTCTCTGGGCCGGGGACTCAGCATTTATCCTTTTTAAAGCCCCCAAGTGGTTCTCACTTGCAGCCCGATTGAGATTCACCAGCTCTATACCTCTCCCAGTGGGTGATGTCAAAAAACCCCCAAGTGGTTCTCCCTTGCAGCCCGATTGAGATTCATCAGCTCTGTACCTCTCCCAGTGGGTGATGTCAGAAGCCCTGGGACTTTGTGTATATACAGGGCAGCTGTGAATGGGAGCAAAGAGCGAGCCTGACATGCGTGGTTGACTTATTCAGTTGCTGGTTGAGTTTTAATATGGTTGGTTTCATCCAGGCTAAAGGGCTTTTCTATTCATCCAGTTCAGAATCACACTTTGAAAGTAACTTTAACCTCTAGATATCTCTTCTTTTCAATAACACATCTTTTTACTTTACTTTAAAAAGGCAAAGGGTTAAAAGTCCATCCACTTTCCCTACTGCCTCTGAAAAAATAAGAGGCTTTCTATTTTTCCTCTGAAATGCTGCAGGGTATAAATGATGTCACAGCACACAGAAATAACAGGAGCAGGCAGGTCCTTCTCCTGCATCATCTTTCATTCAGGAGACCCCTGAGCACCACCAGCTGCACAGTGTATTGAATTTTCACCCAGCAGGGCAGGAATTCAGGGCAGAATAAAGCGACTCAGAGCCAGGTGCTGGCCCTTCTCACACTGGTAAGAAGATTTACTCTGGGGGAAGGAATTGATAATGGACACTGCATGGCAAGGATGTCAAGAGATAAACAATACATATAGTCGAGGGGGAAAGCAGGTGCTATTGTGTTTCTGGGCGTCACCTTTCTGCATTTGTGGCAGAGCAATCAGCGCGCAAGTCCTGAGCCTGATGCCGTGAGGCCTGAATTCTGACTCCAGACAAGCTTCTGATGCAAAGTAGACCTTGAGCTGGCCACTAAGGATGTTGAAAGGAAACCTGGAGGGATTCTTAGGACGTTAGACACAACTTTCAGAAAGGGTGCTTGGACCTCTGCAAGGGCTGGCTGGTTAAGATGCAGGCTGTGCCAGGAGTTCCCGATGGACCGCGGATTCACCTGACTGAGTGCACCAGCATCAGATGACGATGCACATTGCCCTCCCATCACTGCTCTCGGGGCTGCAAACTTCCCTGGAGACAGACGGACACCAACACCTGAAGGTGTGAGCTCTGACAGGACGTTAGCCGTCAGAGTATGGATGTCATCACACCAGGCTCCTTTCCTGCCCTCCACCTCCCCGTGACCAGCTCCTTCCAGCTGGGCGCTTCTGGACTCTTTCTCCCCCTGTGGCAAAGAGAAGTCCCCATAAAGCAAGGGAGGGAGAGAGAAGAGCCCACCCAGAAAGAAACACCCTGGCCTCAAAGCTCAGGTGCCCGCAGCAGCTGACAGCAGGTGTTAGAAAGTGCAGCTCCTCTTGACCCTACACCGATGCTCAAGCCAACGACTTCTGACCCACAGTAGAGACTGGCTCACAAAAGAACGAGCACAGTGTCAGGGAACAGATGGCACAGGTGCAAAGGTTGTCCTGCAGCCTTTCTCCCCTCCCCCGCATCCCCTATGAATCAGGACACCTCAGCATTGAAAGGAAGCCCCCGTGCCTTAAGGGGAAAGTGGGACAGGGAGCTGAATCCCAGGCCCTTTCCCTCCTTGGCTGAGAGCTTTCACTGAGTCCCAGGCTTTGGAGTTGCTGCCGGGTTGCAGCACTGTCTGCTCCATTAAACCCTCTCTTGTCATTTTCTTTTAAATTCGCGTGCACATCAGATGAGGTGCTGTCCCCTGCCAAGGTGCGTGATAGCGCGCAGCAAGGACATTTAGCTAGCTACGTGGGAAGGCTCTTGGTTCAGCATCAAATGCCTCAGCTCTTAAAGCCCACAGCACCCAGGCTGCACTCCGCACTAGAGCAGCCCCACTGCCTCCATCACCTGCCCTTTGCTATAGACCCCCAGGGCCAAGCTGGGGGCTCACATAGAGCCTGAGTCCAGCCCAGCCCTCCCCCTCCAGCTACAGTGCGATGTCTGGGCTTGAAAACATACATAGTCTCCAGGTTGTCCGAATTATCAAGATGCCTTCTACTTCCTTTAGTTACAAGATGTGTGAAGCTAATACATTTCTTCTCCCTAATGGTGAAAGTGGGATGAAGGGAGGAGGGGATGGTCAAATAGCTGTCTGGTTGAAGAAGGAAATGGGGAAGGTTGTGTACAGTTTGTTCACAAGAAGAAAGGCACTGCGGCCGAGGGCAAGAGATGACAGTGATAGCTGATCCTGAGTCTCAGCCCCGCTGCTTCTGGGCGTGTGAGCTTTGTCAAGCTTTCCAGTCCCCCTCCCCCAGCCCCATTTCCTAAGTCAACATTTTGAGATTAAGCATAATGATCATGTCAGCACCTAGTTTATAGCTAATGTTCAAAAGTGGTAGCTGTTATTGCTACCAGGTTCATATCCTACATGGGATACCCAGACTCTGTCAGCACAGCCCAGTGTAAGCTCAGAGCTACGGGAAAAGAGGGAGAACAAACTAAAATGGAAAATGTGTAAACCTTACCTAGAGGGTGAGATCAGAGGAAGCAGAGAGAAGAAAAACAATAGGAAAAAATGTAAGATAATGCGAGAGAATCAAGGAAAAAACAATACTGTAAAAGCTTGATTACCTGCAACCCAATGAATCTTCCATTAACTCACTTGTTAGATGAATTAATACTCAAAAGGCACATCGTATATAAAGACTCTTTTTTTTTTTTTTTTTTTGTGGCACACGGGCTTAGTTGCTCCGCGGCATGTGGGATCTTCCTGGAGCTGGGATCGAACCCGTGACCTCTGCATTGGCAGGAGGATTCTTAACCACTGCGCCACCTAGGAAGCCCTAAAGACTCTTTTTAAAGTGCATGGTACCACTCCCCATGTAGAAAGAGCCTGATGGCCCTCATCTGCTGGCATGCATCACCAGCTGACCTGTGGGTTACATGGACATCCCCAGAGCCAAGCTCTGTCTCGGCAGCAAGGTGTCCTACACTCTGGACACAGGTAGTCAACATGGGTTTAGATATGATGTGGCCCTGGTTCCAAGCCATTTCTGCCATTCTCTAGCTCTGTCACCTTTAGGACAGTTACTTAGGCTCTCTGGATCTCAGTTTCCTCATCTATAAAATGGGCATAATAGCCATTACAGGGTTGCTGTACTAAAGGACTATATACGAAAAGTGGTTACTTAGCACAGTGCCAGACACAAGTATTCATTAAGTGTAGTCTTTTCTTTCCACAGATAGGGCTGAAGTTGAGGTTGGGGGAAGGAAGAAGGAACTGGAATATTAAAAAAATTTTACTCCCCTTTTCCTATGTGTTCTTAACTGTTCATTTATCATTTGAAGGTTGTAGAGATGGATGAAAGGGGGAAAGGCACAGGAACGGAACTTGTAAGGCATGCCACAGTATTCTGTGCCCACTCCAGGATGGCAGGGGAGTGATAAAATGAGAGCTGGGGTCACATACACTAGCCCAGCCAGGACAGGCAGGCACCAGGTGACCCCAAGCCCTGCTGCCAAGCTTTGCCATATTTCACTGAAAGTCATAGTCCTGAAGATTTTATGCTCAAGTGTCTGAGTAAGATATTGCAAAGGGAATCAATTTGGTACATCAACATACACCGTTATGATTTCTTAATTTGTCCATTTTAGGATCAATCCAATCTTTCATTTAAAAAAAAAAAACGACCCTTGGGCTCAGATTTCCTCACTCTGTGGCTCAGTTTTCCCATGCAGTCATAAGATAACATCAGCAAAAAAAACCCCCAATAATGACAGTCTTTAAGGGCTTAAGAAATGAGATAAAAAAAAAAAAGCATTATCATATTTTAAGTGTATGGTGATTTCTTTTAAAGACTATGTTTCATTGTTCATGGTACCCAGAAGCAAGTACTTCAGAAGTCTCACATTCTTAAACATAGTCCAGAGCCAGCTCTCCCACCCCAGCCCTCCTGTCTCTCTCCTCATTCTAGGTGCGTCACATGGGGGAAACATGTCTATCAGCTAGGGTGCCTAGCCCCTCTACCCACAACAAACCCCCCAATGAAGCCAACCCAAAAGACATGTCTACTTCCTTGAGGGATGTGGAGTTCTGCACAGTTTGGGGAAGTGCTCTTCACCTCTCACTCTGACTTTCGAGATTGGTAGAGTGATCTCAGAGGAGCTGCCCCATCTGCTCTGCATCAAGCCAGTCACCACTTGGCTAAGGTGCTAACTCTTCCATTTAAGTTCCCCAGAAAGGGAAGGGGAGTTAATTATTTGAGCCTTCTGTGTCCCAGGCATTGTATCAAGCATGTTATTTAATAATAAAATAGCCAGTTATGCTACCAGCAAAATTCAGTTATAGCCAAAGGAATTGCAATTCAGGAAATGCAAGCTGTGGCAGACCATAGGCAAATCCAGAGAACAAAGGAAGAGAGCTTGCTTTTATAGAGAAAAGAGGGATGCTGGGAGGGGCTGTTCCAAAGGAAAGTTCATTGGAAGAAAGCAGGGATGGTGATGGCTTCTCATTGGCTGGGCTGTTGCTGGGCAAGGAAAATCTTCTTTCTGGATAGTAAAGTAGACTTCTTCCTGTTTGGGGGTACAAGGTACTTTTCTTCCTGTGGGGCATACAAATCGTGGCGAGGGCATACAGATGATGGGGAGTGATGATGTGTGAGAGCTCCCTCTACTGGCCTTCCTGACTCTAATTTTAGTTGAGGTTTTCCTTACTGATTTTCACTTCTTACACACATGATCTTCAAATGAAGAAATGGGCTTTAAAACTACGGCAGTTTTCTTGCTTGTGTGTTAATGTTAAGAGCTGAGACTCCTATGCTGCTAACACTGCCAGGTGATACTACAGAACTGGGGTGTGTAATCCATCCCTCAGGTAGTCCGGTGAAGCTTACCAACCTCCTTTCAAAATAATGTCTTTAAATGCAGAAAATGAAATCAATAGGATTATAAATGAAACCAGTTGTTTCAAAATACAGTTATCAAAATGTATTAGCATATTAAGTAACAATACCTATTGACAGGTCTAGTAGCCACCATAATTTTGAAGTAGATATGAGCATAGACGCTAAAAATCCACAAATGCTTTCTTCTGAATCCTAGGAAATCCCTGGGCTCTAGATTCTTCCCAGAATCCCACCTTCCATTTCTTCACCATCTGTATGAGTTAAGATTAGGATTGACTGGATATAAAAGAAAAAACATTAATAGGCATAAGTAAGTTAGAAATTTGTTCTTTGTTTTTAGAAATTTGGTTTATATCACACAAAAGAAGCCTGGATGGAGGCAGACCAGGGCTGGGGTGATAGCTCCATAGTCAACATCAGAGGTCCCAATTCCTTTTATCTCAGAGTTCCACCATTTTTCGCACATTCCGACCAGTCGGTCCACATTCCTAGGCAGCACAGAGCAGGAAGGATGTATGTCTCCCATGAAGAATCTTCCTGGAAGCCCCACACAAATCCACTTAAATCTCATTGGCCAGAGCTTCAGCACATGACCATACCTAGCTGCAGGGGCATCTTGGAAATGTATAGCAGACTCCTATTCCAAGGAACAAGGAGAACACAAATCAGGATAAGTGGATATTGGGGAACAGCTAGCCATCTCTGCTGCACCATTTCATTCTTCCTCTGGAAAATCTTGTAGGAATGTTCATGTATTTCATAATCAAAAGTTTAAGTATGGTCTTTTTTATATTAGTTTTTGTATGGGGGTAATGGAAAGCAACTCTGGCTAACTTAACCAGAAAAGGATTTATGGAAAGGCCACTGAATAGCTCACAGAATGGTCAGGAAGACTGGAGGACCAAGCTCAGAAAAACAGCAGGAACTGAGGGAGTCCTTCATTTGGTGACTGGCAGGGCTGTCAGCAAACTCAAAATTTCAGCACCTGGACCCAAAGAAAATACTTACAGTCTAAGAGAAATTAGCTCAAAGTACATAGCTTCAGTTTCCAGTGCACCAAGGAGCGTTGATGTTGGTTTGATTGCTCTTCAGAAGTCATGGGGGAGGGCTTCCCTGATGGCACAGTGATTAAGAATCCGCCTGCCAATGCAGGGGGCACGGGTTCAATCCCTGGTCCAGGAAGATCTCACATGCTGTGGAGCAACTAAGCCTGTGCGCCACAACTACTGAGCCTGTGCTCTGGAGCCCATGAGCCACAACTATTGAGCCCACATGCCACAACTACTGAAGCCCATGCACCTAGAGCCCACACTCCGCTACAAGAGAAGCCACCACAGTGAGACGCCTGTGCACTGCAAGGAAGAGTAGCCCCCGCTCTCCACAACTAGAGAAAGCCTGTGCACAGCAACAAAGAGCCAACACAGCCAATAAATAAAATAAATAAAAATAAATAAATTTATAAAAAAAAGTCAGGGGGAGAGTTTTCTTTGCAAGATGCAATCATTAGTAAATCATAATTACTAACACATGACACTGTAGACAAGTCATCCCAGGCCCTCACTCAGATAAGGTGCTTAGCATACACTATGTGTCAGGAGGAGAATCTGGGTATGAAGGTGGGTGCAGTTCAGGCTAGTATGGCCTTTACATGTTGGTTTCAGAAAATGTAGGTACAAGGCTCTAGAAAGCCCCAGACAAGTGAATCCTCTGCAGCATTTCAGCGAGCCATACTTCCCCGGTCCTCAGATCTCAGTTGACTGCTCGATCCCTGAGACTTCCTCAAAGCAAATGTGAATCCCAGCCTGACAGCAGCCTGTGTCTTCCACGAATCCTGGAGAACTTGATCTCCAGTAGAGATAGTGACACCTATATCTACAGTAAATAAAAAACAGAAAAGTTGATTTCATTTACTGTAGATAGAATTGCCTCCTCCAAAAGCTGTTGACATTAGAATTTGTCTTGAAAACAAACAGTGAATACACTTTATAGTATAAAAATTAGTTTAAAAATTAATGGCAATACCAAATGCTGGTGAGGATGCAGAAAACGCATGTCTCATGCATTGCTGGTGGGAACTCAGAATAGTGCCACCACTCCGGAAAATAATTTGGGGGTTTCTTAAAAAGAAAAAACACTAGACCCACCTAACAAACAACCCACATTGCACTCCTGAGCACTTATCCCAGAGAAATGAAAATGTATGTCCTCACAAAAACTTGTACATGGTTATTCAGAACACGTTTATTTGTAATACTCCAAAACTGGAAACAACCAAAATGTCTACAATACCTAGAATTCTACTCATCAATAAAAGGAAATGAACAATTGATACAACAGCTTGTAGAGACCTCAAGGGCATTTTGTGAATGAAAACACCAATCTCAAAAGATATATAACATCCTGGAAATGACAAAGATAGAGATGGAGAAGAGATTCATGGTTGGCAGGGGTTAGGGGTGGTGAGGAGAAAGGAAGCAGGTGTGACTATAGTGGAGCAGCCCCCAGAGATTTTTGTGTTGATGGAATCGTGTCTTGATTGCATGTGGTTACATAAATCCACACGTTATAAAATGATGAAGAAATATACACACACATTATACCACTGACAGTTTCCTGCCTTTGGTATTGTACTACAGTTATGTAAGATCTAACCATTTCCAAGCACTGAAGGAAACTAAGTAAAGGGTACATGGGATCTCTCTGTACTCTCTTTGCAACTTTCTGTGGCTGTATTTCAAAATAAAAAGTAGAAAACAAAATTAGTACTACTCTTCGAAGGGCGTTTTCACATGTATCATTTATTCTAATACTCTTCAGAACAAAAGCAACGATAAGTGTCATTCTCATTTTTGGAATGGAGAGCCTGCTGCATAGAGTTTGTCACTTCCCAAAGTGACAGAGAAAATGGAAGAAAGGCAATTAGGAACTTCCTAGGTGGTGCAGTGGTTAAGAATCCACCTGCCAATACAGGGGACACGAGTTCAATCCCTGCTCCAGGAAGATTCCATATGCCCTGGAGCAACTAAGTCCGTGTGCCACAACTATTGAGCCTGCACTTTAGAGCCCGTGAGCCACAACGGTTGAGGCTGTGTGCCACAACTACTGAAGCCCATGTGCCTAGAGCCCATGCTTCACAAAAAGAGAAGCTGTGGCAATGAGGAGCCTGCGCACCGCAACGAAGAGTAGCCCCCGCTTACCGCAACTAGACAAAGCCCGTGTGCAGTACTGAAGGCCCAACACAGCCAATAAATAAATAATCATTTCTTCAAATAAATAAATAAATTTCTTTTTTAAAAAAAGACAATTAGAACCAGTCTTCTAATCCTCATTTCTTCAAAATGTTCTCCAGATATGACAAAGCTAAGAAACGTCCTCAAAGAGCAACATAGAGGGTTATTTGGAATCATTTTGCAGGTCTCTACAGGGTGTATGCGTAGCAGCCATCCATCCCCTCATCTATCCGGGTGATACTGTCACAGCCCCTTGCCAAGCATTCTAAGTGCTAAGCCTCCATCATTTGCCAGAAGAAAAACCAATCACACCCAGAATTCTGTTTTTTTAAAAATTATCTTACTAAAAATGTTACCAGACAGAAGAGGTTTTTACATCACACACCTTTTAATCCCACAACTTCATAAATTCTCACTTGACATTTGTGTTTCCTACCAAGGCTACATTGTGTCTTCTCTTCCCGCTCCCCACACAGTGAGCAACTTCACTGGCTTCTGTCTCCTTCCTCCAGGAATCTACCCGCATTGCCCACCCGACTCTCCTTTCTCATACACAGAAATTCAGCGCTGCCCAGCTTCTAGATCCAAACTTAGATATTCCACCTGTATTACTCTGCTTGGGCTGCCATAACAAAATACCATAGATCGGGTGCCTTAAACTACTGAAATGTATTTTCTCACAGTTCGGAAAGCTGAGAGGTCCAAGATCAAGGTACCAGCCAATAGTTTCTGGTTGAGGGCGCTCTTCCTGGCCGTCTTCTTGCTGTGTCCACATGTGGGAGAGAGAGAGAGAGAGATATGTCTTCCTCTCCTTGTATCCAATTAGGACCCTACCCTTATGACCTCATTTAACCTTAGTTACTTCCTAAAGAAATTATCCCATCTCTAGATACAATCGCATTGTGCGGTGGGGTTTTAACATATGAATTTGGGGGAGACACAGTTCAGTGCACAGCAGCACCCATTGTGGTCTTAGCAATGAAAGGGCCTTCCACACCAAAAGCGCCCCCCTCCCCTTTGAAGGCATTGGGGATTATTCATTTTTTTATAATATTTTTCTTGTTAGATACCTACTACAAAACCTAACTCTGAAACGCTGTTTTTTTCTCTAAAACAAAGTCTTAATGATAGCTTTATGATTCCATAAGAACTCCCCACCTCATTTCTCTGCACATCTCTATATTCTGAGCTAGACAAAATGTGTGTGTGTGTGTCTTTGAAAAGAACTGTCCTGAAAATACCCCTGATGGGCTGAATTCATCACTAACCTAGTTAGGTCTCTTATCCAAGGCTTACAATTAGCACCATTACCCAGTCTTGGTAACTAGCTGCTGTGCTTCTAAATTAACTGTCACCTGGGGGGACATAAAAATTGTCATCATCTTCTAAAATGTTTCTTGCTTGAGCATATGATCATCTTCAGCTTTCCTTCAGTTATATTGAACTGGCCTAGAGGGCAAGAGCTATGGAAAGGTAGAGAAGGCTTCCCTGATATCTTAGGGTACAAGCTACAGAAGCTGGACTTCATTTTTCTGCCACATGCCTGTCAGGGTCCCCAGAAGGAATACTCCATTCACTTACCCAGATTAAGGTGAAAAACTGTAGAGCTGCCCATCTGCTTTCCACACATGCAATATTCTGCCATTTGTAAGACTAAGCCAAACTTCGATTTTCACATAACCTGCCAGCAGAGACATTGGTGCTGAATGACCTGGAAGTTTCTCTTCTCTTATAGGCTGATTTAGTGTTTATATTTTATGCGGCTGTCTCTCTGTCAAAATCGAGCTTAGATTTGCTCTGAGTCGCTTTTAGAGGGCCTGAAGACAAGCCCAGTTAAAGATGCAGGTGTGGCATCTTAGAAAATATGGCCATTCAGCACAACTGGGCCCCACACTGCGAGTGTACCTATGTAACTAATTCCTGAAGAATCATAACTGATGCCTAGAAGAGCTCATTAGAAGAATAGATTATTAAATAGGACAGAGTTTGAGGTTGAAGGCATGATAGGGAAAACTTAGTAATTCCTAAAGGGATTCTTCTCAAGTTTGGAAGGCGCTTCTCCTTTAGGAAGTATCTAGTCTTTTTTGTAACACTGGAGCGTGTTTCTGCTTGAGGACAGATTAAATTGCATTGGCCACGTATTCCTCATTCTTATGCACACTCCCCAGTGAGCTCTTCAGCTGTGGTGCCATCACACTGTGGAATGTACAGGACAGAAAGCAGCCCCGGGGCTTTGCAAGGATAGATAGAGGCTGAAAAACAGTGAGCCTGAGAAGCTATGAGGTGGGGACATGGCAGTGGTCAGGCTTTAAATCTGACAAAATTAAAGGAGGCAAGATATGGCAAAAGAAAAGTGTGGGCTAGAGCAGAGTGGGATGGTTACTGTAGATCCTAACCAAATGAGCTGTCCTAACTAGAAAACGCTCTTGCTGGTTGTTTAATTCAGTCGTAGTAGAAGAGATGAGCTATTTCGACCATTTGTATCTTCCCTTGCCCAGTCTTTTTGACAGTTCAAAGCATATCTTAATTAGATGGGCAAGGATTAGGAAATCAGTTGAGGGTCCTGGAACCAATATAATTTTTTCCGTATTTACGTCTAAGTTATCCTACAAAGAAATGGATCCTAGGACTTCTCCCCCATCACCGCTAAACAGAGATTTAGCCTTTATTTAAATTGCTCAATGAGATATTACACTTGCACTTTGGGGGTGGCAAACATGTTTGTACATCTATACTGTGCCTGGCCCGTGCTGGAAGCCAGAGATGCTTCTAGGCTAAGATAGGAGTGTAGAGAAACGTCTGTCCTTGGGTAACACTGAAGAATCCTGAATCCAAGCTTTGCTTCTCATCTTCCCTGCTTCAGCCTGTGGGTTCACAGCACCCCTTTCTTAAATACTGTGATGGATTTGGGAGCTCAGGCTTGCTGGAACCACTCTGAATTCCACTGTGTTCTTCAACATAAAAATGGTGTTACAAATTAGGTGGAGGGGACACATCAGCCTGACAGATTAAGTGGAGGGTTGGGGAGGAGTGGAGCAGAAAGGAAAGATGAGGTGTGAAGAGTCAGAAGAGTCTTGGTTTCATTTGACTTAATAGTTTCAGACTGAGATGGCCAATGTAAATATCTTAGTGACCAAGCAGGTGTTGTAAATAGGTGACGCTGGCAAGAAAGAGTACTGAAGTAAGTAACAGTCCATGCCCACTCTAGAGGGTTGGCAGCTGCCTAGCTGCAGTAGGTTTAGCCATGCAACTATTGAAGCCTGGTGTGGCCAGATCTGATTTACCAGGAGAAGGCAGAATATTTATATGAAGTCTCTCGTTTTCAATCTGCCAATTTTAAAATTTATCCTTGTAGAGATATAATATACTTATGTGGTAGGCAGAATGATGGCCCCCAAAGATGGCCACATCCTAACCCCAGAACCTGTGTATGTGAATATGTGAGGTTACTGGGCAAATGGGGAATTCAGGTTGCAGATGGAATTAAGGTTGCTAATCAACTGACCTTAAACTAGGATGATTACCGTGAAATATCCAGTGGGCTCAATCTAATCATAAGGGTCCTTAAAAGCAGAAGATGGAGCAGGAAGAGAGAACCAGAGAAGTGGTAGCATGGGTAAGACTCGGCTTGGTGGTGTTGGCTTTAAGGATGGAGGAAGGGATGTGAGCAGCCTCGAGAGGCTGGCAAAGGTAAGGAAATATCCTCTGGAGTCTCCATAAGGAATGCAGCCCTGCTGACACCTTGCTTTTAGCACAATGAGGTCCATTTTGGACTTCTGACCTCCAGAACTGAAGATAATAAATTTGGGTCGTTTTTAAGCCCCTAAGTGTGCAATAATTTGTTATAGAGCAGTAGGAAACAAATACAACCGGAATAAAATACATCAATTTAAGTGATGAGTTTTGGCAAAAGATTACAATTCCACCTTAAGATAAAGAACACTTCCATCACCAAAGAGTTACCTCATGCCCCTTTGCAGTCAAGTTCCTTCCACCATGCCTGGCACCTGTTAAACAAAGATATGCTTTCTGTTTTTTGTAAAACTTCACATAAATGGAATACATCATGTAGTATGTAGTTTTTGCATCTGGACTCTGCTTTAGCATAATGCCTTTGAGATTAATCTGTGTAGTTGGGTGTTTGAGGGGTTCATTCCTTTCTGTTGCTGAGTAGTATCCATTATGGATGGACCACAGTTTGTTGACTGTCAATCACCAATTGATGGACCTTTTTGATTGAGCTATTAAGAATAACATTTCTGTGAACATTGAAGTACAAGTTTTCCTGTGAATGTTTTATGTCTCTTGGGTAAATTCCTAGGAGAGGGATTGCTGGGTTGTTTCATAAGTGTGTAACTTGATGAGAAACTGTTAAACTGTTTTCCAAAGTGGTTCTATCATAATCACGCAACTTTTTAAAAAGTTTTCAAAACACTACATGGAGAGAGTAGCCATTCACATATATACACTACCAAATGTAAAATAGCTAGTGGGAAGTTGCTGCATAACATAGGGAGATCAACTTGATGATGGGTGATGACTTAGAGGGCCAGGACAGGGAGGGTGGGAGGGAGTCGTGGGAGGGAGGGAATATGGGGATATATGTATAAATACTGCTGATTCACTTTGAGGTACAGCAAAAACTGGCACAACAGTGTAAAGCAATTATATTCCAATAAAGAGCTTAAAAATTTTTTAAAAACTATGTGGACCAAATGACACACTCATGTAGGCTAGTTGCCAGATTTGGCCTGGGAACTGCCGGGTTTAAGCCAAAGAGAGCTAAGTTCACTTGGAGGGGAGAAGACAGGTAACTAACCTGTGCTGATGGAGAAGACAGCATGTCTCTGGGAGTCTGCTTGGGAGGAAGATTTTCACAATTAGGAGAAAGGCAGATAGGAGTCCTGGTCCTCAGGTACCTGCAGGGCAGCTGTGCCCTTAAGCCAATGGGAATGGAGCTGGACCCCTGGAGGAAGAGTCCCAATGACCAGAGAGAGTGAGAGCTTAGTTTTGCTTAGAGGTTGGAAGTGAGCTAGTGATGTCAGAAGGGCGGGGCCTTAGCATGGCCTGGTTGGGGGGGAAAAAAAGGCTCACAGGGACCTTCTGAGGGAAGAGTGGGATGCAAAGTGTCTGATTGGTAAGCATCATCATCGCACAGAATTATCTTCAGTGGTTTACGAAGTCTTTCAGAGACATCATCTCATTGTTACTGAACCAAACTTGGGTCTACTTGCCCACGTGCATTAAAGCCCATCTACTGATAAGGGGGTTGTGATAAAGGAAAGTGCAGCCTCTATTGCAAGGCCAAGCAAGGAGCACGGGCAGCAGGGGTTCAAAAGAACCAAACTCCTGATAGCTTTCAGGGAAAGGTTTTTAAAGGTTGAGGGAGAGGGTGATGGGGTGTGTGATCAGCTGTTGGACATTCTTCTGATTGGTTGGTCGTGAGGTAATCAGGAGTCAACATCATCAACCATCTGGTTCTAACTGGTCTGGGGTATGCCTGCTTGTAATCAACATACAGTTAACGTCTTCCACATGGTGGGGGTTTCAGTGTCTGCAAGGCAGCAGCTCAAGGATGTGGCTAAGAATGGCCCTTGAGGAGGAACTAAAAGTCCTTGACTTTGTTTAATGGCTCAACTATATTATTTTTCTGTCTTGCTTGACTTTTCATTTTCCTTTGTTTCTCCTTTTTCTCACATCTCTGATGAAAGAGAAGCTTAGGGACTTTGCAACTCAGGGGAAGCTTAGGAGGTTAAAGTTGTCTTACAAACAAGAGGCAGGCAGATAACATGGGGAGGCGGGGGGCAGACCTTTCTCAGGAAGTCCCCATAGAGTCCTGCTCAGTTACAATCCTCAGTTTTCTTTGATACTCCTCAGTCTTGAGGAGGAACAGGCACAGGACAAGAAAGGGAATTAGGTTTTGGGTAGAGGGGTTAAAATGTGAACTCAGCAGAGGAACTCAGTTTTCTAGGGACTCTGTTTCATCATGACACAGATGAAAGTCAAACTGTGTGACAACCTGTTCTGTGCAGGGGCTGGCCAGGCAGAGGACACTAGGGTTCACTTCTCTCATGACAATCCTCCTTCTGCTTGGATGGTTTGTGTCCGAGAATGCCTCGGGCCAGTGGTGACATTTCTTTCTTGTAGTCGACAGAGTTCCGTGAGGGAGAAGGACTGAAAAGAAAGACTGTGGAAGTGGGTTTCCACCCCTTTCTGACCCAAAGGTGGTACCAGTGGAACCAACTAGGAGGAGCCATTAACCCAGGTCCTCTCATGCCCTTCTTGTGTTTGGTGCACACCTCTGCCTTCTACTGGGGTAGAGTTTTTAGAATTTTCTTTGTAGCTTCAATTAAAAAAAAATGTTTCTTTAGTATTCTAAGCAGTTTTTGAACTCTCAGGCCAGAGATCAAGACTTAGTCATCTTTTGCATGCACCCAGTGTTCATAGCAGCACTATTGACAACAGCCAAGACACGGAAGCAATCCAGATTCCCATCAACAGATGACAGGCTTAAGATGAAATAATACAGATGATTGTATATGTGAAATAGAAACACTCACAGATAGAGAAAATCTGTGGCTACCAAAGGGGAGAGGGAAGTGGGGGTACAAATTAGGGATATAGGATAAACGGATACGAACTACTATATATAAAATAGATAAGCAACAAGGATATACTTTATAGCACCAGGAAGTATACCCATTATCTTGTAATAACCTATTGATTATAACGGAAAATAATATGCAAAAATACTGAATCACTATGCTGTTCAGCAGAAACTAAAACAATATTGTAAATCAACTATCCTTCAGTTAAAAAAAAAAAGACTGTCATCTTTATAGCCTCTATGGTACCAATTACAGTGCCTGACCCAGATTAGCCCATAATGAGTGTTTTGATGACTTGAGGCACAGAGCCATGTAATAAATGCCCTGGTCAGCGATGTTAGGCCCCCACATGTCTGATCCAAGACAATTGCTCAGAGTTCTCATTAATTTCATTAAACAAACTCGTTCTGTGAACTTATTTTCTTCCTTTGTGAGACAGAATTTTTTAGGAATGGGTTCCTATCTTGGTGACAGCTGTGGCTGATGGGCTTTGAAGTGAGGTTTGTTCCATCCTGCTTCACTTAGCCCAGACCTCTGCAGGAGCAGTTATTCAGAGCTGCAGAATTGCAGGTAGCCAACGCATTGCCCCAGGTTTTGTCATTGCTAAGCTAATGCTTTATTATTGTAATTGAAAGCAGTTCTCAAGCTTCTGGGTTGTTGTCATTTCTCTCTCTCTCTCTCTGTCCTTTTGTTGGCCTGTGACTCACATTCTGATTCTAAAGCATCTTCAGTGGCCTTTGCAGGCTGCTCAAGGGACCAGACGGTTGTGTTTATGTGGAGTGTTGGCCATTCATTAGGCACTGCGCAGGCAGGGAGACTTTCTGGCTCCTGAGAATCAATTCCAGCCAAATCAGATCCACTTGGGCGTCCCTCAAGAAAAGCCTGCCCATGTGGTCATGGTTTGAAGAGCACTGAAACGCTGGGTTGAAGAGGGACAGAGCAGAAGGTGGGCTGCGGTGATGTGGGAATGTGTGGTTCAGAGCAGAGGCACCTCGCAGTGGAGAGACTTCAGAAATCAAAGCTGACTGTCACACTGAGGAGGACCATCTCATGCTGCACTCAGGACTTGGCAGAGTGGGGAGGATGGAAAAATCCAGAGCGTTAAGGCAAGAAAACGGACAGTCTGCCCTCCAGACTTCCGTGGTTCTGTGTTTGAGGCTGAGGTCACCCTGCCGGGGGAAATGGAAGGAACTGAGAAGTGGGAGCATGGGGGAAACTCCCCCCACTCACCTTCTGAAAAGAAGATTTGGTGTCAGTGTCTTTACTGACATTTAATCAACATTTATCATGTGCCACATGCTGTCCTGAGACGTGAGCATGTGTTCATCCTTTATTTTTTACAGCTATCCCATGAAGAGGCACTATTGTGTACATTTTATAGACGAGGAAACTGAGAAGTTACGTGACTTGCCCAAAGTCACCCAGCTAGTAAAGCAGAAGAGCGGGAATTCGGAACCAGGCAGCATGCCTCCACACCCACACTCTCGGTGGCCTCACTATGTGTGTTCCCATTCTACTGGGCTGACACCCAGGAAGCCGCAGGTACCCACTCTGGTCCATCAAAGACTCTCCCAACTCAGGGCTCGTTCCTTTCCTCCTCCTCCCTCCAGGATGGATCTTCCAAATGGGCTACCCAGGAAAGCAGGGAAATTTCTTGAACTAACCTTTGTATAAATTGGCAGAAAATAGGAATCCCATTGCTACCTGTCCTCCCCACCCTCACCCCCTTTGTCTGCCAGGCCGAGGGCCCCCAATCTGGTAGGAAAAGGCAGTTGGGTGGCTCCGAGCTCTCCCCACCCCATCTGACTTTGGCAATGCCGTGTGTTGCTTCAGAGCCTAGGAATCTTCTCTGGATAGAAGAGGTTTGCTTCCAGTTTCTTTTTTCCTTCAGGCTGGAAACAATAGATAGAAAGGTAGTGAAATAGACAAAGATCAACTGCTCCTCCCAGGCAGTCAGCCTGGCTCTTGACTTCTTATTTCCATCTGGACTTGGGGTGCAAATCTTCCAGGAGGGTTAGTTATCAAGGAGCCAGGCCAACTGAACCTCCCGCCTTTAAGACTCTCTCCACTTTAACTCCCCTCTGCATGCAAACCCCTTCCTTTTTTTCACTCAGAGCCTTTGAGTTCTACATCTAATGTGTGGTTAGCCCTTATTCTTTCCTGTTTGGAGAGGGCAAACCAGTCCCCAGAAGAGGAGAGAGGATGTGTGCTGAGTCGTGATGCATATGGGCAGTGCCCTTATCCCATGAGGGTAAAATGACAGGTGACAAAGCCCTCCCTCCTCTTCAAAGCCATGCTGCGGCTGGGGCCCTCGATGACTAACACCTGCAGGTGAGGAGGAGGAGGAGGTTTGGGGTGGCGGAGCCTTGAACTGAGATTTTTCTGAAGTATGTAGGGAAGTATGCCCTGGTGTAGTCATTCTAAAAAACATTCAGATGATGCTTGTCCAAACGTGTAAATATATACACTCTGACCTAGTATACTCCACCCCTGGTATATACCCAGAGAATTTCATATATCAGTAAGTGGTCACGTGTAAGATTGTTCACAGTGATGTTGTTTGTGAAAAGAGGTAGTTGGAGCAATCTCTATCCGTCACTAGGGGAATGGGTATGCAGACAGTGGTGGGATATTTTGCACCGATTAGAAGCAGTAATGACAACATGATAGATCATCAAACAATGCTGAGTAAAGAGAGTAAGACAAAGGCTTCCCTGGTGGCACAGTGGTTAAGAATCTGCCTACAATGCAGGGGACACAGTTTGATCCCTAAGCTGGGAAGATCCCACATGCCCATGCGCCACAACTACTGAGCCCACACACCACAACTACTGAAGCCACTGCAATGAGAAACCCGTGTGCTGCAACGAAGAGTAGCCCCCGTTTGCCACAACTAGGGAAAGCCCGTGCGCAGCAACAAAGACCCAATGCAGCCAAAAATAAAATAAATAAATAATAAAATAAATCTTAAAAAAAGCAAGACAAAATGAGCACTCTAGCATACTGCCATTATGTAAGTTTTAAGACACTATTTTACAAAAGTTTTATTCAAATTCGAATCCGCAATTAAAACACACTGGCTTTGGGGGTGTTGGTGGAACACCAGTTGATGGGAAATGTTGATGAAAGCGGGGAATAAAGATGTACAGCACTTGCACGATGCTGTTGGTAGTCTGTTGGTGGGAGGGTAGTTCATTCCGCCCTCTACACATAAGGTGGAAAAAGAAAAGAAAATGTCAAAAGTTTCATTGGAGTTCATTTTAATGATTTACTAAACGTTTTCAGAGCATAAGATACGTGAGGAGCAGAGATAAAGTAGCACAGAGAGCCCTAGACTGAGAGTGAGATGCCATCTTTCCTCACTTATACCCGCATGCCCTTGAGTTCTCCAGGCCTCAGTCCCTGACACACATGCATTAGAAATGTTTGCTCTCCCCTTCATTCCAACATAACATTTTGAGAATCTTTGGCAAGTAATTTGTAAAGCCTGAGGGATGGATGAATAGCTCTCAGAATGAATTTTCTGTCTAATGCAGGAATCTGCAGGGTTAATTGGTACCTGTGACTATAGTATAGTCAGAGTCATTGCCAAGGTTCCAAAAAAACCTGCCTTTGGTTCAGCTGTTTTCCTTCTGGTCTTCAAAGTCACCCAGTTGTTGATGTACTGGTGCTGCTGCAGCTCAAGGCTGATTTTATTTCTTCTGGTCTTGAAGTCTGTTAGTGAAATAACTTTCATGTCAGAACAATGAAACTGCATTAATTCACAACAGGAGGGACACGCTCTATCAGGAAGGTTCTGTATGTATAAGTTTTTTAAACAAATGCTGTTTTATTTCTTTCAAGTATTGGCATTTTTAGAAGCCAGGATGTAAATGGGCATATCAGTTTGATTTGTATGACTGTGACGTGTTCTTCAATAAATATTTAAATTTAATGGAGCCAGTAATTTAGAAGCACTTACTATATGTTTCTAGAACTGGCTCACTACAGTGATTTCATATTTGCCCTTTTTGCCTCCAACAAAATTGTGTATGTAACAAAAATTCATATTAAACACTACATTCCCTATTATACTAGTGTATGCATGTTTCTGAAGAAAATTATGATTCAAATTCTAAAGTACAACTCCAAGTAACATACCCATTTTATCAAACCCAGCACAGCATTCTCAAGGTTTGCCTGCAATGGTCTTATATGAAAGGTACAGCAGACTTTCAGAGGAAAGTTATTTGGGGTTTTTAACTCAGAAAGAATCAAATGCTTTATGCCTGTGGTATTGTGATTTCCAGATTGGAGGGGTCCAAAGAGATGGCGTTTTATTCTAACATATTGTTTGGCTTCCTCCATAAAGCAGTGGTTCGAGCAGCAAATAACCACCAGATTTCAGGCTTCTGTTGTCATTGGCTGCCTGCAGAATCGCTGCCACTGTCCTTAAAAAAACAAAACAAAAAAAACCACAAGTGTCCTGGCATTCTGTAGGAGCATTATAAATCACAGTTTCATTGTAGGGAAAAGGTTATTGATTTGCTCATTTTTTCCCTTCTCCCTCTGGTGCAGACTTTAGTGGGAAACTGAAGCTTCCTTCATGCAGTATATTATTGCCTATCAAAAGGGCAGCCTGTGCTTACCTGATTTATAATGAAAGGTAATACGGGTGAGTGATTTCACACTGCTCATCCTGCAGTGACTGTAATCAAGAGATAAAAGCTGAAGCAACTACATGTGCTAGCCAGACATCATCAGAATTATTTACTGTATTTCCTAAGACTGGGGCATTTGAGCAGTTGAGATGGAAGAACTAACGTAGGTGAACGGCAATGCACTCGCATTTTATTTTACTTCTAAAGCCAGCTAATCATTTTCCTGTGGTTATTAATTTGGCCTTTCAGGATCAAATCACCTAAGTGCAATTTGATTTAAAGTGATATATTTTCACAAACAGGTCAGAAAAAAGACAAAACATAGGGAGAATTATCCATGGAGAAAATGGAAAAAAAAAAAAAGGAAATTAAAAAATGGTGATGAGACATTTTACAGTGTCTTAAAAGGCACAAAGTCAAGGAATAAATGGATATTTTTAGTAAAATGCAAAGATGCCATGAAATGTCTTGACAACGTAAACAAGGCTTCATTAGATTTTTTCCTATTATGTTATGCATTTTCCTAAGACATGGTGTACATTAGTAGTAAAGGGAAACACAGCAAAGCATTCTGTATCACAGTGCTGAGAGAGTACATTTCTAAGCTGGGACAATAGTAATATGATGATAACTTTATCTACGGAGGGAAAGATTGAAATTACAGAGAAAAACAAAAATCCAATCAATATAAACGTTTAAATGCAAACAATACTACAATGACCATTTGCAGTATGACAAACTCAGGACACAGAATCTTGTCATTGAGGTGTATTGTGAATGCTACGTTGACAATCTCAGGCCATCAATTTCACATGGCATTTGCTTAGTGCAAAAGAAATTAAGATTAAAAATATATATAAAGACAATAAAATGTCTGTTGGCCCATTTTCAGATCCAGAGAAAAATATGATTTTACACATCCACATTTGTTTCTTTTCTGTTTAGCTCACAGATACATTGAGTATATTTCATTAATTATGTATCCCACAGATGAGACTTTTTTTCTTTATTTATTTCCTTGGTTTTATTTACTTATTTAATTTTTTTATTGAGGTCCAGTTGTTTTACAACATTGTGTTAGTTTCCACTGTACAGCAAAGTGAAGTAGAGTTCCCTGTGCTATACAGCAGGTTCTTATTATCTATTTTATACACATTAGTGTATATTTGTCAATCCCAATCTCCCAGTTCATCCCAACCCCCGAGCATGATGCCTTTTGCATGTAAATTGGTTAAAGTGAAGAATAAACAGTTTGTCATAGGACCCGACCCCATCCTATGTGAATTTAAAGGATTTGTGTATTTTAGAAGACAGAATGATCTCAACCTAGAAAATGCATCCTGCAGAGTTCAGTGGCGAGACCCATTTTTCTTACAGAACCAAATCCCTTGTCTCAGATGATCCATTTTCCTCTAGGATGAAATGAGATCACTTTTTGTGGCAGATGTCCCACTCACCACGTCCGCAGCACACCCAAAGAGTTTTCATATAACTCCTTAATTACAGCTGGCCCTCAGCATCCACATCCTCAGATTCAACCAACCTCAAATCAAAAATATTTGGGGGAAAAAATCCAGAAAGTCCCCAAATACAAAACTTGAATTTGCCACATACCAGAAACTATTTACATAGCATTTACATTGTATTAGGTATTATAAGTACTCTAGAGATGATTTAGAGTATGTGGGAGAATGTGTGTAGATTATAGGCAAATAGTACACCATTTTATAGAAAGGACTTGAGCATCTGTGGATTTTGATACCCTCAGGGAGTCCTGGAACCAGCCCTCTAAGGGTACCAAGGATGACTGTATCAAACTAAACAGGCTTTCTGGCACAATGAGTAGCATGTGAAAGTTACTTATGAGCTTCAGAATAGAATCTTTTAGCTAAAATTTTAAAATCAAAGTAACATCGGTCCATAGTCCTAAAAAAGCAGGCACCACTAAGATGATAACAACAAAAAATAGTCTTGTGTCCTGCTCTTGCACCCTCCATTCTCTCTCAAGGGCAATTTCTTTCAACTGTTAGTTGTTTCAGCTGTTTGCCTAGTTTTTTTCTAAATTATGTACATATATTGTTTTTCCCTTGCCATGTCTATGTTACATATTATCTGTTGACTAGCATGAAAATTGAGAATTAGTGTTCTTAGACTCCCACGCACCCCAAAATTCTCCTTCTATGCTCTCAATACAGTTAACTTATAACGTTTGGTTAAATCAGTAATCAGAATTTACATCAATCTGATTCCTGCTGAGCCAAATAGTGTTTGGAGTGTGATTTCTTATATAACTTTTGCCTTTCCTGGAGTTAATAACTATATTCTCATTTGCCTGGCTTTGTATATGTTTCACAAATTCTTTCCATATCTACAGCCTCTCAATATAGTTTTCAACATAATGAAATGTATTAGATGACCTATTATTTCCACTACTTTTTACTGAAGACATTTTTCCTACAGTCTTCGGTCCTCTGTTTCTTGGGTCTCCTGCATAGTTGTCATTCTGGGACTTCCCTCCTCTCCTAAATTGATTCCTGTTCCCGGGATCCATAGACCTTTTAACCTTTGCCTTTTTTTTTTTTTTTTGGTCCTTATCATACCATATACTAGATTGATAGTATGGCTGGGTATAGAATTCTAGATCAAAAATCATTTTGCCTCAGAGTGTTTGAGGATATTACTTCACTATCATCTAGCATGCGGTATTGTTGATAAATCGGATGCCTTTCTGAATCCCTTTGCTCTATATACAGTCTGTATTTTCTGTTTGTGAGTTCTTGTTGTGATCATAATATACCTTCATGTGTCTCTTTTTCTCTTTTTCTCACCTTCCTGGGACTTATTGAGCCATTTCAATTTGAAGGCTTATGTCCTTTATTCCTGGGGAATTCCCTTATATAATTTTTCTTCTCAGTGATTACCTCCCACCACTTTTTCTGTTCTTACTTTCTGGGATGTCTGTCTATTGGGTGTTGAATTACCTGGATTAATTCTGTAATATTTTTATCTCCTCTTTCCTACTGCCTATGTGTTGATCTTTTTGTCTGCTGTCTAGGAGCTTTGTCTTCCAACCATTCTATTGAGTTTTCATTTCTTCTCTTACTATTTTTTTTTAATTGCTAAGATCTATGTGTGTGTTCTTTACTTTTTTATGCCGCTATTTCTTGTTTCATGGCTGTACTTTGTTCTTTTACAGCTCTGAGGTTGGGGGGGTTGGGGAGGTGGTGAGCAATGCTTTTTTGTTTGTTTGTTTCCTGCATTGCCTATTTGAGCTTCTTTTTTTTCTGTTGTTTTGGTTTCTTTCATGTTGAACACTTTCTTTAGGTATCTGGAGATCTATTCAGCTATCTATTTATATTTAAGAGTGAAGCACCAGAAGTCTGACAGAAAATTCTGTGAATAAGAATTCTGGTCATTTACATTTATGTATTACTCCTCTGGGGTGCTTGTTGACTAGGAGTGGAGAGTAGGGGTGGCTCAGAGTAGCATGTTCTGGCAATAGGCAATCTCTTTCATTAAAAGACCCCCCCCCCCCCAATGTCAAAATTGATTTCTTTTTCTTTAAGACTCTTCATTTTCTGCAGAGGTGCTGTGGTAGCTCCATCACAGCATGAAAGTGTGGCATGTGTAGAAAAGAATATGCTGTTGGTTCTCTGCCAGCCAAAGACTGCTTTCCCAGATCCCCTACCCCAAACTGAGCAATTAAATTAAGCAGCATTATGTGAATTCTGCCTGAAGCAGATGTATTTTGCTTCCTGGTCCACATCCCTGGTCCCCTGACATCAGTGCAGTGTGGACAGTACAGTACACATTGCCAATGTTCCAACTCAAGCTCCCACTGAGGGTCTCTCTGATTTTTGGCCTCAGAGCTCTCTCCAAAGACCTCTAAGCCCCACACAGATTCAACCCTAACTTGCAAGGAAGTTAACTCCTAGGAGCTAACTCTCAACTAATAGCTAAGAGGAGGTGGTGAAAAATTGCCTTAACCTCACTTCCTATGGAGGGGCTGTTCTGTGACACATTCTACATGCTTTCTTAGAGGGTCCCCAGTGGGACTGAGCTCCTGTTGCCTCTAGCAGTAACCGTTTCAGTAATGAACTCTTTATCTATTTTCCCTCCTTCTTTCTCTCACTCTGCCTGCTCCATCACACCTGTGTTCTGGGCTCACCTCCCAAATAAACTACCTGCATTCAAGTCCTGGTCCCAGGCTTTTTTCGAGGGAAACCAAACTATGACACTGCCTCTAAATGTAGGACTTTGTGACGTTCCAAGTACCTCAGAAAAGTAACCTATAAATGTAAAATGACCACATTTTTAAAGAGGTATATTAATCCTAGTTATGACCCTACATGTAGATGCCAAATGAATAACAATTAAATGTCTCCATTGCTTATCAAAAATGCAAACTCCCAGACCCTATGCTAGTTTGTACTTTTAATAAGGGAACCCTGGTGATTCTGATGTAGGTGGTCCATGGACCACACTTTAAGAAACACTGGCCTTGTGGCTTCAAGTTGGACACACTTCATTTTACTGATGAAGAAACAAAAGGCTCCGAGGTCATGCAGATAGTGGGTGCAGAGCTGGAATTCAAACCCAGATGTGACTGACTTGAAGCCACACGCTACACCAACCATCTGCATGACTTTGGAACGTTTTGTTCTTTATCAAGAAAATGTAGATGGTGGCACCTGCTCATTGGGCTATTGCGGAATTACATAAGATGATCCATGTAAAGTGCCGATGGAAGAGCCATTGCAAGTGCTCAATGAGTGATAGCAATGTATGTGTGTACGAATAATATTTTGCAACATAGAAATGCACTGAATTGAAAAAATGCATGTTTTCTGAAGCCATAATTAGTCTGTTGGCCACCTGAAATCTTCCAGTGAAGGATTCCGCAAGGAATCCTTCTCTTGTATCAGTTCTATAGCCAACAAATACTTAGTGAAGGGATTTTATTACCCGACGTAGCTGGAAGACTTCCCTCTCAGGTTTCTTCGGCTGAGTCCAAGAGAAGTACTAGGAGTAAAGAGACAGTCCTGTGTGAATATATTGTGGGCTCACTGTAATAATGCTTTTGACTATGAAGAGTGACCTTTTTGAAAGAAGGATTTTTAAAAGATGGTTGTTTTAGATTTGTAGTTAGGTACACAGCAGGGGTCCAGATTCTCTCGTTCTTGTCCCCTGTTGCACATACCCTGGGATGTTCAATAAATTGCTCTTGACTAATGCCTAAGGCTCCAAAGTGATCTCTGTGATTCCCTTCTGTGCCCTCCAGTTCATTCTCAACCAGGCAACCAGAGTGATCCTAAAAATGTAGGTCCAGCCAACCATTTCCTCCTCTCTGCTGCTGTGTCTTCCCATCACACTTGGAAGTACAGTCTAAGTCCTTGCCTTGGCCTCCGTGCCCTACCTGATGGGGTCCCTGGCTTACCTCACATCCTACTGCTCTCTCCCACTCTTGGTTCTCCATCCACACTGGCCTTGCTCTCTGCCAGTTACAGTTCCCTCTCAATGTGTTTGCACATACACTCCTCTTTCCTGGAATGTTCTTCCCTCAGGTAGTGACTGACTTCTCACACATTCCAGTCTCCACTCTTCGGAGTGGCCATCCTTGACCCTCTGACCTAAACGCATTCCCGGTCCATGCCTCTGTCCCCTTAACATTGACTCACACATTCATCGTGGTGTCTCTACTTAGAATGAAATCCATGGCGGTGAGTACCCTGTCCAATGCTGCTGTGTCCCCTGGGCCTAGAACAGGACTGGCGTGGTAGACTCTCCAAAAATATTTGTGGAATGAATGTCACAGGAAGTATTTGTTGATGGGGACTTGCCCATGTGTAGAATGTCTTACTCATTTGACAAATACTTATACATAAAACATAATGCTGGGACTTCCTAGATGGTGCAGTGGTTAAGAATCCACCTGCCAATGCAGGGGACACGGGTTCAGTCCCTGGGCTGGGAAGAGCCCACATGCCTCAGAGCAACTAAATCCGTGTGCCACAACTATTGAGCCTGTGCTCTAGAGCCCATGAGCCACAACTGTTGAGGCTGTGTACCACAACTACCAAAGCTCACGCACCTAGAACCCCATGCTCCGCATGGGAAGAGAAGCCACCACAACGAGGAGCCCATGCACCACGATGAAAAGAAGCCCCCACTCGCTGTAACTAGAGAAAGCCCATGTGCAGCAATGAAGACCCAGTGCAGCCAATAAATAAATAAATAAATTTGTTTACTTAAAAAAAAAACAAACATAATGCCAACATGAAAGATAAGCGAGACCCAGTCCATACTTTCAAAAGTCAGGGTCTAGCACAGCTCTGTCCAATGGAAATATAATGTGAGCCACATATGGAATCTTAAATTTTCTAGAAGCCATATTAAAAAGTAAAGAACATACAATTACTTTTAATTTTTTTTAATTTATTTGCCCTAATATCCAAAAATATGATTTCAACATGTAACTAATTTACAAAACTGAGATCTTTTGCATTCTTTTTTGGTACTAAATCTTCACATCTGGGATGTAGTTTGCATATACAGCAAATCTCAATTTAGATGCAAGTTTTCATTGGAACTGCTTGCTTTGCATTTTCATTTCATGAAGTTTACAGTTGAAATAGTAGATTCACACCCAAGTTGTTCCAAACATATTTGTTTCCTAATAATCAAACAACAGTTTTATTTAATTTGAATTACTTTAAAAACTCCTCATTCAGTTCCTCAGTCATACTAGCGACATTTCAAGGGCTTGATCGTTACGTGTGGTTAGTGGTCACCATATTGGACAGTATACGTCTAGCGGAATAGGTAAGGCTTATAGACTTGGAAAGTGAACACAGTCATGAAGAGTTCATGTAAGAGACTCAGGTCTGAATACTGCCTTTGCATGCATCCTTTTCCTGAAAGAAGTTGCATCTTTCTTTAGGACTCAACTTTTATGTCAACTTTTCCAGGAAGCCTTCCCTGGTATCCCCAGATTGGATTAGACCCCCTCACCTGGGAGCACTCAGAGCATCTTGTATGTCCTCCGTCTTCGTTCTGTTGTGCTGTGTTCTAATTCCTATCTATGTACTTATATTTGCATTTCCCACTAGTTTATAAATTCCGTGTAGTCCGGAAGCTCTCATTGATTCTCCAATGTCTGGCCCTCAGTGCATATTTGTGGAATAAATAAACTAATTATGAATGAGTTAACTGAATGGGCAAAGCTTGGTGGAAAAGGACTACTCTGTTACAACACAGCAGCCAGGGGGTGAACAGGGAACCAGGATGGTGTGGTGACTAGGTAACGACTGAAGAGTCCTGTTCATGCAGGGTGCTGAATCACCTGTGTTGCATGCTTCCGGGAAATCAAAATGGAGGGTAGCTGAGGAAAACTATCAGGGTTAGTAACAAAGAGACCATTTTTATGGGAGTCCACGGGGATATTCGGACAAACCTAAGCACAACACCTTTTTTTCATAAATTCACTGACGTCCTTGAATTAAGAGTAATAGATATTTTAAGCGCTGTGAGTCAATTGGATTCTAGAGCCATAGCCCAGTCTTAAGTGTTGTCAGCTGTGATCCTTCCAGTTACTGCAGTCTCCACTAATGACAGCTGTTAAATCTATACGCTAATTGAAATTGTGAGCGATTCATAGCTGGCTTGGGGCATTGTGTGATTTATGGGCATCTGATCTAAGGATACTTAAAGGATGGAATTATTGGAGCTAGGAAGAGAGATGTGATTAATCAAGGAAGACAATTTACCTAAAAGGCTCACTAAAACAGTGCAGGAAAAACTGAAAAAAAAAAGGACTCTAGCTCCATCCACTAGGCAAGGTGGGGCCAGGGAGAGGGAGAGAGCGGGGTATGTGTTTAAGATAAA
Organism: Hippopotamus amphibius kiboko; assembly: GCF_030028045.1. NCBI lineage: Eukaryota > Metazoa > Chordata > Mammalia > Artiodactyla > Hippopotamidae > Hippopotamus > Hippopotamus amphibius. Next base: position 216,756,652 of record NC_080186.1, on the reverse strand, counting down.
GTGCACACACAAAACGTAAAAGGATGTTTTCCAGCACGTAGAGATTGTGCTTGGGGAATTTTTCAAGGGCACATATTTATCTTTTAAGTTTGCTTACGCTCTGACCAGCACCAACAGCAAATGTCAAGTTCCTAAGTCTATGATTGCATCCCAAGAGCTCTTGGGTGTTTGGGGAATACCTGCAAGAAAAAAACAATTCTGTTTATTTATATTTAAGACCCCGGTGTAAGCCTGAGGCTTTCTATTGCTCTGAATATTTCTTCACTTTTGTCACACTATAAGGCCTCCTTTGCCACAGTTATTGGCACTAGGTAACCAGGAGGCAAGTCAAAATTTCCTAGTATTGATCTAAATAGAAAAATAACCATCAATAATGTATCTGTCTTAAATGATTGCTGATGTGTGCCATCAGTTAAGTGAGACGTGTTCCTCCTACCCAGGGGACTATCTTATTTATTGTTGACTACCTCACTCTGACAGGCACCTAGACATATTTTTTCAGTTGCAACAGACTGTCAAAACAACTGGTCAAGTTCAGTCCTTTCAGGAGAAAAATCTGTCTGTGTGAGGCTGTATAAACAAGCATCTTCTAGGTGCATGCTCCAAGAATCTTAAACAGCAACACACACACACACACACACACACCCCCCACCTTACCTGCAGTTGTGGCAGAGTGGAAAGACTTCCAGACTGCAGAAGGGAGACTTTTCTTGGAAAATCAGGGCAAAAGGGAAGGGGGGCAAGAAGTGCTTTGAAGTACTTGGTATAGACCCAGCTTAGACCCAACTAAGCAAGACATCGTCGTGCTGCTCCCCTCTCCCCACCCCAACATCTACGTACATGAACACAAATGCACGCTTGTATTTTTCACCCTATCACCACCTACTTGCGCCAGCAAAATGGAGCCTGAGTTGGGGAAATACACACAGAATTAGGACCCATGGATGGATGGTAAGGGTGGAGGCTGCAAAGAGAGTCAAGTGGCATCCTTACTTTTCCTTTGAAATTATCCAGCAGAGAAATGATTAGAAATGATTCATTTGCTGAGGGGTATAATGATACCAGTCATATTTGCAGAATGGAAATTGAAGGACCAGACCTTAAAAAATCAGAAGCCCAGACTCTTTTAAGCACCACGGTCCTTGTTTCCTTATTGGTAAGACAGAGGCCAGTGATGCTGACACACCTTAGAAAAGAATCCTCTAATAACCAGAATGCCACGGGACCTAAGAAAATGCCAGAGACAAGAGGAAATAACAGAGAACAACAATTATATCTTATGTGGCACCTGCCGCGTGCAATGGATATGACCCTAAAATTTTGCAGGTGAACATTGTCATGGAGTCAGGTTCTCCAGGGGCATACGGTGCGATTATTTATATGTTCATGATTCCCTCACCACGTTCACTCCTTAACGAGCCGTAATTCTCACTCACTTAAAACCACCTTCCCTTTCCACACCTAGAGATAGAAGTGGATCCTGTGAATGGTGGAAGAGAAATAGAAAAAAAAAGTAACTTTTTCTGAGTACAGCTCGTTTTCTCCATGAGCTGATTATTTACTGCCTGTGTGCTCATTTCAGGTTATGAGTTATTACTGCTGGTGATGCCTGTTCCTTCCTCTGTGCACGCTGGCACGTGGAAGGTGACAGAAAAAAATGCTACAGACCAAGGGGAGGACAGCAACAACCTCTGGGAACCAGGTTGCTGCTAACCACCTATTGAGGGGAGAGGTAGTCAATCTGTACGCTTGAATTCGGAGTTTGAAGTCAGAATTTTTTAAAACTGTGGACTAAAGATAGCTTTTTCTTTTATATGAAAAGTGAAAACAGTTATACCAGCCAAAGTCCTGCTCACAATGCCATTATCATCAGCTTCTCCGATTTAATTTGAAAACGACTACATGCGTGTTAGTACTTTATAAATAAGTAGATAGTAAAGCACGAAATTCAAGGCGGGTCTCAGCCAGTCCCCCCCACCCCCCCACCTGGCGAGGCATTTGATGACAGTGACGATGACAGGGACAGCCTGGAAAAAGAGAAGCAGGGCCAAACTGAATGTGGCAAATTCATTGCCCAAAGCCTGGAGAGCTCTTGGTTCAGAGCTACTGATGGCAAAGGTATATGCTTGTCCTCTCTGCCTTCAAAATGCTACAGAGCTGGTAATATTCTTAAGGGAAGAACACATCTTTATGTGCCTTCGCCTTCCACACTCATCTGTTACCAAATGATCCGTGTGCAGTCACTCAAATGCATCCCATACGTGTACGTAAGGCAGCTGTACTCATTCTCTAGGGCTGTCACAACAAAACGCCACAGACTGGGCACCTTGCATAACAAATTTACTTTTTCACTCTTCTGGAAGCTAGAAGTCCTTTGAGTTCAAGGTGTTGGCAGGTTCGGTTTCTTCTGAGGCCTCCCTTCTTGGCTTGTAGGTGGCTGCCTTCTTGCTGTGTCCTCCCTCTGTCTATGCTATGCCTGAATCTCCTTTTCTCCTAAGGACACCGGTCATACTGGATTAGGGCCCACCCTAACAACCCCATTTTAACTTAATCATCTCTATAAAGACCCTTTCTCCAAATACAGTCATATTCTGGGGGACTAGGGGTTAGGGCTTCAACCTTTGAATTTGGGGGAGACACAGTGAAGCCCATAAGAGCATCCACCTTTCCAGCTCAGTGCCCTGCACATAGTAAGTGTGTGGTAAACAACTGTTGAATGAATGAAGAGGTATTCGCCAGAAGCTCTGTGCTGAAAGAGCAGGTATTAGAGCAAAACCGTGGTGATGCTGGGGCAGCTGGGCCACTCAAAGAACATAGCAATCTGGTTTTTTTTTAAATAGTTATATCACCATTAAATCTGAAGAAAAATAAAATTCTGGATCAGCTATAGAGACACAAGGAGAAAGTTCTTGGATAGTCCCTAACGACACGAATGAAATCACACATGCAGGAGATCTGCAAGCTCACTTCTACCACATATTATGATTCAGAGCCAATGAAGTAATTAACAGCTGTTCTGAGTTTATAAAATCTTTCAGTTGGAAGCACCAGTAGATTTTGTTTACTCTAGAGTTCATTGTTATTTTTTAATGCAGTCACACAAACAGAAACTATCTTATGCCAGATGCAAGCATTTAGTAATTTTATATTGCCCTCATATTCACAAAGTTTAAAAAAAAAAAAACTAAACCAAAAACACCATGAGAAGTAAACTGGAAAAATGTGTGATGCAGTCCCAGGATCCATTATATATTCAACACTGGCTCTGAAAAAGAGTGTACCCTTCTAATTTAAAGTCAATTTGAGGACTTCCCTGGTGGTGCAGTGGTTAAGAATCTGCCTGCCAATGCAGGGGACATGGGTTCGATCCCTGATCCTGGAAGATCCTACATGCTGCAGAGCAACTAAGCCTGTGGGCAACAACTACTGAGCCTGTGCTCTAGAGCTAGCGAGCCACAACTACTGAAACCTCTTGCTGCAACTACTGAAGCCCGTGTGCCCGGAGCCCGTGCTCTGCAACAGCAGAAGCCACCACACTGAGAAGCCCCCGCACCGCAACAAAGAGTAGCCTCTGCTCACCACAACTAGAGAAAGCCCACACACAGCAATGAAGACCCAACACAGCCAAATAAATAAATTAATTAAGTCAGTCAATTTGAGGAGCATTTTAATATGATCTGAGGTTTTTGAATAATCATGTTAATACTAGCAGCATGCTTTTATTAGATGGGTAAGATGACATTTTATAGCTTTAAAAAATACACTGGAAATATATTTATTGGTTTTTAAGATGTGCCTCTGTCCAGATTTCTCTCTGACACAGCGGGGCCAGGACATCACTGCCTCACTCTGCTGTTTTGAAATGACGGCGGGTGGTTTGTCGCTGATGCGCTCAGCTGGGCTTCTGTGTGGTGTCAGCGGCAGCACTGAGCCAGACCCGATCGAAGCCTCTGCAGAGCCCTGGGGTATATAAATCTCCTAAGTCTTGGCTCAGTCAGCCAGACAGCAGCTCAATTCTGTGCCGCAGTCCTCGTAATGAGATTTTTTCCAATAGTATTGACTTAATGTTAACCCTCAGTGGGCGGCTGTGGCCTCTGCTACATGACTGGAACATTCTATTCTGGACGCTTAGCTTGTAGGGTGCTCTTTCTGTTCTCTTTCAAACTCACTTCCTCCAAAAAGCAGAAGTCAGGTGTGAAAATAAAATGGTGGCTGACTGTAATTCTTCTTTGTGTCTCCATCTTTCAAAGGTTACCTCCTTGGTAAAGAAATGTCAACAGATGCCCTGTCTTTTGTTGTTGTTGTTGAAGTACAGTTGGTTTATAATGTTGTGTTACTTTCAGGTGTACAGCACAGTGATTCTGATGTATCTATATCTATTCTTTTTCAGATTCTTTTCCCTTATAGATTATTACAAAAAAATTGAGTATAGTTCCTTTTGCTATATTGAGGTCCTTGTTGGTTATCTGTTTTATATATAGCAGTGTGTATATGTCAATCCCAAACTCCTAATTGATAACTCCTTTGCCTCCCCCCACTATTCCCTTTGGTAATCATAAGTTTGCTTTCTAAGTCTGTGGGTCTATTTCTGTTTTGTAAATAAGTTCATTTGTATCTTTTTTTTTTTTTAGATTCCACATATATGATATTTGTCTTTCTCTGACTTACTCCACTTAGGGTGATGATCTCTAGGTCCATCCATGTTGCTGCAAGTGACATTATTTCATTCTTTTTTATGGCTGAGTAATATTCCACTGTATATATGTACCACATCTTCTTTATCCATTCAACAGATGCCCAATCTTTGCCTCACTCTCCACTCTGTTATTTTGGCTGCTTTTTGTTTGTTTTTGTTTGTGTGTTTCAGCTCCTGCTTTTCTTCAGATTTGACCAAGAAAAGTCCAAACCTAGGTTAAAAATAAAATGCCTAACATGCTATTATTTATGATAGCATAAAAATTTGTTATTTTTGTTTCTTATGTGTGTTGTTAACAAAAAACTTTTTATATTTTTAAAAGGCTATATTAAAGTCATCCTATCAGAGGCTCTGACTGAAAGCTTGCTTCTGGAGTACATGGACTTAGTATTGTGGCTGCCGTTTTACTTTATTTCCTTTGTACTAATTAATCATCCTGTGGAAACAGCATCCAGACCCCATTAACATCCAGTACTTCTGAACCACTCCTTTCCACTTGCTTTCTAAATGCATTCAATAGATTGTACTGGGGAAAAGGAGCTGCATGTCCACTTGGAAAAACAGCAAAGGCCAAAAGGACTTCTTGTCTTGCCCATGAGAGGACCAGCCATTAGCCTGTGTATCGTAAGAGCTCTTAGGTTACTCTCTGAAAACTAATGAGTAGACCCTGCACCCACTTCCCTGAGGTCCTCTTGTTTACCCCAACCAATTGCAGACCCATTGCAGCATATGCACTATCTGTAAAATGAAAGAGCACTTCCCACCTCTGGGGAATTTGGTGGCATGTTGATACAGAACTCATACACTTTTTTTTGGCTGCATTGGGCCTTTGTTGCTGCATGAGGGCTTTCTCTAGTTGTGGCGAGTGGGAGCTACTCTTCATTGTGGTGCTTGGGCTTCTTAGTGCAGTGGCTTCTCTTGTTGCAGAGCACAGGCCCTAGGGCACTCAGGCTTCAGCAGCTGTGGTGCACAGGCTCAGTTGCTCTGCAGCATGTGGGATCTTCCTGGAGCAGGGATCGAACCCGTGTCCCCTGCATTGGCAGGTAGATTCTCAACCACTGTACCACCAGGGAAGTCCCCCAGAATTCATTCGCTTTAAATGTTTCCTTCTTATTCTTATGCCATCCATTATTCTGGGGAATGGAGTCGGGTCCCCACACTGAAAGCATCCTGAACAGCACCATTCTCAGACATTGACATGTAACAAAGTCACTTGGAGGGCTTGTTAAAATGCAGAGTGCTGGGTCCCACCCCCAGAGATTCTGATTCCATAGGTCCAAGTGGAGCCAGAGAATGTGCATCTCTATCAAGTTCCCAGGTAGTGCTCAGGCTGGTGGTTCAGAGACCACTCTTGAGAACCAGTGCTACCCAGTGGTAGAACTAGCCATGCACCTGTTCATTATTTTATCATTACAGGTTCAGGAGACTAGTGTTTTGAATTTATTAACAAGGTTTCCTTCTTCCAGGGATTGGCATCACTTGTATACACGACCCTAGTCTTAGTTGTTGCACTTGGACCATCAGTATCAAAAACAGTAATGAAAATAACAGTACCTAACATTGACATAGAATTTTACAGTTTACAAAGCATTTTTACTTCCATTACCTCATTCAAGCCTCCAGATACCCCGAAGGTTATTGGGTTTTTTTGTTTTTTATCAGTAGAGAAAAGTGAGTGCCTTGCTTAAGGTCATTGAGGTAGTAAAATTAGGACTGTTCCCAGGCTAACTCCAGAGCCTTTTGGTCTTCATGCTAGGGTATGCAAACTTACTTTCCCAGGAGGAGATATGCTGATAGTTTTCAGAAGCTCTACTTCCGTAAGCAGTCTTTCCTCAAATTGATCTGAGGACACACCCGTCTCCTGCTCTACAAGACAGACAGTGCTCACTAGCACCTTCAGTTGGTAACCTCTAGATTCTGAATAAGGGCCTATTCAAAATGTTGATGTAAGAGGTGAGAAAGTAAGTGACTGTAAAGAGCAAGTAATAATTTTTTTGCAGTCAGATTGTTCTAATTTTTTGCTTTTAACAAAATTGAAGGATGTAGTCAAGTAAGCTAATAGATCATTAACACTGGTGATAGATATCTAAGAAAACTCAGAATTCACAGAATTGAATGATGTAGCTTTAACAAAACTCTCTCCATTCATACTTACTTATTCATATGAGTAAGAATTAATGATAAATGGTTTCATTTTAGCAATACTATTCACCCAAGGATACATGAACCAGTTTGTGGGAGGGGACCCTCCATTTCATGTTATTAAAAGATACTCTTCTAGTAAAACTTTGTTTTTAGTTTAAAAATTGTCAGAAACTTACAAACTAATATATTTTGTTATATTGATCAGATATTTAATAATTGTAATAACAGCTGAGTCAATGTAATGTCTTTTATCACTTTAGAGAGCTTGCAGCCACAGGACGCTGTTTTACATTTTAAATTTAGAACATGTGTTTGTTGCAGAGAAGTATAATAGGTTGATCAATAAAATCATAACTGCATGATTTACGTATAACAATATACTTACATTAGGTTAGAATCCTGTGGGGAAAGTGGAATGGAATTTCAAGTTCAAGGAGAAGGGGGGATCATGTAAACTTTCCTTTCAATCCAGAGCTTGTCCTTGTGGTTATTAAGTGGCTGGTGATGGTTCCAAATAGCTGTGGTATCTAGATTCCATTGGCTTCATTTCTAACAGTGACATCATGGTTTATTTCAAGTTGCCATTATTTACAATATGCCAGAAAATTTACCCTTAGCACTAGATATATCCAGAGCTATGATGAAAATGTAAATATCCATTTAGAAATATGGGAGGGGAATGGTTTCTCAAACTCCTTAGGGACTGGGTGAGCATCAAGTTTGTTTGATTCCACGTTCACCATTGATTCCCAGGCAGGGAATGAACAACAGACATCCACACGCAGAGAGTTGAACGTTTCTGGGATCTGTTTCTTCCTTTCCCCACCACATCTCCTTTCAGCCCCTGAAAGTCTTACTATTCTTACCATGAGAATTTTATCTTTGTGAAATGAAAGTTAGTTACTATCACTGTGATATTGTGATTTCTAATGAGAAACATATATATTTGGTCTTTGACCCTGTTCCAGGCACAGAGTTCTTAAAACCCTTGGAATTTCTTAAGAGAGTGATAAAGGTGCCTTCTGTTGTATTAAGGAGGTGACTGGATGGGTGAGGCCAATCTTTTGTTTGGAACTTTCCATCCTGCCCCTACCGACTGGGGGAGGGGAGAGGGGCTGGGGATCAAGTTCCATCAATGGTGGCCAATGACTTAATCATGCCTATGTAATGAAGCCTCCATAAAAATCCAAAGAAGTTGAGGTTTGGAGGGTTTTGGGTTGGTGAACACATGGAGATCTGGGGAGAGTGGCAGGCTGGGAGAGAGCATGGAAACTGAGCCCTTCCCCCATACCCTGCTCTATGCATCTCTTCTGTCTAGCAGCTCCTGAACTCTGTCTCATATGATAAACTGGTAATCTGGTGAGTAGAATATTTCCCTGGGTTCTGTGAGCCACTCTAGTAAATTATTCGAACCTAAGGAGGAAGTCCTCCAATCAGTAGCCAGTTAGTCAGAAGCACAGGTAACAACTTGGGCTTGGAATTGGCCTCTTGAGTTTGGCGGGGGTGGGGAGGGAATGGGTGGAGGGCAGTCTTGTGGGACTGAGCCCTTAACCTGTGGAATCTGATGTTATCTCCAAGCAGATAGTGTCAGCATTGAGTTAAATTGTAAAGAACACAGATGGTATTTAAGAATTGTTTGGATGTGTGAGGAAACATCCTTCCCTCCGTTGGAATTGCTATTAGAATCCTTAATCACCAAGTTGAAATCTCTAAGCTTTACCTGCAGGCATAATTTAATTTAGAAATTTAGTCCCCTGTATTATAAGAAGAAAAGAAATTAACTTTCTTCCAATGTAAAATGAAAAACTACTGCAGACTCTGCTCATTGTTTTTTGTTGTTTTTTGTTTTAATTTGAACCTTTCTCCATCAGACATGGCAGGAGGTGAAAATGTAATGCATCTACAATTCTAGCCAGCCGGTGTGGCAAATAACAGCATCAGTACGTCACCCCTTTTTCTTTCATGCCTGAGAGAGTTGGTGGAAGCAGGTTCTGAAAACCCAGTTGGAACAAGACATTAACACAAGCAGTTACTCCAGCCTCTGTATTTAGCTTTACAATGATCTCACTCTTTCAGCCCTTATGAACTGCCTGTTTTCTATGGAAATTTGGGGGTACATAAGGTGTTAAATAACAAAAATTCAACCAAGTGAACTTGAAGATCTAATTGGCTTTATTAAACGATTCATGAGTCAGGTAGCATCCCATCTAGCCTAGCTACAGAATAAGGAACTCTGCCAAACTGCAGAATAGGGAAGATTTGTATAGACAGGAGGGGGGCAGGAGAGGGAAATTTCCAGCAAAGAGTTTCAGGCTTAGGTCACCCTCTGGGGGATGGAAGGGGTCTTCAGGCATTACCTCACCAGTGCTGACCAGGAAATTCCAGGCTGATCAGTTTAGATTATATTCCTGGGGAAGGTTGAAACTGCTATTAGGTTAGATATTAGTTCAGTTTGGTGGCCTGGACTTAGCACAAGTGACTCCATTTTAGTCCTGTTGCCTCCTTTTTTAACAAGGCAACATCTGTTGCAAATGTGCCCGAATATTCAATGTGAAATACACAGATAGCCACCAACATATTGTGAACCAAGATTCATAGTTCAGAACTCTTAGCAAATGAAGCTTCTACTTTTCCCAAGACTCTTAATGAAATCTCATGGCTTAATTAAATGCTAATAATTGTACTAAATCCAAAATGTTAAATATGTTTATCTCTGGGTGATAAAGCTTGGGGTGATTTGCTTTTTTTTACATTATATTCTATATTGCTTAAATTTGCCACATAGGCATGTATTGTTTTTATAACTAGGAAACAACAACAAAATGCTATTTGAGGGTAAAGGAAAATGATCAAAAGAATTCTTTTGAATCAGGTCTACCCTCTTCCAGGTCATACCAGACAAATGAGATTCTTGGGGTTGATTTTTATGTGCTTTTATAAGCTCCCCTCCTCCCCACCCAGTGGATTTTAGTTTGTCTACAATTTTTAGTATTCACTGTCAGGAAGTTCTCTGCCGACCAAAGATTTTGAGCTTTTCCCTATCCCATGGAAAAAGGAAAAACAGCTATTCAAGGTAACATTAATAATAACTCATTATCATTCAAGGCTATTACTAAATTCTGTGGTTCTCATTACTAACTTCTAATATGCCAAAGATTTTTTTTTTTTCAGATACAAGAAAGCTTTTTTCCTGGAATTACCAGAACTATAATGCTTTAACTCTTAAGATATGTTTCTAGCTCATTCGTTTCTGTTCAGTCTCTGTTTTCCCAGACAAGGATTCATGAATGTATTCTGCTGTTCTCTGGTTATAATTATATCAAGCGGTTTGGATATCAGACCAGTGGGTCTTAAGAGCATCTTCTCACGTCATCCATTTCTCCCATGTGTCGACCTTGTCCTCTGCCCCAGCATGTCCATGGGGTTTCTTTCCCTTGTCCCTGATTTTAGAGTCCTTTCTCATACTGGTCCCCACAGACTCATACTTCTTTCGTTACTGTGATCTCAGAGTTGCCCTCAGGCCCCACTGTCCCAGTTTGGGTCTGTATTGAAATAAGTAGGCATTTCTTTGCTCTATCAGACTCTGCTTACCCACATCCCAGATTATGAGTTGGTTTCAAGTAACCTTTCCATCTGCAGCACCATGCCTGTGCCCTTAAAAGCAAACCCGCCTCACCCAGTGAAGTCCATCTGAGCCATCACACCAGACACTCCCAGGTACTGCTGAACCCTGGGCCACTAGAGGAGGGACTGCCTCACTTCAGCCCCTCATAGATACAAGGTATATTGTCAGGACTGTTTTTCCTGATCCCTTTTATGTTATTATTTTAAGATTTTTTTTGATGTGTTCCACTTTTTAAGTCTTTATTGAATTTATTACAACATTGCTTCTGTTTTATGTTTTAGTTTTTTGGGCTGTGAGGCATGAGGGATCTTAGCTCCCTAATCAGGGGTCAAACCCGCACCCCCTGCATTGGAAAGCAAAATCTTAGCCACTGGACCACCAGGGAAGTTTCCCTGATCCCTTTTTAAAACTCAAAACCTAACAAAGAGGTGGGAGGTGCAGAATATGTGCTGGGGTCTTTTTATGAAATGATGGGCAAGGATTTCCACTTTAAACAATACTGATCTCCAGCACTTAAGGGCTCCACCTTATATTCTAACCCTCATGAGACTGCTTTGTGCTTCGGCTACCCCTGGCTGGGTCTCTGGCCCTCAGAGCTGGAAGGCACCCTGCCTTTCCAACTTATGTATTTATCCCCCCAGATAAGTACCTTGCCAGCTTGAATTAAGAGTGCAGCAGTTGACGTAGAATGCACAAGAATGAGAACTGCACAGGAAAGAAAAAGCACAACAGCTTTAGTGGCCTTAGCTTTCAGGATAAGCATGCGTCTGAATTGATTCCAGCTTCCCCTCAGCCTTACAGGTAAAAGTCAGCAGGAAAAGGGCTTTCAAAAGCACCTTATCTCTGTATCCTGTGAACCCAGGGTGCCCCCCAGTGTTAGGATTAATCACAGTCTACCATTTCTTAGAACATGAGAATGGATGAAGGGTGCATTTTAGCTTTGCGATTCATGCCTGTCCTGGTTTAATGTCAGAGGCTTTTCTTTCCTTTGTCACCTCTGGAAACTCAGTCTATTGGAGAGCTCATGAGGTATGTTTTAAACTTTCTTGGGTTTGCCTTTGTGCCAGCTGGACTCTGAAGGAGAGCAGTTTCCACGGAAATTCATTTCCCAACCACAGTCCTGCCCACTCCCAAATCTTTTTTTCATCTGCCTCCCTTTTAAAATGTCACTGTGTTGATCTTTTCAAGACCTTCATAAGACTAACAAACACTGGTGAGTTCACATCTTCACTTTGCCCTCAGAAGGCAAAGGTGTTTATAAGGCAGACTTGAGCATCAAGTCCCTCCTCATTACTAAGCTTGTCAGTCTCTAAAATTGCACTTGAACTTCTTTAACCTGCCTCCTACCAAATGAAAATGACTGCTAGACTTCTGAAAACCTTTTTTTAATCTTCTTTAATCTACCTCTCTATCTAAGTGCACCGCCACTTTGTTTATCCAGACCAGTTGTCAGACTTCACACCGACCTCCAGGCATCCGTGGTGTTTAGAAACCTCCACAAGTGTTCTTTGGGCACCAAACTTCGAGAGCCCCTGAGTTAAGCAAAGAAATTACTTACTTTCTCTACTTATTTATTAATTTTATTAATTAACATATAATCTTATTCAATAATCTCACAATTATTGCTGGCTCTGGGGCTAAATGTTCTCTCTAGCTCGTGTGTGTGTGTCTGTGTGTGTGTGTGTGTGTGTGTGTGTGTGTGTGTGTGTGTGGAGTTTGGTTGTGAGAGATATGGTAGGAGGTGAAGTCCTCACTGAAGTCACAAAAGTCTGAACTGTCTCTTCTGTGGTTTGAATCCTTGGAAACAGTCATTGTGGACACTGTGGTGGTTCACTGCAGGCTGTAGTTTGTATCTGATGCATCTAGATGGCTGCTGGAGACCATTCTGGGCAACGTGGTGAGGATCAGAAGGGCAGCAGCCTCGAGAACTCTCCCTTCGGCAAGGAGGAATAGCCCCAGCTTCCTTAGTCCCCAGGGTTAGAAACTCCCTCTTCAGGAGTTACCTGCGTCCAAAGAGAGCTTGGCCAAGAGAGTGGAAGGAGTTTCTGTATGGAACCTGAGCCCCGCCTGGCCTTTGATCACCTCTGCTGTGAAAACCAAAAACAATGTTTTCTGTTCAGACACAACCAGTTGACATAGTGCTAAACCCAAAGCAACACAATTTGAATGCTTCCAAATCAGATGAGTTTATAAAGCATCTAGTCCTATGCCTGGAGCTTTAGTATATTACCGATAATGTAATCTTGCTGCTGTTGTCATCTGACCACTCTTTGTTAAATTGAGGTTGTAATTTACATACAAAAAGATTCTTCTTAAGTGACCTTTCTATGGATTTTGACAATTTTATACATCCACGTAACCACCACCCAAATCCAAATGCAGATAACAGGATACTACACCCATTTTCAGTCAGTCCCTCTATTCCCCACCGCAGAGTCAACCACTGTTCTGATTTCTATAGCCAAAGATTAGTTCTGCCCATTCCTGAATTTTGTGTAAATAAAGTATGGAACTCTGTGGCTTCTCTAACTCAGCATAATATTTTTAAAATTCATTTAAAAATTCATATAGTTACATGTATCAGTAGTTCCTTCCTTGTTATTGTAAAATAGTATCACATTATATATATTCACATAATGTGTTCCTCCACTCTCCTGTTCTTGGACATTTGAGTTGCCTCCAGTTTTATGTGGGGCTTTTTTGGAGGGAGGGGAGGGGTTAATTTTAATTTTCCTAAAGGCTGCTTTCTGACCATTTTTTATACAAGTCTTTTGAGCAGCTTCAGCTCTGCTTACATTTTCATTTCTCTTGGATTAATACCCAGGAGTAGGATTTCTGGATCACAGGGTAGGTGTATGTTTAACTTTGTAAGAAACTGCCAGTTCTCTAAAGTTGTACCATTTTACGCTCCCACCAGTAACATCTGAGAGTTCCAGCTGCCCACATCCTCGCCAGCCCTAGGTGGGCGTGGAATGGTATCTCATTGTGGTTTTAATTTGCATGACCCTGAAGACTAATGATGTTGAATAATGGTAATTCAGTGTTAAGGCTGATTTTTTTAAATCATCACTTTTTAAATCTATAAAGGGGGATGTAGCTGTGTCCCAGTGGAGCCTAAGCTGCGTGTATTATCCAAGCATATCTGAAAGGCTGGGCGTTGCGTGCCCAAAGGGACTCTGACTGCTTTGGGGAGGAGGGGCCACTTCGGATACAAGGAACTCGAGATAGGAAAAAGGGAAACTTGACACTGTTTTTAGCAGGTAGACAAAAAGGGAATCACTCATGGGCAAGCTCTAGAAGCGATGGGGAGAGGGGAAAGGTTGAGGCTGCAGTGGAAGATTTCATTGTTGAGGTGCTTTTCCTGAGCCATCCTCCAGGACACTGGATAATTAACCAGCAGGGGCTGAGGAGGAGATCAGGCAGGAGGGAAGGAAAGGTGAGTCACTGTGGATAGTGTCTCTGAGTGCTGAGAGAAGGTAATGAACTTTGGTGATTGTGATACACGGGGCTGGATGATGGATGGGTACGGAGAGGTGGCCTCCAGGATGCTGGAGCCAAGACGACCCGAAGAGAATTCATGCTTCCCAGAGTTCTGAGCCCAGGTCTTTGGAACCCTGTGTGGGCCCCTGCCGCTAAACAGCCACGGCCCTGTTGGAGTAACCTTGTCGGGGCACGTGGTTAAAGCCAGGTGCTTTTACTAATGGTGCTGTTTCTCCATTGCTGAGGGTTAGCAGGAAATTTTAAGAGGAAACTTCCCAGCCCTATGAAACGGCAATACAAACGCCATAGGAAATAGATGGTTATCCACTTTTTTGTGGTAATAAGCGTTTATAAGCTGCAGGTGTCATCAGAAAGCATTTGATGAAGAATGCTGCCCTCTACCAGAACCCCGGGGGAGAAAGCATTCCTTTGTTCTTATTGTGTGCCACCATCACTTGTTCTTTAGGGTGTGTTTAAACGTATATGAGGAGAAAAAAATGACAACCCCTGTAGATCAATTTCATAGCCAAAAAAAAAAAAAATCGAAAGAGCTTAAAACTTAATAACAAAAACTAACATAAAACCAAAATGCATTCATACAGGAATGAAAATCCAAAGTCTTCTGAGGTCTGTTTCCAAACCTCTGTCTGAGGACTTCCTAGGTAGCTCACTGGTTAAGAATCTGCCTGCCAATGCAGGGGACACGGGTTCGATTCCTGCTCCAGGAAGATACCACATGCCGCGGAGCAACTAAGCCCGTGCTCCACAACTATTGAGCCCGTCCTCCACAACAAGAGAAGCCACCACAATGAGGAGCCCGCACACCACAATGAAGAGTAGCCCCCGCTCACCACAACTAGAGAAAGCCCATGTGCAGCAATGAAGACCCAATGCAGCCAATAAATAAATAAGTAAATAAATAAATAAATAAATAAATAAATAAATAAATTTGTATATTAAAAAAGCAACCAAACCTCTGTCTGAAAACAAGCTTTAAAATAGCCTTATTATCTCTATCAAGTTTGAGTACTTGGGCCACAGATGCGCACAGTGACTCATCTAGAGCAGGATCTCATCCCGGCACTGTTGACATGTGGGCTGGATGATTCCGTGGGGGTGGAAGAGCTGTCCTGTGCATTGTAAGATATTTTGCAGCGTCCCTGGCCTCTGCCTACTCGATGCCAGTAGTCACCCTCCTCCCCCAAGCTCATGGTAGTCAAAAATGTCTCCAGACATTGCCAAAAAGTCTCCTGAGATATGATTCCCAGATTTAGCAAATAAAATGCAACTAGGGTGCCTACTTAAATGTGAATTTTATAGACCCACAGACATAGAAAACAACCTTATGGTTACCAAAGGGGAAATGGATGGGGTGGGATAAATTAGGAGTTTGGGACTAACCTACGTACCCTACTGTGTATAAAATAGATAACCACCAAGGACCTACTGTCTAGCACAGGGAACTGTATCAATATTTTGCAATAACCTGTAAGGGAAAAGAATCTGAAAAAGAATAGATACATATTCATGTATGACTGAATCACTGTGCTGTATACTGGAAACTAACACAACATTGTAAATCAACTATACTTGAATTTTTAAAAAGTGAATTTCAGATAAACAGCAAATAATTCTTAGTATAAGTATGTCCCAAATATTGCTTGGGATATACTCATACTAAAATTTTTTAAATCAAATTTGACTGGTGACCTGATTTTATCTGGCCACCCTGAGGTGGGGGGGCAGGGGTGGCAGGGAACACAGGATCATTGATGTATTAAACAAGATGATGTGTGTGAGATGCCTGGCACAGCGTGAGTGTACCCTAAATATTCTGGGAAGCTGCTACAGGCGTTGAATGCACTTTATCTGTGTCCCTCCTGGAGGCTGCAGTTGGTACTCAGAGCTTGCTATCCTTTACCTCAACTGTCATCAGAGCGGAGTGTGCCGTCGCGAAGAGAAAAGGAGCCCACGTGTGACTCTGTAAGTGCTGGTACGAGCATTCTGGTCAAAGCTGGTTTTATAGCCGCTCTGCCGGGGCAGCAGTCTGCTGGTGCTCTAGTGTCTGTCGCTATGGGCTCCCTGAGTTATTACATCACTTCTCCTAAGTAGCAACCAGAGACGATGACGTTGAATGAAAAACTGCTGCTCTTGTCCCAGACTCAGTCACTCGGGGTTTGATTTTTCTGGCGCCACAGTCCTAGAAAACCACTCCCTGGGATGCACCAGGACCAATCATTTCCCCAGTCGGTAGCAGCGAGGGACTTTCTTCTGGGCCAAGATTAATGACCGAAGCAGTCAGCCTTTCCAGAGAGCAAAGGTGAAACGTAACTCTGGGTGGATGCCTGACATTTTAAAACAAAGGGGAATGGGGTAGGGGGCGGGTTAGGAGAAATAGCATTTGTATGTTTCATGCCGGGTCATAAATCAGGGATGGGCAAGAGTGAACTGGGTTTCTGCCCACAGCTGAACTGATATGGGTTTTTATGTTTTATCTTCAAGCAATCTGTATGAAACAGGCTTTAAAGACGTGTTATAAGAGTGCCCCTTTGAGTTACATATTAGTGTATTAGCTCCTGAGATGATTATTTTTCCAAAAGGAAGTCCAGTGTGTACGGGGAAGTATTAAGTTTGTCCACAAGAAAATACATTCATTGTTCTGGGGGAAGCCAAGATACAACATTAGAAACTGGGAAAAATGAAGAGGTATTGGCAAAGTGTATAAACTTTCAGTTATAAGCTGAATAAGTTCTGGGGATCTAATATAACTATAGTTCTATATGTGTCATAATGGTGATAGATAATAACTCTGTACTGTATACTTGAACTTCATGGAGTAGCTCTTAAATGTAGGGTGATGTATATGTGTATTAACTTGATTGTGGTAATCATTTCACAAGCTATACATGTATCAAGTCATCACATTGTACACCTTAAACATGCACATTTTTAAATTGTCCATCATACCTCAATAAAGCTGGAAAAAACAAAAAAACAAAAGCTGTGGGGACTTCCCTGGTGGTCCAGTGGTAAAGACTCCGCGCTTCCACTGCAGGGGGCAAGGGTTCGATCCCTGGTTGGGAAACTAAGCTCCTTCATGCTGTGCTGCACAGCCAAGAAATTTAAAAAAAAATTTTTTTTTAATTGTAAAGCAGTTCCAACATATTTCAAAATACCACCAAGCAGGATCTCCTGCCTCAAGGAAATTAAGCTAGAAATCAATTACCAAAACAAAACTCCATATATTTGGAAATTGGGAAATATAATATGTTTCTAAAAAGTCACTTTTGAAGGTATTAGACAAATACTCTGATTTTAAAGGAATCAAAGGACAAATTCTTTATTGATTAATTAAATAAGCATTTGTTGAGTGACTTCTCTTTGCCGCATTTTGTACTAAAGATGAATAACATATGGCCCCTACCCTCCAGGAACAGGCTTGCCGATGAATGATACTCTCTGCTGTGGCTTTTCTCTGTGTCAGGCACCATGCTAAGGTCTGTGGGAATTCGCAGGATCCCAGGGTAGCTCAGTGGGGAAGTGAATACTGTTTGTGTCTGGAAGAATATACAGGGGATGTTCCTCTCTACTTGGTTAATAGAAGACTGAAGTTTAGGAGTTCTCCAAATTGACAAGGATGGGGATGGGTAAAGATGAAAAGATGTTGCACAGCAGGTGGCAAAGGATGGAAGGAGGGATTTCTGAGGAATGAGGCTGGTGAGCTGGGCAGGAACCAGTTCTCCGAGGGCCCTGTGGCCACACTGAAGAATGCAGGCTTCATCCTGAAGAGCCAGTGGAGAACCATGGAAAGGTTTTAAGCTAGTAAGTGAGTTTGTGATTCTGTTTTTCTTATGGGAAGACCTCTTGAAGGTACATGGAAGATTGACTAGACTAGGCAGGTTGGAAGCTCTGTTTAAGACAGGTGGTATTCAAATAACGAATGCTGGCGAGGGTGTCCAGAGAACTGTACACCATTGGTGGGAGTGTAAATTGGTGCAGCCACTGTGGAAAACTGTATGGAGGTTTCTCAGAAAACTGAAAAAGAACCACCGTATGACCCAGCGGTTCCACTCCTGGGTATATACCTGAAGGAAAAAAACAACTACCGCAAAAAGGTACGTGTACCCCAATGTACGTAGTATCCTCGTTTACAACAGCCAAGATACAGAAGCAACCTCAGTGTGCATCAACAGATGAATCGATATAGAAGATGTGGTATATGTACACAATGGAATACTACTGAGCCGTAAAAAAGGATTGAAGTTTTGCCATTTGCAACAGCATGGATGGACTTGGAGGGTATTATGCTTAGTGAAATATGTCAGAGAAAGGCAAATACTATATTATAATCACTTGTGTGTTGAATCTGGTGAAATAAATAAAACAAAAACAAACTGATGAAAAGAAAATAAAACAAACTAGTGACTAGAACAAAATACAAACAGACTCACAGATACAGAAAATAAACTAGTGGTTACCAGTGGAGAGAGGGAAGGAAGAGGGGCATGATAGGGGTAGTGGATTAAGAGATACAAACCACTATGTCTAAAATAAATAAGCTACAGGGATATATTTTACAGCACAGTACAGGGAATATAGCCAATAACTTATAATAGCTATAAATGGAGTATAGCCTTTAAAAATTGTGAATCACCAGGTTGTACACCTGAAATTTATATAATAGCACACATCAACTATTCCTAATACAATTAACGTATGTTGTTCACAGAAGAAAAAAAGAGGTGATGCTAAAGTTATTTAACCATAGGGCATTTCCCAGTCAGAGGAGAAGAAAGCCAAAGCACTGGAGCCAGGTCCTGAGGCCCCCACCCCGGGCCAGGCAGACCCCTCTGTTGCTGGACCATGGAGAGATCCCAGGCTCAGGACTCAGGGCAGTAACCATGACACACATACTTCAGTGCCGCAGCAGTGGGCAAGCCCTACAGATCCATGCCAGCTGCACATCAGCCCTGTTAGGGTGAGCCGGGCAAGGGATGGGGGCCTGGATTAAAGCAGAAGTGGAGAGAAAGGAGCAGGTTTGGGAGAAATACAGAAAATAGCATCATACTTCTCAGTGATTCACTAGACACAGGAAGGGAGGAGGGTCGAGGCTGGCGGCCACATTCCTGGTCTGGGAGGCTGTGAGGAAGGAAGGTTGAGCATCTCCACTCGGGCAGGGGCCTTTCACGAAGCATCTGATGACTGTAGACATCTGGAACCTGAGATGATCAGAGGCTGTTCTCTGGGTGGGGTTACGCTGGATACGAGTGAGCAATGTCTGGCGATGCGGCTAAGGGAGTGGCCTCTCCAGAGTCATGTTTCCGTCCACTGTGCCTGGAAGCAGGGTGTGAGGTCCCCTTCCTTGAGCTCCCAGGTCATTACGATCGCATATATTTCCTAGCCCGTTAGAATGGAATTTTTTTGACGTAAATGACAAAACTCTAAGGGCCATTTTGGGCCTGAATCATGAGCTAAGCAGCTGTTTCGCTTGTCAAGTGTTAAATGATTTGTTCTGGATCAGAGGCTACAAGGCAAGAAATAGGGCTAGAAAAACAGGAGCAGGTAGAGAGGTCGACAGTCAGCGGAGATGTATGAGTGTGACCTTTGGCACCAGCAACAAAGAGCGCTCAGGCTGACCTCCGTTGTCATAACACGGGAAATATCACAGCCCTTTTCTCATCCCCACCCGGGGAGGAAAACTTTCTTCTGAGAATGGATTCCGTGAGCATTTTTGTGCTCTGTCGTTAAAAATGGCTTGGGAATGAAGAGCGAGCTTTTGTTGACCATGAGCAGGATCCTGCTGACACCATTTGCAAAGAACAGAAAGAAATCTTCACCTGGAATAGATGGGGGGCCATGAAGTTGCATGGAGCACTGTTTAGAAAAAAACACTTTTTTAAGGACAGCTGATTTGAAAACAGATTGACTGACTTGCTGATATGGAGAATACGTATCATTTTGCTACAAGTTCTCTACCAACCTTTGGGCACTTGTGACAGTACCAACTGTGGTTTACGAGTTTGTTTTGTTCTGTTCAGTTTTGAAAGTGTCCTATTTCTTACCATGGATCTATATTCGAGAGATTTTCCTGTGGCTTCATCTAGTCCAGGCACAGAGAGAACCTTAGAATCAGAGAGAACCTTAGCCCTAAATGGGCTTTAGCATCTATTAGTCCAACTTCCTACCTAACACAAGAATTCCCAATATTTATTTTTGTTTGCTTTTCAGTTTCCGAAGACCATGCCTGTTCACAGAATGAACGTAGTTGATTTATTACTTGTCCATGGACATCAGTTTATATAAGGGTTTATATATTAACATGTCTGCAGACATATGCAGTCCCTTTTAAATAAATATTTGAGTAAAACAGAGAAAGAAAATGTGCCTATATGTGCTATAAGATAAAAAATATGCATATATCCAGTGTATATTTACAGAATAATGAACTGCCTTTATATGCATTTATGATAAGCTTCATTTGTATATGGTCGAAATTTGACTATCGTATAGGCTATTGTGGTGTATATTTATATAAAAATCTTTGATAAAATTTTAATTGACCTACATTATCATAATACTAGTACCCTATTATTGTCTGTCTACAAAAGAAGAGTCCAAAGGACCTTTGTTTAAAACAAACACACACACATCTCTCTCTCTCTCTCTCTCTTTCTCTCTCTCTCACACACACACACTTTATGCTGTCAGCTTTTTTCAAACCCTTGGACTCATTTCTGTCAGTGAAGCTTGGGAAGCACCATGCTTGAATGAGTCTTACATGATTTTACCAGGAACTCTTTCTGGAAAGGTCCTCTCATTCTTTCTTTTCATATTTGGAGCACTCACAGCAGATATACCCTGAAGAAAATAAGTCCATGAATTTCTGCATTTCAAAAGCCACCAGGCAGTGTGCTTCTTCAAGAGCGTGGTTAGGATCACAGGTCAGACTCAGGAACCAGAGGCATAATGTAACTTCCTCCTGCTGTTGACCTCTGGCTCTGTGCATTCCAAATGGTGGGACCAGAGCTTGGAAACAGAAATAGAGAAACTAGCAAGAAGGGTCAGCTTGCTGCCTAGGCCTGCTCTTAGAGACAGATGGCTACTACAGTTAGTTACACATCTCCCTGGAATGTGTCATTCCAGCTGAATTGGCTCTCACTTCTTGAAGGCAAGATTACATGCCGCAGACGGATCCCCTCCAGGTCTGTGTGTGTGTGATGTGTGTATCACATTGGCAATAGTGCTCATGCCATTACCCTCAAGATGCAACTGGCTTTGGCCTGAGAATCCAAAATCAGACTATGAGTAGAGTTACAGGTTTAAAGCTGAAAGGTCTGTGAATATCGTTTTCTTTCCCATCCAGAGACACCGGGACACTTCCTCACTGCTCTCCATAAATGAGCCCTGTAGTGTCAATATTTAGATTCCTCACAATCAGAATTAACAGCGTTAGTTTAGTTCTGAAAATTGTATGGATGCTAAATACTATGACAGCTATCCTTCCAGTTTCCTTATTTCCTCTCTTTTCACATCAGATCTTATATTTCAGAAAAGTCAAAGGCTTGCAACTTTTATTTTTATGTTGCAAGAACATATTTTATTTATTTTATTTTTTAAGCTCTTTATTGGAATATAATTGCTTTATACTCTTGTACCAGTTTTTGAGGTACACCAAAGTGAATCAGCTGTATTTATACATATATCCCCGTATCCCCTCCCTTCCGCGATTCCCTCCCACACCCTCCCTGTCCTGGCCCTCTAAAGCATCACCCATCATCGAGTTGATCTCCCTTTGTTATACAGCAACTTCCCACTGGCTATCTATTTTACAGTTGGTAGTGTATATATGTCCATGCTACTCTCTCACTTCATCCCAGCTTCCCCTTCGCACCCCCCCCCAGCCCCCCAACCCCATGTCCTCCAGTCCATTCTCTGCATCTGCATCTTTATGCTTACCCCGTCACTGGGTTCATCAGTACCATTTTTTTAGATTCCGTGTATATGAGTTAGCATACAGTATTTATTTTTCTCTTTCTGGCTTACTTCGCTCTGCAAAACAGTCTCTAGGTCTATCCATCTCATTACATATAGCTCCATTTCATTCCTTTTTATGGCTGAGTAATATTCCATTGTATATATGTACCACATCTTCTTTATCCATTCATCTGTTGATGGGCATTTAGGTTGCTTCCATGTCCTGGCTATTGTAAATAGTGCTGCAATGAACATTATGGTACATGTTTCTTTTTGGATTATGGTTTTCTCTGGGTATATGCCCAGGAGTGGGATTACTGGGTCATATGGTAGTTCCATTATAGTTTTTTAAGGGACCTCCAAACTGTTTTCCATAGTGGCTGTACCAACTTACATTCCCACCAACAGTGTAGGAGGTTCCCTTTTCTCCACATCCTCTCCAACATTATTGTTTCTAGATTTTTTGATGATGGCTATTCTGACTGGTGTGAGGTGATACCTCATTGTGGCTTTGACTTGCATTTCTCTAATGATCAGTGATGTTGAGCATCTTTCCATGTGTTTGTTGGCCATCTGTATGTCTTCTTTGGAGAAGTGTCTATTTAGGTCTTCCGCGCATTTGTGGATTGGGTTATTTACTTTTTTTGTATTAAGCTGCATGAGCTGCTTATATATTTTGGAGATTAGTCCTTTGTCAGTTGCTTCATTGGCAAGTATTTTCTCCCATTCTGAGGGTTGCCTTCTTGTCTTGTTTATGGTTTCTTTCGCTGTGCAAAAGCTTTTAAGTTTCATGAGGTCCCATTTGTTTCTTCTTGATTTTATTTCCATGATTCTAGGAGGTGGGTCAAAAAGGATCTTGCTTTGATGTATGTCACAGAGTGTTCTGCCTGTGTTTTCCTCTGGAGTTTTATAGTGTCTGGCCTTACCTGGAGGTCTTTAATCCATTTTGAGTTTATTTTTGTGTATGGTGTTAGGAAGTGTTCTAATTTCATTCTTTGGCATGTAGCTGTCCAGTTTTCCCAGCACCAGTTATTGAAGAGGCTGTCTTTTCTCCATTGTATATTCTTGCCTCCTTTGTCAAAGATAAGGTGCCCATATGTGTGTAGGTTTACCTCTGGGTTCTCTATTCTGTTCCATTGATCTTCCTTTCTATTTTTGTACCAGTACCATACTGTCTTGATCACTGTAGCCTTGTAGTATAGTTTGGAGTCTGGAAGCCTGATTCCACCAACTCCATCTTTCCTTCTCAAGATTGCTTTGGCTATTCGGGGTCTTTGAGTTTCCATACAAATTGCAAGATTTCCTGTTCTAGTTCTGTGAAAAATGCCATTGGTAATTTGATAGGGATTGCATTGAATCTGTAAATTGCTTTGGGTAGGATGGTCATTTTCACAATATTGATTCTTCCAATCCAGGAACATGGTATGTCCTTCCATCTGTTTGTATCATCTTTGATTTCTTTCATCAGTGTCTTATAATTTTCTGCATACAGGTCTTTTGCCTCCTTAGGCAAGTTTATTCCTAGGTATTTTATTCTTTCTGTGTTTGCAACTCTTTGAAAAGGTTAATTCCCCCTTTGAGTGAAAGGTAATATGAAATTCAAAAATTAAATAATGCCAAAGCAAAAGGCCCCTAATAGCTCCCACTTCCTAGCTTGAATAACCATGTAAAATAGGTGAGTATCTTTTCATCCCACTTGTTTTCTAGATATAATGATATAATTTATGTGTATATAAAAATGAAATCACTACTATTTACACTGGTTTGAAAAGAGTTTTTTTCCTGGACAGTTTCCAAATCAGTGCAGAAAAATCTACCTCATTTTTTTTTGCCAATAGTTACATTGTCTTCTATAGCATGGCTGTACCATGGTTGATTTAACTATTCCCCTCACCCTCCCTTTTTCCCACTTTTTTTTTTACAAATGAGAAGGTGAAATATCTCTGCTGATCTTGGCCACCAGGACTGTCCAGCTGCACCTGGTTAAATCTTATAGAGTCACAGATGACACAAGATGTGTGACAATGTTTCATGCTGATTAGATAGTATTTATATTTTAAACCAGTGACAGGTTGAGGGGATAACATTTTATTTCTATAGGAATAAAAGCAGAAATTCATCTGATCATTGTTCCCTTTCTAAGCTTCTTGGTCACTTGAGAAAGTAGATTTGGAGCCACTTTTCCAAAGAGAATTTTAGCTGGCTATGTGCCTTGTGAGTGAAGACTACTGACAAATAAATATAGGTGGTTTACTTTTTAGCTGTTGAAAACTGATCTCACCTATAATACTTATTTCTTATTAATATTAATTAATAATACTAATGTTTTAGACTGGATCTGTGTCTTGTACCTAAAATCTGCCTTCTTACCAAACACCAGGTCATTGAAAATATCATATAACTAGCAACCAAATATAGATCAATAGAGTAGATGCTAACTCACCAACGCTTCAGGGACAGAGCCCAGGAAAGAACATGAAAGCCAGCATTCTTCTCCATGCATCCCACACTTCTGCCTTGGCATCTTGAAAGATTTCAGACAGTCAGGCAGCTGGGGAGGCAGCTGGTTTCTGCATTCACAAAGCACGTCAGCTTGAGCCTGGTAAATGGCTTTGTTTATCATGCAAGACACATAACACTCTTATTAGCGCCACGCTGATTAGCGCTGTGCACTCACTGTTTTCTGTAATACCCTAATTGAGGTCCTTCCTTGCCTGGAATTTACATTATGTTTAGATAAATCCCTCAGTATGACATTCAATTAGAACCACTGTCCACGCAAGAATCTTTATTTATTTATTTTTTAAGACAAAAAAGGCGTGATGCCAACATGAAGACGAGAAGCCATTTTACTGTGTGCGGGTGAATATCCTAAAGCAGCAACCACTTTCGCAGTTGCGTGTGGCTTGTATCACTTTCTAGTCCTTCACTCCATGCTGGTGTCTCCCCACTTCCAGATGTTTGTGGTTTGGGCTTTGTGTCACTCTCAAATGCAAATGTAACTCATCTTGAAGTGGATCTGGGGAGGAGGGGTCCTGAGAATTCATGGCTGAGTAGTTATGGCAGTCAGTGTTTTCCTCCGTCATTCTGTCATTCATTTTTAATCTCGGTAATGGTATTTTAGTTTTACGAAGCATCTGCAGGGTCATTTCTCAAAACCCTCACTGTGTCTATGCCTCATTCAGGCCACAGGATATCATCCATCAATCTCCCCCACCCCACCCCCACCCCCGCCCTAGGGTGTATCCTAAAAGGGGAGTAGCAGTGACCTCCTTTTCTAGGACTCCCTCCTGCCTCTAGGGCTCTCCTGTCTCTCTTCAAGTCAGATGGCTGTAATATAGTAGGAGAGAGTTGGGGATTGGGCATGGCAGTCAGTCCTGGCTGGTCTCATCTACTTCTTTAGTACCGATTTGAACTGTATCCCTAACTTGGATGTAAGAAACGTAAGAATTTGCTCTCTTTGTTTTCATGGACCTGAATCAGACAAGAAATTTGGCAAGCACTCTTAAGAGAAGATTCCTTTGGATACATACCTCCACCCCTTCTGTACTACCTCTACACTTTCTTTAGAACCTGTTCTAGCATGAATCACACTATTTATTGTGTCTTTTAACACATCTGCCTCTTCTTCTGGACTTTGACTCTTTGAGGGTAGGGAATAAATGTTAACCTTCACATCTCAGCACTGTGACAGACGCATAGAGGCACTCAATAAAAGTGAGGTATGAATGAATGCACAGAAAGTAAATTGAAATATCACTAACCATTAGGGAAGTGCAAATTAAAACCATGGTGAGATACCACTACACACCTACAGAATGGCCAAAATTTAACCAAAAAAAAAAACCTAACAAAGTGGTGGGAAGTGTGTGAAGCAGCTAGGACTCTCATATGCTGGTGGTAGGAAGGCAAAATGGTACAGCCACTGTGGAAAATAGTTTGGCAGTTTCTTATAAAACTAAACATATATTTATTAAATGATTCAATTTACCCACTCCTAGGTATTTACCCATGAGAAAGGGAAAACTTTGGGACACACAAAAACCTGTCTGAAGTGTTTATAAACAGCTTTATTTATAATCCTTTAAAAATAGAAAAATTCCAATTGTCCTTCAGCTGATGAGTTGACAAACAAATGAAATATCCACACAATGAAATGCTACTCAGCCATGAAAAGGAGCAAACTGTTAATATGTGCAGCAATCTGCATGCATGCATTACGCTGTATGAGAAGGCAGATTTTAAAAGCCACATAAAATGTAAACCCATTTATATGACATTGTGGAAAAGGCAAAACTGTAGGGACAGAGAACAGACCAGTGATTGCCAGGCATTGGGCATAGAGAGGGGTTGACTGAAGGAATGTTTTGGGGTGATGGAGCAGTCTGTATCCTGGTTATGATGCTGGTTATGTGACTGCGCATTTATCAAACTCATAGAACAATGTAATTTAAAAGGTAATAATAAATTTTACTGTATACAAATTGCAAATTTCATTAGAAAAAGTAAATCAAGGTTGTTTTGCTGTTTAGTGTGGATTCAGAAAAAAATGTCAAAAGAAAACCTGAGTAACTAATATCTTAGCAGCCTGCGGTGATTCTGCGCATGTTCATATAAACACGTAAACACACAAAAGGGTGTATGTGTGTGTGTGCAGTCATTTAACAAACATTTAAAGAATACTTCATATGGACCAGGACTTGCTATAGGCACTGGGGTTATATTGATGAATAACAAAAGCAGAATTCCTGCTTTCATGGTGTGGAAAGGGACAGACAGGGAACAAGTAAACAAATCAATGAATACATAGCTTTAGATAGCAGTAAGTGCTGTGGAGACAATAAAACAGGCTTGGGGATGAGTGGGATTGGGTGTTAGGGCCTCGCTGAAGAGGTGACCTTAAACTGAGACCTGGAAAGTATAAAGGAGGCATCCGTGTATGAAATAGTCAGGGCAGTCCAGGCAGGGACAACGTAAAAGGAAAGGCCCCGAGGGGACTCCACTGAGGACAAGAAATACTGAAAAATTCTCTCACTTCGAAACTCATAGAAAGGCTCACTGACGTACAACTACCATCCTTTCAGTGCATGGCTGGGCTTCCTAGTAAATAAGGCAAAGCCCATAAAATGGAATTACGTTTCACGTATTCAGAGAGCTGGCAGCAGGTCGGTGGGATGGACCAAATGAGCCAGCGGAGCAGCAGAAGATGAGCTGGGATACGTAGGCGGGGATCAGTTTCTGTTGGCTCCAGTGCTTTTAAAAAAGAATTCCTTTATATGAAGCTCTGAGATCAAATGTGAAGTGAACACAGTATGTTTTCTTAGTTCCATCACAGAGTTTCCTCGGTGTTTTGGATATTTGAGATGTCTGAACTTCTGCTACATAAAACATCGAGAGTAGACATCCCCTCCTAAAGTTTACGATGTAGTTAATTTAGCAGTCCACATAGTCCTCATGTATTAAATTCCCGGAAAATGCTTATGAATCTAAGATTGATGTAGCATGTCATTGGTGTTTACATCATTTACCAATGAATTCTGTATTTAAGAGGAAGCATAGACATGAGGACATGTGTGGTATAAGATTCTGCCTCAGATCCCAGTGGAGAAGATTCTGATATATAACTTCAGCTGCGTGGCTTTGAGGAACTCATGTCATCTCCAAGATCTTGCTTGGCTCCTGTGCAAACAGGGAATAGTTATCCTGCTCTCCTGGGGATGGAGGGTAGACTATCTGACTTTTGCTCACAGCAGCCTTCTAAATACCAAGCGTTGCAAAAATTAGAATTTTGCCTCACATAATTGATCTATGCCTCCATAAATCTCTTCTCTGTTTTCAATTAGATTTGATATACTTCATTATTTCTCCTTTAGAATCATGGTGGAATTTTGCTTTCAACCATTTTATATTCATTCTAATATTGGGTTTTTTTTTTTTTTTTTAAGTTCTTGAAGAGATTTCTGTTGGTATCCCATATGTTTGTTTTCGTTATGTTATAATGAAAACTATTTAGAAATTTAAAATTGTCTTGATCTAGTGTATGGCGTGTGCATGTGGAAAGGTTGGCAAATGCCACTTCTTAGTCATCGCGCTGGTCAGCGTGCTGGCAAGAAACCAGTGACACCCTCAGAGGAGGTTGCTGAAAAGAGCTACGTGGGAACAGTCAAGAGAAGCCAATATGGAATAAGAAAGCGCTTCAGAGCTAGTAGCAGAAGAGCATCCTGTGCCCACTTATGCCTCAAAGGGCAGGGGGAGATAGGGGTCGCCAGTACCTGACGAGAGCTGTGGTTTTATGAGAAGATTCCAGGGGATGAGTACACCCACTGTCAAACCTCCATGCAGCCAGGAGGAGGGGAGAAGGGAAGCAAGGGGGATAAACACCCTGTACCCTGCTCCCCTCCTCTATCCTCCTGCCAGTGCTTCCTTTATTCAGACCCAACTGGAAGCTGGTACGCAAGGGAGCCAGTTGGTGTGGTCCGCAAGGGCCATTTCCTGGCACACAGCAGAGACAAGAGTGCAGAGTGATCTGGAGGAGCAGATAGAAGATACCCAGCCCAGGGATCTGTTGGGAAAAGCACTGTCCCAAATTCATTTACCCTGGCCTTTAGAGTTTGGTTGTCCAGAAATATACATGCACCCCCATTCCTAGCCCCGGACCCCTTTGATTCCAAGCATTTCTTCTCAGCATTGGCTGTCTTCAAGGTGAGCTGGTCACTGTGGCTAATGCCCAGATTAGCTCATTCCTCTGGGAGTGGTAAGATTTGACTATTAATCCATTCAAGGTGTCGACACCCGCAGGGACGTGGGGTCCTCGCTCTCCCTCACCCCTCCCGTCTTCCTTTTCCAGGATGGAGCTTCAGCATGGGGTCGGCCTACCAGTTCCACAGCTGGCGCGTGTTCGTCATCGTGTGTGCCCTCCCCTGTGTCTCCTCAGTGGTGGCCCTCACGTTCATGCCCGAAAGCCCACGGTTCTTGTTGGAGGTAAGACTCATCATTACAAATGCTCAAAGAAGCCACGTACGTGGGAACGAGTTCCTTTTCATTCCAGCAGAGTAGGTTTGCGTCTACAGGAGGTCCATTTTTCCTTCCTACTGCGGAGCTAGGGAGGGTTTGGTTTCATGGAGACATGCTTTCAACAACCAACGTGTGAAAAGGCTGCCTCGTGGCCAGAAAGCACTAATGTTCCTCCTCAAGTAACTCATTTCCTTCAATGAAGAGAGTGTGGCTTATTGTTTTGTAATGAAACCTACTATCCAAAGGTGCTATTTCTAGTTAGAGGCACATCCCTTGAGCTGCTAATGCACTCAAGGATATCCAAGTAGTCTGGTGTTCCAGTGGGACAAACCTAAATGCGTTTGTGCTGTTACACCCAATTGGATCTGACAATACCGCGTGGTTATTGGAAACTCAGGGAGCATGTGTGTTTCACTTCATGGCCTTCACTGTCTACTCATATTTCTTAGGTTGGAAAACATGATGAAGCCTGGATGATTCTGAAGTTAATTCATGACACGAACATGAGAGCACGGGGTCAGCCTGAGAAGGTCTTCTCGGTGAGTATTGCTTCTCAGTGAATCCTCTACACAGAGGTCGAGAAACCTTTTCTGAAAAGGCCTGGCTGTAAATTCCTCTCTTATTGCACCAGCCACTCATGTTTCAGTGCCTCACACTTGCCATTTTTCCTACACCTGCCGCACCGCTGTTGTATGTGCTGTTCCCTCTGCATAGAATGTTCTTCCGTCCTCTAGTTACAAAATTTATTCTCAATGGGAAAACTAGTTTACACTAATGAAAGTTGGATGGACAGAATTTTTTGGAAAGAACAATGGTTTTTTTTTTCTCCAGCATCTCCACTAAAATAAAAAAGAAAAGAAAAGAAAAAAAGAACAGTGGTTTTTAAATCCTTTTATATATACAGCATATAGTTAGACAAAAAATGCTTTGTCTAAAATTGGTTTAAGGATGGTATAAGCAAGATCTTCAGTATCTTAGAGATAATATCAATTATAGTTCTTAAGTGAAATAGTTCCTGATGAAATTGTCCACGGACATCTTATTTATTCATTTCATTTTTTAATAAGAAATGGATTTTTCAGAATGTGAAGATAGGCCCTGAAAACTATCCTGTTTCTTTCTTTCCTTTATCTCCATTATGTCCAAGAAATCACTGTGTTATTATTCTCCATCCTAAATATCTCTCATCCTTGTCTCTTACTTTCTGCCCTTCCTGCCACTGATTTGGTTCAGCCCTTGTTACTCACTGCCCTCTGCCCTTGCACTGTTCTTCAGGAATCACAAACTGTCTGTAGTTTCCAATACACTCTTTTCTCTCACATCTCTGCACGTTTGCACATAGTATTCCTCCCACTTGGAATGCCCTTCAAGTAGTTGACACACATGGCAAATGACATACTTCTCCACACGCTCCAGCTCAAATACCGCAGTCCATGAAGCCTTCTCTCTCACTCTCAGGTCAGCTCGAGTGTTCTGTACAGTGTTCCTCCCATCTGATATAGATTTCCATGAGAATACTTTCCAATTTGTATGGTAATTGCTTGGAGGGTGTGAGGTTTTATGTTTGCATCTCCAGGGTCTAGTGCCAGGCCTGGCTCCCCAGGGGTGCCAATGAAAGAATGCGCAAACAAACATTGGTGAGTGAAGAAGAAGCTTCCCAAAAGTAATACGTTAAGTCAGAATGTCCATCATCAAAAAGAACACAAATAACAAACGTTAGCAAGAAAGTGGAGTAAAGGAAACCCTCATACACTATTGGTGGGGATGTAAATTGGTGAAGACACGGTGGAAAACAGTACGGAGGTTCCTCAAAAAACTAAAAGTAGAGCTACCATATGGCCCCGCAATTCCACTCCTGGGTATACATGCGAAAAAAAACCAAAAACACTAATTCAAAAAGATACATGCACCCCAATGTGTTCTTTTTTATTATAATAGCATTATTTATAATAGCCAACATATGGAAGCAACCTAGGTGTCCATCAACAGATGAATGGATAAAGAAGATGTGGCACACATATACAGTGGAATATTACGTAGCCATAAGAAAAGAATAAAATTTTGCCATTTGCTGCAAAATGGATGGACTTGGAGGACATTATGCTAAGTGAAATAATTCAGACAGAGAAAGGCAAATACTGTATGATATCACGTGTGGAATCTAAAAAATACAACAAGTTAATGAATATAACAAAACAGAAACAGACTCACAGATACAGAGAACAAACCAGTGGTTACCAGTGAGGAGAGGGGAGCCGGGAGGGCTACTATAGGGGTAGGAGGGAAAAAAGGGGTTATTATGGGAGTATATGAAATCATCTGTGTGAAATTTTTGGAAATTGTAAAGCACTATAGAATTTAATGAATCTTTCATTCGATACCAAAAAAAAAAAAAACCCCTGTGATTTAAAAAAAAAAATTCTGGAGTATCACAAAATAATGCCTACGTGGATGATTTGGAGCTGACTCTATTTGGCATCCTGTATTTAACTCAGACATTATTGTCACTAAACACAGATATCTTTGTTTGCATAGCCAAGAAAAGGCTACTACCCATCTGGTATAATTTGAAAGATACCGAGTTCCCAAAATCACCTCTGTCAAAAGCCAGTCTTGGTACCTCGATTCGCACAGTAGAAGTGCTGCTTCAGATGTTGGCAAACTCTCCAGAAAGATCTGTTCAGAAGTTATCCTTGACAGGGGTAACATCTGTGCATCCTCTCTCAGGTGTATCAAAAGCAGGTAGATGTTGACTAACAGGATAAGATGGGACAGGTCCATAAAAGAGCCATGCTTCCTTTTTTCTCTCTCTCTCTTTTCAGGCTTCATCCTCTGTGTTTGAAGCATTGCTTCTCTTGACTCTTGGTTCATTTCCTTAGGAAAAGGAGGCTAGCTTAAGTCATGGATACAGCTTCAGGCTGAACCTCCATCCTTTCTTCCCCTTCTATCACTGAAGAGTCAGTGTTGAGGCTTGTAATTGAAGCTCATTCACTGGACCTCACCTCATGGTCACCTGTGGGTATTCACTGACTAGTCACTGTGGGGGACTGTGGGAGAAGGAAGAAAGGGTCACATGGGTGCTCTAAGAATGGAAGTTTGATGGGAAAGCTTTAAGAACTGTGTTTTAGGGACCAGATTCATCAAATAAGTAGCTTCCAAAGAAAAGCGTGTTCAACTGCTTTAGTCCAAGCAAAGTAATTCTTAATCCAGAAGTGAATCTATCTGGATGTTTTATCTGCTAATGTGTGCCTTTTTTTCTCCCCTTTAAGAACTTTTGTTGAGATACAGTTGACATGCAATAAACTGCATATATTTAAAGTGTACAATTCGATATTTTTTCTTATTAGTAATGTATACATGGCAATCCCAATCTCCCAATTCATCCCCCCCACCATGTATGCCTTTTTTTAAAATTTATTTTATTGAAGTATAATTGATTTATAATGTTGTGTTAATTTCTATTGTGCAGCAAAGTGATTCAGTTGTACATGTATACGCATTCTTTTTCATATTCTTTTCCATTATGATTTATCACAGGAAATTGAATATAGTTCCCTGTACTATATGGTAGGACCTTGTTGCTTATCCATTCTCTAGATGATAGTTTGCTTCTGCGAATCCCAAACTCCTGATCCATCCCTCCCCAACCCCCCAATGTGTGCCTTTTTAGTAATGATTCAGAGAAGGGCATATTGGTTTCGTATTATTCCATTTCTAGTTACTCTTCCCCCTCTTCTTTATAGTATTCCCTCCCATTCTTAATTCAGTTCGTTTAGGTGCCTTTGAGCCTGTGTACCTACACCAGTGGTCTCACACATGTATGGATACCTGCTTATATATCAAATACCTGCTTCCTTTTTGTTGGAATCAGCTTTCACTTCTTTAAAAACAAACTGTAAGCCGAAACTCCGCAACTTCAGAGAAGAGAACTCAGCACTTTGCCCTCTATTGCTCCTTACAGGTAAACAGAATCAAAACCCCAAGACAAATAGATGAGCTGATTGAAATTGAGAGTGACACAGGAACATGGTACAGGAGGTGTTTTGTTCGGATCCGCACAGAACTGTACGGAGTAAGTAATGAGCTCACCCTGACTTGCTGGCCAACTTGTTACTTGAGGTTAGTCAGAAACAGAGTTGACTGAACCTGTCCCATGAATGGGGTTCTTTCCCCTTCTGCCCAGGGCACCTGACTCCTGGAGTAGGACCAGGTAATAGGATCCCCTTGGGATCAGTGAGGTAGCCAAGACATTCCCTCTTTGGAGAGGTGATGTCTTGAGTTACTTTGTCCATTGGAAGCTGATAAATAAAAATTCCAGCATTTGATTTCCTATAGCCTTTAGCTTTTACATTGTATACTCGAATGAATCCAGCCTAAAGAAAACGCAACATTTTTTTATAATTTGTTGAAAGGGGTTGGGAAGTGGGGTTGACTAGATAACTGCATAAGAAAACTAACTCTAATATTTCACAGATTTGGTTGACTTTCATGAGCTGCTTCACCTACCCAGTCAGGGACAATACCATAAAGCTTACGATTGTTTGGTTCACGCTGTCGTTTGGGTAAGTGATACTTAAATTCTTGGTGAGTGAAATCTTTAAATTTCCACACTGTAACTCCCAACCAGGATGCTTTCTTTTCTTATGCTGTTTGATGCTGGGAACCTCTAGGAAAGAATTTTTGTTCATTTTAGATTTGTTGACAATTACAGTTTTTATCACCCAGTCATTTACTTTCTCCTGTGATAAAGCTGGGGGTCGCAAAACCAACAGTGCTTAGAAAGTTCGATCAGACCGTGGATGATGTGCCCCCGTGAATTCTCCACTATCGTCTCCTCAGTGGTGCAATCCCAGCCCCACTGGCCTCTTTGCTCTTCCTCGAACGTGCCAGAACTTTCTTGAACATGTTCCATCTCGGGCCTTTGCCCTCGCCTGGGCGTGGCCGGACGCGTCCCCGCCTCCCTTGAGTCTTTCCTCACACATCACCTGCTCAGTGATCCCTCCTGAAGCACCTTTTTAAAAATTGCAGCCCCTCATTACTCCCGGTCCCCTTCTCAGCTTCGTTATTCCCCATCTCACCTTCTGTCATCTTCCAATAGACAAAATGCTTTTCATTCTATAAACAGTCAAGGGAGCTCTGTCTTCCTATGGAAACTCTGTGAGAACAGGGCGTCTAAACTGTTTTGCTCACTGATGTATGGCCCTGGCACGTTATGAGTGCTCAGTAAATAGTTGTCATCGAATGAATAAAACCGCCACATACGTGCTCTAAGAAAAGAGGAGGTGGGGAGAGCTGTTCAGAATCTTAGTTACTAATGGTTGATGAGTTCACTTTACAATATGTGTGTACCACTCAATTTTTGCCTGATTTATTGTTTTTAAAAGGCAGGTAGATAATACCCTACACTTTTAGGTCAATAGGCTCTGGTAGAGCCCAATATTTATACTGCAAGTTCCATGGCTTAACATCCCTACATAAAAATGAGTGAGTGATCACAAAAAAAAAAAAAAAAATAAGTGAGTGATCACAGATGACCAGCCTTTCCCAGGGCTGTGCGTTGTAGGAAAGGGAGAGACCAGGAAGGTGGGGGTTGATCTGCTGTGTGACTTGGGGACACTATCAAGGTTTAGTTTGTTATTTCTGAATTGAGAGGGTTGACTTAGAGCATGCAAAGTAACGCCCACTCAAGTTCTAAACAAATCATTAATTCATGAAGGAAGAGAGGGCTGAAAATTAACGTGTATTAAGTGCCTACTATGTGCTAAACAGTGGCTAGATCCAAAGAAAAAGCAAGACAGAAGTCCCACTCTTGAAATGTGAAGAGTTACAGGATAATAATTATGGTTTGTTTTGTTTGTTATGGATCACATTTTAAGCTTTATGATTTTCTTATGTAAAGTCCCCGAAACTTCACACAGTGCTTAGCGTGCAGTGGCTATTCAGTAAACACTGGCTGAATAAATGAAAAATTAGTGGAAACTCCTCCACGTTATGGATGACAGACATTCCAGGGTATCATGCTTCCCTCATGGTTGCCATTTTTAAAGATTTGTATCCTCTGTGGATGACTAGAGAGCCATGCATAGAGATGCTGCCTCCTGAGTCATTTCGTATTCAGTGGCCACCACTCACACCCCTGCAGCAATTATTTCATGATCTGTGAAGAGAAGGGGTTGGAATCTGTGGACTCCATCAATCTATGGAACCCTGACAATCAGGCAGCGTCCTGATGACCATGGTGGTGATAAAAACGACTTCGTCTTTGGAGCACGCGCTACGTGCTAGGTACTTGGCATCCCATTTAATCCAAGCAACGACCCAGGAAGGTGGGTACTATCATCATTCTGATATTAGAGATGAGGCTCTGATAACTTGCCCAAGATCACACAGCTGGTAAGTGGCAAGGCCAGGATTCAAACCTAGCGTGTCTACTTGCACACGTTCTGCTCATAACCACTTCTTTCCCTGTGTGGCTCAGTGTACCTAGTGATAGACTAGAGCAGTGGTTCTCAGACTGCAGTGTGCACCCGAGAGTTACACGGAGGACTCTGCCCTGCAGTTTCTGATTCAGCGGGTCTGGATGCGGCCTGAGAATCTGCATTTCTAACCAGTTCCCAGGTGATGCTGCTGCTGGCCCAG
Organism: Hippopotamus amphibius kiboko; assembly: GCF_030028045.1. NCBI lineage: Eukaryota > Metazoa > Chordata > Mammalia > Artiodactyla > Hippopotamidae > Hippopotamus > Hippopotamus amphibius. The sequence goes on along the minus strand of NC_080186.1, from coordinate 216,721,079 downwards.
GGACCCTGCTTTGGGTGGGAACCACCAGTTTAGAGCAGCATTGTCCAGTGAAAATATGATGTCAGCCACATGTGTCGTTTTAAACGTTCTGGCAGGCACACTTTAAAAAAAAGGGAAGAAAAGGAAACAGGTGAAATGAATGTTAATAATACATTTGATTTCACTCCTTTTGTCCAGAATATTATCATTTTGACATTTACGCCACATGAGATGATTAATGACTTAATTTTACATTTTTTCCCATAAGTATTCAAATCTGGTATTTCACTCACGGCACATCTCATTCGGACTGGCCACACTTAACTGCTCAGTAGCCACATGTGGTTAGTGACTGCTGTTCTGAAGATCACGGCAGCATGACTGAGCTGTAACCTGTGAGAATAACACACTAGAGGTGAGAGGCGGAAAGTGGGCAGGAACCTGGCTTTTCCAGTGAATAACTTAAATGGCTCCTTTCCCAGCCTTGATTGAGCATGGGCTCTGCCCCCAGGCTACCAGTACCACAGTAGTGTAGGAACCAAGAAAGATTGTCCATTAATAAAGAGGTCATTCTTTAAGGGCCCTCACAGTCTGGGGACCCCAGGAGTTTGTAGCTCCAGACGAGGAGACGGGGTTCTTCAGTGAGCCTAGGGGGATGACAAAAACATCAGGGCCAGGATGCCGTGTGCTGGTGTAGGATGGGATTCTTACACATGTCTCTTCCCAAAGGAAGGGTTCAGGAATTTCAGACCCGGGTTCTCCAGGGAAATCCAGGCCATCCCTCTAGTTTGATTTTTGCAGACTTGTGATGAGGAAGGGGCAGTGAGATTACTGTTTGATGGTTCCTAATGCTACAGGGGGCCAGTCCTAATCAATGGTGCTTCTCTGGGAACCACTACCTCTCTGAAAATGACAGGGAGATGGTCATGGCCACTAGGGTGTCGGCACCTTTACAAACTCACATTTCTTTGTCTTTGCAGGTACTACGGATTATCCGTTTGGTTCCCTGATGTCATTAAACATCTGCAGTTGAATGAGTTTAAAAATGACACGGATATGAAATTTTCAGATGTAACTGTTAACTTTACAATGGCAAATAGGATTATTACGGGAATGGAATGCGACAATGGCAGGTCCAGAAGCTTTTAAATCATTTAATTTCCTACCTGGTTTCAAAAATGTATTTCTTAGCCTTCACAGCACTAAAATATGATAGTTTGTTTTAGTTTATACATGTAGTCATTTTCAGACTGAATTTAAATACTTCCAAATGGCTTTAAAGAAAAGGTACACGTATATCAGTTACTTCACTTACAACGACTTCTGAAACTAAGCTGCTTCATATTTATAAAGAAATGGAATTGACGGGTATGAAAAGAAAATTCAGAGAGATCTTGGAAAGCAAGCAAAATAAGTTATGGAAGAGAAAAGGTTATGAGAAACTAAGATAGGATATAGCATTATTTAACTCAGAGAAGAAATCTGACTTGTAATTTCATGCCTGTTTTCTATCTCTGGAAAAGGGGACCACTTTTCAGAATTCCTTCCTTCTCCACTATGCTGAATCAAGAATTGGGGTTAAGGTGTTTCAGGAAAACTTTCAGTTGGAGAATAGAAATGATTCCCAAAGTTCAGAGCTTTGAAAAGACAGAATAAGTTAGCAAAGGACATTTTTGAGTGTGAGCCTGGAATGCCTCTTGATGAGGGGAGAGCACTGACTAAAATGTGGCTGTGGTTTATTTTTTCAGAGCAGGAAGAGGGTAGACAAGGTCCTCATTTCTACCCATTATTTGTTATCTGAGCAAATAATTGCTGGTATGAGTTCCTGTTGGTTTACATCATTCTTAGGAAATTCTCCCACTTTCAAAAGCGATCAAAGGAAAAATCGAAAATAAACGATCAAAGTTTCCCTGGGCAAAAACTAGTTTGGAAAGATGAAAAATAGAAAATTCTGTGGGATGCGTATGATTTGTGTAATGAAAAGGAGAGGTACCAATCAGGAGATAATTGTTTGGATTGACAATTCAGTGAGGCACCTAATCTGTATGGGATTACCTTCACTCTCCCGCATAAAGTACTGACTTGAGGATGTACTTGTTTTTCCACAGAAACCTTAGAGTCAAGTGCTCTATAATTCTAGGATGAAAATTGACTTCATTATTTAAAAATTATTGTTACCCATTAGGAATTTCTAATATGTTTGTGCCTCTGACAGTCATATTTTTATTTACTTATTTACTTATTTATTTATTTATTTATTTACTTATTTATTTACGGCCGCATTGGGTCTTCATGGCTGCACATGGGCTTTCTTTAGTTGCGGCGACTGGGGGCTACTCTTTGTTGCGGTGTGTGGGCTTCTCAGTGCAGTGGCTTCTCGTGTGGCAGAGCACAGGCCCTAGAGCGCACAGGCTCAATAGGTGTGGCCCACGGGCTTAGCTGCTCCGCGGCAAGTGGGATCTTCCCAGACCAGGGTTCGAACCCGTGTCCCCTGCATTGGCAGGCGGATTCTTAACCACTGCCCCACCAGGGAAGTCCAGTTATATTTTTAATAAAAAGTTTTAAGCTGGATATTCAGTCATCATGGAGAAATTTTTTACTTTGACAATATAATGGTTAATAATTTTAACAGTATTAAAATCCTTCTAAAACATATACATTTATTTTAGAAGGTGATAGAAATCTTTTTGTCTTTCAGGGAAATTTGAAATACCACTAGCTAACTCATTTTTTAAAAATAACTTTCCTATTCAACATTCTAAAACGGCAATTCTTTATGCGCTGGTAAGGAATGGCCTCCAAAGTAGACTCTGAGGAGGACAAAGCAAGCTGTGGAATAGTGTCTCGTTTGCCATCACCCTCCATACGGAATGCTCCCGGAAGAGCATACAAGAAACTGACAACAGTGGTTATGTCTGGGAAAAAGAATTGGGTGGCTTGAGGATGGGAGGGAAAAGACTTACTTTTTCCTTTTCCAACGTTATGAATTTTGTACCATGTGTATGTACTCTGTGCATCTAGTAGCCATTAAAAAAAAATGTTTCCCCTTTCTAAATTCAGTTTCATTTCAGAAAATTAGTGATCTTAAAACGTGCCATTATTTACCCTCCTTTAGTAGATAGATTTATGGCTTAGATGGTTTTACTCTGGACTCCTAGAGTAGAGGTTGAAATAAGACTGTTTTTTAAAGAGATTGGTCTCATATGGACACTTAGTGCCTTTTGAGCTGACAAATGCAGTCTAGCATTAGGGTGAGGACGATTTTGAAAGCACTCAATAGTGAATTGCTTTTAAGTCAGCTCACTGGCCTGGGAGGATCAGTCCCTTGCTGCCCTAATAAGAGCAGTATTTGGTGTAATAACTTCTTCCCCAGTTGAACAAGTGTGACTGGCTAAGTATACATTCACAGTCTCGTAATAAATTACCGAGACACAGTAATAGATGTGTATCCATGTCTCCCAAGAATCCTTATCACCACTGAATATCTGAACCATAGACTCTTGTGAGATGTTAGGATCATTGTGACTATTATCATCTCCACCTTCCCTTTGCATCACCCAAAAATGATCTGAGCAAGTTTAATCATTCTGTGCATTTCCAAAAATAAGCAGAGCTATGGCCATTCTGCTTGGTTTGAGGAATACCTCTTAGTGATGAGAAAAAAAATTCTAGGAAATGACTGTGAGCTGTGAGTTTCTTGATCCCCAAGACAATCATGCCTCACATAAATGATTCTCCCATCCTCTCTTCAAGATAATCGGAAGTCCCTACACTAGAATGAAGAAGCTTTGGGGTTTTCAGCTTGGGAAATAGACTTTCATTAAAAGTTAGCATGGAAACACATCCTTAAGTTAGAGCTATTAACCCCAAAGTGAGAATTTTCAAATAAAGGCATATGTGAAGGAACAAGAGGATAGGATGGAAAAATAAAGAATCAATAGCCATAGGTAATCTCCAAACTCAATACTTTCAAGCATATACCCTGCAAAAACTTTCACCGACATTGCCAGAAGCTAAATGAAGTTATTTTAATTGCCATCTCTTCTGGTAGAAAATAATATTGATGAGCAATGAGAGAGCCAAAGGACAGGCTGCATGAGGAAAAGGGGGAAAGCTAAGAGCTTAGAAAATCCAGAATCCAATGTCCTTTATAATTAAGAGAGTCCATGGTGGGGCCTCACATCTCTAAATCTGACTTAACTTTGAACCCTGATAGACACAATCATTGATATGAATCTCTTTGTCTGTTGGGCAGATTGGAAGGGATCAGGCTCAAATCCGTAACTTTCAAAAATTCGGTTTTTAAGTCCTGCACCTTTGAGGATGTGACTTCAGCCAACACCTACTTCAAGAACTGCACATTTATTAATACTGTTTTTAACAACACAGGTAGGTGTGCCACTTAAGCCTGCCTGGGGGCTCTTCACAGGTGCTAGTTCTTGACAGAAACGTGATACCCATGTGGTGATAGGTATGGGCAGAGGCTTATGGGGCAAGTGAAGGTTGAAGTACAAGTGAACGGACTCTCTCCATCAGGTCGGACCAAAGTTGAATTTGTTGTGACTGTCTTTGTCAGATTTAATGCACATGGAACTTTCTGAGTTCAAAGTTGGAAAAACAAAATCCTTTGGTGAATAATTTTTAAAGCCAAGAATTAACCTGTAGTTTGTTTTGATAATCCTGATTTCAAAATCTGGTGTTAGCTTCAGTGAGCATACCTGAACTACAGTCTGCAGAGATGGACAGCATATGCTCAGTCAGATACAGTCTTTTAGTCCAATCCATTTAACGGACCCGGAAAACTCCCCAGGGAAAAAGAGGAGGGGAAACAAACATTGATCGAACACCTACTATGTGCTGGTTCCCACCTCAGGTTATTAGACACTCATTATCTTGTTTAATTTTCACAATAACTGAGGCTTAGAAAAATGCAGTAATTGGGCTCCAGTTATAGAACTAGGAACAGCTGACATTTGAGCCCAGGCTCATCTGATTGCAAAGCTCATGCTTTCCCACCCCCACACATTGGTCTGCCTGTCCCCTGAGTCCAGAATCACAGCCCCACCCTGGCGGGAGGAGCAGCGGCACCCAGTTGCCAGCCTTCTTGGTGCTCAGACAGGAGCCAGCTCTGCCTAGCTCCAAGTGAGAATGGAGTCAGGGGTCTTGGAGTTTGTTGAAACAGTGCTCTCACTGTCTTCCAATCCGTTCAATCTCAGAAGACCAGCTTCTTAGGCAGATCTTGATCAACGAGGACAACAACCGTTTTGATTTTCACTGCCTTTTAGCAGAACCCAGCATCACCTGCGATCCCTTTTGGCTAGATCCGTTCAAGAAAAAAAATCAGCAGTGAATGCTGGTGATCTTCCAAGGAGGCTGACTCTGGTTCCTCAGTGGGTTCGTCCACTTAAACCTTCGCTTATAAATTCAGCCTCGAGGACCCCAGGAAAGTCCCGTTCCTTCTCACTGCCTCAGAGCCCTATAAAATGGCAGGAATAAGGCTGATGCATACACATCTTGAAACAAATTATCTTTGTGATTGTAGTATGGAAGCTATTAGTACCCTAATGATAGTCCTTATGTATCATGATAATTAGTACAAAGAAACATGGTAAAGGCGTAAGCAAGTCATATCATTAGCAATGACCAACCATTAGAAATCCAAAGGTAACTGGACTCTTAAATGTATTCCCTTATTCAGCTGCTTTATAATGTGGGGTCCTTGGCAAGATCCTAGGCCAGGCCCCGACGCCTTCAAGGAGCTTATAATACCATGATTGTTTCTGATACTGTTGTGCAGGCTTTCTTATACTCTTGTGTAACTCTTATGCACCGGTATAAGTTGTCTTTCTTTGTGTCCACAGATTTTAAGCCATACAAATTCAGTAACAGCTCATTTCAAAACTGCACGTTTTTGCACAACAAGACAGGCTGCCAGATGACCTTTGAAGATGACTATAGTGCCTACTGGATTTATTTTGTCAACTTCCTGGGGACATTGGCAGTGTTGCCAGGGAACGTCGTGTCTGCTCTCCTGATGGACAGAATCGGGCGCTTAACAATGCTAGGTATGTGCTTGGTTTCACGTAAAATACGAGAGCCGCCCTTGCAATCTAGAGGGAGCCTGTCTGCTGCTATACTCCCTACCCCTCTAGGATTTGCCTCCTACAGAGATGAGGAGAAATCCCTTAAGACCTTTCATTAGGACTAAATTTTAGTAAAAAGAAAATGTATATATATATATATATATATATATATGTCTAATTACATCTCATTTGAACAGCTTCTGTGAGTTAACAGACTGAAAAACTAATTATGTGTGACTAATGTCTATTTTTCTACTTAGGTAGCTAACTGATGATATGTATTTCATGCTAGCTGTGTTAGAGAGAGGCAAACCTTATACACAGGTGAACACACTTGTACCTGAGCTTTATGAACCCAGGCTGTGGCTTCCTCTTGGGGTTCAGTTTTGCTGTGAGATCTCAAAGACCCAAGGATCCTTGCTTTACTAAGATGACAGGAAACATCCCAGCCTTGTCTGCTTCGTTGGCAGGTGGCTCTATGGTGCTTTCCGGGATCAGCTGTTTCTTCCTTTGGTTTGGCACCAGCGAATCCATGATGGTAGGCATGCTGTGCCTGTACAATGGGTTGACCATCTCAGCCTGGAACTCTCTTGATGTGGTCACTGTGGAACTGTACCCTACAGATCGGAGGTATGTTGAAATGGGCCTCCAGCATGAGGTGCTCTGAGCCCCACAGGACCGCTGAAAAGTCAAAGAAAATAAGCCAAACTGTCATTGCCCCCTAAAAGCGAAAATTAAAAAAAAAAAAAAAATCTGGCTTATGTAGGTTCTACTCATATCTTTCATTTATTCTTTATTTTTTAATGAGGTAAAACATTATTTCTTCTTCATTGACTGCTACACCTAGTATCATAAAAATGTTATTACTTTGAAAACAGTTTTGTAGATTAGATTCTCAATGTGAAAACATCCCTGGGGATATATGGTGATTGCTGGGAAGGGACAATCATAAATTAAAGGCTAAATAATTACATTAGAATAATTGCAATGGAAATTGTTCCCACTTTTCACAGCCAGATTATATTTACAGCTAGATATTTTTATAGCAATGTACACATGTTATGTCATTAAATATAGTCAATACTAGTATTAAATATATATACTGAATATTAAAATTATAGTTAACTCTCATGTGGTATGGGAAAATCAGGTTTGCCTAGCAACTATGAAGGCTTTTGAGGATACATTTGGATATTTATATTTAATTTATTAGACGAGGTAAGGCACTGAAATTCTTTTCTGATTTTTCTGAAGTATAGTTCATGTACGATATTATATAAGTTTCAGATACAGAACATAGTGATTCGCAATTTTTAAAGGTTATATTCCACTTATAGTTATAAGATATTGGCTGCATTCCATGTGTTATACAATATGTCCTTGTAGCTTATTTATTTTATGCATCTACTCGTCTCTTTTCAAAAGAAAATGTAGGGGGATATAGTTGCTAGCAGGAGTTACTAGATGAGTGAACCCAGGGAAGGAATTTAAGTGTGCCCATGACTTCCCTTGCTGGCTCAGAGGTGGTCATGAACTGGGAGGGACAGGCTATGAGAGCCTCTCTGGGCCCCTAATCAGTCCTGAGAGGGTCCTTACCTTACATTTGCAAGTATCTACATGAGCTCTGCATTAAGGCATCACAAAGAGGTCTCTGGAACATCTCTCTCTTTTTTTGCTGCATTGGGTCTTCGTTGCTGCACACGGGCTTTCTCTAGCTGCAGCAAGTGGGGGCTACTCTTCATTGCAGTGCACGGGCTTCTCATTGCAGTGGCTTCTCTTGGTTGTGGAGCACAGGCTCTACGTGCATGGGCTTCAGTAGTTGTGGGTCACGGGCTTAGTTGCTCCATGGCATAAGGGATCTTCCCGGACCAGGGATCGAACCCGTGTCCCCTGGTTTGGCAGGCAGATTCTTAACCACTGTGCCACCAGGGAAGTCCCTGGAACACATCTGGTCTGTTGAAGGAAAGCCCAACACATTTCCAGTGACCAAAAAAAGATCACTATTAGAAGAAAGTTACACATCTGTTCCAAAAATGGAGAGACTTTGCACCTCGTATCATGAAAAGGGCTAGAAGGTAGGGCATTGGGGTGGAGCTTCCGCAGCTGACTCAAGAAAAGAATAGAAGCCCTGTTTGGCCATTTGACATAAGCGAAGACAAATGGCCTTTGTCCCCCTTCATTTCATGTACACTCTGTCACTGTGCAGGCCTCTCTGCTAGTGGGGAGAGTCAGGATTCTCTGGACTTTGAAATGGAGGAGGGTTTTTTCAGGACAATGCAGAGACATTTGGGATATCAATTTTCAACTGATCCTGAGTCCCTCCTTTTATTTATTGGCCCCAATAGGTACATTCTCTGCATGCCCAGACTCTCTAACTTATATTTCTTCTTAATGAACGTCTATCACTGAGCTTACAGGAACCCTATAGGTGCTCCTGTATCCATCTCCCTGCAGAACACCTGAAACTGTTATGGACGTCTGCTTGTCAGATATTCTCATTAGTAACCCCTGTTGACGACTTAGGCTCTCAAAGGACCCATACAACCCATGTCTGGCGTCTCCTTCCTTCTTTTAACGAAAATGAGTTCTCTTTTGTGGGCAAGCTCCTGGGAAGGATGTCATGGAGACTGGGACTAGAGTGCTGCCAAAACACGATTAAGACTCTGCAGCTTGCTTTCCTTCCCATCCTGCAAACTGGACCCAGGTGTGGATTAAACTAGGCACTTAAAATAAGCCCATCGATGTTAAAGCAAGGCTGTGTCATAGCCTGCGACTTTTTTATTTTACATTGTGAAAGTTTGATACTGTTTGAGCAGAATCAGCCACTTATCCCTCTGCCCTGGGAATGCAAGTATGAAGGATGTGTATTCTCCTGCGGCAAAAACTTAGCTTAAAAACGAAACACCGCAAATTGGGTGGGTCCATCCATGAGAAACATGGACCCGCTGCGTTTCTCTGGTCAGAAAGGTTAGATGTCAAGCGCGATAAAAACAGAAATTGCTCTGTGTATTAGCTCAGGTCCTGCGAGAAGCAGGGGACAAGATGGGATTCAACATGCGCGGATTTTGTTGAGGAACTATGGGTTATGACTGAAAATGAAGAGGGAGGTGTAGTCTGGCTGCAGTGCAAACCTGAGCCCCATGGAGGATCGAGGAAGGCCGGCTGGTTAGGTGGACGTGTCCCAGACCACCAGCAAGCAGTCTCAGGAAGGTTTGGCACGGCTGTGACAAAGTCAGCTTCAGCGGCGTCCTGCCTGTCCCAGGCACCAGCCTGCCAGAGTATTCCTCTTGACGTCCAGTTTGCTGCTGCTGCTGCTACAGGAGCAGCAAAACATGGGGATGTGTTTCAGAGCATGGTAGCTGGACCAGGACTCAGAAACTGGCGTGGTGCGCCCTCACTGTAGCCACGCTGTTGCTAGCAGATGTTCTCCAGCACTTAAGCTGATGTTACCTGATAATGTACAGGAAGTCACTTCCTTAAGTGAGAGAGAGAGAACTTATCTGCCAGAGCTGCATCACTAGGGCCATGGTGAATTAGCTAGCACTGCCTACTCTGTTTCAGGCTAAAAGCTTCTCTTCTGTTTCTGCTGTGTTTCTCTGGGCCACATAGGAGGGCTCCCCTGATCTCTGGCTCAGCTGTCAGAGGAGAACCCCAACTGTTTTGTGTGTAGGTACCCTATGGCCTCTTCTCCCCGTGGAAGCAGAATAGAATACATCCTGACAAGAATCCTGGTTAGAGGCTGTGATTTTTTCATACTAGAACTTTAGCAATGCCAACTCCTTGCCCAGTTTCTAGAATAGTTTCTTGATGATCACTTAATAGAACACTGATTCCAGGCCCCAAACTGAAAAGCAGCCTCTTGAGCCATTTAACAAACAACTCCTATCAAAATCCCAGTGAAAATGATTATTTTCAGGGAACAAAACTTACGATATAGTCTAAGTGCTATGAAAGTTATAACACTTTAAAGCCACATTTGTCAATCACAATGCAGACTTGACCTTTAATATCATACTTTTGACTCTTGGTAGGGGTTACATTTGTATTTATTGTGAAAGCACAAGTGAGGACAGGACGTTTCCCATCACAGCGCACCGTTCCTCTCCGTAGAGCCCACCACTCCATCTGCAGTGAGTTCCAGGACCCACTCTGGGGAACTGCTCTGTCTCTTCCCTTCATATGATAAAAATTAGTAATTCCTCACATTTCCTTTCCTGCTGTGCAGTCAAGAGCAGAGCACCTGTGTCGATGTTACCTCTCCATGGTCCAGATGTTTGCTTTGCTCTTCCGCATCCTGGTTTGCACTCTTGTAATCCTGTTTTATTAACTTTGTCTTTTGTAAGCTACCCTAAATTGTTTCATAAAGAGACAGGAAAATTTGAAATTAAAATTGTCTGTACTTATTGTGCAGCACTTTTCTGTGCCGGAAAAATGAAGCAAAATAGCCACTGCTAAGACTTCTTGTAAGGAAAAGCTGTTTTTTTTCCCTCCACACTCAAAACTTGACTTTTGGCCACCAAATATGGAGTTTTTTTCCCCATACCTAGCAATTCTCTAGTTCCCAGTAGACACCAACTGGATGTTCTAAAATTTAACTCAGTTCTGACACAATCTACCTGGAGACAGCATCAGATCCCACAGGTTAAGGACTCAGTTCCCACAAGAGTGCCCCCACTTCAGACACCAAAACCCAAGTCAGGTTATCACCTACACATCTGACCAACCAGCTATACATTGGAGTTCTCACAACCCCCTCCTTGGGTTTGATCACTTGTCAGAATGGCTCACAGAACTCAGGGAAACATTTCCTTGTGTTTACTGATTTATTATAAGAGGTTACAACTCAGGAACAGCCAGACAGAAGAGATGCTTACAAAGGGCAAGGTAACAGGAGAAGGAGCACAGAGCTGTGTGCCCCATCCAGGTACGCCACCCTCCTGGTACTTCTGTGCATTCACCTACCTGGAAGCTCATCAAATCTTGCTGTTCAAGAGTCTTTGTAGAGCTTAATCTCCTGTTCCCCCATTCCCAGTGTCAGCCTCTGATCACTTGCTCTTTCTGGTAATGATGCAGAAACGATCTCTGTGTACCGGTGCCGAATCAGTCTTGGAGACAGAGTTTTGGGTGAAGTAGAAAAGAATAGCTTTATTGCTTTGTGAGGCAAAGGGGGACACAGTGAGCTCCTTCCCTCAAAACTGTGTGTCCCAACCCTGGCGGGGGGGGGGGGGGGGGGGGGGGGTCTGGTGAGTTTTATAGCAGTGGTTCAAGGGTGGGGTTGCTGATATAGATCAGGGTGTGTGCAAAGCCTGCAGTCCTTTAATCTGGCCTCAGGTGGTCTCCTGATGAGACTCTGGTTCTCAAGTTTATCAAACTGTGACCTTCTCTCTGGAGTGAAGAATGCTTTACCAAATAGTTCACATCTTCCATTTGTTGGGGGGTTTAGTTCTGCCAGAAGAGCTCAAAGATATTGTTATGTGTATCCCTTGAAGCCTTGAGGCAGAACCAGGACCCTGCCCCAAGGCTGCACTATTGTTTCTTGGCTGCTCCTCCCTTGTCTCAGCATCCCCTCCCTTCCCTGATTAGCAACTGTTTGAATCTGCCCTTTGGGATTTAGGGAGGCCTCAAGGAGGCTGGAGTCTATTCCCTGCAAACAAGGAAAGGCTTCCTTCCTAGGAGCCCCACAGGGTCTTGCTCAGTTTCATTTACAGATCACCACAACAGATATAATAGTAATGCAAACATCTGAAATATTGTGAGAATTACCAAAATGTGACACAGAGACATGGAGTGAGCAAATGCTGTTGGGAAAAATGATGCTGATAGACTTGCTAGACCCAGGGTTGCCACAAATGGTCAATTTGTAAGAAAAAAGAAAAAACACAGTACCTTCCAAATATAAAAAATTGAAGTGCAATAAAATAAGGTATGCCTGTACATAGGGCAAGGTCCAGACAACTCCCAATTACAGGAGCCTATGCCATCCTGGAGTTGGGGGTACACCACCCTGCTAGCATGTGGATGCGCTCACCAATCTGGAAGCTCTCCAGGTTTATGGAGGTTTCATTATGTAGGCATAATTGATTAAATCATTGGCCATTGGTGATTGAACTCAGTCTCCAGCCTCTGTCCCCTCCCTGAGGTGGGGGTGGCATAGGCTGAAAGTTCCAACCACCCAATCACATGGTTAGTTTTTCTGGAGACCAGCCCCCATCTAGAAACAATCTAGAAGCCCCTCAAATTAAAGCAATGGTGATGTGTAATTTTTTTGTGTGTGTGTGCAGAAAAGCCAGGATTTTAAAGACTGATAAAAACTCAGTGTTAACTGGAGTAGGTGCAAGTGAAATTACTGCCCAGAGACTGCTGTGGGAATTCTAAAAACAGGTGCAACATTTTTAGAGGGGGAAATCTAGCAATCCCTATAGGTATGATGTTTTTCCCTATAGGTATGATGTTTCATCTGGCTGCTTTCAAGACTCTTTCTTTGTCTCGGTGTGGATTTTTTTGGATTATCGTGTTTGGGATTCATTTAGCTTCTTGAATCTGTAGGTTTGTGGCACTTGACAAATTTGTGAGCCATTATTTCAAATTTCAACAATTATTTATTTGAATACTTTTTCTTCTCCTGCTTAGACTCCAGTGACATAAGTATTAGATCTTTTGTTATAGTCCCACAGGTCCCTGATGCTCTGTTATCTTCATTTTTGAATGGATAATTTCTATTCAGTTCTGTTTTCAATTTACTGATTCTTTTCACTCTCTCCTCCATTCTGCTCTTAAGCCTGATCACTAAGCTTTTTATTTTGGTTATCATATTTTTCAGTTCTAAAATTTCAATTTGGTTCTTCTTTATGTCTTCTATTTCTTTGCTAAAGCTTTCTATTTTTTCTGTTTTTTCATGATGTAAGTGTGTTCAAGAGTTTCAAGTGTGTTCATAATTGCTCACTGAAGCATTATTATGATGATGGCTTTAAAATCTTTCTCAGATAATGTTAACATTTCTGTCATCCCAATGTTGGTATCTCTTAATTGCCTTTTCTCATTCTGTTTGAGATCTTCCTGTTTATTCAGATAATAAGTGATACTCGATTGAAAGCAGTCATTTTCATATTATGTTCTGAGACTTCTGATCTTATTTAAGCCTTTAGTTTTGGTTGGCTTTCTCAGACACCTCTCTGGGAGGAGAAGGGGTGCACTGCCCCATTATTGCCGGGTGGAGGTAGATGTCCAGGTTCCCATTCAGCAACCATTGACACCCAAGAAGGGTGTCAATTCCTGGTGCACAGGGCTGGGAGTCCAGGCTTCCCTCATGATTGCCGATACCATGGAGGGGAAGCAGGGAGAAACTCATTACTGGCCAGCAGGGATGAAAACCCCAGCTTCCTTCTATCTTCCTTCCTTCCTTCCTCCCATCACCCTAATGGTGATGTTGAATCCTCTTATTACAGGTTCATAAGGATGGAAGTCTAGTTCTTCCCTCGGCCTTGCTGGTGTTGCTGTCAGTTGGGCTACAGTTTTTCCTGGTGTTTGGTTGGAAAAGACAAGTTATTGTCTAAATGTTTTCTGTCTTGTTAGGCTGCCTCTATCCTGGTCCTTTGGGTAGAGAGAGCAGGCTCTGGTTGGGGTGTTATTTAAATCTGTACCTGTTGGTATTTCCTTTTGCCAGCTTCTTCAGTTCCAAGTCTCAGATCTATGAGGTAAAAGAAAATGCAGGAAATCACCATACCCCAGGTCCCCAGCTGCTCTGCCTTTTTTCTTTATCTTGTGGAGCCTTCTTAGGTTTGTTTTATAACGTCTAGGACTTTTAGCTGTATTTAGTAGGAGAAATAAGAAAAGTATGTCTACTCCATCTCAATATGAATTTTAATATTGTTCATTTACTTATGCAACAACTTTCTTTTGGAATGCCTATGATATAACCATGAATAAGCCATTTGTGGTCATTACTTTCATGGAGCTTAAGGACCAGTGAATATCAGGCACAACGTAGTGTGGTCAGGGTTATTGTGAGGAAAGGATGTGGTGTTCTGAAAACAGAAGGAAAGGTTCCTTAGAAGGAGTGATATCTGAGCTGAGACTTGAAGAAACATACACACAACCATTCTGTTTTTCACTTTCAATGCAGTATTCAGTGAATTACATGAGATAGTCAACACTTTATTATGAAATAGGCTTTGTGTTAGATGATTTTGTCCAACCACAGGCTAATGTATGTGTTCTGAATACATTTAAGGTAGGCTAGGCTAAGTTATGATGTTCGGTAGGGGTATTAAATGCATTTCTGACTTATGATACATTCATCTTATGATGGGTTTGGGGGGATGTAACTCATAGTAAGTCAAGATCTGCAGAGGAAGTACATGCTCTGGCTCATTTTGGTTCTCTATTCTGGCCTGCGTGTCCTTCTGCACCCAGGCGGTGACTTCCTGCGAGAGCTCCCGGGCTCACACTTCCTATGTCCTTATGGCCCAGAGTCATTCTTACCCCTCCTCCATGGAGCTCAGGACAAGGAACTCCCACCTTGTAAGTGATAAAACCTATGCTGTCCCCACTGGCCACGAACCCTGCACAGAATCCCTCAGCCCAGCAGGCCTGTCTCACGGGGATTCTTCCAGCGACCTGTTCCTGCCTTTCTCTGGCCACTGGCCTCCTTCTTCCTCCCCTCTTTACACGTGCCCAGTTTCAGACATGACCTCAGAAAGGATGTGAAAGTGAACCCCTGATTGTTCCCACCTGCTGTTCACAGCTTATCCTAGGCAGCTGCTGTCACCCGGCGCTGTGGGATGGGTCCTCTTCCTTGATGAGCTAAAATCACAACATCTGCCCAGAACTAACTGACCTAAGCCCCTCCCCTTAAGGCTGTGTTTGTTTAGACAGAGACATTCCCCACTCCCTCTGGGAGCTCAGACCTGAAGTTCTTTAATGCTGGGTATCTTACCAGCCAGCTGTGTAACCTCAGGAAGACCACTCAGTGTAACTGTGCCTCAGTTGTTTGAGATATAAAATGAGGAGACGCTACATTTGTGCTCACGAAGATGAAGACCTCACTTGTTTTTTAAAGATTTTGAGATGAAGGAATCTTTGATTCAGTCATCTTATCTAGCCAACCTATGCGCCTTCCATTTCCCTTTGCCCTGATGTATTTTTTTTTATAGCCCTAATCATTATATATGTTTATATATTATGTGACCCGGGTCACTTTGGCCATTTAGCAAATGTCAGATCATTTTTTTCTCTGGCAGTTAGAAGTGGAAGGTGGTGGGGGGAGCAGTGTATGCCCCTTCACCCACCACCTCACCCCCAGCTGGTGTATTACAAGGGTAGCAAATCCTACCAAATGTGCAAAATGGACACAAAAACAGGCCTGCAGCCTGTTATTGACTCCCAGGAAGTCCACCTCTCTGCCCTTGCCTGAAAGGGCCATGGACATCATGACGTGCTGACAGCAGGACCACCAGACTTGGGGCTGGTCAGGCAGCAGAGTGTACCTGTAAATGTCAGAGTCCAGGACAAATTGGCTCCAGAGTCTGGAATCTGGACCAAGGGTACCACTTCACCAGGTTGTGGGGCTTGGAGGATGCTTGTCCATCTATCGTGCTAAGGGCAGAACATTGCAGTCAACTGCATATCAAGCACTCATATCACCAATGAAAACTCATCTCCGTATTCATTAACGAACCTTCTCATGCAGATTTTTAAAATGATAGTTAAAGCCCTAAGTAATCACCTCTGGCCTTTTAATTCCTGATTAACATGTTTTAAATTCTATGGGTACAGAGACAACTTCTCTTTATACTGATGTACTTTTAAAGCAAATTACCTCCCAGAGCATATGATGATAGGATGTTAGGGTATACATTCATTTACTGTCTGTCACCTTCTAGAGTGTGAGCTCCTTGAGAGCAGGACTTTGTTTTCCTCATTCACTACCAGGACTCCAGATGAGTGAATGAATGAATGAATGAACGATAGATGAAAAGATAGAAAGATGGAAAAAAATATGCTTTTTACAATCCAGCTGGTTATGGGAGATAGTCTTCCTCCCTGTGTGGGGTCTGGCTCCCTACTCTCCAAGGTAAGCTAGTTGGACCAGTCGTGAGGGAGGGAGCATTCCTGTTCCATTCTCCCAGCTGCCCTGTTGTGTCCCTCTTCCATTTCATCCATCCATGGCCTGTGCCCTCCTGAGCCTGCAGCTGTCAGCTCCCCCTTCCCCATACAGCACTGCCTATTGGAAAGATCTTCCTCTCCTCCTTCTCCATCAACAATGTGGAGGAAACCTGAATTCAGGTACAGACACTGCCATAAAACAGCTGGGTAACTTTAGATTAGTCCTTGAACCTTTCCGGAGCTTGGTGTTCTCATCTGAGAAATGAATGGGTGAGTCAGACACGGTGCTGAGTGTTCAGATGATCTCAGTTAACCTTATTTAATCCTCACTCCAACCCTACAAGGGTAGGAAGTTTTACTCCATCTTCAGGTGAGCAAAAAGAGGCACAGAGGGGGAAAGTAACTTGCCCTGGATCTGCTAGCATCAAACCCAGATGTATGAGTCTGTGGTGCAGTTCCCAGCACACACATACCTAATCTGTGATGTACAGAACCCTCCCAGTAGGTCTGGAGTGGGTTTCTGGGAATCAGTTTCTAAGAAGCTCACCCGGTATTGGAGATATACAGCTGTGTCTGTCAACCATGGGCTTAGACGAACTCCATGTTGCCTTCCAGGGCTCACTTTCATTCTGTCATCTTTTACCCTGGCCCAGGGACTCACTTCCAAGGTTTACCAGATAAATGATAAGACACAAATGCTTTGATTATGACCTGTCCATGAATATATTTGCATTTCAGTAGGAACAGGCAATAGGATGCCCCTTGATGGTTGTGGGAAGGGAGGGAGATGGAGGCCCCCTTTGGGCCCAGGGAATCCTATGGGCTCACAACCACAGGTAAGTCCTCCACTTGTTTGTAAGGAAAGCCCTGCTTGCAGGGATGTAGGATACCATCTTCCCAGGTTAAGGAGGACACACACATACCACACACCTATACGTACTGCTTAGATGAGACAAATTTTCTCTTCCTTTGAAGATCAGTCTTTCCTGATTTCAGCCTTTCCTGATTTCAGAATGTGAAACTCGGGTTTTTTCCTCCACAAAAGCAAGATGATTGTCTGGCACAATAAATAAACATGGACCAACTAATGTCCATTAAAATGCTTATTACATTTGGGATTAGCAGATACAAACTACTATATATAAAATAGATAAACGACAAGGTCCTACTATATAGCACAGGAAGCTATACTCAATATAGTGTAATAAACCATAATGGAAAAGAATATGTGTGTGTGTATATATATATATATGACTGAATCACTTTGCTGTACACCAGAAACTAACATAACATTGTAAATCAACTATACTTTAATTTTCTTAAAAAATGCCCATTACAGAAATATTCTTCTGACGTCTTTCGAAGATTTCAGACAATTCCTTAGTTCATTTCACAAGTATCCTATGCATCCCTGTGCCAGTCCTGAAAGAAGTTGTGATGAGTGAATGTAAAAGGCTACACAGCCCCACCCCAGAGATATGGCCAGGACCTAAATAAGGCTAAATCCGGACAGGAGAGCCCTGAGGTTGGAACAAGCCAACCCTTAGGAAGGGAGCAGGAAGGAGGTCTGGTCCAGCAGGGAGAGGTTTCACAGCTTCCCAGAGTCCAACCAAAAATTGGAAGAAAAGGAAATAATGTAGGTTAGGTGAGAAACTGCCTCTAGTGAAAATGAGCTGCGCAAAGCAGAGTGAATAAGACAGCAAGCACAGGGAGGGAGAAGAAAAGAGGTTGGGCGAAGCCTTTGGAGTGAATTCCTCTCCTGTGTAGAAATCTGTGATTTGCAAAAATATGGATATGATTGGAAGCACGCTAAAGGTAATTCAGAAATGAAAGCCATTTGTTGGCTGGCTGGAGTGGATGTTTTGCTTGTGTAATTTCCTTTAGTATATAACAGTAAATTGATTCAAAAGTGCAGATATTTCTGGGAGAACTGCAGATACCCCTTAGACTCACACAGGGCTTCTAAAAAATACCAATGCCTCGACTCCCAACAGAGCAAAAAAGTCAGAATTTCTGGAGGCATGGTCCTAGACATTGGTATGTCCACCTCACTGTGTTTTAAAAGCTCCACAAGTGATGTTTTGAGCACTGCTGGGTGAGGCCATGGATATACATGTCTGTACACCCTAGTTCAACAAGATTGCTATTCTGACCCCAAGTTGAGAACAGCTACAGGAGGAAATGGGAGACTTGTTTGGGAATTGGAGAGAGGCAGGCCATTTGGCACTCAAGAAGCTTTTGGAGGAGATGTCTAAGACACCCCTGAGTGGGGTACAATGCAGATAGGTTAGAGACATGTGAGGGTATTTTGAAAGCCAGAGAACACCTTTGTCCACATTCCATCCTCACCTGGCAAGCTCTTCCTGTTCCTTCAAGACCAGTTCTATTTTTATCCATCCCCTCTGAGAAGCCTTCCTCCAAATGTCCCACCCCCAGCCAGACATTACTTCACATCCTTTACACCCCCATAGTAGCCTTTGGGTATCTTTATCAATGCACTTAGCATGTTGTGTTATCATGATTTCTTTGCACCTGTCTTAGTGTAAAAGAAGACTTCATCTTATTCATTTTGGGATCCCTGGTGCCTAGTGCAGTGTTAGGCACATAATAGATGTTTAATGAATGATTGTTAATAAATAAATACATACATACATACATACATACATACATAGGAGAATGTGTAAGTTAGGACTATATTAAGGACCAATTTGCTTATTAGACAGATATTCAAGGGGTTTCTAGTGCTCTCAGCATTGTAGACCAATTGCTCAGATGGATTCAGTGTTAAAATAGCTTCTTTAGATTAATCTGGGAAGCTAGCCATCATTTGTATTATTGTTTCTATGAGAAAAATGAAATTCATTCTGTGTTTTAAATAGCTGACTCCCAGATGAATCTTTAGATCACATATATTTCTGATTTTAGGATTGCCTGTACTTTCCAAAATGTCTCATGCTAAAGTAACTTCTACCAATGACTTCACTGAGCTGTCCGGGAAAAGTTCATTTCCAAAAGCTTAGACTAGACCGAAAGAATGCTCACACGTTACCCCTTAATAGGTAAAATTCCATGAGCTGAGTCTGGATCTACACGCCGCACCATTTCAGTCCTTTTCAAAATGTAGCGTTTAAATTTTTTTCCTAATTTCATCAGTCAATGGGGCAGATATTTCAGCCAGCATTTTGAAAGATGGCTAACACCAGTATTTTGCCTACCATGTGCCAGGTGTTTCCTAAATGCTGCCGTTATTCAGCGACCCTTTCGTCTTCCCAGGGGCCTGAAAAAACCTAAGGCTGACCCTGCACTGAAGTCAGAAAATCCAAATAAGAAAGAGGCTGGGTGTGAAGACAAAACTATCCTCACTATCCAGGATGGAGTCAGCAGTTTCCGTTCCTGGCCACCCATTAAAGTATAAAATGATATAAATGCACTAGAACCTGCTGCATTGTAAAGGCCCTGGAGAAGTCACAGTGCAGCTGTGGTGAGGGGATGCTCTCATGGCCCCAACCCCATCAGCTGAGCCTAAGCACTGCAGCAAGCCAGCCTGCCTGCACCAGCATCAGAGGGAGTTAGTGGTGCAGCGAGAAGGATCGCCTTAAAGGAATGGGGTACAGGGCTGCTGCAGTCACAGGATACTGTTGGAAAAAGAATTTCCATTTAAAAGATTTCAATAAATAGGTTCAGCAAGAATTGAAAACAAAGGATTCTGGGTGGAGAGGTAGCGGAACAGGGATGGAGCTTGTAAAAAGATCATTGCGTTCTTTCTTTTGAGTGCATGTTGGTTAAAAGAAGACAGAACATCTTTGGTCTGGGAAAAAAAATGCAGTAGCATGTCCTACTGCTGGGAAGTCAGCAAGTCAAGTCAGGCTCTGCCAGCTCTGAGCTCCCCACCCTCCAAGAACTTGATAAGCATGAGATGACTTGTGCTTAGGATGTCTGCAGAATTTCATGGCCTTTCTTTAAATAAGAACAAGGGAATAAATGAACTAAAAGCTTGTTTACTTATAAATAGATAACCCCAAGGGAGAGCCACTATGGAAATGACTTTTTTTTAATACAACTGTATTTTCTATGTGTAGAAAACACACCCTCCAGCTTCAAATATTTGAAGAAATAAATTACTTATCCAAGGAAAGGACAGTCATGTTTTCTCAAATGCCAACACTAATTTAAGGAGGCAATGTGCTTTGTAGCCACACCAGATTACCATCTGAAGACCTGCCTCTGCTAGATAAATGAAAACAGAGATTCTTAGCAAATAAGAATTTGATCGTCTTTTTTTAGAGGCTTCAGACACCAGATGCTCCTGATGCATCTCTCTTAGTGCTGCTTGAAGATCTCAGGAAGCTGTCTAGTCCTCTGTTATAGTTTCAGCAATGAAAGGAGATAGCTGCCTGTATTTTATACCCTGTTCTGAGCTGTACCAGAGGTTTATAGCTTGGCAAAATATGGTTATTTTAACCCAGATGTAAATTCTTCATGGCTCACTCTGCAGCTTTACCATCAAGAAATTTCTCCTTGCAGAATGTTTCCCTGTCTCTTATCAGCAACATGCACATTAGCCATTTTCCCCAGGACAATACAGCTTATCTCACTGCCATAAGATGCACTGGGTAATTTATGACTCTAAAACCTAGAAACTAAAATGTAGTTTAAAAGAAGTGAAAGAAGCCAATCTGAAAAGGCTACCTACTACATAATTTGAATTATATGACATTCTGGAAAAGGCAAAACTATGGAGATAGTAAAAGGATCAGTGGTTGCCCGGATTTTTTAGGGCAGTGAAACTGTTATTCTGTATGATGCTACAATAGTGAATACATGTCATCATACATGTGTCAAAGCGCGTAGGACACATGACACAGTGAACCGTAAAGTAAGCTATGGACTTTAGTTCATAATCATGTGTTAATATTGGCTCATCAATTGTAACAAATGTGCCACCCTGAGATGTTAATAATAGGGTTGGGAGGTGAGGGGCTACATGGAAATTCTCTTTTCTTTTCACTCAATTTTTTGAGCCCTAAAACTGCTTGAAAAAGTCTTTTAATTAAAAAAAAAAAATAGACCGTTTGGCCTCATGGCGTCTCCCTGGAGGCGGGGGAGGCAGTAGCTGATGATGTCATCCTACTTAAGTCTTCTGTGGTACCCAACGTGTAACCTCAAACAGTTTCATTTGAAAATAGTTATCAGGGTATTAAATCTCCTTATCTTTCTGGTGGTTGATGCTATTACTAGTCTCTTTCTTTAAAAACAAACCGAAAAGAAGAAGAATACAAAGTGAGCTTATCCTCTTCTTAAGAAGTTCCTGTTTTTCTCCATCAGAGATTCCGTTACACCCCTTCCAAGATCCAAACAGTTGGCCATGTTGTGACTCTGCAGAGGCTGCTCACTTGACTTTCTAGGTGTCTTGGCCAAAAAAGAAGGGCAGTGCTTGCTGCCCTTGTTTAGGTCTTTTCTAACCAGCAAAATCAATGGCTCAGTTCCCACAGCCCAGGAGGAGTGCTTATTCCTTTCCTATGGTGTGGGAAGGGGGATGGCTGGATAATGCAGTAAATATCTACACATTTGTAGAAAATATCACCAGGAACAGCATAGGTCGTGATGAGTAGTTGTTATGACTGGCCAAAGGAACACCTACACTTCACAAATTTATAAATCAATCCAAGAAAAATGCATACTAAGTACTGCATTTTACCGCATATAAAATGCATTTCCCTCTGGAGGGGGAAAAAGGTATCCAACAGTTACCGTGCGTTCAATGTGCCTTTATTACACATATATACCCGGTGATGGACCAAAAGCAGTGAGCTGGCATGAAGGCAGAGCAAATACATATTATCTCATGATGTCAGCAGTATCGGTACTTTCATGAACAAAATTAAATTTCTTGCCTAGAAAACCACAGTAAAAGTACATTCAACACCCATAAAGATAGTAAATTTCTTTTTTCCAAAGAATGTCTTAAGAAATGGGCTATGTCTTATTTATATACCACCTGCACATGTTACATGTCAGCAGAGTTAAGCAAGATCTTCTATGGGCCTACATTTCCTCTGTAATGTTGTCTTGGGCTTGATTTCCACCTAGAACTCTGGTGAGGGTGTAAGAAATGTGTCACTAGCTCATTGGTGGCCGCCAAGCTCAGGTTCAGTTTCTGCCCACTACCAAAACATTTGGGACGAGGCCATAATAGTTCACCTGCATGGTACCAGAAAGATGAGGAGTACCACCCAGTCATCCTTGAGTTTCTCTGAATGTTCCATGCGCTTTGATTATTTAAAACCTCACACATGGATTAAGCTAAGAGGAAATAGGAAGTAAAAGTAAAATTTAAGGAACTATATGCTCACACACCTTAATTTAATTCTGGAAGAGACAAGAAACTTTTCTGATTCCCTGAAATGTCCTTTCTCTTTCTGTTCACAATAAATTCACGGGCAGAATAAGAATCAGTCGAGATGGCAAGAAAGTCAACAGAGGGCTGAAAGAACAGTACGGGTAGCTGGGGTTCTTTACTTCCAAATGTGCTGACAAATATTTGATTACTTGTTCTAAAGACCTACAAAACAATCTACTTGAAGATCATTGAAAATTATCATAGAAGACGTTTGTGACTAAAGTTGGACTCTTGGAAGACACTTTCTCAACCTTGTCCACATCTCTGTCCTTTGCAGGGCAACGGGCTTTGGCTTCTTGAATGCACTGTGCAAGGCAGCAGCCGTCCTCGGAAACTTGATATTCGGCTCCCTGGTCAGCATCACGAAAGCAATCCCCATCCTGCTGGCCTCCACCGTGCTCGTGTGTGGAGGACTGGTGGGGTTGCGCCTGCCTGACACACGAACCCAGGTCCTGATGTAATGGAAAAAAGCCATCCAACCAGTGTTTCTTTCTCCTGCCCTGTGTCAACTTTGCAACTGACTCAAGGTTCCAGATTTTTCAAATATAGAAAGGTGGTGAAATATCAGAACACTAACTCTTGCTGTGACTAAAATTTAGATGCATACCATCTCGCCCCTCAGATGTGATTTTGCAGTTTGTTTTTGGTTGTTGTTTTTTTTTTCATGTATTGTTGTCTTTTCTGACTGTGATGCTACTGCCTCCCAGAAATCAGTGGAAGGAATTTTCAAATGTCCTAGTCAGCCGGGCCTTCCTGTGATTCTGCTCGCTGAAGCTTTAGAGGCTAAGAAGAGGACTGGGCTGCTATAAGAAATAGATCCTCCTACTTCAGCATTCACAGGAAAGATAAGTTGGCATATTATTGCATTTGTGCTGAGGAGAGGGATTCTTTTTTTTTTTTTTTTTTTTTCAAACAGAGTGATATTTCCTGTTTACTTAGAAAAGGACACCCAGCAGTTCTTGCTGTTACAGCAGGGCCTTTCAAAAAAAATAAAACAAAAAAACCATGTGGCACCAAACAGAGCTGGGTGGGGCTCTTTCAGGCTTGACAATGAAGGTGACTCTGCTGACAAGAAAAATAAAGGCTCTGCTGTTGGCAGCAAAGATCTGTGAGCTGCATGAGCGAGATTTCTACCAGAAAGCCTGATGAAGCTTCTGAAAAATACAAGGAAAAGCGCCCATAATCGTGTCTGTGATTGTAGCACGTGGTTCAGAATGTTAGAAAATCAGAGCTCAGAGGGATCTTCTGCCGTCGTTCATCCCCATCCCCCACCCCACCCCTAGCTGCCCTAGATCTTGCCAGATAGCAGATTCAAGGAGAAAAAGCCACTTTCTAACTGAGTCTGCCCACCTGATTCTGCCCTTGACCCAAACTCTCTGATCTAGAGGTTGTCCGTCATCTGAGCTGTAAATTGAAAATAAGGAAGCAATTCACACCTGAAGCCATTTGTAAATGCTGAGTGATGCCTCGAGGGGACCCGTTTTTTGAGGGACGGTGCTCCTGAGGAACTGACGTGGGACTTCCTGGCAGTGCCCATGGCTCGCGCTGGGCTGGTGCATGTTCAGTGTGTTCCTGACTGCTGCCTCTGTGTGAAATCAGCCTGCTGTGCTCCAAGGGGCCCTCAGGCAGGCAAGAGTAGCATCTCCTGGTGGGTTTTGGCGGCTCATTTTACCTCTGGAATCCTCCTGGGCCTGGAAGAGAGAGGTGAGCAGGACATTCCCACGGTTGTCAGCTACGTGACCTTCTCACCTCTCAGGACGGCCCCTCCTCCACGCTGGTCCCTTTTACTCCTCTTCTTTGAAATCTGAAGCCTCCATGTAGACTTGCAGTGATGACCAGCAGCCAGGAATAAATCCCATATTAAGACAATATTCCTTTTTTAAACTCTCTATGTCTTGTTAGAGAGTCATCCTTGTTACTTATTACAGGCATTTTCAACAGGCCACGGCCCTGGGGCCTCCGGGAAGGGAAAGGCTTTGTTTCCAATAGTCATTACATTCAAAGATGTCTTAACCCCAGAGGCCACTCCGCCTCTGTCTCTCCTTCCCCCTGGTCCTCCTAGAGCTCCAGACAGCAGAGTTCAGACTCTGAAAAGCTCCTTTCATTAACATAAGCCATTCATCGACTCTCCCTTGAAGTAACTCAGGCCTAGAGAGGGGGGCAACCTGGTGTGGGGGGCTAGCCGGAAGAGGGTGGTTCCCAGGGGATGCGGGCTCAGGACCAGAACATCAGGAAAACGCAAACCCAAAACTGCAAAGGTGGGAGGAAGTAGGAAAATCAGTAAAGACTAGATGAGATCTGTTAGAATAATATCAACAAAGCAGGAAAGAGACAGAACTTACTGTCACCTCTGCCTCCTGGAATATTATTGGACAACAAAGACGACAGTCAGACAACCCATGAACAGATCCTGTATGTTCTTCCATATGTCCTCACCCACCTACCCCTTGATTTATCTTCTTAAAAAAGAAGTTTGGGGACCTGAGCAGGTTTTTCATTTGAATGGAGCATGGGCGGTAATAACTGCAAAAGTAACGTGTATCTCCGCCAACGCATTCAAAAGATGAAGAGAAATGTGCATGGATGTTGCTGTCTCTAGATCTTCCGCTACAGTTAACTTCGCTTACTGGACTCTCTTTACTTTCAGAAATGTTTCAAATGTCTGCTGTAGTTCTAAATGCATCAAATATCCAGAGCACGGTTTACATAGAATTTTATCTGAACACTGAGTTGGGTCAGAATAGGAGAAACCAGAAGAACCGCACTTGATGAGACCTGCCACCATGCATCCCATTCAGAATGACCTTTCTTGACCTTCTCGTTCCTTAATCCAAACCTCCCAGGTGGCCCAAGAGGGATCTCTTCTAATCTCTTGGACGGTCTGCGGTCACAAACCTTCTTGGTCACCACCTTTTCCACCTTTCCTGCAGTTTCCCTGCCTCCCTCACATTGCTCCCATCACCGTCATTTTCCATGAGAGAGCTCAAGTTCTTCCCAAAGTATGTGGTGTGGCCTGTCTGGCTTGTTCTGGGGTGAGCAGGATTAAGATAGAGCCATGCGATTAAACAGAAACTCTCAATTCTATCAGTGCAGCAGGCTGTTGGCACTCGGACGTGCAACCAGTATCTCATTTCATCTGCAGTAGAAAGAAAAGGAGAGTATGCGCACAGATGAAAGCCTAGGAAATGCTCTCACTGGCTTCTATATTTCCAACTCCTTTTCTACCTAACATTTCCTATTAGTGCTTTCAGTCAATCCAGAGTGCTCCCGAATCCTAGTTATCACTGGTCCTCTCAGCAGGAAAAAAAACCCAGCTGCTCCAAACTGAAAGTCCTGTACATTACACCCCCAGGAATAGGTCTTACCCTCCTCTCACTTAATCTTGCTGCCTTGGAAGCCAAGCACCCAGAGGACTGACTCTGGCAGATAAGATAGATGGGTCCTAGCCCAAATTCCCCCGCTAACCAATAGTGAGACGCAGATCTTGCTGAGGAGAATGTAAGTCATTGAACATCTCTGGTCCTCAGTTTCCCCATCTATGGATTGGGACTAGTTTGCTACTGGGACTTGTCCAAGATTCTAGAGGATCGTTGTGACAATAGCTACACCTTCTATCTACCTTCTTCTGATGCTAAATTCATCTTTACAGGCACCAAATAGGTTGAGTCTGAACACTTGCAAATCAAAAGTCCAATGTGTACTTTTATTCAGTGAAGACAAAAAAAAATTTTTTTTTAGGAAATTTAGGAAATAGGCAAGCATGCAAGAGTTCAGGAAGTTGCTTGGGAAGCCCCCGTGGGATAGGCGAGAGCATGGTTCCCGTGTTGTTTGCGGTACCAGCTTCTTAGGGTCCTACGTGTTATCTCCATGCACTGCTGGCTTGACAGTTCCAGTGCCTGCCTAGGAAAGGGCCCCACCCTGTGGGATACACACAGTTAGAAGGCGCTTTGATCACAGTCCTGTCACAAAGTCTGCATCCCATAGCTCTCCTGACTCTACTCCATTTTATTCTTAAAACGTGATCTTATGCAGACCCAGGCCTTCAGAAACAGTTTTTAAGTGAATTCACCTAAGTAGGCAAATGCACCCTCACTTACAAATCTTACCAAGTCTAAGGTCAGCTTTGCACCAAACTGCGTAGCTGCTTTTCTAGATGTCTTGAGATATCAAAGGAGAGATGGGAAAAGAAATAGAGTGACGGAAGGGAGAGTCCAAGATATTGAGAAGGTTCCAATGAGCAGATTAGGGCAGAATTGAGATTTTCTCAGCCCTGGGATCATTTCAAAGGCATTCCATGGAAATAGCTTCTGATTCCCTCTGCCAATCAAAACAGAATATGATATTCTCCAATTTTCTTCTGTTTAACATCAAAATGACCTTTAGCTACTTCTTCAGTAAAGCACCTCACTTGTTCACGTGTTAAAGGCTCTGAAGCCGGAAATGTCTGAATTTGGCCTTTACCTGGTATCACAGAAGGACAGTTAGTTGATTGTTAAGGACATATTGGCTGTATATTTGGTTTTCCATTAACCTCCACATCACACTGAACTCAGTCAAGGTTCCAAACCTACAGAAACAACAGTCAAGTTGCAACAATGAAAAGAAACCTACACAGTAGGGCACTCTGAAATGGACTACACATTTCTTACAGCTTTTGTTTTTGCCGAGCAAAGTGTGTTTTGAGTAAAGCTTCTCTCACAATCTGTAATGTAGACAAAATTGTCAGTATCTTCTACGTGCGTTGCATGTCCCTTCATTGTTTCAGGTGTGGAGTGACAGTTTCTTTTGCACTAAATATTGACCATTCTTCCAATCAGTGTCTTACCAACCAGACACAGCCATTGCCAGGGCTGACTTCAGTCTTTCTCAGACAAGACCTCCTCAATCTAGTTTAGTAATCCCAAGATTTTTAGTGGCAAGGATACACTTCCTGGGCCCTAGTTTCAGGCTAACGGCACTGGGTGGAGGAAAGAGCTGGGCAGAACACTCCCTGATCTTTTGTCATTTCATGTCATCTCATGTCATCTCATCAATAAGTATTTGTTGAGTAACTTGCATGTGCTAGGTTGAGGCGCTGTGCTGTGTGTAGGTAGTTTACCCTTTACAGGACTTGAATAAGGGCAGGGAAACAGGGAGAATGAAAGAGAAAGCACCTATAATGGGGGGGGGGGTCTCATTGATCACCATTACCTGTTGATACCCCCTCCCCATAAATACAAAGTATTATTTTTCCAAATTTAAAAGAATAGCCTACCATGGGCAGAGCAGGAACCACTTAGAAACTGGGAATATCCCTCAATTGCTTGGCCTTTGGTGGAGGGACTACTTACTAGTACATACTTGGAAAATGAGGATAACGGAGCCATACGTGTCTATTTACCTTTAAATATCCTGGCAGGAAGCTGTGCTAAGGTATTAAAGAAAAAGAATCAGCAGCAAAGATCACCCCATCTTTATAGAGGTATTCTTTTTTTCTACTGGAGTATGGTTGCTTTACACTGCTGTGTCAGTTTCTGCTGTACAGCATCGTCAATGCATAAAATAGAGGTGTTCATTTTTGAAGTCCCAGTTTCTTCTGGGCTATTCTTTGGAATGGCTTGAAACTCAAGATGGGGGCTGAGAATTCTGTTCAGAGCAGCGCTGGAGTTTTCTCTCCAGAGCAGAGTCAGCAAATCCCCCAGCTGCTGCCAAGTCCCCTGGCCTCAGCTTCCCAGGGCGTTTCCTTTCTGATTTTGAAGACTTGTGACATAGTCAACTGTCTGCAGATCCCCTAGAGCGGCTTTTCTCCTCTCTACTTTCAGCAGATAAGCCACCCAGAAAACAGGTTCTGACAGCCAGTGGCAGGCAATTTTCAGATTTCAGTTTAAAACCAGTGCCTGGTGTTGCAAAGTGTCTTGAAGCTGCAAAAGACCTTTGGGTGCTGGAGCCTGAGGGGCAGAGCAGAGGGAAGGTGGTTGCCAGTGACCCTCCACCCTCCCCTCCCAGAGTCCCAACCTCCTTTTCCTCCACTGGCTTTCTCCTTCTTTCCTCCTCCAGGCAGGACACACTCACCTCCTTTCTCCCTTCTGCTCCTCCACCTCCCTTCCTCTGGTCTCCTCTTGACTCTAGCAGTGTACAAAAGCAGCGAGGCCAAGTTCGACCAGGGCTCTTGGGACTAAGGAATGTGCTGACCCATGCCTGCTGCGGAGGCCCAGGAGATGGGCAACAGGGAGCAGGGGAGTGGGTGCAGTGGGGTGTGAGCTCTAGACCATTGGCTTTGACATAGCTCCCTGTGCTGGGAGAGATTTCCATCTGCTTCCCGACTCCTGCGCGTGTTGGGATGGGCCCCACTGGCACAAGATCTGAGCAAGGCCCATCTCTGAGGCAGAAGTCTTAGAGCACGACGCTTGACTCCTGAAAGGCAAGGAGGCCAGCAGCAAGGTCCCCAGAATTCACTGACCTGGGGGAGGTAGACCCACCTCTCCGTGCCTGCCGAGGGTCCTACTTGGTGCAGAAGGCTGGGTGCCTTCCACTCAGGAAGTTGCCGAGGTTGCCCACGCTCTGCCTACCCCTACCACCTCCATGCTCCTTTTGTGCCAAGAGCGCCCAGAACTAGGAGGAGGAGAAAGCAGCCCTCAGCCCTCTGTTCAGACTCACACGGGGTTTAACAGCAGCTCGTGGCCCGCCCTAGCAGCTGGAGTGCAGAGTCCTAAGCAGCTTTCAGTTGCCTGGAGAGTGATTGGCCAAGCCACTCACAGGGGCCAAGTCATCGAAAGCCAGGGATGGGCTGGAGCAGGTGCAAACCAGTTCCTCAGAGCCCATCATTTCAGGAATTTTGTGAGCCAAAGAAGGTTGAGAAATGCCACTATAAAAAATTAAAATATGTGAACTTACAATTAAATTGTATTTGAAAACAATGGTAATAAATATTCAGAACTAATCACTTCCTACTTATTTTACTCCATTTTAGTATTATCTATGCCCTTGAGGTAATCGGCACCTATTGTGTCTGTATGGGAGAAATAACCTCGCGTTGCTGGGCTGCTGAGCACATCTTCCCAACTGCAGCTTCAGGGACATCACCTTTGTAGCTTGAAATCGGCCATGGTGGGAGTATTCACATCATGAATATTGACGAACACTACAAATCAGACTCCTTCCCCCAGGTGACGGTCTGCATGCCACCACCTAAAGCCCTGACCCGTACCTGGCCCCCCACCGCACAGACCCAGGCCACACCGAATCGAGTCCCCTGAGTTTGTGGGTCAGCGTTGCCCGTAAACCCAAAGGAGGGACACACTCAGCGAGTTCAACCTCCTGTCATACACAGAGGGTTTCTTTCTGCATGTGTATTGATTCTGAGTAAGACCCACAGTGCAGAGAATCCGCCACTCTCTGAGTGTGTTGCTTCAGGGAGAATGTACAGCAAACTGGCTACTTTACGCTGTGCAAACAAAAATAAATTCACTGCGAGTTTACAAGGTGTCTCCCTTCTCACACCAAGCAGGCGTTGAAGAAGGAAAACTCCTTCCTTGCCTTTGACATTCACCAGGCCTGCCTAGATAGAACTGGACAGCTTGGCTTAATCTCATTTCCTCTGCTATTGTCATACGTTTTTTGTACTGAGTTTATGCCCTACATCAAACAAAATAAAAAAGGAATGTTCTTTCTTGATATGTGCTTTCATTCCATCCGAAATGCGGTTATGTATCCTTGTCCTGATCCAGGAACACACTGAACAGACCACACATCCTTTATTAATGTCTACATACTGTAAATAAAGTCCTGGAAGAGTTTTTGTCTTTCGGGTGAATCTCCATTTTGGACACATGTTAAACCAATAACCCACTCTCCTTTGCAACGAGATCTTGGCAGGGGTCCCTCTCTTTAGTTTTGGTGTTTGGGCGTTTTGTTTTGTCTTGTTTCTCTTCTGTTTTTACTGCTCTGTAAGCCCTCCTGCTATGAATGTTCCCGTTACCCCAAGTGTACTATGTATACATGCTGCATGTGTGAACCCCAATAAATTCTGTTTCAGGTTTCTGGAGTTTTCCTCTAAAGTACAACTGGTCCTGATGTGAACTCAACTTTCTGGTATGCCTCTCTGTCTGATTCCCGTATCGCCAAAATGTTTGACCAAGTGTGTTTTAGCAAATGCCTGAGACAGCCATGCGTATCCTTGTGTGAGTGAGGGCATGCTCCGTGTGGGATGACTCGTGTACAGTGTAAATCTATCAGCCGTGGTCGTGTGTATACATTTATGTGCCAGACACCTAACATTCATGTAACAGCTGCAAAGATATTTAATGGACATCAGATTAATAAAAGAGCATTTTTGCTCCATTATATTCAAATAAAGATTGCTGTGTGACTGACTTCCTTTACAAACATAAATTGACCCTTGAAAGGTAAGTACTTTTTTAATGTCTTTGGACATAAAGAAAACCTGTTTCCCCTGATTCAGGCTTATTTGAATTATTTCTGTGATCTGATGTTGTGAGTATTGATGTATTGTTTGATTTCACAGGAATACTTTCCAATTGCTAGCCAGGACCAATGGAAAGAAAGTGTTTGTTGTGGGGTTTGTGGCATAGCAGATACTATGTTCTTCTGCCCCGAGCAGGAATGGCAAACTGATTTTTATCTAGCATATTGACTCCAACTGATTCGTATTGTCTGCTTGGAACATTAGTTTGAGAAGCATGATGAAGAAAAGTGCTATGTTTTATAGCATTGGCATTGGAGGCAGAAACACAAATGGCCTGCTGTGGATTTGCTGATCGCCAAAAAATCTTTTGACTGCATTTAACAGGTGACCCAGCTCAAATATCTTTACTAATAAAGGGAATTGTTATTGCACATAACAGAGGAGGTAGGACAATTCCAAGGTTGGTTATGATGTGGCTTGGCAACATCAATGAAGATCCAGATTCTTTGCATCTTTTAGATCAGCCATCCTTAGCATACTGGCTTTTGTCCCCTTGTGGGCATGAGGTGGTTCCAGCCATTCTACACATCACATGTTCACAGAAAACACCAAGGGCCAGCAGAGGGACCGTCCCCTCTTTATGATCCTTTCTAAGATCACGGAGAACATTCTCCGAATCCTCCAGCAGACTCCCCCTCTGTCTCATTGGCTGGGTTTGCATCATTTGCCTATTCCTAAACTAATCACTAACCAGGGGAATAGAATTACCATAACTGGCTTAGACTAATCAAGATTTACCTCCCCCAGAGAACTTGGAAGGAACGCACTCTTCCCTAAAGCACAGCACTGAACAAAACTGGGGTTCAGTGAGCAAGGGAGAAGGGAAGTAGCTGTTGAGTAGGTGAGCAACAAGGCCATGGGCTCTAGAACCATGCTATCCAACACTGCAGCCACAGGTAGCTATTTATACTTAAATTTAAAATGACTAAAATTAAATTAAGAATTCAGTTTTCTCCATCAGTCAGTTAGCCACGTCAGGAGCTCAGTGACCACAGGACTAGTGGCCGCCATATTGGACAGCATGAATTTAGAACACTTCAACAAGGTGTGCACTCACTCCCCTCTGAGGGCTATTCCTTCTTCTGGGCCCTGCTTGCACCTCTCCCAGGATAGATCCTCTCTTTTGGCTGTAGCAACTTTGTTCCCACCTCTCCTTCCCCTAGCAGACAGGAAATCCCTAGCCCATCACCCTACACAGATCTTCACCCTTTCTCCAGGCCCCTAGACCACCTGATCTAGAACCTATTCAGTATTTAAGAAAAGTTACCCTCTGTCCCCCTTTCCTTTCTTTCCTGTTTCATGATGAGGATCTTACAGGAGAGGGAAAAGAAGACTCCAGAGGCTAAAAACCTCTAGTGCTATCAGGGATGATGGCAAGCACAGGAACTCACCAGAAGATGCTGGGATGCAGATGAGCTTGGCAAGGATCATTGGGAGGTGTCTGAAGGAAGCATCCACAGGCCTGGCCCAGACCAGTGGCTACAAAATCCCATGTGTGAAATTCCTAGCAGTCAATGTGTTAAAACAAGGCAGCATCCATCTTGAAGGAGTATCTTTTCCTGCTTATTGAAATGCATTGCAATGAAGTCACCATTGTTATCTATATCAATTTGCTAGGACTGCTGTAACAAGATACCACAGACTGGTGCAGGCTCACACAACATGAATTTATTTTCTCACAATGTTTGAGACTGGAAGTCTAAGATCAAGATGTGGACAGGGTTGGTTTCTCCTAAGGCCTCTCTCCTTGGTTTTAGATGGCTGTCTTTCTCTGTCATCATATGGTCTTCTCTTGGTACATGTGTGTCTTAATCTCCTCTGCTAATAAGGGCACCAGTCATATAAGATTAGGACTTATGTCATTTTAACTTAGCTACCTCTTTAAAGACCTTATCTCCAAATACAGTTGCATTCTGAGGTACCAGGGGTTAGGACTTCAACATACGAATTTCAGAGGGGGACACAATTCAGCCCATAACATTACCCCAAATGCTACTTACTCTATTGTGGGTGTGTATTGTGTATAGAATTGCATTATACGTATATACAGGTACAGAGTGTAATTGAATGCACCTGTGGTCACAGGGGAGAGTAGCACAGACTGTGTGGATGTGTTCCCTTTTTTGGGTGCTATTCATTTAGAGGGGGACGTAAAGACAAGTTGAGGAATAACCCTTGATCCCACACTCATAAAGCAGAAAACAGCTAACTCTGAGGGACACCCCAGGATGGGCTGTGTCAGGCTATTCTTAGACCAGTAATTCTTTGCCTCCTTCAGCCTCTCTGCTTCATAGAATTCCAAATGAGACCTTGCTCTCTCTGTACAATCATTTTCTCTAATCCCAGAGTCCATGAACACATCCTTCCCACCCTGTATGGCAGCCTCTGAGCAAAGCACCCCCTCTGTGGGCCTGTCCCTGGTGAAGCTTCCTCCAGCCTCTGCGCTGGCTGGCTGCCAGGGGAGCCAGAAGGAGGAGCAGTCCTGGAGCTGGCGTAGCCCACATTGGCCTATTATCACCACAGTCCCTTTGTTCAGCAGGGAGAAGAGATGCATCATCATCGCTTGTAATGTGCAGTCCCGACACCAGGTGGAGAAGTGAGAAATCACAAAGAAGGCGAGTTCCTGAAGGCAGGGCGAGCTCCAGCCCTGCAGCTGCCGCAGCTCCCTGGGGCCAGAGTGAATGAGCTGGCATGATCTGAACAGGGCAGCAGGACAGGCCACGTGTACAGTGGCCTCACTCTCACACCTGCTCACCTCTGCATCCTGGCTCCTAAGGTGGCAACAAAATTCCCTTTGGACCGAAACGTCCAAGGAAATCTCATCTGCAAATTCAGTTTTGCATGGGAACGTACGAAAATCTACGGCACACTGCAAAAGGCTAAGTGATTTGTAAGTTGCCCGCACCCCTCCTGTGCTCTATGTAAACATTGGCCGTGTCCCTTTGCGGGCTGGTGGCCACCCTCTCTTGGGGGTTTTGCTGTGCTGTTGCACCCTCTTCAACCTCTGACCTGCCTTCAAGGACACCTGCGGCCTCCCATCTAATACATTACGGGACGCCTGTAGCACTTTCTAAAGTGCTGGGAGCTCAGGCTTTTCCAGACCCCAAAGCCCCATTTCTCCATCCCTGCTGAGACCTGGGGGACCTTCTGATGCTAAGAGCATGATGAGTTTGAGCAGAGTCAGTTCCAGGATTGGGGTGGGGTCCTCTTTAAGAAAAATGATACCAAATTGTAAACAAAAAACTAGCTGCAAAAGTAACTTTAAAATAAGAGAAACTCCCACAATTTACAAATTTTTAAAAACTGACAACTATCACAGACCATAACAAAATCCAGAAAAATTATATAATCGTTTGTATTAATTCACTGCCTGACACACCTCTCTAATTTTTGTCTATGTTTTGGGTGCATACTCTTGGACTGCCTCTTCATAGGACAGTAGTTTTGCGATATCGTTACCGAGGGAATAGAAAGATAAAAATTAGTTCTGATTACTAATAGTTTTTCTCGAAAGGTTCATGTTTCTTCTCCATTTCCACATACTTCCTGTGCTGAAGACACAGGCCACATTCATGGTCGCAATCCAATCTCTGCCAGTACGTTCATGTCACGAGGCCAGGTGAGTGGGTGCAGGGGGCAGGAGTATTCCTGGGAGCCTCTCCTTCAGTGGGACAGCTAGGGATGACCTAACAGTCACAGAAGCGCTTGCAAGCCACGTCAGAATAACCCACCATAACCCATGTGGGAAAAGACTCTAAAAAAGAATGAATATATATATATATGTATAACTGAATCACTATGCTGTACACCTGAAACTAACACAACAGGGTAAATCGACTGTACGCCAATAAAAGTAAAAAAAAACAAAACCCACCAAACCCTAACTGAATGTATCCCAACTCGAATTCCTCTCAGCCAGATCCCGACACTGCCTGTCTCTGCACTAAACCAGGGCGAGTCTGAGGGAGGGAAGACAAAGCGGAAGGAAATGGTAGCTAAGGAAATAATCGATTCATTTTGCAGTTTGTTTTTTTTGTTTTGCAAATTTGGAAAGAACATACGACCGGGTGAACACATTGCTAGGGCTTGGAAGGGACCCGTGCAAATGGGGGGCTCTGAGGCTGAAGCTTCGTTAGCTTATGGTAAACACCCCTCAGAGTTTTGACATCACACAGATGTGGGTCTGAAGCCTGACTCTGCCCCTTAGCAGCTAGGAGGTTAGTCTTTCTGAGTGTTTGGGCCACGTTTGTACATGAGAAATAACGATAATTTGTAGTTCACTGAGGTTTGTAAATATTGAGAAAATATATATACAAAGGAAGCTTTTTATATACATTTTTGCTAAAGCAAAGTGCCTGTCACCTAAGTCCTCGGGAAATGGTACCACTATGATTAGCATGATTGGCTCATACCTGCTGCTGGAGGCAGGCCTGCAGTTCCCTTCACAGGAGGCTGTTGAGAGGCAGTGGTCATGGGAGCCAGATGCCCTGAGTGTGCTCACATGGGGTGGTGTCCTGGCATTGCCTGATTCTCACAAGACTTCTCACAGGACAAGGCAGCCTCTACCTTCCATTGTCATCTGTATGCATGGCAGATGTGTCTGTGGTGACCCTGGCAGCAACTGCAAGTGACTCACCCACGGCCCTCAAACCCAGGAGGGCCACTTCTGCTTCCACTTCCCACGGAGGCAGCCTGTGCAGGGCCGTGCCTGAGTGCCCAGATGCCCAGCTCCACGAGAAGGAAGGAGGCAGAAGTGGTGGAACACATACCAGGATGCTGGGGCCATCCGGACTCCCGCAGCTCCTGAGTACGCACTACCCCACGAGAGCCGCCGCTTCCCCTCTTAGCCAGGACTCTGCCATTCATCCTCCTGGATCAGAGATGCTCCAGACACAGAACGGCTGTCCAAGTCTCTCCCAGGTGCAGCTGTGGTGAATCATGCCCAGAGGAATCTTACTTTCTTGGAACTAAGAAAAAAGACCAACTAGCAACTGTTCCCAGCAGAGCAAGCTAATGGAACGGTGGGGGAGGAAATGAATAATTGATAGGGCGGAATGCATACAGGAGGGCACCACAGGAAGCCAACGGCGACACGTGTCTGGAGCCCAACACTGTGCCAGGCCCCACGATTTGGAGGGAGTAGAGGACGTACAGCACCACCAGGAGTTAGGAACTTGGTCTCTAGACTCAGTCAGACCTGAGTTCAAATCCCAGCTCCTCCACTAGTAAGCTTTGTTGTTTGGGGCAAGTTCACTAACCTCTCTGGGTCTCAATTCCTCATCTGTAATACAGGGATACTTACACCCCTGTTTGAAAAGATTGAAGGGTGTAATGCCAGTGCTTAGTACACTCTCCTAATGCTGTCTTCTGGTGCACAGAAGTTCCTAATTTTAATGTAGTCTGATTTATCAACCTTTTCACTTTAGGTTGGTGCTTTGAGAATCATATAAAAGAAATCTTTGTCTCTCCTAAGGTCTTGAAGATTTTCTCCTCACCTAGATGCTCTATTGTTTTTCATTTCACACTTAGATCTATATTCAGCTGGAATTCACTTTTGCGTATCTTTAGTATTCATCAGAAGATCAAAAGACACCATTGAAGAAGTGAAAGCGCAAGCCACAGAGAAGATATTGGCAATTTGAATAGCCGACAAAGGACTTTTATCCAGAATAGTAGAAGAACTCCTACAGAGCAGTTTGAAAAAAATGTAACTCAATAGAAAAGGAGCAAAGACTTAAATGGAAACTTCACAAAAAATGTCCGAAAGAACATGGCTATTAAATGTATGAAAACAGTCTCATGAGTCCTCAGGGAAATGCAAAAAAAAGCATGTTACCATACTGCTAAATATCCCCCAGCCCAGAATGGCTAAAATTTAAAAGGCTGATAATACCAGTTGTTGACAAAGAGTTCTCATCGAGGAACTGCAACTGCTGGTGGGAAGGTAAATTGGTAAGATTGCTTGAGAAAAGTGTTTGAAAATATCTGCTAAAGCTGAAGATATACGTATCTTATGGAACAGAATTCCTCTCCTTGGTATCTGGCTGATAGAAATGCTGACATGTGTGCACCAAAAGACACATGTAAGAATGTTTGTAGCAGCCAATGCCAAATTAGGGATCACCCTATACTCAACCACTGATTATCACAGCAATGATTATTCCCCCTCCCAATCTTCTTTCTGGCATTCACGTATCCTCCTGAACTCCCTCTATATATTCTGACTTCTATTTGCCCGCATTTTTATGATCTAAAGTGAGTTTCACCCCAGTTTTCTAAACAAGTGTGATTTTAAATGCCAAGGCTGTTAAAGACAACTCAGAAAAGGCAACTTGCTTTTAACTGGTTATAAAGAAAGTTAATCTCTATGGGAGAGGGACGTTCTTTTTTCTAAGACTTCCTTAAAATATGATGGCTACCATTGGTTGAGCTCCATCTGTGGTGGCTGGTGCTTTATGTGCGTTACTTTTATTAATTTTTTTCTTGGTAGCACGCTTTTATTGAAATCTTACAGAACTCAAGCCTTATAAAAAGCCAGCATAATTGAAAATTGGATTCTCCCTCTAAAGGCCTCGCTCTAAAAGTTAAAAGCACAGATGATGGAGTTAAATTTTGTGGATCTGTTTCCTGACTCTGTTACTTCTAGCTGGACGACCTCAAACCAGGTACTTAACTGCTCTGTGCCTCAGTTGTTTCATCAGTAAAAAAGGATAGTAACTACCTCTTAGGATGGTGAGTTCATGTAGAGTGCTTAACACAATGCCAGGCACATACTAAGCTTTCAATAAATGTGAGCAATGACCACCAAAGGTATGCATATTTTTAGCAATTCAGTTTAAATTGTCAGAATATGACGGACTAGGAAAAAAAAAAAAGCATTGAAAGTCTTGGCTCCTGATGAGAACACATAGAAAGAGATGGATTTTTAGTCTTCATTTCAATCACTACATTTTTTTTTTCTTCTTTACACACTAGGAAGCAGTGTATTAGACCTTCCAGAGCAATAACCGCACATAGCCAGTTGAAGACTTGCTTTCACATGTGCGAGTGAGAAAGCATTTCCACGTCCACCCGACAGAAATCACCTTCACATTGATGATGGCCACGCTATTGCCTTTAGTACCCACTGACATCCCGACGCTAAGTTCCCATTTTGTGGAATGAAGGAGACGTTATCCCCTTGAGCTATTCTGTGAGCCGTTTGTTTAAAATGATGCAAGAATTAAGCAACCAAAAATCTGCACGTGCTGAGTGACCACTTCCCCCACTCCAGCCTCCATGCATGCCCTTCTCCTCTCTAAGGGCCCAGCAGCTGCGGAAGGAAAAGATACAGAGAGAGATTTCCCACCTGTCCACCATCACTTACCTGACTGCTAGATTTCATTCTCCAGAAGAAGCAAAGGAAAGGAAAGGAAGAGGGAAGAGGAGGAAGAGTGGGGATATGAAAATACGGGGAGCTTTTCAAGGAGGGGAAGTGAAACAGGCCCCCCTCCATCCCCAGAGCAACCCTTTTCCTGGGGCCCCAGATAACGTGCCACTCCTGCTAAGATGCCAGTGAAAATAGCAGCCAAGTTTCATCTCATTTTCCAGTGTAAACCCCTTGGTCCATGGTGCCTTGAGAAATGACATCCAGATGAGCTGCATAGGTCCAGAGACCATGAATTACTCATTGTTTCGAGTCTGTTCATTAATTCACTAAAAAAATAAATACCAAGGAACTACTGTGCCCCGGAAATCATTGTAGGCACCAATAGGATATGACAGATATGGTCCTCCCTGTCCTCAAGGGGCCTACATTGTAGTAGGGAAAGACGAACAATAAAGAAATGCACAAGTATATTAACAGGAATCTCTAAGACTGTGTACCGGACTAATACACAGAACCCAACACGGGGGGGTGTTTTCCTCCATCAATGGGCAGGCGCTACTTTAGATCAGGTGGCCAGGGAAGCCCTCTCTGAAGAAATGACAGTTGACCTCAATGACTAGAACAAGTCTCAGGGCTCAGTGTGGACTCAGCACTTTTATTT
This sequence comes from Hippopotamus amphibius kiboko, assembly GCF_030028045.1. NCBI lineage: Eukaryota > Metazoa > Chordata > Mammalia > Artiodactyla > Hippopotamidae > Hippopotamus > Hippopotamus amphibius. Next base: position 216,682,019 of record NC_080186.1, on the reverse strand, counting down.
GTAACTCGATCAGCCGGGCACCCCCTCTCCCCACGAGGAGACAACTACAAAATTAGATGCGGGGCTGCATCAGGAAGGGTGTGGGAACTGTCAGAGCAAAGAGAACTTTCTGCTCTTCTATACCCTGCCACAGTGGAAGCAGCAGCTTACAGTTCTAGCTGCCTCCGCGGGAGCTGCTGGTGTTTCTCTGTCCCATTAGGTGACTCTCTCTGTGGAGCAGATACTAAAACCATAGTAAAAAGCACCCTGTTGTCCCATAGCTCCAGTTATGATGTCAGCCGGGCTGTGCCCCTGTGACCCTCACTTGCATATTTCTCACCATCACACGAAGGGTTCGGTGCCTGCGGGACAGCCCTGTCCCTTTCAGCGTCATGAGAAAGGGATCGCACTTCGCAGGTGGTAAACCTCAGCTTAAAAAAAGGTTTCACATATAACCCAGCAAGAGAAAAAAATTAAAGATCCTCTATGAGTGTGAGCAACTCCACCCAAAGAGAGCTGACTGAAAGATAGATTTTTTGGTATCCCTCCAAATTCTCTTCTGGTCTATGTTTACGTGTAGCAATACCTGTGCCATGATTTGGATGGACATAAATACACACGTCTGTAGCTTGTTTTTTCCACGTTATATTTTTCATATACATTTCCACTCGTTAATATTGTTCCCATGAGTCCTTTAACGGCTCTATAGAATCCAAGCATGGTAAAGTTCATTATTTGTTGTTTTTTGCTTATTTTCATCTCATTTTTGAGGATTAAGATTGTTTGAAATTTTTCACATGTATAATACAGGGCCCTGCTAAGGACATTCTGGTAGATTCAGACCTTTCTTTTTCCCCACTTTTGCCTTGTAGGAATATTCCACAAAGTAAAGTGACCAAGTCACGGGTGTGAACAGTTTTATAGCGCTTGTTAAATTTACTAGACAGCTCTCGGGAAAGACGGAGCCAACTTATAGTACCGACCAGTTAGTGGGTGTGTGCCTCTTTTCTTAGATCTGCTTTTAAAACTGGGCTTTATCACTATAAAGAGATAAAATCGTTGCAAATGATTTGAAGGGATTCTTTGTTTTATTAAAAAAAAATTCTCAAAGCCTTTTTTTAACCCCACCAGTAGGTATAGTTAACCCTGCTGCTCCAGTAACAGCCTGCTGTTTGCACCTGCCTTGGGGTTTTGTCCTCACCTCACCCTCCTGTGAAATGCTCTTTCCATAAAGGTGCACGGCTTGCTTCCTTACTTCAGCCAGGTCTCTGCTCAGGTAAAATCTTAACAGAGAGGCCTTTCTACTTCACTCCCCCTAAAATGCCCCTCTGCCCCACCCTGTCACTTTCTCTCCTCTTTTTTTCTTTTTCTTTTTTCAGTTTTTAACATGTTTAAAATCTTTAATAACTATTGAATGAATAAAATTATTTGGGGAAATATCCTTTCATTACAAGCAGCCTAAAATTAAAATTTCTTTTTTTATAAGGTGGCTTTTTCACCAAAAGAATAGATTTCACCATCTTTTCTCCTCTTAATTTGCATGGCCCTCATCACCATCTGACATAATAGGTACCTTTTTTGCTTTTATAGCTATCATCTGTGTCCCTCTACTAGAACGTACATTTCATGAGAACAAAGACTTGGCCTCTTTTATTTGCTTGTATATTCCCAGTGCCTAGAAGGTGTCTCATACATAGCAAATGTTCGGTAACTCTTGTCGAACGAATGAGTGAACCAAGCGTCTGATTACATTATCATGAATTGCTTGGCATTCTGAAAATAAGTGCTGGAAACCTGTGCTAGGATTACTGGTGGATCTTAAAAGTTTGCTGATCACGGGTTCTTAACTTTACTGAAACCTAGAAATCCTCTCCCCCCAAAAATGTACCCTCACAAAACTTAGTGTGTAATTAAAGGGGATTTGACCTGTTGAAGCTCTCGGTGGGTCAGAAATCTTGACTTCAGATTATTGCTCCAGGGACGGTAGTGTAACCCAGAAACCTCAAGTGGGCAGTCCTGCAAACAAAGCTTGTTGAGTTTGGGCTGTACGAGATTGACTGGCACCAGATTTTTTTAGAAAGGTTTGAATGAGTTGCCCCCAAATCAGAAAATAGATGATTTCACAAAGGAAAAACAATCCATGTTTCTTAATTCTCTTTGAAAATTCGGAAGACCTGGCAGCACTTAGTTCACTTCCCTCACTGAAGACAAGCTATAGCAGCCCCACCTGGGAGGGGCCTGTCCTTTGCAGGTGACCCCAGCCCACACTGCTCCCTGGAGCTTCTCTGGTTTTGAAGCTGAGTGTTAGTGACCATTGATCATTAGGCTTACATTGTCGTTTTTCTTAAACCTGAGCTCAGGGGAAAGCAAAACAGACCTCTGCCTCTATTTTTCTTAAGCCAAGGTCCATTTCACTTACCTATGTTACATGCCTAGCCACTGCAGGAATTTAACTTAAGACCCCGTATCTAACTTAACCATCAAGCATGCAGTTGAGAAAACTAGGCCCCAGAATGTTTAAGAGATTTGCCCAGGAGTACATAGAGGCTGACTTGAACTCTGGCTTCCTAACTCAATACTCTTTCTCAGTCGAATGAAAAGCCAAGAAATGTATAGAGTCCATAGGAACCATAGACTCATGAAAATCGATCAGAATTGACCAGGCTTTTCAAGGTCATCTCTGTAGACCTGCCAAGTGCTCAGAGACATCCAAGCCATGCTTGACCTGGTGAATGAACCAGCCAATGAATGAATCAGTTTTCAAATTACGGTTTAATCTGGGGAAACATAAGCTTCGTGTAAAAGCCACTTTCCACTAACAACTGAAGGCTTCATTTTGTTTCTGACTGCTCATCGTTATTTTCAATGGAATCAATTCTATTGTACGAAATACACAGCTCTGACCTACCACCTTAGGTGGGAGCCCACCAAACTGAGTAGGGATTAGGCACTCAGTCTCTGGAGGATGCAAATGTGTTTCATTACCCCAATGTGCTCATTTGATTTTAAACTGCAGGCTCCTTTAAATTCCCCATAGCTCAAGTTTCAAGTCATCAAAACTCATGATTTGTCCTGATTCCAAGAGATAAACATCAGGTGACCTGGGTGGCTAGTGCTGGGAACTGCTATAGAGGAGGCTATGTTTCTTCCGTCTGCCCACTGACGCTAACCAGGCTAGACGGGGCCCCCCGATTCTGTTCTGAAAGTCCATTCTCCCTGTCTCTAGCTAGCACTGCATCTCTTTAGGGAATTATTCTCTGTTAATACCAGTAGCAATGTTATGCCTTGTAGTAATAAATGAAAGTCACTTGACTTTTTTAGGAGAGTCATTATTATTATAGCATAATTTTTAAAGCATTTCCTCCTGAATATTTATATCATCTAGCACCTGAGGTCCCTAACTGCCACTCTGAGTGGCCTCTATGTCTTTCTTCTTTTTAAGCAAATAGCTGTCCTGCTTTTAGCTAAATACATAGACACAAAATAAATACCACATTTCCCAACTTCCCTTGTAGATAGATGTAGCCATATGTCTAAGTTCTAGCCAAGGGGATGTAAGTGGAAGTGTTGTGTGTAATTTCCAGAAAGGTCAGGCTGCCTGGAACATTGACATAATGGCTGGATCTCAAGCAGTCATTTCAGACCATGGGGGGGAATCCAAATTGAGGATGGCAAAGCAAGAGGATAGAAGGTGTTTGACTTCCTAATGATGATAAAGCTTTCTGTCATTTTCAGCTGAGTATAATCCTAAAGTGACTAAAAGTTGGTCAAGAAGACTGAAAGCCATTTTTGGTGAGTAGGCAGTTAATTATGTTTGATTAAAAATTGGTGCGTAAAATGATTTTTCACCATTTCCAATGTGACACTCTCACTTCTACATTATGAATATGTGAAAATAATCTTTCCTTTTCTTTATATGTAAACAAATACTTAAAATTTTTGTAGCAATTTTTCAAATTTATTTATTTTGTATTTATTGGCAGTGTTGGGTCTTCGTTGCTGCTCATGGGCTTTCTCTGGTTGCAGCGAGCAGTCTTCTCATTGCAGTGGCTTCTCTTGCTGTGGAGCATGGGCTCTAGGCGTGTGGGCTTCAGTAGTTGCAGAGTGTGGGCTCATTAGTTGTGGCTCTCAGGCTCTAGAGCACAGGCTCAGTAGTTGTGGTACACGGGCTTAGTTGCTCCGGGGCATGTGGGATCTTCCCAGACCAGGGATCAAACCCATGTACCCTGCACTGGCAGGCAGATTCTTAACCACTGTGCTACCAGGGAAGCCCTGTAGCAGTTTTTTTGAGGTATAATTGACATGTAACATAATATTAGTTTTAGGTATACAATATAATGATTCAATATTTGTATATATTGCAAAATGATCACCATAATAAGTTTAGTTAACATCTATCACAAAATACTTTTTTTGTGATGAGAACTTTTAAGACTTACTGTCTTAGCAGCTTTCAAATATGCAGTATAATATTGTTAACTATTGTCCACATGCTGTATATCACATCCTCATGAGTTATTTCATAACTGGAACCCTTTCATCCATTTCACCAGCCCCCAACTCTGGCAACTACTAATCTGTTCTCTGTATCCATGAGCTTAGTTGTTTACTGTTTGTTCGTTTGGGGCTTTTGGGTTTTTTTAAAATATTTATTATTTATTTATTTATTTATTTATTTATTTGGTTGTGCTGGGTCTTAGTTGCAGCAGGCGGGCTCCTTAGTTGCGGTTCACCAGCTCCCTGGTTGTGACATTCAAACTTTTAGTTGCAGCGTGCATGTGGGATCTAGTTCCCTGAACAGGGATGGAGCCCGGGCCCCCTGCATTGGGAGCACAGAGTCTTAACCACTGCGCCACCAGGGTAGTCCCAGGGTTTGTTTGGTTTTTGTTTTAGGTTCCACATATAAGTGAGATCATATGGTATTTATCTTTCTCTGCTTGACTTATTTCACCTAGCATAATGCCCTCAACGCCCATCCATGTTGTTGCAAATCGCAAGGTTTCCTTCTTTTTATAGCTGAATAATATTTTATGTTTATTATTAACAAAATAGAAATACATATTATATATAACATATTATATATAATAATATAATAATATAGATAATATATAAAGTATAATATATTTTATAATTTTATAATATATAATTATAAATATATATTATAATATATAATATATAAAATATAAATTTTATATGTATTTATATATATTATACACAAATATATATAATATATATAATGTATGCTGTAAGATTGTGCTCCAGTTTCATTCTTTTACATGTGGCTGTCTGGCTTTCCCAATACCATTTTCCCCCACTGTATATTCATGGCTCATTTGTCATAAATTAATGTATCATATATGTGTAGATTCATTTCTGGGCTCTCTATCCTATTCCATTGACCTATGTGTCTGTTTTTACCTACTGTTTTGATAAGTATACATTTGTAATATAATTTGAAATCAAGGAGCACAATGCCTCCAGCTTTGATCTTTCTTCTCAGAATTGCTTTCACTATTTGGGATCTTTTGTAGTTCCATACAAATTTTAGGATTGTTTTTCTATTTCTGTGAAATATGCCATTGGGATTTTGATAGGGATTGCACTGAAACTAGAGATTGCTTTGGGTATATAGCAATTTTTAATACATGGTTAAAATATATATTTTCTATACTCTTTAAATAAAAAACCCTACCCTTCTGAAATGATTTGGAAGTTAAACCATGGCCCAGGAGGTCTTTGTTTACTTGTTATTTATTTTCTGATTTTTGTTGTAACATGCTCTAGGAGTGGTAGAGAACCACTGTTTCTACACACGTGAGCTTCAAGCTGCCAAGGATTCATCATCTCTTATGCTTACTGTGAACATGTTAAGCCCTGCTCCTGGGATTTTTCACTCAGTAATCCCAAAAGGGAAAGGTAGACCACTCTTAGACACAGGTGGTCATCACTGGGTAATGCTAATACCATATTCTTAAATGGTTTGGCTAAATACATTGCTCTCCCTTCCAAGTGAAAAAGTTTTGAAGTAAATTCCATCTGTCCCGCCCTGTTTCTAAATTACCAGTTTCAATTATACTCATGAAGTATTAAAGCGAATAGAACCTCACAATATAATAACAAATGTAGGTAATGAAAATACAGTGAAGCAAGGGAATTCCCTGGCAGTCCAGTGGTTAGGACTCAGCACTTTCCCTGCCATAGCCCAGGTTCAATCCCTGGTTGGGGAACGAAGATTCTGAAAGCCCTGTGGTGCAGCAAAAAAAACAAACAAAAAAAGCAAACCCCATATATATATAATGAAGCAAAACTAAAACATTAGCAGACTTTTAGACTCTTTGCAAAGTTATTAAATCTAAATGAAAATGTTTTCTTTCTTACTTGATTCTTCATACTTACCTTCTGTAAGAGTTAAGATACCAACAAAACTGCCAAAACAGAGACTCAAAACTGCAGAGATTCAAATAAGGTAGAAGTGTATTCCCTTTCAAATCACAGTGCCAAGGAGGGTGGGTGGCCCGGGGTGGAACAGCAGTTGGGCTTCACACGGTCACTCTGAGACCTGGGTTCCTTTTACTCCTTGCTCCATCATCCCCTAGACCCTAGGGCATGGTCCCTGTCCACTCAGTAAAGCTGAATTCCCACACATCCAAGTTCTAGCTTGAGGAAGGAAGACAGAAGAGGGCACATGCCAGTCATTTTAATGGCAAAACTTGGAAGTAGCACGTGGCACTTTCGATCAGAACTACTGAATACACATGGCATGAAAGGGGACTGTGAGAGTGGTCTTTAGCTGGGAAGCCAGGGTCTTACTAGGAAAGAAGAAGAAATGGGTTTAAGGGGAAAATTAGCAAGTTTCACACCGTCTAACTGGTTTTCTGCCTCCTACCTCGCCCATTCTAATCTAGTCTCCGCACTTTTCTAAAATGCTAGTCTGGGGACTTCCCTGGTGGTGCTGTGGTTAAGAATCCACCTGCCAATGCAGGGGACACGGGTTCAATCCCTCATCCGGGAGGATCCCACATGCCCCGGAGCAACTAAGCCCATGCGCCACAACTACTGAGGCTGCACTCTAGAGCCTGTGCTCTGCAACAAGGGAAACCACCGCAATAAGACTGTGCACAGCAACAAAGAGAGTAGCCTCCGCTCAACACAACTAGAGGAAGCCTGCGCATAGCAACGAAGACCCAACACAGCCAATAAAAAAAGTAAATTAATTAATTAATTAATTAATTAAAAGAAAAAACTGAGATATTTTAAAATAAATATAAAATAAAATAAAATAAAAAATAAAATGCAAGTCTGATCCTAACACTCCTGTGTATCAAGTTCCTACATAGCACTTGATGGCCTTCAGGAAGAAGTTCAAGTCCTTTCCTGAAAGCACAAGCTCCTTCATGGCTGGCCTCTGCCTACCAGCTTCACCTTATTTTCTGCTAGTCCCTAATGTTAGGGCTGCCAGAGTTAGCAAATAAAAACATAGACACCAGTTACATTTGCAAGGCACATACATACACTCAAAAATGATGTATTGTTTATCTGAAGTTCAGATTAACTGGGCAGCCTGTATTTTTATCTGGCAACCCTATACAACACTCAAACTTACTTTAGTCATAACGAGAAAAGCATGTTTCTGATTCCCTGAACAAGTCATGCCCCGTCAGCCCTGTTTTCCCCCAGCCCAAAAAGCCTTTCCCTACTCCTTTATCTGCTGAATTCCAGCTTATCCTTTGAACTCAGGTCAAGGGTTATGTTTTCTTTTCTTTGTTTCTTTTTTTTTTTTTAATATTTATTTATTTATTTATTTGGTTGCACCAGGTCTTAGTTGAGGCACACGGGATCTTTGATTGCGGTATGCAGACTCCTAGTTGCAGCATGCATGCAGGATCTGGTTCCCTGACCAGGGATCAAACCCAGGCCCCCTGCATTGGGAGCTCGAAGTCTTAGCCACTGGACCAGCAAGGAAGTCCCAAGTGTTACCTTTTCTAAGACATTGTCCTTGACCATCACCAGGCAGCCCCTGAAGTCCGATTTAGCTGCCCCTCCTCTGAGCTCTCAGGACACCAGGACACACTTCTAGAATAACACTGGTCACTCAGTTTGTCATCATTAATGCTCTTGTCTGATTCCTTGACTCAACCACAAACCTCTTGAGAACAATTTCAACTTTGAAACACAGTAGGCACTGTGTGATATATATTTAATGAATGAACCAGGCAGCTCAGTGTAGCAAAAATGATCAGGGCAGTGGGACAGACCTGGGTTTGGGTGTTAAGTGTGTCTCCTACCAGCTGTGAAATGAAGTCAACTGTACCTTCCTCTCAGGATTGTTCTAGAGACCACTGATATGTTGCCTGCATTTAATGGGTACTCAACAATATTAGTGTCATTTTTCCCTCCACCTGGTAGTGAATGTTATTAGAGGGTGCAGAGCCGGTATTTATGGAAGATATCAATGTCAGCATTGATGACCTTCCCAGCGCAGCAAGAAGTGCCAATAAGACCAAAACATCAGGCCCAGGAGATCCTGCAACTCCACAAACAGGGGAGTGAACACCCACTTAGGGCAAGTGAGGGCTAGAATCCTTCAAACACAGCTTTCTTTTCTCCATATTGAGAAAATACATGACAGTTGTTTAACCATGGAGTTATTTCTAATACTAAAAACACAAACGTAAAGAAAACTAGTAGGAATTGGGGAAAGCCAGAAAAACTTTGATTCTAAGGCTGTGACCTAAACAACTGGTGTACAAGTGAAAACTGAGCCAGCTGTTCCTTAGCATCGCCCACTTTGTGGAGTCCGGGTCTCCAAGGGTTAGAAGCAGGACCCAGGAGGTCAGTGAGGTTTGTTGTAGGGGTCCGTGGGACGACAGGAAGACGGGACCCTCAACCGCACAGTCACACCTCGTGGAGATGGACTTGTGCTATGGGGTCTCCTACTTGAGGGTTTCACCTGTATGTTGTCTCAGCAAATCTCTGTCTCTCTTTTCTCCTGCTCCTGCTGCCGTTGACTGATTTTGTCCGATGCCTCGTGTTCAAATACCCCTTTTAAATAAGAATTCAAATTCTTATTGGTCCGCCCATCACCATGTGGCATTGGCTGCCTCTGTTTCACAAAGCTTTTGTAACAGGCATTTCACAGACCACTGACCAGGTTATATACTGGCTTCTCTGGGAGCAGGCACCCCCTCTTGGACCAATGGAATTGGCCTGGGAGGACAGGCTACGTGGCCAACTTTTCTAAACAGACTGTAGACAGTGAAAGACAGAGTGTGATCATTTGTTTATTTGCTCTGAACGGGTAAAACCATTTATCATGCAGAGCTGGGGGGAGAAAAATTCACTTGACTGTCAAATGTCAGACTGGACGGTGTGAAGAGCACAGCTTGTCCTAATTTTCCTCAAAATGTATTTAATGTCTCTCACTGGTTCCATCCTCCTCTCTTCAGTTCAGCCACACTGGACTTCTATTTTTTTAACCCAGCCTCTCTCTCCCTCTCTCCCCGCCCTCCGTTCCCCCATCCTCCATATCTCTCCCTCTCTCCTTCTCTCTCTCTCCCCACCACCCACCTCCCCTGAACCTACACATACATAGTTGCCTCTGTGTGGAACACTTTCTGCGCCCTCTCTAGTAGCCTAAAATACCGACTCATTCCTCAATAAAGTTTCTTCAGACTCCCGGACGAGGTCCAGTTCCCCCTGGGATGAGCTCCAGTGGTACCTTGTGCGTCTTTCCTAATCTTCCTCATGTTTATTATTATTTGTTTACTACCCTGTCTTTCCTGTTGACAGAAGCCAGGTGAGGGCGGGAGTTTCTGTCTTGTCAACTGCTGTTTCCCGGACAACTGGTCCACCCCTTAACACTTAGGGGAACTTTGTAAATATTCATAGAACAAATGAGCTTTTGCTATCACGCCATCTGGACAGAATGGTTTTCATTTAAGAAACAGATATGAACCCCAACCATCTCAGGGTTGGGCGGAGCCAACATCAAATGTTTTAGAGTGGCACTAGCACCTCTAGAAAAATTGGGCTGACATCAGGGCCGGTGGGAGGCTTTCCACAGATGTCCTTGGGAAACGACGCAGGACAGTAAATGGCAGGCAGGCAGGCAGGCGGGGAGGGGCCGGGCCCTGGGGCAGATCAGCTAACAAATGAGCGGGGATGGGGGGCAGGGAGGACACCCCCCCCCGCACACACCGTCCACCTCTGACACACCGCCTCGCCCCCAGCCTGCCTCAGAGGAGCCGCTCCAAGGCCGCCCCGGAACAGCAAACATGGGATTTTGTTTGCAGACTTGGCTGAGCAACAAGGCCTCTCCCTGACCTTCTCCCTGCCCAGTCGTAAAGGGAAAAGGCCCATTTAAAGCGGACTTGCCCACGTTTCCCGTCCATATTGCCACGCTTTGGAGGGACCCGTTCAGCTAAGCATTGCTGCCTGGGATGGGCGAGGACACCCACCCAAGCCCCACCTTTGACACTTTTACCCAGTGCAGGTGCCTTCCACGGGGAGCGAGAGCCAGCCCAGCCCAGTCACGGGAGCCCCTGCCTGGGTGAGGGGCTAGGCTGATCCTCAGGTGCCCTTGTTGAAGGGGCCAGGGACCCGGCCCGTTATCTTAGCTGATGGAGGGTAGTTTTTCGGGTGTGCAGAGAACAAAACAAGAAGGGCCCCGGCACACATTGGACTGGGAGGCTACACAGGACCTCATCTGGGATAGAAGAGCAGCTCTCGCCGCCCCCAGCAGCTCCCCTGTCTCACCCGCGGTTGCCAGAATACTTCTCTGGGATTATCAGGCTGGAGTTTCTCCACTGTGACGATGACTCAGCTTTTCTCTATCTCCACTTCTGTTACTTCTCTGCCTCAAGCTTCTGCAGCCTTTTCACTGTGGCTCTTTTCTTTAGTCCCATCCTATTGTCAGTTTCTCTTTCTGTGTCTCCTTAACAGTGGGGTCTGATGGGTTCAGCCTGTCACCATGGCTCTCATGCCAGACCCCCTCGAAGGCCATTGGCCAACCAGTGGGAAGCTGCCCCTGGGTTAGGGACCAATTCCTGGCTTAACCAATTATAACTGAGGCCACACATGCAGAATCACATGGTGTAAACCATTCATTCATTGGACAAATAGGGCACCTCTTCTATGCCGGGCTGTCTTACCATGGAGACTATAGCAATGAAATAAAAACAGCACAAGCCTGTGTCTTCATGAACCACATATTTTGTTGGAGGCTGGGAGGACTGACAAGAAACAAAAAGGAAACTGTAGGATATGCTGATTAATGTGATGGAGAAAAATAAAGCAAGATGGGGTACAGGGAGTGCCTGGAGCAAGGGTATGTGTGTTGATCTCAAATCAGATGTTTGGGAAGGTCCACGTGAGAGAGTGACATGTGCATCATTAAGGACACAAAGAAAACGAGAATTCCAAGAAGGAAGGCTCGCAGGGCCCTGGCAGACATGGCAAAGCTTCTGGGGACATGGCTGTGACACTTGGTATTGGCATGGCCAGCACCTGGAATCACAGGGAAGCCAGGCCCTCGAAGGCCTCAGGGATGAGAGGGAGACGCCTGCATAAGGTCCACAGTGCAGCGTGTGATGCTTGATTGAGTCCGAGAAAGACCAGAGCCTGGGGGTATCTCAGAAGGGAACCCAAGTGCTAATACCCACGCTCTGTCTGCACCTGTCCCTGCTGTCCCAGAGCCTTACCAAGGGAGCAAGGATGCCGTGGGCTTCCAATTAGGAATGCTCTAATTCAATGGGTCTTAACCTTTAAGGTGCATCAGAATCACCTGGAGGGCTTGTTAAACCATTCAGGTTGCGGGGCCCAGCCCCAGTGGTTCTGATTCAGTAGGTTCAGGCATGGGGTCCAATGATTGCATTTCTAACACTTTCCCAGGTGATTCTGATCCTGCTGGCCCACGTTCCACGCTTTGAGCCGCACTGCTCTCAATTACACTCTTGTTACTTCCTCTCAGTCCCTCCGAGTCTGCCCTTGCTCTTCCCTCTGTCTGAAATGGCCTGCCTCCTCTTCTATTTCTCCTTCAAAGCCCCACTTGGAGCCACTTCCTGGAGAAAACCTTCCTTGACTTCCCAAGGCCAAGCCTTTGGTGCCCTGCTCTGAGTATTTTCCCCTTAGATTTTCACCACGTCTAATTACTACACACACACACACCTATCTGCCTCTTGGCTTGTAAGCGCCTGAGGACAATTTTTCTAGTTCTGACTACCAGGTATGTGCTCAACAAAACTTTCTAAAGTCCCGTCATGTTTTTCCCTCATGTTTGTGAAAGGAAGGCCATGCTGGGAAAGAATTCCAACTCTGCCCCCTCACCACCCCCGCCCCCGGCTTCCCTCACCATTGAAACCCCATCTAACACAAGTTCCCTCCCCTGAACTTCCTGGTTCCAGCCGGTCCAGGCCCACTGTTGTAATGACATCTGGCCATCAAGGAAGTTGAAATTCTTTCTCTGGCAAATGCCATTTGAAGTTTTAAGAGGGCTGTTTTATTAAAAGACTCAAATACACACAATCAAGCATCAGAATGACAAAGTATACACGGCTTGGCTAGAGGGTCTGGAGACTCAGTGAGTGACCTTGGGCAGATCACTGGACCCTTCATGTATCAAAGGAGAGAACTGGATAAAATGATTTCTCAGGTCCTTTCTAGCTCACAAATTCCGAGATTACAGAATCTGAGTTCGGTTAGATGCTAAGCAAAGATATCCAGACTCTAGTGTGACAGTGCCAAGTCTGGTGGGAAATTTGTCCTACTTACAAGCTGTTTCCCAGTTTTATCTCTGCATGTGGAGTCATAGGAACTCCCTAAAGATTCCACATGAGTGACAGATTGAGGTAGCTGCAAGAGCAAACTGTGGAACTACATTGTAACATAAAGGAACATAGATGAGGGTTTGAATCTTAGCATCACTACTGTATGACTTTCAGCAAATTTTTTTTTTATTGGAATGTAATCGCTTTACACTCCTGTACCAGTTTTTGAGGTACACCAAAGTGAATCATCTGTATTTATACACATATCCCCATATTCCCTCCCTCCCTCGACTCCCCCCCACCCTCCCCATCCCGGCCCTCTAAGGCATCATCAGTCATCAAGTTGATCTCCCTTTGTTTTACAGCAACTTCCCACTGGCTATCTATTTTACAATTGGCAGCATATATGTGTCTATGCTACTCTCTCACTTCGTCCCAGCTTCCCCTTCATCCCCCGCACCCCCCAACCCTCGTGTCCTCCAGTCCATTCTCTGCATCTGCATCCTTATTCTTGTCTTGTCACTGGGTTCATCGTACCCTTTTTTTTTTTTTTAGGTTCCGTATATATGAGTTAGCATACAATATTTGTTTTTCTGTTTCTGGCTTACTTCACTCTGTATGACAGACTCTAGGTCTATCCACCTGATGACATATAGCTCCATCTCATCCCTTTTTATAGCTGAGTAATATTCCATTGTATATATGGGCCACATCTTCTTTATCCATTCATTTGTTGATGGGCATTTAGGTTGCTTCCATGTCCTGGCTGTTGTAGATAGTTCAGCAAGTTCTTTATCGTCTCCGAGTCTTGGTTTCCTCATCTATAAAATGAGAGCAAAAAACAGTCTCTACCTCATAGGATTACTGTGGGAATTGAGACAATAATTAACAGCAAGGTTTAGCACAGAGGCTAGTTCAGCAGGTATTAGCTCTCAGAGGCTTCCTTTGGACAATTTCGATCCACCTGTGCTGCCCGGTTGGCCCCTAAATGGGGAAAACGTTGTGTGCTCTGAGTCCCAGAGTCCTTCTGCTGAGTCTCTGGTTATTCTCTATGGCCTTGCCATGTCACTTTTTCATTCAACCTATATTTATTGAGCTTTACCCAAGTGCCAGGTATGGTGTGAAGAATAAGTACTGATAGTTAAGACAGTCCTTGTCCTCAAGGAGCAGATGCTGTGCTTTGGTTCAGGATATAGAAAAACTGACAACTATCTTGTGGTGAATAAATGCTACCAGGGTCTAAGCACATAGGAGAGTAACAGAGGACAATTCCTGGGCCAGGTGACATCCACATTGAAGGGTAAGGAGAACTGGCCCAGCTGCATGGTGGAAGGGCTGAGGATTCCGGGGAGAGAGGGAAAGGAGTCTGGAGCAGTGAACAGGGTCATATCACCAAAGGTCTATGTCCCACCATATGGACTTTAGTCTTAAACTTAGGACTTAGCAAAGGCACTGCAAGGTGTAAGCAGGGGAACGGCAGAATTAGCTTTCTATTTATAAAGACCACTCTGGCTATTCTGCAACGAACTGATGAATGGGAGCTGGGGGAGGCTGGCAAAAGTAGAAAAGTAGAGAACATTCCAGACAGCACTGCACTGATCCAACGTAATGATGGGTGAAGGTGGTGACAGAGGAGAGGTGTGAAGGAATTTGAGAGGTGTTTACAGGGTGCCATCTATAAGACATGACAATCAATTAGATGACAGAGATGGAGAGGGAGAGATGGAGAATGATGCCTAGGTTTCTGGCCTAGGCACCCAAATGGATGCTGATATCATTGCTGAGATGGTGGACACAGGGGAGAAGGGGCAGATTTGGGGTGGGGTGAGGGATGAAATCATTTTTAGGAGATTTAGAGCATGTGAAGCTGAAGGGAAGAATTGTTAAAGGTGGGGCTTACCTGACCCTATTCACAGATCGACCCTCTTCACAGATCACTGGGAAAAAACCAACAGAGGAAAAGGTAGAGATGGTGAAGAAAAGGGCCAGTGATTAGTGCTTCCAAAAGGCTTTGGAAGAGACCAAAAGGCATGCAACCTTGAGCATGGTGGGAGGATGAGCCTTAGACAGCAATGAGGCCCACCTCAGCTCTTGGGATGGAAGAAAGGAGGCAGCCACAGATGTACTCCAGGCCCCTGGGCGTCCTGCTCTCCCCCTTGTCCAATGGCCTCTGACCCATTCAGTTAGTCCTCACTGTGTCCCTCAGCCAGCTGGTGAAGTAGTTCGATGAGTCAGACACACAGGACTTCACCAACCACCTTGAGCAAATAGGTGTCCTTGCATAAGTGACTCTCTGTGCTTCAGGCTCCTCGTCTGTAAGATGGAGCTGGACAACCTCAGACGTGGTTGTGAGGATTGTGTGAAACTGTGTGTTATGATTATGCTCAGGTGCTCGGAACAGTGCCCAGACTATAGGATGCTCTTCCCGGTGGAAGCCAGTCCTCCCAGGCTCTGGATGTGTGCTGACAGACTCCGGGCTTTACCTGGAGTGCTCCAGGCATCCTCCTGGTCAGAGGCTGGCTCCCTGTTTCCTCCCCTCTCAAATCTGGAACTCCATTTTTCAGCTGTCCATTAAATTCCGATTTCCAATCTTCGGTTCATTTGCAAAATCAAAGATAACAAAGCAGTTGTGTGGTCTAGTGCAGGAATTCTCCAAGCTGCCCAGAACTTAAAAAAAATTCCTGGCCAACAATCAGAATCTCTGGGATTTAGGGATTTAAGGCCATGGAATTTGTATTTTGAACACGGGTCTGTTGAAAAGAGCATAGGACTTGTAGTAAGTAAAACTAGATTTTAGTCCTGGCTCTGCATGTAAGGGGGCAACCTCGTGCACCTCTCTGATCTTTCATGTCCTCTTCTGTACAATAAGAAAAGTAAAACCTGTTCACAGAGTTACTGTAAAGATCAAATAAACTAGCCTAGGGCAACGTCCTCGGAAAGCAGTCCAGTGCTATGTGGGGATGTATGATGGTCTCCTTGTCCGAACTGGGAGCTGCCAGCCCCGGTGCGCGTGGATGACTGAGCCCTCAGAAGCCACGAGGGAGATGGTTTTCCAGAATTTGCCACCATAACAGCTAGGCATGACACATAAGAGTTTTCTAACACATATTATTCTTATTCTCTGCCATATATATATATTTTTTTTTTGGGGGGGTACACCAGGTTCAATCAACTGTTTTTATACACATATCCCCATATTCCCTCCCTTCCTTGCCGCCCCCCCCTCGAGTCTCCCCCACCCTCCCTGCCCCAGTCCTCTAAGGCATCTTCCGTCCTCGAGTTGGACTCCCTTTGTTATACAACAACTTCCCACTGACTATTTTACAGTTGGTAGTATATATATGTCTGTGCTACTCTCTCGCTTCGTCTCAGTTTCCCCTTCACCCCCCGCCCCCTCCCATACCTCGAGTTCTCCAGTCCATTCTCTGTATCTGCTTCCTTGTTCTTGTCACTGAGTTCATCAGTACCATTTTTAGATTCCGTATATGTGAGTTAGCATACAATATTTGTCCTTCTCTTTCTGACTTACTTCACTCTGTATGACAGACTCTAGGTCTATCCACCTCATGACAGATAGCTCCATCTCATCCCTTTTTATAGCTGAGTAATATTCCATTGTATATATATATGCCACATCTTCTGTATCCATTCATTTGTTGATGGGCATTTAGGTTGCTTCCATGTCCTGTCTGCCATATATTATTACTAATATTATTACTAATCATTGCTCCTGGTTGTTGAGCGCTCACAGTGTGCCTCCCACCTTGCTAGGGATCAGCACACATGATGGCATTTAATCCTCACCACAGCCTTGGGAGCAGGCACTGTTACTATCCCCTGCGCGCAGTGAGAAAACAGATCCTTTGGCTGAAATTACTCACAGTTAGCAAAGGGTGGAACCACGGTTTGCATTTTAACCACCACCCTCACTACCTCCCAACTGAGTGCCGAATGGTTGCTCCACTTGCCCGACACGTGTTCTCTCCCACCCTCACCTCAAAATAACTGAAGCACGTGCATTCACTTCTTTCATGTATTTGATTTTTAAACAGAGGGATTTTGGTGGGGTGGGGGGAGTGCTTTGCTTGTTTGCATCATCTGATTCCCCAGGAGCTTTCAGGGGAGGGACTGGGGCAGGAGGGGCTGACTGCACTCCTCAGACCACCCCTCACAGATGACTCCCCTCCGCCCCCCATGCTGGTCCACCCCTGCCTCGCTCCAGGGCCCACGTCTGCCTGCCCGGCAGAGCCCCCTCAGCTTCCAGCCTCCATCGGCAAGGCCAGAGGCAGCCCTGCTCCTCAACCTAGGAGAACGTCCTGGAAATCAAACCCCCACCAGTGAGCAATGTCATCTTTCATGGCTGCAAAATTTCTCAGTCCCCTGGCTTCATGGGGGAGCACACTGGCTTGATGGTGTAGCTCATGGAGGAGAGAGTTGCGTACATGCCCAATTACCCGGACTTTGTCCAGTCCCATTTCAAACCTGTCCAGTTAAATCTCTTTTTACTGATAAGCTCATGCACTAAAACAAGCCACCCCAATGGCCTGCTTCCAGCAAAGCAGAAGGTGGGGGAGATCTGGGCTGCAGGTCAGCTGCCAGAGACATGCTGCTTGACATTGACCCACAAGGTTTAACCCTCTCTTCCCTGATGCCACAGTGTGGCGGGAGCCCCTTGGCCTGCTCTGGGGAGCAAGAGCCCCTCAGCCAGAGCCGGAAGTCCTCTGTGATGGTTCTCGGGGCTCACCGTGTTGGTGGATGTTGCCCCAGAAAATTCCCTTTCTCCGTGAAAAGACCTTTTTTTTTTTCAAGTTGGAAAGAGAACCAAATAAAGTTTTTACAATGTAATTAGATATGTTCAAGATCTTGTAATAACCTATAATGGAAAAGAATCTGAAAAAGAATAGATATACCTATGTATAATTGAATCACTGCTGTATACCTGAAACATTGAAAATCAACTATCCTTCAATTTAAAAAAAAAAGATTACTTCATTACTAAGTATGGAATTTATTTTATTTAGTTTTTGTAAAAATTTGGGCTGCATAGTAAAGAAAAAAGAATAAAATAAAAATGAAGTAATTAGGAAAGCCTCTAAGGGCAGGTAAATGTGCAAGTTGCTTATATGCAAATATGGATGAGTTCTACTAAAGCAGGTTCATTTACATATGTGTCCTGGTAGCACTTTGCTGAGAGCTTTGCCTGCACTATCTCCTGTGAAGTGGGTTTTGCTTAACAGATGATGGCCCAGGGACTTGCCCAGGGTCACAAGGCTATAGCTGAATAATTGCTATTCCAGACTTGCGCTGTCTTGGCAAGTATGGGGAAGGCTTGTGACTCTGGTAAGCATGTGCTTCTCCTGGGAAGTGTGCCTGAAAGTAATGCCTGAAAACAGCGGAAACTTGTCTGCTTTCTTTACTGGAATTCATTTCTTCACTCATTCTTTCACCAGGCGTGAATTGAGCGCTTACGCTATGTCAGCATGTTTTAGATGTTAGAAATAAGATGTGGCTCCTGTCAGCCAAACCCTGGATCCACGTTGTGTAGAAGGTAAAACATTGTAAATATGCCAAATTCAGCGAAACCTTCCCTGATGGATTTCATTTTCTTTTCGTCCTAAAAACTCATAGCACTGGTTTTTGCTAAGAAATGTCCTTATTCCTACCATTTTCTGGCCTTGCATGGCAAACGTTTATTTCGTTATCAGTCCTTTCCAAAATCCATGCCTTCTTAACCCAGTTAGACTGCAGACTCTTTGAGAGCAGAGGTATTGCACTTAGCCACTCAGCAAATATGCTCTGAAGTCATGCAAATCATTTCTGACACCTAATAGTTTCCCTATGGAATAAATATGTTCAACACTTCAGCAAATCATCGATTTTATTTTTAAGCATCGAGTTGTATGCTCTCAGTTCTCCTATAACTTTTTCTCCTGGATCTAAATCTGGACTGTGAATTCATGTGTGTAGAGTGATAATAAATGATATCACTTGAAATTAAACTCTTTAAGTCTCCTGTTCCTGTAAACCTAGGGAAAGTACAAATGTTTGCCAGGAATACATTAGCTTTAGGAACTTGCTTCCAAACTGTGTTCATTCTCTGTCTCTGTCTGTCTCTCTGTCTCTGTTTCTCTCTCTGCCTCCCTCACTTCCTTCTCTCACAGTCTCTCACCTCACAGTAGGATTTCTCCAGTGCCTTCTGGGCTGTGAACAAAGACTAGGGAACTCTGAGAGAGGTCATTGCCCCCTGCCTCTTGGTCCTGAGTGTTCCCAGGCCCCTGCCATGTTCCTGTTTAAACCAAGACTGGTTAAGTACTTCCTAAAGCTACAAGTTTGGAGAAGGAGGAGAAGCTGTTGGAACGAGACCAGCTGCCAGTCTGATGGTCACACTACAGAACCAATCTAGGGCCAGCTGTGGGGGAGGGGAAAGGCTGGAGCAAAACTGTAAGTAAAGGAGCTCCCCTTCCTTGCTGGGCTGCAGGAGCCCCTGCCTGTCCTTGCCTCAGCCACCCCCCAGCCTGGTGTGACCTTAGTGGTGTACCTGCAGGACAAGGAGGAGCTGTGTATTTCCCTAAGCAGTGCCTGGCACTTTGCCAGGAGGCCCGGGGCCCCATTGGCATCCCAGGTGGCTCTGATGGGCTCAAGGGCCCGATTCCCAGCCCAGGCAGACCTAGAGGGAGTTTCCCTGGGGGAACCTTTGGAGATGGATGTGGGGGTGAAGAGGCCTTCTCTCCTTTCCTGGAGGGATGGAACTGCTCCACCACCCTACCATCTAATTACAGGGTTCCAGTCTGGGGTGGGTCCCACTCTCAAGAAAGGACGGCAAACCCCTAGGCTGACACGACAGACAGCTCACCTGTACCCAAATCTCTCCACCTGGCCCATCCCTCGGCCTAAAATTCACACTACCGTACTATTTCCAGTAGATCCAGGGGGAAAAAAACAACAACATGAGAAAATGAACACGTGCCGTTGCAGAGTGAAAAATTTAAGCATTGCATTAATTGACCTGTGAGACGGTCCAGTTTGCTGATGCCACCTGGGAGAAGGCAGGGCTCCGCGAGACAGAGCAGGATCAGCAGGGGGAGTCTGAACGCAGAGGTGGGTCAGGCGATTCCTCGGCACCAGGTGCTCGTGACACTGGGGCGGGAAGAAAGAACTAGGCGAGGAAAAAGGTGGTGAGGCTGGGACAGGCAGGGCAGCAGTTCTGGCTCAACTGGGGGTCTGTGCCCCGGGAAAGAGTCCGTGGCTGACGGGTCCCAGCCCATGGCCGCTGCACAGGATATGGGCCCTCTTGCCAGATTTTTGTTTTTTGAGTTTTTCTTTTTTAAGGAGATGGCAGAAACCGACAGGCTTTTTTATATGTCAGCAACGAATTTAATTATTGTTTAAACACTCGTGGGCCTGCACAGTATCAGCTAAGTGAAATATCTGTGGGCCCCATTTTGCTACCAGGGAAAAGTAAAGGAGGCTGCCCAGGGCCACATCTGCTTCCGGGGCAGCTAAAACCCCACGCTTGCCAGCTCTAAAGCATATTATTTAACCAACAGGAGGCCTTTCTTAATAATCAAATCCTATCAAGCCGAGATCCACACACAATACTGTCAGCCTCCTTACACCTCAGAACCATAGCTTGCCCTTGAAAACAGGTCAATCCATTCTTTTCTCTTCTCCCTCTTCTTCCAGCTCAAACAAAACGTAACCGCAAAGCTTCCCCAGGAAATTTTCTCTGGAGAGGCAGCACTTAATTCTGGAGGAGACCTTTGCCTCCCGGGCGTTAGTCAAGAATGTTCCAGGTGGATCCCCAAGCCAGCAATGTTTTGCGCTTGGATAAAAGCCCTGAATGACCTTGGGCACAGTATGTAGCCTATCTGATTTCCTTCTTTTGCTCATTAAGAAAAACTACCATACTGGGCGGGGGCAGGGCGTGTGTGTGTGTGCACAAAACCAAGAGTCAATCATCTTTCAGACACCCTAGGCCCCCCACCACCAAACCCCGCACCCCCGCCAGTGCCTGAGGCCTGTTCCACTAATATTATGGATGGGGAAACTGAGGCACTAGGTGCCAAGGGTCCCAAGTGTCCCTAACAGCTTCCTACTTAGAGCACTTTCCTCTGTGGAACTCAGGCAGGCCCTCTGGCAACAATGTGGAATGGGTAACATTTGAATTCTTCAAGCTTCATCCCACCTCTGGTTACCTGATGCCCTGTAGTTGAACTTTGGATGCCCAAGACACTTGAGTAAAAATCCTGTTTTTTTACTAAGTGATATAGCCAGGTATGTGTAGATATACATAAAAAGCGAGAGAAATTATGGATATATGAACATCCCTTATACCAAACACTACATGAAGGATTTTTGCCCTTTTGTCTTTTTATAAAGGTGCAGAATGTACTCACCCCTGATTTTACAGATCACATCCAGGACTTCATGCTGAATGTCATTAAGTGTTCAGTGTTTGGAACTCTCTCTCATCCTGACTTGGAAGCAAGTTTATTTATTCAGCATAAGAGGAAGTATTTGAACTCACAGAGTGTGATTCTCTGAAACTTTTAAAAGCAGCAAGACTGGACAGACAACTTTTAGGACAATAAGACATATATTTCTGGACTTCCTAGGTGGTGCAGTGGTTAAGAATCTGCCTGCCAATGCAAGGGACACAGGTTCGATCCCTGCTCCAGGAAGATTCCACATGCCACGGAGCAACTAAACCCGTGTGCCAAAAAAAAAAAAAAAAAAAAAAGACATATATTTCTGTTCTGATATCCTTTTGCTCTCTTAACTAGACAATTGTAGCTACATAGGAGCTCAATGATAAAAAAGACGTGAATTTTAGCTAATATGGGTAATATATTTAGATGATAAAAATGAGCCCTTTTTTTGGCCTAAAATTCCCTTCTGTTGCCTTCTTCCTTCAACTGTTTTAGTTTTGAACCATTCTTTTGTGAAACAAAACATGTAAACAATGTTTTTGTGAATATCACAATATTGCCTAGGTGAATAGAATAACTTTCCCCATCCCATTCTTGGTCCTTAGCCTGGGTTATTTAGATCTAGCTGGCCTTTTGGAATGACAGATTTACATAAAAATTAGAGCAAGAGGCAAATGGAACTATACTTTGCTGACATATGTTTTCTATTCCTTTCTACCCCGCCTCAACGTTTAGCATGGTATCCGCCACAAAGTACGTGTCAGAGAGATTGTTGAATATGCTGGAGAATTGAATGAGAGAGAAGTCTGGCCACTGCTTTAAGTACAGGATGCATGAGAATTAGAATGAAACAACAGGCAGGCTGACAGGCTATCTACAAGCGGAACCCGCAGCTAGTCCAGCTCTAGGTGAGACCTTCCCACCTCTCACCCAAGTTCCATTTGCTGCTTTAGAGCTCCTTTCACAGATACTCTATGCAAGGCACAGTTTTGTCATGGTTCCCAACTGATTTTCCCCTAAGTGAACATCGGGCTGTCCCGCTCCCATGCTAGTAAGCTAAATGATTCTCTTATAGTTCCCATCCTGGCATCTTTTTCGCCAAACAGGTAACCATGTTGATCACTTCCCTTTGGATTCTCCACTAACACTTACAGCTTTGCAGGAATCATTTAAGCTGCTAATGGAGGAAGGACACGGCACAGTGAACTCCATCATAGCTCTCTTCTTCGAAGACAATAAGTGGAAACCAGCATCACGCTCTGCCCTGAGAGAGTGTTTTGTTGATGCTACCCTCATCTCAACACCTCCCATGATCTCTATAGTTTTTTGGTTTTGGGGTTTTTTTTTCCTATTCTCAGGCATAACCCATCACTCTTCTACCTTTATTTGTGCAGCTTGGGTTCTTCCTGACCCTCCTCTTTTGCCCTCGTCCCTAGACAGTGGAGCGATTAGAGCGTGTTGATGTAACTTTTCCCCCTATTGTAGTTCCTGAAGCTGGAGCCACTGCACAATGACCTGCTGTTACCACAGGGCTTTTCTCCAGCTGGATTCTCACCACAGGGTCTCGTCCACAATGGGCAGCTCTTAGGAAAGACAAATCCATAATTTTGCTTTGTTTCATGAGACTATTTCTGGCAGTTGAACTGGTTGGTTGGTTGGAATGGACGACCTTGCATTGAAAGCCAAGAGGTTCCACAGTGTTTTTCCTTCTCGGAGATGTCACGGTTGCCTCTCTCTCCCTCTGAATTCCATGCTAATACGATACATACTCTGAGATGCTGCTGTTCTGAATGAGAGATAATGCAGTGCAGGTACTTATTAATTTACATATGGGTCTTCTGTGATGGTTTAGCTCTCTGCCAAAACCAGGTGCTGTTTAAATGTATGGTCATGTACTCAGAAAACTATAAGACACTAATGAAAGAAATCAAAGACGACACAGACAGATGGAGGGACATACCATGTTCTTGGATTGGAAGAATTAACATTGTGAAAATGACTATATTACCGAAAGCAATTACAGATTCAATGCAATCCCGATCAAATTACCAATGGCATTTTTCACAGAACTAGAACAAGAAATTTTACGATTTGTATGGAAACGCAAAAGACCCTGAATAGCCAAAGCAATCTTGAGAAGGAAAGACGGAGTTGGTGGAATCAGGCTTCATGACTTCAGGCTGTACTACAAGGCCATAGTGATCAAGACAGTATGGTACTGGCACAAACACAGAAATATAGATCAATGGAACAGGATAGAAAGCCCAGAGATAAACTACAGTCAACTAATCTATGACAAAGGAGGCAAGGATATACAATGGAGAAAAGGCAGCCTTTCAATAAGTGGTGCTGGGAAAACTGGACAGCTACATGTAAAAGAATGAAATTAGAACACTTCCTAACACCATACACAAAAATAAACTCAAAATGGATTAAAGACCTAAATGTAAGACCAGACACTATAAAACTCCTAGAGGAAAACATAGGAAGAACACTCTTTCACATAAATAACAGCAAGATCTTTTTTGATCCACCCCCTAGAATAACGGAAATAAAAACAAAAATACATAAGTGGGACCTAATGAAACGTCAAAGCTTCTGCACAGCAAAGGAAACTATAAGCAAGACGAAAAGACAACCCTCAGAATGGGAGAAAATATTTGCAAACGAACCAACAGACGAAGGATTAATCTCCAAAATATATAAACAGTTCATCCAGCTCAATATCAAAAAAACAAACAACCCAATCAAAAAATGGGTAGAAGACCTAAATAGGCATTTCTCCAAAGAAGACATACTGATGGCCAAGAGGCACATGAAAAGCTGCTCAACATCATTCATTATTAGAGAAATGCAAATCAAAACAACAATGAGGTATCACCTCACACCAGTTAGAATGGGCATCATCAGAAAATCTACAAACAGTAAATGCTGGAGAGGGTGTGGAGAAAAGGGAACTCTCTTGCACTGTTGGTGGGAATGTAAATTGATACAACCACTATGGAGAACAGTATAGAGGTTCCTTGCAAAACTAAAAATAGAGTTACCATATGACCCAGCAATTCCACTGCTGGGCATATACCCAGATAACACCATAATTCAAAAAGACACATGCACTCCAGTGTTCCTTGCAGCACTGTTTACAATAGCCAGGACATGGAAGCAACCTAAATGTCCATCAAGAGATGAATGGATAAAGAAGATGAGGTACATACATACGATGGAATACTACTCAGCTGTAAAAAGCAGTGACACTGGGACATTTTTAGAGACATGGGTGGACCTAGAGACTGTCATACAGAGTGAAATGAGTCAGAAGGAGAAAAACAAATATCATATATTAACACATATATGTGGACTATAGAAAAATGGTAGAAATCAACCGGTTTGCAAGGCAGAAATAGAGACACAGATGTAGAGAACAAACATATGGACACCAAGTGGGGAAAGCAGGGAGGGTTGGAGGGGGGATGAATTGGGAGATTGGGATACCAAATTGTACACCTTAAATATATGCAGTTTATTGTAAAAAAAAAAATTAATAAAAAAAAATAAATGTATGGTCATTCACCAAATATGAGATTTTACTGAATTTCCCCTTCACAATAAGGCTTGTTGGCATCAAAGGCCCACGGGGAAGCAAGAAACTGATTTCAGGACCCCAGTTCAAGGGAGGAGAGCGATGAGGATGCACTGAGAAGTTAATTTTGGGGAGAATCAAGATTGAAGTTAATCACCTATTGATAGGAGGACACATATTTACCGGGTTTCTACTATGTGCAAAGCACTGGTGTACAGCAGTGAATAAACCTGGAGAGCTGTTAAGCTAGAGCAACAGCTGATCTTTTGAAAAGCTCCAAGCCATAGAGACCCAAAAACGTCTTTGAGGAAAAAATGAAAATTACCTAGAAATGGTACTTTTATATATCAGCTCTCCTCTTTCCTTTTTCCCTTTTTTTTTTTTTTTTTTAGTGTTCTAAAATTGAACTCTCATCAGAGGCATCAATGAAGCCTGAAAGAGGCATCATAGGAGAAGAATCAATGCCAGTGGCCTGTGAGATTACAGAGGAGGAGGAGAGGGGAAGTGTGACCTCTTCCCTTTGTGGGCCCTTGGCCACTAAATCCTGGGGATTTTTTAAGGGACTGAACAGCTTAATCAACGGAAGTCAACAAGAGTAAAATTCCAAAACCTAATTTTTGAGTCCAAATATTATAAAACTGACTAAGACTCTGCCACTGAGTGGATACCCAGGCTTAACTGGATTCTATTGAAATCCGTATTGTCACAGAGAAGCACTAACTTAAGCAGAGGAGCTAGAAAAAAATTCTAATAATGTTAACATAGAATGAAGACTGAAAAAGTCATTTAGATTTAAAAGTTGTATTTGTAAATTTGTTTACAAACCAATTAGTGTAAAAATCACAAATAAAATCAAAATGAGCTGGGATCTTCCGGCCCTAGCATCCTAGGTACATCTTTGATAATCTTGAAATGGATTTGCATGTGAATTGGGGCCAGATTTTCACGATTTTGGTCAAAGGTTTTGTTGCTTATTGAAAAGGACTCTATACCTAATGGACAGATCCTCTATATAGCATTTCCAGCTAAATGCAGCTAAATGCTTTCTTTCTTTTTTTGCAAGAGTACCTCATATAATTTCAACGAAACATTATTTTAAGGCTCAAGTTTATACTAATTAACAGATTTTCTGAGACGATATAAACTCCAGACATTCAGAAGAGCTTAATTCACCACATTTAAAAAGACACTTGAAGTTAACATTATAGTTTGCAGAAGATAAATTCCTAACTCTGTTTTGTTTAATTTTACTTCCTGGAATGTCCTCAATTCTTTCAAGAGACTGTAGAATTCACTCTCAAAGTGAAAACAATATAAATGCACTGTAAGATTATTTAAATAAACACTACTAGACAACGTGTAACACTTGGAGTGGGAAGAAGGGCTGAGGGTTTTGTGAAACCTAACAATAAACACGAAGGGTTTAAAATGACCGAACATTATACAGTGTTTTGTGTAGTGACTGTCGTGCCTTCCCCCTCCCCCACTGGACCTTGTGGCTGGTCAGAGGGAGGTTCCTGCCTTAAGCTTCACCAACACCATCCTTACTCTGCATATGTGGTCTTTGCTCATAGTAAATTCTCGCAAAACTACAGAAGATGCGATCTGGTAAAATAACAACTGTGACACTCCAACACGCTTAGATTATAGACGTTTTAGGAAAGTGAAAAGAAGATACCATGAACCTGTCCTTCCCCTCCAACTCCCCAAATTCATTAGCTGGAGGCGGAGCCCTGAGGAAGAAATTAGGATTAGATTAGGTGGGGCTCTCATGATAGCATTAATGCCCTTACGGAAAGAAAAGAAAGTAAAGCGCAGGAAACCACGCCCCCCCTCCCCACCCCCCCTCCTTCTCTCCCCCTTCTCCCTCCCTCTCCCCATCTCTGCCTCTCCCTCCCCTTCTCAGCATGCATGCACCAGGGAAGGGCCGCAGGAGGACCTAGTGAGAAGATGGCCATCTGTCAACCAGGAAGAAGGTTCTCATCAGAAACCGAACCAGCTGGCACCTTGATCTTGAACTTCCCAGCCTCCAGAACCGTGAGAAACAAATGTCTGTTGTTTAAACCTCCCAGTCTATGGTATTTTGATATAGCAGCCAGAGCTGGCTGATTTCAGAAGTCTTCACAGGACAGCTAGTTTTACTGACATGGCTTAGATACTGTAGAGATCGAATGATAATTTTTATGTGTAGTAGGCAGACCCTATTTGTTGATGTCATCACTTGCCCAGACCCAAATAGATTTCTACTGTGATTGTCTTTATTGAACACCTACTGTATGTTAGACAAAGGCCAAATTCCAACTCCATGAAAGCTCTCAATTTTTAGACTTTAAAAGTCTCTAGGAAGAAAATCCTAGCTTGGAATTAAACACATGGAGACTCAGCAGACTTTCAAGAGCTATAACTTTCCACACTATCTTCGACCCTCTGGGGTTACTTCTTTTATTCACTATTTGGGAACTAAAGTGGAAATCTGGGTTCTCCAAGTGCTAACTTTTTTTTTAATCAAGAGGACAATAGAAACATAAATAGCAACTAAAGTCGCATTTGCTAAAGGCTCAAAGGAGGATACAAATAAAGATATTTGATATAGGAATTTAGAGGAGGAAAAAATGAAGTTAAATTGCAAGAAGGAAAAGACCAACGCAGGACTAGCCATTGACACAGCCCAGGTGAGAGACTGTACGGGAGTGGAGGGGTAGTGATGATGAGGAGAACAAAGAAGAATGAAGCGACGTTAACTAACAAGAGAGATATTCACAAAAATCCCACCAAATCTTAGTGGCTGATTGGATGCTGAGGCGTGATCCTGGAGAAATCCCCCAAAATGCTGAGGTTTTGAGATCAAAACCTCAAAAATCTCAGTGATTGGAAATGTTTGTATTAAAATAGAGTATGGTAGTCAGCAGAAAGATCCATTGGTAGATGGGAGAGATGTGGAATTGGTTGATTCTGATTTTTTACCTGTTGAGTTTGAGGTGACAGTTGTATTTATAGTATGATAAAAGGCAGGCATTGGTGATATCTGCCTCCCTTGCTATGGTATTCCTTGGTTCTCTATTGGTTTTTGCACTCAGCCCCAGGCTGACCGGATCCAGATGTGAAGTTAACTCTTAACAAGCTGAGTGACTGAGCTTTAGCAGCTGGTTGGCTACACCCCCTTCCCCCCCAACCCCCCCCAAAAAAAGCTTTAAAATGAAGGGGCCCCACCAAAATATTTAAGCAATGCTTTGTGAAAGTATAGCAATTTCTGCTTAGACAACAGACCAGACCTAGGGTCAACCCTCCCCCCATTCATCTATCCCTTGTTGAGTTTTAACAGAAGGGCCAGGAGTCACTAATTAGTCCCCAAAAGGAGAAGCTGGTCATCAGGAAGTGGGTCCCAGCAGCCCTTTAGGGGGCAGGTGAGTTTTGGGGTAAAAGCCACAATCCCTTCCCTGGATAATAAGTACCTTTCTAGAAAGATATGTATATTTGCATATTCAGATTGTCACCATCAATATGTTTATCTCAATGAGACTTTGTTTTGAAATAATATAGATTTGCCTTATTCAAGAAGATTAAACGAACCTGAATTTTAAAAACTGGTAAACCAACAAAGATGTTAATTCTCTCTGACTATAGTAACAGAATGCTTGTTTCTTTTAAAAAATTTTTTTGAAAAGCATTCTGAACAGCGAAAGAGAGAGATTTTAATGTTTTAATTTAAAACATTAAAAACGTACATACATACCACCTGGATACAACAAATGCCATTTTTGCTTAAGTGTTTTAAAAGGAAATTAAATGTAATCAATATATTTGATGTTCCTTGTCTACCTTCCCAGCTTCCATTCCTTCCCCTAATTTCTTATAAGTTATTGCTATTCTGAAACTGGCATGTCTTTCCTGTGCATCTTTTTAATACTTTTACCACATGTATATCTGTATATGCATTATGTAATGTTATTTTGTATGTTTGTAATTGCATATAAATGGCATTACCTATTTATCATTTGCTATCATATTTTTATATATCACAATGTATTTATTCTGCCACTAAATGACATTTAGGCTTTTTCCAGCATTTCCTTGGAATGAACATCTTTGCGCATGTTTCCCTGTATGTGGGAGCTTCTCTAAAGGATCTTAGTAGATGTGGAATTGCTGGATTTCAGAAAATGTACCTCTTTAACCAGAGAGGGCCAACTTATATCTAGAAATGATTGCCCAAAGGATGCTTCTCCCAACATCGTATGAGAACTCCTAACTCCCCACACTTGTTAAACTTTTTCGTTTTTGTCAAATGAGATAGTCTGGGACCTGGGACCCTTTCCTGGAGTGTGCTTGCACCTGGACAAACGTCTCGCAGAGCAACAGAATACAAAGAAACTATGAGGGACTAAAAATAACTGCATGCACACGCAGCCGGGGCAATTATGAACAACACACACACACACACACACACACACACACGCACATGCACACGTGCGCAGCTGGGGCAATTATGAACACCACGATGCAAAAAGGCCACGAACCAACTGCCATTTGTGAGGTGCCATAAGCAAAAGCAGGGTACCGTGCATGCTCCCTGCACACAGCACCACCAAGGGGGTGGGCAGGCCACCCAAGCCACCCCTTCCACCTGACCCATCAACTCTCCCCTACCCTCACCCCACTTCAAGGAACCAGACCACCTTCCTCAGGGAGTGAGCAAGGGCACCTGTTGTTTGTTATCGCTCTCTCCTGCTGCAGCTCAAGCCCCAGTAAAGTGTTGCCTGAAGTTCTCATACTGCCTCATCAATTTCTGTTGATTAAAGGATCCAAGAGCCCGGGTCAGTAACATAATGGGTGTCTTCATTTTCATTCTTTGATAGACAAGCTTCTATCAAAATATCCAGGTTCTCCTAGGTCAGCTAGAAGTTCATTTGCCTCTCATCTGCCAATTAAGACAGAGCATTCCAGAAGGGGGTATAAGAGTCAGGCAAAGAAAATTAAAGCTGGGACTAAGAGCTCCTGCCAAAGGCAGATCAAGCTGAGATAAGATAAAGCATACTTGAAGTCATAGTTAATGGGAAATCATGAATAATTTTTTTAACAAATGGATTCAGGACAACTTTACAGATGTGTGGTAGGGCCCTTAGCCCTTTGAGATCTTATCTGAAAACTAACAGGTAAATGCAGGGGATTATTAGTAAAACTACAATCAGAACTACTGCCTGGACACACACTGGACCCCCCACGTCCCTAGTTCTTTGTGATGTCAAATAGATGATAGTAATTTGGGGCATGTATTTATTTATTTAAGTTTAGACAGTTTAAAAAATTTTTTATTTTATTTTTTAATTTTTATTTATTTTTTATACATCTTTATTGGAGTATAGTTGCTTTACAGTATTGTGTTAGTTTCTGCTGTACAACACAGTGAATCAGCTATATGTATACATATGTCCCCATATCTCCTCCCTCTTGAGCCTCTCTCCCCTACTGCCTATCCCACCCCTCCAGGTCATCACAAAGGACTGAGCTGATCTCCCTGTGCTATGCAGCAGCTTCCCACTAGCTATCTATTATACATATATGTCAATGCTACTCGATCACAACTCCCAGCCTCCCCTTCCTGGGGGCATTTATAGCAGTTTCCTGTAGCATTCATCTGGGAAAAGGGAACATACATTTAGTAGAAGGTGAACATGTTGAAATTTGCAGTTCAATTTATTAGTCTGAAGACAGGAGATGGGTTTTTGTGCTGGGGAAAAAGTTTGAATTCAGGGAAACTCAGCACTGCCATTTACTGTACTACCTATGAGACTTTTTGAGTCGGTTTCTTCACTGTTAAATAAGAATAACTGAAAGTTCTTCACGGAGTTGTTACAGATTTGAAGTTGCAACAATTCCTAGTATAGTGCCTGGTACATACCTGTAATTAGCAAATTCATGATTATAACAAAATAATTGAGCAACTACTATACTCCAGGCATTGCTGCAAGTCCTGGGCACACAGCAGTGAAGAATTAGACCAAGTCCCGCCTCTCAAGAAGCTCACGTTCTAGAGGGAGGTGACAAACAATAACTAAATAATCCAGTGTATGCTATGTTAGATGATAAACGCCATTGAGAAAGTTAATGCAGGGTAAAGGGGATAAAAAGTGAAGGTCGCCACTTAGAATCAATGCTGCTTTCTCTTCCTCCTCCTTTCCAAGCTACCCTGGGGATCATCTTCTCAGAGTCACTGAAGTTCTAACTTTCTTAAACTGTGAAATGGGAAAAATAATAATGGAACTGTGCATGGTTTTATATTTTTACTAAAATTAAAGTTCAGTCTCTCCAAACTTTGATTTGTTTAGAACTTTAAAGCAAAGAGAAAAAGGCAAGATTGCCAAGATTGCCGATTTAACATTGACAGAATATCTGAAAGTTGTCACAAACTATAGGCTTTAGTGAAGTGAAAAAGGACTTCACTGAAAAAACAAACAAACTATGTGTATAAAAACAAAAATATGTACAGTAGAGAAAGCAATTCGGGAGACCTGGAATGTCGCTAAGGCTCTGTTCTTCCTTAGCTGTGGAAATCATGCAGCTTCTCTGAGCCTCTCTGTTTCCTTGGCCATAAAATGATGCTTAGAGGCATGAGTTCTACAGTTACCCTCTACCCTGACATTACTACCGGGCTTTTGTTTTTGAGAACTGAAACACTGACTGTTACATTTATTCCTGTTCTTTTTTTTTTTTAATCTGATGCTGAACTGTAACAATTCCTTTTTTAGATACAGAGGTCTCTTTTGCAATAAGGTGCAGTTCCCACTCCTACTCAGCATCTCTCTTTTTCTGGGACAGGGAATGAGTTAGAAAATCTTAACAACTCAAAGTCTCCTTTGAAAAAGTTTTGGATGATTTCTTTCCTGTCATTTCTTGATGCTTCACTTCTTTGGGTGATGCTTTGAAAGCACATTGGTCACTATTCTGATAAAAATGTTAAAATGATCAATAACGTGATATATTTGGAAAATGACCAAATTATTTCAAAGGTGAATGGAATGTTAAATGCCAAGACCTTGACTCAGACATTCTTTTAAAGTCCTGTTTGATGCTCTTGATGTGAATAATCTGTTATTGTTATAAAAACAAAGTTGCATTTTTTTCAAACACCTCATTTCAACTAATCAGAAGGAGAGAGATGGGCCTCCAGAAACAATCATTTTTTAAATAATATTGCTTTAAAAATTGTTTTACCAGGTCTTGTAGTTTTCCAATGTCATCTTTTGTTTTACGTTAAAGAAAAGACTCTTAGCTTTGTTAAAGAAACATTTTTCACTAGATAGCCTCAGTTTTTGTTTTAATATTCTTGCAAGCACGGTCAGATGGCAAAGTAAGCTGGCATATTGCCTTGTATTTATTTGAATCACTCTCCAATGTCAAATCCTAAGAGAAAATAGCCCAGAATTCTGCAGACAAGTTTCTTTCCTGAGATTCTGCAGAGAATTGATCTGTGAGATAGTACTGTTACCCAGTGAATGCAGACTGAAATCCTAAAGATTAATTTCAGCACTTGCAAAAAAACCAGAAGCATTTGCTTTCACAATTTCTTCTTAGTGTTAAATTCTCCATAGAAACATTAGCCATGACAGAGCTTGGAAACCTCCTTAGAGCCTTCAGAGAAGAGCTGACCAGCTGGAACATGAACTTAGAACTACTCTCCTGCAGGCCACCTATACTTGCTTTAACCTTCATTTTCTACCAGTAACAGTTAATTACTTATTACATTTCGTGATATCTATATAAGGGTTGATGGTGCCAACTTGTTTGTATTAAAACTCCCCCTTTATCACTCTTACTGGCATCAGATCAACCTCACTGAAGCTCTCCTTCCCTCTTCTACCTCTGCCACAGCCCCTTCCACCAGGTACCAATACCTCCCAGCTGCCCCACTCAAATCCATCCTATAACCTGGTGCAAGATTCCCCCTCCCTAAACTCCCTTGCATCATGCAGCTCCCATGCACCAAACCTTTGAGCTCTCAGATGCTTCTAAGATAATATCCAGTCCTCATTGTCCACATTCAGTGTCCTCCATGATCTGACACCAGCTTCACAGCTCCCACCCCCACCCAACCTCATGCCCCACCCCATTGTCCCTTGTCCTTCCTGTCCTCCAGGAGTAGACATTCTCCATCCAACTCTTACCTGTTTTCCAAGGTCCACTTCAAACCATATGTTCGAACCCTATCACCTTCCTTGACCATTCGGCTTCCAGTCATTTTCCTCCCACCTCTAGATACCCACTTATTTGGGTCCTAAATCATATACTCATACTGAAAATTGATATGTGTAAGGGCTTAATTGTTAGTACTTAATACATGGAATCATTGAGATGAAATGAACTTGAGAAATCCAATACAGCATGTCCGGAAACACAGGAAATTCTCCTTGAACAGGCCGCCCTCTGGGTGAAGTGACTGACAGGGTGCTGTGCCTCAAAATGTGGTCATTTCACCTTTGAATTGCTCTTATAATAGGAGACATCTGCTTTTAAGGGAGAAAACCCCCAACTCATTCCATTCCAACCAGACAAGAATCGAATGCCTCCAGGAAAAAAAGGGGGGGTGGGATTGGCATAGAATCCCATCGGAAGACATTTCCCTGAGTCCGAGATCCCTCGTGCTTATTTTCTAACATCACAGGGCAGCTTGTTAGAAATGCAGATTCATGAGCCCCAGTCCAGACCCAACGGAACTGGAAACTCTGAGGGTGGGGCCCCAGAATCTGAGTTTCAACAAGTTTGAGAAAGACTGCAAATGTGAAATAGAAAACAGCTGGCCACCCTGTATCTTTGCAGACTTAAAAATGGTTAGAATCACTATGCCACCTTTTCTCCAACGAAATCATTTTTTATAACTACACCTCAATTATTTTCTTTGGCCAGCCATCTGGTCACCCACACTTTCCACATTTAACAAACAAGTGAGGATACCAGTATAGAAGAGTCCCACATTCCTCCAGATCTTATCACTAGGAGGCACAAAGGGGAAAATAGCTCCAAGGTGACTGCAAGAAAAAGAAAAAAAAACTTTAAAAACTGCCACATGCAGTTTAATTTCCTTAAAAGCTAAGCCGGAAAAGGTTTCTGTGGTGTGCGACCCCAGCTGGGCTGGGCAATAGTTCTGTACTTGGGGGAGGGGAGCGGGCCTAAGGTGAGCGGAGGATGACTCGCAGTTGTGTTTTGAGTGGTTGCCCGGGAAGTGTTTATCTGGTCCCTCCAGCAAACACACACTCTCAGTTTCTGGTCTTGAAAGGGGAACCCTCTGTTTTCTAGACAGGGAGTCACAGAAGCAACGTTCGAAGGGGGAAAAAAAAAAAGTCAAGGCGCAAACTCCCCAGAGGAAAAGGAACCGGTCTGTTTGTCCTGTAACTGAGCAACACCCTGGGCGGCTGGGGCTGGCTGTGTCTTCTGCGGTTTTTCTTGCTCTTCTCCGCGGAGGTTCACTTCCACCCTCTAAACGCTCCCCAAGTGAAAGATCAGGCTGGGCGGCCGCGGGCCGCAGCTGCAGGGGATCCCGGCCCAGCGCCCGCGCAGCCCCTTCCTGCAGCCGCGGGGCCGGGCAGGGGCGTGTCCAGGCGGCGGGGCGCTGCGGCCCGCGCGCGGTAGAGGTCGCTGCTCCGCGGCGCGCGCTCCCAGCGCGGCGGATAACGGGGCCGGGCTGGAGGAGAAAGGAAACCTGCCCGGGAGGCGGCGGCGGCGGCCCAGAGCGGGCCAGGGTGGAGAGTTCACTTTTGCTCCGGTGTTAGCGCGCGGCGGCAGCGGACGCTGCAAAGGGAGCCCCGAGCGAGCGGGGCGCCCATCTCGGGGCGGCCGGGGGAGGGCAGCGAGAGGCCGGATACGAGCGCGCCTGTGGGGCGCGGAGCGGCGAGCCTGGCCAGCGAGGGGAGCCGCGGGGGGCGCGCCCCGGGCGGGCCCCCGGAGCCGCGCAGGATGCCCCACGAGGAGCAGCCGTCTCTGCAGAGACCCCGCTACGGCTGTAAGTGCGCCGGGGCGCGCGGGGTTCCACCGGCCTTGGGGAGCTGGAGACACGGAGGGAGCCGGGTGCGCGCCGCGGAGGAGCGGGAGGGCAGCGGCTGGGTGGCTGGCAAAGTTGGGAGCTGGAGCTGCGAAGGCTGGTGAGCGGCGTCCGCCCGCTGGCCCCACAGATTCCTGATCCCCAGCTGGCACCCCAGTCCTCTACCCTGCACACCCCACCGTGGCGCGAGGCGGAGCTGGGTCCGCGCCCCGGGACAGACCGAGCTGGGCGTTTAGGGGTATCAGGTGAGGAGCCCCCGGAGCTCCCGGCCGCTGCTGGCTCGGACCAGGGGGTGGCGTAAGGGACCCGATTCTTCCAACTCAGAAGGGGCAGAAAGTTTGCTGCGGCCACAGGTGGGCTCCGTAAGTCGTCCGCCCGCGCATTCTGCTAGTGGCGACGTCGCCTTTCCTGGAAGGGCTGGCGTCTCCTCCTACCCCTCTCCCCAGGACTTCACCTGGGCCGCAAGAGCCAGCTTGGGCCTCACAGGTGGGAGTCTTCCTGCTGCAGCTGAAAGGAGCACCTCCGGCCCGGGTCCACCTCTCCCCAACTCACCCCCCACCCCCAGCCCTGCGGGGACAGTGCAACGCGCGGGAGGATTAGGGCGGCGGGGACAGGACGCGGCGCTGGGCTCCCCGGGATCCGGTTGGAGCCGCGTGACTTGAATGAGATGGTGTCGATTACGCAGCCAGGGTCTACCCTAGAAAAGAGGTTGCTTTGGCGGATCGTGAGTGGATAGAGCCAGATTAGAACCAACCACGTGGCTTCATGTGCAGAGTTCAGTCTTTACCAAACATATGCCAGGAAGTATTTCCTTTAAAACAAACAGAAAGTTGGCGCGCGCTCTCTCTCTCAACGGGGTTGGCCCTGTCAGTGAACCCATGGTCGCTGATCACAGGTTAATCTTTTGCCCAGGCTGGCCTTGGGGCCAGGGGGACCAGGTTTGGGTTCAGGTGGTGAACCCTGCTGCAGGGTTATGTTTTGTGGTTCTGGCTGGTTATGAGGGCCACAGGCTTGCCTAATAAAGGGGAGTAGCCAGCTTGCTCACCCTCCCTTTTCTCCCGGCCAGTCTTGGAATGGAGCGCCAGAGGTGAGAAGTTAGTTTTCCCAGGTGACCTTTACTGTGTCCGCCAGTGAGGAGGCAGCCTGAGGAGTCAGCTGCAGCTTCTGTCCTCTAGGAAAATGCATGTAACTCTGAAGCACCCTGCCCTTGGCAGCCTTAGTTTGCACTTTGCTCAACCACACAGAGGGCAGAGTTCCTTGGGTTGGGATGTGCTTTTCCAGAGTCGCGTCAGCCATCCTCAGACTGGTGAAAGTCCTTTATGTGTCAGGCTACCAGAAAGTATGGTAGCTTCACTGTGTCAAGTTATACGATGGCCAGTTAGTGCAGAAACTAGGCAAGGATGCGTTTAAAAATGGGTTTTGATATCACATTTTAAACCATGATCTGTTTGGTGTGTCGTCCTTCACTAGTTCAACGTGCTGGGCAAAGTGCAGTGAATGCAAGTGCATTAATTTGGCTTTTCCATCCGTTTCCCTGCATGAGCATCTGTGGTGGTGCTTGGTTTGTACTGAATGCACCTGTGGTTTTGGAGCACTCTTAGAAGCGGCAGTCAAGGAGGTTCAGATCCCACAAGCATGAAGAGCATTCCACATAGCATTCACACTTTCTTTGGAAACCCTTGTCCACCTTTTCTCACGAGTCTGGTGTAATATGTGGCATGCCATCCTGTTGGAATCACTCCCGTTTTCCCTCCCACAGTTCATGAAGTGCTGGCATTCTTTGGTCACCTAACATAGTAAAGAAAAAAATGGAAAATAATTGCCAATTTCCAGACTTTATGACCACCCTGAAATATTCAGGCTTTCTGTCTTTAAAATGAACACTTTTATGATGTTGATATCAAGTTCATGGATGGTGTATGTTCATGGTTTCTTGTATTGTATTCCTTTTTATTGGGTTAAAAACCTTTATTTCATTTAAAAGGTACAACATAAGCCAGATGAAACCCCAGGTTGACAGCTACACGTAGAGATCTCCTGGACCAAAGGGCACTGTTTGAGCTGAGGGTCTCGTTAAAGGCGGTCATTTGCTGTTGCCATCATTTCCCTCAAAGTAATTCTAGAGCAGAAACTGGTCTTTGTAGAAAACAGTCAGGTATTTCAGATGTCCTCTCTCACTGCAGAAGTTAAAAAGCAAACAGGCTTTTCTGTTCTGTGCGAGGATAAAAACCACTTAAAGAACAGGGCCTGAATGCTTTCGACCTACAAGGTGTGACTCTAAAGGAACTTACTGTGGTGCTGTGTTCCTTCATTTAGATAGTCCACGTACTTCCTCCAGCAATACTAGTGCCGTTCAAATACTATTTGGGACTGTACTTTGGGATTTCCCCTCATCAGGTGCAGACTGAAAGAAGTGATTGTTCACGCTAACACAAAATGCGATCACAAAGCAATGAAATAGTTTTCCTAGTGGGCAAGCAAAGGGAAGAACCACTTCACAAATATACATAATATCTTA
Source organism: Hippopotamus amphibius kiboko (assembly GCF_030028045.1). NCBI lineage: Eukaryota > Metazoa > Chordata > Mammalia > Artiodactyla > Hippopotamidae > Hippopotamus > Hippopotamus amphibius. Next base: position 216,644,716 of record NC_080186.1, on the reverse strand, counting down.
TTGAAGTATGGTTGATTTACAATGTGTTAATTTCTGCTCTACAGTGAAGTGATTCAATTATGTATATATTCTTTTTTAATACTCTTTTCCCTTATGGTTTGTCACAGGATGTTGAATATAGTTCCCTGTGCTATATAGTTAGGACCTTGTTGTTTATCCATTCTATATATAATAATTTGTGTCTGCTAATCCCAAACTCCCACTCCATCCCTCCCCACCCTCCCTCCCCTTTGGCAGCCTCAAGTCTGTGCTTTACATCTGTCTTCACAGATATTTTTAGTCATAGCATCATTTATATAAAATGATACAAGATCTAAATTCTAGTATGTGTGAAGATGTTCATAGTTTTAAAATGCTAGCTAATGGAATATACCTTAGTGTTAATAGGTACTACCTAATGTCGACTATTCATGCATAAGGGGACGGTATGAAGTATTAGAATATACAATTTCTGGCGGTCGTTGGCTTTCTAGGCCTTCTGTCAACACAAGACTGGAAAGTAGTGCTTTGAGCTCTTCACAAGAAGACCAGAAAAGGAGAATGCAGGATTGTATTTGCTGTGTTGCATTACAGGGCTGTGCTTTTTCTTATTTGTGGGTTTGGTAAATACCGGTTCAATGAAACCTCGAACTATACCAAGTAGGCTTTATCCTCAACATTTAAAGATAAGCGCATTCCCGATACATTATTGTAATTTCAGTTCCAGTGCTACACATTCCGAGTAAAACATATTTGAGACTGGTCTTTAAAAACAACTTGTTAGTAATTTGAACTAAGCTGTTACACTTGTTTTAGGTCTGGACTGATGTTCTTCCATCTCTCCTCCCCTTGAATTGTCATTTATTTCAGTAATTCGTATACAAAGTAAATTAACTCAGCTCAGGGCTGTGATGGTGCCTCTGCTCTCCACCAGGCTGAGTGTCTGTAAATACCACATAGTGAGATGTACTTGAGGGATTTCTCAATGAGTTCTCCGTGAAGGCTCCCTTCTCAGATTTCTGACATGAGCGATCGCTGAAGTCCTCCTGATTTGCGCCCTGGAGTGCTGAATTAAAATTAAATAGACCACTTCTATTTGATCCTTGCTTTTCCCATATTGGCCACATTCTCTGGCAACCTGTGAAATTATTCTGTGAGATATTACTACAGAACAAAGCTAAAATATTAGCTCACTAATGCATTTCTGCAGAGAAGATGTGGAAGAAAGGAAAAGGGCAAAGCTGCTATACTAATTTAGACGTGAGTAGAATACTGTATTACAACCAGTCTTTCTACAATCAAAACTAAATTTAAATGAAACTTATGCTTAAGTATGATTTGCAGATGATTTTTGTGCTGTTGTAAGAAACTGTGATGCATTTGCCAAAGGAATTCTGAAACCACATTGCCACCGTGGTCTGTCAGAAGTTTTGTTCCAGTTACTTGAGAGTTAAAAAGACCAGGGATAGCAAGAGGGGCTTTGTGACTAGACTTAGATGATTTCACTCATCACTGATGATCCAATCAACATTTAAATGGCTCCTGTGAGTCAGTAATCAATGTGTCTGTGGCAGGAACTGTGGTTTTCTACCCCCCTGCAAAACTTCTCTCCTTTCATGAGAAACATTGTAAATGATCGGTATTTCACTATTTGCTTCTCTTAAAAAGTGTAACATAAGCCTAGCATAGGTGTGTTTATGTGTGTGTTGCAGGGGAAGGTTCTGGCTGGTGTTATGAGTTTTTGACATGTGCTCTTGTCTGAATGGTGAGATTTCTAAACCACCTGATAACTGTTGTGTTTCAGTGGTCAACACAACTAAGCCTCTTATCCCTTTCCCAGTGCTAGAAATTTAAGTTCTGAACTGTTAAACTCACGTGTGTAAAACAGGATTGAATACATCTGTGTTTAGGGCAGCTTGGCTCTAACGGTCTATTAGTGCTTTCTTTTGAAGGCAGAGGGCTGTATGCAGTGTTGCCCTGCAATGCTGTCTATATGATAGTTAAAAAAAAAAAAAAAAAAAGCAAGTGCCTCCAACATGCGCTAATGTTTTGGTTGAACTTTTCAGAAGGTTCTTTCAGGTCACCAGCTGAAGTGTTATTTTAGTATGCTTTTAACTTTAATTACACATGCCCTTAGCCCAAATGACTTGTTTGGGAAAGTTTAAGCTTGTAATACCCGGTTTGTTGGGAAACTTAGTATTGTTTAAAGTGTTAGCGAACCCCTTTTTTCCTCTAGGGAACCATTGGTTTGCTTTTGCCCTTCACCTTCCCACTCCATAAGCTTTTCAACAGCTCATTTTATTTAAAAGGCTAGTATACAAGCAGATCTAATGCTTACCAAGTCTTCATGGCAACCAAAAGGGAAACAGAGGCCACTCAACTTCTGACCTCAGTCAGGTGAGTCCTACAGGTTAGGCACTTAAGCATGGGGTGTGGGATTTAAGTTGGTGAATTTGCCAAGTGCTTGTGTGTTTCATTTGCCCCTGTTATCACCTACTTATTATGGCCTCTGAGGGGGCCAGTAGTTTTCCTGAAGCTGAACCCCAGGATGCTGTCTGAGAACCACACAGCTAGCTGGTGGCAGAGGGAGTTTGGAAGCCAGTGCTGTCAGACCCTGAAGCCTTTTCTCACTGGCTGTTGCCAGTTTGCCTCCCTCCACTCAGCAAAGGGGGCTTTGCTCCGCCTTTCTGTTTCAGGAGTTTGTCCTAATTTTATCGAATTGCAGAAACCTGTAACCATTTGGATAGGGTGCTCTTTTAAAAGTAGATGGGTGGTATTTGCTCAAGTTTATTTTGCTTTCTTAACCCTAAGGAAAAGCATCAAAGAATACATGGGCTTTTTGTAGAGTACATCTAGGCTTCATCAAAACATTCCATGTATATGTAGAGACATCCTGTCTCATTGTGAGGCACTGAAATGAAAGAAAGGCTTTTCCATAATATAGCCGCATGCTCCAATGATTCCAAATAGGATAATTTGTAAAACACACTTCATTACATATACTGGCCATGCCTTAAAGTCTGGGGTTGATGAGAAATCAGGCAGAAGTTTGCAATGGGTTGGCTGACCAGTGAGCCGATGCTTTCTCGCTTTACTGTTCCATTTTGTTTTTCTCCCTTGAAAGGCGGAATGGTGTCAGGGAAATGGCAAAAGCTTTGGTGTTGAGTAGATCCGAGTTTAAATCCTGAGTTGGCCATTAACTGCCTGAGTAGCCTTGGGGTTTTCTCTTATACCTTGAAGGATGGTGTTTTCCATTCCTGTGACAGTGGCTGGTGTGGTTCCTGGCACATAGTGCTAAACACATTGCAGTGACTTCAATTAATTGAGCACCTAACATGTATAACGCATTGTGGTTGAAGGAAAAATGACTAAGATGGTTACAGCTTTACAGCTTATAGGAGTATCTGGAAGATGAAGAGTAAAGCCTATACTTTTATTAGTGTACTTGCAAGTTCTGTGTCTTCACTTCCACAGAACTTGGATGGATTTGGATGGGGAAATGGGAAGACTTCATGAAGGTTGTGACCATGACCTTGAGGGAGTAACCTCAAGGCAAAACTGAAAGGCATTCAAGTGTACTTGTTGTGTGGGTATTTTGGTGGGGTTGATGCTTAGGAGGTGTGGATAGATTCTGTGGAAGGGAGGTGTAGCCAGAGGGGAATTTGTCATGGAATCCTTTATTTGTAGGCAACAAAAGGCAGTTAGAGCTGTCTTGAGAGTAGCTTAATCTAGTCTCTCACTGAAGTATCTCATTCTTTGAGAGGTCTTTTTTTTTTTTTTTTAACTTTTTGTTAGATTTTATCTGCAAGTGACCTGGTGAACTGAGAAGGGGAGGTGTGGTTGGAATGCATGGGGTTGGAAGGAGCAGGATGATGGGTGAGGTTTAGGGATGTGTGTGTGGGGGGGGGGGGGGCGGGGAGGGGTGCCCTATCTCTTGCTGCTCAGAAGCCCCTTCACCATGCTTCTAGGTTGGGGAATTATTTTTACTGGCAGGTTAGTCAGATAGTTTCACTTAGGATAGACTAAAAGTAAATCATGGTGATGCTTCTGGAACTAGTGGCATTCAACGAATACAAAGAGAGGTAGGTCTGGACAGTCACCAGAGCTTATCAGACTCCAGCCAGGGAGACAGACAGCTAACTCCAAACCATTTCAGAGAAGAAAGAAAGAAAAGGTATAGTTACATCAGGGCAAGGATCTTGACAGCGAAATTATCTAGGGGGTAGGGTTTCTTCTACCTCTTTTTTCCTTATACTCTCCATTACTTAATGGCAATTTTTACTTTTCAAATTTCACTAGAGATTTAGGGCAGTCACAGGAGGAACACCTCCGTTTGGTTGAAAGGGGCTCATGCCATGTTTCCAGTTCACTGACTAGCCCTCAGACTGGATACACTCTACACCCTCACTGGACGCTTCCTTCATTTTACAGTCATGGGTTGTGTGTGGGCCTTCTCTCCAAGGTGCCCAAGGGTGCTGACAGCTGTTTCTGCAGTCAGGGCAGTCGTTTTCCTGGAGCAGCAAAAGCTGCAGAACATCACCTGGGAACCTGTTAAAAATGCGAATTCCCTGCCCCACCCAGACCTCCTGAATCAGAAAATTGGGAGTTGGGGGCTTCTACAGCCCTCTAGGCACTTCTGATACACTGTGCTGGTGCAGGTTTTTGTCAAGTAAGTAAAAACACATGAGCATGTTACTGAACGCTTTATTTATCAGTATTCCTTGTGTGTTTGATTTGAGCACGTGCGTGCCCGGCATACAAACCCCAGCATTGATTTCTGTACAGGTTTGTGTTTATTTTATAGGATCTGTTTCGGTATGGCATTAGGTTGCTTTTCTCCCTTCTGGGAAACAAATGTGATTTAGAAGATAAAGTCTCAAATCTCCACTAACTAGGGATTAAGTGACGTCAACTCCCCAAGGATTTCTAGGGGGAGGTGGTGCTCTTTGGAGCCACTGGGAAGGCTGAGTGACCTGGGGAACGTGTTTGTGTGATAAGGAAGGCCTCAACCCTGGCCATCCTGGACTCTAATCCTTGCAAGGGGGGCTTGGATAGTAAGGGTTGAAAGATGGCTCCTTTCTCCATTTTTTTTCTCCAGGACAACTTAAAGGGTTTTCATTCAGTCACAGACTTTGAGAGCAGTTGAATATGTTAGCAGAGATACTATCTGATAGGAATTGGTACACCTAGGTCTGCCCACATTACAGGAAACTACTGATCTGTTTATTTTGATATTGATTAAAGATAGTTGGACGTTCCTCTGACTTTTTTGCTTAGAATCACCAAAGAGAAAGACTTTTAATTGTTCTCCTTTTTCCATTACTCCTGAATCTCTAAAGAAAGATATTTTTATATCATTTTTTACAAATTAAGGCAGGTTAGTTCCTGATAATTGTCTCGCTTCTCTTATTTTATTGCCAGTATGAACTCAATCTTACCTAATGTTAAGGCAGTTCCTTAGTCATGTTCATATAAATGGACGTGATCTGCATGTGATTGAAACAACAGATGTTTGAAATGCTTAAGTAATGCTTAGGTTCAGTACTTAGCTGGTAACCTGGAACCCTGGTGCCTAGAAGACACTCAGTCAATATTTGTTGTTCGTGCAGATTTTGCTTAAAGTGTCAGCACTGCCCTGATGGTCTGAATGAGGAACTTGTTTCTATTATCTGTTAAATTAAAGATAATCTCAAGAGTTTGACTGCCAGGCAAATATTTAATGTTGAGTTTAGATTTGCTTTCGCCCTCTGTGGAGCCTAGGCAAGTTATTTTGATTTCTCTGTGCCTCCGTTTCCTCCCTGGGAAAGTGCAGATGGGAAAGTGCCTGCTCAGAGGGTTAAATGATTCAATGCACGTTCAGAATGTGTCTCCATAGCGTCTGCACTTGAGTGGTGGGGGAGGGGTGGCAGTAGGCTCGCCCTTGTCTCTGCTGCCCCTTGCCTGTCTCCTCACCTCCTTGCCCTCTTCTCACGTTCACAGAAAGTGGATTTAAAATCTTGGCCCCATACGCATTTTTTAAACATTGAGGTATAATTGAGATAAATGTCCCATGCTTTCTTGGACATATCTACTCACGGGAAAATAGTTATCTGTGTGGAAGCGGAGTCAGTCTATCAATTTGGGTGGCGATCAAATTCTTGCTCATGTATACTTAAAAAAGCAAAAAACCTAACATGTCTATTGCTGACTGTTAACAAGTAAAGTTGGATGGTGGGTTGGATTTCTGTGCTGCATTTTCTGTTATTTTAAAAGTGATTGGGACTTCCCTGGTGGCGCAGTGGTTAGGAATCTGCCTACCAATGCAGGGGACACAGGTTCGATCCCTGCTCCATGAAGATCCCCCATGCCTTGGAGCAACTAACTATTGAGCCTGAGCTCTAGAGCCTGTGAGGCACAACTGTTAAGCCCGTGTGCCACAACTACTGAAGCCCATGCACGTAGAGCTCGTGTTCCACAACAAGAGCCCGTACACCATAATGAAGAGTAGCCCCTGCTCTCCACAACTAGAGAAAGCCAGTGTGCAGCAATGAAGACCCAATGCAGCCAATAAATTAATTAATTAATTAAAAAAAAAAAGAATGGCTGTGAGGACTTCCCTGGCAGTCCAATGGTTAGAACTTCACCTTCCATTGCAGGGGATGCGGTTCCATCCCTGGTTGGGGAGCTAAGATCCCACATGCTTTGCGGCCAAAAAACCAAAACATAAAACAGAAGTAATATTATAACAAATTCAGTAAAGACTTTACAAATGGTCCACATAAAAAAAATCTTAAAAAAAAAAAAAAAGTGGTTGTGGAATTGTCACTGGCATACCTGAGTGAGGAATTGTCACTCTTCAGTTACTAAGCAACCTGTTGTCTCCTTCAGGGCTAAGTGGATCATGGCTGCTGTGGCTGGTTTGAAAGCCCAAGGGTTCATGACACTATTGAGATGGGAAGGAGATGCTTGAAATAAGTGTTAATCTTCATGCCTAGTTCAGCTTGTGGAGTTTGGCTTCGATGAAAGGGCCCTCCAACCTTCTGGTCAACCTAGTGCTGTGGTGATTTAGAAGGGGGATGAGCAAGAGGAGGAGGAAGTATGCTGGGTTCATTTGACATCCCTCAGGCCTTACTGCCTCTAGAAATAGAGTGAAACTTTAGGTCCATGGGCCAGTGAAGCTCAACTTACAGGAATAACTGGAATGTTGGGGCCACTGGATGTAGAGAATCCTAGTTGCTTCTCATGTCCTCATGTTCAGATTACTCATTCATTCTGCTTGTCCCCCTTTCTTCTACCAGGGTTTTGGTTTGGTTTGTTTGTTCCAGCAAGTTTCATACAGATGTTTCCTATCGACCCCTCTACTCCTCATCTCCCCCAGAAAGGAGCATTGGGATCAGCCAGACTCGGCTGGTTCCTCTCTGGGTCCTTGGGTATGTCCGTCACTTCCACATTCTTTGCCTCAACCCTCAGCTGACCAGGCAGGCTTTGCAGGGTTGGGGTAAGGGGCCCGGCAAGATGTCAGTCACATCATCAGCCTCACAGAAGATGAGTTCTCCGTTCACCCACCCTCTAAATTCTGCTCCCCCGTATCAGATCCAGAGCCTTGCTCGTATTGAACTCTTAGGACAGTTTTTCTGAGAAGTGGTCATTACATAGCTAATACAAATAGGCTCTCACTTTCGTTCTGTATCTACTAATGAGTTTTATTTTCCAAAGGAAAAAATATTCATTTAAAGAGAATGAGGCCTACTTTCTAGATTAAAATTATCCAGTGCTTAAAATTACCTGAAATCTATACCATACTGCCTCAATTCTTGTCCATTTTTATTGCCTTTATGCTTTTAAAGCCCCTTCCCCCCTTTCTGTTTTTTTTTTAAAGATTGAGTTGTATTGCAATATTTATTGTAAAGCTTAATTTTTAAAGTCATAAAATTTAAAACATAAAAAAAAAAATAAAGAGAATGTGTAAAGATACAGGTACCTGTCCATGAGAACCAGGGACACATGAGTCCTTTCTTTGCTTTGGCACAGATTCTGGGGACAGTTTCAGAGCTTTCCTCCTCAATTCTACAATAGAGTGTATGCTGTTGTCAGTTTCAACTGGCCAGCAGTTTGGTGGATCATGCTTAGTATTATTCTTCAAAGTAGGCTCTGGTTGTTAACTTTTCACGTTTGATTAGGTGAACTCTGAGAAAGACATGGAACTTATAATGTGCTTCTATGTAGTAGTTTTGGAATCTCTGAAAATGTATACCTTTGATCTGTTGAGTAGGACAAACAAGATCCAGCAACCAAAGAGGGAAGATAGACTTAACCTGTGTACTCGTGAATACCTCCAGAAGATCATGCAAACATCTTTTTAGAGGTTGCCCTTGGGGAGAGAGAATGAGGACAGGGGTGAGAATATTATTTGAAATGTTTTTACTGTGTATTTTACCTTAAAAAAAAATAAAACAAATGTGTTTTGAAAAATATTGTACTACATTGATGACACTGAGAATGACGTGGATAAAAGAGAACAGAAATAAAACCCATGAGGGTCACAACTGTGTCTTTTGGTCACTGCTGTATCCCCAGTATCTGGCATATAAGTCATTCAACATGTCAGTGGTAGTTCTTTCTAGGTAATGAGATAATGGGTGAACTTTAAAAAAATGTGTTTTTCTTCTCCAAATTTTCTACTATAAAAATGTTTTTATACTTAGAAAAGTTATAACAGTTAGCCTTTGCTGTTCAAGATACAGAGTTATCATCAGCTGTGAACTTTGCCTTGAAAAAATTAGTCTGAATAATAGGTCTGTTACTATGGGAAGAATTCAGCGGAGATCTGATTTTCCAGGTGTGTGTGTGTGTGTGTGTCTCTGTCTGTCTGTACGTGCGCACATGCTGGTGTGAGAGACAGAGATTGAAAGGCTAAAGTGTTGAGAGGTCCAGGATGCTCTAGCTGTTAAGCTGTTGTAGTTGAGACGGAGACGGTGAAAGGCTGGATGAAAACCATAGGGATAAGCAAGGTGAAGTAGGGAGCAGTGATAGAAAAAACCCCCCGGGTGGGCAGTTGCTAGTCAGAGTTTTTAAAATTTGGGAAGGGAAAGTATGTGGGAAGCCAACTTGTGAAACGCAATGAATCAAGAAGTAGCGTCCACAGTGAAATAAAGGTGGTCGACATAAAAGCAGGGGATCATTCTCCTGACTCAGAACGGGAACTCTCAAGAGCCTTACAGAGGTTGACCGCTCATTATTTTTTTATTCAACGAAAGGTGCTGGATGCTGTGTGTTTGATGGAAGTTACCCAGGGCTTGTAGACTAAATGCCTTTGGGCAGGTAACGTGTGAGCAGAGCCTTACGTAAAATGGACAAGTAGCTTTGGAGTGTCCCTTAGCTGGAGATGGCATTTGCTACCTTCACCACTCAAATTGGGAGGAAAACATTTGTGAACAGTGCACAGACAGGGCAAGATGAGCCTTCCCCTTGGAAGCTGCCATTGTCCCCTGCATTGTGTTGTAAAACTGAGGTAGCTGGGATGGAAGGATGAGATACGTGGGACACTTGATGGCAAGGGCCGTGTCTAGCATCTGAGGGCTTAGGTGGAGGTGCCACTTACTGTGTGACATGGGGTGTGACTTCCCTGAGCTTCCACCTGCACATCTGAGAAGTGGGTTTATGTTTACCTCAAAAGGGACGTGAGGTACGGGAGATTGCTCTGAACACTGTTAAAGTGTTATATATGTGCGTTGTGGGATAATGTAGCTACTTGCCTGAATCCCTCTTTCAGGTAGTCTTATTAGTGTTGAAAAGAGCTTTTATCACTTCATCACCTATCTCAAAGGCAGTGCCACTTCAGTCTTGTGACATGGGCTGTTTTTGGACCCATGTTTGACATGAGGCTTTTTCCCCCTTCCTTCTCCAATTTGAAAGGCAAAATTTTGGCTTTGGGTAGAATATCTTTGAGATGTAAATTTTCTAAATCCTAGTGTATTATCTTTGGCCAGATTCTTCCTTGTCTGAGCATTTGTCTTACTAGGAAGTGTAAATAATGAAAACACATGGATAGTAAGTGCCTCAAAGTTGAAAAGACATTTCAAGAGTGTCTTTGAGACCTCTGCTATAGGAGAGTGTTTCTTAAAGGGAAACTATTTGAGACACAGGAAATCTGTGTTTTAACAATGGAGGGGATGAAGCTTGGGAGGCAGTTATTTCCTAGTCCATTGATAGAGCTCACTTCTTTGAGATGTTGAGATGTTGTGGCTTATTTTTAAGAAAAGTAAAGGAAGGGTGGAAGGTAGGGCAGCTGGGATCCTTTGGGACTGATGAAATTTCCCAAGGCCTCTGGGTATCAACAGTGGGCCACCCTCTTAGGTTAATTGCACATCTTTGACTATTATACGTGCTGTAATATCACATCTCGGTTTAGAGCTCTTCTAATTCATAGTTGTCAACCTGACTGCCCGTTATAAGCTCTCCAGGGGAGCTTCACGAAGACAGCACTGACTCCCTGGATCCCAGCCCCCAGATGTTCTGTTCATTTGTTTTGGGATAGAGTCCTGGCATAAACATTTTTATTTTGTTTTATTTTGATATTACTATTTAAAATAATGTCTATTGCATAAACATTTTTATTGTTTTATTTTGATTTATTTTGATAGTCTGTTATATTTGAGCACTCAAAACTGCAAAGAACGATGCTTTGAACATTCGTCCCTCTCACTTAGCTTCACCAACTCTTAACATCCCGCCGCATGGTTGCCTCAGCAGAGACTCTGACAGCTTAGCCCTAAATACTTCACGCATCTCACAGGCCAACAACAAGGACATTCTCCTCCACTGACATCCTCAGTATCACCGTACCATGCGTTCAAGTACACCACCCACTTGAAAATTCTACACTAAGATTTTCCTCAGCTGTGCTTTATAGCCGTGTTTTTGGATCCAGGTTCCAGTCAAGTTTCTCACTTTGCCTTTGGCTGTTATGCCTCCTGCGTCTTGCCCAGGCTGGAACACTGCTTCCACTCCCTATCAGTTCAAGGATGTTGAATCCCCTAAGAAGCCCGGGTGCATGTCCTGACACGAATGCCTGGTGCGTGACGATGTTTCCTCCCAGTGCATCACATCAGAGGTCCACCGTGTCTGATCTCTTACTGCTGGTGATGAATAGATATTTTTAAAAATCTCCATCGGAGATTCCATTGCTCATCCCAGGTTTGAAATTCATTGAATTAAAACCCCTTTCTCTGTGTGTATGTGTGTTTGTTGTAAAATACACAACGTAATATTTACCATTTTAACCATCTTTAAGTGTAAGCTCAGTGGCATTAAGTACGTTCACATTTTTGTGCAACCATTAGCACCATCCGTCTCCAGAACTTTTTGATCTTCCCACATTGACACTCTCAACCCATTCCTCGCATTGCCTGGAAGCCACCCTTCTTTCTCTCTCTTTCTGATTTTGACTGCCCTAGATACTTCATATGAGTGGAGTCATACGGTATCTGTCCTTTTGTGACTGGCTTGTTTCACTTAGCTTAGTGTCCTCAAGATTCATCCAAGTTACACCATATGTTAGAATTTCCTCCCATTTTAAGGCTGAATAATATTCTGTTGTACATATATACCCTATTTTATTTATCTATTCGTCTGTTGTTCAAGGATCAACTGTATTAGCTGTGTGACCTGGGGTAAAGTCATAACCTCCCTGATTCATGTTGCTCAACTGTAAAATGGGGATAATAATAGTATGACTTAATCTATGTAATGACTTAATCTTGTTAATGACTTTATGTAAAAATGCTGTGTCGAGTACCGAAAAGGCACTCAGTGCAAGCTGTTAATATAATACCTCCATCAATTTCAGTGATGCTATTTAGATAATCCCAGTCATCCTTGGAAGTATTATTTGGAATGCTGATACTTTTAAAATGAGTTATTGCTGTTGTACTAGACTTGGCGTCTCCATTTGGCTGTCTTGTGACTGGCACACAGAAGCTTCTAACATGGTGATTTTTACCCAGAGCAGAAGGTGGCAGGAGCCTGTGAGAGCAAGGGCTCTAGAACAACTGTGGACTGAAAGGAAGGGGAAGCCATTTCCTAAGGGTGAGCGTTGGTCATTTTTATACACTGCTGGGGCCATGGAGTCCAGAGTAAGAAAGTATGTTTGGTGAATTCTGGCTTCATTGTGCCTGGCTTAGGTGGAGCCAGGACTAGACAGCCTGCTGTCCCGGAAGGCTGGTCATCCTTCGTCTCCCTGGTTGGAAATGAGCTGAGTGTTACAAGATCAACAGTCTAGTTCCCTGTAACCAGGTTGTTGTCTCTTAATGATTAGTTTGGAATGTGTGCTGAGTATCGTCTGTGCACTTCCCAGGATTATGCAGCAAGAGGGTTAGGGTTAGGCTCTGCAGAATAGTCTGGAAGTATTGAAACTGGGACAGTCCTATTTCACTGGAAGATCCTGATCTTAATCCTGTCTCTGGTTGCTGTCATGCACAGCCCTTGGGAGAGACATCCCGCGGTTTTTGTGGTTGCTTTGAGGGGACAGGACCACGAGAGGTGGGCCTTATGTACACAATTCTAAGAAGAAGGAACTGGTTTCTACCTTCTTCAGTCAGTTTAACCTCTAATAATGCTGATAACAGATACATATAGTGCTAATAGGTGCCAGGCGCAGCTCTGAGCACTTTATGTGACACCGAATTTAATCGTCATGACAACTCTCCGAGGTTGGTAACATTATCCCCATTTTATAGGTGGGAAAACTGAGGTACAAAGAGATTAAGTAACTTGCCCAAGGGCCTACAGCTAGTACCTGTTGGATACAAGTTAAAAAGTCAGTTTTGTGTACTTGGTACTATGTCTTCTGGGTAAAGTATTTTAACCATTGTACTAGTTTCCTTTTGTAACAAGTTAACACAAACTGTGTGGCTTAATACAACAGACATTTATTCCCTCACAGTTCTCTAGGCTAGAATTCCAAAACCAAGGTGTGGGCTGGGCTACACTCTCTCTGAAGGCTCTGCTGGAGGGTCCCTCCTTGCCTCATCCTAGCTTCTGCTTGTTGCCGACAGTCCTTAGAGTTCCTTGGCTTTTAGGTGCATCAGCCCAATCTCTATCTTCATGGTCACATGGCGTTATCCCTGAGTGTTTTTTCTTCTTATAAATCACTGGATTAGGGGCCACCATAATCTATTGTGACCTCATTTTAATTTATTGCATCCACAAAGATTCCATTTCCAAATAAGCTCACATTGTGAGATTCTGGGCAGACATGAATTTTGGGAGGATTCTATGCAAGCCAGTAAGGATTTCAGACATCCAGATTTTTCAGCACAGTGACTTTAGTCATGAACATGATGTGTAGGGGATTCCCTGGCAGTCCAGTGATTAGGACTTGGTGCTTTCACGGCTGTGGTCTCAGGTTCAATCTCTGGTTGGGGAACTAAGATCCCACAAGCATGGCATGGCCAAAACAAACCAACCAAACAAACAAAAAAGCAAACAAACGAAAAACAACGATGAGTATGGCCAGGAAGAGGCAGTGAGTTAGTAAGGCTGGCTGGTGCCTGCTGTTAAGTCTGTGCTTAGTCGTCACCAAAGCTGACACATCATCATGAAAACAGATGAAAGAAGGAAGAAGTGTAAAAGCAGCAGAGATCAAAGAAATGATGCTTTCCTTCTGGAAGCATCAGAAGGCTGTGGTGCCAGGATGGGCACTACCTAGTGAGAGAAAGACAGTAGTAATTGCAGCAGTGTTTAGGAGCAAGCACTTCATGATGATAATTAAAACCCTCTCTCAGTGACTTAAAATCTATTCAGCTCATCCTGAATAAGAGAACTGAAAGTGTGTGGTTCTTCTTAGAGATGTTTCTGTCAAGTTTACTTTGCGGTGCCTGCAGGTTGAGCCAACAGTTAAGCAGAAAATAGGCTCGTTTAGAAGTCCTTTGATCAGGCTGGATGGCTGAAACATACATTGGTTCCCACATAATTGCTATGGCGACAGGATTTTCTGCCCCAAATCCATAACAAGTTTACGCATGTCCACTTTCTGCTTTTTGCTTTGACTGACAAAAGGTCAGAAGTACAAATTTGGAGCTGAAATGTAGACTTTGTGACGGTCTTACGCATTGTTTTTATATTGTATTTATATCCCTCTGCCTTCATCATTCTTGTCTGCTTTTATTTTTCCTTTACCTGATGTCATTGCTTTGTATTTATACATCCTCCCCCTGCCCCTCCCCCAATATCTATGTCTGTTAACCTGCTCAGATATTTTTAGGAAGAAACTGAGATGTAAGTGAAGTGCTCATTTGACAAATGAGCCCTTTGGGCTGGTCTCTGCCCTCAGAGAGATGACCTTCTGATGGGGGAGATGGCACAGTGTCTCAGAGCCCTGGCTCTGTCGCTTACTACCATTCAGCTCTGGTTTCCCCTCCCGCAGGATAAAGGGATGAAGTAGTGGTACCTATGTGATGGCATCATGAGAACAAAATGGGATGCAAACGTAAAGCACTTAGAACAATCCTGGCATGTAGAGAGTCCTCAGTGGGTGGAGAAAGGATCATTCCAGAAGAGGAGATAGTGTGAACTGAAGCCCAGGATTGATATGCCTCAATCCCACGCATGCAGGACTGATTCGAGGGAAGGAGAGCAGAGCGGATGGAGTGTCCTGACAGCCATGAAGGCAAGGATTCTTAGACACTGAAGAGGCACCGACAGTTGGACCATTTCTGTTTCTTCTTCCTCAGCATTCCTTCTCATCTGCGGTGACTCCAAGCCCATGCCTACCTTGCTATTTCTTGCCCTGTATTCGATCCATCTGGAGCTTGTACTAGCTCAGGGCGAGCCTCTTGACTGATTCCAGCAGAATTCAAGGAGAGGTTTGAAACTCATAACCCTGGTGACCAAGACTATTTTGGGAGATGGATTCTTCATTAAAATTTTATTGCTTCAGTTTCCTTTTTCTTCTCCATCCTTTTTATTTACTACCTTCTGTTACACATAAACTTTTGAAGTCTGAATAGCAGACAGCTGTTAATGTTGCCATTGGAGAACCACAGAAAACTTAAACTAGTTTTGAATGATGTGGAGAAATGCTTATAAAATAAAGTGAGAAAGCAGGATACACTGTGGGGGAGTTAGAACTTAACCTCCTATGGGGGAAAGAACTGGAAGGAAATACATCACATCGTTAACAGTTGTTTCAAGTAGAACTATGTTTCCTGTGCTGCAATTTTCATTTTTCCTAGAGAGACCTGTAATCATTAAAAATGGGAGGGGGGGACCCCAGCCACATTAGTTTTGATATTACTGCTTCTGATTGTGAGATAAGAAGTTCTTCCCCATCTGGACTTCGCTGACTTCGGATAATATTGTCTGGGGTAGAAACTGTTGGCGTGACAAAATGAATTGTCAGTGAATCATCTTGCTGGCCTGGCTTTTCTGCTCCCTTTTTCCCGAGCCCAAGGGCTCCATCCAACACCTCGTGGGTCAGTGCTTGTGCGCCGCACGGAAACAGAACTTTTTTTGCATGTGCCGGTTTCAGGAGTTGGAGGGCGGACTGAATTTGAATTGGAAGTTGTTGTGTAACTCACTTCATGGGTCAGATTGCGAGCAGGTTTTCCCATGGGCTGTGCCAATAACCTCGCTCTTGAGACCCTCGCGTCACAAGACGAGAGCGCGTGCACTCAGTTCTGGGATTTCCTTCATCGGCGTCCAGTCGTTTCCAGTGGGCAGAATTTCAGTCAGCTGGCGCGTCACCAGCAAGAGCCAAATTAGACATAATTGCACAGGAGCTAACCTTCAGGTCTGTGGCTTACTGTGCTCTGCAGAATCACGCCAGGCTTGGAGCTTTGTTCTCCCTGGGAACAGCATGCCCCAGAAGAAAGGTTACAGTATAATTCATCGTCCCAACCTAGACACCTTTATGGGAGGAGAGGGATTCTAGTAATTATGCCAAGGCAAGCACGTCAGCTTGGCCATTTCTGGGCACGTGGGGTGTATGGTCCCCAGCCTGGTAGGATGGCTCTTTCTCTGTTCTGTGAAATGAACTTCACTTTCCTAGACAGAGTCTTCACAGCAACCTTTGGAGGAGAGGGGAAGCCAAAACTGTGGGAGAGGATGCCGGGGCATTCGAAAAAAGGGGAAGCAGAGTGCCTTTTCAGGAAAGTTCAGCTAAAAATAGAGCCCTGCCATTCAACAGTGGCTTGGGCGCTTCAGACGCTGGGGTCCGTGCCATTGTTTCTTTTCTGTGCATTCTTTTGAGTCCCGGCTCTTTTCCTTCTGTGTTATAAAGAAACCAGTCTGTGTGCTGACTCGTCTGGGATGCAGCCCCTTTAATACACCGAGGAGCTGGACCAGAGGATCACTAAGCCCCTTCCCGCTCTCACAGCCTGTGATTTTATAATAGGTGATCTCAGGCCTGCGCTGCATGACTAATGAGCACGGGACAAACAGGGCCCTTCCTGCTGAAAGCACAGAGCCCGGCGCCTCATCCCTGGCTGTCACACATTCAACGGCTGGCTCCTCTCAGAGCCAGGGGTGGAACACCATTGAGCAAGGGGAGTGCGGGGCTTTGACTGGAGAGTGGGTTTCTTCATGGGGTGAGCAGTAGGTGATGGGGCACTGAGAGGGAAGAGGAAACAACACTAAAGGTAATTCCATAGGTCAGGGTTTCTCAGCCTCCATACTTCCACCGTGTCTGACTGGATAATTCTTGGTCGTGGGAAGCTGTTCTGTGCATTGTGGGATGTTTAGCGGTATCCCCGACACGCTAGCTGCCAGGAGCGTCCCCCGTCCCTGGTGACAACCCCAAATGTCTCCAGACGTTGCCAGATGTCCCCTGTTGAGAATCCTTGCCGTAGGTAAAGAAACAAAACTGTTTTATGGGTGTTTCTTCTTGCGTTGCTGTGTTTTGTTCTGGCCAAGCTCCACCTTAAGCTTTTATAATACCATTTACTGGCCCAATGAGTGTTTGTGACGGTGGGTGGTGATTTAAAATGAAATAGCCTCACTTTCATGCTCCCGGATTTGGCTCTGAAATAAAGTGAGCTGAGCTCTCTCCCCTCCCCTTTCATGAGTTCATGAATAATGAGGTCTTTCTGCTGGAAATGGGATTATGCTGTTTTTTTCCCACCATTTAAAACAATTTTTTCCCAAAATTTCTACCATGATTGGTGTAACAGGTTTTTATACTGACAAAAATATGACGTTTTAAATGAGGGTTCTCTAGCTAGCGCTTCTCACACTCCTGTGTGTGTACATCATCTGAGGATGGAGTAAACTGGCGATTCAGGTGAACGGGGCCAAGCCTGAGATTCTGAGGTCGGACAGGCTCCCAGGTGATGTCCGCGTGGCTGGTCTGCAGACCACGCTTCAAGCAATGAGGCTCTCATAAGCACCAACTCCTGACAATTAAAGAAAAATTAGCAGATAGCTCCAGGAGGATGACGGAACACTCTGAGTGGGGGCAGCCTAAAGCTTTTGGCAAGCTGTTGCCCACAGACCTTTCTGTGCAAGAAATGGGATCGCCTGAGCCCCTCTGTAGCCTTACAGGCTAGGACCCATGCTTGCAGACTCTTACCTGGTGCTGTGAGAAGCTATTTAACAGGACGGCCCTGGGCAGATGGCTGCACCCCCTGAATTGGCACTGGAGGGGCAAGCCAGCTTCAGAAAGGCAGCAGGTGGGACCACGGTAGACTGAGCTGTTTGCTGGCTCCCTGGTTTTGGATTGAGCAGAGAGAGTCGCACAGGAGAACAGCCCCTCAGAAGGGCTTTGACCTAACTTCCCAGGTACTCAGTGCTGCCGGGAAGAGGGGCAGCCAGGCACCGCGGTCTCCTAGCATGGGAGGCTCTCCTGAGGTGTTAGGCGACTGCAAGAGCAGTTGGTGCTGCTTTTGTTATCTTGAAACCATTGTTTCTGCAGGTCTGCTGCTACCAGGGAAGGCAGTGGGAGTGGGAGTGGGAGATGGTATTAGACCCTGTGGGAAGTGAGAAAAATGTTTCCAACTGGTGATGCAAAAGAAGGTACAGAGCCCACTGTTCTGTGTCAGGAGTGGGATCTGGCTATCAATCTGCAAGTGTAGCACTGTCTTTACATTGCTTATTAATCCAGTTTACTTTTAAAAATTATAGAAGTAATAAATTATCCTAGCAAAAAAACCTGAAATGTACAGAAAAAGGCAAAATAATCTTCAATCTCATTACCTAAATACAGCCATTGTGAGAATATTTAGGCATTTTTCTTTCTAGTTTTTATTCCCTTCTGTATCTGTTTTTAATTTATTTTTTATTTGTTAAAATAAAAAGTATGTTATTTGACGTGATGTTAAAATCCGTTAACATTTCTGATGAAGGGTGTTAAAGTAAATTTGTGCTATTCACAATTTTTCAAAACTAGAAGAATGCCAATCTATGAAAGTCTTTGTGGGAGAATTGAATTAAATGAGTTCTTATGCTCTCCAGAAGTCCAGAGATCCTGAGTAAATCTTTTTTTTTTTAATTTTTATTTATTTATTTTATTATTTTTTATTTATTGGCTGCATTGGGTCTTTCTGTAGTTGCGGAGAGCTGGGGCTACTCTTTGTTGCGGTGTGCAGGCTTCTTATTGCAGTGGCTTCTCTTGTTGCGGAGCACAGGCTCTGGGCACTTGGGCTTCAGTAGTTGTGGCGTGTGGACTCAGTGGTTATGGCGCACGGGCTTAGTTGCTCCGTGGCATGTGGGATCTTCCCGGACCAGGACTCGAACCCGTGTCCCCTGCATTGGCAGGCAGATTCTTAACCACTGTGCCACCAGGGAAGCCCCCTGAGTAAATCTTAAACCCCAAGTTTACTGGGGATTTGCATCAGAATATCTTTGCTCCAGCTGAATGAGCAGTCTCTCTCTCTTTTCTCTCTCTCTCCTCTCTCCTCTCTCTCTCTCTCATACACAAACACACACACACACAATTTTGATTATATAGGGTTTTTAATACATTTTTTAGTTCGTTCGCAGTATCTCCCTAGGAAAAGAGAGTAAGTAACTTTCTCTAGTTTATATATGAGGGCAGGAGAGTTACAATGATTTAAAGAGTAATTCGAGGTCCTAGTCCAGACCGCAATGTCTTTGAACTTATCTTTACAGCAAGTAGTAATAGAATAATAAGATTTGGGATGACAGGTCACTCACCTGAGTTTGGCAGGCAGACCTGCGTACACTGACTTATTTATATAGTGCTCAGTAACAAATCGCCCCAAAACTTTGTAGAATAAAACCATCACGCTCATATGCTTACGGGTTCTCTGAGTTGGGAATTCAGGCAGGGAACAGCGGGGACATCTTGTCTCAGTTCCATTTGCTATACCAATTGATGCGCTTCAGTGGAGGATTCAGCCTTCTGGGGGCTGGAACCGCCTGGCAGTTTCTTCCTTCACATCTATGGTACCTGGGCTGGGATGACTCCAAGAATGGACTCAGCACCTACAGGTAGACTCTCCATGCGGCTTGAGCTGCTCCCAGCATGGTGGCTGGCTTCCACGAGGGAGGGTTCCACAAGACGGAGAGGAAACTGTGTGGGTTTGTATAACCCAGCTTTGGAAGTTGGACAGCATCACTTCTGCCTTCCTCTATTGGTCAAAGCCATTGTGAGCCCGCCCAGACTCAAAGGGGTGGGACATAGACCCCACCTCTTAATAGAAGGAGTCAGAATGCCTAGGCAATTAAAAAAACACAAACTCTTTAGCCCACACTACACTGTGGCATTGATTTAATAGAAAATGAACCTCAGTAGGAGTCAGCAAAGCTGTATAAAAAAATGGGTTCATTGTAAATGGGAAAAAAAGATGAGCTGTGTATATTGTGAAGAATTAATACGTGAAGTGAGTAGAAAAATTGAAATTAACCTAAGTACCTGGCAACTGGGGAGTGGATTAAATAAACTAAAAACTGTTTATATTAGGAATACTGTGCAGCTTTTAAAAAGAACAAAATAGCTCTCTATGGACTGACATGGGAATATATCCATCTATTAAGTGAAAACTATGTACAGAAAAACATGTGTTCAATGACCCATTGATACTTTAATAGAAATATATATATAAAAATTTAGGAAACAGTCTTATAGGAATTGCCCCAAACTGTTAATGGGGGTTTCTAATGGGGGTGAGAGTAGGACTTGATTGGGTGTCAGCAGGAAGGAGAACTCACGTGTTACTCTCTGTGGTTCTATGCTGTTTACATGTTTTAATAAATTAACTATTCCTATATTCTTAGGAGTTGCTATGTGAGATTGTGACTTTTAAATTATATGAAAGTTAATTTGGTAAACATCTGTAAGTCGGGAGAGGGAATTGCTTCCTTCCTGGGCTTGTTGTTATATCTTACCTTCCTTGTATTTTATTATATGAACAGCTATAGCAGGTGTGGTATTTGCACAAGTGGGCCCTAGTCTGCTTAGCATGAGCTGTAGTTACTAGAGAGGTTTGAGGAAACCAGTGTTTTTGTTGTTGATTTGTTTTGCTTTGTTTCTCTTCTCTTGCCTGAGAAGTCTCCTTCTCAGTGACAGTACAGTTCCTGAAATGTGTGGTGATTCCAAGTGACCTTGGTATAATGGCTTTAGTAGAAATTAAGAGTAGACATACTCATGTTGGGTTAAAACATTTAAGCTTTTATTATCTCCCAAATGGAATTAACTATATTCATATAATCAAATTGGGGAAATCCAGTAGCATTAGAAAAGATTTATGGCTTTAATGAGATTTAAACCGATCTATATCTGAGCTAAAATTCTGAGGTGGGTATTTTTGGAGCATCACATACCTCTCAAGCTAATAGAACAAGGATGGAGATCTGGGTCTCTGCTTATTTCCTGTGTTGTATAGCAACCCAGTCATACCTCACCAATGGTATTATTTCAAATAGTACCATGATGAGAGCCAATAAGAGTGACTTACTCTGTGCCAGTAACTGGGCTGTGCTCTGGCCTGGCAGTAAATAAGGTGGATCCTTCCTGCCCTACGGCATTTATCGCTGGTAGACAGAGACATCAAAGAAGTGATTAGGAGAGGATTGGCTAACGATAGCTTCATGAGGGACACTGGACTAGGAGTTGAACCGTCATGCTTAGTGCCCTGGGAGGCAGACTGTTAGGGCAGCCGTATAGATTCCCTTGTCCTCTGGCCTTAGGGTGTTTATTTGCCTTCTGCTCTTTCGTTCCCTGGGCTGTGGATTGGAGGTGGTGCGGGGTTCCTCTGCTGAAAGCCACAGTTCCTGTTGGGTGGCCCTCTCCTGTTGCTGTCGTTGCAGCTAAATTCTTGCGACAACTACTCCCTTCTGTTGCCCCTTCATACACAGGAGAGGTGATGGCTCTGTGCTGTTGCTGGATCCCAGGTACCCTGCAGTCCTTACTGGTTTCCTGTAAGCTGTTCATGCCTTTGCAAATAATGTTTTTTTTAAACTCTTTTCAGCTACCTATTTCAGTATCGTCTTCCTTCCTGTAGCCTGACTAATTAGATAACATCCCACTTTACAAATGAGGAAGTTGGAGCTTAGAGATTGGATTCTAATCCCAGTTCTGATCTTCACCAATCTATTTTATGTCAAAGCCTGTGCTTTACTATTTTGCCTACAGTGACTAGGAGATTCTCACTGTCATCCTCAAACTGAGGAGAAACCTGAGGGAAAAAAGTCTGTTAGATAAAACTATAGAGTTAATGAGGTTAAAAATCTAGCTGTTGCACATTTAAATAAATGACATCTTTAGTTCATAGTTTTTCATTACTTTCCTTTGGAATTGCTGTCAGAATCATTTCATCACCCAGGAAGGAAAAATAATTAATAGAAGCAATAAAACCTTCAATTTCCCACCTTATTTCCATGGCTTGGCTCAAGTTGACTACCAGTTGTTTGCAAACATCTTTGAGGACCACATTTCAGGGTATTTCAAAGAAATATGTAATTGAGTTGAAGGACATTCCTAAAGAGGCATCTCAGTAATGACAGCCAAGTTGGAATAAACATAGAGCTTCTCAGGTGGCTGTTTTGAAGGATAGCGTATTGATTCTGCATGTGATCCCTTGACGTACAAATACCAGAATGTAATCGTATTACCTGAGTCTCACCATTTTGTGTCCTGACTCTGTATTCATTTCCTTGACCTGCAGAGGACCTTGAGGCTGACTAGGATGTCCAGGCTCAAGGGCACAACCCGCTCCCCGCCCCCCTCCACCATTGCCTTAAACCAGAGCTGTCTTTGAGGCAACACAGCCTAACAGTTAAGAGCTTGGTCCTCAAGGGACTTCCCTGGTGGCGCAGTGGATAAGACTCTGCGCTCTCAATGCAGGGGGCCCAGGTTTCATCCCTGATCAGGGAACTAGATCCCACACGCATACCGCAACTAAGAGTTCTCATGCCACAACTAAGGAACCTGCCTGCTGAAACTAAGACCTGGCTCAACTAACTAAATAAATTTTTTTTTTTTAAAAAAAAGAGCTGAGTCCTTCAGCCAGACTCATTGGTGCCAATCCAAGCTCCACAAATGAGCACTCCGTGCCTTGGTGTTTTCACTGATAAGTGAAAACGGTAGTACCTACCTCTCACAGCTCTTGTGAGAATTAAGTTCTGTGAAGGGCTTAGGAGAATGTCTAGCACAATCATGAGCTCGGTTGTGGTAATGGAGCTCGGTCTCAGTTTTTATGGCTGTGGTCATCTTCTTCTTCATGGTCTGGGATGCCCATTGATTTCTTCCTCCCTCTGTGTAATCATCCATCCCTCTGCAGGTCTTGTGCATCACATTGCAGTAAACCTATTTTTCCTGGAGAGAATACAGAAATTAATTCCCTGAAGTGCCTCCTTTTGACAAGGTGGTGTCCAAATCATGGAATATGTGAAAAAGGAAGAAGGGATTAAAAAACCTGGTAGGAAAGGGAGCATGCTGGAAAGAGAAGGTACCACTCTAATAATGCCGCTTCTTATAAAGCCAGTAGTTGGGATCCGGTGGGTCTCAGACACAAGTTTGGGCTCTTTCTACTGGTTCAGTTGTTGACTAGCCAGGTACCCTTTGGCCTTCAGTCACTACCTTTTGTGCTCTGTGTCTTCCCTTGCAAAGCACGGTTAATACTTATTGCTTCTCTACCTTCCGGTTAACTTTGTGGACCATACTGTTTCAGACAAGCATCCCTCTTGTGCCTCACTAAAGAAAGCAAGAATGACAATCCTCTGTGTGCCAGAAAGATGGAGGGCATTCAAAGCCTGAGTGTTGAGTGGGAGTTGCCTCAGGATGGTGCATGTGGAATGAAGTTCAGGCCTAGGAGGAGTAGGGAAATGGCATCCAGCTCTCCCTGCATTAACTCCAGGAATCTGGAAGAGCTGTTCTACCCATGAAATGGGGAGTAGAAAAACCCTACCCATAAGCTAGGGGATGGCCGGGGAGGATGGGAAGGAACTGGGCAAAAAATGGGCCCCAAAGCCTGCGTTACTCATGGATGAGGTTGTTGAATTCTTCTCTGTGTGATCTGAGTGCCTCCAGTTGAGCCATGAGCACAAAGTTGTCTAAAATCAGTGGAGAAGATTAAGGGAGCTATAAAAGGGATTTGGACTATAAGGCCTTCCTTGATGATGTATCTACTCTATTTCTCAAATTTTCCATAGGGGCTATTGTTAATTATTTTCTTCCCACCCTTCCAGTGAAAATAAAAACCTATGGTGTGATTTATTAGAAGAAGTCTTTGTTAACTTCCAACAGTCTGACCTCATTTCCTTGAATGAAAATGGTATAACAGTAAAACTGGGTTATAACGTTTATAGTCTTTGTCATAATACAGATCTATAGATTGACTCAACTCCCTGAATAGCTGTAGCAGTGAATAAGTAAGCTGTGTGTATGTAACGGGAGGGGAAGCAATGTGAATCCTTTCTCACACAAAGTCAATGGACTGCATGATGCAATTTTAGAGTCACAGGGCTGGTTTGAGAACACACCTGGCCATTCATGCTACCTTCACTTGGGATGAAGCGTTTTAACGTTGTGTGTAAACCTCTCCCTACTCAAGTCACTACTCAACTGTAGCCCCTCTTTCTTCTTTCTCCTAAACTTAAAAGTGTCTAGCAATGTGATTATAGGAATAAAGATCAAATTCATGCTATTTGAATCTAAAGAGACATGAAATGGAAGCTTAAATAAACCATGTCCTGGTTGAACCTTTTTTCTGGAAGGGGCTGTACAATGGGAGTGTCACCATTTACAGTGAGAAAACATAGACAAGTTAATAATTTCCAGAGCTTTAAATCATCTCATTATAGAACCTCATTTCAATATAATAGTTATATGACTGGAAGCGAAGGTTTCTGCGGTAAATGAACTTTAAAGTTCAACTTTGTCCTGTTGTGTATATACGAGGGGACAGAACCATATGTGGAAGAGCGTGGGTTCTAGAACCACACACCTGAATCTGGCCTTCCTGGCCCCGGGACCTTGGGCAAGTCCCTAGCGCTCTGAGCCTTGTTTTCCTTCCATGTAAATTAGGTCACCTGTCTAGCAAAGTTGTTGAGGAGATCAGTAACTACATGTCAGACCACTAGCACAAAGCCTGGTAAACCACTTTAGGACACAGTGTTCTGTATCTGAAATAACACCCAGGGCTTTGTCATAGAGCTTTGTGATCGTAGACTTGATAGCTGAAGTTTTAGCACATTGATTGGGCAAACTCTAGTTTTATGAGATGCTTGTATAAAATTTTAATCTTTTCTGAAAAATTCTTTTTCAGGTCACTTTGGTGTTTTTTCCTTATATGTTGATTTATCAAATATAGGTGTGGAATTGAATGTAAAATTCACAAACAGATATAAAGAAATGAGAAAGGAGGGTCTTTCTTACAGTAGACGGCCTCAAAGTAGAAGGAATAATGGAGTCAGAAAATCCTCAATAGATGCTCACATTGGTAGAGAAAGTTTTGTGAGGAAAGGATATTTACATAGTCGCAAAGTGTCTCCCCCAAATCGCTTACTTATTACAAAGGAAAAGGAGAAACCTGGCGCACATCATCTTCCCCGAGTGTTTAAAGGTCACGTCACCCATATTGAGACAAACCAACACCACGTGCCTCCTGCTTTGAGGCTGCGGAAAGCGTACAACTTGTTTTGCCATGTGCTAAAGTGCAAAAGGTACATAACCTGAATTGAATCATGAGGAAACATCAGACAAGTCTAAACTGGTGGATATTCTGCAGAATTAATGGTCTGTAGTCCCCCCAAACATAAGATCAACAAAGACAAGGGCAGATAACAGTTCCAAATTCAAGGAGGCTAGAGAAATGTGGCAGCAAAATGCATGGGACAAAGAGAACGCTATAAAGGACATTATTGGAACAGGTGGTGAGACTTGAATATAGACTGTGGATTGAATAGTAGTGTCACATCAATATTAAATGTCCTGATTCAGACAGTTATACCAAGTTCATGTAATAGAATGCCCTTGTTTTTAAGAAACACACACAAAATATACTGAGAAGGAAGGTAGAGAAGCTGTAGATCTAGGGTAGAGGGGTTCACATTTGACATGACGTCCTCAGTCCTCTGTCTGCTGTCCTCTTGTTCCACTGTGCTGTTGGGAGAGGTGTGCAGAATGCTGACAGTAAGGGAAAGGCATTTTCCTTGAGCACAAGTGAAATACTATGTACATTGTGAATGTCTCATCATTCATTACCTTTGGGTTGATGAGTAACAATGTGAGAACTGGGGGAACTCTAGGAGCAATGTTTGAGACCTGGATGTGATCGTTATTGACCTATTAAGTACTTTATTTAGATCTTTATTTTGTTTTAAGCAGCCTCCTAGTGGATGGAATTAGGACCAGAGCATTTTAAATTTTTGAAATTATTGTTCTATAAGTTAACCTAATCTTAAGCCATTAATACTGTTAAGGAGATGATAGATTTAAAAGTACTCCTGTTGGGCAGATGAGGAAGTAAAACCCAGAGAGGATTAAGTGACTTGCTCAGGTTGGTTTCTCCCAGACCTTGAACTTTCATCTGTATGATCTCCTGGAATTGGGTTTTTTTATAGACCATCAATTCTATGTACTTTCTAGACGTAAAAGAAAGTGTAAATATAAGAAATAGAAGAAAGAAAATTTCTCTACTATAGTTCAGCAGTAGTTCTTGTCTTGAAAAGAACATTAGACCAGAGAGATGCCTTTTCTAATTTGAAATGCTTTGGTTCTATGAAACTGATCGAAGAGGCTCAATTTAACCCAAGACCTGTTCCTAGTGAGCCCTCTGGATCGTCTTGAATTCATCACTGGGGGGCCTAAGGAGTCTGATGTCTTCAGGACTCTCCCAATGGTCTGTGACCAATAGGGTCTGCTGTTTGTTCTGTGCCTGTGTGCATTGATGGGCGAGTCCCCCAAGCCCAGCTGTTTGTCTTGCTGAGAAGCAGCTGAGCACAGGTGGAGGCTCAGGTGTTGGAGCTGGAATACCAGCCTGAGTGTCTCGGCTCTACCACTTCGCAACTGTGGGCTCTGGGCAAGGGTAGTGAGGAAGACAGTTACAGTAACAGAACCTACCTCATAGGGTTCATGTCAAATTCATATGAAATGAATTAACATTTGCAAAGAAGTGAGAATAGTGCCTGGCATAGAAAAAGTGCTGTGGAAGCATTTGTTTTCAATTGTGATGAAATGTACATAACATAAATCTACCATCTTAACCATTTGAAGTGTACAGTTCTGTTATTAAGTACGTTCACATTGTTGTGCAGCCGTTGCCGCCACCCATCTCCACACTTTTTCAGCTTCCCAACCCAACACTGTCCCCATTCAACACTAGCTCTGCCTGCCCTTCTCTCTGCAGCCCCGACAACCACTGTTCCACTTCCTGTCTCTGTGATTTTTGACTACTCTAGATACCTTGGCTCATGCCAAGTACTTATTTAGAACCAAGGAGCTTTGGGGTTTACACGCAGGAGTGTGTACAGAATGGGTTTGTTCAGTTTTAGCTAGTAAATTGGCTCACACCTCCCTCCCCAGAGCACTATACAGCTTGAATGTAGAACAGACTTGGAGCATCCGGCTGAAAACTAGATGTGGGAAACCAGATGGGATGAGAAAGTTCTGGTTTCTCTTTGCCCCGCAGTTTTTCCTCTTGGCGTGCTCCCCTACTTGGTGAGCACAGGGACAGTGGGTGCTGTGCGCACCGATGCGTTAAGGGGGTCAGGTCATTGTGGATGACAGTGAGGGGTGTTGATACGGGGCAGGGCCAGACTCCAGCGCTGCGGGAATAGCGGGTGGAGGGCCTTGGACGAGATGCTTCCTGGGAATGACACCTTCCAGCTGGTTCTCGAAGCCGCCTGCACACGTGCAGCCAAGCATGAGCTGAGCTGGCACGGGCACGGGTGCCGGGGAGGCTGTCCTGCTGCCTGAGCCCTTTGCGCTGTGACACCTGGTACCCGCAGGGTACATGTGGCACATCTGCCTGGAATGCCGGGTTTACCAGGTTTGGAGGCGGGGACTCCTTATATTTTAATACTGAACCACAGATCGGTTGTGGAGTACAGTGCAAAATGGGTGATTCTTTTTAAGAGTGAGTCTGAAATAAAACAATTCATGCTTATTGGGCTTTGAGCTGTGCCCCTACATACTTCTCTTCACCCCCAATTCTTTCTGTGTGTTTACTGTCTTCTGCCTTTAGGGTTATTTTTCTACAGAAGAGCTCATTAGTATGCAGTGTGGGAAACCTAGGTTTGTGTGGAGGTTAAGAGAGGGCTCAGAAAGGCAGGTTTGCCTCTCCTGCAAAGCTGTGCTCTCCACCTGTCAGCTGTGATCTGGGGCAAATGATTTAGCTGTCCCAAGTCTCCATTTCCACATCTGTAAAATGGGGATAATACCAGTGTCACAAGATTGATGTAGGTTAAATGAGGTAATACAAGTGCTGGGAAAAGCTGCATCGTGGAAATACTCTGGGGGCCTTGGACGCATGGATGTTGAGAAGCCAGAACCTCACTAGCTGCTGCTCCCAGCCCCTCTGCTTGTCCCTCTCCTGAGCCATTCATGTAGCAAGGCTTCTGTGTGCCGTGACTCTCAGGCTTTTTTCTTTTCTTTCTGGATCTCTTCAATCGGCCCTTCCTCCCCCCCACCCCCCTTACAGATACCTCTTTTTCTTCCCAATGTGATATCAAGAGGGAGGGAAGGCTGGGATGGGGAGGGTCTGGAGCTGCCCAAGACTATTCCAAAGGATCCCACCTCAAAGGGCAAACAACCATTTGGTGTGCTGCTCAAGGCTCTCACACCTGGTGGCATCAGAATGGCAGTGGCTGGAGCCCTAGGAGAGGGAATAGGGAAAAAAGGATTCTGAAGAGCAGATCTAGGGCTTTCTTTTTTCTTTCTTTCTTTCTTTTTTTTTTTTAAATTGAAGTGTAGTTGATTTACAATGTTGTGTTAATTACTGATGTACAACAAAGTGATTCATATATATATATATATATATATATATATATATATATATATACACACACCTTCTTCTTTTTAATATTCTTTTCCGTTATGGTCTATCACAGGATATTGACTATAGTTCCTTGTGCTATACAGTAGGACCTTGTTGTTTATCCATTCTGTATATAATAGTTTGCATCTGCTAATCCCAAACTCCCACTCCATTCCTCCCCTAACCTTTCCCCCTTGCAACCACCAGTCTGTTCTCTATGTTTGTGAGTCTGTTTCTGTTTCATAGATAGGTTCATTTGTGTCATATTTTAGATTGCACATATAAGTGATATCATATGGTATTTGTCTTTCTCTATATGACTTTACTTAGTGTGATAATCTCTAGTTGCATCTGCGTGGCTGCAAATGACATTATTTCATTCTTTTTTATGGCTGAGTAATATTCCATTGTGTATATATACCATATCTTCTTTATCCATTCATCTATCAATGGACATTTAGGTTGTTACCATATTTTGGCTATTGTGAATTGTGCTGCTATGAACGTAGGGTTGCACGTATCTTTTTGAATTATAGTTTTATCTGGGTATGTGCCCAGGAGTGGGATTGCTGGATCATATGGTAATTCTATTTTTAGTGTTCTGAGGAACCTCCATACTGTTTTCCACAATGGCTGCACCAACTTACATTCCCACCAACAGTGTAGAAGGGTTCCCTTTGCTCCATATAGGGCTGTTTCTTGAATCGCCATCCCCACTTCCCACAGATACAACTCTGCATATTCCAAGAAAAAACAAATCCTTGTTGACTCCGAATACTGATGAATGGTAAAATAAGAAACGTGGTTTGAGTATCTAAATGAACAGTAAGTATAGTAATTTACGTCCCTGATTTAACAACTGATGCCAAATGCACTATATATGGAACTACATAAGAGATTATGTGTGTTATCAGGTAGATGTGCCAGGTTAGCTTTGTTGAAAGAGCTTTTATCAATAGGATGAAACTCTGCCCAACTCCTTGATGATGAGCTATCCTCCTGTCTTGCCACTGTCATCACACCACCTGTATTCCTTTCAATGACACTGCTCAGAAATAGTTATACGATGTCCTGGACCATCTCCCTGTTCCTCTCCTCAAGCAGTTCAAAGATTTAGAAGGGTGGGGAGGGGAGGAGTGGAGACTTGGAGGGCAGAGGAATGGGACAGGAGACAGAGCACAAAGGTGCATCTTGAAAGTGCGTATGCAACTTCTTCATGCTTCTTGTCTTCTCTAGTTGTGTTTCACACCCAACTTTCTCTCCCCTCCCTCAAAACCTGACTTCAAACTCAATCTAGAAAACTGGCTCTGAGTAATCCTATCACTGAATACTCTCTTCTCTTCCCCTTGGCTTTTCTGTTCTTTGTCCTGTCATTAGTTGGTCCTTTTCCCAAAGGGTTTCCAAACTTTTCTCCATCATTAAATGTGTTTTCTATTAGATTGTAAACTGTTAGGGGCACAGAATCCTTTCTCCCACCTCATGCCATCTCTTCCCTCCACCCCTGACATGCACTGTAACTATTTAACCACTAGTTAGAGACTTTGCCACTTACCAAAAGAAACACATTCTGTTGTTGTTGTATTTATTGGTTTTAATTACAAGCCACTTGGAAGGCATTTTAGGACTCTGCATCTCCATAGTTGTCTGCCAACATTTTGCACCTACTGGACCAATTGTAGGAATAAATTTCCATCCTCACTTGGCTTCATAAATGTGGTTGTGTCTGCTGCACAAATGCTAGCAGGGCTCTCCTGTCTGGAATGGAAACAATGGCCTAATTCTGAAATTGTATTTGGGTCCTCTAAGGTACTAGTGCTGATACACAATTTGGCTATCTCCTCTAATCTACGTTGGACCAATGGTGCAAGGGGATTTACATATAGTACCACGGCCCAGTCCCCAGACAGAAAAGAAATGCCAGGGGAGATCAGTTATTCATTGAAGTCTGAAGCAGAAGAACATGAATTATGTTTAAGGTGGTTGCTGTGCTGGCTACTGTATAAAGTTATTTGAGCTTTGGACTAAAGAATCCTAATTTCTAAAAACTTTGGTGTCTTTCATTGTGTTTATAAGAGCATCCATTTTCCTAAACTTGGGCCCCTGTACTTTCTATGAGCAGTCGTTCTGCGTGTTAGAACAAAAAACGCGCAACAAGCCAAAACCAAAATGTTTTCAGCTTTGTTGCCCAAGTGGGGTAAATTCTTTCCCACAAGAGAGCCGTTCCCAGGGTACTTTATCCACTTTCCAAGTAGTTTACAAAATCACGGTTTGTATACATTCTCTTCAGCCTGCAAACTTGACGTTCACTTCACCCACTCTTGCCAACTCAACTCCCTTCCCACATCGGCCATTCCATTTCCTCCTACTGCTCCCTGTATTGTGGACCTAAAAGAATAAAAATATGTTTGCTCTAATATAACTCTTCCAAAAGTTCAGTAAAAACTAAACAGAAGCCAAGAGTTGGTTTGAAATATAAACCAGCTAAATCTACTAGCTCTGGGACCTTGAGCAAAGCACTTACCCCATTTTAGCCTTGGTCAAGTAGAGGTAATAATACTTGTCTATCTGTCTGATGGGGCTGTGATAGTCATATGAGCTGATTGACGTGGTAGCACTTGATAAATGTAGATGAATTCTATGAGGCCAAAGAGCCTGGTTGAAGTCCTGCTCCTTGATGTTGATGTCACCTGAAGCATTTTATGATTTCTCACAAATCCAGTATCCCACAAACCCTAAATGTGTGAGCTGACACTGATTTTGATACTCTGTTTAAAAGCCAAAGAAGCTTCTTGCTCATTAAAACTATCCTAAACTGCTTTAGTCCAAAGTCAAGTTGAAATGAATTCTGTAGCCATGACTGTATTGCCAACATACCTCCATTTACATAGTATGATCCATTGGAGAGCTGAATTTTTGACATGCTTTAAAAATTGACTGTCCTGAATCATGTGTTAATCCACACTCACTAACAAACAGCATATGCTTGCATTAATAGTACCCTTCTGTTCTACATCCTTGCCTTCTAAGTGAGTCAGTTTTATTAAACTCCTCTTCTAAACATACGTTTAGATTTAAAGTCAGCTTCTCGTGTATCCCTACAACAGTGGGATGCCTCCATGTTGTTTCCGCCTTAATTACACAAACTTGTCTATATGGAAATTGGCCGGGGGAGGGGGTGGGGGGGGTGCCTTTCTGGTCCAGAGCCATGTGCAGTTTCCACCTCTACCATCTGAAGTCACAAAATGAGCTGGCTGCTCTTTGTTGGCTTCCTTTTTTCTTCCCCCGTACCAGGCTCTTCTTCATCCTGTTAATTTTGTTGCCAAATTGTGCTCTTGCAAAGCATACCCGTGTTTTTCTTCTCGCTGAGACTTGTAAGGTTTCATGTCACATAGGTCTGCCACAGCCTTCGCTTTGCCCTCGGGCTTAGGTCCTTTTCTGTTCATTCCCTTTCACTTACCTCTTTCCTTACCTCTTCTCTCTCGTTAGCTAAGCATACCTACCGACAGAGTGGTGCCACGAATCATCTTCCTCTCTGCTGTCTTTGAACTTCTCTGTGTCTGTGTGTGTGTGTTTTACACAATAAAGCTGCCTAAATAGTCATCATAAATTTTAATGCCTGTGATCCTTTTCCACAAGTTCAAATGGGTCAATTAGGTGCATGAAAGGTATCTTTCTCAGTGAAACTGGCATTAAGGCTTATTCCTCATCAGATTTTAAAACTCTTTCTGTAACTGAACATTAAAAAAAAATTTAATCCTTTCTTATTTCTGATGTAGTTAAAGTAATACACATCAGTGGTATAGAGTATTTGGAAAATGTGTAAGAATCAAAGTTAAGGAAAAAACTCCAGAGCCCTCCTTTTGGAAACAAGGTCTTCAACATTTTGGCATTTCCTTTTAGGCTTTTTTGCCCCTTGATTAAAGTGCATATAGTAACATAATCTTATATAATTATTATAGCAATACACACAAACACAACATATATGTACACAATATGTATACATGTGTGTGCAATTAAAATTGGTGCTTTTTAAAATCTATATAGCTTCAAATACATTCAATTTGCAAATTATATGGGAGATAGATGCTAAAGCTGCTGAGTGAGGGAAAAGTTGAGTATAATCAATTATCCTTAGAAAAGCTAGCTGATTATCTGTTGTCTTTATTATACGTGTTTATAAGTTTTATATCATAACCTATTTACTAATTGATTATATTAGAATTGAATAAATAATTAGAAATATATATGATTTTAAAATAGTTTTAAAAAATACTCATACCACAGCTTCAAGAGGGTAGGTGGCATTATTCCCATTTTTCAGATGAGGAAACTGAGTGTCTAGTTAACACTTTCAAAACTGAGTGTGACACTGTTACAAGCACCCAAAGCCACTGCTCTTTTGTCTCAGCCACACCCCTCCCATTTTTAAAAATCAGGTATCTTTGTCAGTTTAGGCAGAAATTCACCTTTTAGGGGAAAAGAGGAGTATAATGAAGGAGTGTGCCTAATATAAAACATGGTAAATTTTCTCAAATGTGTTCTCAGCATTTATTGACCATATGACTTTGCTTATGACATGATGTGTCATGTAAGTAGTATCATTTAGTTTTTTGTTGTTTTTTGTTTTGATCTTGTTATAACTCTTGCATTCCTGATGTAGTCTAACTTGGCAACACTGAATATTATCTTAATATTTTTTCCTTTGTTGGACTACATTTGAGATTTCTGTGTCTCTAAGAAATAAGCCTGTAATTTTACTGTCTATACTTTCTCAAGATAATAGCACTAATTGATGTGGTTTCCAGTAGGAAAAATAAAGTCACATAAATCTATCTGGTGATTAATGAGATATCAGTAATACTGTTAATAATACCCTCAGAAGAGCCTAATGGCCGCTGGCCAAACATGCAGGGAGGGACTTCCCTGGTGGCACAGTGGTTGAGAATCTGCCTGCCAATGCAGGGGACACGAGTTCGAGCCCTGGTCTGGGAAGATCCCACATGCCGTGGAGCAACTAAGCCCGTGCGCCACCGCTACTGAGCCTGTGCTCTAGGGCCTGCATCCCGCAACTAATGAGCCTGGTGTGCTGCAACTACTGAAGCCCACGTGCCTAGAGCCTGTGCTCTGCAACAAGAGAAGCCACTGCATTGAGACGCTCTCGCACATCGATGAAGAGTAGCCCCCACTTGCCCCAACTAGAGAAAGTCCACATACAGCAATGAAGACCCAACGCAGACAGAAAAACAAAACAAACAAACAAACAAAAACCACATGCAGGGAGGCAGTGGCACTTCAGTAGAGGAGAAAGATCAGAACTTTGGAATCAGAGTTGTTTCAGATCCCGACTCGCCACTGAATTGGCATTATGATCTTAGAAACCTAAATGACCCAACCTCTCTGAGTTTGTGTCCCACCAGAAAAATGGAGATTCAAATTCCTCTCTGAAAGGGGATAAGCGATAAGATGTGTGAAGTATCTGGCACGTTGAAAGTTATCATTATGTGTTAATCCCTTCTGTCTGCCACTCTTCATGCACGTATCACACAGGGCTCACATGAGTGAGAGAAATACGACATCTGCGCCTGACATGCAGAAAAAACTCACAACCAAGAGGCTGTTTTGTTTTCTTGCGCTTCCCTTTGAACTGTTTGTGATTTATTATTTCTTTTCTCCTAATAGTCAAGGAAAAATTAGGCCAAGCTTCCCTATTCAATTGTCTTCTAAGACTCCTAGCTTTGTGGAAATACCCTCTGATTTTCTTGGTTATTTGGAGTGGTTTGAGAGGACTTGCTACACCTTGAGAGCAGCCCAGGAACTGTCATCACATAATCTGCGAAGTATGTTTAGCAGTTGTAAAGTATCATCATTCCCATGAAGTATCAAAGTGTAGGTAAACATCCGTGTCCTTAAAATATTCGTTATCTGTAGAAAACAGGGTGAATCATTTTAGGACTGGTTGTAAATAATTTGGACTGTTTTTGCAGTGACCATCTTAAGCATAAAAAGTTCATATCCAAGCAAGATGAGTTGAATTTCTTTCCCTTCCCTTAAAAATAGTAGAAGCTCATCCAGACTAAAGATTTTTATAATTCCTTCTGTAATTTCCACTGTTGGGGTTAAAAAGCTTTACATTGGCCTTGGACACTTGACACTCCATTCTTCCTTACTGAGATCTGTGTGGGGATGACAAAGTGTGTAGGAGCAGGCAGTGAGCAAATGGAATTTTTCCCTGTGCCTACTTGGTAGCAAAAGAGATGGGTTTTGTCCCCAAAATGTTTTCTTTTTTGCAATTATAATTGACTACAAAATCCCAAATCTGAGAATCATTGCTTTTAATTCTTTTCCCAAATTGAGCAAAGCCCCAGACAGACCCCTCCCTTCCATCCCAGACTGCAGGTTGGCCCACCTCTCTTGTATGCGCCTTAACATCTTCATGGTCTGCTTTGAGTTTCCAGACTATTTAAAAAAAAAAAAGACATTCTTGTTCAAATTTGCACAGTGGCCCAAAATTAATTTTACTCCCATGTGTGAGACGTAGAAATGAGGTCCTGTTCTGAAAACGTGTCGTGGGTTTTCAGATCCAGCCTTGTTAGAAGCAGATGGCATCTTAGGTGCTCAAGTATGATCACATTCTTGGGGGAAAAAATTGGGACCTTTTATTTCAAAGTGGGATCACAGAACTATTTTTCATATGTGGATCTTAAAGCTATGTACATTTAAATCATGTTTGCAGAAAGGGATAAACTTTTCACAAAGCCTGAAATGTTTCTCATTTTTTTCTGAGTAATTATGACAAAGAAGCTATCTACCTCTTCTGGGCCTTAGTAACCTCAATGGAAAAAGGACATTGGTAGCCAATCAAAGCCCCTAACGCTTGTAAGGAAACTCTGTAGCTTGTTGGTTACCCTTCTTTCCCCACCTAGGAAATTCTCCTTCTAATGTTGAACTTGAAGATTTAGGGCTTTAGGTGAGGTGGCCACAGTCCCTTACTGCCATGTGTAACTGAATATCCTCCAAAGTTGTGTGTTGATTTATAACTCTGGAGAGTTCTTAGAAATGAATGACGGGGGAGAAGTTCCAGGAAAGGTGTGGAGGGCAGGCTTCAAATTCAGTTCCCCTTCCCTTGGGATCTGGACAACGTGGCTGTATTACCTTCAGGGCTTGGACTCAGTAGAACTAAACGTCTGAAGGACATAGCATCTCTGCCCATCAAGCACAAAGCTGAGCACACCAATCAGCAGATTTTACGGACCACCTGTAATTTACCTGGCACTTGGTAGGGACAC
Organism: Hippopotamus amphibius kiboko; assembly: GCF_030028045.1. Classification (NCBI taxonomy): domain Eukaryota; kingdom Metazoa; phylum Chordata; class Mammalia; order Artiodactyla; family Hippopotamidae; genus Hippopotamus; species Hippopotamus amphibius. The sequence continues at coordinate 216,609,039 of NC_080186.1, read as the reverse complement.
GGAGATGGATGAGCTGTGAGCCCATGCCCTCATTGTCTTGTAATTTTCATGGCTTGATGAAATCTTCAGTGTCTTTAACAGGTGGGATGACGATCTCCATTGCTGTTTTAGATTCTTTAGGGTGCCCGGGAATATGTATCGGGTTGCTAAGGACTTCAACCCCAGGTTTGCCTATTTTTCAAAAGAAAATTCAGTTTAGGGAAGTTTGATCATGTGGGCCTTTAAAGCTTAAGATTAAGTAGCTGTGAAATGCTTCAGGAAGCTGGTAGGAAGCCAGAATATGTCACAGGTCAGTTCACTGAGTATCAGCTTACTGGAAATCTTGGACTTGGTTTTCTGTCATTTTTTGTATCCTACCCCTGTACCCTGCCCCAGGTTTAGGATCTCAGAATCAGTTCTCCTCCTTGGGGTATACATCTCTGGGATGTTCTGAGAGTGAGGAGATACCCATTTAGGTGTAAAGGCAGTCTGAACTCTTACAAAATGGTTCAGTACATGTTTGAATGGAACGACATACCTGAGGATATTCAGGGTTCCTTACAGAAATTTTGAGTCACACAAAATAAGAGTGTCCATAAAATGCTAAACTCTAGCATGTTTCTGTGAATTGATGATTCATATTGTATTCTTAATCTGCTTTTCCTTAAATGATACCATTTTATAAAATGGAGATTCTCAATCCTGGTTTTGTGATTCTTGCCCACCTTCCCTCCAGTATATCCCTATGGATTATCTAAGTATCCTGTAATTATGTCAACGTTTCAGTTGTTTAACTCTAAGAAAAACTTCATGAGGGACTTGGTGTATTGTACTTGTCACTTGTGTCCAGTCCCTAGAACAGACTGGCACAAAGTAGCCACTCTAATATTGTTGAACAAATGAATAAATTTGTTTATTACATAAAATTTAATACAAAGGAGATGGTGGCCTTATTGTCCTTGTGTGAAGAGAGCAAGTAGAGTAGCTGAAGGGAATGAGTGACCACGCCAGCTCCTGCGTGAATAAGGTAGGTCTTGGGCTATTTTCGCAGTGGATTTTGTGAGTGTTCTTTGAAAAATGAACTCCTTAGGTTCCTTCTGTCTCTAACTTCATAGTTCTATTTCAAAATCTTTTCTACAGACTCATTCTGCTCCTCAAACCTCTGAATAAACCCTATAATGTGATTTCCATAGAATGTGATTGCTTTCCCATCTTTTCACCAATGTCGGCTAACATTACAGAAGGTGTTTTGTGAGTTCCTAATACTTCAGGAAGTTTTCTTCACAATGTCCTCGTGTTTCTTAGGGTTCAAGGCAGCAAGTAAAGGTGAACATCAGAGGAAATCTCAGTTAATCAATTTGCTTTAAAATAAAAGCAATTCTGAAGTGGTGCTGGGAAAACTGGACAGCTGCATGAAAAGAATGAGATTAGAACACTTCCTAACACCATACACAAAAATAAACTCAAAATGGATTAAAGACCAAAATGTAAGGCCAGACACTATAAAACTCCTAGAGGAAAACATAGGAAGAACACTCTTCGATAAATCACAGCAAGATATTTTTTGACCCACCTCCTAGAGTAATGGAAATAAAAACAAAAATAAGTGGGACCTAATGAAACTTCAAAGCTTCTGCACAGCAAAGGAAACTATAAGCAAAACAAAAACACAACCCTCAGAAGGGGAGAAAATATTTGTAAATGAATCGACAGACAAGATATTAATCTCCAAAATATATAAGCAGTTCATGCAGCTCAATATCAAAAAAACAACCCAATCAAAAAATGGGCAGAAGACCTGAATAGGCATTTCTCCAAAGAAGACATACAGATGGCCAAGAGGCACAAGAAAAGCTGCTCAATATCACTCATTATTAGACAAATGCAAATCAAAACGACAATGAGGTATCACCTCACACCAGTTAGAATGGGCATCATCAGAAAATCTACAAACAGTAAATGCTGGAGAGGGTGTGGAGAAAAGGGAACGCTCTTGCACTGTTGGTGGGAATGTAAATTGATACAGCCACTATGGAGAACAGTATGGAGGTTCCTTGCAAAACTAAAAATAGAGTTACCATATGACCCAGCAATCCCCCTGCTGGGCATATACCCAGAGAACACCATAATTCAAAAAGACACATGCACTCCAGTGTTCCTTGCAGCACTGTTTACAATAGCCAGGACATGGAAGCAACCTAAATGTCCATCCACAGATGAATGGATAAAGAAGATGTGGTACATACATACAATGGAATATTACTCAGCTGTAAAAAGCAATGAAACTGGGACATTTGTAGAGACATGGATGGACCTAGAGACTGTCATACAGAGTGAAGTGAGTGAGAAAGAGAAAAACAAATACCGTATATTAACACATATATGCAGAATATAGAAAAATGGTTCAAATCAACCGGTTTCCAAGACAGAAATAGAGACACAGATGTAGAGAGCAAACATACGGACACTAAGTGAGGAAAGTGGGGCGGGGGGGCGGTTGGTGGGGAATGAAGTGGGAGTTCGGGATTGCCATATATACATTGCTAATAAGAAAAAATATATTAAATTGTACACTTTAAATATATGCAATTTATTGTATGTCAGTTGTATCTCAATAAAAGTTCTTAAAGAAAAAAAAAGCAATTCTGAAGGCACTTCAGTGATCTTCCTTTGGGCTTGGCAGTGAGAAGCCCCTTCCGCAGCTCACTCAGATTCAGCAGCAGCGTGGCACTGGGCAAAGAGCAGGACCTGAGGTGCTGAGGGACCTCGGTTCCAGCCCTGGCTCTGCCATTGACCAGAGGTCCCTTCCCCATGCATGACCCCGTTCTCCTCAATTGTCAGAAAGAGATAATGAGAACCACACAATAACATGGAAAAGTGCTTTATAGACGGTAAAGTCGTGCTTTAGTGTACTCTTTTATCAGCTCCATGAGGGCTTTTTCTTTTCAACTTATTTATTTTTATTTTTGGCTGCATTGGGTCTTTGTTGCTGCACATGGGCTTTCTCGAATTGCAGCGAGTGGGGCTACTCTTCGTTGCGGTGTGTGGGCTTCTCAGTGCGATGGCTTCTCTTGTTGTGGAGCATGGGCTCTAGGCACGTGAGCTTCAGTAGTTGTGGCACATGGGCTCAGTAATTGTGGCTCGCGGGCTCTAGTACGCAGGCTCAGTAGCTGTGGCACAGGGGCTTAGTTGATCTGCAGCATGTGGGATCTTCCCTGAGCAGGGATCGAAACCCATGTCTCCTGCATTGCCAGGCGGATTCTTAACCACTGCGCCACCTGGGAAGTGCCGTGATGGCTTTTTAAATGAAAATGTTTTTATTCATGCCAGTGGCTCTCATCAGAAGTTGCTACTTAGTAAATGTTGAATAATGAAAAATATTTGCAGGCAACCTCTCTGGCCCAGAGGGATCTGCTTTTGCTGTGATTACAACATTCTTACACTAACCTTGGCATGTGCTTTGACAATAGGTCATGAAGGAAGGAAGGTGAGGCTAAAGTGTGTGTGGTTGGAAGGGCAGCAGCCAGGTATGTGTTCCAGTGGGCTGGATCAGGAGGGAAGGAAGGGATGTATAAAAAGAAGCCCCACGAGAGCAAACATGTTTTGCTTTGTTCAATGCCCTGTCCCTGGTGCTTTGACTCATGCCCGGTTCGTAGAATCTGTGAATTGAACATGAGTCAAGTGAAGTTTATGGAATGGCACTGCATTTGCTCCATCAATGACCGCATCCTTTATTCAGTATAAATAGGCAAATAAAAATACCCCACATAGATATTATAAAGCCCGTTTATTAATTTCTCTTGATAAAAGCGTATTTGTTCATCAGATATTTTTATGGAGCAAGCAGCCTGTGCAGGGAGGTGTGCTGCACACCGTGAAGACACACAAATGTCTTCTAGGAGTTTACCATTAAACAGAGCAGTATACGAGGTACTGGTACAGAAGGCAAGTTTGTGGAGCAGACGCACAGTGAGGTCAAACAAACCAAAACCTGGGAGTTGGCAGCAGAGAAAGGTTTCTTGGAGGGCCAAGCAAGGAGCATGGGTGGCTTGTGCTCACAGCCCCCAAACTCTGTGACGGTTTTCAGGGAGAAGTTTTTACAGGCAGAATTTGCTTAAGGGCTTCCCGGTTTGTGACTTCCTTCTGATTGGCTGGTGATGAGGTAACAGGGTGGTGCTTAAGGAATTTTGTCCTCAGCCTGAAGTTACCATCCTCCACCTGGGTGGGGGCCTTAGTTCCTACAGAAGGACTCAAAGATATTGTTATGTATATTCCTTGAGGAGAAACCAGGTCCCTGCCCCATAGCTACATTATTATTTCTTGGCTGCCCCTCCTTTGTTTCTGCGTTCCCAAACCTTTTTTTTTTTTTTTTAATTTTTTAAATTTTTATTGGAGTATAGTTGATTTACAATGCTGCATCACTTTCAGGTGCATGAAACCTTTTTCCTGCAAACGAGAAATGGGGGACATGGAAAGGATTTGTACCTGGGAGGACCACGCAGGGTCCTGCTCGGTTTCAGTACCAGGAGAGAGGACACTGTGAACAGAAATAATCGGGAGTATTTGGGAAGGAAGTGGCCCTTGAGTTGAGCCTTAAAGATCCATAGAATTTCATCAGCTATGGCTCATATGTTGCAATGACAATTTGAAGCTTTGTGGGGAGTGTGTGTTTTTAATTCAAATGTTAAGTCAAATCTCCTTTTTGGACAAGGTGATGTCTAGTTTGAGGGCCCCCCTGCAGCTCTGGGCTGGTGGGATCTTGCATGGCTTGTGGAGGCAGATGGGGGGCAGAGGCCTGGGAGCCAGTGCTGCTGGTGCTTCTGCCTCCTCCCGGGTGGGCTGGTTGAGGCTGGAAGGAAGCAGCAGCTAAGAAGGAAGGTGGCAGTGAGAGCGCCTCTTTTGAATGTGACCCCACCTTTATCCTCTGAGGACAGTAAAATGAACAGGTGGATTCCAACTAGGAGTTTTCTATTGCTTTCAAGCTTTAACATGTCTGAAGGCACCATAAAATGAAAATATCCTGTCAGAAATGGGAGGCAGTCTTTAGATTGAAATTAAAAAGAGAAATAGGTAGTCATGGGGTGTCCTGGGGATTAAGTGTTAGAAACAGTGGAGATGGAGGATTAGGTGATGCTCTGCAGGCATGCCAGGAATCTTCTAAGAAAACCCAGGGTGAGAAGATCATAATTTCAAAGTGTATTCATTACAGGGTGCTGGTTGGCTCACTTAGTGAAGATTCACTGGAAGATAATTGTTCAGCAAATATTTGAGTGCCCTCTCTGTGCAAGGAACCACATAAAGATGAAGCAGAAGAGTCCTTTCCTCTTAAAGAATCCCCAGTTTGGAGAGGGAGACATAACCCAGTTACAGTGGGGCTTCCACGATGAGTGATGTAGTAAAAACAGGGACCAAAGTGCTGAGGAGAGAGGATGGATTCTGACTTGGAGATCCATAGAATTTTGTTCAAGAAGATGCAAAGGTGGCACACACAGGTGGGAGAATGGCTCTCCAGGCAGGACTCAAACTTAAAAGGGAGTGGTGTGGGCCAGGAACATGGCACTGCTGAGGAAATGTAGGCTTCATGTAGAGGAGGAGAGGGAAAGTATTTTGTGCTATGGAGAGGGAGATGCTGTCATTAGGACTTTGTGTTAGAAAGATGCTTCTGGTGACAGTGAGGAGAAATGGGTGGAGGAGGGGTGGTGGCTGGGGGGCTGTTTGAGGGCTGTTGCAAGAGTCCAAGGGAGAGGTGTCAAAGTCCTGGGATCTCGGAGTGAAGGTGCAAAGAAGGGTTGTTCAAGAGCGTTGGTACTTTTCCTAAATCTGAGAGCTCTCTTCTAAAGTTTAGATCAGATTCGATTTGTTTAAAAAACAAAAAACAAAAAGAAGAAGAAGATACTTTTGACAAATACAGATCTTTGTTGAGCCCATTGGAGTGGGCTGAGGTCTCCCCATTTTAAGGACTGGAGCCAATAGGAAACTTGGGAGTTGTCGGACTGGAGGGATGGGGAAAAAGGTGTTGATCCCTCCTGCTCCTTTGGCCCTGCTTTTGTTATATACCAGCCTGTCCTAGTGCTCTTCCAGCCTCTTCTGCTGGTTCTTTTTCTTCCTCACCCATAAACAAAAACATTTCCCAAAGTTCCGTACTTGCTTTTTCCATTCCATGCAAATACATCTAGCTCTAATGCTTCTGCTCTTCACTGGGACAAATGGCCTCTCAGCCTGTTTGTTCAAAGGGTAAAGCAGGATAGATTATGCACGTGGCTCAGAGAGAGTCATGAGACTTGAATGAAACACTGTGTAGGAAATGCTGCCTAAGCCTTGAAGGAAAGTGATGTGCTCAATCAATAAGTGTCTAGTACATATTTCCTTGCTTATGGTAGCCTGTCATTTTTTATATTGACGTAAATTTAATCTCCCCTTTCTTCTGAGTTCTTTGAGGGTTTGGTATTATTTTTCGATCTTAAGTGTTGAGCATTGTACTTGCCCAGTAAGAATTCAAAATGTGATCTTAATTCCTTTTGTCTGCCAGATTGGTATTTCAGATTCCTCATCAGTAGGACATGGGGTTGGCCTTTCTTAGGGATGGGTGGGTGACCTTCATATCCTTTTCTCCTCTGCTTGGGACCAGGGGTCCCACTGGTGAAACGGCTGGCTGCAGCTGGGAAACAAGGAAGCGAACACTGGCAGGTCCTGCCCCGCGTGACCACAGCCTTACTGCCACACACGTTGTCTTCATTAGATGAGTAATCTCACAGACAAGAACCCAAATTCATTTTACAGCCGTCAGAATGAAAGTTCAGGATTGAAGAGAGGAAAGGGGTCCTTTTTATGAGAGAGGAGTGTTGTCATGTACATAGGCAGCTAAGAGTTGGTTGATGTGACCGTTGGTGGCTACGGGGTACTGTTGAGGCCACAGGCAGAGGAAGTACAGTCAGGAAACGGGAGGCCGCGTTCTCTACAGAAGGGCAAGGCTGAAGGGTGGCAGTTTGTAAACTAGGTTTGTGTTGGAATAAAGGGTGTGGACTTGAAGACTCCTCACTGGCCATCTCCGTGGCTTTTTTCTTTTGGATACCTGTTGACCAGGGAAGTTAGCTTCCTAAAGGCCAAGAGATAAGCGAGGGAGGAGTTTTAGTGACTTTGTCATCTGTAAAATAGGATTTGGATTGGATGAGAAACCTTAATTCCCTCTAGCAGTGTTAAAACACAGGTCCTTGTAGATTCTTTGTTCAACCCTAGAATTTCCAGGATGGTCCAAGCTGAGCCATTAGACCAGTTTTACAAGCTTGTTGAGCAAAGATGCTGCTGGTAGACTATTCTCTACTTGATTCGAGGCTGTCTAAACCCTGTGGCATCATGTCTATTTTCCTCCTATTATTTAATGTCAACTATTACTTCAGTATTGCATTTTTTGCTAGAAATAATATAATATTGTAAAATCCAAAGGCAAATCTCTCTCTGTGCTTGATGTCTCAATACCCCCATCTCTCATTAATCAGTGTTGAGCTGCATGTGAGTGTTTTTCTAGTTGGTTGTCTCATTATTTGATGAATACTGCCCTTACAGGTAATGTGGTGTTATCCTCTATTTCTAGCTATTGTGGACGATGAAAGACTGTCGGCAGAGGAGATGGATGAGAGGAGGCGGCAGAATATTGCTTATGAATATTTGTGCCACCTGGAGGAAGCCAAAAGGTAAGATTCAAACTTAGTCTCTTTGTGCACCTTCTCTTGGAGATGAGCTTTAGGGTACTATATTTTTAATAACTTATTTGCAGCCTTGTTGGTAGTAAGGTAATGGGAGAAGAACCACCTGTGTTTTGTAAATGGCAGAATTGAGAAAAAGTTGCTGCCACAGCCAAAGTCAAGGCACTAGGGAGGCAACTCTTCCTTTTTCTTCCTCAGAGCCTCCCAGGAAATCTCTAGGTAAATTGCAGATTATTTCAAAAATTCTCATCTCTTTGGCATGAATGTGATAGAGCAGGAGAGACTTAAATCAACTTCCTTTTCCTCTAGAACTTCCTCCTATCTTTTCCCCAACTCTACCCCAAGGATTATAATTATTACCATTATTATTAATTAATGTATAATTATATATTCCTGTATGCCCAATAGAAGAATAGCATTTCAGAATGAAGTCCATCGTTCACTAACCTGGAGAGTAGGTTTATGACAGCAATCTCCTTTTTAACCCATGGGTGTGTGACCGCTTAGGATATGTTGTCTCTAAAATCACACTGACTCTTTTAGACTTTTAAGATTAGAAGTCATTGTTGGGTTCTCCAAGGAGAAAGTGAAGATAAAGTATTTGCACTTGGTCCTCTGTATCAGGGGAATCAGAACTTTGTCCTTTGCTGGGTGAACACTGCTTATACCCAGATGCCATGAGTAAGATTCTGATATAATGCTTTGTGCTGTGACCAAGGAACAGTGTTGTTCTGTGGACAGATATGTTCCAGCTCTCTTATCTCTCTAGAAAATAAACATTGAGTTAATGGTCATTGGTGTTAATTATCTCTGATCACTGATAAATAGCTACCTACAGAGCTGGAAGAATGAGGTTTTTAATCAGTGTTTTGTAAAAGAACATTCAGTGACACATGCTTGCACTAATTTGGCCTCAAAATTGCTTAAAAGGGGGTTTTCCAGGGTTGTTAGTGTTTTAACAGTGCCTTGTAGCTCTAAGCTCTAAAGGCTATGTTTTGAAGGTTATGTAACATGTCTGGAAGTTGACAGTTAGGTTGCAGGTCACTGAAGACTCACTGTCAGTCTAAAATGATTAAAAACATGCTTTTAGCCAAATTGTGGCTAAAGTTGGATAAGGAGAGGGATTCATAGACATTCAAAATAAACATGCTTTCAGTGAAAAAGCTTAAGGAGAGTTAGTGGAAATTTCCTCTTGACACATACTTTGCATTCTAAGGTTTTGCCTCCTGGTTTCTATGAGTGGGGATCATTGTCACACAGAGGAGAAGGCATGTGACTGGGAGTCAGTAGACTGGATTTCCTGGTCTTAGCTCCACCACTTATGAGCTCTGTGACCTTGGACAGGTCATCTAACCTGTGGGAACTTCAGTTTTGTCTCCCCTGTAATGAGATGATAAAGATGTTGCCACTACCTACCCTGCTGATTTCATGGATTTTTTTTTTTTTTTTTCTAAAAATCAACAAAGAAGGTATAAGTGTTCTGTGACTGACACTGTAGTGTCATTCAGGTGTATGGTGATAACATAAGCATAGTTTTCTTCTGAATGTGTCAAAGTGGTATCAAGATAGCTTGGAAGCTTGTCACCTTCTTTAGTGTTTTCAAAATTCAGTAGTTAAATTTTGCTTTCGAAAAGTCAACATAACAATTAGCCCAAGTTTTTTGAAGAAAGCTTCCTTAGGAAAAGTTCCATTGAAAGAATAGATTGTAAAATACAGGTCTTCCTTTAAGATGGTTTTATAAATTTATCTTACAAGAAGGGATTAGATGTAACATGTATTTATGAATCTTTTATTAATATCTGAACACTTCCTATGACTTTCAGGGAAGCGGTTTTCTGGTTGTGGAGCATGTGAAAATTATGTAGCTACTAGTAGATATGTGTGCTGTGATTTCAGAAAGCATACTATACAGAATTCTGATGGTCCTGAACTCAAGAAATAAATGAAGGGGTGAGTTAGTCTCTGTTCAAAAAGTTATTTATTTGAAAGAGTTTATTGCCTGATTCTTTCACAGTGTTAATGCCTTAGGAATTTATCATATTGGGTTTCTTATAGTGCATGCAAGTGTGTGTGTTCATGTGAGTGTAGTTGCATTAGAACATTGAATTTCTACTGAATGGTAGACTTAGAATGTGAAAGTTTAGCTAGGAATCGTTTCTTTTTTATTTCAGTTGAACTGACTTTGGTGCATTTTAACTAGAAATGTGTTGGGTTCTATCTTTGTGCCTCTATCTTTTCTTTCCAAGGATGAGAATCAGAAGGGTATCTAGCTTATATGTCTTGTTACTCAAAATTTTTTAAAATTCAGAACTGTAAGAGTTCAGTACATCTTTAATTTTGGTTTTATTAATTTCAAGATTCTGTGATCATTAATCTCAGACCATTTAAAAGTTGCTTCATTCAGAGGGGGCTATCAGTACCAATATTACAGAAATAAAAAAGATGTTGACAGAGTGCTATGAACAATTATATGCCAACAGATTAGTTAAACTAGATAAAATATACATATTCCTAGAAAGACACAAACCACTAAAACTGACTCAAGAAGAAATTTTAAAAACTGAATAGATGTAAAACAAGTAAAAAAAAACATTGGGTCAGTACTTGAAAAACTTTCCACTCTTCCAAAAGGTGTAAGAGGAGAGAACGCTTCCTAACTTATTCTGTTGAGACCAGTATTACTCTGATACCAAAACCAAAGATACCTCAAGGAAATCATAGACCAGTATCCCTTATGAATACAAATACAAAAATCCTCAACAAACTCAAACTGAGTTCAGCAACATCTAAAAAAGATTATATACCATCAGGTGGGATTTATCCTAGCAATGCATGCTTCGTTTAACCTAAAAATCATTCAGTCAAGACAATTCAGTGGGGAAGAAAAACAATCTTTTCAACTAATGATGCTGAGACAACTGGATATATACATGTGTAAAAATGAATTTGGATCCCTACCTCACACCATATACAAAAATTATCTTAAAATGGTTTGTTAATCTAAATGTGTGAACCACAGCTATAAATCTCTTAGAAGAAAACACAGCAGTAAATCTTAGCAACCTTGGGTTAGGCAGTGGTTTTTGAGACTTGACACCAAAAGCATAAGCCAAAAAAAGAAACTAGATAAATTAGGCATCATGAAAATTAAACCTTTTTGATTCAAAGGGATGCCATCAAAAAATTGAGAAGACAGCCCATGGAATGGGAGAAAATATTTGCAAATCATGTATTCAATAAGAGACTTGTATTCAGAATGTATAAAGAACTCTTACAACTCAACATAAAAAGTAAATAGCCTAATTTATAAATGGGGAAACTTTCTGAATAGACATTTTTCCAAATAAGATACACAAATGAACCTTAAGAACAGGACAGGATGCTTAACATCAGTCATTAGGGAAATGCAATCAAAACCACAATGAGGTGCCATTTCATGCTAGGATAGATATAATCGAAAAGAACGACAATAACAAGTGTTTGCAAGGATATAGAGAGATTGGAACCATTGTACATTGCTGGTTGGATTATAAAATGGTGGAGCTACTTTGTAAAACAGTCTGGCATCTCTTCAAAAAATTAAATACAGAGTTACTATATGATCCAGCAATTCTACCACTAGGTATATCCCTAAGAAAATTAAAAACCTATATCCACACAAAAACCTGCACACAAATGTTCACTGGAGTGTTATTTATTAGAGCAAAAAGTGGAAACAGCTCAGATGTCCATCTACTGATGAATGGATAAACTGTGTGGTATATCCATATAATGAAACATTATTCAGCTAAAAAAATTAGCAAATCAGATTTAACGTTGTATAAAAAGAAGTATACAAATCACAACCAAGTGGGATTTATCCCAGGTTTGCAAGGCTGGTTCAACGTTTGAAAATCAATTAATGTGCTCCATCACATCAACACTCTAAAGAAGAAAAAAATCATGTGATTTTATCATTATATGCAGAAAAAGCATTTGACAAAATCCAATACCTATTCATGATAAAAATCTTAGTAAAGTGGGAATATAGGGAAACATCCTGAACTTGAGAAAGACTGTTTACAGAAGCCCTACAGCTAACATCGTACTTCGTGGTGAGAAACTTGAAGCTTTCTCACTAATATCAGGTACAAGCCAAAGATATTTTCCTCACCATTCCTTTTCAGCATTGTAGTGGAAGTTTATCCAATAAAAGAAGAAAAGGAAATAAAAGATATACAGATTGGAAAGGAAGATAAAAACTATCTCTGTTTGCAGATGACATGATTAACAATATAGAAAACCTGAAAGAATTAAAAAAAAAATCCTGGAACTAACAAGCAATTATAACATGCCTGCAGGATATAAGGTTAACATACAAGTCAGTTGCTTTCCTATGTACCAGCAATGAACAAGTGGAATTTAAAAATAAAACACAATACCATTTACATTAGCATTCCCCACAATGAAAAACTTAGGTATAAATTTAACAAAATGCATACAAGGTCTATATGAGGAAAACCACAAAACTCTGATGAATGAAATCAAAGAACTAAATAAAGAGATATTCCATATTCATGGATAGGAAGACTCAATGTTATCAAGATAGTTCTTCCCAACTTGATCTATAGATTCAATGCAGTCCCAATCAAAATCCCAGAAAGTTATTTTGTGGACATCAACACAAAGGTGATTCCAAAATTTATACAGAGAAGCAAAAGACCTACAATAGCCAGCACAATATTGAAGGAGAACAAAGCTGGAAGAATGACACTACCTGACTTCAAACGTAATATAAAGCTACAGTAATCAAGACAGTGTGGTACTGGTGGAAAAAAGGACAAATAGATCAGTGGGACAGAATAGATAGCATAGAAATAGACCCCTGTAGATACAGTTAGTTGAACTTTGACAGAGGAGCAAAGCAACACAGTGGAGCAAAGATGGTCTTTTCAACAAATGGTGCTGGAACAACTGGGCATCCACGTGCAGACAATGAAATCTAGACACAGACTTTACACCCTTCACAAAAATTGACTCAAATGGATCAGATCTACATGTAAAATGCAAAACTGTGAAGCTCCCAGAGGCTGATAAAGGAGAATGGGCCAAAGACTTTAACAGACACCTCACCAAAGAAGATATATAGATGGCAAATAAACATAGGAAAAGGTGCTCCACATCATATGTCATCAGGAAAATGCAAAATAAAACAACAACAAAATACCACTACACACCTACCAGAATGCCCAGAATCTGAACACTGACAACACCAAATGCTGACGGGAATGTGAAGCAACAAGAACTCTCATTTGTTTCTTGTGGAAATGAAAAATGGTAAAGTCACTTAGAGAGATAGTTCAACAGTTTCTTACAAAACCAAACACGTTCTTACCATATGATCCAGCAATTGTGCTCTTCCTAATTACCCAGTGGAGTGAAGGCTGAGTCCATACAATAAGCTACACATGGACATTTATAGAAGCTTTTTTCATAAGCCAAAACTTGGAAGCATTCAAGATGTCTTTCAGTAGATGAATGGATAAATGAACTTTGGTACATCCAGACAATGAAATATTACTCAACACTAAAAAGAAAGAAACTATCAAGCCATGAAAAGACACAGAAAAACCTTAAATGCATATTATGAAAAGAGCCTATCTGGAAAAGCTACATACTGTATGATTCCAAGTACTTGATACTCTGGAAAAGGCAAAACTGGAGACAATAAAAATACCGGTGGTTGAGGGGAGGAGGATGGGTATAGGAGCACAGAAATTTTTTAGGGCAGTAAGAATACTCTGCAAGATACCACAGTGATGGATAAATGTCATGATACATTTGTCCAAACCCGTAGACTGTATAGAAACAAGAGTGAACTGTAATGTAACTGTGGACTTTGGGTGATTGATATGTCAATGTAGGTTCATCAGTTAAAACAAATGTTCCACACTGGTGGGGGATGTTGATAATGGGAGAGGCTATGCATGTGTGGGGGCAGAGGATATGTGGGAAACCTTGGTACCCTCCCCTCAATTTTGCTGTGAACCTAAAACTGCTCTAAAAAAATAGTCTTAAAAAACAAAGGATGAAGTACTGATACATACTTACAACATGGGTGGACCTTGAAAATATGCTGAATGAAGGAAGCTAGATACAAAAGGCCACACATATTGTTATGATTCCATTTATATGAAATGCCCAGAATAGGCAAATCCATAGAGACAGAAAGTAGATTTGTGGTTACATAGGGCTGGCGGAATTGTGGGGTTGGGGAGTAATGCTAATGGTATGAGTCTTTTTGCTGGGACCAAAAATCTTCTAAAATTGATTGTGGTGATGGTTGCACAACTCTCTGAGTGCACTACAAACCACTGAATTTTACACTTGAGTCAGTTGTATATAAATTATATCTCATTAAAGCTGTTATTAAAGGAAAGTTCTTTTGCTTAGCTTGGCTTGGAGAGGTCCTTAGTAAAGCTGTTAAATATGATTAAATGGTATTTAGCAGATAAAAGGCATATAGAAGATACTCCAAACATACATGAGACGTCTAAACACCATTTTACTGATTTTTTTGTGAGCACCCACCCTGTGCAAACAGGCACAATAGGGTCCCTTTGAGAGATGGCAACCAAACAACTAATAATTCTGTGCTCAAAAAGGCTCACTCCTGTGAGGTTAAAGCTTTCACTCATGAGTTTAAAATTCCTTCCTTCACTTTTGTTGGCTTTATTAATCTCTCTGTATGTGTGTGCATGAGTATCTCCCTGTATCTAGCCCACCATCGTCCTAAATCTCTGTCATCTATTCACCTCTCTATTCCACCATCAGTCTATTCCAACATCGCTTGCTAGATGACTATTTTCTAGATGACTATAGTGGTCTCTAATTGATTTCCCTGCTCCCCTGGTTGCTTCAATCCTTTATCAGCTGAATCTTTTCAAAATTCTGATCAATTTAAAATCTTCCAGTGGTTTCTGAATACTCTGATGATAAAAACCAAACTCCTTTAGGGAGTCAGAGGCTCTGCCTAGTCCAGTCCTTACAACCTCTCCGGTTTCATTGTGTGCCTTGTTCCCTGTTGCTCTATCTTCCAGCCACGTTGATCTCTTTTCATTTCTCTTTCCTCCTCCACGGGATGTTTGCATGTGCTGTTCCCTTTTCCTCTTCTATATCGAGTGAGACTCTGCTCTGTCTTCAGATGGTAGCTAACTTTTTTCAGGGACTTCTTGTCTGACTGACGTCCCCATCTGGTTCACATACCCCAGTTATAAGGTATCTGTGACACTGTATCTCCCCCATATTTGAATGAATTACTTAATGCCCAGCACTGAATTTTTGTTACTAATGAGTATTGATTGTATCCTATTTCCTGTATGTTTTAGTTCTCCTGGAGGTAATAAGTAGGATATGAATTAGATTCATGGTAGACAGGATTCTAGATGATTTGGTTAGACTGCCAGCCTGAAGGTCAAATTTGATATTTGTCTCGATGGAAAATTCTATATTACAGTCAGATGGTACAAATTCTTCCTGCCATACATGTGACCCACTGAGTTATGAAGCTGGCAATTCTGGACAATGTAATGCCACCACAGTAAACTAGAAGATAGCCAGAAAACGGTATAGAGTATTTTTCAATGAATGAATGAATAAGGAGAGGAAGGGGTAGCTTGTGTATTAAAATGACCATGGCTGAAATTATTGCTTAATAACTTATAAAATTATGAAATCTGTCATATTAAGTCTGAAAATACTAATGTTAATGGCAATGAAGGGAAAATAAAAAATGCATATTTTTAGGGCATGACGCAAAAAGAGAGGTAATTGCTTTACAGAGTGGCTCTTCACCCTAGGAGGTGTGTTTCTTTACAGGCTAAAGGGTATAGATGATGTCATGATGCACTAATCGTAATTGTGTCAGGAGCCAGAGGATGTCTGGCAGAGGACATTAGTTATCCATGACTGTGGAACAAATTACCTCTTAAACTTAGTGACTTACAACAACAAATTTTTTTAAGCTCTTTATTGGAGTGTAATTACTTTACACAGTTGTGCTAGTTTTTGCTGTACGACAAAGTGAATCAGCTCTATTTATACATATATCCCCATATCCCCTCCTTCCCATGACTCCTTCCCACCCTCCCTATCCCAGCTCTCTAAGTCATCACCCATCATGGAGTTGATCTCCCTGTGTTATGCAGCAGCTTCCCACTAGCTATCCATTTTACATCTGGTGTTGTATATATGTCGATGCTACTCTCTCACTTCGTCCCAGCTTCCCCTTCGCCACCCCCCCCCCCCGCCCCCGTGTCCTCAAGTCCGTCCTCTACATCTGCATCTTTATTCTTGCCCTGTCGCTGGGTTCATCAGTACAACAACAAATATTTATCTCACAACTGCTGAGGGTCAGGAGTCTGTGCAGAACTTCCTGGGTCCCCTGGTTCTGGGTCTTTCACAAAGCTGCGGTCCTCTCGAGATTCAAGCAGGACAGATCCACTTTCAAGCTCACTTGGTGTTGGCAGCATTCAGTTCATGATAGACCTTTGGACTGAGGACCTAGTCGTCCTCTGCTGTTGGCCAGAGGCTTCCTGACATATGGGCCCTCCGTAGGGCAGCTCACACCGTGGCAGCTGGCTTCCATCAGAGTGGACGAGCCCCAGAGCCAGAAAGGGCACGGACGGCGGGAACCAGTCTTGTAACCTGTTCTTGAAAATGACGCCCTGTAGTTTGCTGTATTTTATTCATTAGAATCAAGTTACTAAATCCATCTTGTGTTCAAGGGGAAAGGATTACACAAAGGGATGAATTCAGGTGAGGATCACTGGGGGCCACCTTAGAAGCTGCCTTCTACAGGGCGTGTATATAGCCTTTTGAAATTGACCCCAGAAAGGGTCAGTTTTGAGGGGGGAAAATAGGCTTTATTACTGTCAGAAACCAAATCAGGAATTAGATGATAACTTGGCCTAAATGATTATGATACTAAGGTTATTTATGCCTTGATGTTTTTGAATTGTGAGCCATTTTAAAGTAAGCTGTTCCTCCCTCTACTGTATTAAGTGATACTGAAATGAATCATTAAGTTTTCTTTTCAGGTAGGCCCTGAAAGCTAACTTGATAGCTTCTTTGCTGTGCAAGTCTTGCTGAAATGGGGCTGTGCAGACAAGTCTGCTATGTGTATGAGCTTCGAAAGGTTCTCTCTGATACCGGAAATCTCACTGTTTAAATGAAAGGAGTTGCTTTTCCAGAAGAATTAATACTGCTGATTAGATTTCATATTAACCTCTGCAAAATATATTTGAATAATGAAAATAAGTCTATTTTAAGAACTTCAGTTCTTTCGTTTTTTAGGGCAACTATGCGAAATTTAGGATGGTGGCTTCTCTTTGGGGATTGAGGAAGGAAATCCAGCTGGAGCTGTTATGAAGGTCGGGGAATAGGAGAGGGAATCTTGGCAAGAAATAGAGGAGTTTGCAGATTGCAGTTGGGCAAGTAGTTATGAATGGGGCTGCTATTGTGTTTCCCGAGGAAAGTTCCTGAAATATAATATTCCCTTTTTAAGGAAAGAGAAAATGCATACACATCTTTTGCTGTGCTTACGTTTTCTATCTTACCTCTGAAAATAAACAAAGTGAAAAAGCCTTCCCTTGGTGATGGGCTTGTTTAGAAATATTATCTTCAAAGAGCTCTTTATGTGAGCCAAGCTCTTCTTTGTATTAGAGAGTCTGGGACAGTTTTGTATGTGCCCTGGAAGGGAAACAAAACACGGGTGTGATTCCTTTTGTGTCCATGCTTACAACTCAGATACCAAAAGGACACCTCATTGATTAGATCAAGCCCAAGCTCTGGCCTTACCTAATAGTGAGTTAGAGAATCAATTTTGAAAGGAGAAATGTTGCCAATGTGCTTTGAGTGTGGGATTGCTTAACTCTGAGTATTTATGATTACATACTTTAAGAAAAAGAATCTTTGAACTAGAGAATGCTTTAGAGAATCCACTGGATCTCCTCCGCACTTTTGGACCTCACTGTCTTTATTCCTAAGGATGCTGTCCATGGCTGTGTTCATAAGCAATGCTAATAGAAACTTGGAATTGGGAGGGAAATATCTTTCTTGGTAATCAACTTATTAAGAGACATGTTGCTGCTCTATACAGAATGTTAATGAAATTTTAAGGAATTCTTAATTGCATTTTCAAACCATAAATAGCTTTCATGTTTCTATGGTAATTCTTCATTTCTCCCTTCCTCCTCGTTCTCTCCCTGGCTCTGCCCTCACCTCTGCTGTCCAGGGGGACAAGATGAAGTGCAGGGTTGCTCTGTGCAGCAGCTAGCAGGCTGGCGGGATAGAGGAGCAGCTGAACTGAGAGCAAAGGCCCTTCTTAGGGTCTGGCTCCTGTGAGGAGAGGGCCTGCCTCTGAGGACTGGCCTGTTTGGAGCTGCTTTCTAACTGGCTGGCCTGGGAGTCATAGGCCAGAGAGGCTCAGGACCTTTGTGGCAGGCCAGGGCTTGTCCCACCAAGGTACATCCCAATGGTAGAGAGAGGGAGTAACCTGTGAGAAGAAGGGCATCATCAGGCATAGCCTAGGAGAGGGTGAGACTCAACAGGGTGTTTCCATGGAACCCGAGGAGGCAGGGTACCAGCCAGCCCTGCCTGCCAGGGTGTGGTACTTGCAGCTGGAGCCTCAGGGGCTGAGGTCCAGCTGGGCAGTGACCAGAGATAGTGGAGCTGGAGTGGGAGGCACAGATGTTAAGGTTGTAAAGGGAGAAGACACAGTGTTTGACAAGGGACTGAATTTAGGGAACAGAGGACACTGGGAGGTCAAATGCCTTGGGGCAGATCTAGGCGTTGCTTATCTGATGCATTGTGAGGTTGCTATTAGCCTAGCCTGGGGTTGGGACACAGAGTTGGGGGACTTTTTGGTTTTAATGTCACATATTTTGTGTTCTAACCTTGGGCAAATGTTGGACAGGTGCCAGTCAGGTGTGATGTGACAGATAAAAGCATAACTTCTCAGAGCGCTGGCATTTTTAAATACAAATAATCAATATGAATCTTCTCCAGGCAAAGAGAAGTTGAGCAACTGACATTTGATCCCAAAGTTCACATTTGTTTCTCAGGCTTTTTGAAGTTGGAGAGCTGAGAGGTGTTTGGAATTTTCCATGGTCTCGCACATTCTTTACTACATGGGTTATCACACAGAGTGTCCAGTCACTGGAGCAATCAATTTACAAGGGGTTGTCCCCATTTTATAAGTGGAGAAATTGAGTCCTGGAAAAATTTAAGTAATTTTTCTAAGGTCACAGTTAACTGGAGACATAAACTGTATTCCCGCTCAGGTTTGTCTGACTTCAAAACCTGTGTGCTTAAAAACTAACACTGTCTGACTTCTTTATTTCTTCACTTGTTTTGATCATGTCTTTATTATAGGTTCAAAACCTTGGTTTGGGTGGTCTTGGTTTCTAGGTTCTAGGTGGACTAGCTTTATTTTCATTCTTTTTTTTTTTTTTTTTTTGGCCACGCCACACGGCATTGTTCTCATTCTTGATCAGTTCTCAGTACTTAAGTTTTGGTAGAATTAGCAAAATATAGCCATATATTGTCTTTTTGTTTTTCTTTTTCTTTCTTTTTTCCCCCTTTTCTGTTGCTTGCTTGTTCGTTTTGTTTTTGTTTTAAATGTGACTACTACTAGTAGTTTGTTCTGGGAATAATTTACCATGTATTCTCCCTCCCTTTCTTTTCTCTGTCTCTTTTCTATCAGTCTTCTTAAAGTTTTAGTAGGATTTTGCACTTTTCAGTGATGTAGATTTCATTCTCTTCTCACTCAAGATAGTTTTGGTGCATCTTTCTTCTGGGGTCCGTCTGGATTCTACATTCAACTCATCAGTTGTCTTTTTGGTTCTGCGGCTGTTATGACTGGTTTCAAAGAATGCTTTGCTTTTTCGTTGACACATCAAAAGGTATAAAGAGCAAACACTGCTGAGGTCTCTTCCTTCCTGTATGCATCTCCCCACCAGACACTGCCTCATGCTGTGATGCTTTAAAGTCATAGAACAGTGTCATTGTTCAAGGCCTAGAGGGACTCCAGGCAGGGCTGGTGGGGGAAAATATTGGTACGAGCTTGTTAACACAATGATTTTTTTTCTTGTCTTGCATTTGTAGGATGGTCTTCCATTGCCTTTTTTGTCTGACCATTTCTTGTTTTCCTCTAAGAGTGCAAATCCTCATTTTGTATATGGGGACACTGAGGCACAGAGAAATTCATCAACTCACTATTCACTGGTAGAGTTAGTGGCAGATTTGGGATTAGGATAAAGGTCTCCTGGCTGTTGACAACTCTTTTCTCCTGTGATTCTAAGTCATGTTGATCAGAAAAAGTATTAGTAGAAAGCTCAGTGGTGAAAATACACAGAAATAAAAAAAAGCATATTAAGCTTATTGTTTGGTAAATTCAGTTGGTTTGCTGTTAGTGAAACATTGAATTCTTAGTGTGGGGGAGTTGGCCGTTGGCATATTTTTGTCATGTATCTTTCATTTTTGCTAAGAATTTTGAACCCATTTAGGTGCTAGAATAAGAATTCAAGCATTCCCAGTTCTTGTCATCTCCATACTGTCCTCATTCAGTCTTTGCTTGGCTTAAGTGTTCATTGATTTTTTTTTTTCTTCAAAGAATTTGTGATATCCAGCTGTTCCTGCCTCTGGTATTCCATAGGGCACAAGTTGAGGCAGCTCCATCATCTGAGTGAGAGAATGACTTTGGACATGATTCTGAAATTCAGTTACCGGCATAAGGGTCACAGGGGTGCATGTGTAAATGCAGGCTTCTGAGAGTTGCTCTAGACCCTGCAAATCCCTCTCTAGGGCCTTAGAGTCTGTGTTTTAACGAATCACTCAGGTAACCTATAATGGAAAAGAGTCTGAAAAAGAATATATATACACATGTGTATGTATGCATATATAGCTGAATCACTTTGCAGTACACCTAGAACATTGTAAATCAATGATCCGTCAATAAATAAATAAATAAATAAAAATTTTACACAACAGATTAAAACCAAATCACTCAGGTAAAGGCTGATGCACCCTGAGGACTGAGAATTAAATTCTCTCATCTCTGACTGATGCTGTCGCAGCAGCTCCAGCTTTCCCACCCCTACTCAGATGAAAAGAACATGGACATCTCTTCCCCTGTGATGAGATGGGAAGAGGAAGGGTATTGAGGGTCATCATCTGCTGATGGGAGAATGGGGGAATGAAAACAGCTGCTGTAGAGAAAGTGATCGCGCATAAGCCAGGGTTGGATAGAAAGCCTGGGGAGTTTTGAAGAGCCAACTAAAGTTCTCAGTTTTCCTCAAAGAGCCAATGAGCATGTTCCTGTGAATTTTTCCAAGCTCAGAGAAAAAGTGAACTGGGTAACTAGGCTCAGGGATTGGCATGTTGGTTCTGAGAAAGTCATAGAAACAGGGACCCCAGGGGAATTCCCTGGTGGTCCAGTGGTTAGGACTCCGTGCTTCTAGTGCAGGGGGCATAGGTTCAGTCCCTGGTTGGGGAAATAAGATCCCGCCTGCAGCGGGGTGCGGCCATAAAAAAGAAAAAAGAAAGAAAGAAACAGGAACCCCAGGGTGTTCATGTGAGCATCACTGACATTGGGTGACCTTGAGGTCCCAACTCAACAAGGAGGCTCCTGAAGCCAGGTTGGGTAAGATGGAGAGCAGTAGCAAGAGTCAAGGAACCACCTCTGATGAGGGTGAAGGGAAGGACCTAAAATAATAAGGCAATGGAGAAATAGGTAAACAGAAAGCTACAGCCAGAGGTTTGGAAGCCTAGGTCTTAAAGGTGGAGTATTTCTGGGTAGTGATGAGGTCCAAGGTGTGGTAGGACTTGTGTGTAGTGTAAGTAGAATGGAGATGAAATCTTTAGGTAAAGGAGGAAGTCTCTGAATTGTGCTTTTGGGTGTTCCCAAGATCATCCATCCACCACCTTGAGCCTCTAAGCAGAAGTGGGCGTGGGAGGCACACAGTGATTGTGGCAAGAAAGGAAAGTCCTGGATCAGGATGGAGAAGAGTGACAAGGTTGGGAAATGAGACAGGAGTGAGGTGGGGTAGAGGTCTTGGAACAGAGGTGATAGGACATGGCCTAGAAGAAAGTTCAGGGGGCATGGTGATGAATGACCCTCCCTTCTTTGGTCCTGTGAGTTAAGGAGAGTTGGGGAAACACCATCCCCGGTTTATGAGAAACGGTATTGTGAAGGAAAAGCCAGACTGCCATTAAGACAAATAGGTAGGGAAAGTGTAAACAAAACGTTGAGACTATAGGAGAAATACATTTGTATAACAGGTCAGGAGTTCCAGAGACGCATCCGAAAGGATGTGTATACATTAGATTAGAGTAGATCAGGGGTGTGTATAAAGAGGACTGCTTAGGAGGACTCTGAGACAAATGACTTACCGGAAATAGTGCTCATGGGTCAGTGTTTCTGTTGGCATTACGTAGGAGACTGAAATCGATGCAAAACCAAGTTCAGATTTATTTAACTGTGGTAGGGGCCCATTAGAGATCCTCTGTTACTGCTTTGTTAATAATTCATTACTTGTGACGTACACTTTAAGAAATGACTTTAAAACCTTGTGACCCAGAATAAAACAGTTTTACATCCTGACCCCAGATACGCGTGTGGTGATGTGCAGAAGTGTGCACGTCCATCTAACCAAACAACAAAGATTCACAAAGCAACACTTAATCATTGGTATATACAACACACCCTGACATTTACTGTTCTGTTCTAATTCATTTTCTCAGAAAATGCTGACTGTGACCCACTGTGTGTGTCTCATGACGTGCAGGGTTCACCCTGCAGCTGGACCAACATGCTTACGCTTGTATTGAGCCTGGTTTGGTAACCGTGAGGTGCTGTTCCCTGGGCATCTCTTGGATGAAGAACATTGATTTTCTGTGTGTAGATCACGCTTACAGCTTATTGTATTAATATGATCAGAGAGAAGCCAGGAAGTCACATTTGATAAACTCTTCCCTGCTTTAAACCTTTCCCGGCTCTGTAGTATCCATGCAGTCGATGGGTACCTCCTCAGCCTGGCTCCGTGGCCCACACTTATCTGACACTTTGGAGACCTTCCTGTGGTGAGTCATTCCCTCCTGGGTTTTGCCTTGGGTCCTTGTCCTGCTCCCATGGCACTTCTTATTGATGATGACCTTTACTACCTGTTGTCCTTTGCTAGCCATCGGGGAGCTCCTTGAGGAAGACATTCTTATGCTCAGTAGCCCCAGTGCTTTGTACGGGGCCTCGCACAGAGTGGGGCGAGGTTGGTTTGCCTGTGAATGGTGTAGTCATCTCAGGAGTTCTGCCTTGGGATTCTTATCCAGTGTGATCTGGCCTAGAGGAGCCTTGGGAGGGGTACCATTCTCTCCATTAAATAGCTCTTGCTGATAATTGATGATTTTCACCTCTGAATTGTATGGATCCCTTTGGGGAACACAGACCAGCTGACCATTCTTGGACATTTTATTGTGGAAATGGTGGTCCCCAAACAGTGGCACTCATTGAATATGCCCTCTGTTACCCACAGATGTTCAGTGGTACACATGCCACACCTCTCTCAGTTCTGGATTTGCTAGGACTGGAGGCTGCTCACCCTTCCATTCCCATGGGGCAGTTTGCCTAGGGGCTGCTGCGTTCGTGAGATAATGCAATAGGAGTTTTAAAGGCCGTCTGTGCAATTAGAGCCCCTCCGCCACAATGCATTCTGCACAAATAGACTGAAATAGGCTTCTTGTGGATCAGCACTGCCGGCAGTCTAAAACATACCGACAAGGCAGACTCGAGGATGAATTAGCAAAGGCTCAGCAAACATAGATGATAGACGGGGATGCTGAGAAGTCCAGCAACTAGGTCAGACAACAACATAAGTTCATTTATGTGCTGTGGAGCTGTGTTGGTTTTGGGAAACTGGTAGATGAAATAAGGGGTAGATGGAGTGTTATTTTCTTGTTCCTGATGTGCCTCCCAGGCTGGGTACAAGGGATGCAGGCTCAGTGAGGGGGTGGGTAGGGGTGCAGGAGTGGCAGGGTTTCTAGTAGCCACATTAAAAAATCAACAGAAACAGGTGAAAGTAATATATTTTATTTAACCCAAGTATATATAAAATATCATTTCAATATATTAATCAATGTACAAACTGTCAATGAAATGTATTACTGTCTTTTTTCCCCCCACATCTCATTGCAGACTAGCTGCACTTCACATGTTCAGTAGACCCATGGCCTGGGGGCCACTGCATTGGACAGGACAGACTCTATACACTTGGTGCTTTAGTTCATTGGCGGGGGGGCCTCTGAAGGAACTTCTGGCTGTGCCAAGGGAAGACAAGCAAGGGTGCAGAGATGTGTTTTGTGTACACTGGAAGCAAAGTGACGCTTTCAGAGAGCAGAAAATGGAGAATTCACCAGTGAAGCAGACTTGACTTTTTTCTCCCTTAATTTCCTTCCCATATTCACATTTTTTTTAATTGAAGTATAGTTGCTGTAAAATATTATGTTACAGGTGTACAGTAATAGTGATTCACAATTTTAAAGGTTATATTCATTTATAGTTATTATAAAATATTGGCTATATTCCCTGTATTGTACAATATATCCTTGTAGCTTATTTTATACGTAATAGATTGCATGATTATACTTTTCTTTTAAATTAATTTCTTTTTATTGGCTGTGTTGGGTCTACATGGTTGCACGCGGGCTTTCTCTAGCTGCAGTGAGCGGGGCTACTCTTCATTGTGAGTACACGGGCTTCTCATTGCAGTGGCTTCTCTTGTGGAGCACGGGCTCTAGGCATGTGGGCTTCAGTAGTTGTGGCACACGGGCTCAGTAGTGGTGGTTTGTGGGCTCTAGAGCACAGTCTTAGTAGTTGTGGCTCACGGGCTTAGTTGCTCTGCGGCATGTGGGATCTTCCTGGACCAGGGATAGAACCCATGTCCCCTGCATTGGCAGGCAGATTCTTAACCACTGTGCCATCAGGGAAGTCCCAGATTTTACTTCTTAATCCCCTACCCCTCTCTTGCCTCTCCCCACTCTCCCCTTCCTCACTGTAACCACTAGTTTGTTCTCTTTTGTTGTATTTTTGATTCCACACGTGAGATCATACAGTATTTGTCTTTTTCTATCTGACTTATTTCACTTAACATAATACCCATCAAGTCCCTCCACGTTGTTGTAAACCCACAGTCACATTTAGAACAGAGACGAACTTGCTAAATGCTTATAGGAGTACTAAGTGGCATGCAATAAATTCTCCTTTTCTTGTGTTTTTAGCCCCAGTGCACCTGCCTCACCTTTTCCCACGGTGAGTGGATAATACCATGGCATCTGTGGGGGGAGAGGTGGTGGAGGAGGAAGGGTGATTTCAGGCTCTGCCTCTGATGGTCTCTTACTTTGTCCGTGATATTAAGTAACCGAGATGAATGCTGATAAGGTGGTGATTGGAAAGTCACCTCTTGGTCAACAGGCTTTTCTGTGGGCAGCAAATCTATTGTACTTTTGTCCTTGTCTCTTACTTAATGAAGGACTTAATGATGGACTGTAACAAAATTGGCCACCTTATTTTTAGACTCGAGTTAAATTAAGACCTGTCCACCGTGCTTAATATTACAAGGGTGGTGATGGAGGGAGGAGGTGGAGAGTAAAACAAATATGCGGAAGAAGGAAATAGGCCCAATATCGACATTTTAGTACCTGAGACTAGAAACAAAGACTCTACTGTTACAAAGGCCGGGAAGGATGCTCTTTCTCCATCCAGGCCAACATTTTCTGAAAAAAAATTTTTTAACAGGACAATTCATTGTGTACAACTGCAGAAGCAACAGAAAATGCAGTCTCTTAGTTATCAGAGCAGCGTTATCTAAATAAAATGAGCAGACTCAATGTTTAGTTTGGCCTCAACTGAAAGTCAGGTGTGGAGGTGACATGCTGGCTTTGTTCCTTGCAAACAGTGTATAAACCAGATTTGATAGCTTCTCCTTATTCCTGGTTCTCTTAGCATCTGAGGGACCTTGAGCAAAGCACAGTCTCAGTGTCTCAGCCTCCTTATTCGTGAAATGGGTCCAGGATACTGGTCACACCGACGTCATAATATTACAAAGGGAAGAGCGTGCTGAAAGTCCAGCACTGTATTGGTGTAAATTATAAAGTGTTGGAACATGGAGCATAATACCTCTTAAACGCCATTGTTTATTACAAAAACATTTTCAGGAGTAGGAACAGCTGTGAATCAGGCATCCCAACTTAATTAGTCAAAGAATGTGTGCCTTCAGCTGCTTTTCATGGATGCTGTTTGCTCGTTTATTTCCTGTCTGACATAAATAGAGGTGGAGTAGTTTCATGTGGGGAAGAATGAATATGTCTGGACAGCCTCACAGTGGAATCTTCCTTCTGTAAATAGTATTTTCAGCACCACATACAGGCCTGTCTTTATAGCAGAGGGAGACTATGAAATTGTTTCTTTTAAAAAAAATTTTATTTATTTGGCTGTGTTGGGTCTGTTGCTGTGCGCGCGGCTTCCTCTAGTTGCAGTGAATGGGGGCTACTCTTTGTTGCGGTGTGCAGGCTTCTCAGTGTGGTGGCTTCTCTTGTTATAGAGCACAGGCTCTAGGTGCACAGGCTTCAGTAGTTGTGGTACTTGGACTCAGTAGTTGTGGCAGTCAGACTCAGTAGTCACGGCGCATGGGCTTAGCTGTGTACCTGTGGGATCTTCCCGGCCCAGGGATTGAACCCATGTCCCCTGCATTGGCAGGTGGATTCTTAACCACTGTGCCACCAGCGAAGTCCCAAGAATTTGCTTTTTAAACCTGGAAATACACATCTGGTGAATGACAGCTTTTCACAGTAAAGCATCTATTGAGGAAAATACTTTGACCGATGTTGGCAGAGCAAATCCAGTTTTTAAATATCATCCTTAGCAGAAATATCATCTCCTTCAGCTGGAAAAATAAGGGGGTTAGAAAGTGTTGGGCCTTTGACCTGCCACCTTGGGCAGGGCTGGGAGTCAGTCTCCATCTCTTATAGGTAACTTGGGCAGCGGGGAAACTGGACTTCTTCAGGTCAAGTGCATGTGAAAGGTTGCATGTTTTCTCCTGGTTACCTGGAGCACTGTAGCAGGACATACCTTTTCTGAAATCAAGCTCATGTGCGCTCACCTCAGCTCCCCCCACTCCCTTGTAGATCAGTGATAGGTGTGGCACCTCTCTTCCCAGGCCCTGGTCTTAATATCCTGTTCCCTTAAGCTTGTCCTAATGCCTCTTCTCTCCACCCCCTACCCCCACCCCATACCAGCCACGCAGAATCGGGGGGTTCAGCAGAGGACGCCAAATAGATAACTCTTCAGCCTCTCAGAGGCCCGCAGGGAGGAGCCACAGGACGGGCAAGGATCAAGGGGATAAGAATAAAAGCTTTTTTATTCTACTGAGAAACCTTCTGGAACTAAGTGCTCTGGTTATTTTATTAAAGTAACTGGGGGTGGCAGTGTGGGTAGAGGGGAGAAGGCTGCCTGACTCTGGGGTGTTAGGGGTGCAAGCTCTTTGAGGGCAGAGGCTGTCTCATGGGTCACGGTTACTTCTCCTGTCCCTCCATTAGACACCTGGTTTCCAGCAGGTTCTTGTCAAGGTGTGGTGGTTAAAATGACTTCCAGCTCAGACTCCAGATGGTCTCTTGGTTGCTTTCTTGGTTTAAAACCTAAATTTAAGCCAGGCCCCAAAAGAAGCAAACTAAAACTTCAAAAAACCCAAAATAGAGTGTAATTTCATGTGCTATAAAGGCTTCAGGGGGTTGCTTCACCCAGGTGCCAACATTGTCCTTGGTTTATAGGAATAATCTGGTCCAGCTGCCATTACAGTTGTGGGACTGACAGGTGTGAAAGTGGCTCTGGAAAGCCCCTCAGGTGGGGAGGGGTGTCTAGAGCACTAACTGGTCTCTCTCCATCTGTTCGGTGCTTTCCTTCTCAGTTCTGAGCTCTGCGTTTTCAGTCCTTTCCAGAGTATGCCCCCGTCCGTGTCTGTGAACTGGTAGGCATCAGAATACGGAGGGAGCTCTCTTCTGCTCCACCCTGTGAAGCAGTGGCTCAATGTGTCAAGCTTATAAAAGTGCTCTTTATTTTTAAAAATTGTTTTGATCTCTGCTTTCCCTTTAGCACTCTAAAGTAGGGTGCTGATGGTCAAAGGGGCAAGAAAACTAATTTTCAGAGCCCAGTTCAGAACCCAGTTTTCTAGATGATGATGTTTCCTATGTAAATATCTTTTTGCAGAATATTTTGAGCCCTTTTGATCTGTAAAGATTTATTAAATAACATACACATGTAGACACGTATAACAAAGCCCTATGTGTAATCACTTTGAAATGCTTTTACATTAGTGATAGGTTCTGATTCCCTGTGGTGTGGTAAGGAAAGAATCTCCTTCTGCTACATTTTAGTTGCAGTAGGGGGTAAGCAAATATTAGAGGTTTCCTTATTTTTTAGTGAAAACTACCTAGTATTAGCATTTGCATGGATTATTTCTTAAAGCCCTATGTAGGGTCCTCGTGTTTGGGGTTTTTATAGAAATCAATTCTCTGTGTGGTACAAACGCTCACTGGGGGTTGAATGTCTTTCTAGTCATAGGAGAAATGGATAGAGTTGGGTTTCAGAGCAGCTCTGGGCGGATCCCTTAGCCCTGAGCATCTCCCTGTCCTCTTCGGCCAGGCCCTTCTTTGCAGCCTTGGACGTGGCTCCAGTGAGACAGCAGGTCTGTACTATGAGACACCTCTTGTTTTCTGTAGCTTCTGGATTGGGGCGTGGGGGAGGCTGATCTTTTCCAGTTGTGTTTTAGATATTTGACATACTTAAAGTACATTTTAACCTTGAATCTTAATTTTGAGTTTCTCACAGCCTAGTTGGAAGATTGTCAATGATTCTCCCAGGATATATACTTTTTCTGGTTTTAATCATCAGTGATATAGTATTTTTGTAAAAATTTGGTCCTTAATATTTAGACTCACCTTTTTTCTGCGCTTAAAAATCTTGCCAAGGCCAAATTAGCAAGGGTTGCTATGGTAACTTTGGAGCAGTTGAGAATGTGTACTAATGCAAAGACCAATATGCTTGAAGAGTAGATTGTTTTCAAATGTAGGGGAAGAATTAGCTTTGGAATAAAGATATTCAGCTGAATCTTCATGGCAAAAGTTGACAAGGACTAAAAATAAAAAAGGTCTATAGTTTGAATAGCTTATGGGAATTTTTAGCCATCTTTTAAATAAAATAAATCTCATGGTTACAACATATTCGTCTTATACAGGGATAGTGTCAATTTAGATTGTGCTCAGGTCTATAAAACATGGATTTACAACTCTGCCCAATTTCTCTCCCTCCCTCCATAGGATTTTACCCTTAAAAGTCTAGCTTACCTTAGTTATATTTCAGGTTTATATCAATATACTGCTTTATGTTGAGATAAGCTCATATTTTCCCCCCAAAACATCAATTTCAGTCCCTATGGCTCAATTTTCAGAATATTAGATGCTTCTGTTTATCTTTGACTAACTATTGTTGAATGCCTATCAGATAATTAGGTGGAAGTTTCCTAAGTGAATATTTGCCGATTATCTGAAATTTTAATATATTACTGGTCTTGACAGCACAGGGAAGTATTACAATTCAGTTACTTTTTTTAAAGAGGCATTCCCTTAATAGAATGACTGTTATCACAGCCTCAAAAGTGACAAACACCCATTTAAAAGAAGCTGAAGATGTATTCGAATATCATGTAAAAGATGACTGAGTTTGAACTCCCTCTAAAGTAATTTACTATTTTGCCCGTGTAACCACCATTACAAGCTGTTATAAGTGATAAGTGAGCTGTTCCCTTCTCTTCATTGTTTTCCTCTCTTGTACCTGTCTTAAGCACATTTTCTCACTATCAGGCTAGTAATCATTTAACCTGGAAGCTATCTGGAATATAAGATGTTTAATTTTTTAAACAATCACCAGATTTTATGTTACCGAGTGCTTACTCCATGTCAAACACTGTTCTAGGCACCATGAATACAGTGATGCTATTTTTATTGACGACGACGTGTGTGTGTGTGTGTGTGTGTGTGTGTGTGTTGGTATTTAGTATTGTCTAAATACTAGAAGGTGGGACAGTTAGTCTCTCTCTAAGACAGAAGTTTACCTTTTTAGTATCATTCATCTGTTCACTAGCCTTGTCTTTTATTTATATGTGTATATGTAGATCTGAATGTGAGGATGTTGTGCACGGGCTGTTGACTCCATCACATGGCAGTTTCCCACCTCTCACTTCTCCACATCTAGCTCCAGCCCTCCACACAGCACTGCGTGTGGCAGTCAGGCAAGCGGGTGCTCTTTCTGTGCAGCGGGGTTGGAGAGGGAGGACAGGATCTCTCCCTTTCATAGTGTCAGAAAGCGTCTCGTGTTCTTCAAGTATACTCTATATAAGATTGCAGACAAGTTGAAGGGAAATTAGGTGAAAATCTTGATTTCCTCCTCTTCGTGGGTTTCATTGAGGCAAGCCAAGAGGTAAGGAAGCAACTTAGAATGGAGATGGGGGAGTGAGGATATTTTTACAATAATGAACATTTTGCAGTTAATGTGTAGTGTGTACCTGTGATGGCTGGAAACCTAACAGCTATCTTGGCTGGAAAATGTATCTTTGATTCTGAGTAGTATCACATTCATCTAAAAACTAGAGTATTGTTACTGAACAAGGGGGCAAATAGATATTAGGTAGCCAGTTAGCTCTGCCTGACCACTCTGTGCCCCCAGGCACCAGGACAGATGCTGGGTGTTCTCTGCACAGCACACAGAGCCCACCCCTGTGGATCTCACTGCGAATAACTGTCCAGATTATTTAAATGAAGGGAAGGTTGAAGGTGCTAAGTTAGCATGTAGAGGAAGGCCTAAACTAGTCTGAAGACTAACATTAGAGCAGCATGCTTTCATCAAAAAGTGTGTTTTTGAAATCTGACTAGTACTTGGTAGTTTAAAAATTAATGGCTGGTAGGATTTACAGATTCAATGCAACCCCTATCAAATTACCAATGGCATTTTTCACAGAACTAGAACAAGAAATTTTACAATTTGTATGGAAACCCAAAAGACCCCCGAATCGCCAAAGCAATCTTGAGAAGGAAAGATGGAGTTGGTGGAACCAGGCTTCCTGACTTCAAACTGTACTACAAGGCTACAGTGATCAAGACAGTATGGTACTAGCACAAAAACGGAAATATAGATCAGTGGACAGGACAGAAAGCCCAGAGATAAACTATGGTCAACTAATCTATGACGAAGGAGGCAAGGATATACAATGGAGAAAAGGCAGCCTTTCAATAAGTGGTGCTGAGAAAACTGGACAGCTACATGTAAAGGAATGAAATTAGAACACTCTCTAACACCATACACAAAAATAAACTCAAAATGGATAAAAACCTAAATGTAAGGCCAGACACTATAAAACTCCTAGAGGAAAACATAGGAAGAACACTCTTCGATAAATCACAGCAAGATATTTTTTGATCCACCCCCTAGATTAATGGAAATAAAAACAAAAATACATAAGTGGGACCTAATGAAACTTCAAAGCTTCTGCACAGCAAAGGAAACTATAAGCAAAACAAAAACACAACCCTCAGAATGGGAGAAAATATTTGCAAATGAATCAACAGACAAGGGATTAATCTCCAAAATATATGAACAGTTTATCGAGCTCAATATCAAAAAAACAAACAACCCAATCAAGAAATGGGCAGAAGACCTGAATAGGCATTTCTCCAAAGAAGACATACAGATGGCCAAGAGGCACATGAAAAGCTGCTCAACATCACTCATTATTAGACAAATGCAAATCAAAACGACAATGAGGTATCACCTCACACCAGTTAGAATGCGCATCATCAGAAAATCTACAAACAGTAAATGCTAGAGAGGGTGTGGAGAAAAGGGAACTCTCTTGCCCTGTTGGTGGGAATGTAAATTGATACAGCCACTATGGAGAACAGTATGGAGGTTCCTTGCAAAACTAAAAATAGAGTTACCATATGACCCAGCAATCCCCCTGCTGGGCATATACCCAGAGAACACCATAACTCAAAAAGACACGTGCACTCCAATGTTCATTGCAGCACTATTTACAATAGCCAGGACATGGAAGCAACCTAAATGTCCATCCACAGATGAATGGATAAAAAAAGATGTAGTACATATCTACAATGGAATATTACTCAGCTGTAGAAAGGAATGAAACTGGGACATTTTTAGAGACATGGATGGACCTAGAGACTGTCATACAGAGTGAAGTGAGTCAGAAAGAGGAAAACAAATATCATATATTAACACATATATGCGAAATATAGAAAATGGTCCAGATCAACCAGTTTGCAAGGCAGAAATAGAGACACAGATGTAGAGAACAAACATATGGACACCAAGTGGGGAAAGTGGGGAATGAATTGGGAGATTGGGAGTGCCATATATACATTACTAATAAGAAAAAAAATACCACATTGTACAGTCTAAATATATGCGGTTTATTCTCTGTTAAAAAAATAAATTAAAAAATTAAAAAAACCAAATTGATAATGAAAAAAACAAATTAATGGCTGGTAAGGGTAGGTACCTGCTCAGTGAGCCATTCACATAACTGAGAAAGAGACAAGCCAGTGAGATACCGGTTAACTAACCACCTTGCATGTTACAGTCGCCCTCACAGCTGGCTTCCTGATGGAACAGGCCCGGGACGCTTGGATGTAGTAACTGCTGGTTGTAAAGAGCTTTATGGTTCATTTAGTCCTCAGAGAACCCTGAGCGGAAATACAAATGATTCTTCAGTTAGTTTATGTTCTTACAACAAAAGAGGGATCATCTAGCTCCCCAGCATTGGTTTATATGCCTGACTTTGTCCTCTGCTGAAGTATTACCAATCCAGCCTCCTCATATTTCTATCAAATATGTCAGTTGAAACAATCGTCAGATGGACATATAGACACGAGTGTGCTTTGTGACCCCTGAGTCTTCAACGTCCACTTGGCGGCTGATCTGTGAAATAAGCATAAAATTTGCCTTCATAGAGATGTTGGGAAGGTAAAGAGAGAATATGGGGAAGATGTGTGCTAGAGATGACAATAGTTTACAACCCTTTCTTAACTTCACTGTGTATCTTGGGGGTGAATTTTACTTTTAACTTAATAACAAGTTTTTTTTTGAATAATGTTCTAAATCATTGACCAGTGTGGGTGTGCAGTAGGCTGAATAATGGCTCCCGAAGATATCAGGTCCTAATTCCTGGAACCTATAAACATCATGTTATTCATAAAAAAGGGTCTTGGCTATGACTACATGTGATTTAATTAAGTTAAGCTGAGAGATTTTCCTGAATTATTTGGGTCAGCCCTAAATGCGATCACAAGTATCCTATAAGGAGACGGAAAGAGGAGACAGCAGCCATGCACGGAGGAAGGACTTGGGTGGTCAGAAGAATCTTAGTTACTCTTTTCTTTTTTCTTTTTTGGCTGCACTTCTGGCATGTGGGATCTTAGTTCCCCCACCAGGGATTGAACCCATGCCCCCTGTAGTGGAAGCACAGAGTATTAACCACTGGACCACCAGGGAAGTCCAAATCTTAGTTACTCTTCGTTCCCTTCTTTTCAGGAATTAAATGTACTGACTTGTAACTCTCAGAAAATTCAGCAGTGTCCCTTGCGTATGAGGGCTGGGAGTGGGAACACCTGGGTTGGGGGGCATGGTTGCCGGGCACTGGATGGGTCTGTTCTCTGCTCTGTCCTGTTGAGGAAGCTGCATGGTGTGACTTCCTTGAGAACAGAAAACTCAAAACGGAACTGAAGC
Organism: Hippopotamus amphibius kiboko; assembly: GCF_030028045.1. NCBI lineage: Eukaryota > Metazoa > Chordata > Mammalia > Artiodactyla > Hippopotamidae > Hippopotamus > Hippopotamus amphibius. Next base: position 216,575,478 of record NC_080186.1, on the reverse strand, counting down.
AGCGGTTTAGAAAACGTGTTCAAACACTCAAACACATGGAACGTGTCCAGTGCTTTCAAAATTCAAAACGATGGAGTCATATTGGGGAGGCCTCAGTTGAGAGGGGAGAAAGCGGTACCAGGAATTCAGGGCTTGGTGGAGTTACAAGGAGGCAGGAGCCGGGCCTCGCATCTGGGGGTCCCCCTTCCCTAGCCATGCGACCTTGAATGACGCCCAAACCTCTTATCAGTTTCCTAACGGAGGTGGGGAATAACACCCACATGACCGGGCTGCTGTGGGGACTGGAAGCGACAATGGGTGTAAAAACCGTGCTAGCAGCATGCACACAGTTTCCTCAGGAGCGTGGTGTCTCAGGCTTGTCAGTTCCTAACCCCATGTAAATTATTACAAATGTGAGGTGAAAGGAAGGAGAAATTTTCATTGAGTAATGAGTTTACTCTTCAGTATCAAACTATCCATGACACTGGTTGCTTGTGTCAATTAATCACAGCTAAGGTCAACCCTTTACTCTTATATAGACCAAGTAGTCTTTTTAAGAATTAATGATTGGACTTCCTAGGTGGCGCCGTGGTTAAGAATCTGCCTGCCAATGCAGGGGACACGGGTTTAAGCCCTGCTCTGGGAAGATTTCACATGCCGCGGAGCAACTAAGCCCGTGCACCACAACTGTGGAGCCTGTGCTCTAGAGCCCGTGAGCCACAACTATTGAGCCCATGTGCTGCAACTATTGAAGCCCATGCGCCTAGAGCCTGTGCTCTGCAACAAGAGAAGCCACTACAATGAGGAGGCCGCGCACCACAGGGAAGAGTAGCCCCCGCCTCGCATCAGCTAGAGAAAACCTGTGTGCAGCAATGAAGACCCAACGCAGCCAATAAATAAAATAAATAAATTTAAAAAAAAAAGAATTAATGATTGATAACCTCCGGGGGGAGGGGGGGATCTAAAGGAGTGCCTATCTCTTAAGATTGGCCTAAGGTGGTAGAGTCGGCTCTAACTTAATAATTGCCCTACAAAGGTGTCTCTGGTTCTGAATCACAATAAGTTAAAAGGTCAACTTTCTGGAAGAAAACTTTGCTGGTCTGAAAACATTCCAATTTAGGGAAAGGGAAGAGAAACTGAGATTCAGTAATTCATCCTTCTGGAATCCATCCTATTTGTGTAAAAATCATTCTAGGGAACAGTTTGACAAGGTTTTACCTCCATGAGGGAGGCGTGAAGGGATGAGGTGCAGGTTGCCTCAGAGGAAGGGGTTGCAGGTTTGCCCTTTCCCTGTAATGCCAGACTAATCCATCCACCTATATTAGTAAGATTAGCCATCTGTTAGCTTCAAAACCAGAGGCAAAAGTCTCTGCTTCCAGATTCTCTTGGTGTGTGGGTTTGGGAAGTACAGCTGGGAACTAATAAATACACGTACCTTACAAGGCCAGGCACCCAGCTAGGCTTTTACAGTCACTGTGACATCCAGTCCCAGCAGTCCTGTGACGCAGGCATCATTCCTCACTTCAGTTAGGAACCAATGCTGAGAGGGTCTGTAATCATTCAGGGCCACATGACTGGACAACAGTGACCCCGAGCTGTGAGGCCAGGCTTCCATCTTCTTGCTATTCCTGGTGTCCTAAGCACCTTTGCAGTGGGGCCTGACTGATACAGCTTCATCCCCCTCCATCTTTGCTTCTCAGTGGCTGACTTGTAAGAAAGCCACGTCTGAACAGTTTGACCTCTGAATAAGCTGTCCTGGAGAAGAAAGGCCCCTTCGTTCCAAACACTACACACATCCGCGCCGGGAGTGGCACCTGCTTCCTTGTTTGCTGGTTTAAACTATGCAGTTTTGTCTGCCAGCCCTCACTCTTGTTTTCTGCCACTTCCAAGGTCAAGAAGTAACTTTTAGTAGGGAAACATCTTTTGCCAGTTGAGATGTCCTTTCACCTTTCTCTCCAGCCTTTTCCACATACAATTTCTGAAAATAATACTCTGCCTTGAGAAAATTTGGTTGAGCCTGTTAGAGGTTGAATCAAGCTATTGTTTGCAGGAGGATTATTTCTGAGCCCTGTATCTCATGGCTCTTAGCACTCCCACTCCCATCCACGCATACACTCCACAGACACACACATACACCCAGCGCTTTGCCCCACCCACCTTCAAGATGAGTCACCGTGAAATGAGACTCAGGTAACAGGGCTGCAAGGACACTTCTTAGCTCTTCACATCCCTTTGCGAAGGCAGATTTGTTGGCATCCCACCTTGGTCCTTCAGCTGTGTGCCTCAAACTTGAGCGGGCTGCTTGAAAATAACAATTCACTCTAAGCAGCGTTTTTCATTGAAATGTAAATTCCCTCATACCCATTCTCTTTCTTGTAGAATTCCCAGGGAGAAAAGAGGCTTTATGTTACAAGCATTGAAGAGAAAAATTTTCTCCCCACGTCTCTTTTTAAATACATAGCAAGATTGAAGATGATTGATTTAGGCAGCTCTGGTCCACTATAGGGTTCTGTATCTCTAATGACAATATAAAATATTGTCAGAAATTTTACTGTTATGGGATTGTTAGTAATTTGAGGGGGAAAAGATGACTTTATATCTGGCTTTAATCCTCTGAATTAATAAGCTACCATCATGCTGGAATGCCAGTTTTCTTTTCAGTATTCTCCTGTGGACTACATTAAAACATTTATCAAATAGTGATTTAAATCGTAAAATAACATAAATGCTGTGGGATTTAATGTCCTGCATTTGGAGTGCTTTTAGGGAGCATTAGGATTTGTAAGCAGTGAGGTGGACATGAAGGGAATGAAAGATTCAATAACTGCATAAGACCTCAAAGTACCACTCAAGTGACCAAAAATCTGGCCTCAAGATAAAAGCTGTTTTTTGTTGTTATAATAGCCAACAGGCACTGTATATATTTTAAGTCCTTTTAAAACTTTCGTACTGAATACTACTTTATTCCTATTCTGACTTTCAGACAGGCCATTCCATTTTAAAAATAGTATTGGATCTTTGTGGCAGAAAATATTTAAGATGCATGGATTACATTAAGAGGCTCTGGAACCAAAGGACTGAACAGCCTTGAGCATTTTTCTTTAAATATGTGAGCTTACAAGTATATCCCTTAGCAGCCCTGAAAGGAAAAAGTCCAGTAAAATGAATATGACATTTAGAATACAGCATTTGAGATGTTTATCTTTTATTTCTTCAGACCTTGGGTTTCTCAGCTGGAAACTTCTGATGGCATTATCACATATTTATAAAGTAGTGAGTATGGTGTGATGAGTATGTACTTTAAAATGGTCTCACTTCCTTTACTTGCACAGTTTACTTTCTCTCTTGTGTGTGGTTCTTTCCATGTAGTATGTCATGTTTGTATAGACATGAGGAAGCCATTCATGTTGTTTTGCTGTTTCCCTGAATGGTCAGCACTGGATCTGTGTGTGTATTTTAATTGTTTGCTAAACCACGAAACGTTTTGTTGGATGGAATATAATGGGAGAGACTAGGGAAGATGATTTTTTTTTCACACTTCCTTTGTGAAAGAATTGGAAACAATACAGTTTCTGTGAGTTGAGTGATACAGAGTTGGTCACAGTGTTACAGTTTTCTAGAGCTTTCCGTCTCTTTGAGAGGATGAGCGTGATCCTGTCTTACAGTGTTGCTCACGGGGCTCTTTATATCCTGACAGGCACTTGAGTTTGACTCCCGTGACTCCCGTCAACTGTTCCATCGCTTTCCTACTCTCCATGCTTCCTACCTTCAGGCAAAGGGAGCTCCCTGTGTTCTCTGCTTAATCTGTTTGTCTCTGAACACGCTCTTCCCTCTGCTTGGAATGTCCCTCCTCTGCCTTCTTGTAACACTGACTCATCCCTTAGGACATTTGAGTTGGGCCCTGGCCTCCAGAAGTTTACCCTGGTTTTCCCTTCCTGCCTCCTCTTCAACTCAGAGCATCCCATGCACTTTTCTCAGCCTCCCTGCCCTGGGCAGTCACTGTCAGCTTGTCCCCGACCATGCTTGCCCACTCCCGTGGCCCCTCAAACACACAGAACAAAGTCTGCAGTGAGACACAGCCCCATTCATCACCTTAGTAATAACCTCACAAGAGCAGGTCGTTGAAAATACCCACCGCGGAAATCTGTAGAGGCTGCGAAAAGGGATTCAGGGAAATTGGAGATGCATTTGGGAGTAAGGCCGTTCCTGGGGGAAAGTTGCGGTGCTGTGGGCAGCAGGGCTGTAAAGTGAGTCAGGGCAGGGTGCCCCCTGGGACCATGTTCAGGCTTGTTCTCACCTGCGGGTGGTAAGGCCTGGGAGTGGCTCCTGCCTCCTGTCCCGTCCCCAGAGGGCAGGGTGGGAGCAGTCTTCTTGATGACCGAGGTCTGAGTGTGAAAGGGTGGTACTGGGATATCGCCTTGGATGAATAGGAATTTTTTAAGCTGGGGGGTGGGGGGAGAAGAGGGAGGTGCACGAGGAAAAGATTAGCAGTGAGAAAGGGCAAGATATTTGGGCCAAAGGTTGCAGCAGAGATTTCCTGTTCTGGAGTCAGTAGTGGGAGGGAAGGTGGTGAGGTTTGCAGGAAGCCTGTTCTAGAGAGCCTTGACTGCTAGGCTGAGATGCTTCCCAGTTATCCTGCCGCACAGAGGTGTGCGTGTGTGTGTGTGTGTGTGTGTGTGCGTGTGTGTGTGATTTTGGAGTTGCAAAGTGAAAGAAGCAATTTTAGTGATGAGAGGGGAGGGAGACTGTGGACAGGGAAGGAGGCTCTTAAAATAGTCTAGGCAGGAGGCATCCCAGCCCAAGAAAACCCCAGTCCACTCTCCACTCAGTCCACAAAACTGAGTCCTGTGTGGCGGGCAGTGGGGATTCAGGGGTAAGTAAAGTAGGGTCCCTTCACACGAAAAGGGTGTAAAAACCAAACCATCTTAGTTGTCGTGTGAGTAGTGAGAATATGGAAACCTAAAGGAAAACGCATGGGTGGAGATAGGGTTTTAGTTAACCGACAGGAGCTGCAGCCAGGCTGCAGGATGCTGAGATCACAAATGGCAGATCTGGCCTTTGTTCACTATGAAATGAATGATGCCCTCTGTGTGCGGCCATCGTAGCTTCTGCCAGAAGTCTTCCTGATCGTATCAGCTGCGGTCCCTTTTAGCTGGTCTCCCTTTTAGCTGGTCTCTCGGCTTCATCTCTTGCCTCCCTCCTCCATCTCTTGCCTTGTACTCTGTCCTCAACCTGGCAGCCAGGGTGCTCCTTTTCAGTTACAAGTCAGATCATGTTATTCTCTTCTCCCCAGACCCGCAGTGGCTCCCGTCTCACTCAGATAAAAGCCAAAGTCCTTACAGTTGTCCACACGGCACCCCACCCGTTACCCCTCTGGTCTCATCTCCTGCACTGCTCCTTCCCCTCTGGCCATGCTGGCCTCTTTGCCATGCCTTAGAACTGCCTAGGGACTTCCCTGGTGGTGCAGTGGTTAAGAATCTGCCTGACAGTGCAGGGGACACAGCTGTGATCCCTGGTCCAGGAAGATCCCACATGCTGTGGAGCATCTAAGCCTGGGCACCACAACTACTGAGCCCACACACCACAACTACTGAAACCCGTGCACCTAGAGCCCGTGCTCTACAACAAGAGATGCCACCACAGTGAGAAGCCTGTACACCTCAACAAAGAGTAGCCCCCGCTCACCACAACTAGAGAAAGCCTGCGTGCAGCAACGAACACCCAATGCAGACAAAAATAAATAAATTAAAAAAAAAAAAAACACCACCTAGATGCTCCCCTTGAGGCCTTGCTCCTGCATGTCTCCAAGGCTCACCTCTCACCTCCTTGAAGTCTGCTCAGAGGTCACCTGACCACCCCATTGAAAATTGCAGACTGTCCCAAACCCCACCCTTGGCTCTCTCCATCCCCCTGACCCTGCTCTACCTTTTTCTGTCCGTGACACTAATTGCCTTCAAACACAATACATCATTTATTATTATTATTATTATTATTATTATTATTATTAATTGTTTCTTGTCAGACCCTTCCACAGTCTTCTCCCCCTGCCCCCCTATAAAGGCAGGAATCTTCATCTGTTTTGTTAACTGATATATCACAAATGCTTAGAACAGTGCCTGCTACAAAGTAGAAGCTAGTAAATATTTGTTAAATGCATTGTGATGTAACTGCTATTACTCATAAGGCCTAGTTAACTTTATTTTTCCTATTAAATGGGTTTTGGCCATGGAGAGGAATAGTTGATGCTGTCACAGCATAAATTCTCTAGCTGTTTTACCCAATTTTTGTTTTTCTTCAAATGACCCATTTTCTCTGAGATATTTAGAGCAAAGTTTTATGAAATACGTACAATAATTAGAGAAGAAAATTTGAAGGCATCTTTTGAATTAAAAGAAATTTACTCCTCAAAAGGATCTGATCACATCGTACCATAGAGGATGTGTGATGGGCAAGGCTGAAATGAACTTCACTCTAAAAATCCGGCAGTGCTAGCTAATAAGCTCCTCCGTTCCTCTGGCTTCCGTTCCCTGGTTGCATTTCAGTTCTTCCCGACAGCAGTGATGAGCTCTGCATCTTAACCTCTTAGGGAGTATTTCAGTTACCCCTACAATTGTATATACCCCATACCATTCATTTCATTACCTCTTTTTTTTTTAACCTCTTAATTCTGAAACTAAACATGCACACACACACACAGATGAGAAATAAACATATGCTAGAATACATGATGAGGAAAGACTAATTGCATTAGAGGACCACAAGAGTTTTAGGGTTTTTTTGGCGGGGGGGGGTGGGTTTTTGGGAGGTTTTTTGATTTTTTTTTTTTTTTTGTCGCTTAACGTGTTTTTCTCCTCTGTACACACATATTGACACACTCATACATACTTACCCTCCTCCTCCATCAAAAAAAAAACAAAACAAGAAACCTGTTGAAGGAAATTCAAGAAATCCTAATAGAGAACTTAGAGATGTGCAAAACTTTGGAACGCTTTCAGTTAGATAGTCTGACAGTGAGTTGGGACCTCTTTAGATTTCCAGCTGGAAAGGTTCCATGAAGATGGTGAAAGTGTTTTTTTTTTTCTTCCCCTCTATAAATTGGAATGTTTCTTGTTTCTAAGTGCTGTTTTTATACGTTTTTATTGTATAACTCATTTCTCAATAGGATAATGGGATAATGTATATCCAGGGGCAAAGATTGGTTCTTGGGAGGTCAAAGAAATCTTTTTATGTATAAAGAACAGATATACATACAGGATGTAAATAAATATGCAATATAGCTATGGTATTAAAATTTCATGGGAGAGCAATGAGGAGGAAAAATCTAAAAAACTTCTGGGGCGGGTGTAGTAATGAAAATATGGTTGTGTTACACGGGTCTAACTTATCCTCAGAGGCACCAGCCTAGGGCATGAATGGTCTGTTCTGGACTTTGTGCTTTTGCATGAGGAGAAAAAAGGTTGTTTTGATAGTTGAGTAGTGAGCTGTGTCCAAGGGCCTGGATCTGTTAGGCAGAGCACACGCTGATGCATTTGATCCATCAGGTGCTTTACGGTTGAAGGCACAGAATGGCTCAGGTTAGCTTGGATCCTGGAGGGCTGAGGGAGAATTTGCTGGGGTCCCAGGGACTGGTAGGCAGGAGCAGAGTTTGGGAATGTGAAAGGTATTCGAAATTTCCAGCGTAAGTTACCTCCCCTAGAAGCAGCATGTTCTTTATTTTTTTACTCTAGGCCTTAATTCAGCTCCCTTTGATCTCTTATGATTCTTCCCATTTTAGTCCCTTCTTCTAACTCACCAAGGTTCTCCCCATTGCCATTTCAAAGTCCTGGGGGAGAATCTAGACAACTAAATCCTGCATCCTCATTTGAGCAGAGCTGAAGGCAGCGGCCGATGAGACCGACCTCTGGCCACATAGAGAGGCAGCCCTGGGTCAGTTGCTGTGTCAACCCTCGTTAGGGGTTGGAAGGTGTCACACATGATTCAGATACAGCTGCCTGTGCTTGAGGAATTTCCTGAGGCCACTTCTCTGAGGACTGTGGCCAGAATTCCCTGTGGACACAGCTTCTTGAGGGTGAGGTAGGCATCCTGAGGCTTTGCTTGCCTGATACGAAGCTTAAGTAACTAGTGTTGAGTGTTTGACCTAAGTGATCATCCCTAAGATTTTCCACTGGGGTTCCTTTCAGCATCTACTTGGACAAAGAATTTTAAAGCTTATCTTCTAAAAGTTTATCTAATGGCTTAACATCAGGAAAGGAAAAGTTTGCCCAGACTTTCAGTCTCAGAGATGACACAGCTCAAATGCTGTCTTTCGTGAGATTGATTATTGTGCAAACCTTGAGGGAAGAGGCTGTTGTCTTTCATCTCTGTTTTTTTCAACAGTTAGTACAGTGCCTGACACATGGGAATTTTCCAGTAAATTTTGTCACCTGTCAAGTTGTCTTGCACATGGAAGAGATGATTTGGTAAATCTGAAAATTTGAACATCATCAAAGAGCAAATGTCACAAGCTTCTATTTTATCTCAGGTCAGGAGAGTCCTTATCTTAAACTTTAGTTCTGTACCTTGATATTTATGAGGTTGCTTTTTAAGAAAATGTTTTTTAAAAATTTTATCAGCATCAATTATGAAAGAAAAGATAGAGTGGAGGGAAAATTACAACATGTAAGACAAATATTAAGCTCCTTAATATATAAAGAGCCTTTTTCAAATAATAAGGAAAGAACATTCATTTGGAACATTCTTTTTTGGCCTACTTTAATAGATACTTCACATTCTAAAAAAAGTAAGCATATGAAACATTTTTAAATTCATTAATCAAAGAGGCAAATTATAAAAGCATCCTATTTTACCTATCAAATTGATAAAGATTAAAACATTCATCACCACTGCTAGGGTTAAGGGAAAACAGGCATTCATACTTCTTATGTGGGAGTATAGATAATATATAATCATACCTCTTATGTGGGAGTATAGATAATATATAATCTTTTGGGAGGATGATTTGGCAACAGATATTTTTATGAGTCAGTAAATTCCTTCACAAGAATGTTTGTTTATTGCCACATTGTTTACAAAAGTGAGAAATTATAAGCAACCTGCATGACTTGGAATAAGTGACCATTTAATTAAATGTTGTAAACAGAAATGATGGATTTTTGGATTTGGGGCCATTAAAAATTAAGTTTGTGAAGTCTAATGATATTGTGTAACTGAAATAGAGTCATATCAAAGAATATCTTCAGCATGTGTGTTGTGTTCAGAAAAATGTATATGAATTTTCTTAATTATATTTATTGCTGGATCAAAAGTTACAGTTCTTGATACTTTTCAAAGTTTCTTGAATTTTTATGTCATTATCACTTCCATAATCATAAAAAATATTTAATAATGCAAAGCATAGTTATGGAAGTGACAGCAAGTCTTAGTAACTTAATAGATATCTATTACTGCAATGCCTTACTGATGACTTTTCTTTTACAAGTCCTTCCCAGTGATTAAACAAGGAAAAGAATTTGGAGAATGTTAACATATACTATTTTACAGGTTATTAAAACAGAAACAAACAGAGGCATAGAACATTAGAAGGAGCAAGGACTTCTCAGTTGGATGGTCCTGGGTAGGGATCATGGCTATAACTGTGGGACCTTGGTTGCTGGACTTGTAGTTTTCTCACCTATGAAATGGGTATGTTAACTGTCCCTGTCCTCAGGGGACTGCTGTGGGGAGCAGTGAGGGTCGTGGGTATGAAGCACTTAGCACCACGTGTGACTCAGTGCACAGGTGGCTCTTCTTAGGAGGAGAAACCTCTCCTGAGGGGGGTAGCGTTTCCTTCAAGAGGAACCAGATTTGAAAACCGTTAATTAGAAAGTGCTTACTCACTCTAGAAAGAATGACTGTTGTAATGGTGTATTCGTTTTCTATTACCTCAACTTAGCAGCTTAAAATAACACTTATTTATTATCTAACAGTTTCTATGGGTCTGACGTCTGGCCATGGCTTAACTGGATGCTCTACTTCGGGTTTCTGGAGGCTGCCATCAGGGTGGTGACTGGGGCTGGTTCTCATCTGGAGGCTCCGCTAGGGAAGCCTCTACTTCCCTGCTCATGTGGTTGTTAGCAGCATTTCCCTGGGGATGTGGCATTCATGGCAGCTTGCTTCTTTAAAGCCAACAAGGGGGGAGAGAAAGGAAGATAAGCGCAAATCTCCTAGTAGGACACAGTCTTCTATAATGCAGTGTAATCACAGAGATGACAGTCTGTCACGGGAGATTACCCTAAGGCATCAACACTATGACGGCGGATCACGTGGAGGGGTCTGTTGGCTGTGAATGGTATTCACACTCACGTGTGTTGTGTTTCAGACTCAGAAGCACATGTACTCTTTTAGGAAGTGATTCGGTTGAGGAAAATATTGGCTTTTATCTTAATAACACTGATTGGAAAGCAAGATGAGGCTGTACTGTGCTTGTTTAATATGAACTGTTAAAGTCCAGGAGTGCTGCCTTCTGCAGTTTGGAGCTTGAGGACATGGCTGTCTTCCTTGTAAACCTGACTATCTGAGATCTTCCAGCCTGGGAAGCTTTTTGGGAACTCAAGACTCACTATTTTGTAAGACATGGGTAATGGAAAGAGCGCTTCAAAGGTGATTTTTTTTCATCTCTTCTAAAATGTAGTACTTCTTTCTTTTATTATTTGTGCAGTCTTCATGAGAAGTACTCATTTCAGTGAAAATAAACATTGCTTTGTCTCACCCAGATTCATTGTTGAGCTTTAAACATTCATTTGTTCTCTAGACTGAAAAAAGTCATTTGTTTTGCTTTAACTTGGAATTCTCATATGAGAAGTGTGGCACTCCGTGTCCTCTGCTGGGTCCCCCTACTTCCACTAGCTCAGAGTTTCTATGATTAGTCATCTCGCCTCTGTATAGAAAAATGTTGAATAATGCTGAGAACTTTATGGGTATCATAAAAGCTGTAATGCTAATGAGATTGCTGTTAGAGGTGAGTACACTCAGATGCAAAATTGTAACGTTTTGGAGGTACGTTTGTAATCCAGAAGAAGAGGAAGGGTGATTGATCACACACACCCTTGACCAAGGGATAAGAAGCTCTGATGAGTGTCAACACTTTTTTCTGGCTGTGAGCAGACGTGCCGGCCACCACATGACAGTACTTCTAGTGGCTGCAAGTTGGAGACTCTGGAATATTTTGTAACTTCTGCTTACTCAGCATATCCTGAGTGGCTGACTGACCAATCTTAGCAAGGCATTGCTAAGTCATAGGCCATCTCCCAGTGTGGAAATCTTGTATGAGGAAAAATCAAACCTCCTAACTCTTACCAAAGAGACCATGTAGTCCTCACCACACATCTTCTGATTGTGCATGGCGTATGTGTTCGAATTCAGAACGGAGAGATGCTTCAGCATTCTCTTGGGCCAGCTGTTTGCCAGAACCCTGGATTGGATAAGCAGGTATCTATACATTCTCATTACTCTCAATGCCATACACTTGCATAGTGCTTAATAACTTTTCCGAGTATTTTCGTATCTCTTCCTTTTTTTTTTTTTAATTTATTTTATTGGCCGTGTTGGGTCTTTTTTTTTTTTTTTTTGCTGTGCATGGTCTTTCTTTAGTTGCGGTGAGTGGGGGCTACTCTTCATTGTGGTGCACAGGCTCCTCATTGCTGTGGCTTCTCTTGTTGTGGAGCATGGGCTCTAGGCGCATGGGCTTCAGTAATTGCAGCACATGGGCTCAATAGTTGTGGCTCACAGGCTCTAACATGCAGGCTCAATAGTTGTGGTGCACGAGCTTAGTTGCTCCGCCGCATGTAGGATCTTCCTGGAGCAGGGATCAAACCCGTGTCCCCTGCATTGGCAGGCGGATTCGTAACCACTGTGCCACTTAGGAAGCCCCTCATACCTCTTCTTGAATGAATGAATGAATGAATGCATCCAAGCTGTAGGGAGGAAGCAAATGGCATTAGATCCATTTGACAGATAAGGAAACTAAGGCTCGAGGACTTGACTGGCCAGAATGGTATTACACACAGACAGAGCCAAGGCCTCCTTGTTCCAAACCTCAGACACCTTTTATTAACCAACTGTGATAAAGAGCAAGGAGTGAATCCAGCTCTTCTACATTCTGACATTGTAACCTTGAGCTATTATTAAATTTCAAAGCCGCAGTTTTCTCATGAAGGTAGGACCACCGTCTTATAGGTTTGTTAGGGTTAAATGACAATTTATGCATGGTCCTGCAACCTGGTAAGCACTCAGTAAGTGGCAGTTATTGATACCTATGTTGGATTTGACACACTTCTCTTATTCTCGCAGCTTTGATGTTTGTAGGGCTCACCTGGTGTATCTCCTTCCAGCTCACCAGATCTGGGTATTTGAAATCAGTGAAAGAGAGAATATTGGGGAATCATGAAGGTTACATTGGGAATTGCTTAATCTCTGGGGTCCTAGGTCACACCCCCAAAGCAGGAGAGTCGCTGTGATATGGGATGAGAAGCTCTGAAGGCAAGATGGTGAGCAGAGAAGGGTAGAAAAAGAGGAGGGTGGCTTTTTTTTTAAATTAAATTGAAATATAGTTGATATAATAATATATTAGCTTCAAATCTAGAACATAGTGATTTAACATTTTTATAGGTTATACTCTATTTAAAGTTACTACAAAATAATGGCTGTATTTCCCTGTGCTGTACAACATATCCTGGTTGTTTCTCTCTTTTATACATAGTACTTATGCATATCTAGGAGGGTGGCTTTTGGGCAAACTCTTGGATTTGGTATTTAGATATATTAGCAGTTTGTCTATAGAAAAATAGAGTAGGGATGGGTTTTAGTGTGGCATCAAAAAAAGACATGAATTCTGATCACATGGCAGGGAACTTAGATTCTAATTCGCTACTAATACGAATAGCACCGTCATTATTATGCTAACACAAGAAGCCATCTCTTCTTACCCACTCTCAAAATCCATCTTGTGCCACCAACAAATATCCTGCTGTGATAAAGGCCGTTGCCTTTTCTGCGTATGCAAAGGAACCTTTCTTTTGGAACTTAAGCATCTGGGCTGTCACCCTGGCCCGCTGTCTTTGACTCAAGAGAGAAGCTTTACCCCGTGATTTCTAAGCAGATGTATTCTTAAACCACATTGAAAGCACCATTGCCCTGTATCTGGATCTTCTCTTCTTTTCCGCATTCAAAAACAAAACAACCCCTGTAAGAGGAAAGATCCCTCTCCCTTCTTGCATGAGATCTGAGACGTTGCGGAAAATAAAATTCTCTGAGCTCTTTTAAATTTTAATACCATAGTATGTTATCTGTGCAGTCTTTTAAACAGCATGGCATCACATGTGTACACATGCCCACTGGCATGTGATGAAAGGCTACAATTTCAAGATAAGACAGTATCAAGATATTCAAAACAGTCTGCTTTCTTACCTAACGGAACTCATAGACAAGTTGCTTAAACTTTCTAAGTTACCTGAAAGTGAGAATAAGAAGTGCTGCCTCGCAGAATTTTTCCTGAGACATTAAGCTCAGGTAACAACTCAAATGCTAATTTCCTTTTAACCTAGGAACAAACCTAGGAACCCTTGCTTTACTTTTGTTTTGTGCATGCCCCGCTTCCTAAATGTGGACAGCTCCTAATTAATTGAAGGTGACTGCAGATGCTGGTTACAGTGGCTGCATTTGCTCACTGCTAGAGGCAGTGGCCTGAGAAATGGAGTGCCTTTTTCAAGTAGCTAGACTGTGTCTCGAGCTAAGGACTTGTCATTGTAGCCTTGTCATAACAAAACATTGTGCTCTTATTATGGAAAGCTTAAGAAATGTCGGCATGCATACAAAAGAAATTTCATTTACAACCTTACCTTATAGAAATAATACATTTTGATGTCTTGGCCTCCTTTTTTTTTTTTAACTAGATATTTTTGTGTGAAATATATCTTGCCCACAACAGTACATAGAACATACATGCACAACTTAAGGAATATTAAATATGTGGGTGCCTATCACCCAGTTAAAGAGCTAGAACATTGCCAGTATCTTTGAACCCTTGTGTGCCTGAATCTTGATTTATTTCATTTTCCAAAATCAAGTAAATTCTATTCATGTAGTTTCACATTGTGTTCTTGTTCCTACTTTATCGTAAACATTTTCCTACATTGTTATCGTTTTAAGGTTGGTTTCTTCTTTTTGGAGGTTAAAGTAATCAGAGATCATTAGCCTTACCCTAATGATAATCACTACTGGCTAATATATGCCAGGCACCCTGCCTTAAATATTCACCTTATTTAATTTTACAGCACCCTATGAGCTGCAGTAGTTCCTCATTTTACTGATTGGGGAAACTGAGTTTCAGAATGTTTAAGTAAATCCCAAGGGAATAGAATCAACAGAATTGAGCCCAAGTCTATGTCCAAGTTCCTTGCCATCTTCACCCCTGCCAGGCTGCCTTCTGGGCTATTTATTGAAAGTGCAATGCACATTAAGGACTTGGTCATTAAGTGTAATATTTCTGCCTAATTCTAAGCAAGGATAACACAGATGACTGACGCCAGATTCTAGATGGTGCTCGTGCCAGAAAAAAAAATCCAAACCAGGGCAAAATGCAACAAGAAATGTGGATAGAAGAGAATGTCTTGATAATCTGAACGGTCGTATATGTGAAAGGTCTGCTATGGTGCCTGTGGTGTTGGGTTGTCTGGTCATTCCCTGCCCCCCCCACGCCACCCCCATGATGCAGTGGAGTAAAGCCTGAACTTTTATGTTCTCAGCAGCCCTCATGCTGTGTTTTCTCCAGTTGTGTATGTGTAATTACGGTGCAGCCTGGGAGGGAGCTGCTCTCCTGTGCTTTGCCCATGGAGACATTGCTCTGTTGAGTCTCAAAGAATGAAATGGTTGCCATGGTTGCTGTGGCAGCAACAATGTCTAGCTCAAAGTCGACTGGAAAGTCGGGCTGCTTGTGTGTAGAAAGAGCAGAGGCTCAATTTGGCAGAGATCCAGTTGCTCATTATATTCTGTAGGTACAGTCCCTGTGGCATCCTTGGTTATATGCTGTGAACTCTAAGATGTGTATAGAAATAGAATGTGAATAAAAGGCTGTGTGTGTAGGTAAAAATGCATTTTTCCTGTAAATAACTTAGTTCTTAATGTGTGGAGCTCGTTACATTTAGTGAGGCAGCTGTGGTTCAATTCAACAAAGTGGTCATTTATATAAACATCACCTTCAGGTTTGCTACAGTGTCTTTTTGAGGTATGGAAATTCACTGCCTGGGACCAGTGAATAGCAAAACACTGTTAAAATTTTTTCAAGTGGCAGTTCAATGCCGACAGCCACTACCACTTGCTGAGGACAATAAAAGAAGTGGAGGAAGGCGGTCACCACTTATGTATGTTTGAATTCTCACACTGTAGGTGTCCAAACTAAGTGATGCTGTAATCAATTTTAGTTCAGTTAATAATGCTTGAATTAAAACAGGTTTGTTCAAAACTTTGCGGGAATAATGCAGCATAAAAATAGTTTATTGTGTCCTGAATTCATGTCTAAGTTGCAAATAATCTGTTTTATTTTAAAAAGTTGGAGAGGACTTCCTTGGTGGCTCAGTGGTTAAGAATCGGCCTGCCAATGCAGGGGACACGGGTTCCATCCCCGGTCTGGGAAGATCCCACATGCCTAGCCCCCGCTGTCCACAACTAGAGAAAGCCTGCACACAGCCATGAAGACCCAAGGCAACCAAAAAATAA
This sequence comes from Hippopotamus amphibius kiboko, assembly GCF_030028045.1. Lineage (NCBI taxonomy): Eukaryota > Metazoa > Chordata > Mammalia > Artiodactyla > Hippopotamidae > Hippopotamus > Hippopotamus amphibius. Next base: position 216,559,749 of record NC_080186.1, on the reverse strand, counting down.
ATTAAAAATTTTTAAAAAGTTGAACTTCAGAAGGCTTTCTTAGGAGAGGTTACTCAAATAGGATACACCTAATGTGAAGTTCAGATTGACTTCTATTGCTTATTTTGTTAAATTTTTTATTTTCTTAATTAAAATTTTTTCATTAATTGTATGGTGGTGCAGATTCTTTTGATGCCACGCCTTCCTATGTTGTCATGGTGTTCTTAGTAAGCAAGGAAGTCTCAAGGGTTGCTTTTCTCTCTACCTAGACTGGTATTCTTTCATGGGGGGCAGGCATTTGTCTGTTGATTGCTGCTTTTTGGAGATAATTGCCTAGAATCTTGTGTCGTACAAGATACGATTCAATTGCCAGGTTCTTTCCAAATGCCCTCCCAATGCTGCTGAATTCCCAAATTCCTGAACAATCAGGGCTGGCACTGACTTTGGCAGTGGCCTTGACTTTCAGAGGACAGAGGAGCGTGCCTTACCAAAACAAGGTCAGGAGAATGTTCAGGCATCAGGCTATGAGTGCATTGCTCTCACTCCGCCCTCCCCACCCTTGCCTCCCCTCAGCCTTCTGCCACTGTCTTACGCTTGTCAAATCTTACCCTGGAGATGCGGGGTAAGCTCAGCTGAGCGCCTTCGAAGTGTGCAAGGGCAAGGGAACCAGTTACTGTGTCTCTCCGCTGCTTGGGTTCCCCACTCCTAAGGTCCTTTTTGCCATCCTGTCTTTGTTACTGCTGCTATTCTACTGCCACTCTCCCCCCACGTGTGTGCTACTCTGTGTAATCAACATTTAAATGTTGAAATTCTCAAGCCTTAGTTCTAGGCTTGCGTCTCTCCTCAATCTGTACTTTCTCTTTGTGGTATCAGTAGATGTGGGTGAGATTTCCCAGTGACTCTCAAATGTAAATCTCCAGCCCAGGCCACTTCTCGGCCCCAGATCTGTCACCAAACAGTCAGCATTCTGGACCTCTGTGTACTATTTCAGATGTTCAGATCTAAACTCATGACTTCGTAACAGCCTCCAGCTAAAACCTTGACACCAGCAACGAAATCACAGATTTTGTCTCCTCCACGTCATCTTCCCGTGAAAAAGCACCATCGTCCGCTCAACTGCACAGCCTGGGAGTCCCCACCACTCTATCTCCCTCCCCCTCTCTCTTCAGCAGTACCCATGTTCTGTCCGTTCTGACTCGTAAATCTCTGTCCTTAACACCGCTCTAAAGACCCATCGTGATCTGATTCTTGCCTCCCTCCCTCACCTCCCGCATATCCCCTGCCGAGCCACACTGGTCCTCTCTCTGTCCCTTGGGTGGACCCTTCCCACCTTAAAGCCCTCACATAAGCCCCCAGTTGCTAAAGTGCCCTCTTCCTGGCCACTGCCACCATCCTTCTGATTTCACATTAAGGGCCATGTCCTTAGAGGAACCTTCTCTTGACGTTCACATGAGGTCCGTCTGCATTGGTGTGAGTTCTTAAGGTCTGCGTGGCTCCCTCAGAGGAGATTTAGTTCCGTAAGAATAAAGACTGTGTCCTTGCTCGGGGCATACGCTCAGTGCCTAGAGCAGGGCCCAGCTCAAGGTAAGCACTTGACAAGTACTTGGTTAGGGAATGAATGAATACCCGGCACTATGCCAAGCAGTTTACATACGTCATCTCATTTCGTCCTCAGAGCCGTGCGCAAGAAGCTTAAGGAGCTTGCCAAGGCCAGTCTGGAAGCAAAGCACAGTGGGGAGTCACCCCAGGGCTGGGGAGTCACCCAAGTACAAGCTGTTTGTACTCCTATCACTGGCTTTCTTGAGGAGGAGATGGTAGGTGCTGCTGTTAGATTTTATTAATAATAAATCTGTGATGATAAAAGGAGAAAGGAGCAGGGCTTTTTCTCATAAGGGGAACTGAGGGGGGGTGGTTTGAAGAGATTTGTATTTTATAGATGCTGATTTCCTTGGGGTAGTTTATTTTTTTAAAAAATTCCTCTTAAATAATAAGCTTGTGAAACTGTGGAATCTGATCAGCATATTTTGCTGTCAGTCCTCTAAGTGACATTCCATCTTCCACTGCTTCCTGAGGTGGTCTGTCCTCCAGAGCCACACAGGTTTACTCCTGATCTCTGGGCCTGTAGCTCTTAATCAAACTGCTTTCAATTCCCTTCCTCTGTGTCATGTTAGTTTTTAGCTTTTTAGACCCTATTTAGTCACTCAAGAAATATTTATGGGGACTTCCCTGGTGGTGCAGGGGACACAGGTTCGGTCTGCCTGCCAATGCAGGGGACACAGGTTCGGTCCCTGGTCTAGGAGGATCCCACATGCTGCAGAGTAACTACCATGCACCACAGCTACTGAGCCTGCACTCTAGAGCCCAGTGAGCCACAGCTACGGAGCCTGTGTGCCACAACTACTGAAACCCAGGCACCTAGAAGCCTGTGCTCCACGACAAGAGAAGCCACTGCAATGAGAGCCCGCGCACTGCAATGAAGAGTAGCCCCCATTGGCCGCAACTAGAGAATGTCTGCGCAAAGAAACAGACCCAATGCAGCCAATAAATAAATAAATTTAACAACAACAAAAAAGAAATATTTATGGACCACCCATTATGTTCCAAGCACTGTGCTAGACCCAACTTTGTTCCCATCTCTCATAAACATTTCCTCATTCTTGCCTCTCTACTCAGCAACCCCCACACTTTTAACAGGACCTGTCATTACTTGTGTACTGAGGTCTTGACTATAGACATGTGCAGATCCTTATTATTTAAATAGGAAGTGAGTACTTTCTGTGTACCAGGCACTGTTCCAGGCTAGGAAGTTTAAGAATAGACACATTTAGTGCCTTGCAGTCTGTTTATACTACCAGCAACTGGGCAGGAGTAGGCAGATGGCTAGTGTGAAGTCAGGAAGTGTCCAGAGTTTTCTGTGATCCACCAAAGTGCTACAGGTTTTCAAGTTCCTGGACACCTCTGAGGTCTTCATCCATTCTTGGCCCTACAGGAAGTAAACTAAGACACCTAGTGTTTGGGCAGGAAGAAGGACTAGTTTATTTCCTCTTTCTCAATAACTTTTTCACTCTCATCCCCACCCTTATCTAAGTACACCTGGTTCACTGCCAGTAAATTTCTTGTTCCCAACATGTGAAAGCACTTAGCACTTAGTGATTTATAATTGATACTGTCTTTCCCCAGAAAGTAGTGACATGTATTTATCTCAAGCATGAAGTTAGTGGGGAAAAATATTGACCATCAAGCACACATCTATCTGCCCTATTTGGATTTGACCCAATAGTTAAGACCACTGGACTCTGCAATAGACAAAACTGGTCTCCAGAATGGAAACTGAAAATATTAGAACATCTTTTTCAATTTTATTGCCTCTTAAAATTTTCTTTGTTTTAGACAAACATGTAGATATTGTTTTGGAATGGAAAAATGATTATAGCAAGGCTGTAGCATGCAAGGTTAGTATACAAAAGTCAATTGCTTTCCTTATATACCAGCAATGAACCAGTGGAATTTGAAATTAAAAACACAATGCCATTTGCATTAGCATCCCCTAAAATGAGGTACTTAGGTATAAATCTAATGGTATGTCCAAGATCTATATGAAGAAAACTACAAAACTCTGATGAACTAAATCAAAGAACTAAACAAGTGGAGAGAGATTTCATGTTTGTGGACAGGGAAACTCAATATTGTCAAGATGTCAGTTCTTCCCAACTTGATCTACATAGAGTCAGTGCAATACAAATCAAGTCCAAGAAAGTTATTTTGTGGGTATCATCAGCTGAATTCTTAAGTTTTTACAGAGAAGCAAGAGACCTAGGATGGCCATAACCCCATATTAAAGAACAAAGTTGGAGGACTGACACTACCCAACTTCACACTTATGGTAAAGCTACAGTCATCAGGACAGTGTGGCACTGGTGAAAGGATAGACAGATCAATGGAACCAGAACAGAGAGCCCAGAAATCAACCCCCATAAATATAGTCAACTGATCGCCGATGAAAGAGCAATGCAATACAATGGAGCAAAGGTGGCCTTTTCTGTAAATAATGCTGGAACAACTGGACATCCACATGCAAAAAATGAGTCTAGACAAAAATTAACTCCAGTGCATCACACTTTATGTAAATTGTAGAATTATAAAACTCCTAGAAAATAACAGGAAAAAATCTAGATGACCTCAGGTTTGGTGATGACATTTTAGATACAGCACCAAAGGCATGATTCATGAAAAAAATAAGCTGGACTTAACTAAAATTAAAAGTTTCTACTTTTCAAAAGACAGTGGCAAAAGAGTGAGAAAATAAGCCATAGACTGGGAGAAAATGTTTGCAAAAGACATACCTGATAAAGGACTGTCATCCAAAATATGCAAAGAACTCTTTAAACCCAACAATAAGAAAAAAATGCCATAAACAGTCCAAAGACCTTAAACACCTCCTCAAATAAGATATATAGCAAATGAACATGAACAGATATTCCACATTATATGTCATCAGGGAATTACAAATTAAAAAAAGGAGATACCACTGTACACCTATTAGAATGGCCCAAATCAAGAACACCGACAACACGAAATGCTGGCAGAGATGCGGAGCAACAGGAACTCTCATTCATTTCTGGTGGGAAGTCAAAATTGTTCAGCCACTTTGGAAAACAGTTTGGCAGTTTCTTACAAAACTAAATGTACATGTTACAATCCAGCTGTTCCACTCCTTGGTATGTTTATCTAAAGGAGTTAACAACTTATGTCTTCATAAAAACTTTCATGCAGATATTTACAGAGCTTTGTTCCATAATTGCCAAAACTTGGAAGCAACAAAGATGTCCTTCAGTAGATGAATGTGTAAATGAAGCGTGGTGCTTCCAAACAATGGTGTTTTTTAGTGCTAAAAAGAAATTAGCTGTCAAGCTATGAAAAGACATGGAAGATACTTAAAGACATATTACTAAGTGAAAGAAACCGAACTGAAAAGGCTAGATACTGTATGATTCCAACTATATGACATTCTGGTGAAGGCAAAACTCTGGAGGCAGTAAAAAGATCAGTGTGATCGCCAGCAGTTAGGGCAGGGAAGGAGAGATGAATAGATGGAGCACAGAGGATTTTTAGGGCAGTGAAAATACTTTATATGATACTATAGTGGTGGATACATGTCATTATACATTTATCCAGACCCATAGAATGTACAATACCAAGAGTGAACCCTGATGTAAACTGGATTTTTGGTGTTAGTGATGTGTCAACATAGGGTTATTTATTTAATATACATTTTATTTATTTAGTTGCAGCAGGTCTTAGTTGTGGCTCACATGCTCCTTAGTTGTAGCTCACCTGCTCCTTAGTTGAGGCATGTGGGCTCCTTAGTTGTGGCTCGTGAACTAAGGAGTTATGGCTTGCAAACTTTTAGTTGTGGCATGCATGTGGGATCTAGTTCCCTGACCAGGGATTGAACCTGGGCCCCCTGCATTGGGAGCTCGGAGTCTTAACCACTGCGCCACCAGGGACGTCCCCAGCATAGGCTTATTGATGGTAACAAACATACAACTCTGGTGGGAGATTGTTGGTAATGAGGGAGACTGCACGTGTTGCGATGGAATATGTAGGAAATCTCTGTGCCTTCTGTGGTGCTCTAAAAATAGTCTTTTTTTTTTTTTTTAATGTAGACAATATTAGTATACAGCAACAAGAGCCAACACTTATGTTGCTCTTTCTGTGTGTCAGGCACTATTCTGAGCTCTTTGTGTATATTAGTGAATCCTAATAAAAAACCTTATGATCTCCATTTTACAGATATGGAAACAGGCATAGAGATGTTTCATTACTTGCTAATGCAGCTGTTAAGCGGTGGGCTGTCAAGACCCAGGGATTCTGGGACCAGAGCTGTGCTGTAAATCGCTAAGCTGTAGTGTACATATATAATTTGTAAGTAAATGTACTAAGGATACTTTTACTTGTAGGAGTATGTGATCAAGAAAGTTTCGAGACCATTGTTTGAGGAGGTCAGATGCAGAATGAATAGTGACCTTTCTTGATTGCTTCTGACAGGCATCACCAAACAGTGGGGGTTTGCCTGTGAACAGGATTTGGGGAAGGGGGTAGGCTCTTCGTTTTTAGAGGAAGGGTCTTAGCCATTACTGGATTATTCGGAGGTAAAGAGAGGAAGGGAGGAGAATGGAGGAAAAAACAGGTTCGATTATACATGTAAGATGTTATCAAAATAAACCTTGGATGTGTCTGGTTTTTGAGAAGTCACACAAAGATCCAAATTGATCTGGAGAAGGAATAAAGGAAGAATGGCAGAGCACACAGGGAAGAGGGACCCTTAGCACCAGTTTGTATTAGGATGGAAACGGCAGGAATTGAAGGAAGGGAAGACTGCATGGTGTGCAGATACAGGGGTGGACTTCAGAGTTCCTCCAACAGCTACAGACCAAGTCCTAGAACTGAAAAAAGATCAAATGGGATACATACAAATTCACAGGAAAAAATCTCAAAGCTTTATAGTTACGTGGACAAAGAACAGGCCAGTTCACAGAAAATTAATAAACTTCTAACATGCTTAGATATACAAAATGAAATCAAACCAGTAAGATGCCTTTTGTACCTATTAATTTAATAAAACAAAGCACACACACACAAGCAGAAAGCCCCCACATGCACCTCTGCTTTAACTATCCTGATCCCCTTGCAGTTGTGGGGTAAACAGTTTAGTTGTGTATGTATACACACACATGTATTTTAAAATATGTATAATATTTATAAAATGCCTTAATGTTTCTTTTTTTAAAAAAGACTTTTTTTTGATGTGGACCATTTTTTAAAAGTCTTTATTGAATTTGTTAAAATATTGCTTGTTTTATGTTTTGGTTTTTTGGCCACAAGGCATGTGGACTCTTAGCTCTCCAACTAGGGATCAAACCAGCACCCCCTGCCTTAGAAGGCAAAGACTTAACCACTGGACCGTCAGGGAAGTCCCAATGTTTCTCTTTAAACTCTCTGTACGCTCTTTTACAGAAAGCGATCTCAGATTGAATAAATGCCACACGCCTGTTTAGCATCACTTATTATGGTGAAGATTTAGAAGTGATACAGATGTTGACCATATTTAATATAGCCAGGCAGATGTTGTAAATGATGGTTAGAGAGACTATATAATAACACCGGAAAATGTTTACGATTATAACGTTGAGTGAGAAAAATAAGACACAATTGCACGTTATTGATTACCTCTATTACAGTACGTGTCACCTGGTTTTGAAATTCCTTGTCCTTACTTGGCTGTCTGTCTGCTTAGACTTGGGAATGCTGAGGGCAGAGATGGGCTAATTCATACTACCGTACATGAGAATTGTATCCGTAGTACTTTGCCCACGGTAGACGCTCGGTGCACAATAAACAATAAACTTTCTCCCCAGTAAAAGCTGCTACAATTTTTCCTATCTTAAAATTGTGGGAAACGGTATTTAAAGAGCTCCATTTTTACACAGAGGAGACTTAAATGATTAATTTTGTATCTTTATCTGATTGAATGTTAAATGAAATCATTGATAAAAAGATTTTTTTCCCAATGTAGTGCTGGTAACTGTAATAAAGTATTTGCCTTAAATGAATATATAGAGATGATTTGCGTATGGTTCTTTTATAGAAATACTTAGGGCAAGAGCTTAATACATTTCAGATCATCTGTAGCGTACTTTGGAGATGCATTTTTCTAGTTCACATTCCCATTGTCTGTCAGAGTCAGAAAGACAAACTATTTGAGGCAGAAATTTTAGTAGAACTTCACCATTAGCCAATAGATACAATAGCTGTTATAGCAGAGGGTCTTGACTCCTATCCCGAGATAGTTGCTGGGATACCCACAACACAGAGAGTGCAAGACAGCTTCAAAGTGTGGAACTCACACTTTGTACAAGGCTTTTGTAGCATGGAACGGAAATTTACAAACTCTTAGGCAACCCTGGTGCTTCCAGCCTTCCCTCTCTCCTCCCTGCCAAGCAAACATATGCTAACCTTTCTGCTCTAGAAGCTAATTTTCCATTCCATGAAATTGAAACCTTTTAATTGCTTTCTTTATTGGTGACCTTTAAGCGATAACTTGGGCTTCTTGGTGTCAGTCTCTAAAGAAACCAAACTCTAAGGTGTGTGATATTATCTATTGAATTAGGCCGGAAAAAAGCTCATTAGAACTGCAGTGAGACTGAAGTACTTCTCAAATGTTATAGCCTGAGCTGAGGGTGTGGTCATTCACAGATTTTTAGACTCACCAAGAATCTATAAATTATAATTTTCATTAAAAAATTTTTTTCTAATGATTGCAGTGTTTTGCCTCTAATAGCTATTTACTGTGTATATGAGTTTTATAAAATGTTACCTTTGAACTCTCACAGCCTTGACCAGTTCTAATGCTCCTTCATTGGTATAAAATTGTGTTACAGAGGTCATGAAATAATTAATAGTTACTATTTATTGAGTGTTTCCTCTGTACCAGGCACCATGTTAAATATTTTAGGTATATTATCTCAGTCCTTAGAGCACTCCTTTGAGGAACGTGGTATTGTTCCCAAAATATGTTTTCAAGAACCCCTGAGTTACCAGAGATTAGCTTGCTTAAGGTCAGGGCATACAGAGAAAGCTCTGCTGCCCAGATCTGTCTGCCATCAAAGCATCACTCTTTTTTTTTTTTTTAAGTATGTATGTATGTAAGTATGTATTTATTTTTGCTGCATCAGGTCTTCATTGCAACACGAGGGATCTTTCGTTGCAGTGCATGGGCTCCTCACTGCAGCATGTGGGCTTCTCTCTAATTGCGGCATGCAGGTTTTCTTTTCTTTAATTGTGGCACATGGGCTCCAGAGTGCATGGGCTCTGTAATTTGCCGCACAGGGAGCTCTCTAGTTGAGGCGTGTGAGCTCAGTAATTGTGGTGCTCGGGCTTAGTTGCTCCACGGCACGTGGGATCTTAGTTCCCTGACCGGGGATCGAACCCACGTACCCTGAATTGCAGGACAGATTCTTTACCAGTGGACCTCCAGGGAAGTCCCAAAGCATCACTCTTAATAAGGTTGATGGTCTGGAACAGAGGTAAACTCCAGCATACTAAAACACATAAGGACTTCCCTGGTGGTACAGTGGTTAAGAATCTGCCTGCCAATGCAGGGGACACGGGTTCGAGCCCTGGTCTGGGAAGATCCTACGTGCCACGGAGCAACTAAGCCTGTGCACCACAACTACTGAGCCTGAGTGACACAACTACTGAAGCCCACGCGCCTAGAGCCCGTGCTCCGCAACAAGAGGAGCCACTGCAATGACAAGTAGGCGCACTGCAGTGAAGAGTAGCCCCTGCTCACTGCAACTAGAGAAAGTCTGGGCACAGCAACAAAGACCCAATGCAGCCAATAAATACATTAATAAATTAGTTTTTTAAAAAGATGTGTTTAAAGATTTAAAAAAAAAAAGACTGATTTAAAAAAAAACACTTAAGTTGGTGGGTATGTGTCATGTGGGAATTCTAGGAATTCCTTACAAAATAGATTTGTGATATTCAAATTCACCAACTTTCCATCTTTCAAATAAGCCACGGAAGGATTATCTGCATGGTGGAAGTTAGTGGAAGCTGTTGGGCCAGTTGGCGTCGAAAAAAGCTAAGCCTGAAAAGGCTACATATTCCAGCTAGAGATGGCATTCTGGAAAAGGCAAAACTATGGAGACAGTGAGATCAGTGTTGCCAGGAGCTTGGGGGAGGGAGGGAGGATTTTTATGGCAGTGAAACTATTTTGTATGATACTGTTAGTGGAGGATATATGTCATTATACATGTATCAAAACCCATAGAATGTACAACACCAAGAGTGAATCCTAATGTAAACTATTAACTTTACTGAATAATAGCGTCACAATGTTGGTTTATCAAATGCAATAAATATGGCACTGTAATGCAAAATGTTAGTAACAGGGGAAACTAGGAGGTGGGGTGGGAAATCTCTGTACTGCTCCCTTAATTTTTCTGTAAACCTAAAACCACTCCTAAGCCTATTTTGGTCTTTTTTATTTTTTTAAGTTAATCCTCAAGTCTTTCCCTCCAATTTCAGGATTTTCTTCATTTTTAAAATGACTGACCCAAGTCCTAACACATCAGTCATATTTAAAATTCCACTGTCTCTCACCCTGCCCCTGATCTAGCTCTGCGGATCAGCGTTTCCATATATGCTTTCTCTGTCTTTGTCCAGCTGCCACTATGCTAGCTGCTTTCAATTGGTCTACCCACTCTCAGCCTGTCCTACATACTGCCATCAGATGAATCTTCCTGAAGTGTAGCCCTGACTGTATCCCTTCCGCAGCCCCAAACCTTTTTTGTCTGTGCCCCTCTCCCACCTCAGTTTCCCCATCGTCTGCATCAGGTGACCTGTATGCCCTGACATCTCATTAGAAGCCACAGGTTTTTGAAATCAAAAGAGATCTCGGTCAGCACATTGTTTATAATGTTTAGTTGACGTTTGTTGTAATGGTCTGGTACTAAACATTGTATTGTACTTGCCTCTTTCCCCACCCAAATGGACGACATTATTTGATGGTAAAGACTGTGTTTTCCCTCCACCATTGTTTGTGAGTCTCTCTGGTGCTTTGAATATAGTAGGCCCTGGAAGAATGCATTCAGCTGAATTCAATGTATCTGGGTTCCCAGTTTCTTTATGCAGAGCCCTGCTGTTAGATGAAATGAAAAAGAAACCCATTGCCCATATGACAGACAATGTGATACCCAGTAAAACAGCAGAGATGTTTCTCCCGTGAGAGTATTGTAATGTATTGGTGTTCCATCACTGACACATTTATTTCGGGTTTATAGCCAGTTCTTTGGCTGCCCTATTGTGTCTTAAATGAAGAGCTTCCATTGGCATTAACAATTTTTAACCAGTACATTTTGAACCAATCAAAAATCTACCCACATGCCTTTCCAAAATCCTTGCTGCATAATAAACCTTTGCTATCTTTCCTATTAGAAGATTGAAAATGATATTTAAACAATGCTTTGATAATTGTTCCATTCTTTGAGAATTGAGGACTCTTGTGACTGCCAATTGATTCTTCTAAAATTAAAAAAAAATTTTTTTACCTTTATGGCTTAAGTCCAGTAAAAGATTATCAGCTGAGTGAAAATGAATAGTCTATATCCTGTAGGTCTTTTTCTTTATCCCAAGTAAAAGGTAGGGTGAGCTAGAAAGACTTGGTAGCTCAGCTGTTGCCTCCACGTTTAAGAGTTCAGCTTGAAGAATATAGCTTGAGCGCAGAGGTGAGAAGGAGATAAAGAAGTAGTCATTTATAGGACCAGACTTGTTTGTTATTTACTTTCAAAATTGTTTAATCAAAGCACATTTCACCAAGCTGAACTTCAGCTTGAGAGCTGTCCAGATGTTAGATGGCAGGACTCCAAAGAGTGAATGTGCTGTGCTTTTCGAAAAATGGAGTCTTTTTTTGATTTGTCTTTTTTTTTTTTAAATAAAGGTCAAGAGAGACATCAGTCGGAAAGTCAGAACAAGAAGTGGATTTAGAGATAGAAATGTTCTCATTAAGGAACAAGAGGGGGTAATCTTTTAAAAAAGAGATACCCTTTAATAATAGTATGTAGGAAATGGGCTTAAGATTTTAGTTGGCTGTAAACTCAGTGTAAATCAATAATGCAATTTGGCTTTCCAAAAAGTTACTAAAATATTAGATTGTCTTAATATATGTTTTATTGTTTTGAGGGAAGATAGGGTTAGGTTGTTAGGGTTTCAGGTGCTACATATTTTTTAAGCTTTTGAATTTGTTTGACTCACAAAAATCATCACTTTAACAAAAAAGTAACTTAAGATGTTGGTCTCCCATCAGATTTCAGGTCTGGATTATAGTTGAATTAAAAGTTATTTCTTAATTCTCTAGGATGGTAGAAACATTAATTGTAGAAACAGTGTTAGGGGAAGGGAAGACATATGTGAGATGGGAGGTTGTCCAAAGCATTCTTAGTGCTTTAAAATAGAGCACTTTAAAATATTTTAAATAAAACATTTACAAATGGACTTGTTTGCAAGTGGTAGTACTCTACAGAGAAGAAAATTATGTGGTCACTTTTGTTTGGTTGCTTTCCCAAGAAGAGTTGCTGTTTTACCTTGAAATTTTGTTTCTAGTGCCAGAAAACATATTTTAAAAATAGGCAAACATGCTTCCATTTGTAAATATTTGTTTTTTTGTTTAAAAGAAAAAAAAAAACATATAGAAGGCGAGATAGTGGCTCCCTTTTCTGTAAATGTGGGATTCCTGAGCAGCTGAAGAGGGAGCAGCTGATAGGACAGCTGGTCAAGAAAATGGCAGCCAAAGACCAAGTGACAGTGGTCAGTCATAATTTCAGTGGCCTGTTTAATCTACCAAGGAAGATAAAGTAAGTTTTTTCCCCTGAGGCAGGTTAATGCATGAAGGATACAGGAAATACATTAGGGGTCTCATATGTCTTTATTCCAGAGTATTTTTTGATTTTATATGTTGCTGGATGCATTCACAAATATGCGTCATCCACGAGATGTGATTTCAGGCAGGTGAGTACACACTCACATATTCCTTTTGAATTTGCTCAGCGTTGCCCCAAATTTAGTTCCCTCTAACTGGAGTCAACTCTTTATTTCATAATTATTCAATACAAGACAAAACTTGCAAACAACAATAATCAGTTTACTCGGATCTACTCAGTTATAAGGAGGACAGCTTAAAGCAGAGGTTTTCATTTCTTTTGTCTTCACTGGAGGAGCTGAGGATTGGGGAAGAGAGTTGGGTTGCAATAACCAGAAGTTAGATCTGTGGCTTAGTAAATTGTGTGATCACAGAATGGTCCCTCAACTAGAAAAGGAGCTATAGTAAGGGCTAAATTGGAAACCTATCTAAAGTTTCTATTTTATAGTAGGAACTCACTAAAATGGTAGTGCTGCACAAGTGGAAAAAAGGATATAAATAGTTTGGCATTTCCACTTGGACGTACATTCACACGGGGTGGTTCTGCCTGCTGATGCTGAGTAGTCATTGGACAGAGGTTATTTGGCCAAACTCATCTCGAATTTGTCAGCTACCTACCAAAAGCTATTGTTGGAGTTGGTGGAACCACAGAAAAGATTCATTTAGAATAGTTCCATCTGATTCTGTTTTTAGGAGAATAATAAAAGTTCTTTGGGAGAGTTTTTAAATTTTTACCTTTGAATTTAGTTAACCACAATGACATTTGGGTCCAGTATTAATTTTAGTAGATTAAAATGATTGCGTTTCAAATTTTGGTTTACAATATGTTTAAAACTTTGTGAAGCAGGAAATTCCTGTTAAAAAATTATTTTAAAACTAGGATCTACCCTCATACCAGAGGACTGAAGATAATGAGTGTACTCTCACAAGAAACCCGTTCATTATATGTTAAGTTCACATACATTAAAATTTACTTTTTGGATGTAAGGTTCTATAAATTTTAACAGTTGTACATATTGGTGTAACCACCGCCACATAAGGATACAGAACAGTTACATCACCCCAAAAGTCTCCCTTGTGGGGCTCCTTTGTAATCAAACCCTCCCCCTATTCCTAACCATTGGCAACCACTGATTCATAGTTTTGCTTTTTCCAGGATACCATATGAATGAAATCATTAAGTAGTAACCTTTGGAGACTGGCATTTACTTTCTTTTAATTGGCATGCTGTGTTTGAGATTCATTCATGTTGTTGTGTGTAATGAGAGTTCCTGCCTTTTTGTTGCTGAGAAGTACTGCCCTGTAGGAAGGTACCACAATTTGGAGAACACGTGGGATGTTTTTGGTTGTTGGCATCATGAGCGGAGCTGCTGTAAACATTCACGTACAGAGTTTTGTGTGAACGTAGGTTTTTGTTTCTCTAGCATTAGTATCTAGGAGTGGGATTGCTGGATGATATGGAAAGCTTGTGGTTAACTTCGTAAGAAGCTGCCAAATAGTTTTCCAGAGTGGCTGTCCCATTTTGCCTTCCCACCAGCAGTGTATGAGAATTCTAGTTGTTCTGCGTGTTCCTCGGCACTTGATATTGTCAGTTTCTTGTTGTTTTGTTGTGCTTTTGTTTTAGCCATTCTAAGGGGTGAGTGGTAGTGTATTGGTGTGGTTTACTGTTTTGTATTTTACTGATGGCTAATCTTATCATGTGCTCTTTGGTTAAGTATCTGCTCAAATCTTTTGCCCATATTAAAAATCAGGCTGCTTGGGACTTCCCTGGTGGGCCAGTGGGTAAGACTCCTCGTTCCCAGTGCAGGGGGCCCAGGTTTGATCCCCGATTGGGGAACTGGATCCCACATGCATGCCGCAACCAAGATCCCACATGCAGCAACTAAGATCCGGTGCAGCCTAAATAAATAAATAAATACATAAATAAATAATTTTTAAAAATTAGGCTTCTTCTTGTTGAGTTTTGTGATTTCTTTATACATTTTGATACCAGTCCTTTGTTGAACATATACGATTAACAAAATTTTTTGTCTTTTATCTTTTCACTGTCTTTTAGTCGTTCATAGAGTAAAAGTTTTTAATTTTGATGAAGTTCAGTTTATCATTTTTTTTCCCTTTTATGGTGTATGGTTTTGGTATCCTACCTAAAATCTCTTTGCCTAACCCAAGGTCACAGACATTCTCTGTGGGTTTTTTTCCTAATAGTTTTATACTTTGATGTTTTACATTTAGGTCTGTGATACATTTTGAGTTACTTTTTGTATAAGATGTAAAGTACAGTTTGAAGTTCATTTGTTTGCTTACGGATTTCCAATTGTTCCAGCATCATTTGTTGAAAAGGCTCCTCTTTACCTATTGAATTGCCTTTGTACTTTTGTCAAAACTCAGTTGATCACATTTGCACGCCTATATTCTGGACTGTACTCAGTTCCATTGATCTGTGTGTCTATCCTTTTGCCAATACTACAGTAAGTCTTGACATTGGGTAGGCTGTGTCCCCTAGCTTTTTTTTTTTCTTCCAAAATTGTTTTAGCTATTTGAACCCCTTTGTCTTTTCATATAAAGTTTATTATTGGCATGTCTAGACCTCAAAAAAATTCTGGAATTTTGATTGGGATTGTGTTAAATCTATAGATCAGTTTGAGAATGGACATCTTAACTACATAGTCTTCCAGTTTATGAACATGATAGGTCTCTTTCCGTTTATCTAGGTCATCTTTGGGTTCTTTGATCAGCGTTTTGCAGTTCTTACCTATTTTTAAAGTAGAAGCATTCAGTAATCCTGATGTCTTTTTTTTTTCAGGCATTTTTTTATCCTTCTTACTAATGAAAAAAAAATTTATGTTAAGCTGATTTTCCTTTTCTGCAATAGGAACACCAGGAAACTCAATCGTTAGTCCAGATTTCCCATCTTATGTAGTACTGGACCTGGGCCCTTAATGATAGAATGTTCCCGCTTGATAGGGTAGAGACCGTGTGTACCATTCTCATCAATCAAACCCACTTCTCGTAAGTTACAGCAGAGCAGACAATGTGCTTCTGTCACTATTTTCTATTTCTCTCCTCTTCATTTAAAGTTACAGTTTCTATCTTTGGGGAAAAGCAGGCAAAATCTAATTTGTAATGGTTAGGACTAGTTGTCCACTTAAACAATAGAAAACTGAGTCATAAAGTCTGTCTTCATAAAACTCCTCCATACTTTTGGAAAATGACTCATTTTTAGGCAGCGTCTGACACAGATAGTTGCCAGAAAGTGATCTAACTTGGATAAGCTTGTTGCTTTGTACAAGTTTCAGGGCCCCTGTAGAGGGAGCGTTTAGAACTAGAGACCATCATATGCACGTCTGTGTGTCAGGGTTATCGGTCCATCAGCACAAGTCAGTGGAGCATTTGGAATGTTCCAGTTCAGTTTTCCTCAAACACTGCTTCAGAATCACCTGGAGAGCTGATTAAACTACAGATTGCTGTGTCCCACCCCCAGAGTTTCTGATTCTGCTCTGGGATGAGCAGGAGAATTTACGTTTCTAACAAGTTCTAGGAGTTGCAAAGGCTGCTGGCTTGGGGACCGCTTTGAAAACCATTCCTCTGGTTTATCTGTCTGAGTCACTAAAAAGAATTGATCATTTTAAAAAATGCAGCCAACTGAATCTTCCTAAGATCTTACATGTTTACAATGAAATCATTCTCCCACGTGATGGCATGGATTTGCTCTCAGGCATCTTGGGTTATTAATGGGAACAGGAACTCCTCCACTTAGGAGCTTCATCTGTTGCAAACACGGAGGGAAGAAAGAAGGCTGTGTCCTGTTGCGTTCTGCTCTCTCCTTTAGTCAACCCAGGATGGGATAGAGCCCTAGAAATTTAAGAGCTTAATACATTAAGATTTGGTCTCAGGTGCTCTTGCTTGTAGGCTGTATAAGATAATTTGTTTCTCTTAGTCAAAGAATGTTATGCTAAATTTTGTAGGTTGAAAGCAGACTTAGTTTGGATGTAGGAAGAAGAATTCAGCAGTATTAAAAGGAATTTGCAAGGTAAACCTGTGATTCATTCTAAAATGTTTATCATTGACTGAAAGGTTGACTACTACATGCCTTGATAGAGCATTGATAGCAGGGTAAAGTGGAAAGATCAGTCATTAACCAAGGAGATCTGTGTTCTTATGTGCCTTGGGCGTCAGTAAACTGGCCTTGGATAAGTCATTTAACTCATTCGAGTCTTTGGTCAGGAAACAGGAGTTTGGGGAGTAAGTGATCTTTTTAAGTTCCTTTTTGGCCTTGAGAGTTTATGTTTTTATATTTCTATTTACTTCCAACTAAATAAATGATGCCTTTTTTTTTTCTCTTTCTACCATCCACCCCCACTATAAATCGAATGCCTTTCTGAGAACTGTAATACCCTGATATCAAAAAAGAAGAGGAAATGTAATTAGCAAACTCATGAATTTCCTTTCAGTATTAATTTTCAAAGGAGGGGATTATTTGAACCATACTCTCTGCTCTGTTCATTAGAGTTCTTGCCATATCAAATTCTTGCTACCTGTGTTGAAATAGAGAATTTGCACATCTTTCTAAAAAGCATACACTTTCGTCTGCAGATGTCAAATAGACAAGGCACAGCTGAATAAGAGGTGAAACTGTAGCTTGTTGCAAATATAATACGTAAGAGGAGTTTCTAATCACTTTCTGTCCAATCAGCTCTGTAATAATAGCTCAGCTTTCATCATTGAGCCCTGAATAGAATGGGAGAATCACCAGCAGTCTATTCTGGAACCTACTTTTCTAAAGTGCTTTGAAGAGAAAAATGTTCCTCTAGTAAGTAGTGAAGAGCTCCTGATTAGAAATTGCATTTCTTTTAATTGGCTTAAATTGGGATGATTAGGAGGAAACACAGGTGGGGCAAAGATGCAGGATTTTAGAGACTTTGTTACATGCATCCTGATTCAGGTTGTACCTACAGTGGGCCTATTTACCTGCTTTTTGAGGCAGACAGGATTAGAGAGATCCCAAGTGCCCTTTGCCCAGTGATTTTTTTACCTATAGATTTAAGAAATCTTCAACTCAAGCAGGTACCTGCACACCACACCATCTCTTCAGGAGTCTGTAAGTTGGGGTTACCTGCTCTGAGGTGGGTGTGAGCCTTGTTGGGTCACTTGCTGTGGGTGAGAGAGCTGTAAGGCTTAGGACAGCCCTCTCTCAAGTTTATCTTGGAGTCCAGCAGAATTCTGGTCTTAATAATGTAGGGAATCAAACAGCCTTTGGAGGTGGATGAAAGACAGTACCTTAGCTGAAAGCCTAACTCCCAGCCTGTACCCGTCTCTGTTATTATCTATGCTATGTGTCCTAAACATTTTTTTCAAAACTCACAAAGGTCGGGCTAATTGGTAAAGCCATTTGACAATCTTTTTATAACAAATCGAGAGCCCCTGCGAGGGCTTCTGTCAGTGCCATTCTCCAAAGGCACCTGTTTTGGGGAATTGATTAATATTGATCCAGTGACGTACAAGCTACAACCCTGATTATGGAAAAGCAGAATTGAAGGCAGTGTTGACCAGTCAAGCCCATGTGTCTGGGCAGAACGGAGGCCACAATTTCTCACTCTGCTTTTAACATGGAACCACAAAGAATCTCTTTGTTAAGAATCAGAAAACATAGTTAAACAAGCTGGAGGAAGAAGTGATATCATGGCCCAGTTGAATCAACTAAGAAATATTTTTTTATTGAAGAGATTCTTTGCCCTTATAACCACGGCATTCACATCCTTGTGTGTACTGAAATGAGAGATTCATTTGAAAAGAAAGTGAACATAAATGGTCTCTTTGAAGAGGTAGGGACAATTTTGCAGTATAAGACTCACTATTAAAAATGTGAAATATGTTATTCTTTCCTCCTCATCTTCTCAGGTCTGTGGTCACATTGGGACAATGATGCCCTAATGATCGAACGCTAAGCTATCACAAATGCTTGCCTTGTGCCAACCTAGTCAGCGAGGAAGCTCTCTTTTCCTCTACCTTATTTTCATTGAGGAAACCCATTCCTGTCCGTTATGCGTGTGAGTCTGGCATGTTGTTTAAGTGCATTCCTTTGAGACTGCCCTGCAGTCTGGATTTGGGGGAGAGCTGTGCCTTTCTTTGTATTTTCAAGTATGAGAGAGATGTTCCCTGGTCCTCAGAGAAGCTTGGTGGCAGTCTAACAGCCATCTCTGGATTCGTTTACTGTTGTTTCATAATACTGCTTTATTGGTTTTAACCAATTGTTCCATTGTTTGCTGATGGAAATGGTTTCATGCCGGCAGGCGATTGTTAGGCAGTTCTAGGATTTCTGATACATGGAGCACCTATGGCATTCTTCATGTTAGCAACATGATAAGTTGGTGTTTGGCCCGTCATACTTAAAGCTAATTTGGGACTAAAAATTTGGAACAGTGCAAATTTATAAATATACATACTGCTTAATAGCAGACAGTGCCTTAATTGATACAGGGGTTGAATCTTCAATGATAGCTTTTTGAAAAAGAATTCTGTGGGGGGTACCATTTTCAGATAGTCTGGGAAAGGAGAGAACCAGGGAAGAAAAGACTGTGAAGAAGGCTGAGTGGGGGAATGAAGAGAGATGTAGGCTTTAGGGTCAGAGCAGGGGTTCTTAGGGTTTCTGTATGCCAGGAGCTCCTTTAGCAGTCTGAGAAGTCTATGGAACTCCTCTCAGAGTTATGTTTTACATAAGATACATAGGACTACAAAGGAAGCCAACTGTATTGAAAAAGTTATCAAAATATTTGAGAAAACACGTGTGATAGAGTAGTATATGCTTCTTTACTAATGCACAAAAAACTCTAGCGGTGGATCTGATGACTACTGTCATTTTTAAGTTGTGATTGAGCATAAATAATCTTTTGAATCGACAGCAACTGTAAAATGATATGAAAATATATTTATTGGTGACAAAATCAGGTTCTGCCAATAACGACTGTGGCTGGTTGCTCGTATTCATAATTGAAGGAAAATGATAAATTTCAGGTGGAGGTGAATGAAAAGTAAAATCTAATTCTTTTCCTGTCCCAGTCCCCACACCAGAAGCCGGTGGATCTCAGATTAAGATCTCCCCCTGGTTAGAGGAACTTGGTTCCAATACTAATTTCGCCATTTACTGGCTGTGACCTTGGCCAAGTTAACTTAACGTCACACAGTGTGTTTCCTCATCTGTAAAGGGTGGATGATACCTGCTTTGTAGAGTCATTGGAAAGCTTCAGAAGAGCATGGCTAACCCAACTCCTTGTGGACAGATTATAACTTGAGGCATATTGGTTCCTCTAACTGGCTTTCTTTTAGCAGTTACATTATAAAATGAAGTTTCTATACCTGCTGACAGGCTGGGGCAGACTTTCCACTAGGGAAAGAAGCTAGAAACAGATTATATCAAGAGTAGAAAACTCCTTTTTTCTTTAGATTTTCTTAAGAGTTCTTGACCCTTAAGGGGAGGGTTATGGTATAATGTAAAGGAAAGAAAGCATTATAAAATATTGAATATTTGAGAAGGATTCTGTTAGGAAATGTCCTTGCCTTACGATCTGAAGTCTTTGCTTGCAAAGAGAGAGCTTTTAGCTGGTTGCAAAGATTTTAACTAGACGTGGCCTTGCCACCCAGCCCATTTGGGCACTAGTAGGTCCCCTGATGACTGATTGGCTGACAGTATGTACATGGCTTGGCTGCTTCTAGAAGGGGGAGGTCTAATATCTTCTTGGATCACACCTTCTATACCTGCAGAGTCCCCCAAAGTCTGGTTACTCTGTTAGATTCTGGTTTCATACGTGAGGTATGATCTAGCTTTATTTCTTAAGGGGGAGCTCAGAAGGGTGGAAACCCTGGTTTTGTATGACTGTTTTCTTAAGCAAACGTACCTCTAGGGTGCCAGGGTGAGTTCTTTCTCTGGCAGGCTATGAGCGGGTCTGTGCACAGTGCCGGGGAAGCCTCCTTTTGCTGTTATGGCTTTAAAGGCAGGAGACCATAGTCTTTGATCCCTCCCTTCGGCTGGGGTGTGAGGTCTGGGAGGCAAGGCCGTTTGAGTTTCCCTGTCCCTTGGGTAATACTAACACCCCATTTAATGTCTCCTTTTCATCAAAACCAGATTTGTCGTCTCACTTATTTCCCAGTGTCTGGCCAAGATAGTGATCGTTATGAAAACAAACTGGCAGTAACTCAAGCCAGATAAGAGGGGATAGCTTCCCTCAGCAGAAGGAAGCTGTTAAAGGGAACAGATGGAGACAGGGCCTAAACAGCTTCAAGAAGCTGTGTGCTTGCTTGTCTCACGGGCGCGTCCTGTCTCTCGAGGACTGTTTGGAGAGCTGCTCTCAGGAGAGCTGTGAGGACCCGAGGCCTTCCCCACCTCCACTAGGGACCCTCCATCTGCCCAGCCCACTGACCCTGGATGCCCGTAGTCGACCTGTCCTGCTCTTCTGTAACCTTCCTTATGCAGAAGCAGGAGTGAAGTATGAAGAGCAAATACAGTCAGCTTTGCCTGGTATGATGGGAAAAACAAGCTTTGCAATTTATAGACAGTTGGCAAATACATTGTGCATAGATTATGAATTTTCAGCATGTAGTAATGTATTGGGTTGGCCAGAAAGTTTTCCGTAGGATGTTATGGAAAAACCCAAACGAAATTTTTGGCCAACCTAGTATTAAATCACCAAGCCGAACACCCTAATTCTCATGTTAATCTCTGAAGGTATAAATAGGACCTTAGGAGTCCCCAGTGCATTGGCCATCGTGGTGGTCATTTATTATTCCTAACCATTTTCCTAACTGCATATGGGCGGTTAGCATTCTGGGCAAGGGAAAGGAGGAAGCAGCTTATCTGTATTCACCACAGGTCGTATCTTGGCTGCTTGCAGTTTTTTACTCTTATCTTGCATTGCTCTAAACTGCAAAGTACCTAAGCTCATGCTTTTATCATGTACTAACTTCCTAACTCACCCCATCATCTCATGGTTTTCTTTCTTCTGACCCAACCTGTCCAATCAGAAGGAAGCTGGTGTATTCCCCAAAGGCTGCTTTCGTGATGTCATCCTCTTGTTTAAAAACCTTCCCTTCGCTTCCTATCAAGTCTCAGCTTCTCCGGCCATCAGGCCCCCAGGTGATGTCCTTTTATCTTAGTCACCCTGTTCCCTGATCACCAGTGTGGATCGTTGGGCTCATTAAGGTGGTTTCTTTTTATTGTCAGGTACCCCTTGTTCCTTTCTGTCCTTGCACTTAGGAGATTCTCAGCCAAATTCTGTCCATTCTCCTGGACTCGGTTCTGGTTTTTTTCTTCCTTCCTGGAGCCCTGAGATCTTGGCCTGCACTGCTTCACCAGCGTCCTTGCATCCCTCTCTCACTGCCTCTCCCACACATTTGGGTTATTTGGTAGAGTTGGTCTTATATTGGTCTGTGTATTTTCACACATGGCTTATTTTACCAGCAAGTTAAAGCTCCTCAACAGAGTGGACTCTGCTTTACTTAATTTCTATATTACAGTCCCTAGCAAATCACCAGCACACAGTGGGTGTTCATGAAATATTCAGAAGCAGGCAAAAGGGGCGACAAGTTAGGCATTTTCTAGGAGGCGATAGAACCTTGATGTGGTCACCAGCATTAAGTGTGTCTGTTTTACAGAACCAGAAACTCAGCTTTTCCCTACTTTTTCAGCATTGATGCAGACTCAGGGAACTGATTCATAAAAATCAAGTTCAAGTTAGTGATTGTCTATTCAGTCATAATGAGACTTCTAACTTCTGGGCAACTGGAGTGTCTGTGTCAGCTGCTCAGCACATCCTTTTTTTTGTGGCAAGGTTTCCAGACGTTTGCTGTTTGGCCGTGGGTAGCCAGGGTGATACATTCGAAGCAGCTCTGAGACCCTGGCGTGTGCTCTCCAGACTCGAGGAACACAGTGCTCTTCAGTTTCCTGGCTTCCTATAGAAGACTCTTTGCTTTTAGGAATTGAAGGGCCGATCTGTAGATTTGGGAATAAAAGCTGGTCAGTGACGTTCTCAAGGCCAGCCAGATTTGATTTGATTTGGATTTGATTTGATTTGATTTGATTTGATTTGATTTGATTTGATTTGATGGAGAAACAAAAGGAAGGTAATTTAGACACCAGCAAAAGCACCATCGAAAGGCTTTTGAACAAAATTGTAAGATGTAACTGGGGATGTGACCCAATGACTTGCAAGGATCAGATGAACGGTATCACTGAGCTGAGAGAATGCGTGACTCTAAGAGCAAGGCAGAGGACAGCTTCTAGGTGGCAGATGACAGTGTTGGGTGATGCTGAGGGGAGATGGGAATCTTGAAAGCAAGGTGTGACTGATGTTTCATTAGTGTCTTTATTTTGTTTTTCTTGAAACTAATTTGGCTGATAATTTACCTATGAATAAGGGTTATTGCGAATAAGTACTCTTCAAACTAAATTAACTGAATAATTTTTACATGGGACTGTACAGTTTACAGAAGAATATATATTGGTATAAAATGCTTATTTTTAAAGTATGATTTAGTATGAAAGTCATAATACTCTCAACCAGTAGACGCTGTGGGGGATTAACTCCCAGGAGACTGCTGATTGTCCTTTTAATGGTGAGGAGTATTTTTACGACCTGAGAGCTATGTATTTACTAGTAGCTTCTTTGTCCTGTAGATGATGTGAGGGGGTGTTTTGAAGTGGCATGAGCCTGGGAAGTCTGGTTGAATAAACACTAATCGATGGGCTGATACAGAAGAGTTTGCCATCTCTGAGCAACTGCTAAATCACTCAAACATATAAAAGAAGCTGAATGGTAGCTCTTTGCAACTATCAGCAATGATGTTTGCCTGGTGCACATGGGAGGATAGAGAGGTCAACTGGTCTAGAACAGAAGCTGGCACGCCTTTTCTGTAAAGGGTCTGATGGTTTTGAGGGCCAGTGGGTCTCTTATGGAAATGACTCAACTCTGCCCCGTAGCATGAAAGCGGTTGTAGACAATAAGAAAACAAATGCATGTAGTAGCGTTCCAATTAGACTTTATTTATGGACACTGAGATTTGATTTTCATAAAAACTAGGTATCATGAAATACTGTTCTTTTTTCAGAGTTTTCCAGCCATGTGAAAATATAAAAAATTTCCTTGACCCGTAGTAAACCAGTTTATAGTATGTACCATATAACATGGGTTTAGAAGAGAAATGGTACAAAATAAAGGCTGCTATAGGTTTTCAGTAGGGTGCAAGGAAACTTCATTCACCGTTTTCTTGGCGGATGATAGTTCTTACACCATTTGTTTTCTTTTTCTTTTCTTTTTTTTTTATAAATTTATTTATTTTATTGGCTGTGTTGGGTCTTTTTTGCTGTGCACGGGCTTTCTTTTTCGTTGTGGTGAGTGGGGACTACTCTTCATTTTGGTGCGCGGGCTCCTCATTGCCACGGCTTATTGCGGAGCACAGGCTCTGGGCACGTGGGCTTCAGTAGTTGCAGCACATGGGCTCAATAGTTGTGGCTCACGGGCTTTAAAGCGCAGGCTCAGCAGTTGTGGCGCACGGGCTTAGTTGCTCCGCGGCATGTAGGATCTTCCTGGAGCAGGGATCAAACCCGTGTCCCCTGCGTTGGCAGGCGAATTCTCAACCACTGCGCCGCCTAGGAAGCCCTACACCATTTGTTTTCAAAAGTCGTTGTCAAAAAAAAAAAAAAAAAAAAGTCATTGTCAAAACTCATGATTTTCTTAGCTGGTTTCTTCAAAGTGATTATCAGCTTTGCTAAGGTATTTGGTCTATAACCAAAGTACTGTTTTTGTCAGGGGATTTCACAGGCTGTGGTTTAGTGCTAGGTTTCTCCTGTTTCAAAACAAATTGTGTACGTACACACATATGTGTATTTACGCGGGAGCACATACACACGCAGCTCACATTGGAGCTCCCTTTATCTTAGCAACTTCAAGTTCTTCTAATCTTCTTTTCCATTCACCACCCTGAGGTTCTTCATTCTCCAGGTGTTGGTTTATTTCTGGATGTACATCTTAGTTTTCTTAGTTTTTCTGATGAAGTCCTATTTCTTCCTATTCTCATTGCTAGAGGAAACCACAAAAAGGATTTCTTAAAATAAAATTAAGAAAACAGTGTAACTTGAGCTGTGAATCTTGTCTGCTTTGAGAAGAATAAGAGTTTGAGGTCCACAGTTGACATGCAAGCTGCAGGTGCAGAATTTACTTGAATGGGAGTGTGTGGTAGAGGAAGCCAAAGAAAGACATCCGGACATTTACAAAAGAGCCCAAGGGTGTGCTTGTGTCCTAATGACTAGAGCTATTGCTGACCCAGGGTTAATAGATTCAGACTGACAGATGGACTTTATTCCTGGGAACAGTGTCTTTTTTTAATGCGTTTAATTATTCAAGGAATATATATGTATATGTTCTTTTCTTTTAAAATAATAGGGGACTTCCTAGGTGGCGCAGTGGTAAAGAATCCGCCTGCCAATGCAGGGGACACAGGTTCGAGCCCTGCCCTGGGAAGATTCCACATGCCACGGAGCAACTAAGCCCGTGCGCCACAACTGTTGAGGCTGTGCTCTAGAGCCCATGAGCCACAACTACTGAGCCCTTGTGCCGCAACTATTGAAGCCCACGCGCCTAGGGCCCGTGCTCCACAACAAGAGAAGCCACTACAATGAGGTGCCTGCTCACCACAATGAAGAGTAGCCCCCGCTCGCAGCAACTAGAGAAAGCCTGTGTGCAGCAACGAGGACCCAGCACAGCCAATAAATAAATTAAATAAATAAATAAATAAATAACTTTATAAAATAATAGGGATAAATTGAATTTTCCATTTGACACTGCACCCCTCATACTACTTCTCTCCCCAGAGGTAACCATTGTTATCAATTTTTGTGTCTTTCTAAACTATTTTGTATGTGTTTATATACATCATTGTTCATAACGTTTCTTAATGTACTAAATCCATGTCGATTGTAATGAAAATTGCTTTTATTTTAAAACATCTTGGAGGTTACTGATGAGCATCTTTCTCTTGCCACGCTTTCCTGAGGATGGGGGTGGGAAGATGGCCAAGGGGACAGGAACATCTTTATGTGGTAAGAGGGCCTCCACTCTCTAGCCCTGGTAGAAGATTAAAGCTGACTCTCTCGTGGGGTGCTCTTCACAGGCTCTGTCCCTTCTCCCTGTCATCCCCTGGGAGCCCATCCAGTTCTGCCTCCTGAGGTCACGTTGCCCCTCCAGATAGCCTTAGAGGTCCGGACCCAAGATAAGCCCCTAACTGGCTCATTCTTGCCTGTGGTCCTCCCTCTGCTGGCCCATGGAAACACTCTTTGCTCCAACAGACTCTGAGAGGATAAGCCAGCCCTAATGCAGGGACAACTTTCCTTCCCTCCCTGGTCACCAAGACAGGCAGCCCCCCACCTCTCATGTCCTAGGTGCCCAGTTTAGGAGTCAGACACCAGCTCCACGTGCTCCCTTAACTGTGGATAGATGACTCCCATGAGACTCACCAGCTGGTCTAGTTGAAATCCCTCTTGTGAGGCCCAAAGGTGATATTCCCACCCCTGTCCTCGTGGGCAGAGGGGGCTGGGTGGAGGTCTTTCTCAGATCTTTCTCTGGGCTCTCATTATGGGAGAGAGATTGAGGTCTGTTTTTTCATTATCTCCCTTTGGCACATTGTCCAGGGTGGACTGTTTGATATCTGGTATTGCTAGTGTCTAGTGTTACAGTCAAAACTTCTCATGTGACGTCCCGATTACACGCACCCGCCTCTTCCCTGGAGACGAGGGCAGTCGCTGGATCGTAGTGGTTGTGTGATAAGAGACTGTCAAATTGCTCACCAGCAGGGTCTCAGGTACACGTCACACGCTGGCCAACGCTTGATTAAGTTAATCTTTAAATTTTTTGAGAATATTTTTTTAAACTTTTTTAAAAATCGAAGTATAGTTGATATACAATATTTTGTTAGTTTCAAGTATACAGCATAGTGATTCAGTTATACATGTACGTGTGTGTGTGTGTGTGTGTGTATATATATATACTTTTTCGGATTCTCTTTCATTAAAGGTTATTACAAGATATTGACTATAATTTCCTGTGCGATAACAGTAGGTCCTTGTTGTTTATCCATTTTATACATAGTAGTGTGTATCTATTAATCCCAGACTCCTAATTTATCCCCCTCCTCACTTTTCACTTTGGTAACCATAGTTTGTTTTCTATGATTTTGACAATCTCATAAAGGAAAAAACCTATCTCACTATTTTAATCTTTTTCTTTACTAGGCAGCTCTTCTTATGTTTATTAGACATTTTTATTCTTTTTTCTATGAATTGCCCCTTAATATCCTTTTCTCAATTAAAAAACATGTCTTTTTTAAAAAACTGATTGGTTGTTCTTTGTGTTTCAGAATACTCATCCTTTGTTATGTGACAAATATTTTCTCTAAGCCTGGCCTTGTCTTTTAACTTTGGGAAATTGGAGCACATCAAAGGCACCATAAATAATTTTCCTCTGTAAGACTCTTTTTTGTTGTGTCTGGCTTAAGAAGGCCTTCCTTCTCCAAGCTTATAAACATAGTCCCCTATGTATTCTTCTAGTGCTTTCATAGTTGAAATTTTTTAATGTTAGAGCCTTAATCCATCTGGAATATTTTTGTGAACAGTAGGACCCTAACTTAATTTTTTTTCCCCTAAATGGAGAGCCAGTTTCCTCAACACTCTTTTTGTGAAAAGCCAGCAGCATGTTCTGTGGCCACTGGATTAAGAGTATTCAAAGAGCTAGTTAAAGATGATGGAGTGGGAGGAGAATGACAGGTTCTTGCTAAACATCCCAAAGGTCAAGATTAGGTGGCTTCTCAGTCCAGAAGATACTATTCTTCTGGAAAAGCTCCTTGTAGCAGTAGACACCCAAGATCTCGTGACGAGTGTACTGTCAGAGCTTTTAAATAAAGATAGGACTAAAATCTGAGCATCTCTGGACATTTATAGCTCATGAGAAAACCGTTGCAGGCAACTTACTCATCGTAGTCCATTTCTTTCTAATAAGCAAGGGCAATTTTTACTTAAGCATGTTCTGTGTGAATCTTTTATCAGCTCTAATTGTTAAACTTCTTCAAAGAATGTATATTAGATATTCTTTTAAGTGAGCTGTTAATTCACCCCCATTAATACTTTTTTAAAAAGTAATGACTTTTTTTTGGAGCAGTTTAAGATTCACAGCAAAATTGAGCAGAAGGCAGAGATTTCCCATGTACCCCCTGTTCCCCGGGATGCACAGCTTCCCCCCTTACCAGCATCCCCCCACCAGCCTGGAATATTTGTTACAATTTGTGAACCGACACTGACTCATCATAATCACCCAAAACCCATAGTTTGCACTGTACGCTATTCACTCTCAGTGTTGCACTGCTTATGGGTTAGGGCAAGTATCTAATGACGTGTATCCATTATTATGAGCACAGAGTACTCCTATCAGAGTGTCATGCAGAGCAGTCTCACTGCCTTTAAAAATGCTCAGGGCTCCACCCATTCATGCTTCCCCTCATTCCCACCCCCAACCCCTGACAGCCACCCATCTTTTTTATTGTCTCCATAGTTTTTTGCCTTTTCCAGAGTATCATATAGTTGGACACATGCAGTATGTAGCCTTTGCTGATTGGCTTCTTTTCACTTTGTACTGTGAACTTAATGTTCCTCTGTGCCTTCTTACGGCTTGAGAGCTCATGTCTTTCTAGCCCTGAATAATATTGCATTTTCTAGCACTAGTTATCCATTGACCTCCCTGAGGACATCTTGGTTGCTTCAGCATTTGGGCAATTATGAATAAAGCTGCTATAAATTTCTGTGTGTAGGTTTTTATGTGGACATAAGTTTTCAACCCCTTTGGTTATGTACCGGAGGGGTGCAATTGCTGATTGTATGGTAAGAGTATGTTTTGTAAGAAACTGCCAAATTGTCTCCCAAAGAGGCTGTACCATTTTGCATTCCCACCAGTAAAGAATGAGAGTTCCTATTGCTCCATATCTTTGCCAGCATTTGCTGTTGTCAATGTTCTGGGGTTTGACCAGTCTAATACGTGTGTAACAGTACTTACTGTTGGCTTAAGTAGCGTTTCCTTGATAACATATGATGTGATGCATCTTTTCATATGCTTATTTGCCATCTGTAAGTCTTCTTTGATGAGGTCCCATTTCAGTTTGTTTTCCCAAAACACTTCGAAGTTGTTTGTGTACATTGTGTTTAAGAGGTTAAGGATGCCAATCCAAAAATGGGCAGAAGACCTAAATAGACTTTTCCCCAAAGAAGACATACAGATGACTAACAAACACGTGAAAAGATGCTCAGCATCACTAATCATTAGAGAAATGCAAGTCAAAGCTGCAGTGAGGTATCACCTCACACCGATCAGGATGGCCATCACCAAAAAACCTAGAAACAGTAAATGCTGGAGAGGGTGTGGAGAAAAGGGAACCCTCCTGCACTGTTGGTGGGAATGTAAATTGGTTAAGCAGCTTTGGAAAACAGTATGGAGGTTCCTTAAAAAACTAAAAAATTGAGCTACCATATGACCCAGCAATCCCACTACTGGGCATATGCCCTGAGAAAATCATAATCCAAAAAGATACATGTACCACACTGTTCATTGCAGCACTATTTACAATAGCCAGGACATGGAAGCAACCTAAATGCCCATCAACAAATGAATGGATAAAGAAGATGTGGCACATATAGACAATGGAATATTACTGAGCCATAAAAAGGAATGAAATTCAGTTATTTGTAGTGAGGTAGATGGACCTAGAGATTGTCATACAGAGCGAAGTAAGCTAGAAAGAGAAAAACAAATACCATATGCTAACTCATATATATGGAATCTAAAAAATGGTACTGATGAACCCAGTGGCAGAGCAAGAATAAAGATGCAGATGTAGAGAATAGACTTGAGGACACGGGGTGGGGGTGGGGCGAAGGGGAAGCTGGGATGAAGTGACAGAGTAGCATAGACATAGATACACTACCAAATGTAAAATAGCTAGTGGGAAGCTGCTGCGTAGCACAGGGAGATCAACTAGATGATGGATGATGACCTAGAGGGGTGGGATAGGGAGGGTGGGAGGGAGGCTCAGGAGGGAGGGGATGTGAGGATATATGTATAAATACAGCTGATTCACTTTGTTGTACAGCAGAAACTGGCACAGCAGTGTAAAGCAATTATATGCCAATAAAGATCTGGAAAAAAAAAAAAAGAGGTCAAGGATGATCATAAAACAGATGCCTTTAAGGTTCAATTAACCTGATAGGAAGAACTTTAAAACTGACCTTCCCTAGCTCTCCCCTTCATTGTCCCAAGATGCATAGTTAGGTTGAAGCTCATTGTCCTTGACTCCGGGAAAGTAGCCCAAAGCATAATGTGAGTAAAAAACGTATTTACTGAGAATTGGAAGACTTCATAAATCCCTGTTATGTTTCTTTCACTGTATCAAAACCAGTAACAGTTGTTGGTTTGGATCCAGAATTTTTGCCTGATTTTATCTAAATCCTTGGAAATAGATTGAAATATTCGTCCCCAGGGCAGAGAGGACAGCAGGTGCAAATGTTAGGAGAGCGAATGGAGCATGGGATAGGCTAGAAGCTGACAGAAGGCCCAGGAGGCGGGGCGTGGGGTGAGGGCAAGCAGCTGTCAGGGACTGGAGCTGGGGCCACGCGGCCACGGGAAGGCTTTGGGCCTGGAGCGCAAGGCAGTGGTGCCACTGAAGGGTTTTCAGCACAGTGACAAGAACAGGCTTGTTCTAGACAAGCACTTTGGCTGGGTGGAGACAGGGGAGTGGTGGGCAAGAATGGGCCCAGGAAAAAAACAAAAAACAGAAAAGAAACAAATAAAAAAACAGTTTAGGAACCTTTTGCAGTGATCCAGGTGAAGGATACTTGAATACTTTACCTTAATTGGGCTTGGAAGTATAAAAATATTGTCATCTTTGTTTTTTAAAGTAGAATAAAAGCCCTGTAAGTATGATATTTTATTTTATTTATTTTTTAAGTAAATTTGTTTATTCATTCATTCATTCATTGCCTGCGTTCGGTCTTTGTTGCTTCGAGAGGGCTTTCTCTAGTTGCAGTGAGCAGGGGTTACTCTTCGTTGCAGTGCACGGGCTTCTCAATGCGGTGGCTCCTCTTGTTGCAGAGCACGGGCTCTAGCTATATGGGCTTCAGTAGTTGTGGTGCATGGGCTTAGTAGTTGTGGCCCCCAGGCTCAGTTGCTCCACGGCATGTGGGAGCTTCCTGGACCAGGGCTCGAACTGGTGTTCTCTGCATTGGCCACTGCACCAACAGAAAAGTCCCTAAGTATATTTAAAAAACAATTTTTTTGGTTTTTTTTTTTGTTGTTCAAACCTCAGTGCCATTAAAAAAAAAAAAAAAGAACCAGATTTATACAGGACCAGTTCCTTGGTTAGCAGGGCCTACTGCAGAATGGTCATGTGGACCCCTTGTTCAAAGTTAAGAATTTCAAAATGGTGACAGCAGAGCATTAAACCATATGTGGGGCCCTTGTCCTTTGTCTGCCCTGGGTCTGTGAGATAGTAAGGCTTGAGTCAGAGCCCCGGAAGCTTTTCTGGGCCTGTTCCAGGAAGAGCCTGGTGACTCCTGTGGTGCAGGCAGAGGGGCAAGCTTGTGTAGCTCAAAGCCCTTGTTATGCTAACTAGTGGCGACTGAGACATTGCAGAGAGCATTGGAAGACAAACGGATAAGCACTGTGACTAGACGAGGTAAATAGGAAAGATGGTAGACATTAAGAATCTTTGTTTTATTATTTTTTATTGGCTGTGGTTGATGAAGACATAACTAAGAAAAGCAAAAAATGTTAACCTTAAATCTGTTCCTTAGAACTATTCCTTACCAATATGTACCCATTTAACTGGCTTTCTCTTGAATAATTTCGGGGACCACTGGTTTGGGCAAAAAGTTTCCTGTCAAATTGTGGGAATTTCTAATTAAAAAATTTCTTTAATATTAGGAATTTGTGGGATACAGCTTCTAATGTCGTTTTTAAATATTAGGACCCTTCTTCATTTATTATGTACCTCTAGAAAATGGTTTGAAAAGCTAGCTAAGCTTTTCATTAGAGGTATCAAATTTTTATAGTTCTTGAACTATGAAAATTGAAAGTATAATGCATATATATATATATAAATATGTATGTATTTTACCTGCTGAGATCACAGAAGGAAGATTAGTGGCGGTGGAATTTGATATTTGAGGTATTCTGAAATTGGGTGTTGCCATTTTTATTTGTATTACGTTGACTTGCTGAGCTCTGTACGGGAGACATCTTGAGGGCAAAGTCTGAGAACGCCTTTAAAACATAGCTTACATTTCTAGGAAAAAGAGCTTGTGCTGACCAAACCAAGTCCCTTTCAGCAATTTTCAATGACTCAGAACCCTGATATTTGCATAGTGATTCAAGCAGCAAGGAGATTGGCTGCTGAGATAATTTGGTTCCAATAAGTCCTCTGGTTAATGCCTTTAAAAGGTTAATAAAGGCCTTTCCTGAGTAGTGTACAGTGCAGTGGTTTCCAAGGACGTTGGTTGATTTAAAATGCTACCTGTAGAGGTGGGTATTAAGAGTGGTATTAAAGTGTTCTCTCAGAGAGTCTCATAAGGCTAGTTCTGGACAGTTGACATTAAACACTGCAAAATTCCAAAGTGCAGACAGCTTGGCAAGTTTGAGTTCTGGTGCATTCTGTTCAGAACTAGGGGTTTTTGTGTTTTTTTTTTTTTTTTTTTCAATAGTGCTTTTGTCTTTCTGCTAAAGGTCAGACTGCACTTGTCTAGTACTGGTGTTGCTTTGTGAGTGTTAGTAGGGAAGGGGTGGACTTGTTGACTTAGTTTTTTAATAACCTATCACGACATCAAATTTTATAGATTCAAACATGTAAATTAAAATATTTGCATTTTTAAACTGCCGGTGAGCTGCTACCAATGGGACATTTGTAGCTCTCCTCTTGGTGGTTCATTTCATGCCTCTTGGTGCTTTGGTGTAGTGGGGCAGAGCTAGCAGGAGTCTGTTTAGCATCAGGCTTAGTTAGAATCCTGGTCCCATCATTTGGCCCATTGATGTAACACTCAGATTAAGTAACCTCTGTGATACGGGGGTCCCACCACTGCCTGACAGAGCTGCTGGGTAAAGTTCCTGGCATATTGCCTGCCACAGAGTGGTTGCTGCATACATGTTAATTCACCTGGTACAACACCTAGGAAAAGGGATGAGGTTGAGTGCCGTGCCCTTCTCTTCCTAGGGCAGCGAGGGTTGCCAGAGGCCTTTAGCTGAAGCCCGTTGCTTGGAGAGTGATGGCGAGGCGCCCACAACTGACTCCTGCCTGCCTCGAGCCGGGGTACAGCCCTCCTGCCTTGTTTTTCAACTGCACGCAGTGTATTTAGGGAGAGCTTATAATCTGTGTGTATTTAATGCTACTGTCAGTGTGGCTGGTCTCTCCAGGAGCCTCATTCAATTCGTTGGGGATAACAGCATGAACTGGCTTTCATTTTCTCCAGGCGCTGTTTATACCTCTACTCTGTCAAAGCCCCCATTCGGGTTCCTGGGCTTATGCTATCATTCCTTAGTCTTTCTAAACCAGCTAGGGACTTCCCTGGTGGTCCAGTGCTTAAGACTCCGTGCAGGGGGCTCGGGTTCGATCCCTGGTTGGGGGACTAGGATCCCACATGCCAAGCAGTGGGGCCAAAAACCAAAACAAAACAAACCCCCCACCCGCACCCCCCGCCCCCGAACACCTAATCTCCTATCCAGTTCTAGCTCCCCGCTGTCTTCTGAGCTCTGGCTCCTCCCTGTGACAGGAAACAGGGAGCAAGGGCCCAGTAGCTGCGGAGAAGGTGTGTGCCTCCGGTGCATTGTGGCACGGGGAGTCTCTGTGTGGGTCGCGTGTGGGGCTTTCCCGGGCTGTGCGTGACCTCACCCCAGCCTCCTCTGCACAGGGCCTTTCCGGAGGGATGCTGTCTCTCCCTTTGATGTCATTGCTAGGTGCTCCTGGCCCATCCGCGCTCCCGGCTCCTCCTTGGAGTCCCGTGTCCTGCTGCCCGGCCCAGCAGCTGCCCGGCAGCCTTAGGGCTCCCGCCCTGCTGATATCCACACTCCTGCAGAAGGAACTGTGCAGACCGCGAGGGTCCCACCCACCCTGTCCAGGCATCTTAAAGGCCTAGAGTGGAGTGGGTGTATTCCCCCCTTCTTTCCTGGTGTCCTGCATCTAGATCGCGTTAAGCTCCGCGTGTGTGGGGCTCCTGCCGTGGGCCTCCCATCTTGCAGAGTCTCTGCGCCAGTCTCTGTGTTTACGGGTGTCCCCTCAGTCCGGGTTATGGATGCCACGTTCTCCCAGCCCCCTAATATGCTCCATTCTGTCGCAGTGCCGGCCCAGAGTGAGCCTGTGGGTTCTTCTGCAGCTCAGCAAGCAGCCAGACAAGGAGCAGGCTGCCTGTTGGCCCTTCTTGCCGGTATCTCAGTCTCTCCTAGAGCTTCGCTTAGACCCCCTCCCATCCTCCTAACTTGTTGGGGAGGCAGGTGGGAACCTGCCCTAGAAACATGCCCTCCCCATCAGTGATCCTCGCTTTCCCTGGGGGCTCGGTGGAGGGGAGGGCTGTGGTCAGCTAGTAGGACTGGTCCTGCGACCACTCGGCAAGCAGTAGGGGGGCAGTGTCTGTATATACGTGTTCCTGGCTTTCTAAGCAGGGTACCGCACCCCATTGTCCTCAGCTGTGGGCCTTGACTGTAATTCTAAGAGTAAGGGGGACATCCCACTCAACTCTGTCTTTATGTTCGTAATGTTCTTTCTGTAAATACCTGCCGCCTGGTGCCTGGGGTGTTCTTCCCGTGCATCCTTTCCTGCAGAACCAAGGTGATACTTACTGGTGCTTGTGGAAGGTTTGAGTTGTAGGCTTAGAGCCTTGAGGAAGGTGCTGTAGGGGGTCTCCATGGACCCCCTGTGGGGTAAATATTTCCAAAAATCATATGTTGAAATCCTAAGGCCGAGGTGATGGTATTAGGAGATGGATTTGGGAGAGGATTGATTCCCGAGAATGGAGCCCTCATGAACGGGGGATTAGTGTTGTTACAAGAGAGACCTCACAACCCTCCTGGCCCCTCTGCCGTGCGAGGACACAGGGAGAAAGAGTTGGCTGTGACCCAGGAAGAGGACCCTCACCAGACCATGTGGGTGCCCTGATTTTGAACTTTCCAGCCTCCAGAACTGAGAGACACATCATTTTAATTAGCGATAGGATAAGGAAGTTCAAGGTTCCTCAAGTTTTCTTCAGTTCCAGTGTACTGACTCCTTGCTAGCACCTGGGATATATAAAGGTGTGTTCTGCAGGAGAGAGGGCTTGAATCGCTCCTGCTGCTTCACACTCCCCGACCAAGGGACCGTCAAGATAAACTGACAGTCTCACTTTAAATAGTAGGGCTGACAGTTAGGGGTGAGTACGCACCTTCCTTGTTCATTTATTCAACACACACCAGAAAGAAAAGGGGAACCATTGGAGGAGTGTGAGTGAAAGGGTGAGCGGTTTGGGGAAAATCAGTCTGGCAGCAGCGTGTGCACTGGATTATCCAGGAGAAGGGGTGCTGGAGGTATGGAACCCTAGGTCAGAGGGCCTGTAAGGGGTAAGTGGCAGTGGGAATGGAGAGGAGAGATGGAGAGAGACACAAACACAGAATTGATGGACGCTCATAGCTGATTAGAACAAGAACAGGAAGGGATCCTGTAGTTTCCATCTAGAATCAGTGAAAGAGAGGGTAATATGTACAGATAAAGGGAGTCAGAAGAGAAGACCAGTTTGAGATGGGGAAGATCAGGGCCACCACTAGCCTACAGTGCCTGTGTGAGAAGGAAAAGGCATCCCCTCCTCCAGACACAGGGCATGGCCAGTGGAGCACAGGCTGGTCCCCTGGGCCAGGACCCTTTGCTCAGCGTGCCACCTGTACAACTGTACATAGTGGCCCTATGGAAAATTCCTGAAGACTAACACAATTCTGATAGTCACAACACTTCCTCAGGGCCATAGGCAGGCCGTAAGATCCAAGGTGTTGGTGGCTGGGAGAGGAGGGAGAAGCTCGTTGGTGTATTGGTTGCTGAGAAAGCCAGCGGGTAAGAAAGCCCCCTCCTTTTGACTGTCTTCTCTATGTACATTCCTATCATTCTTTTATTATTATTGTTATTATTGTGGTAAAATATATATGACAGAAAATTTACCATTAACCATGTTCAAATGAACAGTTCAGTGGCATTAAGTCCATTTACAGTGTTGTACAACCATCACCACCATCTGCCTGCAGAACTATTTTATCTGACAATCCTGAAACGCTACGCATTAAACACAAATTCCCCATTTCCGCTCCACCCAACCCCAGGCAGCCACCATTCTTCTTTCTGTGTCAATGCATGTGAGTATTCTAGGTACCTCCTGTAAGTGGAAGGAGACAATATTTGTCCTTTTTTGTCTGGCTTATTTCACTTTAGCATAACATCTTCAGGGTTCATCCATGTTGTGACTTATATCAGAGTTGTATTTTTAAGGGTGAAAAATAATCCATTGTGTGGATATACCACATTTTATTTACTCCTTTGTTGATGGACACTTGAGCTGGTTCTACCTTTTGGCTGTTGTGAAGGGTGCTGCTATGAACATTGTTAGGAAAGTATCTGAGTCCCTGTTTCCCATTCTTTGGGGCATAAATCCAAAAATGAAATTGTTGGATCATCTGTAATACTGTTTAACTTTTTGAGAAACCACAGAACTGGTTTCCATAGTGGCCGCACCATTTTACATTCCCACCCGTAATGCATGAGGATTTCAATTTACCTAAATCTTCACCAACATTGATTATTGTGTGTGTGTGTGTATGTGTGTGTGTGTGTGTTTAAATGGCCACCCTAATGGGTGTGAAGTGATATATAGCATTGTGGTTTTGATTTGCATTTCCCTATTTTACTTTTATGCACTTCTTCTAGTGTATTTTTATAAAAATTTAATCATTATGGTTTACATAATGATAGTGCCTTGCCTTTTTTTTAAATGTTCTGCTTTTCAAGACCATGCTGAGAAAGAACAGCTGTTAACCCTCTCAATTCATGCCCAGCCTTTACCCATCTGAAAACATACTCATGAGGCATATTTTCACTTTCCTTTGAAATGTTATAAAAGTTTAAGATGTGTTTCATTAGACATGTAGGGTTTATTTTTTAGTTAGTTCTGAGCATTTAAAAATCGAGAGCTTGTAAAAACCTGAATTTCCCACTTCTAAGGAAATCCTGCAGGTAGGGCGGCTGCGGTCCAAGTTCCCACAAAGCAGCAGTGGGCTGGAGTAACTCCAGCTCCCCACCACCAGCCTCGCCCCTTGGCAAGACCTGCCTCATCCCTGCAGGCATCTGTTTGCAAGCCCTGCTAGAGTGGATTTTCTGAGGCTAAAGTTAGTCTTGATTTATTCCAGTTTATGTTAATAATTTAGGTGGTTAGAAGTGACTAATACTTCTGCTCTACCTAGCTACCTGATACCTCCACTGATGCTTTCTCTCTGGGTAAATTTGGCAGTCTCCTTGTTATGTATCCTTGCATGCCTCAAGCGCCATGGGGATAGGTCCTGCCAACAGATTGGTCCCTATTGGTTAACAGTCACTTTACATTTGAATGTTTCTTCTTAGCTGCAACTATTTGAAATTATGTTTCTGTTTGTGCAGAAGGCACAAGGCACTCTCTTCTTCTGTGGGTTGCCACCTCATTCTGAGTTCCTGCTTATCGTTCTTGCCCGCTGATAATCATACCAAGAAATCTGGTCTTCACCTATGCAGGGGCTCGATTTATATTTGAGGGTGTGAGTGTGTAGTAGTATTCTGTGATATGCTAGAATTATGGTTCAAGACATAAACATAGTTTATGTCTGTGGTCTGGAAATACGGTTAGCAATAGCCGTAGATATTAGATTGTAAAGATGATAACTGGTCAGCTTTGGATCCTGTGTCTCACAGATAATCAGTACTGGAAGGTGCTAGATGAGGCTGCTCTGCAGCCATGAGATGGAGGCATTGTGAAACCCAAGCCAGCCCCAGAACACCCTCGCTGCATGATTCGTGATTGCACAGAGCTGGCTATACTGTCCATCAAGCCACATTTCCTGAAACCTAAGAACGCCAGGGTATAATAGTGTTCTCTTATAACCATCTCCTGTTCCCTAAACCCTCCGCATGACTCTCCTTGTGGTTTTCAGCCTGTCTCTCTCTGTGTGTGGTCGCTAATGACTTCATTGAAAGTGAAATATTTAAGTGAACTTGGTGGTGGTAGAAGAAGAATGTGTCTGGATGCTTTATACTGACTTGCCTCCTGGCCGCCACTCTCTAAGTTCCTTCTCTGAAGCTCTCTTGGCCATTTGTCCAGGCAACCGAGCTGGAAACCTTGTTGTTGGTCACTCAGTCCCAATGATTTGTGCTTCCTGCGAGAGGGGGAGACCGTGGTGTGTGTATACCCTGCTTTTTAGCTAGTTTCTTTTTGTGTCCATCACTCTTTTCCTGTCTGTCTACTTTTTCCTATGTGGACATAATATTCAGTTATAGAGTGAGTTTTGATTTCCTTACTATACAGAAGTTCATTTTCTGGCTTCTTCTTGCCCCTTCCCGCTAAAGCTCTACTTGTCTGTCGCTTTTTCCCCAAGGTGAGTGGGACAGGTTTGCTCATTATTCCTGCGGACTTGTGATTCCCGGCTCGGTAAGGGTTTGCCACAGAAAAAGAGTTGTCTCTATTTCGGATGTCAGTTTCAGGAGAGAACAATGATGAAGTTGTTAGACGAGCGAAATCGTACTTAATTATCTGTCTGGAAACTCTTACACATCTCAAAGGCTTTTCTTAGCGAGAAATCATTGTGGACACCATCAGGGTATTCAGCTGTAGGGGCGGTTCCTGCTGGCACTGCCTTCTAGTGGGTCCGAGGCAATGCTGGCCTGGCGGACCCCTCTCCTCTCACTTCCTGCTTCAAAGGCCGCTCTGCCCCCAGGTAGCTGCAGTTCTGACTTGAGAGCTAGTGAACAGTAAAGAAACTGACTTCTAAGAAAAGAACCTTAGCTGGAACAACTTTTAACATGCCTTGTTTGTTAAGGCGTAAGGATTCTGGAGCCACCAGCCCTGCCTTTGGGTCATAGGGGCAGCTGTACGTCTCAGAGCCAAGAATTGTAGAGACTCAAGGGTGGGGACAATCTAACAGAAACAGCAGTCCCTGGCTGCCTTTGGTCCTGGGAAGATATGCTCAGTGGCGGGGCTCTAATTAATTATTAACCTACATATAAAATCTAGGAAGTACAGTGAGCACTGCAGGCAATGCTGCCACCTGCTGAGCTGCTTCTGGTTTAGCCGGGTCAGCAGGATTTGGGAGGAAAGGTATTTAGCTCTGGGAAACTGGGGTGGGAACCTGGCATCAGGCTTAGAGAGGAGGGCTGAGTTGGCTTCTTACTGGTTCTGGTAAAACTGGAACATTTCTCCTTAAGCTTATTTTGTAACGTTTTATGTACAGAGTGAGTACTTGCTTAAGTAGTGCTTTAAAATTTTTATTTGGTCAAATTAAAGGCAAAACCAGCAAATATAAAAGATGAAAACCACTAGAAGATTTATATCACCAAAGACCAACGTCTCTAATATACAAAGGACTCCTAAAATCTGAGGGACGAAGGACCCACCGAGTAGATAAATGAGGAAAAGACATGAACAGTACAAAATTTTAAAGGTCGAAAAAGAGAGTACACGGTGGAAATTACATCATTGTTCTACCGGGTTCTACTCTCCAGATGTAGTCACTCTTGCTGGTTTCTTTTGTAGTTTACAAGGGATCATTTCTGAGCAGTTATATATGGTTATATTACTACATTTATAATTATTACACATATATTACTGTACAATTGTTATACAATTGTGTAACAAAATTATGTGCACAATTGGCAACATGATTAAATCTTTTTTGGTAATAATGATTTCCTGCAGTCTTTTAATCTTGTTTTAAATAGAAGGAAAATTAGAACCTGGGGTGGAAAAGACCGACTGTTATATAAAGCAGCTACCATTTTGGAGCGTGGGACGTGTCCTGGAGAGGAAATGTCTAGCAGCCTGAAATTGTAGCAGTTTATTTCAATATCTTCAAACTATGACTGACCTTGCTTGAGGACCTCAGGTGCAAAGGTTGAGCCAGTCACACTCCACAGGTTATGACACATGGTCTCACTGGTCACAGGGTGGCCACTGGTTTGTACTGGGGCCCTAAGAGTTACTTTCTTTTTTCCCTAGTCCCCTCCCTCCCACAGGCAAGTATTCGAATATGTATAACGTGCATCGTCAGGCCTATATATAGTCTTATAATGTATCTCATCTTGTGTATACCTATTTTTAATAAATTCAAGTGCTATGGCTGTCTCCTTCTGTTTGAATTTTTTCCCCTAGGCTCTGAAAGTTCCATCCTTTTTGGTAGATGTGCATCTGGTTTGTTGCGACCTATTCCCGTGTGGCACAACTGAGATTTGGAAAATAGTTGAAGCGGTTGTGGTGACTTTTACCCTGATTTTTCTTTTGTCTTAGTCTTTA
Organism: Hippopotamus amphibius kiboko; assembly: GCF_030028045.1. NCBI lineage: Eukaryota > Metazoa > Chordata > Mammalia > Artiodactyla > Hippopotamidae > Hippopotamus > Hippopotamus amphibius. The sequence goes on along the minus strand of NC_080186.1, from coordinate 216,519,679 downwards.
TTGCAAACATTGAAAAAAAAAAAAAAAGAGAAAGAAATAGGGAACCTTGAAATTCCACCAACCTAGTATATCACCTTTTCTAAATTTTTCATATGTGAACATACCTGACATAGTTATAACCAAAAGCACATATTTTTGTATCATTGCTTTATTCACTTTACTACAGCAACATCTCTCCCTTTTGCTAAGTTGTCATCATAGATTTTAATGGGTGCGTATTTCATCTATATTATGTACCATAACTTCTGTGAAACAACGTTTTAGTTTATTTTTTAATAATGCTTCATGCATATAATTGGTCTTTTATTGTTATTTTGTTCTCTTATATTATTTAGCCATGATAGACGCACAGTAGGGAATTATGGAGTCAAAGAGAAAAATTGTTCTATGATTTATGCTGCAAGTTGCCACATTCTGCGTCTCACTCTATTCCCAAGAATGAAGGCAAGTGTCTGTCTTCCATGTACAGCATTCTTTTATTTTTAGAGTGTTATACTTAGAGCTGTTGCCATAGGAATTGATCTATCACGTGTCATGGGGGTCCGCAGAGAAACAAGGAACTCCAGGTTCTCTGACTGGAGGACGTGTTGGGGGAAGCGCCATCTGCTACCTGTACTGCGCATCCTCTCTATCCCCTGTCCCTCCTGGCACTGAGCGCAGCCTTGTTTCATCATCGGTCCTTCCGCTCTCTGTGGTCGAGATCGTCCGTAGCCAGTTGGTGGGATGCCCTGCTTCAGTCTCACCTGGAGAGTGTGTGAACTGTAAATAGAGACGCACGTAGGCAAAGAATAGTGCTTGAGATGCTTCTGCTAACTGCTCCTCATCCATTTCCTCTGATAGGGCTGTGAAGAAGTGGCTGCTTATAAAGCCTGTGTACCGGTGAGGAGGAGGCGTGGGAGTGGAGAGGAGTTGGCATTTGCAAGAACATATGTTGGATTCTTTTCATTCTCCTCTTAGTGACAATGATTGATGGCATCTAGTGAGTCCCTGTTTGTCACTTCCTTGGTACAGCTGGTAGTGGGGGTGGGGGAAATCAATAAGGGCTGGGCCAAGGACACAGCTAGGGGAGGAGGGGGCTCTTGATATGGTGCTAAAGTGACATTTCTCACTCGTAAGCTTACCAGTACTGTCTTCTCCTGCTGTACTTGACAACTACTAAGAGCTGCTCTTTTTTGATCTCTTAGACCCTAGAGGAACCAGCCTTCATATCTCTGTCTTATTCCCCATTGCCAGAAAAGGGTTAACTTGGAACACAAGATACCTGTAGTTTAAAGGGAATCGGAGATGGAAGGAAATTCATACTGGATGCCGTTTTTGGCCAATTATGTGTCTTAATTGAAATGTGGCCTGGCTTTTGCTATGGCGTGCTCTTGTGTTCTAGAATGTTCATTATTTAATGATCCTGTGTTGAATATTTGGTTAGGAAGTAGGAAAAGGCTGTAAAAAGGAGAGCTGAGGGTAGGAAGGAACATAGCAAATTATCTAAGTTTACAGTTGTCTTATTAAGCTTGCTGCTTTCATTTTCCTGCCTGCACTGAGGCAAAAAAATGGCTAAAAGTGCAAGAACAGTGATTATTTTGTGGTTAGATCATGTGCACAATGCAGCCAAACCCAGGAAGGAGAATCTGCTTCATCAAGTCTTCAGTTGTCACGTATGCCAGAATTTGTGTGGAAGCCTCTAATGGGTGTTGATTTGCCAGGAAACTGCTGCCGAGTCCTTCTAGTTCTTCCTGCTTTACTTTTCCTCTGCTCCCAGCTCATGGGTATCTTGCAGAATGGAAGGTACTTTGCACTGCAAATCACCATGACAGCCTCGTCTAACCTGTAGCAAGTTCTAAGGAAGCCAGGTAGACAGAGTCCAATTTTTGAGGTCAGGTCTCCAGGGCACTTTGATCTGCTGGTTTTACTGCAGGGTGTCGTATACCCTGGCAGTCTACATCCAGAGGACTTTGCATCTTCCATGTTCAGGTCAGTGCAGCCAGGCTGTTTAGGTGCTTAGGAAAGCTGCTCCTTGGAGAACATGTGGTATCTGGTGGATCCTTTGGAACATTACACTTTAAACTGATGCTCATATACCTACCTCCTTTTTCTTCCTTTTGGGTCGATATTTGTTTCTTGAACACCCATTACATGTTGAGTACTTTTCTGCCGGGTGACTCCACGGATGGTATCTGTATTAGTTCTCATGACATCTCTGTGAGGTCGCTGGTGTTGTACCTAACTTTCAAAAAGGGGAAACTATGGCCCGGGAGATGATGGCACACTAAGGTAATCATGACTAATAAATTGTAGAACCAAGTTTGAAGCCAGATTTTTGGGAACCCACAGTCCAGTGCACAGCTGCGCCCCATAGACACCTCTGAAAGTGACAGCAGCCTCTCCAGCCAGTCCGAAAGAAGGTGTTCACCTTCATCTTGTATTACCGCACCTTGCTTTGGGAAAACAGAATCTATGAAGATCTGAATTGGCAGGCTTCACTGTGAGTTTCCACTTAAGAAGTGAACCTTCCTAGGCAGGGAGCTTAAGCCCTGTTCACCGTGTTCACCTTAGTTTGTCAGAGCAGAAAGGAGTGTGGCAGACACATGTGCTGTGGAGGTGACAATCTGGATTGGAATCACAGCCTACTAGTTGTGTAGCTGTGAGCAAGTTACTTAACTCTCTGAGCCTCTTTCCTTCCCTGACAGAGGGGAGTCATCCTGATCCCGTCAGCTTAGTGTGAGAATACGTTCATGTAGATACCGGGTACCTGCTAAGTGCCGAGCAATGTGCTAACCACAGGGAGCTGCCATTGTTTGTGGCTGGCATCATGCGTATTACGGAAGCCCTGTGAGAGTGGAAGCCTGGCTCGGGAACATATATATTTATAGAATCCCTACTAAATACCATTTAAGCCCATAACTTATGTAAGGCAATAATAGAGAATATATTGACAGGAGCTGGGGCGGGGGAGGGTGGGATGGCTTGGATTAGTTTAGGAGATGCTACAGACTGTCATAAGAGGAGAAGGCATGTTTGACCTAGCAAAGTGCTGGCTTAGTTGCAACCCCGTGGAGGTGTGCATGGCAGACAAATAGTGCTGAAGGATAGGTGTGAACAGTGCCGTGTGTTGGCAGTGGGGCAGAGTGGTCCCGGGATATAGCACTGAGCAGTAGAGGTATGCCAGCTACCTCGCAGGGTGTTATTATGTGCCAGGCACTGTTCTCCTGCTTTCTTCCGTCAACTCACAGCAGCCCTCTGAAGCAGTACGTGTATACAGTAGTACTGTGACTATCCCCAGCATGCAGATTAGGAAACTGAGACAGAGACAAGTTAAGTCAGTTCCCCAAGGCACACAGCTGGCGAGTGGCAGAGTTTGGGTTCAGTCTCAGGCGTCTGCCTCTAGCGTTTGCGCTTTGAACCATTGTGCTACATGCTTCTCAAAGACAGGCAAAGTCCTTGCTCTTACGGTGTTTACCTTCTAAGTAGGTGAGTCTGTCAAACAAATAAATATGATATAATCTGCCAGGTAGTAAGAAACACAATGAAGAGAAATAAAGTTGGGTAAGGAGTTTTAGAGGGTGATGGGGGTTGATGGTTTAGCTGGTGTGTTCTTTGCTCGGGCTGCCATAACAAAATACCATAGATTGGGTAGTTTAAACAACAGTTTATTTTCTCATGGTTCTGGAGGTCCACGGTCAAGGTGTATGTGGAACTGGTTTCTTCTGAGGTCTCTCTCCTTGACTTGCCAAAGGCTGCCTTCTCTCTGTGTCCTCCCTGGGCTTCCTTCCATGCATGCACAGCCCTGCTGTCTCTCTCTCCTAATCTCCTCTTCTTATAAGTATACCAGTCATTGGATTAAGTCCTCTCCAAATGGCCTCATTTAAACTTAATCACCTCTTAAAGGCCCCTTCTCTGGATACAGTCACATTCTCACATACTGGGTGTTAGGACTTCAGTGTATGAATTTGGAGGAAACAATTCTGACCACAACATTCTGTCCCTTTCCCCCCCAAATTTCTGTCCCTCTCATAGACAAAACGCATCCATCTACATTCCAGAAGCCCCAAAATCTTAAACTCATTCTAGCATCAACTCTGAGTCCCAAATCTCGCCAAAGTAACTAAGTCAGGTGTGGGTGAAACTTGAGATATGATTCATCCTGAGACAAAAATTCCTCTCCCGCTGTGAACCTGTAAAACCCGAGAAGTTTTGTGCTTCCAAGGTACAATGGAGGGACAGCCATACAATAGACATTCCCATTCTAAAAGCGTGAAATTAGAAAGAAGAAAGAGGGTGATGGGTCCCAAGCAAGTCTAAAATGTAGCAGGGCAAATTATATCTGATTTTAAGGTTCCAGAATAATCCGCATGGTGGTCTGTCCAGCCTGGTGGCCCTGCCTTCTAGACCCGTGAGAGGGCAGCAGCCTGGCTCACTAAAACCCAGGAAGAGACAGCCTTGCCTTGTGAAACCTAGGAGGAGACGGTTTGGGCCTGCGGTGGGAGGGGCAGCCCTTTCAATCTGAGTCACCTTCAGGGTCATTCTTCCCTTATCTTGATGGATAACATGGCCAGAACGCTCTTATTGTCCCATCCCCTAGGATCCGAGAGGTCTGACAGCCTGCCTTCACTGTTGCCCCATCTCTGTCCCCTTTAGTCTGAATGCACATAACCCCATCCCTATTCCTGACTTGCTGAGATGGCTGATTAAATCGATGAGTCACATTCTTTCTGCAGCGATGGTCCAGCTACACCCTCTGTGTTCTCTCCGGAACGTGGTTTCTCATGTTTTGCAATATTGATAGGCTGCGAAATTTCCAAATCTTCAAATTCTGTTTTGTTTGTTTTCTTAACAATTTCTTCTTCGATGTCTCTGTCTACTTTTGTATTTTAGTATCAGCAGCATGGATGATCCAGGCTGCACTCTTGATTTGTTAATGTTTCATTTATTTTGTGTATTCATTAATGAGGATTCCCCCTTTACTTTCCAAGCCTTAAAACATATTAACACAGTTCGAAGTACATGAAAAAGATAAATATACTTAACATTTTCCTTAAGAGGAAATTTTATTGGTTACATGTCTCAACTCATCTGCTTTAAAAAAAAGAAAAAGTTTAGAGTGCTTTTTTGTCTTCTGCTGCTTCTACCCTTCATGGCAAACTAGCATTTCCCTGTCTACACGCATACCCCTGTCTTCTTTATCAGTGTTCTTTTAATGTTTGCTGCTACACAAGACTCCATTTTGGCTCAAGTGCTTGGTGGCAAACAAGCTCTTGCTTTCTATACGCTGGAAAGAGACAGGAACTTTAGAACACACTGGGTTTCATTATTTTCTATTATCGAAAATATGTTTATGATAAAAAGTTAAGATGAAAGAAAAGGTGAAGAACCTTACCAACCCACAGGGAAAACCACTGTTAATATTTTGCTGTATGTTTCCAGTCTGTGTATATTTATTTAAATATATATAATTTTAGAAATAAAATTATCTTACTATACAGTTTTGCATCCTCTCCATTTCTCTTAATTTACCCCCACTATATTTCCATTTTCTTAAATAGTCTATAAAAATATCTCAAGTGGCTGTATAATATTCTATGCAATGGATAAACATTCTTTTTAGACGCTTACATTGTTTAGAGTGTTTGCATTGCACAGAAGTCTTGGACCATAGCTGTATTTAGTAAGTTGTATTCACAGAGTAAAATATCTGGGCTGTGTTCAAAGTCTCCTGATGTAGTCTTTCAAGAAGCAGTATAACAGGTTGGTTCATGTGCAGATTTCAGTGACATTTGGGTTCAGATTTGGGGGGGGGTGTCAAATTTTGTTTTTTCCACTTATATATGATCTTGGGCAAGATATTTCATTGTTGTTGATGTGTAACAATTTTTTTAAAGATGATAGCTCACCGGAAAAATAAGTAAAACTCTTGAAAACTCCATGCCCTGAACTAATAGATGTGCAGTAATTATTTACTATTATATCATCCCTTTGCTTTCCAGAAAGTTTGTACCAGTAGTTTATAACTGTTCACACACATTGAGGAGAAGATTGTATAGCTGAGAACCCACAGGCCGGTTACTGGACACCAATAGAGGGCATAAGACATTGGAAGATTCCAGGGGGGTGTGACTCACAGCTCCTCTCATGTTCATCCTGGGTCCCTGGATACCAGAAGCTACCCAAGGCTCTACATTTTCCTGCTTAAATGTTTCTTTTAAAGCATATATATTTCTGTAACCCCCACTTAGGTGCTGGCTATTTTGAATACACTTAGCTTTTTGTTTTTTCCAGTATATGAGTATTATTCCTGAAAAAAGTTAAAGTCGGAGTATTATTAAAGCACTGTTAAACATTTAACACTTGACCCGCTTGAACTGAGGTGTCAGCCCAATACCATGACCCTGAACACATTAGCTGTTGTCTCTCTCGCTCACTCCTCCCCTCCCGACCAAATGATGAAGCTTATGACCAGCCTTTTGCCTCATGTGCGTCGTAATGTTAAAAATAAGTGCATGTTTTGGGTTTTAAATTTTTTATTTTATAGGCTTTATGCACTGTCTGCCTATCTAGAAATTTTAGCACATGTACGTATTTTTTTTTTTATATATTTGTGTATCTGTATATGCCAAGCCAGCCCTCTCTCCAGGTATGTTCTGGTATCAGTATGATACATCCTAGGTAGAGGATTAATTGGGCCCTACCTAAAAAGAAGTACAGAAAATATCTGAATGGTGCCTGGAGTTAGGAAGAATTATAAATAGAGCATATATTTAAACAACAGTGTAGTCTATTAAGTAATTAACAAAATTTTTTTTCAAAGTTTATTTCAAAATAATTTTCAAAAGTTAATCAGACCTATTACAGATTGGGCTACAGAATTTGGTGTCTTTCTTATATCCATCAATGCCTCAGGCCACTCCACTTATTTCTATTTTCCTTATCCCATGTCTAAGGAACGTAGAGGAGGAAGGGTTAAAATACTGCATTCAATATCCTTTTCTAAGAAATAACTCACCAAAGAGATTTTTTGAAAAAATTTGTTTAAAGAGACGGGAACCATGTGAGTGACATCTGGGTGCCAGCTCTCTGCTAGGTTCTGTACTGGTGCTGTTTCATTTAATCCTCCAAACCTCTTTGAACTAGTGGCATCCTAACATTGGTGAGAATCTGACACTTACTGCCCAGGAAACTGAGGAAATTTGCCTGCTTCACTATGTGGAACCAGGTCTGGAAAGTACTTGATGCTCAAAAATATTAATTGGATGGATTACTCTGTCAAGGTTATATATCTGGTGAGGGAACAGGCCAGATTCAAACTTGGGGACATGCTAATAATAATTGTGGTTAATGTTTGCCAGGCTCTTTTACATGCTGGGCACAGTCCTAAATATTTTGTGCGGATTCCCATTTACTCCTTACAAAAACCCTCCCAGGGTAGATAGTTTAAATATCTTTACTTTACAGAGAAATCACTGGTATTGTGCTAGAACTAGGATTTGAACTCAGAAAGTGTGAGCCCAAATGCCATGATTTTAGTCACCAAATTGTACTGCTTTGATCAGTTCCCTGTCATTTCATCGTATGAAATATTACCAAGTGATTTGGGGAAAAGTTTCCATGGTCAGAAAAATTGGGAAACATTGAGTTAAAAAGTAAACTTGGTTCCTGACTTCAAGAATTCTCTGAGCTTTCAGGATGTTAATGCAACTTATGACTCCTCAAGAGAGGACATAGAATGCAACATGTTCTAAGTTCATTTGGCCCCTTCTCCCTCCAGGACAGTATTAGCATCTCACTGAGCCAGTATTCTGTGCAGCACAGTTGGTGAAATGCTTGCCAGACTCAACAGAGAGCTGCTATATCATCTCCCTCCTAAAGAGGAGAATGAGAAAAGAGGCCCTCAAAGCCTGCTCCCCTCCCGTTAAGGCTTGGAGTTATTTATTGCTTCTTTTCATGGTATTGTAAGTCTGTGTTTTAAAGAAAATACTTAGCATTATTTTAACATTTCACATCATTTTCTTAGAGCAAACCAAATAAATTTTATATGAGGGAAGGTTGGGGGCCCACTGATGGCCACCTCAGTTGTGCAATATGTGTTTTTCTATATCCCTGTTCCCTTGAGCTAATCAGGCTGATAGAATTGTGGTGACAGGTTTTTTTTGTTGTTGTTGTTTTAATTGAAGTATAATTGATTTAAAATGTTTCAGGTGTATAGCAAGGTGATTTAGTTTTTTAATGTGTGTATATACTTTTTCAGCTTCTTTTCCATTATAGGTTATTGCACGATATCAAATATAGTTCCCCATGCTATGCAGTAGGTCCTTGTTGTTTATCTATTTTATGAATAGTAGTGTGTATCTGTTAATCCCAAATTCCTGATTTATTCCCTCTCCTCCTCATGGTGACAGTTTTACTTCAGCCTCCAGTGAATGGAAAGGTTTACCATGAGAACTTAATCTAGTCCTGACTTCTGATGTTTTACTTTTTATTGGCACAAAAGGTGACCAGTTACACTGTACACCAAAAAATATCTGGTCTTTGTTTTTATTCTTTTGTAAAATATTTCATATGCTGATTTTCAAAACCTTTAGGGAGAGAAATTGACTTGTAATACTTGAAAGTTCGTGGAGCAGGGCACTACATTAATACACGGTTTGTGCAGAAAAAACACACTTTCGTTTTTTGGCCAGCAGTTCTACTTTGGGGACATTTATTTCATACAGCGCTGTGTGATAGAGACCAAGATTTATAGCTGGTGATTTCCTGAGTAACAACTCAGATAGCAAATGCCTCTGTGAAACAACTTTCATATGCTCTTCAAGGCACAAAGTAGCACGACAGATAGAGTGGACGGTTTGTCTCCAAATTTTTGTAAGGTGGTGTTTTTCGGTTTTGGTTTTTGGTTTGGGGTTGTTTTTTTTTTTCTGTTTTTTTTTTTTTGTTTGTTTCTTTTTGTTTGTTTGTTTTTTGGTTCTCTTGAAAGACAAAATGACGTTAATTACTTTTCTTTTTGGCCTTAACTTAAAATTGGAAAAAATTCCACCTTTCTCTCCCCTTCATCCTTCTCCCAGCATCCTCCCCCCACATCCCCCTTCTTCTCCCAGTCTCATTTGGAACAGACCTTGTGCTTTTACACAGAGGGCTACTTATGAAAACCATCTCAACTTAAAAAAAAAAAGTTGAAGAGAGTCTGCTTGAATGATAGAAAGGAAATTCCTTTCACCTCCATTTTGTTTCTCTATGCCTGGTAAGTGATTCAGATTTTCCCTGCAGAGAGAAGAGAAAGCAAGTGATACTAATAGGAAAGAGTCAGTCCGCGTCCCCCTATCCACCCCACCCCCAAGAGGAAAATGAGGTTCTGCAACAACCTTGAAGGTGCTTATAAAGGGATGAGATGTACACATATTGGTGTTGAGGTTCAGTACAGGCAGCCAATAGAAGGAACAGGGAAGAAGGAGTAAATGTGAGGGCAGCAGGAGGGCACACAGACCAATTCTGGTTTTCGTTTCTGTGGGTTTTTAGGTCTAATTTGAAGACAGTCTTTTTAACAAATGATGCTGAGACAACTGGATGTCCACATTCAAAAGAATAAATTTGGACCCTTACCTCTCACCATATACAAAAAATAACTCAAAGTGAGTAAAAGATCTAAATGCAAGGGTTAAAACTATGAGACTTTTCGAAGAAAACGTACGTGAATATTTGTGACCTTCAGTTAAGCAGTGGTTTCTTAAGTATGACATCAGAGTACAAGCAACAAAAGAATAGATAAGTGGGGGACTTCCCTGGTGGTCCAGTGGTTAAAACTTTGCCTTCCAATGCAGGGGGTGCAAGTTCAATCCCTGTTCAGGAGCTAAAATCTCACATGCCTGGTGGCCAAAAAAAACCAAAACACAAAGCAGAAGCAATATTGTAACAAATTCAATAAAGACTTAAAAAAAAAAAGAAAAAGAATAGATAATGGGACTTCATCAAAATTTCAACCTTTTTGTGCTTCAAAAGACACCATCAAGAAAGCAGAAAGATAACCCACAGAATGAAGAAATATTTTCAGATCGTGTACCTGATAAAGGATTTGTATACCAAATATATAAAGAACTCTTATAACTCAATTATTTAAAAAAAAAAACCAACTAAAACATGGACAACGGATTTGAAAAGACATTTCTCTTAAAGAAGATATACAAGTGGGCAGTAAGCACATAAAAAGATAATATCATTAGCCATCAGAGAAATGAAATTCAAAACCATGATGCGGCGCTACTTTGCATCTACCTAGGATGGCTATAACCAAAAAGACAGCTGAGTGTTGGCAAGAGGTGGGGAAATGAGAATCCTCACACACGGCTGCTGGGAACGTGAACTGTTGCAGCTGCTTTGGAAAACAGTCTGGAAGTTCCAAAAAAGAGTTACCTTAGGACCCAGCATTTCTACCCCTAGGAATATACCCAAGAAAAAGCAGAACATGTGTCCATGCAAAACTTACACACTAACGTGTATAGCAGCATTATTCATAGTAGCCAAAAAATGGGAAAAACCAAAATGTCCATACACTGATTAATAAAATGTGATGTATCTCTATAGAGTAGAATATTGTTCAGCAGTGAAAAGGAATGCAGCACTAACATACCCTACACAATAGATGAACCTTGAAAACACTGTGGTAAGTGAAAGAAGCTAGTGACAGATGGCCATGTTTTGTATGGTTCTGTTTACAGTAAGTACCCTGCATACGAATGAGTTCTGTTCCCAGAGCACATTTGTAAGTCCAATTTGTTTTAAGTCCAACAAAGTAAGCCTAGGTACCCAACTAACACAGTCGGCTGTAGAGTACTGTGTTGCAATAGTTTTATAGTACTTTTCACACAAATAATACATTTAAAACAAACACAAAAAATAAAAACTTTTTTAAGCTTGCAATACAGTACCTTGAAAAGTATAGTAGTACCAGCTACATCACCACTGCTGCTTTTACACTTGCCGCTTGCTTCTGGACACCCTGGGCTTGAAATAAAGATACTGTACTTCTGTCCTCTGTACACTACTGTACAGTAAAGTACACAAAAGCACAACTGCTTGTAGAGGATGCATGCATGTCACAATGTACACCAGACACATGAATTAACTTATTGATTGGACATGAGAACGCACATTCACATATTGGAAAGTTTGCAACTTGAAGGTTCGTATGTAGGGGACTTACTATATATGAAATGTCCAGAATAAGCAGATCTGTAAACAGAGAGTATGGTGTGTGAATTCTCTCTCAATAAAGCTGTTATGAAACACAACAAAATCACATTACATGATAAGTGTCATACAGAATTCCGTTTATAATTTTAGACTCTCAAACTAAAACTCAGCTCAGAGTTTTAAGTGACCAGGGCATCCAGCTAGTGATTGGAAAGCCAGACTTCCTGAACATCAGGCCAGTTGTTTCTGTATTGTGATTGTGACAGGAAGTTTGACCCCAACAGACCGTAAAAATCACACTTAATGAATTTTATTGGTTTGGCTGGGTAACACTAGCTTGTATAACAGATAAGCCACTCAGGTTGAGGTTAGCAATAGAAGTTTAATTCTTTTTCATGTAAGATTCTGTAATAGAAGGTGAGGATGAGGGGATACAGGAGGTTCTTTACCACACAGTTGCTCAGGGATCCAGGCTGATGGGAGTTCTTGCACCTTCTCTTTCAAGGTTGCCCTGGGCTTCAGCATCCTGCTAGCAGATAGGGGAGGGGAGGGTGGAAGCTCATCCACAGGAGGTTTTCCTGAGGCAGGTCTGGGCGTGATGCACATCATTTCCTCTCTCATTCTGTGCTCACAACCTGGCCGCTCGGCCCCACACAGGTACCGCGGGGCTGGGAAATGTGGGCCCTGGCGAGCCGCCACCCCCAGCTGTCTCCTGTCCCTGCGTTGAACTATCTGGTATCTGTGCTCCAAGTTCTCTTTCCTTACACTTTTGAAACATAGATCCAAAGGATCTTCAGCCCACGTGATGACTGGGAACTAGTTTAGAAGTTTGCGTATCGTGGTTCTTGCTTCCCTGTGAGGTATTTTACTACCCTTAGAACCGTGTTAGGGAGCCAGCCTAGCTGGTTATTCGGGCAGCAGAGTTTACGGCCTGTTCCCAAAGAATGGTCTTGCTATCATGTCAATCTTCACTGATCACATACTGCCTAATAATAGGTAAGCTTCCAAGCAGTGTATTATGAGGAGACTCTTTGAGATCCTGCCGTGGCTTGCCAGAGTTCTCAAGGAGGTGATCCCATTTAGAGAGACTCTAAGCTTCCCATACCCAGCACCCACTTGCAACAGCACCCACAAGACGTAGCCCCGGCTGTCACTTACAGTTGTGAGGTAGGTGACTGACAAAGAGGGAGTTCCAAGGGAATACATGTAACCCTAGGACAGTCACTCAACTTTGACAGTGAATAGACTGTGCTCTGACCTTACGCTGAAGCGTGCTAGCGTGTGCATCTCCAAACCATGGGGCCCTTACTCCTACTTTGGAAGGAGCCTGGAGTGTCTTGTTATCACTTTGATTTTACACTCGACTGTGGGACTGCCGCCTTCTGTTGGAGTTGTGAGGGTTAAAAATTGGAATTAGATGGATGTTTTAAAAAAAATTTTATTGAAGCATAATTGATTTACAATGTGTTAATTCCTGCTGTGCAGCAAAGTGATTCAGTTATACATATATATACATATTCTTTTTCATATTTTCCATTATGGTTTATCACAGGATACTAAATATAGTTCCCCATGCTATATAGTAAGACCTTGTTGTTTATCCTTTCTATATATATAGTTTGCATCTGCTAATCCCAAACTCCTAATCCATCCTCCCCACCCTCCATCCCCCTTGGCAACCACAAGTCTGTTTTCTATGTCTATGAGTCTGTTTCTGTTTTGTACATGAGTTCATTTGTGTCATATTTTAGATTCCACAAATAAGTGATATCATATGGTACTTGTCTTTCTCTTTCTGACTTACTTCACTTAGTATGATAACCTCTAGGTCCATCCATGCTGCTGCAAATGGCATTATTTCATTATTTTTTATGGCTGAGTAATATTCCATTGTATTGGGTTGGCCAAAAAGTTTGTTTGGGTTTTTCTGTAAAATGTTATGGAAAACCCAAGCAAACTTTTTGGCCAACCCAATATATATGTACAACATCTTCTTTAGCCACTCATCTATTGATGGACATTTAGATTGCTTCCATGTCTTGGCTGTTGTAAATAGTGCTGCTTTGAACATTGGAGTGCATGTATGTATCTTTTTGAATTAAAGTTTTTTTCCGGATATATGCCCAGAAGTGGGATTGCTGGATGACATGGCAACTCTATTTTTAGTTTTTTGAGGAACCTCCATACTGTGTTCCATAATGGCTGCACCAGTTTACATTCCCACCAACTTTTTGACATCTTTTAATTAGTAGCTGTGTGGCTTTGGCTTTTTTGGGCCTCAAATTAATATCTGCAAATGGTGATCCTAATAGCACCTTTCCTCATGGGGTGGGTTTGAGGATTAAGTGATAATCCCCATAAAGTATTAAATCCAGGTTCTAGAGTAACATAGTGGTTAATAAATACTAGTTATCATTGATTCTAATAGCATCTTCTTTTGATTTTCAAGGTAGTGAAACATTGATGCCTAATGTTGCAAAAATACTACATTTACAAGTCATTGGCAGTGTCTAAAAGATTTTATGATGTAGCTGTGATGCTTGGGAAACATTATTCTTTAGCAATCAGAATCTTTCATTTAATAACAATCTGTTCAGTACCCACTATCTGTAAATACATTTCCAGGACAAAGGAATTATGAAAAGGCAGAAGAGATGGCTTTTGCCTTTGCGTACTTCATGATGTCATAGCATTAGCAATGGCTACATTTTAAATAGACTATAGTTAACCTAAGTTTTTAGAATATTTAGTGTTTTCAGCCTACTGAACGTATATTCTAACACAGATTATCTTTTTAAAAAGTAAGCCCAAGTCTAAAATATCATACATACTTCAGAGTTGTTTGAATTTTAGCTTCCTGCCCCTTGGTCCCAAACGTCAATTTATCCCCCCCCCCCCCCCCCCCCCGCAAATTGTCAATTTACCTCTCCTCCACGCTTCACACGTCTACCCCCAATTACGGGATTGTTATAAAGTAGTTATATATTACTGTGTTGAAAACAATTTTGTAAGTTTTTTTAAGCTAATTATTTGAAAACAGGTTGTTTTAACATGAAACAGCATAATGCTGTAATTTGTAGTTTATTTAGAAACTTGGTCTAGTGCAGTGGCTTTTGGCCCGATTTTTATCGAAAAGGCAACATTGTTATTGATTTCTTAAATTTTTATAAATTTATCAAGCCTATGTTACTCTTACTTCAGTTCATTTGTAGCAAGACTCATATAACCAAATAACCCTTATTCATCTTATGTTTGTTATGTGAAAGCACATTTATCATCTCATTTTAACAGTTCCTTGTTCTCCCAGTTTCCCCAGGCCTCCAAGTCCCCCTAGGATGTTAGACCTGGGAGAGACCTTAACATCCCATTCTTCGCACCTCTTGACCCTTTAGCAGAGGAGAAAACTGAGGTCCAGAGAGGACAGGGGACATGCCTGGGGTCACACAGTGGATGTAGGGCTGAGTCCTGGTGCAGAGAGCAGCCGCCACATGGGGCCACCTCCCTAGCTGGGAATATTCTCTTTCCTTTGACCCCCCTCCCCCACTTTCTAAAGTCTTGTTAACTTTTCCTGAGATACCTCTTGGTTTCCTCCCTTCCCATCTCTTCCTGTCTCATCCAGTCCCTCCTCATCCAGTCCCTCAAATCCTTTATCTTTGGGGCATCCGTCTATCATACAAGATTAATATTCTCTAATTACTGCTATCAGCCTGTCACTTCTCTGCTGTGAAGCTGCCAAGAGCTTCCTGTGGAAGCAGATGTCATCACTTCTCCTCTTACGCCAGGTCCTCCAGAGCCTGACTTCACTGTATGTGCTCAGCTTTATGCCTTTCTCCCCATGAACCCCAAAGGCCCAGAGAGCTCTCTGGGTTTGCTCAATGAATCAGCCATGTGTCCTTTATGGCTTTAGTATGTCCTGCTCCCTAGCTCCTAGCACTCCCCGCTTTCCCTTCTCCCTCCCCTCCTTCCTCCCTCCCTCCCTCCCTCCCTCCCCTCCTTCTCCCTCCCTCCCTCCCCTCCTTCCTCCCTCCCTCCCTCCCCTCCTTCCTCCCTCCCTCCTCCCTCCCCTCCTTCCTCCCTCCCTCCCTCCCTCCCCTCCTTCCTCCCTCCCTCCCTCCCCTCCTTCCTTCCTCCCTCCCTCCCTCCCCTCCTTCCTCCCTCCCTCCCTCCCCTCCTTCCTCCCTCCCTCCCTCCCCTCCTTCCTCCCTCCCTCCCTCCCCTCCTTCCTCCCTCCCTCCCTCCCCTCCTTCCTCCTCCCTCCCTCCCCTCCTTCCTCCCTCCCTCCCTCCCCTCCTTCCTCCCTCCCTTCCTCCCCTCCTTCCTCCCTCCCTCCCCTCCTTCCTCCCTCCCTCCCCTCCTTCCTCCCTCCCTCCCACTCCCCCGCTTTCCCTTCTCCCTCCCCTCCTTCCTCCCTCCCTCCCTCCTTCCTCCCTCCCTCCCCTCCTTCCTCCCTCCCTCCCTCCCCTCCTTCCTCCCCTCCCTCCCCTCCTTCCTCCCTCCCTCTCTCTCTTTCTTTCTATTTATTTATTTACAGCTGTGTTTGGTCTTCATTGCTACACACAGGCTTTCTCTAGTTGTGGCAAGCAGGGGCTACTCTTTGTTGCGGTACGTGGGCTTCTCATTACAGTGGCTTCTTGTTGCGGAGCACGGGCTCTAGGTGTGCAGGCTTCAGAAGTTGCAGCACATGGGCTCAGTCGTTGTGGCTCACAGGCTTCGTTGCTCCACGGATGTGGGATCTTCCCAGAGCAGGGATTGAACCCGTGTTCCTGCGTTGGCAGGAGGATTTTTAACCACTGCGCCACCAGGGAAGTCCATCCCCCTGCCTTTCCAAATACTCCCTTTTTTCTAGACCAAATCCAGATCCCACCACCTTCTCAGTGTTTTCCCTATTACTCCAGTGATAATCCAATGATCCCCCTCATTCCCCAACTTTTTTCTTCTTATATACTAACGCGTAGGATTGGACATCATAGCCTCTCTTACATGGCTCTCTGGTTTTTCCCTACAGTTGTGTTGCCTTCTCAATTGTGTTTAATGCTCTTTGAAGGCAGGGCTTATATTTATGTTTTTCTCATATACTCCAAGTTGTACATTGCCTAAATAAGTGGTCAGTAAATACTCCTTGCTTATTAGGGACTCGTTGAGCTCTTAAAAGATGTTGGCCAGAGCTGCAGGCAGTGGAGACGTTTTACAGTGTTCCCTACAGTTGTCAATACTGCGGACCAGCCCTCTCCCGCCTGCCAAGGATTGATGGGATCAGCACTGTTGTGTTAATGATCTTCTGAGGGGACTGGCTATACGGGTGTGGAGCTCACGCTCATACTTGATGATTTGGTGGTGGGTTAGTGGCAGCGAGGTGGGAGTTTGCACCCCTGCCTCTTGGGTCTTACAGCAGGGAAGAGTTCTTCAAGAACGAATAGGAAGCGCGTTATCCTCTGAGCTCCGCAGGTTCTCGGCACACCAGTGTGAAATGTGAACTGGCCTGGCTCCCCTCCCACTGCGTGTTTTTGAGCCAGTAATGACCTTGGTGCTCTCTTTTCTGCAATACTGGCACAGTGTCCTAAGATTTAATCTGATCTTTTTTCAGAACCCAGTAAATAGCTTCCCCCAAAGGTAAGCATGCTGTAATACGTTCCTGGTATTGGAAAAAGGAATGTGTCTTACTTAAAGAAGGCTGCGTCTGCTTTCTGCATTTCAGAGTCCCTTTTCCATGCCTTCCTACCTTTCCTGGTAGTCATTTCCAGACTGCAGATTTTACCACACCTTGGACTACGCTCTCCCCACAGCACAACCCCTACCAGAATGTCCTCCACTAAGGGGCTCATAAACTTGGAACCGTTTTTTTCTGTGAGACTCATTCCACCATACAAACGTGGTTTGACCTTTTTCCTCTTTGGCACAAAAGAGGATTGGCAGAGACTCAGATAAAGGTGGTAGTGAGGCCAGTGCCCCTGGGCCTGTCATCCCCCTTGTTCCTTGCGTGTTCTGAATTCTCGTCCCACCCAGAAAGTTCTCTCTTCCCATCTGTGACACCTAAAGATGTTTCAGATCCTGCTCTCTTTGTTCATGTTAATGTCTCCGTCACAGGTAGTAAGACACCGCATCTCTTCATTTATAGAATGTGACCGAACTGGAGCCACGTTAAGGTTTTTTTTAATCCCTTTAGGTGGATGGAAGTCTGCTTAGTTGAAGAACTGCCACCAACCACTGAACTGGAAGAAGGGCTCCGAACGGAGTTTACCTTGCAAAGTTAGCCAAGTTCTTTGCCCCTAAAATGGTATCAGAGAAAAAGATCTATGATGTGGAACAAACACGTTATAAGGTAACTGAGATCTTATTGATTTTGGCTTCCGGCTCAAAGTGAAGGTTGGATCTGTCCCTTCCTTTCCTTTCTTTTAGTGCTTCTATAAGGATTTTGTGGGAGGTGGGGGTGTGGGGAAGGGAGGCGTCCTTGGTCTTGAAGCCTGGTAATAATCATTCTGAGGCAGCGGCAATTTTAAAAGCAAAGCATTTTTCTGTTTCTGGGCTGAGGCTGAGAGACCTCTTGATTTGTGGGGTTTCCCAACACCCCCTCCCCCCCCCCGCCCCGGCCAGTTATTCCTTCATGAAGGTCATTTTATTAGTGCCAGTAACTGTAAAAGTGGGGAACCCGCTACCTCTCCTTTTTCTCACCATCAACACAGTTTATTACTCCCCTTGTTCTCATCAAGGAATAAAGTACCCAACTGGGACTTGAACTTGTGGCCGTAAAGAGTTAGGCCCAAGGTGATTTAAAAAAAAAAAATTTCTAATATTGAATAGTCAGGAACTCCTTTCCCTTTGGTGTTGAAAACAAAATAAGACTAACTTTTTTGTATGCAACTAGTTTTAAGAATTATTTCATGGCTAACTCGGGAAGGCATACGGGTGAGAAAACCAAACCAAAATAAACACCAATCTTGTATTAATAAAAAAAAAAATTCTGAGATTTTACAGATACATGTTTAAGTATTTTCAGATAAAGCAATACATCTACGATTTGCTTCAAAATGACTAGGAGGAGAGTGGACAGATGATTCAAGACTGGCCATGAGTTTGTGATTATTGAGGTTAGATGATGCATGCAAATGAGTTCATTATACTCTTCTGTCTACTTTTTTATGTTTGAAATTTTCCATTAAAAAGTGAAGGAGGAGAAAGTAAACACCTGCCTGAAAGACCCCTTCATTATATGCGTCTTCAAAAGGGAATTTTAAAATATTTGCTGTTTCCTCCTGGAATATGTGATCTCTTCTCCACTTCGGGTCAGGGTTTCTAAAGCTTCTTTGAAATTTCATCCTTTATTTTCTTAGTATATTGTATTTGGTTTTTTATACCAGTATTTTTTATCTGCAGATTGTCAAGTATTCTTAAAAGTTATTTCTCTTAAAATTTCAAGGATCACATTAAGGATAGTTGACAATGGAATGATCTTCCATGTACTGCATGTCATGCTGCCCTTTGGCTGTTATTGAGACAAAATTTATTTTTAAAATATGTATATTGAATTCAGAGCAAATGTTTGAGTAATGGTTTAGGGTGACAGTAGACAAGATGAATTGTCATCTTTTTTAACAAGTTTCTTTTCATGATCTAGTCTCAAAGGGAATTGAGCAAAAGTTTCTGCCTTGAATAACGTGATGAATAAAAGTGTTTGCATATCTTAAAATAAGTTTGAGTTTAACATGCGTTTATTAACTCTAGGTGTTTCTCCCTAGAGTAGGTTTTCAGCCTTTTGCAAGACTTAAATGGAACAAATGACTTAGCCAGCCAAAATTAAAGGTTTTTTTTGTTAAATTTTGAGGAATATTTTAAAAGTTCAAGAAAGCACAGAAAAAAATTATTTGTATCCCCCATGTCACAAAATAAATTAACATTTGTCCACCTTTTAGAGCATGGTTTTTCTTTTATTTTCATTGCTTCTATAATGGTTGTTACCAAAATCTAGGCCTATTAGTACTAACAGCCATGTAGATTTGATGATAGAGTTAAAGTGTAATTGGCTGCAGCCCTCCCTGGAAAGGGATTGTGGGTGTTTTGTTTTGATGGGTGGATAGTGAGAATTAGGCCGGAAAGACAGGCCTTTAGTGAAGGCGAGCCTCAGAGCAGAGGGTTGGCTAATTCTTTCCCCTCCTGGCATGTTATACACCTTGAATATAGGTGTCTCTTGCCAGTTCAGCTGTGGACCCCTAGTGGCAACTTAAACAGGTACTGTTTCCTCCTGGCATCAGAGATCGTGTTATTTGAATCAATAGCAGCTTCTCCTTAGGATGGGGATGGGGAAAGGATTCCAGTTTCTTGTTAAAAAATAAAATACCTGTGGCACCTAGGCAGATGATGATAGCCCTGAGCAGAACGTCATGACAGAGGGAGGTGTTCTGTGTTGCTGTCCCCCCGCCATCAGGCCCCACCTGGGGTGTACAGAAGAAAGGATGCTACGAGAGGCATGGAAGGAAGGAAGGTGGCACATGGAGGGGGTTGATGCCAGCTGTGATTTGGAAGAAACACAGGACAAATAGAAACTCCTCCTCTGTTAATTCACTGGAGAAAAGAGGCTTTTCTTTTTTCCTTTTATTAAATCCCCCAAAGTATCCTTGAATGGGAATTTGACGTGTAATCATCAGTTTTTATTTTAAGGCCACTTCACGTCTACAAAAATGAAAGGAGCCCAATATTAGTGGGCAGGAGACTTAGCTTCCCGTTTTTGTGTTCTTCAGGTCTAAAACCCGTCACGTGGTCCTTTCCAAGGAGCACTGAATCACGGGACTGCGGCAAAGACGTTGAAACTCAAGGGAACACTCGCTAACCTAGGCCTGTCTCCTGACGTGCCGTCTGGAAGCCATGAGTTCAGGGAGCCTGGGTGCTCGCTGCGGGGCCTGCCTGGGCTGCAGCGTAAAATACGACCCACCTGTTGGGCGGGGTGTCCCCGAGGCACAAGCTCTGTTCCCAATCTCAAGGCCTCCGTTATGGCACTGAGATGGGAGCTTTCACGCTGCCCCATCCTCTTTGTCTGCCAGCTTATGTACAACTTTGGCGCCTCATTAACTTAGGTTTAGAAAGATATGCTGGGTGTTAGAGTTAAACCTCCCAGTGATGAGTATTCTTTCCCTGACCATTTCCACCCCTCCCCCCACCCAGGTCTGCATTGCGTGATCACACCATGCACGCATGGACGCACCACGGTGTACTGTAATGATTATTCTGTCATGAAGGCAAGAACTGTGTGTGTCTCCCCTGCAGTATCCTCAGTGAATGGTGCAGGTTCTGGCCCATAGTGGGTGCTGGGGAAATAGCTGTTGGGTGAAGGAATGAATGACAGTAGTTTCTAGTAAGCCCAAGGGCTCCGTTTCTGTCTTCTATGCTTTATTTAATACTTTAGTCAATACTCACTGAAACTCTTCTTCTAAGTGTGATGCTCAAACTTCCTGTGGGACCCCCCTGACGGGTGTGTGTAAAAATGTAAACTTTGGGGCCCTACCCCAGACTCCTGAGTCAGGCAGAATCTTAGCCAGGGACCCAGGAAGCTAATCACCCCAGGCAATTCTTTTCTGATAGTCTACAAAGGTTTGAGAACCACTGCTCTAATAGGCAGATACACATGAATATAATACATTTTAGTAAAGTTGTACAGAGAGAAGATAAAGTTGTCCTAAGAAATGCATGAAGGGTAGGACTCCGTTATCCATATAGTCCTCATCAGTACCTACCGTGTACCAGCCACTGTTCCTGGCACCAGAGGCAGAGTGGGGAGCAGGACAGACATAAATAGACAGTTGTGAAGAGTGATAAGTGTATGAAGGAAGCAATGAAAGCCAGAGTTATTGACAGATAGCCACGAGCTTCTCTGAGGAGACGTTTACTCTGAGGCTGGAAGAATGAGAGCAGACTCATCCATGTGCAGAGTTAAGGGTAGGGAGTGAGGAGGATAGTCCAGAGAGAAGGGGACCATTTGTGAGAGTCTCAAGGGAAAAAAGAGCTTGGCCAAGTTGAGTTGGCTGAAAGGCTACGGTGAGGGACAGTGGTGAGAAATGAGACCAGGAGGGAAGCAGAGACAGATTCCTCAGTGGATGACTTCATCCTAAGAACAGGGGGAAGCTGCTCAGTGTTGACAGAGGCGTTATGGTACAGTTTGTGCTTTAGAAAGATTGCTTGGCTGCTGTGTGGAGAATATATTGGAGGTAGGATAGACACGGGGGCCGAGTGCATGAGCGGATTACTCAGTCCAGGTGACAGTGGCCTGCAGAGACAAGAAGTAAATGGATTCAGGAGGGAAAACAAAGGGTGAATCCTGGAAAGGGACTGGAAATGGGTGGAGGGCAGTGAAGAGAAGACGACTGGGTAGATGGTGGGAGGTAACCAGAGAGTGCGGTCAGTTCTAAACGGGGTCTGGCTGATGAAAAAGCCAGGAAGGTTTCCATGGTGGGAATTGAAGGGTGAATGTTCCCAAGCCAACTAGGATGACCAAGAGAAAGAGGAGGAGGAGGTAGGAGGGGCGTCCTTTGGAGAGGATTCTGTCTGACAAGGCTCAAAGCCAAAAAACACTATCATTCTGGACAGCGTGTTGACAGGTGTAGACCTAAAATAAATGTTCACTGAACATTTAGATGGGCCTCAGATAGGGAAAGCATATACATCGTGGTCAGTAATATGAGCTGTAGAATCAAACCCCCTCAGAATCTGGCTTTACCGCTAACTTTGCCTCTGTGAGCTCCATATTCCTCAGACATAAAGTGGGAAAATAGTAACAATGTCAACTTGTCGAGAAATTGTGGGGAACAAAGGTGATCATCTCTGCAAGGTGCTTGGCCCAGTGCCTGCCTGATAGAGTAATCGCGCTGTAAGTGTTACAGATGGTGTTTGTTCTGAGGCTCTGTGAGCAATAAATTGACCAGAATATTTGGACTTGAAGTCGAGGAATTGTGCAAGCTAGTCTCGACCCTGAGTTCAACAAGTTAGGTCAACTCGAGTATCTTAAATACTTAGGGCCTCAGTTTCCTCATCAATAAAATGAGAAAATTAGAATAATTACTGGTTTTAAACTACCTCATTTCTAAAATGCTTTGATCCTAATTTGTAAGAAGTTACCATCCAAAGAAGACTTGCATAATACCTCATCTATTCAATTTAAACTGTAATAATCTTGTTTGCTGGTGCTGTAGTAGCTCAGCAGTAGAAAATCAGCATATACTTTCTAGTCTAATACCTGAAAGAAATTAGGTAGAGACACAGTAACAACCCTTGGCCAAGTATGACTATAGACATACCACCTAGTCTAATATATTAATATTAGTGTAGGACTGGTGAAAAAATAGACAAGCTATAAATGGTTATAATGGGCTAAAATAATTTTGAGCCTGTTTAGATTGTTTTAATGGAAGTAAACGTGGTAGATTGAAGATGTGAATGCAGTTTGCTCACTGAGGCTTACGTCTTAAATATGCAGGCATGGACCATAGCGTTCTGAAGTCAGCATTCCTCAGGTGTTTAAAGTAGACGAAGGATTTAAAATCTGTCATTCATTTACTGTAGAAATATGACCAAGATAACCACCCTTTCCTTCAGTGCCTCTTACATGAAGCACTAAACCTTCTTCTGACCTTAAAGGTGAATAAAAGTTTCAAGCCCAGTCTTATAATTACAATAACTAACATTTATTGCATTCTTAGGTATAGTTTGTAATTAAGTGTTCTGTGTATGGTCTCATTAAATCCTCAACCCAAAGAAGCATACCATTCCCATTTTGTGGCTGAGGAACCAAGGTTCAAAGAGATCTGTAACTTTCCTGAGGTTACCCAGCTAATGAGACCACTCAGTGGATGGGATGTTTTGGTTACATAATTTGGATTATTGAAGGCGATCAGCCAGAGATTCTCAGAAACCAGCCTGGGGTCAAACAATATTATATTTATTTAAACTCGAGTGCCAGGAAGAAATGCATGCCCATGGAGCTATAAGGAAGAGAAAATAGGAGCTTAGTGGAGATTTGCGCTTGCACTGAGTGATTCTAATAATAATAAGGATTTAGGGACGCCAGGACCAGTTATCTTTGGGGTGTTATCAGGAAGTGGGATCAATTTGGTGTGGTGGTAATTTTTATCTAAGAGGTGAGAATATTGAATAGGGACCAGATTGTCATCAGTCAAGAGGCAAGTCACCCATCTTAGTTGGAAGAGGGGGACCTTTAGTTACTTTGTGGTGCTGAGGGTCCTCTGTCCTCACGTGATTGAGGGGTTCACCTCTGTTTTGTCCCTCCCTGGTCACAGAGTGGCCGTGTCTGAGAAGTGTTTGTGTTCTGCAAAAGTCATTGATATGGAGCTACCTCAGACGCTCTGGCTGTTAACTGTCTGGGCGCGCTCTCTCTCTTTATTCTTTTCCCTCCTTCCTCTCTTTCCATACCCTTCCTCCTCCCTCTAGCTATTTCATAGCGATTAGCTCATCTCTTCCCTCTGAAGAGTAATCCCCTGATCATTAGGGCCTGTGCTCCTCCCTGGGGAGTGTTAATATGGGGAAGGTTTTCAGATCCACAGAGACCTAGTCTTGAATCCCAGCTCAGCCCCTTCATAGCTGTTTGACTTTAGGCAAATCACGTCATCTTTTTGGCCTAGGTTTCCTCATCTCTAAAAAATGGGAATGATAACTACCTTGCAGGGTATTTCAAAAATTAGAGATAATTTATGTAAAGTGCTTGACACACACAGTCCAATCTTAATAAATAGTGGCCACTATAAAAAGCACGTAAATATTTGTCAAATGTTAATTTGCTTATACTTTATAATTTCTTACAGCAACAAAAATACTTTCTGTTAAATCAACTATTAGATTGTAGAGGGTCACAGAAGATGGGAAGAGCTAGACTTTCTGAATGTGATGATCTACCACTGGGTGTTAGTGATGATGACACTTGCTGTAGTTCTTGTTTTATTCAAATGAAAAATACATAACATTATAGTACACATTTAACTAATGAAATATATAAGATCATTTTAAAGCTCTCCACAGCTCATTACCTGATAAAATTTCATGAGATAGAAACAAGAATACTTTATTTATGCAGAAAAAAAGTGGCTGGCTGATTAGGACTGTAAGGAATGGAAACCATAGCCTATTTTTATTATATGGGTAGAAAAAGATGTAATAGTTCCACTGAAAGTTTATTTCTTATACAAGGCCAAGATTAGAATTAGATTACGGAAGGAATAAATACTAAAATTAGCTCTGAATCATGGGGTGCTTTTTGTTTTCATCTTTGTATTTTTCTACATTTTCCAGGTTTTTTACAAAAATCATACTACATTCATGATCAGAAAAAATGGTTTGGCAGAACCAGAAACCACCAAAAAAAAGGCATTTAGTCTTCTAACAATCCTTTTTTTCCTGAAGCTTCTAGTCCTGTCAGCTGTGGTTGCCACAGTCTTGACGTGGTGTGTGTGTGTGCGCGCGCACGTGGGGGCACATACACGCTTGTGCCTGTGCACACGTCTCATAAAACATCCTAAGGTGTGCTAGACAGAAAATGGTCTTTGAGATTTTAGTTCAGAATTACCTCAAATATGAATTTGGGTGGGATGGTCCATCCCAAATGGTTGGAGTGTTTCTGAGACAGTCTCGTCTCCTTTATCGTGTCTCTGGTGGTTTTATGTGAGCGTTCGTAACACTGTTCCAGGAGAAACACAATTGAAAGCATCCTGCAAATGAAAGAAGTTGTAACGTTTTTAACTCATTTTTTGTGTGTTCCCCTCTTTCCATTCCCCCCTCCATCCCCCCTCCCCCCCCATCCTCATGTTAGAAATCGGGCCTTCATTTTCGACACACAGATAACACCGTCCAGTGGTTAAGAGCGATGGAGTCTATTGGTCTACCCAAGGTAAGCCTGCACTGGGAAGACAAGAGGAGTAGTGCAAACACCTCGCTGTGAAAAGGGCTTTAGCAGACTGGGGTATGTTAATGCAGTCGATGTCCTTATAGCCTCAGGAATGAGAAATGTGAGATCTCAACAAAAATATGGAAAGGCTTATATCAAGTAACAAGTGGCAAGAACTCAGCTTGAGAGCAGCTAGGTAAAATTAAAGTAAACAAGGTCAGAACACGCTTTAGCTGGTAGATAGTTGATTTAGAAGAGCCATCTCCCTTTTTTGCGTTGCTATTTATACTTAAGATTCCAAGCCTCATTGCATCCGTATGTGTTGTATCGCTATAAATTATCATTATAAATTTGGTTTGATAAAATATTGTAAATCATAGTATCATTTTAAATTTTGATGGCTAGGAGGTTAGAACTCTTATACCTTAAATAGGTCTCCCAAATAAAACTCATTCAGCAAATATCCAGAATTTATTAAATTCAAAGAGCAGACACCCTTACACCTGTGAGACAGACAAGTGGAGGAAATGAGGAAATAATTACATGTGATGGAAATTGTGGAGCTGTTTCTTAAACTTCTTATTCTGAAATAATTTTAGAATCACAGGAAGTTGCAAAAATAGTACATCTTTGTGTCAACTTCTTTCAGCTTCCCCTAATGGTGACATCTCATAACTGTAGTACAGAATTAAATTGACATTGGTGTATTAATGTTAACAAGACTCCAGACTTTATTCAGTGTTCACATTTTCATATGGATTCATTTGTGCATGTGTGTGTGTAGTCCTCTGCATGAATAGATTTGTGTGACCACCACCACAATCAAGATACAGATATTGCAGAGAGGTTGGCCTTTATATAGCATCCCTTCCCCTGCCCTGTCTCCTGGCAGCCACTAATCTGTTCTCCATCTCCATAGTTTTGTGATTTTGAGAATGTTATAGAAATGGAATCATACAGTAAGTAACCTTTTGAGATTGACTTTTTTTCTCTAAACATAATGCCCTTGAGATCCATCAGGTTTCTATATGTATCAATAGTTCCTTTTTTTTAATTGCTTAGTATGTACAGCTATTTTAAGGAAATGATTTAAGAGTGGTCCAGCAAGGGGATAGCCTACTGACTTATTTAGACCTGTGTTGTTCTTATTATTAATCCAGGTTTGCAATTAAAAAAATCCCTCCACAACAAAAATAAGGGACTCCTTAATGTAAATTATGAATGCCTGTTTTTAATACATTTGTGCTCACATCTAGTTTAACACAGCTCATTTTATCTTGCAGTAGTCAATGTTGACCTATTTTATTTTGCCATTTTTAATCTAACTACTTTTCCTTCTCAAAATGCTGAGAACATTGAGTGCTGTTCCCTTATGGGCAATAGTTATAATATAGAATTCATATATCTCAATTGTGGTTTAGCAAGTACCAATGAGAAATTGAGTGGTAAACAGATTAATAAAGAAAAATCCAAATGCAGTTTTTCTGTATGAGACAGCATATGTTAGCTTAGGATAATTTCATTATGTATGAAAGATTTGATTTAAACCTTCTCAAATTGTGTGTATGTTGGGCCACATTTATTTTGATTTTTAAGCCAAACAAGTGATCCATGAAACATTCTTTTTTTTTTAAATTGGAGTATAGTTGCTTTACAATGTTGTGTTAGTTTCTGCTGTACAAGGAAGTGAATCAGCTATATGTATGCATATATCCCCTCCCTCTTGGACCTCTATTTTTATCCTGGTGTTTATTATGAAGTCAGTGATACATTACATTGCGGGAATGAGAGGCCAACAGTGTACTGAGTTGACCAAGATGCATTAATAAATGCCTTCGTGTATCAATATGAACTGCCTACTCTGTGCTCCACATCTTGTTACACATTAGGGTTGTAGTGTTGAAGAAAACATTTTGGTGAACTATAAATTGATCCCATCTCCTTGATAAAAGAAGACATATTCATAATGATTTTCCGGAAGAAATATCAGTGTAAAGGTTCTTGTTTAAAGAAGAGAGGGGGGGTTATAGTAGTCCTCTGCTTACACAGTAGAATTTTAAACCTGGTCATATTCTTCTGAATTGGAAATCCTCTTCTCATTGCCGTTTTAACAGCAAATGTATTAAAGGAAAGTTGGAAAGACCTCTGAAATTTCATAGGCTACAGATATTTCTTTAAGCACTCAGTGACTACATTTGCAGCTCAAGAAACTTTGCTTTTCTCTTTTCTTAGCTTTTTTCAATGTCCAATAGAAAACTGTGCTTGAGTATCAAGTACTGCCATATGGTACCTGATTTAATTTTAGTTTTTATGTCAAATTTTGTAAAATATTTACCGAAAGCAAGTTATGCCAACATGCTTGTCTTAATCTCAGAAGCTTCAGTCCTAATTACTCATTTTTGGTGCCCCATCCTGAAACCTGTTTCTTATTAGGCTTTTAGTTTCAACCTCAAGAAGGGTATGAAGGTGTATTAAAAATTTTAGTGTTCAGACTTTTCAGTCTACTAACTCCATACATAAATGGTTATTCAGAAGAAGTAATCAGGTGCTCAGAAAATGCAGGGATATTTATTGTAGTGACTTATAATAGGGACAAAATGGGGGCAAAAAATGTTCAACCCTGGAGAACTGGTTATAATTATGATTCAAAAATATCCAAGAATCATATGCATCTATTAGAAATAATGTTCTTATAGACTAATGGAGAGAATGGAAAATAGTCATGTTCTATTAAGTATTTTAAACAGGTTTATAATACATGCAGTTTGGTTTTTTAAACACACACATATGTAAACATAAAAAATCAGAGACATACAAAAAAAAGGCTGGAAGAAATATACCACACCGCTAATAGTGACAATCTGGAGGTGGGATTATAGGTATTTTTCTTAATACTTTATCTACTTTCTAGATTTTACTCAGTGAAAATGGATTATTTTTCTGCTTAAAGTAATGCATCTATGCGTGCTGTATGTGTGTACACACGTTTACAGAACTGTGTAGCCAAGTTCTTAACAATGTAATAAAATGCTTTCAAAAGGACACCCTTCTCAGTCTAGGGAACCTCTGGGCTATCACAGGAGTGACTCTGATACAGAAAGCAAAGCCTACACCGGCTTATGCCTTGTGGCCTGAAACTGCCACCCAGCCCTGTGGACAAAGCCTTCTCAGAGGGGCTGACTGTGAATCCCGCCCCCTCTCCTGAGCCACTAGGAGGCACTGTCAGGCAGGGGACCAGATGCAGTGATTGGTCCACATGAAGAAAAAGATGAGGCACAACGGGAGCTTCCTCTTCATTTAAATAAATACAGAACAGCAAGGACAATCAAAGTAGGGTCCTTTGGGAGAGTTCATTGTGAAATAATTAAATAATAATTGATTAAATAATTGTGAAAAGCAATACATAGTAAACACATTTTTCCCTTTTGTTTTCCAGATATTTTACCCAGAAACAACAGATGTCTATGACCGGAAAAACATCCCAAGAATGATATATTGCATTCATGCACTGAGGTGGGAACAAAAAATACAATTAATAGTCTAGGAAGTAAATTTAAATAAAACCACAATTTCAGTTTTAAAAGAGAGCTTTTTTTTTTCGTTGTTTTTTTTTTTTTAAATAATCTGAACTTTTTTTTTAGATTGAGTTCTAAATTTGCTGGTATATAATGAAGATAATTGTCACATAAAAACAATATTTGAACTTGAAAAATATTTTTTGTTTTTTTTAATCCATTTCAAAATAGAAAACCAAAAACTGAATGAAAGACCTGTGAGTGTAATAAGGAGAAAATTTTAATTGAAATTTCTAGGAATCTACTAATAATGTGCTACCATATTCTTGAGTTAAGATCTACTTTACAAATGTAGCCAAAATACATCAAATGAGCAGCTTTAATGGTCATACATTTGCTTTTCTTACTCTTAAAATCAAGAGTTTGGCTCAATTCTTAGCACAGATTAATAAAAATCACTATAAAAAAATCTTTTGAACTGTCATTCAATAGAACTTGTACGGTAAGGGTAAAGAAGAAACTTAGAAGTTGCTTTAAATTAGTCAAATCATGATACATTCATTTTTTTATACATCTTTATTGGAGTATAATTGCTTTACAATGTTGTGTTAGTTTCTGCTGTACAACAAAGTGAATCAGCTATATGTATACATATATCCCTATGTCTCCTCCCTCTTGAGCCTCCCTCCCACCCTCCCCATCCCACCCCTCTAGGACATCACAAAGCATCAAGCGGATCTCCCTGTGCTATGCGGCAGCTTCCCACTAGCTGTGCATTTTACAATTGGTAGTGCATATATGTCAACGCTACTCTTTCACTATGTCCCAGCCTCCCCTTCCCCTCTGTGTCCTCACATCTGCTCTCTACTTCTGCGTCTTTATTCCTGCCCTGCCACTAGGTTCATCAGTACCATTTTTCTAGATTCCATATATATGCATTAGCATACCATATTTGTTTTTCTCTTTCTGACTTACTTCACTCTGTATGACAGACTCTAGGTCCATCTGCCTCACTACAAATAACTCAATTTCGTTCTTTTTCGTGGCTGAGTAGTATTCCATTGTGTATATGTGCTACATCTTCTTTATCCATTCATCTGTTGATGGAAATTTAGGTTGCTTCCAGATACATTCATTTTTTAAAGCAATTATTTGATATCTTAATTTTTTTTTTTTTAATGTTGAAATTCTACCAGTCACAGATTGTTTCTTACCTTATTGGCCTGGCAACAATGTGATTTTTAGATGGTAACAAAAATGATTCTAAAAATCCAGTTTGTGGCTATTGTCTTCCATGCATACAGGTAATGGCTGGAAGACTTCATGTCTAATTAAATTTTAAATTTGTCTTAGAACATCTGCCTTGTGTTTATATAACTAGAAGTCATTTTCCTGGCAGAGTCTTCAGCCTAGAGGTTTATATTAACTTCTTCCTGGCTTTCTTCCTCTCCAAAGGAGAAGATTTTTATAATAATTGATTGCAGTGCTGACTTACTGAAGAATTTTGATTATGTAAAATAATTTGACTCCCCCACCCCATCAGTCCTTACGAGATTTCTTTGGAAGACGACAGTTGCTTGAAATACAGACCAAATGTAGGTGCCTATTCTGTGATTTTTTTATTCTAGTAAGTTTGAACAACTGGGAAAAAAACACTTCTATGCCTGCCCCATCATCTGTGACTAGTATGTCTTTATTCCAGCAGGTTTTCTAAAAGGTTTTTGTGCACAGGTGATCATTTTGAGGGAAATTATCAAGTGCGTTACCCAACATTCTTGGTCAAATGCTTTTCGACACTTAGAATGATCACTTAACACTTTGTGACCTGCTAAGCCAGCCATTAGGTAATCGTTATCATATCCACACATCGAGGTGCTAATCTCCAAATCTGTAGCCTGCTCATGGGTGTCTTCTGTAAGCTTACATTGATTTCCTGAAGTGGACTCCTGGGATGTTAATGTAAGCAGCTTATAAAGAAATGGTGGGCTAAGTTCCTTTCTGGTGATGTCACTGTTGTAAAGAAGTTTCAGAGAACTGCACTGAGGCTTGCAAATGTATGCCTGCCACAGTTTTAACAATGGCTTGAACAGCTTGATAAACAAAAGACAACTTCTTTCTAATGTTGCCGATTGTGTGCAAATGTCAGCATGATATTTTCTCAAACTGTTTTTCTCAGGTATTGAGTTACTCATCACGGAAGTCTCTGCTACTGGAGCAGAATCCTGCTGAATGTAATTCACCAGATCTGACCTTAAGTAGGAATTTTTAAAGTAGCATCTTGAAAAGCAATATTCACTTAATAAATAGCATTCCCTGGGAGACTGTCCTTCACTTTTCTCTATCCTAAACTTACTGTGTGGCTGCTCCTTGATAGGAAATGGAGAAGTCTCAGGTGTATCCAGAGTTTTTCCTATCAAAACATTTCCCTGCTGTGGTGTAGAATGCAGTCAGTTACTCAGACGAGGCTGATGTTCTGCTCTGTTGGGCCAGACACATTTGGGAGCAGGGTAGCAGAGCCCTTTCATGAGTACAGTGGGTTCACCCTCTCTGCATGATTAGAAGTGATGCTGAAAAGGAACAAAGACATCCTCAGGCATTTATATCCTGGCTGCAGATACAGCAGTCTTGCTGGTGTAGAGTTGTCATTACCTGCCAGGGAATTAAACAGGTCCGAAGTTCTGATTATAGATCAGGGGCCAGGCAGGAAGATCCTCTGTCTTCCTCCTGCCCCAGCCTGTGGGCCTGACTTGATCTACAGAGTTCATGCCAACTTGTCTTCTTGATTTGGGCATAACAGCCTCATTAAGATGCCCTGGATTCTTGTCCTTGCTTCCTGCTTGTGTCTACTTTTCCCTTTTCCTGCCTGCCTCACCTTTTCACTTGCTTTCTGACCCCAGTCCCCAAGCTTGCCATTCGTCACTCCCTCTGTCAGTTTAGCTGGGTGTTCTCAAGCCCAGACTCCAGCCAATGTTAGCACAGCAGCCCCACAGGGAATCCCGAAGCTCTGCTTAATGTAGAGGCTTACCTCAGTAATGAGTGGCCTCGTGCTTTTTTCAAAGAAATGTGTATCATCTTTTCCTTACTTAAAATAAAAAATATGTTCATTGTGGAAAACATTGGAAAATTTGAAACTGAGTCCCCCTAAAACCGAGTCCCTCTGGCAAGTTTATGACTAACCTCTCTATCTAAAACTTGATTCCCTTTCTGATCCTACACCCGTTCCCCCTCAAGATTGAGGAGTCTCAAAGAAAAGGGTAGATTAAAGCCGAGCAGGACCCTGTGGGGCCTTCCTGGATACAAAAGGCCCTCCACGTTCCCTGTTTCTTGTTGATAGAAAAAAAAAAAAGACCTTAGTTTCCTAGGCCTTCCACCAGTTCCAAAGAGCAGGCTAAAGTAGTGAATGATTAGGACAGTAGTCAAAGGACTCCTAGTTCCCCCTGAAGGGATAGAGATAACAATCTGATGCATAACTCTGAGTTCTGTGGAAACTGAGACCCTTACCCAGGTAGAGGGTGGTGACCACTGAGCACAAGAACATAGACCTGACTGGTTGGAACCAGAAGACTGAGATTCCCAGAACATCACCCTGTTATATCACCACCAGCCAATCCAAGCTGATCCTGCATTCTAGGACCCTCTCCCTAACATTGTCTTTAAAACTCTTGCCTGAAAGCCATCGGGGAGTTTGGGTCTTTTGAGCACAAGCAGCCCGTTCTCCTTGCTTGACCCTACAATAAACCTTCCTCTGCTCCAGATGCTGACATCCACTGTTTGTAACTATTTTGGTGTTTTGAACTTAAAATATATATATGGCATGTTTTCCTTTTGTGGCTTTATTTGGAATATTTAACACCTGCACAATAAAAGGAGCCACCTCAAGGAGTGAGAGCCTTGCTAACCAGTTACTATTAATTCTTTTTTTTTTCTTGTCTGGTGGCCTTCTATGCATGGAGAAGAATACTTTTTGCCTGTTATTCATTGCTCAGTGTGTTAAGCAACTGTTAAGTGTTTAAACCTTAGTTATACAATTGAATTCCTTTAAAGAATGAAATTTAGTAGGCTGCTTTTTTAAAGATTTTTTTTGATGTAACCGTTTTTTTGAAGTCTTTATTGAATTAGTTACAACGTTTTTTCTGTGTTGTGTTTTTTGGTTTATTGGCCACGAGGCATGTAGGATCTTAGCTCCCCGACCAGGGATGGAACCTGCACCCTCTTGCATTGGAAGGCAAAGTCGTAACCACTGGATGCCCAGGGAAGTCCCAGTAGACTGCTTTTTTGAACACCTCAAATACCTTAAAACACAAGTAAAATGCCTAGATACATTAGTAAAAACTTACTACACTTAAACCCATTTTAAAAGATCCACACTACAAGCTTCACTCATATTTTTGTTATTTATACACTAATTTTTTTAAACAGGAAGTTTGCTAACCTCTCTTTATTGTATTATTTTAAAAATGTATTTATTTTTGGCTGTGTCTGGTCCTAGTTGTGGCACATGGGCTCTTGGTTGCAGCACGCAGGCTCCTCTCTAGTTGTGGCACGTGGACTCAGTAGCTGTGGCTCCAGAACATGCGGGCTTGGTAGATATGGCACATGGCTTCTCTAGTTGTGGCACTTGGACTCGACAGCACATGGGCTCTGCAGTTGCAGTGCATGGGCTTAGTTGCCCCACAGCACATGGGATATTAGTTCCCCGACCAGGGATCGAACCCACATTCCCTGCATTCTAAGGTGGATTCTTAACCACTAGACCACCAGGGAAGTCCCTCTGCTAATTTTGACTCATCCTAGGGATATAATATTTTGATGCCTACACAGAGTTCACATGGTTACCAGAAACGGAATACCTCTTCAGACCCTCCCAGGTTACAGATCTGATTTCTGACCAATCAATTGCAAGTCAAAACATGGTGCCAGTTTGGGTTCTTCTCCTAAGGTGAGTCTGATCTTGGCCACTGGGTCTCAGACTGGATTTGATTTGTGAAATCAAACCATACCTTGTAATTTTTCTGTATATGGCTTTCGGGTAGGTTTTTATTTACCATCCAGTCCCCACCCCCTGTCACCCAGAAATGATTGACTTCCATGTCTCCCTTGGCCGGTGTTACATAACCCATTGTCCTGTCATCATGATGTATTGGCCTGGTCTGTTAACATTATTAAAAGCTGATGTGTGCCTCTTGAATATTTTTTGAAATTAATTGGGTGTTCTAGAGGTTTCTCCCCCAGGAGATGAGGGTTGGACTCTGCCTGATGCTCTTTGGGACCATTTGACTGATAGCATCTTGGATCCTGCTTCTGGATCCTCTCTCAGCTTGGCTACTGAGAGTGTGACCATCAGTGCTGAATCCTCTTTTCACCTAGCTATTTTTGTCACCACCTGTGCTCCTCAGTGCGTTCTTATCTTGGGACACTCCCTTGGTTATCCTGACTGTTTGGCTTACTCAGAGTTCCTGGTCTTTATTCTTTCTTGTAGTATAAATAGTACAAAAATAAGCACATATTTATACACTATAGACAGACATAGAAAAAACAAAGCAAAAAACAAAGCACCCGTATTTTAATGACACTTCCCAACTTGTTAAAATCCATACAAATATTATGTGTGTCTTATTTTATCTCTGTATTACAGCTTCCTTTTCGTGTACTTTACACCATTCTCCTTTGAACATCGTTTTGAACTCTAGGCCTTTCTCAGATCTAACCAAAATTAGTATCTTCTTTTTTGATGAACCAGATTGCTTCGGTTTTTGTCCCAGGAGTTCTTTCTGGCCAGCTCCTTTGTCCTTGTAGCACTGTCCCTGACATTTCTTTGAAATATCTTTGCTTTGTGGTCACAACAGGATATTCCAATCTTGCCCTGATTATTCCTGCTTTAAGGTGTAGAGTCAGCTACCCTTCAAGGAATCCTTTTCAAGTCATGTGTTTGTAACACTTTTCCTAGCTTAACAGAGGAGGATTCTGGATTCTGCTTTTCTTACTGAATAAAGTTTATTTGACAGTTAAGATTCTACTGCACTGACAACAAGGTAGAGGCATGTCTGCCTCCCCTCTGGGTAAGGATGACTGTTCCTGCTGTCCAGCAGTCATGTTTTCAAATGCAACGATGATGCCAAATAGCACATTTGAGGTTTGAATTTGTGAAAATGGTTGTGGCAGCCCCCGTTCTGGTTGGCCAGCTGTTCCAAGTACCCTGAGTGCTTTGTGAAGAAGGGCTCCTCCACCAGGTCTCCCACAAGGTCAGGTGGCTGCTGTGCTAATCAGGTGGTCTTTGAATCGGTTCCTCAGGTTCAAAGTTAATGCAAATATTTTCTTATCTTATACTCCGTTCCCTTAGGACCCTTTTCCTGTTGAGAAACCAATTGATGCCTTACACCAGATTGCTTACATCTCTGACAGAGAACATATTTACATTTATAAAGAGCTTTCTAGAGATAACTCCATAACTCCAAGGACAGACCGTTGTCCTGTGTTCTCAGGAGGGATATCTAGAGGTGGCAGGATTTGTAATTAAGGTGAGGGAGGGCAGGTACCCCTTCCACATCTTTCAGCATTCTCTCCACTCTTCTCTCTCCCTCTTCCTATCCCAAACGAGTGTTATGGCTCTACCTTGCCATCCTACTAAATTCTAAGCTCTTTGAGATCGTGAACCATGTCTTGTCACCTAACACGGCACATGCACCATTGATTCCAACTTCAAGTCTCTGAAGTTTGTTTTTAACCTTGCAGTTGGTTTAACTGAACTAATTTTTCTATGATGAGACTGCCTCAAGATTCCCTTTACTTTTTTATTGAAAGTTAGTTACAGAACACTGGATTTTGACACGATATTAATAGGGATTCATGTGACTACAAGGTGGAAACATAATTTTGTTCTGTGGGTAAAACCATTTCAAACATGGCATCAGTGAGGGGAAATAGTAAAAGATTCTTAGTGTTGAAAGTGGGGAAACCACTGTGATAGGTTATTAATAAGTGGCTTTATAGAAGACTTAAGCAACAACAGTAATAATAAAAATAAAGACTAACACCTACTGAGCTTTTAATTACATGCCTGGCACTGTCCCAGGTATTTTACAGGTATAATTTCATTTAATCCTCACGGCATACCTTTTCTGTACATATTGTTATTAGTCTCATTTTATAACCACAGCAATTGAGGCACAGAGAGGCTGGCCAAGGTGTCACAGCTAGTAGCAGAGCTGGGATTCAGAACCAGGCTGGGTGGGACCAGAACCTGCACTGTTCCTGAGGCAGCCAGCCATTGGCCTCAGAAGGGAGTCCAATATCTCCATACTACTAAGAAAATGAGAGCGGTGGCATCAGACTTGAACTTCAGCACAGGTCTCTAAGCTGTTATATTTAGGATATTTAAAAAGGAAGAATCCCAGAACTTCAGAACTGGAAGGACCTTGGGATGTTGACTCCAGATCCTTCCTGTCACAGATGAGGGAACTGAAAGATTGGGTTATGTGACTCGCTCAGTCACATAGCGAGATATTGCCAGTCTGCAGCTGAGATTCAGGGCTCCTGACTCCAGTTCCGTCTCCTTTCTGATCAGCCATGAGGTTTTGATTTACAAACATTCATCTCCCATGTTATAGCATAAAATGAGTTGTGCATGATGTGATAGAGAAAAGTTGAACAGCCTCTGCCTTTTAAGTTTGTATTTTATTACTGTAGCACCTCTTAATGTATATATTGAAACTAGTAGGAGAAAACTCTTAACAGTTTGGGGGGTTTTTCTGTTTTTCTTTTTTTACTTTCTTTACTGCTTCCTGTATTTGAACTGATATTATCAGTACAAATGGGAGCACATGGGCCAGTGAGGCTTTTGCTACTTTAGGGCAACCCCTCTGTAACTGGCATCTCTCAGCAACACAAATGTACTGTAACTTTAGTGTGGTAAAAAGCTAGCTATTTTCATACCAAGTGCTTTCTTATACGTGGGAAGCCATGGTGACATTAATTCCTCAGCTTCCTTTGGAATGCTCTCAGCTCTTTGTGTTGCCTGTTAGGCACTAAAGGTGCTTCATAAAATCAGCGTTGAAGAGCTGCAAGAAATTGGTGATTGGACAAGCTTTTTTTTTTTTTTTTTTAAGGCTAAGACTCTGGGTTTCCTGTATACTTCAGATAATGAATGCCCTCGTTTGAATTTAAATGCTTGGGAAGGAGTGAGCTGCTGTTGCTGATTCTTTTCATCATGGGAATACTGGATAAGTACAGTTTCCCAAGTAAACATTTGCCTCTTTGATTAACCTGCTTGGAAGCACCTCCCACGCAGATTCAGTGTGTAACTCTATGAAAAGTCATCTTTTCAAACGTCAATCTCAGAAATAAAATAAATGTTGAAATCTGAAGCCAAATAAAAAATGTACATTAACATTTAAAAAAACATTTTTAGTGAAAATATATAAAGGCAAATGAGATTTCTACCTGATCCCGACTAGCTTAGAAAAATCTGATTTGAGATCAATCTAACTCGATTTTTCTATCCAAAAGGCGACTAACTTCTCAGCACCACCTTGTGGTAGCTTTTAGTTAAACCAGGATGTTTGCTTATTGTGAGATTTATATTATACAGCATACAATTATACACTGTGCAATGGAGAAGTAAAGAGCATAATCAGAAACAGCGTTCTAATTTCTTTAGTACCATAGGGGAACCTGAACACTTTTGTTTAGTGTAATTAATTTAGTTCGTATTACCAACACACCTATGTTTTGTGGAAGCCTAAGTACCTTTATTTTAGGGATAGCACGGTAGAGTAAAATATTCTTTGTACAGTAGATATTCCAGAAATAGTAATTAAATGAATGACCAGATAAACAAAGGAGATGCAGTGGAAACAGTTGTGTCAAGATCTTTGAGCACGGTTGTCTTTCTCTTTACAAAACTGACATGAAATGACTAAAGCAGTAGGTTTTGTTTTGTTTTAATCATCTGCAGTAAGAGAGAATGCTATCCATTGATCAGAAAATTAAATAGCTTTTGACAGAAAGAAAACATAGGTTTGGATTGACTGAGAAGCAAGATAGAAGAAGACCACAGCCCAGCACCAATGAGCCATGCAGCAGAGCCCAGAGCTGCTGTGGGGTTTGCTCCAAGCAGAGATGGAAGAGAAGAGCCCCTAAGCCGGCATAACTGGGCTTAGACCCACTGAACCTTCTGATCCTTCCCTAAGGCAGCAAGTGTAGATGCTGATGGCAGGGTAGCACACCAGTACCTGAGATAGCTAGAGACTTGCGAGAAGGCACAGGGAGCCCCAACCTAAGAAGACAAGACACCGGGCACCCTCTGGGCATCAGCCCCATTGTTCCCCCACCGTCTCCCTAAGGCTGGCTTCTGTCATGGGGACCTGCAGTCAACAGTGACAGACAAGAAGTCTCAGACCTTGAGATGAGCCCCAAATCAGGAAATGCCAGACATTTGAAGGGAACCAACGCTATGAAAGAGGAATTACATTCAACAAACAGAAGCAACACCCAAGGAACAAATGAAAATAGTAAAATATGAGCACTTAGTGAGTCATTCATTTTATCTATTTAGCAAATATGCTTCTACCTAACAAAACCAAAGATAAAACTAAGAAAGAGGAAAATTGGAGTAGATTAATTTGGAAAAGAAACTAATAAAATTTACTTATTTAAACTTTTGGTGCATAATATGAAAGTTTAAAAATGCACCTAAAATTCTAGATTATCACAACATTAGGTAGGGAAACATAAGTGGAAATATATTAAGGATAGTAGGTATTTATTAGCTTAGGCTTTGATGTTAGAATAGAAGTTTAAAGTATGTTAAAACTAGCAGAATGTTAATGTAATACACATAAATACACACATAAAATTTGTTAGAAGACATTTTATAGGTGTCTTACAGTTAAAATTTACTGTTGAATTTTCAAAGTTTTTCCCATTGAATTATTTTCATATCTTTTTTGTCAATTAGTTCAGGTGTATTCTTTAATTTAGTTGTAAAAGGGAAGAAGAAACTGCAAATCAGGTACTATGAAAGAATTAAAGTAATAAAATGATGCATTTTTGACCATTTATGGATATATTTTTATTTTTTCAAGTATGGCTTGATTGTATTCTCCTAGAATTCTTTTGTAGCTTTACCATACCTATCTGTTTAATTCTGTTGAATTTTGTCATTCCTGTTATTAGAAAGGAACATATGACTAGCTTGACATTTTCTTTGTTCCACATGACACGAGCTCCCTTTTACCTGGAATATTTTTCTTGTGTCATAAATTGAGAATTGGTTCATAAAATATTATGATTTGGGAAATGTCAGCATACTAGTTTTAATTATAATCACTTGTTTGGCATGAACCTTTGGTAGTAAAGTCTTCAGCGGCTGTATAAATAGTTTAATATCCCTGACAGTCTCTAAAGACCTAGAATTTAAACTAAGGAATGTATTCTGTCTTTCTAGCTTTGAATGATGAATGCATAACGTCTATTTTACATTGAACAACTTTCAGAGTTTAATATGTTTTTCTCTTGTGAATTAGATACAAATATCATACTGGAATTTAGTAGTAAAATTAAAATTTCCATATGTTTAAAATGTCATTCATTTGTTCTTCAGTTGTAGTTTTGAGGGGGAAAATGGGGAAAACCAGAGAAAGGTAAATCCCCTCAGAAAACCATCTTTAAAATTCAAAAATTCATTAATATGCATTTCCTGGAAGACATGGAAATGACCAATGTGAGAATGAAAAATGCTTACCTTCACAGTGAACAAAATGAAATGTAGACTGAAATGACATTTTTTGGCTACCAGATTGGTAAGGTTTTCATTGATAGAATCCGGTGCTGTTAAGGGGACAAAGAAAAGGGCATCTTCCTGGATTGGTGGTGGAGTGGGGCCATGCCCATCACCTGGGTTCTAGGTTCCATGAAACATTCAGACTCTCATGACTGCCTGCCTTATGTCACATCGGTTAGCAGATGCTCAGAAGGAAAGAGCGGGCCAGGAAATACAACCTGCCAGCAGGACAGCATCGAGTATTTGCTCTTCAGTGGGAGGCTTCCCGACACCCCATGTAGTTGTCCACACAGCCATCTAGAAGCTGTTCTCTTTGGTATCCCAGGTAATAACTGGGTGCGAAGGAGTAAGACTCATATTTGTAGTTGCAGAACGATCCCTGGCTGAAAGCCTCAGTTCCCAGGAGCCAGGATCTATTGTAATAGCTCCATAACATGGCTTCCAAGTTTCCTGCAGGAAATGTGCCAGTTATAAGAGTCACTGAACTCAGGCACACCTGAAATGTAGAAAGACTATTTATGATTCCTTCTAGTCAAGATGCGATTTACCAATCAGGAGTTATTTTTCTCCTAAGCCGTGGAGAGTAGCGTGGTTGTCAGTATACCTTTATTGCATTCTTGGGGGAACAGAGCTAGAAAGTTAATTAAAGGTCACCTTCATCTATGTTTTAGGTCTTCTTTGGTATAGTTGAATAGTGTTCTGTAATTGTCTCTTTGAAGGACTTGACTTTTGTTGTATTTATTCTTAGGTGATTATATTTCTATGCTGTTATAAACTTTTATTTTATTTTTTTTTTATTATTATTTTATTTTATTTTTTTGGGGGGTACACCAGGTTCAATCAACTGTTTTTATACACATATCCCCATATTCCCTCCCTTCCTTGACGCCCCCCCCCCTCGAGTCCCCCCCACCCTCCCTGCCCCAGTCCTCTAAGGCATCTTCCATCCTCGAGTTGGACTCCCTTTGTTATACAACAACTTCCCACTGACTATTTTACAGTTGGTAGTATATATATGTCTGTACTACTCTCCCGCTTCTTCTCAGTTTCCCCTTCACCCCCCGCCCCTGTTATAAACTTTTAAACTTGACTTCTGGTTGTTGTTAGTATATAGAAAGAATATGATTTTTATGTTGATTTTGTATCCAGGAGCTATGCTAAATTCTTATTAATTCTAATGTAGCATCTATAGTTTCTTTAATATTTGTAGCAATCTATTGTTGCATAATAAATTATCCCCAGAATCTAGTGGTGGAAAGCAATAAAAAAAAAAAAAAAAAAAAAAAGGTCACCTTCTATTGCCGAAGGAAAAGGTTTGTTAACCCTTTGCTCACAGAGAATAAATGAGTATAATCGCTTTCTAAGAGCACAGTTTGGTAATATATATTGAAAGCTTTGTGCGTATATCCTTTCAATTTGACAGTTTTGTTTATAGGGGTTTATGTGATGAATAAGATATATGCACAACGATGTATCTATATATGTAGGTTCACTGCAACATTATTTATTATAGTGGATAACTAGTGACCATCTAAATGCTCAGCAATTGGTTAAGTAAATTATAGTACATTCATTTTGTAGAATACTATGTGAGTTTATGGAACAGATATTTCCAGAAACAACATTAAAAGGATTTATATCAAAATATTTAGTATTTAACTCTGGGTGATGATTTTCTATGTATTTTTTTAACTATGGATCACTGATTTTTAACTTTGATCACATATTGCTTTTCTAAATGATTATTTTTTTGCAGAGATGATCAAGAAATTTAATTTCAATGCATGCTGCTTACACTGATTAATCATGCATTTTCAGAGTTTTCATTCCATTAAAAAGGCTTGATCTTACACACCTTTAATGAAATTTTATATTTTATAAACCACTCAGATCTATCTCGTATCAACATCTGAAGTGAGTCTTGAAGTACTTCAAATCATCAAAATCATTCTCAGTTCATTTTCCCACATATGTTATGTGTAATTCTAACTTCTTGTGAAATCTCGTAAGCTATAAATCTGTCAGAACTGATATTAAGTGAATACAGAATTTTTTAGTTGGGCTGTGGAATTAATCTTGGGGGCTGGGAAGGTTAAGATAAATCTGGATCAGAAACTATGGCTCCGTTATATATAATTTGAGCCATATTTTAAACAAAATAAAGCCACGTATTGATAATATCCAAAGATATGTTTATTGCATTTGTTACTTGCTGTTTTGTGTTGTGTTCCTTATTCTCCCCACAAATGGGTGATCAGGTTAGTTGGCCCTGTGGAAGTGCTGTGTACTACAGAGGCCTAGTCTTTGGGACATTGACTGGGGTTCTAGTCCTGGTCCCACTAGGGACTGTGTTACCTCAGGACTTAGTTTCCTCATCTGTAGGATGGATGGATTAGATGAGGTGATCTCTTAGGTGTTTCTCAACCAAAAAAAGCCCTTAAGATTTATGTGATTTCTAGCTCTAAGATTTACAGTGATCAAATTTCTGATAGCTTTATGGTTTCTCTTTCAGTTTATATCTGTTCAAACTAGGAATTGCACCCCAGATCCAGGATTTGTTGGGCAAAGTAGACTTCACAGGTACTATTCTTTATCTTCATTATTTTTTACAATGTGGTTATTAAGGAAATGTAGCAATATATTTTTTTCATTCTGACATTATTGATTCCCTTTTTTTCTTATGTTGATCAGAGTAGAAAACTTGCTTATTATCTTGTGTATACTCTTTTGGGTTTCTGTTTCCCCACATTTGTGAAATGAGAAACTGAGGCTCGCTTCTTCTGAAGATTCTTGTTTAGAGTTGACCCCACGTTCTTGATGAAGATATTTCTTAGCACAAATATTTTCATTCCTGCCTCCATCTCTGTGGCTTCCATTGATTTTGTTGTTCTTTTTCAGAGGAGGAAATCAGTAATATGAGAAAGGAGCTTGAGAAATATGGAATACAGATGCCATCTTTCAGCAAAATAGGTGGTATTCTGGCTAATGAACTGTCTGTGGATGAAGCTGCACGTAAGTCTACTTAAAATTCAAACTTGCCAATGATGTGAGACTTACCTATTCTTGATTTTGGTTATAAGAAATAGAATATTTAGAAGATATTCTAAGCATCCTAAATTTTTTTTATTATATGTAGTATAGATGGTTAATTTGAGCATATAAGAATATAACCAAGTAATTGAGTTTGGACTCTAGACATCCACTTGTGTAATGTGATTTAAGACATTCCAGAAATGTCTTCATTCTCCAAAATGTTTCTCTGCTTTCTATGTCCTTAGATTTCAGTGGCAGGGTACGCACTGCTGTGAGTCTTTCCATGTTGCAAGTTAAATTGCTAGCATCTCTTGGAAACAACATGATACTTTCAAAGTGTCACCCTTCAAACCCCCAGTGGTTACCATAGTGCTTGATTCATTTTAGACATGCAGTGCAAGTTGAATAAATGAATAGGGATTGCATAACAGATGCAGAGACAGGACCCAAGATAGATGGGCAGGTGGAGAGGTTGTCAGAGGGATGCTCTCTGATGTGTCTGAGATCTCTTTTTTGAATACTTTATCAGACCCCAAGAAAGAAAGTAAAACTGCTTAATTTCTGCAGGGTCAGAACACCTGCCCATGTTGTCTTTTTTTTTTTTTTTTTTTTAATTGGCTATGTTAGGTCTTCGTTGCTGCACACATGCTTTCTCTAGTTGTGGCAAGTGGGGGCCACTCTTTGTTGTGGTGCGCGGACTTCTCATTGCAGTGGTTTCTCTTGTTGCAGAGCACAGGCTCTAGGCATGTGGGCTTCAGTAGTTGTGACTTGCGGGCTCTAGAGTACAGGCTCAGTAGTTGTGGCACACGAGCTTAGTTGCTGTGTGGCATGTGGGATCTTCCCAAACCAGGGCTCAAACCTGTGTCCCCTGCATTGGCAGGCATTTTCTTAACCACTGCGCCACCAGGGAAGTCACATGCCCATGTTGTCTTTTGCTGATAAAATTCTTTTTTTTCTCTTTATCTTGCAGTGCATGCTGCAGTTATAGCTATTAATGAAGCTATTGAAAAAGGAATAGCCGAGCAGACCATTATAACGCTAAGAAACCCAAACGCAGTTTTGACTTTAGTGGATGACAGCCTCGCACAGGAATATCAGAAGGAACTCTGGGAAGCCAAGAAGAGAAAAGAGGAAAATGCAAGGCTGAAGGTATTCAGTGAGATTCTGAGTGATCAATACAGTAAGAAGCGTGATTATGCATTGCTAGTTTGAAAAAGCTTTAATGTTACAAGGGATTTTTTAAAATCCACTGGCTGTGGTCTCTCTAGCCACAGGCCATTGGTTTGGGTGAAATGTAAGAGTAAAAGAAGACCATGCACTCTGTTAGGAAATTAGGTTTCCTTTTATGATGAATATTACAGGTCACGAGGATAGAAAGTCATGTTGAAAACTTACGTAGAAGGTATAGAAGCAGCAACTAAAGGTCTTCCCTTGTTGGGTATCGCCAACCTTGTATTAGCCAACTTACCTTCAGATTTATTACCAGAGGCTAATAATTGGGTGTAGTGAAGTTTAGAGAAGGTGTTTTTGAATCCACTTTCCTTGTATTTTCCCTATAGCTTCCCCTCCTATTCGAGGAAGTGCTTTCCCTCCTCAGCAAGGCAGCTGGCTCCTGATCCTCACTTCATACATCCCGCCTCCTGTCTTATTAAAACCTTTGCACTCCGAGATTCCACTTCCTCGCCAACGTTCCTCTCTTTCAGCTCTTACCCAAAGTAACGCCTTTATTTTAACCTTTTAACCTCAGTGGGTGGCTTCTGCCGGCATTGGGCACACTTGCCCCACGCCGCCCTGCCTGCCTTAGATTGCCTGCCTCCTGCCTTCTGTGCTTGTTGTTTTCCTCTGCATCTTTTAATGTCTCTTCCTATTCCTCCAGCTAAATATAGGGATCCTTCCAAGTCTGACACTGAATCACTCCTCTCTCTCTTCTTCCTCCATTGAGCTCATCCACTTGTTGACGAAATCATCTGTCA
Source organism: Hippopotamus amphibius kiboko (assembly GCF_030028045.1). Taxonomy (NCBI): domain Eukaryota; kingdom Metazoa; phylum Chordata; class Mammalia; order Artiodactyla; family Hippopotamidae; genus Hippopotamus; species Hippopotamus amphibius. The sequence goes on along the minus strand of NC_080186.1, from coordinate 216,475,330 downwards.
GCTTGGTACCAGGCCCCTCTGAAGCTCCTCCAGATACCTGCTTCTCTGCGTCTCGCTGGCTTTGCCCCCTACCACCTCAGAAGGGTGCTCATCTCTACCCTGCCCTTCTCGTGTGCATGCCTCTTGCTGACTTCCCTTTGGAATGACTCCCACATTGTTGCAGAACTCTTTTTATGTCCCCTGTGTCCCATGCATCACTGCCTCCTTCTGCCTTTTCTTGCCAGGCTGACCTCCATCACCCACCTTCTAGTTTCACCATTCGTGCCTCGGTCCTGCCCCTCCTGACCTTGTCTCAGGGCTCTCACAGCACCCTCGCCATGGATTTACCTGCTGTCTGTCATTCTCTAAGCCAGCCTTTCTCTGAGCTACAGGTTGCAAGATTAATCTTCAGCTACAAATCTGATGTCATCCCACCAGAAACCTCCCCTGACTCCCTACTGTCTACTGAGTTAAGTACAGGTCTGTCTTATGGCCTAAAAAGGCTCCAGGATACCCAACCTACCTCGCCATCTTTTTGGCTAATCCTGGACACACACTCTGTGCTGCAGCCTGACGTGCCACGCTTTCCCACCTTTGTGACCAAATCCTGTTCTCTACATCCTGACTTCTCCTCTCCTCCTTGAATGTTACTCTCTTCCTCCAGACCCTCTTCAACTGTTGTCTATAATTTTTTTTCCAACTAAGTATGTACTTCCCTAGAATATATTTTGTTCTGCTGTGTGTATTTGTAATTTGTGTTCTTGATTTTGTTGACTGAATCAGATGAAATTGCCAATAATCAACTGCTTTTGATCTACAAAAAAATGGCAATATCAAGTGGTCCAACCTAATGTTTTGCACATTAGACAACTGGGCCTTTACAGAGAGTCACTGGGCCTGCTGTTCACCTTTGTAACTCTTGCTGGCATAGCTAACCCTAGTGCCCTGCACAGAGCAGACACTCTTAAATGCTTATATTGAGTTCCCATGAATATTAGCAAATGGGTTTTAGCACTCTTTAAGTTTTTGCTTTTGAATATCAAGTTTTAGAAACATTTAACTTCAGGAATCAATGAAGCCTTTATTTTGCAGAATAACTGTATTTCAGAAGAAGAAAGAGATGCATATGAAGAATTGCTGACACAAGCAGAAATCCAAGGCAACATCAATAAAGTCAACAGTGAGTAATGGATCACATGAAGGAAATGGCTGCTTCTATAAGACGCAAGTTGTCCTTGTCCGAATCTCAGCAAAACTCTTAAACATGTATCCTTGTGAAAGTGCCTTATGTGATGAAAACTCCACTAAAAGTCAGTGTTGCTCTTAATTCTGATGTATCATCTGCCAGTTTTCCATGGAGCTTTCCTGGCCATCTCGTCCATAGTCCATGCAAAGTATCTCAAAGTATCTCGAAGCTAATTTAACTATACCTTCCTGTTTCATCATAGGTTCAGTGTATGTCATATTTTGAATCTGTCCCTTATTGGGCTAACCTTAAAGGTTATTTAGTAAAGAATATGAGTTAAAGATTGTCATTTCTTGCCCATGATTATGTCATGGCGTTGGATTGGAATTATAAAAGCTATTACTGACACCTCTGCTTTTTATTACTTCCCAATCATTAGTCTACAGTTTGTAAGAATTGTTTTCTTACAGCTTTTGTAGCATTGGTGCAAGTGAATAAGACTTGACAGGCCTATAAATCACATGATGGCAGATTTGAATCCCACGTCCCTGAGACTCCATGGAGCCACACAGGACTATTCTCCTTGGCACCTAGTGCAGCTGTGTGATTATAAAAAACAAAAAGCTTGGGTAATTAAAATAGGCATATGCAAGTTTTCCTTTAATACAATTTATTTTTACTTGAGGCAATAAGGAATTCTCTTGACATTTATGTCCCCTGGGTCAACCTAAATAACCCATATATACCCAAGAAATGAATACATCAAAGACCAGTTAGCTCATTTAATTTAATAAAGCATGTGAACGGAACTGTCTACCAATTTTAAATTTGGAGTGTCCACTAATTCCAATAGTCCTAAACCCTCAATGTAACCTCCTAGATGAGCTTTGAATGTTCTTTATGGCTCTTAGCACCTTCAAGGAAGTGCACACCTATAGGCGTTACCCAGGAGTTCGCTCCTAAGTTTCTGGTAGAGACATATTTTAAAGGCTTCAAGCAGTAATCAAGGAGGCCCAGAGAAAAGTGATAGAAATGTCTAGAAGTTAACAACTGAGTGGGCTTGAGAATTTACCTTCACTTACAACTGCTGAGAGCCCTAGGGAAACTTTTTTTTTAAGGGAACACCTTGACATTTTGTGACATGTGTTCCTATTCTTTTTTCTTTTCTTTTGTTTCTCAGTGAAACTCGATCCATTCTTTTATTCTTATTAAATTTTGAACATGCTGGTGATGATACATGAAGCACAGTTTCAAGTTGCTCTTTCTGCCCTATCTGAAAGTTGAGAATTTCATGATGTTTGACAGAAATGAATTACAGGAAGAAACTAATATTGCCAGCAAGACATCTGAGGTTCATAAGCTTAGCAGGGAAATAGTTCCATAGCTTTGTGCCATCATTTATTTTTAAAATGTTTATAACTACTAAAATAGATTTCTTTTTCATGTTAAATAAAATGACATATAAATGTTTCAATATTTTACTAAATGACATAATTTCCTGACCACAAATTTGATGCCAAATGGATGATACTTTTTTTCCACTTTTAAGTAAAAGGTATGAGATGGTCTGCACTAATGCATAACCAGCTAAAATTATGAAGGGCGTTGCAGGGTCTAATGGCTTTAAATGCATAGAACATGACTATTCTGAAGGTTTTGATCTCTTCCCATCAGAAAATGTATAGTCCAGTAATACTAAAAATAACCTTGAAAAAAATCCTCTAACACATATTGTAGCCAGTGACATGACAATGAGACAATTGTATGCTTTAAAATATGTCAGTGTAAGTACTTGACAAGCTTTTCACCAACCATAGAGTTTATTATATTAAAATGTTAAGGTGTTTACATTTGTAGCAGCCATGGTAGTGGCAAAAGTAACAACTTCGATGGTAGTATCACCAAATCTGTTGTCAGAGGCGTCAGGTTTGTTCGAACTGCAATCATTTAACTTTGGGGTTTGGTACGTACATTCCATTCATTACACATATTTTGTTAAGATTAGGGCTTGAAATTTTGTTAGATGAAGAGTGTGAAAGAGTGGTTACTTTATTATTTTTTTTAGAAAAAAAGTGATTCATTAAGAGTGTTGTAAAGGATATAATTTTTCTCATAATAGAACTTTAACAGAGCAGCAAACACGACAAACAACTGCAGACCTTCCTTTCTGGAATTCTTTCATTTATCATACTAGTTCTAAGAATAGAAAAAAGTATTTGGGTTCTTAGGGTCTTATTCTAACTTACTCTAAAAGTGTAAATTTTCTGGGGTGTGGCATGAAAGATTGCATTAGTTGTAATGAAGTATTTCCTGCTATTGAATAATGTGTCTCAGTAGAAAAGATATTGAGTATAGCTCTTTGTGAATGTAGTTAGAGAAGAGAAATTGCCGTCTGTTAAAAAGGGTTAGAATAAACTTGGTTGCAGTCTGGGCATGTATTAGGGAGATAGACTAATCCTTGAAAAGCTCTAGAAATGTAAGGCTCTGTGTTATTTCTGCTACCCTGACGCCTTCTTTATAGGGCAGAATCCTGCTGGTTCTGTCCAGTTTCTTGTTGCCTGGTGGCAGAGTTCATCACTCATTCTTCCATTTGGTCAGCAATTCCATTTCGTTTTCTGGAAACTATGCTGAATTTACTGTTCTAAGCACCCTCCATTTGGTCAGGTTACTGAACATTATAACTGGTAGAGATGTTACAGAGCTTCTGATTGGATCAGGTAATGTAAACCAAGGCATTTCTGTGATCAGGGCCTTTTTTTTTTTTTTTTTTTTTTTGAGGTTAAAAAATATATGCAATAGTACCGCCCGCCACCATCCACAGTTTTGTTTTCTGCAATCTCAGTTACCTATAGTCAACTATGGTCTGAAAATATTAAATGGAGAATTCCAGAAATAATTCATAGCTTTTAAATTACATGCTGTTCTGAGTTGCATGATGAAACCTTGCACCATTCCACCTGGCATGTGAATCATCACTTTGTCCAGTGTATTCCACCCTTTAGTCATTTAGTAGCCATCTCAGTTACCAGATTGTCCAGTACCATAGTGCTTGTGCTCAAGTAACCCTTATTTTACTTAATAATGGTTCGAAAGCTCAAGAGTAGTGATGCTAGCAATTCAGACACGCCAAAGAGAAGCTGTAAAGTGCTTTCTGTAAGTGAAAAGGTGAAAGTTCTTGACTTAATAAAGAAAAAAATTGCATGGTGAAGTTGCTAAGATCTACAGTTAGAACAAATCTACTATGAAAATGTGAAGAAGGAAAAAGAATTGTTCTAGTTTTGCTGGTGGACCTTCAGCTGTAAAAGTTCAGGCCACTATGTGTGATAAGTGCTTAGTTAAGATGGAAAAGGCATTAAATTTGTACAATAAAACATTTTGAGTAGGCAGGATCAAGATGGTGGAATAGGAAGATCCTGAACTCACTTTCTCCCAAGGACACACCAAGACTACAACAACAATAGAACAGCTCTCTGAGAATGACCTGAGGACTAGCAGAACAACTCTTGTAAAATTAAGGATATAAAGGAAAAATGGATAAACAACAAGGTCCTACTGTATAGCACAGGGAACTATATTCAGTAGCTTGTAAAAAACCATAATGGAAAGGAATCTGAAAAAGAATATATATCTAAATCACTTTGCTGTACAGCAGAAACTAACACAACATTGTAAGTCAAAATTATGGTTCAATAAAATAAAAATTTTTTGAAAGAATATAAAGGAAAAACCACATCAAGACAATTAGGAGGGGAAGAGAAGTGATCTAGTCAGCAGTGTGTCCACAAATGGAAAGGAATGCCACAAACACAGAGGTCTCCCTAATGAGCAAGAGGTTCAAGCCCCACATTGGGCACTCCAGCCTTGGGGACCAGCACCAGGAAGATGAGCCCCCTTAACTGCTTTTTGGAAACCAGGAGAGCCAGAGGGCTGTTGGAAACCCAAACTTCCTCTTAAAGGGTTCATGCACATACTTACACACTGAGTCCCAGTGCAGAAGCAGCAGGTTGAAAAGGACCTGGTGCTCTATCCAGCCTGCCAAGGCTGCACCAGCATGCCCCCTAACCTAATTCTGGCTTTAACACATACAGGCTGCATAGGAATACTCCTACATAAGGCACATCTTGAAGACTGGGAGAGGTACCTGTTTTGCCTAATTCATAGAGACAAACACAGAAAGTCAAAGAGAAGAAAATGTTCCAAATGAAAGAACAAGATAAAACCTCGGGGACTGGGAAACTCTAATGAAGTGGAGATAAGTAATTTACATGATAAAGAGTTCAAAGTAACAGTCATTAAAATGCTCACTGAACTTGGGAGAAGAACAGAGGAACACAGTGAAGCTTCAACAAAGAATTAGAAAATATAAAAAAGAACCAATCAGAGCTGAAGAATATAAGTACTGAAATGAAAAATACACTAAAGGGAATCAACAGCAGATTAGGTGATACAGAAGAACACATAAGCATCCTGGAAGACAGAATAGTGGAAATCACCCAATCATATAGAATAGCCATAAAACAAAATTTTTTAAAATAGGAATCATTTAATGGACCTTTGGGATAGCATCAAGTGTACTAACACTAGCATTATAGGGGTTTAGAAGAAGAGAAAGAATGGGGCAGAAAACGTATTTGATGAAATAATGGCTGAAAACTTCCATAATCAGGTAAAAGAAACAGATATCCAAGTCCAAGAAGCACAGAGAGTCCCAAACGAAATGAACCCAAAGAGATTTACACCAAAACATATCATAATTAAAACGGCAAAAGTTAAAGTTAGAGAATTTTGAAGCAACAACAGAAAACAATCACATTCAAGGGAACCCCCATGAGGCTATCAGCTGATACTTCAGCAGAAACTTTGCAGGTCAGAATGGAGTTGCATGATATAATATATTTAAACTACTGAAAAGAAAAGAAAACAAAAACCCTACAACCAAGGATGCTGCACCAGGCAACGTTGTCTTCCAGAATGGAAGGAGAGAGAAAGAATTTTCAAAATCAGCAAAAACTAAAAGAGTTCATCACCACTAAACTCACCTTACAAGAAATGTTAAAGGATCTTCTTTAACAAAACAAACAACAAACAAAACCAAACAAAAAGCCCAGCAAAAACAAAACCAAACAAAGGCAATAACAAGAAATAAGAAAATACATGAAGGGAAAAAATCTTACTAGAAAAGGCAAATACATTTGAAGAATACAGGTTTGAACTGTATGGGTCCACTTATACATGAATTTTGTTTTTCAGTAAGTACATACGGTACCAAATGATCTGAGGTTGGTTGAATGCATGGATGTGAAACTGTGATACAGAGTGCTGACTATGGGACTTGAGTGTCTGCAGATTTTTGTATCCGTGGCAGGCCCTAGAACCTTCCCCCATGGATACCAAGGGACAACTGTATATAGTAAAGGCAGTGGATCAACCACTTAAAAAGCTAGTGTGAAGATTAAAAGGCAGAAGTCATAAAATCACCTATAACTACAATAAGTTCTTAAGGGATACACAAAAAGATGTAAAATATGACATCAAAAACAAAATGTAGATGAGGGAGTAAAAAATGTAGAGCTGTTACAATGTATTTGAATTTAAATAACTAGAGCTAGGGATACATTGTTATATATGTATGTATGTATATAAACTTCATAGTAACCACAAACCAAAAAAAAGTGTTTTTAAAAGATGAAAAAAGAAGAGAAAGGAACCCAAACATAACGCCAAACAAAATCATCAAACCACAAGAGATTAAAAAAAAGAATAGAGAAGAACCTCAAAAACAACCAAAACGCAAATAACAAAATGGCAATAAATACATATCTATAGTCACTTTAAATGTAAATGAACTAAATGCCCCAATCAAGACATAAGGTGGCTGAATTGATAAGATTAAAACAAAAACAAGCCTCATCTATTTGCTGCCTACAAGAGACTCACTTCAGAGATAAAGACAACAGAGACTGAAAGTGAAGGGAAGGAAAAAAATACTCCATGCAGATGGAAATGGAAAAAAACCAGGGATAGCAATACGTGTATCAGACAGAATAGACTTTAAAACAAAAATAACAAGAGATAAAGAAGGACATTACATAATGATAAAGAGGTCAATCCAAGAAGAGGATATAATTTTTAAATATATATACACCTAACATAGGAGCACCTAAATATATAAAGCAAATATTAACAGACGTAAAGAGAGAAGTTGACAGTAATACAATAATAGTAGGAAACTTTAACACCCCACATGCATCATTGGACAGAACATCTAGACTGAAAATCAGTAAGGAAACAGTGGCCTTAAATGACACATTAGACCAGATGGACTTAATAGATACCTACAGAACATTCTATCCAAAAACTGCAGAATACACATTCTTTTCAAGTGCACAGGAAACATTCTCCAGGACAGATCACGTGATAGCCCACAAAGCAAGTCTCAACAAATTTAAGAGGAGAGAAATTATATCAAGCGTCTTTTCTGATCGTAATGATATGAAACTAGAAATCAATTCCAGGAAGAAAACTGAAAAAAACACAAACATGTGGAGACTGAACAACATGCTACTAAAAAACCAATGGATCAGTGAGGAAATCAAAAAATAGCTGGAGATGAATGAAAATAGAAATAAAACTTGCCAAAATTTACAGGTCATAGCAAAAGCAGGTCTAAGAAAGAAGTATATAGCAATACAGGCCTACTTTAAGAAAGAAGAAAAATCTCAAATCAACAACCTAAGTTTACACCTAAAGGAATTAGAAAAAGAAAAAAAAAGTTAGTAGAAGGAAGGAAATACTAAAGATCAGAGGAGAAATGAATGAAATAAAGACCAAAACAAAACAAACCCAGTAGAAAAGATCAATGAAACTAAGAACTGGTTTTTTGAAAAGATAAGTAAAATTGATAAACCTTTAGGCTCATCAAGAAAAAAAAAAGAAGGCCCAAGTCAATAAAATTAGAAGTAAAAGAGAAGTTACAACCAATATCACAGAAATACACAGAATCATAAGAGAATACTACAAAGATTATACTCCAACAAAGTGGACAACTCAGGAGAGATGTATAAATTCCTAGAAATATAAACTCTTCAAAGACTAAATTAGGAAGAAATACAAAATCTGAACAGACTGATCACTAGTAATGCAATTGAGTCAGTAATTTAAAAAAAAAGAAAAAGAAAACACTCACAACAAACAAATGTCCAGGATCAGACAGCTTCACAGGTGAATTCTACTGAATATTTAAAGAAGAGTTAATACCTGTCTTTCTCAAATTATTCCAAAAAATTGAAGAGGGGGAAACACTACAGGTTCATTCTATGAGGGCAGAATTTTTCTGATACCAAAACTGACAAAGATGCTACAGAAAAAGAGAAAATGACAGGACAATATTCCTGATGAACATAGAGGCAAAAATCCTCAACAAAATATTAGCAAACTGAATTCATCAGTACATTTAAAGGATCATACATCATCATCAAGTGGAATTTATTCCAGGGATGTGAGGATGTTTCAATATGCACAAACTAATCAATGTGATATACCATATTAACAAAATGAATGATAAAAAAAATTACATGATATGCAGAAAAAGCATTTGACAAAATTTAATATCTTTTCGTGTTAAAATCTCTCAACAAAGTGGGTATGGAGGGAACATACCTCAACACAATAAAGGCCATTTATGACAAACCAGCAGCTAACATCATACTCAGTGGCAAAAAGCTGAAAACTTTTCTTCTAAGATCAGGGACAGGAAAAGGATGCCCATCTCACTGCTTTTATTGAACATGGTATTGGAATTCCTAGCCACAACAACCAGATAAGAAAAAGAAGTAAAAGGTATCCAGATTGGAAGGGAAGAAGTAAAACTGTCACTATTTGCAGGTGAAATGATACTACATATATAATACCCTAAAGATTCCACCAAAAAAACCATTAGAACTAATACATGAATTCAGTAAAGTTGCAGGATACTACATTAATATACAGAATCTGTTGCATTTCTACGCACTAATAATGAACCATCAGAAAGAGAAAACAAGAAAATAATTTATAGATGCATCAAAAAAATTAAATACCTAGGAATAAATCTAACCAAGGAGATGGAAGACCTATACTCTGTAAACTAAAAGACATTAATGAAAGAAATAAGACACAGGTAAATGAGAATATATTTCATTTTCATGTATTGACAGAATTAATATTGTTAAAATGTCCATTCTATCCAGAGCAATCTACAGATTCAACGCAATCCCTATCAGAATACCCACAGCATTTTTCACCGAATTAGAAAAAATAATAACTAAAATTTGTATGGACCTACAAAAGACCCCAAATTGCTGAAGCAATCTTGAGGAAAAGAACAAAGCAGGAAGTATCCTCCCTGACTTCAGACTCTACTACTATAGCAATCAAAACAATATGGTATTGGCATAAAAACAGACACACAGATAAATGAGACAGAATAGAGAACCCAGAAATAAACCCACACATGTATGGTCAATTAATCTATGACAAAGGAGGCAAGAATATACAATAGGGAAAGACAGTGGTGTTGGAAAAACTGGACAGTTACATGTAAAAGGACGAAACTAATCCATTTTCTCACATCTGTTACAAAAATAAATTCAAAATAGATTAAAAACTTAAATGTAAGACCTGAAACCATAAAACTTCTAGAAGAAAACATAGGCAATACGCTCTTTAACATTGGTCTTAGCAATGTTTTTTTGGCTCTGTCCCCTGAAGCAAGGGAAACAAAAGCAAAAATAAACAAATGGAAACATATCAAAGTTTGGCATGGGAAAGGAAACCATTAACAAAACAAAACAGCATTCTACTGAATGGGAGCATATAGTTGCAGATGATATGACCAATAAGAGGATAATACCAAAATATATAAAGAACTCATACAACACAGTATCAAAAAAAAATCTAATTAAAAAATGGGCAGAGGACCTGAATAGGCATTTGTCCAAAGAAGATGTACAGATGCCAACAGATACATGAAAATGTACACAACATTACTAATGAAAAGAGAAATGCAAATCAAAACCACGATGAGGGATCAACTCACATCTGTCAGAATGGCTATCATCAAAAAACAAGAAATGACAAGTTGTGGTAAGGATGTGGAGAAAAGGGAGCCCTGTGCACTGTTGGTGAATAGAAATTGGCACAGCTGCTATGGAAAACAGTATGGAGGTTCCTCAAAGAATTAAAAATGGAACCTACCGTACAATCCAGCAAGCACACTTCTGGATATGTATACAAAGAAAATGAAAACACTAACTTGAAAAGATACATATACCCCAATGTTATTATAGTATTATAGTATAGTATTTTAAATAACCTAGATATGGAAGCAACCTAAGTATCCATCAACAAATGAATGGATAAAGATATGGTGTGTGTGTATATATAAATAGAATATTACTCAGCCATTAAAAAAAAAAGAACGAAATCTTGCCACTTGTGACACCGTGGATGGACCTGGAGTGTATTACGCCAAGTGAAATAAGTCTTACTGAAAAAGACAAATAGTGTCTGTTTTCACATATGTGTAGAATCTGAAAAACAAAACAAATGAATATGTAAAACAGAAGCAGAATCATAGACACACAGAACAAACTAGTTGTTGCCAAAATGGAGGTAGATGAGATGGAAGAAATAGTTCAAGGGGATTAAGAGGTACAAACTACCAGTGTAAAATAGTCACAAGAATGTAATGTACAGCACAGGGAATAGAGTTAATAATAATATAACTTTCTATGGTGTATAATCTGTAAAAATATTGAATCACTATGTTGTACACCTATAAATAATATGTCAACTATACCTCAATGAAAAAAGAAAAATATTTTGAGAGACCACTTTTATAATTCTTCTATTTTATTATTAGTTATTGTTATAAATTGAACTTTATCACAGGTGTGTACATACAAAAAAAAATAGTACAGAAATGTTTTGGTACTATCCATGGTTTCAGGCATCCGCTGGGGTTCTTAGAACTATACTAAAACACATGGGACTACCACACTAACACAGAATTATATAGTCATATGAATTTTGGTTGTACTATTTTTTAAAACATCTGAAATTATTTTTCCCTAAGAATCACACTTTACAGGACCCAAGAGATGAGAGAATATTTGGAGAACTAATATTTGGAAACTATTTGGAGAACTAATAACCATTCCATATCAAGCAGCAGTGTGTCCCTGTGCCTCCTTATGGGTTTCCCGTGTGCTGATTCAGAGAGAGGATACAGCCATAGGGCAAGCCTTGCTTCTGGTCTTCGCATATCTTTAATCTCCCTGGGGAGGCAGTGCTAAAGAGCAATGCCTGCAGGATGCACATGGCCCAGTTCTAAATACTGTGGCAGTTCCCGAAGTGTGAAGTCCTCAGGAACTAGAGCACTGCGAAGGCTTCAGGGGTGAGATGGTTCCAAAGCTGGTCCTGAAACGAAGGATTTTGTATGGACGTCATGCTAGGCAGGAATGACCTCGTAACTCCAGCTCTACCAATGCTGAGGTTCTTCTAGGGACTAGCTCCAAGGATTAGAGTGACTTCCAATTACAGGCTACCATTTCCAAGGCTTTGCTTACCATCCAACTACAGCTTTTCAGAGTTCATGGAAAGTAACTACTTAGGTTTTAATCCTTGGAAATATGGGCTGGTTGGGTCAGGCCACAGTGGGAAAAGGCACAGGTTCTGATGGAATGTTACCCCGACCCTCAGGGCTGGCTGCAGTGGACCACATCAATGCCGTTATTCAGGAAGGTGACCCTGAAAATACACTGCTTGCCCTGCAGAAACCGGAGGCCCAGCTGCCCACTGTTTATCCCTTTGCTGCTGCAATGTATCAGAACGAACTTTTCAACCTCCAGAAACAGAACACCATGGTAAGTCAGAGGAGACCCCAGTTACGGAGATGTTGATTCTGAGTCGTAGCAACGAGGAGAGCTGTTGAGGAAAGGGGAGTGGGAGGGTAGTGTCTGTAACTTGTATCAGTCCCTGGTCTCCTTGGCCTCCCTGCACCAATGCCACGGCCGTCTTCCCCTTTAACGCCTGCTTTTCACCTCCTTAAAGAATTGAGAGCGTGTTTAGGAAATGCAGGCAGGGCTCTGCATAAATACGCATTGAAAACTAGTTGTTCTTATTCTCTGTGTGATTTTCGAAGAACTTGGGATAATTTAATAACTACTGAAAATTTTTTTTTAAATATCTAATGTTTTTGATATAAAAAAAAAGCTCTGATTCTGCATTTCTAGAAATCTGCAACCGAGAACATTAGCACCAGGGCTTTGATTTCTGTCAGTGTGTGCTCCTTGCAACGCTGATAGTATTAAGCAGTAATAATCATATAAGGTTACAGTAAATAAGAGCATATGTGCTAGCACAGGATTAAGCCAAACAATGCAACAGAATGAAAAGTACGAGAAGCAGTGCCAAGAATTTCATGTATGAAAGAGCTAACATTTCAAAGACATGGGAAAAGAAATGAAATCCTTAAAAGTATTTAACCATGTGGGAAAGAAAACATTACCTCATTACACATAACAGAATAAGTTTCCAGTATGAAAAGTAAGTGTAAAAAATAATTTAAAAATTAAAAAGCTAAGGGAAAACGGAAGGACATTGGATCTTAAAAGCAAACACAGTACCTACCGCTCCACCAAAAAAAAAACAAAAGAGGGGGAGGCCGAAAGCATGAACAGGCAGTTCACAAGTACACAGGGATGTTTTACAGTATTATCTATAAGTGCTGAGAAGCAGGAAGCAAACCACATGTGAAACTAATAACAGAGTACACACCCTACCATTACGTGGAACAATGAGATTGAAATATATAGCATTGTCTTGTTTTTTACAATAAGAAAAGTACTTGAAAAACGAAAATCTCTGTAAATGTTTGCATGAGTTAAAAGTGTATGTCACTAAAGGGCTTAGGTAGTAGGATCTGTTTTCTTATCCTTGCTTATTAAGATGTACGGTGTTTTATAAATAGGAAGATACTACAGTTGACCCTTAAACAAGAGGGGTGTGAACTGCACATACCACTTACATGTGGATTGTTTTCAATAGTAAGTACTGTAGTACCACATGATACGTGGTTGGTTGCATCCAGGGATGCAGAACCTCGGATATAGAGGGACGAGTACGTGGAGGAACCGCTGATATGGAGAATTAATTATACACAGACTTCGGACTGCGTGGAGGTCCAGCACTCCTAACCCTGGTGTTGATCAGTGGTCAAGTGTTTCGTAATAAAAGAAAAATAAGTTATTTCCTTAAGCTGCACGTAGGTTGTCTCGATAACGTTGTCCGCGTTTCTCTAGCTTTGAGGCGTAAGGCTACTTATACTCTAGCACATTCATCCATTTCTTCTTTATTTGTCCTTATTCTTTGGCTGTGCACCATTTTAGATATTTGTGGTGAATCGCAAATGATTCCATTCTGCTCTTTGCTTGTAATTTGATACCTTCCATGTTAAACTCGTAGTTAACATAAGGTATTTGGATAAAACTTACATGTTCCCTATAAAAACCCACTTCCCATTTGGTTTGGAATGTAAAATTATGCTTTGTTAATCTAAAATCAATTTGCTGAGAGATTTCTTTGGAGAATCAGAAAGCTATAATGCATTTTAATATAAATATTACATTATATATATGAAATATATAATATTCTAAATGCAAAGATAGATATCAGGGCTTTTAGAAATTTGTTTCCTCTATGTTCCTTCAATACGATGGAAGAAATAACCCTCGAAGTTGGGCCAAGTCCATATAAAATGGTTAAAAGGAAGAAAACGTTGAAGGGGAAGGTGTTCTGTAATCTGAGATGTATTTTTTACTTGCTTTTCATTAAGATTTACCTCACATTTCATCAAATATCTAGACCTTAGAGTATGTTTAAAAATTTTTACCCAATTATAAAAATGTGACTTAGACTAACTTTTTTGGAATTAGAATCAATATTCTTAGCTTAAAGACTTCGATCTACTTTTCTGGGGTTATCATCTTTAGGTGAAATTCTCCCTTCCTTTCCTTACCCTTAATTCAAACTGAAAATCATGCTAATATCTTCCCTGGCACTTGCAGACAGTAACAATGTTATCTAATCTTTGGCTTCATTATTTGGTAAGATTGAGCCTATTAGCAGCCAGTATAGTAACTGCTAGTAGCAATCAGCTATGGCAATGCAGATGTTTGTGGAATCATAACTGAGGGTTGTAATAAACTCAGTGCCCAAAAGGATCATCTCAGGAAAACCCAGAAGCCATTGACCTGTTCTTTAAAGCCAATGAAAGATAGGTGGCCAGGGAGCCCTCTTTATCCTGGGTTCTCACAGTCTTTGACTTTTCTTTATTCTTTGAAGAAGAGTACATCCTGAACCCCCATCCCATACACGGGCTGTGTAGATTTGGGGAGCTTATATTGCCATATGTTTTCCAACAGAACTACTTGGCTCATGAGGAGCTCTTGATTGCGGTGGAAATGCTCTCTGCTGTAGCTTTACTAAACCAGGCCTTGGAAAGCAACGATCTTGTGTCTGTGCAGAATCAACTCAGAAGCCCAACAATGGGCTTCAACAGTCTGGACGAGACGTATGTGGAACGGTAAGGGAACATTTTCCAAACCTCCTTTCCATGCAGAAGCGTGTGTTTGGCAGATCTCACAAATGAAGTACTTGTTCCTCCCTGAAGCAGTCCATATATCCATGCTTATTTTCTTGAAAGCTAGTCCACTTTGTTCTGAGAGTCCTTCTGAATTCAAGTTCTTCACAGTATTCCTTTTAGAGGAACAAGAGTCTAAGGAGGGTGATCCTTTGGCAGTCACGGACTGTCTTTGTCATTAGCAAAAGCTATAGGCTAAAAATACATGTTGAAAGCATACCTTCCCTTGGGCTTCTTTTGGAAACAACAGAATGTAGAAGAGTTGCAAGCAACCTTAATCATCATCCTGTCCAGTTTTCTTATTTTACTGATGAGGAAACCGAATCTGGATTTGTGGACCCCAAGTTGGGCAGCTGGGCCCAAAACCCCATTCTTTTGATGGTTAAACCAAAGGAATCTTGAGACCACAGTGGAGCACGGCAGTGGGTAGCGATCTCAACTTAGTGTCTTTTATTTCTTGTTCCTGACATAAGCTACTGGATAGTATAGTTGATAGAATTATAAAACACCATAGCAGATCTAGAGAGGAAATTAAGGGGCCAGAATAAGGAGCCCATTAAGACAAAAGCCCAAGTTAAAATGAGTGAATTTTAACTTGTGACCACCAGGGGGAGATGTCTGCATAGATCTTGGCGAAAGCACTTTGTGAAGATACTGGTTCTGGAACTGCTGAAATAGGTAATTCTCTTGGGTCACGTACAGTTGTACAGGAAAAATAAAAAAGACCTGTTAGATTTTTTTTAAAAATGGTGTTTGACCACTTGTCTACATAGAGACTGGCCCAAAAGTAGTAGAACAGTGGCTTTTCCTTGTTTTTAGTCGTCTTGGAAAAACTGATGTTCTCATACTGCTTAAATTTGACCACCTGGTTCCTATAACTCTTCAGAGTTTATTTCCAAGGTAACTTATTTCTACCTCCACTATTTATATTAATGCATCGTCCTCCCCTTCAAGCTTAGAAACTCAAGTTAACCTGAGTTTTCCCCTGCCCTCTGTGAGGTACCCTTTTCTCCCTGACAGTAGCCAATATGTGTGTACAATACCTCTGCATGTTTTCATTTCCCAGCAACCACCTCATTTAGATATTTTACCTTTGCTTTTGTAATAACCTCCAAATTGGTCTTGCTCTGTCTTTTCTCTCCTCATTCATCCGTCTGTAACTAGGCTTTGCTGCTCTCAGTGCTGGAGAAGGCAGACGTGGTCACTCCCTCATGAAGCCCAGCAGTCTAATGGGACGTGTTGATAATTATCAGGACACATGGAGCATCCCTGGCCACTTCCCTCTACATGACAGCACCCCTTCCCTCCAGATCACCCATTTGAATGATCAAAAATCCTCTCTTCCCCCATCCCAATTTACAAATAACCCATTAAGGACCCCACACCCTATTTGAGAACCAGTTTTATACCCATGATTTTCACCTGGGGCCACAGATACTGCTTCAGAGTGCAAGTGTTCTGTATGAAACACTTTTAAAATTTGTGGTTGTGTAAATAATCTTTTAAAAATTTGATTTAAGCACTTTCTGGGTCACCTGGATGACCCGATACCTGCGATTCCAGGGCCCCCTTTGGTTCTTGTGTTGAGCATTCCATTGGCCCCAAGTGATCTTCCACAGCCTCAACATTTCAATTTCCGTGTCAGCTCTTCACCCAGCTCTTAGAAGCCCAAGTTGGCGGGTGTTCAGGTTTAAGAAACACTGGGCCTCTCCCCTGTGGTTGTACAACTTCACAGTACGTGGGTGCTGGGCAGGGCCACCTGGATGAATTCTTACAAAGTCTCTCCCAATTTTCCGTGGCTTCTGCCCTTGGGGCTGTGTTTTCCCAGAAAAGTTCTTTTGTCCAGTTCTCACAAAAGTGATATAGGGTTGGCATTGGTGCTAGGCAAACACTGTTTCCAGATTAATTGTTCTAACATGTAGCTCTGCTTGTAATGCTCCTCTGTTTGATTGTCCTCTGTTCTCATCTGAATTACTCTCAACGTGGTGTTCTGCCCTTTGCTCCAGCTACAGCCCGCCTTGTGTTTTACTCTCAGCCAAGCTGGATCTGAACACACTCAGTTCATTCTGGCTTATCTGCTGCTCTGCATGCTCCTCTCACCACCCGGAACATGGTGCCTGTCACCCATCTCCACCTGACACGGTGCTGGAGCTTTCAAGCCCTTCCTGCCGTAGACGATGCTTCTGCGAACTACTGCGATGCTCCTCCCACCCCAGCTAATGTCATCTCTTCTGAGAACTAACATGATGTGGTTCAGGAACATAACCTTGGAGCCAAAAGTGTCTTTACGTTTGACTCTTCCTAGCCAGGCCACTTTCTCTTCATCTGTAAAGCACAAACACACACACACACAACAGAAACACCTGCGCTGCATCTGCAGAACAGTTTTGAGGATGAAGTGCTTGGTTCATGCCTGTCCCAGGCAAGATGCTCTACCACTAGAGGTTTCCTTCCACTGCTCCTTCCTTGGAACCCCATTGCTTCCACTCTTATGGACAACCTCTAATTTTATGGCCTTTCCTATGCTCTGCTCTTATACCTGTTTTGAGTTTTTGTCATCATATCTAATGGACTGAGAGCCCCTTGAAGTGAAGGCTGCATCTTGTTCTTGCTATTCTCCCTACAGTGCCTGCCACAGGTTTTGCACATAGTTAGTGCTTAATAAGCATCTGCTGAATGAAATTGGAATTGTAATCTTCTCCAAGCTTCCCAAGTGTGTTAGAAAGGTAATCTTAGTTGTCTATCCACAGCAGACACCAGAGAGAACTCTGAGAGAGGTGGGGAGAGAAAAGACATAGACCTACCTGTTTGGGTGAATTGCTACCATGTCCAAAGCTGATACCTTCAGTGCTGGAGACTAATACTCACGTGGAACTGAGTGGAACTGTGTTGTGTTATTCATAAAATTTTTCCCCGTTGGCTACTATGTGTTCATTTCTGAAGAAATGGTGGGTGATTGCGGATTTTTTTTTTTTTCCTGTGTTCATCCTTAAGCTTTTTCATTTTATCCGCATTGGGTCATCATTTAGCTGTCAGACATGTGAAATGCACTTTCTTATAGAATGGTCCCCCTCTGTAAGGCATGCTAAGAGTGCAAGTTGCCATTTACCCATATTGTCATTGCGGTCCTTGTTACTTATGATATATTGCTACTAGTAAGTACAGAAGAGTATTTTCTTAGGTTTATAACTCTTGATAAGATGCAGATCTCACACAGGACATTGTGACAGTTTCAAGCCTGTGTTTGCTCATGCCCTGGTCAGGCACAGAAAATGAATCATCCCCACCACTTCCTGGTCTGAATGATATTTTTCTCTCTGAAGCTACGCTCAGTGGAACACACCTCAGTCTCACCTTGGAGCATGCAGAACTTTGAGAAAATTGGTCACAATGAGAAACCAGTTATAAACTCAATGTGATGTTACTTCTTTGAACCTCTACTGTTAGCAAATCCATAGGTTCGATTCAGAAGTCAAACTGCAGAGTGAATCTATATGTACGCAGAGGATTGGTCTTTATTTCCCTGGTATAAAGATGCACAAGCAAATTAAACTGTTGAGTTTCTGTACTTTGGGCTGGAATAGCTCACGCCTGTTAGCTTATGGTTGTAACATTGGTTCTATAGTTTTTAAATGGGAAAATTGATGATTGAGAAATGAAAGTTTCTAAGTAATATGCCAAGATGGATCATCTTTTTTCCTAAAATTTCTCAAAACAGAAAAAATAATCAGAGTGTTGACCGAACTCTGTTTTCCAGAGGGCTGTGCAGAGTGAGGAGGGTGAGGGATCAAAATGAAGGGGAAGGGTGTAATGACAGTCTGTGGACACAGGAGAGAGGTGGTGAGAGGAGCTGCTGTGTAGCCTGAGGAATGGATGGTGAAAAGGAATTCTAGGATGTTCTGGTTCAACTCATGCACCACCTTTCTAAGAAAACAGGCAGTGAAGATGTGTGTTATTCAGCAAGGCTTCTGGAACTGCATTTGCTTTCTATTTGTCATTGGGTGTATTAGGGCACAGGGGAACCCAGGTATGTTAGGGTTACAGTTAAAAAAAAAAAAAAAGCCTCTCAAGGCATGGATTTAGGAAATGAACAAGAAAAGAAGGAGGGGTTAACCCTTGATGGAAAGATTAGGAACTGTGGTAATTCTGAATTTTATCCCATAGTACTCTTCTGGATCTAAGCAGAACCAAGATATACAAAGGGAAGCAAAAATAGTTACTTAAAAAACAAGTAATTTCAAAGGGTTAAGAACATTGAGGGTTTTTTGCTTAAGTACAAGGTTGGAATTTGAGGAAGTTTCATTAGAAAGCATTTGTACCTAAAAGTATTTTTCAAAACAAAACAAAACAAAACACCCTTAGTCTAAGT
The DNA here is from genome assembly GCF_030028045.1 of Hippopotamus amphibius kiboko. Lineage (NCBI taxonomy): Eukaryota > Metazoa > Chordata > Mammalia > Artiodactyla > Hippopotamidae > Hippopotamus > Hippopotamus amphibius. The sequence goes on along the minus strand of NC_080186.1, from coordinate 216,456,115 downwards.
GAGCTTGGTGTCTGTTGAGAAGGCTGGACAAGACAATTTGACTTGCCTTTCCACTCTTTGTCTAACCTCATAGCATCACATTGGGCCACATGTGTCAAATTTAAGATGCATAACTTGAACAAAGAAAGAAGGTCTCTGATTAGTATCATGCTTGTTTTCTCTTCTACAGTTATGCAAATGCACTACTCTCCATTAAACTGGAAGCCTTATCCCAGGGGCAAGATAGCTTAAGCTGGAATGAAATTCAGAATTGTATTGATATGGTTAATATTGAAATTCAAGAAGAAAATGACCGTAAGTATGGAACAGTTTCCTTCTCTAGTTATGATGAGGGAATAAGGTAGCTGGACAACACGGTTCCCTGGACTAGGGCTGCCAAATTTTTGCTCTTGAAGCCCAATGAGAACACACTCCCCTAACACGTATGTACGTATTTATATGTAAATGCTATTTCTGTACTACTGTCCCAGCATGTTGTAAACATTACAAAGCAAACAGAAGACATAAAAGGCTAGAATAAAAGTACATAAATACAAGTCCTAATATTTTTTTTAATTTTTGGTCACTTGAGAGATGACTGCTCTAAATAACTCAGGTTTTTAAGCACTCAGCTTTATTTTGGCCTTTCATTTGGGCATTTTTTCTGAAAAATAACACATGTTCCTGCCCTAAGAAGAAATTGCAACACAGTCTAGCTGTTGTGTTATGATCTCAAATCATGGTGATTTGCTGTGTTTCTAGAACTTAGGAGCTCTCAGCATGAAAGTGGACAATCCCAAGAATACATGCACTGACACATGCTTTCTTGAATGTCAGTTCACTTCCTTGTCATGCCTCTTACTTAAAAAAACAGAGTGAAGAATGAGGAGCTATGTGATTTAGGCAATCAGTATGTATGCTGCAATCTGCCTTTTCCATCATGAAAACAAATCAGCCACGCCACCTTGTTGGCTTTCTTTGGACTTTCTCAGAGCAATCTGATGCTGGACGAGGGCTGCTAATTTTCTAATGTCCTGATGACCTTCATTCTACCCTCCAGTTTTGACTTAGCTTTCTAACTCACTGGCTCCAAGTTTACCAGTAGAATAGGCAGATCCTTCCCTCAAAAGTTTACAGTGTTTTGTCCTAGTTTCTTTTGGTAAGGTCTTACAACCTAAGTGTCCATCAACAGATGAATGGATAAAGAAGATGTGGTGAATATATATATACATACAATGCAATACTACTCAGCCATAAAAAAAAGAACAAAATTTTGCCATTTGCAGCAACATGGATGGACTAGGATGCTATTACGCTAAGTGAAATAAGTCATACAGAGAACGACAAATACTGTATGATATCCCTTATATGTGGAATCTAAGTAATACAAGAAACTAATGAATATAACAAAAAGGAAACAGATTCACAGATATAGGGAACGAATTAGTTGTTACCAGTGGGGAGAGGGAAGGAGGAGGGGCAGCATAGGGGTGGGTGAGTGGGAGGTACAAACTATTAGGTGTAAGATAGGCTCAAGGATGTATTGTACAACATGGAGAATATAGCCAGTATTTTGTAATAACTATAAAAGAAAGTAACCTTTCAAAATTGTATTTAAAAAAAACTGCTTAAGCTCTTTGCTTACTCTTACTAAATGTAAAAAAGGTTTACAATGTTTTATTCTAGTTTGTTTCAGTGAGGTCTTAGATCTGGCCTTTTAATGCTGTATCTGGTTTTGTCACACACAAATCACTCTTGAGATAAAACATATGACTTTGTTAGTTAACTGCATTTGCATAGTTTTCTTCTCTTTTTTTACTATTTCCTGTGAGCCCTGTGTGCAACATCAAGGCCAGGTTTGCTTTTTTGTTAAACAATTTCTCACTCTAGACCTCTAAGAGAAAACAGGTTCCAGGTGTGCGCCCTGGATGTGGTGTACCATAGATACCACTGCTGGACTTTTTTTTTCCTTTTGTCCTTTTCAAGTTGTCTACAGATCTATTCCCCCCCCCCCTTTTTTTAAATTTATTTATTTATTTATTTTATTTATTGGCTGCATTGGGTCTTCATTGCTACACACAGGCTTTCTCTGGTTGCTGTGAGCAGGGGCTACTCTTCATTGTGGTGTGCAGGCTCCTCATTGCCGTGGCTTCTCTTGTTGTGGAGCACGGGCCCTAGGCATGTGGGCTTCAATAGTTGCGGCACACAGGCTCCATAGTTGTGGCTCATGGGCTCTAGAGCACAGACTCAATAGTTGTGGCACACGGGCTTAGTTGCTCCGTGGCATGTGGAATCTTCCCAGAGCAGGGCTCAAACCCATGTCCCCTGCATCGGCAGGCAGATTCTTAACCACTGCGCCACCTAGGAAGTCCAGATCTGTTTCCCCTTTTGTGACCACATGACTTTCTGCTGCCTCTCTGCATGTTCTTTCAGTGAGGCATTTGAGGATCCCTGCTTCCAATGGCTGGCACACCACCCACTTGGCTCTTTTCTGGCATGTTGGCCTGGGAGCTGGTGGTTCTTGCCAGATGTTGGTTACAAGGGAAGCATTCATTTAAGCAGATGGGCAACATTATCAGTGGGAGGGGGCGGCGTGGGGGCCGACACTGGCGTGTGTGCTGTTACAAAGCTCAGGGCCCCGGCCTCCTGCCCTCCTGCTTTCTTCCTTGATCCCCCCCCAGCGCCATACTCTCAGTCTGCAGTGATGGTTTGGGTGCTTTGACGAATGCCACTCAAGGGTTGGCAAAACACAAAATCATGTTCCATCTTTGTTTTCTAACATTTTCCTTATTCTTTGTGACCATATGCACAATTCAGGCTTGCTTTGGTGGTTTATGTCTGTCCTGCTCATACAGGTGAAGGTGCATTAATTCTCGGTACCGAACAAGGGTAGTTTTTACTCTCATTCTTGACATTGACAAGGGGATGGGAGGAGGGACCTGCCATTTTTTGTCCCAGATTATCAGATAGAGCCTTTGCTTTTACCAGGAAAAGAAAAACAGTAACGTGTGTATAACTTTAAAAGAAACTGGTCTTTTGTAGGTGGATTCTTTTTTTCCAAGCCATGTGGCTTGCAGGATCTTAGTTCCCCAACCAGGGAGTGAACCCACGCCCTCAGAGATGAAAGTCCTAACCTCTGGACTGCCAGGGAATTCCCTATAGGTGGATTTTTTTTTTTTTTTTTAAATTGGTTGTGTTGGGTCTTTTTTTTTGCTGTGCGCGGGCTTTCTTTAGTTGTAGTGAGCAGGGGCTACTCTTCCTTGTGGTGCACGGGCTCCTCGTTGCCGTGGCTTCTCTTGTTGCAGAGCACAGGCTCTAGGCGCATGGGCTTCAGTAGTTGCAGCACATGGGCTCAGTAGTTGTGACTCACGGGCTCTAAAGCGCAGCCTCAATAGTTGTGGCGCACCAGCTTAGTTGCTCCGCAGAATGTGGGATCTTCCTGGAGCAGAGATCGAACCCGTGTGCCCTGCATTGGCAGGCGGATTCTTAACCACTGCACCACCTAGGAAGCCCAAGGTGGATATTTTTAAGCAAAAATCTCTTTGCATTTGTATGGCATTTATCCAGGCAACTGTACTACTAAGTTCTTCTCCATGGGACATATCACACGGCCATTATCACATTTCTTTTAGCCATCTTGGCATGAAGGGCATATACCATAACCAGATAGTAATTTTAGAGACTAATATTTCCCTTCTAGAATTTGGGGGACTTAACTACAAAAGATTTACCTTCTCTCTGTTTTGGTTTGTTGTTTGGGGTATTTTTATTTAAAGTTCTTAAAGTATTGAGTTTGATATTTTTGATATCGATTGATCACCATTGTTTAGGTAATTGCTTTAGAAGCTAAATTAAAATAGATATACCATTGCAAGCAGGCCCAAATTGCATAATGTAGAAATTAAATCATCTGGAATAGCTGAGAATTTTTCATGGACATCTTGAAAGTGCATTCTCTCCCTACTCCACCCTATCACACACTCCAGGGTCTAATCCTATGTCTGAATTGTGGTGTGGATGTGGTATGCAGCTAAAGGGAAATGATACATGTGGAAGGTGAATTGAATGGAGAAGCCGCCAAATGCATTTCCTCAGATTTGGATGCTTTGCTGATTTCTTAGTGGAAAGTTCACTTTTCCCAGTCAAGCCTTAGAGGAGCGTTATTTTAACCAGGTAGCTTAGACAAGGAAGTTTTCTTCCTGTGATTTTTTGCTTTTTAAATTTGGTAGGTACCATTCTTTGTCAGTTACCTCATCTGCTGTCTCAAAAAAAACACCTCTAAGGTAATGCCCACTCTCTCATTGGACTAGAATGTTATAGTATCACATGATGATTTAAATAAGTGGGCCATGAACTGACGCTCAGTGATCTTTGCTCAAGAAGGGTTTTCTCTTTATGGAAGTGATGCAGATGTGCCCAGGGGAGTTGTGGGAAGGTTTTTCAGCTCCTGTGAGGTCATTTACTGTGACATCAGCAGGTTGTGTTCTTAGAAACGCACCAGAAACTTAAGCAGGTGATTTCAATCAAGTCAGCTGGAATGCCCTCATTCCCAGGTGATCAACCATTAGAAACACACATTCTCTTTCTCAGATGTAGTTCTCTAAAGATCATTTTTGGACAGGATGTTGTAAAGTATTTAGAACAGTCGACCCAAGGGGATGTCCAGAGAATGACATAAGTGTTCCGTGCTCTCCGGTGTATAAAAATTACAGGGTAAAATGATAATACCTTGTATGTGGGTAGTACTTAGACTTTCCTAAGTTCTTCCAACGTTTTGTGATAACCTAACTTGCATGTTAGAGAAGTATTTTTGCTGCTTCTTCTAACATATTGCAGTATTCTAGTCTGGAATAATTTCTGGGCATTTTAGATGGTCCCTTTCCTCCTACAGATTTTTTTTCATTCTTAGCAATGGTCTTTATGGGGTCATTTATTCAGGAGATGCTTAAATATTTTACCTTAATTTGAATGTCAAGATGAAGATGCTTCTTAAAAATTAGAAGTAAATATTCTTTCATAACATTTCACATTTGTGGAGTGCTTCTTATTGTTTTTGATGAAAAATAACTGACAAAATGAGATAATGTTTGGTTTTAAGTGTGTTTATTTTCTAAGCTTACTGCTCGTTATTGTTTAGTTTCTTTTTTAGTTCTTGTCTATGAGCACTCACCTGGGAAGCAGAAGCCCCCTGTTAGTATGTGAATGTATGTGCATGTATGTGTATATATATGTGTACATATATTCATGAATAATGCACCCATACATACATACACTATAGTATTTTATGATTTGTTGATAGTTTATTTTTAAGAATAAGGTAGTATTGAGAAGTGGCCTCCAAATAGATCCCTTTTGCTAGACTTTCAAAAACTTTTCCAACTTCACAGCTTGGCTTCTGTGCTTTTCATTCCTGGACCTTACGGCCCATGTCCTAAAATCCTGTGTGGAGTAGAGATAGTAGAATGTTAAACTGGTGGATATGCTTATTCATCCTTTGGTGCATACCAGCCGGCATTAGAGAATTTGTGATGTTAGTTAGCCATATTTGAAACTTATCCCCAAACATGCATGACATTTTTTAAAAATTTATTTGTTTATTAATTGGCTGCATTGGGTCTTCATTGCTGCGCACAGGCTTTCTCTAGTTGCAGCGAGCGGGGGCTGCTTTTCCTTGCGATGTGTGGACTACTCTTGTTGTGGAGCACAGGCTCTAGGTGCATGGGCTTCAGTAGTTGCAGCACAGGGGCTCAGTAGTTGTGGCTCACAGGCTCTGGAGCACAGGCTCAGTAGTTGTGGCTCACGGGCTTAGCTGTTCCGCGGCATGTGGGATCTTCCCAGACCAGGGATCAAACCTGTGCCTCCTTTATTGGCAAATTGGCAAGCGGATTCTTAACCACTGTGCCACCAGGGAAGTCCCATGACTTTGTTCATTTCTATGGAGTCTTCCTACATTTGCCAGCCACATGTGGCTATTTTAACTAATTAAAGTTAAATAAAATGTAAAATTAAGTTCTTCAGTCATACTAGCCACGTTTTAAACGCTCATTAGCTACATGTGGCTGCTGGCTACCATGTTGGATGGCCCAGAACATTTTCATCTTCACAGAACATTCCATTGGACAGCATTGGACTATATTGATCTCGAAAGTGACTCTGCTAACACTATAGGGAACTGTTTGGTTTTGAACTGTCTCCTTGGTGTTCTTTACAGGGTGGTGTCCTTGGAAGCATAAAAGTTTTAGTTTTTTAATTGAAGTATAATTGATGTACAATATTATATAAGCTACAGATGTTTAATATAGTGATTCACAAATTTTAAAGGTTATATTCCGTTTATAGTTGCTTTATGAGATTGACCGTATTGCCTGTGTTGTACAATATATCCTTATAGCTTATTTTATACAAAATAGTTTGTGCCTCTTAAAGGGTTAACTTTTACAACACCCCATGTATTTGTTTCTTTTTTTATTTATGTTTTTGGTGTTTATAGGTTAAAAAGTATTGCCTAACACAAGGCCACAAAGATTTACTCTTAAATTTCTTGTAAGAGATTAAAAATTTATAGTTTAAGCTTTTATGTCTAGGTCTATGATCCATATTGAGTTACTTTTGTGTATGATGTGATGTAGGGAGTGCAACTTCATTCTTACGCAGCGGACATTCAGTTGTCTGTGCCATTTGTTATAAAGATTATTATTTACCTGTTACATTGTCTTGGCACCCTTGGTCAAAAATCAATTGACCAAAATAGAGACCCAGATGTAGAGAACAAACATATGGACGCCAAGTGGGGAAGGCGGGGAGGGTTGGGGGGGGGAATTGGGAGATTGGGATACCAAATAGTACACTCTAAATATATGCAGTTTACTGTAAAAAATTTTTTTAAAAAAATGAAAAAAAAAATCAATTGGCCATAAATGTAAGGGTTTATTTCTGAACTCTGAAGTCTATTCCATCAATATTTGTCTGTCTTTATGTCAGTACCATGCAGTATTAACTGTAGCTTTCTAGTAAATTTGAAGTTGGGAAGAGTCTTCCAACTCTTTTTTTCTTTCCAACACTACGTTGGTTATTTCTTGGTCCCTTGCATTTCTATATGAGTTTTAGAATCAGCTGGTCAATTTCTGTTTTTACAAAAAAGGCAGCTGGAATTTTGATAGGGGTTACATTGAATCTGTAGATCAACTTGAGGAGTACTGCCATCTTAATAATATTAAGTCTTTTGATCCATGTACATGGGATGATTTTTCCCTTTATTTAGGTCTTTTTTCCCCAATGGTTTTTCATAATTTTTGGTATCTGTGTCTCGTCCTTGTTTTATTAAATGTATTCCTAAGTGTTTATTCTCTTTGTAAATGTAATGTATTTGTAATTGGACTCTATTATGGAATGTTTCCTTAATTGCATCTTCAGATTGCACATGGCACGTGCAGAAAGGTACAGTTGACTTCTGTCCTTTGACCAGTAATGTAAGCCTTAGCTGTACTGGTTTATTAACTCTTTCAGTTTGTGTGTGTGTGTGTGTGTGGTTTCCCCAGCCTCCCTTTCTAACTCAATCTTTGCTATAGGTGATTCGAGAAAACTTATAATGTACTGTGACTTAGAAAGAAATTTTTTTCTTCGTTTTCTAGGAGTTGTAGCTGTAGGGTACATCAATGAAGCCATTGATGAAGGGGATCCTTTGAAAACCTTAGATAGTCTGCTGTTACCCACTGCTAAGATTAAAGACGTGGACCCGGACTCTGCCCAGCACTACCAGGATGTTTTATACCAGGCTAAAGCACAGAAATTCATGGTAAGTCTTAGTGGGTGTGTTTCTTTTAAATTTACAGACCAGGTTGGGGACAGAGGGGCAAGAGGGAGGATTTTTTGTACCCATTTTTCCTAAAGCTCATGATCTGCTTGTCTGTGTATGGATCAGATTACAGGTTAATAGGACCGTTATTTTCCTGGTGTCAAGCATGAGAGGGACACTAGCTCCAGAGCTGCTTACCGCTTCTGCTCTTTCACTAAAAACTCACTTGTGGGTGAGTTCTTGTTCACAGTTTAAGTCATTGGATATTTACTGAGCACACACGGTGTTCATAGTGCAATATATAGCATCTGGTAGGGGAAAGGGGGATCTGAGGAACACATGATACCATTTGAATATCCTGTCCTTACCCTCAAGATGCTTAGAAACTTACTGAGATAGTGGGCATTCTCATACAGAATAGTTAAATAGCAGTAGAGGTAAGTAGGTGGCAAAATGTCGAACTGAAGAAGGCTGAGAGTGATTCAGAGATGGTTGGGATTTCTGTGGACTGGAATCCTAAGATACGTTGGTGTGGAGACAAAACAGGAGCTGCTTCTGAAGGGTAAGGAAGAGTTGGTTAGGTGAGTGGGAAGCAGGATGGTGCAGGCAGGTAATGGCAGGGCTAGGTAGGTACCAGCTTGATTTGTTCTAGGCACAGGAGGAAACTGACCTGGCCAGGTCCCATTGAAGAGCAGAGGCTCTTATCTGGCTGCAGAGCTTATACTGTTGTTGTTAGACATCCCACAGATACTAGCCACTACTGGAAGAACTGAGTGGAGAGGAAGACCTGTCACCTGATGCTACCTGGGACGTAGCCACTTGTGGCAGCTGTGTCCCCAGGTGTAAGTCCAGTCTGAGAGGAGTGGGTTCTTGTTTGTATTGATCTTTAGATCCCAGGAACTGTCTCATCTGGAACAGGAATAACATTTTTGGCTAAAGCAAACATTTATTGAGCACCTGCTATTTGCCAGGCATGATATTAGGTACTTTATGTATATTATCTCCTACTTTATTTTTATCTCATAAGTCATAACAGCCCTGTGAATTGTGTCATTATCATCATCTTACAGATAATGCAATGAAGTCTAAGTAAATTGTCCAAAGCTAGCAAAAAAGTAATTAGTTCTGGGGCTACGCCCTGGTCTGATTCAGAAAAACATATTATTGTGCATTAGGCAGGTGGGAAAGCATGTTTATTGCAGCATTGTTTATAATAGCAAACAGTAGCAAAAAGCAAAAAAAACCCTAAATGTCCCTCAAGAGGGGACTGATTAAATAAATTGCAGTATAGCCATACAATGAAATACTGTGTGGCCATCAGAAAGAATGAGTGGCTCTATATTGGACAATCTTTAGTACGTATATTGTTAAATATAAAAAGCAGGTGTCTGCATACATAGAAATGGGATAGGTGGAGGTATACTCGTATGTGCATAAAGTGTTTCTGGAAGGTGATCTTTGTCCTTGTTAACAGTATTTCAAGTATAACCTTGTGTGGGCACCAAATTCCTTCCATCTCTTGGGGGAAAGGCTGAGTGGTGGGCGTGTTGGCAGATACTTACCAGAGACCACACTTTCTAGGTATATTCTAGAGGCAGTGAATTGTGAGCTATTGATTGATTGATTGATTGGCTGCGTTGGGTCTTCGTTGCTGCGCGCAGGCTTTCTCTAGTTGCAGAGAGCAGGGGCTACTCTTCGTTGTGGTGCGCAGTTTCTCATTGTGGTGGCTTCTCCTGTTGAGGAGCACAGGCTCTAGGCATGCGGGCTTCAGTATTTGCAGCACATGGGCTCAATAGTTGTGGCTCGCGGGCTCTAGAGCGCAGGCTCAGTAGTTGTGGTGCACAGACGTAGTTGCTCCGCGGCATATGGGATCTTCCCAGGCCGGGGATTGAACCCATGTCCCCTGCATTGGCAGGTGGATTCTTAACCACTGCATCACCAGGGAAGCCCCGTGAGCTATTTTTAAGTTGAAGGCTTTGCTTTAGAATTTTGGAAGGTATATGAATTACACCCTCCGAAAAGTTCTCTTTCCCTGCATGTATACTGCATAAAAATTGTGTGTTTTTTAACAAGTGACTAGTGTTGAATTTTTCCTGTACGTAAAACTGTATTACAGTTCATGACTTTGTTTGTAGAAACCATTTCCTTCTATTGAAATTTTTGTTATCTTGAAACTTATTTTAGATTAGTTTTTCTTGCTTGCTTTAGTGTTTACCTTATTTTTACTCTTCACATAACCACACAGATACTATAAATGGTCTTCATGTGCATTTTTGCATTTTTTTAATCTAAGTCCAATGAAATAGGAAAATCTGCACATTCAAAAACAGACATTAAAAATTTTTTTTATTGTTTTGATGGGCACTACAAAGTATATGGTAATGCACATTCCTACAGACTTGGAAATTCATCTCACAATCCTTCCTGCCCTTAATCACTAATATTCCACCTTCTGTCTAATCTCTAAACTAAGGGAAATGTAGTCATTTCCCTACAGGAATAAACTGGGCATTTATAACCAAATATCATTTGCCCATTAAAAACAATGTATAAGGACAAACATGATGGAGCCATTTTAAACTTATAAAAGATCTCATGAATACATTCTTAGCTTTCTTTCTTTTTTTTTTTTTAATGTGGCCAACCAAAAATAACGTGCCATGTCATACGGAATACCTTGCCTTCTCAGTATGAATTTAATTGGCTTTCATGCTGTTTAGATGCTTTGGGATTTTATTCTTCCATTCATTCAGCCACATGATGTACAAAGCATGGAGCCTGGCCCCACAGACCCTAGGAAGACTTGGGTCTGGCATTGCTACAAGAAGCTTAAAGAAGGTAGGGGACAAGCCCCTTCTCTACTACATATGGTGCTTAATAAGTGCTTATGGAATTAATATTAGTATATAAATGAACTCTATATAAATACCATAATAAAAATACAAAAAAGTGCTTTGAAGGTTCAGACGAGAAAAATGAACTTCTGGCTAGAGAGTCAGGGAAGAGTGGTCCTTTGAGGACTTTGAGAGATGGAAAGAATGAAAGCAAACATATTAGAAATACCTTTCCAGTTAGAGGCAGGGGCAGAATGAGGAGAAGTCTAGATCACAGCGAAGCAAGAAGCTCGGCCAGTACCTACGTCATATGCAGGTTTTCTGGGATATAAAGTTGATGTCGGCCCTGAATGCTAAGCCGAAGATTTATAATTTATTCCAAGCAGTGAGTGGTCAGTGGAGGTTTCTGAACTGGAGGTTTTGAATGATGTATTCAAACTGGTCTTTGGGGAAGATTAATCTGACAGTGGCCTGAGAAGTGGGAGATAAGCTGACAGTGATGAATGGTTAGAAGGCAAAGGTGAGGCTAGGATAACGGACCCTACTGAGAGACGTTACACACACACAATCAGCTGATGTGGCAGCCACTAGCATGAGAGTTGAAGGAGGCAGAAGAATTAAAAATGACATCAGATAATAAAAACTGAGATCTTAGCTTCCCCCCATGCTGCACCCTTGCCCCTCGTTCCATCCTCCTCCTCCAAATCTACTAGAGTAGAAACTTCTTAGAAGTAGGAAAGATGCATATTTAAAGAGCTTGAAGTACCAGTCAGTCAGCTGTGTCAGTTCCATAAAGAGACCAGAGATATCTTTTCTCCTGCATTTTCATTCTTAAAATACTGATAGTTTTTTTTAAGTTAGTGTTTATGTAATGTTTTATTTTGAAACACTATTTCTTAGGGGCTCACAAACGGAGCTAGAGAATAGAGCTTCTTGCACTATGCGTATGTTATCCCAAAGAATGTATGTTTTCACAAACAGCTTTCCTTGTTCTCTAAGATGATTTCACCATTGTAAGGTAAGTGGTAGAGTGATCCGTGATTTTTGACATGAGAAAATAAAGGAATGGATCTAGGCAACTATTCAGGCTACCAAGGCACAAAGCTATGAGATAGATGAAGTATAAGCCATCGGTGTTGTAGTAGTAATCTGCATGGTGGATAATGAGTATGATATTGCTTGGAGCAAAGCAAATGGTAAAAATCACAAGAATGAGGAGACTCGCCTTAACATACCACAACCACCTACGATCTTTCGCGTTAAGTGTCCAAATGATGGCTGTGTAGCAGTAGATAATGACCAAAAATGGAATTAAGAATCCGAAGAATGCCAAGGAGATGAAGTAGTAGAGTTGGAAGGGAGACGAGGACTCACATGTGTTGTGGACATCATGGCAGGTGGTGATGTCCTGCTGGACAAGATAGTACTCCTGCTTCAGAATGAAGAACGGCAGCATATATAAGAAAACCGTTGTCCACACCAGTCCACACATTAGCAAGGCATAGGTACGCTTGGGCAGCCCCCGGTAAGTGAAAGGATGGACGATGGCCAGGTAGCGGTTGATACTGATGCAGGCGAGGAGCAGAATGGAGCAGTACATGTTGCCATAGAAGATGACTGTGGTGGCCCGGCACACAACCTCTCCGAATACCCAGTTGTTCCCATTGAGATGGTAAGCTATTCTAAAGGGCAGTGTAACACAAAACAGAAAGTCTGCAACGGCCAGGTTGGTGTAGAAGATGGTCATACGGACAGATCTGGTCTTGAAGAGCATCCACAGGGTCACTGTGTTGGCTGGCACACCTACTACAAACACCAGGATATAGATGGCAGGTATCAGTTTGGTACTTAAAGAGCTGCTCAGGTACCCCATGGTAGCATTATTCACATGGAGATTTGAAACACTTTCTTCAGGGCATTTAATTTTTACAGTTGTGGTGGTTCCTGTCCAGCCTTCTATGGCAGAAAGGGGGAACTCTTCAAAAGAATTTGGGGGAGCTCCACGGAAGGTCTTAATAGGTAAGATTGGCTTTGCCAAATTGTCTGCCTCATACTCCATGCCTGTAATTGAAAAGAAGTATTAACATATGATTTGTCACTGAGTCACATCTATGGTTCAGGAGACAATAAAACTACGTCTTCTGCTACATAATTTCTGTAATGGTAGAATTTAGGGTCATTTTTATTTTAAAAAGTCAGTATAGATCAGGTAATCAACAGGAATGCATTTAATGTACATCATATGCCCCAGCAGCAGGCTAACTAACCCGTGCGGGAACCCAAACAAGATGACGACTCCTTGTACATAAGGAGTTTATGATACTGATACTGTGAGAGGAAAGAAAAATAGCACATCAGACCATTATAGGCTAATGTCATATTGATTATAAACTGTATAGGCATTTGGACAGTAGTTAATAGGTGTAGATGTTTGAGCAGAAGATCAAGGTAAAGATGAGCGTGAGCCAAGATGAACAAGGTTCGTAAAGAGGTGGAACTTAATAGAAGAAGATTCTTGTTGGTGATGAATGGGAAAAGACTGTGAAGGCTGACATGGGATCTGGGAACATCAGATAAGTTGATTCAACAAATGTTTATTGCATATATTTATATGCCAGTGATACACAGCTTTCAATCAACACCATCCCTGTCTTCAACTCTCAGACTAATGGAGAAGATGCACAAAAACACATTCTTATGCAATTAAGGTGCCTCTGACAGATGAAGTTGAAAGAGTATGTTACAGCCAAATCTCTGAAGGGCCCCTCAACTGTACTAAGAAATCATGTGCCCATTCACAGATGCTGGGGTTGTACACAGTCAAAATTGTGAACAGAGGGATGGCCATTGAGGTAGACAGCATGATGGCTCCCCAAAGATTCCATCTGCTAATGCCTAGAATCTATAAATATGTTACCTTCTATGGCAGAAGGGACTTTTGCAGATGTGCTTCAGGGTCTTGAGATGGAATGAGTATCCTGGATTGGTAGGTGGGCCAAATGTAATCAAAAGACTCCTTGTAAGAGGGGGATGAAAAGGGTCAAAGTTGGAGATACTGGAAAATGCTATGCTGCCGGCTTTGAAGGTCGAAGAAGGAGCCATAAGCCAAAGGATGCACACACTTGCAGAGGCCAACAAAAGCAAGAAAACAGATTCTCCCCTGGAGCCTCCCTGCTGACACCTTGATTTTAGGACTTGTGGCCTTCAGAAACATAATAGTGTTTTAAGCCACTTCGTTTGTGGAAATTTGTTGCAGCACCAATAGGAAACGGATGTAACCATGATTTGACTTGTGTTTAAGATGACTTTGATGACAGTGTAGAGAAAAGGCTAAAAAGGTAAGAAATCAGAGGCGAGAGGGTCTGATTTGGAGGCTGCTGTAATCATTTAAACTCAAGTTGGTGGGTTACAGAGCTGGAGCAATGGCAGTGGAGAGGTGAACATGAACACAGGAGACTGTAATGGGGGCTCAAAGGGACTTGACATCTGACAGGCTCTGGAGACCGTGCAGGAGAAGCAGGAAGCAAAAATGACTGGGAGGTTGGTACTCTGGATGTCTTGGAGGAGAGGCGGATGGAGCATGGGACGGGGCAGGGGAACTGAGTGTGCAACACAGAGAGAAGCTAAGATCTCAGTTTTGTGTATTCCTGAGTTTGAATTGCTGGTGGGACATTAGAATATAAAATGTCCCATGACAGGTTAGAAGACTTAAATATGAAGTCCAAAATTTCAGGAGCCCAAATGGGAGGTATGGGTATTTTAGTCTGCATAGGGACCGTACTTTGATTTCGTGCTTGAATGTCCTAGGGAGAGATGTGAGAAGGAAGAACCCACAGGCAGATTTGAGGGGAAATGCCAGACTTTAAGGGGAAAGGAGACAAAGGAAGAAAAATCAGAAGAAGAAATTGATGATTCCAAAAGTTGGAAATGAGAAAAAACAAAAAGAGGATAGAAATAAATTACATACTATAAATATTTGGCACTTACGTGGCACGTTGATACTAATCATCTTAATTCTTGAAAGAGCAATTTCAAAAACAAAATAAACCTTAACACTCAAACCTACTTTTCACTATGTAATTTTCCACAAATTAATCTTTGATATGTAGAAGAGGTAGATTCTCGCACATTTCTAATGTTACCTTAAGATGGACTTTTATGCTGAATATAAACCAAATACTTATATCGATTTAAAATGCCATTGCTCTGCCAGTTACCTCTTTTCACGTGAGCTCTGAATTCCTACATGTTGAATCCTTGAGGTTAGTGTTTAGTAACCTGGCTCTTAATTCAAAGCCAGTTTCTCTTCCTGCTTTAATCTCTACCAGTTTGCCCCTGGGTGAAATTGAAGCCTCCCTCATAACCGTGAGATTGCACAAACTGAATTCGGGCTGTAACACAGAGGGAGAGTGTTGCCTGAACAAGCAAGGATGGGGAAGTGTTCAGGTTTCCTGGAAGGGAGGAAAGATTGGAGAAGAGGAAAGAAAAATCGGGGACATGGCATTCCTCTGTGCCAGTGTGTAGAGGTGAACTTAGAAGGCATGTTGTATAACACTTGAGTACAGCCACTCAAATCCTTCTGCTCACTTTGGCATTTTGGAAAATTCTTGCATCTGACATCACTCAAAGAGAGTGCCTTTCCAGACAGGCACAAAGCTGGAAAATGGGGGCTGAAAAACATGCTATACGAGTTACGTCCCTTCCAGATCTGATAAGAGAGCTATTGAAACCTAGGGTTTGTCAGTTTTCAGAAAATTCCAGTGATTGAGCAAGACATCATGCCTGAAAACATGCTAAACAGTGACTCTGAACAAGCGTTGATTCCATTTCCATGAGAATTCTGGCTCTGATTCAGCTTGAATAAGTCTTTTGTTGCCTAGAGCCTGGTTTTCCTTAAGAAATAGTATTCGTTAAATTGAGGTTTTTATACAGGTTTCCATTTGGCATGATGTTTCTGAAATGTTTTTCAACCTGAGAAAAGGCCTTGGAGAGGGACTGATCCAAAGGGAACAGACTTCAGCCACTAAATTATGGAGTCTTCCTTCACGTTTCTCCCCAGCCCCTACTGAAGAAAACAAATTCACTTCCTTTCACTTTGTCACCTTTTATTTTTTTTAATAATTTTTTCAAATTGAAGTATAGTTAATTTACAGTGTTGTATTAGTTTCAAGTGTATGGCAAAGTGATTCAGTTTTATTTACATAAAATAAATATATATACATATTTCAGATTCTTTTATAGGTTATTATAAGATATTGAATATAGTTTCCCATGCTATACAGTAGGCCCTAGTTGTTTACCTGTTTTATATATAGGAGTGTGTATATGTTAATCCCAGACTCCTAATTTATCTCCCCTACTCCCCGCTATCCCCTTACTTTGTCATCTTTTAATTTCCTCCCTTTTCATGTCCACCAAACCCCACCAGCACCTTGAAGGAACCACCTCTACACACCCCATTTCTTTGGCTCTTCTGCTTCATTTTGTTTCACCCACTCCCAGAAAGAGCACTCACTTATCTTATCTGTAAATCCCTCAGGAGCTACTGCTCTCAGCTGGTTCTCTCAGCACTGTCCTTCAGCCACCTAAGTGATTCCAACTACCAGTGTAAGCAGCATTTCTTTTTTTTTTTTTTATTTTTTTATTTTTTTGGGGGGTACATCAAGTTCAATCATCTGTTTTTATACACATATCCCTGTATTCCCTCCCTTCCTTGACTCCCCCCACCCTCGAGTCCCCCCCCACCCTCCCCGCCCCAGTCCTCTAAGGCATCTTGCATTTCTTTATAGAGCCTTGGTTTTTTGTTTAATTTTTATTTTTCCCCCATCATTGTCAATTTTTCCCTTCAGCTCTTCCACTCCTAAAATGTTGACTGGAGTGGGACCCCAACAGGAAGGGGATTGTGGATACCCCTATCCCAAATGATTAATTTTAGAGCAAGCAGGAGGTTACAGGCTAATATTGTATTGAGTGAAATAGGAAACATATTTCTTTGGGGAAACACTAATTCATTAGCATCACTGATTACTGAAAGCAGACCACTCCATCTTTCAGGGAGTATTCTTGTTTCCCCCACCTGCGGCTCACCAGGAGGTATAAACATAGGATTTTTTAAATCTCTTTAAAAAAAATGTTATCTTTGCCAAATCAGAGGAAATTCTTAGAAAGTAAAAAACTAATGTTAAAGAAAATTGATTCTCAACTTAATTGTATTGATCTAACGTGTTGACTATGCCACAAAATTTTAAATACCAGCAGAGAACACTTAGTCTTTGACAAGATTGGAATGGTGGACAAAATGCATCTCTTCACACCCATGAGTCCACCTTTTAATAACTAAGATCAAACTCTGCCTTTTGGGGTGCAATGTGTGTGAAATGTTAAAGACATTAGATTTAGCTAACTTTTGGGACACAAACCAGCATTCCCACTCTACCCTGTAAGAAAAGAGCTTACCGCTTTGACAGGAAGCAGGCAACAGAAGCAGTGCTCCAACAGCTGCAAAGATGATGGCTTTCATCTTGATGATCTGAGGCCTGTTTCTCAAATGTGTAAAATTAGGGAGTACAGTTTCAGCTCAGTTCCATGTGTCGGCACCAATTGGAAACCTGGTTCTCTCTGTAGAAGCGTGTTCTCCTGTGCTCTGCAGACAGGAAGCTTGCCCAGGTCCTCTGCAAGGAAAGGGTGTGACAGCACTCATGTTTCAGTGTGCATGACTCAGCCTGAGCCTCTGAGCATGTTACATTATCCCCGGAGAAGGTCATTTAACCCCTCCCCACCCCTCCTAGTCCATTCTGGGGAGAAGCTGTAATTCCCACCCAGTGTATTTATGTGCATCGAATGAATGCAGTTAAGAACAGTCCTTGGCAGAAGTAAGCTGCAAATAGATGCTGAGCAGCAGTTAGATTTGAATCTGTCCCGTATCTCATTTTTACCCAGTATAAAAATGAACTTCGAGAGTGTTGTTTCTACTTAGTAATTGAGCTGTCAGAAATTATCCTTTCCTTTATCCTTCCAGCTATTTTAAATCTTAATTCTTAAACTCATTACGTAATTGTAAACTAAATGAATCATGGTAAGCAGACTTTTTTTAAGAAGTTAAAATTGTTTTAAGCACTTGATTACTTTGAAAATTCTCCTTCAGCGTCACAGTGGTCTGAATTTGTCATCAATCCTTGGCCAAAACTTGGTTTCGTTGTGTTTTGTTTTGCCACAGCTCAACGTATTCTGAGCCATTCAATAATACTATAGGGTCAGATAACTAGGGATCCCCCCAAAAAAGATACTATTTGATTAAACTGAAATCATAATACAACAGTAAAACTCAGAGGACTCCCTTTATCCCATGGGTATTGGTGAGCAGGTTTACAATAAACTTTTTTTATTAATTGTGGTAAAATATACATAACATTTACCACTTTAACCATTATTAAGTGTACAACTCAGTAATATTAAGCACATTCACATTGTTGTTTAATATACACATAAAGATACACATAAGCTTTTATATGTAGTTATTCTGGAGGATATAATTAAATATATAGTGGAAAAAAAACTGCATTATAACAAATTTTCCTGTAATTAACGAAACTTAAACGCTAAGCCAGAAAACCCAATAGCCTGTTGACTATAAAATGCAGCAAGGGAGAAGGAAGATGGAGGCGAAGTAGAAGGACGTGGAATGCATCCCTCTCCACAGATGCATCAGGAATACACCAAAAGACACAATAATTCCCACAGAGAACCAGCTGAACACCAGCAAACAACCTTGTACATGAGAAAGGCCTACAAATATCCCGACATAACTGGGACAGGCAACCTCTGAAGTCTGGACTACTCCATCAGAAGTCAAGTAGGAGGCTCTGGGGAGGGAGCACTGAATCCAGGCTGCTAGACTACTAGGGAGTCCTCAGACAAAGGGAAGATTAACTGCAGAGAACTCTCACGGAACCTTGTATCAGAGTCTAAGACCCAGCTTTGTCTGACTGTCTGCAACTGCCAGTGCTGGACCCCTCACACCAAACTACAAACAAGACAGGAACACAAACCCACCCTTCAGCCACACAGACTACCTAAAGCCATATTAACCTCACAGATACCCTAAAACACACCACCCGACACAGCCCTGCTCATCAGAGAGAAAAGACACAGAGCCACACATCAGAAAGCAGACGCCAAACCCCCCAACCAGGAAGGCTACTCAAGACACTGGACAAACCCCACCACAGGGGGCAAAGGGCAGAAACAAGAGGAATTACTACTAGGCAGCATAGGGAAAGGAGACAGCAAATCCTTTAAATCAGACAAAATGAGAAAACAAAGAAACACCTTGCAGGCAAAGGAGCAGGAAAAAAACCCACAAGACCAAGTAAATGAAGAGGAAATAGGAAAATTGCCTGAAAAAGAATTCAGAGTAATGATAGTAAAGATGATCCAAAATCTCAACAACAAAAGAGAGGAAAATCAAGAAACAGTTAATGAGGACTCAGAAGAACTAAAGAGCAAACAAACAGTAATGGACAACAAAATAATCAAAATTAAAAATACTCTAGATGGTATAAACAGCAGAATAACTGAGGCAGAAGAACGAGTAAGTGAATTGAAAGATAGAATGGGGGAAATAACTGCCACAGAACAGGAAAGAGAAAAAAGAATAAAAAGAATGGAAGACAGTCTCAGAGACCTTGGTGACAACATTAAGCGCACCAACATTCGAATCATAGGCATCCAAGAAGAAGAAGAAAAAAAGAAAGGGTCTGAGAAAATATTTGAAGAGGTTATAGTGGAAAACTTCCCCAACATGGGAAAGGAAATAATTAATCAAGTCCAAGAAGAGCAGAGAGTCCCACCCAGAATAAACCCAAGGAGAAATACACCGAGGCACATATTAATCAAACTAATGAAAACTAAACACAAAGAAAAAATATTAAAAGCAGCAAGAGAAAAGCAACAAATAACATATAAGGGAAAACCCATAAGGATAACAGCTGATCTTTCTGCAGAAACTCTGCAGGCCAGAAGGGAGTGGCAGGATATACTGAAAGTCCTGAAAGAGAAAAACCTACAGCCAAGAATACTCTCCCCAGCAAGAATCTCATTCAGATTCAATGGAGAAATCAAAAGCTTTACAGACAAGCAGAAGTTAAGAGAATTCAGCATCACCAAACCAGCCTTACAGCAATTGCTTAAGGAACTCTTCTAAGCAGGATACACCAGAGAAGGAAAAGACCTACAAAAACAAACCCAAAACAATTAAGAAAATGGTAATAGGAACACACATGTCAATAATCACCTTAAATGTAAATGGAGTAAATGCTCCAACCAAAAGACACAGACTGGCTGAATGGATACAAAAACAAGACCCTTCTATATGCTGTCTACAAGAAACCTGCTTCAGACCAGGGGACACATATAGACTGAAAGTAAAGGGATGGAAAAAGATATTTCATGTAAATGGAAGTCAAAAGAAAGCTGGAGTAGCAATACTCATATCAGACAAATTAGACTTGAAAGTAAAGACTCTTACAAGAGACAAGGAAGGACACTACATAATGATCAATGGATCAATCCAAAAAGAGGATATAACAACTGTAAATATCTATGTATCCAACATAAGAGCACCTCAATACATAAGGCAAATGCTTACAGCCGTAAAAGGGGAAATCAACAGTAACACAATAATAGTAGGAGACTTGAACACCCCACTTACATCAATGGACAGATCATCCAAACAGAAAATAAATGAGGACACACAAGCTTTAAATGACACATTAGACCATCTTGACTTCACTGATATTTATAGGACATTCCATCCAAAAACGACAGAATACATTTTCTTCTCAAGTGCACAGGGAACATTTTCCAGGAGTGATCACATCTTGGGTCACAAATCAAGGCTCGGTAAATTCAAGAAAATTGAAATTGTATCAAGCATCTTCTCTGACCACAACGCCATGAAACTAGATATCAATTACAGGAAAAAACCTGTAAAGAATAGAAACACATGGAGGCTAAACAATTCACTATTAAACAACCAAGAAATCACTAAAGAAATCAAAGAGGAAATCAAAAACAACCAAGAAACAAATGACAAAACACAACAACCCAAAACCTATGGGAGGCAACAAAAGCTGCTCTAAGAGGGAAGTTTATAGCAACACAGTCCTACCTCAAGAAACAAAAAAATCTGGAATAAACAACCTAACCTTACACCTAAAACAATTAGAGAAAGAAGAACAAAGAAACCCCAAAGTGATGAGAAGGAAAGAAATCATAAAGATCAGATAAGAAATAAATGAAAAAGAAAGGAAGGAAACAGTAGCAAAGATCAATGAAACTAAAAGCTGGTTCTTTGAGAAGATAAACAAAATTGATAAACCATTAGCCAAACTCATCAGGAAAAAAAGGTAGAAGACACAAATCAACAGAATTAGAAATGAAAAAGGAGAAGTAACAACTGACACTGCAGAAATACAAAAGATCATGAGAGACTACTGCAAGCAACTATATGCCAATAAATTGGGTAACCTGGAAGAAATGGATAAATTCTTAGAAAAGTACAATCTTCCAAGACTGAACCAGGAAGAAATCGAAAATACGAACAGACCAATCACAAGTACGGAAATTGAGACTGTGATTAAAAATCTCCCAACAAACAAAAGCCCAGGGCCAGATGGCTTCACAGGTGAATTCTATCAAACATTTAGAGAAGAGCTAACACCTATCCTTCTCAAACTCTTCCAAAATATAGCAGAAGGAGGAACACTGCCAAACTCATTCTACCAGGCCACCATCACCCTGATACCAAAACCAGGTAAAGATGTCACAAAAAAAGAAAATTACAAGCCAATACCACTGATGAATATAGATGCAAAAATCCTCAACAAAATACTAGCAAACAGACTCCAACAGCACATGAAAAAGATCATACACCATGATCAAGTGGGGTTTATCCCTGTAATGCAAGGATTCTTCAATATACGCAAATCAACGTGATACATCATATCAAGGAATTGAAGGATAAAAACTATATGTTTATCTCAGTAGATGCGGAAAAAGCGTTTGACAAAATTCAACATCCATTTATGATAAAAACTCTCCAGAAAGTGGGCATAGAAGGAAATTGCCTCAACGTAATAAAAGCCATATATGAGAAAACAACAGCCAACATCATTCTAAATGGTGAAACACTGAAAGCATTCCTTCTAAGAACAGGAACAAGACAAGGGTGTCCACTCTCACCATTATTATTCAACATAGTTTTGGAAGTGTTAGCCACAGCAATCAGAGAAGAAAAAGAAATAAAAGGAATCCAAATTGGAAAAGAAGAAGTAAAATTGTCACTCTTTGCAGTTGACATGATATTATACATAGAAAACCCTAAAGATTCTACCAGAAAACTGCAAGAACTAATCGATGAATTTAGTAAAGTAGCAGGATACAAAATTAATGCGCAGAAATCTCTTGCATTGCTATACACTAACAGTGAAAAAGCAGAAAGAGAAATTAAGGAAATTCTCCCATTTACCAATGCAACAAAAAGAATGAAATACCTAGGAATAAACCTGCCTAAGGAGGCAAAAGACCTGTATGCAGAAAACTATAAGACACTGATGAAAGAAATCAAAGATGATACAAACAGATGGAGAGACATACCATGTTCTTGGATTGGAAGAATCAACATAGTGAAAATGACTGTACTACCCATAGCAATTTACAGATTCAACGCAATCCCTATCAAATTACCAATGGCATTTTTCACAGAACTAGAACAAGAAGTCTTACAATTTGTATGGAAACGCAGAAGACCCAGAATAGCCAAAGCAGTCTTGAGAAGGAAAGAGGGAGTTGGTGGAATTAGGCTTCCTGACTTCAAACTATACTACAAGGCCACAGTGATCAAGACAGTATGGTAGTGGCACAGAAATAGAGAGGAAGATCAATGGAACAGAATAGAGAACTCAGAGGTCAACCCAAGCACACATGGGCACTTTATCTTTGACAAAGGAGGCAAGAATATACAATGGAAAAAAGACAGCCTCTTCAATAATCTGGGAAAATTGGACAGCTACATGTAAAAGAATGAAATTAGAACACTTCCTAACCCCATACACAAAAATAAACTGAACATGGATTCAAGACCTAAATGGAAGGCCAGACACTATAAAACTCCTAGAGGAAAACAGGCAGAACACTCTATGACGTAGATCAAAGCAAGATCGTTTTTGACCCACTTCCTAGAATCATGGAAATAAAATCAAGAATAAACAAATGGAACCTAATTAAACTTAAAAGCTTTGCACAGCAAAAGAAACTATAAACAAGACGTGAATACAGCCCTCAGAATGGGAGAAAATACTTGCCAATGAAGCAAGGGACAAAGGATTAATTCCAAAATATACAAGCAGCTCATGCAGCTTAATACCAAAAAAGCAAATAACCCAATCCACAAATGGGCGGAAGACCTAAAGAGACATTTCTCCAAAGGAGACATACAGAAGGCCAACAAACATGTGAAAAGATGCTCAACATCACTAATCATTGGAGAAATGCAACAAAGCCACAATGAGGTATCACCTCACACCGGTCAGAATGGCCATCATCAAAAAATCTAGAAACAATAAATGTTGGCAAGGGTGTGGAGAAAAGGGAACTCTCCTGCACTCTTGGTGGGAATGTAAGCTGGTACAGCCACTCTGGAAAACAGTTTGGAGGGCCCTTAAAAAACTACAAATAGAACTACCATATGACCCAGTAATCCCACTACTGGGCATATACCCAAAGAAAACCATAATCCAAAAAGAAACATGTACCATAATGTTCATTGTAGCACTATTTACAATAGCCAGGACATGGAAGCAACCTAAATGCCCATCAACAGATGAATGGATAAAGAAGATGTGGCACATACATACAATGGAATAGTACTCAGCCATAAAAAGGAATGAAATGGAGCTATATGTCATGAGGTGGATAGACCTAGAGTCTGTCATACAGAGTGAAGTAAGCCAGAAAAAGAAAAACAAATACTATATGCTAACTCATATACGGAATCTAAAAAAAGAAAAAAAAACTGGTACTGATGAACCCAGTGACAGGGCAAGAATAAAGATGCAGATGCAGAGAATGGACTGGAGGACATGGGGTTGGGAGGCACGTGAGGGCGAGAGGGAAGCTGGGACAAAATGAGAGAGTAGCATAGACATATATACACTACCAACTGTGATAAGATGGCTAATGGGAAGTTGCTGTATAACAAAGGGAGATCAACTCGATGATGGGTGATGCCTTAGAGGGCCAGGACAGGGAGAGCTGGAGGGAGTCGCGGGAGGGAGGGGATATGGGGATATATGTATAAGTGCACCTGATTCACTTTGGTGTACCTCAAAAGCTGGTGCAAGAGTGTAAAGCAATTATATTCCAATAAAGAGCATAAAAAAATGCAGCAAGAATCAGAAAGTGCAAATTTCACTTGACTTAAGGGTGAGGAATAAGGTGGGAAGAAATTGATCTGCGTAAACTTTTCGCATCTTAATTAAGTGTTATCACTTTAAGAGTTTTTAATCAAAAGTCAGTGTTTAATACTTCAACCAAATCATATATGGTAGCACAAACTGAGATAGAATGCTGTTTTATTGCAGAAAGAATAACCAAAAACCTCGAAATATTGAAGAGAGTGTACTTTTTTGTTTACTTAAAATTATTTTCTAGGAATCATCTAAATTCAGAAATTTATGACTCAATTTTCAGGTGGCCTACTTCCTGTTGACTTAATCCGTCTGTAACCCATACGTTGAACCTGGCTGTTTAGCTGGAGGTAGAGTCACGGCCATCCTATAAGTATCCTCTTTCCAGTCTTCTAGTGAGCAATTAAAGGGAGACCTTACACTGGTAGGATTCAGTTTTTACTCTTGGTTTTGCATTTAATTCTAGCAACCTTTACTTCAGTGGGTCACGATTTAAACTGTTGACTTAAATTCTTTTGATTTGCAAAGTCTCTCTTGGGTTTAGCTTACAAAACTAATACTTTCAGCTTCGAGGTGGGATTGTAACTTCTCATCTGAGTAAAAGTTTGTACGGTGCATCTTCCACACTGATAAGTTATGAAGGTATTTGGTAAATACCCTTCAAAAAAAAAAAAAAAAAAACCTGAGAAAGATAGAAATGAATTTGTGTGGAGCTTAGTTTTTAGGCTGTACCTTGGGTAATGGTTGGGCTTCTCTTTGGCTTAGAAGCAGAGGAAAAATACTTCCTATTCCCATCTCTTCATTCCTCTTCTAGTTTTCAACTTCCCATCTTGCTTCCTGTTTGAACCTTCCACATCCATTCTCCCCAAAAAAGGAAAATCTTATTAGCTGATAGTTCCCATGTGGCAGATCTAGCTAGAGGTGATTGTGGAAGCAGGAACCAAGCCTTCCTCAATGGTCTTCATTAGTCTGAATGTTACAGGATGAAATAGCAGATACTTTGTCTCCTTTTCAGAGCCCTGTCCATGCATATTACCTCCTATTAAGCTCTGAGGGAAATAGGGTTGAATCCTGCCAAAGAAGCTGGTGAATGTTATTTCTCCTTCCTGCCCCTCATCCTTCTTGAGTCTTAAATGATGGAGCTGGTTCTCCATGGCTCCAGTGAGCTACCTTCTGTTCATCACAGTCTTGCTTTAGGCTATAGTACATGACACTTATTCCTACAAATTCTTATTCCTACAAATGTTCCCACTTTTTAAAAATGAAATGTCTCATCTTTGAAAATATTTGATTTCTACCGATAACAAAATTTACTTGTAATCTTAGACAAGCTTATGTGAAATGCAGTTGCTGTCTGAAAGTCCTGTTTAATTATCAGCACCACATTTGGAGTAAGATCATCAGAATCAACCCAAAAGTAAAAATTAGTAAAGATAACTCAATACCTTTTTTAAAAAATTTATTTATTTTATTTTTTAGGCTGCGTTGAGTCTTCGTTGCTGTGAACAGGCTTTCTCTAGTTGCAGAGAGCGGGGCTACTCTTCGTTGCAGTGCGTGGGCTTCTCAGTGCAGTGGTTTCTCTTGTTGCAAAGCATGGGCTCTAGGTGCTCAGGCTTCAGTAGTTGTGGCACATGGGCTTAGTTGCTCCGGCATGTGGAATCTTCCTGGACAAGGGATCGAACCCATGTCCCCTGCATTGGCAGGTGGATTCTTAACCGCTGCACCACCTGGGAAGTCCAACTCAATACCATTTTATTGCTGCTACCACTTCCTTTCTGAAGCTATCTTTAACTACTTGGTCTTTTCTCCTTTTGCAACTCAACACTCCTTAATATAAATTAATCTCTTCTTGGCTGTGTCTAAATTGTGTATCTACAGCAAATATTGCTCTGATCACGTTGTATTATAATTATATATTTTTTCTTTTCCGTTATGGTTTATCACAGGATATTGAATATAGTTCCCTGTGCTATACAGTAGAACCTTGTTGTTTACCCAATAATTATAATTTTTGATGTATCTTTCTCTCCTGCTAAATTATTAGCTCCTTGAGGCCCATCACCATGTTTCTGTTTGTATATTTTTGTTCTTATATTTGTCCCTGTGTCTGATAAAATTCAAGTATCATTGTTTCTCACAAATTGAAAGTATTCCGTGACACCCTGGGCCACCTTGGGAACCACAGTCACTGAGTGATTGGCGGAGAGAGTATTTGATTGACTAGCGTAGCCAGAGAAGACTTTTTTTTTGAAGAGGTGGCATTTGAATTAAGGCCTGAATGATAAGAAAAAACCAACAGCCTTGCAGCTTGGGTAGAATGATGTGATCTGAAGGAGGCTGGTGATGTGATCAGCAGGGCCAGATGGTTAGATCCCCACAGTCCATGGGAAGGGAGTGTTGTTTCCTTCAAACTGCTGGGGAAAACCTTTTGATGGAGTTTAAGTAGAGGAGTGGTGTGATGGGCTGTCCCTTTTGGAGAGATCATCTGTAGGGGACCGCTGTGGTCAAAGGCAAACTTGGAAGCAACAAAAGGAAATAGGAGATCGATGCAGCTGTCCAGTGAGAGATGATGTGAGGCTGGACTAAAGGGATGGACGTGGAGAAGGAAGAAGTGGTCCAACAGGGTTTTGTTCATCAGTAGCTCATACAGTATGTGGCCATGCTGGGTAGTTGCTAAATAAGTTTGTGGCGATATTAATAACGTTTGTGGAGATTTTAATAAAGTGACTCCTAGAAAGCTGTTACTAATTCTGTTTCATCATCATTCACTGTTCTTTCTTTTATTCTGTGACCATATTCTCAGGACCCTCAAAGTGCTTCTAAAATTCTTTGGCTGGATGAGATACAGCATGCGGTCAATGAGGCCAACCAGGACACGGACAAAGCAAAACAATGTAAGCCCTCACCTCCTTCCGCTGCCCCAGCCTGCCTTGCTTGCATCTGGTTATGTTCCTGAATTTTTATTTTAATTCCTAATTGTTTTTAAGTATGCCATTTTTAACTTCTAAAAAGATACGGATGCTCTTACCAAGTTTAATTCTTAAATGCGTATTTATACAAAAATAAGATTGGTCAGTTGCACTGTTTTTCGTGGGTAGGTACTGTCTCCAGCAAAATTTGAGATTGTTGCTGAACAGAATCCAGGAGGCAAAAAATAAATTCTCGGTTCTTCAATTTATAGTGTTATCAAGTCCTTTTATCTTGATCCTTAGAAAAGTAGGTCATTTCTGCTTAATAAATGCCTGTCCTCCCTTCCATGCCTTCCATTGTAATAGTTGGGGTTTTCCAAAGAAAAAGAACTACATATATATTTTTCTCTGGGAAAAAACGGAACTATATATGTAGCCGTATATACTCTGTTTCTCTAAAAGGTATACAGTATGCGTACTATCTATCTATACACACATATATATGGAGGAAGAAAGAGGGGATTTACTTTAAGTAGGCTCATGCAGTTGTGGAGAGGCTGGCAAGTCCAAAACCTGTAGGGCAGGCTGACAGAGGCCGGGGACAGCACTTAATCACCAAAGACAGTGGGTGCGGTTGCTGTCATGGAGCGCAGACTCAAAGCAGGAATTAGAATACTCAGACTCACAGACAACTGTGGAATTTGCTAATTGATCACAGTGTTCCTGGAAGCGAAATAGGCAGATAGTCTACTAATTTCTTACTTGATTTGTACAAGTGGAAGGAGGGTTCTAGGTCAGGTGAGTAGAAGTATAACTTGAATCATAAAAAACAGAAAGTCATGGTCCCTCCATCAATTCCCAGACTTGAGCCATCTACAGACCCAGAACCCCTTTGAATGAAGGATGGGCTGGGTCCCCTTGGGAAGGACCCTGCTACACTACCAACATGTTATACCCAACTGTGGTGACTGTGCTGGGGGGAAAGGACATAAACTTTTCAGAGATTACTGGACACTGGCTCTGAACTGACACTAATTCCAGGAGACCCAGAACTTCACCGTGGTCCACCAGTCAGGGGAGGGGCTTACGGAGGTCAGATGATCAATGAGGCATTGCTCAGGTCCATCTCATAGTGGGTCTAGTGGGTCCTCAAACCCACCCTAGGATTATTTCCCCAGATCCAAAATGCTTAAAAGGAATAGACATACTCAGCAATTGGCAGAACGCCCACGTTGGCTCAAATGATAGTTTTTTTTTTAAGCATCTGTTTTCATAGAGGAATAATAACAAAATTCACATAGCAATCTAAAATAGCTTCAAGATGGATATGCTGACACTCTACATATATAAGTAATCTACATAAATTAAAATAAGATTCCTAAAGGTGTAGTTCGTTAACCTGTCCATTCATGACATAATTAAAATCCAGCCTGTTGTATCAGGTCATAGAATGCTGTTGAGGTGCCTATTCTTGCTCCCAAGATGTGCTTTTAAATGTTGCAGGCATCTGTGAGGAACATCTGGTTTTTATTTCCTTAGCCTGGAAAAATATGTGTATTTCTCCAACCTGAATTTTTATACCCTTAGGATCTTTGAAGTCCTTCCGTTCTAGCACTCTAATCCTTAAGAAAAAATAAAATTGAGTTGTGTACACAAGAGATTTAAATTTATATGTAAGACCGAAGGCAGCCGTAGTTTGAAGAAACACTTTTAAGAAGTTAGATTATCATACGGGCACTCAAATAGACTAAAAGGGTTGTGATTTTCCTCTTAAAGATCAAACCAGTTTAGAAGTTATTTTATTCCTTTTTCTGTACGTTGGCTTGCAGATGTTAAGTTGATCTTCCTGAGACTCATGGTTGTATTTACTATGAATATAAGAAATTTTCTCAAATGTGTGTGTGATTTTGTACTCCACACTTGTACAATTAAAATCCTGTCTTCTGCTTCCATCCTGTCCCCTGAAAGAGTTGATACAGTGTCCTCTATGATATATAAAAACAAATAGATGTTCTGAAGATAAAACCATCTATATTCTTACACTGAGATGAGAATCTTCCAGTTTTTTCAACAAGGAATTTAATCTTACTTTTAAAAGCATTCTTCATCCTTCATATGAAGACTTAAAAACAGATTCTGGTCACTTGTTGCAATTATTAAACCCACTCCCAGATAATTTGATACAAGAAAATGTGTGGGCCCCTGTGTTTTACCGCAGGCAAGATTTGAAAGGGCAGAGTAACTCGAGCCTCCTTCCTTTTGGCCCAGTGTCCATTTTCACTGGAGCATCTTCCTTTCTTAAAGTAGGTTTGTCTCCACTTGTGACTCCTTAGAGCAATGTTTTTCAGCCTTCTTCCATTATTGCACCCTGAGGAATCTTTCTAGACTTTTTTCCCCCATGATTCTCTTTCCCATGACATTTTCATACCACAGATATATTGTATACTTGTTTATTTGTCATATGTAGAGCTGTGCTTTTATACATAAAAAGATTTTTTACTTTCTCCTCCTAAGAACCAATTTTTACCCTACTGGGGGTTACATCACCTGTTTTGAGAATGCATGTCTTAAGGAAACGCTTTGGTATATGGGTTAAGACATGAAGGAGGGCTTCTCTGGTGGTCCAGTGGTTAAGACTCTACGCTTCCACTGCAAGGGGCACAGGTTCGATCCCTGGTCAGGGAAGTTCCACATGCCATGTGGTGTGGCAAAAAAAAAAAAAAGACATAAAGCAAACATATTTTTGGATCTCTTAGGAGATTTGGGGGGAGGTTTCTTCATTTGTTCTGTAGCAGAAACATACCTGACTTTCTGAGTATCATTTATCTGTCATTCTCAACTATCTGGAATTTAATCGCAACCCATGGATTAAGAAAAAAGCAATCAAAATAGACGTCTCAGAGCCTGTGCACTATAACTGATTTTCTCAGCTCAGTTGGGGCCACTTGGACAGCTACTTTGATCCTGTTTATTCTTTTTCTTTTTCTTTTTTTTTTTTTTTTTTTTGAGTTAGGGTCTCCGTTCTGCTCTATTTTTTTTTAAGAACTTTTATTGAGATACAGTTAACATACAATAAACTGCATATATTTAGAGTGTACAATTTGGTTTTTTTTTCTTATTAGTAATGCATATATGGCAATCCCAATCTCCCAATTCATTCCCCCTCAACTCTCCCCGCTTTCCCCACTTGGTGTCCATGTTTGTTCTCTACATCTGTGTCTCTATTTCTGCTTTGCAAAGAGCCTGTTTATTCTTATCTTAGGCATAAGGCTGATCTCTTGGTTGTGTCTCTTCCCAGCTGAGAAGCCATGACTTACCAAGAAGTTAGGTGTTTGGGCTGCCCTATGCAGGCACTCAGACAGGAGCGAGAAGTGATAACTGACGGTGACATTAGAGGAAAACTGAAAAGGAGTTTGAGGCCATTTAGTGCAGGAGCAAAGTAGCCCCAACACCTCCATAGTCCCTGAAATTATCACTCACTGTATTACAGCACAGTATAATTTTAATGACATGAAGGACTCTTCTTGGCACTCTCAGCAAACATTAAGCACCTAATGTGTACCAGGGACTGTGGGTAAAATGGTGAGCAGAATAGAAACCGTTCTGTTACGGTTTTTCCCAGGGCTTTAGATTTTCGTGGAAGGTAAATGTTGGTACCTAAGGAGTCAACTTCAGTTGCCTGGAAGATGAACCCAAGGACCCATCGCTTGCACATCAATACATACACTTGCAAGAAATGTATACCTGCATAATACCCATCTTTTAAGGGCAATAGCATTTCACTGGCTTTGATGAAGCTATCAGATATAATTCATGTGAGGACCCTTTGTCATTTCTGTGTTCTCTCAACTTCTCTCAGACCACAGACAGCTCCAACACTAGTACTGCATTTTTCTTGTTCTGCAGAGCTTTCCTGGAGAAGAGAAAGGGGAGTGTCGGAGGTGGTTACAGCCCACCTGTTCCCAATAACTGCTAGGTGCGAAAGAACCTACTGCTGTAGCTTTTGTTCCGCAAGAACTGGAGTTGGCCGCGGGAGGTCTTTACTCTTCACGTGCTCCTCCAGATTTGTATGACTTGGACTCATGGTTGTTGAAAGTCAAACTCTGTTTTTCTTACCACATCAGCCTTCACACTTCTGTGCACGTGAACATAACTTGATGACAGCAATACACCATTTAGCGTTTGTATGGTAGAGTTTGACGTGTCTGTTTAAAAAGAAAGAAAAAAAAATCCATCTCTCTTCTTTTCATCAAGATGTTTTTTCATCTAGAAAGTATTTTAACCTGGTTTCTTCCTTTTTTTTTTTTCCTACCTTTCTAACTCAGTGCATTTATAGTTTGTGAAGACATTAGATCCTTTGGTTGGGCCAGAATACTCTTACCTGGCACTACAGTAGATGGTAAAGGATTCACCATGTTAACTTTCTTGAGGCAACCAAGAGTCCAAAGAGCTTATATTTGTGGGGAGAGGCAGAAATGTGAAACAGGATAACATGCTTTCTAGATCTAAATTGGTTCTGAAATTGTTTCTGGATTCCACTATATATATCCAACAATTGTGCCTGTTACCTTTCTAGAACACTCGTTCAGGTTGCTAAGGACAATCTTGAAAGTATACTTGCACTATCCCAGAGAATGTCAGGGTTTCTATGGTTTAGATAGCATTTTACTTGTTCTAAAATAAATACGTGTCTCATAAAGCTAGTTCTCAAATACTGATTAGTGACCTGCATAAGGGCTGCATACCTGCTTTTGATGTGTGTCCACCCCGTTTCACAGACCACCACAGTGAGCACAGCCTAGTGCCTTGATATCACACAAGAGTGACCAGGAAATACTGCGATTTTTGATAAACAGTGCTCCTATGGAATTTTATTCCTCTTGAAACCTGAGCGGTTGGTAACTGTCTCGGGCATATGTGGTACATACTCCTAAAAGACTGAATTATATCTTTGCATGCCTCTAGGGTGAGTAAAAGATAACAATTAACAGAAACATTGATTTTTTTCATTACCCAGGGATTACACTGGTCGTTGATGTTAATCAATTTTTGGAGAAGGAGGAGCAAAGTGATATTTTGTCTGTTTTGAAGTCTGCCTTTGCTAACACGAACGATGTAATCCCCGAATGTGCCAACAGGTACCATGACGCCCTTGCGAAGGCAAAAGAGCAAAAATCTAAAAATGGTAAGTTTCTTCATTGTTTAGCACAAACTAAATCGCACTTTTTTAAGCTCTTTACTGGAATATAATTGCTTTACACTTTTGTACCAGTTTTTGAGGTACATCAAAGTGAATCAGCTGTATTTATACATATATCCCCATGTCCCCTCCCTCCCGCGACTCCCTCCCACCCTCCCTGTCCTGGCCCTCTAAGGCATCACCCATCATGGAGTTGATCTCCCCTTGTTTTACAGCAACTTCCCACTATTTTACATTTGGTAGTGTATCTATGTCTGTGCTGCTCTCTCACTTCATCCCAGCTTCCCCTTCGCCCCCTACCCCCCAACCCCAGCCCCGTGTCCTCAAGTCCATTCTCTACATCTGCATCTCCACTCTTGCCCTGTCACTGGGTTCATCAGTACCATTTCTTCAGATTCCATATATATGAGTTAGCGTACGGTATTTGTTTTTCTCTTTCTGGCTTACTTCGCTCTGAATGACAGTCTCTAGGTCTATCCACCTCATTATATATAGTTCAATTTCATTCCTTTTTATGGCTGAGTAATATTCCATTGTATATATATGCCACATCTTCTTTATCCATTCATCTGTTGATGGGCATTTAGGTTGCTTCCATGTCCTGGCTATTGTAAATAGTGCTACAATGAACATTATGGTACATGTTTCTTTTTGGCTTATGTTTTTCTCTGGGTATATATCCAGTAGTGGGATTACTGGATCATATGGTAGTTCCATTTTTAGTTTTTTAAGGACCCTTCAAACTGTTTTCCATAGTGGCTGTACATTCCCACCAAGAGTGCAGGAGAGTTCCCTTTTCTCCACACCATCTCCAACATTTATTGTTTCTAGATTTCTGGATGATGGCCATTCTGACCGGTGTGAGGTGATACCTCATTGTGGGCTTTGACTTGCATTTCTCTAATGATTAGTGATGTTGAGCATCTTTTCATGTGTTTGTTAACCATCTTCATGTCTTCTTTGGAGAAATGTCTGTTTAGGTCTTCCACCCATTTGTGGATTGGGTTATTTGCTTTTTTGGTATTAAGCTGCATGAGCTGCTTATATATTTTAGAGATTAATCCCTTGTCCGTTGCTCCGTTGGCAAGTATTTTCTCCCATTCTGAGGGCTGTCTTCTTGTCATGTTTATGGTTTCTGTCACTGTGCAAAAGCTTTTAAGTTTAATTAGGTCCCATTTGTTTATTCTTGATTTTATTTCCATGATTCTAGGAGGTGGGCCACAAAGGATCTTGCTTTGATGGATGTCATAGAGTGTTCTGCCTCTGTTTTCCTCTAGGAATTTTATAGTGTCTGGCCTTCCATTTAGGTCTTTTTTTTTTTAATTTTTTTTTTTTATTTTTTTGGGGGTACACTAGGTTCAATCATCTGTTTTTATACACATATCCCTATATTCCCTCCCTTCCTTGACTCCCCCCACCTCGAGTCCCCCCCACCCTCCCCGCCCCAGTCCTCTAAGGCATCTTCCATCCTCGAGTTGGGCTCCCTTTGTTATACAACAACTTCCCACTGACTATTTTACAGTTGGTAGTATATATATGTCTGTGCTACTCTCTCGCTTCTTCTCAGTTTCCCCTTCACCCCCCGCCCCCTCCCGTACCTCGAGTTCTCCAGTCCATTCTCTGTATCTGCATCCTTGTTCTTGTCACTGAGTTCATCAGTACCATTTTTAGACCATTTAGGTCTTGAATCCATTTTGAGTTTATTTTTGTGTATGGGGTTAGGAAGTGTTCTAATTTCATTTATTTTTGTGTATCGTGTTAGGAAGTGTTCTAATTCATTCTTTTACACGTAGCTGTCCAGTTTTCCCAGCACCACTTATTGAAGGTGATAGTTTCTGTGGTATTTATGCAGGGGGTGAGTTCCTAATTTCAAATCCATCTTGGCCCAAACTTAATTTAATCTCTTCCCTAAACTTGCCTACTCTTCTTCCCAAGTGCTATGTTCTAGTCAGTGGAGAAAAACATCCCCAGATAGCCAATTTAGAAACCTAGGAGATACCTTAGATTCTTTTTTTTCTGGAAAAAAGAAAAGAGTTGGGACTTTGTTAGGGATTGTGTTTGTTGAATCTATAGATCAGTTTGAGGCCTATTGCCCTCTTAACAATATTAAGTCTTCTAATCCATGTACATAGTATGTCTTCCCTTTTAATTAGGTCTTTAATTCTTTCAACAGAGTTTTGTAGTTTTCAGGGTATAGGGCTTGCATTTCTTTAGTTAAATGTATTCCTACATATTTTATTATTTTTGATACCATTGTTGTTTTCTTAATTTCATTTTGGGGTTATTGCAAACATATAGAAATACACTTGATTTTTTTATTGAGATATAATTTACATACCATAAAATTCACTCTTAAGGTGTGTAATTCAGAAGTTTTTAGTACACTCAAAGACTTGTACAGCCAACACCACTAGTTTAGTGCAGAATATTTGCTTTATAACAAAGCCTCTTACCTATTAGCCATTGCTCCCCACCCCCAACCCTCAGCCCCAGGTAACCACTAATCTACTTTCTGTCTCTGATTTTGCCTATTCTGGACATTTCATATAAGTGAGATCATACTGTGTCTGGCTTCTTTCACTCAGCATGTTTTCAAAGTTCATCCATGTTGTAGCATGTATTAATTCTTCATTTCTTTTTATGGCTGATAATATTCCATTGTATGAATATGCCACATGTTGTTTACCCCTTCATCAGTTGATAGAATGTGGATTTTTTTTCTCCAGTTTTGGCTATTCTGAATAATACTTCTCTGAACATTTGTGTACAAGTTTTTGTGTGGACATGTTTTCATAAAATTGATTTTTGTACATTGATTTTGTATCCTGCAACCTTGTTGGACATGTATTATAATAGTTTTTTAGTGAGTTCTCAGGCTGCCACCTGTTTTATAAATAAAGTTTTATTGTAATCCAGCCACACCTATTAATTTATGTACTGTCTCTGGCTGCTTTCACGCTGCTGTATCAGAGTCGAGTAGCTGTATGAGAGACCTGTAGCATACAAGACCGAAAATATTTACTCTCTGGCCCTTTACAGGAAAAGATTGCCAACCCCAGTTCTAGAAGGAAGAGGAGAAGCTTTCTAGCCAATTAAAGACTAACTTTCATTCCCAGTAGAGCTGAGAATATTGTTTGGGGGAGTGAACAGGATGATTTATTCTTACCTTTTTCACCTCTGCTTCTAGGATGTCTTTTTTTTCCAAAACTGAAGTGTTCACTCTTTGGTAGATCACTCAGCCTTACAGCTCAGTTTAGGTCTTATATAGGTATGATTTTGTGTGGAAGGCATCTAGAAAGTATGCCTCCTTATAGAATGCTCACCATCTCTTAAGTCACTGGAATCTTTCTCTTTTATGGTTCCTCAAAGGCCCTTAATTAGTCTTTTCCCTAAGTAACAAACCACATTTCCCCTGTTCTGGAGATGCCCTCCTCAGCCTTTGACCTGACTCTAAACTCATGCTTGATGTGAAAGTTATAGAATTCTCTTTTTCTGTTATCCACTGACATCCCAACTCAAATAAAGCTTTACAGTGCCAGTGCAGTCGGCTTTTAACCAACTAGGAACTTTTTATTTCTCAGTTCTTATGAAAATAAAAGAAAATACCCATTTTCACCATCTTTATTTGCTTTCTTTCCTTCCCACTGAGAGACTTGCCTTAAAAAGGGTTTTCATTCTTCTGAAAGCACTTGTGAATCCGACAACTGTTGGTGATTGAAAATATTATGATTACTTGTGATCATCCTAATTTGACTGTACAATATATTTTCTAGTAGATGAGCATTTCTAAACAGGCAGCAGCTGGTCTGACAGCCCATTTGAAGAGATATATTTCTCTGTTCCTGGGCATTGACAGAACAGTTGAGGGGCATTAAAGACCAAATAAAGAATCAACACACATTAAAGGGTCTTAAAGTTATCTCTGCTTAGATATTTGAATCCATTTAAATATTCTTTGAGGAAATTCGTTCGAACTTTAATTTACCTATGAAGGCAATTAGTCTCATGCTCATTTGGCATCACTTGGCTTAGCTTGGTCAGAGGTTTTTGTTTTTATTTTATTGTTGTTTTTAGCTCTCTGATCTGGGACAAGAATCACAACCATTCAACAAAATAAACAGATTTCTAAATAGGAAGTACAGCGCATGGATTCGTAAGGAGATATTCTTCTTGACCAATTTAAGCCATGACTGCCATAGTTTTTTTTTTTTTTCCTACTATCCACCCCCTCCCCCACAAATTAAGTCCTTTCAACATTTTTTTTCTGATGTTGTGTGGTTGTGTAGAGCAAGATGAGTCAGAGGAACCAGGAATTTTCCTTTTTCCTACTTAGTGACCTCAGTGGTTGCGTATGCCATCTTGTGCATTGGATGAAGTTGTCTGCAAAGATGAGTCACTTCTGCTTTGCTTGAATGCAGATCGTTAAATAATGGGTCCTCCTCAAATAATTGGTCAAAGCCTTTGTAGGTCACTCCTTTTCAAAGAGGTTGCTGGAAGACTTTCTAAACAGAGATGATTCTTCCTCACTGGTCTCCCCTGTCTACTTATAGTGCTATTCACATCTACCTGGTATATCCATCCTTGTTTGCTTTTCCTCCTTCTTTTTTTTAAGATTTATTTTATTATTTATTTATTTATTTATTTTTGGCTGTGTTGGGTCTTCACTGCTGCACACAGGCTTTCTCTAATTGTGGCAAGCAGAGGCTACTCTTCATGGCGGTGCATGGGTTTCTCATTGCAGTGGCTTCTCTTGTTGCGGAGCACAGGCTCTAGGCACGCGGGCTTCAGCAGTTGCGACATGTAGTAGACTCAGGTAGTTGTGGCACACGGGCTTAGTTGTTCCACAGCATGTGGGATC
This sequence comes from Hippopotamus amphibius kiboko, assembly GCF_030028045.1. Lineage (NCBI taxonomy): Eukaryota > Metazoa > Chordata > Mammalia > Artiodactyla > Hippopotamidae > Hippopotamus > Hippopotamus amphibius. The sequence continues at coordinate 216,419,074 of NC_080186.1, read as the reverse complement.
TTCCTGGACCAGGGATAGAACCCATGTCCCCTGCATTGGCAGGCGGATTCTTAACCACTGTGTCACCAGGGAAGGCCCTGCTTTTCCTTCTTGTTGGCCATTTGCAACTCTTTTCATCCTCATGAAAAATTTGGTTTACAGAGCTAGCGTTAGACATCACTCTCTCCTCCTTTTTCTTTGACTTAGCAGGGAGCCACCATTGAATAGATAGAATTCATTCCATTGAATGAGTCCATTGCTAATGATTTTAACTTGGACTATCTGAATGTCTGGTGGAAAACATATTCATTCAATTAATTTACTTATTGAAGAAACTACATTAATATTGAAAGGTTCCATGTCCCTCTCTGGAATTTAACAAACCTTTCTCTTTAGTGTCTACTGAAGGTTCATGGCTCAAACTCACCCTGCAAGAGAAATATGATTACTACTACAACATTGATTCAAAAGAGAGTTCCTGGGTCACACCTGAATCCTGCTTGCTTAAAGAATCATGGCTCACAGGAAAAGAAATTGAGGTAGGGGATTGGTGTTTGATGGAAAAGTGTACTATATAAAGATAAGTGTGGTTGCTTTTCTATTTTTGAATCATGCAATCGATGGGGAGAACTAATTTATTTGAAGACTGGATATGGAGTAAAGTCTTCATGAACTGCAGTTGGATGGAGCTGCATGGTTACTAACTTTTAGAATGTTTTCTATGTCAGAGCAACACCAAACAGAACTAGGGGAATAAAGCTCTTGGAGGTTTTTTAGGGTAGCAGATTTTCCTAAGCAATCAATCTCAGGTTTTCCTTAACACCAAATTAGTTTTAATTCCTTGGTTATCAGTACTCAAAATGTCTAATTTCAACCCCCCACTCCCACCTCAACCTATAACAAAGATACATAATTCCTTTAAAGCTTCCCCGGGAGAAATACTCTTGAAGGAATGTTCACCAAAATTGCTTTGGACTTGAGACCAAAAGTTGGACCCAGAAGATGTGAAAATTGCTCTTTGATCCAGGCGTTGTAATGTGTTTAAAGAGAAAATCTTCTAATAATTGAGTTTCGTCTTGAAAAACATAGAACTTACAAATGTAGATCTTATAGCACTGTTCACAGTCACCAGCATCAGAGATACTGCAGGACAGCAGTACTGTGGACAGAATCACCAGTGCTGTATTTACTAAAACTCAGAGAAAAAACTGGCTTGGGGATGACAATGTCACAGGAACCCTGAATGACAAGAAGATAGTGAAAAACATATTAACTAATTTCAAATGTGTAAACTTTCCACAGTTTACAGAAAAATAGCATTGTGGCAATGAACTGTTAGTGCCTCTTTGTTGAAAAATGAAATTATGGCCAATACTTAAAAACCATATGCTATCACTGAAAGGATATGTCAAACTGTGAAGAAGCAGCATTGAAGGGTTAAAACTCAGAGCCCAAAACTGCTCATGTGACACCCAAAGATGCCTTAGGTATAACTTTGTGGAGTATCAGGATTAATAAAAAGTGGAGGGTCTATGCTGTTAAAAAAAAAAAAAATTCTAGTCAATCTGAAATTACTGAATTTACTCAAGAATATACATATGTCTTCTCTTAAAAGTATTTATGCATCTTTTATATGATTTCACTTTTAATTGTTTAAATTAACCATCCATTGAGTCCAGTCACACTGAATAAGAGGCATCCACCATAGAAGTTAGTCCAGTCTTTGCTTGCGTCTCTCATAGAACATAAAAGTAAACCCAGTTCATCATCCACATGAAGACTTCTCGCAATCCCCCTTCTTCCTTTTTTCCCATTCATCTAATTTTCCCTGTCTGCCCATGGTAGCGCTTATCTTTCCTCTCCCACACCCTTTTCTTCTGCTCCAGGTCTTTTCTTTTCTTCCAAATTTATTTTGAGTTTCCCCCAACTCGTGCTGGGGTGTGCCTCCTCTGGCCTGGGCAAGAAAAGCCCAGGGACTTCATGGGCACTGCAGTCTTCCCCTCAACAGAGGGAGGAGGCGATGCAGACTCTTACTGTAATCATCCTTGTGTCTTTTACGCTCTGAGGAGCCCAGGCCGCACTCCTGGTCCCTGCCAGCATCATCTGTACATCTCCACCTCCAAATCCTGAGACCGTTCAACCACGTTCTCATACCATCTCCGCCCAAAGTTCAGAGGATTCCAAAACCCTGTCACTAGAAAGAAGCTGAGCCAGTCCATCCCTCGGCTCTGGTCAAATGTTTTGACACCAAGCCAGAAAGAGCTATCCAGATTATTTTCTGAAAGATAAAATTTCCAGAAGCTGTTCTCTGTGCTGCTTTCACCTGATGTGTGAAGTGTAACTATAAGAAATATCTCTTGCCAGGACATTATTGAGGAAGTCACAGCAGATTACATTCGTGAGAAGATGTGGTCTGCTACCGAAGATATGCTTCTGCGCTTTCAAGCCACAACCTCAGGACCCCTCCTTAGGAAAGAGTATGAAGCTAGGAAAGCATTTTTGTATGAACAAGAAGAGCGTGTGATCAAAATACAGGTATGGGAGTCACCTACCACTCGTTGCAGAAAACTCATATTCCATGAAAATGTTTTATTTGATAATAAGGCAGTCAACCATCAGCATTCTAACAAACAAATCTGACTGTAGATTTTGTCCTTAATCAGTGCCCCTGAGTCAGCTTTATTAAAGGCTCTGAGATGGGAAGGATGCTGAATGACTTTTCACCTGTGGTCTTCTGGAAAGTATTCAGGATGCTGTGAATAGTCAGAGTCAAGGGAATACCTGAGATCAGAGTTGAAATCCTGTTTCTCTAAAAAGCTGGATATCCTTGTGTCACCTCCTATCTGGCCTTGGATGCTTTCGAATTGGTTTTTTAGTGGTTAGTGGATGTTGAGTGGCTTCTGAGTTTCTACGCTCTTGTAGCCTGAAGAACAGAAGAGCTCATGAAATAGATGTAGCATCTCTGGGAGTATCTTCTCTGTTATATAATCTCTCATTCTTCATTCAGGCCCGAAAGAGGCATCCTCATTCCCAGCCTTTTAGCTGTGAGTTGTTCTTAAGCTTGCATGACTTGTCCAAACGTTCTGGTTGACAGGAGAGGAACTTGCCAGATTTAGATGTTTCTATTCTGTGTTCCCCTAGCATCTTCTCTCAGCCACCACGCTGGTTTCCAAAATGCCATGTATTTGTCCTTTTTTGTCATCCAAAGTGATACTGTTACTGATGGGCAGAGTGTGGTGGGTTTTTGCTTTGGCCAGTAACTATAAAATTTGCTAAATTGAAAGTCTAGAAGTTTGAAGGGCTTCTCTTTTGTGATCATTGGTGTACTTATCTGCTTCCCCACCTAACAATAATACTGTGCAGAGCAGAAGATGAGTTTTTAAAACTTTTGTATTCTTGTGTCTTGCATATGATAGGTGTTCAAACATCTGAATTTCCTCAGAGCTTAAGATGTTAGAAGGCAGGAATGATTAATTTTTTGAAGAAATTTCTTCTATAAACTTGATACCCAAAGGATTTCTCTAGGTGAACCCTTGAGTTTTCTGGTTTATTCCTTCTTTAATTAAATGGTAGGCAAAACACACAAAGTGAACAAAATCTTAAATATAGCATCATCCACACTGATGCTAAGGCTCTACTTTGGCACAAAATTCAAAGAGTGTTAGCCAGTGTGACACAATTTGGACCAACCTCAAGCTGTCCAATCTGTCCAGAGCTGTATAACAGTTGGAAGACACTCTGAAGAGCCCTCTAGTGTAAAATCCGCCTGCTATTAGGACCCAAGGCTGAAGAGAGAGCTTGGGGAAGGACAGAAACAGTGACTTGGAGCCTTTTCCCCCCCACCTCAGTGGAGCAGCAGGATTGAAGAAGAAGCCATTGCACTATGAAGTCACCCTATAATGGCTTCTTTTCCCCCTCTTCTGACAGTTTTCTAACAAGGAGGGCATGAGGTCTAAAGACAGGCCATAGCCTGGAGATGAATATGGGCTGACCCAGAAAACCAAAAGACCGTGAACCAAAGGGCATCATTGCTAATCTCATGTTTTGCCAAAGTGGCTGATTCACTCCAGATTAGGGGAATGATGTGAAATCTGAAGATTTCTCCTCCATGGATCAGCTCAGACTTCTTAGCTGGCTGCATCAGCCCCAGACACAGTAGTCTTAACAAATTCAGAGAGAAAGCTCCCAGGCGGAGGGCAGCCACACCCCAGCTCCACTGTGCTGCCACCCTCAGTCTCCCCACAAGAAACTGGATATATGCAGAGGGTATATGTCATCAATAGCCAATCCTTTGTCTTGGGTGCTTAGGGGACAATTCAGAAGGTGCCCAAGTAGACATGGAGCGAGGTCAGTGAGAATCTATATAGCCAGATTATTTTTGAATGGTAAGAAGGCCTTTCTAAAGTAGCCTACATTTACAAACTGAGCCAGAAAAAAAATCTCAAAGATAAAATTTTATATCAAAAAAAAAGAAAAATGAATATAAGTTGTAAAATATAAATGAAGTAAATATTTAAGGAAACTCTCATTCTAGGAGACAGAAAAAAAATTTATACTGAAACTCCTTTTGCTTTTAGGAAATTTAATAAGACACATGGACTTAATGAAACAAGATAGTATGATAAAATGAAAAGATAACCAACAGCTACAGAGAGAAAGAAAAATAATGACATTCTAGAATGTGAGTGAACTTATAACTGCAGAATGCAGAACAGACACTGAAAATAATTGAAACACATGAAGGACTTGAGAAAAGTCACAGAAAAAGCTAAGGAAAAGAATAGATGACTTAAAATGCATTTTCTCATCTCAAAGTGAAAGTACGCATTTTATCACAGGGTTGTGGGGATGAAATGGAATAATTCACATAACAGACTTTGCCCAGTATGCAGCTATTAAGTGCTCAGCAAGTGTTTGAAGTGATGAGGTGATTGAGATGGTGACTCAGAAGACAGGTAGTGGGGATCCAACATCCAGGCAGTTGGATGGCCCAGGAAGAGATGAGAAGAATCAAGACAGGAAAAAAGAGTTAGCTACAATTTTTTTTTATTTCTTGAACTGAAGAAAGCTGAAATTCCACTTTGTGGGAAAAAACATAATAGTGACAAACAAGAAAACTTAGCCCTGAGAATTTCGAACTTATTGAACTTCAGCTCAGAGAGTGCCTCAAGCATCTGGGCAAAGAAAAAGAATCAAGCTTCTCTGAAGCATGTGCAGATTGCCAGGAGCCATGGCAGAATCTGGGGCCAGGAGGGAGGGGGTGGGTGAGTTGATGGGACAGTCCTTCCTCATGTTGTTTGAATGTAACTAACTACTCTTGTAGGTTGCGGAATTGTACCTTTAAGCGGAGAGGAAAAAGAAATAAATGTTTAGGGTTTTCTTGGCTTACAGAGAGATCACAGAATAATTTGTGCTTCAGAAGTTGGTAATTTGAATATTACTATCCTGAATGCCCAGTTATCAAGCGAGGCAACCAATTTAGCAAGCCAGATTTTCTAGAGACTGACAATTAGAATATAAGTTCTCATACCAGTCAGGAGGGAGATTGATGTTTTTGTAAATGCCTTCTGTCTCTAATTGTCTATAAAAAGTTGCTTCGAAATGGCTTTATGGTTTAGAATTTTGTCTCCTTTTGCATTTTTATGTCGATTTCTCCTTCCTCCCAACTTTATACCTATAATTGTTTTTAATAAAGAGCATCTAATTAGAAGAGCCTGCAATCTCTGGACCTTACACAGAAGTTCTGTTGTCAGCGCAGAATAAGAAAAGCCAATCCTGATGAAACTAAAACTTACAAACTAAAAAAGAAGAATGTTAAATTTTGACAAATAAAATGAGAACCATGTAGTATTCTGCTTCTATAGACCAAAATCTCTAAACCCAGCCAAGCTGCTTTGGTTTGGAATGGTAACAATAAAATATAAATGTAGATTCCAAGAAAATCTACATAATCAATAAAGAGAGGAAATACAGAATGATATCTTCAGGAAAGTACTGTTGGTGAGCACTGAATCCTTAGGACATTGAAAGCATAGTACGAAACAGAAAAGTGGGTTCATTCCACCCATGCAAACATGCTTCAATATTAGATCTTCTGTTACTACAACAGATTCCTTATCCAGAATCTTTGAGAATCTGAGCTAATAGAGATTAATAGTGTTTCCGGAGTTAATTAAAAAAAAAAAACAGAATGAGAAATTAAGCTAATCCCAGTAGCTTGGTTGCCTTTCAGTTTGGATCAAGGGATGGGATATATACTATTATTTGCACATGTTGCACCTTAAAACAGTGTTGGCCACAAAAGCACACTAGTCACCGCTGAGACCCATCACAACAAATAAGTTACTGGTGAGCATGCCATAAGCCTGAGTGCAATCACAGTTTATCACTTTCCCTGTTTGTCAACATTCTGTTCTCTACACATTTTCAGTATTACAAACAATGCTGCAACAAAAATCCTTATATATCATTTTTCTACATAGGCATTTGTATTTCCTTAGGCTAGGTATATTGAAAATTAGAAACACTAGGTGAAACGCTAAGTAATTTTAAATTTGATACTGCTAAATTCCCCCCCAAAAGGCTATACTCTTTTGTACTTTTCCCAACCCCTACTCCCCATCTATGCTTTTTACCCCCACTGCTTGGTAAGTAGATGATGTGACAACTTCCCCCAAATTTCTCTTACTGCTACCCAAGGCTCCCTCAAGCTTAGAGCCATCTCACATTTTTTCATAGAGGTTCCCAATAGTTGTAGTATTGTGTTCTGTTGTTCCCTCTTTCAGCCAATTCAAGGTGCCTTCTGTCTTCCAAGATCCCTCATAGTTTTTGACCCATATGCCTTCTTGTTTTCTAGCACAATGATGGATTGCTCTAAAAGCATATTTGTAAGATGTTTCCATTGGGGGAAGTTTGGTGAAGTGTACATGGAACTCAATATATTATTTTTGCAGCTTCCTGTGAGTCTATAATTATTTCAAAATTAAGTTTTTTTTAAAAGCATATTTGCCATTTCTAGGGATTTAAATTGAGAGGGAAAGTCTGGAGCAGGTCTTCAGTTGAGTACTTATTCCATCATGACTGTTATGTTTTGAATCACTACCAGAAAGTATCAATATATTATTTTTTAAATGGCAGTAAAATTCCACATGCCTTTTTGAAAAGAAGCAATGAGGTGAATTGATATATGCAGATGTGAAAAGAAATTTGTAAAAGTAGCTTGAACAAACAAACAAAAAATAACATGATTTGGGGGAATTCCCTGACCTTCCAGTGGCTAGGACTTGGCGCTTTCACTGTTCTGGCCCGGGATCAATCCCTGGTCGGGGAACTAAGATTCTTCAAGCCACGCTGAGAGGCCAAAAAACACAAACAAAAACTTGATTGTTTGTATTTGTCCTTTTTAACACAGAACTTGCATTTCATTTCTAACCTGAAAAACAAAATCAGAGAATTGGAGTGAGTCACAAAGATATGTTTCAATAAAAAAGATTCTCAAAAATGAATTGGAATAAACTTTATAACAGCTATGCATTTATCATTCTAAAGATACCAGTTTGTGTCCACTTTTTGCAAATGTTTCCTGTATAAGTTCTCTTTGATGGTGATAACCTAGGTAAAGCTATGTTGTTGAAGCCTCATTAAACTTTATGTAAAAATAAATGAAATAATAAAAGATCAATCACAGCACTCCTATTTTCAGGGATCCAAAGTCATCTTCCATTTCAGTCTCGATCACAGTGGCCCACGTGTTGGAGGAAAACTAATTACTAGTCATTATTTTCAAGCGTCTTATATTATTACCAAATAATACCAGCACCCAATCAATCTGTTTGTATGTTTCAGGGCAATTCCATATTATTATTACTTCTTACCAGCCAGGGCCTTGGTAAAATTAAGCTTTTGAACCAGAAACTGGGCTTCCACCCGGTCATTCCCTTCCCCGACTTGGGGCGAGCCTCAGCTGTGAGCTAGTGCGCTCTGCCCAGCTTCATGTCCCCCCTCCGAGATGATGTCCAGGTGAGATTCAGAAGGGAGGTTGCCTGACATAGCCCCAGCTCAGTGTCTCCCGAGATGTACTCCGTCCTTGCACTTTCTAAAATGAACTGTTACCTGTAAGTAATTGTGTAACTCATTATTTTCCACAGGCTTTTTGGAAGGGACATAAACAACGGGCATCATATATGCACAGGCGACAAATGTTTGTTGATAACATTCCTTCTATTGTGAAGGTAAACACCCTTTCCTACCTTAGCAAGCACGTGACTTAACCTTTTCCCTTCATCTTCGTTTTGCTTCTGGAATACAGCCTGTGTTTGAGCCTTGACATCAGAAGCAGGTCTGGATTCAAGGCCCATCTCCACTACTCACTTAGCTGACCATCTTCAAGCAAGTCCATCAAAAGACCGTTGTCTCTGGTCCTTTAAAATAAATGCTTTTTCTCTAAAAAAGTCCAAATGATTATTTAAAGTCTGGAGGAGACCCAGTTTTATTTTATGTTCTTCTCAGGGTCTTCGCTAATAGTATTCAGAGTGATCAGCTTTAACAGTACAAACCTTAGTGGTAAGGCGAATGCAAAGCCAAGGACGAGAAAGTAGAGCTAAGTTAGGGCCTGTGTTTAGGTAGTGGGCCCGTCTAACCCAGCTTCCCACTGAGTGTGGTTGCTCCGAGCTTAGAGAAAGAACAGGCATTGGGCTGCCCACTCTCTCAGAGCTGAAAACCAAAGGACGACACGGCAGTGAACTTGTAGGAACTTGGAAATCTCGGCGAGTCAGAAGAGTGGGGCTGGAGAGAGATGGGAATCAGATGAGATCTGTTAAGACTGTTTAAACTGTGAGGACAGGGAATGACATGGTCTAGACCCCCTGTGCCTTATTAGCTCCTGAATGAAATGTCCTATGCTCACCATGCTTATTCACTCAGAAAACTGCGAGTCACAGTTGGTCCCTCGTGAGACCTCTTGAAACGTTTTCCTGGAAAGACCTAAAAAATATTGGCTGCATTTAAGAGATATGGGAAGCAACCCTGAACTTAGTCTCATTTGATCCGCTGACCCGTTGCAACTCTCAGCAAAATGTCTTGCCTGCTTGGCTTTTATTTACTGAGATTGCAGCAAAATAGTCAAAGAGCTACATGACCTTCCCCACCATAACGTGTAACGTGTTCTGAACCCCTAGGAGAAAAAAGCAACGAAAGACGTGGGAGATGGTCAGGCTTTAGATGTTTATTAGTTGGTGGGCTGCTAATTTTTTATTTTTTTTATCAAATAAACAATCAATATTATTTTTAAAAGACTGCATAAAGAGATATGAAAAGTTGTTTGGTAATTGCCTGGATTTCTCTTTTTAACTTATTTTTAGATTCAGTCCTGGTTCCGGATGGTAACAGCACGAAAGAATTACCTCTCACGACTGCAGTATTTCAGAGATCATGTAAGAGAACACAGGTGGATTCTTATCCTGGCTGAAAATGAATTACATGTATACTTTGTTGAATGTTAGCGTTGAATGATTTTTATTAAATGGAAATGAACACTAGGAGATAAAAATAGGTTTTAGAACTCAGTGTGTACTATTTGGAGGCTTCTTATGTTTTTTTATTCAGAACTCAGGTTCAGAGTGAGACTTCACCATTCAGGACTAGAAAGGGAAAGGGTGAGGAAAAACTGGACTAGTAATGCCAGAGAGAAAAGATTCTAATGAAGGACTTTCCAATATTGCTTGTAAAGTTTTTATAACTACTAACCAATTAATTTAAATAGACACCCACAGAAGGAATTTTTTTAGAATCTTTGAAGAATAGATATGTGAACATAGATTGGCCCATCTAAATTTGGTGGTAAAATTCTTTTCTCTTTTTAGATCTCTTTATTTAAACAGTCTCTTTGCAATCTCGTTTATACTTTTAGCTAACTTATCTGACCCTTTCTTCAAAGAGAATGCAAAAATAAACATCGCCTACACCACGTCTAAATACTGCCAGTTCTAAATAGTGTCCATTCTTAAAATGCTGTCAGTTCTTAACTAGTTCTAAATTCTAAAATAGTGGAGTAGATGGGACTCTGGAAGGTTGTGACTGGTCTTATTCTTTTGCAGAACAATGAAATTGTGAAAATACAGTCTCTAGTGAGAGCAAACAAAGCTAGAGATGACTACAAAACATTGGGTAAGTGGGAACATTCTGGAACAAAGTATCCCTTATTAACCAGGCAAGGACAAGTTATTTCCCTCTGAGTCACTTCTGTGGCTGCGCAAAACACAGAGGATGCCTGTTATGTCCAATAGATTTGGCCATCTCAGCCCCCAGGTTCTGAAGCAGTACACAAAGGAGCATGTGATGACAGGAAGTGGGCCTTTCTGTCTAAGCGGAGTGGAATAAGTGCAATAGATGTCATTTCTTCTTCGAAAGGAATGGACTGCATGGGATGAGGGATAAATTAGGAGTTTGTGATTAACATGCACACACAACTATCTATAAAATCATCAGCAAGGCCCTCCTCTATATAGCACAAGGCACTATGTTCAATATCTTATAATAACCTGTAATGGAAAAGAATATGAAAGAATATGTATATAGCTGAATTACTTCACTGTGCACCTGAAACTAATTAATGAAGTCAATTATACTTCAAGTTTTAAAAAACGGAGTTGGCATAAATGCTGATATTTTTATATTAAATTTGAGCTAGAGGCAGGAATCTAATGCAAAAGAATGAGCCAGAAGATAAACTTACATTTGAATACTGTTTAATTTATTTCCTGGCCTGTGATTTTTTTTCCTCTCATTTTAAGAATAAACCTAGTCAGACTTCCTAGGTGGTGCAGTGGTTAAGAAGCTGCCTGCCAATGCAGGGGACACGGGTTCGAGCCCTGCTCTGGGAAGATCCCACATGCCACAGAGCAACTAAGCCCATGCGCCACAACTATTGAGCCTGTGCTCTAGAGCCCATGAGCCACAACTATGGAGCCCATGTGCTGCAACTACTGAAGCCCATGCGCCTAGGGCCCGTGCTCCACAACAAGAGAAGCCACTACAATGAGGAGCCCGCGCACCACAATGAAGAGTAGCCCCCGCTCTCAGCAGCTACAGAAAGCCCGTGTGCAGCAATGAAGACCCAACACAGCCAATAAATAAATAAAATAAATAAATAAATAAATTTAAAAGAATAAACCTAGTCATTTAAGAAATTTGGAAATATGAATAAGAAGAGGAAAAGCACACAGTTTCATCTCCCAAGAATAACTACAGACATCATCCTATAATTTCATTCTGAACTTCTCACAGTACCTATGGCTTTTTAAATTGTATTCATTATAATACTAGTAGTATATGCCATCTGTAGAAAGTTTGAAAACAGCAGAATAAAATAAAAATCACCCAGAAATAGCATTCACATTTTGTGCTGTCTTGTTCAGTTTCAGCTCTGCATATGTTTGTTATTCTGTTGTTGTTGTTTTTACATAGGGAAGATGATTCTTTATATGCTGAATTTTTAACATTCTAATTATCCCAAGAACATGTGATATAGAGCATGTCCTAGATTAAGCCTAGAAGAGCTTGCTGATAAGTTTATTAGTACTGCCCAAATTCTTCAAATAATTAGGTCATTAAGGATCAGTTTTGAGAGGGCAAAGCAAATCATTGTGTATTTTAGTAATGAGAATGGCCATTATGTTCTCTCTAGCTGCCTGCCTGCTTGCTTGCTTGCTTTTTCTTTCGTTCTTTTTCCTTCTCCTTTCTTTCTCTTTCTTTCTTTTTCTTTCTTTCTTTCTTTCTTTCTTTCTTTCTTTCTTTCTTTCTTTCTTTCTTTCTTTCTTTCTTTCTTTCTTTCTTTCTTTCTTTCCTTTCTTTCTCTTTCTTCCTTCCTTCCTTCCTTCCTTTCTTTCAGAATAAATAAGGAATTATTCAGTGATGTTCCTACACAGTGCTACTAAGTATTTTCACCAACACCCTTTATTGTCAAAAGTCTGTCTGAATTATGGAGTGAAGTGTGTGACCCAAGAAAGATCTTTCCTGGTAGTTGTTAAGGAAAAGACTTCCCTGGTGGTGCAGTGGTTAAGAATCCGCCTGCAAATGCAGGGGACGTGGATTCAAGCCCTGGTCTGAGAAGGTCCCACATGTTGTGGAGCAACTAAGCCTGTGTGCCACAACTACTGAGCCTGTGCTCTAGAGCCTGTGAGCCACAACTACTGAGTCTGCATGCTGCAACTATTGAAGCCCACACTCCTAGAGCCCATGCTCTGCAACAAGAGAAGCCACCACAATAAGAAGCCCGCGTACCTCAACGAAGAGTAGCCTTCGTTGTCTGCAACTAGAGAAAGTCTGAGCACAGCAGCGAAGACCCAACATAGCTGAGGAAGGGAAAGGAGAAGAGAGGAGAGGAGAAGAGAAGAGAAGAGAATCTGGCAGCCTCAGGCCAGGTTCTGCCTCAAGCCTGTGGAATCTTCTGGATACTACCTCATTCCACTAGATTCCAGAATCCAGCCTGCAAACTGAGGGAGGAAAGGTCCCCAGTCCTTCCAATGCCACAGTGCCCCACTTTGGAATTGATGTGGTTCATCCGTCAGTTGGTAGATAATCTTTAATTTTTTTACAAAAAAGCTCAATAGGGGATTTGTTTTCCAAACCCTAACACACTAAAATAGGTAATTTAAGGATACATTTTCCATACGAATACAGGCTACTTTTTGTTTCCTTCTAGGGAACATGTCTTTGTGGGCAGCTCTGGGGACGCTTGTCACTTGCTTACTTTTTTTTTAAGTTACCGAGATAAAAGAAATTCCAGTTAACAAATCTAGGTGATTTCCTGTTAAAGCACAGACAGCAGATGGAGACTAGGTTAGTGACTAAGTTAGATCAGAGCTGCTCTGGGCTTTGGCGAATAGGGTGGCTTTGTGGTAGCTGAGCTGTACATTTCATTTCTTCCTCAATTCAGCATATTCATAAAACGAAGGCCTTTTTTTTTTAAAGAAAAATAGACCACTTGTATTAGTCTATCATGATTCCTTTTCACCCATTCCCACCGGAAAGGCACCGAATGCATTCAAGTTTGGAAGTTGCTGGAACTGTAACGTGCTCGCTTATAAGTGCTGACTGTGAAGTTGTGTGGTTTCCTGAAATGAAAGTACCACCAAGTGGTATGAAGATATCATGAAGATGCCGAAAAGTCAACTGTATTTTTTGTTTTTATTGGCTGCATTGGGTCTTCGTTGCTGTGCGAGGGTTTTCTCTAGTTGCAGTGAGTGGGGGCTACTCTTCATTGCAGTGCATGGGCTTCTCATTGTGGTGGTTTCTCTTGTTGTGGAACATGGGCTCTAGGTATGCGAGCTTCAGTAGTTGTGGCACATGGGCTCAGTAGTTGTGGCTTATGGGCTCTAGAGTGCAGTCTCAGGAATTGTGGCTCACAGGCTTAATTGTTCCATGGCATGTGGGATCTTCCTGGACCAGGGATCGAACCTGTGTCCCCTGCATTGGCAGGTGGAATCTTAACCACTGCACCACCAGGGAAATCCCAAAAACCCAGCTGTTGATAGAGGAACTATTACATTTGAGTCATGATAATTGGTAAAGCTAAAATATTAATTTGTTTCTACCACATCTGTTAGCGCATAAAATGATACACAATTCTTGGGAACAGGGAGAGAGAGCTTTAGACACAAATGAGATGGCTTATGTTCTCTCAGCTACATGAATGGGCTCTGGTGTGTGGCTCAGGCTGTTTCTGAAATGGTCATGTCATCAGCAACATCTTTGCTGAAATAGAAGGGAAATAAATTCACATACGCTTCAGTGATCTGGAAGCAAAGGGTCCATGATCCAAGGTAACTTGGAATCTAGTGGAATATGAGGTAGTATTATCTAGTAACTTCTGAGCCTGGAGGCAGCATTAGACCGCTGACGCTTCCTAAGGCTTTCCTTTGACAAGAACCAGTAAAGACCATCAGAAGGGATACAGTAGCAATACAGGTGGCTCTAGATTTGGTTGTTCACGCTGGGTTCCTGCTGTTAATTGTTTGCATTGTTGGTTGAACTCTTTATTCCTTAAGTGTCAAAGTACCACACAAGCAAACGGAAGTATAAGCAAGCTTGAGTAGGGTCTTGGATGTAAAGGAGAGGATGGTTACTGAGGTTGCCGCGACTGGACAGGCCTCTCTCAAGTCATCTTTGGGTTGCTCTGTCTAATCATTCAGCATTGAAGGTCCAGGTAGTTTATTCTTATAGTTTACCCAGAGTGGATCTCACTACACACCTTTAAAAAAATCTCTTTTTCAAAGTCACAGTGCCAGGGAATTAAAGCATAATTAAGGTTCGAAGCAGGAAGGGAAAGCCTTTGTAGAATTTATACCCCTCTCAGTGGCTGAGCCTGGTCTCCTAGGTGTTGCGTGCCCTCCCTGGTCCATGCTGAAAGGACAGGGACCCAGTTTCAGTGTATAAAATAGTTTCATTTCTGCCAAGTAGAACAGGTGTTCCAGTTGTCATTCTGTTGGCTCCTGTGGGCCTTACAGTTCTCCCTTGACTGAGCTTTTCTAATTCACCTTTCAGCTAATTCCTGCTCCTTCCCCAAGGTCTTTGGGGCTGAAAGAAAAACACTTTCTGCTTCCTACAGCAAGAACAGAAATCTCTTATCTGGCTTAGACACACTCTCAGAGCCGGGACAACTCACATTAGCATTCTTTCCCAGGTTCCTCATCAATAAGACACCGGTAGATAGAACTATCTCCTCAGTGCGTGAGTCCTGGAAACAGCATGAGAGAGAGCTGATAAACAAGTGCTAGATACCGAGGAAACAGTGAGGCCTGACATCAGTGGCATGCGTTTCTTTATATGATCAGTTTCCTTGTCCAGATTTGACGTGAGGCAGGATGATTCACTCTGGAGACCAAATACATCCATCACTCTATTTTTCTGGTAATGGTTTATTTAAAAACCTGATTTCTTCCCTACTGATGGTCATTTCAAGCATGCCCAGTTAAAGCACGCCTTTCCTTTCCTTGCAGTTGGCTCTGAAAACCCACCGTTCACAGTAATCCGCAAATTTGTACACCTGTTGGACCAAAGTGACTTGGATTTCCAGGAGGAGCTGGAGGTGGCACGATTAAGGGAAGAAGTGGTGACCAAGATCAGGGGCAATCAGCAGCTCGAGAAAGACCTGAACCTGATGGACATTAAGATTGGGCTCCTGGTGAAGAACAGGATCACCCTGGAGGTCAGTGGGGTTTGTGGGACTGTTGGTTCCCAGAAGAGAGAAGATGCTTGTATATTTGCCCACAACACTGTGGTCCAGATAAGTTCCTTTGGAGTCCAGAAGGAGTGGCCCAAAGTTTATTTACCATTTTTATTACCACTTTATGGTCTCAGACCTGCAAAATTATTTGCACCCCCTTTTTGTGACGTTTGGTAAGACTTTTTACCCTTCTGAAAGGACATTTATGTGAAATAAAACCAACTGACATATGTACCTTCATAGCAAGACTAAGGCCTTTCTATAAATATAAAAGAGAATTTAACAGGAATTAATTCATAGTAAAAATACATATTTCAATATGAAAATACATGAGCCTGATGCCATTAGATGTGGTAAAGTTACCAGAGACTTGGGCCTCTTCACAGAATAACCATAGATTGAGAGAGCTATAGATGAGACTGGTTAGGTGCATGGTGGAACTGGCCATGAGGTGATTTTCCAAAATGGAGAAATCTTTTTAATAACTTTTTAATAACTCCTTGAACAAGCAAAGTGTGGTCTTCCCCCCACCCCTGCCACCTGATGTGGAATTGCCGTCCTAGAAAATTAACTGTATATTAAAATGTGAGGGATCTGTGTTGTGCTTATATGTGAATCGGTTAGATTCTAGACTCAAGCAATTACACACAAAATTTTGACCTACATGAATGACCAGCAGGACATTAAAAAATCTGGGCATGCGACATGTGGACAACTATTTACAGTGGACCATCCTACAAACTACAGGACAGCAGGGCATCTGTCCTCCCCAGGCCCCACTCACTGGAAGCCAGTGGTGTCCTCCAGTCCATCAGATGTTACCCTACAGGCACCGTTCCAAAATGACCCCCTACAGAGTGGCGTTTCCCTAATAATAGCCTCTAAATAAATAACACTATAGTTTTGTACCTGTGAGAAACCTGCCAGTGTCAGAGCTCCCCAAAACCATTTGTAAAGTGCCATTTTTATCCAAGAAGAGGAGAATTCTAGGGTGAGACCTCTCTCCACGTTCCTGTTCCCATGCCACGTCAGTTTTCAGAAAACCGATAGGGCATGGCAGGGAAAGCGGACCTTCTGGAGGCCCTGAGAAGGCCACAGTGGGTCAGAGGTGGAGAGACAGCTTCCGGTGTGGTTCTGGAAAACTGGTAGATGAGCAGGCACGGGAGGCTACCAGCTAAGTGGATATGGGAACGCCTCCCTCTTGTCTCTAGCCCTTACAGAGATACTATTGAAATAGTGCCGAGAAAATGAGGAAACTAGAGCAATTCGTAAGACAGGAAATGATCATCTTTTCTAAATATTAAGGAATAAAACT
This sequence comes from Hippopotamus amphibius kiboko, assembly GCF_030028045.1. Taxonomy (NCBI): domain Eukaryota; kingdom Metazoa; phylum Chordata; class Mammalia; order Artiodactyla; family Hippopotamidae; genus Hippopotamus; species Hippopotamus amphibius. The sequence goes on along the minus strand of NC_080186.1, from coordinate 216,402,557 downwards.
ACAAATTTAAGTGTTTTGCATTTAGCTCTATTTTCATCGTTTTAGCCAGAAAAACAATAGTACTTTGGTCTTTTACAGGAAAATAATGTTTGTGTTGTTTGACACATATGAAAACTTTTAAAGTATAATATATTCCAGAAGGTCCGTCAGAGAATGCCTTTTATAGCCTTCAACTGCTGTTTTACCCTACTCCGATAAAGTTGTAAACAGGAAATGCCTTGCCTTTTAAAATAAAGTCTTAGTTGCAAAAGAGTAGTAGAAATATGTAGCTTGTGGAAAGACAAACGTGGCAGATTTTCAGATCTTTATGAGTGTTTTTAAAGCATTACTAATTGACAGCATTGTGAAAAAGTTAATTTTTCAGTTTATATTCTCAAACACCAAATATTTATCAAACACTGATTGGAAGTTAAACTAATGATTCTCAACTACATACTCTTTCTTCTTATTGTTGATAGTAGCATTTTGGATTGATGATAAAAACAGTGCAGTTGCAGCTTTATATACAGTAATGAAATAGTGGGGAACAACCCAAACCCCAAAACAACAAACAGAGGACAAGAGAACCAGTCCAACATGTGTGGTACACAGCCGCTAAAAATGACATTTCTGAAGAATTTAGCAGGGGGAAAGGGTTGCACTATAATGGAGAAGAAAATAGTACCTAAAAAAGTATGATTTCATTTATTGTAAAAAATATATATACACATCAGCTAAAAGAAAAAAAAAAACTAAGCGATTTCTCTTTGCATGGTAGAATTAACCATATATATATATATAATTTTTTATTTTTTTTAATCAATGACCATGTACTGAGTGAGACAAAAGATTTTAAAGGGAGATGGCTTAGTTCTTACAAAGCAACTCTAGCTCTCTCGAGTAACCATGTGTCTTACAGTTCTTTTAAAATTGACATTCCTTCTGGTAACCTCAGAAAGTCAGCTGGCGAGTAAAGTAGCTAATATTGATTTTAAGCAAAAGAAAAGGTTTGGAAGTGGAGACAGCTGAAGTAGAAGTTTCTGGGAGGTATAGGGAGGAAGAAATGTCTAGACTCAAACTAGCTTGAAGGAAAACCGAAGTAGAAAGTTAATCTTGAATCACTAAAATTCCCATTGATGGGTGTAATGTGCTACATGCGTGCAGGCTCGCAGGCCAGGGCTGCCTGAAGCCCAGGATTGAAATTTATTTTATTGCTTCATTAAACTTCTTCGCTGCTTATATGAGCGTGTTTCCTTGGCCATGTTCTTTAACCACTGTAAGCCTTGTTTTCTTCCCTGGAAAATGTGCTAAATGCCTTACATGGATTGTTTTTCATCTTCACATCAACTTGGTAAGATTGCTATTATTAAGCCCATTTAAAGATTTAAGGAAACTGAGTCTCAGGTTAAGCTGAGCAAGGTCACAAAGCTACTTATGCTTTGCAGATACCCATATTTTTATGACTCCAAAGCCCAAGCCCTTTGTCCCAGTCCACACCTTCTACAAAAGTGTGTATATCCTAGCATGTTACCTGCATGTGGATATCCTGTTACCATGGGAACAGAAAAGCCGGTGACAATTAAGGCAACATGGAGCTGTGGGAATATTATGAACAAGTGAAATACCATTGCTCCTTCAAACCAGTATTCCTCAAATGTTCAATATTTATTGATAAGAATAGAGGAGAGGAGATTTCTACTAATAAAAAACATATGTCTCTCTTGGGAACCCCTGTCTGAGTTAGCCTTTGTCCCCTTCTTCAGGCTTTCCAAAGCAAACCTCCATTCACACCAGAGCTTTTGTGAGCCAGGTGTAATTTCACAGGGAAGAAAGAAGGGCTTGTCACACCCAAGTGTGTGGCTTTGTACTTGGATCTCCAGCAGACGGACTGTTCCCGCAGCACAGCTGCTGGCTCTTCTCTCCTCTCCCACGTCTCCTCCAGGGCTCAGCATTAGACGCTGCTCTCTCCCTTCCTCCAGTACTCTTCCTGTCCTGTCTTCACCAAATCCATTAATAATGAGAAGGAATTTAGTTCTGCCCTAGAGCCTGCTTACCCATCCTCTCTTCTCTTCTGTATCTGTCAAAAAAATGTTACCCTAAAGATGAAGTCTGCAACAAAACAGAGTCCAGTTTTCCAAGCTACTTCCACTGCAAGTAGCTCTGATAAGGGGGGGGGGGGGCAGGCCAGGTGATGGGGAGGTTGTAAGTACCAAGATTCTTTTCCTCCATATATTTAAAATCAAGATCATCAATGTATTCCATGTATATGGAGGAACTGAACGATCTACACATCACCAGTTATTTGAAGAGGAGAAACCTGGGTTAAATGGAACCGTAAGCCAGTTAGTCTAGTGATGTCTTACGACTTTTCATAGATAAGGGTTGTCAGGCCGTTGCCTGACTAGATGTCTCCTGAACCTCCACCTGGTGGTAACGACACTTCCTTCATCTTGACTGTATTTTATATATTTGTGAAATAAAGGGGGAGATGTCGCCTTTTTAAACTTTTTATAGACATGCAAATCCACTGCCCTTCTTTCCCCATATAAACAATTAGGGGAACAGAAGTAAAGGATTAAGTCAAGGTTGCCCCTCTAAGCTGAGAATGAAAAAGAGTAAAGCCATAGACCTGGGAGGCAATGGATGGAACCGCATAGAACTATCTAATCTCAAAGCTCCAAGGGTTTTTTGGCTTTATTTCCCTAGCTATGAGCTGACCCCAGCTATGGGAGAAGGGGGTGCTGGGAGGTAAACAGATGAAGAGCTTGCCCTCTACAGCGGTTCTCATCCCCAGAGATAATTGGAAATGGGGACGGGCACATTTTTTGTTGTCAAAATGACAGGAGTCCCTACTGGCCTTTGGTGGAGAGGGGCCCAGGATGCAGGATGGCCAGCCGTGCATGCACAGCACAACACTGCCCGCAGGGCCCGCAGGGCCCCCCTCAGGAGCAGCGCTGCGGCATCCCGACACTGGCTGCAAATAGAGTCCTCCTGTGGAGGTGGGGCTCAGAGCTCAGGGAAGCAGATGGAAGGAGTTTTAGGAAAAACAACATTCTCACCACCTACCCTCGGGGACAGCGACCCAACGTTACGTGGCAGAGGAGGCATTCTAGAGCTGTGGCTTTCGTGTAAGTCACGTGCCATTAGTGGGTCATGAAATCACTTCAGCAGATTGTAAAAATGGAATAGAATAAAAGCAAAGTAAGAATGAGTATCATTTCGTATAGAGCATGTGGGTATGTTTAATAAAAGACGTAAAATGTATTTTTTACTGTGGGTCTTCCTAAAAATGTTTAATAGATCCTCATCTAAACGACCTACTCTAGTTTGTGACCCCTTAAGCCCCTGAAGGGGGCTTGACCACTTGACAGTATTTTCAGCCACACATTTTCCACGTTTCCCTATAAATGGTTAAAAGAGCATGATTGGGGGGAGAACCCTTAATTTTGTTAAATATTTAGAGGCTTCTTTTCCCTTCCATTTGTGATTTCTACATTGCATATATTTTGCAAGTGCTTTTACAGATTGAAAAGATATAATTCATTCTTTGCCGAGACCAGCTCGGCGACTCGAGGTGAGTGACGGGTGCCGCAAGCTTGAAGAAGACACAGACACAGACTGAAGAGAAAAGTGGGACCGGGGGGCTCAAGACCTCTCGGATCAAGAGCCCCGCTGACTCATCCCAGGCTGCTTTTATTGAGTTCGTGGGCTAACATTCTCAGGTTACACTCATAAACAGTCAAAGGCCTCACATGATTGAGGCAATTATCTTTGTTTACTTCCTGGGTCCGAGTTGAGCAGGTGTGGATTTGAGCTGGGGGTGGAGAGCAAAACAGCCCTGGGGGCAGGAGACCTCTCTCAGATATTAGGGGTCTGTGCCCCACCCGTGTTGGCCCCTCTGCGACTGTGCCTGTCTTAGGTTGTTCCTCCCTTGAGGAATCTTACCCGTCTCTGGCTAACCAGTCATCCTCCAGGGCCAAACACGGTGATATAAGGAAGGCTCTATGCACCACCCCTGTTGGCCCCTCTGCGGCTGTGCCTGTCTTAGGTTGTTCCTCCTCTGAGGAATCTTACCCGTCTTTGGCTAACCAGCCATCCCTCAGGACCAAACAGGGTGATATTAGTCTCCATGCCCCGCACCCTCAGCTCCTCCACTGCTCAAGCAGGACATTCTGAATCCCATCGCTCGGCCCACATACTTCAACATTTTCAAGGTTTCAGAAAGGTTCCGGAATGTCTTCCCACAATTCTTTTAAAGGTTACAGTTTAGTAGTGTTTAGTATATTCCCCAAATTGTGCAGCTATCACTTCTATCTGACTCTAGAACATTTCATCACCCCAAAAAGAAACCCCAAAGAAAATGTTCTGAAATTAGATTGTGGTGACGATTGCACAGCGTTGTGACTAGACAGAACACCACTGAACTGTACTCTTTAAGAGGATGAGTTTTATAATACTTGAATAATATTTCAACTGAGTGCTCGCTTTGGCAGCACATATACTAAAATAATATTTCAATTGAAAAAACACCCGTATTCATTAACAGGCATCTATTCACTCCAACCCCAGCCACAGCAACCTTTAGTCTACTTTCTTTTTTTTTTCTTTTGCTTCCCCTTCGCCCCCCGCCCCCCTAGTCTACTTTCTATCTTGATAGATTTGCCTGTTCTCAATATTTCGTATTAATGGAGTCACACAATATGTGGTCTATTGTGACCAGCTTCTTTCACTTAGCATAGTGTTTTTAAAGTTCACCCATGTTGTAGCACGAATCAGTACTTCATTCTTCTTTACTGATAAATAACATCCCATGGTGTGAATATACCACATTTTGTTTGCCCATTTATCAATTGATGGAGACGAGTTGTTTCCTCTTCTCAGCTGTTATGAGTAATTGTGCTATGAGCATTCACGTACATGTTTTTCTGTGGACATGTTTTCAGTTCTCTTCAGCATATACCTAACAGTGAAATTGCTGGGTCATATGGTAACTTGCGTTTAACTTCTGAGGAACTGCCAGATAACTATGAATGTGGAGCGTCTCTTCATGTGCTTATTAGCCATTTGTAGATCTTCTTTGGGTAAATGTCTATTCAAATCCTTTGCCCATTTTTTAATTGGGCTATGTTTCTTTTTATTTTTGAGATGTAGGAGTTCTGTATAGTATATTGTGGATACAAGTCCCTTATCCAATCAATAGTTCTGCAGGTATTTTCTCTCATTCTGTGGGTTTTCTTTATTGACAGTGTACTTTGAAGCACAAAGGTTTAAATTTTTATGAAGTCTGCTTTATTTTTTCTTTTGTTGCTAGTGCTTTTGGTATCATATCTAAGAAACCATTACCTACATGCACAAAGATGCATGGACAAGAAGGTTCACTGCACTCTCTGAAACAGTAATAAAATGTAAAGAAACTGTCCATCAAAAGGAATATGATTAAATAAATTATGACACACACACACCTAAAAGAAACCGTTGCTTAATCCAGGGTAATAAATATTTTTGCCTAGGTTTTCTTACAAGAGTTTTATAGTTTTAGCTCCTACATTTAGTTCTTTGATCTCTTTTGAGTTAATTTTTGTTTACGGGGGTGAGGTCTGACTTCTTTTGAACCTGAATATCCAGTTGTCCCAGCATGATTTTTTGAAAAGACTGTTCTCTCCCCATTGAATTGTCTCGGGGCCTGCATTACATCCCAAGGGCAAATGCGTACAACTTTGAAGAACAAATATTACAAAAGCCAAATTCACCTGCAATTTGAATTTTCTTAATGTCTCTAACATTCTCTACTCCTTTGTTTCTTCACGAGGGAAATGTGGAAAATTAATCTTTCCAACCATGTGTGTCTCAGCGTGTCTGTGAAGGGAGGAGGTAAAGGAGGAGTACCAGCTTAAAAAAGTAGTAATTTCATGAAAATGTTTTCCAGGATGTAATTTCACATAGAACGAAACTGAATAAGAAAAAAGGTGGAGAAATGCAAATACTGAATAACACTGACAACCAAGGGATCAAAAGTTTGAGTAAGGAGAGAAGAAAAACACTGGAAACATATCAGCAGCTTTTTTATCTTTTACAGGTGAGAACCATTCCTTTCACTGTGAGTTTTGGGTCACTGCTATGTTCCACGTTGGTGTTTTACAACCGTTCTCCCGTGCTAGGCTATCATAGTTTACATGTTCTGAGCACTGTTAAGTACCAAGTGCTATTCTAGATGCTTTACATATGTTATCTCATTTTAATTCTTACCACAACCCTGAGAACCATCAAAAAATAACTTATTGATATTCCCATAATACACATGAGAAAGCTGAGACACAGCCAGTAAATGGGAAAGCAAGAGTATGGGGACTCTGGCAGTTTGACTTAAAACGTCAGTCATGATCTTTATGACTACATTATACTGCAGTTATCGGTGAAAACAGTATGAATCTAATAATAACATAAGCAGATGCTGTCAAACATGAAATCATTAAAGTGACTGTATGAAAAACAGATCTGTACCAGAACCAGCCTGCCCTTCTTTTGAGGAACAAGCCAGAGAGTTTGGATTAGGGAAATAGGATTCCTTTTTTATTTCGTTATTTCCATGGCATCACTGTGATCTAAATGAGCAGTAATTTTCCATTGCTTCCCAGGGTGTGGGTGAGAACAAAGCTGAACGGGTTACAGCTGGACTCTGGTGGACTAGGTTTTTTGTTTGTCTGACCATTGATTAACCTCATCTGCCCACCAGCACATACAATTAATCCCAAAGGAAACAGTGAGCAATAGTGAGAGATACAAACAAAGCCTCCCCTTGGCAGGAAAACTTTCCTAAAAACGGTGGATCAGCAGTTCTTCCTTGAAAGTCAAGTGTCTCTGGGGCCGCTGCTGGTGGCAGCGATTCTGTCAGGGCGTGGAGATGCTTGAATCTTTGCTTGAGGACATCACTGGCGTTAGGTTCCCAGAGAACACATTACCCAAACTGTAAACGAGGTGTGGCTAGGCCTGTTGAGAGAAGAGACATTAATTTTGGTAGAGGTGAGAATTCTCTAGATCGGACAGTGGGTGTAGTACCCCAGATGTCCACGATGTGGCAGCATAGAAGGAAAAATGTTAAAACGGGATGGTCCATGGAATCCACCCCTTAACAACAGCTTCCTTTCCAGAAAGAAAGGGGACTCACACTAGGTGGGGGAGGTCTGCTGAAATTGGGTTAATAGGCATCCGCCAGTTAGAAATGTAATCTTAGGCCTTTATCACTTTTTTAAGCTCTTTATTGGAATATAATTGCTTTACACTATTGTGCCAGTTTCTGCTGTACAACAAAGTGAATCAGCTGTATTTATACATACATCCCCATATCCCCTCCCACCCTCCCTATCCCAGCCCTCTAAGTCATCACCCATCATCGAATTGATCTCCCTGTGTTATGCAGCAGCTTCCCACCAGCTATCTGGTTTACATTTGGTGGTGTATATACGTCAATGCTACTCTCTCACTTCGTCCCAGCTTCCCCTTCACACACACCCCCGCCCCCGTGTCCTCAAGTCCGTTCTCTACATCTGCATCTTTATTCTTGCCCTGTCACTGGGTTCATCAGTACCATTTATGTCGATTCCATATATATGAGTTAGTATGCGGTATTTATTTTTCTCTTTCTGGCTTACTTCACTCTGTATGATAGTCTCTAGGTCCATCCACCGCACTACAAATAACTCAATGTCATTCCTTTTTATGTCTGAGTAATATTCTATTGTATATATGTGCCACATCTTTATCCATTCATCTGTTGATGGACATTTAGGTTGCTTCCATGTCCTGGCTATTGTAAATAGTGCTGCAATGAATATTGTGGTGCATGTTTTCTTTTTGGATTATGGTTTTCTCAGGGTACATGCCCAAGAGTGGGATTGCTGGTTCATGTGGTAGTTCTATTTTTGGTTTTTTAAGGAACCTGTATACTGTTCTCCATAGTGGCTGTATCAGTTTACATTCCCACCAACAGTGCAGGTGGGTTCCCTTTTCTCTGCACCCTCTGCAGCATTTATCGTTTCTAGATTTTTTGATGATGGCCATTCTGACCAGTGTGAGATGATATCTCACTGTGGCTTTGACTTGCATTTCTCTAATAGTTAGTGATGTTGAGCATCTTTTCATGTGTTTGTTAACCATCTGCATGTCTTCTTTGGAGAAATGTCTGTTTAGGTCTTCCACCCATTTGTGGATTGGGTTATTTGCTTTTCTGGTATTAAGCTTAATGAGCTGCTTGTATATTTTGGAATTAATCCTTTGTCCATTGGTTCGTTGGCAAGTATTTTCTCCCATTCTAAGGGCTGTATTCGTGTCTTGTTTATGGTTTCTTTTGCTGTGCAAAAGCTTTTAAGTTTCATGAGGTCCCATTTGTTTATTCTTGATATTATTTCCATGATTCTAGGAGGTGGGTCACAAAGGATCTTGCTTTGATGTATGTCATAGAGTGTTCTGCCTACGTTTTCCTCTAGGAGTTTTATAGTGTCTGGCCTTCCATTTAGGTCTTGAATCCATGTTCAGTTTATTTTTGTGTATGGTGTTAGGAAGTGTTCTAATTTCACTCTCTTACATGTTGCTGTCCAGTTTTCCCAGCATCACTTATTGAAGAGGCTGTCTTTTTTCCATTGTATATTCTTGCCTCCTTTGTCAAAGATAAAGTGCCCATGTGTGCTTGGGCTTACCTCTGAGTTCTCTATTCTGTTCCATTGATCTTCCTTTCTATTTCTGTGCCACTACCATACTGTCTTGATCACTGTGGCCTTGTAGTATAGTTTGAAGTCAGGAAGCCTGATTCCACCAACTCTCTCTTTCCTTCTCAAGATTGCTTTGGCTATTCTGGGTCTTTCGCGTTTCCATACAAATCGTAAGATTTCTTGTTCTAGTTCTGTGAAAAATGCCGTTGGTAATTTGATAGGGATTGCGTTGAATCTGTAAATTGCTATGGGTAGTACAGTCATTTTCACAATATTGATTCTTCCAATCCAAGAACATAGTATGTCCATCCATCTGTATCGTCTTTGATTTCTTTCATCAGTTTCATAGTTTTCTGCATACAGGTCTTTTACCTCCTTAGGCAGGTTTATTCCTAGGTATTTCATTCTTTTTGTTGCAGTGGTAAATGGGAGTGTTTCTTTAATTTCTCTTTCTGCTCTTTCATTGTTAGTGTATAGGAATGCAAGAGATTTCTGCGCATTAATTTTGTATCCTGCTACTTTACTAAATTCATCGATTAGTTCTAGCAGTTTTCTGGTAGAATCTTTAGGGTTTTCTATGTATAATATCATGTCAACTGCAAAGAGTGACACTTTTACTTCTTCTTTTCCAGTTTGGATTCCTTTTATTTTTTTCTCTTCTCTGATTGCTGTGGCTAACACTTCCAAAACTATGTTGAATAATAGTGGTGAGAGTAGGCACCCTTGTCTTGTTCCTGTCCTTAGAGGGAATGCTTTCAGTGTTTCACCATTTAGAATGATGTTGGCTGTTGGTTTCTCATATATGGCTTTTATTATGTTAAGGTAATTTCCTTCTATGCCCACTTTCTGGAGAGTTTTTATCATAAATGGATGTTGAATTTTGTCGAAAGTTTTTTCTGCATCTATTGAGATTATCATATGGTTTTTATCCTTCAATTTGTTAATATGATATATCACATTGATTGATTTGCATATATTGAAGAATCCTTGCATCCTAGGGATAAACCCCACTTGATCATGGTGTATGATCTTTTTCATGTGCTGTTGGAGTCTGTTTGCTAGTATTTTGTTGAGGATTTTTGCATCTATATTCATCAGTGATATTGGCTTGTAATTTTCTTTTTTTGTGACATCTTTGCCTGGCTTTCGTATCAGGGTGAGGGTAGCCTTGTAGAATGAGTTTGGGAGTGTTCCTCCTCCTTCGATATTTTGGAAGAGTTTGAGAAGGATAGGTGTTAGCTCTTCTCTAAATGTTTGATAGACTTCACCTGCGAAGCCATCTGGCCCTGGGCTTTTGTTTGTTGGGAGATTTTTAATCACAGTCTCACTTTCAGTACTTGTGATTGATTTGTTCATATTTTCTGTTGCTTCCTGGTTCAGTCTTGGAAGATTGTACTTTTCTAAGAATGTATCCATTTCTTCCAGGTTACCCAATTTATTGGCATATAGTTGCTTGCAGTAGTCTCTCATGATCTTTTGTATTTCTGCAGTGTCAGATGTTACTTCTCCTTTTTCATTTCTAATTCTGTTGATTTGCGTCTTCTCCCTTTTTTTCCTGATGAGTCTGGCTAATGGTTTATCAATTTTGTTTATCTTCTCAAAGAACCAGCTTTTAGTTTCATTGATCTTTGCTACTGTTTCCTTCCTTTCTTTTTCATTTATTTCTGATCTGATCTTTATGATTTCTTTCCTTCTCCTCACTTTGGGGTTTCTTTGTTCTTCTTTCTCTAATTGTTTTAGGTGTAAGGTTAGGTTGTTTATTCCAGATTTTTTTGTTTCTTGTGGTAGGACTGTATTGCTATAAACTTCCCTCTTAGAACTGTTTTTGCTGCATCCCATAGGTTTTGGGTTGTGTTTTCATTGTCATTTGTTTCTAGGTATTTTTTGATTTCCTCTTTGATTTTTTCAGTAATTTCTTGGCTGTTTAATAATGTGTTCTTTAGCCTCCATGTGTTTGTATTTTTTATAATTTTCTTCCTGTAATTGATATCTAGTCTCATGGCATTGTGGTCTGAGAAAGTGCTTTATATAATTTCAGTCTTCTTGAACTTACCCAGGCTTGATTGGTGACCCAAGATGTGATCTATCCTGGAAAATGTTCTGTGTGCACTTGAGAAGAAAGTGTATTCTGTAGTTTTTGGATGGAGTGTCCTATAAATATCAATGAAGTCGAGATGGTCTAATGTGTCATTTAAAGCTTGTGTGTCCTCATTTATTTTCTGTTTGGATGATCTGTCCATTGGTGTAAGTGGGGTGTTCAAGTCTCCTACTATTATTGTGTTACTGTTGATTTCCCCTTTTATGGCTGTTAGCATTTGCCTTATGTATTGAGGTGCTCCTATGTTGGGTACATAGATATTTACAGTTGTTATATCTAATTCTTGGATTGATCCGTTGATCATTAAGTAGGTGTCCTTCCTTGTCTCTTGTAATAGTCTAATTTGTCTGCAATGAGTATTGCTACTCCAGCTTTCTTTTGACTTCCATTTGCATGGAATATCTTTTTCCAACCCCTACTTTCAGTCTGTATGTGTCCCTAGGTCTGAAGTGGGTTTCTCGCAGACAGCATATAGAGGGGTCTTGTTTTTGTATCCATTCAGCCAGTCTGTGTCTTTTGGTTGGAGCATTTAATTCATTTACATTTAAGGTGATTATTGACATGTGTGTTCCTATTACCATTTTCTTAATTGTTTTGGGTTTGTTTTTGTAGGTCTTTTCATTCTCTTGTGTATCCTGCCTAGAGAAGTTCCTTTAGCAACTGTAAGGCTGGCTTGGTGGTGCTGAATTCTTTTAACTTTTGCTTGTCTGTAAAGCTTTTGATTTCTCCATTGAATCTGAAGGAGATTCTTGCTGGGGAGAGTATTCTTGGCTGTAGGTTTTTCTCTTTCAGGACTTTCAGTATATCCTGCCACTCCCTTCTGGCCTGCAGAGTTTCTGCAGAAAGATCAGCTGTTATCCTTATGGGTTTTCCCTTGTATGTTATTTGTTGCTTTTCTCTTGCTGCTTTTAATATTTTTTCTTTGTGTTTAATTTTCATTAGTTTGATTAATATGTGTCTTGGTGTGTTTCTCCTTGGGTTTATTCTGTATAGATTCTCTGCACTTCTTGCACTTGATTAATTATTTCCTTTCCCATGTTGGGGGAGTTTTCCACTATAACCTCTTCAAATATTTTCTCAGACCCTTTCTTTTTTTCTTCTTCTTCTTGGATGCCTATGATTCAAATGTTGGTGTGCTTAATGTTGTCACCAAGGTCTCTAAGACTGTCTTCCATTCTTTTTATTCTTTTTTTTCTTTCCTGTTCTGTGGCAGTTATTTCCACCATTCTATCTTCCAACCCACTTACTTGTTCTTCTGCCTCAGTTATTCTGCTGCTTATACCATCTAGAGTATTTTTAATTTTGGTTATTTTGTTGTCCATTACTGTTTGTTTGCTCTTTAGTTCTTCTAGGTCTTATTAAATGTTTCTCATATTTTCTCTATTTTGTCAAGATTTTGGATCATCTTTACTATCATTACTCTGAATTCTTTTTCAGGCAATTTTCCTATTTCCTCTTCATTTATTTGGTCTTGTGGGGTTTTTTCCTGCTCCTTTGCCTGCAAGGTGTTTCTTTGTTTTCTCATTTTGTCTAATTTATAGGATTTGCTGTCTCCTTTCCCTATGCTGCCTAGCAGTAACTCCTCTTGTTTCTGCCCTCTGCCCCCTTTTGGTGGGGTTGGTCCAGTGTCCTGAGTAGGCCTCCTGATGGGAGGGTCTGTGCCTGCTTTCTTGTGTGTGGATCTGAGTCTTTTCCCTCTGATGAGCAGGGCTGTGTCAGGTAGTGTGTTTTAGGGTATTTATAAGCGTAATATGGCTTTAAGTAGTCTGTGTGCTGATGTGTGGGTTTGTGTCTTGTTTGTAGTTTGGTGTGAGGGGTCCAGCACTGGCAGTTGCTGGCAGTCGGGCGAAAGCGGGTCTTAGACTCTGATAGAGGCCTCTGTGAGAATTCTCTGCAGTTAATCTTCCCTGTGGCTGAGGACTCTCTAGTGGTCTGGCGTCCTGGACTCAGTGCTTCCCCCCCAGAGCCTCCGACTTGACTTCTGGTCGAGGAATCCAGACTCCAGTGGTCGCTCATCCCAGTTATGTTGGGATCTTTGCAGTCCTTTCTGGTGTCCAAGGTCTTCTGCTGGTGTTCAGCTGGTTTTCTGTGGGAATTATAGCATCTTTTGATGTACTCCTGATGTATCTGTGGAGAGAGATGCACTCCATGTCCTTCTACTTCGCCACCATTTTCCCCCCTCTTAGGCCGAGGGTGGCAGCAGCTCCAAGAACCGGCGAGGTGGAAACAGCGCCTGGGGCCAGCCAAGCCAGGAAGAGGTGGGAGGGAGATACCTGCCAGCAGGAGCTGCCATGATGGGAAGAGTGGCTTGTATTTAAAACAAGTATTTTTCAGCCCTGAACTATTACAAACAGTTGGTCTTGGAGTTCATCAGCTCGTCCAGATGCATGTTTCCGTTCCACCAAGAAAAAGTGTCAGTTGGCAGCCAGTGTTGAGCAGGGGAGAAACAGGGAGGATCTCCAAAACAAATGGTTTCGGCAGCTGCTAGGAACACCCTCCCAAAACCCCCTCTCAGGGCCAGTAAGCCACAAGCAGCAGGCTCCTCTCAGCCACCCCAGAGCTATCATTTTTTAAATTAATTTTTTATTGGAATATAGTTGCTTCACAATGTTGTGTTAGTTTCTATTGTACAACAAAGTGAATCAGCTATATGTATACATATATCCCCTCTTTTCTGGATTTCCTTCCCATTTAGGTCACCATAGAGCACTGAGTAGAGTTCCTTGTGCTGTACGATAGGTTCTCACATTTATCATTTTTGACATCCATGCACTTACAAGTGTATGAAGCTTCTTCAGGATTTAGTTTTCTAGTTTTGGATTTTGATGGAATTTGTGTCATTTAGGAAGGTGAAATTTTAGTCAGCAGCCTAAGATTTGTACAGTTTACCCTGCTATGTAAGTGGAGGCTCATTAACGAGCAGGAGAAAAAGCATAGGGGTGTGTTTAGAATAATCCCTCAAGGTTTATTCTGGAAACAATCCAAAACTGATAGAACCAGAGCATGACCATTCAGTTGTACTGAGTGAAGTGTCAAAAAATCATGTATTTTTCTTCACCTTCTCTCCTGTCTGCCTTGGAGACGTTAACCCAAGACCAGTGAGGAAACTATAGAAAAGCAAACGGTGTGGATTCCTTTTGCCTTTGGAAATTCTTAGCCAGTGTAGCAGGTCAGCTAGTATAGGTTTTGCTATTGGCTTGTCTCTTCTGTATGAGCCTAAATTTAAAGTTTTTAGGTCATCTGAGAGAAATGAGGCTTCTTTGGCTTTAGAGTAATTTTCCTTTCTCAAAAGCCCATGTGCTTAGTGTGGGATAAGAATCACCCCAGAAATCTAAGAAAAAAGTTGTCCTGGGCTGCTTATTGACAAAATTTCAGCCAGTCATTATGAGCTTAAAAGGAAATCTAAGCAGTAAACTAAACTAGAATTGGGGTTTTTTAAAAAATTTTAAAGCTGAACTGCTTGAGAATTTTAAATACTGGTTTCCACATATGGAAAATTTTCTTTTCTCATTGGAAGGAAGATGAAGAGAAGGACTATCAAGTTTCTCTGTAACCTTATATTATTTTTTTCCTCCTAACCTCCGTCTGGTTGGTGTAACTCCTTCAGAAAAACCATATTACTGTGAAGACTGGTTCTGTGTGTCACCTCCATCCTCAGCTGAGCTCCATGTCAATTTTTTTATATAAATTTATTTATCTATGTATTTATGTATTTATTTATTGGCTGCATTGGGTCTTCGTTGCTGCTCATGGGCTTTCTCTAGTTGCGGCAAGCGAGGGCTACTCATCATTGTGGTGTGCAGGCTCCTCATTGAGGTGGCTTCTCTTGTTGTGGAGCACAGGCTCTAGGTGCATGGGCTTCACTAGTTGTGGCACATGGGCTCAATAGTTGTAGCTCATGGGCTCTAGAGCACAGGCTCAAAAATTGTGGCACATGGGCTTGGTTGCTCCACGGCATGTGGGATCTTCCTGGAGCAGGGATTGTACCCGTGTCCCCTGCATTGGCAGGTGGATTCTTAACCACTGAGCCACCTAGGAAGTCCCTTAATTTTTTTTTTTTAATTCTCTTCAGTCTTTAAAGGTTTCTTTCCTGTCAGTTTCTTCTGGCATTTCCCTCATGAACTATCCTGACCTTCACCCCTCTGTTCAGCCTCCCTGCCTCGCTCCTACCTTCTCATGCTTTGTAAAACATCATGGCCATCCCACTGTCTCCACATGTAAATGTATCCTTTTCTTTTTCTTCCTAGTCTCAGAATATGGGATGTGTTTCCTTCTATTCATTCCTCAGTCGTTCTAGGACAATCTATTTAGCACAGCCCTTGATCCATTCTTGCCAGTCTCTGTGGGTACCAGATCTGTCAGCTGCCCCCCTCTGTTGTCTGTGTCTCTACAATAAATGTTAATATGTGCCTCCAAATGGTGAATGGTGCAAAGTGTACATAATACGATTGTATTCCATTAAATATGTCATGTATAGTGTATAAAATTTAAATCCTACCATAACTTTCTAATATAACTTCCCAGAGTTTAGTAGTATTATTATCTGCTACCTTTTGAAGTCTTAGTATGTGCCAGATACTCTTCTATATGCTTTATACGTAATAGGTCATTAAATACAAGGGACTGTATACTCCTCTCTGCTTTAATGATGTATTAACATATAGTTTTATGGGGTGGGGGTTCTTCTCTCTTTCCTTTAGACAAATCCTTTATACCTGGCTAAGCTGATCTTCCAGATGCCACAGAACAAGTCAACTAAATTTATGGACACTGTTATTTTCACCCTATATAATTATGCTTCCAACCAACGGGAAGAATATCTACTCCTCAAGCTTTTTAAAACTGCTCTGGAAGAAGAAATAAAGTATGTATATGAGAATATATTTTAAAACATCAAGGCCTTTTATTAGTGGTGGCTATCTCTGATTTACTAAAATAATTTTAAAGTTATTCTTATGAGTTATTTATACATATTAAAATGTATCAAATTTCTTCAGAAATTGCTACATCATCATAGATATATGCAGGTACAACTTTCTCCCACCAGTGATATCTTTTCTAGTGCTAAATTCACTTATATTTTTTTATAATTTTATTTATTTATTTATTTATTTATTGGCTGCTTTGGGTCTTCGTTGCTGCACACGGGCTTTCTCTAGTTGCGTCAAGTGGGGGCTAATCTTTGTTGCAGTGCACGAGCTTCTCATTGCAGTGGCTTCTCTTGTTGCAGGGCATAGGCTTTAAGTGTGCAGGCTTCAGTAGTTGCAGCATGCAGGCTTTAGAGCACAGGCTCAGTAATTGTGGCGCACGGGCTTAGTTGCTCCACGGCATATGGGATCTTCCTGGACCGGGGATCAAACCCATGTCCCCTGCATTGGCAGGTGGATTCTTAACCACTGAGCCACCAGGGAAGTCCCACTAAATTCACTTATGATTTTCCAAGTATACAAGGCTCTTTGAAAGTCAATGAGAAAAGTTAATTAAAGTTATGTGAGTAATAAAGCCATAAACAGATGAGGATAATGCTCTCTGCTAAATAGTTTTTCCTTCTTACTGTAATTTAAGCTGCTTTTTGCTAATTTATTTTCTGACTCAACGTAAAAAATGTGTAGGCAGTGAATGGGGGATGGGGACCCCATGATAAATGCCCTTAGCCAATTAGATGGATGTTAACCATCTTCCTTACTTCTGGATCCCTTAAGTGATGCTAATTCTGTGGGTCTCCGAAGCTATTAGCCAGGCACCTGTGCCCTCACGGTGTCTATAATGCAGCATGAGAAATAGGATTCATGAGCAATAGCAATGCTATGCAGTAGAACAAGATAAGTACTAAATGAATGATATGCACAGTGTAACAGATCCCAGGAATGGATAGAAAAGCTCCAATTAAGTCGATCGATAAAGACTTTATGGAGGAGGAAGGGATTGACCCAATACCTTGAAGAATATCTACAGTTTTTATAACAAGAAATGGAAAGGGGAAATAAGGCATAATGGTGACAGAAACAGCACGGGCCAAGGGACAAGAAAGAAAGTAGATTAGTCTAGCCAAGAGGTGACTTAATTAGCGGCCAGCAGGAAAGGAAGGTTGGGCCAGATCATGGGAGACACTGAGTACTGAGGATCTTTTTACTGTCTGGAAAGCTGTGCAAGGTTTTTTTGTTTTGTTTTTTGTTTTTTTAATTATTTTTTGGGGGGTACGTGTGCAAGGTTTTTGATGTGATCACACTGAGTTTTTAGAAGATTGATCTGCTAGTGTGTCTGAACAGGTTGAATTGGAGGTACACAGTTCAGGGAAATGGGGGGGTGGGGGGAGTGCAAAGGAAAAAGACACAGATTAGATTTTCAACACTGAGGTTGAGTTTTAGGTGTACAACATGTGGGTGAAACCATCCAGTAGAATATTGGAAATTCAAGGCTACCTCCCAGGAAAGAGACAGGGAGCGTCATACTTGTACACTGCCCCCCAGTATCACTATTCGTCTAGGTCCATGTTTAGTTCATTCCTGCCTTCTAGATTGGAATTAAAGCTGAGAAATTATTTTTAGATCCTTAAATTTCTTGAATAAGAAACACTCAGCTTACAAATGATAGCTTCTTTTTATTTTTTTAATAAAAAAAAAATGGGGATTCTGAGACCCACTTTGTTAATGGACACTCCGTCTTCCAATAACGCCTGATAAATTACAATCACGCACTGTAGAGCCTACTCTACAGGTCCTATTACCACTGCAGACCTTTGGCCAAATGGGTCAGGCGTGTTGTCTAGCGATGGAGGTGGGTAGAATGGCCATCCTTAGAGAGAAAGCTTTGCGCTAACTTCCTGCAGGTTTCAGACTCAGAGTTCGTATTACAAAAGATGGCATGTGGAGCATGTCCCCCAAAAGTCTCCTTTGGCTCAGGGGTCCTCACCAAATAGAGATGGGAGACAACGTCCTTTTAAATCACACTGTCTTTGATCTTCAATGGAGAAAAATACAGCCCCCCAAAGCCCTTGCCTGCCAGAGAGAATATACACTGTTTAAAACGCTATCCATAGAGGCAAACCACTTTGTTTGGTCCGGGCCTTTTTTAGATCAAAAGTGGACCAGGTCCAGGACATAGTTACTGGGAACCCGACGGTCATCAAGATGGTTGTCAGCTTCAACAGAGGTGCCCGTGGACAGAACACACTGCGCCAGCTCCTGGCTCCAGTGGTGAAAGAGATCATCGATGACAGGTCCCTGATCATCAACACAAGCCCCGTCGAGGTGTACAAGACCTGGGTGAACCAACTCGAGACACAGACTGGAGAAGCCAGGTAGCAAAGCCAGGCGATGCTGCTTTTCAGTCGTGCTTTATGATCATTTTTATGTGTATTCTTTTTTTTTTTAATAGTGTATTTTATTTTATTTTTAAGAACTTTTATTGAGATACCATTGACCTACAGTAAACTGCATATACTTGAATTGTACAATTTGATATTTTTTTTCTTATTAGTAATGTATATATGGCAATCCCAGTCTCCCAATTCATCCCACTCCAATATACATATTCTTAAACTCTAAACTCTGTTAAAAGAACAAGATTCACAACACAAAGTTACTTTTCAATCTGAGATGTTGGTAGCTCCCTTTAACATACCCATGCAGGCCACATTCTTGGATTCCCACTCATCTTGATGGTACCTGGGATTTTCAGATTTCGGTGTCAGTTGTTCCCAAAGCCACAATTTCTGTAGTTCTCTCCCTTGGTTTTCCTTTGTATGTTTCTAAACCTAGACCTGGAAGTGGTACACACTGTCTCTTCACCTGATAATACCTACTTTTTTTTTTTTTTTTTTTTTTTTTTTTACAATTACCAAGTGAGTAACTTGAACACGTAAGCATCAACAAGCCGGGGGGTGGGAGGATTGGCTTATTCTAGGCAGCGGTCTGTAGATCCAGGCAATCCCAGCCTTTTATTTCCTGCAATAGGATGCCTTGTGAAATCATTAAGATATGCACAGAGAATTACATGGCTGGTTGTCCCAGCTTGTAATCACAAAAGTTGGGGAAGGTCAAAATATTTAGCTTTGGGAATCTGTTAAATAAATGTTTGTACAACATAATGGAGTAGTAAGTAAGTATTTGGAATAGTGGCATAGAAATATATTTGTTGGCCTGGGGAAAATGTTCATAATATAGTTTTTGGTTGTAATTTGGTCCAGTGACTCATTTTCTATATATAAAAAATAGATGCATGTATATACACACACACGTAGGATCTATATGGGGTGTGTATAGACACGTACTGCATGACACCCAGATATACACATGCATAGCCGAGGACCCAGAAAGTTATATACTAAGACAGGAAAAGTTGTCTCTGGGTCAGTGTTCTTTTCTTGTTGGCTTATATGCAACTTTTTCTGTAAAGAACATACAACTCTCTATCATTAAAAAGAGATGAAGCAAGAGGGAGAGAGAAAGTAAGCTAGGTCTAGATGCCCTGGATCTGCCTGTTATTTTGCCAGAAGGGCCCAAATGGAGAGCCTGGAGTCACCGTGCTGCTCTGGTGGCAGAGGTTCCACGTGGGCACACGGGGTCTCCCCACCCCACCCCCAAGCAAACATTTTATCATTGGAGTCAGTGGGCAAACTCTAGTTCATGAAACAAAGCTTGACCGTAGACCAACTTGGCAAGGATACAAATACTTGTACCTAAGCCCCCAGTTAATCGGAAACCCTTGCTGTGGTTGCAGCAACCTGCCTTACGACGTGACCACAGAACAAGCTCTGACATACCCAGAAGTGAGAAACAAGCTGGAGGCGTCCATTGAGAACCTGAGAAGGGTCACCGACAAAGTCCTGAATTCTATCATCTCTTCTCTTGATCTGCTGCCGTAAGTTGTCTATGTATCAGCTTTAACTTTTTCTTCGCTGGAAGTTCTTGAAATGCTGCGTAAAATAAACCCCAATAGTGAAGATAGGAGTTTTCCTCATATTGCATTTAGTAGTTTCAAAGTCTGCCAACATTTGCATTTTAAATTCATAACTGTTCCCCAAGGAACAGTACCAGACAGCACTCAGTTACGATCATCCGTGTCAGTCCTGTGATTCTGTTACCATCACATTTTGTGTTTAATTTTTTAGGAAAACTGCTCGCCTTTAGTTGACTGGAACAATTGCTGTATGTTTCTTCCTCTCTTAGCCTTTTGCCATTATTTTCTTTTGTCATCTGTTTTCCATGTAGTTATGGATTGAGGTATATAGCCAAAGTACTGAAGAATTCGATCCATGAGAAATTTCCCGATGCAACAGAAGATGAGCTATTAAAGGTAGATTTTCAAGAGCAATCTTACCATAGCTTCTCTTGGGGGTAGGAGCCAAAATTACCAACACACCATTTTGTAAAATTTTTCCCCTTGTATGACAATTTATAATAAGCTACAAGTCTTCTATCGCTAATGGCTCTCAAGACTATTGATTATTATGAAGTTAATTGGGAATAAGATCTTTATATCAGAGGATTTGGCGGGAGGCCAGGGGGAGGCAATAGCATATTTTCACCAAAAATAACTTTGTGACTCTATCAGGAATGTGTGATTATATTCACTACCTTTACTTAACTCCTTCTTAGGATTCAGATCGGAAAACGATTTGCTGTCTTGGGAACTGTCAATTAATACTAACTTTTAAAAAACCCTCCAGACTCTTGAGTTTTCTCTCTCAAACACAGCCTCTTCTTCTGCGTCACTCCAGATTGTAGGAAACCTCCTGTACTATCGGTACATGAACCCAGCCATCGTCGCCCCAGACGGCTTTGACATCATCGACATGACAGCGGGAGGTCAGATAAATTCCGACCAGAGGAGAAACTTGGGATCGGTGGCCAAGGTCCTTCAGCATGCAGCCTCCAACAAGCTCTTCGAAGGAGAAAATGAGCATCTCTCATCTATGAACGATTATTTGTCAGAGACGTATCAGGAGTTCAGGTGAGAGGGGTCATTACCTTTGGAGAAACTTGCAAGATGGTGGGCAGAATAACGTGTCGTTCTGTGCCCAGAGCTGGGGGTAGGGGTGGGGGCAGGACCCTCGGGGCGCTGCACGCGTTGCTTGTACTGGCTGCCGCTGTGGGGAAAGAGGACGGAGGGGCGAGCTGGCCGGGTTCCTGCTGTCTGGTGCTCCCCATCGCATCCCCCGCCCCTGGTGCCCCTGTTAGATTGAGTATCCCCATATGTAAGATTTCTGCTCTTGACAAAAAGAAATATTTAATCTTCTTGGTGTGCTTTAGGCTTGTAGTACTTAGAAGGAAAGAATCAAAACAGCTAACTTCTGCTTTTCTGAACTTAAAAAGAGGGTTTTGTTTTGTCCATTCAGGAAAAACTTAGTTATCTGCATCAAACAATAGTAGGAAACTGAGTAGTTGGTTTTGGAAGGTTGGGAAAATCCAGCTTTTATGTCAGGTGGGGACTGTGTGTGAATAGGTTCTGTTCTATTCTCAGACATCTCTTACATACACATGTAAGACATATCTATTGACTTTATAAGCTTTCCATATCATCTCAGTAGTCATTCCACAGGGACGTGGGAAGAGTGAGTCTGGCAGGAAGACGCACTCCCCCTGAGGCTCTCTGAGGAAGAACGTTCATCCTGGCATCCGTTTTCTCTTTTCTGCCATTCGGTCGGTTATACAAGTGTGACATCCATGTGGCCTCTTTTACGCCTCACTTGGAAAATGATAATTTCCCATTCCTCAGTTTTCCTCTAGATTAGTGGTTTATCTCCTGACAGAGGTAGTTCATGATCATTGATCTCTGGAATTTGTGGCCTGTCGTAAGAAACTTCCCCCAAAATCCTGTTGCTATGGGAAGTCTTGATTTCCTGAAGCTGCTAATTTTAGGTCTCCTCATTGACTAAAAAAGTAACATCCTTTTCTTGCAAATCCTTATCTGCTATTAGAACCTCTTTTTACTTCCTTTTTTCCTCAGATTGTTCCTACCAAACACCTTTGTTTCCAACTCTTTTGCGTTTAAAAGGAAACAAAACCAAAAGCCTGCCCTCGTCTCTTAAATTCATCTTTTTTTTCCCCTTCCACTCACGTTTATCCTTTATGCTGCTCAGCAATCATGAAAAATTATAGCCAAAAAGTGCAGGAAGACCAGTTGTCACGTGGGAACGCGGCTACCTGCCGTTCAGCCTCCCGCGGCCGTGGGGTGGGAAGCCAGAGGTCTCTCTGGTGTACAAGCTTTGGGTGCCCTTAGGAGATTATACCAGGGATAATTTCAGGCATATGAAACATTTACAAATTTATAGAAGAAAATACCTCCTCTACCTGTGCAAAGAATCCCTCGTAAACCAGGATCACAACACACCTGGCTTTTCTCCATCTCTCTGATGAAATTTGCTGTAGCTTAAGATAGCAGACTTTTTAGAGTCTGAACACTGGGGGAAGGGGGCCTTGTATGTGTCTGTGTGTCTGGTCTTAACAGCCTTTCCAGCCAGCAACTGTTGTCTGGATCCACGAGGAGGGTAGGCTTAACTTGAATTTTTGTCAAGTTGGTAACAGAAACTAGGAAAGGGTGTTGAAGGCCCCAGGAGTTTGTGCCAATTAAAGCAGCAAATTTGACTAATTGCTTTTTGGATCGTTTTCTCTAAAAAGACTTGATACTTCTTAGATCAGGGGACGTCAGTCTTGACATTTTTGTTTAGATTTCAGGGGGCATTTTTAAAATCATATTTTTTGAATGACCTGCCCATAATTGGATTACGTTGTGTCCATCACAGGGCCTGAGGCCCTAACTGCTCTGTTCCTGTCTAAGAACCTGGGTCCAACATCTAGAAACGTGGACTCGGCTTCACGGTCCGGAGCCAGCCTGGAAGATGCAGGAACAGGCCCCTCAAGGTGTGCGGTAGAAAACACAGCACTAGCCATCACTGGAGATTTCCTCGCCATTTTGATAAAGCCATTTTATTCACAAATTTGACTCTGTCTTAAGACTTTTTTTTCCCCCTTTTTTAGGAAATGTTTCAAAGAAGCATGCAATGTCCCTGAACCAGAAGAAAAGTTTAATATGGATAAATACACAGATGTGGTGACAGTCAGCAAACCAGTCATTTATATTTCAATTGAAGAAATTATCAGCACACATTCAGTAAGTGAGATTGGAGGAGGGTCTTAGCAATGGACCCAGAGTTCAGATGTCTGCCCTTGAAAATGTTTAGTTTCTGCAGGGTATTACTATAAGCATGTACTACTACTCACGTTCTTAATCCTTAAAAAAGAAACAAAAAAACTTTATTTCCTGACCCTTATGTATTAACAAATCTTTTCCCAAACAAGAAAAGTTTACTTTTAACATGATACATGAGAGACAAAAGGTCGCTCTCTGTCCGTTTCAGGAATTCTCTTTACTTTTCCAGTAATTTTCTGGGAAAATGAGAAGGTTCCCTCTATTCTAATGTTTGGACATAAAGAGGGAGGGAATGAACAGGCTGCTCCACGTTGGAGAGAAGAAGACACACACCCCCACACCCTCAAATCCCCCGGCTCCAACAATAGCCGCCTGCAAAGAATCCTTTCAATCCTATTTCTTAGAAGCAGGCGGTGTCAGCCTGTGCTATGTCATAATGTCTCCCTCTGGTTCACGTGTAAACATCACCACCATTAGCCATTAGCCAGTATTAGGTGCATTTGGAGGGCAGGGCAATTTTCTCGGGTTTGTGAGGTTCTTTGTTTGTTTGCTTAAGACCAAGTGGAGCTTATATCCTGAAACAGCTCGGTTCTTAAAACATAATCTTTTCAAGAATAGTTCCGGATATGACTACTCCAGGCTAAGTCCTGAACACATGCTAGAAATCCACCCAAGACCTCCTAAATCAGAACCGGCATGCTAACAAGATCCCAGGTGATTCAGATACGCACTCAAGGTTAAGAAGCCCTGGTTAAGGATACACCCAGCTTCCGATTATACACACAGCCGGCAGAAAGCACGACAAATACACACCTCTCAAAGGCCCTGCCCCTGCCCACATGAAACCAGACATATTAACAAGTGGCAAAATTGGTGGCTCAAAATTTCAGTCATTAGTATTAAACTCGCCTAAGTAACTAAAGCTTAAATGTGGGTTGGAAAGAAAGACTGGATCTGCTTTTGATTTCCCTCTTTCAGGGTTAGGACAGGGAACCTTCCTGACGTTTGCAACAAGCTCTCCATCAGTATTTTGCGTGACCCTAAACAAAAGCAGGTCTGAATGACCAGCTGAGAAAGAGTGGGTTGATTAAATAAAGAGGCTATACTTGTTTTCCCTATACATAAACACCCCAAACCACCAAGCAAACATGTCTAGTATATGCATCATTTGCAAAAATAATTTTCTAATGAACAAGTAGACTCATTCATATTTGAGCCACAACCCATTTTTCTATTTTTTATGGCAAATTATTAATCTCAAAAAAATGTCCACATGTTGGCTGTGCGTGTGCTGAGAGCAATAGCTGCGTGCAGGAAAATTGAGATTCTTTCCCAAGCGTAGCAGAAAGAAGATGTTACTGTGTTAATTTAGACTGTTACTCTTTAAGGAGGAATAGTCTGTTCCTTTTATTAACAAGAATTGAAAATAGAATCCAATCCTGGGAAACATAGTTTGTAACCGATTTGGAATTCTTCATGTGTGATGTTGGAAGCAGATGTAATAATACGGGAAAAATGTAATTGCGGGGAAAGACTGTCCTTGTTTACTGTCTGTCTCAAATGAGGAGGTGTCCACATTGCAGATGCGAGCACGGCAGCAGCATGACTTGCCAAGCCAGTGGGCACGTACTTGTTCCTTGTTCTCTAAGGAACATGTAAAGCCTCACAATTAGCTCTTTACGGAGACATTTTCAGGAAATTTTTAGGTTCTGTCATTATCGAAATGAAGAATAGAAGCTGGCTGCCCAAATCATCCCTTCCAGAGACAGCAGCCCATCAGCTGTCCCATCCCTTCAGAGAACGAGAACACAAGTTTAACCATCTTGCTTTTTTGTTCTTGTCTGACTCACCTTCCCCCAAAATATCCTGTGTACTACACTTCCAGATTTCACCATGGCTTTCTATCCTCTCTGTTATTTATATCAACATAACATCTTTCTTTAAGTCTAACCATAGTAGAAAAACTAGCATGTCTTGAAATGGACAGAAACTTTAAAAGTAAATAAATATAATAAAACAGAGTAGTTGAATATAGTTCCTTCCTTGAAGCTGTGCATCTGAGGCTCCCTTTCCCTTTCTTAAAAAACCAATTTGCAAGTATCAGGGAATGTTAGGGAAAATTCGGCATTAAACAGATAACTCTCTCCTTCACTAATCTTAAAGATTAAAAGAGAATGGAAAAGGAAGTAATCAAGGCAGTGTTGTATGGGCATAAGGATGGACATACCGGTCAATGAAATAGAACTGAGAGTCTAGAAATCTTCAAATCTATGGTCAATTTGTTTTTGACAAGGGACCAGAACAGTTCAGTGGGGAAAGAATAGTCTTTTCAGCAAATGGTTCTGGGACAAGTGGACATCCTCATGTCAAGAATGAAGTTGAACCCTTTCCTTCCACCCTATACAAAAATGAACTCAAAATGGATCAGAGACTTAAATGTAAGAGCTAAAACTATAAAACTCTTAGAAGAAAACACAGGAATAAATCTTTGTGACCCTGGATTAGGTAATGGTTTCTTAGATGTGACACCAAACGTACAAGCCACAAAAGAAAACAAACAAACAAAAAAATATACAGATAAATTGCACCTCCTCAAAGTTAGAAACTTTTGTGCTGTAAACATTGCCATCAAGAAAAGACAACCAAAGGAATGAGAGAAAATAATTGCGGATAATGTATCTGTTAAAGGACTTGTGTCCAGAATACATAAACCTACAACTCCATGATGAGATAAATAATCCAATTTAAAAATGGACAACTGTACATCAAATGACACGGTGAACACAGTGAAAAGTCAACCTGTAGAATGGGAGAAATATTTGCAAATCATGTACTGTATCTGATAAAGTGTTAATATCCAGAATATGTAAAGGATTTCCACAACTTGACAACAACAAAAAACAACCCAGTTTTAAAATGAGCTAGAGACTTGAATAGACATTTCTCCAAAGATGATATAGAAATGGCTGACAAGCACATGAAAAGATGCTCAACATCACAAATGACTAGGGAAATCCAAATCAAAACCACAATGATTTTGCCTCATTGTATAACAAAGACAGCCTATAAACCTATCATTTGATGTGGAAAAAAACAAAAGCAAAAACCATGAGATACCACCATACACCCTTTACTATACATCATATAGTAGCCATTACGGTGGCTACTGTAAAAACAAAAACTGAAAAATATGTTAGCAAAGATATAGCGAAATTAGAGCCCTTTTATACTGTTAGAAGAAATGTTAAATGGTACAGCTGCAATGGAAAACAATACGATAGTTTATCTAAAAAAATAAAACCAGATTCAGTTCTGGGTATATGCTCAAAAGAAAAAGCCAGAGTCAAAGAGACATTTGTACCCTCCTGTTCATTGCAGCATTGTACAGTAGCCAGAAGGTGGAAATAACCAAGTGTCCATCTCAGATGAACAGATAAAAAAATGTGGTACAGACACGCAATGGAATATTAATTCAGCCTTAAACAGGAAGGAAATTCTGATACATGCTACAATATGGATGAACCTTGCGGATGTTATGCTAAGTGAAATAAACCAGATGCAGAAAGGCAAATACTGTATGATTCCACTTATATGAGGTACTCGGAGTAGTCAGATTCAGAGAGAAAAAAGTATAATAGTGGAATGGGGAGTTGTTGAATGGATATAGAGTTCTAGTTTTGCAAGATGAAAGAGTTCTATAGATTGGTGGCACGACAGTGTTAATGTACTTAACACTACTGAACTGTACACTTTAAAATGGTTAAGAAGCTAGATTTTATGATGCGTATTTTACTGCAATTAAAAATAAGAACATAAAAACAAAATTTTTAAATGGCAAACGATCTGAATAGGGATTTCTCCAGGGAAGATATACAATAGCCAATAAGCACATGAAAAGATGCGCATCATTATTGCATCAGGGAATGCAGATCAAAACCACAATGAGATATCTCACAATGAGATAACAACTTCACGCCCACTAGGATAGCTAGAATTAAAAAGTCAGGTAGTAAGAAATGTTGGCAAGGATATGGAGTGACTGAAACTCATATACTGCTGGTGGAGATGTAAAACGGTCCAGCCACTTAGGAAATCGGTTTGGCAATTCCTAAGAGTTAAACAGAGTTACCATGTGGTGCAGCAATTCCACTCCTAGGTGGGGACTCAGGAAAAATGAAAACATGTGCACACAAAAACTAGTCCATGAATGTCCACAGCAGCATATTCATAATAGCCAAAAACTGGAAACAACGGTCCGTCAACAGATGAATGAAGCAAGTGCTTCATTCCATGGAATGGAATATATTTTCTAGGACAAAGAGGGACAAAGTACAAATACATGCTGCAACATGGATGAACCTTGAAACCATCATGCTCAGTGAAAGAAGCCAGTCACAAAGGGACACACATTGTATGAGTCCACTCATGTGAAGCATCCAGAACAGCTAAGTCTGTAGAGACAGTGTATTAATGGTTTCCAGGCGGAAGGGGTGATATGGGGAATGACTGCTGATGGGTACACAGTTTCTTTTAAGGTGATGAAAATATTCTGAAATTAGAGAGTGATGATGGTTACACAATTCTTTGAATATACTAAAAACCACAGTTATTATAGGTTTTAAATGAGTGTATTTGATGGTGTGTTAATTGTATCTCAATAAAGCTGTTGGAAAAAAAATGAGATTAAAAGTGGAAAAAACTAATTTTATTATATGATTCAGTGTTTTGTAAGATAGTTACTCAAAACAACTAAACTTATATTTCCTATCACCAGGGGTAGCAGGCCTGTAATTTGGAAACATTGTTTTAATTCTAAATGAAAACAAAAGCAGATGTGTTGTCCTCCAATGCTGCTGCTCCTCCTGAGTTATCATGTTTCTTCTAAAACCTGGCAAACACCCAGCAGCGTTCCCCTTAATCCTTTTTTGGAATTGTGAAAGGAAGAACCAAGGTCTCAGACCCAGGAATCATATGGGCAATTCTGCCATCTCTACCCGTGAAAGATCTTCAATGCCAGACAGATTAAAATAGCTAATGGTGGTGATTTGAAAAAATATATAGTGTTTGATTACTGCATAATTTTTCTCTGAAGAGATATGGAAATGCCCTTGCAGTTTGCTCCCGTGGTAGCCAAGAGACCTCTGCGTTGTTTTAGACTCTTTCCCCCAAGGTTGACTTTTCTTTCCCCTCTTTTTTATTGACCTGTAGTTGATTTACAATGCTGTGTTAGTTTCAGGTGTATGGCAAAGTGATTCAGAATATATATATAGTCTTTCAGATTCTTTTCCCTTATAGGTTATTACAAAATATTGAGTATAGTTCCCTGTGCTAGACAGTAGATCCTTGTTCGTTATCTGTTTTATGTATAGTTGTGTGTGTATGTTAATCCCAAACTTCTAATTTATCCCTCAACTTCGACTTTTTGTGTAAACATGGAGGGAGCACAGGGTTTAGCTGGAAGAAGACGGCCTCTTGGCAGGTCTTGCAAGATCTTGTGGGAAGAGTGTTTATGAATACCTTTCACAAAACTACAGTTTCTTGATGAAAAGTAGGCACTTGCCTCTAAGATAAAAGGCAAACTGTGTCTCTCTGTGGTCTCTAATTTTAATAAATGTCAGACTTGTATTTAAGATTCAAACAATATCAAAAGAAAGTTATCATGAAAAACTGGGAAGGAAACTATGTAAATATGGTAGCCATTGAGAATTTACTTTTATCTTTGTATGTGTGTTGCTTTCTATATAAAGCTCCTGTTGGAACACCAGGATGCGATTGCACCTGAAAAAAATGACTTACTGAATGAACTGTTGGAATTGCTGGGAGAGGTACCTAATGTGGAGTCTTTTCTTGGTAAGGACTTCTTCCCCCTGGTTTGCATTTGATTGATTGGTTGGATGATTGGTTGGTTGTCCTGTTGTAGGTCAAAACGTCTTTTTAATTTAATACTTAAGTTTATTTAAAGGATAACTACACTAGCCTCTTCCTACAAGAAGGATTCTGTAATTCTTAGTGTGCTAGATTGTAAAACAATTTGATATTCTTGAAGCTCTAGATGCAACAAAAAGGATTTGTCAACCATACAGAAAGAAAAAGAGCGAAATCGATTAGATGTTCCTTACTGTGTTCTCCAATGGTGTGTTTTATTAACAGTCCTCTCTTTTAGTAATTTTTTCAAATTTTGAATATCGATGTCCCATGCTATTTTAGTGTTTAATTCAAAGATATTTAAAAGCCCCTTTAAGTATATTGGAATGTGGTTTCTTCTGAGGACCATGATCTCCTGTTCAACAACCAAGCCCATATTTCCCACAGAACCTTTACCTTACATTGTGGATGCCATTGTCACAATCAGTGAATTAGAAAAATAACCATGTTTTATTCTTCAGGGGAAGGAGCTGTTGACCCCAATGACCCTGACAAGGTAAACACACTAAATCAACTCGCCAAGACTGAGATTTCCCTTTTCCTGACCAGCAAGTACGACATTGGGGATGGTGAAGCTATTGACGGCCAAAGCCTCATGATCAGGTAAGTTTGGGACTTAAAGAGCACATGTCTCCAATTATGCATCTTCAACCATGCAAATTCAAGTAAGGCTAACTCCTCAAATAATTCATTTTAAAATATCTAAATATTGAAGTACATTATGTTTGTCCATCAGACACCTAACCAAAGAATAATAGACTCTTTATAATTTAAGAGGGAACTAAATATTATAATACTTCCTAAAGCTTTTCTTGTTTCTCAGTTTTCCTTGTAGTAATTTGATTCCTTTAAGAAATAATTAACTCAGCCTGTGAAAGTCTTCAGGTAGCTGAAAGGAAATATCTGTTTCAGTGGTCAAAAGAAGAGTCAAGGACATAGCTTGAACTTAATTTATTTTCTGGTATAACATGTTAAGTAAAAGGCACACACAGAAGACGTAATGCTATTATCTGATTTTTTGGACACCTTTCCTATTAAACTAAGCCTGGATATCTTGACCAACTTTGACTTCCTTTATAACCAACTTCTTTTCCTTAAAGATGTCAAGTGAAGCTTTCACACTCTTCATACTGTACTTTTTCCTTCAAGGCCGCGTGGAACATTCCACTTTAGTCCTTTACACACAGAGTAAGAAGGAATGACCCATTACTGTAAATCCCAACTCTGTAAACTGAAACCAGGTGCTCACCGAACAATACAGCTTTTAAGAACTAATATAACCAAAAGGATTCATATTAGCACATTAGAACAGTTGTACATTGGGGTGAGATGGAGAATGGAAATCGGAAATGGGGACAGAAGGAAATAAATATTTGAGTAATACTTTACGCATGACTTCCAAGATACAGGCCCTGAATGCTGAGGTTGTTTTCATTTACCACAGGAGCTTTCTGTTCTGCCACTGACATGCTTCAGACAGCACTCATTTCTAGTTGATTTTTTTTCAGATATTCAATCCCATGAAAATGGCCCAAGGGGGAAAAAAAGGCTTACTCAATGTGCAATATGTACATATATGCTTCTTCCACTAGGCTTGTTTATTTTGTGCTCCCATTATCTCTAAGGCTCTGCTTATTCACGTAGCCAAATACTTAAGTATCTCTGTGTCCATGGCACTGGGCTTGAGGCTGAGGACACAGCAGTGAGCAAGCCGTTAAGTGTCCCTGCCTTCCTGGGGTCTGCGGTCTGATGGAGAGCACAGCTCACCTGAGGGGCCCAGGACAAGCTGCAGGACTCCTGCACAACCTTGGCCTCGTAAGAGTTGGGGGCAGTTCCTTTAAACTACTGATGATCAAGTCAGATTGAACTTGCAGAGACAACTCAGGACAGGATGACAGAAAAAAGGGGGAAAACTGTGGAAGTTGCTCCCTGAGTTCCTCAGAGTATGTGCCAATTACAAAGGTAACTGGAAATACAGATCATGTGGTTGCACCATGCAAATTAAATTAAGCCAATTATCCTATGATCTCATCAGCTTTGTCCTTTAGAAGTAATAGGAAGAAATTTTTTTCATAAATTAGTTTTGTCTGTTACTTGAACACAGTTTTCTAAAGGCGGTCAACTCAAATGTCTGCTTTAATGAATGGAGATCATGATTTGGGTCGTCTAAAATATCTGATAGTCTGCACATCGTGTATATTTATACTTATTTCTGAATCTGAGTCTCCATGGTTCTGTGAATTTTTGGAATTCACATTTTAAAAGCAAAACCATGAAAGTCAGGTGTGTTGGGCAGCAATGCGTGTTAGCCAGGAAGGCCGGTGCATTGTCTTACTTGCCTCAGTTCTTGTACGGCTCCCTCCTCACTGTGTGCTAGAAAAAAGTACTGTCTGTTCTTTAATCACCATTCCAAGTAGAGCCAGCCAGTGGGTTTGTTTATTTCTTTACTTTTGTATTTTGTAGTAAAGTACACAGGGCACACTTGAGTGACCTTGGTCATTTTGGTCATCAGATAGCTTCTCTAAAGAGTCTAGCTGGGAGTTTCCTGGAAGCATATATCACCAGTCATTCCTAGACTATTATTTCGAATAAGAGACAGTCAGTGTGTTCACATTTTTTAAAATCACCCAAAGCTATTATTTTTAACTCGGTGTTCCCGTTTAATGTATTTATAATGATGATTGGAGAAGGGAGTTGTGTGGGGAGGAAACACGATACACACTTGGCACTCGAAGCCTCAGGAACAGGGCCATCTCCCACGTGGTGGTAATGAGCTGTGTGCCCACCTCTGACTCTCGGGGGAACATTTCTCTGTGCATTCCCAGACAGCCCGTAAATCCCCAGCAGTGAAGGGTCATGGGCCAGAGGAAATGGTTGTGTTCATTCTTCTCATACAGACTTGAAATACATCAGAAAGGAGAAAAATAATGGTTACAGATGGTTTATTGGATTTTCTCCTATTTGCAAAAATAACACATCTGGAATTCCCTTTGAAAATTTCCTCTCATCCTTTGGGAACAGTCATCCCAGTGCTTCAAAACATGGATGATGTTTTATTTTCATTTTCCAATCTTCATGCCGTGTGAACATTTTCTGCTGTAGCTGAGGAAGAACTTCATCATCCAGCAATACCATGTCATGCCTTTGAAAGAACTGAGGTTCTATGCAATCAGAGTGAAACTTCAGACACTGGTTAGAGTGTAATCTAAGGCAACTTCTGTTTATGCTCCCTCTTTCTCCCCCAAGCGATGCCATGTCTAATAATGTTCTCACTTATATAAAAGGGAGCACATTTGACCATTTGCCTTTTATGTTAAAATCTTTTTACATAGTTATATAACCTGATCTGTAATTAGTAAAGGGTGGCTGACTACCCTAAAGAACACATTTGAGAAAATAGTTGGTTTTAGCACTAACAGAGGGGTTTTCCAGCTCTTGTTACTGAGCAGCTCTTTTGTTCTCTCCCACCTGAGGGCAAGGACCCACACCCAGGGGTTTGTCTCGCCCCCAGACCTGAGGCTCCCGAACACCCATCCTCCTGGCTGCCCTGTCATCCAGCAGCCAAAGCCGCCACAGCCCACACGGGACTTATACTCCCACTGGCCTTCACAGTGTTTCATAACTTTCTCAGAGCAGGAAAGCTAACAGATGCTTTGGCTCCTGAAGGCTTATGATGTTTTCACCAGGCTCCGAAGTTTAAATGGCATTCAAGTCAGGAAAGGGGGGGACCTTACGTATCATTCCTGCACCCTCCACAGTCTCGGGCCAAACTGTCCTTCCTGCTCATCAAAAAGTAGTCTCAGTCTAAAAAGAAGAAAAGGTACTTAGATAAGGAATCTTATGACTTACTTGTGCCCATGATACTGACACTATGATCTGACCACATCAAGCATAGAAAACTCAGACTTTGATTATCAAGCATTCACAAACTTTGGGGAGCCTTAAACCAAACGAGGTGAAGTTCTGTGAGATGGTCTTATTTTAAGGGATTCTCTTTGAAGCTTCATCTTTGTAGGTGTTTGTGCACTCCCTCGGGAGAAGCAGATTTGTGTGCACTAGGACTGCTGTCTATAACCCTGTCTCTCCTTTCTCTATTTTGTAAGGACCAAAAAGCTGATCATTGATGTGATCCGGAACCAACCAGGGAGCACATTGACAGAAATCTTAGAGACACCAGCAAGTACAAAACAGGTAATTGCCCTTAGAGTGTAAAATAAGTACCTTTGATATGAGTTGATTTAATTAACAGATCTTCATGCCAAATGTTTACTGTTTTCTCAGAGAAACTATCTGGCATGGTTTGGAAGTAAGGAATTCCTTTGAGTTCAGCTGTATATAAAATCCATGGAAATATCAGTGGGAATGAAATAGAAAAACGTAGCACTGAATTTACGCTGAATAATTTTGTCCTAGACTAGGAAGATAGAACTGGGTCTTTCAAAGCCTCTGAATATTCGTTGTAAACTTCAAATAGTGAGTGTAGGAAGCAAAAGAAAAAAAGAATGGACTACTTAATAATGAACACTGTACTCATCACAGTGGATGGGCAGATAAGTCACTTAAGAGATCGTTCTGGTTGACAGAACGATCTCTTAAGTGATGATAGAAAAATACCTTTCATATTTTATGTTTTTGCTACCTTGAAGAGATGAAGAAATGTCTCACACATTAAAACTGTTTTCTAAATGCTCTGAAAGCAAACATCTTGAGTCCATTAGGTCAGCACACCATTATCCTGGTGTAAATAAATAAAATTTCATAACAATCTTGCATTAAACTTTTTATCAGCATCCTTTAAAATGCATCATTATTTAGTTCATTCTGAATTAATGTCAGTGTTATTGCTTTAGTTTCAATAATTGCCACTCCCTCAACAAACGCTGACAAAATTGTCTATTTAGTTACCGCTTAGTTGGGCTATGCATAATTTTCCTGAATCAGTCTTAATTTAATTGGTTGCTAAGATATCATTCTGTCATGGTTTTTAATAAAAGTGCGTGTGTGTGTGCATAAAATGTCAAGTTATATGATGTTTGTTAATGTGTGAATATTTTTTAAACAAGGTGAGTAGAATATTTTACTGAGTATGAGAATTTTAATTCTTAATGAATATTTTCTTTTCCTTCAAGTGTAGCATAGTCACTAAGAGTGTAAACTTCTGAGATCAAGTGTAGCTCCACACGTCATCGCTGTGTAACTCTAGGCACTTAGAAATATTTCTATGCCTCAGTTTCCTCAACTGTAAAAGGGGAATAATAATAATAGTACTCAATTCAGGAATAACTCAGTTAAAACATATTTAGTAGGTAGGACAATATCTAATACATATTAAGTTCTCAACAGCATTGACTGCTACTGTTATTATTTACTACTGATCTGGTTTACTGTTACTGTGTCCATAAGGTTGATTTGTCTTCCCTGTGTCTAATAGCATTTATACTCTTAGACTTTGTCTACTGTGTCACTCAGTTGTCTGGTACGGTGACATGGGAAGATCACCAGTCTCTTATATTATGGGTTTTTTGAACAAACTATCCAAATGGTATTGATTCATTCATTTACTCATCATTTATTTGGGAACATATTTGGTGCTAGAATACTCTTAACTTCCTTTGGTTCAAAGAAAGCCTGCCGGTGTTTCCAAGTCAATAGTTTGAGAATGACTCCCTTACCAGAACAAAGGTCTCTGACTGCCTTCACAGCTTATGAATCTCCATAAATATGGCTGATGTGTGAGAGTTTAGTCAGGTCCTGGATGTTCAGGGTTCTCATGGCCACGTTTTAATGGATAATCTGGTTTTAGTTTCCTCTACTGGACCATCCTATCCCAAACTGAAATCCTTCCATCCAGGAAATTATAAAATATCAGTTATTTTATATGGTAACATGTCCATTACTAAGTAGCTATTGAGAATTTTGCTCAGTGGTAGACCTGCTACCACAGCTCTGTTTCTCAGAAAAACAAAGTAATTCCTTCCCAAAGACCTACTTCAAAAGCCATGAAGAACATATTGTAATAGTGGTCTCTGGACCTTGGCTTGAGGACCTGTTTCATTTTGATATTAACTTGCCTTGTGCAAGTGAATCTGTGAGATAAGGCATCAGAGATAAATCAACATCTTGATATTCCCTTTCCAGGAGATAGACCATGCCGCAGACATGGTGAGCCGTGCGATTTTAGATTCCAGGACTCCCGAAGACATGAAGCATAGCCAGTCTATGGTTGAAGATGCACAGCTACCCCTTGAGCAGAAGAAGAGGAAAATCCAGAGGAATCTTCGGACATTGGAACAGACTGGACATGTGTCATCCAAAAATAAATACCAAGACATTCTCAATGAGATTGCCAAGGTTGTTGGAAAGAGTATTTTTTCTTCTTTGCTTAGCAGACATGTGCTAATCATGGGTCACGTGCTGGGAGTCTGTGAGGTGACATGAGGAATTTATAGTTATATACATATAGTTCCTGTCCTCCTCAATATTACAGATTTTTTTAAGGTTTCAAAGCAGTTGATGACTTCTAATAGAAAAGAATCACAACTCCTCCAAGTCATTAGAAGAGTTGAAACACACCAGACATAAATACTTAGGCAATGTAATAGACAAGTTTCATCTCTTGCTTTAAACAATACTTATTAGTTTTAAAAGTGACATTTTTAGGAGAGTTCTCTCTAGAGTTGTTAGTTGTCATATAACCCAGTTGCCCCTAGCACCTGCCACTGAGAAGGTACCTCTATGTCCCTGAGAATTTGCCTCTAACTAGTTTCGCCTGAATGCAGTTCAGACTTAAAAGTTAGTTTCTGTTTCCTCCTCCCATATTTTTACAGTTGAGAAACTTCCTGAGAAAAAGATATCAAATTAGTGCAAGAAAGCATCACAGGAAAAGGCTGTATCTGTTTGCCAAGGATAAGGAAGTATATGTTTTGGGTTTAAAAAAAAACAAAACAACATACAAATTAAAATGGGTCTGGAGGTTAAGGACAGTTACATGATCAGGAAAAAAAATAAATTTCTTAACTTCTGAGAGGGAAATGCACTCAGCTTCACTCTTCCATGGAAAGTTATGGTCAGTTCTGGCAGTAGGCTTATTCCTCCCAGCCTGAGTGACTCAGGGGAAGTAGTGTTTTTATCTATAGGTCTGGGGTGGAAAATTTCTCTTAGGGAAGGTGTAGCAGAGAAATTGATGCTTTTGTCTTAGAAAAAGAAAAAAAGCTATTATGAAGTCATCCCCCCAAAGATTCTACTTAGTGAAGTATTTTTACTTAAGAAGGGTGTGACTATCTCTCTTTGGATTCCTAAAGGAATGGTTTTTAATTTGTCCATAGAGGAAAAATAATATTAAACAGGCACCATTTTCTTAAATGAAAATTTTTTTTAATTTACCAATTTGAATTACAAAAAAAAAAAAAAAAGAATTATATGTCTGTAAGTTTAAATACAACATATCTCCCATAAGCTGTAAGCAGCTTGGTCAACTTTATGTTCTAGGAACTCTATTTAAATCCAAGTAATAGTTACCCATGTTGAATTTTTTCAGTCAGTCTTGAGACCCCAGTTGTTATTTTTGCAAATCTTGAAAAATATTTTTCAGATTAAAGAGTATATTGTTTTTTTAATTTCTAAAATGGGGGATTCCCTGGCAGTCCAGTGGTTAGGACTCTGCACTTTCACTGCCAAGGGCCTGGGTTCGATTCCTGGTCGGGAAATTGAGATTCCCAGAAGCTGCATGCCATGGCCAAAAGAAAAAAGAGAGAGAGAGAGAGAGAAGATGAATGTAATGGTGAAATGTAACTCTTTTCAGGGTAAAGTATTCTGAAGAAATTGTCTCCTGCTAAAGTCTGCCTTGTGCCCTTTTTAAAACACTATTTCTCCTTAGATTAATTATATACTTACTCTAAAATTGTGTCTTTGCTTTTCCATCCACCTTTGCACCTCTCTTAAAATGAAATATGGACACTCCTAGTTCCGAAGTAGAAAGGGAACATTTTGGTGTTGAGAGTTTAAAATGAGGTGATTAAAATAAACTACAACCGTTGCAAATAGTGATTCAGTTCTAGATATTCTTGTTGTTCCAAATGGACAATGTCGTAAAGCAAACTCCTACTTAAATCTCATACCATGGCCTTCCCTTGTGGTTTTAGGATATTCGAAATCAAAGAATCCATCGTAAGCTTCGAAAAGCTGAATTGGAAAAACTTCAGCAGACCCTGAATGCACTTAACAAGAAGGCGGCATTTTATGAAGAGCAAATTAATTATTATGACACCTACATAAAGACTTGTTTAGATAACTTAAAAAGAAAGTAAGTTGAAATCATGTATTCTTTCGCAATGCCATGATTTATATGGGGTATCAATTCTTTTACAATCCTGGGCTGTCGGGTTGGGTGTGGTAGCAACCTTTTGCTTTATTAATATAACCAAAAATTAGAATCTCAATTTTATGATCTGCCACTGTGAGCTGAGAAGTCAGGAGTGAATTTGGAAACACGTTAATTCTCTATCAACATTGGCATTAAAGTAGTTTACCTTATTGTGTTTCAAACAAGTAGCGTTAAACACTTAGAGAAGCACCTTCATTATTCCTTCTTTTTTAGTCAAACGTGTCTTTTAAACACTATTATTTTAAAAAAAAAGCTACCCTTGGGGATGTTTACAATAAACAGTATTTGTATACTTGAAAATGTTAGGTAACGCCAGATATTTGCTATTGCACAGCGCAACTTAATGATTTTAAATTGCTTACTGGTTTTTGAAAATCATTATTGACACAAGACAAAATTTGTCAGTTCTCTGTTACCATTAGCATATGTATCATAGGGTTTTTTTCATAATTTAGCCACTTTTAATGAGTATTCTTTGCTCATAATTATTCTTATCAGGAGACTAAGGTCAAGACTAATCAAATTTTAATTACCCATTTAAATATGTAATTCAATATTTTTATGTAATCCTTGTAGTCAAATTGACACTAGGAAATGGTGCTGAATGGAAAAATCAATTGCAGTAATCATAGAAGGTTTGATGAAGGAATACAACCAAATTTAAGCCTCATTTATCTGGGCCCACTAGTTCTGAATTGTAATTCATTTGTTTGCAGCCTGTAAATTACTTTTATGCTATTCCTGGGAGGAAAAAATTTGGTGAAGCTAATACTTAGCAGAAATAAGGTCATTAGGGGTTTTCTTGAGAGCTTGTTTGGAGGTTCTAGCAGGGGAGTGCAGCTACTCCTATACCCTTGACCAAAGAACGGTCCGCCTCTATCAGGGAAGGTCGTCCTCTTCGACCGAGCGCGCAGCTTCAGGAGGGACGCACATGGAGCGGTGAGGGAGGAAGGGGACACCCGCCTAGCCAGCCAGATCAGCCAAATCAACCCTGGCGATCAATGGGGTGACAGATGTCGCAGCCAGATCGCCCTCACATCCAGGGGTTTTCTTTACATACTTATTGCAACAAGAAATTTTACCAGCTTTGCAGTCAGGTGAGCTAGATTGGGATTCTCTCTTACATTGTGTGATCTTGAACCAGTGTACTCTGAAGCCTCAATTTTCTCATCTTTAAGAGAGAATTGGGAGTACCAGCCTTACAAGTGTTGTTATGAGAGCTAAATGAAATGATACAGAAGAAAGGAATTTATTTCAGAACACTATGGAAAGGTTAATTTTGTAAACGTGAGGCAGTATTTAGAAAGTACTTGGAAAAGGGATGGCCACATAGTATTTGTTAAATAAATTAGAGCACTCCTAGTGATACCTCTCTTCAGGAGTATGTACACAGTTCATGCTATGGCACCTAAGCTGTTTGTGAAATGACTTAATCAAGCTGCATGGTTCAATATGTCTGAGACAGCAGAGTGCAAGTTTTATGAAACATACTTAGTCTGTAATTCAAACTTGAGTCATATTGAAAATAGCTTTTCCTTAAACAGTTCCATAGTGAGATTTCACTGCATGGGGAAGGCTGTCACCAGCTGTCACACAATATAAAGTTGCCGAGGTTCCATACCGTGGGGGCCAGGTGTGGACAGTGGTGTGCCCTCTGGGCTGGTTATTACGCTGCTAGGAACGTCTGAGTTTGCCATCGTCACGACTGATGGTTTGTTCTTATTTTGTCAGAAATACTCGGAGATCAATTAAACTTGATGGGAAAGGAGAACCCAAAGGGATGAAGCGAGCGAAGCCGGTGAGGTACACGGCAGCAAAGCTGCACGAGAAGGGTGTCCTCCTGGGCATAGATGATCTTCAGATAAACCAGTACGTGGCACCTGGAATCTGCACAAAGCACACACACCCTCTAATCGCTCACATCAAATCTGACTCACTTCTTCAGTTTCCTGTGGCTTCTTCTTTGAAGAAGAAGCGCTGCACTGGGTCTGTCAGGGCTTCCCCTTGCTTACAGATGGCAGGAGAAAACACATGTATTGTAATCTCTAGTCTTCCCATCAGGGCTGGAGCATCTGGTGCTGCTGGTCAGACAAAGTGCTGATGGAGCAGTTCTGTTTCCTGTGGCTTAGCCAGTGTGTTGGGATGTGCGCCTCCCCTCTCCCTCTAAAAGAACTGAGTCATAGCAGTGAGAATGAAAGGCTGCCTTTTGGTCTTCCTCCACGAGGGTGATTTATAATTGCAAAACAGTAGCTCTCTGATTTGAAAGCCATGGGCTGTATGCCGATGGCTGGGTCAGAGCCGCTCCAGCAGTGTGCTATTACTGTGTGTATTTGAGGTGGAGGAGAAACCCTTCTCCTGAGCCCCACACCAGATGCTGATGGGTTCTCTGTTTTAAAAGGACCGTAAGCCCTGTGCTCCATCACTCCCTTTTCCGTTGGGGAAGGCCAGATGCACAGCGTGTGTTCCTCTGTAACTCCTGCTTCCTCCAAGGCCTGGCTTCTTTTCTATTTATCCCATCCAGCCTTCTCTTGACTTAGACCAACTCAGAGAACATGCTTCTTCCCTTTTGAAGTTGCTGTAAAAGTAATCATCTAAAATACTCAACGGGTCTGTCAACAGTATAAGTCAACATTTATAGTTCTGTGAATCTCATGTAATTTCAACTATATATTATGCTCTTTAAGAACAAGGATCATATTTTGCATTTCTTTTGTAATAAAGCACTGACTTCAGTGCTCTGTGGGCTCCAGATTGCAACACGAGCCGTCAAACCTAGTTCGAATGAGCCAGGTGGGGGAAAGATGTTGGGAGATTTGGGGTAACTTCCTTGGGATTTTCCAAGCAGGCTGTTCACTAAGAATGGTAACTTGGGAGTCCATCAGTTTGTTTCAGCTTTAAACATATATTTGCAGTTCCACATGTGTGAATGGTCCTTTCTTCACTAGGTTTAAAAATGTTACATTTGATATCTCATCTACTGAAGATGTGGGCATCTTCGATGTCAGATCAAAATTCCTGGGTGTTGAGATGGAAAAGGTGCAGCTCAATATTCAGGTAAGCTGGAATTCCTGCAGATTGGGGTGAGTTTTATTGTGGGGGTCGTCCTTGGCTTCTCTGGCTTGCATTCTTCATGACAACAGTGAACTTTTAATAGGAGACCAATGCCAGCCTCATATGCCAGTATTACTTTTAACTGTTGATGATTTTTTTAAAGCTGTGATTTTCCAAATTATTGAAACTTAAACTGCTTTTAAATGGTAAAACCATAGCAGTGAGTTTTTCTAAGCTATGTTTTCATTTTGAAGCTTAGAGAAAAATAATATATGCAAAAGTACTCAGAGCTATTAAGTAAAGACTGGAAAGTTTCCTTTTAGGAAATTACATTTCTTTCTAAGATCCCATATACCAAGGATTGGAACTTTCTGGATCTCATTTCTCTTTCTTTCCTTTCTCCTTCCTAGAATTATTTTTACATCATTTTCTTAAATTTGTTAACTATTTGGGATCACAAGAAAGAAAGACAGTGTGCAAAATAGATATCTATAAATAGAAAAATTGTGTTTGCAGTCTGAATTATTGGTATTTTCTCATAAGAACCACATTTAAGCCAAATATACTTGAACAGAGACTGAGAAAACAGTTTATGTGCCACCAAAAAAAAACAAAAAAAAACAAAAACACAAAAAAAGGAGTGAGGGTGCAGCAGATGTTTATCTACTCCCAACTTCTTAATCCTTGGCACTGGAGCAATTTAGAGATGTGATTGAGTTTTCTGTTTTGTATAAGAGTTTTTATATGGAGATAACACCCATTTACCTGGGTCCCAAACTACTTGTAAAACAATTCCCAGGTATTCTGCATGTATCTACGTGAATCATTGTAATAAGCACTGGGAATGGTGTCAGTTCCAGCCTCGCTGCCTGCCTACCCTGTGGCTGAGATCAGAGAAGTTACACCCACCCCTAACCCATGGGAGAAAATACCAGGGCCCTTCTTTTCTGTCTAGTATTCCTTGTCAGCCTAAAAAGAAAAAAAAAGAGCTAAATGGTGTGATAAAAACATGAAGATAGTGGAGTAGAGTTCAGAGAGAAAATTGAAGGTATTATGTAATTATGAAAAAGTATACTTAAATAAACAGTATTGTTTTCTAATTGAGATGTCACTAAATGTATCCATTTAAAAATTTAACTGAAAGTCTTGAGTTACTCTATGGAACTCAGATAAATATGGGAAGAGAAAAGGATGTGGTTGTGGTGATGTGCCTTGGTTAGTGATTCATCTCTAGCAAGGACATGTGATTGCCAAGATGGAAATGATCCAAGGCCAATCAACGTCAACTGAACAGATGAATCACAAGTGACCAGGAGACACCTGTTTAGGGATGCCTCAGGAATTCCACAGGACTTCCTTTTAACACTGTGCAAACACCAACCTTCACTTGCTCCTTTGTTAAAGTTTCATAGTAGGATTAGCTGTTCATACCATTCATTTAGACACCCAATTGTGAAATGTTACTCCTTAGCTGTATGCGGGTGGCTGATATGCTCCAGATTTTTTCAGTCATTAACATATCATTAGGACGAGCTACATCATTTGCAGGGCTCAGCGCAAAATGAAAATGCAGAGCCCCTGACTCAAAATTGGTGAGAATTTCAAGACGATGACAGCAGAGCATTAAACTAAGTGCAGGGCCCTTCTT
The DNA here is from genome assembly GCF_030028045.1 of Hippopotamus amphibius kiboko. Lineage (NCBI taxonomy): Eukaryota > Metazoa > Chordata > Mammalia > Artiodactyla > Hippopotamidae > Hippopotamus > Hippopotamus amphibius. The sequence goes on along the minus strand of NC_080186.1, from coordinate 216,360,615 downwards.
CTGATCATGGGACCCTGCACAGGTCGAATGGCCGTGGAGCCAGCCCTGCGTATAACAGCTGTCAGACATAAAGTCAGACTCATCTTTTCACATATCGCTTTCAGACAATTCTAATATGAAGTAAACTACCAAAGAGAAATGTGATGGCCAGGTCTTTAGTGTAAGTCAAGGACTTTGTTTCTAAGGGGACAAAGGGGAGATTCCTTCTAACATTATGTTTCTAGATTTTCTTCAGCCCACTGTCTCCTCAGTTCCTAAAGATGATATCCTAAGTATATCTGGTAGCCATGTACATAACAGGAAGGCTTGACTTACACGAAGGTGTTCTGCTTATATAAATAAGGGCTGGTGTTTATGGAGGGCTGCAGGCTTGGCATTCTTCCTTTCCCAGATGAGGAACTGCCGTTCAGAGAGCGCGTTGTGGAAGGGGCTGCTGGTATCCAAACACTTCATCGCTCTACTCCACTGCCTCTCTCACAGGATTCCCGTTGATCCTGACCAGACAGGAGTGGCTTACAAAGCGTCTGCAGATTCCTTGATCTCATATGCCCAATAACAAGCCTATGGGGTTGACAGTGTCAGCCCCAGTTTACACACAAGGAAGCAGAACCCCAGAGAAGTTACATGATGTTGCAAGGTTGTAAGGTAGCAAATAGTAAAGCCAAGACTAAAATCGGGTCTTCCAACCACAAGTGCAATCAGAGGTCCTCTGTTCTCCACGTGGGGGGCCCAGCTAATTCCCTTCCATACATGATTCCTTCTCAATTTAACCATATTGGTTTTGTTCTTTTCCAAGTGACTTTAACAGACGTTGCCTTTCCCAAAGGAGAAGGGAGTCTCCACTATGCTTTAATAGGCAAAAGCATTCTTGATGAAATAACTCCACTACCCTATGGGATTTTCATCCCAGAAGCATATGTAAATAATGGAGGGGTTTAGTTGAGTGCGGTTGGAGATAATTGAGAAAGTGGGGCAGGAAGCTGGCAAGAGCCCAGGTTCTCTCAAAGATGACTCCAACTTTGGCAGGTGGCCTTGCTTGTTATAGACACAAGGCATTATCCTCGAGCAGCAAGAAATTTCCAGAGCTAGAAACAGGAAAATGAGACCAGGGTATGAGTCTAGGGCAATTCAGGAATAATATCTTCTATTTGGGAAAGGCCCCCTGTCTTGTGTTATTGTAAAATGTCACTGCTTATTGTCATGCGTGTGGCTAGTGTGACCCAGTTATTAATTTATAAACGAAGGAAATATTTTTCTTTGTTTATACAGCAGCAGTGAAACAGAGTGATAAACTTACTTGAGATTGAGGAACAGAATTCAGGAAAAGAAGTAGTCTAGATCAGAAGCAGTTGCTTGGTACAGTGGTCTCCAAATTTTGATCTCACAATTTTCTTCAGTAAATAGATCATTTCTCCCCATTTCTATATATTTATTTAAAGTATACATGCTCTTGGCACTTTACTCAAAATTTACTGTATAAAATACATAGAAAATGTGAATGCTTAAGGAACGAGGAAAAAATAAAAAATAAATAGGAGTTCTAATATTCTTTTTGCTCCACAATGAATTGTCTCACTCTGCTTTAGAAAACATTGGTTCTTCTAAAGGATATACCTCATCTTGCTGTAACATTTATGTCTTGACTTTTTAAATTAAAATTAAACTTTTAATTATATATCTAATATTAATGGTAATGATTTTCTCACATATAGGCCTTATCAATTCTAAAAATCTGTTTTCTTTCATTGAGGTGAATGATTCTCAAAGTATGGCCCCCAGACCAATAATATCATCATCTCTTGGGAACTTGTTAAAATGCAAATTCTTTGGCCCTACCCCAGAGCTCCAGAAGGAGAAATTCTTGGGAGTGGGGCCCATCAATCTGCTTTAACTGGCCTGTGTTTTTAAAAACCAGGTGATTCTGATATGCACTGAAGTGTAAGAATCCACATCGAGGTCCTTAGGTCAACTGAATCTTATTTTTGTCAACAGATTCTTCTAGAATGTGTTTTAAATGTGGGAAATGTCAAATTGGAGATGTGATTGGTGTTCCTTACAATTTCAGGATTTACTTCAGATGCAGTATGAAGGAGTAGCTGTGATGAAAATGTTTGATAAGGTTAAAGTGAATGTAAACCTTCTCATATACCTGCTGAACAAGAAATTCTATGGGAAGTGAAGTGCCTGCAGAAATCTCTCAGATTCTGTATCACCTGGATTAGGAAATGGATCTGTTTAGTATTTTTGTTTTTAAACATGATTGAAATCACTGCTTATAAACGTGTGATTTTCTTTTTTAAAGACCAGAACTGTTCTGAAGAATGTACCCATGTGCCTTTTTGATAATCTGATACTGCAGTAGAATGATACACAAAATGAATTAATGTAAACACTGCCACATTATACTGTGGTGCAGGTACTCTGATGTAAACTTTGGACATTCTGTGATTGGTCTTAAGGTAGGGAGACAATAACTTTGACTAGGAATAAATGTGTAAACCTATTTTCCTATGAAAAAAATTGTAAATGTCCCATTTGAATAATGTAACTCTTCACAGATTCTTTTTTGGTCTGTGAAGAAATGGAAACTGAATTATTTGTAATGAATTATTTAGACAGATACTTGGTTCTAAGCCCTGCCTTCCGGGAGTTATCGATTTTAAAGAAAACTTTTGTGCAATTCAAAATGAAGTTTTTATAAGTAATTGAAAGTGACAGTACAGTAACACTTTCTGTATAAAAGTATATATTTTACGTGATTTATTCCTGCTAAATGAAGTGCACTACTGCCTCATGGTAAAGACTCTTGGACCCAGAGCCTTTAAGTGACCAAGGAACACCGTGGATGGTGGTCATAGGCCCTCACCTCCACCCCTCACAATTTATTTGAATATTTCAATTGTGCCTCTCAATTTTTTGTAATGCAATAAAATCAGTATCTGGATGGTTTTTAAATGTATTCTTTGAAAATTGTTTTATGTAAAATAAATGTTACTTAATTACATTAATTTGATTTTTGTCTGAATAAATCCAGATCATTTCGTGGGTAGGAGGAAGTTCTTGGTGGGGCTTTTGGGGAAAGAAATGCAGTTGACCTTTGAACAGCGTGGGTTTGATCTGTGTGGGTCCACTTATACATGAATTTCTTTTAATAAATAAAAAAAAAACATGAATTTCTTTTTTAAATCTTTTTATGTTTGCTCTCTGGTGTTAATAAGATGTGTAACATCTACAGTATTTTATATCATATAAGACTATATTAATGTAGGTACTGACATATTTGTCTTATAAACATGACATAAACGTATAGTATTGATAAATACAGTGCAGTACTGTAAATGTATTTTCCTTATGATTTTCTTAATAACCTTTTCTCTTGCTTTATTGCAAGAATACAGTATGTAATACATATAACATACAAAATATCTGTTAATCGTGTTTATGTTACTGGTAAGACTTTAGGTCAACAGTAGGCTATTAGTAGTTACATTTTAGGGAAGTCAAATGTTATGCTCAGATTTCGACTGTGTGTGCTTCTAACACTCACATTGTTTAAAGGTCAACTGTAATATACCTATAGCTGTACATTTAGGGGTATAGTTTATGGGGAGGAAAAGTAATTTTCCCTCTACCCTTCTAAGTTCTTGGCTGAGACACACACACACACACACACACACACAATAATGAAAGATCTAACAGGAGAAAAACAGAGGTTTAATAACACATAGACCTAGGGCTTCCTAGGTGGCGCAGTGATTAAGAATCCGCCTGCCAATGCAGAGGCCATGGGTTCGATCCTAGCTGCAGGAAGATCCCACATGCCACGGAGCAACTAAGCCCGTGTGCCAAAAAAAAAATAACACATAGACCTCCTATATACATGGGAGACACAGGAACTATCAGCATAACTATACCCTCATTTACTGTCCTCAGCCTGCACCCCAAATAGCCCAAGCCACCACCATAAATACCATCTCCAGCCATAAATACCATCTCCAGCTAAAGAAAAAAGATGATGGGGGGAGGGGTCAGTTATGGGAGATAATCAGGCAAAGCACAGTAAATGAGGGCATAGCTATGCAGATTTAAATCTCTGCTTTCTCCATGGATAAGAGTTTCTAGAGATTTAGTCATTCTTCGCTTCCTGGTGCAGAGAAGGAAACACCCTTAACAGATGGAGATTTCCCTTATAAATGACTTACTTTTATAAATGTAAACGTCTCTTAAAAGAGGGTAACTACTTGGTTTTCAGAGCTTCTCCTATATCTGCTGTTTTCAAAAATAACCAGCTCAAAGTAATCCCACCAGAGAGGCATATTGTGAAGGTGGCAAATTCTTCTCCCCTTCAAGAGTGAGCTGCTGTGACCAAGAGACCCAAAACCCTGTGGCTGAGACAAGGTAGAAGTTTGTTTTCTCAAAGGTACGTGAGAAGTCCCACAAGTTACCAGGGATCCAAGCTGGCCAGCTGGCTCTGTCCTTGTCACTGATTCTTGGCTGGCAGTGAAGGGGAAAAGAACTCCAGGGCAAGTCGTTTTGTTTCAAGTTCCATATGTCATTTCTGCTGATAGTCCGTTGGCCAACATTTAGTCACATGGCCACAACCAGCTTCAAGAGAGGGTGAAAAGTAAGGTTCCTAAGTCACGTGCCCAATAAAAACCCGGGGTAGAGAGGGAGGTGGTTCTATTTGTAAAGAAAGAGAGCGGTGATACCTGGGGACCGATCAGCTGTCTTTACCACAACAGTAATCCAGACTCTCAGGCTGGAAACCCCCTCCCAACACTCTGTATTCTGTTCATCCACTCAGCAGGCTTTATTTCCCACGGAGATTACCAAATACTGAGAAACAGTTCGCTTATGCTCATCTGGCACAAATAAACTTGAAGGTAAGACCCACAAAATTTGGAAAACTCAAATTTGAAAAAGTGCAATCTGCTACTTTAATGACCGTTTCAGGCTATACGGATTTTTGACAGAGGTAAATACCTTGAAACAATGTTGTGTCAACAGTTTGCAGATGTGTTGTTGCTTTTTTTAATGCATTACCTTTACTACAGACTTCTGTAAAAGGAATCACATAAACACACAGTTAAGTTTCACCTTGAGAAGAAACCTCCCTGTACCCTACAGCTAGTATTAGGTGAGGAACAGGAAGTGGTAGGCGGTAGGAGTTAAGTTAAGCTGCCTTCTTCATGCTCTAGGAAAGGCTTTTAGTGGAAATGTACAGGAGGAGCCAAAATTAGGGAAAGATGATTGGAGGTAAAAGCCAACCTTTCACAGCATCTCAAAAAAGGGGCTTGTCTTAACTTATTCCAACACTGAGTGACATGCTTGAGTGTTATTTTTATGGATAAAGATCTTCCTATCGTGCCAACACCCTCAAGGACAGCTGTGAATGTTTTCTCTCTGTTGTGACCCCCCACGATGAGGTTATTGTTGAAGATATTGCCAGCTGCTGCTTGTCTGAGATCTTTAAGGGACATGGATGAATGAGTGACCTAGAGAAGGAAGCAGGTAAGGAGGACAAGGACCCCACAGAGGCATGGGTGCAAAGATCGTTGGAGTCAAGCCCTGTGCCTCTCCCAGCAGGACTGACCCATCCCCCACATCAGGGAGCAGTTCCTTATAACCCTGAGCCACTAGACTCTTGCCCAGTGTAGGGGAGGGAGAATAATTTTCCCTATACCCTTTGAGTTCTTTACTGAGACCCCCTGTAATAAAAGATTACAAGAGAAAAGCAGTTGATTAACATGTATGCCTCATGTACACCTGGGAGATAAGAAAACTGAATACCCCCCCCCCCTCAAATGGCCCAAGCTACCACCTTAAACACTATCTTCAACTAAAGACAAAGAAGTTGAGGGGTTGGGGGGCGGGGGCAACTCTCAAGAAGGTGAGAAGAGGAAACAAAGGCCCTGCAGATAAGACTGGAAAAAGTGATCTCTGGTAACAGAGCTCTTCCTGGCGAGCCCTCTTTGTAATGTGAATTTCCCTTACCAAGGGCAACTGCAGCTCTGCTCTCAGAGCGTCTCCTGTGTCTGCAGTTTCTCAATATAAGACTATGCCAAAGACGCTCATTTGGGGGTGGCATATTCTGCTACCCTTCAGCAGCTTCCTCCCCAGGGCTTATAGCTTGTCTTACTCATAGGAAAAAGAGAAAAAAAATGGTTTTGCTTTTAAAACAGTGACTGAAACACTAACTTCATTTTTACATAACTGACTCCTGTATTTTGACGTATGTTTCATTATGTTAACGCTGTTACAAAAATGATTTTTGGTTTGGAAAGCTGAGAGGACCCATGCCTCCCCTGAACTCCACTTTTTAGCATCTCAGACTTAAAAAGGCAGAAAGGACTTAACAGGACTCTAGCTAACTCTCAAAGAATGTGCTCTAGTGATCTCCAAGAGAGGGAAAGCATTTGCATACTTTAATATTCTGGAAGTTTGTGATGAAGGAAGAGACCAAATCAATGAGATCATTGTCTGACATGACATATGTTAAAAAAAAAAAATTACAAGCCCAAAATGGACTCATTTTTGCTCCCCACCCCCATCACAGCAAAGCAAGACATTGCAGTTTTAACCCCACCTAGAAACGTGACCTTTAAAGCAGTCAATCTTAAATTTCTGGATCAACACTATTGAGCTAATCTGCACGATGAAGACCCCTGCAGTTCCCTTCCCCCAAAAGAAGAGGGCCTGGGTTGAAACAAATCCTTCCTTTTCTTTTGCTAATACCTTCTGCCCCACCTTCCTCCAGCCTATAAAAACCCCCTTGGTGTGCCCTTCTAGCTGTTGCATGGGATGATGCCTGATTCTTGCATCTTTGAATAAAGCCAATTAGATCTTCAAATTTACTCGACTGAATTTTGATTGATTTTTAGCACACATCTCCCTTATGTCACTGGAAGACCAGAACCATGATGTGTATGTTCGTGCATGTGTGTGTGGTTGGATGCTAATTAGAGGTGCTGTTGATGATGTAATTTTTACAACTTGGACTGTGGTTAAGTAGGGGTTTGTGGTACTCCTCAACATTCCAAGAGGCAAACCACAGGACTCTGAGTGGTGCAAGTTGTCTATATTTTGAGAAATCCTGGTGAGTATTGGGTGGTCTAACTGCTGATCAGCTTTTTGAAAAAAATCCATTGCCTCTGTTGCTGAAACCAGGACTTAGTAACATGTTAAAACAGAGCCTTCTAAGTCATCCTCTAAGCTCCAGAGGACAGAGACTGTTACAGTCACTGCCGTATGTCCAGAGCCTGGCAGTGTCTTGTAAACGGCAGAGAGGTAGAGGCCCAGCATCAGGTCCTGCCATGGGGTCAAGGAGACAGACCCCCCCCCCCCCCCCCCGACCACCACCTCTCAGGAGTCCCAATATGGCTTTTGACCCTTGTATGAATGGGACAGTTACTGATTATCTCAGTTTAACAGTGCATATGCTCTCTCAAAATAAAATAGCTCACACAGACTTTCTAGGTTGCCTCACTGTTGTTTCCTTAGAGTATAAAATCTCTTAGCTAAAATACACTATAAGGTGTGATGGTTAACGTGTCAGGGGCTTCCCTGGTGGCGCAGTGGTTAAGTATCTGCCTGCCAATGCAGGGGACACGGGTTGGATCCCTGGGCTGGGAAGACGCCACATGCTGCAGAGCAACTAAGCCCGTGTGCCGCAACTACTGAGCCTGTGCTCTAGAGCCCGAGAGACACAACTACTGAAGCCCGTGGAGCTACCGTGCGTGCTCTGCAACAAGAGAAGCCACCGCAATGAGAAGCCTGTGCACTGCAACGAAGAGCAGCCCCCACTCACCGCAACTAGAGAAAGCCCATGTACAGCAATGAAGACCCAACGCAACCAAAAATAAAATAAATTAAAAAAAAACATTTTTGAGTGTCAACTTGACCTGGCAAATGGATGCCCACATAGCTAATAATATACTATTTCTTAGTATATCTGTGAGGGTATTTCCAGAGTAGATAAGCATTTGAATCTGCAGACTGAGGAAATATTACCCTTACCAGTGTGGACAAGCATCATCCAATCTGTGGAGGGCCCAAAAAGAACAAAAAGGTGCAGGAAGGGGGAATTCTCTTTCTCTCTTCCTGACCTGGAAAATCCGTCTTCTCCTACCCTGGGACATCAGAGCTCCTGGTTCTCAAGCCTTCAGACTCTGGGACTTAACACCAGGAGCCCCCCAATTCTCAGGCCTTCAGTCTCAGACCGGGAGCCACACCATCACTTCCCCTGGTTCTCAGGCCTTTGGACTCACTGAATTATACTACTGCTTTCCTGGTCACCAGCTTGCAGATAGCAGATCAATGTGGGACTTCTTGGCTTCCATAACCATGCGAGCCAGTTTCAATAATAAATCTCTTACATACATCTCTATATATCCTATTGCTTCTGTTTCTCTGGAGGATCTCCACTAATATGAAGGGAAATAAACAGATATGAAAAGGGAAAGATATTGAGTTCACCTCATATAACTTGAACAAGTTTCTGTTGTTTTCTTTTTAACAGATACTGAATTTGCCCTTCTCCGAGCACCCCAAACCACAGGGATAGTCTACCATTCTGTCCATGGTATAATTAGTGGAAATGCATTGCTGACCCATTATAAAAGATTAACTTTACTTCTAAACCCAAAATACCAGTGCAGGTTTGTATCAACCAACAGTGGAAACAGGACTCCTGTTGGTTAGCTTATACCTTGATTACAGATCTACTGTTTGCTTAAAAAACAAATGTAGAGGGCTTCCTAGGTGGCGCAGTGGTTGAGAATCCGCCTGCCAATGCAGGGGACACGGGTTCGATCCCTGCTACAGGAAGATCCCACATGCCGCGGAGCAACTAAGCCCGTGCGCCACAACTATTGAGCCTGTGCTTTAGAGCCCGTGAGCCACAACTATTGAGCCCATGAGCTGCAACTACTGAAGCCCACGTGCCTAGAGCCCGTGCTCCGCAACAAGAGACGCCACGGCAACGAGGAGCCCGCGCACCACAACGAAGAGTAGCCCCCACTCACCGCAACTAAAAAGAAAGCCCGCACACAGCAAAAAAAAAAAAAAAAGACCCAATACAGACAATAAAAAAAAAAAAAAGTAGAGATATCTGCACGAAATCTGGAAAATCACATACCTCATTTGAGTACAACTTGATTTCATTGCATAGAAACCTGGATATCACCACCATTAGCTTCCAAAAGGAAATTAGTAAGGCAAATTCTTGGGATATAGTGTTGTCCTCAGAGGGCTTCAAACAGAGGAGGGATAACTGGGATAGCTGAAGCAAGCAGGTCATCTAATGAAACTGCTTTCATAGGATCTTGGGATTAAAACTTTCACCGTTTGGATAGCACATCTGTTTTAAAACACCACTAAATACCAAAAACACTATGAGAGGATAGCTAGAGACTCGTGGTGCCAGACAAGTTCAGAGAAGATGAAAACTGGGAATCAGTATCAAGTGGTTCCAATATGTGTGATGCCGCAATGATGAGATTTCATTTCCAAGGAATATTAACATGTTAGGTAGCCATCTCTGGTCGGGTCAATTTTCTGCTCCAGGGAACCTGTATGTATTTGCTCTAAAACCGGCAACAAAAAGGTTTTGGTATGGGTAACATGGAGCAAATGAAATAGATTGATATCTTTTTCAAGAAGCTCTAAAGAGCACACAAATATTAAAGGAACTTTTGTAGACAGAACATCACCAACAGATCATAACACAAAATTGGAAATTAATCACAAAAAAGTTAGTCAAAGCTGCCAGTAACTTATGGATGGAAAAAGATAGAATGAAGTTGACAAAATATTTAGGCCTGAGTTGCATATGTGAACATATCAAAACTTACAAAACGCAGCTGAAGTGAAAAGTTTTCAGGGAGAAGAAGTGAAAATTAAGCTAAGCAATTAATTCAAAAGGTTAGGATAACTGAGTAAATCCAAAGAAAGTAGAAAGAAGGTAAATTTTAACAGCCTGTATGAAAATTAAGGACGCTAAAAATAAGCAATAAAAGCAACAAAACAAAAAGATGGGCATTGAAAAATGGTCTTTTCCAACCTTTGGCCAGATTCATCAAGGGGAAAAAAAAGCAAAAATAAGTTATATTAAGAATAAAAGTGAAGCCAAAACTATAGATAAAATAGATAGCTTCAAAAGAATAAAATGTGGTTATATAATACAAGGAAATCGCACAGCTAGAGCCTGTGCTCTGCAACAACAGAGCCCACCACAATGAGAGGCCCTCGCACCACAACAAAGAGTAGCCCCTGCTCTCTGCAACTAGAGAAAGCCCATGCACAGCAACAAAGACCCAACACAGCCAATAAATAAATAAATAAATAAATAAATAAATTAAGTAAGTAAGTAAAAATAATACAAGGAAATATCAATACTACAGTTTAAAAAATATTAGATATGCATGTATCAAACAGGTAAATCTAAAAAGTGCAAACTGCTAAAGTATTCTTAGAGTGTGTTACTCTTCGTGTAAATATTTAAACACAAAACAATACTAAAAAAAATTGAGGGGAAACAAATGTACTAAAAGTACAAAAACGTGGATGAGAAAGTTACTCTTCTGGGTAGGTAAAAAGGATGGAATAAGAAAAGGGTAGCAAGAAAGCTACCTTTTTTTGCTGTAAATATATATTTATAAATAAATATATATTATATATATTTTAATGCCATGGTTGTTATATTAGGCTCATAGTTTTCTAAACTTGAAATATTGTGTCATTTAAAGAAAGTAATACAAACTATATGGAATCCTGTTCAGTTCTTCTTCACTCTCAAAGCAGTGGTTTTCAAAGTGTGTCTCCAGTAGCCTTAGCATCACCTGGGATCTGGTTAAAAATGCAAATTTTCAGTCCATTTCCCAGATCCACTGAATCAGGAACTCTGGAAATGGAGCTTAGCACTGGTGTTTAACAGGTCTCCCAGGTGATTCTGATCCTGGCTAAAGTTTGAGAACCCTGTCTTAGAATATTGTTACTCAAAAATTTGGTCTGGAAACCCTCAGACATTACCATCACCTGAGGGTGCTTGTAAAAGTGTAGAATCTGATTTCCTAGGTCTTGGATGGAGTCCAGGAACCTATACTTGTGCATGCTAAACGTCAAAATCACTGTTTTTGAAGGAAAGTTCAATTTTTGGTGGCTGCTCAATTAGCAATCCACAATCTTTAGAAAATACTAATGTGAGGAAGAAATACCTCATTCTGTTCCACTCTCTTCCTTTGTTAGGTGTATTACAGCCTCACCCTAAAGGATACTTTAGTTGATATGTGCAAAGAATTTCATTAAGCATTTCATTCTTTAAGCAGCCCTCTTTTTGTCACTAGAGGTACATTCTGTTCTAACAACTAAGCAAAAAAGAAAAATCCTTTTGAACTTTACAGTTTTAGGAAATGGTTAAAAACATTTTCCGGCAATGAAACATAAAATGTAAAAGTATGGTCAGAGTATTCCATTCTCAAGGCTATACATATATGTATACTTGTATGTGATTACAATTTCTTGAATGATGGACAGAAACTTTAAACAGTGGTCATCATGCAGACCTTCTGAAATACTTTTACTTTTCATTTTATATCTTTGAACTATTAAAATATTTTGCCACATGTCCTAATTACCTTTATATTTTACCCTGTATTTCATTGATTCTGAGATGGCCTTTCTTCGTGTTTAAACAATCCTGCAATTGAGATGTTTCTTACAAGCAATAGTGATGAGGAAGATTTGAAATCTATAGTTTGAGGCCTGCTATGTGAACACTGCCTGTTAATGATTGCATAGGAATGACTGATATAAGTATAAAATGTATGGTTCCTGCCTCTGCTCACCTTTGTCTGAACTCCCGAGTCCTGTAACTTCTAGCAACTCCCACCTTCTGTAACCACCAGTAATTTATACAAACTGTGTAACCAATCAGTTAGTACCAACTGTAGCTATATGTCTTAATCTATAAAAGGAGAAAACTGGCCCGAAATGGTGCCCAGAATTTTTGGAGCATTAGCTCGTCTGGTGCCACCAGCACAATAAACCTGAATTCTCCAACTCTCTGAGTGTGGTGCTTGGTTTCTCGTGGGATCAAGTTCTGCAACAATAGTATGTCACAGTTTAATTGGCACCATTTTTTTTCTTGCTTGTGGTACATAAATTAAAATGTTCTGAAATCAATGGAGTCTTAGTGATGATAAAAATAGTGTGTTGATAGAGTGGAGAAATATATAATTTTCATGATTCATGTCTACCCTTAAATATGTTTTCCTCTGAGAATTGAGTAAGCAATTTTTTAAAAAATAGCATTAGTTGTGTTATTCAGTAATTTACTGAACAGCTTCTATGTACAACAAAATGCTGTGCTCTGAGGTTGCTGAGGGGGGATACCGCGAAGCACGAGATGGTCTCTGCTGTATTTTCTCCACTGGTTTAAGTATCAGGGCTCTCCTTGGGGAATGACACTGCGCGAAACTCCCTTTTTAAAAAGCTTAGAAACCTAACCAGTGACTCTCAATAGCAGTTTATCAGACCCAGGGTGCAGAACACACCCCCACATCTGGGAGGAGAAAAGGCTGCGGGTAAACTTTCCCAGAAATGGTCAGTTGAGGGAACCCATTTCCCTTTGCGGTCTGAAAGACGCGCTCACCAGATACGCTCCCTAAACCGAATAATCTGGGGGCTCCTGCCCGCGGAGCCTCGGCCGCGCTGTCCTCCAGGGGGCCCTCAGCCACAGGCTCGAGTGTCCCCCGCCCTGTGACTTGAATTTGGCCAAACCCTGTTAAACTCAGGTCGGAGCGTCCGGGAAGTGTGAGCGCCCTTAGGAGTCACCTGGGCACTTCGCCCTCCGGGCATCCCTTTCGCAGGAAGCGCCCGGGTACAGCCCCGAGCGCGGGCAAAGCCCAGCCCGCCCGCCTCCTGGAAAAGACTGAGCAGGTGGTTGGGGGGGGGGGGGGAGTTGCAGCCGTGCCCGAGTGCGAAGGCGGAGAACCTGTTCTTGGTCCCGGATGATTATATCCACTCGCAGTCGAAGAAATAAGTGCCCGACGTATGAAATATCTAAGTAGCGAAATGAAGAGGAGCGAATAAGAAACGTCAAGAATTCTGTTCAAAGCTAAGAGCCCCTTCTCATCAGCGGGCAACCCGGTCTCTATACACTTTTAAATCCACTCTCCCCAAATGGCAAAAACACAAGTCACTTTCAAACTGGAAGCTGAACCCCGAATTTTCAAATGCGGAGCCGTGCTCGGCCTGAGGCCCGGCCCGGGGGCAGGGAGGGCTGGGCCGCGGCCGCGGGGGCCCGGCTCCCTGGGGCGCATCCCTGACCAGAGGGCCTCTGCTGCTCTCTGCGCCCCGGGAGCAAAGATTCCCGCCGGACTGAGTTACTAGTAGCTGCGCGGGTCCAAGGGGAAGGCCAAGGAAACAGCTGCTCGCTCGGATTCCCGCGCGGGACAGTGGCCAGCAGCCGGGGCGCGGGGCGAGCGGCGCAGCGCGGGCGAGGTCGCCGAGCCGCGGGGGTGGCCCAGCGACCGCGGAGGGACAGGCGGGCCGCGGCCGCGTGGAGCGCACGCTCGGCGCCGGGGGGCGCTCTTTCCGGCCCGCCCCCGCCCCCGCCCCCGAGCGCGCGCCCCGCCCCCGCCCGCGCCCCCGCCCCCGCCCCCGCGCCCAGTGTTCTGCCGGGCGCCGCCGGACACGCCGAGCCGGCTGCTCCTGCCCCGCGGCGCGCGCTGTGTGTGCCCGCCCCGGCCGCCCTCCGACTCCGCGCGAGCGGGGGCACCGAGCGTGCGGCCCCAGGCTCCCGGCGGTGGAGCCCGTCTCCCGGAGCCGCGCCGCATCCACCGCGCGAGCGCGCCGAGCCTCGGGACAATGGGGCCGCGGTGGCTGCTGCTCGTCGTCGTGGGGCTCAGTCTGTGCGGCCCCCTGCTGTCGGCCCGCGCCCGACGCCCCAGACCAGGTGAGAGCGGCCCCCGGTATTCGCTCCCTGTCGACCCCCGGCCCCGCAGCCCGGGCCTTCTCGGGAATGGGGCGGGCGAGGGGAGGGGGGACGCTGCAGCCCCGGGACTCGGTGGACGCCCCTGACGGCACCTTCGGCCACCGCGCCCTGCGGGAGCCAGACGGACGTTTGGCCTGAGATCTGAATCTCCCCAACTCACATCCAGGTGGGGTGCCCGTCCCACCCCCGCTGCGGGCTCAGCTGCTGCCGCTTTGCTCTGGGTTTTGGAGGATGCAGCTGGCCCCGCGGCAGGGTGTTGCATATGGAGGAGGAGCGGGTCGGATTTTCTTGGGGAAAATCCTGAGGGACCTCGTTGTATTTGTTGTCACTGTGTGCCCTGTTTCTCCTAGGACCACCCCAAAAAGAAAGGGTTTCACGTTGCTCCACAAATACACGTCCCGGGTTTTTCAAGACGAGGTGGAGAATAGCTCCCGCTGAAGTTTTGTTGTGTTGGAATTGTTTTCCTTGCGCATTGGGCAGGCGAGGAAAGTGGTATAGAGAAAAGCTTCGTCCCTTGGCCCGTTTAGTAGAAAATCAGTACCTGCAGCCCCTGCCTGGCATGGGCCTTGTGTGCAGGAGGCGGTCACGGTGCAGGATATTGGGTGATAACAGGGCAGCCACGAGGCGGTGGTGGTGGTTGGGAGGCTTTGTTTGTTACTTGGAACCCAGTCTTCCAAGTGAGTTGAGCCAAGAGATGCCCGCCTCAGAATCCGGCTCCCTCAGACAGTCTGGGATTAAACCATTTCAGTTCCTGATCTGCTGGGAGGTGGAGTTTTCTCACCCAGAATACATTCATTACTAATAGTGTGTTATCTTTAAGTATCTGGTTACTTGAGCAAATAAATGTTTTCCAGCCTCTCCCTCTTAAGAAAGCAGGGCAGAGAAGTTGTTTTTAGCCTAAAGACTCTAGTTAGAAAGGGAGAGTGGAAATATTTTTATTTCTTTATAGCGATAGTTCTTTGTAAGCTTTCAGCTACCCCCCCACCCCACCCCCGGCCTTTTTTCACGTAGAAAAAAATTCTAGCTGTTTTTCTTGTTATTTGTGAAAGGTCGTGTACTCTGTTGTTTTCACACAACAAGCAGTATAGGCGCGTGGAGAGTAAGAGGGGACAGAGACATCATTTTCTCTGCTCTCCATCTTTGCTCAGGGTGAGTTTTGAGGTGATGCTTTTCGGAACACTAAGATGCCCACATAGGAGCCCAAAGTTTTGCAGCAACTACTGGCCTGCAGGTGATAAGATGAGCATGCTCTCTTATGGTGTTTGGGGAAACAGAGAACTCCTGAAAAATTGTCTGTGGTGACACTGTCAGATATCACTTTGTAGTTCTATTGTGGGACATGCTCTTAAGAACACACATTTTTGTTTGAGATTTGGATGGCGAGGTAGAGAATAGGTTTATACAAATGCTGCATGCACTGTGTCAGCTCAGTGGCCTCCCAGGAGGATTTTTGGCCTCTGTTAGCCAGTAAAGTCAAGACTGCTGTTTCTGCCATGCTTCTTACTTTCTTATCGGCCTGAATGGGGCGTGCTAGGATGCACAGGGCTGGCGTAGACAGAAAGAGAGCAGAGTAACGTTGGCTGATTTATCTACACTGGATTCTGGGGCCATTTGGGGAGGGGGAGAAGAAAAGAGGATGAGAGAATAAAAGGAACTCGTGTTAAGTGTCATATTCTGTGTCAAACTCTGGGCCCGGAGGCATTTTCACGTCACATTGTCTCATTTCACCCTCTCAAATGTTTATCCACTTTTGCTGATTCTGAAACTAAGTCTCAGAGACCATGCACCCAAATTTCAAATGGTTGAGGGGGTCCTAGGTGCAAGAAATAAGTGGGGCTTTGTCTTTGGAGTTTTAAATCACTAATAAAATCAACCAAAAATAGGTCTGCTTTTTATTATCACCATGCACCCACAGTTGGAAACAGTGTCTGTCTTAACCAGCTGTATGTGATGATAAGTGTTGCTGAGAGACCCCAACTGTAGGAAACCCCTCCAGGACTGGCCCTGCCCACCAGTTTGAGCTTTCTTGAAGCACTCTCAGGTTTTTTGCCCCCCACTCATTTTGGCTCTTCCTGCATTGTCACTTTGTGAGTATGTCATCTCCCAGGCTAGGATTATAAACGGCCATTTACCCCTATGGAGTCTAGAACAGGTATTCACTCAGCAGGTATTTGTTGAGAAATTCCTAAGTTCATTAAACAGTTTACATTCCTTTGTCCAGGCGGTTGAAGTGAGACGCCTTCATCAAAGAGCATCAGTGTCCTAGAACTGATGTTCATAAATTCTATAAAGATCTGGAGAGTGAAAGGGTACCAGCACAGCTGATGGTGATTGTGGCAGAGGGGGTTGGATGGGAGAGTCCAAGTACTGCCTTCCTACCCACAGGATTAAGCTCAAGTCCTTAGCATAGAGGGCGATGCCCCTTCCCTGGCTGGATGGGTCCCTACACTTGTCCAGCCTCCCTTATGACAGAGCCTCCCCTATTACATAACATATTACATTACCTGTACTTCACCTGGCCCCCATCTTCTAGTTCTACCTCCAAGGTAGAACTTTCTTTGGCTTCTGTCCCCGGGCCACTCCCTCTGGCCAAAATGCCCTCCTCATACCCTACGTGTTCACATTTTATTAAAAACAGCTACCTTATATCAAGAACCTACTGCAGCCAACACCCTGCATTACATTAGGTAATGCATACACAATCTTAGGTACATTACATACACTATCTTATTCCTCTAGCCACCCTTTGAGTAGATGTCATCCCCATTCTACAGGTAAGGAAACTGAGGTTTAGTCACAAGTGCAGTTAGAAGTAGAACTGGGATTTGACCACAGGGCTTTCTTTCCTAAGTGCAGGCTTTCTCTACCACCCCCTATAGAGAGGAAGCCATTCAGAACCACTCCCACACCATCAGCAGAGAAGTAATCCTGCTGTGCCTCCCAGAACCCCTAGAGGGCAGAGTCCTTGCCCCGTTGGCTTGGGAGCCCATGCACAGAGGTCTTTCATAAACATGGGTGCATGGATTGTGATATCCTGCCATTTACGTTCTGAAGCAGATGATAAGGCAGTCTATGAATAGATAGATCCCTATCATGAATGTGCCAGTTAATTGGCTGTTACATACTGAGAGGCTGTGGTCGTCAGCCCAACAAAAGACACAAAACTGGATAGTGCTGCTGCTTGAAGCCAACCAAAAACCTCTGAAAGTCCAATTTCTTATGAATCACCAGGTGCTTTTCTACATAGGGAATATAGCCAATATTTTGTAATAATTGTAAGTGGAAACTAACCTTTAAAAAATGGTATAAAAACCCAAAAAGATTAAAATACAACAAAAACCAAATTAAAGTAATTGCATAAAACAATATAAAATTGTACTATCGAGGGCTTCCTAGGTGGCACAGTGGTTAAGAATCTGCCTGCCAATGCAGGGGACACGGGTTCGATCCTTGCTCCAGGAAGATCCCATGTGCCGCAGAACAGCTAAGCCTGTGCACCACAACTACTGAGCCTGCGCTTTAGAGCCCGTGAGCCACAACTATTGAGCCCATGTGCTGCAACTACTGAAGCCATGTGCCTAGAGCCCGTGCTCCGCAACAAGAAAAGCCACAGCAATGAGGAGCCCGCGCACCCCACTCACCGCAACTAAAAGAAAGCCCGTGCACAGCAAAAAAGACCCAACACAGCCAATAAAATAAATAATTTATAAAAAAATAAAAAATTGTACTATCAAGCAGGTGACATAGAAATGTAATATGTATTTGACAATAACAGTGCAGGGGAGGGCACAGAGTGAAGCTATGCTGGAGCTAGGAACTGACACGAGAGGTAATTTGAATCCACAGAAATGAAGAGAATCAAAATGGGAAATAAGATTCATATCAAAATAAACTATAAATATAAAAATTAAAATTGAGGTAAAATCTACGTAGCATAAAATTAACCACTTTTAAGCATACACTTTAGTGGTATTTAGTACACTTGCAATGTTGTACACCTACCACCTCTGTCTAGTTCCAGAACATTGCCATCACCTCGAAAGGAAACCCTGGCCCCATCAAGCGCTCAGCCTCATCCTGCCTACCCCCAGCCCCTGGCAGTCACCAATTTGCTTATTGTCTCTCTGGGTTTACCTCTTCTCCATATTTCCTATGAATGGAATCATATAATGTGTGGCCTTTTGTATGTGGGGAACCACATCCCCTTTACTGTGGGATACTCACAGAAACCCCAGAAGCATCGTTAGGAACCACGGCCGTGGTTTACTTTTGACGATGATGCAGGTATCAAGGATTCACGGTTTCAACACTGAGAACCATCTGTTTGTTTCCCTGTTTTGTGGTTTCTTTCATTCTGCCTTTCACCCTCTCATGCTTTTGCCTAAAACTGTAAGAATATGTAGCTCTCTCTCTAGATTGAGCTTCCCCCAGACACCCTCTCCCACATTGACCTTGGGATGGTGCTTGGAAAAACCCACGAAGTTACTCCTCCTTTTCCTCCATCCCAAGGCATCCAGTGATGTTTTGCCACTTCAGAGGCCATTGCAGGCCTTTATATGTTCATTTGTTTTCAAAAGGACCTGCTGTTGGAAATCATAGGAATAATGTGAAATTTGTACTTCAGGACGCACTTATTGAATTTTAGGAAAGGGCGTAATCTCATCTCATCTATTCCTGTTTCAAGTCTATGGTGGATTAGAAGTCAGGTATTATGGTATATGAAAGGAGTGTTTTCCGATATTTTCTTTTTCACTCACCAGCAGTCAGGACTGTAAGAAATCCACTGTACATGATGACACGGTTGCTGCCTGTGTGTGCAACAAGTCTTCCATGGATGTATAGTGTGTAGTGTATAGAAGCAAAAGTTTTACCAAAAGTACCAACCAGTACTCACCTTTACCATGTGCTGTGCATTCTGATATTTTCTACACTGTTCTGTTTTTTCTTAAAGCTTGTTACAGTCCTATAAATTGATTTCATAAGCGCTGTCAAGTCTCTACCATCATTTAAAACCTAGCACAGCAGGTGCAGTGCACCGCTCCACAGTGAGCAAAACTGAAGACCTTATTTGGCTTTACGAGAAGAGTTCTGCTTTCCAGGAAGTGCTGTTTATGATGGTTTCTATCATATCTAGAACCTAATTTGTTTGAGTTCAGGTTTACAAACTGCAGTAGGACTTGGGCGGGGTTGGGCGGGGGAGACAACTTGGTTCCAGAGGAATTGGTGATTATAAACATCCTTCCCCACTATCTTGGAGAGTAGAGAGCGTTCCCAGGACACTGGGCTCGGGGCCCGTAACTGTGGGTGGAGAACAGGCCTGGAGGAATGAGGAGAGCCAGGGAATCAGAGTCCTTCCCAGAGAGGCCTGCTAGTGTTCTGATGCCACGAGTGGAGTCAGGCCCTGGCCTTCAGGAGGGGGCCCTACACACATCTTAGTGCCTGCAGTGGCCTTGGGTGCGCTACACTTACATTTTCTGGTTGTCTTTACTTCCTGTAACCCCAGTTTCCCCCAAGGTTTGCTTTCCTATGCTCCCTGCAGAGTCCCTGCTCCAGTAGCTGGGCTGGGAGGGGAGATAGCCTCAGATACTGGCCACCTCTTCCTCACTCTGCAGTTAGTGTTTATCTTATTCTGTCTTTAATGCTGGCTTCTCTGCAGCCACGATTTTTGTTCACTTACTTGCTCTTGATTCTGCTGTATCTGAGGCAATGTTATTTAAAAAATTTCTTTCTCTGTTTTGTCCTTGGACATCTCTCTACTACATGCATCCTGTCTGTGAGGACTGGGCTGTTGGCATGTGGTTGGTGTGTCGCCAAGGTCAGCAAGACTCCTGATTCCCAAGCAACAGCTGTGCACATCATCAACTGAACTTATACATTCGCGTGGCCGTGTCCTGCCTGCTATAGTTCAAAAGGATGGGCAGATTCATTTGTTTGGTGAAATGCTTAGAGGGAAAAAAAAACACCAACAAAACAGTACTCTTTTAGGAGTAGATCCTGAATTCACAACTTTTTAAAGAGACAGGGTAAGGTGGTGTAGTTCAAGGTGTGAGCTTTAGAACCAGGCAGATCTGGGTTCAGATCCTGGCTCCTCCACTTTGTAGCTGTGTGACCTTGAATTAGTTACTTAGCCTCTCTGTGCCTCCGTGTCATCCATAAAATGGGGGTTTATAATGCTCATCTTGTAAAAATGTTAGAGTTACATGAGGTGAGGTAAGTGAAGTAGCTGGCATATAGTAGGTGCTCAACAAATGTGTTCTTCATTCACTCCTTTATAGTGAATTCTCTCAGTGTAAAACTATGTTCACACAAACATTCAAGAATTTTTTCCCCTTCAAAACTAAGACAAAAGAAAAAAGCAAAAACTGTTGTCCTTAGTTTTTAGTGGCAAGTAAATGTGCATAAAATATTTTTTTCTTTTTCTTTTTTTTTTTTTCACTTTTCAGTATGGAAATTTTCGAACATACCAAAAGTAAAACAGTGTAATTACCCCGCTATACGTTATTTTCTCTTTACCGTTATTTTTCTCCTCCCCAAATGGAAAATTTAAAAGCAAATCTCAAACATTGTATTATTTCATCCATTAATGCATCGCTGTATATCCTTAGAGATAAGCACTCTTTTCTTCACATAACCACAATACCATTATAACACCTGAAAAAATGGACAACAGTTTCTTAATATCATGTACTGTTCAGCTGATTGTCTCATAAATGCTTTGTACAGTTGGTTTATTGGAATCGGGATCAAATGAGGCCCACCGTTGCATTAGGTAGATGTGCCTCTTAAATCTCTTTTAATCTGTAATGGTTTTCCCTCTCCTTTTTCAAGGCTGTTTGCCAGAGAAACTGGGTCATTCATCTTCTAGACTTTTCTACATACTGGATCTGGCCAGTTGCATCTTGTAGGAGTGTTCAACATGCCCTTCTATCCACTGCATTTTCTGTAATGTGGTCCATCTGGAGGCTTAACCTGATTTAAGTTTGTTTTTCTGCAAGACTACCTGACCAGTGGTGCTGTGTACACGCCTGTTACATCACCTCAAGATTGTCTCTCTCTTCGAGATCTTAAGGTTACTCAGTGGACTCAGGTGTTGTCAGGTGATCCAGTTGTTAGAAAGTTCCCTATCACCTAATGTTTTTAGCAACGACTGATGATCATTGGACTAAATCTTATTTTACTAAGAGCTTTAAGATGCGTTTCTAAATCTGTTATTGTTTCTGTGTTTATGAGCTGGAATTATTTTGTAAAGTAGAACTTTCCCGCATTGACTATTTGGTTTCCCTGAAATATTTTGTATATAGAAAAGGCAAGATAAATGCTTGAATCTTGCCTTTATTTACCAATTTTCAGACTGGGTCCCCTCATTTCCTCCAAAAGTGACCAAAAAAGTTTTCATTTTCCTTTGAGCATCGATATGAACTCATAGATCTTAACAAATACAACATGTTTCCAATGTTTCCATTCATTTCCATCATTGTTCTCTGAATGATCTTTGGCCAATTCAACAGGGAGCCCCTTTGGATTGACTTCAGAGTCTTTCTGACCTGACCCTAATGTTTTTTGAAGACATTCGAGACTCACCTTGTGTATTTCCTCCCCCAGATCTGGAAGCAGTCATTTCTTTAAGGAGCACTTCTTTTCATGGTGTGCACTGGCATTTGAGACAGTGGAGTATTCCAGTAATGTTGCTTTTTTCCACTTGGAGTTAGTATGTTTCCATCATTTTTCCATCTGCCTCTTCTTTATTTCTCTTTAGCCTGTAGTGTTGAGTCACTGGTGGAGAAGTGCAGGGTACAACTATCCTGCTCTGTGTGTGAATGTAGGCAAGGTCCTGGGACTTCTGGTTTCTTAATTCCGCAAAAGCGTGAGCCCTATAGGCCAGAGCTCTGAGTCAGAACCAACGCTGGCATGTTGTGGGAGGCTGCAGTGGTATAAATCCCAGGATCACATGGGACCTCGAAAGAGCATCTGGTTACCACTCTGCTTCCAGGCCAGATCTTGTCAAAGTCAGAAAAAGCACTGTGCCTGACTTACTAACTTTTAAAGACTCTCCAGAGTTAGAGTCCACATTTAAGCTCATTAGCAATATGCTATGTTCAACAACAAAATTGTTCTAGAGCCACTTTAAAGAAACCTATATTAAGTGAAACTTAGCAACAAGTATGAGAACCGATTTTAGGACCTGACCTAGTTTTGTTTTTTTAAACCATAACTTAACAATAAAAACTCAGATGGGTTACAAGAGCTTTCTGTATGCTGACAGGCACCTTCTCCTTGACCCATGAGTTGGGCTAGGACTAAAGGAAAAGCCAGATACCCAAACTCAAATTGCAGCCTAGGGGGCTTGAGCTAGTTGGATTTACCTAGTCACCTGGAATTGGTTTTGCTCCTTCTTTGATGCTGGTATATAGTTAAACAAAATTTGCTGGCATTCTGTAATCCCATAAAAGCCAAAATATCAAACCTGCGATGGCAAGGAAAGGTGACACCTTAGGCAATGATATTTAATCAAGGGATTATGCATTCTTCCTGGGTTCCAGCCTATAAAAATGTCATGTTCCAGTGGGTATAATGTTTCTGTCATAAACACCATACTGCCCAAGAAGGCCTAGCCAAGGAAGAAAATTTTGAAAACAAATATTTATTCCCAAAGTACTAAGTACAGAGTAAAGCCTAATGACCGTTTAATTTGCAGACCAGACGGTAGCATCTAAGAGCTTAGTTATGGGTGTTCAGTAGTTTTCAAGTGGTGTCGCTCTGCTAGGTCATGTCCTGATGCTCACGTGTGTGTGCATGCATGTGTGTGTGCACGCATGCGTGCATGCACTTTTCTCCCCTCCACACGTGACAGGAGTCCTCAGTCTGGCCAGGTCCCCAAAGCTACCACAGAGAGTCGTGTTATTTTAAGCTTCCTATGGGTCAGCGTTTTTGAGGACACATCTTTGTGGTCTTAAATTGCAAGAACTCATTTGTTCTTTTCTTCCGCCTTCCACACCTTCGTGAACTTGAGGGTAACCTCACGTCCCACAGGGGCCGTGGTACCAGGGTCAGGCCCCCATGTGACTGGATCAAGATGCACAGAGTGAATTAGATGCTTCGCAAGGGGAAGGAAGCGATACTTCGGGAAAAGGTTGTGAATTTGAAATTTGATTTACGGCTGTGAATACTGGGGCTCTGTCCCTTACAGCCTCTTCATGTTCCTTGTCACGTTGGAAAACCAAACACTGCTAGATGTTTAGGAGGAGAAGAGGAACACGGATTCCATTTTAATTTAAAATAATTGAGCTTGAGCAAAAGCAGACTACGTTGAAGTGATAGTGGAAGGATAATAATGTCTTACACTGATTAATTTTTGAAGTTTACAAAGTGAACATATATCCTGCTTAACGTGCAATACTCCCGGCTCCCAGATTTGTAGGCCGGGCAGGTATTGGGATCCCATTTCAGTGATTCTGAGACAGAGTTCAGAGCATGACTCGTGGCAGAGCCAGTGTTAGAATGCAAATCTGTGGTTAAAGGCCAACTGAAGGACCATACCTACCACATGTGGGGCCAGGTACTGGAGACTCAAAGATTAAATAGGAACCGTTTCCTACCCTTGAGGAACAATCTAGATGTATATGTGTATTTAGAGGCTCATCACTACAGATTTTTTAAAATTAATTTTTTTTGGAGCCTACTTGCTTTCCAACGTTTTGGTTTCTGCTGTACAGCAAAGTGAATCAGCTGTACGTATACATATATCCCCTCTTTTTTTGGATTTCCTTCCCATTTAGGTCACCACAGAGCATTGATCAGAGTTCCCTGTGCTATGCAGTAGGTTCTCATTAGTTATCTGTTCTATGCATAGTAGTGTACGTGGGTCAGTCCCAGTCTCCCAGTTCATCCCATCCCTCCTACCCTCTTGGTATTCATACATTTGTTCTTTACATCTGTGAAAATGATATAGATCACTGCAGATTTTTGTTCTTCCCCTGTGACAGATCCGCCAGATCACCCCTTTACCCTCGGGGATGCAGTTCTTGCTGAGGTCATCTGACCTCAAGTTTTCACTACCAGGCCCTGTTCTACTGTGTATCAGTTGGTGCTACTCTAGGTTTACTCTTCATCTTGGAAATAGATGCCAATTTATTGTATGGTATTTTCTAGTTCTAGAATTTCCATTGGTTGATTTCATTGCTATTTTCTATTTTTTCATTCATTTCAATGAAATCTTTTTCTTCCCTTCGTTGAGCATAGTTGCAACACACCCTTTAAAATCCTTATCTGCTCATTCCAGCACCCGGGTCATCTTGGGATTGGTTTCCATGGCTTTATATCGGATGATTTTGAATTGTATGCTGGACATTATCCTACTGTAAATTAAAGACTCAAGATTTTGTTTTATTTCTCCAAGGAGTGTGTTTTTGCTTTAGTGGGCTGAACTCAGATTTGGTTGAATTCAAACTACAGGCGTTTCCTCTTGAGCAAAAAGCTCAAATAGCACTTCTGTTCTTTTAACATATTATTGATCAGGGGATTTTTACAGAAACTAACACCTGTGACCATAATACGTCTCCAGTCAAAAATGTGTTAACTCTAGCAGAGCTGCTTCACATCTTCCCTGAGCGTACAGGTTCTAGAGTCAGCCCAAGCCGGGGGCAGAATCTACCCTGGAACTTGGTGCTTTCTCTGTCCCTCTCTGACTGTTTATTTTCTGGGATTCTCTCCTCACTTTCCAGTGACTGTGGTTGCCCTGAACTCTGTCCTGTGGTTCTTCAGGCCGCAGAGACTATGGGTTTTCTGTCTGACTTTTCAACCGTCTTTTGTGGCACTGACTTTGGCCTTCTCTCAAGCTAAAAGCCACTGGAAACAAGAAACCCACTGGTTGCCGTCCTTTCTTTCAAGATCCATCCCTCCCCTCCCTGACATCACCCTGTGAACCTAAATAACTTCAGGTCATTGATCTGGGGGAGGAAAGGGGTCCAGAGTTTGTAATTTTTGTCTAGCGGATAGTTGGGTCTGGTAGGACCTTACAGAAAGCAGAACTCTTTCTTTTATTGCATTATGCCTTTCTGTGTTAAGTTTTTGTTTGCAAGAAGGTTCCACTACTGAAAAATGAAACCAAAAGCTTGAAAATCTTCTGTACTTGTCCAATTTCCAGCCAGTTTTCATTCCTCTAACATCATTTTGGAGTGACGTGTGTGTCCAGCCTTTGTGGTGAACACCCCCAGGGATAGAAACCTCATCCTTTTCCCCCTGTGGTTTCTCTCCCCACTCCTCAGCTTCCCAAGGCCCAGACAAGGCTCTTTGTCCAAGGCTCCTCAGTGACAGAATGTTAGCAAAAACTCATGGGAAGGAAAAGCTGGTTGAGTTCCAGGAGCTAAGTGCTGCATTTCTTTGATGAACATTTCAAGTGGATGTTTTTGGTGGAGGAGGGTGATAAAAGAAGGACGTTTGCACCTGAGCCTTTATGGTGACTTCTGGTTGATACTCAAAAGAGCCTGGTTGGCCTGGCATCTGCCTGGACGCATGTGGCATTTTGTAGTTGAGCTGAGGAAGGCCACTGGCCTAGAACATCTGCTGCTCCACTGACCTGTGACAGGAAGATGACTGAAGTGGTAGGTACCTTGTGGTTATATTAGATGATAACCTGAGAAGCTGTGGCTTGGACCCAGATATGATGAGAGATTTGGGACATTCTCCTGTGTAAATAAACTGAAGCTAGTAAAGGAAGGCTACTGTCCCGTGGGTAACGGTCATGGAAATGGGTACCCTCGATCCTACTCAAATTCACCTCTGGCTCCATAACCGTTAAGATGTTCCCTCAACTTTCTATGTGGATTCTTCCACGAGGAAGAATGGGTTTCAGGGGGTGGCCACAGACTGACTGGAGCAAATGTATACATGCAAGCATACAGAGGAAAGAGAAGTCACATAGCCTAGAAGTGATTTGTTTATAGAGACAGCGGCTCATGTAGAAAAGAAGTCATAGCTTTTTTCCTTTACGTTGTGTATTCAGCCTTTCCTGATGTCTGAGTGTAGATCTCTGAAAGTGTATCATTCACCTCATCTCTCCAAGGAGCAGAGTTTGAAACGTGTTTGCTGTATCGGAACAAAATGTGGTACCCTACTTTGAGTTAGCTAATTCCCTGGTAAAGTCTGTAATCCCCTTGTGCATCACCTGCTCTATACCACCCACTCTCCTAGGAAGAAAACAAAAAGCAGAAGTTAAGTGTACTCTCTCCTTGTCTCTTTTGCCTTCTTAATTCATTTAAAATCTTTACTTTTCAGAGTCAGAAGCAGCAAATGATACTGTGGGTCCCCGGACGTTTTTTCTCAGGAATTCCAATGATGTATTTGAACCAATCCCACTGAAGCTGCTTGAGGGCCAAAATGAAAGTGAATACAAACTGAAGAAGCCCTTTACCGACATGGAAAGCAGTCCTTTTCCCTCAGTGATGTCCATCTCAGAAGATGTCTCCGGATATCTGACCAGCACCTGGCTGACTCTCTTTATCCCCTCCGTCTACACGGGCGTGTGTCTCATAAGCCTTCCTCTAAACATCATGGCCATCGTTATGTTCGTCTGGAAGATGAAGGTCAAGAAGCCTGCCGTGGTGTACATGCTGCACCTGGCCATGGCAGACGTGCTCTTTGTGTGTGTGCTCCCATTTAAGATCAGCTACTACTTTTCCGGAAGCGACTGGAGATTTGGGTCTGCCATGTGCCGCGTCGTCACGGCGGCGTTCTACTGTAACATGTACGCCTCCATCATGCTCATGACGGTCATCAGCATTGACCGGTTCCTGGCTGTGGTGTACCCCATGCAGTCGCTCTCCTGGCGTACTCTGGGGAGGGCTTCCTTTACCTGTCTGGCCATCTGGGCCATGGCCATCGCAGGGGTGGTACCCCTGATCCTCAAGGAGCAGACGGCCCAGGTGTCAGGGCTCAACATAACCACCTGTCACGATGTGCTCAACAAATCGCTGCTCGAAGGCTACTACTCCTATTACTTCTCGGCCTTCTCGGCCGTCTTCTTTTTTGTGCCGTTGATCATTTCCACAGGCTGTTATGTGTCTATCATCCGATGTCTTAGCTCTTCCACAGTTGCCAGCCAGAGCAAGAAGTCCCGGGCTTTGTTCTTGTCAGCTGCTGTTTTCTGCATCTTCATCCTTTGCTTTGGACCCACAAATGTCCTTTTGATACTGCATTATGCATTCCTTTCCCACGAGTCCATGACAGAGGCTGCCTACTTTGCCTACCTCCTGTGTGTCTGTGTTAGCAGCATAAGCTGTTGCATCGACCCCTTGATTTACTACTATGCGTCCTCTGAGTGCCAGAGATACCTCTATAGTATCTTATGCTGCAAAGAAAGTCCAGATCCCAGCAGCTCTAACAGCAGCAGTCAGTTGACAGCAAGTAAAATGGACACCTGCTCTAGTACCCTGAATAGCAGCCTATACAAAAAGCTGTTAACAGCTTAAGATGTTAAAAAAGCAAATAATCTGAGGGTTCTACTTAGTCCCTGACAAAAAAAAGTATTTACCATCTAAAACAACAAATGCATGATTTCTATGCCTCCTTACGAGAGCCATTAAGCATATATATTTGTTAGTTACAGGAAAAAATAACAGGAATAGAAAACAACATCATTACAAGAGAGTGTTACCAGTGTTGCAACAAGAACTGCATGTCACTTTTTTCATGTGTTTACATGACTTATTATAGATATGTATGTGGGTGTGTGTTTGTACACATATACATGTATCATTTGCCGTGCAGTATAGAATAGGCACTTTGAAACCTTCTTTTTTTTCCACCAGAGATTATGGAGATAAACTTCGATCCTCTGATTTAATATGCAAAGTGTACTTTGGCGTTTAGCCTTGAACATCTGAAGAAGTTCATTGGTAGTGAGGGATTCTACAGTTTGGACTTACACAGCTTTTGCAGATAAGTATATTTTGAAACTGTTCAACAGCAATGTTTGTTATTGAGGGGTGAGACTTAGTAGTATTATCTGTGTGTAGAGAAAGTTCTGCTGTTTTTCATGTTAAGTGTATCAAAGTTTGAATTCTTAAAATTATTAAAACAGATGATATGGGTACCATTTTTTTGCTGTTTTACACACCACATGTGTAAGCTAAGAATGAGCAGAGGTCCCACCAGTGACCTGAGGTTGGCTTTCAAAGCCACCTGCCCCCAGATGGACGTCGAGCAGCAGATGCAAGACAGGGCCGGTTCAGAGAGCATGTGTGCTGTCTCCTGCTGGGATTCCCTCAAGGATTGGCTCTAAGCTTATCATGTTTATTAGAAGTTGGTGAAGTAGGATATGCTATCCCAAGAGATAATGAACATGAAAGACTTCTCTGCCCATTTTAAGAATGGAGAAGGACGGCACATTCACTTCCAGCAGTTACGCTGCAAGGACTAGTCTCAGATGGAAACACCTACACAGCAAACGTGGGCACCCGTAGTGTGCACTGGGCGCTCTTATGGGTTCTGGGCAAATAAGCTGAGTCAGACTGAAACCTGCTCTCAAGAATAACAAAGTGGACTGATACACAGAGTGGGACATGTGTGAAAGAAACACATCTTTATGTAAAGAAGTGCTTTTAGCCAGATGTCACCAAGCACATTCCACATAATCAAGCCCCAGCAGGTGAAGAACTTTGAACATTTGGGTTAATGCTTCCTGTGGTTATAACTTGAGATGAAAACATCATATAGTACAGGAAGCATGTTTTTTTAAAAAAAAACATGTTTTTCTGTTACACTTCAGTAACAGGATATGAAATGTTTTATTACAGTGTTATTCAAGCAAGATAAAAATGACAGATCCCATATATAATATGATCGTCAGTCTGCGTATCCTGTGAAAACAGTTATATATAAAAGAGATTGAAAAAAATAAACCAAAATGTCAACTAGGGATAAAAAAAATAAGTCCTCAGTCTGTCTTAATTAGACACTGTTTACAAATGTTTTGTTCAATGAATTACTCAAATTTTTAAGAAAGCATTAATTATGTCAGTCGGATTAGAAATGGCAGAAGAAAATGGAATTGACTTTGAAATCTAGGAAAATTATTCTCTATTTTCCATTCACTTTTCTTAAGAGTTGATAAGATGATTTTAAAAGCATTTTTTAACCCTATGAGTATCAAGTACAGAATATCCTTGTGTAGTCAACAAAATAATTTGAAAATTAGGTTGAAGTGTATCTTTTTCCTTATGAAAAATGTTGGCATTTTAAACATGAAAAGAGAAGAAAGTTGTAAGGCAAGTACTTACCCATTTAAAAGCACAAATTATTTCCAAATGCCATGGAATAATCTACATAAAAATGTCTTGTAAGTAGAAGCTAACATTGTTTTTATTAATGTAGTTACTATATTCATTTTATCCAACTTAGTGGAGGTATACTGTCATTGTTCATTCATTCTGTTTGTATTAAAATATCTGACTTAATAAGACTCATTACTATATTATCACTATGTACTTATAAAGTACTACATCACTGTTTTTGTGTTCTTTTTAAAAAATGTATGTAACCTCTATTAATAAACCTGAAAGTTTGCTTGGTATCTGTTTGGAGTAAAATTTTATTGTATCTTTAGAACCTGGCAGGAAGGCCAGTCTAAGGATTTGTGTGAAGAGTGGTTAATGAAGAGGTGCTTTGCAGAGGTGTGGCCAGGGTTAAGGGAGCCAACAAGACCTGGTGAAGCACCCCAGGGCCTAGCAGTGAGGGAAAGCTGTTACCACCCCAGGCCCAGCACGGGTGGAGGAGGGGATACACAGACCTCCACTCCCCCCACCCTTTGATTTCTTGCTGCTGCCTCCCATTGCTGCGGGTTTTAACCTGTACCCAGAGGTCAAGGGAACCTGGGTGTTGTAGCCCATGAAGATCAGCCTCTTGGGGCGTGGAGAATGGAACTGGAAGAAAAAGAAAAGCATAATTTCTACCAAAGGTATTGGGTGATTAGCCTTCTGTGTCTTTTTTTTAATCCCTTCTTAGGAAAATTCGAGGTTAGATCACTGAGAACATATTCGGATTCCTGGGTTATAAACATAGTGGATAGAGTCTGCAGTTTTTTGGTTATTTATTTATTTTTTTTTTTGGAGTAGAGTTGATTTACAAAGTTGTGTTAGTTTCAGGTGTACAGCAAAGTGAATCAGTTATATGTATACTTATATCTACTTATTTATTTTGGTCACACTGCATGCCATGGGGGCCACACTTAATTCCCCGACCGGGAAGGGAACCCATGCCTCCTTCAATGGAAGCATGGGATCTTAACCACTAGGCCACCAAGGTGGTCCCTATCTACTCTTTTTCTAGATCCTTTTCCCATATAGGCCATTACAGAGGATTGAGTAGAGTTCCCTGTGCTGTACAGTAGGTTCTTTCTTATCTATTTTATATATAGTAGTATGTATCTGTCAATCCCAATCTTCCAGTTTATCTCTTCCCCTTAATCCCCTTTCTCTCTTATCCCCTCGTGACCACATCTGTGAGTCTGCAGTTCTTTCCTAGTGAAGAGAGAGACAAATGTCAGAGGATACATGTGTGGAAACTCAAGGAAGGGCTGCCCTTGAGTGACAGCCCTTTGCCATCTAAACGCTCCCTGGGGCAGAGGGAGGATGGGGGATTAAAAGCAAAATTACAAGTATCTCAGAGCTGAAAATCAACCCCAAGTTCTGATAATGTACTTCTAAATTCATAGTCAACAGACTTCAAGTTATTTTACCTAAACAAGAATTCTGTTAGCACACAGAGTTTTTAAGTTAACACATCAGCTAGTTTCTGAGGCTTGGAGTCTCCGCAGTATCTCAGGAATGGTTATATTGAAGGAAGTCAGCCCAGCTCATGGCCACCAGAAATAGGGTTCCCACTCCAGCGAGAAAGTGACCTTTAAGCTCTTCTGCTGTTATTTTTCAAAATACGTTTGAAATCAAGAAACACTTGAATTTTCTTCACACAAAATGTATGTTTTTTCCAAGTCAAAAATAGGATTTTAAAGGAAATGGAATACTTGACTGTTAAATATACACATGGAAAATTTGAGGTTATACTTCTCAGTTTAAGAAATTAAGAGAAATGTTGGCATGTCCTTCAGGAAGTCTTGAGTTCTGAGAGCAAATGGAAAAACTTAAGTCGTGTTTATGATGAAGCGTTTGTCCTGAGGCCTGGACCTTCTGTGCTACTAGGCCTACCCTAGGAGCTTCTCACCTAGGTGCCATAATGAAATTAACTGGAAAAACAGTCACCAATGGTAATTTTCTGGCAGAACTGGCATAGCTGTGTGGCTGTTCCTTTTAAAATTGCCAGACCAAGTGTGCATGGAGAATAATTAACCACAGGTTGAGCTGCATGTGATTTACGAAGGAGGTGCAATTAAGGAAGCTATGATTCCAGCAGAGACAAGAAATGCTCCAATTCCATGATTCTGAGTCCTTGAGACCCTTTCAGGAGATGCACGAGGTCAGAACTATCTTAAAACACTAAGATAGTGTTACAGTCCGATTCTCGCACAAGTATACAATTGCGTTTTCCAGAGGCCTGGTGACATGATAACGGAGCACAGCAGATTGAATGCAGAAGCAGATACGAAAATCTGGCTCTTCTATGAAGCCAGCCATTAAAGAGATTTGCCAAAATAAAAACCAAAGTAACTCTCATCATTAAATCACCGTTTTGGGGAAATTTTTTCTTTGTGAAAAATATGGTATTTATGTTAACGTGTAATGGGTTTGTCGTTCTTTTTTTAATTCTTTTTTATTTTTTATTGACATACCTGATTACTGACGTTGTGTTAGTTTCTGGTGTACAGCAAAGTGATTCAGTTATATCGATACATATATTTATGTTAATATATTCTTTTTCATATTTTTTCCATTATAGGTTATTACAAGATATTGAATATAGTTCCCTGTGCTGTACAGTAGGACCTTGTTATTTATTTCACGTATAATAGCTTGTATCTGCTAATCCCAAACTCCTATTTATACCACCCCCTCAACTTGTTTCCCTTTTGGTAACCATAGTTTGTTTTCTATGTCTGTAGGTCTGTTTCTGTTTTGTAAATAAATTCATTTGTATCATTTTTTTAGATTTCACATATAAGCGATATCATGCATCTCTCTCTGTCCGACTTCACTTGGTATGATGATCTCTAGTTTCATCCGTGGTTGCTGCAAATGGCATGATTTCATTCATTTTTATGGCTAATGGGTTTGTTGTTATTTTTAACTGAAAGAAATATTTTCAGAAATTCTCCATTTTAATGTCTAATGTAAATAGAATCAGTGGTTTGCTGGTAAACCCAATCTCCAAAAAAAGAAAAAGGTTCTGATACACAGCATTTGCCAATTTCCACAGTGTAAATAATCCCTCTATTGCCAGTTTCAAGCTTCTAATGGTTTAACAGTTGGCTTGAAAAATTCCTGAACATTGAATTCTCATGAGCTGTACAAGCTGACTCCAACACACCACTGGATATAACCTGCATACATAAAAACTCTTTGGGTTCCTCGTAATTTTTAAGTGTATTAAGCCCTCAATAATTTTTAAGTATATTAAGGTCTCAAGAAAATTTGAAAACGCTGCTCTTACGCAAGATTTCCCAACTTCAAGAAGACATGGAAACCAGTCATATTATAAAGCACTAAGTGGTAAACAGTTGGTTCACAGCTGCAGGCGGTGGGTTTCTGGCAGCCTCACAGCTGAAGGGATCAGTATCGTGAAGCAACAGAAGCTGATTTCAGGCAGCAGGTCCAGTGTGGCCTAGTGAATGGACCTGGTTTCCAGCCAGCTGCTATGACCCATCCGTGGTGGCATCTCTATGAAGAGAACAGCAAACGCCATGCTTCTTGTCATGGGGACTGAACGCTGGTATTCTGGAAACAAAACTAGATGTCAGATTCAGCAGCATCTTGAAATCAGATAACACAGAATGTTTCTACCCAGCTGGCTGGTCATCACTTCAGGAAATGACTCATGAACGCTAGAGAGTTAGCTTTAAAAGCTGCATTTACAGTAGCCTGAAGATGTGGGGTGTGGCAGGGCCAGTTGGGCTATGTTTTGCCCATCTTAACAACCACAAGGTTGGGTCATTTTAGTGTGCTGCTGTGTGATCCATGCCAGGGAGTGAGAACATGACTAACGCGGAAATTGTCAATACTGAGATGCATTGAATAGCAAGACTTCAGTTGTTTTGTGTGTTTCTGATATTTTGTTTCTTATCCTGAGATACCTAGCTGCTCTTGAAACTGGCCAAAAGTTAAAGAAAAAAAATTTTTTTTCAGTGTTTCCCTCTCCTCCAGGAGCTGATTTTGTGGTTTAAACGTAAAGTGTAATGGTTAAGAAGCATGGAATTTGAAGACCTAAAATTCTAGAGAGAGTTTTATCAATTTTGTCTTGTTAGAAGGGAGTTTTAGAAACTTTAGGTCAGTTCTCATCTCTGGCTGCACATAGAATTGCTAACTTCTAAGCAATTCTAATGCCCAGTCCCTGCTCTCTGAATCAGAATCTTTGGGAGCGGGGCATAGACATCCATATTGCATTTAAGCCCCTCATGAGATTCTGATGTGTACGCCAGAGCTGATACCACTGCTGTAAGAGCGCCTCTCAAATTTAACATGCATTCAGATTATCTGGGGGTCTTGATCGACTCCAGACTGATGCAGTAGGTCTGGGATGGGACTGTGAGTCTAACAAGTTCCCAGGCCATGTTGACATTGTAGGTCCTTAGAACACTTTGAGTAGGAAGGCCCTGAGAGATGACCTTGAGGCAGAACTGGGCCAGCTCAGAGGTCACTCAAAATTCAATTCTCATATCTTTAAAATCACTTTCTAGGGCAATTTTTAACGTAGCCGTAGCATAAGTGCTTATTTAGAATTTGTTTTAGGTAATATCTATCTTGCTGTATATTTTCTCCTCTTGTGGGCTTTTTTCTAAGGGGAAAAGATAGCTTAAAAGGTTCTAATCTCATACATAAAACCATCTCACAAGAGGCGAGGGGACTTTAGAGCAGCGACTCCTGACTCTCCTTTGTAAAGATAGTGCCCGGCAGATAGCAGCAGCGCCTGGCTACCAGAAAGCAGACGTGCATATGTTTCATGTCTCTGGGTCTGGCTGAAAAACGATGACCTCAGGGACGTGCTAGGGGTGCGACTCAGCATCAGGAGCTTCGATCTTGGTGGCGCTGGAATGAGCAGCTTTGGAAACCCTCAGGCAAATGAGTCAGCCCACGAGTCATCCTGAGGGGAGTTGTGACTCTGTGCCCGGGAGACACTGAGATTTAGGAAGCCAGCTCTGGGAACGTGTATTTGCAGTATATACAATACATCTGGGGTAAATTCTCCATTATAGAAGCCCTCTTACAAGTTCATAAAAAAAAGAAGAAAAAAAAGACCTACTAAATAATGAAAGAGGAACTATAATTTGTACGGGAAAACTGTTGCATCTCAGCAATAACCAAATAGCTACAGTTTAAAACGAGATAGCACTGACACCTATCTAATTAGCAGTGATTTTTTTTTTCTATGATAGCTATAAACAGCCATAAAAGGAAAGATGGAAAGAAGGAAAATACAAATACCAGCAAGGGTAAGAGAACTCTGATGGACATGCTTTAGGAGAGCAATTTGACAAAATGTCATCACCCTTAAAACGTACACAACCTTGGACCTAGTTGTATGACTTCTGAGATGCTATCTTCAAGAAATAATTATAAGTAACAAAAACATAATAGAATTCTAGTTTTTAATAGCATCCTTATTTGCATATTAAAGACTAGAAACTTTCTAGATGTTGAACACTGGAGGACTGCTTTCCCAATTACACCCATTTAAAATGATACATATTAAATGTATATAATGGCACTGAGAAGTGCTTGTAATACTTAATTTTTTAAAAAGCAAGATGCGGTGATGTACATGCAGTATGAAACCAGCAACATGGGAGGAAAAAACAGATTCACGTGGGATCTATTAGCAAAGGCTGATGGGGAATATACCAAAACATTTAAACTTATGTTTGGAGAGTTGGGCTACTTTTTTCCTTTTATAGATTTCCTCTTTCCTGAGTATGTACTACTTCTCTAACACAAAAGCAATCCACATTAAAACAAAAATCAAATAATCAGGGCTTCCCTGGTGGCGCAGTGGTTAAGAATCCGCCTGCCAATGCAGGGGACACAGGTTGGATCCCTGGTCTGGAAAAATCCCACATGCCGCAGAGCAGCTAAGCCCGAGTGCCACAACTACTGAGCCCATGTGCCAAAACTACTGAAGCTTGCGCACCCAGAGCCCATGCTCCACAACAAGAAAAGCCACTGCAATGAGAAGCCTGCACACTGCAATGAAGAGTAGCCCCCACTCTCCGCAGCTAGAGAAAGCCCATGCATAGCAACGAAGACTCAACGCAGCCAAAAATAAAATAAAAATAAAAAATCAAATAATCAAACAAACAAAAACAAACCCTGTTACTACTTTCTTTATTCTCTTCCCAAGGTGCAAAAGTGTGCAGAGCTTTCTTTACTATATATTTTTTTAATCTACTATAATTTTTGAGCAGACAGTCTTGAGCATCTCCTAGCCACAATTAATATTTTATGCCTCAACATGTTATTCAAGCTGGAGATGAAAGTCTTAGAAAATTCTATGATTCTACATCTACATTTGACATGTTCGTGATTCTTCCATACTTACCTTGTGGAATCCTAGAATTATCCAAAACTTGAAAACATAAAAATGTCTTTAGCCAGACTCTGAAGCCAGGAATATCTTTATTTGTCCCCCAAAGTTACCAGAATGTTCATATAGCATTTTGTTAATACACATACCCAGAGCTGGACTTTTTCCTCTGATAGACTTTATATTTACACTAAAAGGGCTGCTCATTTATTTTCCTTTGGAATTTATCTTTCCTCATCAAGTAGCAAACATCATTTGCTCATAACAAGACAAAAACTTCACTTTGATTTTGTTGCATAATTATGTTAGTCCTCTTTTTCTTAAAATGAATTTATATATGTAACCCACATATTATTATCCAGTATTTGAACAGTCTGATTAATTCTTCTATAAGCTGCTTTTTAAAAATTAGGACTAATGAAATTGAGCTATATGTAATGAGTTGGATAGACCTAGAGTCTGTCATACAGAGTGAAGTAAGCCAGAAAGAGAAGAACAGATACTCTATGCTAACTCATATATACGGAATCTAAAAAAAAAAAAAAAATGGTACTGATGAACCCAGTGACAGGGCAAGAATAAGGATGCAGATGTTGTGGGGGCAGGAGGTGAAGGGGAAGCTGGGATGAAGCGAGAGAGTAGCATAGACATATATACACTACCAACTGTAAAATAGATAGCTAGTGGGAAGTTGCTGTAAAACAAAGGGAGATCAACTTGATGATGGGTGATGCCTTAGAGGGCCAGGACAGGGAGGGGGGCAGGGAGTCGCGGGAGGGAGAGGATATGGGGATATATGTATAAATACAGCTGATTGACTTTGGTGTACCTCAAAAGCTGGTACAAGAGTGTAAAGCAATTATATTCCAATAAAGAGCTAAATAAATAAATAAATAATTGGGACTTTATTTCTTTAACTTACTTCTGCTTGTCTTTTTTTTTTCTTTTTTTTTTAACTTCTGCTTTTCTTGACCTAATTGTTGGGTCCTTAATTTCACTTATTCCCCCCTTTTTTTTAAATAGCTATCAAATCAAATGATCTCCTACTTAGAATGAATCAGGCACCCACAGACACATTACTTCTGTACAATGAAGGCACCATGAGAACCACACCATAGTGAATATGCTGTTTCTCAAAATGAAGTCCAGGAAAATTATTTGAGCTTCTTGTTATAATACAGATTTTTGGGCCCCATCCCAAACCTACAATCAGAATCTCTGTAATGGGACCTGGACCATTTACATTTTAAAGAAGAGGCAGGGGTGATGCTTGTGCACAGCAAACTTTGAGAACCACAGAACTAGTGTTTAAAAGAAATCTCTGATGAGGTGTATTTTGTGGTCAGCAAGCAGGAAATCACAGTTTGTTAAAATACTTAAGTTTTTCAGAATTATACTGTAGATTAGCACATCTATCTGCAGAGTTATTGGAGTATCAAGTTTCTCTAGATATTTCCTCCTAGATAATTGGCTCTAAATATCTTACTGTATCCATTGAAAGATTTAGCCTTACAGGTAATTTTCCCTACGGTTAACTTTGTCTTGTATGTACAGAAATGGGTGCCTCCTCCTTTAGAGATACTCAATGTTCTGCATCCATGTAGGATTTTTAATGCATTTTTTTGAATAGGTAACACTCATGTGGTTCAAATTTCCAAAGAACAAGAGGAGGTCCAGTGAAAATTCCCCTCAAACTCCTGTCATTTCTTCAGAGGTAACCACAGTTAATAGCTTCTTAAGTATGGTGTTGGATATATTTACAGAATAATCTTGAAACCTGCTCTCTGTTTTAGGGGGCAAAAAGAGAGTATACAGTAAGCCATTTTATTTTTAAATTGTACTAGTGGGTTTTAAAAACTCCTGTTGATGTAGAGAAAGCAGTCAGTTACTGGTGCATAACAAGCCACACAAGACCCAAGAGGCAGATAATAATAAGCCTTATTGCTTATGCTCTGGGGTACTCGGGTAGTTCTGCTGATATGCCTAGGCATCTCTTAGCTGATGTAGGAAGGCCTCGACTGGGTTGACGGGAGTGAGTTAATGTGCTCCACTGTCTCTCTTTTTTTTTTTTTTCCTCGAATCAAATTCCCTCGGGTTTTTTTTTTAATTAATTAATTTATTTTATTGGTTGTGTTGGGTCTTTTTTTTTGCTGTGTGCGGGCTTTCTTTAGTTGTGGTGAGTGGGGGCTACTCTTTGTTGTGGTGCGCGGGCTCCTCATTGCCGTGGCTTCTCTTGTTGCGGAACACAGGCTCTAGGCGCATGAGCTTCAGTAGTTGCAGCACATGGGCTCAGTAGTTGTGGCTCATGGGCTTAGTTGCTCCACGGCATGTGGGATCTTCCTGGAGCAGGGCTCGAACCCATGTCCCCTGCATTGGCAGGCGGATTCTTAACCACTGCGCCACCTAGGAAGCCCCTGCTCCACTGTCTCTTAACCTTCAGGTCTGCTGGTCCTGGCACATTCTCACGGCAATGACAGAGGAGCAGGAAAAGAGGGAACATGCAGGACATCTCAAGGTGTAGGATCAGAACTGGTACACCCACACACTAGTCACATCCAAAGCAAGACACACGTCCAACCTGGACTCAAGGGGATGGAGAAATAGGCACTGCCTCGTTAGTGAGAGGAATTTCAGCATCACATGGCAAAGGCATGGCTGCAGGGAGTGTTGAAGAATAGAGGCCATGATTGCAATCTGCTGTACTGAGTGTCCAAAAGCCCATTGTAATAATGATCCTTAAAGAAATGGCTCGGTATCCAAGTATGGTACTTTTATAACAACATAGCCATGATTTCTGAAGATTTTCAGTTGTTTAATGTTTTTTAAGGTCAATAGAAGAATTAGAAAAATATCACAAAGCCCTGGGTCCTGTACTTAGCTCCGTCAGCACGTGTCTTACCACTGTCATACATGAAATAAGGAAAAGATGAGTACTGACCCCAGGGGAATGTTTAAGGAAACGTGAAATATGATGCTTGAAGTCCTACCAAGGAAGAGCAGCATTTCAACTGAAGATTTGCTCTTAAATACCTGATTTCCTCCAGTAAGTGTGCTGACGTACCAACAAGCCGCTTTAGGAAAAACAGTGTGATTAAGTATGGTTTTTACCCTTCTGTGTCAACATGTTTTTTGAGATTATTTTTAGTGTTTTGGTACTGATTTTAATCTTTGGGTTTTTAAAATCAGATTAGTCATGCTTGCAAAGTAACCCTTAAGAAAGATTTATGAAACAAATGTCATGGGTGATCCTGGTTTCTTCTTCCCATTTAACTTAATTTCAATTGCTATTTTGCTGATTTTAATAAACTTTTTTTCTTAAGATGAAACTGCCTCAGATGCTATCAGTAGCCTCATCCAGAAGTAAAAAATATATATAACCTTTTAACTAGAATTTTCAAACACTTTAAATATGCGTATGAAATTATTTAGACATTTAACATTTCTTGGGCCAACCCCATTTAGTCCCACTGGTTGGCATGTAGTAACCAGAAGAATGGAGCAGTTCTCTTTGATAAGAAATGAGAGTTAGGACTTGGTGACACTTCATGACCAGGCCATAGTTCACTGAGTCTAGCAATGCACTTAACAGGTTGGAACCTGTTTTATAGGTGTGGAGATAAGATTTGGCCGTATACTAGGACTTGACGGGACAGAGCTTTTCTTTATGAATTGCTGCCCGCTGACATCAGACTGGGGCTCCCAGAACACTCCATAGTCTAAGGTGCAGACAAACTTACACAGACCGTGCTGTATACATTTTTCTTCTCCACTTTGTCCTTTTCCTTTATATTTGCCACTGGGACCTATAGGATCCATCACTGGTGGCCCTCTGACATCAGAGGAAGTCAGAGAAATTTTCAGATGGAAAGAAGAATGCCCCGACCAATGTGCCTGTCCTGGGGCAGAACTGGGCCAATGTACAGCTGTCTCTCAGACCCCACCGCCTCTCCCCAAGACCACGCAGTGACTTCTCAACAAACAGGTCTCATTTCGGAAACAATTTATTCTGCCAGGCAGATGAAGGGGACTGGGTGGAATGGCATCCCAAGGATGAGTTGGGGCTCTCCAGAGAGAGAAATGGTGCACAAGCACAGCAAGAATGAACGCT
Source organism: Hippopotamus amphibius kiboko (assembly GCF_030028045.1). Lineage (NCBI taxonomy): Eukaryota > Metazoa > Chordata > Mammalia > Artiodactyla > Hippopotamidae > Hippopotamus > Hippopotamus amphibius. The sequence goes on along the minus strand of NC_080186.1, from coordinate 216,320,833 downwards.
CAGAGGTGGGATCACACCTACCAAGTTAGGAGAACTCCGGTGACCCGACAGCGCAGAAACAAAGGACACGTGGTGAGCAGCGAGGAGACAAGGTTGGACTGTTCGGGTGGGGCCAGACAAACAGGGATCTCGAGGCTCCTACTTACAGTCGTTTGCCTTTATCTCAGGGGCAGCAGTGAGCTTTTCAGGGTCTCTGAGCAGAGTGTTGATATGTGTGATCTGAGTTTAGAAAGATGGTGGAGGGGAGATGGGTTGCAGAGGGCAAATCAGGAGCAGGGTCCGGGGAGGCCCAGTGGCAGGAGGTCCTGCTCTTCCAGAACTGCCCCCAACCAATCAGACCTGTAGCTCTTGATTTATCCCAGTCAACTGCAAAGATTTTACACTGTATACCTTTTGAGAAAATTAGGATCTCACAACTTTTGAAAATCCCCAACATTTCAATATAAGTTCCCTTTGATGAAAAACAAATCAAAGCCATTCCTAATGAAGAATATTTCTTCAACCCTACCTTTTCCAGGCTCTGGTAGACCATCCTTCTCTGCCTCCTTGCTCCCACTCCCTACTCTACTGGGAATCATTATTCTACGGCAAGCCTACGAGGAAGTGCCATTTAAAAGGTCACCTGGGCCAAGAGGGTCACTTTAGACGCGTCTTGTTTGGACCAGAGCCTCCTGGGGCTCTCAGAACTGTCACAGGCCCTCCTGGCAAGCCCCCAGGCTAGCAATGACTTCCCTTCCATTCATTCTGGATGTAAGGGCTGTCAGCTGAGGGAACATACATACCTGACCAGCTGGGTTCTCTCTGCTTTAAAGCTGCTCCTGCCTCTCTCCTCGCCATTGTTTCCCTAGCGTGCCCGCCCATGAGAATCACCTGGGAGGCGTGTGAAGCACGGAGAGCCCCGGCCCTCTCTCTGCAGATGGCTGAATGGGGAATCAGAGGCAGCCTCTGGCAGCTATCTGCATAGCACGTGCTCCAGGTGATTCTTAGGACCAGGCACGTTTGGGAAAGGCCGTGAAGGCTGCCTGCTCTGGTGGCAACTGTGGCTGCCACCCTGAGGGGGAGAAGAGGTTCGCAGCACAGCAGATGCCTGAGCCTCTCTGTGGGATGGTAACCATGGTACTCCCTCGGCTGCGTGTCCCCGAGACAGCACAAGTGGGCCCACCCAGGCTTCCACGCTGCCGAACCAGACCCAGGCCCAAAGGGCGCTCGTCCCCGGCAGTTTCCTGCTGCCCATCTTCCCCCCGCCCCCCACCGCCCATCCCTGGGATGGGCAGCCAGCAGCTCAGCAACAGGGGCCATAGGGTTCCCGTCTCCATCCAGCTGTCACCTGAAAGCCGGGATCCACACAGCCAAGAGAACACTCCACACGGGGAAGATTTGTGCAGCCTTTCTTGTAAAGGGATCTTGAGGTTTTTAGGGCTTTTTGCTAAGCCTTCGGAGACACTGAATGCTGTGGACCTCGCTGTTTTTTAAAAAATATGGTTTATATGGGCGTTGTGAGAATTCAAGGGAAAATGCCTGGTTGTCCCTAAGTAGTCTATGAGCTGAATTGCTGGAAGAAAGAGAGAAGGAAAAAGGGAAGGGGAAGGGGTGTGTGTGTGTTTGTGTGTGTGTATGTGTGTGTGTGTATGAACATGGACACCCAGCAAAAAGGTGGCTGGTTTTTTGATGTAGACCTCATTTTTGAGCAATATTGGAGAAGAAGTCTAGTTTCCAATACATGAACGTTCACATAATTGAAGCTTACCTTTCTGTGTTAGTGTCGATTTCTCTGGAGGCAGATCCTGGACAGGGTGCAAGTACAAATGGTTTATCTGGCAAGTCCAGGGAGCACCTCTAGGGAGGTGGGGAAATGATGAGGACGAAACAGCAGCCACCAAAGGGCATGCTTTGAACTAGTTACCGCAGAGGGTGCCTGGAGCTTAAACCAGCAGGGAAACTCTGGGAGACTGTAACGGATCCTGCTTGAGGGGCAAGGGAGCTGAGGTGTTCATACACCAGCATCTGAGGGTTACTGGCTGAGTGCTGCTCCCAGGGTTGGGGGGTGTTAATTCCCTGTCACTTTTCAACTTCTGAGCAGGACCGCCTTCAGGAAAGTGGCCTTCTGGTTTCAGGAAAAGTCCTCAATGCAGATGTGGGCAGTTGAAAGTCAGCCAGAGCCTCAAGGAATGTGAGCGGGGCACTGACAGCACTGGCTGCATCTTATTCATCCCCAAACTCACTTTAGCTCTCCTAAAATATTTTTTTAATTGAAGTACTGTATAGTTAATTTGCAATGTTGTGTTAAATTTCAAGTGTATAGCAAAGTGATTCAGTTATATATATATAACTGATTTTTTTGAGTTTTTTTTTAATTATTTTTTTGGGGGTACACCAATTCAATCATCTGTTTTTATACACATATCCCCGTATTCCCTCCCTTCCTTGACTCCCCCCAGTTTTTTTTTTTTTTGGCTGTACTGTGCAGTTTGCAACATCTTAGTTCCCTGACCCAGGATTAAACCTAGGCCCCGGCAGTGAAAGCACCCAGTCCTAACCACTGAACACCAGGGAATTCCCAGATTCTTTTCCAATATAGGTTATTACAAGATATTGAGTATAGTTCCAAGTGCTATACAGTAGATCCGTGTTGTTTACCTATTTTATATATAGTAGTGTGCATATATTTTTAGAGTTAACTCTGAAAAGCAAGCAATGGGACTGTGGGCTTCTGGGAGTAGACTCCACAGGCAGCCACAAGAATTCATTTAAATGAGACCTAGACTCTCACACTCTTTTATTTACGTAAGAACTTTAGCAGAGTCATAGGTTTCTGTCACCTCCATCCACGTGGAAGGAAAGTACATCAGTACTTTAATTTAGCAAATAAATCTTAAAATCGCCTTCAGACCGTTTGGAAAACAGAGACAACAATTACAACATCGTTACCAGGGCAGCAAATTATTAAGTAGGACAGCCTATTACCAACCTCTATTTAGAGATCAATGATTTCTCTCACAGACCATGGCAAAAATTCCTGAAGTCAGAGTATTGATAAAACTCCCTTGTTCACATAGTACAGCCAAACACAAGTTGGTAATAGTTACAGATAATCATTACATCACTACGTGGGACAGGAGACCAAGGTTGATTCTTGTGAATGGCATCAGTTTTTGGACAATGTTCTTAGAATTAGTTTGACGATATCAAATTGGTATCTCCTCATCTGCATTGGTGGAGAAGAGGTGATATCATCTCATTCTTATCTTTCTGGGAAGCCCCCCTTTTTTTTTTGTTAACAAGACTTGAAATTTTCAAGTTTTGGCTGCAGAATATCATTAGATTAACTTCTAAGGAAAAGCGAGTCTGAGGAGGTCACATTTTATTAGAAGAAACTGAGACAGAGTGAGGAGGATTTAATTTCATAATTAGAATAAGGGTACAGAAGGTTCTTCTGCAGAATTGAGGTGGCTATTTTGTTTTGGAACAAAGTCATCAATCATATTGAAGATGAAGAGTCAAGGTTGCAAACTAGGCCAGCGTTAGCCTGCTCTGAGGTCAGGGTAGAAGGCAGGGGTAGACGTGAGCAAGCATGAGTCCTGTCAACCACAAACGCCCACACAGCTCCCCATAAGTGGCAACTTCGTTCAAGTGCAGAGGTACGTACAAGGTTAACCGACTGGCAGTTGGTTAGCTTACTCTCTAGTCATATTTCTAAAATGAAACCCAAGAAAAATACAAAAAATGCTGCCATACATCAAGCCCACGTAACTTCCGTCACGCTTACAGAGCCGTTCACTTGAGAAGAAAGGTAGGAATTATCTTTAGACCAGTCTATTCACTTAGATTTCACTGTGTGTAATTACATTTTTCAATCTCACTTGTCTGGTTCCCACTGGAAACCTTCAGTTCTTCCTTGCTTATGCCACCAGCAGATTATAATGGTGGTAGCAGACAGATGATACGTATTGCTCTTAACCTTGATGGCACGGCAGGGTGGGGGGGGTGTGGAGGGGTGGGATTGGCACATCACACTTCTGCACAACAGTATGCGTTTGTCATGACGATTCTTCATCACACACAAAAGTTACAAGTACCATTTAATAAGGCAGTGAAGTACATAGTTCATTATTCATTCACTTTTTATTTAGTGAGTTTATTTGTTCATCAAACTGAACCTATCAATACCATGAACCAGGCACAGAGCAAGGACCTGGAGAGATACAGATAAAGGATAAGACATGATCTCTGCTGCCCTTGAAAATGCAGTGACTAGTGGGAAAGAAAGACACATAAACCATCTTCCCAATACATGACAAATGCCAGTAAATCCCCAATAAATGACAAATGCTCTAAGGGCTCCGACAGAATGCCATGCAGGAAAAGGCATTGGACTGGGCCAGGGGACATGGGGTGTTATGTCCACAGGACCTATGAGAGCATGGGCGTGGGAGGTAGGAATGGGGAGGTGAGGGTGGAGGAAAGGAGGTTACCCATCTGAAAGGAAGAACAGGAGGTGCTGGAAAGAGAGGCAGGGTTGAGTTTAGACTATAATGTATTTTAGGATGAAAAAGCTCCCAACTGGTTTGTGAAAAGAAAAGGAACGAAGACCCGGGAAAGAAGGGAGCATTGAAGGAGTGAGGAAACCAGAAGGACTGCTGGAGGAAAGGTAAGCACTGAGGAAGTACAGGGAGGACCTGAGGAAGGCGTATCTGTCACTCCTGCCCTCCAACGAACCTGCCCACACAGGCGAGGCCCTGAGAAGATGCCACAGGCATCCCTGCTCTGTTTCCAGAGTTTCTCTGGGCCTCCATCGCCTCTCTCCCCTTCCAGTACTCCTCACTCTTAGCTGTTCTGGTTTCCTGACCTCTCCCAGGGCCCCATTTTGTCTCCAAGCCTCCCAGCTTTCACCATCAGCTCAGCCTCAAGGATTCGTGACGTAGTATAGGAGTGGCTCTCCTGGTCTTTATTTTTGTCGTTTCTCCTGGAAAATCTACCTTCACACCACTGCAGAATCTGCATGCCACGTTCCTAGTGGGCAGCACCCGAACATTAGGGCCTCAGGCCTTTCCTCAGCCAAGCCTGCCCCCCCAGCTCCTGCCTGGTGCGAGTGTGGGGCTGGGGGACATCTGCTCAGCGGTGACTTCCCCGTGAGGGTCCCTTCCTCAGTGAGACAGGAGGCCCCTCCCATAGTCACGTATCTGTGGGAGGGATGGCAGTGGGGGAGGGGCCATGGAGAGCCTGGGGACCAGGCTTCCTTGACACAGAGCCCCAAGCACCCAGCTGGGGCTGTAAACAGTAATTATGATTTTTCTCCTAATGCATTAAGGAAACTCCAGCGTGGGAATTTGGGGTAGGATGGAGTCCTGGGTGGGGATTAGCCAGGGGCCCTGGGTGGACTGGGTGTGAGAAAACAGAGGGGTTGATGAGAGCGTAAGTGAGATGGTCACCATGGAGTCCAAGCAAGTGAGAGAAGGAAGAGAAGCAGGAGCGGCTGACAGGCCAGGAAGATGGGCAGGAGACAAGGGACATGGGTGGTAAGGCAGGGTCAGAGAGGAGCTCTGATGGGGAAGCAGGAAAGGAAAAAGCAAAACACCCGAGAGTGTGAACAAAGAAGGCAAGAGTTCCACATTCCAGAGATGGAGCTGCTTGGGGACATGACAAGGTGGCATCATGGCCACGGGGCGGGCAGGGAGGGGGTTGTTGAAGGGGAATTGAGGTAAAGGCCAACAGCAGAGACGAATCAACGCTGGGAGGCTCAGCAGGTTGTAGGTACATGTGGGAAGCGGTGTGGACAGAGGTGAACCGTCTTCGCACCCCCAGGAAACACATTCTGAAGTTCACCTGCATCTTGACTAGTCCTGTGTTTTTTGGGCAAGTCACTGAAGCTCACTGAGCTTTAGCATCCTGATTTATAAAACAGAGAACATAATCCTGGCACTCACCGCACTGTCTTGAGAATTAAAATGAGAAGATATCTGTAAAACGCAACACCCAGAAGACAGTAAGGTACAATAAATATTGCTGTTAGTACTATTAGTGCCCAATAGAATAAGAAACAGCAGTTAAAGTTTTCTCCAAAGATATCTAAGAAAATGACTGGATATTTTTAGTCACCAGCCCAATATGCATTCTTCTTTTTTTGCTTCCTAACAGTTCTGATTTTTATCTTGTTTTATGAAGCTCTATCCACCCCACTCAGCCTGTTTCAAGGAAGGCTGAACCCAGCCCCAGATCCCGGAGTGGGCCTGATAGGTCTGAAAGTCATCCAGTTCCCTGGACTGCACGGCTATTCAGGAATGAGTACATGCCCTGATTTGGACAAATGACGCACAGCGGAGGTATTCAAAAAACTTCTGGGAGAGGAGTTTCCTGGCTTTGAAAAAGAAGAGATGTCCTCTGTTCCTCCAGGTGTTTCACTGGATAGATGTAAAGGCTGTACTTTGGTGGCTTTCTTCCAGCTTCATCTTTGAAAGACCGAATCGAGCTTCAGTCATGATTGTTTCCAAGCCTTGTAGCTTCAAAGAAGAACAAAAAGAGGTCAAGGACTTCCAACATCCTGCTACCCTGCAAACCCAAGGATAGTGACAGGAATGAATGTGTTGAGAGCAGATATTTCCATACACTTCAAACAAAAACAGAGGGCGAAGGGTGAGGGCCAGGTTTGGATGTGGATTCGGTTTTGTGGGTGTCTGGAGGTGAGCAGCACCGTCCACCTCTACACTCTTCCTTCTTCCCCAGCAGCAACTCAGCACAGCAGTGGTATTAACAAGCGTCCATCAGATGGCAGGCGGTCCGCCTCTCCCAGGTCCTACCTCTTTCAGGATAGAGGACTGACCTCGGAGATCAACTTGGGCAGAGTCCCCTTTAATAGGGAGTTTTGACAAGTCAAGGCCACATGTAACCAATCATTGACATACACGCCACCATGACAGGTCTGCTGGCTCTCGGTCCAGTGTTGTTCCCTTGTCCTGTAAACAGAACAGGGCCCATGCTCAAAGAAGTTAACCCACCTCCCATTGACAGCAGGAGCTCCCCAGAATTGCTTTTTCAAAGCCTTTTTTTTTTAATAAATTTATTTATTTATTTATTTATTCATTCATTCATTGCCTGCATTGGGTCTTCGTTGCTGCACAAGGGCTTTCTCTAGTTGTGGTGAGGGGGCTACTCCTCATTGTGGAGCACGGGCTCTAGGCACGTGGGCTTCAGTAGTTGTGGCACATGGGCTCAACAGTTGTGGCTCACGGGCTCTAGAGCATAGGCTCAATAGTTGGGGCACACAGGCTTAGTTGCTCTGCAGCATGTGGTATCTTCCTGGCCCAGGGATTGAACCTGTGTCCCCTGCGTTGGCAGGTGGATTCTTAACCACTGCGCCACCTAGGAAGTCCCTCAAAGCCTTTTTTAAAGTGTCATTTTAAAACTACACTTTCAACATTTAAAAAAAGAGAAAAATACAAAAATTTGAGCAAATAGAATAATCCTGGGCTTATATGTTTTTATGTTTTTAGATAATGCTGAGTGATTTGAATTTTTAGACCCCATTAATAAGAAGACTACCTTCTGCCTGTAGAACCAGAGGACCACATATGTGAAGGTATGTGCATGCAAATACATGCTAAGTTAAAGTGTTTTCTGTCTGCCTGAGGATCTCTGTAAAGGCCCATGACCGAGACCATGAGATGACTGGTCTCTCTAGCTCATTCAGAATGACCTAGAAATTGGCTGCATCTCACTCCAGTTCAGAGGCAAAGGGTTTAGGGTCAGATCAAGAACCACCCACTCAAGAATGTGATTTATTTCATACTCCTTCTTGCTTCCATTAAGGCTTAGTAAAACCACCTGGAAGGAAGAAAGAGAGGCAGGAAGGAAAGAAGGATGGAAGGAAGGGAGAGAGGAAGAGAGGAAGATAGCAACCTTTGTGAGGTGAGACTAAGCTCCTGACAGACGAGACCTGGGTCTGGAGGTTTTGTTTTATATAACACTTCACACACTTTGAGCTTGGTAAATTCTCAAGGTGTCTGTTCCTCTGCGAAGCAAAGGACAAAGCCTCAAAAGAATCCAAGATCCGATCTCCTTTGTGATACTCCCAAAGAGCTCTACATCCTGCTATTGTGCAACTTTTGTTGAAACTGATCACCTGGGCTCTTAGTCACTCTCTACCTGATTTCTGCCAAGATAAGAACAGCATTTCAAGTTGCACATCTGCCGGTCTCAGGCCAAGGGAAGATAGTGCTAACACAAAAAGCTCTGCCCAGATTTATTTGTAAAGCGATGAGTTTCTATCCCACAAACGGCAAGTTATTCAAAAGGTCACCTGTTCAAGTTTGAGGCCACTTGGCTTTCTCTAAACTGCTTTGCAGATAACCTAACTTAGGAAAGAATCTCATGCCTGGGGTCAGGTTCTTTTAGGGAACATCTACTTAGCATTTGAATGAGCCGGCTTCCCTGGAGGGTCGCGGTTTGACCGTGGCCTCTGGTCTGGCAGGGACTCATGGGTTGTTCAGGGTGTCCGAGTAACCTCTGTCAGGTTCTCTGGAGGGGTGCACGGTGTCCTGGGTCTCCCTCTGTCTCCCCGCATACCCCGCTGCTGAAAGCTACCGGTGTGCAAGTACCTTGCACCCCTACCCACCCCCACCCCCAGTTGAAATGACAGGAGACAAAATTCTCGGCAAAAGCTTCCCAGTTGTGGAAATCAATTGTTGGCAAGCAGCCAGAATCTGGGTTTGTTCATTTTGTAAGTCTAGGGTGAGGGAGACATTGATGTTCACCTACTTGGTTTTCTTTCCTCATAAAAAGGACCTTTCTAGAATTGGTCTGGGGCCACACTGTGCGTGCATGGCGAGTGATTTTTTTTTTTAAATTAATTTATTGGCTGTGTTGGGTCTTCATTGCTGCACACGGGCTTTCTCTAGTTGCGGTGGGGGGCTACTCTTCATTGTGGTGCACGGGCTCCTTATTTTGGTGGCTTCTCTTGTTGTAGAGCATGGGCTCTAGGCACGCGGGCTTCAGTAGTTGCGGCACACAGGCTCAATAGTTGTGGCTCACAGGCTCTAGGGCACAGGCTCAATAGTTGTGGCGCACGGGCTTAGTTGCTCCGCGGCATGTGGTATCTTTCTGGAGCAGGGCGCGAACCCGTGTCCCCTGCATTGGCAGGCGATTCTTAACCATTGTGCCACCTAGGACGTCCCCTGGACGGGTGATTCTTGCTTGAGGACTGCTTCAGAGAAGACGAGCTTTAAAAATTGCCACTCATTCCATTATTGAGAGCTGAGCAGTACTCAAGATGCCACACTAATGACCAACATACAAGAGTGACTGACTCTCCAAGGATCGGCTCACCCACTCACGGGGCAGAGCAGAATTCTCCAAAGGGAGAAAGACACGCGTGTGACCCAGAGATATTACATGTTCAGTTTTTCAGTTTTGTCACCCTGAGACCAGCAGGATTTAGCAAAGCTTATATCAGCTGTCTTCCTTGACCTGGGTCTGACTGGGCTTTTAACGTTCCATTGATAAAGAGGAGTCTTTACCTGTGAAAAGTCAAAGAATTTCTTCATCACTCAGCCCGATTTTTCCCCCTCTCTTGATAATGCAGTGTTCACATTTCTAAAGAAGCGATGTGCTTTTCCATTTCAGCTGGACGCCCTGTGGGTGTCGATCCTAATTTCTTTACAAGTGTCAGTCCCAGTTAATTTATGGTGAGATTGTGAAGAGTTTCAAGGATCTAACTAACAAGGATCACAGAGGGTGGGATTCCCTGCTGGGTCAGGGCAGGGCTGAGGTTGCACTGCTTCCTTTGAACTCGCGGATGGGACAAGTGTTGCCTCTGTCATCAGGTGGCAGCACCAGGTGCAGAAGGGGTCCTTGCTGTTGTAGTGGTCACGCAGCTAAGCCTCCCAGACAACCCCATTTCTTTCCCCCACCTCAGCCTCCTAAGGAAGAAAGGTCATCAACGCAAAATGTAGTGGATGCATAATTCATGTCCAACTTCACTGTATTTAATAATTAAATTAGGGACTTCCCTGATGGCGCAGTGGTTAAGAATCCACCTGCCAATGCAGGGGACATGGGTTCAATCCCTGGTGTAGGAAGATCCCACATGCCGCAGAGCAACTGTGTCCGTGCACCACAACTGCTGAGCCTGTGCTCTAGAACCCTTGTGCTGCAACTACTGAGCCTGTGTGCCACAGCTACTGAAGTCTGTGTGCCTAGAGCCTCTTGTGCTCCACAACAAGAGAAAACTGCACTGAGAAGCCCACGCACCTCAACAAAGAGTAGCCCCTGCTCGCCACAGCTAGAGAAAGCCCACATGCAGCAGCAAAGACCCAAAGCAGCCAATAAATAAATAAATAAATTTATTAAAAAATAATAATAATTAACTTAACATGACCTGGTGGCCCCACCCTACTTGGAGTGAGAAAGTCTGTCCTTCCTCCCCAGTCCCTCCCCTGGATAGGTCCAGGATTCCCAGGGGTGCCCACTCAGTCCTATGGGGTCAGCCCCGGTCACTGTCAATGCAAAATCTGGTTTTCTAACAAGGGTGCCATTTCCCAAGCTCTCCCTGCTCCCTGCTGAATGCACCCAGGGACAGGATCAGGGGAGTTTCAAGCACCAGCTGCCCACCATGGCCAGAACCACCCTCCACTTCCTGATCCCCTAAACAAGCTCCCTCACGTAACATCCCAGGAATGGCTAATTCCTTGGGGAAAACATTTTAAAGGAAAAGAGTAACAAGGTCTCTTCTATAAAATAAGTTATATAGACCAGAGTTTCTAGAAAATCTTGAGGAAAACATGCGCCTAAACTGTTGACTGGAATTATTTTTATTATAATGATACTTTCACAAAATAGGTATAAATAGCTCATGCTTATCCAACGATAAGAACAAAAGCACAAATTAAACACAACATTTAAATAAACAGCCAAATTCAATTTAACAATATCGATGTAACATGTCAGATGATGTGGATTTTAACTGAAACTAAATCCCCACTTTGAAGAGTAATTATAATAATTGCTGATATTTTCTGAGCAACTTCCTGCCCAAAGTACTTGAAATGACTTTATTCATTTAACCCCACAATAGCTCCAGTGGTCAGTACTACTATTATTCCCATGTTACTGAGAAAGACAATGGGCCCAGAGAGGTTAGATTAATTTCCTGAGGAGATTCATCCAAGGGGGGCCAAGTCAAGCTTTGAACCCAGAATGTCTGACCCAGGGCCTCTACTCTTGACAGACTCTAGTGTTCTGGGTATGGGCTGCCAGGGCGCAGGTTCTTGTTTGAGATCAGCACATCGGTACCTCCATGGACCATGTGGTGAGTCTGTTCTCTCACCCTTGTCCCTCTCTTGGAACCATGTGAGAGCTTTCATTCATGCAGCTTGCCCTGGCATCATTTGGCATAATCTCATCATCTGCACATTTAGTTCCCCTTGGCTTTTTTCTCATTTACGCCAAAAACAGTTTGGAGCCTCAAATCAAAACACACAGAGAAACATGGGCACAGCAGCCTCTGGGTAGAACTCAATTACAATGTGGTCATTCCAACCATCTACAATATGCATGTATTATATTATTTTTAAAAGATTATTATCAATATGAAAACATGATATTCAGGTATTCTTACAGAAAACTAATTCATCTGTGGACCTGGCTAACGTTAAAGAAATCAGAGTACTATTATTCTGTACCTTTTATAATATCTGTAGTTCTTATATTATTATTTGTAGGTGTTACATGATGGCCAAATAGCATTGATCTCAAATGAGATCCCATGCCTAAATAATATGAAAATTCTAATAATCCTCAGTCCTTGTAAGAAAAGTAGTCTCTGTAAGAGAATAAATACTGCCATTCTTTCATAGTCACGATTACCTTATTAATACAGACTTTTGTTCAAACGAACAAATTATTAGAATTGAGGATAAAAGGGTCCTGTGATTTGTAAAGACTTTGCTAATTGGCATTATTTATTCCTTACTGGCTTTGCACTTTAGTTGGTGGTAAATATAAATGCTTGTATCTGTTTTCCTCTTGGAAATTATAAACTTATCAGGAGTGGAAACAATGGTTTTTCTATAAAGAGTGCTGTTCCAGGCAGCTCCTAAATTAATGAGTCCTTGCTCTGAGAAATAATCAGGGCTGTATCCTCTGACCTGTGGGAGGCACTCCCTCCTTGTATACTTCTTTTTCAGCTTTAATCATCAGTTAATGCTTCAGTAATTCTAAAATATCCAAAGGACCTAATCAAGTTTGCAAAACAGCTATGTAAACATGACATCATTAGTTTCTGTCTATTTAGCAAAGCAGAGTTAATTACAGCTCTGATATTTATTTTTTTAAAATGAAAAGGGCAAGAAAAAAAACAAATTTATGTGAGATTACAATTCAAGAAGGTGACCAGAGCTTGTATGTCTGTCATCCTTCTTTCCCTATTGAAGTGGAAAGAGGACATGAACGTGTAGACAGAGGGAGCAGAGCACAGGGTTGTGTGCAGGAAGGATTCTAGTGGTGGGTCTTCTTTGCCTGACAGATGCCCAGAGAGGGTTTGGACTGGAGTCTGCATGTAAAAAGGGGGAAACTGAGAAAGAGGATGAAAACAGAATGCTAAAAGGCAAGATTTTCAACATGCTGTAGGAAAATTATTTAGGATCTAGAATTCTATTTCATCCAAAACATCTGTCAAAAATTAAGGCAAATAAAGACGTTTTTAGACGGCAGATTGTTTACTTGCTACATACCCTTTCTTATGAGGTTACTTGAGGATGTACTCCAGAAAAAAGGGGAGAAACCCAAGGAGAAAATAGGTAGGAGATATAAGCAGTAGAGGAATCAAGCCAGGGTTAGAGAAATGCAAATTCTTAAAGTCTTTAGGTTGCAAGAATACCATCAAGAAGACAAAACTGGATTCCAGGCAATATATAAAATAAGAAGCTAAGGGAAAAAAACTGGTGGCAAGAGCATATTTTTTTCTTTCATTTAGAGATGCCGTTAGAAACTCCAAGAAAAAAAATCTGTGCAAGAAATTAATAATCCTAATATGAAGTTGTAGCATGATCTTGAGCAATCATGGAGTATGACAAAAAAAAGAATCGTTAAATATATTCTCTGTAGATACATTCTCTCGTAACAGCATAGGGAATATGCCATTGCACCTAGGGAGAAGGAAACATAATCATTGCTCAAAGCAAAGAAACGGCTTTTCTGTGAGCAATATTTACATAGTCATAATAATATAATTGGTTTACTGATTCTCAGTTTTTAAATGCTACCCAACAGGGAGAATTTGATGATTATAGAACAGAATGAAAATGTAATCAGCTTTGAGAGTGTTAAAGTGAAGGTACATCTGGCAGTTTGGGAGGTGGAAGGATGAAGGAAAGAGTAGAGATGCTAATATTCTTATTCTACATTGTAAAGAGTCTAGAGTTTGCCTCTAAAATGGATGGAATAAGAAATAGAAGTTAAAGTATGTTATTTAGAATTATGAAAATAACCAGTTAAAATAATTTGAAACTAATACGGCTATTAATGAAATTTGAGGAGAGGCAGAGAAAAGGTGAGTTTTGTATAAGTGAATGAAATTCTAATCTCTTATTGTTAGAAATCAATAGAGACTTTCTAAAGTTAAGAATCAAGAAACAGAAGTAGAAGTTTATGGTGGTAACATCCAGAAAAACTAAGACCAGATATTGTTTAAAAGTGATCATCTCTGACAAGTAGGAGGAAAGATATGAAAGAGGGAAAAGAATTGCTTTTTCTTAAAATCTTTTCTAACCTTTTCTAATTTGGGTTTTTTCCCCTTTTAACCATGTCCATGTATACTTTCATTTTCTTTGAAGTATAATTGACTTACAGTATTATATTAGCTTCAGGTGTACTCCATAATTATTTGGCATTTGTATACATTACAAAATGATCACTACGATAAGTCTAGTTACCATCTGTCACCATGTAAACTTATCAAAATATTATTGACCATATTCCCCATGACGTACATTACATTCCCATGACTTATAACTGGAAGTTTGTACTTCATAATCTTCCTCACCTATTTCACTCATCTCTCCACCCACTTCCCCTCTGGAAACCACCACTTTGTTCTCTGTATCTATGAGTCTGTTTCCATTTTGTTATGTTTGTTTGTTTTGTTTTTTAGATTCCACATATAAGTGAAACCATACAGTATTTGTCTTTCTGTGTCTGGCTTATTTCACTGAGCATAATACCCTCTAGGTCCATTCATGTTGTTGCAAATGGCAAGATTTCATTCTTTGTTTATGGCTGAGTAATATTCCACTGTGTATATATATACACCACTTTTTCATTCATTCACCTATGGATGGACACTTAGGTTACATCCATATCTTGGCTATTGTAAATAATGCTGGAATAAACATAGGGGTTGTATGTATGTTTTTAAATTAGTGTTTTTGTTTCCTTTAGGAGAATACTCAGAAGTGGAATTGCTAGATTGTATGGTAGCTCTATTTTTAATTTTTTGAGGAACCTCTGTATACTGTTTCCATAATGGCTGTACCAATTTACATTCCCACCAACACTCCACAGAGGATCCCTTTCTCCACATCCTCCTTAAACACTTGTTATTTGCAGTCTTTTGGATAATAGCCAAAGACTATTTGGCTGTGACAGGTGTGAGGTGATATCTCACTGTGGTTTTGATTTGCATTTCCCTGGTGACTAGTGACATTGAGTATCTTTTCCTGTGCTTGTTGGCCATCTCTATGGCTTTTGGAAAAACGTCTATTCAGGTCCTCTGCCCATTTTTTAAGTCAGGTTGTTTGGTTTTTTGTTTTTTGTTTTTGATGTTGATTTGTTTATGCTCTTTGTATATTTTGGGTATTAACACCTTATCAGCCATATCATTTGCCTTTCATTTTGTTGATAGTTTCCTTCATGGTGCAAAAGACTTTTTGTTGAATGTAGGCCCATTTGTTTATTTTTGCTTTTGTTTCCCTTCCCTGAGGAGACATATCCAAAAAAAATATTGCTAAGATTAATGTCAAAGAGCATACTGCCTATGTTTTCTTCTAGGAGTTTTATGGTTTCAGGCCTTACATTTAAGTCTTTAATCTATTTTGACTTTATTTTTGATTATTGTATGAGAAAGTAGTCTAATTTGATTCTTTTGCATGTAGCTTTCCAGTTTTCCCATCACCGTTTATTAAAGAGGCTGCCTTTTCCCCATTGTATAGTCTTGCTTCCTTTGTCATAGATTAATTGACCATATGTGTGGATATATTTCTGGGCTCTCTATTCTGTTCCATTGATCTGTGTGTCTGTGTGTGGCAGTATGGGCTGATTTGATTACTGTAGCTTTGTAGTATAGTTTGAAGTCAGGGAACATGATACGTCCAGGTCTGTTTTTCTTTCTCAAGATTGTTTTGGCTATTCAGGTGTGTGTGTGTGTTTGTGTGTGTGTGTGTTTCCATACAAATTTTAGAATTAATTGTTCTAGTTATGTGAAAAATGCCATTCTTATTTTGATAGGGCTTGCATTCAATCTGCAACTTGCCTTGGGGATATGGTCATTTTAACAATATTAATTCTTCCAGTCCATGAGTACGATATATCTTTCCATTTTTTGGTATTGTCTTCAATTTCTTTTATCACTGTCTTACAGCTTTCTGGGTACAAATCTTTTACTTCCTTGGTTAGATTTATTCCGAGGTATTTAATTCTTTTTGATGCAATTGTAAATGAGATTGTATCTTAATTTTTCTGATAGTTCATTCTTAGTATATAGCAATGCAATATATTTCTGCATATTAATTTTGTATCCTACGACTTCATTAAATTTATATATTAGTTCTAATAGTTTTTTGGTAGCATCTTTAGGATTTTCTGTATTTAGTATCATGTCATCTGCCCAAGTGACAGTTTTACTTCTTTTCCAATTTTGATGCCTTTTGTTTCTTTTTCTTGTCTGATTGTTGTGGCTAGGACTTCCAGTACCATATTGAATAAATGTGGTGAGAGTGGGCATCCTTGTCTTCTTCCTGATCTCATAGGAAATGATTTCAGTATTTCACCATGTCATGATGTTGGCTGTAGGTTTGTCATATATGACCTTTATTATGTTGAGGTATGTTGCCCCTATACCCACTTTGTTGAGAATTTTTATCATAAATGGATGTTGAATTTTGTTGACTGCTTTTTCTGCATCTATTGAGATGATCGTATGATTTTTTATTCTTCGGTTTGTTAATATGATGTATCACATTGATTGACTTACAGATATTGAAGCATTCTTGCATCCCTGGTATAAATCCCACTTGATGTTGATGTATGATTCTTTTAATGTATTATTGAATTTGGTTTGCTAATATTTTGTTGAGGGGTTTTGCATCTATGTTCATCAGTGATATTGGCCTATAATTTTGTGTGTTTGTGTGATATCTTTGTCTGGTTTTGATATCAGGGTGATGCTGGCCTCATAGAATGAGTTTTGAAGTGTTCTTCCTCTGCAATTTTCTTTGAATAGTTTGAGAAGGATAGGCATTAACTCCTCTCTAAATGTTTGGTAGAGTTTATCTTGAAGCCATCTGCTCTTGGACTTTTGTTGTTTGTTGGGAGATTTTTGTTGCTGATGCAATTTCATTATTGGTAATTGGTCTTTTCACATTTTCTATATCTTCCTGATTCAGTCTTAGAAGATTACATGTTTCTAAGAATATATTAATCTCTAGTAGGTTGTCTATTTTATTGGTGTATAATTGTTCATAGTAATCTCTTGTGATCCTTTGTATTTCTGTGACATTGGTTGTAACTTCTCCACTTTCATTTCTGATTTTCTTACTTTGAGTCCTCTCTTTTTTTCTTGATGACTCTGGCTAAAGGTTTATCAATTTTGTTTACCTTTTCAAAGAATCAGCTCTTAGTTTCATTGATCTTTTCTCTTTTTTTTTTTGTCTCTATTTCATTTATTTCTGCTCTGAAATTTATTATTTCTTTCCTTCTCCTAACTTTGGGTTTTGTTTGTTCTTCTTTTTCTAGTTCCTTTAGGTGCAAGATTAGATTGTTTATGTGAGATTTTTGTTGTTTCCTGAGGTGGACTTGTAGCACCATAAACTTCCCTCTTAAAACTGCTTTTGCTGTGTCCCATAGGTTTTGGATCATTGTGTTTCCATTTTTGTTTGTCTCCAAGTATTTTTATTTTTATTTACTTATTTATTTTTAAAATGTTATTTATTTATTTATTTATTTATTTATTGGCTGCATTGGGTCTTTGTTGCTGTGTGTGGGCTTTCTCTAGTTGCAGTGAGCGTGAGCAGGGGCTACTCTTCATTGTGGTGCGGGGGCTTTTCATTGCAGTGGCTTCTCTTGTTGCAGAGCACAGGCTCTAAGCATGCAGGCTTTAGTAGTTGTGGCACACGGGCTCAATAGTTGTGGTTCATGGGCTCTAGAGCACAGGCTCAGTAGTTGTGGTGCAGAGGCTTAGTTGCTCCAAGACATGGGGGATCTTCTGGGACCATGGACTGAACCTGTGTCCCTGCATTGGCAGGTGGATTCCTAACCACTGCACCACCAGAGAAGCCCTGTGTCTCCAGGTATTTTTATTTTTATTTATTTATTTTTTTAATTTTATTTATTTATTTATTACTTTTTGGGGGGTACACCAAGTTCAGTCATCTGTTTTTATACACATATCCCCGTATTCCCTCCCTCCCTCAACTTCCAGGTATTTTTTAATTTCTTTGATTTCCTCAGTGACTTACTGGTTGTTTAGTAGCATGTTGTTAGCCTCCATATGTTTGTGTTTTTTGTAGTTGTTTTCTTGTACAGTTGACCTTTGAATAACATGGGGGTTAATTCATGTATAATTTATAGTCAGCCCTCCATATCTGCAGTTCCTCTGCATCTGCAGATTCAACCAACTATATACTATATATTATTATGTGTAGCACTGTAGTATATACTATTGAAAGATATCTATGTGTGTAAGTGAGTCATGTAGTTCAAATCTGCATTGTTCAAGGATCAACTGCAGTTGATTTTTAGTCTCATAGCATTGTGGTTGAAAAAGATGCTTGATATTATTTCAGTCTTCTTAAATTTATTGAGACTTGTTTTGTGGCTTAGCGTGTGGTTTACCTTTCCCTGGAGAATGTTGTATGTGCATTTGAAATGGGTGTGTATTCTCTTGCCTGTGGGTGAAATGTATACACACACACACACACACACACACGCTGTGTGTGTATCACTTAAGGCCAGTGTTTCCTTATTAATTTTCTGTCTGGATGTTCTGTCCATTGATGTAAGTAGGATGTTAAATTCCCCTATTATTATTGTGTTACTGTCAATTTCTCCCTTTATATTTGTTAATATTTGTTTTATATATTTAGGTGTTCCTATATTGGGTGCATAGATATTTACAATTGTTATATTTTCTTGTTGGATTGATCCCTTTATCCTTATGTAATGCCTTCTTTATGTCTTATTACAGTCTTTGTTTTAAAGTCTATTTTGCCTGAAATAAGTATTGCTACCTCAGCTTTCTTTTTGCTTCTGTTTGCATAGAATACCTTTTTCTATCCTCTCACTTTCAGTCTGTGCATCTTTAGATTTGAAATGAGTCTTTTGTAGACAGCAAATATATGGTTTTTATTTTTTTTTTTATCCATTTAGCCGTTCTGTGTCCTTTAATTGGAGCATTTAGTCATTTACATTTAAAGTAATTATTGAGGGACTTCCTTGGTGATCCAGTGACTAAGACTCTGTGCTCTCAATGCAGGGGGCCTGGGTTCAATCCGTGATCAGGGAACTAGGTCCCACGTGCTGCAACTAAGAATCTGCATGCCGCAACTAAAGATCCCGCATGCCACAGCTAAGACCAAGCACAGCCAAATAAATAAATAAATATTTTTTAAAAAATAAAATAATTATTGTTAGGTATGTACTTATCGCCATTCTGTTAATTGTTTTTGGGGTTGTTTCTGTAGTTCTTTTTTGTTCCTTTCTTCTTTTGCTCTCCCCTTTTGATTTGATGACCATCTTTAGTATTATGTTTGGATTCCTTTCTCTTTTGTGTGTGTGTATCTATTATAGATTTTTGGCTTGTGGTTACCATGAGGCTTGTATAAAGCAATCCATGTATATACATGATTATTTTAAGTTGACAGTCTTTTAAGTTAGAATGCATTCTACAAGCCCTGCATTTTCACTCCCCCTCCAACATTTAATATTTTTGACATTATATATTTTTAAAAATATTTATTTTTTTTATTTTTTGGCTGCATGGGGTCTCAATTGCAGCATGTGGGCTCTTCACTGAGGTGTGCAGGCTTCTCCCTAGTTGTGGCACACTGGCTTCTTTTAGTTATGGCACATGTGCTCATTAGTTGCAGCATACAGACTCTCTAGTTGTGGTGCACAGGCCCAGTATTTGCAGCACTCTGGCTTAGTTGCCCATTGGCATGTCGAATCTTAGTTCCCTGACCAGGGATTGAACAGGCATCCCCTGCATTGCGAGACAGATTCTTAACCACTGGATCACCAGGGAAGTCCCTTGACATTATATTTTACATGTCTTTGTTTTATGTATCCCTTAGCTACATATTGTGGATGTAGATGACTTTATTACTTTTGTATTTTAACCTTGCTACTGGCTTTATAAGTAGTCAATCTGCTATCTTTACTGTATGTTTGCCTTTACCAATGAGATTTTTCCTTTCATAATTTTTATATTTTTAGTTTTGAGTCTTTTCTTTTCCACTTGGAAAACTCCCTTTAACATTTCTTGTAAGGATGTTTTAGTGGTACTGAACTCTTTTAGCTTTTGCTTGTCTGTAAAACTCTTTATTTTGCCTTCCAGTCTGAAGGATAGCTTTGCCAGGTAGAATATTCTTGGTAGTAGGTTTAGTCCTTTCATCACTGTGAGTATATGATGCCACTCACTCACTTCTGGCCTGCAGAGTTCTGCTGAAAAGCCAGCTGATAGCCTTATGGGAGCTCCATTGTATGTAACTAGTTGCTTTTCTCTTGCTGCTTTTAATATTCTCTTTATCTTTAATTTTTTGCCATTTTAATTATCATGTGTCTTGGTGTGTATCTCTTTGGGTTTTTCTTGTTTGGGACTCTATGGTTCCTGAGCCTGCATGTCTGTTTCCTTCCCCAGCTTAGGGAAATTTTCAGCTATTGCATCTTCAAATAATTTCTCTGACCCTCTCTTTCTCTATTCTCCTTCTGCAACATCTATAATGTGGGACTTCCTAGGTGGCGCAGTGGTAAAGAATCCGCCTGCCAATGCAGGGGACACGGGTTCGAGCCCTGCCCTGGGAAGATTCCACATGCCATGGAGCAACAAAGCCCGTGTGCCACAACTATTGAGCCTGTGCTCTGGAGCCCATGAGCCACTACTACTGAGCCCATGTGCCACAACTATCGAAGCCCATGTGCCTAGAGCCCGTGCTCCACAACAAGAGAAACCACTACAATGAGGAGCCTGCGCACCACAATGAAGAGTAGCCCCCGCTCGCAGCAACTAGAGAAAGCCCGTGTGCAGCAACGAAGACCCAATGCAGCCAATAAATAAATAAAATAAATAAATAAATTTATAAAAAAAAAAACAAAAACAACAACAAAAAAACATTTATAATGTGAATGCTAGTATGCGTGATGTTGTCCCAGAGGTCTCTTAAACTATACTCATTTTTTAAAAATTCTTTTTTCTTTTTTCTGTTCAGCTTAAGTGATTTCCACTACTCTGTCTTCCAATTTGCTGATCCATTCCTCTATATCATCTGATCTACTGTTGATTCCTTCTAGTGTATTTTTTTATTTCAGTTACTGTATTCTTCAGCTCGATTTGGTTCTTCTTTATACTTCCCAACTCTTGGTTAAAATTCTCACTGTGCTTCATCCATTCTTCTCTCGAATTCATTGAGCATCTTATGATCATTACCCTGAGCTCTTTATCATTTAGATTCCTTATTTCCACTTCACTTAGTTCTTCTTCTGGAATTTTGTCTTGTTCCTTCTTTTGGACTATATGCCTTTGTCTCCTTATTTTGCCAATTCTCTGTGTTTATTTTTATATATTAGGTAGGTTGGTTACATCTCCAGGAGATGTGGCCTTATGTAAGAGACACCCTATGGGGCCCAGCAACATACTTTCCTCTGGTCACCAGAGTTAGTGCTCCAAGAGTGCCCCCTATGTAGGTTGTGTGGGCCCTCTTGGAGCACTAACTCTGGGGCTGACTAAAGTGGGGACACTGGTAGGTGGGGCTGGCCCCCACCAGTTGGCTGTGTAGCCTTGCCTCATGTGGTGGCTGCTAGCTCTCTGGTGGGTGGAGCTGGGTCCTAGAATGTCTGACTACATGGCCCAAGGAGTCCTGGGACTGGTACCAGCCCACATGTGGACAGGTAAGCCCCTGGCTCTGATAGGTTAAAGGAAGGACTCCAAAATAGTGCATGTCATCACCAGTGTCCTTGTGGGAGAACAAGCTCCCAAAATTGCTGACACCAATGTCTGTGTCCTCATGGCAAATTCCTGTTGCCTTCTGCCTCTCTGGGAGGCTCTCTTAAGATCAGCAGGTGTGTCTGACCCAGGCTCCTTTCAAACCTCTGCCTTTGCACTGGGACCTGGAGTGTGTGAGATTTTGCACATGCCCTTTAAGAGCAAAGTTTCTGTTTCCTACAGTCCTCTGCCTTTCCCATACATAAGCTTTGCTGGTATTCAAAGCCAGATGTTCTAGGGGCTCATCATCTCAGTACAGGACCTCCAGGCTGGGAGCCCAGTGTGTGGCTTGTGCCCTTCACTCCTTGGAGAGAACCTCTGCAATCATGATTTTCCTCCTCTTTGTGGGTTGCCTACTTGGAAATGTGGATCTTGACTATGCTACATCTCTGCCCCTCTTACCCGTCTTCTTGTGGTTTCTTCTTTTCATCTTTAGTTGAGGAGAATCTTTTCTGCTAGTCTTCAGGTTGCTCTCATAGATAGTTGCTCTGTAAAGAGTTGTAATTTTGGTGTGCTCCTGGGGGAAGGTGAGCTCAGGGTCTTCCTACTCCACCACCTTAGCCACACCCCTCCCTACTTTGATATTTACAAAATCTGTATGTAATGGTTGAATTATGGCTAACTACTGGCAATTTGACTTGTAAATCCAACTTTGAAATTATTATGGTCACTGCCTTTAAGTATTTAGCTCAACAAAGTACAGCTTTCTGCTTATTGGATTTCACAGCACAGTTGTGAAAATCACCTAGAAAAGGTGATGCATAGCTTGTGCTAGCTCCGTAATGGAATAAACATAAATTTTGCTTTGAAGTCTTTATAACTTCCCATAGGAAACTGGTGACATAGTGGGGTCCTGAGTATATCCTGAAGTCACCCATGCCCATGTGACACAATGGGAATTACCCAGACTCCTGGGCACCCACTCCCAGCTAGGGAAATCACCAGAGTTGGCAAAGAGCAGAATGAGCATGTGGGGCCCCCTGCTGTCCTGCTGGCAAACTGCACCTTCCTGGGCAGTTCTCCAAAGTGAAATTAAAAAAAAAAAAGGCTCTATGTGAAGGTAGTGGCTGGAGAAAGGGGACTCCACTTAGATCACCATGTGCATTTGTTTACATGTTTTAATCAATAACTATGATTTCCAAAATTATTTTTATAGCAATTTGGGGAAATTTTGAATGTGGACTGGATACTGAATGATATTTGTATATTATTGCTAATGTTCTAATAATGATACTGTGGTCATGTAGAGTGTCCTTATTTTAGGAGATGCATGCTGAAGTATGTAGGGGTGAAATATAATGTCTGCAACAAATTCTCAAATGGTTTTTTCTCTCATTCAGAGTTAAAGCCAAAGCCCTACAAGGCCATTTTCCCATTGAAATCCCTCCTCACCTTCCATAATGACTGACTCGTGGCTGGGAAGTAGCTGCTCAGCCCAGGACACTTCCCAGAATCCTTGCAGTTCAAATGGCACACAGTACCCACTTCATAGTTTTAATGAGAGTGTTGGCTTATTTGTTTTTCCAATCTAGCCACTAAAATTGTGCCCCAGAGCCACTGTAAGTTGGTGTCAGGCTCTCATGTGGAGAATGTCATTTGAAAACTATTATTTTATTTTTGTTACCTTTATCAGTTTTTCCCTATTGCAAAAAATTAGAGAATTCTAAAAGATGAAAATTAAAATACCCATAATTCCATCAACCTGATTGAAAACATTAACATGTATATCCTTTCAGAACTTTTCTTTTCACATATGCATAGGACTATGTATTACACAAGCAGAGCATACAATGCAGTTCTGTAATTTGCATTTCATATGTTGTAAGCACATATCCATATTCATAACCACACATCTTTAAGGAGTATTAATTCTTTAATTGTTTGAATATTGAAAACTCCTTGTTCCTAAGGGACACCAGCACATGGATTCCACCTCCACTATCTAGGCCATATTAATATTGATTGCATGCTGGAGGATAAAATAGAAAACAAAACAAAACCAAAATGACAAAGGCATAGATGAGGGTAGTAACATTTTAACCAGAGAGAAACTACCCCAATGCAAGAAATCAGAAGAGTAAAGCAACCAGCATTGTATTGCAAAACAGTACGGAAAAGTAATGTAAAACCACCGTACGGCCCAGTAAAACAAAACCCAAACAAATAAAAACCCCAGAGCTGAAGATGTGGTTCCAAATCCTCACCCGGCTCACTTTGTAACTCCGTGTGTGACCTCGAGCACTTCAGATGTTCGGGACTCAGTCTCCTCAACTGTAAAGTAAGGAGTTGGACTAGATGCACCCTTAGGTCCCTCCAGCTCAAACCTTCCCTGATCCTAAGGAAGCAGATCTTTTCTGACCCTTGGAGGAAAGGTCAGAACACTGAATAGCACTTTATAGGACTTTCCCTGGGCTGGCTGACGAGCCACCCCTCTCCTGATCTGTGGCCAGATAACAACAGAGCACCTAGATGGGTCAATTTGGATGTCCAGCAGGTGCTCTGAAGAGCCCACTAAAAATAGGATGGATAAATAGCTGGTGGTATATCCACAACATGGAATGGTACACATCAGTGAGAAGGAAGGAACTATAGCTGCAAGCGACCACATGGGGGAGTCTCCCAAGTAAACGATGAGCAGAAGAAGCCAGAGTCCGTGATTCCACATACACAAAATTTGAACGTTAAAAACAGACAAAACGAATCTATCCTCCTAGATGTTGGAACAGTACCCTCGTGGGGACCAATGACTGGAAGAAAGCCTAGGGGTGGGGGTGGGGGGGGGTCTTCCAAGGTTCTGTGGTGTTTTCTTGATTTGGACTCTGGTTATGTGTGTAATCTCACTTCGTAAAAGTTCATGATGCTGCATATGTACATTTTTTGTAGGTAAATAACAACAATTTTACATACATTTTAATAAATGTGTGTGTGCATATATATATATATATCGTTAAAGGCGGGACTCACTATGGGAAATAAAAAAGATTATTACATCACAGAGAACTTTATAAAAGCTTTCCAAAGTTCAGAAACACACACACACACACACACACACACACACACACACACACATACACATACACAAATGGGTGGGGAGAGGGAAATCTTGGTAGTAAAATAGATTAAAAAGTCCCCATTTGTGGAATGTAAGTATGATTAAAAAAAACAACAAAAAACAATAACCACGCTTAACCCTCAGGAAAGTGGAAGGAATCAGGTTTGAGGAGGAAGAGGAATAACTAAGCAACAATGACTCACCCAAGAACAGTGACAGTCTCGCAGTGTCCTTTGTCATCTGGACTCTGAACAGAAGTCTGGGAACTTATCCTACAGGGCAGGAGAGTGAGGGTGTGTGCCCTGGAGCATTACTCACTCAGGTTGGTTTCTGTCCTGCGGTCAGTCAGCACTTATATCCCACATACACGCCCTGTTCCCACTTGAAAATGGCCCAAATACCACTTGTGATTTATTATCGTGATTCTAACAGTCTTCAGGTTGGGTGCTAGGTCCATATTGCCAAATCTTGGCAGAATCTAGAGCATCAGTAGTTTTACTATAATGTAAATCAGAAGCCTTTGGGGAATGTCTTAAAAACACAGATTTCCTTAAGCAATGATTCTGGTTCAGTAGGTCACAGGTGAAGCCCAAGATCTTCATTGTAACAAACCTCCCTTACCTCCCCTCCCCCATCGGCTATAAAATTCTGGATTTTATCCTGGGCAGTGTGGTGATGGTTAATTTTATGGTGTCAGCTTCACTGGGCCACAGAGCAAGACATTTGGTTAAACATTATCGAAGGTGTTTGTGGAAGAGTTTAACATTTGAGTTGGTAGACCGAGTACAGGACATTGCCATCCCCAACGTAAGTGGCCCTCATCCAATTCATTGAAGGCGTGAAGACAACAAAAAGGCAGAGTAAGGCAGAATTCACTCCATGATTGTCTTCTAGCTGGGACATCAGTCTTCTCTGGACTCAAGACTTAAACGAGACCTTACACCATCAACTCTCCTGATTCTTAGCCCTTCAGACTCACTCAGACTGGAACTACACCATCAGCTTTTTTTTTTTTTTTTTCCTGCTACACCGCATGGCTTATGGGATCTCAGTTCCCCGATCTGGGAATGTACCCGGGCCACAGCAGTGCAAGTGCCAAGTCCTAAGCACTGGACCACTAGGGAACGCCCGTCGTCAGTTTTCTTGGGTCTGCCGATTGTTGACTGCAGATCTTGGGACCTCTCAGCCCCCATTGCTGTGTGAGCCATTTCCTTATTACATACCCTATTGGTTCTGTTTCTCCAGAGAGCCCAGACCCATACAACTGTGAGTTGTAAAGATTCTGGATCTCTGCCATGTTCTTGCTGAGATGCCTGCCATTCGGTTTTCAGGCAGTTAACGTGGCTGAACTCAAGCTCCAGATTCTGTCTTCCTCACGGTGGCCAGCAGCTGAAATTTGTCTTCAATTTTTAAAATTTGTGCTTTACATACGCTCTGTTTTTTATTACTCCCAACAACCTTATGGGGTAATACACTATCTTCATTTTACAGACCAGGAAAGGAAAGCTTAGAGAATATTTGTTAAGTTGTAGAGCAGGAATTTAAACCCAATGCTCTTTCCAATGCTTCTGGATTTTGGCCAACAGCTGTTCTCCTTAGCTTTGCAGTCGATTAATGTCGGTTGAAGAAACCAAAGAATAAAGGCCCTCCAGGTATTTGACTCGAAGATTGACACAGTGCAAGTGAATTACAATCAGAGAGCCCTGGGTGATGGAGGCAGGACACCTGGATCCTGGGCTGTCTGGATCAGCTGCCAGCTGCACAGGTAAGGTGTTTCCACCCAGGAGTACAGTAATGGCAACACAAACAACACTGTGATGCTATAAATAAGGAAGTGCTGTGACACTAGAATAGCACACCTGGCAGGTGACCTTGCACAAGATCACGTAGCCACTAACTGCCTTGCTCATTCTAATGACCACGACAGAAAACAGTCAGTGTTCACCTCCATGGAGCTACAGAATCTCTATCACAAACTAGCCCAGCCCTTCCCTTCTCCACTTGTTCTGATCTGGCTCTTTCTCAACACTGCTTGAAGCACACAATGCCCCTGGGATCACTTTCTTTCCTTCTTTTCATGTTTTCTTTTTTTAAATGACAACAGTATCACATTAATTTTATTAAAGACACAATGGATGTGAAAAGAGGACAGATGTGAAATTTCCTCATTCCTCCTCACCACTCCCCTAGCACTTTATTCTTCTCAGTTCCCTTTCTGTACTTATATTAACACATAGGTAGATATGCATCTGTAGCTTGTTTTTCAGAAGGCATTTAATTGTACTCTATGCCTGTTTCAGCAATCTGCGTTTTTCATTCAAGGGAATGTAGTTCTCGACGCTGTAAATCTGTGTGGTCCTCTGATGCAGTCATACGTGTGCATTTACATGTTGAAGTCCACATTTATATATACAAGTTATTTCCTTTACTAATTTATATTATTAGTTTTATACACAAATAATTATATATAATTTTTCCCTTTATAGTGTATTGATCTTTTAAAGTTATATAAATAGGTAAGTTATTGATGAACTTCATTTCAGGTTAGGAAAAAGGGCATTACTATATTTTTTTTAAAATGGGTTCATAGTTCAACTGTTGAGAACTGTACACATTTCCTTCTTTTAAAATTCTGCGCAGTAATTCATAACATGAAGGCACTTCTCTTATCACACAGACATTTGGGTGTTTCCCAACACTCCTGCCATGGACATCGGGCTCTTACCCTTGTTGCCTGCATTGTCCCCTAGTGAGAATCCTCCCCTTGAGAGAAGGGGCTGCCACACTTTATAAAAAGAGAGCTTTGGAGCCAGGGAGGGTGTGTGGTTAGAAATAACAGAGGCCAACTTGGCCTAACTTCAACAGAAAAGGAATGCCGGGTGTTCAGTAGCAGCTCACAGAATGGATAGGAATGTGGGAGAACCGGGATGGAGATGTGAGCAGGAACCCCAGGAGGTGAAAAGTGGAGGCAGAACTCAGCCAGATCCTGCCACAGCAGGAGCCCCGGCGGGAGGCTGCTGCCCCTGGATGCTGGCAGGCGCTGCTCCTGACCCTTGATGATACTGCCCTGGAAATAGTCTCCAGTTCTGCAGATGTCCATGCACCGCACCCTCAAAAGTCAAAACCCCTGAATGAGAACATTTGATTGGATGAGCCTGTGTCACATCAGTGCCCTGGCTGCCAAGGAAGAAGCAAGGGGACTAGCTGGGCCTCCCACCAACTCCTCCAGCTTGCAGAGTGGAGTACCTCCCACCGTCCCACATTTCCTTAGGCAGCAGGAACCCGTGCCAGGAGGGCCACCGTGCTGCCGGAATTAACATGCAAGGAAAGACTGAACTGTCTTCTCCTTCCTTTAGATTTGCTCTTTCTTTCCTTATCTTCCTCCACCAACCTTTTCCTGTAGATGCAAAGTATTCTGTGCCTTGTGGGGAGCAGGGAATGGAAGGGGGACGGGCAGAATATTGGCCCCCAAGATATCCGATCCTAACCTGACACCTGTAAATATTACCTTCTAAGGAAAAGGAGTCTTTGCAGATGTGATTAAGTTAATGATCTAGCCATGGAGAAGTTATCCTGGATTTTCCAGGTGGGTCCTAAATGCCATCACAGGTGTCCTGACACAAGAGAGGCAAAGGGAAATTAGACTCATACAGCAGAGGAGGCAGCAATGCAACCACAAAGGCAGAGGCTGGAGTGATAAGGGCGCACATCAAGGAATGCCGCTGGGCACCAGAAGCTGGAGGAGGCAGGGACAGGTTCCCTCCTGGAACCTCCTCAGGGGGCACCATCCTGCTGACACCTCAACTTCCAGCAAGGGGTGCTTATTTCAGACCTCTGCCCTCCAGAACTGTGAGAGAATGTATTTCTGTTGTTTTAAGCCTCTGAGTTTATGATAATTTGTTACAACAGCCACAGGGAACTCATGTAGAATTTGAAGAAGATATGAAAGTATTCCTATCTCTAAAACGAATACTCATATCTTTAAAAGAAAATGGAAGGAAACGAGAGAGAAAAGAAGGAAAAGAAGGAAGGAAGGAAGAAAAAAAGAAAGAAGGAAGGAAGGAAAGAGAAAGAAAGAAAAGAAGGAAGAGAAAGAAGGAAAAAGAAAGGAGGAAAGAAGGAAAGAAAGAAAGAAAAAGAAAAGGAAATGGAAGGGAAGGGAAAGAAAAGAAAAGGAAAGGAAAAGAAAAGAAAAAAGAAAAAGGCAAAAACCAAGCCAGGCAGTTGGTGAGGTAATGAATGCAGCATTAGTCATCTATGACACAAAGGAGTGAAAAGCAAAGAAATTAATCCTGAAAACCATTTGTCCTTGGAAAATAAATTCAGGATTAGAATGAAACAGACTAACACAGGCAAAAGTAATATCTCTGCTAATCCATCTAAACAGGATATATAATCTCCTAACAAATACAGTAGGAGGTTCTATAGGAAATTTGTATTTCTTTCCTGCTGAGATAATTTTTTTAAAAAGAGAGAGGGATGCAGTTTAAGTAAACTGGATGACTCAGGAAATGAATTTGTTTTCAGATAATTGCTTCGTAATGTAGCAAGATGTGACTATTAGTCATTCCAATAGCAGTTCCATATAGACAGCAAATAAGGTAGAACACAAAGTCTGCTCCGCCTACAGCGTAACTCCGGTGGGAAAATGTTTCCAGTGAAGCCCACAGAACTGACGAGGAGCCGCTCTTTTGTCAGAGACTGATGCCGTGAGAAATCCTGAAACTGGAGCGGATAGAACAGCTCTAGACATTTGCTTCCTGTTGTGTCTTGTTGCTGCTGTGAATTGGGGCACTAAGATAAAGCAGATGTACATCTGGGGAGAAAGGGTGCCAGAAGTGTGATGTCACTGGCAGCCAATCAGGACCCCTGCTTTCAGCCTCACAGGGACTTGCAGGGCAGCAGGTCTCAAGCACTGCAGGGCCTTTGTCTCTGATCAAGGCCGGCCTGGGTTGAGCCCCTTCCATGTGCTCAGGTGGTGCAGGCAGGCACTGCAGAGGGGAAAGAAGTGGGAAAAGACTCAGAGCAAGATGGGTAGATAAAACATCCCCAATTAAAGAATGACGAGAATGAAACACAGAAGAAAGTATTGTACTGACCTGTTACAGGGCTCAAGCCCGCATGCTTAAAAATCCATGGATAGGAATAAACAGACCCTTTTCATGAGTTAGCATGTGCTTCCCAGGCTTTGAGAAAGGTGGCTTTAGACACGGGCTTGTACTGCTGTGGGACTTGTCTGTTTAATCAGTGAATAAATCACCAATATGCACAGCTTTGTGCTAAAAGCCCAGAGGAATACAAATGCCTGGGGTCCCCGATCCTAAAGGATTTTTGCAGGCCAGCTGGGAAAATTAGACAGCCAAGCAACATCAGTGTGCAATGCAAGGGAAGCAAATCGTGTCCTCCTGGCTGTTGCTGCCGTAGGATTTCATGTATTTGTTCAACTAATAGTTATTTTTTATTTTAAAGCATTTTTATATCATTTTAAAGGTTACCTTCCATTTACAGGTATTACAAAATATCGGCTATATTCCCCATGTTGTGCAATACATCCTTGAGCCCATCTTACACCCAATAGCTGGTACCCTCCACTCCCCACCCTTATACTGCTCCCTCCCCTTCCCTCTCCCCACTGCTAACCACTAATCTGTTCTCTATATCTGATTCTGCTTTTTTGTTGTTGCTAACTTCAGTAGGTTTGTTGTATTTTTTAGATTCCACATATAAGTGAAATCATACAGTATTTGTCTTTCTCCATCTGACATTTCATTTGGCATGATGCCCTCCAACTCCATCTATGTTGCTGCAAGTGGCAACATTTTGTTCTTTTTTATGGCTGAATAGTATTCCATTATATATATGGACCATATGTTCTTTACCCATTCATCTGTTGATGGACAGTTAGGAGGCTTCCATATCTTGGCTATTGTAAATAATGCTGCTATGAACACCGGGGTGCATTCAACTAATAGTTACTGAGTGCCCGTTTGGTGCCGAGCCCTCTTCTGGGCACTGGGATACAGCAGTGAACTAACCAAACCCAATCTCTGCCTCGGAGAGCTTACACCCTAATGTAGGCTTTGGGAAATTCAGACACATTTGAGATACACTGAGGGAGAGATCAGATTTATGAGGCTGGAGCTCAGGGGAGAGACCTGGGCCAGAGTTCAGGGACAGGTGACCTCAGTGTGGGCTGGAAATGCTTCAGGGAGCAAGAGGCTTGCATGGGGCCTTGAAGGATGGTTAGCATTTGGAAGGACCAAGAGGAACTGGAAAGGATTTCGGAAGGAGAACAAAGTGATGGAGGACACAGGAAGGCAGACACAGAGTGGCTGAGTTGGGATAGGGGCGGCAGAGGTGGGAGAGGTGAGTTAGTGGAGGAAAGAGGGGCAGGGCAGGCTGGGGAGGGCTGGAAGGTCAGGGAGAGCTTGGCTTTGTGGCCCTGGCTTAGCGCAAACGCAGATAGTGAGTGCAGGTATGGACCGAGAGGGACCAAGCGACACCACATTTCTGAAGCCATTTGGACTAGTCCTCCTCTGACAGCCCCAGCCCCTCCCATTTCACCCACTGCCTTGTTTTCCCACTTCTCTCCTTTTCATCACTTTCCTCTTTCTGATTCATTTTCCTCAGTCCCATCAGTCTTCTTCCTCTTTCCCATGCCGGCATCTTTGAGGTTCCTTTGCTGCTTTATGTATGTATGTATGTATGTATGTATGTATGTATTAAACCACTTATAAAGCAATTCTTTAATTTAATTTTTTTATTTTTTTTATTTTTGGCCACACCACGTGGCATGTGGGATCTTAGTTCCCCGACCAGGGATCAAACCCACGCCCCCTGCAGTGGAAGCCCAGAGTCTTGACCACTGGACCTTCGGGGAAGTCCCCTTGCCCCTTTTATTTTATTCTTACCTCCCTATGTCCCATAATGAATGAGAAAAATCAATAAAGCAAAAAAATTAGCCTGACCAAAGAACGATGGGAAAGGAAGGAGTTGGTTTTAGCGAATCAACCCTTGACAAAGAATTAGCTTTGTGTTAATTCTCTCAGACTGAATAGGACCTCCCAGGCCCCTGAGCTTGCCTTTGTGTGTGATGTAATCAGATCCTAAAACACAACCTCGGAAACAGCTGCTCTTTCAAAACACTAAGAATATATGCTGAGGCAGTAGAAATGTGAACTTCACTGTTAACTGTGCAGAGACAGGAATGTGAGAGAAGAGTGCATATGAATTAGCATACTGGTGCTTTTGAAGTTGCCTTAACAGTCTTATAAATTCTGTTCTTTGTGTGTACAGTTCAGATAAGTTTGATCTTGTATTACAATAGCGAAGGACTTAGTAGGAAATGCATGTTTCCTCATGCTTTATTTATTCTTTTCCTCTAAAAGTAAAGCACGCTCATTCAAATATACTTGGAAAATAGGGAAAATAATAAGGAAGAAAATAGCTATCAACTATTCCATTATTCAGAGATGATCGGAATGAATCCGTTTTGCCACACAACAGCCAAGTCCACAATCTGAACAGCTGACAACAGCAAACGTTAATTTTCTCTTTCTTGGGTCTACCGAGGCTCTGGGTACTCAGCTGGGCTGGGCTGTACTGAGCTTGGGTTCAGGCTGAGTTGGTTTAAGTCTGATCACCTACATGTGTCTCCTCGTTTTCCTCAGACCAGCACCTACCAGGAGATATTTTCTTCCCCATGGAAGATCACAAGAATGCAAGAGGGCGAGCAGAAAAACACGATGCCTCTTGAGGTCTTCACTTGCAACTAGTGTAGTGGAACTGCCACTCACACTCCATTGGCCAGAGCAAGTCATCTGGCTGAGCCAACATGGATGGGGTAGAGAACGGCACCTTGCCTGCCCTGGAGCACTGTATGTTACACAGCAGGTAAGAGTGGAGATCTACCACAGCCACAGTTACCATACTGGTGTATTTCCTTCCAGGCTTTTTTATGCATACTGTACATGGTTAAATAATTGTATACAAATAATCTGGTACCGTTTGCATTCATCGCCTTTTCCCTGTTTTCTCCTCGACTTCCTCTTTCAGATTCATCTTCTTCATTCCCACCTGTCTTCTTCCTCTTTCCCATCTGCCTCCTCCTTCCCTTGCCCTGAAGCTTCCCTTCCTGTCCCCCACCCCCATATTTTATTCTACTCCTGGGTCCCCTAGTGAATGGAAAAACAAACCAAAATATCAAGGAATTGATTTATTTTTAATTTAGAAGGATAATATAAGAAATTTGATAACTGAATTCAATAACATGCTGGCAAAATAGTAGAAATCTCATAACTATCTGGTGTATAACAGACAAGTAGAAGAACCACTTTCTTCTGGTGCCGCATTTCAAGGTTAAGTGGGCAGTGGGCTTACCAGTATTAGCACTGTTGGTTGTTGGGTTTTCCTTATTTTGTGAGTTAATAGGTGAATTAATACTATTCTACAAAGGTAGACCTGAGGGTAAATGTATAACAGTAACGTAAAGGCAAATTAGGAGAAAGCAATGATAGCAGCTTAGCAAAGCTGAGTCAATATCAATCAGATATTCAGCTGTTTTAGAAACAGTAGTGATAGGAATTCCCTGGTGGTCCAGTGGTTAAGACTCCACGCTTCCACTGCTGGGGGCCCAGGTTCAGTCCCTGGTCGGGGACCTCAGATCCTGCAAGCTATGTGGTGCGGCCAAAAAAAGAGAAAAGAAACAGTAATGATAGAAATTCTGTTCCACTAGACAGGAATATATACATATATATCCAGAATAAATACATATAAAATAAATAAGCAGCACTAATAAGATCCCTCTCTTAACCGTGGAAAACAACGCATCTGGCAAGCGGATTAGTTCTAAATATATTAATTCTAGAAAAAGAAGGCAGTCACTCCATCACCTCCAAATCAGAAGGATAGTCATCTAGACAGCTGTTACATATGGGAGATGTTTAAAACAAAGATATCACAGAGAAGATTGCACTTGCTACTGCCCAGAGGTGGGTAACATACAGATGTGGGTACCTTAGGCAAGTTACTTAACCAGTACTTTTTAAAAAATTAATTTATTTATTGGCTGTGTTGGGTTTTCATTGCTGTGCATGGGCTTTCTATAGTTGCAGCAAGTGGGGGCTACTCTTATTGTGGTCCATGGGCTTCTCATTGTGGGGGCTTCTCTTGTTGTGGAGCACGGGCTCTAGGCATGTGGGCTTCAGTAGTTGTGGCACGTGGGCTCAGTAGTTGTGGTACATGGGCTCAGTAGTTGAGGCTCGCGGGCTCTAGAGCACAGGCTCAGTAGTTGTGGCCTGCGGGCTTATTTGCTCCGCAGCATGTGGGATCTTCCTGGCCCAGGGATGGAACCCATATCCCCTGCATTGGCAGGCGGATTCTTCTTTAAGCATCAATTTCTTCATCTATAAAATGAGGAGCTGGATAAGGTCGTTGGCTTATTGTCATTGAGCATATTGTGTAAAGCAATGTCTGAGTTAGGTGTGTCACAGAGACTGGGCAGCAGAAAGTCCTGGACCTCATTCATTCATTCAGTTGGTTAGTCAGTCACTTACTGTGTGGCTCTTACTCCATGACAGACATTGAGTACACGGCAGTGAACAAAACAAATATGGTCCCTGGTCTGACAATCCTCATTCTGATGAAGGAGACAGCTAACCAGGCAATTATAAACCATTAAGATGCATGTTATATAAGGGAAAGTGAAGGATGTTATGAAAAAAAGAGAGATAGCTAACAACTCTAACAGGCACTGTGCTAAGGTATTCATTTCTCCTTGAACTATTCACCCCGTCTTACAGATGAGAAGAGTGAGGGATTAGATCTTAATAGCTTTGCAAACCTTAAAGTTCTATGAACTGCCTATGTATCTTGCTAAAATTCAGGTCCTGCAGGTCTGAGATTCTGCGTGTCTAACAAGCTCCCACTCTGAGGAGCAAGAGCTGAAGAGCTTGGGTTATCACCTGAGGTCGCCCTGCAGGTGAGGGTCAGTGCCAGCTTCCCAGCTTAGCATTGGTCTGACCCCAATGCCTGTGCCTTTACCGCCTCTCAGAGAGCCTAGCCAAAGAGCTCCTGCTGCTCTAAAATTCGGATTCCCATGCCAGGTTAGTGTGAGAAAAGCAACTAAAATAATAGGAATAAGAAGTTTGACGTTTCCTGGTGCCCCAGTTACCCCGTAACGGAGCCGTAGTTAAGGATGTCTGGGGACTCCTTCAGGGCAGGGGAGGCTCCTGGCACAAGGCAAGCTTCTGTCACCCGTGTGACACTCAAATGGGTCCCTTCTGTGGCCTGGAAGTGTTAAAACACATCCACTGGTGGCCCGACTCTGAGACCTGTCCCAGAACTGGAGCAAATGAATAAAGAAGTTGTCATACATATAATAACCACATATTGAGCCCTTAACTACGCACCTGGCACTTAACTTTTAATTCTTACCATGACTCTACGAGGTAGGACTATCATCTTCACCTTCACTCTGCAAATAAGGAAAGGGAGATTCAATAACTTGCCTGAAGTAACACAGCTAGACAAAGGCAGAACCAGCATGGGAAACCAGGGCCCAGCCTTTCTGTAGGTTTATGCCCTATGTGGCATTACTTCCTATTAATCATTCCAGCTGATTAGGAAAAGAACAGCAGCTCTGGACCAACGGGTTCCTTTACACTCCCCCACACAACACGCTCGCGTGAGCCATGGTGACATACAAAGAGCTAATCGTTTATGTAACCGTATGTGAAATGCCTGCCCCTCTTCCTTAACCCTAGTCTGAGAAAATGACCTGCCAAGTAGTAAAAAAGATACAGCCCTGGAGACCACGAGTTGATTCCTGTTATTGGAACAACTTAATTCTCTCTGGCGATCCTAGCCCTCCTATTTGTTCATGATCCATGCCTTCCAGAACCTTGAATGGTCATTTAGGAGAGAATTTTACATATATGACAGAATTAGAAAATACAACACAATACCACGTAAAGTTAATCATATCAAAGGCTTAAACTGTGAGATGATAACAGCTATCATTCATTGATCATGGTCTATGTACTTTCTTTCTTTTTTTCTATGTGCTTTCATTTAAACTTCCCAACAGCCCACTGAAGGAGGTTATTACTATCCCTGTTTTATAGATGAGGGAACAGATGCTCAGATAGAAAGTAACTGGGCCATGATGATTGAACTTGGTGTACCCCCCAAAATAAACAAACAAACAAACAGAAAATAAATAAATAAATAAATAAAATACAAAAAAAAAAAAGAAAAAGAAAGTAACTGGGCCAAGGCCAGGCAGCTAGTAAGTAGGAAACCTGGGTTTGAACCAGGAAGTCTGACCTCTGCCCTTAAACAATACCTCATCACCACATGCAGTGCTTTACAGCCTTTCTCTGAAACCAGCCTTCCATGCAGGGCATCTGCTGGCAGGGGACAGATGTGCATTGCTTGGAATTATAAAGAAAGACCTCATGAAGAAAATGGTATTTGATGAAACTTGTGCCAATAAACCAACCACCAGCTTACCTTTATCAACCATTGAGTACAGTACTAGAACATTGTACATAGACAAAAAATCCTTTTTGAGCTGAAATATTCTGCTTAACTAAGAGTTAGCTATCAAAGTGTAGCTGTGTGTGTGTGTGTGTGTGTGTGTAAATGAGGGGATAGGAAATGCTGGTTGGAGAGCATGGCATGAGCAAAGCTTTGCCAAGAATATGTTCAGCCTGTTTCCAGGAATTGTGAAAAGGCCAGCCTGTCAACAATGGGGTGTTCATTCAGTCATTCAGCAAATATTTCCCGAGCACCTACACTATGCCAGGCACTGTGTTAGGTGTTAGGGGTACAAAGATAAGTAAGACACAACCTCAGCCTTCAAATGCTTCACAGTCTTGGTTGGGGGAGGGGGCTTGTTGGGGAGCGGCAGATGAGTCCAGCTGGGACCTGGACAGACAGGTCCAGATGGGGCCACGTAAGCTTATAAATGGCTTTTAAAGGGTCTGGTTAAGAGTCGAGGGTGCACAGAGGGAGACCTGGTGGGGAAAGGGAGAGAGAGGTTAAGCAAAAGCACCCTCTAGGCAGTGAGACGAAGAGGGCAGGGCACGGAGGTGGGGGTGGGGGAGGGAGGGTGAGAAGATCCTTGGCTGCAATACCCTCTGGGTCATTTCAGTGGCCCCCTGAAGCCTTCCAGACTCCTCTGTTGCACAAGCACACTCAGGCCATGAAAAGATGCTTTCAGACAAGATCATTTTGTATGATTAACAGAGCAGCTGTTTTCTGTGTTTTCAGGCAACTTCCAGGAAACACTTACATGTACACTTTTAACTCCCAGTGACCTAGTTGTAGAACTAGAAAAAACAGTCATGCTCCTAACATTTCTGCATAAAGAAAGTTTTCTTCAGCATCAGAAGTCACTCCATAAATCTTCTTGGAGCATCTCCATGTGCCAGGCAGCATCCGAGGTGCTGAGGATACAGCAGTGAACAAAATCCCTGACTTCATGGAGACAACGTTCAAATGGGGGCCCCAGCCACCGCCCAAAAACAACCCATAGATGTACAGTATGTGAGGGCAGGACTTGTAAAGGAAAAGAAAGCGAGGGGGGTGGTGCAAGGGGTGATGTTGGAGAGGGCCATTGTGTGGGGGACAGTCAGGGAAGACCACGCTGAAAAAGTGACAGTGGAACAAAGACCTGTAGGGGGTGAGGCAGTGAGTACATGGCTCAGTTATGGTGGGGGAAGAAGAAACTGAAGTGGGAGAGAGCTCGGTGTATTCCAGAAACAGCAAGGAGGCCAGTATGGCTGGAGCCGACCAAGAGAGGGAAGAGTGGAGAGGGGGAGTCCCGAGGAGTCAGGAGCTAGATCCTGCCGGAGGAATTCTCCTCTGCCTGAGATGGGAGCCTTGGAAAATTTGAGCAGAGACAGTTCAAGGTCTGGTGTCCTTTTAAAGGATCACTCTGGCTTTTGCATGGGAGATAGAATGCAGGAGACAGTGGACAAAGGGAAACCAGCAGGACACTATTGCCACAGCCCAAGTAAAAGAGGATGGTAATTAAAGCCAGACTGGGTGAGATCACCAGGGCAGTGAGTGCAGGTAGGGAAGAGGTGTGGTGCTCAGGACATGCCAGTGTATGGAAGAGGAACAGGGAGGGGAGGAGGGGAACCAGGAGAGAGTAGTATCTTGGAAGCCAGTTGCTGCTGAGAGGGGAGGAAGCCAAGGACCACGGTCAACCCTTGGATTTGGCAATGGAAGGTCACTGGGGACCTAGGCAGAAACCTGCTTAGATGGAGCAGTGAGGATGGAAGCCTGGTATTCCCATCAGGGCCCAAGGAAACATGTGGGAGGAAAGGACTAGGTAACGAGAGGGCACATCTCTTTTAAGGAATTTTGTATAAGTACAGCCAAGGATGGAATTGGAGAGAGATCAAGAAGGAAGACATTATTTCACAGTTTTAGGCAATGGAAACAAATGAAAGGAAAAATTATCCATGTAGAGGAGAGGAGTGGGGATTGCTGGAATGATGTGTCCTTAAGTTATTGAGAGGGAATGGGACCCAGTGCATAGGTGCAGGGCTTGGTGTAGATGAGGGCATGGGCAGTTCACCCATTGCTGGAAGAGGGAGGGTAGAGTACGTGGCGGGTAGACTTGTTGGTGGAACATGTGAACATTCTCTTCTGATTGCTTCTCTTTTCTTCCTGCTGTTTTTATGTATAGTAATGGTGCTCTGTTTTCATCAGTTCTAAGATGCAATTTTTTCGTATTGTAGCCTCCATGAAATTGGAGTATATCTTAAAATCAAAGGAGTGTTTCGTTGTTGGTTTTTATTCTTTCTCGGCACTACATATGATACAGATGACTCGGATTCAGTGAACATCACTGACAGCATTTTACTTTGGTCCCCACCAGAGTTCTGCATTGGAGAGGGCCAAGCAAGGTCCTGCCAATGCTGATTGCCTTGTGAGTTGAGGGGGAGATGTCGACACTTTCAGGAAGAAACTCTGAGCTGGAGCTAGGTCTCTGTTACACATGCATCCAGCCCAAGCCTCTGCAGGAGGATCAGGTGCCTGGAGAGCAGGGGAAGGAGGCTGGCCCTCTGCCCACAAGCTACAGAGGTGTCTGGGCTGCTGACTGTTCTTCCTCAGGGGAGTGTGGGAGACCAAGGACACTTGGCCCACACCTGCACCTGGGCAGACACTCCTGACTCAGAGACCAAGTGCTTCCTCCAGGCAAATAAGTTCTGGGCCCCACATCCTGTGCGGTAAAGACAAGGAGAAGTCCGGGGGTCTGAGAACCAGGAACTGTGTCACAGCATAGTTCCTGGGGTCACTTTGGTTTCCTGGGTCACTGTGTTTTCGTTGACTGCTAGCAGCTGTGCCTTTTATTACTTGGGTGGGTGGAGCCAGAGCTGCAGCCCCCCTTCTCTGTAGTGGGGAGTCTGGGAAGGGTTTGAGAAGGTCCCTTTATCCAGAGAGTTGACTGTTTACTATATGCTATGCTGAACACTGGGTGTACAGTAAGCAAATCCAGACAGGGCCCTTGCTCTCGGAGCATATATCTAGTCAGGGAGATGCATTAATAAAATATCTATTTTGGGACTTCCTTTGTGGTCCAGTGGTTAAGACTCCATGCTTCCACTGCAGGGGGCACAGGTTTGATCCCTGGTCAGGAAACTAAGATCCTGCGTGGCCAAAAAATGAAAATAATAATGATAATGATAATATCTATTTTTAAAACGTTAAAGAAACTATGTGCCAGGACCTGTTCTAAGTGTTTGACAAAGATTAACTGCCATAGTTTGTACAGTAATGTAAGAACCCAGTGCTATTACTATTAGGCCTGCTTTACAGGTAAGAAAAATTCAGGCACAGAGAGTTTAATTATCTTGCCCTAGGTCACACAGCTCATAAGAGGTTGTTCAAGATTCAAACCCAAGCAGTTTTGCCCAGAAGTCCTAGCTCTTAACCAGTGAGGCCCTGCTGCCTCTCAGTTATTTTATCTACCTCAGTTATTCAGAAATAAAACTCCCTCTAGAAATGGAAATGACTCATCCTGAAAGGAGGGATTTTAGCATCTGATAAAACAGCCTTGAGGGCTGTTTGGGGAGCCTGCTGGGTGTCCTTCTGTGATATCTTGAACTTTGGGCTTCTCTTCCCATCTTCCTCGCTCAGCTCCCTCCTATGTTGGCTCCTCCACCTCCTCCCCGCACATCATCTCAGGTGCTTTCGAGTGGCTTTACTGTTGGAGGCCCCAGGTGTATTTTTTTCTTTGACCCACACAGCTGCAGTGTCCTGGGCTAACTCAAATCTGGCAGAGAGCCCTGCCCAAGAGAGGCCCCAGTCTGTGTGGTGCTGTGGGGGAGGAGGGGGGAGGGAGAAATGGGAAATCAGAATAAGAGCAGCTCTAGAGGACTTCCCTGGTGGTCCAGTGGTTAAGACTTTGCCTTCCAATGCAGTGCATGCAGGCTCCATCCCTGGTTGGGGAGCTAGGATCCCACATGCCTGGTGGCCAGAAAACCAAAGCATAAAACAGAAGCAATATTGTAACAAATTCAATAAAGACTTTAAAAATGTTCTGCATCAAAAAAAAAAAAAATCTTAAAAAAAAAAGAAAAAAAAGAATAGAAGCAGTTCTAGACCAAGACTTTTCCACTCTGGGCAGTGGCATAGAGTCCTTTCAAAATCTTGTCTCTTCCATTGGCTAATTCAATGGGCTGTGAGATATTCAGGACACAACACTCTCACTATAAAATTGAATGTTCCTTCACACTTTACCAAAGGCCCTTTTACTGTCCTGATCTCCTTTGGCTCCAACAGCAACCCTGGGAGGTATTCCATGCAGAACACAGCCAGCTCCCAAAAGGTCTTCAAAGCCACAGTCAGCTTGTCACATACTAAAACTGCAACTCCAAATGGTAAGTTATTTGCATTTCTAAAGTGAGTTTCATTTCAAAATAACGGGGGCCGGTAGAACTGGCCAGATGGAGCTGGTATTCTTTGTGCTTTAAACTCCGTATTCGTACACTCCATCTTTCTCTCTCTCAGGGGAGCAGGGCAAGACAGTTACAGACACAGTGCCTGGTTGCAATTCTTTGAGAACTAAAACCTGAATCCCTGGACACACCTACGTGCCATCCTTGGGCCCCAAAGCCAAAAACTGGCCTGATGTTTTCCCCCTAGGAAATAAACACCTAATTTCTATTTTAAGTGCAAAAAATTCAGGGAAGCTTCTGGTCACACAAGTATTTAATGTTACTAGGGATGCCTCCGCTCTCAGGTTAGGAGTTTGGCATGTTTCTGAAACGTCTTCTGAAACATGCTATTTCTAACAAGAAGAAAATACTAGTCTGTATTTCATAAGATAGAGTGAGGGTCAAGTGAGGTAATAATTCAACATTTCCTGTGACAATGATTTTTCTTTTCCGAACTTACTGTGCTTTCTATTGGGTTGGCCAATATGTTCATTTAGGGTGTCTGTAAGATGTTATGGAAGAACCCGAAGGAACTTCTGGACCAACCCAATATATTGGACCAATGATAGAAGTAGCTAAGAACTTAGGAAGTTTTATAAATAGAGTGACTTTGGGCTTTAGCGGGGATAGAAACTGGATTCAGCCCCTTCTTGGTGTCCAAGAGAGAACTGGATGCTTGAAGTCAGGCTGACGTCAGAGCAATGAGGCTCCCCGCCCCCGTCCAGCCCAGCAGGCTGAGCCCAGCTCTAAAGACTCTGTGGGTGTTCTGCCGGGGCTTCCTTCAAATGCTAATGAGAAGCTCACAAATGCTAAATAGCAAGACCAAACTAGTTCCTGCTGCCCAGAACAGCCGAGAGGTATGGCCCTACTCTTCCCCCGGTTTCCCAGGCCCTCCTTCTTCTGCATTCCCACCAGCTGTGCTTAAACTGCCAGGAAAGAACTCATCTCTCCGGGCCTGTGCACCTCCCCCCGCTCCGCCCCAGCTGTCTTTCATAGCAAATCTAAACACCCCTGGCTCTCCAAACCCCTTCCTCTCCTTACCAGCTTCCCCCAGGCCTTTGGGTCTCTGCAGTTTTGCCAGGGATTCCAGGCAAACAGCAGCTTCCTACCAGCCTCTACCAAGCGTAGAGACCTCCAATCTGGCCCTGCTTGAGGGCTACAGCTTCTTCTTAGCTTTCAACCCTTGGTGGGGCTTGGCCCCTGGCGCTACCACAAGCTTTCACCACCCCCGATTGAGAGCACACACGCAGGTCTCAGTTCCCCCTCCCACATCCCTGACTGGTTTTGTAGGTGTCTCTGTCTCATGCACTTGGTTACTTTGTGAAACTGTAAGATCCTGGGCTGTTAGGAAGTGGCTCTGAGGTCTCTTCCTCTCACCCTCATAGTCTACCACCTCTCCAGGACAAAGGTCTCATCCTGCCGGTTGCAGGAAGACCTTTAGCTGGCTAAGGATTATAGGATGATTTGTCTAAAAACAACATGATTTATTTAAGATCAGCTATAATATGATCTTTCACTGTGGTTAGTGATTGCCGCAGTAAAAATCTCTGGCTTAGGTTTAATGCTGTCGTGATATCCAAAGGACTTTTATACACATTTTCTTATTACATTGTTGCAACCACCCTGTGGGTTGAACAGCTATTTCATATAAGAGAAACCTGAGACTGAGAGGACTCACTATTTGCCTACTTTCTGTCCTGTAGCCAATAAGTACAAAGGACTTCAAGGCAAGTCTCCTACTCTAGCCAATATACCCATTATACTAAAGTAACTCTGTTAAAAATGATCTACATAGAATTTATACA
This sequence comes from Hippopotamus amphibius kiboko, assembly GCF_030028045.1. Taxonomy (NCBI): domain Eukaryota; kingdom Metazoa; phylum Chordata; class Mammalia; order Artiodactyla; family Hippopotamidae; genus Hippopotamus; species Hippopotamus amphibius. The sequence continues at coordinate 216,278,563 of NC_080186.1, read as the reverse complement.
AATAATTACTAATTGTGTGCTTAGATTATGCTTCAGAATCACAGCTCCCCACCTCTTAGATTCTTCTCACCTCCATAAAAAAATCCTTTCCCCTACTCTGCTCATTAAGTAAATAAAATATTACAATCAGAGCAGGATTATCAAAGTAGCAGAGATTTTTTTTTAGGGGGGGCTGCACTGGGTCTTCATTGCTGCTAGTGGGCTTTCTCTAGTTGTGGTGAGTGGGGGCTACTCTTCATTGTGGTATGTGGGCTTCTCATTGAGGTGGCTTCTATTGTTGCAGAGCACGGGCTTTAGGGTGCACGGGCTTCAGTAGTTGCAGCATGCAGGCTCAGTGGTTGTGGTTCATGGGCTCTAGAGTGCAGGCACAGTTGTGGCACATGGGCTTAGTTGCTCTGTGGCATGTGGGGTCTTCCCGGACCAGGGCTTGAAACCATGTCCCCTGCATTGTCAGGCAGATTCGTAACCACTGCGTCCCTATGGAAGTCCTAGTAGAGATTTCTAAAAACGATAACACTAACTGCTGGTGAAGATGTGAAGAGATGGACACAGATACACTGCTGATGGGTCTATAAATTGGTACATTGTTTCTGAAGGGTAATTTGATAATAATCATTAAAAGCTTTTAAAATAAACGGAATTTCTTGGATGTAGCAAATCCACCCATCTCAAAAAATATTTTGTCCTAAAGGAATAGTCTAAGACTGCAAGAAAAAAGAAAATGTATGTATTAGAATATGTTTGTCTCTGTTACTTAAAACACAACAACAAGAACGTAAAATAATATGGATAGTCTACCACAGTTGATGGCGTCTGTACCAGTGATTACTTAATGAAACAAGCACATGACAGGAGTGAGGCATGAGAGCGATGACTATTCCACATGGTGATTAAAAAGATGAGGCCTGGTCGATTGGTAGGGTGAGATGTTCATGTAGGCAGCATTTGTGGTAGGAGTGAATCTCTCTTCTCCTCCCATTTTCTTCTCCCTATTTCTTCCTCCTTCAACTACTACCTGATTTAGTCTTTTCTTTTGGTCCCAGCAAGGCCACCTTGTCAATTTCAGTGATGTGAAGATAGGGCTGAGAAAGGATGGTTTAACCTTCAATCCCCTGGGACTAAAGTCCAAGGTTTTTTTCATGGTAAACACAAGCCCTTCCTTCATAGGTGAGTCCTGCCTACCTCTCTAGTTTTATCACTGGCCACTTTCCTTCACATTCTCTTGGTTTCCACCACAGTGTTCCCCAAACATACCACACTTTCATACTGTGCTTTCCCTTGGGGGCCTGTCCCTACCCCATTATGCCTGGGATAACAGAGACTGGCTAGCTGTCCACTGAACTCCTTTTCTCCCCTTCCTTCTGGTCACATAGCCTCCCTTGCAGTGAGCTGTGACCATGGGCCCAAGTTCTGGTCACTGGAACATGGAAATGATCGTGCACTGCTTTCAGGCCAGAGCTGTGGAAACCGTATATGCAGAATCCTTCCTGCTCTTTTCCTTCTGTAGTGCCCTTGAAAGCCATGAATTGAAGATGGCAGAGCCCCAAGTTGGGAGAAGCCTGGCTCATTTATCCCAACTTGGAGGAGAACCTTCCACCAAACTTAGACTTGGATTTGGCTTTAAGGAGTAAGAAAGAAACATCTATTGAGCGAAGCACTGAGATTTGAGGATTTATCTGTTATAGCAGTTTAGCCTCACCATAAATAATTCACCTGGTGAACTATTCCTCCTTCAAAGCCCTCTTCAGATGCCCCCTCCTTCAGGAAGCCTTTTCTGATTCCCCCAGGCAAGAGTCATTCTTTCTCTGTGTATCCATAGCCCTTCAGAGATACAGCACTCACTGACCCCTCCCCCTCAATGCTTGACTTATGCATCTCTTCACATTTGACCATCAACACAATGGAGGTAGAGATACAGATCTTTGTGATCCTAGCTTCCAGCAGAGTGAGTGAAAGATACAGGTGTACAATATATAAGAATTCATTCATTCGCAAGTATTTGTTGAGCTTGTTCTCTGTGCTAGGCATTGTTCTAGCACTGAGAATACAGCAGGGGAAAAACAGATAAAAATCTCTGTCCTCTGCATTCTAAAGATTCACTTTTGCAGTGCTTTAGACATTTGCCTTTCTGCATTTTAAGAAAAGTGATTTAAACTGGGACTTAAATAATAACATTTAAGACGTTATAGAGATGAGTATATCAGAGGCAGTTGCCAGCGCCAGGTAATGTTACTCTGTAAATATTGATACTTTAAAATTGCCTCAAAGTAAAAAGCCAAAAAACCAAAAAAACTCTCTGTCCTCATGGAGTTTACATTGCAGTGGGGGAACTAGATAATAAATAAATACATGTAGAATATCAATACTGGTGAGCCATGCGATGGAGGGAGGATGGGGAGTATAGGATGGGAGTATAATTTTAAATAAGGTCTTCTTAGAAGGTCCCGCTGGGAAGATAGCACTTTGGCAAAAACCTGAAGGAAGTGAGCACGGAAGCCATGCAGGTGTTTGAGGGAAAAACATTCCAGGCAAAGGAGTGGCAAGGGGGTATGCGTGGCTGGAGCAGAATGAGTGAGGGAAACGGAGAAGATGAAGTCAAGGAGGGTGAGTATTGCGGTGGGAGGGCAGGATGTGTAAGCCTTTGACATGCTTTGGTTTTTATGCAGAGGGAAGTGGGGAGTTACTTCAGTATTTTAAGTGAGGAAGTGATCTTAGCAGGTTCACTTTGACTGCTATGTTGAGAGAAGACTGTGTAGAAGGTTATGGGTAAAAGGAGAGAGACAAGGCTATTGAAATAATATAGGCAAAAGATAATGGTAACTTGAACCAGGGTGGTCTTTTGGATATATTTTCAAGGTAGGATTTGCTGACGGATCAGATGTGGAATATAAGAGAAAGAAATCACAGATGACTCCAAGATTTTTGATGTGACCAACTGGAGGGATGGAATTGCAATTTAAGGAGATGGATGGGAAGACTATGGCGGGGGGTGGGGGGGTGGGGGAGGTCAGGAATTTAGTTTTGGACTTATGATTGATATGCCTACAGTCATGTCCAAGTGGAGATGTTGAGTAGATGAATGGGTATGTTATTTGTCTGGAAAGGAGAAATCTGGGATAGAAATACAAATTTGGGAGTTGTCACCATAAAGATGGTATTTAAAACCACAGGATTGGATTGGATCACCAAAGGAAATGATTATATATTGAAAAGAAGTTCAAGGACAAATCCAGGAGCACTCCAGAGTGTAGAATTGAGGAAAGCAAGTGAGAACTAGAAAAGAACCAACCCCTTCTGAGTTGGCAGCGAGATAGGAGGAGAATCAAGGCAAGAGTGGTCCAGGAAGCCAAGTGAACATTGCATTCAAGAAGGGAGAGAGGTCAGTTACGCCAAATTCCATAGTCGGGTTGAGTAACATGAAGACGGAGAATTGACCAATGGATTTACCATGTGAAGGTAATTCCTAACCTTGTCCAGGGTGTTTGCTCAATGAACAAGTGAGTGAATGAATGTGAAGTCTCCTCCATCTTCCCCAAGAGTGCAGGGACTAAGTCTTTGTTTCTCCAGAAAGAGTTTGATGATTTTGATAAATGACTGTAGAAATGATTGAAGGAAATGGCTTTTCCCTCAGGATCTGGCCTCCTCCAGTTCCTACTTTATTTTCCTTCGAGTTGTAGAGGGTGAGAAACTGCACAAAGTTCCCAGTCCCTGAAAGCCAGACTGTCTGGAATCGCCTGTGGTTATCTCTCTGTACTATTCCACAGAGTCATGAAACACCACAGGCCCTTCAGGGCAAAGAGTCATCAAAATCAAAAAACAAACACTCCAGTCCCAAAGTCACAAGAAAACATCTGCAAACCAACTCAAATGAATGTAGTCAGGCCGCTGGGAGAAACCACATTCTTGAGATCTTTAACTCATGGCATTGTTCAATAAAACACTTTCTTGGAAATTTTGATGATTCAAGTCATAGTTCCATAAAATACTAATGAAAATTTAAGTTGAAAACAGCTGGACCTTGAGGCATTGTTCTCTGGAAACAGGAAGATTCCCCCTTGGGGTAGTCATTCTATGGTTGCTACCATTTTTTTTTAAGAACTTTTATTGAGATACAGTTAACATACAATAAACTGCATATATTTAGAGCGTACAATTTGGTATCCCAATCTCCCAATTCATTCCCCTCAACCCTCCCCGCTTTCCCCACTTGGTGTCCATATGTTTGTCCTCTACATCTGTGTCTCTATTTCTGCCTTGCGAACCGGTTGATTTGTACCATTTTTCTATATTCCGCCTATGTGTTAATATACGATATTTGTTTTTCTCTCTCTGACTCACTTCACTCTGTATGACAGTCTCTAGGTCCATTCATGTCTCTACAAATGTCCCAGTTTCACTGCTTTTTACAGTTGAGTAATATTCCATTGTATATATGTGCCACATCTTTTTTATCCATTCATCTGTTGATGGACATTTAGGTTGCTTCCATGTCCTGGCTATTGTAAATAGTGCTGCAATGAACATTGGAGTGCATGTGTCTTTTTGAATTATGGTGTTCTCAGGGTATATGCCCAGCAGTTGCTACCATTTTTTGAGTATTTACTATACAGGAGGAACTGTGCTAGGAAGTACTTTATGCTCATTTAGCAAACTGAATCTTCATAACCAGTCTATAAGAAAGGTACTGTTATCATCCCCAGATCATAGCTGTAATAGTTACATATCACAGATGATACAATGGAGGCTTGGAAAGATTGAAGGGATGTCATGGGATTGAGTATCTTCCCTAGTGAAGGGCCCTCAGGAGTGAACTGATCCCTGTCAGGAGAACTGTCTCCTGGACAGGATGAGGAAGGCCCTGGTGCTGCTTCTAGAAGTCAACTTTTCCAGGGAAGAAAAGAGGGCACATGGGTGTGGTTCTTTGAAGCAGCATCCTGAGAGCTGAGGTGCAGGCAGGGGTTGTAAAGAAGACTCCTGAGAGAAAGGGAGAAAACAAAAACACAGTCACAATTTATTTTAGCCTCAGGCACCTCTCAACTAAGAAAATATTGATGCCATTTTTTTTCTTTTTCTTTTCATTTTTTTTTCACACCACGTGGCTTATAGGATCTTAGTTCCCTAACTGGGGATTGAACCCAGGGCCCTTGGCAGTGGAGTCCTAACCACTGGAGCACCAGGGAATTCCCTTGACTCCATTTTATAGGTAAGGCACTTAACACTTAGAGAGGGTAAGTAGTAATTTCTCCCAAGTTACACAGATGTTAGGAAACAGAAAGACCAGAATTTGCCCACGGGGTTACATGATTTCAAAGGCTAAGCTCTTTTCACATTCCCGAAAGAACTCCAGACCTAACAACGAGAGATTCTTAAGAGATGAGGCTACTGAAAGGCATCCGTTAAGAAGAATGGTCTCATTCACTGGATGGCTTTCCCTGACCCCTCTCGTCTGTGTGTGTGTTGGGAAGCAGTCCATTCCTGTTATTCAGGGAGCAGTGATTCCATTCTCCTAGCACATTCAGGGCCATTTGCTTCTCTTCCTTTTCAGCCATTTATTTTCCTGCTCCTGTGAGTTCCGTCAGGGCAGAAGGAGGAGGCAGAATGCTAACCCTCCACTTGTGTAAATCTGGGGAAATGTCTTATTGGGGATATGGCTGAAACAACTGGCTAACATGACATCTATTTTTTTGTTTTGTTTTGTTTGCCTGAATTATTCAGAACCCGCAATAGTTCTGTTAATTGGTCCCATGGTAGGTTCAGCAAGAGGTCACACACAAGACACAGGGCCTTATCAGAGGTAAGCTCCATCTTAGAAACGCACAGGCCCACGATGGTGGCCATTCCGTTTATGGTTGTTCAATAAATGATGATGGTCACAGGCAACTGACTCACCAAACTTTGGTCTTCAAGGAAGAATCATGGACTCCCAGGGCTCAACCCCTGCAAGAGGCTACCTGGACTCACCCAACCTGACCCCTGATCCTTTTTTTGGTGGTGCCTGGCGGCTTGCGGGGATCTTAGTTCCCCAAGCAGGGATTCAACCCAGGCCACGGCAGTGAACGAGCTGAGTCCTAACCCCCAGTCCGGCCCCTACTGTGGCTTCTACCTATTTCTGCTCTCTGGAGTTACTCAAAACATGTCTAATCCTCTTCTACATGCTGACTCTTCAGATATCTCAGGACAGCACTCATGTTTCTCTTCTCTGCTCCTCCGTTACCCAAGAGTTTAAATGAATTACAGTAAACTTCATTTTATCTTTTTAAAGCAAGTAAAAAGTAAGACATTACCAGTGTAATGTGCACCCACTCCCAGTCTCACACTCCGTCTGCCCACACCCCCTTTTATGCATTTCTGCCTACATACATACATAATGCTTGTATATATCTTTGGCCTATGGGATCCCAACGTAGAAAAGTCGCTGGTGGGAGGGTTTATAGTGCAGTGATTAATAGAAGAAAGCAGAAGTCACAGACTAAAGTTTTCATATGATGGACTTTTACAGACTGTGTCTACCAACTGTGTGACTGTGGGCAAGGTATCCAAACTTTCTCAGTAACATTTCCTCCTCTGTAGAATGGACTGGAGAACTCGAGGTTTGGGGGGGAGGGGGTGGGGGGTGAAAGGGAAGCTGAGAAGAAGTGAGAGAGTAGCATAGACATATATATACTACCAACTGTAAAATAGATAGTCAGTGGGAAGTTGCTGTATAACAAAGGGAGTTCAACTCGAGGATGGATGATGCCTTAGAGGACTGGGACGGGGAGGGTGGGGGGGAGTTGAGGGAGGGAATACGAGGATATGTGTATAAATACAGATGATTGACTTTGGTGTACCTCAAAAACTGGTACAAGAGTGTAAAGCAATTATATTCCAGTTAAAAAAAAATAAAAGGAAAAAACAACCAAGCATCAAATAATAATAATAATATTTCCTCCTCTGTCAAATGGTAATAGTAGTCATACTTATTGCGCGGGTTGTTTGGGGGTTAATCTAGACTGTGCTACTAAATCATTTATATGTGGCACTTAAACTAGCTGTTACAAATGTTTTCTTCCTCTCCACCTCACAGGCTAAGAAAGGGGCCTAGAAGCGGGTGAGGGGTTTATTAGGGGTCACAGCTCGTTAACAGCAGAGCAGAAACCTTAACCCAGATCCCCGATTACTCCGGAAGGCCGGGACCCTCTCCTACGTCTCATCGCGTTCGCGGCTGTCCGCAGACGTCCACCCTGACAGTGCAGATTAGAAACTCACCCCTCACCGCGCAGTGCCCACGACACTGGGAAGTCTCTACCAAGTACCTACGATAACAGCAGCGAGCTCGGGTCTTGGCTTTTTTGCCATTTAGGAAAGGGGAGGGGTGGGATGGACAACGCTGGCTCCCCAGGAGTAAATGAAGGTTAAAGGTGGTTTTCGGCCTTGCCGAGGCCACAGGGATCCCGCAGTCCGAGCGTTCCCGTCGTTTGCATACCAACACGCTTCCTTCGCCGCTGGCGCACGTCGGGCGGCGGAGGCGGGGCCACAGCGCGCGGCCAGGTGGGCGGGGGCGGGGCCGGGACGCCGGGCCTTGGAAGCGCGGGGCCAAGCACAGCGCCGCAGCCCGGGGGCGTGGCCTCGCGCAGGTGCGTCGAGCGGCTCGCGTTTCACTGAAACTCCTCCAGCCCCCGGGAGGCGTGCGCAGAGGCTCCAGTTAGCGGCAGGTGAGAGGGTGGCTTTCTCTCCGAGAGGCGAGTGGGACCCTGAGCTTCGAATCGGTGGCCGCGACTTCCCCGCCCGCCCGGGGTCGGGGCTGCTGGAAGGATGCGAAGCCTGAGTGCGGCGTGGCTGCTGGGGGGCGTCATCGTGCTGGCGGCCTCCGCCTCCTGCAATCGCACCGTCCTAGGTGAGAAACTGGGCCAAGGAGGGCTCGTGCCGCCAAGGAGCGGGGGTGCCGGGCACCCTGGGCAAGTGGGGGAAGCGGGGCAGGTGTGCGAGGGATGTTCTGCTGCCGCCGCCGCTGCCATCTCCCCGCATCCCGCAGCCTCGTCTCCGCTGCTTTGAAGGGGGCATCCCTGCGCGCTAGGAGCAACCGGCTGGGACAACCCGGAGAGGATGAAGTCTTACGGAGGGAAAAGGCAGGGAGCGGAGTGCGCGAGTCTACAGAGCACCCAGAGGGCTTAGCCTCTCCGGCCCCGGGGGGTTTCTTCGCAAACACTAAAGTCATTAAGGAGCATTTCGCACACCCGTGAGACTCCCGGGCTGGTCCTGCGGGACGGCGGAGTTGGCGAGGGAAGGCTCAGAGCGGGGTGGAGTGGGTGGGAGCTTTCTGCCTCGCTTTTTGCAGCCTCCTTCAGCCTTTGGAGGCCACCTTTGGGGTCGGCCCACGGCGTTCAAGACGCCCCCGGGGCCCGCAGCCCCTCTGGCACCGTGCACGGCCGGGGTGTGGAAGTCAGGGCCGGACCCTGCTGGGTTCTTGGGGTGACAAGCGCTCACCCCGAGTTTTGGGCCAGTTGGGCGGATTAACGAATGGAACTTCTTGGACCCTGCTTTACATTTGACCCAGTGACCTCACGGCCATGGGTTTGCCGGCCCTTCGGTGCCACACTGGCTGCCACTCAGGCCTGTAGGCTGGAGGCTACCCGCCCCGGGAACGGAACAGCACGCGAGCCGTCCCTGGCGGCGCTCAGATGCCAGCCTGTGCGCCGCCGGGTTCCACGGGTGTGCTGCCCCGGGTGTGCTCGAACTTGTCCGGCCGGAGGTGGAATCTCCCGGGCTGAGCAGGCCTCCGAGGGCGTAGGCGCTGTTAAGCCTGGTATCGCACTACTGTGATGCTAGCGGACGCCCCACTGTTTGGGGCAGCCAGAGTAGCCTTAAAAGGGAAGTTTTAATTTCCCTGGGAAATTTGCAGACCTGTTGTAAAAGGCAGGTTCTCACTTTTAACCTCTTCATAAAGACATTGTAAATGAGCTAGCCACTGTGAATTTGAATTAGATGGAAGAATGTGATCCTTTTCCCTTTGGAGTTACAGCAAAGGGTATTATGGTGGATACTTGAGAACTGCACCCCGGGTACACATTTTGTTGTCAGCCTTAGAATAATTTATTTCCAGGAAGTACTGAAACTGTGATGAACACATGTTCATTTACCTTTATGTTTTAAACTTATAAACTTAAAACTTAGGAGCAAAGCTTAGTGTGTGCAAACATTTTTTAAAAAAAAATATGTGGATGCTGATGATTCATCTGTTTTATGATTCAGGCAGTTCTTATAGGAAGCTTGGCCGAGCGTTTGGCTTGTTCTTGTTTACAGAGTGAGAGGCTGGAGCTGAGGGGATTCCTGAAATATAAGGTGCACTTAACAACAACAACAAAAATCAACTTACCTGTTAACCAGAACGATTTAATATTGCACATTTTATTTTTGCTCCACACACTTTTATTCCTTTGCAGGGTAACTTTCCTAAAGAGTCAGTTAAGTAACAGTGAGACTTAGGGTAGATGGAGGTTTCCTCACAACTTGAAACTAAATTGATTTTGATTAAGAAACAGGGCTTCACCAGTGATTCTGCCCTTCAGCACCTGTCTTTTCTTATGCCCTTCAGTTTGACCTTCAGGTGTGACCCTTAGTTTGCAGCAGGACACATCCTAGGTTTGATTTTTCTTTCCAAAGAAAAGAATGCCTTCTGGAAGGGAACTCAGCCTAGAGTGTAACCTTGTCATTTTACAGAATTGAGGGGTGAGGGGCAAGGAAAACTGTCCATCAGGCCCCTGCTTTCTTTCCTATCACAACAGTAATCGATAGTTATTTCTGTAAATATGTTTAATCTGTCTCCCCACTAGATCACATACTCCTGGAGGCCAGGAACTCCTAGCGGCACCTCCATCACCATGGTCCAGCACAGTCTCGTTCCCTAAAGGACCTCAGTAAATAGCCGAATGCAGTTGAAGGGACTTGCCCAGAGTGGCCTGGCAGTTGATGGCAGTTCGGCATTTAAGTCTGCTTCTTTCAGGCACTTACTTCTTTCTACCGTGTCATAGACCTAAGTCCCTTGTAATGCAGTCATTGCATCTTTCTTTTGGAGACTGCAACTTCTCTTTGTAACTGGTTTTTAGTTATACAAGCCATATGTGATCACTGTAAAGGAAAAATAAGTCCAAAAAAGCGGTGGCATTAATTAAATCACCCTCAGTACCCAAAGCATTGCTAACATTTTTGTTTCTAGCCTTTCTCATGCTTTCATACATCCATGCATAAAATACATATTCACAAATAGAAAAAAATTTTTTGGACACGTGTGTGTTTATATAAACATCAGTAGCATGTCAGTAAATATAAAACTTTTTTTAGTGTACTATGTGATTTTTTTTCGTATTAGTCATCTGTTTTATACATATTAATGTATATATGGCAATCCCATATATGGCAACTTTACAACCATTTTTAATGACTGGAAAATGTTATCAGTGGATGTGTCATAATTTTTAATTGGTCCTCTGTTGATAGACACATGGGCTATTTCCAGAGTTTTGTAATAAGAGAGAACACTATAATGAACATGAAGATGGGACTTTAAATTTGTGTTTGGTCGCCTTCCTGGCCTTGTAGTTACTAATTAACCTTAATAGGTGATGTTTTAGTGACGTGTGTGTTCGACTTTCTTATGGTTTTATTAGCTGGGCAGGTGTTGAGAGGAAAACAGTTCATCCTGATAGACGACAAGAAGGTTGACTGAAGTGTGCCTAGAAAGGGGTACCAAGAAATTGAAGCTTTTATTTTTTGATCTGTGCTCCCAAAGCTCAGAGCCGAAGAAGATTTGGGGTGAGGAGGATAGTAGGGGAAAGTACACAAGAGGAGAGTTTAAACAAATAAAGTAGCTGCTCTGTACTTAATTTGGTTGAGTGGGTGAGCCACAGGAGGCTGCTTAATATAACAAAGAATAGGTGGTAGCATTTTAAAAGTTAAAAGTTTTCCATGCATTTTCCCCCAAATTGTGCAAATCAGAAGGGTTAAAAAGAAACTGAAACATCCCCTGTTCTTTCCCCTTTTCACTCTCAACAGGCTTCTCTATGCAGAAATATGTGTATTTTGCATCAACAGAAGGATCATACTGTACATTCTGTGCTACAATTAACTTTTTAACCTAGTAGATCTATTCATGGTCAGTATAGAAAAAACTGTCCATACTTTTGTAGGGGAAATATTATTCATTGTGTAAATGCCATAAATTTTTTAAATTAATTAATTTATTTATCTATTGGCTACTTTGGGTCTTCATTGCTGCACGCAGACTTTCTCTAGCTGCTGCGAGCAGGGGCTACTCTGTTGTGGTGAGGGGCTTCTCATTGCCGTGGCTCCTCTTGCTGCGGAGAGCGGGCTATAGGCGCGCGGGCTTCAGTAGTTGTGGCACATGGGCTCAGTAGTTGTGGCTTGTGGGTCTAGAGCGCAGGCTCAGTAGTTGTGGCGCATGGGCTTAGTTGTTCCACTGCATGTGGGATCTTCCAGGACCAGGAATCGAACCCGTGCCTCCTGCATTGGCAGGCGGATTCTTAACCACTGCGCCAAGGGAAGTCCACCATAAATTATTGAACCAGCCTTTTTTATTTTTCAGTGGACACTGAAACCAACATTTTTGTTTTACCATAGCAAACAATGTAAATATTCTTGTACATACAGTATTTTTGTGCACTTTAGCTAATATATGTGCAGGACAAATTCCTAGCAGTAAATTGATGGGTCATAGGGCAAGCACGCTTAAACTTTTGAAGTTTCGCCAAATTGCCCTTCAAATAGATTGTACCAATTTACACTCCTTTGAAAAAGCAATCCAAACAACATAGAAGGGTGTGAAGTAAAAAAAAAAAAAGTAAGTTCTCCCCCGGCCATCCATTTTACTCTACAGAGATGGCCATTGTTTATAGTTAAGTGGGTATTTTTCTAGACTTCAGGTTTGCCAAAAATTATAATTCTGTTATATAGAGGGAAGCATATTATTCCACCACTTGCTTTTTTCCATTGACATTATACTGTGACTGTCTTTCCATTTCAGTGTTTATTAAATGATGTAGTGTCTACTATTAATGCGAGGGACTATGCTGAGGATATGGTACGTTAGGAATGGTGGCGGATGAACGTTGCTTATTTCCTGTTTGTTTGTACTTGGGTGGGGGATGCTGCCTTGAGCATCAGTGGGTGTGTATTCTTGTGTCCTCGGGCAACTCTTGTGGATTACAGGCCCCAAATGGGGATGCTTTTGTAGCCAGATACGTTATATGTGTTTAAACTTCATATGTACATTTCGTCTTCACTCTGTACATTTAGAAATGATTTTGTCTGGTTTACGGATACTTTATAGAGTCGGAAGCTGGGATAGCATCAATTCTAGACAAGTTCTGTGAGTTCTGGGATGGGACACTGTATGGGGTAAAAGTCTATGCACTGTGCTGAAGGGGCTTCAGGGAACTTTGAGCTGCATCTTGACATTTACCTGTGTTAGAACTGACCCGGGTTATACCAAGCAGCATGCTGGTTTTGTGCTCTGACGCTGGTACAATGAACATAACTAACGTGAACAGGATTTCAGGTTGAGATCACTCAAGGTTGTAAGTTGGAATATATTCTCAGGACATTTTTCTTTCTCTCTCTCTCTGAATTCTTCCCTATCGTTTTGTAGTATTTCTTGCTCTTCCCCCACTCCCTTTATTTTAGTATTCTTATTTAAAATAGATTTTTCTCGCTCTTTACGTGAACCTTCCTGACCTGGCATGTGTTTATTTTTATGGAAAATTTTAGACTCGTGGAAGTAGAATAGTATAGTGAATCCCAGGTCCGCCTCACTTGGCTTTAGTGATGATGCCCTGCCCTGCTTCTTGCTCTCTTTCCTGTGTTATTCATTAACAGCTTTACTAAGATATAATTTGCAGACCATGCAATTCACCTATTCAAAGTCTACAATTCAGTGCCTTTTAGAATATTCACAGTGGTCCATCCATCAACGCAATCACCTTTAGAATATTTTTATTACCCACCCCGCCCCTTAGCCGTCACCCCCCAATTTGCCCCATCCCCCCAGCTCCTGGCAACCACTAATCTATTTTTTGTCTGTGGGTTTGCCTATTCAGGACATTTATTATAAGTGGAATCGTACAATACATATTCCTTTGTGAATGACTTCTTTCAAAAGCATAATCTTTTCAAGGTTCATCTATGTTGCAGCATGTATCAGTACTTCATTTCCCTTTACTGCTAAATGATGTTCCACTGTATGCATATATCACATTTTGTTTACCCGTTCATCGGTTGATAGACATTTGGGTTATTTCTGCTTTGGGGCTCTTATGAATAATGCTGTTATGAACATTCCTGTACAAGTTTCTGTGTGGACACGTGTTTTCATTGGTCCTGGGTGTATAGTGAGGAGTAGGAATTGGTGGGTCATGTGACAACTCTACGGTGAGCCGTTTGAGGACCTGTCAGATTATTTTGCACAGTAGCTGCATCACTTTACATTCCCACCAGCAACTTCCAAGGGTCCCCATCCTTGTGTTATTTTGAAATAAATCCGGATATAATTTCATCTTAAAACATTTCAGTACGTATTCATAAAAGATGAGAATTTCTTTTTCAAACAGCACCACATAATAACCACTGACAAAAGTCGTGTCATATAATCACATATTCCGTCAGTGTTTGTATTCCTAATTGTATCATGTGTCATAAATACTACATTAATAGTTTGTTTGACTCAGGATCCAAATAGGGTTGACACATTACATGAGGTTGTTGATATCTATGAGCCCCACCTCCACACCTCCTTATTTTATTTTTTTGCCTTGTAATCTATATTTTGAAGAAATGAGGTCCTTACGCTGCAGCAGTTTCTGCAGCCGGGATTTTGCTTACGGCATTCTTATGTTATTTAACATGTCCTATTGTCCCCTTTATTTCTATTAATTTGGCAGTTGGACCCAGGGGCTTGTTCAGATTCAGGTTTGTTTGTTGCAAGATTACTTCATAGGTAATTCCCTTTGGAGGCGAATAATGTCTGGTTATCATTTTTGTGATATGGGTAACTACAGACAATCATTGCTTAGATTTTCTTCCCTTTTATAAAGCAAGTTGTATAACTTTGTGTTTTGGTACTAAGGGAAAAAATTGAGTTTTCTTTGTGGTAATTAGAAAATCTTGGTGGCTCCACTGTGCAGAAACGCAGTCTAACTCATTGCCTTGGTCTCTGGTGGGCTGTTTCTGGGGTGGGTGTCCTAGCTCTCTGGATGAAAGAGTCCTCAGAACGTGGGTCCGTTGTCCAGTCACCAGCTCTGCCACCCCCGCCTCTCTGGAGAGCTGGTCGTGAACACTTTTCAGACCAAAGGAGAATGTATAGGACTCTCTTACACCTCTGAAAATCTTCCAGAACATGTTAATATGAATACAAATAAATATATAAATTATCAGAGGAGGGGCTAATTCAAAGAGGGTGGTTTAAAATGGTAAAATTTTACATTTCAAATTTTCTTTTTTAAACATTTTTTATTATAATAATAATTATTTTTTTTGGCTGCATTGAGTCTTCATTGCTGTATGCAGGCTTTTCTCTAGTTGTGGCGAGCGGGGACTACTCTTCATTGCGGTGCACAGGTTTCTCAGTGCAGTGGCTTCTCTTGTTGCAGCACGCGGGCTCAGTAGTTGTGGCTCACAGGCTTAGTTGCTCCTCAGCATATAGGATCTTCCGGGATCAGGGATCAAACCTGTGTCCGCTGCATTGGCAGGCAGATTCTTAACCACTGCGTCACCAGGGAAGTCCCCAGATTTTCTCTTTGAGAACAAATGTGTGGAATCCACACAGGTTAGGTTGCTCTCAATGGACTCCAGCGATAACCTCAGGCCAGGGTCTCAGAGGCACAGTGTGATATAGGGGTCAGAACCACGAATTCTAGAAATGGGCTGCCTGGGCTTGAATCCTGACTCTTCTACCTAACAACTGTTCAACCTAGGAAAAATTACTCAGTTTTTTTGTGCTTTAGTTTATGGGTCTAGAAAATGAGGCTCTGTTAGTACTTATAAGCTTGTTGTGAAAGTAAAGTGAGCTAATATATGAAAAGTGTTGAAAGCAGTGCTAGACACGTGATATGAGCCCCTATTACGCATTGGTCTGTGTTGCTGTTAAGGTGATGCTATTATTTGGCAGGGCTGTACTCCTGCAAACCCCTGCCAGCATCTGTGTGTGGTCTGGGTACTAACTGGGCCAGGCTAGAGCTCTAAACACGTGGGCAGGATGCAGGGCTCCTGATGCTCCCCCTTTTCCTCATCGGTGTGGCTAGCTGAGCTTTTCAATCCATCCCTGGTACCAGGTCCAGGGCCCTGCCAGGGGCTGTGGAGACTATAAAGGAGTTAGGACAGTCCTGGAATGAAACCTATAGCCTCACACAGGGTCTTTTGCCATGTTGGCTCCCAGAGCAAATTCCACAATTACAAAAGTCTATAAATGTATTGTTACTGTTCTCTGGGGTGTTCAAAATTGGTCACTCTGCTAAACTGGTTTTGAAAAGAGAGGTAAGTGGGTCATGAAGTCAATGTAGAAGGTGGTGACTGGATTTTATAAGAATGGAATAGAATGCAATAGAAAGTATTAGAGTGTTCCCTGAATAATAAGGCTAATTATTATTTTGTGAAACGTTTTCCTCATTATGGATATACATGTTAGAATTGGGTTACCGTATAGAATGTTTCTTTCGTTCCTTTTTTAATGCTTTCATAATCTTGATTTTTATTCACCTATTTGCAAGGCTCTCGCATTTGGCAGACTAATCCACCCCCCCACCTTTATTTTTGGCCACCCCACATGGCATGTGGGCTCTCTTACCTCCCCAGTCAGGGATCAGACCCGTGCCCCTGCAGTGGAAGTGCAGAGCCTTAACCACTGGACCACCAGGGAAGTCCCTAGAGTATGTTTCTTGCTGTGGGTTATAGTCAAGTTTTGAAGAACACTGTAATAGGTATTTTATTTTATTTTTTAAATTAAAAAAAATTCATGCTCTTTTAAAAAAATTATAAAAGAAATTGGAACAAGAGATGAGTCTGTCCTAAGTATACTAATTTCCTGTGGCTGCCATAGCAAATTGCCATAAGCTGCTGTTTTCAATGAGTAAGAATTTATTTTCTCACAGTTCTGGAGGTCAGAAGTCTGAAATCAAAGTGTGGGCACCTCTGAAGGCTCTGTGGGAGAATCCCTTCCTTGTGTCCTCCAGCTCCTGGTGGCTGTTGGCATTCCTTGACTTGTTCCTTGGCTTTATTCCAGTCTCTGCCTCCATTTTCACATTGCTTTCTCCTTTCTCTCTTCTCTTCTTTCTCTCTCAGTTCTCCCTCTGCCTTTCTCATAAAGACACTGGTCGTTGGACTTCGGGCCCACCTGGATAATCCAGGATGATCTTCCCGTCTCAAGATCCTAATTACATCTACAAAGACCTTTTTTCCAAATAAGATATTGATCACAGATTCTAGGGATTAGGACATGGACATCTCTTTTGGGGGGCTGCCCACTCAGCTAAATGAAACATGAAGTATTGGCCTCTATACCCTCTCATCCTCCACCTACGCTAATCGCTGGTACTTCTTGATGGGGAAGCCTTAGGAGAAGTGAATAATCCTGCTGAACGTGGGTGCAGAGGTAGAAGAGGGAAAAATGATGATGAAACATACAGATTGTCCGATAAACTTGTGCGTAGGGGGAGCATCCTCCCTGGCACACTGTGGTGACGTGGTGAAGGGCGGCTCTTCCCCAGAATTAAAGTCGGATCCTTCCACGTCCTCACATTGTCCCTCACTTTCCTCTGCAGGTCCGTGAACACTTGGTTGGGGCAGGATGTAGGCTGCCTGTGCCATTGGTTTGTGATTTCTAAAGTTTAATTCATAGCATGGGGAGGAGAGTGGAAGTTGTGAGAGCTTGCCGTGTTCCTTGCTTAAAAGTCAGAACACAAATTTGTCTGAACAGAGACTGTGCACCCATCCGTCTTGGTGACTTGAGGCTGGAAGGCTTGCTTCCCGCTGGCCTCCATGGGAAGGTCTCCAGAAAGCCCACACAGAAATGGGGGATCCCTGCCCGCAGCTGAGGCTGTCCTTGTGGCTGGAGAGAGACTAGCTCTGTGCTGCTGGGAAGCTCGCCGTGCTGGACTTTGGGCCAGGGAGTGACAGGCCAGGCTGGATCCTGTCTTGCGGCCTCGAGTGAGATAAATGGCCATTATGAGAACAGGAAGGAACTAATGAGTGTGGACAGTTTTGTAAAAATAAGTTGAAATACTGTCAGTTTTTTCAAGATTCATAGAAATCAATGTTATATTAGACACATACTTCACAACCCTCCCATTAAAAAAAAAAAAAAAAAGCAGCAAGCAAACAAATCCAGACCATAGAAATCCCAGTAATTCCATCACCCAAAGAAAGCCCCCATAGGCAGTTTGCACACTCCTCCTCCTGTCTTTTTTCCTTCTCTTCTTTCACACAGCACAGGAAGCTTTCTTCACCTGCACAGCTCTGGAGAAAGGCAGGCTCGCCGTAACATGCTGTCCTCGCGGGTTTCTGCCAGTTCTCTCGATCCATTTCAGTTCCTCCTGCTTCTTTTTCTCCTCACCTGCTGTCCTCCTTTCCTCTTCTGCCCAAGTTTTCAGGTAACGGTAGCGCTTAGCACCATCTTGTCCGTGACCTTCCCACTGGCCCTTCTATCTTTCTCTAAAGTGCCTTTATTTGGACAAACCAGCATTTCTGTGCAAATATTGATTTCTGTAATGACCCTTGTTTGCCTTGCCTTTCTCGCACAGGAACCGGTAGACCCTCTAAAGGAAGAAGTCTCATTGGTTACATTGATCACTCACCCCAGGTCCGTGGGAAAGGAGCGACAGTGAAACCGGGCTTTTCTGTGGATGAGTTTTCTGCCTCCGTCCTCACTGGAAAACTGACCACTGTCTTTCTTCCGATCGTCTACACGGTCGTATTTGCGGTTGGTTTGCCAAGTAATGGCATGGCCCTGTGGGTCTTTCTTTTCCGGGCGAAGAAGAAGCACCCCGCTGTGATTTACATGGCCAACCTGGCCTTGGCCGACCTCCTCTCTGTTATCTGGTTCCCTTTGAAGATTGCCTATCACATCCATGGCAACAACTGGATTTACGGGGAATCTCTTTGCAAGGTACTCATCGGCTTTTTCTACGGCAACATGTACTGCTCCATCCTCTTCATGACCTGCCTCAGCGTGCAGAGATACTGGGTCATCGTGAACCCCATGGTGCACCCCCGGAAGAAGGCACACGTTGCCATCGGTGTCTCCCTGGGAATATGGCTGCTGATTCTGCTGGTGACCATCCCCTTGTACATCGTGAAGCAGACCACTGACATTCCGGCCCTTAACATCACGACCTGTCATGATGTTTTGCCAGAGCAGGTGTTGGTGGGGGACATGTTTAATTATTTCCTCTCTCTGGCCATCGGAGTCTTCCTGTTCCCAGCCTTCCTCACGGCCTCTGCCTACGTGCTGATGATCCGGACACTGCAGTCTTCTGCCATGGATGAGAACTCAGGAAAGAAGAGGCGGAGAGCCATCAAGCTCATCCTCACTGTCCTGGCCATGTACCTGATCTGCTTCACTCCCAGTAACCTTCTGCTCGTGGTGCATTACTTCCTGATTAAAAACTGGGGCCAGAGCCACGTCTACGCCCTGTACATCGTCGCCCTGTGCCTCTCCACCCTCAACAGCTGCATCGACCCCTTTGTCTATTATTTCATTTCGAAAGACTTCAGGGATCATGCAAAGAATGTTCTTCTTTGTCGGAGCGTCCGTACCGTAAAGCAGATGCAATTATCCCTCACATCGAAGAAATTCTCTAGGAAATCCAGCTCTTACTCTTCAAGCTCAACCAGCGTTAAAACTTCCTATTGAGTCTTCCAGCTCCTGGGATGGAAGTTATGTAGGAGGGTTTGGAAGCTGCTTAACCTTGTAAGGATGCTTCTATCATTTCCTAACCAAGCAGGTTTCTCCGCACACCCTGTATATGCAGCACCGCTCAGGATTGCCGGAAGCGTCCCTGTTTGTATAAGGAAAGTCCCTCAAATTAACATAGATGTCACTTTCAGAATTCCTCCACTCAGGTGCTCCCAGAAATGGAACTGATAGAAGCAGACTTTTCAGAAGGTGGAGGAAAGACAGAAAACCCAGTGATTTGCAAAGACAAGGGTTGGCGTGAAGACTAAGTTCTTAGCTAAAACTACATTTCTTTTACATTTGGGGTCTGTCACCATCCTGTTAGGGCTTAAGGGCCCTCAGAGATAATCGGTCCAATTGACTAGCTTCAGGGATGAGGACCCTAAAGAGATGAGGGAGCTGCCCCGAGTCAGGTTTCCAACCAATGGCAGCAAGCTCGGACCGGACAGTTTTGAATGGTCAGTGGGGCTCTTGCACCACCTCATCAAAATCCTCATGGATCTTGTTTAAAAATGCAGATTCATCATACTCAGGAATCAGAGCTCAGCGTCTGGGGAACAGGGCCCAGGAAGCTGTATTTTAACAAGCCTTTTGTGCGTTCCAGACTTTGGGAACTATTGGTCTGGGTACTGCTTCCACTTGACAAGGGGCCATGGCAGTTTTTGAAAAGAGAAGCAACCAGAATGTTTTGTGTCTCTTTTACGTTCAGCTTATAGTGAAGTCTGTTTGTTGACTTATTGGGACGTTCAGTTATTTCTTTATCAATCCTTTGAGCTTTTGTGTGTATCATTATCACTTCAAGGGAAACGCGAGGATTTTAAACGTGGAAAAATAAATTTTGTGTAACTCTTTACTGACCTCAGTGAAATCTTCAGGTTGTCTGAATAAGAGACTGTTTCACAACGGAGAATAGCATTTACCACTTAGTATTTTTAAAAATTATTGTTGGACTATTCATTGCCAGTTTTGTTGACTTGCTATCAAACGTGAAATTATAAAGCCGTCACTGGGTTTGAACTACATCTCTTTGGAAAAGAACACTAAAATAGAGGTGATTTGCAGTGTATTTAAAGAGGTACTTGACTCCAAGCTGCCTTTATACAACTGTTGTATTTGTGACCTTTTAAAATAATTGTTTTATTGTATGATTGATTTATAAATAACACATGACTTTTATTTTTTACAACTTACCTCTGAATTTTGTGGGTTTTGCTTTCATTGTTTTTGCGGGAGGGAGTGAGAGAAGGGGAGCAAGGGCATCACTCTTCTTCTAAGAAGAAATGAAAATGATTCTCACGTATGTTTTACATAAATAGGGCCATGCTATACACATTGCTCTTTGGTAACTGTTTTTCTTTTAACTGTATTTTATTGTTTCCATGCCTGCATCTATGAATTGGCATCCATTTTTAAAGGATACAGACTACTCAATGTTTTGGATATATTGTGATGTTTTAGTCATTTAGTCATTTCCCTACCTGTGGCTCTTGAAATTGTTTCTCTCATGTGCCCTTTTTTTCTCTCTATTAAAATAGCGCTGCATTAAACATCTGTGTATAGACTTCTTTGTGAGTATTTCTGTAGGATAAGTTCCTGAAAGTAAAATGGCCAGGTCAAAAGTTTGATGCCCATTTTAAATTTTGGTAACACTGGCCAAATGGCCTTCAGTCATTTATACTTTTACCAAAAAGTATGTTTGCACCTATTTCCTGAAATGCTCATCCATCAATCTTTTGAAATGTTAACAATCTCATTGGAAAAAAATCTCGTTATTTTAGTTTGTATTGAAGCAGCATATCCTAGTGGCTGCCAGGCAGGGCTGAATTCTGACTCCATCATTCCTTTGTTTTGGTCCTTAGGGAAGATGCTTCTCTGTGCCTCAGTTTCCTCATTTGTAAAATGAGGATAATAGTATCTTATGGAGTTATTAGGATTAAATGTTTGGTACATATATGCTCATAAGTTATATGTAGCATTATTACTGTTATTCTCTAACTATGGATGTGATCTCATTTCTGACTTGTCCCCTTTCCCTTCAGTGCCAGATACACCCTGCCTTCCTTGTTGGCTCTGGTTTCAGCCTCAGAGCAGGCTGTCTCATCATGGGGTTCCCGTTTTATAGGTGGGAAAGCAAAAGATGGTGGACACAGGATAAAAGAGAGAAGAAATAAATGGCTCACAGGAGCTCCGCAGGTGGTCTACGGGCTGAGCCAGTGGAAAACATTTTTGGGGTATTTGCTATTTCTTTATTAGTCATTTTTATAGTACATGCTGATGGTAAGAAAAAAATCAATAAAAATATATACAATAAAAAATTTACTTCTTTGCTACTCATGTCCATGCTTATCTCTCAGAGGGAACTAATTTTTATAGTTGTTTATAGAAAATATATGTATTTTGGGCTTCCTAGGTGGCACAGTGGTTGAGAATCCGCCTGCCAGTGCAGGGGACACGGGTTCGATCCCTGCTCCCGGAAGATCCCACATGCCGCGGAGCAACTAAGCCCATGCGCCACAACTACTGAGCCTGTGCTTTAGAGCCCATGAGCCACAACTACTGAGCCCATGTGCTGCAACTACTGAAGCCCACGTGCCTAGAGCCCGTGCTCTGCAACAAGGGAAGCCACGGCAATGAGGAGCCCGCGCACCACAACGAAGAGTAGCCCCCGCTCACCGCAACTAGAAAGAAAGCCCACGCACAGCAAAAAGGACCCAACACAGCCAATAAAATAAATAAATAAATAAAGAAAGAAAAAAGTAAATCACTGAGTTTAAAAAAATAAATAAAAAAAGAAAATATATGTATTTTATATGTATGTTATACTCTTAAAATAAGAATGAATATGTATGTGTATGTAGATACATATATGTGCGTGTATATGTCAACTTCTAAATCCATTCGTATGGATCTTCCTCAGTATTTTCAGGGACTAGGTAGTATTCCGTGCATGGGTGATCATAATTTAATCACTGCCCTATCCAAGAAGTATTTTTCTTCGTTCATTTTCACCAAGTCTGTGAATCTGCATTAAGAAGTGTAAAAGGAGTGATTTGGGAAATAGAATCATAAGTGTTTGTTTGCTGAAGCAAGTGCTTTTCCAATCATGTTTGTTTCTTTTACCTTTGAGGAGCGGCTCACAAAGGCCCCATTCTACCTGAATCAGGCCCCTGATGGGAGGGAGGAGGAACTCTGGCCCCGGGCTCGGAAGTGCCCTGGATATGCTTGTCTTTGCTCTGTGCTCCCTGTCTTACTGGGCTTTGATTTTTCTCAACTATCTGAAAATTTGAATGTTGCACTCCACTGGCTCCATTGCCTGAAGGCGGGCTCTCTTCACGTGGATTTGCCTCCCACTGTGCGGGACACGCTAAACGGGCTTGGTGGGAGTTGTTTGACCGGACATTTCTCTGTATGTCATTTCAGTTGTTTGCAGCAGCAATTTCAGAGGTAATTAATTGCCTGGTTATCAAGCTTTCATAAATCCTGAGGCTATAATCTCATCAGTATGCATAGTTTAGTGATTATAACTTTGTTCCTATAACTTTAACCCTTTGCAGGCTTTTGAGAGGATGAATATATTGCCAAATCAAAGGTACAGTTTGTTATCCTGTCCCTGGTCTCATCGATTAAAATCATGGGTCTATGCTGCAGAGTGTGGATGTTGTCTTAAAAAGCGAAGTTTCTGACTTCACCTAGTCAAAGGTCCATCGCCACCACTAATTCTGAAGGGAAAAAAAACAAACCCTGAGGCATCTGGTCCTTCATTTTATTCAAGCCTTGGAATGTCACTGAGATGGTTGTTCTGTTTAAATGTAAATAATTGGAGTCAATCAGGTCACACTTTGGAAATGTCTTTATTTAGGGAGAGTGTGACAAATTCTGTGGTTTGGGTATGAGCTGGCTTTGCTTTTACCTGTTAGTCACTCTGTGGAATATTTCCCAGTGTCTGTCTTTATTGGTGAGAAATTAGACACAACCAGTTCTGGACCGCCTCCTGCAGAAACCACAGTCCTAGCCTGCGGGCTCCACGAACTCTAGTTAAGCCATCAGCACCCAAGCAAGAGCAAGTGGTTCATTCACTCATCCCGCAGTTACTGCAACATTGTTGCCTTATTAAATGCAAATAATTAAATCAGGATTCTTACTTTAGCTGCATCCTAATTGTGGGATTAATGTTCTCAATGAAATTAATCAGTATTAAAAAAAAAAATCCTCCACTATTTGGGTTACTGGAAAGCCTTTACAGAAGAGCCTATTCTATCAACATCACTAATTATTAGAGAAATGCAAATCAAAACTACAATGAGATATCACCTCACACCAGTTAGAATGGGCATCATCAGAAAATCTACAAACAGTAAATGCTGGAGAGGGTGTGGAGAAAAGGGAACACTTGCACTGTTGGTGGGAATGTAAATTGATACAGCCACTATGGAGAACAGTACGGAGGTTCCTTGCAAAACTAAAAATAGAGTTGCCATATGACCCAGCAATCCCACTACTGGGCATATACCCAGAGAACACCATACTTCAAAAAGACACATGCACTCCAATGTTCATTGCAGCACTATTTACAATAGCCAGGACATGGAAGCAACCTAAATGTCCATCAACAGATGAATGGATAAAGAAGATGTGGTACATATATACAATGGAATATTACTCAAATGGAAAAAGCAATGAAACTGGGACATTTGTAGAGACATGGATGGACCTAGAGACTGTCATACAGAGTGAAGTGAGTCAGAAAGAAAAACAAATACCGTATATTAACACATATATACGGAATATAGAAAAATGGTACAAATCAACCGGTTTGCAAGGCAGAAACAGACACAGATGTAAAGAACAAACATATGGACACCAAGTAGGGAAAGTGGGGAGGGTTGGGGGGGAATGAACTGGGAGATTGGGATTGCCATATATACACTACTAATAAAAAAAAAACACAAATTGTACACTCTAAATACATGTAGTTTATTGTATGTTAACTGTATCTCAATAAAAGTTCTTTAAAAAAAAAAGGAAGAGCCTATTCTAAAGCCAGGTCTTGAGAGTGGGAGAAAGTCAAGGAAAACAAAAGGACAAGAAGGCTTAGGAAGGGTCTTTATTGTGGCTTCTCTCTTAATATTGTGATGCTTAAACATTTAACAAATAAAAATTATAAAAGTAATAAGTGATTCTTGTAAATAAATCTGAATATAAGAGCATGTACTGAAAAGTGGACCCACCCATGTCAGAACCATGTCAGAACTCCCTTTGCACACGCATCCTTTGAAGTATTTTGTATGCATGAATAAGCGTAAGTAACTATATGCTTCTTTTCAAAAGTGAAAGCTATACTATGTATGTTATTTATGTGTAATCAATTTCCTCAAAACTTAGTGGCTTAAAATAACAATAAACATTTACTCACTTGCACAGTTTCTGTGGGTCATGACCTGAGGAGCAGTTTAGCCAGGTGGTTCCAGCTTGGGATCTCATGAGGCTGCAGTCATCTGAAGGCTTGCCTGGGGCTGAAGGATGCACTTCCAGTGTGGCCTCTTCACAGGGCTGGCATGTTGGTGCTGGCTGTTGGCAGGAAGCCTTGGTTCCTCTCCACGAGGGCTTCTCCGCAGGCCTGCTCAAGTGATCTCAACACATGAAGGTTGGTGTCCCCCAAAATGGGTGATCCAAGAGAACAAGGAGGACCTGCAATGACCTTTGGAACCTAGCCTCAGAAGTCACACGCCATCATCTCCATGTTACTCTACTAGTCACACAGATGAGCTCCAGTTCACTTTGGGAGGCGATGAGGTTAAGAGCATAAATGCCAGGGGGCAAGGATCACTGAGGGCCGTGTTGGAGGCTGCCTACCACACTATATCAACACATCTTGGACATTATTTCCACATCAGCATTTATAGATTGACCTCATTATGTTAAATGGCTGTATCCATTATATGGATATACTGTGAGGAATCCTCAAGCTTTTAGGTCGTTTCCAGTTTTTTGCTCTACTTGTATTGCTATTCAAGCAATCTTTGGGTGAATATCTTTCTATATCTTTATATACTTGTTCATTCACTATTCTTCCATCATGTGCTATGTGCCAAGTCATGCTCAAGGCATTGAGGGATATTGTGGAGAACAAAATAGACAAGATCCCTGTTCTCACTGAGTTTACTTTCTAATTGGGCGAAGACCAGAAAAATATCTAATAGTGGTAAATTCCAAGAGAAGGTAAATGCTAAGAGTAATAGGGCATCAGGGAAGGTTTCAAAGAAGGTGAAATTTAAGTTGCAATATAAAGGACAAGAGTGCCAGTCCTGGGAGGATCCCAAGCAAGGGCTTTATGGGAATGGGTAAGGGGAAGAAGCGTATGAGCAAGCAGGTTGGAGAGAGAGACAACTGCTGGGTAACTGAAGGGGTTTGTAAGGGAGTAAAGGAGCTTGACTTTCCTTCTAGGTGGGATGCCGTAGGACTGTTTTACTGATAGTCACTGGCTACCCCATGATATGGCTTATAGAAGGGCAAGAGGGAAGCAAGAACAATTAGGAAATTCCAGCAATGCAAGCGAGAGATGATGTTGGCTTGAATTAGGATGATGATCGAGATGGAGAGAAGGGAACTTGGGCTGTGTTTTGAAGGTAAAGTCAACAGATGTGAGGAAAAGAGAAATCTAGGAATCAAGATTATACCTAGATTTTTTCTCAGTGGGTAATGATGAAATAATTAGGCCTGAGCAAGTTTGGAGGTTGAAGGTCAAGAGTTCTATTTTGGCCATGACATCTTGAGTTTGAGATGCCTGTCAGATATCCAAGTAGAACTGTTGAGTAGGACATTTGCATATCTGAGTCTGGAATTTTCCTTGATCAGGGCTAGAGATTCAGACTTGAATGTTTGCCACTAGCACTTTTAAAGTAAAGGATTTAGATATTCTAGGCAAGAGAATAGAGGAAGAGAAGGGGGCTGGGACAAAGGCCTTTGGCATTTAAAACTTTTTGAGCAGAAAAGGAGCCAGTAAAAGAGACTGAGAAGGACTGGCCACTGGAGCAGAAAGAAAGTCCAGAGAACCTGTTTCGGGGGAAGCCAAGGGCATAAAGGAGAGAGGGGTCAATCATAGGAAATCTTACTAGAATTCAAGTGAGATGAGAACAGAGAAGTGACTATTGGATCTTATCACATGGAGAACATTGGTGACCTTGACAAGACCATCAGTCTATGGTGTGGTGGGGAGAGGAAGCCAGAATGGGGTGTGTTCAAGGAAGAATGAGAAGTAAGGACGTGAATGTAGTGACGATAGATAATCCCGTAAAGCAAGTTTAATTGAGAAAGGGAGCAGAGGAATGTGGGGCAAGAGAGGCACTGAGAGAGATTCTGGGCTTTTTGTTTGGTTTGGTTTGTTTTCTTACCCTTTTTAGCCATGCCGGATGGCTTGTGGGATCTTAGTTCCCCAACCAGGGATCGGCCCCGTGCCCCCTGCGGTGGAAGCACAGAGTCTTAACCACTGGACCACCAGGGAAGTCCCTCTGTTGTCTTTAGAATGCGGTGATGGGAGTGATCCAGTAGAGAGCAGAGAGATACGGATGGTGGGAGAGTCTTTGGATATACTGTATTTCTAGAAGGAGAATTCCTGGGTCAAAGGGAATGTGTTACTTTGATCGTGATTAATTGCCCCCTTGAGATGGCACACAGTGTACACACTTGTCAACAGTGTGTGAGTGTCTTTGCCCCACACTGTTGTAAAACACCGAGTTTTTGCAGTCTTAAATATTTGCCCATCTAAACTTCACACATTTTGAGTGTAATGATCATGCAGAGCTATGAGCACCTTGGGAGAAATGAAACTGTATATTTCCTCCTTTATTTACTTTGTACTTTGGACGTGTTCTTCTCCTGCCGCTCTTCACCACTAAAGCAGTGCCACTTGAAAGGTGCTGGCCTTGGGGAAACTTGGTCCCATTTCTCTTTGTATTATCTCTAAGGGGAAACCTATATTATTCTTCTGGGTGAGTTGCAAAAAACTTCTGTTCCATTTGGAAACTTCTTTGTTCTAGAAAGTCCTCTATCATTCTTTCATAGAGAATAGGAGGGCATGGCTGCAGCCTGTCCAGTCCAGCTGGTACCTAATAGCTTGGAGTCGGAGCCCTGGGCCCCGGCCAGCTCATCTGCCAATAAAGGATTAATTCTCAGCATTGCCAGGTCTTGGCTCTCATCTGAGTTCCTTACTCCAGCTTCACCATGTAGCCTGGGGTGAATGACTTCAGTGCATAAAAGAGTTTAATTAGAGCTTCTCTGTAGCACTGGCTAGACTTAATTACCTAATCCTGAGAGAGCAGTTTTAGCCAAGAGCTTGTGTTCTGAGCCCTTTCAGAAGCTACTTGGGCACTGGGAGGGGACTGTATCTAGTTCTTATTGGTGACAGACAAATTTTCCCTCCAACTAAAGATTTTTGTAGATGGGAGGTTTAGTTTTTTAAACTTGATTTATCAGAATTTATGGTTTAAAAAAGAATTGCTGGGCAAGGAGGGAAATGATAATATTTATTCCAATGATAGTGTCTGTTAATTAAAACTATAATCCTTTTTTTCTTTACTTTTTAAAAATTTTGTACCCACACAGAAGTTGACTGAATTGTGTAAGGAAGCTCCAGGTCCCATGTACCCATCACTCAGTCCCAACAACCATCAACCCTTCAATTCTATCCCATTCACTTCCCCATCTCATTCGTTCTGAAGCAAACCTCAGAAATCATATTGTCTCACTTGTAAATGTTTCAGTGACTCTAAAAGAAAAGGAATTTTAAAATCATTAGATATAATCATTACTATAAAAAACATAAGAAATTCTTTAATATCAAATATCCTGGCAGTGTTCAAATTTCTACTTGTCTCAAATGTGATATTGGGTTTTCTTAGTTAAAAAAGAAAACACCCCAGAAGCCAAATAAAGCTCACACGTTGCAGTTGACTAATGTCTTTTAAGCCTCTTAATTTATCTTTTTTTCTTTCCTTGTAATTTATTTGTTGAAGAAAACAGGTTATTTGTTGGGAGATTTTTTTCCACAGTCTGGATTTTGTTAACTGTACTCCACTGGCAATGTAAAAAGCCTACCACAGGAGAGAAAAGGCTCTGTTGACCCAAGCACTCTGATTATACATCTGTTCATTTTGCACTTTATGGGAAGCAACTAGGAATACTAAAATCCTTTTCACTTTGCTCTTCTATGTAGCGATCTTAATGTGCTCCTAAGGACAAGGAAGAACAGGCCCCAGGCCACCGTCCGCAGCTGGCCGGCTGTGCCTGGGAATTCCACGCTGACAGGATCCATCATTAACTGGCAGTGTGGACATTTCACATGTGCCTTCTGCTCCCGCACATTCATCAGGCCTCCCCAGAGTGTCCATCATTCTTTAAATCTATGGTTTGGAGCCTTTAATTTTCTTTTTTCAGGTGGACTGGAATAGTTATTTTAGAAAGAGAGATGTTTCCATCTTCAGGACCTATCCTGGAGTTTTTTCTTTCAAGATACTATTGTGTGTGCTGGACCCTTTCCAACCTGTGTCTGCCCCTCTCTTTTCTTTTGAGTGGTGATTCTCTAGGCCAAGAGCGATCTCAAGGCCTAGGGCTGATGGTCCAGGATGCCCTGTGCTGGCTGGTCTGAGGAGATGAATGGTTTCTGCGTCTTCTTAGGAGTGGCTTAAACTGGCGTCTGGGAAGACGTGAGCAAAATTAAGCAAAATCTCCTGAGCAGATCTAGGGAGGCCAAGCCACACCTTGAAGGTTCTTTTGGATCTTTCAGCTTGGACAGGAACATGACACCTGAGTTTCTCAAGGTGAGGTGGGAGTGAAGCAGGAGGCCAGGATGGTCATAGGAGCCAGAAGGAAACTAACTGTGCAGGGCGGGCTCTGAGCCACTATCCGCTCCTTCCTCGTGTGCCTCTCTCTCTCTCTCTCTCTCTCTCTCTCTCTCTCTCTCTCTCTCTCTCTCCTCCCCCTTCTTTCTCTTTCTCCTTGTGGCCAAGGTAACAAGGACACCTTTTACACAGGAAGCCCCATGGCAACTACCCTCTGACCTGTTTTTGTCCTCCCCAACCCCCACCCTGTGGCCCAGAGCGCTCCTTCCTCAAACTTCA
The DNA here is from genome assembly GCF_030028045.1 of Hippopotamus amphibius kiboko. Classification (NCBI taxonomy): domain Eukaryota; kingdom Metazoa; phylum Chordata; class Mammalia; order Artiodactyla; family Hippopotamidae; genus Hippopotamus; species Hippopotamus amphibius. Next base: position 216,249,511 of record NC_080186.1, on the reverse strand, counting down.
GCTACCAGGATCTTCCACTTTCTTTTTTTTTTAAACCTTAAAGCTGCCTTCCAGGGAGGTGAGGTAAGGAGAATGCTCTTATCTTGATTTCGGGAGGGTGGGGGCAGGGGGTGGGGTGGGGATGACAAGCTTCCTCCAGCCAGCTAATTCTGGAGCCCTGGCTGGGCATCCCCCAGGTCTCAGGAAGCCTTTGTGGCCGTGGAGCCAGACTCAGGGCGGGGCAGGTGTGTTGTTTGTTATCAGGAGAGAAAGCAGGCAGAGTTGCCGTTTATGGTTTAGAGCCCATGACTCTCTGAGTAAACAGCATGGGTGGGCTCTGAGTCTCCCATGAAACTGCCTGAGATCGACCCCCACCACCAGCAGCAGCTCCCAACGGTGACAAGCAAGTACTCTGGAGCCCGACGAACTGGGTTCAGATCCTCACTTCACCACCAGCAGTGACTTGGGGAAAGCTACCAGTGTCTCTGTGCTTCAGCTGAATAAGCTATAAAGCAGGCCTACTATTTCTTCATACAATTTTTGAGGATGACATGAAGGAATACATTTGAACTGCCTAGAATGGTGCTTGGCCAGAGTATGTGCTGATTAATATCAGCCACTATTATTTTTAACTTTAATCCAGTTCCTGCGCAGGGACAGAGGAAAGCATGAGGTAACACGGGAGCACTAGGAGGGCTCAAATATTCTGGGACGCTGAGGGGTATCAGGGAGGCTTCCTTGGAGGACTAATGCCTGAGCTGAGTAACTGAGCGTCCCAGGAGCAGGGTGTTAAGTGTGGGGCAGAGGGGGCAGGTGAGATGGGCAGGAGCACCTCACAGAGCTGAGACTTAACCTGGAGATGGTGGGGACCCTCCATGAGGTTAAGGTAGGGAGAGGGTCAGGTGTGCCTCCCAGCAGCTGGCGGAGGCTGAGTTTGAAGAAAGGCAAAGTGCGTGCAGGAGATGAGTCTGGTCTCTTGCAGTAATTCAGGCCAGAAAGGGCAAGGGCCTGAATCATCCTGCTAGGGTGGGAGAGGAGGGAATGGGAGACTCAGGAGGGAAAGCCTGACGATGATTGAATGAGAGGAGGAAGGACCAGAAACAGCATGACTCATAGGTTTCTGGCTCACGTAATCAGGTGAATAGGGGGTGTTGCTGCTGACTGAGACGGCAAACAAAGGAGGGGACTGTCTGGAGTCTGGATCCTCCAGAGGGAGAGGGAGGGGGTAAGGGAGTGAAAATGGTCAATTCGATCTGGTGTGACTGATGCATTTGAGATACCATTGGGCTGTCTAAGGGGAGATGTCCTGTAGTGAGTTTATTTACACGCTGCTCTGTCCCAGGTAGAATTTAAAGTGATATGTAAGGATACATAAGGTAGAGGAAAATATTGTAAATGAAGTAGAAGTGAAAGAAGAAAGGAAAACAAGAGTGGAATGTAAAGCTGAGGAAGGAAGGAGGTTGATACAAAATACACAGCAGAAAGCAGACGTCACAAGCCGACTGGATTCAGCTGTCCTGTACTGTTTGCATTGGCCTGCAGGTTAATGTTTATCTATTTTTGGTTGGGCTTTTTGTTTTTTGCTTTTTTGGAGTATAGTCTTAAAATCCAGGGGTTCTCAAAAATTAGGACTTCTGGCTTTATCTAAAAATGTTGGAATTTCTGGGAGCTCTGAGCCACATTCTAATCTGGCAACAATGATCTGGCTTTGAGGAGCAGTCACCGTTCCTAAGTGGCATGGATTCTCCAATTTGCCACAGACCCCGCCACTCCCTATTGTCTCCCCAATACTGAGGTGGAGTGTCCGCCCCGTTTATCATCATGGACTATATCTTTTAAAATTCTTACTCTCTTTTGCCTCTCTACACTAGCTGCCTGGCCGGCAATGCAGGCTGATGCTCGTGGTTTACAACTGTTACCCATTCTCGTTGTACCTGCTGTCGAATAGTTTGAGCGTGGCTCCTGCTGTAGGAATTTGAGTTTACGACAGGTGGTAAAATCATGTAGTTGGCCTAAGTGGCCCACAGACTTGGTGCTAGGCCTTTGAGCAGCCAAAGAAAAAGAGAACATCTTATCAGCCAGGCAGTTCCTCTTGTTCATAAGATGATCGCTTAAGCAAATCGGGACTCTTTTCAACACAAAGACCACACAGAAATTTCTCCTGAGCATCTTCATAGAGAGGGAGTGATATGTTCAAATAACATCCAACCCCAGAGTGGATACACATCTAAGGCAGATTCTATCCTTCAACATAGTCAAGTGGCATTTCCCCAGGCACAACTGCTTAAGCAATTCTGGGGGGCCAGTCTGCTACAGTACAGGAACCTAATTCTCTACCAAACTGACCCAATATAGCTATAATTTTAGAAAATATAGAAAATCTGGAGAAATGGATGGACTCCAAGTAATCTGCCGCAGACGATCCAAGGATGGGATGCCTGGGCTTGCACCTGCCACCTTGTAACCATCAGGGATGAGAGCCAGCATGCAGAAGATGGTAAGGAGGAAAGACAAAACGTCTTGGGTCTTTTTTATTTTATGTATTTATTGAATGGTTGATTGCTGCATTGGGTCTTCGTTATAGTGTGCGGTCTTCCTCTATTTGCAGCGAGCGGGGGCTACTCTTCATTCCAGTGAGCAGGCTTCTCAGTGCAGTGACTTCTCTTGTTGCAGAGCACAGGCCCTAGGCACTCAGGCTTCAGTAGTTGCAATGCGTGGGCTCAGTAGTTGTGGCGTGTGGGTTCTAGGGTGACAGGCTTCAGTAGTTGTGGTGCATGGGATTAGTTGCTCTTCCTGGACCAGGGATCCCCTGTGTTGGCTGGTGGATTCTCAACCACTGCACCACCAGGGAAGTGCAAGATCTTCGGTCTTTAATGACATTGTTGAAACACCGAAATAACCAACCCTTGTTGTGTGAGATAACAAGTGTCCTTATTAAGTTTAAACTACTTTTATTTGATTACTCTAATACTTGCTGACAAACACATCATAACTAGTAAAACCAATAACCAATTCAAGTCCAAAGAAAGAGCAGTGAAAGCCATAAACAATCTAATTTCTCCTCCTGGGAGTATAAGTATAGAAGAGGCAAACGGGCTATGAAAAACATTGGCATGTCACAAGAAGTCGTAGATCTATATTCTAGATGAGTGGAAGTAAAACCTTACTGGTATGATTCTCAGAGGTTTCAGATCTCAGGTCGGAGTTGGGGAAACAGACTTAGGAACTGGAATCACATAGTTTGTAAGTAAACCATCACAGTAGGTGAAAATGCCTAGGTTGACCACAAAGGGCAAATGGAGAATACCCACATTCAAAGGGCAGGTGTCAAAGTTTCCTGCTGAGGAAAGAACCCAGAGGAAGAAGAGTTAGAGAGGTTGGAAGAAAATCAGCATAGCAAGAGGTGATGGAAACCAAGAGAATAGAAGCTTTAGAAAGGCAGGAATTGGAAACAATGTCAAGTACAGCCCACTAATATAAGGACTTGTACATGAAATCTGGGACTTGCGTGTGAAACTCACGTGAAATCCAGGCTTCCACACACACTCCCTCTGAGATGTCATTCTGCAGAGAAAAATTTCCCTGACCTATCCCATTCTTGTTTTTCCTAAAGTCTTCCACAGAAACTTTCTTATCTAAGATTTTTTAGGGATGATAAGCAAAAATTATAATAAAGTTTAACTCCATGAGCTCCTAGGAGCTTCTTCCTTAACTAGTGCCTGCCATTTCCCTAGCAAATTTTTAAAATGGCTTTCTGGAAGTTGTTGTCTAACCAGAAAATGAAGCAACCTGCCAGGACCAATTTCAATTTGTCACTTATCTTTTGATAGGTCCAAGGGATGGAGCCTCTCTGGAAGTAATCAAAACGGAGTTCTAGAAGTATGTGAAATTCAAGGGATTTCTGACAGTCATTCATTCCTTCTAAGTCTTCTGCTGTGCATGTCCAGGTTTGGCACAGACTGGCTAGGGGAGCAACACTTCAAGAGTAAAGTGAAGGGATATGGCTGATCCAGCTGAGGTCCCGTGTGTCCATCACCCAAAGTCAATGATAAGCAGGGTGGAGACTCATTGTTACAAAGTCTAAAGCACAAATTCTTCAGAATTAGCCTCTGAATGTTTATTTCACAGTTATAAATTATGCTTACCAACTACATCAAGACTAGAGTTTTTCAACTCACATTCCTTTAAAGAGATGATACATAAGAAATAATCCTTCTGGTAAGATTGTAACCTCCAAAGAGAAATGTCTCAACTCAGTGAATACTTAGAGTTAAAAAAAAATCTAAAAGATTATTCTGTTATAACCAAGTAGTTTGCTTTGGCTGGAGAAAGATGTCTGTGAAAATCAGGAACCAAATCAAATTAGGAGGACTATATCATTATTATATAAATTTGGAAACTCAGAGTTGACAAAGATTAGGATATTTGAGTCACTGTCACTACCAACAACCTATTTCTGAACTGCTGGAAAAATGGAGCTGGCATAATGAAAATGAGCAAATACCTTTTCTGGAATACAGGTCTTTTGGAGACTTAGTACTAAAGCCTGAAAGAAAAGTAAACAATGCAGGATCTTCACATCGGAGACTCCATCCAGCTCTGCTTGAAAGTGAGGTGCCTTAGCCATGAAGAGGCAAATGCCAAACTTCAGGGAATCCAGTGATCCAGAAAGATACACCCATAACTAATCTTTGGGATTTTGGGAGAGTTTGTAACATAACCTGAAACTGGCAAATCCAGTCTATCAAGGTCAATTCTTTGTGGAGAGAGAGTCTGCTGCTTTCTGGACCTAGGGCAGGGCTCCCTAGAGATTCGACCAGCTTAGCAGAGTTGGCCTTGAATGAAGCACATCAGTCAGGATTCTTAACCACACGCGATGGAAGATGACTTTAGCTGCGGAAGCAGAATTCGTTGAAATGAACATGAATGGCTCACAAAGCTCTTGTGAGAGCTGTGAAGAAACAATGCCTGAGGCGCATCTTCCAGAAATGATTTCCAAACCACACCATAGAGTTGGCCGATGAAAAATCCCTTCCTGCTGCGGCTGCCAGGCACCAGAGACCTTATTTTGCACGGCTTGACTTCACAGCTGTTACTGTTGCAGCCAGTGTAGGTGCTGGGTCTATTCCAGGAGCTCTAACCTCATTCGTGGCAGAAAACAGAGAGAAAATGGGCTACGCTACAGATCACATTTCAGAGACAGAGAACTCTTCGTGTTGCTGTTTATTGAAGGAGGCTAGACTGGAGCAAGGAGAGACCCTTCTGCCTGGAGACTCTGAGGTGGGCACTGCCTTCTCAGTAGCTCCCTGTGGGAAGCTGGAAAGGGGCTGGAAGGAGGCTGTTGAAGTTCTGGGTCGCATATCACAGACTCGTGACAAATAAGTGTCAATACGACTGCTCTTCGGTGAACGCTGGAAATAATCAGAGACGCTTTAATAAAACAGATATTGCTCGAGTGGTGCTGAGGAGGGACAAAGCAATGCTGCTTTGTGATCTGAGGTGATACTTTCAGAATCAGAAACAGTGATTTTTGGTTAAACTGTGATTTTTTTTTTTTAAGCCCTGTATTAATTCTGTTAAGACAGTCAAGGAGGTTACTTGCAGTGAAACCATTTTACTTCCCCTAAATTGTCATTCCTGCTTTGTGGAGAAAGGTGCTATAGAAAATAGGGAACAGTGCTCTCTCCTATAAGAACTCAGTGTGTGTGTCCTTTCTGAGACCAGATATGAGGACTTCATCATTCACATTTTTATTTCTGAGTAATTCTGATAGAAGGAACAGATTTATTTACATTGTGCCATTTTTCTGAAGTCATATAAAAAAGTAAATTTTAAACAAACTGTACTAGTTATCTGTTGTTGCATAACAATTTATCCCAAATGTAGCTTAAAACAACACATTATCTTGCACAGATTCTGTAAGGCAGGAATTTGGGAGCTGTGTAGCTGCGGCTGTGGCCTGGGATTACCCAAAAAGTCATGCTGCAGTCACCTGCTGGCTTGCCCTTGACCGGAGGGCCTACTTCTAAGGGGGCTCAGCACATGTCTGACAGGTTGGTCCTGGCTCTTGGTCAGTTCTTTGCTGAATGATCTCTCCATAGGGCTTCTTCTTCTTTTTTTTTTTTTAAATAAATGTATTTATTTATTTATTGGCTGTGTTGGGTCTTTGTTGCTGCACACGGGCTTTCTCTAGCTGCGGCGAGTAGGGGCTACTCTTCATTGTGGCGCGCAGGCTCCTCATTGCCATGGCTTCTCTTGTGGCAGAGCACGGCCTCTAGGCGCATGGGCTTCAGTAGCTGTGGCACATGGGCTCAATAGCTGTGGCTCACTGGCTCTAAAGCGCAGGCTCAGTAGTTGCGGCGCACGGACTTAGTTGCTCCTCCGCATGTGGGAACTTCCTGGAGCAGGGATCGAACCCATGTCCCCTGCATTGGCAGGTGGCCTTCTTAACCACTGCGCCACCTAGGAAGCCCCCATAGGGCTTCTTAAATATCCTCACAACATGGCCGCTGACATCCCCCAGAGCCTGTGATCTGAGAGGAAGTAGAGCAGAAGCCACAGCGCGGTGTATGCCCTGGCCTCGTCAGTCACACACACCATCCTGCTGGTAACACAGGTCTGCTCCATGCAGTGTGGGCGGGTCTACACAAAGGTGTTGAGTTCCAGGAGATGAGGAGCCTTGGGGGCCATTCTGAGGGCCGGCTACCAGTGATACTTTGCAGAGAATGGGTGTGGTTTTAGCTGACAAGGGAAGTATAACTGTTGGACGTGCTAATCTCTAGTCCTGACAAGAACCATAAGCTGAGGTTCAGACCTGTGGCGTGGATGTGTGCCACCTGCCCAAACACATGCTACCTGCTTGCTTTCAGTCTAGCCGCTGTGACTGCCTATGGTTTAGACTGTCTTGTTTGGCCCAAGAACAAGCATCCGTGTTCTTCCTTGCCACCAGTACAAATAACGCAGTTTCACTTTCTATTTTCAGTGAGAGAATCTCCTTAGCTATCTTCTCCTGTAATTTATCTGTGTTTAACAGCCTTCCTGAGGAGGGTTTCTTGGTTGGTTGGTTGGTTGTTTGAACTCTTCTTCAGTTGATTGCATCACTGACAAAAAGCACGTGGCAACTTCTCTATCAAAATTCCTCCATATACTCAATGCCATTAAGTTGTTTCTTTTCCTCTAGTGAGATAATTCCAGTTTGGTTAACCTTTTTCTCATGCTGACAGGGATGGAGATTGTGTGTGTGTGTGTGTGTGTGTGTGTGTGTGTGTGTACTTTTTATTAAGGAAAATTTCAAATGTATAGAAAATAGGAAAGTAGAATACTCTAAAGAAGTCCCATGTACCCAGCACTCACCTTCATCAGTTCCCTGACTCATGGCCAATCTGGTTTAATGCTTTTTCTACCCACGTCCCACCTTATCACCTACCTCCCACCCACTGGATTATTTTGAGCAAATAGCAGAAATCTCCTCGTTTCAGCCAGGAGAATAGATTTTTGACTTGTGAAAAGGAATTGAACGTTCAAACTCTTGCCTTTAGAATTCCTCATCTTTTTGATTCTCAGCTTTAGTCTGTGGGTAGAAGGCAAGATAAATGCCTTTAATTCAGCGAGGAACTCAGGGGTGTAGGGACATCGGTTAACGGAGGGAGAAGGGAAACCTCCTTTCTGTAGTTGCTGGAGCAGAGATATCTGACTTTCGTGGCAGGAATGTGTGATGAAGTATCCAAACCTGTTTTTCTGGACAGCGAGGGTGAGGAGAGGAAGCACAGCTCTCCTTGAAATGACTTCAGGGATCTCTGCTCTCACCTTTTTGTCACCTTGTTTCCTGAAGGATAGAAATCCCTCACCAGCCCAACTCACATTGATTGTTGAACTTTAAACTAATTTTGGAATAAAAAATGTTTTAAAAGGAAGAAGAGCTTCAAAGGCGTTTAGCCCAGGGTTGTCATTTCCCTCCAGTGCAGAAGGAGGCCCAGTTAGGTCATGGACCTTAGGTTTGGTTTAATATTTAATAATAATCTGTAATGTATTTTTCAGTTATATTTTGAGGATTTGTCTTGAAGTATATAATCTCTCACAGACTCTATCCAGCACTGGGTAAGTACTAGCTGCTTAATCGTGTGTGTGACAAGGGCTTTGTAAGCTGGAAAGGGCCTTAGGAAAGTCTGTGACTATTATAGCCAAGTCAGTATTTGGGTGGTCCAAATGCTTTCTCAGCACTACAATTTTTAAAACACTTCATTTTGTTTTTTTGTTATGAAAGAAAAGTATGGCCATTACTGAAGATTTAAAATTACCAAAACCAAGAATAACAAGCAGAAAGAAGAAAAGAAAACCCTTAAAAAAAACACCTATTTACATTTTTTCATATTTCCTTTATCTTTTCTTTGCGTGTATAAAAAGATAACATAATAATTTTGAATCTAGAATTTTATATGCTAACTTTACAATTCAATGCCATACCTTTAAAGACTTGCCTAATATGAAGATAGATTATAACTTTAAATAGTATATAATTTCAATTGATGTTTTAATTGAAAAAGCAATTTAACAACAGCATTGTTATTTTAAAATTTATTTGATTGAAGCATAGTTGATTTACAATGTTGTGTTAATTTCTGCTATACAGCAAAGTGATCTAGTTATACATATATACATATTCTTTTTCATATTCTTTTCTATTATGGTTTATTGCAGAATATTGAATACATTTCTCTGTGCTATATAGTAGGACCTTGTTGTTTATCCATCCTATATATAATAGTTTGCATCTGCTAATCCCAAACTCCCAATCCATCCCTCCCCTAGCCCCGCTCTCCTTTGGCAACCACAAGTCTGTTCTCTATATCTGTGAGTCTGTTTCTGTTTCATAGATAAGTTCATTGTGTCATATTTTAGATTCTACATATAAGTGATATCATATGGTATTTGTCTTTCTCTTTCTGACATACTTCACTTAATATGATAATCTCTAGGTCCATCCATGTTGCTGCAAATTGCATTATTTCGTTCTTTTTTATGGCTGAGTAGTATTCCATTGGGTATATATACACCACATCTTTTTTTAAATTTTTATTTTATATTGGAGTATAGTTGATTAACAATGTTGTGTTAGTTTCAGGTGTACAGCAAAGTGATTCAGTTATACATATACATGTATCTATTCTTTTTCAAATTCTTTTCCCATTTAGGTTACAGAATATTGAGCAGTGTGCTCTGTGCTATACAGTCGGTCATTGTTGGTTATCCATTTTAAACCTAGCAGTGTGTACATGTCAATCCCAAATTCCCAATCTATCCCTCCTCCCCATCCTTCCTGCTGCTAACCATAAGTTCATTCTCTAAGTCTGTCTGTTTCTGTTTTGTGAATAAGTTCATTTGTATCATTTTTTTTTTAGATTCTGCACATGAGCGATATCATATGATATTTATCTTTCTCTGTCTGACTGACTTCACTTAGTGTGATAATCTCCAGGTCCATCCATGTTGCTGCAAATGGCATTATATCCTTCTTTTTAATGGCTGAGTAGTATTCCATTGTATATATGTATCATATCTTCTTCATCTATTCATCTGTTAATGGATGTTTAGGTTGTTTCCATGTCTTAGCTGTTGTGAATAGTGCTGCTGTGAACATAGGGGTGCATGTCTCTTTGAATTATAGTTTTGTCTGAATATATGCCCAGGAGTGGGATTGCTGGGTCATATGGCAACTCTATTTTTAGTTTTTGAGGAACCTCCATACTGTTCTCCATAGTGGCTATACCAATTTACATTCCCTTCAAGAGTGAAGAAGGGTTACCTTATCTCCACATCCTCCCTAGTATTTATTGTTTGTAGACTTTTTAATGATGGCCATTCTGACTGGTGTGAGGTGGTACCTCATTGCAGTTTTGATTTGGATCTCTTTAATAATTAGCAAAGTTGAGCATCTTTTCATGTGCCTATTGGCCATCTGGAGAACTGTCTGTTTAGGTCTTCTGCCCATTTTTTTATTGGGTTGTTTGTTTTCTTTTTTTTTGTTATTGAGTTGTATGAGCCACTTGTGTACAGTAAGTCCCCTGCATACAAATAAGTTCCATTCCAAGAGCACATTTGTTAAGTCCAATTTGTTCTTAACTCCAACAAAGTTAGCCAAGGTACCCAACTAACATAATCGTCTATATAGTACTGTACTGTAATTGGTTTATGATCTTTTCACACTAATAGTACGTAAAAAACAAACACAAAAAATAAAGAATACATTTTTAACCTTATAGTACAGTACCTTGAAAAGTACAGTAGTAAAGTACAACAGCTGGCATACAGGGGCTGGCATCCGGTGAACAGGCAAGAAGAGTCACTAAATGGAGGAGTGAGAGGAGGTGGCAGAATATAGAGCTGAAGGATCATCAACAACAGGAGATGGAGAGCAAGGTGCAGTTTCACTTGTGCCTGATTTTGACGGCACAAGTTCCAGTTCCTTGCTGGATTCAATGCTATCTACCCTCTTGAAAAAAATGACCCAGTGATATCTGGATAGTAGCTCTTTTTTTTCTCATCATAGATGACATGGTAGCACTGGATTGCATCCTGAATGGCTGCTGCAGGCTTTGTGTACGTTCTCTTTTCAAGTCCGGTGCTTCAGAAACTAACAGTGCCTCCCCAAATAAAGAGAATCGCCTTGCCATTTCCTGCACTGTGAATCTCTTCAGTTCTTCAGTTACTTCTTCCTCTTGTCTCTCCACTCTCTCAATTATTTTCACTTTTGTTTCCATCATTATCTCTTGGAACTTCTTAGCAGTATCAGCTACATTACCACTGCTTTTATGCTTGCTCTAGACATCCTGGGCTTGAAATAAAGATACTGTACTACTGTACTCTATACAGCACTGTAGAGTAAAGTGCACAAAAGCACAACCACTTGTAGAGGATGCACACACATGACAATGTGAACTAACGTGATTGGACATGCAAAGGCATATTCGCCTCTTTGACAGTTTGCAACTTGAAGGTTTGAAAGTAGTGGACTTAACTATATTTTGCAAATTAAGCCCTTGTCAGTCACATCATTTGCAAACACTTTCTCCCTGTCCATAGGTTGTTGTCTCATTTTTCATTATGGTTTCCTTTGCTGTGCAAAAGCTTATAAGTTTGATTAGGTCCCATTTGTTTGTTTTTGCTTTTATTTCTATTGCCTTGGGAGACCTAAGAAAACATGTGTATGATTTATGTCAGAGAATATTTTTCCTATGTTCTCTTCTAGGAGTTTTATGGTGTCATGTCTTATATTTTAAGCCATTCTGAGTTTATTTTTGTGTATGGTGTGAGAGTGTGTTCTAACTTCATTGATTTACATGCAGCTGTCCTGCTTTCCCAACACCACTTGCTGAGACTGTCTTTTCTCCATTGTATATTCTTGCCTCCTTTGTCAAAGATTAATTGACCATAAGTGTGTGGGTTTATTTCTGGGCTCCCCATTCTGTTCCATTGATCCATATGTCTGTTTTTGTGCCAATACCATCCTGTTTTGATTACTGTAGCTTTGTAGTATTGTCTGAATTCTGGGAGGGTTATGCTTCCTGCTTTGCTCTTTTTTCTCTGGATTTCTTTGGCAATTTTGGGTCTTTTATGGTTCCATATGAATTTTAGGATTATTTGTTCTAGTTCTATGAAAAATGTCATGGTAATTTGATAGGGAGTGCATTAAATCTGTAGTATGGCCATTTTAACAACATTCTTCCAATCCATGGACTATCTTTCCATTTCTTTGAGTCATCTTCAATTTCCTTTATTAATGTTTTATAGTTCTCAGCATGTAAATCTTTCACCTCATTCAGGTTTATTCCTGAGTATTTTATTTCTTTACTTTTGGATGTGATTTTTAAAAGGATTGTTTTTTTACTTTCCCTTTCTGATATTTCATTGTTAGTGTAAAGAAATGCAACCAATTTCTATATATTACTCTTGTATCCTGCTACCTTGCTTAATTCATTTATCAGTTCTAGTAGTTTTTATGTGGTGTCTGTAGGTTTCTCTATGTATAGTATCATGTCACCTGTATATAAGGACAGTTTTACCTCTTCCCTTCCAATCTGGATAACTTTTATTTCTTTTTCTTGTCTGATTGTTGTGGCTAGGACTTCCAATATCGTGCTGAATAGAAGTGGCGAGAGTGGGCATCCTTGTCTTGTTTCAGTTTTTAGGGGGAAGACTTTTAGCTTTTCACCATTGAGTATTATATTGGCTGTGGGTTTGTCATAAATAGCTTTTATTATGTTGAGATATGGTCCCTTTATACCCATTTTGGTAACAGTTTTTATCATGAGTGGATGTTGAACTTTATCAAATATATTTTCTGTATCTATTGAGAAAGAATTTTTAAATCATCCATAATTCTAATAAATAACTGTTAAAACTATTTTTATTTTCCTTCTTTTCTATATGTATAAAAATTTTCCATTGTAGCATACATGTGATTTTTATCTTACTATTTTCACTTCTTTTGCTAAAAATAATTTTTTTTTGCATCCCTTTAGTCCTTTTTTCTTCTGCATTTCAGTAGTCTTTATAATTCTACTTTATAATTCTACTTTTAAATGGCCGCATGATTTAATTTTTTTGTCAGACAAACATAGATTTGAATCTCAACTTGCTATAATCTAGTTATGTGATCCTGGGAAAGTTTTTTCTCTCCTTTTTTGAATTGTTTTATTACGTTGTAATTGACATACAATAAACTGCATGCATTTAAAATGCAAACTTCAAGTTCTGACACATGTACACCTGGAAGACCATCACCACAATCAAGATAATGAACATATCCATCACGCCCCAAAAATCCTTCCTGCCCTTTTTTAATCTCTCCCTCTTGCCCCATGTAATTATTTTAGACTCACCCATGTCACTATGAAAGTAAACTTTGAACAAGGTTACTTAAAAAGACAAAACTGGAAACTTTGGAAGGAGACAGTGTAGCCTCCTGTAGGACTCTGGCCTGGCCTCAGAGGCAGACCCTCCTAGGAATCTGTGGCAGGCTCAGGCACCTTCAGGATGTCAGTCATGTGCCAGGTAATATGATGGCTTATTTTTCACATATTTCCTTTTTTTCAGGCTCTATGGACCCACTTTCCAATAGTTCTGCTCTTTTTGCCTCCCACTTGTGGATTTTCAATAACTCTTTTTCTGTACAATAGTCCTTACTATTAAACTCCCCCAAATTTGATATTTCCATTTCTCTCATTCTTTGCACGCTATGTTGGATGTGAAGTTGTAGCTTTTAGTCCTAAGGGTTATGACGCACACCAGAAATTGTAAAGTAAAACTGTAATTAATGATTCACAGAGCAAGTAAGATGCTGCTGGAGGACCACCCCTCTGGGCTGTAAACAGGTGTGTCTACCTGGCCTGCCCTGGAATTTCCTGTCACCTGTAAATTTTTGTCCCTGGCCTGATAGGGTCCTGTTGAGTCTTTTGACATTTCTTTGTTTCTGAAAGTCTCCTGGGGGGCAGAGGCTGGGGCTGGCTTACATCACAGATAAGTCCCTGAAGAAGGGCCATGCTTGATTTACAATTTCAAGCACACTCTGGGAATTAGAGGGCTTCCAGATACAGTCCTGCAGCCTGACACTGAGGGGCAGCATATACCAAAGGAAAGAAACATCTAGCTCTGCTAAAGCCAAGCAGAAACCAAGCAGAAACCACCTTGCTTTTAAACCCCAGGAGCAAAGCACACAGAGGCCATATTCTCACCTCTCAAATTAGATTACAGCATTACAATTTTAAATATCTATTAAGAGTTTTGCTTGCCTACCGAATTTTCCAAGTATATTAATTTGTGGCTGAATATGATTTAAATATAATACTGCTGAGACCCACATACTCTGTAAGACTTACCCTTTTAGTGCACTTATAACTTCAGCAGCTTAACCTGAAAATAGTTCCAAATTGAAACTCTTTCTATTCTTTGAAATGACTGTTATCTGTCTGTCCCTTTTTCTTTGATGAACCAAATTTTGTACGTGGAATAAAGGCAATCAAATAATTCTTTGGGCAGTTACAGCAGACAAGGCTTGACTCTTTGGGGAGATTAGTTTCCCTCTCTGAGGTATTTGTTCATTAATCCATCCATTAGCAAAGATTTCTGAGCATCATATGCTTGACCTTGTGCTAAATGCTGTGGGTTAACTAGATGTCAATTCTGCCACCAGGGCACCCATTCAAAGTCTGGAGAGTGAGGAGTATGTGGGCAGACAAAAAAAAAATTGATTACAGGAATGTGTGATAAGTGCAATGATAAAAAAGAAAAAGAGTTGCTCTAGGGGGATAAGTGAGAACAGAAGTGGGCACCTATCAATGTGAAGGTTGGGGAGTTGCAAAGATTGCGGGAAAACTTCCAAGAAGAGATATTTGTTTTTGTTTTTGTTTTAATACATCTTTGTTGGAGTATAATTGCTTTACAATGTTGTGTCAGTTTCTGCTGTACAACAAAGTGAATTAGCTATATGTATACATATATCCCCATATCCCCTCTCTCTTGAGCCTCCCTTCCATCCTACCTATCCCACCCCTCTAGTTTGTCACAAAGCACCGAGCTGATCTCCCTGTGCTATGCAGCAGCTTCCCACTAGCTATCTATTTTACATCTGGTAGTGTATATATGTCAATGCTACTCTCACTATGTATGTCCCAACCTCCCCTCCCCCCCGCTCCCTCACCCCCCCCATCCTCAAGTCCATTCTCTATGTCTGTAGCTTTATTCCTGCCCCGCCACTAGGTCCATCGGTACCATTTTTCTAGATTCCATATATATGTGTTAGCATACGGTGTTTATTTTTCTCTTTCTGACTTACTTCACTCTGAAAGAGGAGATATTTGAACTGAGCCTTAAGGGTAGACAGAACTAGCATTCCAGGTAGTGGTCCCAGAAGAGCCAAGGCAGGGAGGAATGAGAGAGCACAACATTTTGGTCAGTTTGTAGGCAGGTCAGACCTTTGAATGCCCAGGAGTGTGCGTGTTGGTTTGTGTTTTAGATGAACTACTCTGACAGCAGAATGGAGCCCAGAATGGAAGAGAATAGTGAGTGGAGAGAGCGGTAAGGAAGCTACCACACTAATAGAGACCAAAAAT
Organism: Hippopotamus amphibius kiboko; assembly: GCF_030028045.1. Taxonomy (NCBI): domain Eukaryota; kingdom Metazoa; phylum Chordata; class Mammalia; order Artiodactyla; family Hippopotamidae; genus Hippopotamus; species Hippopotamus amphibius. Next base: position 216,234,425 of record NC_080186.1, on the reverse strand, counting down.
TACCAAGTCCTGAAGGTGCTGAAAGATGGAGAGAAATGGATGCATTTAACTGATATTTAAAATAGAGCCAGATGCTGGGTGATGGGCGCAGCTGGATGCCTGCGCCGGTCAGTACAGCAGGAGGAGCAGATGTGGGTGGGGAGAGGGCATGGGTTCTGCCTTGGTCCTAATCAAGTTTGAGAAGCTTGTGGGATACTCTGGTAGGAACAGGGTCCAGCAGGCATTAGACAGTGGTTTTGGAGCTCAGTAGAGAAATCTGGGCCCAAAAATATGATTTTGGGAGTGATCAAAATTATAGGAATAGCTAAAATCACCAGAGGACAACGTTTAGGAGTTGAACTGGGGAACGTGCATTCAGAAATGAGGAGATTCAGGAAAGTGTGGTCACAAAGCTGTAGGGGAGTTCTTGGAGGGAAGATCCAACATAAGAAAGATGCCAGCGTTCCCTGCATCCTCTATACTTAACACAACCTCAATACAAACAGCAATAAGATTTGCCAGAGCAAGCTTCTCCTCCCGTATTTACACAGGGCCTGGCATAACATCGGTGCCTGGCAAATGTATTGTGACTATATGTAGGGACATGCATCCAGTTGAATAACATGCAGCTTCAGTGAAGAATGGGGTAGATCTACTTGTGCTGATATAGTAAGATTTATATTAAGTTAAAAAAAAAACCCAAGGTGTTGATGCTGTTATGTATATGCATATTTAAGGATATACATGTAGTATTACATATAGTTATATAGATGATAAACGTTATCTTTTTTTTTTTCTGCAGATAATAATAACTGATACATACAAAGCACTCAGTATGTTCCAGGTACATGTTTTACCTCATTTAATCCTTTCTGGTGGGTAGGTACTACTGTGATCATGTTTATACAGACTGGGAAACAGAGAGACAGAGTGTAAGTGACTAGCCCAGGATCGCACAGCTAGCCAGGGGCAGAGGTGAGGGCTGGAGCCAGGTGGTCTGTACCTTCCACCACCACCACCCTGCCTCTCACACAGGAAAATGCTAGTGAGGGGGACTAGGGTGAGAAATGGTGGAGAGAAAATTTTGCTTTTATTTCATACTCCTGAGTATTCAAAATATTACTTTACCACACACATTATTCCTTTAATCATAAAAAACTAATTTAAAAAGATTTTTGAGACTTGGGCTTTAGGTATAAGGTGAGAACATCCCTGGAGACCTCTCGGGAGGGACCAGTGGGTTACCGGGTGGTAAGAGGGAGGGGGTGGGCTGGTTGAGGACACATCCCAACAGGCGTGTTGGAAGGAAATACAAAGGAGATACTGGTGGTTTGCTTTCCATATAATTACAGTTCAGCCCTGAGAGCACAGCTAGCATTTCAAGCACAGTGGCCAATTTCTGGGTTTGGTTTTTCCAATGACTTTTTCTTTGTTAGGTTCTCTTGCTTGGAAATCCCCTGCTGTGGATTCCTGTATGCATGGCTTCTAGGGCTTCACTCCATGGATTTTAATTTTTTCTTTTTTTGACTAGGCAATACAGTCCTATAACTGAAAAAGTTAAAATCAGTTTAAAAGAGGTAAATGAGAAATCTTACTCCCAACTGCTCTGTTTCTGCCTTGGCCAATTAGTAGTAGCTAATTATAGCTACTACTTTTTTTTTTAAATTATAATTTTAATTTTTTTTCTTTTTTTTTTTACTTTCGTAATCTTTCAGTGATTCCTTAGCCAAACTCAAGTATATATACACACATATATTCTTATTTTTTCTTTCCTACACCCCCAGGGTCGCTACTTTGTTCCTTTCTAAATTGGCACATGCCCAGCTTCCTCCTCATTGTTTCTTTTCTTTTTTTAACAGCTGCACAACTCACTGTCCATTGGCTTAGTTTAACAAGTCTGGTCTGATGGTGTTCCTTTGACCTTGCTGTTGGCTTATGCTGAGGAGTCTCCAGGTTTGAACCAGTGTTTCTTTCTCTGCTTCTCTATTTGTAGAGTTCTTCCCAGTCATCAGCGTCCTAGCAACTGGCTGCATTTGCAGCCATACTCTCCGTAATGAGGGGTAACTGAAGGCTTCTCTTTCCCTCTTTGCCTTCTCCTCCAGGGCACACAGTGGGGGCCAGCCCCTCCTTGATGGCCCTTGGTGGCAGCAATTCACACCTGTTCCTTCTCGTGGTTAAAAACAGACTCAGAGTTACTTCCTCTTGAATCTCTTGTCGCTGGCAATTTTCATCTTCTTGGGAACAAGGTGTGCTGAGGTGGAACCCCCGCCCGGGTATAAATGCTTATAGTTTACGTGTAAATACCCGTGGACAGATCCCTGCATCGGCTGAACAGGTACTAAGTTACCTATTTTCTTCCTTTTATTTTTTTTGTTTACTATTAATCTGTGTTTTATCATGACTCTGTGTTTGTTGTCTGATTGCTAACTTCCAAACACCCTGAACCAGCGCCATCATCGGAGAGTGGGGATTAGGGAGGAGAAACGCACCTGCAAAGATTTCTGCGGCCTGCCCGCGACGGGCAGAACACTCGGTTAACGGAAGATCATCATGGGTTTAACAACCGTCACTTGGGGCCTGGCTGACCCCGGGGATGGCAATATTCCTTTTTCATGAAGGTGTTGGTGTCTCCTCACCCGCTCATCCTGCACAAGCGTTTTCTCCCTGGCTTTGGTGGCCTCCCTGGAGCGGTCCATTCTGCTGCCAATATGCCCACCCCGCTGGAGATTGCCGTGGACACCATGATTAGAATCTTCCACCACTGTTCCTGCAAGGAAGGGGACCGGTTCAAGCTGAACAAGGGGGAGCTGAAAATGCTCCTGCAGCGAGAGCTCACGGAATTCCTCTCGGTGAGTCCGGCTCTTCTCCCCATCCAGTCGAGTGTGGATGCAGTGCACATCCAGAGACAGCCGCCGTGTACTCTGTCTCCTGTGTCCTGCCACACACTGTATAATTCCTATCGCGATTCTAAATAGTGGGAAGCAAACACTAGAGACCTTTGTTTTCTGTGTCTGTAGGCATGTGCCCTTTTCCGCAGTGCCCACGGTTAGGGTTTCCAGGTCACGGAAATTACATGTGAGGCTTTTATCAGTTATTCAATGTCCTAGTGCAGCAAAGGTATACCTAGTTGTACTAGGAGTTATAACTAGTGACACAAGTTTTACCTGGAGCTCTGTCCAGCTGTCTGTAAATGAATAAATATGTTTGGGGCCAGAAATGAAGCCTGGGGTACTTTATGCTGTGGTGGCAAATTTTCTAGAGGATGATGGGTACCAGGTGGGTTTGTTAGCCAAGAACAAGCTGATTGGGATGGACCAAAAGGGTGTGTCTGGCCAGTGACCAGTCAGGTAGCAAAGAGATTTACATCTCAAAACAGCCAGGAGTTCAATAAAACCACACAGGAAACCTTACAATGGAGTGTTTGGAGCCCGCTCTCAGGAAAATGCTCACTCCGGTGTTTTTGGAGTTGCTTTGAATTGATTTTAGCACGTGTAGTAGCCTGGCATGATGTTATTCCGTCCAAACCCTGTGTTAAGATGATAGTAATTATGACACTCTTATCCCCACCCTCTATGAGAAAAACTTAAAGTAGAAATTTTTAACACACAGTACCTTTTTAGTAATTTTAGGAGTCCCTGAGAACATTTTTCTTTTTCAAATTCAGTTTGGCTACTGTATCATATAACATTTAGAATAAAAGACTCATGAGGTCAAACTCAGCACATTGATTTATTCAGGTGAAATTTATAATTGTTTTTGATTGAGTTGATTTTGGTCAATTCAAGTTTCCAGCCATTTAATGGTTGGCAGCTAATGAGAGGACAACAGGGAATTCTTGGAGGACGTGAACTATACTTTTGGAAATATTTCTCATCAACTTCTAATCACAGGAAAGGTGGGTGCTTCACCGCCCCACCCTTTCTGAACCCTGATCTCCTCAATGGGCTCCTTGCTTTCCTTTCCACCAGTAAAATGGAGTCATCCTTATAAGATCTACCCTTTATTGGGTGCCTCTGTTTTGTTTTGTGATACACAGGACAGGCTGCCAGCTAAAATATTATGTGACCCATGCAATATCTGGGACTTACACCAATAAGTCCCAGATATCGTATTCAGATGAATGTAGCATTTGTTATTCATCTGAAATCCATATTTAATTGGGCACCCTGAATATTTATTTGCTGAATCTAACAACCTGGTGCTAAGCCCTTATAAAAGTGTGTTGACGTATCCCCCAAAGTTGTGGGAGATACTGTTTTCCTCATTTGATAAATAAGGACATTTTAAAATGTTAAGTGATTTGCTTCAAGTCCCACTGTTGCTAAATGGCAGAGTCACTCACTGTTCCTCTCTGGCTTCAAAGCTTCTTTCCTGTGCCCCGCTTACCTCCTCGGTCCTGGCCCTCAGCCTGTGACGTGGAGTAAATGCATTTGCAGCAACAGCAGCTCACTTTGATGTGCTGCTGTTTGCTCCTCTTGGTGTTTAGGTCTGAGGATTGTATGACCCGGGGGCAGAGGCCCAGACTCATTTAGAATGCGTGCCTGGTTCAAACCTACCTGCGAATAGGCTCTTGGACATTGGCTTCAATGCTAGAAATGGAAACGCAAACTTTAATGCAGATCAAAGGAAGATGCGATTGCAGTTGTCCTTATGAACTGCAGAGCCTGGGCGTTAGAAGTTTTCTTTTTCCTTTTAGTGCACAAAGGATCCCGAGGTGGTTGATAAGCTAATGCAGGATCTGGATGCCAATAAGGACAACGAAGTGGATTTTAATGAATTCATGGTCATGATGGCGGCTCTGACGGTTGCTTGTAATGATTACTTTGTAGAACAATTGAAGAAGAAAGGAAAGACAAGTAGTAAGCTAATCCAAAGGCAGAAATGTAGCCACAGAAATATGTTTACCTACTGTTCATCTATACCTTCCAGATCCATAGTCATCGTGATGCCATTTATAGATATAATACACATGTAACAGTTGCTACCATTATTAAATAATGTATACCTTATAAATAAATATTCCAGATCTTATATGCCTTTCTTGAAATTTTCCTATATATATTTTTATTGAAGTATAGTTGATTTACCATGTGGTTTTTTGTTGTTGTTGTTTTTTTTTTTTTGGCTGTGTTGGATCTTCATTGCTGTGCGCGGGCTTTCTCTAGTTGTGGCGAGCTACTCTTCGTTGAGGTGCGACGGCTTCTCATTGCAGTGGCTTCTCTTATTGTGGAGCACAGGCTCTAGGTACTCAGGCTTCAGTAGCTGCAGCACTCGGGCTCAGTACTTGTGGCACTCGGGCTCTAGGGCACACAGGCTTCAGTAGTTGTGGCGCACGGGCTTAGTTGTCCATGGCATGTGGGATCTTCCCAGCCCAGGGATCGAACCCATGTCCCCTGCATTGGCAAGCAGATTCTTAACCACTGCACCACCAGGGAATGCCAGTTTACAATGTTGTATTAGTTTGAGGTGTACATCAAAGTGATTCAGATATACTTTTTCAGATTTGTTTCCATTATAGTTTATTACAAGATATTGAATATATTGAAGTTCCCTGTGCTATGCAGTAGGTCCTTGTTGCTTATTTTATATATAGTAGTGTGCATCTAGTAATCTCAACTAAAGATGTTATATACTTTTTTGTCTGTCAAAGAGAGAACATCACAAAACTTTCTCTCTTTCAAATGAGACTAGAACTTAGCAAATTTCTCAGACATTCATCATCTGTAAATTGTACTTTGAACTTATCCTATTAAAGAAATAAAGTGGCTCTTGTACCCTCTTGTGATTCTGCTTCAAGAGGAAGAAGCTGTGAGGGTCTATAAGCAGAAAGGTTGATAAATGGAAGAAAGTTCTGGCTTTTGCAGTGAGTTAGCTCAGGGAAGGGGTAAGTCCAGGACTAGCTGCTCAAGCCAAGAGAGTGCGACCAGCAACCCTTGGGGGCTGGTGTAGAAATACCTCCTTGTTCCTGGGGTGACATAATTCTGAGGCAAGTGTCTTACGCAGTTTCCCAGGGCTTCCCCTGGGCTGAGATTCCTTGGCCCCTGGGGAGGTGGGCTTGGTCTTGCACCTGCTCTGGGCTACCTTCCCTTCCAGGTCTCCCTGTGAAGCCATACCTGTGTGTTCCACACCTCTCAAACTACTTGCCTTAGCGTCTGCTTGGAGGAAACTCAAGCTGTGACAGATCCTTTGGAGAATTTAAGAAAGGGAAATGTGTGATTTTATTTTATTTATACTGTTAAGTGCTTATCCCAGCTACCATGTGAAGAAAGGGCTAAAGACAGGGCAAGTGTGGATGAGGATGTCCTGTTAGGAGGCCGGGCTTTCTCTAGTTGTGGCGAGCTGCTACAGTCGAATTTGCTGTCTTTTGGAGGTGTGAGTGATAGGATTTGCTGAGGGATTAGTAATGAAACATAGGAAAAGAGAACAGTCCAGGACAATAGAGCAGGCACTGATGTCCACTCTACCTTTCTTCCATATATCAGAGCCCTGATTTGTGCAGGGTAGCAATGTGCTCAGCTAAAAAGCCGTATTTCCCAGCCTCTCTTGTGACTGAGGTGGAGCTTGTAATACAGTTCTGGGCAATGAGAGATAAGCAGAAATCTACTAGGAATTTCTGGGAATGTTTCGCTATTTCCATATAAGCTCTGCGCCTTCCACCTTGTTAATTCCTTCCTCTTCTTTCCATTGTCATGTGGCCGTGAGGCTGGAGGTGGGGCTGCCATCTTGTGACCATGAGGACAGTGAAGAAAAATGGGGACATTGTTGGCTTAGAGGAACCACTGCACAGCTCTCATCTGCCTGCCTCTGGTCCTCTCATTATGTGAAGACAGACAAACAAACAAACCCTGCTCTGTGGTTCAGCTGCATTCCGTTAACATGCATCTGAATGCAATCCCTAATGTTTAGATTTTTGGTCAAGCAAATGATACAATTTACTAAATGGGAAAGACTGGGGTAGGAGCGGCTTTGTGTGGGGACATTGTGGGGGAATGGCTCTGCTTGAAACCCCTATTGGACATCCAAGTGGAGGTATCATATAGATGGTTGGATACATGATCTAGTCCAGAACTCAGAGTAAACAGGGGACCAGAGAGACAGATGTGGGAGTCATTAGCATCTAGATGGTATGAAGCCACAGGACTAGAGGAGATCACTTAGGATGAGAATGTGGATAGAGAAGAAGAAAGGTCCAGCAGTTAGCTTTCAGGAGAAAGAAGAGCCAGCAAATGATACAGCAAAGACATAGTCGGGGAGCAGAAGGTGTGGTGTGATGCTTCGGAAGGTGTGGTGCTTCGGAAGCCTAGGAAAGAAAGTCTTTGAGAAGGAAAGGGTGAAATCCAATGAGAGGAGGAGTAAGTTGAGAACAGAGAACTGCCCTTTAGATTGGCCAAGAAAGAGATCATCAGTAACATCAGTGACCCTGACCAGAGTGATTCTGATTACAGAGGTGCCTATCTCCCTACCTGGCTGATAGTAGATTCTCAATAAATATTGACTAAATAAATACAAGAACTTTCAATTGTTGATTTTGCTAGTGCTGGGACCTGTCATTTTTTTCTTTAATACAATAACATTTTTGGTTCCCTTAAGCCTATTCTGAGCAGATAGGACAGCGAGAACTTAGAGGTCAGAACATTCTAGAGAAGTGTGTACCATTGGTATTTATTTACTCCTATCTCTCAAAAGGTTGGAAGAAAAAATGAGAAGAAAAAATTGAACACTTATTTCAGAGTCGTTTAGGCTTTTTTCTTACAAGAAGGTATATTCCTTATGCAAGAGAAGGTCTATTTCTCAGGGGTCTTTAAACTTTTCATTTAATTTGCTCCAAGGTTTATATATTGTAAAATGGGCCACTAAATCATAAGAAGTAAATCCAAAAATTTCCTCACATTCTATTCAAGGGAGGACATTCTCAACAGAGAGAAATAAATGGGAAAACAATGTTCATTTCATGGTGTTTCTAAAAATCGATCAAAAGTGAGGAAAAGCAATTTATGTGTCAAATTAGATTTCAAATGAGTAAGAATTACGTGATGTACCAAAAGCTCTTTTCTAGTAAAGGAGAGGCTTTCTTTTGTGTGTGAGTATTAGGTACTTACAATAAGTTTGCAGGAGGCAAAATTGATTCTTTCTTATGCCCAGAGGCACTGGCCTTGCAGTTGCTGGAGCTTAAATCAGCTTTAAACAACATTCAGGGGTCATCTCTAAAGTAGCACATTCTGCTGTTTAACATTTTCTCAATGTGGTTTTCAGAAGACAAGGTTTAGGGAAGACGATAGCTTACGTCTGCTTGGGGCCCTGGGCTGGAGATGTGGCTGACAATACGAACAGCTAGGAAGCGTTAAAGAAAAACAAAAACCTTGAGTTTTAATTTTAACAATAGAGTTTGTTTTTCCTTAAGAATCGTAGGGTTAAGAAAGGCTTTCCAGAGGCAAAGAAACAGGGGAAGGATGTTAGAGAACTTGGGCAAAGTCACGCAGGTGTGAAGGAACAGGACACATTGGGGAGAGTGCCAGTGGTTTGGGGCACCTTAGGGTGTGGGATGTGGGAGAGCTGGAAATGGGGCTGAAGAGGTAGACAGGACTCAGGAGCAGAAAGAACTCTGGTGGCTAAAATAAGATAGCAAGTGCCGGGAACACGGTAAGTGTTCAGTAGTTGGTAACCGCGTGGGTGAAGATGGTGGTTAATGGTGACAGCATGAGTGTCTCCGGTCCAGCCTCGATTCTGCAGCTCATGGATTTTATCCAACCTATTCTCTCAAGCTGGTGCCACCAGCTGCCTGCCACCAGAAGAGGCTATGTTCCCCCTTGATTTCACCAGCTTTCTCAGGGAAATGGAACACTATGCAATCATTACACATGTGTTTTCAAAGACCATTTACTATCATGGAAAGTGGTATAATATTAACAGGATGTTGGATATGGTCCCAACCTGGTTTTTAAAAAGTGCTATAACAGGAATTTTTAAGATACCACTTTGTTTTTACTTGCAATTTTTCATTTTCTTTACCCCAATGGGGAAGAGAAAGTCTTCCTCACAAAGGGAAGGCCTGTGGTGGCCTGGAAATCAAAAGTTGCCTGAAAACCACTTCCTTTTCTAGCTTTTGTTTTCCAGAGCTCGAGCCATTAAAGTAATTATGTGAGAAGACTCTGAGGAAAATGTCAAGAGAAAGGGAATAATTCCCAAGGAAAGGATTTCCACTGAGCTCTGGAGGAAAGAAGGAGGTTTCTGTTCCCCAGAGGAGTGCAGCCCTCAGCGTTTGAATGACTGCTCCCTGGAATCCTCTTCTAGGATTCCTACCTCCCCATCGTCTGTTTTTTTTTTTTTTTTTGGGCTACGCCCCACGGCTTGGGGGGACCCGGGCCCTCAGCAGCGAAAACACAGAGTCCTAACCACTGGACCACCAGGGAATTCCCTCCCTATCTTCTTTGATATAGATTACCCACTGGAGGAGCCTGATCAGCTAAGGGTGCACTCTGGGTTTCTACCATGTCCTTTTGCAAGTCGTACGTTGTTTTCCCCAACTTTCCTTTGGAATGCAGAGTCTACTGTCCTGAGGCCTCAGTCAAAACTCTAACACCTGGTATATGTACCTAGAAAAGAGCCTGGAAGGAAACCCACCTAAATGTTCACCATGGATGGTGGCATTACAAGTGATTTTCATGTTTTCTTTGTACCTTTTATCTAATTTCTAATGTTTCAACAATGAACAATAACCAGAAGAAAATGCTATGTTATTCATTTTTATGAGAAAATTCCCACTACTCTAGCTTTACATGTCTTTATTCTTCCCTTACCACACCCCCTTTATCAACTAAAATGTCTTTTTCTCTGAGACCACTTCCTCAGCCACACTTTCCTTTCATATTGTATTGTCTTACATGTCTTTCTACTCCTAGCACCTAGCACAGCACCAACATATCAGAGAAGTTAGGCATATGCTTTTGACATGAACCAATCTTGAGAATGCAAAGAATTTTCTTTGTTCACCTCATCACTATTATAAAGCTTTAATACCGGACAGTCACAGCACCGACCAAATAACAGAGCCATCTGCCCCTTCGTTGAGAGAGAGCAAGTGTGGACGCTGCAGTTCCACAAGGGTAAGCAAGAAACAATCTTTTTAAGGGGGTTATTAACAAACAACCCTACTAGCAATTCCCAAGTCATAGAAGTTTAGTCATCAAATATTACCTAGTATGAACAAAGAACATTTGAAAGTTAAGGTCCAGGAACATTTTAAAACCCCTGGAAGCTACCTAAGCAGTTTCAATTTCAGAGGCACTCTTTCCATACAACATTTGCATTTACTTACTATCTTGGAAAATGAATACATTTTGCAAATTATACAAGTGTACTGATGATACTTGCCGCAGATGCATCTGACATTTCATTCATTAGGTTGTTCTGAAGATTTCTTTCGCAGGGGAAGATAAATTAAAATCAAACAAGAAACATCCCTGGATTTTTCCTTAAAAGAGAAAAAAAAGCCTGGTTCTTTCTCATTTACCCGCACCCCACCCCCACTGTGCTCCCTCCCAGCTCCTGGGGACCACTGATTGGTTTTTTGTTTCTATAATTTTGCGTTTTCCAGCGTGTCGTATAAGTGGAATATAGTATATAGCCTTTGAGTCTGGCTTTCTTCACTCAGCAGAATACATTTGAGATGCATCCCTGGTTTTGTGTGCATCAGTAGTTTGTTCCTGTTTCTTTCTGAGTAGTATTTCATTGTGTGGATGTAACATTTGTTTATTCAGTCACCAACTGAAGGATATTTGGGTTGTTTCCAGTTTTGAGTGACTGTGAATAAATCTATTGTAAATATTGGTGAATAGGTTTCTCTATGGCCATAAATTTTCATTTCACTTGTACTTAAGTGTGGGATGGTTGGGTAGTATGGTATGATGAGATTTAAAATTTGTAACCTTTCTAATAGGTGTAAAGTGGTATTTCATGTGGTTTTAATTTGCGTTTCCCTAATAACTAGTGATGCTGAACATTTTTTATATGTATATTTGCCATCGATATGTCTTCTCTGGTGAAGTATCTGTTCAAATATTTGCCCCATTAAAAAAGTCGGGTTGTATATGTTTTTATTTTGAGTTTTAAAAGTTCTTTTTAATTTTTAAAATTGAGGTATAATTTATATGTAACATTATGCTGGTTTTAAGTGTACAGCATAATAATTCCATATTTTCTATATTGCAAAATGACCACCACAGTAAGTCTAGTTAATATACATTACCATACATAGTTACACAAAAAAATTTTTGTGTGATGAGAACTTTTAAGATCTATTGTCTTAGCAACTTTCAAATATACAATACAACACAGTATTATTAACTATAGTCATCATGACTTATTTATTTTATAATTGGAAATTTGTACCTTTTGACCTCCTTCTCCCATTTTTATACTTGTAAAATTATTTTACATATTCTAGATATAAGATCTTTGTCAAATATGTGTTATGCAAATATTTTCTCCCTTTTCATTCTCTTGACCTGGTCTTTCACAGAGCAGAAATTTTTAATTTTGAAGAGGTCAACTTTATCATTTTTTTTAATGGATTATGCTTTTGATATTGTATCAAAGAAGGCCAGTGGGAGATAACCTACCTATCCTGATTATTTGTCAATGTCTGAAAGATTTTTGATTGTTATGACTGGGGAAGGAGGTGCTCTTGGTGTCTAGTGGAACTAAGGATGCTGTTAAATATCCTACAATGCACAGAACAGTCCCTCACACATAGAATTATCCAATCCAAAATGTCAGTAGAGCTAAGGCTGAGAAACCCTGGCTTAACTCAAGGTCACAAAGATTTTGTTCTTTTACTTTTGTTTTTATTTTAAGAAGTTTTTGTAATTCTAGATTCTACACTTAAGTTTATGACTGCTTTTGAGTTAAATTTTGTATATGGTGGAAGGTATGGGTTGAAGTTCTTTTTTAATTTTTGGCATGGGTGTTCAATTATTTCAGTAATACTACTTTTTGTTGAAAAGACTATACTTTTCCCATTGAATTGCCTTTGATGATATGTACATGGGTCTATTTTCTGGACTTTCTTCTGTTGCTCTATTGTTTATCTTTTCCTTAATACCATATGGTCATGATAACTTGCTTTATAGTAAGTCTTGAAATGAGATTGTCTTATAATTTTATACTTCTTTTTCAAAATTGTTTTGCTATTCTATTTTATCTCATTTTTTTGATAGCAGCTGTAGAGGCGCACTGAATACATATATGAGTTGTCAAATGGCCAACCATTAAGTTCAATATTTGGCCAAATATGAGACTAAAGTTAAATATCACCACCAGAGAAAGAGAACTTCCAATATAAAAGAAAAATTCAAGATTTTATTTTAAAATGTAATTATTATTATCACAACTTTATTATTGAAAGTTTTGATAGTCGTATTTTACAAATTGGATATTATATTGTAGGGATAATAATTTCTTCACAGCTAGATTTGCTCCTGCAGTGAATAAACTATGGAGAGCAAACACAAAAAAAGCTATACAAAAGATACACTCAAAACAGTATAGATTAATCAAGATGGAAAACTAAAAAATATTCAAATAACTCACAAAAAATATAGGAAGAAAAAAACAAAGAAATTAAAAACACAGAGAACAAACAAAACAAAAAGTAAAATGGTAAACTTAAGCCCTAATATCAGTAATTACATTAAATGTGAATGGTCTAAATACAATGAAACACAGAGATTGGTAGAACAGATTAAAAACATAGCCCAACTATATTATGTCTACAGGAAACTCATTTCAAATGTAACATTGTAGATAGATTGAAGTAAAAGGACAGAAATGTTTTATTAAACAAACATTAATAAAAGAAAAAAAGATTGGCTATGTTAATGTCAGAGCAAACAAAATTACCAGAGACAGATAAATTACATAATGATAGAAAGGTCAATCTACCATGAAGATGTAGCAATCCTAAATATATATGTACTAACAAGCAATACAAAATGTACGAAGTAAAATCTGATAGAACTAAAAGGAGAAATAGACAAATTCACAATTATAGTTGAAGACTTCAACACATCTCTCTCAATAAGCAATAGAACAGGTTGACAGAAAATTAGCAAAGATATAGAAGAAATCAATACTACCATAAACCAACTGATCTAATTGACATTTATGGAACACTGTTCATAAAGATTAGACTATACACTCTTATTAACACATATATGTGGAATATAGAAAAATGGTACAAATCAACCGGTTTGCAAGGCAGAAACAGAGACAGATGTAGAGAACAAACATATGGACACCAAGTGGAAAAAGCGGGGTGGGGGGGGGTGGGGGAGGGTAAGGGGGGAATGAACTGGGAGATTGGGATTGCCATATATACATTACTAAAAAGAAAAAAGATATCAAATTGTACACTTTAAATATATGCAGTTTATTGTATGGCAGTTGTATCTCAATAAAAGTTCTTAAAGAAAAAAAAAAAAGATTAGACTATACATTCTTTTCAAGTGCCCATGCAGCATATACCAAGACAGACCATGTCCTGGGCCATTAAAAAAATTTAAACCCATCAAAATCATAAGAGGGGCTCTCTGAGCACAATGGAAACAAAAAGACTAGAAATCCCTCCCAGAAATATAGCATAAAAGCTCTGGAAAACAAAAGCTAGAAAAGGAAGTGGTTTTCAGGCAACTTTTGATTTCCAGGCCACCACAGGCCTTCCCTTTGTGAGGAAGACTTTCTCTTCCCCATTGGGGTAAAGAAAATGAAAAATTGCAAGTAAAAACAAAGTGGTATCTTAAAAATTCCTGTTATAGCACTTTTTAAAAACCAGGTTAGGACCATATCCAACATCCTGTTAATATTATACCACTTTCCATGATAGTAAATGGTCTTTGAAAACACATGTGTAATGATTGCATAGTGTTCCATTTCCCTGAGAAAGCTGGTGAAATCAAGGGGGAACATAGCCTCTTCTGGTGGCAGGCAGCTGGTGGCACCAGCTTGAGAGAATAGGTTGGATAAAACCCATGAGCTGCAGCAATAAGGCTATTTCACCTTGTTGCTGATATGGAGAAGTCAAGGCCTGGCTTCAAAGCTTCAAAGGATAGGCTGACTCTCTTGTTTGGGGCTAATATAGCTGGTGACATTAAGTTGAAGCCAGTGCTAATTTACCATTTCAAAAATCCTAGGGCCCTTAAGAATTAGGCTAACTCTATTCTGCCTGTTCTCTAGAAATGGAACTAAGCCTGAATGACTGCATATCTGCTTACAACATGATTTACTGATATGTTAAGCCCATTGTTGAGATCTACTGCTCAGAAAAAAGATTCCTTTCAAAATATTACTGCTAATTGACAATGCACCCAGTCACCCAAGAGCTCTGATGGAAATGTACAATGAGATTCATGTTGTTTTCATGACTGCTAACACAACATCCATTCTGTGCCCCATGGATCAAGGAGTAATTTTGACTTTTAAGTCTTATTTATTTAAGAAATACATGTCATAAGGGGAAAATAACGGGAAAAATAGCCTCTTCTTATGGCAGGCAGCTGGTGGCACCAGCTTGAGAGAATAGGTTGGATAAAACCCATGAGCTACAGCAAAAAGGCCATAGGTGGTGATTCCTTTGATGAAATCTCTGGAAAGAATTAATCATTTTAAATGCTAGTATGGGGACTTCCTAGGTGGTGCAGTGGTTAAGAATCCACCTGCCAATGTAGGGGACATGGGTTTGATCCCTGCTCCAGGAAGATCCCACATGCCATGGAGCAACTAAGCACATGTGCCACCACTACTGAGCCTGCACTCTAGAGCCCATGAGCCACAACTATTGAGCCCGTGTGCCACAACTACTGAAGCACACGTGCCTAGAGCCCATGCTCCACAACAAGAGAAGCCACCACAATGAGGAGCCCGCACACCACAACAAAGCTCTTTGCAGCTAGAGAAAGTCCATGTGCGGCAACAAAGACTCAACACAGCCAATAAAAAAAAAATAAATTTATTAAAAAAAAAAAAGACTTCAGGACTTCCTAGGTGGCTCAGTGGTAAAGAATCTGCCTGCCAATGCAGGGGACACAGGTTCGAGCCCTGCCCTGGGGAGATTCCACATGCTGCGGAGCAACTAAGCCCGTGCACCACAGCTATTGAGCCTGTGCTTTAGAGCCCATGAGCCACAACTACTGAGCCCATGTGCCGCAACTATTGAAGCCGATGTGCCTAGGGCCCGTGCTCCACAACAAGAGAAGCCACTACAATGAGGAGTCTGCACACCACAGTGAAGAGTAGCCCCCACTCATAGCAACTAGAGAAAGCCCGTGTGCAGCAATGAAGACCCAACGCAGCCAATAAATAAATAAAATAAATTAATTAATTTAAAAAAAAGTTTCTAAAAAAAAAAAGACTTCAGTAGAGGAAGTAACTACAGACATGGTATAAATAGCAAGAGAACTAGAATTAGAAGTGGAGTCGGAAGATGTGAGTGAATTGCTGCAATCTCATGATAAAATTTTAATGGATGAACAAAGAAAGTGGTTTTTTGAGATGGAATATACTCCTGGTGAAGATGCTCAGAAGATTGTTGAAATGATAAGAAAGGATTTAGAATACTACATAAACTTAGTTGATAAAGCAGCTTCAGGGTTTTAGGATTAACTCCAGTTTTGAAAGAAGTTTTACTGTGGGTAAAATGCTATCAAACAGCATCACATGCTACAGATAAATCGTTAGTGGAGGAAGAGTCTGTCAAGCTATGTGGCAAACTTCATGGCTGTCTTATTTAAGAAATGGCCATGGACACTCTAACCTTCAGCAACCACCACTCTGATCAATCAGCAGCCACCAACATCAAGGCAAGACCCATCACCAGCAAAAAGATTATGATTTGCTGAAGGCTGAGATAATAGTTAGCATTTTTTAGCAATAAGTATTTTTTATCCAAGAATTGAATTTTAGTTTTAAAAGCTACTTTTTACAGAATTGAATTTGTTTGTTTGTTTGTTTGTTTGTTTGTTTTTTGGGCACACGGGCTTGGTTGCTCCGAGGCATGTGGGATCTTCCTGGAGCAGGGATCAAACCCGTGTCCCCTGCATTGGCAGGCGGATTCTCAACCACTGCGCCACCTAGGAAGCCCCCAGAATTGAATATTTAAAAAAAATTTTTTTTATTGAAGTATAGTTGATTTACAGTGTTTCAGGTGTACAACAATAAGTATTTTTTAAATTTTATTTTATTGAAGTATAGTTGATTTACAATGTTGTAATAATTACTCCTGTATAGCAACGTGATTCGGTTATACATATATATATTTACATTCATTTTCATATTCTTTTCCATTATGGTTTATCACAGGGTATTGAATATAGTTCCCTGTGCTACACAGGAGGACCTTGTTGTTTATCCATTCTCCATATAATAGTTTGCATCTGCTAATCTTAAACTACCAATCCATCTCTCTCCCATTCCACCCACCTCTTGGCAACCACAAATCTATTCCCTATGTCTGTGAGTCTGTTTCTGTTTCACAGATAAATTTATTTGTGTCATATTTTAGATTCCACATATAAGTGATATTATATGGTATCTGTCTCTTTCTGACTTACTTCACTTAGTGTGATAATCTCTGGGTCCATCCATGTTGCTGCAAATGGCATTAGTTCATTCTTTTTTTATGGCTGAGTAGTATTCCATTGTATATATGTATCATGTCTTCTCTATCCATTCATCTGTGGATGGACATTTAGGTTGTTTCCATGTCTTGGCTATTGTAAATAGTGCTGCAATGAACATTAGGGTACATGTGTATCTTTTTAAATTATAGTTTTGTCCAGATACATGCCCAGGAGTGGGATTAGTTTTATTGAGCAAACTCCACACTGTTTTCGATAGTGGCTGCACCAATTTACATTCCCACCAACGGAGTAGGAGGGTTCCCTTTTCTCTACACCCGCTCCAGTGTTTGTTATTTGTAGACTTTTTAATGATGGCCAGTTTGAGGTGGCACCTCATGGTAGTTTTGATTTGCATTTCTCTAATAATCACTGATGTTAAGCATCTTTTCATGTGCCTATTAGCCATCTGTATGTCATCTTTGGAGAAATGTCTATGTAGGTCTCCTCATTTTTTGATTGGGTTGTTTTGTTGCTGTTGTTGTTATTGAGTTGTATGAGCTGTTTGTACGTTTTGGAAATTAAGCCCTTTTTTTTTTTTTTACATCATTTGCAAATATTTTCTCCCAACTTGTAGGTTGTCTTTTCATCTTGTTTATGGTTTCTTTTGCTGTGCAAAAGCTTGTAAGTTTGATTAGGTCCCGTTTGTTTATTTTTGCTTTTATTTCTGTTGCCTTGGGAGACTGACCTAAGAACACATTGGTACAATTTATGTTAGAGAGTGTTTTGCTGTGTTCTCGTCTAAGAGTTTTATGGCATCATGCCTTATATTTAAGTTCTTAAGCTATTTTGAATTTATTTTTGTGTATTGTGTGAAGGTGTGTTCTAACTTCATTGATTTACATGTGGCTGTCCAATTTTCCCAACATCACTTGCTGAAGAGATTGTCTTTTCTCCATTGTATGTTCTTGCCTCCTTTGTGGAAGACTAATTGACAGTAGGTGTGTGGGTTTATTTCTGGGTTCTCTATTCTGTTCCATTGATCTACATGACTGTTTTTGTGCCAAAAGTATTTCTAAATTAAGCTGTGTACATGGGTGTTTTTTTTAGACATAATGCTATTGCACACTTAATAGCCTACAGTATAGTGTAAACATAACATTTTTAAAAATTAAATTTATTTATTTATTTATTTATTTATTGGCTGTGTTGGGTCTTCGTTGCAGTGCACAGGCTTTCTCTAGTTGCGACGCGCAGGCTTTCTCTAGTTGCAGTGAGCAGGGGCTACTCTTCATTGTGGTGCAGGGGCTTATTGCAGTGGCTTCTCTTGTTGCAGAGCATAGGCTCTAGGCATGTGGGCTTCAGTAAGTGTGGCTCACGGGCTCTAGAGCACAGGCTCAGTAGTTGTGGCACACGGGCTTAGTTGCTCCTCGGCATGTGGGATCTTCCCAGACCAGGGCTTGAATCCATGTCCCCTGCATTGGCAGGTGGATTCTTAACCACTGTGCCACCAGGGAAGTCTCAACATAGCTTTTATGTATGCTGGGAAACCAAAAAATTTGCGTAACTTGCTTTATTGGATATTCACTTTATTGCAGTGGTCTGGAATTGAACCTGCAATATCTCTGAGGTATGCCTATGTTTATGTATGAAAAATAATTCCTGTTTCACACCTCTAATAGAGTTTCAGACCATAAAACACATGAGATTTGCAATTTGACTTTTATCCAGCATGGTCCCATACGCTATTCTCAGACAGTCACAATAATGCTGACTGATAGGCCTTTGGTATTACTGGCGCTGCAAGGCTGCCTAGGCATGTGGTGGTGACAAAACAATCTCACAATCACACACAAGTTTGGGAACGCCAGAAATGAAACTGAAGTCATCTTTTGGCTATTCGGTCTTCCACAGGCCAAGGGGATCCTTAGGTCCAAAAAATCAGAAATTGACACTTAGTGCACTTCAGTGCCCAACATTTCCATTGTGTCAAAGTTCTAGTTTCCTGTTGGTGGGGATTTAGGTTGTTTCCCATTTTTTGCTGTTACAGAGCTGCAATGACAACTCTTAAACATGTATCTGTGCAAACTTTAGGGAGTCTGAATTAGTCTGCTCTTGCTGCCATAACAAAATACCATAGACTGGGTGGCTTAAACAATAGACACTTATTTTTCCACTGTTCTAGGGGCTGAGAAGTCCAAGATCAAGGTGCCAGTCACTTAACGTTTCTGGTGAGAGCTCTCTTCCCATCTTATAAACAGCTGCCTTCTCACTGTGTCCTTACCTCTCTCTCTCTTCCTCTTCTTTTTTTCCTTTCTTCTTTTTCCGCTTCCTCTTTTTAAAAGGCCACTGTGCTATCAGATTAGGGCCCTACGTTCAAGACCTCACTGAACCTTGATTACCTCCTAAAGCCCCTATCTCTGAATATAGTCACAGAGGCACTAGGTCTTCACCATATGAATTTTGAGGGGACACGAGGCAGTCCACGGCAAAGTCAATCTGTAGGATTAATTCCTAAAACTGAAATTGACTTGTTGTGTCAAAGGTATATACATTTAAAATGTTACTTTATTGTGTCAAATTTCCACCCAAAAACCTTATAACACTTACAGTTCCAGCATCTCTGTGAGTCTTGTTTTTCCCCATCTTCCCTAACATTGGCTATGATCCAACTTTCTTCCCCCCAGTGTACTAGCCTTTTAAATTTGCATTTTAAGACTTATGGATGTTTCAGAGTATCTTTTTATGTGCTTGCTGGCCATTCGTGGTTCTTTTTCTGAAAAGCATGTTTGACTTCAGTTGGCATGAGGAGCTCAGTCCACTGCTAAGACTTCTTCCCATGATGACATTCCTGCACAGTGTCCTGATGTACACAGTGCTTTCCTTCGTTGGAATTTGTCCAACTTAGAAGGAACGCGCCTGACCGCCTCCCATGAAAGGCTGTACATTTGAGTATAATGGAATGCTACTCATTCTCTTCAATGTAGAGCAGAAGTAGTCACCCAGAGTACATAAACTTCCAGTAAATGCACCCAATTTAAACATTTTAATAATCAGCAAGAAATATACTCTACAGCCATCGGCTGGATTTCCAGTGACTGTGTGGGTCCGTGATGTCAGGAAGTTCCTGAGTGCTCATCTAGGGCTAAAGAAAGTGGAAAGCATCCTTGAAAAGCGTCACTCTCAGGAGGGGGTCTGCCTAGAATAGTACTGACTGTCTCGAGCAGTGCCTAGTGTTTAGGGCAAACTGCTCACCCTGATAACTGGGCAGAGAGCAATGAGGACAAGTCCACAGCAGCATCAGCCACCATGGTGTGGCTGGAGAGCTGTGTGAAATGCGTTCTCTGATTTTACCACGAAACTCGCAGCTTCCACAGTAAGGACAAATCTTTTGCCACTTCTTATTACAAAAGTAATAAAAGTTCACTATCAGGGGGCGAAAACATGGACATTTTCTTTTTAAAAAATGCCATGATGCACCTAGTAACAATAATAAGTTAGTGGTATCATCTAATACAAAGTTCAAAATCTATTTCCGTGATTATCTCCAAATATCTCTTCTTGCACTTGGTTTGTCTGAATTAGAAACTAAACAAGATCCATAAATTACATTTGGTTGTTAAATCTCTTGAATCTCCTTTAATCCTCAACAGGCCCCTCTCATTCTCCCCCTATGCCCATGTTGCAGAAATCAGGTAGTCCTGTGGAAACGCCTACAATAAGGAAATAACAAAGAAGTTCAATTCCCTGCCCTCCCCACCCCCCCCGCCCCCCCCCCCCCCCCCGGCCACATTCAGGTTTGGGGGAAAAGATGAAAGTGGTGGTTTGGTGATGGAGCTGGGAAGGGCTGAAGGGTGAGTGGGACTAACATTCAGCCCCTGCTGCACTGTCTGCTCCGCTGATGAGCTGCTGCAAAGCCCACGAGAAAGTGCCAGGTGACCTGGTTGGGGGCTTTGCAGCTGGGAAGAGAGACTCCAGAGAAAACTAAGTAGAAATCTTAACACCTGGATTTGAGGAACAGGCTAAATGCCAGAGATGGAGAAAGGATAAAGCAGGGCCTAGGACAAGAGAAAGATGGGAAAGCAGAGAGGGGCTGGATGAGAGGGGCTGGAGAGAGAATAGGCTGATGTAACCAGACTGACATTCTCTTCACATCAAAGTAGTTGAGTCAGCTTTTCAAAATAGAAAGGAAAAGATTCCCCCTGAAGAGTTGCAAAGCTATCTGGTTTGTACTTTTCCTTATAAATTTTCATAGTAAATACAAGGATTAGGTTTCCTCTCTCCCAGCTTCCTGCCTTTAATTTCCTGTCGTTGTTCCTCTGAATGTTTTATTCCTGATTTTGTTCCCTGTGAGTTAAGACGGTGTCTTTACCACTTAGTGGTTGGGACAACAGCCCTGTTCAGTTTGTTTGTGATTCTCTTAGGAGTGTATGGCTTTAAGACTTTTCTGCTGGTTCCTTTTTGCACTAATAGTAGTAAGAGCAAGACAATAGGACCCAAAGCAAAGATGCTGACCCACAAGAAATGAAATGTGCAAATGCGTGTCCTTTTTCAATGGTGTTTGAATCCCTCAAGGCTTTTCTGAAGTTCTGGGTGACATGTATTCTAAAGCCCAAGTTCCTCATCCTGGCCTACAAAGCCCTTGGGATTTGGCATTCTATCTACCTCTCCACCCTCAAGCTTGCTGTCCCAAGCTCCAGCCCACTGGCCCCTTTTTGGTGTTAAAGTGTGAAGTCAGGGGTAACAACCTGTGCTCTCCCTCTGCCCCAGATCCTCATGGAGTTGGGGCCTTCTCATCTTTCTCATCTCTGCTCAAATGTGACCTCCTCAGGAGGGCCATTCTAATCTTTTATCTAAAGGACCCCTCCCCCAATCATTCTTGGTTCTTTTTTCTTGTTTTATTTTCATTGAACTTCTAGTATTGGAAATTATCTGGTTTATGGGTTTGACCATTAAGTGTCTGCTATGGCCTAAATGTTTGTGTCCTCTCAAAATTCATATGTTGAAGCCCTACCTTCATACCATGTGATGGTATTTGGAGATGGAGTCTTTGGGAGGTAATTAGGTCATGAGAGTGGAGCCCTTATGAATGAGATTAGTGCCCTTGTAAGAAGAAACTGGAGAGAGATGATCTCTCTTTCTCTGTGCTGAGGGTACAGCAAAGAGGCAGATGTCTGTAAACCAGAGAGAAGGCCCTCACCAGAACCCAACCATGCTGGTACCCTGACCTCAGACTTCTGGCCTCCAGAACTGTGAGAAATAAACATCTGCTGTGTAGGCCCCCAGTTTATGGAACTTGTTATAGCCCAAACTGAGCACAAGGGTCTGTCCTCATTGGCTCCTGAGCCCCAGGAGAGCAGACCCAAGTAGGCCTTGTTTACTGCCATTTCTCCAGCTTCTAAAACAATGTCTGGAATGTGGTAAATACTCAAAAATATTTATTGAATGTATTGTGAATGATGAAAATTTCCAAGTCTCCAAAGGTCAGGCTGTCCCATCATTCCCTTTACATTTTCATGCTTCCTGGTAACAAACTAGGCCTGCACAACCTCTCTCAGACACAACCGGGCTGCCTGCAAAATCATTCACTTCAAAGCCTCAGGAAATTAACAACCCTCCCAATGATGGCTTAGGTTCTTGAAGAAAACTGCTGGAAAACTATGAAAGAAAATCCAAAGAGCATATGGGAGAAGGAAGATGTGAGACAGAGATTTGAGTTTCAACATGTGAAATGACAGGCATAGAAAGGGGGGAATTGGGGGTTGAGGACTAGCCTTCATTCAGGTCAGACCTTGTCCCCTTGTCTTACCTATGTGGTGACCCTTAATCTTCTTAACAAGCTTATGAAATAAGATTGAGTACCCCCACTTTACAGGTGAGGAAACTGAGGCTCAAAATGGTAAAGCAAATTTCTCAGGATCAAATAGCTAATACATGGCAAAGCCAGGGTTCAAGCTGAGGTCAGGCTGACTCCAAGCCCCGATGTGTGTGTGTGTGTGTGTGTATGTGTGTATGTGTATGTCCCATCCCACACCCCTGCCCTCTCTACTCTGAGGACATGGGAGCCAGAGAGGGGTGCTGACATTACCAGATGTTCAAAGACCCATGGGAACTGGGTTGAAGAACACTTCCCATGCGCTCACCATCTATATTGATTTCAAATATCCTTTAGAAGCACCTGAGTCAGAACTGCCTCCTCTGTTTTGAAACAAAGGGTTTAATTCACTGTCATTTTTACACAATAGGGACCTCTATAAATTATAGCTTTTTGGTCCTTCAATTGCAAAGGAAACAAGGACTATAACAGGGCCATCAATAATCTCCCCCGTGCAGAGGACGTGGACGTATAAGCAGCAAAAAGATGCCTGAAATTTTAGCACTTGATTGTTTCCCGAGTAATCTTTTACTTGGCAGCATTAAATGTAAGTGTTGTTGTGCTTGTGCCTTTCAAGCCCATTTTGAAAATGAGATAATGCATCTTCAGGGTGAGAGAGAGAATCCTTTGTCCTTCCTGACACATTTTACACAGTAATAACAGAGGTTCTATGGGGAAAGGGTGAGCCAGGAGGGGGAAGTTACTTAGAGCCACTGCTTTCTTTCCAAATTAGGCAGCGGACAGCAAACTGTCAAAGCCACACACAGCTTGTACTTCCCCATCAAAATGATAGAAGATGACTTGAAGGCAGAAGCAGCTCAGGCTCCATCACAAACAAGGGCTCTTTTCATATCCAGATGGAGCTCTGTAACCCTCTGCAGACTCCCAGCCTCACTTCCTGGTTTGGAAGTTGGCTCTTGTGATTCCTTCACTCTTAGAATCTGAGCCACAGTAGGAGGAACTTACCATCAACCTTGTTGATGGATGCTGCAGGGAGAAAATTACAGGGGGTCGGATGTGGAATGTAAAGCTCCTGGCTGAACAATGCTCCCAACACGTAGGAAAAGGCTGGTCTTCGAGTTAGATACCCAGCCCAGATGTTCACATAGCAGAGAGACGCTAGGTGCGTGTTGTGCTTTTCTTTGCGGAAAACAGTTCACAAGTGTGGCTTTGACGTCTGTGTGTGTGAGCCCCCCTCACCTGGAAATCTCGTTACACATGCAGGGAGTGGGATGCCAACCCCCACCCCATTTCATTAGGGACAGACGAAAGGGAAGGAGCCATGTGTGAACCTTTTCGTGACGAGGCAAATGGTCATAAAGCTGTCTTGGGCGTGAGCATCCTAAGATGCTCCCGGTGCCTGCTGCTGGCCTGCTTTTCCTGTAACATGGCAAGGCATTTGTGGCAAAGACATCTTTCTACTCCTACCCGGGGTAGTGTTACAGCTTTAAATCAGAGATCGGAGAGCTGGAAAAGACCCAGCCAACCCCAAATCCAGTGTTTCCTAAACTCCGCGCGGAGCAGAGTCCTCTGTGAGGCCCAGCTTGGACTCTGCCAGCACTGGCTAGGATCTCTCTGTTGAACAAACGCTCTGCTGGGTCTTGAGCTTGGGCAGATCCAGGGACCTGACTGGTGCAAATCTGCATTTTACCGAGGAGGAAATTGAGGCCCACACAGTGACACACCTGAGGGCCTCTGGGCACAGAGCCAGAACTGAACTCAGCTCTGAAGCACATCAACACCCAATCTAACTAAATTTCTGCAGTAAGTAGGCACGAATCTCGCAGTGTGGGCTTCAGGGACTCAGAGGTGAAGATTTAGTTGTTTAAGGCCAGAGGCAATTTGGATCAACTGTCCCGTTCAATCTGCACCAGGAAGCTCTTTACTGAGCTCCTGACACCCTGGAAAAGATACCATCACCCAATTCTGAAAAATGCCTGATTAGCATGTCAGCTGGGGCTACTTAAACTTTGCCTTTAGATCATCACTCTATTTAATACCTCGGGGCTCTGTTCTATTGATCACTGGGTCTGACTCACTGCTGATATTTTTCAGCAATCGACCATTACTTCAGGTAAATGGGGGACCCAGGGAGAAGAAGGTGTTTGTGGTCCTGCAATTACCTGGCATATTACCCATCTGGGAGATAGTTTAGGAGTCTACTGGAGAAGATATTTTTAAAATACAGCCTGGCAGACTTTTTTGTGGAAATTGACACCTAAGTTAATTTGGGAGAAGTAAAGAAGAGCTAGAATGGGGTATAGAGCTTCCTTGCCTGAAGTTGTGGAGCCAGTGGAATGCTGAATAGGTCTGCACACTTTGCAAAAAAGTAAAGAAGATCTGATCTAGCCTTGAAGGGACCCCTTTGGGTCCACTCAATGATTATTTGCAATCTGTGATGGAGAAACAGTTGTAGACAGTTCTGTTAATGTGTTTTCTGCCAAAGATGTTAATTTAAGGTAGAGACATTCATTGCTTTTTGTTGTTGTTGTTGTTGTTTAAACCTATGGTTTCTGCATTTATCCTAAATAGAGTCATGAAAGAATCTCCAAACTTATAAAACTCAATTGATGTTAACGTAGTTTTACACACAGATATGTGCCATTTGTTTACAGATGGGGTCAACAGGCTATCCTGAAGTCAGTTTTAAAATGTGGATTTGAAACTTATGGGCTTGTTAGTTGTAAATAAAGAGTAAGGTAATAGAGCTGATCAAACCTCCAGTTTACACAGTACTTTTTGCTTCTCGCAGGGACAATGGCATTTCTTGAAGAGTGATTTGTAGGGGCCTTGGAAAGCCCTCCAAACACACACTGATGCCTTAAACTCAGACAAAATTATTCGTTCTCTTTCTAGTTAAGTGCTGAGCCTCTCCTTGGCAATTCAATTAACTCCTGAGAGAGGGAACATACAGTCTTTAACTACATTAAGTCTATTTCTTCAAGTAGAGAAAAAGTGGAGGCAGGAAGTAGTGTTTGTTAAATTCTCTTTTGTACCTGGTAGAGATATAAAGCTTCTGGCATATGATCTCAGTTAATCCTCTCAACAACTCAAAAATTAGGTAGGATTATCACTTCCCAGATTATCCCCAGGCCCAGGGATGTGGATAAATTGCCCTGAGTTGCACAGGTAGAATCTGGAGTTGTCTTAGCTCAGGCAGCTATAACAGAACACCACAGCCTGGGTGGCTGAGACAACAGACACTTATTCCTCATAGTGCTGGAGGCTGGGAGTCCAAGATCAAGGTGGCAGCAGATTGGGTTCCTGGTGTGGCCCTACTTCCTGGTTTTCAGACAGCCATCTTCTGACTGTGCCCTTACATGCCTGGGAGGGAGGGAGAGAGTTCTGGTCTCTCTTCTTCTTCTTATCAGAACACTAAGCTCATCATGGGAGCCCCATCCTCATGACCTCATAAACCTAATTATCTCCCAAAGGCCCCGCCTCCCAGTACCAATCCATTGTGGGTTAGGGCTTTAACATAAATTTGGAAGGGATATATTCAGTCCATAGTAGGAGATGTCCTCACTTCCTGCCCCCTAGTGAGCCTTGGCAGGGATTAGATAGGTGCCGTAAAAAGGACCAGATGGGTAGGGAATCTGAGAACACTGGGGTTTCAATAAAAGAGGCCGCTGGTGGTGGGAGACTTGTTCCCAGAGGCAAGATATAGTCTTGAGAATGAGATGAGATCACATAGGGAAGAAAGAAAATCTCTTTTCTGCCTTTTCTTTTGTATACCTAACTCATACTGTGTAAAATTTGACACGTTCACACACATACATCTGTGGAGAGAGAGACAGAGGAAGAGAGTAGGATTAGAGTCTATAACAGCAGTTAATCCTGGAAGGTGAAATTGTAAGTTATTTGATCTTTTTTCATTTATCTGTAGTGTTTACTTTTCTAAGATGACCTGTTTATTATTTGTGTATAGACAAAATTTATACCCCAAATCGTCCCAGTATATCTTTTCACAAAACTTACGTTGTTTTTTGAAGGTCACTTGTGTTGTGTCTGTGTATTTCAAAACAGTAGGTTGTAAATTCAAGCATTTAATGTTAATTCTTTGTCTTTCTTCCTCCTGAATGGATGTGAGATTTGCTGTTGGTGGTGGTTTGGTTTTTGCACAAGACTGACTAGTTGTTTTGATATCCTATAGGCACATAATTTCGTTCAGTTGGAAAATAAGTGTTTTTCTGAGCTTTCCTCTAGACTTTCAACAACATGAGATTTTGTGCCCTTACAGAGACAAGACAGAAGTGAAGACTGTTTACAAAACGGAAAACATAAATCTAGGAAAACTGAGCCCAGTGGGCTGCCCACTTAGCCCCATGCCACAGATGAATGACTTCACCGTTACCTCTTTCAAAGAAAAGTCATTTCTTTATTCACCAACATTTTAAAAATAAAAATTAAATGAAGCTAAAGTTATTTTTTGCCAGTGGGGTTTGGGAGAAAGATTAAAATTAAAAAAAAAAACAAATAGAAAAATGTTTAATTATTCTTTGTACCATTTAAAACTTAAAGCGGCTTATGATCAGAGGGAGATAAAACTAATTAGAAACCAAAATTATATTTGCTCCATCAATGTTAAAATAAATCCAAGGGAAAACAAAGAGGCACTTATGTCATTAAATTTAATTTCGTGTAGCAATTTTAGTTCTTGCTGTTTGCAACTGTGGGAATTCTCTTTAAAAGGATGTCTAAGCATGTATTTTGTAAAAAGTCAACAATCTGCTAAGTTTTGTATAGAAGTGAGATGATTCAAAGCGGGGAGAGGGAAGAGAGGGCCTCAGCACAGAGAGGTGAGGTGAGACCAAAACAGCCGCTCAAGACCAGCACTGTTGGTGGAATGACTCAGAGAGGCTGGGTGAGTAACCGGATGTCAGCCACGGCGAGGCTTCCCCTCTCCTATTCTCCATGGTGTTGGCTACCCCCAGAGACGGCGTGGAGAGGAGAATGTTGTTCTGGTGCCGTGTTTCCTGTGGCAAGAGCGGGGAGCAGGAAGAATCCTACAGAGTGTGAGACAGCCTCTTCTAGAAGCAGTGGTAGAACTGGGGTAGCTGGGGGTGGCCCTTGGACAGTCTGAATGCACCGCAGAGAACTGAGAGGTCACTGATCTGATCAAGTCTGGGCCACACGTGATGAGCCTTGGTGTGTAATGACTCCCCAGCTCAGCACACCCCTATTGCCATGTACAGGATGGAGCACTCAGGTGGTACCAGCCTCGGCTGAACTTTTGCTATATGCCAGGCCCTGTGTTAAGTAACCACTGTTTATAACATTATCTCACTCAACATTCACAGCCGTCTTAGGGAGCAGGAATGATTCACCCCATTTTTTAATAATGCAATTAATTTATTCTCATTCTCTTATGGCCACACCTTTCTTTTCATTGTGATAAGATACACATAATGTGAAGTTTTTCGTTTTTAATCATTTTTAAGTGTACAATTTAGTGTTACATACATTCACATTGTTGGGCCACCATCCCCATCATCCATTTCCAGTTTGTTTCTTCTTCCCAAACTGAAACTCTGTACTCAGGAAGCAAAAATTTCCCCTTCCCCTCCAACCCTGGCAACCACCATTCTACTTTCTGTCTCTTTCATTTCCTTATTCTAGGAATCTCATATAAGTGGAATCATATCATACTTGTCTTTTTGTGTCTGGCTTGTTTCACTTAGCATAGTGTTTTCAAGTTTCATCCATGTTGTAGTATTCCTATTTAATTTTAAATTTGATTTCATTATTTATTATTTTTATTGAGATATTGACATAATATTGTGTACGTTTAAGATGTACAATGTGTTAAGCAGTATCCCCATTTTATAGACTGGGGAACTAAGACTTGTATGAAATAACTTGCCCAGGATCATAGGGGGAATAAGTGGCAGACAAAGAATTTAAATCCAGGTATGTCGCTCTCTAAGATCCATGCTCTTAACTGTCCTTGACACAAGTGTTTCTTTAAATGCAGACCACTACATCAGAATCACCTTGCACACTTAAAAAATGTAGCTTTCTGCCCACCCTCCTCCAGTCCCACTAAATGATAATCTTTGTATATTTAACAAGTTCTTGAGCTGATTCTTATGTAAAACTAAATTTTGAGAATTCCTTCACCCTTCTTTATTGAAAATAGAACTAAGAAATGATGGTGACAGAGAGAAATAAGGCATAATAGCGAACTCAGGGCTAGGTGATCTCGCTAAAAGGGAGAAATAAGTAAACAAGACTCCCAGAGTTCTCAAAGCCTGTATATTTGGTGGTGTCTCCTGGAATGATTTCCAGTGTGTCCACCCATATGTCCTTCGTGGCCTCATGACTTATCCTTTCATGAAGTGAAGGGATAAATCTCTTGTGGTTACGCTGTGTTTTTCATTCCCATTTTTATGGATCATGTCAACGTGTATTATGTATGAAAAACAAACCAGCTTATCATCAGTGCTGTGAAAATGTAGCATCCCCGTGTGTGACATAAGAAAAGAAAGATGTCGAGGATGAGTTGAGAGGCTGGCAAACCAGTGCGTAATGTAGCCAAAAGAGACATCACGTTTAGTGTGGGACTGAAAACTCACCTTCAGGAAGACTTTCACCTTGAAATCTGGTGATGTGTGAAACAGATGTTTTCATTTACCTAAGATAATTTGCATAATCAATTTAACATGTGGCTTATCAAACCTGCCAAAGAGCAGGTGACAATATGGAATTAATATGATTACTAATTTGACACATCATTGAGATTAATTTGACCTTCTTGCTCTGAGAATACCCAGAGGTCTTTACAGACAGGAGTAATGTGCTGTGAGCTGCCACCCCAGCCTCAGAAATAAAGCAAACACTTGGCTCCGTCTGGCCTCATGCCCTACTCCTTTTCTTTCAAACTCTCTTCTAAGTCGAAAAGAAGACATTGAGTGAGTATTGTAGGAGGCATCTGATTCTGAGTGTTCGTGGCTTTATGAAACGTAATTGATTTATCTTTTCTCCAATACTCTAAATGGTGCTGCCTTCTCCCTGGTCTGTGGATTTATCCTTGATCCCAGATCTAAAGAGATGTCACCTTTGAGAATCCACAGTGAGGCTCCATTTAAGTCTTTGAGTCTAGAGAATCAAAATAGGGGAGTAAAATGATGCGTTGGTTTGACTGCAATAGTAAATTATTGGAAATAATAGAAATGTTCACCAATAGGATATTGGTTAAATAGAATATCATACCAATAGAATGTATACAACCATTCAAATGATGTGGGAAAAGTATATTTAATAACATAAAAATGTTTGTGATATGACACGAACAGATCATATCACAAAATAGTATATGCACTATAATTTTATTTTTGTAAGGAAAATTTTGTATACATCTCTCTGGAAATATAAATAATAAAATGTTAATCATGTTTATATCTATATGGTAGGATTCAGGGTGATTTACGGGTTTTCCTTTTTATTTATCTATATTAAAACTTTTTTTTTAACATGGACATATATTTTGTGTGTAGTACAGAAAAACAATTTTTTTTTTATAATTGTGAGATGAGGATGGAAGATTGAACTTAGCATCCAATTTCACTGTCTCCCAAAACCCCATTAAAGTTCCTATAGACACACACACACTTTGGAAGCTGGAAGGCAGGTATAAGGATGGTAACCGCTTTGTAGGCTACAGAAGGCCTAATCTCAAAGCAATGGGGAAAGCTACGACCAACCTGCTTTATGGTACAGAATCCTCCCAGGGATTGCTGCTGGGACTGAGTGTGATGGGATGGCAGAGGGAGTAGGCGGTGAGAGCACCAAATAAGGAGCACTGGTAAAAGCCATCTGAGAAACTGCTAAATCTCCGAATATAGTTTCTCTTAATTTGTCATTCCTCAGCCCTTGAGCCTGTTATCTATTACCCTCACTGAAGTTTGGAGGTTTGTTCACTGGATAGACTCTCTGTACTATGGAGACCAGACACAGGTGGAAGTCTGAGCACCACACCAAAAACAGAACAAGAAGTGATCTTACACTCACAAAATTCTGAATGCAGAGCCCTTCCAGATCTTTCCACTTGGCTCCAGAACACCAGCACCCAGCTCCTACCCTTCCAGATAAGAGGTTGGAAAAGGCTTCTTTACAGGCTACATTTATGTTTGCTCCTCAAGATTTCAAAATTAAACAGTGTATCACTTAGGCTTACATAGGTAGGTGGTATCACCAAAAGAGAGGTAAGGGGATGAATACCTTTGTTCCCTGAGATGGGGAGGAAGGAGCTGCAACTGGGGTAGAATCCTTGTAGTTTTAATTTCTTAAACCAAGTGGTAGAAATATGGGTGGTAATACATTTTATTATTCTTATTTAGACTATGTACTTTTTATACACTCTATGTATTGCATATTTTACAATTCAAAAAAGAAGTTGGTGCTACCCCAGAAGGTGGTTCTAAGATGAAGACTAAGGGGGAGAAAAGCTTGACCTCGTCCCTCTCTGTGTTTTTCCTCTTTCTTCTTTTCATTCCTATTTCGTTTCCCACTTCCTCTAATTTCCTCTTCTTCTACCTTTGATCTCATAGTCACACCTCAACAGCCTTCCTCTAGGAACAAAAGTTTGTTGATATCTCTCAACAAACTTTTAAAAGGTATTACACATTTTTCTCCATGATTTTTATCCCCCAATACTTTTAAAATTGAGGAATAATTTATGTATGATAAAACACACAGATCTTAACTGTACAATTCGATGAGTTTTGAGAAACGTGTACACCATGTAACCACCATCCCAATCAAAATATAGAACATTTCCTTCCCTCCAAGAAATTCCTCATGCCCAGTCAATCCCCCACCACTAGAAACAAACACTACTCTGATTTCTGTCACCATAAAATAGTTGTGCCTATATTAAACTTCATAACATGTACTTTTATTGTGTCTGGCTTTTTTTCCTCTAAATACTGTTTTTTAGATTCATCTATTTTGATACATGAATCAGCTTTTTATCTTTTCTTTTCATTGCTGAGAACTTTTCTATTTTATAAATACACTACAATTTGCCTTTACAATTTAAAAAAGTTCTCATCAAGTTTAAAAAATTTTAGTCCTTCAGTGGATGTGAAATTGTACCTCATTTTGGTTTTATTTCACATTTTCTGGTGAGCAATGAGGTTGAGCATCTTCCCACACACCTATTGGTGATGTAGATCTTCCTTTGTGAGGTGCCTATTCAAGTCATTTGACCATTTTATAAATAGAATTGTTTTCTTTGTATTATTGGTTTTTCAGATGAGTTAATAATACTTTATCCCATTCTGTGGCTTGTCTTTGCATTTTCTTAATGGTACCTTTTGATGAGCAGAAATTTAACATAGTTCAATTTATCAGTGTTTCTTTCATGGTTAGTGCTTTCTGTAACCTAAGAAATATTTACCTATCCCAAGTTTGCAAGAATATTTTCCCATTTTTCCTTCTATATACTTTAGAGTTTTACCTTTCATTTCTATGTCTGTGATCCATCTCAAGTTAATTTTTGTGTATGGTGTGAGGTAGGGATCAAGTTATTTTTTTTTTTCATATAGATATGCAGTTGTTCCGGCATCTCATGTCTTTAAATAGACAAAATGTGCCTTTATCCCTTTCTTTGCTCACCACGCAAAAAGAAGTCTAAATCAAACCTGAAATCTTAGAATATGCATCTTTGTCTCTCACATCCTGCTGCTGCCCCAAAATATAGCCAATAACTTTAAGTGCAAGTTATTATGTCCCCCAGACAATTACAAATTATTTGCTTCTTTAGAATCATATATTTTAGATTTAGGGGAAAAAAAGATTTTGTAAGGAAAAAAAACTTTTTAGCTTTTCTTTGACTCTGCCTTTCCAATAGTTAAGATATAAGATTTTATGGAAAAACCTGAATAAACTTTTGGGCCAACCCCATACAAAGAAAATCAATTGTTGAGTTTGATGCTGCAAATTTACATCTATCATATAAAGGGTGAAATAATGTGAAAAAAACAATGGGTTTTAACTCATTTTTTCAGTGTTTTCAAAATTGGTATCTGTCTCTTAAAAAATGAAGTTTACTGCAAACCAAAAGAATGAGAGTTCCAAAAAGAAAAAAAGGGAGAAATGTCAAATAATGCAGAGATGTCAAGGAACAATGGAAGCAACAATTAGATGTAAAAATTAGGAGTGACCTAAATGAGGGGAGTTTCTGCAGGATGGTGAAGGTGGAAACAAGAGGAGCAAGGGAAGCTGAGGGAAAAACAAGACTTAACAGGAATGAATAGATTTAAGAGACAATTTTTTAAGAGAATGAAGGGTGGAACCAATAAATTTTGGAGATAAAATTTCTTTGGGTCTTGCCTGGCAAATATCAAATACATACTGATGCTAGAAATCCCATATATGATGCTTATTTTTAAAAAAGAAATTTTATTTTATTATTAATAGATAATATTTTAAGAATAGTTTTGGATTTACAGAAAAATTGGACAGGTAGTACAGAGTTCCCATATACCCCACAAATAGTTTCTTATATTATTTACATCTTACATTATTATGGTACCTTTGTTACAATTAATGAACCAATTTTGATACGTTCTTATTAACTGAAGTCCATAGTTTATTCAGATTTCCTTGATTTTTGTTTAATGTCCTTTTTCTTTTCCCGGATCCCATCCAAGATACCACATTACATTTAATTGTCAACTTTCCTTGGGCTCCTCTTGGCTGTGACAGTTTCTCAGACTTTCCTTGTTTTTTGTTTTGTTTCTTCTTATATAAATTTATTTATTTACTTATTTATTTATGCTGCATTGGGTCTTCATTGCTGCGAGTGGGCTTTCTCTAGTTGCGGGGAGTGGGGCCTACTCTTTGTTGTGGTGGACGGACTTCTCATTGCAGTATCTTCTCTTGTTGCAGAGCACGTGGCAGGCTTCAATAGTTGAGGCATGCAGGCTCAGTAGCTCCGCAGCATGTGGGATCTTCCCAGACCAGGGCTTGAACCCATGTCCCCTGCATTGGCAGGTGAATTCTTAACCACTGCACCACCAGAGAAGTCCCACTTTCCTTGTTTTTGATGACCTTAGCAGTTATGAGGAGTACTGAGCAGGTATATCAAAGGATGCTCTTCTATTGAAATTTGTCTGATGTTTTCCTCATGGTTAGACTGCATTATGGGTTTATGAGAGGAAGATCACAGAGGTAAAGT
This sequence comes from Hippopotamus amphibius kiboko, assembly GCF_030028045.1. Lineage (NCBI taxonomy): Eukaryota > Metazoa > Chordata > Mammalia > Artiodactyla > Hippopotamidae > Hippopotamus > Hippopotamus amphibius. The sequence goes on along the minus strand of NC_080186.1, from coordinate 216,200,782 downwards.
GCCATTTTTATCACATCATATCAAGGGTACATACTAGCAATATGATTTATGAAATGATTCCTGACGTTGACCTTGAATTGGCTGAGATAGTGTTTATCATGTTTCTCCACTTTAAAGTTACTCTCCCTCCATCTCCTTCCTACACAGTACTCTTTGGAAGGAAGTCACTGTGCACAGCCCACACTTAAGGCGTGGGGAATATGCTGCCCCTCCTTGATGGGAGCTTATCGACATAAACTATTTAGAATTCTTCTTCATGAGAGGTTTGTCTCTCCCTCCCATTTATTAATTTTTCAGTCACTTATTCATATCAATATAGACTCATGAAACTATTTTATACACTAGGTTATAATTCAATAATACTTTGTTTTGCTACTCAAATTGTTCCAGTTTTAGCCATTGAAAGTTCTTCCAGTTAACTCTGCATATTTACTTTCTAACCTAAAACTGTCTAGTGTTCAGTTTGGTTTTTATACCATGAGATTTAAAAGCAGGACCTACAATACAATCATTATATTGGCAAAAACTGATTTCTTCAATATTAGGTGGCCTCTTTCCCTTTAAATGCCTTAGAGGAATCTTCTGTTTGCACATTAGTAATGATTAAAAATGGAAAACGTCAGCATTTTAAAGGGAGCAGTGTTTATTGATCTTTCATACATAACTCCAACAGCCAGCTGGCAAGAGCAAGCTGGTTTCAGGGCTGAGGCACAGGATTCAGTCTCTCCAGGGCTGATTAACATCTGCTGTCCAGCTAATAACTATGCCCCATGAGCTGAGCTTGGCACCAGCCGGCTTGGCTTTACAGATGTTGACTCAGTCTAGAAGTAGTTGTCTGGGCACAAGGGCATGCCTTGAAGATGGTGATTCAGCTCAAGGGCTTCGCAGACAAACGCTGTCACAGAGCTGGGACATCTGGGGATCCTAAGTGAAGGCCTCAAAGAATTGTCAGTAGATTGTAAATGGAAAGGGCCTTGCTATAGACTGAATGTTAGTGTCCCTCCAATGTTCATACTTTGAAATCTAATCCCCAGTGTGATGGTATTTGGAGGTGGGGGTCTTTGGGAGGTAATTAGGTCATGAGAGTGGAACCCTCATAAGTGGGATTAGTGCCCTTACAAAAGAGATCACAGACAGCTTCCTCGCCCCTTCCACAGTTTGATGACAGAGAAAGAAGACAGCTGTCTGTGCACTGGGAAGTGGGTCCTCACCAGACACTGAGTCTGCCAGCACCTTGATGATGGACTTCCAGCTTCCAGAACCATGAGAAATAAATTTCTGTTTTTTATAAGCCACCTAGTCGATAGTACTCTATTATAGCAGCCAGAACAAATTAAGACAGGCTGGTATAACACATCACTCCCAAACTGAGTGACTTAAAACAATAGTCATTTATTATTTCTTGTGGTTCCTATGGGTTGGGTATTTGGGAAATACTCAGTGGGGTGGTTCTGGCTTGGGGTCTCTCCTGATTTGCAGCCAGATGGTAGTTGAGTACTGGGGTCACCTCAAGGGCTTCTTCAGTCACATGTCTGGGACCTGAGCTGGGATGATCAAAACATCTGGGGACTAAAGCAGCTGGGGCTCCTCTATCTCTGTGTGGTCTCTCCACCTGGTCCCTCCAGCATGGCAGCTTCACGGGAGCTGGACTTCTTACATGGTAGCTCAAGGCACCAAAGGCACATGTCCCAGGAGAGGGAGAGAACACCATGCTGAAGGCATGTTTCCTTTTTCTAATTTCACCTCAGAAATTTCAGTGTCACTTTGCCAATTTATTAGAAGCATGTCACTACGATCGGGTCATATTCTAGGGGAAAGGAATTAGGCTCCACCTTTTTGTAGAAAGAGTGTCACAAAGAATCACAGACAAGTTTTAAAGCCACAGCAGGTCCTTAGAGACCTGACAGCCCCCAGGTGCTGGATGGCTTCCATGGACCCCTCTTGTTCTTTCTCACCCTCCTCTCCCAGTCCTGTGGCCCAGGAAGCTGGCTGACAGCTCCTCCCTGCTATCAGTCTTGGGACACCGCACCCTCATGATTTCCCTGCACGCTGCCTACACCTGTGTACTGTCCTTGTATTAAATGCTCTGCAAATTACCCCCTTGAGAGTGCCATCTGTTTCCTGCTATGACATTGATAATTACACACATCTCCCTCTTAGAGAGGAGGTGATGACTTGCCCAAGTTCCTGGTCAGTGATCTGGGACTTGGGACACCTAATCTGGATCCCTTTGTTTCCACCCTATAGCTAGCACACATGGAGACCAGAATAAAACCCGTGAAATTCTTGGTCACTCCTACAGGGTGTTGCTTATGTGTAGCTCCACAGCGCTGTGCTGAGCCTGAGACAAAAGGAAGAGTCACTAAGACCTCTGGTGTCTTTATCTAAACCCTTGATATTTTGTTCATCCTGGATTTTTTTGCCATCAGTTTTCCTTTTAAGTTATATTGCATTCTACTATTTATCATGATGCTGAGGCCTTGCACCCCAGACGAGTGCCCTAATTGCCCTGCCTGAGTCCTGCCCCTGCCCTCCCCCCCCCCCCCTTCTCACTGCCATCCCACACGGCTGGCTGTGGTCTTCAGAGCTGACTCCAGGAACTGTTTCAGCCCCTCCTCCCTTCCCTTTCCTCAGGTTTCACATTTGACTGTCATTAGCTGGCTGATGTCACAACTTCGGATGTTGTCAGCTAAGATTTGAGTGGTGACGGTTCTTTAATTGGTAACCAGATGGGAGGAGCAGAAGCCCCTTTTGCAACTTGCTATTAGGTACCGGCCAGGAGAGCCAGGAGTGCCAGGTGTGTGTGTGCCAGATGCTGAGGCTGGAGATGGATGAGATGCAGAGGCTGCCTTCCAGGAGGCTACCTTTAGGGGTGGAGACAGACATATTAAAAGTCATGACAAAGCATGGTAAAGGCTTTCAGGAATATAGATATAATGCTATGAGTCTAAAGCAGCTAAATCTGTTGCTCAGAGTGTACTGAAGGAAGGATGCAGGGTAGGGAAGAAAAGAAGGGAGAGAGGGAGGGAGGAGGGAGGAAGGAAGGGTTGGCAGAGGGGAAGAGCAGGCTGGCCGCTGGCAGGGTCTCTCTGATAAAAGTCAGCTCAGGAGGCACCACAGATAGCTCACCACTGCCTTGCTTGCTTGCTTTTTTCTCTATTGCTTTCCTTATTTAGAACCTCTGTTGTCACTCCACATAACTGGCAGACTTTTCTCCTTTAGATCTATTCTAAGGCACTAAGAAATGAGCCTCTTTACATGTCCTTTGTCTTCTGTCAGAGAAGAGGCTGATGTTACGTGCCCATGCGCGTCACCGCTACCTAAAGACAAACACACCAGTTTTGGAGCCAGCTGTAATTTTCCCTTTGCTGCAGGCAGTGAGGGATTACTGAATGGCATTTCATTATGATCTACTGGCTAGATGTTAGTCATGGCATACATTAGAGTAAGCCTGAAGGGAGTGGAGATAACAATGTCACTCCAAAGTCAAGGAAGCCGTTGCACAAAACATGAACCACCCCCGATCTCCTTTGCAGTGATTGATCTGCCGTTGTCTTACTTTGGCCTGTGCCATCTCACTTTTTTGCTGCTAGTAATTTTAAAACCTAAAATATAATTTTGGGGGTGAATGTCCAGGGTTGTTGTCTGTGAAGCAAGATTGATTATCTGGCTGGATAGAGATCTTTTTAGCCTGGACTTTGTTTCTGACTCATTGCGATAATCTGGGCAGATCATTTAATCTCTCTTCTTTCCTCCCATCATCACTGTTTGTTTGGATGACTTCTTGCCAAATCATTGCTTTCTTATTCCCAGTATCCCCAAGGCTTAACAGATGATGTCATTCAATAATCCCTGATATGGAATCAAAGTATTATTCTCCTTGGGTAGTTCCTAATTATCTTCTGTTTCTGCTTTATAACGTCAGCCTTCCCCTTTCTTCAATCTTCTCAATTTCTCTGCTCTCTACATTTCAGTTTTTCTCTCTGATGGAGCTAAGCCTCTATCCATTATAATGCGTCATCTTTAATGGGACCCATACTAGCTAGTATTTTGAAATGCAGTTCTGTAATATATTTCAACCTAGTTTCTCTCTTTTTCTAACTATAGCTTTTAAAGTCTGTTAATGTTGATGATGAGTGATGCCTTAGAGGGCCAGGACAGGGAGGGTGGGAGGGAGTCACGGGAGGGAGGGAGGGGATATACAGCTGATTCACTCCGGTGTACCTCAAAGGCTGGTACAAGAGTGTACAGCAATTATATTCCAATCAAGAGCTAAAAAAAAAATAATATAAACAATGTTAAAAAAAAATAGTGTGTTAATGTCCTAGTGTGAAGGCATTCATTCTAATGTAATAATACGAAAAACATGCCCTACACATATACTCTTATAAAATTATCATTAGAAGGAAAGCCCTAGTGACAAAGAATGTAATGTTATTAATAATAGCTATCATTTAAGACTATCCTCTATGAAGGACATATGTTATAATATTTAATTCCTATATAGGCATACCTTGGAGATATTGGGGTTCGGTTCCAGACCACTGCGATAAAGTGAACATTGCAGGAAGTCGAGCCACACAAATTTTTTGGTTTCCCAGTACACATAAAAGTCATGTTTACACTATACTGTAGTCTATCAAGCATGCAGTAGCATTATGTCTAAAAAAACAATGTACAGACCTTAGTTAAAAAATGCTTTATTGCTAAAAAAGGCTAATCATTGTTGGAAAACGTGGGGTTACCACCAACCTTTGATTTGTAAAGAATGCAATATCTGTGAAATGCAATAAAGTGAAGTGCAATAAAACAAGATACGCCTGTAATAGTTCCCAGTGTAGATCACCATTTTACGGGTGAGAAAACTTATGATCAGAAGAAGTCATTGAACCAGGGTTCTCATTTTTGTTTCATTTCTCTATTTTGAAGACACCTATTATTTTGTGAAGCCAGCATCCCATTTTTCTGGAAACTGCTTCTCCCTTCTCCAACTGTATGACTGTCATGAGAACAGTCACGTAATGACCAGATCCTATCCTCTGGCCTCTGAGCCTTTTCCCACAGTTTGTGGACTGGGGATTATGAGTATATTGGTTCAGAGTATTTTTATTTGTCTCATGGTAAGATGTAAAGCTTAGGCATTGTTGGTGGCTGGTTCACCACCACAGAAGCTACAGATGTTGGGAGAAGGCAGCCTGAGACAGACAGACTAGGAAATAGCTCCTGACTCCTATTTCTTGCTCAAGCGTTCTGCAAGCCATCCATGTGTCCTGATGATAACTTCCCTTTCCTCTCCAGTTCCAGTTTGCTATTAGTCACTTGCAACCCCCCGAAGTCCTAACCTATATTGACCACTGGTCATCGCAACCACAGCAAAGGGAGATATTGGCTTTGAGTTGAAAATCACTGATCTATGAGGGTTTCATTCAAAGGCCAATTTACACTAGTTCCCCCAAGGAACTAGTGTCAATTAGTTTCTTCCTTCCTGATCTCAAACACATCTGAAAAAGAAACCTTATCTATTAAAAATAGCTGCGTTAAAAAACAGTCACATTCATTCAAATAACAAGTCATCTTGAAAGAAACCGAAAACTAGTTTTTGGTGGTGGTGGTGAACTTTATTTCTTAAAGAATTCAATCATAGGTCCCATTTCCAACATTTCAACATACCACTTGGGAAAGGGAAAAGCACGTTTTTCTAGAGCAGGTGTTGTGACGTTCTCTGCTCCAGTGATTAACAAAAGAAAAAGTGGACTATCATGCATAGGGAATACTTAAGGGAGTCTTAGGACCAACCCTAGAGTAGAAAGAGACTTGGGATTACATTGTCCCCTTTGCTGCTCTTGACACTGCAGTATGTAAGCCTTGGCAGACTCTGCCAGTGAGCACTTGGCTGTCACAATCACATCATAGGCCCTGTAGGTAACAACAAAGTCCCTCTTCATGCTGCTTAGAAGTTGGCGATGTGCACCGCTTCAGTCTCGGCACAATTTTTAAATCCCACCCATGTCTTGTCCATAGACTGAACATGGCTCTGTGTTGTGTGGCCACCTTGACCTTCAGGCTTAACAGAGTGACAATCTGCTCTGGGGCTTTCTGAAAGAAAAATGTCTTACCTATTAACCCTGCCTAATAATAGCATAAGATGGAAAAAACACTGATAAGGGATCGTATTAACATCAGCATGGGAGAAGTCGTCTAGAAAAATATGGAGAGAAACTAAAATGTGTGCAGAGAATGGAGGTGAACATATGAATAATTTCTAACCAGCATGCCTGGGGACTCTAGTTTACTTAGAATATATTTCAAAATCATCAATATGGTTAAACAAATATTAAGCTAATTGAGTGACCAATTCAGTCCCTAAAAATATTTTATCTTCAGACACAGATCTAGTTCCTTTTTCTTCTGTCTGATCCAAATGACTCGTCCATTGTCCTCACCCATTGCTAATACTTTTGCTCGTAGAGAATGGCTACCTGCTTCTCTTTTGTCCTCCAATTCTGTCTTCTTGGTGTTCCCCTGTAGGTTCTAGTTTTCATCCTTTAGTTACTCTTATTTAAACAACAAAAACAAAACAAAACATGGTTTCCACTGACTTCGTAGATATTTACCAAACTGGTGAAAATTACACATGAATTTCCCCACATGGGATTTGGTAGGAATGAAATTCATCTTCTACTGTAGGTTGTGGATTGTTACGTAAAAGAGGTTGTTACCGTCTGTCATCGTGTTTGCCCTCATTCATCCCAGCTCTTCCCGTATTCCTTCCCTGAGGAGGGAGTATCATGCATGCATGTTAGAAACACCATTGTTGTCCGTGTGCTTGTGTGTGTGTGTAAAGAATGTCTCCATGGTGATGCTCATAAAGCCAGACCCCCAGAATGGGATCAACAGGGGTCTCCAAGCTGAGTGCTGGGCTGCATCCCAGGAGCAGGCCAAGGCCATGGCTAGGTTGACTAGAAAGGAGAATGGGCCCATGGCACGGAGGATGAGTGGGTCTGAGGCTCCATCTGGGCACAGACAGGGTCGGAGACAGCCTGGCATTGTGAGGCCGAGCAAGTTAGGGTTAAACCATTTGTTTTTTTTTTCTTTTTTTATTCCTCTCAGGTTCCTTTTTACCCTCTCTAAAATTCAGACATCTAAACAGTTCCAGGATGGGGAGAAGAACGTGATGACCAGTGTTTATGACCTTTGGGTGTCCTTCCCTCTCACACTGTCTATGCTCTGAGGACCGTTTACAAAGTTGGACTATGGTAGGAAGGCCTCCAGGTTAAACAATGAACAGGCAGCTCCTTCAGAACTCAGAATCATCTTAAATATGAAAATATCAACTTCTAACACCACTAGGCAAATGACTGCTTCATTTTGAGTATATGCTGAATATGCAACTGTTTCCTTGAGCTAAAACCCTATATGATGGTCTTATTATTTATAATGATTTTAATAGCAAAGAAAGCCATGGGTAGTAACCATATTTTCTGTCAGGCAGAAGTAAAAGCATGACTTTTTTAGGATTTGTAGTTGTCTTGCTAAGCACAGAGATTGGAGACAGGTGGGAAAACCAAAAGGGAAGATCTTCACATTTCCCACAGTTCTGGACATAAAGGAGAAGTCATTTTCTTCTTGTCTAATCAGCAAAGATAAGCTTAACCTATTCCTGCATCTCTAAGTCATTTGTTTAGCCTTGTAAATTTGCTGATGAGCAGTTTTAATAAAGCTTCTCAGCAAGTCCTTCTACTAGAGTATGAAAGTAATCCAGGTATTTGAAGGTGTGAAATGGAATGACTCCATTCCATGGTTCAGATGGACGTTAAGGTCTTGGCCACTGTTAGCTGGCCCAGGAGTGTGTCCATCAGGCTGTGTGGCAGAGCTCGGCTGAAATCCAGGAGCTATGGACTCTAGAGTTAGCTTTCTATTAAGGAAAAGCTTACAAGAAACTGAACCAGGATAAAGCAAAGATCAAGGGGCAGAGAGAAAGCTTGAATTATATGACTGTAATATTCTGCAAAATCAGACTTCAGCTTCTGTTCAGCTTCTCTTTGGAGCTGAAAACGTCTTAAGTTTCTTCCTGAGAGGCATGAACAAGTGCGTGAATACTATATCCTCTGACAATTTCCAACATGATTCCATTTAAGGTTACGTGACAAGGCTATGTGATAAGGTTGTATATGTTTAGGTATTTTATGCCTGTGTGTAACATTGTCACTCGCCTTGCAAAACCAAAAATTCCCTGCATATCCACAGAAGAGGCTAATTCAGCATGTGGTAGGTCAAGTAAAATGCCATCCCTTATTCTCTATCCCTGCCTCATTCTTTCTCCCACACTTTAGTTCACTAAGTTATAAGTGTCTGAAATCGCGCTTGGTGAATAATGCTGGACCACTCTGAGAATTTGTGGCTGAGAGCTGGACCCTCGTCATTGCCACGCATTTTGTCACTGAGACAGGGTAACCCATGGTGACTGAGCTCAGATCAGTTAAGGGGCAGAGAGCCTCCCCTCCTCACTGCTCTATAAAAGAGACCCAGCAAAGGGACCCTACCAGCTTCCAGCTCTCAGCCTGGGCGAGCGCATGGGAAGCAAAGCCTGAGACCTCCAGAGAAGAAAGCACCAGCTGCAGAGCCAAGGCCGGCATGGCTCCCACTTTCAAACTTCAATGTCACTTCATTCTGATCTGCCTGATGGCTTTAAGAGGGGAGAGCCGGTACCTGGAGGTAAGCCATTCCCCTGCTGACCCATCACACCTTCCTTTCCTGAGTGTCCAGCCTTGGGGGTGGGCAGGCTGCCTCTGCTTTCAGACTCTGTTGGGGTTAGCTCTTTCTTCCCCATTTACTGTGCCCCCCTTTTCCCCTGGTTTCTCCTAGGTCTTCCTCCCTGCCTATTCCTCCTTCCCTCTGGTCCCTGGGAATACCCTGGTCTGATGGATAAGGTCTAAACCCTCCCGCCTTCTCCCGACCCAGAAGACATTAACCCGGTCACTTTATTCTCTTTGCCCCTGGGCAGGGAGGGTGCCCTGCTTCTGGTCCACTTTCCCCCTCCTTGAACTTTTCCGGACTGACTTATTTTCCTGGCTAGCTGCGGGAAGCGGTGGACCACGACCCTTTCCTACTCTTCAGCGCCAACCTGAAGCGGGAGCTGGAGGGGGAACAGCTGTACCGCCGCGCTCTGCGTGAGTCGGGGCTACCCGGCTGGCGTCCGTCCGCGGGCAGCGGGGAGGCGGGCGCTGTTCGGGACCGCCGGGAGCGCGATTTCCATCGCTAAGGGTCCGTCCGAGGAGGCGCACCGGGGCGAGATGGAGAGACGCTCCGCGAGCGCGGGAGCGGGGTGCAGCTGAGGTTGGGAGTCCGCGCGCGAGCAGAGGCTGGCTGCCCTGGGTGCCGCCGCCGTGGCCGCAGCCTGGGACCCCCAATTCCGCTGCCCTCCCCCAGGCTGCCTGGACATGCTGAGCCTCCAGGGCCAGTTCACCTTCACCGCTGACCGGCCGCAGCTGCACTGCGCCGCCTTCTTCATCGCAGAGCCGGAGGAGTTCATCACCATCCACTATGACCTGGTCTCCATCGACTGTCAGAGCGGAGACTTCCTGAAGGTGAGGCGCCCCCACCAGATGCAGCCTCAGCCGCGGGGCAAGGGAGGGGCAGTGGCCGCGACACTGCGCCGTAGGGTGGAGAGCCTGCGACTTTCGACTTTCGTAATTAGATGCTCGGCTGTTGCCGGAGTGGTCGAGGCGCGCTCCTGGACCCTAGGCGCAGCGCGAACCTCGCCCCACTCCAGGGCGGGTGCCTTGGTCTTGCAGTGGTTTAAATTCCCCTCCGCGCGTTCTCGGTCCCAGGCGCTTCCAAAGACGGGAACTCGTGGCGCGAACCACTGTGTTGCAATCTGGGGCAGATGGAAAGGGGTACAAACCAACTAGTAGGAGCCCTAGGGACCACCGAGCCCGCGGTCCTGGCTAGAAGCCGACCTCATACGTCTGAGATCTGAGCCCGCCTTGTTCCTACTGGTCCCTTTCTCTGTGGAGCTGTTCCAGGCCCCCAGAAGCTGTGTTCAATGCCTGGGTGACCTGATTTTGGGCCGGAAGGGCACTGGCTGCAGGGAGGGGTGATGAGAAGTCATGTAGTCTGAGGCAGGTGGGAGGGGCAGACAATTCCCCCAGCCTCACAACATCGCCAGTTCTCCATGAGTCTAGCTGGTCAGCTTGGGATGGCTGCTGGAGTTCTCCAGTCCAGTGGAAACGAAAATGGTTAAAAGCCCAGAGTGGAATTGTTTTGGAACCTGTCAAACGCAATAGAAGAGGACTGATCTGGTGAAGTAATTTGTAGCTGGTAGTTTTACTAACGTGAACTAGGTTGGACTCATTAAACTGGAGACCTGTGGTGATTTTAAGAGTAAAGTCGATAGTCTCTGACCTTTTGTCCAGCAACTACAGACTTCAACAAGTGAAGGAAAAAATTCCTAGCTTGCATACCAGCTATTATTGTCTGTGTTAAAGCAGTTCTTGAAGTGAGAGAGTAGCATAGACATAGATACTCTACCAAATGTAAAATAGATAGCTAGTGGGAAGTTGCTGTATAACAAAGGGAGATCAACTCTATGATGGGTGACGCCTTAGAGGGCCAGGACAGGGAGGGTGGGTAGGAGTCGCGGGAGGGAGGGGATATGGGGATATATGTATAAATACAGCTGATTCACTTTGGTGTACCTCAAAAGCTGGTACAAGAGTGTAAAGCAATTATATTCCAATCAAGAGCTTAAAAAAATAAAAAATAAAGTAAAATGCACCTAGAATCTTAAAAAAAAAAAGCCGTTCTTGATATTTTCATATATAATACGAGTGAAACAATGAGGAAAATGAGTGTGTTTAACCATCGGCAGGTAGGTAATTGCTGCTCCAGGTCTCCCTCTTGCTGTCTATTTTTGAGATATTTTGTTCATATTTTAATGAGGAAGGAGAAAAACTGAAATCCAAATTATGCTCCTGTGGAATTCTTCTGAAGGTAGGATTTGTGGAAAATATGACCAACACAAAAATGTATACTGTCTGTAGTTTCATTTATCAAAGTGACTGAAAAGATAAAGTATAAGAAAGTTTGGAAATATTAGAGCTTATAAAGGGGAAAAAAGCAATAATTAATTAATAATATGACTTGCAAACAATGCTCACAGTCAAAATATATACAGATAGAAAGCAACTGTGTAAGGGGGTATAGGCTGTCTATTCCTCAGTTATGATTGAAGGCCCATTGCTGGGTAATCTTTTCCCCCCTTTTCAACACAGCTATGACTTCAGGAGTCAATGGAAGTGATCATCTTTGTATTTTTTGTTGGAAGGTGTTTGATGGTTGGATTCTCAAGGGGGAGAAGTTCCCCAGTTCCCAGGATCACCCTCTCCCCACGACTGAGCGGTACATAGATTTCTGTGAGAGTGGTCTTAGCAGAAGGAGCATCAGATCCTCCCAGAACGTGGCCATGATCTTCTTCCGGGTCCATGAACCAGGAAATGGGTTCACATTGACCATAAAGACAGATCCGAACCTCTTTCGTAAGTGGACTTCCTGTCTTCTGAGTTAGAAGGCAGGACTTGGCGGGGAGAGAGTGTCAATTCTGCTTTTCAAAGTTAGGATCATTTCACAGACTTAAGAAATTTGAAGTGAGGAAGGATCTGAATGGAAATTCTTTTGTAATTAGAAATGACCTAAAGGATATTTCTGATTCATTATTATGAAAATCAAATCAGTTTTTAATTTATTTAGCAGGCTAGGTAAGATACTAATTTATGGTGGCTAGAATTCAATTTTTTCTCCAGTCTTATTCTGACCTCCTGAGCTACTACAGTGTATTCGGTGACAAACTTTAATCCCTCCAAATCATTCCATTGATCTGGATAAGCTTGAAGGATCAGATATGAAGTTGCAGTCTTAGAGATATTTAGGTGAAGGCTAAACGACTGCATATCTGGGATGTGTAGACAGACTTCATGCCCTGAGCAGAGGGTTGGACCAAAGGACCTCAACTTTGCCCTCTGAGTCTGAACGCATTGCTCTAATTTAGTTCATTTCTGATGGATACACAAATAGATGCTATAAAACTGAATAGCTCAGGGCTAAAACATATTATCTTAATCAGAATGAGTTCATTCATCTGTGTATTATTTTTCCCCCATTAAGAGGAAAATGTTTATAAAAAAAATCAGGAAAAGAAAATATATCCATTTTTGGTTACATATAATAGTATTAACACTTCATGTGGTTGAAGAATGGGGCCTATATAATCTGCCAAAAAATAATGTGCTGACTGATCTCCCAGTTTTTGTTTTCAAAAAACAAACAAAAAAATTTTGAAAGAAGGCCCCGAAAAAGGCTGTTTCTGAGGACTGGAGCAGAATAACACTAGAGGACAACATGAACAGTTTCTCCTATATCCTGTTTGGTTAGAAATCATAAACCTTCTAGAATCATCAAGGAATTTCAGTTCTTTTTGAAATTAAGTGTAATTTAAAATATAAGAAGGAGGCAAAAGTTCTGACATATTCTGATTAATCAGAAACTTTTGTCCCATAATTGGCTAAAAAAAGTACAAACTCTGAAGCTTCTAGTTTCACAGCTAGAAGAAGAAATTTACTGTAAGTCTAGACTTGAGATATAAAACAAAATTTCAGAAAGTCTTAGGAGTAAACATTAAAAATTTACCTTTCTTCAACTTATCACTTAACACCCAGTAAATATTTATCAGACATAAGCCTGCTTTGTATTTTTCTCAGCTGATTTTGTAACTGGTTTAATATTTCTTTACTTTATTATCTAAAAAGTAACATACAGCTCCAAGTTCAGTCAATAAAGGTTTCAGACACAGTTTGAGTTCTGGCCTCACCTTTAAACCTTCCAGCTTGATTCCTCCAGACTTCCAGCTTGAACTTGAACTCTAAATAATGACCTGCTCCTAGAACTTCTACCAGCTAGTATTGTTTAGCTGTTATTAATTTATGACTTGTGAGTGTATTAAACAAGATGACCCCCTGAGATTACAATTAGAAGCCCCCTTGCAGCTCGGGGCCTCCTGACAATGTCCATACATCACTGGTGCTTTTTATTCCCTAACTCCTTCCCTTCTCTAAATCACCTTTGTGATAAGTACTGTCTTCTGGGCCACGAGCCCGTAGACCATGAACAGGAGCTTAGAATGAGGATAAGATAAATTTCTATAAGAACCCAGCATACCGAGTAGTGAAAATGTGATTTTGTTTTCCTACAAAGCCTGCAATGTCATCTCCCAGACCCCAAATGGAAGGTTTACTCTGGTCGTGCCGCATAAGCATCGCAACTGCAGCTTCTCCATAATTTATCCTGTGGTGATCAAAATATCTGATCTCACCCTGGGACACTTAAATGGTCTGCAGTTAAAGGTGAGTTGCTTATTTGCCTTCCCAGTCCCTTCCTAAGGCCTCAGCTTTATCAGAGCAAAAGTAATTATACAGGGCAAACGTGGATGAATTGGACTACTATGTCCTTCTGCTTGACGGTTAGATCTCACGTGAGCCTGCCCTCACTGCTTTAATAAACTCTTCTATTTCCGTTATGCTGCAAGTTGCATGCTCAGGTGCCCCTTCTGACTACTTGAATACTTCTCTTGTGATGTAAGACATGTTTTCAATTGGCAAAGTTGTGGCATATAATTACAATTGAACTCTCTTGTACTTGCCTCTTTTACAGAAATTCTCTCCTAGCAGAACCTAGTGTGAGTCATCTACACAGCTGTTTTTCTGATTATTGGAATTTTCTTTTGACATGAAGGAAGTATCTCATTGACAGACTGTGTTAGGAAGGAATGCTAAGTGTAGCATAAAATATGAAATTGGATTTTTATATTGCAAAATACAGTGAAGTTCTGAAGCGTTTTTTGCATTACATTTAATCCCATGCATTTTGCAACAAAACATTGGCTGAGACTCCCCATCAACTTTTTCCCCCATGAACTTCTGTGTGGACTTTACAATTAATGCTGAGCTTGACCACATTTATTGGCACTGGTAGCTTGTTTCCTCTGAGTCATCTTCATTTCCTTTTACGTTCTCATATGCCTAGGTTAAGATAGCTCACACGTTTGCTGGCATCAAAGATAGTCATAGTTCCTAATCAGAAAGATTTCAGTGAAAACCAAATAAACAGGGCTGAGAAAAGCAATATATCCAATTTGCTTTAAACCTTAAATTCACAGGCCAGTGCCTATTTTCTTAAGTTGAACCTTGGTGGAAGAATAATCCTTTGATAAAGGCCAGGATAAGTGGATGTCTTTGGCTTAGCCTTATAGGCTTGAAATTGTTTGTATGTCATTCTTGATGTTTAATATAGAAGACGGTGAGTGTGATAGATGGAGAGATCTACACTTTAGTTATTCTAGGCTATGAGGAGTAATCTTGGCGCTTACCATTTAAAAAAACATGGTCTGCAATGTTCTAGGTATCTATTGCTTTACAGAATATTTTTTAAGTCTTTATCATGTGTAAGGCATTCTTCTAGATGTTGGAAATTAGCAACGAACGAAATGGGTCCTGCTCACATGAAACCTGCATTCCAGTGGGATAAGACAGGCAAAAGTATAGTGTATTTCAAGTAGTGGTGAGTGTCCTACAGAAAATGAAGCAGAGTGGTGACTGGGGCAAGGGAGTAGAGGGAGGGGCGGGCAGCTGCTTGAGATGAGTTGGTCAGGAAAGAAACCTTTTGAGAAGGAGACATTTAAAGTGAGATTTCAGTGATAGGTAAGAAGGAGCCGGCAGCCACAGGAAGAGCTGGGAATAGAGCAACAGAGGTGCAGAGGCTCAGAGCCAGGAATGGGCTTGCTGAGTTCTAGAAATGGAAAGAAGGAAAGGTAGAGGGGGAGTGGTATGATACAGCATCAGGGAGACAGACAAGGCCAGGGGGTGGAGAGCCCAGCAGGTCATATTCAAGAGTTTGAGTTTATGCTGAGTGCAGTGGGAAACCACTGGAAGGGTTCAGGCAGAAAAGTGACATAATCCATTTGATTATGCTCAGGTGGGGTGAGGGTGTTTGGGACTTGCTGGCCTCATGACCACATTAATGAACAAAGTCCACAACTGGAAGGAGAGGATTACCTAAGAGTCATTCTGGCTTCCATGAATGATGATGAATGGGCCATAGGGGCCAGAGTGGTACAGGAGTGCTGCTAAAAGGCTGTTGTCATAGTCTAGGCAAGAGATGAGAGTGACTTAGTCCAGGGAGGTAGAACCTCAACATAGAAATCACAGGGATCACTGTTGAGGAGCTGAACTCTAGCGGCTCCTACACAACTCAGGTTCTGCTGTTGTTTATAAGAACAGCTAAGAGGTTTGGGAAGAGGAGAGAAAAGTCACTGAACGCCAAGGAGTACTAGCTCTCAACCTCCTTGTTTCTTGGTTTTATTCCCTCCATTTTAGCTTCTATTTCTTCCCAACTTCCTATTTCCCATTTCTCTCTCCTGAGCCTGCCTTTTCCCCTTCACCTCCTCCTGTGAAATTTGGAACCTATAGAACCAAGTGGAGTATTTAATCTTAAGACATGTTCCCCCTGGACACCCACTACTCAAGGGAAAGGTTATTACATTTTTTCCCCCCTTTACCTCTAAATGGCTTATTCAACTCTTCATGTAAGAACATGAGCCCTGTACAAAGCGGGTCTAACTAACCCTCTATTTTATCACTTGATGAAATTATGTGTAAAATTCCTAAGCATAGAACCCAGCACAGAGTAGGTGCTTTAAATATATATGCTCACACCTGCTTCCTTTCATTAGTCAAAGAGTTGCTATTATGCTATTTTCTATTTGTTGTTTAGCTCCAGTTGCGTTTCAATATCTTCCAATGTTGTACTGTGTGTGTCTACGTATGTGCGTGTTTAACATTCTCTGTTTTAGATTTTGGTCCCGTGAAGCTCAGTCTATCTGGATAACTTCTAAGCACCTTGCCACATTCCGTTAGATCCCTTGATGGGTATGTCTCAATGAAGAAGAGGATCACAGGCAAAACTGGCTGTGTAATTTGTAGGGGACAGTACAGAATGAAAATACAGGGGCCTTATTTTAGAATTATGAAGAATTTCAAAACGGTGACAGCAGAGCATTAAGCCAAGCAATCGACCTTGTACGTATGAGCCCTGTGGACGTGGGTGGCATGGTCACAAGGCCAGCCCTGATCACAGGAAATGGGTGGCTCAAACTGTGACATTTGGGGCTGAGGGGGCTGCTTTGTGTGCATGGGAAAGTGAAGCACAGGAATTGCTGTGGATGACACAGTGTGGAAAAGATTAAGGGAAACAGGGACTTCCCTGGTGGTCCAGTAGTTAAGAATCCATGTTGCAATGCAAGAGATGCCAGTTCGATCCCTCGTGAGGGAGCTAGGATCCCACATGCCGAGGGGCAACTAAGCCCGTGCACAGTAACTACAGAGCCCATGTGCTCTGGAGCTCACGCACCGCAATTAGAGAGAAGCCCACACACTACAAGGAAAGATCCCGTGTGCCACAACGAAGACCTGATGCAGCCAACCAATAAATAAATAAATAAATAAATATTTTTTAAAAAAAGATTAAGGGAAGCAGAAAAAGGTGGTTACAGTGGATCACATAAAGTCTTAGACTACATACTTATTTTGAGTGGCTTGAAATAAATTTATTTTAGTTGGAAGGAGGAAGTTGATGATAACTCTAGCTAATTTGAGCCCCAAATGAATGTTCTCTTCTTTAATATTTTTATAACTAGTCTAAATCCTTATCAGTAGAGAGGATAAGAATTGTCTCAGCAGAAAAAAAAATTCTTTTATAAAGAAGAGGAAAAGAGGTAAGTTAAAGGAAAAACTGATGTGGAAGCCCTATTTATAAAAACTCTGACTGTATGCATTAAGAAATTCAAATAATTCAGTATGTATGTCAGAATGATTTAAAAAGCAAAGCATTTTCAGTCAATTTTTATATATTGTATATGGAGTTTACAGATTCTGATTTCATCATCCTAGTCCTTGAGCTTATAAAAAAATGGTTTTTAAATGCACACACATTTTAAAAAATGATTACTCAACCAATTTAGAAAAGCAATTCCTGTAATTTTTTTTCTTTAAAAAGTCTTAATTCCCGGAGTCCTGGATGTTAAATTAAACAGCACTGCCGGGATGTCTACAGCTGATTGAGTGAATTCATCAACTTGCCATTGGTCAGTGGTTTGACTTCCATAATTGGTTTAAATACATCTTCCTCTGCTGCTTTATTCCCTTAGAAGTCCTCAGCAGGCTGTGGGGGAATAGGAGATTTTGTGGAGCTGCTGGGAGGAACTGGATTGGACCCTTCCAAGATGATGCCTTTAGCTGATCTCTGCTATCCTTTTCATGGCCCTGGTAAGATGTTTCTTTGATTGTTATTTATGTGCCTATTAAGATTGTTTCCTTAAATAAAATGCCTCAAAATTTTTTATATACGGGAGGGCAAGTTCCACCAAAACAAGCTTCAATTTTGCACATTGAACAAGTGCGAGGATTTTGCATTTGCGCCTAAGCACAGTATCAAGAATGCATGACCACAATATCTGATATCGTAAGAAAAATTTATGAAGTAACAAGGTTGCGTGTTAAGGTTTGCCCTAGGTACAACTATGGAAAAGACAAAGGTTTTTGGTTCTGTGCTCTGTCCACCTCCTTGAAAGTCCCTGCTTTCATCCTCTCCACACTAAAGAATTTACTGAATGAAAACCATGGTTCAAATAGTGGAGGTATCATCAATTAGTAATAGAATAAAAATGAAGTAATATCTAAATAACTTTACCATATATGTGTGTGTATGTATATTACTCATAGTAAATATTGATACATTAAAAGGTGATATGCTTTATTAGAAATTCTCAGAATTGCTGAATGTCCCCAACTTCTAAGCAGCAAAACCAGCTTCTGAAAGATCACTGCAAAAACAGGGGTAAATTCTGAAATCTAAAAGTGGTCACCGGTGATAAAAGACCAGTTTAGCACATGGCACCCCAGACAGAATCAGGTCTTCTTTGTTCTGGATCAGTGAAGCTTTTCCATTTGATCACGTTCAGGTGGGGTGAGGAGAGGTGGGAGTTGCTGACTCATGACCAAATTAATTAAAGAAGTCCAAGCAGGGAGGGAGAGGGTTACGTAAAACATTTCTAGAAAGGTCACTCCCATATCAGTACTTCAGATGCAGGAACCGGTGATTACTTTTTAAGAGACAAAAGTCAAAGAGACGAACAGTCTTTCATCCCTTACCATAGCCCCCTTCCTCTTTTGTAAGCACACATCACTAACCAACTTAATAAGGAAGCTGCAAATCAGACATCCTTTGATCGGCCGTTACCTGTTTTAATTAAAGCCAGGTCTGCCCGCCAGTGTTTTCTCTCTCTGAGTGACTGCTGGGACCTTGATAAACAAAACCTCTCTGGAATAGAATTAATATACACAGGGAAAAGATTTCTAAAAACCCACTTTGCTAAAAACTTAGGGATTAGTTTATGCTAATTTACACTTGAGCCCTGGTTTAAACGTGGCTGCTGTCCCTTTGTGTATGTTCTCAGAGGCACTGAATCCTTCCACACTGATGCAGGGCACCTGTGAGGAGATGTGTTTGAGCTAGATAAAAAGATTAGATTAAGAAATGAAGCACACTCGCCTTAAAATTTAGATGATTGAAGCCATAGTAATTTTGGTGAAAGAATTATATGACTTGATTTAGGTAAAAGGGTGTGAACAAGGACAAAAAACCACTTTTGCCTGTATTATCTAGATAACGGAAACCGGTCTTAAGATAGCTTGAAGGCTTGAGTTATCTCACTCAGTTCATTTTAGACTTCACTTTTTTCTTTCATTCACCATGTTTCCATGAGTCCCCCTAAGTCGTTCAGACAATGAAGAACCCTTAGGTATCCTGCCCTTTACATTGGTTGGTAATAGGAATTATGTCAAATAATACGTAAATGATATACACATTAACTAAAGGAAATAAGGCATGTTATGTAGATTAAAATTCCGAGTAAGATCAGAAAAGAATGGCCTTCTAAATCATTTAAAGAATATTAACTTTGGACCTCCTCATAGAAGCTTAGCCTAGACTCCCTGGTGCTTACATTAAAATAATTATAGGGTTTATATTTATTATGTCTCCAAATTGACTTCTCCCTAAATAACTCTATCTGGCTGTTTGACTTCATTTAAACCCAGGTGCATGTTTGTGAAGTACCTGTTATACCAGGATAACAGCGTTTCTCAGAAGTTAGGCCTTATAGAGACAACGTGGGGAAAAAAAGGCTGAGAAAATTAAAGCAGCGGAAAAGATTATTGTAGGACAGATAAATCTTGCCTCGGGAGCCAGCTTGAGGCTGAAGAAATAAAATAAAAGTAACTTTTAATAAAAATACTGAGTTTCACAAAATAGAAACAGACTGACAAAGGTACAGAGAACAGTTGGTTGCCAGGAGGGAGGGGAGTGGGGAATGAAAAGAAAAAAAAAAGAGGTAACTATGTGAGGTGATGAATGTTAATTAGCTTGATTATGGCAATTGTTTTACAGTGTATAGTTATATAAAACCATCATGTTGTATACCTTAAATATATACAATTTCTATCAACTATACCTCAATAAAGCTGAAAAAAATTGTTTTAAAGAATACCTTAAAAAACATACAATTTCAATATATAACTGCTCAGGCACATCTGTACTAGAAGATACATAAATGTTGCCAGATGTTTATAAAAATAATGAATAAGATTGGATTTAAGAGAAGTGAGGATATAAAAAGCCATTCCATATAAGAAGTATGGAAAAAAATTAGAGGGAGAAAGTACAGGTGAACAATAGAACAAAAATGAGTATTAGTATATGTCTAAACCATGCAAATGATATTTTTGTTTATATGTAAAACAGAATTATTATCTAGGCTCAGAAAATAATAAACAGGTGATACTTTTGGTCTACATAAATGTCCCACAATACACTCCATCCTTCAGCCCTGCCCACTAAATGCGGCTTGCACCCCCCAGATACAACCCCAAACTGCCCCTGCAAATTTCCAAACTGCCCCTAGAGGGCGGCACTGCCCCCACTAAGGACACAAATAGAGCAAAGGTGCAGCTCGATCCTACGCTAACCTTCATCTGCCTTCACCGCCAAAGCTTTTGCAGGTAGGAGAACATAAAAAGCACAAGGAGGTATCTTCTTACCTCTTTGCAGCCAGTTTAGACTAACAGTGTTCTTGCACATGAGGAGAAAGGCTGAGTTCAATTTCACTATTCTACAATTATACAGTTGACCCTGAACAACAGGGGTTTGAACTGCAGGGGCCCATTTATAGGCGGAATTTTTCATAGTGGGTACTACAGTACTACACCATTCTGGGTTGCTTGAGCTCGAGGAGGCGGAACCTCGGATCTGGAGGAACCGTGGATGTGGAGGGCACACTATAAATTATACCCGGATTTTCGCCTGTGGGGAGGGTCCTGGCCCCTAACCCCACCCCCTGCGTCGTTCAAAGTCAGCTGTGTATTATAATAAAAATGAGAACAAAGAAGTTTCACAGATGCTGGGTTCGAGTACGTGAGAGGAAGCTACATCCCCTCGCTTTCTTCGTGTTTAAATGATTTTGTGGACAGAAATGGCTTGCGTGGTTTCTGACCTGCTGGGAAACTTTTACTTTTTCCATGAATTGTAGCCCAGATGAAAATTGGCTGTGACAACACGGTGGTGCGCATGGTCTCCAGCGGGAAACACATAAATCGTGTGACTTTTGAGTACCGCCAGCTGGAACCATACGAACTGGAAAACGCGAATGGAAACAGTATCCAGGAATTCTGTTTGTCTACTCTTTGAATAACGAAGCCAATGATTACCATGCCGCTAGCTAAGGGAGTTTTTAATGGCTATTACATACGATTTTGATGAGAGCTAGTTAAGAAGCTTTCATACCAATCAGTATTCCCAACCTTGAGTGCATATCACACACACTACTTTCTGTACCTTGCTTCTTTTTTATTTGTAATGTATAAATGACCACGTGGCAGAAAATAAGCCCTGCCCCCCCCCCCCCCACCTTGGTAGAAAAACAGTTTCCTGTAATTCTTTGATATGCTACCAACCTGAACTGGTAAGACAAGTGCAAAGAAATGTGCAATAAAAACTTGTATATCAAGGGAAAATACTACAAAGAAAAATAGTAGCTTTCTTATCAGTTTTATGACAGAAAACGCATGTCTGTGTGTACCAAAGTAGTTGCATATGTTTATTTTCTGCATATTATTCTGTTTATAGTAGAGGATAGTTGTAGCTAGTATTATTTATTGATTTGTAACAACGTGTTTTTAACAGACATTTGTAGCATGGAAAACATTTCGCATCCGTAAATACAAACATGAATAAACATATTCAGAATGTTGGCACCTCGACATCCTGCTTTGTTTTCCTGAGCAATTTCTTCCCTTATTACTATCAGAAAATAATGTTCTCAGGTGGCACAGCACCAAATGCTGAACTAAATCATTTCGGACTTCTTAGAGCTCCAAGAACTCTGGGTCGTTAAGTAGAATCATTTAGAGCAGAAGGTAAAATCGCAATGTTTGCATAAACAGCACTAACTGATTGCTCCTGGTGGGGAAGCAGGATGTGGGAATCCCCTTTCCACTGTCCTCCAAGAAAACTTTGTCACAGTAAAGAGTGTACTTTTCAACAAGGACAGCAGAGACCTTAAACTCTCACAGACACAATTTGCAGAAATCTGAGTACTTTTTTGGTACTGAAGGCAGTTTACTGTTGACTGAGCCTTGTCCACATTTGACTTGAGACCGAGCATGTAGTCTGTAAAAGACACCTTGGGGTCGGAAATAAGGTCCTGAACAACAAAGGAAATACTCCTAAGCGAGCAGTCCTCTTTACTTTGGATGAATGAATGGAAGCTGCAAACTGTGCCGTGATTAATGGCTTGATTCTGATTCCCTAAACATATTTAATATAATTTTATAATGGAATGTACTGGAATCCCATACACTGGGCTTGTTAACAAAATCTGAACACCAAGCAGAAAGAAAAATAGTGACTGACAGTGCTAAAAATACTCAGGATTGAGCACAAATTTTGGCTCAGTAGATATTTTGGAATGAGTGGATTCTTTAGCAAATGAATGAATAAATGCCTGAATGGATAGATGGATAAAGGCTGGGATAAAGCCTGGGATGAATGAATAAATGAACAGATGGCTATATAATTCCTGATTAGTTACATAAGATGCTGGATTCCTTATATCATAGAAAATAAATTCTATGAAGTTGAGCCCTTTTATCTTTTTCACAGTCCCTCTAGCAACCAAAGAATTAATGCAGCTGCTTATATCAGCATCAGAAGTTTCTGGCTCTTAACCCTCGTGATGCCCTTATGCTGAGTAGAGAAAATAAATGGTCTGAGGTCAGCAGGCGAGTATTTTTACCATGAAAGTTAGAACAACTTGCTTTTGTTCCTAAGGGACATTTTGCAAGCTACTTAGCATCTCTGCACTAAAATGCGTGGGACTGTGGTCCCTAAGATTTCTTCTAACGTTGTCATTCTGCAGTCATGTATTTGTGACATGTGATTTCAAAGCTTGTTATTGCATATTAGTGTCCATTCTTTGAGAGGACGGCCACTCCAGTGAACTGTCTATGACTTCTTCTTTGGAGATCCATAACTTAGTCTTTGTTCCGAAAGGATGGGACAGCTTTCTGGAAACAAAATGGTAGATGAAATCTCTGAGGGGAAGTGCAAGAAAGTGCCTTTGTTAGCACCTCCATTAAACAAGTAAGATGTGATGTGAAATTTTGGCCAAATTTGACTTTTAAAAAAAGGAAGTATGCATAGTAACTAAGGTTCTGGAGCCAAATCTCTTCGAGTCCCAGCTCTGCCACTTCCTTGAGCAAGTCACTCATAAGTCTCTATTGCTCAGTTTTTAATCTGTAAAATTTGGGTCATAAAGATTTTTCACGAGATTAAATGGTTAAATGTACTTAAAGCCCCAGAACCGTGTCTTGTACGTGTTAGCTGTCATTTTCATTATTATTTCTCACTTGTAAGCAAATACGCTGTCCTAGGTCCTTCATACTCTGAGCAGGGCATTTGCTTTATGCTCTGAAGGGTTTGTACTGATTCACTTGTCCTGTTTCATCCCAGGACACTGTGAGGAACTAGGGTTAGTTAGGGTTGTTTTCTGGGACGCAGAAGCAGAGTAAGGTTGCTGGTAGCATTTGAGGGTAGAGCATGGCAGGGCTTAGCAGATTCCCATGTGCCTCTCCTCCCAGCTGACCCTATCCGTAGGCTCTGAACCACTCCAGGATCAATGCTGACCTTGGACAGGAGGAATTTGAACAGCTCTTGTCCACCATGTTGGTTATAAAGGAGTCACCTCACAAATGGTCTGCTTTGATGCTCTACGATTGTGCCCAAGCCCCATCTCTATAATCTCCCTAGCTCTTGGTTCTTTCATCCTAGCTCTTATCTTATCCTCCACTCCAAACCCCACATCTCCTAAATACTAAATGAGCAACTTGGGCGCTACTGCTAATCAATGAGTTTCCAAATTCCTGCTGCTTCCGTGCCTGAAATTCTGAGTATTTTTGCTCACAGGTTTATGTCACTGTGCCCATGCTATCCTCTGGACACTTTTCTACTTCCTGTAAGCCTGCTTCTTCTACCACTGTCTTCCAGCCTATTATTTGTGGAACACATTGGCCTACCTATGATACTGATGTTCTCCCAGTGTCTAAAGCAACATGTCTTCTTCACCTCCAACCTCTTCCTGGAACTGCTGCTTTCACTTAAGAGACTAGGGCAGAAATGCGTTTTGTTCACCCCAAGTTATATTTCTGCCTCCTGAGTGTACAGCTAGATTACATTTTTCAACCTCCCTTACAGTTAGGTTTGTCTCTGTGACAATTTCAACTGAAGGAATGTGGGTAGAAAAGATGTCCAACCCTCATGTGATCCTCCTTACCTTCTGTCTCTTCCCCTATCCATTGGTGAGATATTGAGATTCGAATAGAGGACTCCAAGGCCATATAAGAAGACACAGCTGCAGGATGCAAGGAGCCTGCATCCTTGAATGACCTCATGGAAAGCTGCCCATTGACCAGCAAATGGATTTTGTGTGAATGAGGAGTAAATTTTGTTGTTGTTGTTGTTAAGCTATTGAAATGATAGTGATTTTCGTATAGCATAGAGTGTTACCATCGTTCATACCATGGGCCTGTCTAAACCCAGTTCTCAGCTTTTCTCTAATTTCCCTGTGTGGTTTTGCTGCAGCTGTCAAGACAGGCCTGATCTGATTGTCTTCCAGAGAAACATACCTCAAATGCACATCTTTGATCTCATGAACACTGGGCTCTAACTGCTATCATTGTATCCACATTTTCCATCTGTCTTAAAGGATCTTCTAAGAATAGGGATTCTTAGATTAGACCTCTTTGAAAATCTGACTAACTACAGATCATCTCCCAGAAAAAAAAAAAGCACATATACACAAGAACATCCCCAAATTTCTGAGAATTCACAAATCCCTGAAGCCAATCAAGGTTTCAGAATAAGAATCCCTGCTCTAGGAGAAAATAATGGGTAAAAATAAATTCTATACCAGTCTTCTGAACCTGCACTGCCATCTCGTCAATATTAGTTTAAAACATTCATTGCTTAATCTGGCTGCAAAGTAAATCCATAATAGCAACTTAATGTTTCTGCTTTTATATTTAACTATTTAATTTTGCCTTTTACTACATTAGTTTTTCTGGCTTGCTTTGTAGTTTTCTACCCCTCAGGGAGGAAATATATGTGACACAGGACAAATTTTTGTGACAAATATTCTTCCGAATCTCTTCCAACTTCAAACTTTCCTGTCTTGCTATTTTAATAGGGAGGCAACATTACCAGAGTTTGCCTGCAAAGTAGAATTTTCATGAAACAAAAATAAAGATTTGATGGACAGGATTTACTTAAAGGCAGTTTGGTTACGTGCTTAACAAGACCTGGTAGAGAGTTGTGGATAGGAACTCTTATTATGAGGTAATCACATGAAATTATATCTGAATACACTCATCTCTGTACTGCGGAGTATTTCAGGAGAGAGAAACATTTTTGTATGTTCAAATAAGCATACTGAATGGCCTCAGTTCTAATAGGTCATTTGTAATGGATTACCATCCATTTTTCTCTTTGCATTTAAAAGCTTTTTCTTCATGTGTTAAGACAAACTGTATACAGAAAGAAGAAGCAGAGAGGCAAGAGAGAAAATATGGATAAGAGAAAGAAGGATTGATTAGAGGGTTTGAAAATATTGTGAAAATCAAGGTCTTCAAATTGGACTCTCGGTTTTGCTCTTGGTAACAGCAGTGTACTCAATCTCTGTGCTGAAAAATTGAAAATGAGAAGTGTTTTGTGCTTTAAGAAGACAATATCAATACTAGGACATACAGCTGGATGAGTTAGAACCATGATCTTTATAACTAGTTGAGTTATCAGATTTTGGAGTTTCCTAGTAAGAAGATGGACTCCCCCCTCCCAACTCCCCTCTTCTCTCCAGTTTTGTGAAGTATAATAAATGTGTCCTGTGCTATTAATGATTCAGAGGTAACTAAGCCAGCCAAGCCAAGCCAAGTAGATGGCTGCCTATGTGGTGTGATTTGAAGAACAGTAAAGACCCACTTGACAGAAAATATCACCAAATTCACCCCCTCATAATCCTTGTTCTTTTTTTCTTTAAGATGTATTTTTAATTAAGCAATTCTTGAGTACTTCATTGTATTAAAACATTCAAATCATACAGAGGTAACTAGTTAATGAAGTGACATCAAGTCAGTAATTAATTTGATGATATAAGTTTTCGCTAATCATTATTGCATGACATAGAATTGGTAGGTGAGCTTTGAATAAAGGAGAGTGTGGTGGGTGAAATTAAGAGTATGAGATGCTGAGAAGACAGACAGACTCAGAGGAACTCCCCATTGAGGCTACTGGGAAATCCAGCCAGGAACTGATGAAACCATTAGCTGGCTGAGAGTTTGGAGGGGAGGCAAAAAGAAATTTGCAATGAAGTTGGATATTGTCAAAGAAACTTTTTGCACTTCCTCAGTTTTGCCTGGGACCAGCCTGGGATGCACTCTTGCCTGTGTAGCATGAATGGGACCAGAGATACAGCTCTAGAGATAAGATCTAGTCCTATGAATATAGGCATCACAATGGAGGAGCAGGAAGCCAGATTTTGGAACAAGACATGGGGTTGAGTTCTGTTTCAACCACTAACCACCTGTGAGCCCTTGATTAGGTTCCATTTGTTTATTTTTGTTTTTATTTCTATTGCCTTGGGAGACTGACCTAGGAAAATTTCAATATGATTCATGTCAGAAAATATGTTGCCTATGATCTCTTCTAGGAGTTTTATGATGTCACGTCTTATTAAGTCTTTAAGCCATTTTGAGTTTATTCTTCTGTATGGTAAGATTGATTCTGTAACTCAATCTTCATTGATTTACATGCAGCTGTCCAGCTTTCCCAACCTACTTGCTGGTAAAACTGTCTTTTTCTCATTGTATATTCTTGCCTCCTTTGTTGAAGATTAATTGACCAGAGGTGTGTGGGTTTATTTCTGGGCTCTCTATTTTATTCCATTGATCCATATGTTTGATTTTGCACCAATACCACATTGCTTTGATTACTGTAGATTTGTAGTATTGTCTGAAGTCTGAGAGGGTTATGTCTCCTGCTTTGTTCTTTTTCCTCAGGATTGCTTTGGCAATTCTGGGTCTTTTATGGTTCTCTATAAATTTTAAGATTATTTGCTTTAGTTCTGTGAAAAATGTCATGGGCAATTTGATAGGTATCACATTAAATCTGTAGGTTGCTTTAGGTAGTATGGCCATCTTAACAATATTAATATTTCCAATTCAAGAGCATGGAATATGTTTCCATTTCTTTGAATCATCTTCAGTTTCCTTTACTAATGTTTTATAGTTCTCAGCATGTAAGTCTTGCACCTCCTTGGTCAGGTTTATTCCTAATTATTATTATTTTTTTGGGTGCAGTTTTAAAGACACTGTTTTATTTACATTTCACATTCCCCTTCTGATATTTCATTGTTTGTGTAAAGAAATGCAAAATCCATTTCTGTATGTTAATCTTGTATCCTGCTACCTTGCTGAATTTGTTTATCAACCACTAACCATCTGTGAGCCCTTGAGCAAGTCACCACACCTCTCTGAGCATCACCTTTCTCACATGCAAAGTATAAACAGGAGCACCTACCTTTTTAATGTGATAGTTTCCATGAAGTGCCAAGTACCATTCTATATACATGGCAGATGCTGTAAATATGAATGTCCCTTTCCTGGAAAAGTTGTTTATTAGTCAAGGCTTTGGTAATATAAGTTCATCTTAAATGCTGTAAGGAAGTGCTGTTTAGGGACTTCCTAGGTGGTGCAGTGGGTAAGAATCCGCCTGCCAGTGCAGGGGACACGGGTTCAATCCCTGGCCCAGGAAGATCCGACATGCCGTGGAGCAACTAAGCCCGTGCGCCACAACTATTAAGCCTGGACTCTAGAGCCCGTGAGCCACAACTGTTGAGCCCATGTGCCGCAACTACTGAAGCCCATGTGCCTAGAGCCCATGCTCTGCCATAAGAGAAGCCACCGCAATGAGAAGCCTGAGCACCACAACGAAAAGTAGCCCTCACTTGCCGCAACTAGAGAAAGCCCACACACAGCAATGAAGACCCAACACAGCCAATAAATTAAGTAAATAAATAAATAAATAAATAAAAATAAATTTTTAAAAAGTGCTATTTAAAGGAACTAAGTGATGGTTCTTTTAAGTGAAAAGAATTTATTTGGTAAAAAGAAAATAGCTTGTTGTTTTGTGACATCAAATTGTTATTGATGTATCTATTTTCCTTAAAATGGCCTTACTGCTACAGCATCTCTTCATCAATTCATTGAAATGGGGGGTGGTCCATTTGCAAATGTCATAGAATCATAGCACCACCTTGCCATTTGCTCAGTGAAAGCCAATCTTCCACTCATCATGTCCAGGCTTATTAACAAGAGCCTCTACAATTCTTCCCAATCCTGGCCTTCCTGGTGAAAAACAACTTGCTTACATTAGGTGCCCCTTAAGGGACACTGAAATGCCAACCCCAGGGTAAAGGTAAGAAGGGGTGAGGCTGGTGTAACTTCCTGTAAGGCTACAGGTTTAAAAACAAAACAAATAAACCAAAACCAAAAAAAACCCTATCTCTAAGATGGGCAGACATTAAGAAAATGTTTGGTTTTATTCTTAATTCAAGTAATAATAAAAGCTAATATTTATGGAATACTTAATATGTTCTTGCACTATTCTACAAACCTCCCATGAGTTAGGACATTAAAACCTATCTCCGTTTTATAGATGGAGGGAGCAACTGAAGCAGAGAGAAGTAAAAGTGAGTCGTGTCAAATCACACAGAAAGTGGTAGAGCCAGAATGCAGACTCCAGTGATGTGACATTAAGAGTGTGCACACTATATTACCGTACCACTCTGCTGGAGACCGGTACTAGAATAAAGTAGGAAACACTGCTTTCACAGAGAGTTTCTGCCAGCATAGCAGTGACAATGAAAACTTTTTGGTCCTTATTCCCTTATCAAAACACACCATTCAAAGTGATTTAGGGCACCTGTCTGAGGATATGATAACAAATCAATCCCAGTTCCAATTCTCAGAATGGCCAAATGTGACGGCTAATTTTGTGTGTCAACTTGGCTAGGCCATGGTACCCTGATATGTATTTGGTTAAATGCCTGTCAGGATATAGCTGTGAAGGTACTTTTTGGATGAGATTAACATTTAAATCAGTAAACTTTGAGTAAAGTAAATTATCCTCTATGTAATATGGATGGCCTCATCCAATCAGTTGAAGTTCTTAAGAGAAAAAAGATGGAGGTCCCCTGAGGGAGGCGGAACATCCTATTGGTTTTGTTTCTCTGGAGAGCCCTGACTAACACACCACCTTTTTTTTCTCACTTATTTTATAATTTTTATTTTATATTGGAGTATAGTTGAATTTACAATGTTGTGTTAGTTTCAGGTGTACAGCAAAGTGATTGAGTTATACATATACATATATCTCTTCTTTTTCAGATTCTTTTCCCATGTAGGTTATTGCAGAGTATTGAGTAGAGTTCCCTGTGCTGTAAGTAGGTCCTGTGGTTTATCTGTTTTATATATGGTAGTGTGTATATGATAATCCCAACCTCCTAATTTATCCCTCCCCCTCACCTTTCCTCTTTGGGAACCATAGATTATTTCCTGAGTCTGAGTCTGTTTCTGTTTTGTAAATAAGTTCATTTGTATCATTTTTTTTAGATTCCACCTGTAAGTGATATCATATGATGTTGTCTTTGTCTTACTTCACCTAGTGTGACTATCTCTAGGTCCATCCATGTTGCTGAAAATGGCATGATTTCCTTCCTTTTTATGGCTGAGTAGTATTCCAGTGTGTGTGTGTGTGTCTGTGTGTGTGTGTACACACACATATATATTTTTTAGGAGGAACTATATTTATATACAGTATATCTTCTTTATCCAGATGGACACTTAGGTTGCTTCCGTGTCCTGGCTAATGTAAATAATGCTGCAATGAGCATTGGGATGCATTTATGTTTTCGAATTATGGTTTTCTCTAAATACTACTCTTTTTTTTTTCCTGAAAATCTTTCCCTTGTATCCAGCCATAATGTACTGTAAGCAAAGCTTTTGCTAAATCCCTGTTTACTAATGAAGGGTCTGAGGTGCTTATATCTTTTCTCTCCACATACTCCTGTCACAATCATACTGACTTCATATACAGGAGCACAAAAGGGCAAAGGAGTGGATGCCAGCAGACTCATTAGCACCTTCCCCACATCACTTTGGTCTACTTACCTGACAACCAGGTGTTGAAGGTGGCAAGGAGCAAAATAAAACCCAGCTCTCACCAAAATAAACTATCTCTGAGAAGGAAGTCCAAAGTAAAAATGGCTCCTAGATGTCACTGTCCCATTTTTAGGAGGAACTGTAGAAAGAACAGCCAGCAGTTACACAGAAACTTAAGATTGTGTGTATGTAAATCCCAAGGAATATTCTGTTTATAACCAGTGCTCATTAAATGTTATCACTTAACCTTTATGATTAACAAAGGTTTTCCAGCTATTGTCAAATTTCGAATGAAAGGCTTTTAGCCTCCTTCGTTTTTTTCTCAATGAAACCTATTTGGAAATCTCTTTCAAAGTGATGTCTTTAATTGGAAAGCACTCCCTCGTGCATGGATGAACAATGTGTTTCCTCAGGTCATTGGTAAAATGTGCTACACCCAGGGCTGCAGAAATATCTGAAATATAACTGTGTAACAGGACAAGAGCAGAACATTATGGGGGGGAAGCTCAGAAGATTCGTTTTATAAAAATACAATAAATTAAAAAAAATGAAGAGTCAGTAAAATATACACCTCAATGGATGGGTTCCAAAGATTGGACAAGCTGAGAAAATCAGTTCTGAAAGAAGTTAGGAAGTGTGAAGGACAGAATGAGAGGCGCTGGTATGCATCTGAGAGGGCCACTGGATGCTAGGTAGGCATTTTGTTTCTCCTCATTATAAATGATGAAGTTTCTCAGATACTTAGCAGATTTTTTTTTGTTATTTTCTATCATTTTTAATTGAAGTATAGTTGACTTACAATGTTGTGTTAATTTCTGCTGCACAGCAAATTGATTCAGTTATATATAGGCACACATTCTTTTTTTTATATTCTTTTCCATTATGGTTTATAAGATATTAAATATAGTTCTCTGCTCTATACAGTAGGACTTTGTTGTTTATCCATTATATATATAAAAGCTTACATCTGCTAACACCAACCTCCCACTCCATCCCTCCCTCAACCTCCTCCCCCCTTGGCAACCACAAGTAGGTTCTCTATTTCTGTGAGTCTGTTTCTGTTTGGTAGATAGATTCATTTGCATCATATTTTAGATTCCACATATAAGTGATATCATATCATATTTGTCTTTCTTTTTGTGACTTACTTCACTTAGTATGATAATCTCTAGTTGCATCCATGTTACTGCAAATGGCATTATTTTGTTCTTTTTTATGGCTGAGTAGTATTCTGTTGTATATATGTACCACATCTTCTTTATCCATTCATCTGTCGATAGACATTTAGGTTGTTTCCATGTCTTGGCTATTGTGAATAGTGCTACTCTGAACATAGGGGTGATTGTATCTTTTTGAATTATAGTTCTGTCTGGATATATGCCCAGGAGATGGATTGCTGGATCATATGGCAACTCTATTTTTAGTTTTCTGAGGAACCTCCATACCACTTCCATAGTGGCTACACCAACTTACATTCCCACCAACAGTGTACAAGGGTTCCCTTTTCTCCACACCCGCTCCAGCTTTTGTTATTTGTAGACTTTTTAATGATGGCCATTCTGACCAGTGTGAGGTGGTACCTCATTGTAATTCTGACTTGCATTTCTCTAAAAATTAGCAATATTGAGCATCTTTTCATGTGCCTATTAGCCATCTGTGTGTGTTCTTTGGAGAAATGTCTATTTAGGTCTTCTGCCCATTTTTTTTAAAATTTTAAATTTTTTATTTTTTACAATAAACTGCGTATATTTAGAGTGTACAATTTGGTATCCCAATCTCCCAATTCATTCCCCCCCCCCCAACCCTCCCTGCTTTCACCACTTGGTGTCCATATATTTGTTCTCTACATCTGTGTCTCTATTTCTGCCTTGCAAACGGGTTGATTTGTACCATTTTTCTATAGTCCACATATATGTGTTAATATATTATGTTTGTTTTTCTCTTTCTGACTCACTTCACTCTGTATGACAGTCTCTAGGTCCATCCATGTCTCTACAAATGTCCCAGTTTCATTGCTTTTTACAGCTGAGTAATATTCCATTGTATATATGCACCGCATCTTCTTTATCCATTCATCT
Organism: Hippopotamus amphibius kiboko; assembly: GCF_030028045.1. Taxonomy (NCBI): domain Eukaryota; kingdom Metazoa; phylum Chordata; class Mammalia; order Artiodactyla; family Hippopotamidae; genus Hippopotamus; species Hippopotamus amphibius. Next base: position 216,168,774 of record NC_080186.1, on the reverse strand, counting down.
GTTGATGGACATTTAGGTTGCTTCCATGTCCTGGCTATTGTAAATAGTGCTGCAAGGAACATTGGAGTGCATGTGTATTTTTGAATTATGGTGTTATCTGGATATATGCCCAGCAGTGGAATTGCTGGGTCATATGGTAGTTCTATTTTTAGTTTTGCAAGGAACCTCCATACTGTTCTCCATAGTGGCTGTATCCATTTACATTCCCACCAGCAGTGCAAGAGTGTTCCCTTTTCTCCACACCCTCTCCAGCATTTACTGTTTGTAGATTTTCTGATGATACCCATTCTAACCAGTGTGAGGTGGTACCTCATTGTAGTTTTGACTTGCATTTCTCTAATAATTAGCAATATTGAGCATCTTTTCATGTGCCTATTAGCCATCTGTGTGTGTTCTTTGGAGAAATGTCTGTTTAGGTCTTCTGCCCATTTTTTGATTAAGTTGGCTTTATTGTTGCTGAGTTGTATGAGCTGTTTGTATATTTTGGAAATTAAGCCCTTGTCATTCATATCTTTTTCAAATATTTTTTCCCATTCCATAGGTTGTCTTTTCCTTTTGTTTATGGTTTCCTTTGCTGTGCAAAAACTTGTAAGTTTGATTAGGTCTCACTTGTTTGCTTTTGTTTTTATTTCTATTGCCTTGGGGGACTGACCTAAGAAAACATTGATGGGGTGAGATGAATTGGGAGATTGGGATTTCCATATATACACTACTAATAAGAAAAAATATATCAAATTATACACTTTAGATATATGCAGTTTATTTTATGTCAATTATATCTCAGTAAAAGTCCTTTAAAAAAAAAGAAAACATTGGTACAATTTATGTCAGAGAATGTTTTGCCTATGATCTTTTCTAGCAGATTTATGGTATCTTGTCTTATATTTAAGTCTTTAAGCCATTTTAAGTTTATTTCTGTGCATAGTGTGAAGGTGTGTTCTAACTTCATTGATTTATATGCAGCTGTCCAACTTTCCCAGCACCACTTACTGAAGAGATTGTCTTTTTCGCATTGTATCTTCTTGCCTCCTTTGTAGAAGAATAAGTGACCAGAGGTGTGTGGGTTTATTTCTGGGCTTTCTGTTCTGTTCCATTGATCCATATATCTGTTTTTGTGCCAACATCACACTGTTCTGATTACTGTAGCTTTGTAGTATTTTCTGAAGCCTGGGAGGGTTATGCCTCCTGCTTTGTTCTTTTTCCTCAGGATTGCTTTGGCAACTCTGGGTCTTTTATGGTTCTCTATAAATTTTAAGATTATTTGCTTTAGTTCTGTGAAAAATTTGATAGGGATCACATTAAATCTGCAGATTGCCTTGGGTAGTATTGCCATTTTAACAATATTAATATTCCTAATCCAAGAGCATGGGCTATCTTTCCACTCTTTGAATCATCTTTAATTTCTCTTATTAATGTTTTATATTTCTCAGCATGTAAGTCTTTCACCTCCTTGGTCAGGTTTATTCCTAACTTTTGTTTTTGTTTTTGGTGTGATTTTAAAAGGTGGTTTTTTAATGTTCCCTTTCTGCTATTTCATTAAGAGTGTAAAGAAATGCAACTAATTTCTGTATGTTAATCTCGTATCCTGCTACCTTGCTGAATTCATTTGTCAGTTCTAGTAGTTTTTGTGTGGAATCTTTAGGGTTTTCTATATATAGTATCATGTCAACTTTGCAGAGTTTTAAAATAGTTCTCTTGAAAATCACTATTTCAAAAAGTGATATCATAAAGATGCTGTGAATAACTGATTACTTCTATCAATTAAATGAATTCAGGTGAACAAATTAGTAATTCAGGGTAACTCCTCTGCTATGGACTGAATGTTTGTATTCCCCCCAAATTCATATGTTGAAATATGAATCCCCAGTGTAATGGTACTTTGAGATAAGGTCTTTTGGAGATGATTGGAATTAGTGCCCTCATAAAAGAGGACTAAGAAAGCCCATTACCCTTTCTGCCATGTGAGGTTACAGAGAAAAGATGACCATCTGGGAAGTGGGACCTCACCAGACACTGAGTCCACCAGAGCCATGATCTTGGACTTCCCAGACTATAGAACTGTAAGAAATAAATGTTTGCTGTTTTTAAGCCACCTACTCTATGGTACTTTTGTTATAGCTGCCCAAACAGACTAAGTCACTCTCCAGGGCCTGATTCATCTGCTAATTCCTGTTGTAGTTGTTTTGTCTTGTTTTTTCTTAAGTTATCTGGTGAAGTACCTCAGTCCCTCATTTTGCTTCTTTATATATGTAGATTTTAATTTAATTGATACTCAAATGTTGCACTAACACATTCTTTTAGTGCCAGAATTGACCTCATATCACTACAATAGTAAGTCTAACATTTATTCATTGTTTATTACCTACTACCAGCCCTTGTGAGATGGTTTACATCTATCATCTAATTTAACCTTACAACAATCCAAAGAGGTAGGTAGTATTATTATCTTTACTTTACAAATTAAGGAACTGAAGAGGAAAGAGGTTAAGGTACTTACCCAAGGTCATACAGCTACTCATCCATAATGGAAAGCAATTCACATTCCTTGGTCAAGATTAATTCTCAGCAACAATAACTCATCTCATTCCTAATTATCAATCATTTTTTAAAATACTATCTGTCTTATGGTCCAATCTCACCTCTTCCATTACAACCCATCCTGTTCTTTTTTAATTAATTAATTAATTAATTAATTTTATTTTTGGTTGTGTTGGGTCTTCGTTGCTGCACACGGGCTTTCTCTAGTTGCAGCGAGTGGGGGCTACGCTTCATTGAGGTTCGTAGGCTCCTAACTGCAGTGGCTTCTCTTGTGGAACATGGGCTCTAGGCATGCAGACTTCAGTAGTTGTGGCACGTGGGCTCATTAGTTGTGACTTGTGGGCTCTAGAGAGCAAGCTCAGTAGCTGTGGTGCCCAGGCTTAGTTGCTGCAAGGCATGTGGAATCTTCCTGGACCAGGTCTTGAACCCATGTCCACTGCATTGGCAGGCAGATTCTGAACCACTGCGCTACCAGGGAAGTCCCACAACCCATCCTGTTCTATCCTCCCTCCCCCCAGATAAAAGAGTCCAAAGTCTGGGGAAAAAATATATAGATAATTCAATGGGTTTGTTTTTATTATCTGCTTTTTAATGGAAGTACTGGTTCATTTCCTCATTTTTCATTTCATTACGTGTAAGATCTAGCTTGTTGTATTTCATATGTCAGGAATGAAGGAAAGTCCTTCAAACGTGGTATTCTAGCTACCCAAACATTTTCGTAATGATACTTAGGTCAAGGTTTAGACAAGGGATTCATTGCTGTGATGAATAGGAAGCAACAGCATGACCTTGTGTCCTGACTAGAAGAGACACAGCTTGCTTTTGAACTTTTCTTTGGCAACATTTCCAGGCAGTGTTTCTAAACCAAAAGCCTCCTCCTAATTCACAGATTGCAGTCTCTGAGCTGACTAGGTGAGCTCAGAATCAGAGGAACAGGTCTCCTAAATTAGACAGGGCACCAGAAAAGCCTGGGGACAAAATACCTGGCACAGCCTGGAAACGTTTTCTTATGATAAACTTAGCCTAAATTGCCAAGCGTTATTCTTACTGCAGAAAACAGTGACACTTTTTCACTTTTTTTGTGAAATCTTATCAGGCCACCAAGGCTAATGAAAAAAATATTGCTTCAAAAGAGAAATGACTTGTACACAGCTGCTGGCTGTGTTATTATTGAAAGTGAAGTGAAGTTTGGCGGTGCTTCTTAAACTGTAACGTGAACATGAATCTCCTGGGGATCAAAGGTCAAATTGAGATTCCAGGGTGAGATCTGAGGCTCTGCATCTCTAACAGCCCCTGAGAGATGCTGATGCTTCTGGTACATGCATTATGAGGGTATAGGGACCTGTATGGGCGAAGGAGATTTCCTTTCAATATAGCTAGCCAATGGTTGGTTTATTTGTTTTTGTTTTTCTTGAGGCTTGTGCTAAATAATAAAATCTACCTGCCTTTTTTTCCACCTTGTCACCTGTGTTTGGAGAAACACAATGGAAGGACCAAGCAGTAACTTGTGAAGAGCAGACACATTAATAAAAGAAAGCTCCAGAGGGAGAACCCATGACCAGCTTGTTGCCATGACACCAGGTTAATGACACTGCACGAGAAGAGTGATTCTCCCTGGAGTAGGTATCAAGTGACACCATCTTAATTACTCATGGAAAAGACTGCCCTGCTTCTAGCAAACAATTATTTCCTGATCGATACTCCTGTCTTGTTAAGGATGCTTTCTGACCATTTATAACCAACCATCTGATATACTTTCCCTGAGGGGGAGAACCACCTTCCCAGTTATCTCTGCTCAACAGCAGCCCCAACCCAAACGACAGGACACACGAAAGCTTCTACATTTAGCTATTTTGAATTGTTTGAAACTCCCCATTATTTGTTATGCTTCTGTGACTTTTGACTATAGATGGAAAAATAAGAAGGACACACAACTTCCCTTTCAGCAACTTGTCTTATGCTTGTGGGTAAGGCATTGCGTGGGAGAAGAGAGGAGGATTGACTTGGGGCCTCTCTGAGGTATCTTCCTGAGCTTGGCTGCCTGGCACTGTCCCCTCCTCGCACACCTGCTCACTTCACTTTTGGTTGTGGCCCAGGGCATCCATGGACAGCTGTCCCGCTGAAACCTGACGGGATATGGGTGAGGAGGGCAGTGCAGCTCTCACTTCCCCTCCTGGTTCTCTTTTTTACTTCCCTCTAGTACATCACCACACTGAGCTGAGTGTAGCAGGTTGAATAGTGTTCCCCCGAATTCATGTCTACCAGGAACCTCAGAATGGGATGTTTGGAAATAGAGTCTTTGCAGGTGTGATTAGTTAAGACAAGGTCACAGTGTGTTAGGATGAGCCCTAAATCCAATTATCGGTGTCCTTATGAGAGCAAAGGACACATAGATAGAGCAGACACACAGGGAAGGAGGCCATGTGACAATGGAGGCAGAGATTGGAGTGATGTAGCCACAAGTCAAAGAATCCCAAAAGTTGCTGGCAACCACCAGAAGCTAAGAAGAGATAAAGAAGGGTTCCCCTCCTAGAAACTTCAGAGAGAGAGATGGCCATGCCAATACCTTGATTTCAGAGTTCTAGCCTCCAGAACTGTGAGAGAATAAATTTCTATTGTTTGAGGCCACTCAGTTTTGGTACCTGTTATGGCTGCCCTAGGCAACTAACTCGAGTGAGGAAAATTAAAGGAATTAAAAAGTATGCTGGAAAGAATATAAAACTGGAAAATATGACTTCTTCTACACTCTAAAGAAAAAAATCTTTGAGAATTAAGCCCTCACCTCATAGGGCTCCACCGTTTCCCCAGCTTACTCAAGGTTCAGGTAAGGGCTTTGTATGGGAGCAGCTTCTCCAAACCTCCACAGTTCAAATCCCCATCCAGCTTTTGGGAAATCTCATGCACTACCATTAGGGATTGGTTTCACCCTAGGACTGATTTCCCTTCCCCCAAAGTTTATGATAATAGCCCCTAGCTGTGTTTTTTCCTAATTCTAAATTATCCAGCCCAGAAGCATACTACAGGGGAAGGGCTTCCAGCAGGACCATCTAGATTGACCATCTAGAATGAGCAATGGTACATTAAATCTATTCAAATGCTCTTTCCTGTGGAAGCAGTAGAACTGCCCCTGCATTCTTTTGAGTGTTCAATGGGTAGCTCTGGGATTGCAAATGTTTGTGTGTGTGTTTATGTGGACACACACCCCTCCCTAGGACAAACACCCATTCTCAGATACAATACAAGCCAGTGGAGGAAGGAAAGTTTTATAACTGCTTCATATCTAGCAAGGACTCCCCTGTGTGTTGTGGGCTTAGAACTTCATGTGATGGAATCATTGCTGTAACTGTGGAGATGGAGATAAGGGGTGGGGGTCATCTTCAAGCAGTGGAGAAAATTATAAGCCTCACCAGGTGTTGATGGCACTGAAAAAAAGGGAGAGAAAACCCCTGTGGCCATTCTCTGTCTCTTAAAATCATAACGTTTCCATTTTCTTGCAATTAAAACAACAAAACAACAACAGAAGAGAGTTCTGGCACAAAGAATAAAGCCAATACCAATTTTGGCTGATCATAAAATAAGAAGAAAAGAAAAAAAATGAATGGAACAGAAATGAGTGGAAAGAAAAAGTTGGTATCTGAGCTCTGGGCTGCAGAAATTGCATCTAAACAATCAAGAATGCCTAGTTGCTCACTCTCTCTCTCTCTTTGGAACTCTGACACCTTAGCTGGGTTTCCTTGCTTCCATAAAAGTGAATGGCTTCTGACAAGAGCAGTTTTTGGAAGAAAGACCTGCTATTGGTGTTGAGGAAGACTGATTCTCCTAATTTATAATCAGGATTTTTTTGTGTGTGTTGTTTGAGCTCAAAATTCATTCAAATAGACTTTCAGAGTTTTCGATTGATTAAAGTGACTCAGAGAAAACAATCCCGAGTGTGTCTTTCTGCCGTGCTATTCTTAAACTGCTTTAAAACATTTTTCTTTATTAGCATAAATAATACAGGTTGATTATGGATAGATAAAAATAGGTGAGCAAAATAAAGGAAAATAAAAGCATATAACAGCATCAATGCAAGAATATTAATATTTTTACTAACATTGCTAATATTCTTCCAGGCTTTTTCTTTATTTACAAATATTATTAATATGTTAAAGATGGGATCACACTATATTTTCTGTCTTATAATCTGCTTTTCTTCTTAATATTTTGTAGATATCTTCCTTGTCAATAAATGTGCTTCCACAGTGATTTAGTTGATCCTGTGGTACATTAGTAGTGTCACGTGAGCTGGAAATATATTTCCTAGAATTCCCTTCCCCATATGGCACTAATTAGAGTTGGTTACAGGAGAAATTTATGTGAGTGGAAATTGATGGATGGTGGAAATGCAGTTGCAGCCGTTTTTGAAAATAATTTTTATTGAAGTATAATTGATTTACAATGTTGTATTAGTTTCAGGTGCACAGCAAAGTGATTCAGTTGTAACACATACATATATATCCACTCTTTTTTAGATTATTTTCCCATATAGGTCATTATAGAGTATTGAGAAGAGTTCCCTGCGCTGTGCAGTAGGTTCTTATTAGTTATCTATTTTATATACGATAGTGTGTATATGTCCATCCCAGTCTCCCAGTTTATCCCTCCCCATTTCCCCCAGTAACCTTAAGTTTGTTTTCTACATTTATGACTCTATTTCTGTTTTGTAAATAAGTTCATTATACCGCTTTTTTAGGTTCCTCATATCATATCATATAATAACATATATCATATCATATTTGTCTTTGATTTATTTCACTCAGTATGATAGTCTCTAGGTCCATCTATGTTGTTGCAAATGGCATTATTTTGTTCTTTTTTATGGCTTATATTCTGTTGTATATATATATATACCACATTCTTTACCCACTCCTCTGTCAATGGACATTTAGGTTGCTTCCATGTCTTGGCTATTGTGAATAGTGTTGCTTTGAACATAGGGGTGCATGTATCTTTTTGAATTATAGTTTTCTCTGGATATATGCCCAGGAGTGGGATTGCTGGATCATATGGTAGTTCTATTTTTAGTTTTTTAAGGAACCTCCATACTGTTCTCCATAATGGTTGTACCAATTTACATTCCCACCAACAGTGTAAGAGGGTTCCCTTTTCTCCACAGCTTCTCCAGCATTTATTCTTTGTAGATTTTTTGATGATGGCCATTCTGACCAGTGTGAGGTGATAGCTCATCGTAGTTTTGAGTTGCATTTCTCTAACTATTAGAGATGTTGAGCATTGTGAGGTGATCTGGGGCCAGGCTCTGCTATAGCTCCCGCGCACTGTCACCAACCTGCTGGTTCACCTGTTTGGGTAGAGCAGCACACAACCTTCGGCAGCTTTGGCTCCTTCGGTGTCTCTGAATCCTGAGTCAATTGTACGTGCAGTTCCATGTTGAAGGTCAGGAACTTATCCTACAGGTTATCTGCCTCTTTAAAATTGGAGGTCTTAAGAGACAGATGTGGTGTTCAGTTTGTCATCCTTGAATTTTGAGTTATTCTCACAAGTTCTAGTTGTCCATCATTCTTTCTCAGGTGCTGGGTCTGCCAATTTCAAGCCCAACACTAGAAGCAGAAGCTGCAGCCTCATGTAGACTGTTTAACCACCTCCCACAATTGCCTAATGTCGAATTCCTATGGTGATTCCACTTCTCCTTATTGAAGAGTAATTAATCCAGAATTTGGTACCAGATGTGCTGTGTCCTTGTTACCTATTGCCATGTAACAAAGCATCCCAATGTTTACTGGCTTAAAACAGTAATAATAATCATATGTTAACTCTCCTGGCTGTGGGTTAGGCATTTGGGAAGCACTCAGTGGAATGGTCCTGGCTTGGTTCTTGCTTTTAGACTTCTGCTAATGGTTTTCTCAAGGCCCTTCTGGTTCCACACACCACCCTCTCCCAAAGCCAGTGCCACTCGCTATAGGGTTTTGTTATGGCAACACTCAGTTTCCAGGCACTGAATTCTTTGTTTGTCTATCACTGGCTTAAAAATCACCCCCAAACAATAATAATAATTTTATTATCTCCCACAGCTTCTGTGTGTAAAGGATTTGGGAAAGACTCAGATTGCAGCTCAGTGTCTTCCTATGGTGGCAGTCAGATGATGGCTGGAGCTAGAACAGCAGGGGGATGCAGCAGCTGGGGGCTGGCTGGGCATCTCTCTCTTCACTTGTAGTCCCAGTGGCTGAAGACTTTAACAAGGAGCCCCGTGAATAAAGCACACCTTTAGTTACTTATTTTATTTTATTTTACCACTGGACCACCAGGAAAGTCCCATTACTTAGTTTATTTTTGTTTCAAGAGCATAATATCTTCTCTTCCTTCTCTAAGGATATATTAATAATACTTTTTTTTAGTTCTCAATTCCTTCCATAGTTTGTTTCCTCCATATTTTTTGTTTGCTCCCTTTCATAAATCTCTTTTTAATTTCATCTATTTCATTCTTAATAAGGTTAAACCTTAAAAAGCTGCTTATTGGTCATATGATTTTTTTTTTTCATTTTTGAATTGCCTGTTCATTTCTTTTGCCCATTTTTCTATTGCAGGGATTGTCTTTTTCTTAACGGTTTTAAAGAAAGCTTTATATGCCAATTACACTAAATGTTTGCATTTATATTGCAAATATTATTCCTCCATGTAGTTATATTTTCCAAACTAAAAATTAAGGTAAATGCTGTGTAAAAGTTTGTTTACCTGATTTACAAATGTGTGTATATAAAAAGATTTACCAAAGTCTATAAAAAATAAGTTACAGGTAGTTATAATAATTTGTCTTTAAAGAAAAAATAAAAATTCCTGAAATAACTGTTCTGAAAACCCCGACCTGTAAGATAATGGCTCTCAATACTGGCTGCACATTAGAATCATTTGGGGAACTTTCAAAAGGACTGATGTCTGAGTCCTGCCCTACCAAAGATTGCTCTAGGGATGCTACAACCAGGGTTGGAAACCTCTGATATATATATCAGTCCTGTTGATCAAGGTAGGCTTCCTGTGGGTAAAGATTCCCTCCTGGAGAACTTGGAGCAGAGCACTGCATGTGGGTCTTGCCCTTCCTGGGCTTCTTCTGAGCCTGGGCTTCTTCTGAGCCTCTTATTGAGAGGTTACAAAAAGTCCATTTTTTTTAATATGTGTCTCCTGCCACCACCAGCTGCCTGAAATTCTGAATATTATTGTCAGTCCTTAAGGGCTCTTCTCTTAAGAACTAGGGTATTTTCATTTAGCTAAGGCATCATGTTGCTTGGAAGATGAGTACATTGGCTTCCTAATTCCTTACTACCCAAAGTGGGGTTCTGGACCAGCCGGCCCTCAGGCCCCACCCCAGGCCCAGTGAATCAGAATCTGCATTTAAACCAAATTTTCAGATGATTCATATGCACATTCAAGCTTGAGAAGGATGACTCTACAGGGAATTGTCCACCAGCGTGTAAGCTTCAGGAGGACAGGGACTTTGTCTATCTTGTCACAGGAAAGACTTGCAGTAATACGTGTTGAATTATGGATTTGATAATTAAAGGAAGTTAAACATGTTATACAATGTGTCATATAATATGGGTCAACAGGGCTCTCTTTGGGTGCCGTTATGACAGGCAGAATCATATTCTGGATATATTTTGTTCAATGTAGCATGATATTTATATATGCTGTATTAGTATAATTTAGGTTGCTTGGCACACATGCTGTGCTCTAATAGGTATAGTAACTTACTACTATTTGTATTTCTTCTAATGCTTTATAAAGGACTCTCATGTACCTTATTTCATTTAATCTCTATGGTGTATAAGGACTTGACTCTATGAATCAGGAGAATGTGGGTGTCTCCACTTAGTACATGGACAAACACAAGATTGAGAGGTTTGTAGAAGGACTAACAGTGAGTTAATACCAAACTAGAATTTGCACTCAAAACCTCCCAGTTTCTAGACTACTGACTAACCACTGAAGACTTGTATTTAGAACTTAGAGTTGTGTAATACTGCAGGGTGAACATGAAAAATATATATATAATAGGTAATACAACTTTTTCATTTAAAGTCATTTCCCCTAGTTTTATACATCACTACTTTTGGTTTTGAGTTAACTTATGAGTGTTTAGAGTAAAACTCCCAAGTGAATATCAACAATACAGACCTTTAAAGATTTCCTGAAATAAAATTTAAAATAAACTCTTACTGGATATTCATCAGAGAGCTAACATAAAACTATTCCTTTTACAGCTCTATATCTTTGTGAGCTTGGAAGGAGAACATATTCTATTTTACGGAACTGTCACTTTATTTTTTGCATCAGAAAATAAACTTTCATTTCTTTCAGAATAATCTCTGATCATGTAATTTACTTCTTAGTTCACCGGAGGATATTTGCAGCAAAGCAAACCTCAGAGATAGATGTTTAGGATAATGTTATGATGTTAGAGGTGAAGGAGATAAGAGGCATTTGAAAGGAATTAATGACAATGTGATAAACTCTTATAAATGATCCCTTTCTCACCTCATTTTTATACAGGAATGTCATTAGATGCATTCAGCTATCTTGTTCAATAGACTTTATTGTTTAAACCCAAGAGTGAGAACTGTTTTGTAGTTGTCTTTACATCCCTCAGGATTTTGTACATGGTTGCTTTGCATTTGACATAAATTCCACAAAGAGTTGTTTAATTGAATTAGTCAAGTGAATTGTGAGACCCCATGTTTTCATTCTCTAGATGAAGAACCCCCAGAGAACATAAAGCAATAATGATAAACACTAAAGTGAATCCAGAGTCTTTAAACTATCCTCAAATAGATTAAAATAGGGCATTATCAAACTGAAAATTTCATTTCTACAAAATCTGCCCTTAGAGTGAACACCATACATAGCATCCCAGCACCACTTTTTCCCCTGGAGCTTTCCCCATCCCTCCCCTCTTGGTCCAAATAGAAAGACAGTAAATTTGGATGTGGCGAATGGGTCATGCACCACAGATCTGGATGTGTTTTATTCTGGAAATAAGTGACAAATGTAAGCAAAGTTTTACCTGAAGAGAGAGAGAGAAAAAAACAATGATTTCTATATCTTGAGAACTTATAGGTATAAAGTGCTGTCCTGAATTCTTTATACATAACAAGCTCTACTCTCACTACCTCCCATTTACAGATAAGGGCAGGTGAGGAAACTGTGACAAGGAACGACTGAGTAGCTCTCCCAAGCTAGTGAGTGGCAGGGCTGGGATTTGAACTCAGGCTATCTGGCTTTAAAGTCATTACTCTCTGTGCTGTGCTGCCTCCTCAAAATGATTGTTTACCTTTCCTTTTCTTATTCAAGAAATTAAGACCTCCCCCCCACCCCCCCATTAGGACTAATTTTGTCCTGCCTTCCATTCCCACTGCACTGGATAAACATTAATAAAACCCATCATTAAAACCCCGCCCTAAAGTTATCATAGGAAGCAAAGAGTTTAAGGGATTCTGGTCCCAATAAGCTTTCCCAAATAGCATATTTTGTTTAGCTGGGACTCTGGAAGGCCAAAGGGTGACGCTAAATCACCATGATATTAGTGGGCCAAGATGTTTCTGAACAAGTGGGATGCTCCGTGGGAGCCCAGGCAGATGGTTTCTCTTTCCTGGATCTCAGTCCTTGTTTGTGTAAAAAGGATTTTGGACTATATGATGGTCAATGTTCCTTCCAGGCCTATACCACCTACCTCGGCTCATCACTGTTTCCTGGGGATGTGAGTGGGCACCTGACTCCCCAGGGCTCCATGATATCCATCTACAATTCTGGGCAGCTCTTGAAGCAAGTGTGAGGGACAAAAATGCCAATTAAGCAAAACATATACACAGTGACAAAGCATGACACAACTGATGAAAAATAATGCAAAGAAACTTCATGAAACCCAAGCAAATAGATGAATGATGTAATCATTTGTTGGTCTTCCTTGGTGGGACAAATGAAATAGGTATCAACATGGTAGGACAAAGCCCACTGTAGCCCTTTTTCAATGACCTTGAAGAGTGCTGGCTTCTACTCTTTACCAGGGTATCAACCTTTTCTATATAATAAATACCTGTAGAGCACCTAATATGTGTCAGGGACTGTTCTAGGCACTGAGGATCGTGTATGTCTTAGTTCATTGGGGCAGCTAGAACAAAAATATCATAAACTTTTATGTTCATAGCTTATAAACAATAGATATCTATTTCTCACAGTTCTGAAGGCTGGAAGTCCAAGATCAAAACATTAGCAGATTCCATGTCTGGTGAGGCCCCACCTCCTGTTCATAGATGGCCTTTCTTTCACTATAATCTCACATGGAAGAAGGGGTGAGCCAGGCCTCTGGGATCTCTTTTCTAAGGGCATTAATCCTAATCATGAGGACCACGCCCTTATAACCTATTTACCTCCCAAAGGCCCCACCTCCTTCTACTATCACCTTGGGGGTTAGGATTTCAACATATGAGTTGGAAGGTGCGGAATACAAATATTCAGTCCACAGCAGTGTAACAAACAAAGGTAAGATCCTCGTCCTCATGGGGTTTATGTTCATTTTATTTATTTTTTATTTTTATTTTTAAAAATTTATTTACTGATTTATTGGCTGTGTTGTGTTTTCGTTGCTGCACAGGGGCTTTCTCTAGTTGCAGCAAGTGGGGGCTACTCTGTGTTGCAGTGTGCAGGCCTCTCATTGCGGTGACTTCTCTTGTTGTGAAACACGGCTCTAGGTGCATGGGCTTCAGTAGTTGTGGCAAGTGGGCTCAGTAGTTGTAGCTCTCGGGCTTTAGAGCACAGGCTCAACAGTTGTGGCGCATGGGCTTAGCTGCTCCGAGGCATGTGGGATCTTCCCAGGGCAGGGCTCAAACCCATGTCCCCTGCATTGGTAGGTGAATTCTTAACCACTGCAGCACTAGGGAAGTCCCCTAAGTTCATTTTAGAAGGAGCCTCCCTTTGTTGTTTCTGTTCAAATGCTTTTTTGTATTTTCAGTCCTCTTAAGGGTAAAATGTTGGGAAGCTGCACAGAATGAGGCAACAAAAGTATTACCAAAAAAAGGGCCCCAATTCCCTGATCATCTAACTGTACTAGAGAAACCTGAGATGGGATGAGCTGAGGCGAGGCCCTGAAGCATCTCACAAGTGGCCTTCTGCAATGCTATGGCTCCGGGTTCAACTTGAGAGCCTTCTCCCTCCTACAACAAAGTGGCCTAGAAATATGAATTTTTTTTTAAAGGTCTAAGGCATCTTAAGTCCAAAACACCCATTCACCAGAGCAGGTGGAGGCTGAGACTCCTCTTGGTTCTTCTCCTTCTGAAGTGATCACACATCAGCTGCCTCCCTCCCTACCTGGGCTTCTCAGAGCCATTATATTCTTGCCCTGTCCTGTCTTCCCCAACATGTGTTTTTTTCTTTCTGCTATTAAATGGAGCTGACTGTACTAGAATGTGCAGAGAATAAATAGGCCTCCAGACTTTCCAACTGCAGAGTGGTGGTCAGAGGTGCAATGAAAAGTAAACACTGGATGGCAATTGCTGTTCAGAAACATTGGCTGATTTTAACAACTGTGGACTCTTCTGCTACAGGGATGCTCTTAAGTGCCTGTGTTTGTCAAGGACTACGCTGTTGTCCTGGGGACCTCTCTGGTCACATAATCCAGACCAGCAAGCTGGGCTCCGACTTCTTAAGAGTAGCTGAACTTGGGAGAAAACTGCTGTAGACTTTGATTATTCCACAGTATGTAGAATGAATAGGCGGTATACCATTATTCTCTAAATGTCTGTCCTCCATTTTTCCAAATATGCTGTCTTCCAGCCATCTAGACTGGGTGGCCCTCGCCTCTGAGCTTGTGGCTGAGCTAACTCACTGCAGCCACCACCTGGGATGAGTTTGACTCCCTGGGGGTTTCATCATCCTCTCCCTGCTGCTTTCCTATACAAGCGTGAGCCCTTTGGGCTTTGCCAGGGAAAGAGCTTCAATGTGCGGTGCTTACCCAGTTCTAGGATCTAGAAAATATGCGTCCAGCAACACTCCCCTTGCCAGTCCCCACACCTTAGGGCAGGGGATGAGGAGTTTGGGATGGAGGATCGGGCAAGAGAAAGTTCTCTTCCTTTTAAAGCGACCGAGGAGTGATGCAACCACTCAACCACCTGCAGGATATGACTCAATGCAGGAAATTGTGACACTTGCCTTCCATGCTCTCTCCTCAGAGCTATCTGCTGTTATCCAGGGCAATAAACAGCACCATGTTCCCAAATGCCTCCTTTACATAAATTCATTGCCTCAGATCTCATTCCTTAGGACCCCTCTGTGTGACGACAGTGGGAAGTGGGTCTTAGGTGATCACCCATGAGTTTATCATGGGAGTGGGTGTCAACAAAACATAGGATCTGTACTTCCTTATTCTGATCACTGTCAGATTAGGATTCTGAGACGTAGACCACCGTGCAGCTGGAGGTTAGAGAGGCCAAATGTGTCCCTGAAGAGGCTGCTGTTTATTAGATAGTCTGAAAGAATCTTGGTTGCCCTGTAAAGCCAGCCTGGATGTTTGCTTTTGAGAAAAAGAAACATCTGATATATTCAGGGAGTAAGGAGGATTTGTTTTCCTAGCATCACGCAGCTGGTAATAGGAATCGTTTAAGCCAGTAGCTCAGGCGTCCCTGGAAGTAGATTCCAAGGCTTCTCTATGGAATATTTTGATTCAGTGAGTCCGAGGTGGGCCTGGGAGTATGCATTTTTCACAAGCTTCCCATCTGCATGCCCCTTGACTCCAGGGAAGTGGAGAAAATATTTTTTGTTTGTGTTTTTATTTATTGAAGTATAGTTGATTTACAATGTTGTGTTAATTTCTACTGTTCAGCAAAGTGATTCAGTTATACATATATATATTCTTTTTCATATTCTTTTCCTTTATGGTCTATTACAGGATATTGAATATGGTTTCCTATGCTATTTGGTAGGACCTGTTGTTTATCCATTCTATGCTTAATAATTTGCATCTGCTAATCCCAAACTCCCAATCCAATCCTCCACACACACACACCGCACCCCCCCATCCGCCCCCATTGGCAACCACAAGTCTGCCTTTTCTTTCTGACTTACTTCACTTAGTATGATCATCCCTAGGTCTAAGAGAAAATGTTGATTTAAACCAGTGGTTCTCAAACTGTAGCCTATACCAGAATGACCCAAAGGGCTTGTTAAAACACCCCCACCCCCAGAGTTTTTGTTTTGGGAGGTCTGGGTGGGGCCTGAGAATCTGTACTTCTAACAAGTTCCCAGGTGATGTTGATGCTGCTGGTCCAGGGACCACACTTTGAGAAGCACTGATTTAAACAACCCAGTTTCTCTGTGCGGATCCTTTGCATTGAAAACCCTTTTACAGCTCCCGTAGGTGGGTATGTCGGGCGGGAAGAGGCTGGGGTTGTTGGATGTGGGTGTAGGGGTTGAACTGTTTGTGGTCCAGAAGGTTAGGAGTTGGACTGTATTCTGAAGATGCACACCACAGCAACTTCTGGACTTTACAGCCCTCTCGCCACAGCTCCCTTCCCTGACTTTGAACCAAGCAAAACCTGCAGGAGTGGGTGCTTAGCTGTTGTAGTTTGAGCATTTTCTGCCTATTTCCTTTATTCCACTGACCTCCATGGCGTCACTCTTTGCCGCCTGTTACCAACATCATCATATGTGTGTTGCCTGTAGTTGTCAGGTGCTCTCAACAGCATCTCATTTGCCATACAAGAAGAGATGGTTTAATGAAAGAGGTAGCTTTTAATAAGAGTCCTGACTTGCTAAAACCGCTGTTGAATAATCCCGCTTGAACTCACAGCAGCAAATACATTTTAAAATTCTAAATATCCAAAAACTCCCATTATATTCAAGCATCTTTTAAACATTGGTGTCCTGAGGGAGAGGGAACTCTGTAGCTAAGGTAGGGATGAAATTTCTCATCATATATTCCTTTTTACCATTTGAATTCTGAACTCAAATGAACTCTTAAGATAAATCTCAAAAAAACCAACAAAACCAAAAACCTCCCTCTAACATTGCACCATAACACTGACTGGCATAAACAACAATAATCCAGTTTCCTGTTTTTCTTTAACATTTTCATTTATTCTTGAATATGGAATACATTCATATGGTTCAATAATTTTTAATTATATAAAAACATATACAGTATGTTTTAATACTGAAAACATATACCTTTTGACGGAATTCTTATCCTCCATCCTCATGACTGACCACTTTTATTAGTTTCTAGTAGATCATTGTAGAATTTCTTTATGGAAATACAAATACACATAGTATATGTTTTTGTTTTTCTCCCTTCCACATCTTAATAATATGTCATAGGGCTCCTTCCATATCAGATTAGACAACTTCCCATTATTTCTCCAGTCACAGAGCACCCATATTTACAGATATTCCATATTTTGTTTAGCCATAACAGTGGACATTTGGGTTGTTTCCAAACACTTGTAATTGTCTGTTCCTTCTTGCAACATTAAAAAAGTTGTTTTAGGTTATATCAATTGTCTAATTCATTTGCTGATGAATATGAATGAGGTCTTCCCGTGCCAGCCACTGTCCTGGGTATTCCTGGGGAGCCAGGTGAATGGGGTCCCTGAAATACCCCACCCAACACACTGAACTCATTTATCTCCTTCAGTCCCCACAAGCACCTTAGGTGGTAGGTACTTTTTGTGTCTCCATTTTACAGATGAGAAAACTGAGGCTTAGAAAAGTAAAATAACTTCTCCAAACTTCTCCATGCATCTAGAAGACAGCAGAATTTGTGTTTAAGTCCTGGTTATCTGACTCCTGAGTGAGATCCTAGGATTTAATTAATTTAATGTTAATTAAAATCTTACACTGGTTTTCTCCATTGGTATCTACACATTTTTTTTGCAGGAGAAAATAAGTGCTAATTCATTATGACTCTAATCTCTAAATGTTACTTAGGTTATAAATGTAACATTCTTCCCATGATCATTCAATTTTCTTAATGGGAAGAAATAAGCAGTGTGTTAATTCCATGGCTGGAGACTGACTTACTCCTCTCTGTTTCTGACAGGACAGGCACTTGATGGGTTACATGGTCTCTTTATCATTGATTACCCAAAAGTGTTCATCTCCCTGCTGCCCCACAGTGGGAACTGTTTGTCCAGCACATGGAACACTTTAGAGGACAATGTTATGGGGGCATTTAACCATTTTTACTTTCAGAGACTTTTTTGAAGAGTGATGGTGTGATTTTTGTTGTAATTTTTTAAAATAACACTTTACTCACTCTGAATTGTGGTTGTATTTGGTTGGAGGAACAATGGTAGTGATGTTTTCTCTGCATATCTAAATTTTCTTCAAAAATATGTATCCTTTTAAAGTTATTTTGCTAGTTTTTTAAATTTTAAAAGAATGCATCAGGGCTTCCTAGGTGGCGCAGTGGTTAAGAATCTGCCTGCCAATGCAGGGACATGGGTTCGATCCCTGCTCCAGGAAGATCCCACATGCTGCGGAGCAACTAAGCCCATGTGCCACAACTATTGAGCCCATGTGCTTCAACTAGTGAAGCCTACACGCCTAGAGCCTGTGCTCCGCAACAAGAGAAGCCACGGCAATGAGAAGCCAAGGCAATGAGAAGCCTGCGCACCACAATGAAGAGTAGCTCTCACTCACCACAAGCTAAAGAAAACCTGCGCACAGCAAAAAAAAAAAAAAAAAAAAAAGAAAGAAAATAAAAAAAGAATGCATCAATAAGGTCAGAACTCAATCAATATTGAAAGGCATAAAACAGGAAAAATTAAAATTTCCTTTCTACCCACCTAATTAATCTATGCCCACCCCACCCCCCACCACTGCATTCCATTTCTCAGCCCACTGACAGTTTCTTAGGTATCCTTTCAGAATGTATATGAAAAACTGCAAAAATTACAGTTTCAGCTCTCCCAGAAATGGAATTTTAACCAGTCAATCAGGAATTGCCTGATCAGCACTAGTTAGGTCATCAGCTTGATAGACCCCTGCCACCCCCTAAGATAGTGCCCTTGCAACAACCAACCTGACTTTTTGTCTAGTATAACTTCCTTTTTCCTGCTCCCTTCTGCCTGTTAAAGTCTTTCATTTTGTACAGCTACTGGGAGCTCCTCTCCAGCTGTTAGATTGAATGCTGCCCGATTCATGAATCATTGAATAAAGCCAATAAGATCTTTAAAGTGTGCTCAGTTGAATTTTGTTTTTTATCGGTGCTTTAAGAGGATCTATAAGAAACTGACGCGTGGGATGGATTGAAGTGGAGAAGAAACTCCTCCACGGAGAGTGGTTAGCAGGTTATTTCTGTAAATCCAAGTCAAGGGATAAGAACGTAGACTAAACCTATGGGAATGGAAAGAAAGGGATTAGAGAAAAAATTGGTGCTTTACCTGGCAAAACAGGCTTCGCAGATGTGATTAAGGTTAAGGACTTTGAGATGGGAGAGTATCCTGGGTTGTGCAGGTGAGCCCCATATAATCAACGAGTCCTGAATAACAGAGGTGCTTTCCTGGCTGTGGATCGAGGAAGACACAGCTATGGCAGAATGGTCAGCGAGATGCAGTCTCGCAGGATTTGAAGGTGGAGTAAGGGGGCTAACGAGCCAAGGAGTGTGGAAGGCCTTGAGAAGCTGGAAAAGGCCAGGAAATAGACTGTAGCCATGGAACTCCAGAAAGGAACAACCCTGTTGACACCTTGATTTTAGTCCAGTGAGACCCACACTGAACTTCTACAGAACTGTAAGACAGTACAACTGTTTTTTTTTAACTGAGATATAATTGACGTACAATATTATGTTCATTTTAGGTGTACAACATAATGATTCGGTATTTGTATATACTATGAAATGATTACCACAACGCCTACTTAACATCCAGCACCATACATAATTACATAATTTTTTATTGTGAAGAGAACCTTTCAGAGTTCTCTTAGCAACCCTCCAATATGCAGTACAGTATTATTAGCTATAGTCACGATGCTGTATAGTACATCCCTGAGACTTATTTATTTTATAACTGGAAGTTTGTACCTTTTGACCCCTACACTCTTTTCACCCACCATCATCTACCCCCTCCCACTCCCCATCCCTGCCTCTGGCAACCAACCTATTCTCTGTATCTATGAGCCTGTTTTTTTTGTTTTTGTATTTTAACATTCCACATATGAGTGAGAGCACACCATTAGTATTATTTTAAGCCATTAAGTTTGTGGTAATTTGTTACAACAGCAATCGAAAACTAGTATATGGGGTCAATCACTACATGCATTGCAAGGTATTTTTTTTTTTTTATTGAAGTACAGTTGATTTACAATGTATTAATTTCTGCTGTACAGCAAAGTGATTCAGATATATATATATGTATGCTTTTTCATATTGTTTTCCATTATGGTTTACCACAGGATATTGAATATAGTTCCCTGTGCTATACAGCAGGACCTTGTGGTTTATCCATTCTACATATAATAGTTATCAATACATTACAAGGTATTTCTATTTGCCAAACAGTCCTACCACCTCAATATGTCAGGTTCTATAGTGACTCCAGATGTTTTCCCAGGCTAGCCCACTGCCTAAAATGCCCTTCCTGGTCCCTTTCATTTATTTAAATATTCTGTGTCATTCAGGTCAAGCTGGAGACCTATTTCTTTCAGATTACTCGAATCCCTTTTTAAAGTATTGTCTGCACTTAATCATTACTGTCTTACTTTATCAATTGTTTAAAGTCTCTGTGCTGTCCATGATTAGATTCTAAGCTATTGTAGGACAGGGACCATATTTTAGATTTTTTGTGTCCTTCCCAGTAATGAGAACTCCATATACATAGGTGATCAGCCCTTAATAAATAGTTTGCTAGAAAAATTTCAAAGTTAAAATTTTAAAAACCAGATTATTGTCAGTTGAAAAATAATCATTAAACTCATCGATGAAATTATAATGCAACTCAGTGAGGAAGCAATCCAACTGTCAAATAACTTTTCCCAAGAAAATACCCACTACGTAAAGAAAGGCATATCCCTACGTATTTTATAGCTCACTGGTAAGTTAGGCTGTAATAGAAATGGATGAGCTATCTCCAGTTTTAAGAGTTACACTTAACTACAGATGAATAACAATATAACACTTTCTCACCAGCTTGGGAAAGAGACCGGCTTGCTTGCTAAGTAGAATGGACAGGTTTACTGTTAGTGATTGAAAAGGACTAGACACTGTGGAATAAACCCTAGGTGTGCTGTATTCACAACTCTTAGCTGCTTTTATTCATACCTTTATTTCGTTTAGTTTCATTTTGTGGAATAGGAAAATTCAACCCTTAATAAATTGCTACAATCCTACTCAGTATCATGCAAATCAGGAAATGATCCCAGTTCTCACGTTTTGCCACAAAATGTATACATTTAGCATTGGCAAAATGATAAAGAGTGTTATTGAACCTCTTAATTAAGGAGAGCAGGATGAGCAATGAAGCAAGCATGCGGTGAGATGAGGATGTGGTTATTAGAGGTTCTCACAACATTGTTGATATTCTGACACACTGGTCTGCTAATCCCTATAGCTATTTATTTACAAGAGAACATTCAGTATCATAATCCTTTGGGTTCTGATGATTTTGGTAATTATTCCATTTGCGTCTTCTTTTTCGCCATGCAATTGAGCCCCAGGACAGAGGAAAATTTGCAGCAGAGTCTGAAACTGACCAGAAAAGGTATATCTCCGCATGTCTCACTTGGATAAGCAGAGGAAAGAATGCAGTGCGTGTCCTCTGATGGAATGTCAGTGGTGTGATCTGGTGGCAAGATCCATGCCTCATTAGCAGTCACTGGTCTTTCATTGTCACTGCCTCTTTCTCTTCGTCTATTGGGCACCTAAACACTTCATCCCAGATGGAGGCCCCAGAATGAAAATTTTCATCTTCCTTCTTTCCCAGAATTGGTGGCCATGCTAACTCGTTCCTGAATCAGTCTTCCATGCATCTTTGCAGCTTGTTTGCTAGCCATCGTCCCACCGTTTAGGATAAGTTGGGCATATTGGCTCAAGTGATAAGATAGATATTTCATCCATTAAATAACAGTACCTCATATATTTCCTGTTGAATGCATAATGTCAGACATCAACAATACGAGAGCTCTTGCTTGTGTGATAAATTTACACTGAGAACTGTTGTGGAGTCAGAGCATAAAGTTGGTAGTTGATTTAAGTAGAGGACAGACTTTAGCTCTGTTATTGGAGATCCTCAGCTTGGCTTGGGTGTGGTGCTGAAGTCACACTCCGAAGCATCTCCTGGCAGGTGAATGGGTCGCCTTCTCGTCCTGGTGCTCTGTTTCGTGGTTGTCAAGGTCTCTTCAGCAGTCACTGCCTCCTTCCTCTGTGTACCCACAGCACCTTGTTTATTCTTTTCCTGTATCTTTCATTCTGCCTCTGAGTTAATTTTGGTTGCTTATACATGTGCCTCTACCACTACTAAAATTAAGTCTTTGACAGTAGAGAAGTAGAGTACATATTTAAATCTCCCTCAGGACATAGCAACGAGATGTGCACATAGTAGAAAATGATAAACACTTGCTGTGTGTTTTTTGAGTAATGGTAACTGGATTGTGTTATTTTTCAGATTGCTATGGTACCAGCTACTTGTTCTTTTCATGTCTTTCTTTAAAGTTTTATTAACTAATATAAGCTAATTAAAAAACCTAGGAACTATAGTTAAGTGAAAATAAAAAGAAAAATTACCCATTCTCTCTCAACCATATATAACATCTATATATATGATGCTATTTATCTATCCAGGTTATTTTCTATACATATGTAAACATATATAGAAATGGGATTATACTACATAAAGTTTTTAAAAATAAATTTATTTATTTATTTATTTATTTATTTATTGGCTGTGCTGGGTCTTTGTTGCTGCACGCGGGCTTTCTCTACTTGCGGAGAGTGGGGGCTACTCTTCGTTGTGGTGCGCAGGCTTCTTATTGAGGTAGCTTCTCTTGTTGCTGAGTGTGGGCTCTAAGCATGCAGGCTTCAGTAGTTGTGGCTTACAGGCTCAGTAGTTGTGCCTCGTGGGCTCTAGAGTGCAGGCTCAGTAGTTATGGAATACAGGCTTAGTTGCTCTGCGGTATACGGGATCTTCCTGGACCACGGATTGAACCCGTGTTCCCTGAATTGGCAGGTGGATTCTTAATCACTGCACCACCAGGGAAGTCCCCACATAAAGTTTTTTTAACTGAAAAACTAAAAAGAATATTTTACACTAAAAATATGTAATCTATACACACTAAAGTACAATCACTATATCCCTGTATTACCATTTGACGGCTGCAGAATATTTCATGGTGTGGATGTACTTTGTAGTTCTACATTTGTAATCCTTCCCAATTTTTGTCTTCACACAGCCAGCTAAGATCTTGTTTCCTGACCTCCGCTGTCTCGTTAGCTTGGGGCCCACGCATCAGAGGCCCACAATGTCTTATGTGGTTGCAGCAACCCTTAACTCCATCATGATCTGGGAGTATTGCATGGTGGCTGGTTGCACAGGACCTTTTTTGTATCCTTAACGAAATTGTATGGGATACAATAAAGAAAACTGTACTTATTAAAGTAACTAAACTTATTAAAGTAACTAAAACACTAAACAGTGAACACTGGTAAAGAAACACTGATGAAATTGAAATCAGTCCCAACAAGTAAGACAAAAAATGAAGATAACCTTGTTACATGAGAGTTCTGTAGAATGCTCAAAAATGTTAATGGCTCCTTACTAGCTTTCCTTTCCTTTCCCCCCCCCCCCTTTGAAAGTGATCATCAGTTAGCCTGTGCAGCATTTTACCTAGAAAACCATAAAGCACATTCTAAAAACCTTATTTGGAGTCATTGGTTGATGAAATCAAACTCCTCTGGTTTTCCTCCCTGCAGGTAGGCTGCCAGGTCAGGGTGGAGCTGGTAACAGTGCTCATCCACAAGCCCTTACCCGCAGTGGTCACCAGACCCACCCAGGTACAGAAACACCTGCCCTATAGAGTCAATTTAGGGTCAAGAATTGAGGATTATGGCAGTCATGTACTGAGATGGGCGCATCACCGTCTCTTCCTGTTTGTTAACCTAGTCGGAGCACAGCCTCACTTCACACTGAAACACGGCTTGCCCCAGGCCTTCTGGATTTTGATATCCAATTATCAAGAGTTCAATAAGACCAGGTCACGCTAAACCACAGAAAAGAAATAGCCAAAGGTAAAACGTAATTGAGAACATTTAGGAAATGACACAAAGCATTTGGTAAAACTGTGGAGGTCATTGACTCACACTTTATGATTTTAATTCTATAGGCACATAATCTATTAAAGAGAAGTGCTGGGTCTGTGATTACCCTGTGTTTCTGACATTTTCCAAACCTTGAGGTCAGATATGAGCACTCCGTTGATCCAGTGCTGTGTGCTGCCACTGTAATTAAGACTAAACAAAGTGAAAAGTCTTCTAACAAGCGTGTCATAGAAAATTCTATGAGTCACCTACCAATGATGGATTAGAATTCTGGAAATATGTTGCCAATTCCTTCGCCATTAGAGAGATCTGAATCATGTAAAATAAATGTATAATCCGTTATTTATGACTCAGGTCTAAGATTTCTCTTGGTAAGTGAAGAAAATCTTGATATAAGTGTCAGTCTAGTATGTGGTGTTTTACAACAGCAAGAAGAGAGTGTTGACATTTTGCAATCCCTTGCTGAAAGAAGCCCATGGAATGGGATATCGTCATTTCTTTGTTTCTTAGTGCAGACTCATCCCAACTCATACTAACTTTTTTTTTTTGCCTTTTTTTTGGGGGGGGGGGTACACAAAGTTCAATCATCTGTTTTTATGCACATATCCCCGTATTCCCTCCCTTCCTTGACTCCCCCCCCCGGAGTCCCCCCCACCCTCCCCGCCCCAGTCCTCTAAGGCATCTTCCATCCTCGAGTTGGACTCCCTTTGTTATACAACAACTTCCCACTGACTATCTATTTTACAGTTGGTAGTATATATATGTCTGTGGTACTCTCTCGCTTCGTCTCAGTTTCCCCTTCACCCCCGCCCCCTCCCATACCTTGAGTTCTCCAGTCCATTCTCTGTATCTGCATCCTTGTTCTTGTCACTGAGTTCATCAGTACCATTTTTAGATTCTGTATATGTGAGTTAGCATACAATATTTGTCCTTCTCTTTCTGACTTAACTTCACTCTGTATGACAGATTGTAGTTCTATCCACCTCATTACATATAGCTCCATCTCATCCCTTTTTATAGCTGAGTAATATTCCA
This sequence comes from Hippopotamus amphibius kiboko, assembly GCF_030028045.1. NCBI lineage: Eukaryota > Metazoa > Chordata > Mammalia > Artiodactyla > Hippopotamidae > Hippopotamus > Hippopotamus amphibius. Next base: position 216,143,912 of record NC_080186.1, on the reverse strand, counting down.
TTGTGTATATATGCCACATCTTCTGTATCCATTCATTTGTTGATGGGCATTTAGGTTGCTTCCATGTCCTGGCTATTGTAAATAGTGCTGCAGTAAACATTATGGTACACGTTTCTTTTGGGATTATGGTTTTCTTTGGGTATATGCCCAGGAGTGGGATTACTGGATCATATGGAAGTTCTATTTGTAGTTTTTTTAAGGACCCTCCAAATTGTTTTCCATAGTGGCTGTACCAACTTACAGTCCCACCAACAGTGCAGGAGAGTTCCCTTTTCTCCACACCCTCTCCAACATTTGTTGTTTCCAGATTTTGTGATGATGGCCATTCTGATCGGGGTGAGGTGATACCTCATTGTGGCTTTGACTTGCATTTCTCTGATGATGAGTGATGTTGAGCATCTTTTCATGTGTGTGTTGGCCATCTGTATGTCTTCTTTGGAGAAGTGTCTATTTAGGTCTTCTGCCCATTTGTGGATTGGGTTATTTGCTTTTTTGGTATTAAGCTTCATGAACTGCTTGTGTATCAATACTAACTTTTAAGTGTGTTGCCATTTAATTCTCAAGCACCGTAGTGTAACTGAATTTATTTACATATTTTCAGACCCTATCAGAACCTAGAACATTCTATGAGTAGCGGGAATCACTATTTCATCTGAAGATTATCTCTGTTGAAGGGAGGTTGAGAGTGCATCAGCTCTAGGTCACACACTCTGTCACTTACTAACTGAATGACCTTAGGCAGGTTACTTAACCTCTCCAAGCCTCAGTTTCCTCGTGTATAAAATGGGGGTAATAATAGTATTGGCCTCAAAGGACTTTCAGCTTTTTAATTGAAATAATTATAGATTCACAAGAAGTTGCAAGAATACTATGTGAGGTCCCTTGTGTCTATCACCTAGCTTACCCCATGATAACATCTTATATAAATAGTGCATTATCCAAACCAGGAAATTGACACAATACAGTTAAGTAGGCATTCTCACTCAAATTTCACTAGTTTTTGCATGCATTCTTTCTTTCTTTGATTGTTAGGGCTTTTTGTATAATTCTGTGATATAATCACCACTAGAATCAAGATACAAATATGTGGATTAGATACAATTACACATTTAAAATGCTTAGCACAAGAGGTAGCATATAGAAGGAACTAATTAAATGTTATCTTCTGATTATCAGTTAGATGAAATCAGATGATCTTGCTGATTCAATGCTTTCTCATTTGATGAGGTCATTGGTTGGTTGACATAAATGGTATTTTTGAAGCTAGAAGTAAGGCACTTTGTATTAATCATATTTCAATTTTTGGGAGGTATTTTATAATGTTTTGACATTTTAGGGCCTTGCAGACTTAGGGAGGGGCTGCTTTTCCCAGGGTTAGCCAATTCCTAGAGATAGCAAACAGTTCGCCTATGAGGTTGTCTTTGAATGCAAGCTGTACACCCATCTGCCTATTTTCATGGGACTCCTGAAATAATTTTCCATCCATCCCGTCCACCCCCACCCCCACACCTGTTCTTTGGCTATAAATCCCCACTTGTTCTTGTATTTGGAGTTGAGTCCAATCTCTTGCCCCTGTGGCAGTAGTCTTGGCAGCTACACCCCTGGCAATCGTCCTGCATAAAGTTTTCCTTACAAGCGTCAGAATGATTTTTTTCTTTAACAAACCACAGGCTAAGACTATTCTAGGCAATACTCATGTACACTTCCCAGAATTAAGGGAGCCTTGTCAGGGTCTTCTTGATCTCCTAGGGTGAACAATGAGGGGACCAAATTAAAGGGTATCCAATTTCTCCCACTATATCTTTGCCATTCCTTAGATGAAGAAGAGAAGAAAGCACATTCTTAGATGCAGTAAAATTGGTACATGGTAAAACCTCATCAAAGAGTTAAAATAATGACCATAATACCATAGTAATCATTTCACTTATGCAATAAAGTTAAGTTAAGTGAAGATTCTAAGCGGGGTCATACTTTTCAGATAAATGACCTTGCCCCCCTAGCTGTGCTTTTCTGATGGTAGCACTTAGAAGGCATTATGCTCCCATCACCTCTTGTCTGAGCCTGAGATCCTCCAGCGCAGGGACAGGGTGGGGTGAGGAATGACCCACAGAATCTGGATGATCAGAACCTGTAGAGAATATTTTGTCTCCTTGGATATATAGCACCTACCAGGAGTTAGTTCTTGCTCCTGGAACCTTTTGCAAGTATCAATGCTTTATTGCCACCTTCTGGTCAAAATGTGCTTTATGTTATTTCTGCAAGTTATTAGGTTTCAGTAAAAAGGATTTGACAGAAGTCCCTGTCAAATGTGGGATCAGCAATCCCACTTCCCCAGTGGCAACCAACATGGATAGAATATTATATAACTCTTGAGAAACTTCCCAAGGATGTGCATGCACATATATGTCTATTTATATCACACACACAAATGGATACTATTCTGAATCTGTAAGGATGTAAAGGCAGATAATTATAACTTAAATTTCTTAACACAAATTTAAGTGGGGTTTTTTTTTTGTTTTTGTTTTTAAGTTTACAAGGTGCTTTCACATTTGGTCATTCTATTAACTTGCGAAGCAAGTAGGAATGGAATGATTTTTAAAGAAGACAGGGAATTATTAATGAGTCTTTAAATTTCCTTACAGATGTTTGTCTTACTAATATTTTTGACCTTTCTAGAGTGATTCCGTGTATACTTTTTTTTCGTTAGCAAGCCCACTTTTGCACTTAAAACATAATTCTGTTTATTAAAGTGACATAGGATTTTTATGAAAACATCCGTTGGACAGAAAGAACTTTAATAACCAACTAACAAATGTACATGTGTTAATGTCTCATGCATCTCTTCAATTGATGACGTTGCTATCGTGGAGAACAGATGGCGTGTGGTTCAGAGAACTGCCTCTGGAAGCAGACGGTCTGAATTTGAATCCTGGCTCTGACTCTTACTGGCTGTTATCTTTAAGCAAGTTACTTCATCTCTGGCCTTCGACTTCCTTATCTGTAAAATGGTGGTGAAGCCATCCATAATAGTACCTATCCCACAGGAGTGTGATGAGAATTAAACTAGTTAATATCTGCACAGTGCTTAAAATAATGCCTAGCACATAATGAATTATTTTTGTAGAGTAATGAGAAGAGTGTCTGGTACATAGCAAGCACTATGTAAGCATTAATTAAATACAACAATAATAGAAAATGATTAATATTCACTTCAAACTTATCATGTACCAGGTTTTAAATTTAGCACTTTACACACATTATTGCTTTTCATCCTCCCACCATCCTATGTGAAGGATTCTATCATTTAGTCTCCATTTTACAGATGAGGAAACTAAAACATAGAGAGCTTAAGTAATTTGCTCAAAGTCACACAGCTAGTATGTAGCAGAGTTGAGATTAGTTTGTTAGTTAACCTGCTTCCACCTAAACGTTGTTATTTTACTACCCCACTTATGTCCCCATTGCATTTAAACCATTCCACTAAGTTATCAAGTTAATTCTATACTATTTGTCCTCTGGAACCCTAATGAGCTCCTTAAGCACCCAATTTTGTTTTTCTTGTCTAGGTTTTTGGGATATATTCAAATGAGCCTTAATTAGATCATAACTGTTTTATATCTAAGTACAATTAATGCCAAACAGAATACCATGGCTCTGTTGAATAAAATCTGATGATAATAACGAGATTGTTATGCTCACAAACATTCTGTCTTTTTTTTTCAGGAAACAGAACAAATTAATACCATTACTTTGGTGATTAAATATTCATTCATCATGGTCTCACATTAAATCCTCATGAATTAAAGCAAGGTGAGAAGTAGATATATTTCAATAAAATATTAAGATCATGTCCACGCCGTTCCTTGAAACAGAAAAAAGGCAAATATATATTCCTGGCATTCTAATGTTTCCTTTGGTTAATTTTAATTTCCTTTTTAATGCTCCTAAATATTTTTAATTATTACAAGAGAATTGTCAATAATTATTACTCTATCTTCAGGAAGAAATGCAGGGGGGGAAGGTGAAGGCTCCTCCAGCATCAGGATGGATTCATTCAGAGCCCCACCCCAAGTATAAGTATAAGATGTTCCCCATACCCACTCCACTAGGAGTCCAGTCCAGACCCCATCAGTCCTCTTCTTCTTCTATGGGTTCACGAGGTCAAGGGTGTCTTGGGAGTGTTGTACACATTGGGCAGCAAATAGGGGAGAGGTGTTGTCTGCACGTCTTCTTAGGTCATCAGTAGGGGAGGAGGCTGGAGGAATGACGTCCTCACGGACCCCAAGGGAGGACAGTTATCAGAGTCTCCTAGTGCAGATAGTGGAGACATCCCCTTCAATGGAAGCAGGGCAAACCACAGATGATGGCTCAGTTTCCAAGCAGGTCCTGGGCCCTGAATCAACAGCCCGCATGGAGGATCTATCTCAGATGCATCTGCCTAGCAATTTCAGGGGAATGCCCTCTCCCTCCTTGAGCAACGTGTTCTGGCTCCCATCCCAGCTCCCAGCCCCCTGCTTCCTCTTTCCTCCATCCTCTTGCTTCCTTCTGGTCATAGGAAAAACCTGTCCTTCCGTTAGCTCCTTGCTTTCTCTGAGGACACTTCTTTCTTTCCTTCCCCCAGCTCCAGTCTTGTGTTCCTTTATGATAGACCCATGTGCATTAGACTCAGAACCCATTCCTTCCCCTTATCCTTGACTGATCTTCAGACTTTTCTAAGAATCTAGGGGAAAATCATATTAACATATCACTCATAATTGTTACAATATTTTAACATTAAACCAATTAATAAAAATAAGCAAATATAAAATATTAACTTTATATATTGTTATATAATGATGATAATATTAAAGTGGTCTGAACATTCCTATCTTTTCACACTATCTTTTTTTTACACTTTTTAAAACTTGAAATATAGTTGATTAACTATGTTGTGCCAATTTTGAGTGAACTTAACTGTTCCAGGGAGAATGCCTGAATGTGGAAGAACTGGGGGAAAGGTTCTGAGTATGTTTTGGTTTCCTAACAAGGAAAGAGTGTTTATTCTGTCCCAGTTGTGTGTTTTGATTCTCTAGGAGAGAATTTGCTTTGCTTATTTTTAAAATCTAATTAATGGGACCAAGGACCTTGTTGCAAGACTTCCCTTACTCTATTTTCTTTGACAATTTTTAGCCCTTTTTAAAAACATAACTTCCATTACATTTTAAGATTTGTAGTTTTATGAAATAATTTGCATTCAATGGATGATATAGTTCTATGCTGGCAATCTAATTTTATGAGAAACGTGTTAAACCATGCCTTCTGAAAGTTTTCAAGTCCATTCGCCTTAAGCACACTTAGTTAACCTAAACATCACATAGGAATTTAGAAACTCTAGAATCACAAGCGACTTCTTAATTAATGTCTGTCTCCCCAACTAGACTGTAAATGACAGTCAACTGAATCTGTTTTCACTCACCATTGTTTGCCCAGAGCCTACCGCCATGCCTGGCTCATAACTAGTGTTCCATACATATTGGTTAAACAGATAGATAGTACCCTATTTTGCCTTTAAAGCCTCTCTTGAAGATTTTTTTCAAAATTTATTTATTTATTTATTTTTATTTTTGGCTGCATTGGGTATTTGCTGGCTTTCTCTAGTTGTGGCAAGTCGGGGCTACTCTTTGTTGCTGTGTGTGGGCTTCTCATTGTGGTGGCTTCACTTGTTGCGGAGCACGGGTTCTAGGTGTGTGGGCTTTTGTAGTTGTGGCTCAAGGGCTCAGCAGTTGTGGCTCACAAGCTCTAGAGCGCAGGCTCAATAGTCGTGGGGCATGGGCTTTGTTGCTCTGAGGCATGTGGGATCTTCCCAGACAAGGGCTCAAACCTGTGTCCCCTGCATTGGCAGGCGGATTCTTAACCACTGCGCCACCAGGGGAGTTCCTCCCTTGAAGATTTTATGCACATTTCAAAAATAAAGATGAAGAAGAATATTGGCATAACTACATTAAAGACGTAGGTCTCCTGTGCCCCCAATTCTCTTGTTCTTAGCCAGATGATTTAAAGTTTTATTACACATGACGGTTTCATAAATTGGTTGTGACCAACTGGAACAGTCGTATTGAGGATTATGAAGGATAGGGAGAATAAGAAGAAAGTGAAGAGTTGGGGATTATGAAGTCAAGCTTGGGCTCAGTGGAAAGAGCCAAGTGCAGGGTGGCTGCATCTTTGCTGTGTGTATGCTGATCACATCTCATGCTGAGAGGCAGTGGGACCATTGAAAAAATTCACATACCACCAATGTTTCACATAACTTTCTTCAGCTCATAAATTCTGTAAGTTCCACAGTTCCGCACCGCTCCAGCCATCAGTCTATAAATAACTTGGGTCTTCTCGTGCACTTAATGCTCTTATCATTCAATTCAGCAAGCATATACTGAATACTTGCTATCTTGGGGATGTGCTGGTGATGCTCAGGACATAGGTATTCTGCTTACTACTCATTTTTTAAAGTAGATTTTATTCTTTTAGAGGGTTTTAGGTTCACAGCAAAATCTGCTACTCATTTGTGAAAGCCTGAATCAAAGTTACCTGCAAAGGTAACAAATTCTGATTTCCAAATGAACCCAGGTAGCATACACATTTATAGACACACACACACACACACACACACACACACGCACACACACACACACACACACACACACACACGTGTCAGCCTCCTCTTTCCACCATGGACACAACTTCTTCTATAAATCACTTCTTGGTTATATTTACCAAAGGGAAAGGAGAAAAGTCAAAAACTTCAAAACACAACAGCAACATTTTTCTGTCACACTGGTTGGAAAAGAAACCACAACAATTTCTTTGCCAAATTCCTAGTAAGTTTTAAGATATTAATTGCTGGACACTTGCCAGTTAATTGATACTTCTGGAGAAAAGTTTGGTGGGTATAAAACTTTCATCTCTGAGCCAACTGAAACGTTTCTTAACTGGACGTTTTCCTAGGCCAGTCACAGAGAGGAAAAACAAAAGATGGTCAAGAAAAAAGCTGCATATCCTCAAATCTTCCATTGCTAACCAAAACAGCACCAAGAATTCAGAAGTTTTTAGATTTAGTGTCATTTTATCAGCAATCATTTCTTGAGTTGAAACTCTTACAAAGTATGTCTAGAGATTGGTGTAGTAAATGCCTTACCCATTTAAAAGGTTATTAAAACTTACTACAACATCTAGCAAAGTAGATGAATTACTCTACATAAAAATAACTGTCATTTAGGCATTACATTTGGCTCAAATAACTAGAAATCCAACCATGGTGACTTAATCAAAAGGAGTTTATTTTTCTCCCCAAAGAGGAAGTCCAGAGACAGGCAGTTCACACTGTCATTCATCAACACCCCAGGATCCTCCTATCCTGCTCATTTTCATGACTGCCTCACGGTCACAAAAAGGCTGTTCTACTTCCAGCCTAGTATCCATGTTCCAGGTACAGAGAATAAGAATAAAGATAAAGGCGGGGGGCTTCCCTGGTGGCGCAGCGATTAAGAATCCACCTGCCAGTGCAGGGGACATGGGTTCGAGCCCTGGTCTGGAAAGATCCCAAGTGCCTCAGAACAACTAAGCTCGTGCGCCACAACTACTGAAGCTCACCTGCCTAGACCCTGTGCTCCACAAGAGAAGCCACTGCAATAAGCCTGTGCACTGCAACGAAGAGTAGCCCCTGCTCACCGCAACTAGAGAAAGCTCGCACGTGGCAATGAAGACCCAACACAGCCAATAAATAAATAAATAAATTTTTTAAAAAGAAGATAAAGGCAAAGGCAAAAGGCTGAATCTGTCCTTTTCTATTAGAAAGCAATAGCTTTCCTAGGAGCCTTGCCTTTAGACTTCTATGTACACTTTTTTGGCCATAACTGTGTCACATGGTCACCCAGTTATAAGGAAGGGTGAGAAATACAGACTTAGTTAGCTGTATTGCTATCCTGAACAAAATTTGGGTTCCCTTGTAAGGAAGAAGGGAGAATGGCTGTTGAATTGACAACTAGCAGTGTCTGCCACAAAAACACTTTTAAAAATTGAATCCAGAAAGGGTTTGAGTCTTAGGAACTTTGGGGGCAGAGAGAAAATGAATGAATTTAACATTGTGAATAAAAGTTTCTTACAAGCTCAAGCTCAGGTCAAGGATATTACTTATGTTTCTACCAATGGGCAATTAGACATAGTTCAGCATAGGCTGGCTTGACTGATTTTTAAAGAACTAGCTAGGCACCTTCCCACTTACTCTGTAGGATGCCTGAAGGGCACCAACTAGCAAAGAACAACCTCAAAAGAATTTAGCAATGATACATAATTCCAAGTTTTTGTATCCAGTTTTAATGCTAACAACCTAATGATGGTCAGTTGCATTCAAAGTACAGTTCAAATAGCCAAGTAATTTTTTAAAAATCCAAACTTTAACTTGTATTTCTTAAACTGTTTGAAGGGTAATCATTTCATGCTACCCAGAAACTCCTTGCATCCCTTACTCTCTCCTCTCCTATTGACTCACGCACTTCGTTATATTTTACAAAGTATCAATCCACAGTAGATTGGAACTTTTTTTTAATGGTCCTTCACCACTGAGTTTGAAAAAGTACTGCTCTCATCTAAAGGGCTGTTTTTGCATCTTAAAGATCTAGAATGGGTCTAGTGGAGACAGATTCTCCTTGGAGAGTCAGCCTTCTCCATATTAGGCATATGTGGTGGGGGTGGGGGGCAGCATGGGAAAATTTACAGTGTAGTAATTTTTTTCCTCATTATACAATTATGCGACGAAGGCACAAAGTGTAAGTATTTCAGTTGGGGGTGGAGAAGATGGGCCTGCCTAGTTTCCTTTGGCTTCCTTCCTTTACCATCACTCCCGGGTTTCAGCGTTACACCCACCCATTCTTTCCTTGGGTCTCCAGGGGGAGGAAACAGGTAATGGTCAATTGACCAAAAGTAATATAGAGCAATAAATCAGAACTACTGAAATGCTATGGCTCCCTAGATATTCTTGTGTGAGATCAAATAGTAGGATCAGATAGGAGAGAGTTGGCTACCCACCAGATTCAACATGAATTATGACAGGTGAGTGTTCATTAAATATAGAATTGATGATACTCTAAAAGAAATCGGACATAAATCAGGTTTTAGGTAATTGATAGTATTCCTCTGTTGTGGAATACAGGTTTCCCCCACTATCTGAAAGAAGAGCATGCCTATGAAAGCTTTCGTAAGTCCAAATTGTATAAAGTGAAGAAGTAATTACCATTAATTTAAATGGAAAAATATTCGCACACTCCCAGACCCAATAAATAGCCTACCAAATCATACCAAATAACATATAAAACCTAAAATAACACAAACAGATGGTAAAAGCAGGAGTGATATGACAAATACACAGGCTGGGTAAAGTAGAAATAATGTATGTATAGTGTAGTTTCACTCATCAGAATTGGGCAAGCACATTGGAAGTCTGAGAAGTAGTGATGATGGTGTGCTAGGCTGAACATGGGAGGTTGGGGTGGTGGGAGGTAAGAGGGAGAGGAAGAGAGTCACCTATGAACATCTCATCCTCTAAACCCATCAGGGCACGTAGGTCACTAATGTCTCCACCTTCTTCTGTCTCTGCCTGCCTTGATGTCTGCTGTGGCTGATGTGGAAGGCTTGAAATATGACAGCATGCTTGACTGCTTAGCCTCATGTAATATACAGTCATAGAATTCTTTGTAGGTACTCAAAACATCCTGCAAAACTGCCCTAAAGCTACGTGCCTTTTCAAAATCAAAGTCATGCTTTTCTGCAATCACTGCAGCTCTGTTCATCATGGTGAAAGCTCACACAAGTGCTTCATGGTCATTTCCTGGATGACCCTTCACCTGTCAGCTCTTGGTCATGGAATGCCAAGGCCTCTTCAACATCGTCTTTGCCAACTTCCACAAACACAAAGTCACTTTTGCTGTATTTATTGTTGTTGATTCAAAGTCTTAAAATACTTCACTGCTTGGGGACACAGTTTCCTCCAAATGCCGTTTCTCATCGAGACTGTTAGCCTATCAAGAACACCTCCAAGGGTGACAGTTGCCAATTTTATATTGTAGTCTTTCCAAATCTCTCATAAAGATGCTTCAGAGTTGCCCTTTCTGTCAGTGGCACTTACAATAAAATGCATCACATTTTGTATAGAGTAAGCCTTAATTGTGGCTATCAGGCCTGGGTCACACGGTTGCAGCAGTGACATTGTATTCAGCAGTAAGATTACAACACAAATGTTACCACCATACTCGGTAATGTCATGTGAAAAAGCAGCACAATTATTGACAGGCAAAAGACACCTATTATCGTGGTTATTTTCTCTACAGTATTTTTCAACAAAAGGATTAACATATCCACTCATGTACTCAGAAAAAATCACTTGCTTATTCCAACTGCTTGGATGTGAATGCAACACAACAGGAAGTGTATTCTTACCAACGCCTTTAAGTACCCTCGGGTTTTCTGAATGGTACCCTAGTAGAGGTCTAAGGACAGCATCACCACTGGTGTTAATAACAAGCATTAGGGTCAACCTGACCTTCAATGCTTTGTGTCCCTTAGCCTGCTTTTCTTGTACTGAAATTTATTTGCTTGGCAACTTTTTCAAATAAATTGCTCTTTCCTTGCAGTGAGACAGTTGCTTATACGAATAACCACCTTCTGTAATTATTTTCTTCAGTTCTTCTGGGAACTTTTTGGCAGCTTCAGTATCAGCTGAAGCACTGTCTTCATTAACCTTTAAGCTATGACACTCCCCTCATTTCAAAAACTGATCAAATTACCCATGGCTACCTTTAAATTCCAGTTTTGCAACATTTTCACCACCATCATCCAATGCTTCCTGTTTCAGCTTATTGAAGAGACTGACTGATTCCTCCTTAGGTGTAGGATAACTTTTTTTTTTTTTTTTTTTTTTTTTTTTTGGGGGGTACACCAGGTTCAATCAACTGTTTTTATACACATATACCCATATTCCCTCCCTTCCTTGATGCCCCCCCCCTCGAGTCCCCCCCACCCTCCCTGCCCCAGTCCTCTAAGGCATCTTCCATCCTCGAGTTGGACTCCCTTTGTTATACAACAACTTCCCACTGACTATTTTACAGTTGGTAGTATATATATGTCTGTGCTACTCTCTCGCTTCTTCTCAGTTTCCCCTTCACCCCCCGCCCCCTCCCATACCTCGAGTTCTCCAGTCCATTCTCTGTATCTGCTTCCTTGTTCTTGTCACTGAGTTCATCAGTACCATTTTTAGATTCCGTATATGTGAGTTAGCATACAATATTTGTCCTTCTCTTTCTGACTTACTTCACTCTGTATGACAGATTGTAGTTCTGTCCACCTCATGACATATAGCTCCATCTCATCCCTTTTTATAGCTGAGTAATATTCCATTGTATATATATGCCACATCTTCTGTATCCATTCATTTGTTGATGGGCATTTAGGTTGCTTCCATGTCCTGGCTATTGTAAAGAGTGCTGCAATAAACATGATGGTACAAGTTTCTTTTGGGATTATGGTTTTCTTTGGGTATATGCCCAGGAGTGGGATGACTGGATCATATGGTAGTTCTATTTGTAGTTTTTTAAGGAACCTCCAAATTGTTTTCCATAGTGGCTGTACCAACTTACAGTCCCACCAACAGTGCAGGAGAGTTCCCTTTTCTCCACACCCTCTTCAACATTTGTTGTTTCCAGACTTTGTGATGATGGCCATTCTGATTGGTGTGAGGTGATACCTCATTGTGGCTTTGACTTGCATTTCTCTGATGATGAGTGATGTGGAGCATCTTTTCATATGTTTGTTGGCCATCTATATGTCTTCTTTGCAGAAATGTCTATTTAGGTCTTCTGCCCATTTGTGGATTGGGTTATTTGCTTTTTTGGTATGAAGCTGCCTGAGCTGCTTGTATATTTTGGAGGTTAATCCTTTGTCCGTTGTTTCATAGGCAATTATTTTTTCCCATTCTGAGGGTTGCCTTTTAGTCTTGTTTATGGTTTCTTTTGCTGTGCAAAAGCTTTTAAGTTTCATGAGGTCCCATTCATTTATTCTTGATTTTATTTCCATGATTCTAGGAGGTGGGTCAAAAAGGATGTTGCTTTGATGTATGTCAAAGAGTGTTCTGCCTATGTTTTCCTCGAGGAGTTTTATAGTGTCTGGCCTTACATGTAGGTCTTTAATCCATTTGGAGTTTATTTTTGTGCATGGTGTTAGGAAGTGTTCTAATTTCATTCTTTTACATGTTGCTGTCCAATTTTCCCAGCACCACTTATTGAAGAGGCTGTCTTTTTCCATTGTATACTCGTGCCTCCTTTGTCAAAGATAAGGTGCCCATATGTGTTTGGGCTTACTTCTGAGTTCTCTATTCTATTCCATTGATCTTCCTTTCTATTTTTGTGCCAGTACCATACTGTCTTGATCACTATGGCCTTGTAGTATAGTTTGAAGTCAGGAAGCCTGATTCCACCTACTCCATTTTTCCTTCTCAAGACTGCTTTGGCTATTCGGGGTCTTTTGCGTTTCCATACAAATCGTAAGATTTCTTGCTCTAGTTCTGTGAAAAATGCCATTGGTAATCTGATCGGGATTGCATTGAATCTGTAAATTGCTTTGGGTAGTACGGTCATTTTCACGATGTTGATTCTTCCAATCCAGGAACATGGTATGTCCCTCCATCTGTTTGTGTCGTCTTTGATTTCTTTCATCAATGTCTTAAAGTTTTCTGCATACAGATCTTTTGCCTCCTTAGGCAGGTTTATTCCTAGGTATTTGATTCTTTTTGTTGCAATGGTGAATGGGAGAGTTTCCTTAATTTCTCTTTCTGCTCTTCCGTTGTTAGTGTATAGGAATGCAAGAGATTTCTGTGCATTAATTTTGTATCCTGCTGCTTTACTAAACTCATCAATGAGTGCTAGCAGTTTTCTGGTAGAGTCTTTAGGGTTTTCTATATATAGTATCATGTCATCTGCAAAGAGTGATAATTTTACTTCTTCTTTTCCAATTTGGATTCCTTTAATTTCTTTTTCTTCTCTGATTGCTGTGGCTAACACTTCCAAAACTATGTTGAATAACAGTGGTGAGAGTGGACACCCTTGTCTTGTTCCTGTTCTTAGAGGGAATTCTTCCAGTTTTTCTCCATTGAGAACAATGTTGGCTTTTGGTTTGTCATATATGGCTTTTATGATGTTGAGGTAATTTCCTTCTATGCCCATTTTCTGGAGAGCTTTTATCATGAATGGATGTTGAACTTTGTCAAAAGCTTTTTCTGCATCTATTGAAATGATCATATGGTTTTTATCCTTCAATTTGTTTATATGATGTATCACGTTGATTGATTTGCGTATATTGAAGAATCCTTGCATCCCAGGGATAAACCCCACTTGATCGTGGTGTATGATTTTTTTAATGTGCTGTTGCAGTCTGTTAGCTAGTATTTTGTTGAGGATTTTTGCATCTATATTCATCAGTGATATTGGTCTGTAGTTTTCTTTTTTTGTGACATCTTTGCCTGGTTTTGGTATCAGGGTGATGGTAGCCTCGTAGAATGAGTTTGGGAGTGCTCCGCCTTCTGCAATATTTTGGAAGAGTTTGAGAAGGATAGGTGTTAACTCTTCTCGAAATGTTTGATAGAATTCGCCAGTGAATCCATCTGGTCCTGGGCTTTTGTGTGTTGGGAGATTTTTAATCACTGCCTCAATTTCTGTACTTGTGATTGCTCTGTTCATGGTTTCTATTTCTTCCTGGTTCAGTCTTGGAAGATTGTATTTTTCTAAGAATGTATCCATTTCTTCCAGGTTATCCAATTGATTGGCATATAGTTGCTTGTAGTAGTCTCTCATGATGTTTTGTATTTCTGAGGTGTCTGTTGTGACTTCTCCTTTTTCATTTCTAATTCTGTTGATTTGCATCTTCTCGCTTTTTTTCTTGATGAGTCTGGCTAATGGTTTATCAATTTTGTTAATCTTCTCAAAGAACCAGCTTTTAGTTTTATTTATTTTTCTTATGGTTTCTTTCCTTTCTTTTTCATTTATTTCTGCTCTGATCTTTATGATTTCTTTCCTTCTGCTCGCTTTGGGGTTTCTTTGTTCTTCTTTCTCTAGTTGTTTGAGGTGTAAGGTTAGGTTGTTTATTCGATCATTTTCTTGTTTCTTAAGGTAGGACTGTATTGCTATAAACTTCCCTCTTAGAACTGCTTTTGCTGCGTCCCATAGGTTTTGGGTTGTTGTGTTTTCGTTGTCATTTGTTTCTAGATATTTTTTGATTTCCTCTTTGATTTCTGTAGTGATTCCTTGGTTGTTTAAGAGTGAATTGTTTAGCCTCCATGTGTTTGTCTTTTTTGCAGTTTTTTTCCTGTAATTGATATCTAGTCTCATGGCGTTGTGGTCTGAGAAGATGCTTGATATGATTTCAATTTTCTTGAATTTGCTGAGGTTTGATTTGTGACCCAAGATGTGATCTATCCTGGAAAATGTTCCGTGTGCACTTGAGAAGAACGTGTAGTCTGTCGTTTTTGGATGGAATGTCCTATAAATATCAATTAAGTCGAGATGGTGTAATGTGTCATTTAAAGCTTGTGTGTCTTTATTGATTTTCTGTTTGGATGATCTGTCCATTGATGTAAGTGGGGTGTTCAAGTCTCCCACTATAATTGTGTTACTGTCGATGTCCCCTTTTATAGCTGTTAGTATTTGCCTTATGTATTGAGGTGCTCCTATATTGGGGGCATAGACTTTTACCATTGTGATATGTTCTTCTTGGATGGATCCCTTGATCATTATGTAGTGCCCTTCCTTGTCTCTTTTAATAGTCTTTACTTTCAAGTCTAATTTGTCTGATATGAGTATTGCTACTCCAGCTTTCTTTTGACTTCCATTTGCATGGAATATCTTTTTCCATCCCTTCACTTTCAGTCTATATGTATCCCTTGGTCTGAAGTGGGTTTCTTGTAGGCAGCATATAGAAGGGTCTTGTTTTTGTATCCATTCAGCCAGTCTGTGTCTTTTGGTTGGAGCATTTAGTCCATTTACATTTAAAGTGATTATTGACATGTGTGTTCCAATGACCATTTTCTTAATTGTTTTGGGTTTGTATTTGTAGGTGTTTTCCTTTTCTTGTGTGTCCTACTTAGAGAAGTTCCTTTAGCACTTGTTGTAAGGCTGGTTTGGTGGTGCTGAATTCTCTTAACTTTTGCTTGTCTGGAAAGCTTTTGATTTCTCCCTCAAATCTGAATGAGATTCTTGCTGGGTAGAGTATTCTTGGCTGTAGGTTTCTCTCTTTCAGGACTTTCAGTATATCCTGCCATTCCCTTCTGGCCTGCAGAGTTTCTGTAGAAAGGTCAGCTGTTATCCTGATGGGTTTTCCCTTATATGTTGTTTGTTGCTTTTCTCTTGCTGCTTTTAATATTTTTTCTTTGTGTTTAATTGTCGTTAGTTTGATTAATATGTGTCTTGGTGTATTTCTCCTTGGGTTTATTCTGTATGGGACTCTCTGTGCTTCTTGGACTTGGTGAATTATTTCCTTTCCCATGTTGGGGAAGTTTTCCACTAGAACCTCTTCAAATATTTTCTCAGACCCTTTCTTGTTTTCTTCTTCTTCTGGGATGCCTATAATTCGAATGTTGGTACGTTTAAGGTTATCACTGAGGTCTCTGAGGCTGTCTTCTAGTCTTTTTATTTTTTTATCTTTTTCCTGCTCTGTGGCGTTTATTTCTCCCATTCTATCTTCCAACTCACTTATTCGTTCTTCTGCCTCAGTCATTCTGCTGGTTAGAGCATCTAGAGTATTTTTAATTTCAGTTATTTTGTTATCCATTGCTGTTTGTTTTTCTGAGTTCTTATGAACTGTTTCTTGTACTTTCTCTATTTTGTTATCGAGATTTTGTATCATTTTTACTATCATTACTCTAAATTCTTTTTCAGGCATTTTTCCTATTTCCTCCTCATTTATTTGGTCTTGTGGGTTTTTTTCCTGCTCCTTTGCCTGCATGGTGTTTCTTTGTTTCCTCATGGTTGTCCAAGCTTTTGGGGTTGCTTGTCCTGGTGATAGAGGTGTTTATAGAAGACTGTCCAAGCCTCAGACTAATGTCCAAGTATTGGAGTAGACGAATATTCAGTTTAAGAGTTTCCACGCTGATGACTCCTTCCTAAAAGACGACCATCAAGGCATTACTCTGGAGAAAGTCATGAGGACTCCACAGAGTACGAGTGAGGTCCATCACTGCATTCCTCAGGCCGCACTCTCTGCCACGAGGACCACTGCCTGGCTGACTGGTGGTGGGGCTAGGTGTAGGATAACTTAACTAGACACTGCACTTTGTACACGCAGCAAGCAATAGACTTTCCATTTATCAATTACTGGATGCTGACTGAAGGAGACCACTTTGCTTGTAGCAGAACCAATAGTAATTTTGGCAGTTTTGAAGAATCTTTCTGTGTGCAATTAGTATAAGTGGTGAATGCAGTCAAGTTCAATGCATGCACAGTGTTTATTGTTCACCACAATCAAAACAAATACATCCAGTTTTATGCTAAGCACAACACCCTATGAGTTCTCTTAGGCTTTTCTGATACCTTAGTACACATCTTTCTAATGGGTGAACAAAATAAATGGAGATAAAGCACAGATGTTCACAGGCACAGTTCAAAGCTGTGGAGGCCAATGCTGAGATGCTGAACGTAGTTCTCAGAAAGGAGCTTCGTGGTGCAACTCTCGCTGCTCTGGGTACTGCAAAACAAATGCTGAACGCTATTTTCAGCTTTTGCCTTTTTAATAAAAGTGGAAATCCTCTCCAGATTTCTTTTGTTAGCAAAAACAGGAAGCAGCATAGGTCTTCCATAGAAGCAAAGTGGTGAAACTCAATCTAGAGAAAAACAGGGGAAACCTGTATCCTAATATCTCATTGCTTGGACTCCAGCCTGCTGAAACTCACAGCCTCCTGGAATGGCTCTATACCAGGTTAAGTACCAGCTATTGCTGCATATAAAATGCCTCCAACTCAGTGGCTTCAGAGAACCACCATTTATTATTTCTCACACATCTGGGATGGTGTGGGGGCTGGCTGATCTCTGCTGGGATTGCAAGCTGTTGGAAGGTTTCCTGGGGCCTCTGCCGGGCTTAGCTGGAGTATCTTAGCTGGAACAGATCTGTCCTATGTGTTATTTATCTTCCTTTTTGAGACTAGCAAATATGCCTAGGTGTGTCCTTCTCATGGCAATGCCAGGAATCCAAGAAAGCAAGCAGCAGTACTAAGGCTTCCTGAGACGTAGGCTGGGAACTGGTCCACTGTTCTGGCACATCCCCTCCTTCAACCCGCCAAAGCAAACTTCACGGCCAAACCCAGATTCAAAGGTGGAAGGGAGGGCCTCTATAGTGAAGGAAACCACAAAGTCACGTGGTAAATGATGTGACTCCAGGATGGATATAGAACTGGAGTGATCAATGTGATTTCCACAGCATCTACTATAAATAATAATCAAAGGCCTGAAGATTAAATTAGACTTAGGGTTTACTTGAATCACTGCCTGGAAGAGAAGAACTTTATTATTGACTAGTGATAGATAGATAGACAAGATATATATATCATATATAGACAGAGATATATCTTATATATATCTTATCTATCTCAACAAACTCATTCTAAAATTTACATGGAAAAATAGAGGCTCATGTGTAAGCAAATTTTGAAAAATAAAAGTACAGTGGAACTTGCCCTACCAGATATTAAGATATACTACAAAGCAAAGTGTTGAATTTAGAATAGTTCTGGCTAATAGACAAACAGAAGAGACTAGAGAGTTCAGAAATGGACTCACATAAATATGGGAACTTGATAGATGATAAATGTTCATGGAAAAAATACATCTGAATCCCTCCAGCTAAACTAGAGAACTAAATGTGAAGGTTAAAATTATAACCTTGCAGAGGAAAATATGACTCAGGGGTGGAGAAAGACTTCATGAATAAGATTCAAAAGTCAAATCTTAAAACATATGAAATAAAATGAAGTTGAAATAAAGACTGATTTGACTCCATAAAAACTAAGGATTTCTGTTCAATAAAAGACACCATGGATGAATTTAACAGATATATGATGACTGGGAGAACAGATCTGCAATAGCTAAAACTGTAAAGGATTAATATCTAGATTATAGAAAGAACTGCAAAAGAACAGGAAAGAAATAGGCAAAACAAACAAACAAACAAACAAAACTATGAATAGGCAGTTCACAGAGGGGAAAGTCCAAATAGCCATTTCAACAAATAAATGAAATTCTCTGATGATCAGAGAATTGCAAATTAAAACAACAGTAAAATACCTCATTACACTCATAAAAATGGCAAAAAAAAAAGTACAAGAGGGACTAATACTATGTATTGGAGAGAATGTGGAGTGCAAAGAACTTGTGCACTGTTGGTGAGAGTACAAAGTCGTACAGCCATTCTGAAAAGCAATATAGCAGAACAAAGTGAAATTAAATGTTTGCCCTATGAACCAGAGACCATATGCCTTGTTATATATCTCAAAGAAATGAATGCACAGGTCAATTAAGTGGTAGGAACAAGGATCTTCATTGTGGCATCAATTGTATTAATAGACAACTAGAAATAGCTTAGATATTGACAACTAGGGTAACAGATAAATAAAATGTGGTATACGTATACCTTGGAATACTCTGCAGCACTTAGATGTATAGATAGCAATATATATGAATTTTAAAAACATTTTTAGTGTGAGCAATAAGAAACAGCGTAAGATTTAAACCCAAATACTACTTACGTAAAAGAAATACACAGGAAACATAGGGATAAAGATGGATTTATATTTAAGGACATAGATCAGACATATGAGAGTGGGTGCCCATATTGGCAGGAAGGAGGTAATGGGACTGGGGAACGGGGATATATAGGGAAACATTAGAAGAAAGACAAAACTCAAAACAACAAAGAAAACAAAAAGCAGAAAAAGAGAAGAGCCATCCATGGGCTAATGTTGATACTGTGTTGTGAACTAGAAGCTAGGAAGTGTACCCTGTGCAAAAAGTTTGAAAACGTTTTGAAAGTGTAAAAGGGTAAAAGCCTGCGACCAGAGGACGCGCGATCTCCGGTTTCTCTCTCCCGGGATACTATAGCTGCGCTCCCACCTGCTCTCCACGCCCTCACGTCCCGCCCCATCCCGCCCACCCCCGCGGCAGGAAGTGCGCATGGGCGTCGCGCGGCCCTTCCCACCTTCCGTCGCTTCCTTTTCCGTCTAGGCCCCGCCCACCGTCAGCGCCATCGTTTCCGGTTCAGACCAGAAACGCCCGATCGCTTCTGGTCCCTTCTTCCCTGTCCCGCCCATTTCTCCGACGTTTCGGTGGCTCCCTCGGTCGCTGGGGCAGGTGGTTACCAATAAAGTTTTACTGTTTCAGAGTCGGGCGGACGGGGCCGTGCCCATTCTCCGTCCCCTTGCTCGTTGCCCGCAGTGCGTCTCGGCTACAGGTAACGAGCTTTAGGGCGTCATGGCCAGGGGCCGCCGCGGCCGGGCGGGGATGAGGCCGCCTTTCGCTGCTCGCGCGCTCCCGTGGCCCCTGGGCCCGCCGGCGTCCGCCTCAGCCTGAGCGCTGTCCCTCCGCGCCCAGGAACTCCTCGCGCCAGACCCCATGGCCTCCGAGGCGCCGTCGCCTTCGTTGTCGCCGTCGCCGCCTCCCTCCCCCGAGCCTGAGCTGGCCCAGCTGAGGCGGAAGGTGGAGAAGTTAGAACGCGAGCTGCGGAGCTGCAAGCGGCAAGTGAGGGAGATCGAGAAGCTGCTGCATCACACGGAGCGGCTGTACCAGAGCGCCGAGAGCAACAACCAGGAGCTCCGCACCCAGGTGCGCAGTCCGCCTCCAGCCCCACGCCCCGTCCAGCCCAAGGCTAGGCCTTCGAAGTCTCTGGTAGCCTCGGAAGGGCTCTCTGGCAGGGTCCAGGACTGCTTTATCGAGTACCTGGAAGAGTTAAAAATTCAGTTCGATTATGATTCCAAGTATGTTTGGAACAAACGTAAGAGTTTAGGTACTCGATTTAGATTAAGTGCGTGAGCTGCAGTTGCGGCCGGCGTGGAGTGAACTTAAGTACTTGCGTTTTCATTCTCACTTGTAAAGTCTTATTGGCAGTAGACACATTTATAATATTTTATTCTAGATCACTTTTGAGATTGTTAAAGTGCCGGATTTCAATCTGAATCCCATTTATCATTCTCTAGATGTGTGAACTGATACTGAGCCTCAGTTGCCCATAAAATGAGAACGCTAGGACCTAACAGGTGAAGGTT
Source organism: Hippopotamus amphibius kiboko (assembly GCF_030028045.1). Taxonomy (NCBI): domain Eukaryota; kingdom Metazoa; phylum Chordata; class Mammalia; order Artiodactyla; family Hippopotamidae; genus Hippopotamus; species Hippopotamus amphibius. Next base: position 216,123,589 of record NC_080186.1, on the reverse strand, counting down.
AAATCAAATTAAGCATCAAGAAACTGTTTTACAGTTTTGCAAATTGTTGGACGCTACGTATGTGAGTGGTTGCGCTGGGCATTTATCTTGAGTTATCTCCTGAAAGTCGGAAAGGTAGAACTATCTTTGTTAGAGACACTGAGCAGCTAACTTCGTTTTCATAAAATGCAGTAAGGACGAATATTTAAACTCACATGGAAAAAAAACCTTTTAAACAACATAATTTTTCCAGCTTGATTTTTCAGGCAGTTGCACTGTTTCCCAACAAGTTATTTACACGTAATTATGATTTTGTCTAGTCCTTTCTCATATGTTGATACATTTCCTAAAACCACATATGTAGCTGAACATTAAAGTATCGCCAAACTGTTATACTTTGTTATCAAATAATCTAAGAAAACTGCTGAGTTGCAGTGACTTTCTGTGCCCATTGTATAGAGTTGTTAACATTATGACATTATAGAAAATTTGTGTTTGGTTACTCAGCAGTTATCTCTTGGACATCTACAATGAACGGCAACTGCTAGGAGATTACAAATATAGTTAAACTGTGGGGAAAGAGGAGCAAAATATGATCGCTGTAAAAAAAACCCTTCTACAATTCTGAATTGTAAATGTACTGCTTGCTATAGAGATCCTAGAAGAAAACTTTTTTTGCTAATCTTTGAAGAGCCAGCATTTTGGTTATTAGTGTTAATTTGATAGTAGTCTAATACGAAGAAATGAAATGCATAGGAAGTCACAACTCTGCTAGTGACAGTAATTCTCTTTACTATCTTTCTAGTCAGCCTCTCCTGGTGGTGGGTGGAGTTTATTAACTGTCATGTCTAATTACTAGATAGTGTTTTATCTGGAGCAATAAAAATTTGGCTTGAGAACTGAGGGTGAACTAGCAGGAAAATACAATATGTACAGGCTTTGGAGTCAAAGAAACCTTGTACAAATTAGTTTTATTATATTTTTAGATTTCTCATATGTAAAATGGGGATTAGGACAGCTAATTTGTAAAGTGGTTGTAAGAATGAATGAGGTGTTATCCAAAGTACCAAGTGCAGTGCCTAGCATGTAGCAGATACTAAAATGACCTCTTTCACAGCAATACTGATACTAGCCAGAGCCAGGATTAGGGCAAGGAAATCAGTAGGCTAGGGCTAAAAATTCAAGGGGGCACTCATTCTCTAGTACCTTCCTATACTTGCAAGAAGCTATGAGTGAGTGCCTCCTTAAATTTTGTGCCTTAGATGCCTTGCTTGCTTCACTCTAGTTCCAGCCCTAGTGGTAGTAGCAGATCTGATAATTTACGAAGTACGTAGATAATCTCTGTATAATCAGTCTTGCCACCTTTCCTTTTTAGCTTTATGTATCATTAAAGAAATACTTAGAAGCTTGTTTTTTAGTTTCATGCTTATAATGGATATAATCTCTGACTGAGATGTATTGATGAGGCTGCTCTTCATCTGCTTATGGGTATTTTTCACACTCTGTTGCTCTGGCCTTGACATTCAGGGAGGCACAGGGAGGCCAGATGCCCCTTTGAGGCAGTTACGCCTGTTTCTTTCTGCTCCAGTTATTTAATTATAAGATTGCTATTTCAAGAAAAAAAGTATGAAAAAAAGAAAAAAGTATGTTAAAGTATGTGAGTGGCATTATTTAAATGAATAGTTAATTCCAGGTGGAAAACACTGAATAATACTAGATGATTTAATTCAACGATTTAGGGAGAACTGCTGACTGATTAAAATATTAGTGTAAAAACATTCTTATTTGTTAGAAATAAAGGATCCTTTATTCACAAAGTCATTAATTTAGTCAGTCTGATTTTTGGGGGGCATAGTTTGAGGTTTAGCAAGAGAGTATAAGAATAAAAACATCTCTGCAGATACAAATGGTGAAAGTCAATCATAGTATTTTCAGTTTTTGTGAAAAGGAAACTAGATATTGGTGCTTCTCCAAAGTGTTACCAGGAAAAATAATTTTTGTAATTTCAGAATAGTGTGTATATTATTAGGTTGCTGTATGGTTTATTTTCCTTAAAGCCTTGTTTTCTTTCAGGTAGAAGAGCTCAGTAAAATACTCCATTGTGGGAGAAACGAAGATAATAAAAAGTCTGATGTAGAGGTACAAACAGAGAACCACCCTCCTTGGTCAATCTCAGGTATTCAGCTTTTAGTGAAGATGTCTTAATGCTGTTACATTCAAATCTTGCTAATGTGGAGTTTTCTTTAAATTTAAAACATATGCATCTAGATAAATAGGAGATCTGTTACAAAGTTGACTTCTCCATAGGATTTGGTAATTTCAGATATCTATTTGCTCTTCTGGTGGGAAAGTAGAAATGTATTGTTATTTCCTACAAATACATAATATTGCTAATATGTTTTCAGTGGCACACTCATGAGTAATTTTTGCTATGCTGTAAACCATGTACTGTCATCTGGCCTTGCTTGTGACCAGGGGCATGTGTTTTCTTGTTGATGCATTCCACTTAGCATCAATTCAGTGTCAGTCTGTCAGGCCCTCCTGGGAATGACATGAGCCTACAACCTTGGCCTCATCAGCGGCATTATGTTGTGAGGCAATATAACTGAGCAACCGAGTTTTAATAAATAGGGGTCACAAGAAATGATCTTTCCCATTGAATTTTGCCTTGTATTCAGTACACAACTTAGCTAAGTTGGTAAACACAGCAATAATATTAACATTACATATCTGTATGATATTATGTTTTTTAAAAAGTCAGTACCATGAGCGAAATTTGACAGAAAAATCAGCCCTTGACATGTTGTCTTTGTTCCCTTGTCATTTGATATTCAGCAGTTCTAAGGTATGTGGTTAGACGTTAAAAGAGTTGCTAATTTTTTTTGACAGAACACAACCTATCTACCTGTTTTCTTTTTTTACTTTTGCTATGGAATATCCAAGTCTGCTTACCTTTTTTTTTTCTTTTTAGCTTGACAGCTAGGGTACTGAAGGTGACATTAGAATCAAAGATATATACCTCTTCACATTTACTTGTACCATTAATTTTAATCTGTTGAGATGTGTATAATTGTAAAAATATGATTTGTTTGCAGTGTGTCCTTTTGTGTTCAGTGCCAATGTTTTGGAATTGTCCTTTTTTGTTTACACTCTTCTAATATGATATCACTTAATTTGTTTTTGCAATAGATTATTATTATCAGACATACTACAATGATAGTAATCTTCCAGATAAAGCATCTGAACCCTCAGTTCAGGAAGATCAGGATATCGAAGCTTCTACTTTTAATTCTAAATACCAGACACCCATAGAAAATGATGCTTATGCTGGTACTGATGTAACAGAAAGTGCTAATTGTGGACAAGAGGACCATTTTGCCTCAAATTCACAGGTAATAAAATGCTTCACTTGAAACTGTTGATACTCAAGAACTTGTTCTTCATTATTATGTAGAAAAATAGACTTATTCGGTTTATCACAACATATACAAGGTTTGTAAGCATTCTGTGTAATTATGCAATGAATAATAGAGTTTTTGAGTGACAAAAATTAGAATTTGTTTGTATGTGTAATTGTTTTCCTATTGTGTTGCGTCCCCCAAATGTATAATGTACCTAAACTAAAAATTTGTCAATATGTTTTGACTCAGCCAAGGAATTTTGAACGATCACAATACCATGTTCACATCAAGTTTTTTAAAATGCTTCCTTTATGTCAGATATCTTGCCACTGTTCAAATTTCCCAGAATGTTTTATAAATTTGTTTCTACAGTTTGTTTGAATCAGGATCCCAGTAAGGTTCATACAGGGTAACTGCTTGATGTGTGGTATATAATTTATAGCTTTCTTCTGTATCTCTTTTCTAAACATTTTTCCCCTTGAGCCTGTAATTATTAAAGAATCCAGATCATTTGTTTTAAAGAATACTTCAGTCTGTATTTTGTGGATTGCTTCCCTATGGTGTTAGGTATTTATTTATTTGGCTGCGCCATGCTGTGTGTGGAATCTTAGTTCCCTGACCAGGGGTTGAACCCATGCCCCCTGCAGGGGAAGTGCAAGTCTTAACCACTAGACCACCAGGAAAGTCCCAAGCATTTATTTTTGAATAATGGTCACTCATTCACTTGTAGTGTCTTCAAAACTGGGTCAGAATTGAATTAACTGATGCACTAGTTCGTATTTTTTAAAGTGGATCAAATTGTAATTGATAGTCATCCCTTTCCATTGCAGAAGTTGAGGTCTTATTCAAAATAGCTTTTAGGTCTGTTTATTGTTTAAGTTCTGCCAACTTTTAAATTGACATAAGGACGTTTTGTCCTATTTGACGTGATTGTGTTGTACCTAGGAGCCAGCATCTGCGTTAGCCACGGAAGATACGTCCTTAGAAGGTTCATCACTAGCTGAAAGCTTGAGAGCTGCAGCAGAAGCTGCTGTATCACAGACTGGATTTAGTTATGATGAGAATACTGGATTGTATTTTGATCACAGCACTGGATTCTATTATGATTCTGTAAGTATCTCAGACCTTTTAATACTGTATGGTTGTGTTCTTAGCTGTTTGAATACCAAATATTAAACCCTAGGCTTATTAAGAAAAGCAGGGAGCTGCATGTAAAAATTGTCTGATTCAAAGCTATTTGACAGCAGTAAAAAAACTAGCTTATGATACTGTACTTCTGTGTTTAATTAAATAAGTTAATTGTATTATTATGGGTTAATAGTTTAGAGAGCTCTAATAACTAATTAATTGGCTGTGTTGGGTCTTCATTGCTGCACTCGGGCTTCTCATTGTTGTGGCTTCTCTTGTTGCGGAGCACAGTCTCTAGGTACACGGGCTTCATTAGTTGTTGCACGTGGGCTCAGTAGTTGTGGCTCACGGGCTTAGTTGCTCTGCAGCATGTGAGATCTTCCCGGACCAGGGGTCAAACCCATGTCCCCTGCATTGGCAGGTGGATTCTTAACCACTGCACCACCAGGGAAGCCCCTATAATAACCTTTATATGTGAAGTGGCATACAAAAATGTTAGCTTATTTATTAATAAAAGGAGACAGTGAAGTACATTTTGTAAAACGTTCGTGAACCTAAACTAACATTTTTTCACAGAATTTGTAAGGAAGTAACATTATTAATTCTAGGCTTGGAGTGAGATTTTTCAAAAATTGTTTAAATACTTATATCTTCATGAATCCATTTTAGGGCACAGAGGAGTCTTTCTTGAATTCTTTATAGCATGTTTATTATTAGTCAGTGTTTTACATTCTGTGGCTTTTAAGCATTTCACTTTTAAAAAATTAATTTGTTAACAGTGAGAACTAGATAATTAGTTTGGAATCATAAATTTAATGGACCACGGACAAGGACAAAACCAGAAAGTAGAGTTCTTCATTTATAATGTAGTGTTATGAATGTTGAAATTCTGGTACTTAACTGGATTTTTTCAGGTTTTGGTAATGATGATGCAACTTGTATACCCACATACCTCAACATCAGTGGTCTATGCATATGATCTGGTCCTCAGGAATTACAGACTGTAGTGCCCCAAAGTAGATTAGATATTCACCATTCCAGTTATTGGAACTATTATTAACTAATCTAGAGAACATAATGATAATAGTAAATGTTTAATTAGATTTCATTAGCTAGTCAGTTTGCATTTGGTAAAGTACTTTGTAAATACTTTGTAAAGAGAGGGTTTTCTTTCACAGGAGTATGCTAATTGTTAATACTAATTAATACCCCCAAAATTAATGTTTAAACTCTTATTATCAGAGAAAATAGCTATGAATTACTTGGTTTCTAGAAAAATATGGAATTTCCAAGTGTATGGCATTACTCTTAATCATTCTTCTATCTTCCTTTCTGTAACTTTACTCCTGACATCTCTTCTGTAAATGGTGAATTACATTCTGCAGGCTGTGTCTCAGTGGAGTAGGGACCTCATTGTTTTGCCATTTTTATTGTGCTAGTTTTCATTTTATTTTAATTAAATAAAAAAATTTCTTTCATATTTGAAAATGTCTATATTTTGGACTGAAAGACATAACAGATTGAAAAGATTTGAGTTGTAGAAGTTCTGTTAGCACTGGAAATAAAGATTCAAAAGCTTCTATTCAGTTTTTTAGCTAATGGAAAGATAGAATTCTAAATATTTTTGTAAGAGATCTACGAAATGAATTAAAGACAATGAATTGCAATAGTATCAACAGTTAGAAAAATAGATTATTCTTTTTCAGGAAGCTTTAGTTGCTTAACCTCAGTATATCACAAGATGTTTCCAGGTCTGATCTGCATGAATTTATGATGTAAATAAGATACAGACTGTTCAGTTAAGTCTTGGTTATAGAGTACCTGCCAGTATCTAATAAATAAGATGATTACATAATTTTATCCTTCTAGTTTTTATCCCTAATTTACCAAAATTCTATATTGCATGGCTGCTTTACTCTGGCTTATGTAGTTACTTAGTGTAGAATTAATTGATTAGTGAAGACAATTGTTTTTTGATTTCTTTTTACAGAATGTTATGTTGTAGTGTTCGTGAGCTTAATTTTATTTTCAAGTTCTTCTTCAGGGTTTTGAATCATGAACATTAAAAGGCAAATCTTTGTTTTATGACATTGAGAGGAGGGTTTAGAGTTTTATACTACCAAACCATTACCATGTAATTATATGGAGAATGAGTGTGGAATTGCTTTTATATGGTCAGCTTTTTCTGATGCATATTTTAGTTTCCATGACTTCTAAAAGATTTCTTGTTGAACCGTGTGAAGTTACTGTTTCTCTAAGTTAAAAAAATGGTCAAATATTAGCAATTTCATGAGGTTTAATTTAATATATAAATGTATTCATTTTTCACACTAGGAAAATTAGAGCAAATATTGAATGGTAAAGTATTTGGAAAATTATAAACATTTTTCATTCTGTTCATTTTTTTTTCATAAAATTCTATAGTTCTTAAACTCACTATATTTGAATATATTTGGCATTTCTATTAAGTTTATTTTTATTTTATTTCATCTTACATGAATAGAATTTATTGTTTACTTTGAAAGGAAAATCAACTATATTATGATCCTTCGACTGGAATTTATTATTACTGTGATGTGGAAAGTGGTCGATATCAATTTCATTCTCGAGTAGATTTGCAACCTTATCAGACTTCTGTTACAAAACAAAGTAAAGATAAAAAATTGAAGAAGAAAAGAAAAGATCCAGATTCTTCTACAACAAATGAGGAAAAGGTAATGTCATCTAATTTTTAAAATTTAAATAATGGTGATATCATAGTTAAGCCAAAATTTTTGATGAAAGTGAAAATCATTTAATAACTCTCTGTTTTAAACACATTCATTACAATAACAAGATACCAGAATCTATCAAACAAGAAGGTTTCACATGGGGCAAACATGGACTTTTCACAAATTCTCAGTCACTAGAAGTAGAAAAAATTTCTTGCAGTTTGAAGCAGGTAGATTTAGGGCAGATGAAGTACTCCTGTGTTATCTAATTTGGAAGAACATTCAGACCATTTATTAGTAAGTTGATGTCAGTGCACAATTCATGATAAAAGAAAAAGTTTGTAAGTAGGTGTAGATAAAAGTTCAGCATGCTTAGTTGTGTTGAGCAGTTTCTTACTTACGTTAGCAAACCTTAAAAAAATCCATTGCTAGCAAATACAGGATACATATACACGTAGTCGTTTAAATTAGTATCTTGGGAAATAGATTATTTGTATCAGTAACCATAAAAATGTTCATATTCTTTAAATTGGAAAAAGTCTCATTTCTAGTAATTTTTTAAAAAATTCCAAAGCAAGAAAATTCCTTTTATAGTTATGTAGCAATAGTTATAAGAACAACAAAATTCAGGATTCAAATGGCCGACAGTTATTGGTTAAGAAGATGATGGTACATTTAAACTTCCAACTACAAAATAAATGAGACACGGATGAAATGTACAGTGTGGGGAATATGGTCAGTAATAAGGTAATATCTTTATGTGGAAACATGGTATTAGACTTGACATTGTGATCATTTTGTAATGTATAGACATACCAGATTATTGTGCACCAAGAACTAAGATAGTGTTATAAATCAATTATACTTGAAAAACAACTGAACAACCTCATAGAAAAAGATAGCAGATTTGTGATTATCAGAGGCAGGGGTTAAGAGGTGGGGGATAGTTGCATGAAGGTAGTCAAAAGGTACAAACTTGCAGTTATAGGATAAATAGTACTAGGAATGTAGTGTACAACATGATAAATATAATTAACACTGCTGTAAGTTATATACCAAAGTTGTTAGAGTAAACCCTGAGAGTTCTTACCACAAGGAAAAAAAATTTTTTTTTTCTTTTCTCAATATGAGATAATGGATGTTCACTAAACTTATTGTGGTACTCATTTTTGATGTATGTTAGTCAAATCATTATGCTGTACACCTTAAACTGCTACAGTGCTTGCTGTGTGTCAATTATATCTTAATAAAAATGAAAGAAAAAGGGAAAGAAAATGATAGTACATTTAACTGAAAAAACATCACTTAGGCCTTAAAATGTTAGTTTATAAAGAATGAGGGGAGTTTTTAAAATACCATACAATGTTAAATTGAAAGAAGGAAAGTAAAATGTTATCAATGCTCTTATTTCTACTTCCTAAATAGAGTTAGGTTAGTGGTTTACAGGCAGGAAAGGAGGCTTATTTGTTATATGGCATTCTGTGAATTGTGGCAACTATTCATATTTACTTTTGATTTTTTTTCTTTTTTTGAAATATAGTTGATATGCAATATTATGTTAGTTTCATGTGTACTACACAGTGATTTGACATTTGCATATGTTATGAAATGATCACTACCTTAAGTCTAGTAACCATCATCTGTCCGCATAAAAAGTTATTACAATGTTGTTGACTATATTTTATGTTGTAAATTATATTCCTGTAGCTTATTTATTTTATAACTGGAAATTTGTACATCTTTTTCTTAATAAATTTATTTATTTATTTATTGGCTGTGTTGGGTCCTCGTTGCTGCACAATGGGCTTTGTCTAGTTTCAGTGAGTGGGGGCTGTGGGCTACTCTTCGTTGTGGTGCGTGGGCTCCTCATTGCCTTGTCTTCTCTTGTTGCAGAGCATGAGCTCTAGGCGCGCGGGCTTCAGTAGTTGTGGCGCATGGGCTCAGTAGTTGCTCTGCGTCATGTGAGATCTTCCTGGACCAGGGGTCGAACCTGTGTCCCCTGCATTGTCAGGCGGATTCTTAACCACTGCACCACCTACGAAGTCCCAGAAATTTATACATCTTAATCCCCTTCACTTCTATTGCCCCGCCTCCAACTCCCTCTCCTCTGGCAACTATCCATTTGTTCTCTGTATCCATGAGTCTGTTTTCCTTTTGTTTTTTGTTTGTTTGTTTTTTAGATTTCACATACAAGTGAGAGCATAAGCTATTTCTCTTTCTCTGACTGACTTATTTCACTTAGAATAGTACCCTCTAGAGTCATCCACGTCATTGCAAACGACAAAATTTCAGTTTTTAAATAGCTGAGTAATATTCCTGTGCGAGTGTATGTGCGTGTGCGCCACATCTTTATCCATTTATCTCTCTGTGGACACTTTGGTTGCTTTCATCTTGGCTGTTGTAAATAATGCTGTGATGAACATTGGGGTGCATATGTATTTTTGAGTTAATGTTTTTGTTTTCTTGTGGTAAATATGGAGAAGCGAAATTGCTGGATCATATGGCAGTTCTATTTTGAATTTTTTGAGGAACCTTCTTACTGTTTTCCATAGTGGCTGCACCAATTTACATTTCCATAAACAGTGCAAAAGGGTTCTCTTTTCTAAACATCCTTGCCAACAGTTATTATTTGTTGTCTTTTTGATAACAGCCTTTCTAACAGGTGTGAGGTGATCTCTCATTGTGATTTTGGTTTGCATGGCCCTGATTATTAGTAGTGTTGAGTATCTTTTCATGAATATCCCTGTTGCCCATCTGCATTTCCTCTTTGGAAAAATGTCAATTCATTCTTCTGCTCATTTTTTAATCGAGTTGTTTGTTTTTTTGATGCTGAGGTGTGTGAGCTATTTATGTATTTTGGATATTAGCCCATTACTGGTCATATTGTTTGCAAATGCCTTCTCTCTTTCAGTAGGCTGCCTTTTTGTTTCGTTTATAGTTTCCTTTGCTGTGCAAAAGCTTTTTAGTTTGATGTAGTCCCATTTACTTTTGCTTTTGTTTTCCTTGACTGGTGAGACTTATCCAAAAAAATATTGGCAAGACTAATGTCAAAGAGCATACTGCCGATGTTTTCTTCTACGAGGTTTGTGGTTTCAGGTCATACATGTCTTTTTTTATACGTATATGTACATATTTTTTAATTGAAGTATAGTTGACTTATAATGTGTTGGTTTCTGATGTGTAGCAAAGTGATTCAGTAATATGTATAGGTATTCTTTTTCATATTCTTTTCCATTATGGTTTATCACAAGATACTGAACATAGTTTTCTGTGCCATATAGTAGGATCTTGTCTATTTATTTTATATATAGTACTTTGTACCTGCTAATCCCAAGCTCCTGTTACCCTCACCCACCCCTTTGGTAGCCATAAGTTTGTTTTCTACACCTGTGAATGTTTCTGTTTTGTAAATAAGTTCATTTGTGTCATGTTTTAGATTCCACATAAAAGTGATATATAATATTTGTCTCTCTCTTTGTGACTTACTTCACTTAGGATAATAATCTCTAGGTGCATCCATGTTGCTGCAAATCACATGATTTCATTCTTTTTTATGGCTGAGTAATAGTCCATTGTGTTTATAGGCCATGTCTTCTTTATCCATTCATCTGTCAATGGACATTTAGGTTGTTTCCATGTCTTGGCTATTGTAAATAGTGCTGCTGTGAACATTGGGGTGACTGTATCTTTTTGAATTATAGTTTTCTCCAGATATATGCCCAGTAGTGGGATTGATGGATCATACGGTAACTCTATTTTTAGCTTTTTAAGGAACTTCCATACTGTTTTCCATAGCAGCTACACCAACTTATATTCCCGTCAACAATGTAGGAGGGTTCCTTTTTCTCCACACCCTCTCCAACATTTATTATTTGTAGACTTTTTAATAATAGCCATTCTGACCAATGTGAGGTGATACCATATTGTAGTTTTGATTTGTATTTCTCTAATAATTAGCGAGGTTGAGCATCTTTTCATGTGCCTATTGGCCATCTGTATGTCTTCTTTGGAGAAATGTCTGTTAGGGTCTCCTGCCCTTTTTTTGATCGAGTTGTTTGTTTTTTTATTGAGTTGTATGAGCTGTTTATATATTTTGGAAAATTAAGCCCTTGTTGTTAGCATCATTTGCAAGGATTTTCTCACAGTCTTTGGGTTGTCTTTTTGTTTGTTTACAGTTTGCTGTGCAAAAGCTTGTAAGTTTGATTAGACCCCATTTGTTTATATTTCTGTTGCCTTGGGAGACTGACCTAAGAAAACATTGCTGCAGTTTATGTCAGAGAATGTTTTGCCTATATTCTCTTCTGAGTTTTATGGTGTTATGTCTTATATTTAAGGCTTTAAGCCATTTTGAGTTTATTTTTATGTAGGATGTGAGGGAGTGTTTTGTCAATTTTATATATGGCTGTCCAGCTTTCCCAGTACCACTTGCTAAAGAGACTATTTTCTTCATTGTATATTCTTGCCGCCTTTGTTACATTTAAGTCTAAACCATTTTGAGTTTGTTTTTGGGTATGGTGTGAGAAAATGGTCCAGTTTGATTCTTTTGTATGTAGCTGTCTAGTTTTCCCATCACCATTTACTGACGAGGCAGTCTTTTCCCATTGTATATTCCTGTCTCCTTTGTCATAGATTAATTTCCCATGTAAGTGTGGGTTTATTTCTGGGCTCTCTATTCTGTTCCTTTGATCTATGTGTCTTTTTTTGTGCGGATACCATTGATTACTGTAGCTTTGTAGTATATTTTGAAATCAGGGCACGTGGTACCTCCAGCTTTGTTCTTCTTTCTTATGATTGTTTTGGCAATTTGGGGTCTTTTGTGTTTGTATACAAATTATAGACTTATTCTAGTTCTATGAAAAACACCGTTGATATGTTAATAGGGATTGCATTGAGTCTGTAGTTCATCTTGGATATAGTATGGCCATTTTAACAATATTAATTCTCCCAGTCCATGAGCACAGTATATCTTTCCATTTGTTCCCCTTCTTTCATCAATATCTTATAGTTTTCAGAGTACAAGTCATTTACCTCTTTGATTAGATTTATTCCTAATTTCTCTTGTAGCTTGTTAACTGTACAAAAATACAGCAGGTTTCTGTATATTAATTTTGTATCCTGCAGCTTTACTGAATTCATTTATTAGTTCTCATGGTTTTTTGGTGGTACCTTTAGGATTTTCTATATATTGCATCATGTCAGCTGCAAACAGTGACAGTTTTATTGCTTCCTTTCTAGCTTGGAGTCCTTTTCTTTCTTTTTCTTGTCTGATTGCTGTGGCGAGGACTTCCAATACTGGAATTGGATAAATGTATTGAGTAAATGTGGCAAGTGAGCATCCTTGTCTTGTTCCTGATCTTAAAGAAAATGCTTCAGCTTTTCGTCATTGAGTGTGATGCTGGCTGTGGGTTTGTCATATATAGCCTTTATTATTTTGAAGTACATTTCCTTTGTACCCACTTTGTTTAGAGTTTATCATAAATGGATGTTGAATTTTGTCAAAAGCTCTTTCTGAATCTTTTAGGATGATCATGATTTCTATTTTTCAGTTTGTTGGTGTGGTGTATTATGTTGATTGATTTGTGGATATTGAACCATTCTTGCATTCCCGGGATTCTTACTTGATCACCTGGTGTATGGTGTCCCCCCCCCCCCCAGATTTGAGGTTTTTTTTTTTCTAATAAATTTATTTATTTAATTTATTGGCTGCGTTGGGTCTTCATTGCTGCACAGAGGCTTTCTCTAGTTGATGTGAGCGGGGGCTACTCTTCATTGTGGTGCGCGGGCTCCTCGTTGTAGTGGCTTCTCTTATTGTGGAGCACAGGCTCTAGGCTCATGGGCTTCAATAGTTGCGGCACATGGGCTCAATAGTCGTGGCTCATGGACTGTAGAGCACAGGCTCAATAGTTGTGGTGCACAGGCTTAGTTGCTCTGCAGCATGTGGAATCTTCCCAGAGCAGGGCTTGAATCCGTGTCCCCTGCATTGGCAGGTGGATTCTTAACCACTGCGCCACCTAGGAAGTCCTTATGGCCCTTTTAATGTATTACTGAATTTGGTTTGCTAATATTTTATTGAGGATTTTTGCATCTGTGTTCGTCAGTGATATTGGGTTGAAATTTTCTTTCTTTTTTTTTTTTTTTTTTTTTTGTGGTGTCTTTGTCCAGTTTTGTTGTCAGGCTGATGCTGGCCCTGTAGGATGAGGAAGTGTTTCTTCCTCTTCAACTTTTAGAAGCAGTTTAAATAAGTTAGGTTTGTTAACTGTTCTATAAATATTTGGTAGACTTCACCTGTAAGGCCATCTGGTCCTGGACTTTTATTTCTTGTGAGTTTTTTTGATTTACTGAATCAGTTTCATTTCTGGTAAATGGTTTGTTCATATTTTCTATTTTTTCCTGTTTCAGTCTTGGGGAGACTATGTTTTTCAGGGTTTATCCATTTTTTCTAGGTTGTCCATTTTATTGGCATATAATTGTTCATAGTAATCTCTTGCTCTTTGTATTTGTACAATATCAGTTGTAACTTATATGAATTGGGATTGTAAATTATATGAGATTGGGATTGACATATATATATACAATTTATACAATGTATAAAATAGATAACTAATGAGAACCTACTGTGTAGCTCAGGGAATCCAAAAAAGAGGGGATATATGTATATGTACAGCTGATTCACTTTGCTGTATAGTAGAAACTAACACAACATTGTAAAGCAACTATACTCCAATAAAAATTAATTTTAAAAAATCCTCAATGTGAAAAACAAATTGTAAGCCTTCCCCTTTCATTTCTGATTTTATTTGGGCCCACTCTTGTGGTGATAAGTCTGGTTAAAGATTTATCAGTTTCATCTGGTTAAAGGTTTATCAGTTTTGTTTATTTTTTTAAATAACCAGCTCTTAGTTTCACTGATCTTTTTTCTTTTTCTATTTTTAGTCTCTGTATCATTTCTTCCTTTCTTTCTCTCCTTTCTTTCCTTCTTTGGCAGTGCTACATGGCTTGCGGGATCTTAGTTTCCCAACCAGGGATCAAACCAGTGCCCCCTGCAATGGAAGTGCAGAGTCCTAATCACTGGACCTCCAGGGAATTCCCTGTATCATTATATCTGTTCTGACCTTTACTATTTCTTCTCTTAATTGTGAGATTTTTTTCTTCTTTTTTCTAGTTCCTTCAGCTGTAAGGTTAGATTGAGATTTTTCTTGTTTCCTGAGATAGGTTTACATTGCTATAAACTTTCTCTTAGAACTGTTTTTGTTGCATTGCATGGATTTTGGGTCATTTTCATTTGTCTACAGGTATTTTTTGGATTTCCATTTTGAGTTCACTAGTGACCCATTTCTTGTGTAGTAAGTAGCATGTTGCTTAGGTTCCATGTGTCTGTGTTTTCTGCAGTTTTTTTCTTGTAGTAGATTTCTAGTCTCTTAACCATTGTGATTGGAAAAGCTGCTGAATAGCTGTCTTAAATTTTTTTTAATTGAAATATAGTTGATTTACAATATTGTGCTAATTTTTGCTGCACAGCAAAGTGACTCACTTAGCACATATATACTTTCTTTTTTTAAAAATTCTTTTCCATTGTGGTTTATCCCAGGATATTGAATATAGTTATCTGTGGTATACAGTAGGACCTTGTTGTTTATCCATTCTAAGTATAATAACTTGTGTCTACTAACTCCAAACTCCCAGTATACCACTCTCTCTCCCTCCCCCTTGGTAACCACAGATCTGTTCTCTTAGTCTGAGTCTTTTTTCATTTTGTAGATAGGTTCATTTATGCTGTATTTTAGATTCCACATATAAGTGATGTCATGTGGTATTTGTCTTTCTCTTTCTGACTTAACTTCACTTAGTATGATAATCTTTAGTTGCATATCAGTCATAAATTTTGAGACTTGTTTTGTGGCCTAGCATGTCATCATTCTAGAGAATGTTCCATGTTCACTTGAAACAAATGTATATCCTGCTTCTTTTGGATGGAATGTGCTCTATGTATTTGTTAGGTTCATTTAGTTACATGTGTCATTTAACGCCAGTGTTTGCTTACTGATTTTCTGTCTAGATGATCTGTCCATTGATGTAAGTAGAATGTTAAAGTCCCCTACTATTGTTGTGTTAATATCAATTTCTGCCTTTATATTTGTTAGTATTTTCTTTATGTATTTAGGTGCTCCTATGTTGGGTACATAGATATCGGGTTGGCCAAAAGGTTCATTGGGGTTTTTCTGTAAGATGTAACGGCAAAACCAAACAAACCTTTTGGCCAACCCAGTGTTTGCAATTGTTATATCTTCTTATTGGCTTGATCCCTTTATCCTTCTTTGTCTCTTTTTACAGTCTTTGTTTTACAGTCTGTTTTGTCTTATGTAAGTATTGCTACCCCAGTTTTCTTTTTATTTTCATTTGCATGGCATACCTTTTTCTATTTCCTCACTTTCAGCCTTTGTGTGTCTTTAGATCTGAAATGAGTCTCTTGTAGGCAGCACATATGTGTATTTTTTTTAATCCATTGGCCACCCTGTTTTTGAGTTTTTAGTCCGTTTACATTTGAAGTAATTATTGATAGGTATGTGCTTATTGCCATCTTGTTCATTTTTTGGTGGGGAGAGAGTTTAGTTCTTATTTGTTACTTTTTTCTTTTGCTCTCTTCCCTTGTGATCTGATGACTACCTTTAGTGTTATGCTTGGATTCCTTTCTCTTTTCTTTGTATATAGTATCAGTTTTTGGTAACCATGAAGTTCATATTTGACAACCTGTATGTTTGTAATTAAGTTGATGAAGTTTGAATGCATTCTAATTGCCCTACATTTTTACTGTCCTTGACCCCCCTCCATCTAATGTTTTTGAGGTCATATTTTACAAGTTTTTGTTTTATTTATCCCTTAACTGCTTATGTGGATATAGATGATTTTACTACTTTTGTCTTTCTGCCTTTATACTAGCTTTATCAGTGGTTGATCTGCTAAACCTTTACTATGTTTGCCTTTACCAATGAGATTTTTCCTTTCTTAAGTTTCATATTTCTAGTTGTGGTCCTTTTCTACTTAGAGAAGTCCCTTTAACATTTCTTGTAAAGCTATTTTATTGTTGCTGAACTCTTAGCATTTGCTTATCTGTAAAGCTCTTTATCTTGCCTTCCAATCTGAAGGATAGCCTTTCTGGATAGAGTGTTCTTGGTTGTAGGGTTTTTTTCTTTCATCACTTTGAATATTATGGTGCCACTCCCTTCTGGCCTGCAAAGTTCTGCTGAAAAGTCAGCGATAGCCTTGTGGTAGCTCCCTTGTGGGTAACTTGTGCTTTTCCCTTGTTGCTTTTAAAACTGTCTCTTTTTCTTTAATTTTTGCTGTTTAAATTGTAATTTGTCCTGGTGTGAACCTCTTCAGGCTCTTCTTGTTTGGAACTCTGTGCTTCCTGGACCTGGATGTCCATTTTCTTCCCCAGGTTAGGGGAGTTTTCAGATATGATTCTTCATATACACTCTCTGTCCCTTTCTTTCTCTTCTCCTTCTGGGACTCCTGCATTGTGATTGTTAGTATGCTTGATGTTGTCCCAGAGATCTCTTAAACTATACTTTTTTTTTTTTATTCTTTTTTTTTCTTCAGTGTGAGTGATTTCTGCTACTGTTTTCCAGATTGCTGATCTATTCCTCAGTATCATCTAATCTGTTGTTCATTCTAGTATATTTTTAGTTTCAGTTACTGTATTCTTCAGCTCTGTTTGGTTCTTCTTTATATTTTCTAACTATTGAAGTTTTATATTCATTCATTCTTCTCCTGAGTTCGGTGAGTGTCTTTATGGTCATTACCTTGAACTCTTTATTCAGTAGATTGCTTATCTCCACTACCTTTGTTTGGAACATATTCCTCTGTCTCCTCACTTTGTCCAATTCACTGTGTTTATTTCTGTATGTTAGGTAGGTTGTTTATGTTTTCTATCTTGGAGAAGTGGCCTTATTTAGGAGACCTCCTCTAGGGCCCAAGCAGCACACTCCCTTCTGGTCACCAGAACTGTATACTCAGTGGTATCCCCTATGTGGGCTGCATTCATCCTTCTGTTGTGGTGGGGCTGATTACTATGGGAGCACCAGTAGGCAGGGCTGGTCCCTAGCCTAGTTGGCTGTGAGGCCATGCCTTGTATAGTGGCTGCAGGCCCACTGGAGGGTGGGTAGCTTTCCTGTGAAGTTGGCTGCATGATTTGGGGAGCTCAAGGCTGTTCCTGGCCTGCTGGAGGATGAAGCCGGATCCCGGCATGGCTGTCTTTCGGGCAGGCAAAGGGCAGGGCTGGGGCACCAGCACTAATAGACCAGAGGGAAGATTTCACAATGGTGTATTCCAGTGCCAGTGTTATTGGGGTAGAACAGACTGCCAAAAATAGCTGACCCAGGCTCTTTTCAAAGTACTTACTGCCTCTGTGTTGGGACTTAGAGCATGTGACATTTTGCATGTGCCCGTAAGAGCAGAATCTTATTCCTGTACACCTCCAGTTCTCCTGCACCTCAGATTTGTTGGCTGTTTTTCTTCTCTTCCTTTCCTTCCCTCCTTCCTTCCTTCCTCCCTCCCTCCCTCCCTCCCTCCCTCCCTCCCTTCCTTCCTCCCTCCCTCCCTTCCTTCCTCCCTCCCTCCCTCCCTCCCTCCCTCCCTTCTCTCTCTCTCTCTTCTTTCTTTCTTTCTTTCTTTCTTTCTTTCTTTCTTTCTTTCTTTCTTTCTTTCTTTCTTTCTTTCTTTTTCTTTCTTTCTCTCTCTCTCTCTTTCTTTCTTTCTTTCTTTCGACTTTTCAGTTTCAGACAGTAGAGAATATGATTCTTGTACAGAGTGGTTATGGGGACCAGTTATAGTAACAGTCATTTTATTTTTTTATTATTTTTTAAGGATTTTTTTTCATAATACACCTTTTTTTAAGCTTTTTAAAAATATTTGTTTATCTATTTATTTATTTAATTGGCTGTGTTGGGTCTTTTTTGCTGTGCATGGGCTTTCTTTTGTTGCAATGAGTGGGGGCTTCTCTTTGTTGTGGTGCGCGGACTCCTCATTTCCATGGCATCTCTTGTTGTGGAGCATGGGCTCTAGGTGTGTGGGCTCCAGTAGTTGCAGCACATGGGCTCAATAGTTGTGGCTCGCGAGCTCTAAAGCTCAGGCTCAGTAGTTGTGGCACACAGGCTTAGTTGCTCCGCAGCATGTGGGATCTTCCTGGAGCAGGGATTGAACCCATGTCCCCTGCATTGGCAGGTGGATTCTTAACCACTGCGCCACCTAGGAAGCCCTTAAGGACTTTTATTAAGATATAACTGACATACAATAAACTGCTTTGGTGGTTTTTCAAAACCAGATATTCTGGGGACTCGTCTTTTCACTGCAGAATTTCTGGACTGAGGAGCCCCATTTGGGGCTCAGACTCCTCACTTCTTGGAGAGGAGCTCTGTACTTGTGTTATTTCTTCCATTTGTGGGTTGCCAACTTGGGGGTGTGGGTCTCCATCCCTCCTACCCATCTCTTGTGGTTCCTTCTTTATGTCTTTAGTTGTGGAAAATCTTTTCTGCTAGTGTTCAGGTCATTCTCACAGATAGTTGCCCTGTAAGTAGTTGTAATTTTGGTGTGTCCGTGGGAGGAGTGAGTTCAGGGTCTTCCTACTTCACCACCTTGGCCACTTACCCTACTCTTGAAATTTTATCTCAATTCTCTATTTGACTTGTTTTTATTTCTCTGTTATTTTCACTAGCAATACCTAGGAATTGAAGAGTGTGTAACTAAAATACCAAAAATGGTTTTTCTTTTTTTTTTTTTAAGACCTCTGTTTTAGTGACTCCTACCTGTTACCAGCTGTTGAACTGTTTGAAAGGATACATTATGAAACTACTTCTCCCTAGCAAAGCATGGCACATATAGGAGTCCTCAAATGACCTTTCCTGGCAAACTGGAGAATGAAATTTGAAAGTATTCTGTGACATTTTGGTCCAGCTTAGCTCCCATAACTGTTCATCTTTACCATCCTTCTTCAAAAATATGTTAACTTTAGGACAAGGAATTAAGAAAAACGCTGATGAAATTTTGAGAAATCTCCAAGGATTATAAAAGGGTAGTTGTGAAGCATGGGAGGAAAGCAGTTAGGACATCCTCATCTTTTTCTTAAGTTTTAAAATATTCCTAAACCTTGCTTTTTGGAAGTGTAGCATATATGGAAAGAAGGAAGTAGGGTGAAGAGATTGGAGTAATAAGTTGAAATATGCGTATATGTCTAATGCCCACATGTAGGCCCTGGGATTTTCTTATATCTTAATGAATATCTAACATTCTAGACTGACAAATAGTTTTTAAAAAGCAGTACCTATTGCAATTTCACTCATTTTTCCTCTGCATGTGTTGTCCAATAAGCAATAATAATAATAAAATATATAAGATTGAAAACTGCTTTTTTTTTTTTTAAGCATATATAGGTAGGGAAATTTTTTTTGGCTATAATTCACAGTAGCCTTTAAAGTTCCTCATAGTTTTTCGGCTCCTTGCCCTTGTTATTGTCCTTGGTGAGTTTTGTTGCTAGAAATATGTATAGTTTATCACTGTGAGTGTTTAGCCGGTCTTCAAACTGAATTTATGCTGCTATTAAAAATATGTGTTTAAGATGCTCTTATATTTTATAAAATAATAGCAGGACATATGAATTCACTTCATCATGTTGCTCTAAGGTAGAAAGAAGATTCAGAGTGTGTTACAAACCAAAGGAAACAAAAAGGAAAATAACTCTCTGCTTCTTCTAAAGTTAAAATATAGATATGTTCATTTGTGCTAGGGTATGCCCAATATGCATGTATAATAGATAATAAAAGGCTTATGCCAAGGAAGTTGGAATTTTGGAATAAAAGAGATGTAACTGATTCATCTGTACTTTTTTTGTATCATCAAACACTCTAAAATACTAAATTTTAGCAAAACTTCAGTTCTGCCTCATTAGATACATTTGGATCTTTAAATCCCTGATGTAATTAAAGCTAATTCTTTATGTTATGTATGTTGACTTGATAATTGGCTCAAAGTTCAAAATTTAGGTTTACTTGTATTCTTTAGGCCTGCACTGTTCAGCCAGCTCCATGTGGCTATTGAACACTTGAAATGTAGGCTTGTCCTCATTAAGGTGCTTTCTGGGACTTCCCTGGTGGTGCAGAGTTTAAGAATCTGCCTGCCAATGCAGGGGACACGGGTTCAATCCCTGGTCCAGGAAGATCCCACATGCTGCAGAGCAGCTAAGCCCCATGTGCCACAGCTACTGAGCCTGTGTGCTGCAACTACTGAAGCCCACATTCCTAGCACCCGTGCTCCACAACAAGAGAAGCCACCGCACTGAAAAGCCCATGCATCGCAACAAAGAATAGCCCCTATTTGCCACAACTAGAGAAAGCCTGAGCAAAGCAACAAAGACCCAACACAGCCAATAAATAAATAAGTACATTTATTTAAAAAAAAAAAAAGATGCTTTCTAAGTGTAAACTGCACTGTTTTGAAGATTTAGTACAGAAAATCCATGTAAAATATTTCAGTAATTTTTATATTGATTACATGTTAATTTTTATATATAATTAATAAAGTTTTGTAAATACTGGGTTAAATAAAATAACAATGAATTTCACCAGCTTCTTTTTACCTCTTTAATGGCTCTATTAGATAATTAAGTTGCATTTAATTTTGAAAGCATTGTTCTAGGCTGTCACATGGTCCAAGCAATATGTGATGAGGGCCTGGACTGGGACAGTTAAGACACTGATAATAGATAAGGAGAGGAAATTGGGATAAATTTCAAACATCGTCTGTAGCACTTGGTAATTGATTCTATGTGGTGTTTAAGGAGATGTCAAAGACTTTTGATTTGGATAAGTGAATGGTAGTATCATTAACCAAGAACGGGAACATGAGAGGAAGAGGCAGTAGAGATAATAGCTATTATTTCACTGTACATATATATCTTCACTAATTCATTGAAACATTTGGCATTAAACATTATAAGATGGTCGTGTTTAAGATTCTTCTCCCCTGTTCCCACCTCTTTCCAGAATTTGAATTCAGAAGATCAAAAAACATCCAGTATTGAACATATAAGCTGCAGTGAGGGAGAAGATTTTGCAAATGTGAAAAAGAAGGCCAAAATAGACATGCATTACAAAAATAGTCCCCCCAAATATACAGTTAGTGCAAAGACTATAGAATCTCCTCTTAATGAAAACATGCATAATTCGACTTCATTTAAAGATGAGAAAATCATAGAGACTGATAGTGAGCCTGAAGAAGGTGAAATTACAGACTCTCAGACTGAGGACAGTTATGATGAAGACATTTCCAGTGAAGACAATGTAACTGAAGAAGACACTGAAGAGGAAGGTGAGTAAATAGCCATTATTTAATTTTATATAAATAACCCAGTATGGTCCTTGTGAAAGTGCAACACAGTTAAAAGTGTTGGTAACCCATATAATATATCTGCTAAAAAGTGAGCTGATTGTTTTAAAGAGATTATTTTAATGACATTATTAAGAATTATACATATGCTTGGTTATTTTTAGAGAGTAGGATGTGAGTAAATGACTAGTACTTGGATCCTGAAGTTTCATTGCATTGAATGGCCTAGTCAGTAGAACAAAAACCGAAGTTATCTACTTTTTAATCCTAAAGTATGTTAAGTCTACTTTAATGGGTTAGATATTTGTTGTCCACTTTTGTAATTGACGGAGGGAAAGCAGTTACCTTTATAAAGAGTAGTCCATAAATTCAGCTACATAGGTAATTATAGTAAATCTAATTTTTTTTTTTTTTACTTGAGGGTGTATTGACATACTTTTAAAACTCAGGATTTCATATTAGTGTATGTGAGCTTATTTTGTTCTTAATGGACTTTCATTTTTTATTATAAGGGCAGACTCAGTTTTTCTAACAATATAAAAAATGCTTTTTGGGGATATTTTCAAATTTTAAGACCTTAAAAAAGAGAGAGTTGATTATTTTATAATTGTGATAGGTGCTGAATATCTTTAGGTTGATCATTTTAAATTGGTAACATTGTTAAACCCTACTTACTGTGTATGTCACATAGTAGAATTTAAGGTTGTTTTAAACAGAATGAAAATTTTTGATCAATATATTTTTACTTCATGTATGCCTCCTGCTTATCCCTAGACATTTCTTATTTTTTCCCATAGCATTTGAATTAATATTTACCCATTTGTTTCTTTGGCAGATGAAGAAAAAATTTGGCCCCCATGTATTAGAGTAATTGTAATTAGATCACCTGTGTTGCAGACAGGATCACTTTTTATCATTACAGCTGTAAATCCTGCTACAATTGGAAGGTGAAAATGTTTAATATTATTATATTTGTGTATCTGTCTAATTCTAGTGGATTGTACTTGAGTAGTTAATCATTAAATATATATGATACTTGTTGAATAGGCAAAAAATGACATCCATGTCCCTCCCTCTCCCACTCAAAAAATATTCTGACACTTCCCTTTTTCACTTGCTTTTGGAAGTCAGTTGGAGATATAACTTCATTGTCCCTAAAGGGAACTGCCTAAAAGAGAGAAAATCTTGGTGACACCTTCCAGAGAGATTTCATCATTTTCTTACCTTTTGCTTTTTTTTAGGTTTAAATTACTCACTTAAACCCAGTATTGACCTCCTTCTTTGATTCTTTTCCTTTACCCCTTTGTAACTCAGCCAGCTTGGTAGAGAGGTAGGTTTTAAATATAAGTAGGATAATTTCCTTTTTTCCCAACTGGAAAAATAGTATACCTTTAATTCAGGTTCCATACAATGTCTTAATTTTCAATTCTTGGAGAATAGTATGTTCTTTTTACACGTAGTAATAGAAGTGGAAACATAGTCAACAGATCTGGAATAAATGATTGACATTAGTACAAAGGATATTTTGTCCTACTGGTTGTTTAACTTGCCTGTGACAGACGTACCAAAGAGTAAAAGTAATTCTGGAACCTTGTTTCAAACAGGAAATTTCGAGTAGCATTATTGAAACAGGATTTAGTGTGATAGACTTGCGTTTTAACATTATCTTTTAAAACAAAAAAATTATCTTAAAAATAAATTCTTTGTGTTGCATTTATATATGCTTCAAAAATTATTAAAGACATTTTACTTAACTCTGCAGAGAAAAAGATATGGAGCATACTCTCCGAATCCCTGAAGTTGGTGTCAGTAAGGTAAGCTATCTGATTTTTCAAATACAGCCCCCTAGATGTGATTTTGTAAATTATTATTATGGCAGAAAGCTTAGGGTTTTTCCCAATTGAAAAGAAAAGTTAATAGTTGTTATAGTAATGGTACTGAAAAGCAGTGCAGGTTTGTTTATTCCACTGCTTAAGAAAATAAAAATTCTCTATCATAATTTGGATTAACTAAATTTATGTTTCATTTTTAACAGTCTAGAGCAGGAATACAAAATGTATATTAAGTATTAAAGTAATACCCATTTAACAAATACTTATTGAGTGAAATAAATGTGCTAGATATTGTGGCAGTTCAAAAGTAAATCATACCAGGATTCAGGCTGCTTTAGTGCATGGTTGCTTTGAGTTCAGGGTATTTTCCAACTTAAGAACAGTCTGTCCTCTACCATTTAAGGCTCTCCATTTATAGCTTTTCCTAGTTGAGTCTCTAATGGTTTCAGGAAAAAGAGCAGTACGGATTTTCAAAACAAACAATAAGAACAGAGTTGCAGCTTAAGTTATAAGATTTAGCTGCCAAAGCTCTCTTCTATCTTTTTTCTTTACTATATTTTCTGTAGTCCCCCCACCCATAACTGTTATTTTTTTCTTTTTTTTGACCTTTCATCATCCCCATTTTATTTCTGTTTAATGGACTGTAATATGATTCTAAACTATGTACTTTTTGTGTTTTTGAAATAAAACTTGTTTTCCATTATTAGTTTGAAAGTATAGTTATTTTTACTTTGTTTGGACTCATTCAGAGGGAAGGAAATCCTCGTAATTTTAACTCAGACCAAATTATCTTGCTTTTTAACCTTTTTATGATCCTCGATTCTTCTGCCTCCAAAGAAAAGAAAACCCAGTCTGTAACCTAAATAGCAAAGACATCCTTCTCCCACTTCAGTCTAAAAGTAGGTAGTTCTCCGGTTGCGTTTCTGCTTTTCTTTCTTTTAAACAAACATGTCCACTGGTGAGGTGAATAATTTGTTAGCTGTGTGAAATCAGCTTGACAGTATATATCACACATGTCCAGGTATATGAAATAATTATAGTAAAAAAACCTCCACATACTTTTTATTGATATTAGGGGAAAAACAGAAACAAATATTTAACCAATGGATAGGAGAGGACCTAAGTTTTTAAAAAAAAGGAAAAAAATCACAGAGGACAAGGTAATTTTGAATAATTGAAGTTTGTAGTTCTTTATATGTTAAGAAATAAGTTTAAAAGGGAGACTAGGACAGTCAGATCTGATAAAATACTTATCCTTTATATTTTAAAAGCTCATACAAATTCATTTTTTCAAACTCCATTGTGACACCAATAGGTAAATGAGTGAAGGACATAAATAATTCACAGTACAGGAAATACAGTTAACGTGAAAACCCATTCAGTATTTGTTGTAATTTAGGAAATACAAATGAGACCAAGATGTCAATTTTCATTCCTTTTATTTATTGTGTCATTCCTATTGAGAGCATAATTTAGAAAGCTCTTTCGAATAAGGTTTCAGGTCAAAGAGCTTGGAACTATTTAAACTCTTTTATATAGTTGTTACTATTTTAAACAACCCAATTGAAAGAAATGTATGAAGGACATGGAGAGAAAATTTACGGAAGAGGAAAACCAAATGGCTAATAAATAAAAGAGTTCAGACTCAGCAGTAATCAGGAAAATGCAAATTAAAATCACAGTAATGAGATTTAATATTGCACCTGTTATGCTTGTAAAAACTAAAAATTCTGACAATACAAAGAGTTGTTTAAGACTATATAGAGCAAAAAGAATTCTTATAGGCTGGTGTTGGGAATATAAATTCGTCCAAGCACTTTGGAAAATGATGTGGAAGTATTTAATAAAGTTTAAGGTTTGCATATACTGTGGCTTAGCAGTTTCATTCCTAAGTATGTACCTCAGAGAAACCCTTGTATTGTCCACAAGAAGGGTGCATGTATAGGAATGTTTGTAGAAACATTTTGAAAAATAGTAAAACCTTGGAAAAAACCTGGCTGTCATCTTAAGAATGTGTGGATTGTGGTGCAGCCATACAGTGGATTACCATTCAGCAAAATAGCACAGCTGTGCACAATAACTAGATATACTTCACAACATAACATGAAGCCAGAGACACAAGATAAATATATACTGTTAGCATACATTTGTCAGAACTCATCAGACTGTACATTTAAGACCTATGTATTTCTTGTCTATAAATTATATCTCAATAAAAAATTCATAGTGTGATTCCTATGTCTATCAAATGCCAAAGAAGACAAAATGAACATATAATTTTTATAGGTATATATACATATGTGGTTAAAAGTATAAAGAGATGCATTGTGATTACATAAACATTAAACCTCTGAAAGGAAGGGTGAGGGAAAGATAGAGTGAGGTACACATCAATGGATAATTATTTTCTTTTAAGTATCTGAGGCAAATATAGCAAAATTTATTAAATGTCTTTTGTGTTGTAACTAGCTTTTTCACTTAGCTTGTCTTCAAGATTCATCCATGTTGTAGCATGTATCAGTACTTCATTTGTTTTTATTTCCAAAATATATTCCATTGTTTGGATACCCTATAGTATTTTATCTGTTCATCAACTGATGGACATTTGAATTGTTTCCACTTTTTGGTTATTAAGAAAAATGCTGCTAAAAAAAAAAGAATAATGCTGCCGTGTTTGTTTGGACATATGTTTTCATTTCTCTTGGAGTAGAATTGTTGAATCATATGATAACTCTCTGTTTAACACTTTGAGGAACTGTCAGGACCCCCCCCCCCGCCCCCCCAGCAGCTGCACTGTTTTACATTCCCATCAGCAATGTATTGTTTGTGAAATTTTAAGTTAAATATTTCTGCAGCTCTATTTGCAATTAAATACACATGTATTGAGTACATGCCCAGTATATGTGAGGCACTGTATTATGTACTAAATGGTAAGCAAATTGTAAACTAAATGTAAGCAATAATTGGAAGCAGTACAATGACATTCATATATACAGTGACTTCATATAATTTAAGTGTTACATAAACAAAGTGCTGTGGGACAGGAGGGAGTGATTAGTCCTGAGTATTGAAAATTTGGAAAACTCTGAGAAGTCAACCTTGAATATTTCAGGTTACCTTTTGTATTAAGAATTTTTATGACACAAACAGATGTATTAGGTGAAGAAATTATTTCAAATTATATGTATGGTATAATCTCAACAGTATTACAGAAGTAGAAAAGGTCAGCTACATCTGAATTGATAATGGTAATTACAGGTGGGGTTATAGGTGACTTTTTCTTCTGTAGCCTCTCATTTCTACCAGAAGCATTATAATACTTTCTGCATTCGGAAAAAATATGTATTAAAAATAATAAGTTAAATTATCAGAGACTAAAATCCGTTGCATCTTATCCTAGAGAAATTGTTACCTATGGTTAAGAAAAAAAATATAATACTTCATAATTACCTGGTTTCTTTTTAAGTTTCATGCAGAAATTTATTTTGACCATGACTTACAAAGTTATGTCCTTGTGGATCAAGGCAGTCAGAACGGTACAATTGTTAATGGAAAACAGATTCTTCAGGTGAGTGTGTATTTATTAATTAAGTACATGCATATTATTTTAAAAAACTGAACTGAAACTTTTTTACCCCTCAGGCCATAGTTATTATACATATCATTTAGTTCAGATTGGTATTCAAGCACTGATGTGTTAACATGGAAGGGAAGTTTTAGAAAGGGCTGAAAAATGTATTCAGTATGTGGATATTTAACTGCTGAGTTTTGACTTCTCATTATGTATCTGTGCCTTATTTTTAGAGATAAATGCATTTTGAAGCTAATCAGAGTAAATGTTCTTACAGCAACTTCAGGGGCCGTCCTTTTTTTGTGTGTTTTTAAAAACTGTTTTAATGGAAATGTTGTTAAACTGGAAACTCCTTGAAGGCAGGGGCTATGTCTGTTCAGTTAGCTCTTCTGTCCTCAACATGTGGCAAAGTGCTTAGCACACAATAATATATGGAAGGGAGGGAGGTCTTAGTCTATAAGAATCAAAAATGAGGTAAAACTGAATGATCAAGAGGGGAAAAAGGGAAATGTGATGCTCCTATCTCCTTAACACTTCATCTTTTTTTTTTTTTTTTTGGGGGGGGGTACACCAAGTTCAATCATCTGTTTTTATACACATATCCCTGTATTCCCTCCCTTCCTTGACTCCTCCCCCCCCCCGCCCCAGTCCTCTAAGGCATCTTCCATCCTCGAGTTGGACTCCCTTTGTTATACAACAACTTCCCACTGACTGTCTATACACTTCATCTTTTTGACTGTGATGATTATTCATTTTGGTGATAGATTATTGGAAGTTTGGATTGGATATCTCTCTGCTAGGATTGGGCACGGAGATGGGGAAGATTAGTGGATTTTGATGATAGAAAAATTATAAGTTGCTCAGTTCAGCTGTCATCTTCTCCACTAGTAGAGTATTACGCATCACCCTCAAGTTGTGGAAGTGTGTGTGTGTGCGTGCACGCATATGTCTGTCTGTCTCATTGAGAACCATGGCAATTTGTTGTTGTTGTTATAATCAGACATTACTTACAGTAGACATAAAATAAATAAAATAATCGTATGTAACTCTCTTCGATTTCTGTTTTGTAATATTTTTCCCCTTTAGCCCAAAACTAAATGTGACCCTTATGTACTCGAGCATGGAGATGAAGTGAAAATCGGAGAGACTGTGTTGTCCTTTCACATTCACCCTGGCAGTGATACCTGTGATGGCTGTGAACCAGGGCAGGTTAGAGCTCACCTTCGTCTTGATAAGAAAGATGAACCTTTTGGTATGTGAAACATACTGTTTCTGGGCATGATAACTTTTTAATTCACTGGAGTGTTCTAAAAAAGTATCAGTTACCAGCTTCCTATCTAATTGATATAATACTCTATTGAGATGCATTTATATTTCAGTGAGTATTATCAGGTGAGACTAAGAAATGACATGTATTTGAAATTTGAGACCTAGAGTAGTAGATTATGATCATAGTTGATTTTTCTGTGTAATAATTTAGTTGTACTGTTATAGCATTAGGTTACTTTCTGACCAGGAATGATAATCATTAGCTTTGTTTTTGCTAATCCAGTCTATAGGCTTTTTTTTTAATTTTTTTTTAATTTTATTTTTTTGGGGGTACACCAGGTTCAATCAACTGTTTTTATACACATATACCCATATTCCCTCCCTTCCTTGACGCCCCCCCCTCGAGTCCCCCCCACCCTCCCTGCCCCAGTCCTCTAAGGCATCTTCCATCCTCGAGTTGGACTCCCTTTGTTATACAACAACTTCCCACTGACTATTTTACAGTTGGTAGTATATATATGTCTGTGCTACTCTCTCGCTTCTTCTCAGTTTCCCCTTCACCCCCCGCCCCCTCCCATACCTCGAGTTCTCCAGTCCATTCTCTGTATCTGCTTCCTTGTTCTTGTCACTGAGTTCATCAGTACCATTTTTAGATTCCGTATATGTGAGTTAGCATACAATATTTGTCCTTCTCTTTCTGACTTACTTCACTCTGTATGACAGATTGTAGTTCTATCCACCTCATGACATATAGCTCCATCTCATCCCTTTTTATAGCTGAGTAATATTCCATTGTATATATATGCCACATCTTCTGTATCCATTCATTTGTTGATGGGCATTTAGGTTGCTTCCATGTCCTGGCTATTGTAAAGAGTGCTGCAATAAACATGATGGTACAAGTTTCTTTTGGGATTATGGTTTTCTTTGGGTATATGCCCAGGAGTGGGATGACTGGATCATATGGTAGTTCTATTTGTAGTTTTTTAAGGAACCTCCAAATTGTTTTCCATAGTGGCTGTACCAACTTACAGTCCCACCAACAGTGCAGGAGAGTTCCCTTTTCTCCACACCCTCTCCAACATTTGTTGTTTCCAGACTTTGTGATGATGGCCATTCTGATTGGTGTGAGGTGATACCTCATTGTGGCTTTGACTTGCATTTCTCTGATGATTAGTGATGTGGAGCATCTTTTCATGTGTGTGTTGGCCATCTGTATGTCTTCTTTGGAGAAATGTCTATTTAGGTCTTCTGCCCATTTGTGGATTGGGTTATTTGCTTTTTTGGTATGAAGCTGCCTGAGCTGCTTGTATATTTTGGAGGTTAATCCTTTGTCCGTTGTTTCATAGGCAATTATTTTTTCCCATTCTGAGGGTTGCCTTTTAGTCTTGTTTATGGTTTCTTTTGCTGTGCAAAAGCTTTTAAGTTTCATGAGGTCCCATTCATTTATTCTTGATTTTATTTCCATGATTCTAGGAGGTGGGTCAAAAAGGATGTTGCTTTGATGTATGTCAAAGAGTGTTCTGCCTATGTTTTCCTCGAGGAGTTTTATAGTGTCTGGCCTTACATGTAGGTCTTTAATCCATTTGGAGTTTATTTTTGTGTATGGTGTTAGGAAGTGTTCTAATTTCATTCTTTTACATGTTGCTGTCCAATTTTCCCAGCACCACTTATGGAAGAGGCTGTCTTTTTTCCATTGTATACTCGTGCCTCCTTTGTCAAAGATAAGGTGCCCATATGTGTTTGGGCTTACTTCTGAGTTCTCTATTCTATTCCATTGATCTTCCTTTCTATTTTTGTGCCAGTACCATACTGTCTTGATCACTATGGCCTTGTAGTATAGTTTGAAGTCAGGAAGCCTGATTCCACCTACTCCATTTTTCCTTCTCAAGATTGCTTTGGCTATTCGGGGTCTTTTGCGTTTCCATACAAATTGTAAGATTTCTTGCTCTAGTTCTGTGAAAAATGCCATTGGTAATCTGATCGGGATTGCATTAAATCTGTAAATTGCTTTGGGTAGTACGGTCATTTTCACGATGTTGATTCTTCCAATCCAGGAACATGGTATGTCCCTCCATCTGTTTGTGTCGTCTTTGATTTCTTTCATCAATGTCTTAAAGTTTTCTGCATACAGATCTTTTGCCTCCTTAGGCAGGTTTATTCCTAGGTATTTGATTCTTTTTGTTGCAATGGTGAATGGGAGAGTTTCCTTAATTTCTCTTTCTGCTCTTCCGTTGTTAGTGTATAGGAATGCAAGAGATTTCTGTGCATTAATTTTGTATCCTGCTGCTTTACTAAACTCATCAATGAGTGCTAGCAGTTTTCTGGTAGAGTCTTTAGGGTTTTCTATATATAGTATCATGTCATCTGCAAAGAGTGATAATTTTACTTCTTCTTTTCCAATTTGGATTCCTTTAATTTCTTTTTCTTCTCTGATTGCTGTGGCTAACACTTCCAAAACTATGTTGAATAACAGTGGTGAGAGTGGACACCCTTGTCTTGTTCCTGTTCTTAGAGGGAATTCTTCCAGTTTTTCTCCATTGAGAACAATGTTGGCTTTTGGTTTGTCATATATGGCTTTTATGATGTTGAGGTAATTTCCTTCTATGCCCATTTTCTGGAGAGCTTTTATCATGAATGGATGTTGAACTTTGTCAAAAGCTTTTTCTGCATCTATTGAAATGATCATATGGTTTTTATCCTTCAATTTGTTTATATGATGTATCACGTTGATTGATTTGCGTATATTGAAGAATCCTTGCATCCCAGGGATAAACCCCACTTGATCGTGGTGTATGATTTTTTTAATGTGCTGTTGCAGTCTGTTAGCTAGTATTTTGTTGAGGATTTTTGCATCTATATTCATCAGTGATATTGGTCTGTAGTTTTCTTTTTTTGTGACATCTTTGCCTGGTTTTGGTATCAGGGTGATGGTAGCCTCGTAGAATGAGTTTGGGAGTGCTCCGCCTTCTGCAATATTTTGGAAGAGTTTGAGAAGGATAGGTGTTAACTCTTCTCGAAATGTTTGATAGAATTCGCCAGTGAATCCATCTGGTCCTGGGCTTTTGTGTGTTGGGAGATTTTTAATCACTGCCTCAATTTCTGTACTTGTGATTGCTCTGTTCATGGTTTCTATTTCTTCCTGGTTCAGTCTTGGAAGATTGTATTTTTCTAAGAATGTATCCATTTCTTCCAGGTTATCCAATTGATTGGCATATAGTTGCTTGTAGTAGTCTCTCATGATGTTTTGTATTTCTGAGGTGTCTGTTGTGACTTCTCCTTTTTCATTTCTAATTCTGTTGATTTGCATCTTCTCGCTTTTTTTCTTGATGAGTCTGGCTAATGGTTTATCAATTTTGTTAATCTTCTCAAAGAACCAGCTTTTAGTTTTATTTATTTTTCTTATGGTTTCTTTCCTTTCTTTTTCATTTATTTCTGCTCTGATCTTTATGATTTCTTTCCTTCTGCTCGCTTTGGGGTTTCTTTGTTCTTCTTTCTCTAGTTGTTTGAGGTGTAAGGTTAGGTTGTTTATTCGATCATTTTCTTGTTTCTTAAGGTAGGACTGTATTGCTATAAACTTCCCTCTTAGAACTGCTTTTGCTGCGTCCCATAGGTTTTGGGTTGTTGTGTTTTCGTTGTCATTTGTTTCTAGATATTTTTTGATTTCCTCTTTGATTTCTGTAGTGATTCCTTGGTTGTTTAAGAGTGAATTGTTTAGCCTCCATGTGTTTGTCTTTTTTGCAGTTTTTTTCCTGTAATTGATATCTAGTCTCATGGCGTTGTGGTCTGAGAAGATGCTTGATATGATTTCAATTTTCTTGAATTTGCTGAGGTTTGATTTGTGACCCAAGATGTGATCTATCCTGGAAAATGTTCCGTGTGCACTTGAGAAGAACGTGTAGTCTGTCGTTTTTGGATGGAATGTCCTATAAATATCAATTAAGTCGAGATGGTGTAATGTGTCATTTAAAGCTTGTGTGTCTTTATTGATTTTCTGTTTGGATGATCTGTCCATTGATGTAAGTGGGGTGTTCAAGTCTCCCACTATAATTGTGTTACTGTCGATGTCCCCTTTTATAGCTGTTAGTATTTGCCTTATGTATTGAGGTGCTCCTATATTGGGGGCATAGACTTTTACCATTGTGATATGTTCTTCTTGGATGGATCCCTTGATCATTATGTAGTGCCCTTCCTTGTCTCTTTTAATAGTCTTTACTTTCAAGTCTAATTTGTCTGATATGAGTATTGCTACTCCAGCTTTCTTTTGACTTCCATTTGCATGGAATATCTTTTTCCATCCCTTCACTTTCAGTCTATATGTATCCCTTGGTCTGAAGTGGGTTTCTTGTAGGCAGCATATAGAAGGGTCTTGTTTTTGTATCCATTCAGCCAGTCTGTGTCTTTTGGTTGGAGCATTTAGTCCATTTACATTTAAAGTGATTATTGACATGTGTGTTCCAATGACCATTTTCTTAATTGTTTTGGGTTTGTATTTGTAGGTGTTTTCCTTTTCTTGTGTGTCCTACTTAGAGAAGTTCCTTTAGCACTTGTTGTAAGGCTGGTTTGGTGGTGCTGAATTCTCTTAACTTTTGCTTGTCTGGAA
Source organism: Hippopotamus amphibius kiboko (assembly GCF_030028045.1). Lineage (NCBI taxonomy): Eukaryota > Metazoa > Chordata > Mammalia > Artiodactyla > Hippopotamidae > Hippopotamus > Hippopotamus amphibius. Next base: position 216,090,719 of record NC_080186.1, on the reverse strand, counting down.
AGCTTTTGATTTCTCCCTCAAATCTGAATGAGATTCTTGCTGGGTAGAGTATTCTTGGCTGTAGGTTTCTCTCTTTCAGGACTTTCAGTATATCCTGCCATTCCCTTCTGGCCTGCAGAGTTTCTGTAGAAAGGTCAGCTGTTATCCTGATGGGTTTTCCCTTATATGTTGTTTGTTGCTTTTCTCTTGCTGCTTTTAATATTTTTTCTTTGTGTTTAATTGTCGTTAGTTTGATTAATATGTGTCTTGGTGTATTTCTCCTTGGGTTTATTCTGTATGGGACTCTCTGTGCTTCTTGGACTTGGTGAATTATTTCCTTTCCCATGTTGGGGAAGTTTTCCACTAGAACCTCTTCAAATATTTTCTCAGACCCTTTCTTGTTTTCTTCTTCTTCTGGGATGCCTATAATTCGAATGTTGGTACGTTTAAGGTTATCACTGAGGTCTCTGAGGCTGTCTTCTAGTCTTTTTATTTTTTTATCTTTTTCCTGCTCTGTGGCGTTTATTTCTCCCATTCTATCTTCCAACTCACTTATTCGTTCTTCTGCCTCAGTCATTCTGCTGGTTAGAGCATCTAGAGTATTTTTAATTTCAGTTATTTTGTTATCCATTGCTGTTTGTTTTTCTGAGTTCTTATGAACTGTTTCTTGTACTTTCTCTATTTTGTTATCGAGATTTTGTATCATTTTTACTATCATTACTCTAAATTCTTTTTTTTTTTTTATTTTTACTCTAAATTCTTTTTCAGGCATTTTTCCTATTTCCTCCTCATTTATTTGGTCTTGTGGGTTTTTTTTCTGCTCCTTTGCCTGCATGGTGTTTCTTTGTTTCCTCATGGTTGTCCAAGCTTTTGGGGTTGCTTGTCCTGGTGATAGAGGTGTTTATAGAAGACTGTCCAAGCCTCAGACTAATGTCCAAGTATTGGAGTAGACGAATATTCAGTCCTGAACCAGCTCTCCGGTTCCCACGCTCCCGCTCCTGGACCCTCCGTTCCGCCGCGGATCGATGTCTCAGTCCGGGAACGCTGAGCTGAGCTGCGCTGCGGACCCTCCGTATGTTTCTCACTCCCTCCCGTCTGCCACAGCTCCGCCGCTTCACCCTCTTTGAGCCCTCGTAGATGCCTCCCTACCGGCTATGTCGGGCTCCCCGCAGCCCTTTCTGGTGTCCGAGGCCGTCTGCTGGTGTTCAGCTGGTTCTCTGTGGGAATGACTGCGTCCTTCCGTGCATTCCCAATGCATCTGTGGAGAGGGATGCACTCCACGTCTCTCTACTTCGCCGCCATCTTTTTCCCCCTCCCAGTCTATAGGCTTTTGAAGCAGCACTGCAGTGGGAGCGAAGTGCCCTTCAAAGGAGTAATTGTAACATAATTAAATAAAGATTGGTTTCTTTTTAACATCTATTTATAGATATAAAAAGTCATCCACAGTTAAACTCTGATGTAAAATAATAACATAGGCAATAATAGGCCAAGTATTAAGATTTATTGGTTGATATGTTTGCTTTCCTACTTAGTTTGTTGAAATACTATCTGTGTATACCATTGTTTTCTATAATAAATAGTATTGTAAAAGCTTGCTATCTTGTTTAAAACTCACTCATCTAAGGCTTTAAAAATTGAAAGAGATACTTTGAGCTAGTAAGAAGTACTTTTTTTTAACATCATTGTTTTCTCTGTATACCAGCTATACATGTTCATTATATATATATTGTTTTCTCCTACTACATTATGAAAATCAGTATGGCACATTACACAATAATGTGAATCTTGGGTGCTGTGATTTTTCTTTTGCACAAGCTTATGTTCCTTTGAGAAATTTACAGTATTTCTGCATCTGGGATTCTATTACAATAACCATATTGAGAAAATTAAGATATTCAGTGTTTCTTTCAGTATCTAAACTGTAACATTCCTATAATCTTTGGGTTTTGGTAGTTTCCAGGCGGATTTAATTACCAGAATGCTGAAAGGACATCATCACAACCCAAGATCCTTTTATATTAATTCATTTGAACTTTTTGTTAATCTGCGAATGGGATACTAGTACTGTTAGTTTCTCGTTTTTAAATAATATTATATCAGATTTAGGGTGGGTTTTTTTTTTAAACAAACTCAGTTTTTCCTTTTAGTTGGTCCAGCACTAAGTAAGGAAGAAAAAGAGTTGGAAAGGAGAAAAGAATTAAAGAAAATACGAGTAAAATATGGTTTGCAGGTAAGGAAGTTAAATACTGTTACCTGTGTTAAACTGTGCATCTTGTTTTGTATAAAACTGCCTTTAGATAAGCATAGTCCATTTTTATATTAAAAAAAGAGCTATTTAGAATGATTTTGAGATTTATGTAATTCTTGTTAGTTATTTACTGTTTGCCTCAACAACTGTTGAGGTTGGAGTAGAAAAGTAATGATAATACCGTACATTTGAATAGCCATTTCTGGTTTTTAAAAAACTTGCATTAAAATACCGTTGGAAAAAAACATAGTTGGAGGACTAATACTGCCTGATTTCAAGACCAGTAATAGAGTATAGTATTGGCAAAAAGAGAAACAAGTATGTTGATGGAACAGAGTGGTGGGTACAGATACAGACCCATATAGATCAATAGATACATAGATAAATGTGTGTGTGTGTATGATTTTCAACAAAGGTGTGAAGGCAGTTTGGTGGAGAAAGGATGGTCTTTTTTCAGCAAACAGTGCTGGAACAATTGGATAGCTATATACAACAATAACCTTGATCCACACCTCATAACATATAAAAATGAACTCAAAATGGACTATACATATAAATTTGAAGTTTAAAACTATAAAACTTCTAGGAGCAAACCTTTAAAAAAAAGTTAGGCAAAGAATTATTAGATATCTAACACTAAAAGCACCATCTATAAAAGCACAAATTATACTTCCTCCAAAACTTCTGTTCTTCCAAAGACACTATTAAGAGAGTGAAAAGATAAGCCACAGACTGGGAAAAATATTTCCGAATCATATATCTGATAAAGTCATGTATCTTATACCTAGAGGTTATAAAGAACTCTCAAAACTCAAAGGAAAACAACTTAATTTAAAAATGAGCAAAAGATTTGAGTAGATACTTCACCAAAGCAGACGGCAAATACGCACATGAAAAGTACGTTCTTCAGTATCATTAGTCATTAGGGAAATGCAAATTAAAACCAATTAAAAAGACTGACCATACTAAGTGTTGGTGGCATGTGGAGGAACTGGGACTCTCATACACTGCTGGTGGGAATATAAATGGTGCAATTGCTTTGGAAAAGAGTTTAGTATTTTGTCTAAAAGTTAAATGTACACTTACTGTATGATTCACCATTCTACTTCAAAGTATTTACCCTAGAGAAATGAAAGCATATGTTCATACAAAGGCTAGTGAACAAATGGTCAACAGCAGCTTTTTTTCCTAATAGCCAAAAACTGGAAAAAAACTTGTGTCCATCATTAATGGATAGACTATGTTAAATCTATACATTAAGTTGAACACTAGCAATAAAAAAGCATAAGCTATTGATACAGACTACAACATGGATGAATCCCAAAATGATTATGCTGAGTGAAAGAGCCAGACAGAAAGAGTACAGATGACCATTGAACAACACCGGGGATTCGGTGTGCCAGCTCTCACCTTGGTTGTAAAATCTGCTTATAACTTGTACTCAGGCCTCCATAACTACAGTTAGACTATATCTAGGTTTCTGCATCCGCAGATTCAACCAATTGCAGATCGTGTAGTACTGTAGTGTTTATATTTACCATTGAAAAAAATATATGCGTATAAGTGGACCTGCAAAGTTTAAACCCATGTTGTTCACGGGTCAACTGTACATACTATATACTTCAATTCTCTAAAATTCTAGGAAAGCAAACATGTATCATGACAGAAGGATCAGTGGTTGCCTGGATACAGGAGAGGAAGGATGCACAGGGAGAGGGTCTGGAGGGATGGATTACAAAGAAGGACGAGGATACTTTCATGGGAGATGAATATGTTTATTATCTTAATTGTGATGGTTTCATAAGTGTATACAAATCTCAAAAGTATCTGATTATATACTTTATGTGTAATTTATTGTATGTTAATTATACCTCAGTAAGGCAGTATAAAAAATTACCATTTAATCCTGTAAGTAGACCAGGAAAGTAGTTAATATTACCAGTTTATATTGGAGAAACTAGAGCTGGTCACCTAGCTACTAAATGACAGAGCTAGATGTAGAATCTAGGTCTTGAGTGTATTTGTCTGGTGCTTTTTACATTTTATGAAGATGTCAGAAAAGATGCTGCCAAAATAGCTTATTTTTCTGCAAAATTATATTTTTTGTTACTGTTGAACTAAGGGAGAGAAATCATAATAGAAAAAAATGTTAAGGTTAATTTGGAAGGAGAATAGAAGATATATAAAAAGAGAATAAAATGTCTCAAAAATTTTAGCTCAATTTCTGTATCTTTTTTGGGGGGGAGGTACCCATTAGGGTTAGTGGTTCTGTTTTTTTGTTTTGAAAGCAAAATTAAGTAAAAACTTCTGTGGTACTTTCCTTGCATTGCTCTAGCAGCCTATAGCATCTTTTTGGATGAATGTTATACTTTTTATATAAAGATTAGCAAATAGTAAAAAAGGGAAAGAGAAGCCGTCTTTGAACCACAAGCTGAATTGCCTGTCTCTTTTGTGCTACTGCCATATCTTGTGCATACCTTTATTGTTGAACCAGTCTTACTGTAGCATGCCGAAGACTGTGTGTGTCTGCACTTCAGGGTTATAGATTTCTTTGTCTTGTGTCACCTAGCATAGAGCTTAACTTATTCTTTACTCAGTAAATATTTGTTGAGTGACTGATTGATTAATCATATAATGAAGCTGTATTGAAGCAAAACTGTTATTATGGCCAGAGTAAAAGAGTGTTTGATTTTTATCTATATTTTAAAGGCTTTCTTTATTTTTCCCTTCTAAGGAACAGTATCAAAATATTTTAGGTCCTTTAGAACTTTTAGTTTCGTAGAGAAAAGGAGAAATAGATTTTTTTCCAGTCCCAGGGGTTCTCCATATTTCTTTGAATACTGGTAGTTCATATGAGAATATGAGTACACAGCATTAATTCAAAATATATACTGTATTTTCACTATATTTTCTTTTGATTACATATTACAATTTATATACAGTTTATGTTATCTTCTATATACAATTTATGTTGTAGCACAACTTGAAATGATACTTTTTAAGGGGAATAGAATAAAAGTTTTCAATAACATATAGTTGTCTTAATTTGTATCGTCTTAATTTAGATCATGGCTTGTTTAATAGAGACCACATTGAACCATATTTGCTAAGCGTGGCAAATATACAGACGTTATAGTTTTATTAGTTTTGTTTTCCTCAATGAATATTTCATGTTTGTAAAGAATACAGACTACGAAGATGAAAAGGCGTTAAAGAATCCAAAGTATAAAGATAGAGCTGGAAAACGTAGGGAGCAGATTGGAAGTGAAGGAACTTTCCAAAGAGATGATGCTCCTGCATCTGTTCATTCGTAAGTATTAAATTTTAATTGCTTGAAACAGTCTTTGTACCACAGTTACGTTCATAGCGCAGTCTGATTTATAGGGCTATGTAATCTGATAGGTAGCCTTTAAAAGAATAATTTAGAACAAGATGGAAGCTCTACGTTTCTTTACATTTTCCTCTAATACTAGTATTCTGTTAGTCCCTAGAAAATTATTGATCATATACGTAAGTATATATACATATTTATCACATGCAAACTTAAACACACATATGTATGCATAGCTAACATTTTAGCCACCCAGTTAAGTGACCATACTTTAATATACTAGATATTTAGAAGGTTGGGCTAGTAAGAAATTGGTATGAACTGATACTTTTAATAGTTACTTCACTACTCAACTACTTCTGTTCTTGACCCTGAAATACTATTTTTCTTACTTATTTCTGATTCAGTTCTTTTCTCTTGGTAGAGTTGATAAACATGAAAAATGCAATTTTGAAGCCTACAATATGATTGTATTTCTGCATTTAATCATATATTTGATACATTTTTTTTCTCAGAATATAAATTCTGGGTTTAGTTAACATTTAAATCTTTTATGTAGAACTAATAATTAATTATTAAATTTTGACTTAATATATTTTATTGATCCTAAGATATACTACATGGATAGAATTTTACAGTTACATATGACAGCAACTTTTTTTTCATGGTACATAAACTAACAGTGCATCTTAGAATTTATGCAGTCACATTTTTTTAAAATTTTTATTTGTTTATTTATTTATTTATTTATTTATTGGCTGTGTTGGGTGTTCACTGCTGGGCGTGGGTTTTCTCTAGTTGAGGCGAGAGGGGGCTACTCTTCGTTGTGGTGCGCGGGCTTCTCATTGCAGTGGCTTCTCTGGTTGCAGAGCACAGGCTCTAGGCCCACGGGATTCAGTAGTTGTGGCACGTGGGCTCAGTAGTTGTGGCTCACAAGCTCTAGAGCACAGGCTTAGTAGCTGTGGCGCATGGGCTTAGTTGCTCGGCAACATGTGGGATCTTCCTAGACCAGGCATTGAACCCACGTCCCCTGCATTTGCAGGTGGATTCTTAACCACTGTGCCACCAGGGAAGTCCCTAGTCACATTTTATGAAATACAGTATTTTAGATTAAATATGCTAAGCAACATGACAAATAGTTTTTGAGGTTTAATATTTTTGAAATAATTGCTGGGGAATATGAAGAGTGCATTACAGTTAAATTAGAAGATAGAAATAAAAAATGAAATACATTGGTCTGACATTGCTTGGTTTATTGTTATCAAAGAGCTAATTTACATATTTTGTAGAACTGAAAAGACAATGCGATAGAACATAAAATTAAAATACCCTTAAATTAGACCATAAAATCATAAAACAAAATGCAAATACTTAATGAGAGGTTTAGTTTCATTTTATTTTAACCTTTTTTAATTGATGTTAAATTTACAAATGTAAATGTCAGTGATATATTGGTGATATATCATGAGATTAACACATTGCATATCTTGGTCAAGAAATAGAAAATTATCAGTAACCCCAGAAACCTACCCTCCTAATCACTATTCCTTTCTCCTCCCCAAAGGTAACTATTCTACTGACTTACACCAGCATGAAGTTAATTTCACTTATTTTTAAATTTTATATAAATGGAATAATTTGGTATTTATTTTGTGTCTGTATTCTTTTTGTCCATTACTTTGCTAGGTACATTTTATTTTCATTGCTGTATAATATTCTCTTATATGAATATGTCACAGTTTATCCACTTTACCACTGATGGACATCTGGATTGTTTCTAATTTGTGGTTGTTGTTAGATTTGCCTGCAGAGCATTCCTGTCCATGTCTTTTTGGTGCACCATGTACATGCCTTTCTGTTAAGTACTATATGTAGCAGTAGAATTTGTGTATCTACAACTTTATTAGGTAATGCCAAATAGTTTTCTAAAGTAGTTGTACCAATTATTTAATTTATTATAAATGTGACTTATTAAATGGTCTTTTAGAAATCAACTATCATCTTTGATTTTCTCTAAAGTGAAATTACTGATAGCAATAAAGGTCGCAAGATGTTGGAGAAGATGGGTTGGAAAAAAGGAGAGGGCCTAGGGAAGGACGGTGGAGGAATGAAAACTCCGGTAAGACTTGTGATTTCTTTCATTCTTTACTCTTCTAACAGATATAGTTACTGTCCTTACTGTATGCCAGGTATTGCCTTAAGTGCTAGGAGTATCGTAGCAAGCAAAAAGAGACATAATTACTACCTTTGTGGCAATCAGAGTTACCAAATGTATGTGTTTATGACTTGTTTTGTTTTTAATGTTTTTAGAAAGCCTCTTAGAGTTTTTTCCTTCATCAGACTAGGATCGTGAACGTTATTTCCTGAGCCAGAAGTTCTTCTGTGTCTTTTGTTTTTAATGACTTCTTTACTGTGCCTTGTCCTAACATGCAGGAACAATCATAGTGTTATATGAATAGGCATATTCTGTACTAGCTGGAGAATCTGTTTTAGGTTCAAGATTCATGTCTGGAAAACAGTACAGTGGCTTTAATTCTGCAGTCCCATGGTTAATCAGAGGTTCAGATTCTCTTTCACCGTACAAAGTAGTAATATGACCAAAGAGCTTTCTTGATAATTACTTGGTAGCTAAAGAAATAATGGATGCATCAATGTGAGTTTAATGTAAATTTTCTCATTTCATTGAGGTAACACTGGGAAGAACATGGGTCTTGTAGCAGGTTAGAATATGTGCTCTATCACTAGCTACGCAACTTAGGGCAAGTTTGGACTTCAGTTTTCATATGTAAAAACGGAGGTAATGAGAACTTTTTCAGGTATGTCTGAAAATAGATCCTCTAGGATGGTGCCTGACATACATTAGGCACTCAGTAACTGGTGGCTTATAATGGTTCTCAAAATAATGAGAAGTCCTCCCCTCCTTTTATGAAAATAAACACTCAAGTTCTCTCTTTGTGACTTTTAATGTTTAACTTACCTGTTCACTTAGGTGAGGCTCAGACTATAGGTTTAAATGCATCCATTGCTTTTTCCTCTGGTTAGAGTAGGTGACAAATTGATTCTGCAGCATCTCAGTGAAATTTGGTGATTGCTTTCTAAGGAGCACCCTGTTTTCTATAGAGTCAACTGTACTTATTGATCAGCAAGATATTAGAAAAACAAGTTTAAGTTCCATGTATAATCATGTATGTATAATATTCCTGTATGTATTTGATACATTTGACAGTTTTTTCTTATGCATCAGTCTTTTCTAATTCAAAGAATTATAGGTGAAGTACCAAATCGGATACAACAGATTTCAGTGTGTTTAGATGCTACAATAGGTCTCTTTTCAACTTTTGGTAACAGATCCAGCTTCAACTTCGGCGAACACATGCAGGCTTGGGGACAGGCAAGCCATCTTCGATTGAAGATATTCACCTTCTCCAAAACAAGAGCAAAAAGAACTGGGAGAAAGCACGAGAGAGGTTTGCTGAAAACTTCCTTGAAACTAAATCTCAAAAAGATGTACCAGGGACTGTGCCTTGGGTTAAAGGGACTGTAGAGTGAAGGTCAGTCATAGAACACAATTAAGTCTTTTTATAAAGTTTGGAAACTTGTTTAATTGCAGAAATTTTCTCTCCAAAAGAGTCAGTGGCATGAGGGAACAGTATCACAATTTACCCCCTCATGATTCAGAAATGTGTAATAATGTGTGGTTTGCAGCTTTTAAAAAACATTTTTAAAAACTAATAAATAGTGACTGAGTCAAGTTATGCTGTGAGTGGACTAAAGTTCACAGGGCCCAGATGAGCTTATCAGTCTTTGTTATTTTATTTTGTCATTTGCAAGACCCATGTAAACAAGTAGCCATATAAGCAGAATTCATGTAACCACTAACTTAAATGTGCATTTGTCCTTGTCTCCTTATATTCATTGTTGTAAGATGCATAGCAAAGGAAACATCAAAAGTTTATAAAAATAACTCTGACTCTATGCATTCTTGTTTATGCCTTTTAGGACCTAGATAGAAAATGTTGAGAAAACATGGGTAGTGGTGTATAAATTTTATTATATTTGAAATAACCCAAGTAATACTATTGAAGAACTAATGAACAGGTAACGTGTTGTAGAAAACCCGTCTTTCATTGTTTTCTTCTGTGAAGAATCTGTTGATTTGTACTATATATTAAGCATTTACATTTGGTTTGTTTCATAGCTGAAATATTTAGATATGAACAATTGAGTACAGTATTGAAATATTCAGTGTGCTGGCATTTGTAGTTTTGATAAATCCCGTTGCTGGCAATGGAGTTGTGCCAGAAAAATGTGATTTCTATTGCAAAAGATTACCTAGCCAAGGCCTCAAACTCAAGATATTACTGAAAATGTCTTCAAATATAGTGAAAACATCATAACATCAAAAAGAATGATTCATTGAACCAGTAATTTAAACATACTGGTCTGCTTTGAACTCGTGACCAGCCGGAATTTTCCTGTGTAAATTGGCAGCACAATAATGAAAGGATAACCTCAGATTTTTGAAGACTGCAGTGCAGCTTTCTGAGTGCAGGTGTCACTGCTCTGCCAGTTATCACTGTTCTTTTCCTTTCTGTTAACTTTTTCTCAGCTTTTTGCTGGGAAATCAATGCTGGAACTGATCTTTTTTCACAGTAAATATAAACTATAGCTCCTTCATCTACTATAAAGAAATGTCTTCAAGATATAGAAATAGGAAAGGAAAATTCTGGAAAAAAGTATGCAATAGGGAAAATAATTCAGAAAGAGAGGTTACCTGTTGGAATTTCTAGTCTTAATGGTACAGGGTACTTAGGAAGAAAGGGGGTGTGGAAAGAAAAATAAATGTATTACTGACGATGAGACAAACAATTGTCAAGTCACTAAAGGCCTAAGATGGGAAAATCAGAGGTCCCGTAACTCCAAATCTGGATTATTTTTCTGTATCCTTCCTGGCCACTTATATACCCTAACACATACATACATATCTACATACGACTTGAAGGCAATAGGAGTGTCATGCATTATTTTCTCTAGATTAGAAAAATTACTTATCTAAATGTGGTTCTGGTACCAGTGCCCTATATATAGGTAACAATATAGCACTCTCAGAGTAAACTTGCTTCTCACTCATTGGGTTAGTATACAACTGTCTATATAATATTTCCATTTTTATTATTAGATTGCGGAAAACTTTTTTCATTCTTTTGTTAAGAAAATGGTAACTTGAAAATGGTGAGAAAAATTGAAATATATGTGATATTTGCATTATTAAAACCCTTTGCAGATCTAAAGTCTCAGGGCTATACTATATACTGGTTAAAGCACTGAATAATGTTTGGTTCTATTTCTACTTGTGAAATGAGAATAATATTCAACTCACATGTTTATCTTGAATAGAAAATAAGAAAATGTATATAAAAGTACTTTGTAAACTGTAAAAGTAGTACAAATGTGAGCTTCTGTTTGTTTAGAAGCATAAATGTGGATTATGTACAATTTGAATTACACATAAAATTGTTTTGTGTCTAATATTTAAAATTAGTTTATTTACACAGTATAAATTTATTAACTTAATAGCCTTTAAGTGTTTATTTTAAGTGGCGCTACAAGTTGCTGAATTTTGAGAAATCTAACATATTTTGCCAAACATGAGAAGTTGGCAAAATTGAGAACAGAAGAAACCATCACCACTATAGTAGAATAGTATACTAGAATAACAGTAATTATTTTCTAGTATTAAATAGCTAGGAAGCACTTTTTGTCAGAAAGGAAGGGATTTTTTTTTCTTTTCTTTTTTTTAAGTTTTTGCTTCTGATGTTTCATTTATTCTAGTCGTGAACTTATAAGAAGTTATGGTTCACCCAATTCAAACACCTTCCAACTTTTCATGTAAAAGATTGTTTCTTAGTTTGGCACATTTTCAAAGAGCAGGCAAAAGAAGATAGAAATTTCTAACAGAGAAGAGGTGTTGGAGATTGTGTACAAAGGCCATCCTATCAAGTTGTAGGACAGAGGGACGTATTTAGCAGGAAGTCAGAAGGCATTTCTGGACCCAGCACCTAAAGGTGTTCTCAGGAACAGTTGAAAGTATTTTCCCCATTGTGTTGTTTTAGGTGTGCTACTTATTTTTGTAGGGCTTCACTTATGTCTCTGCATTGAATCTTTGATCTAAAACATTTCATTTTACTTTTTCACGCTTTAAAGTGGAAATACGAGGGTGAGTCAAAAATTATCCGCACTCCAGTTATGTTAAAACTTCTCTAAATTCTACAGCCAGAGTGAAGATAATTTTTGACTCACCCTTGTACATTTGGATTCTTTAAATTGAGTCAGTGTTTACCTGTGTGTCTGTGTGTATCAGGGCCCAGGCTCTCTCTTTGCCTTTCTGCTTTACTATTCTTAGTGCTGGCTTCTAGCCTTATAGTTGCAGAATGACTTCTGGAACTCCAGTCATCATATTCAGGTTCAAAACAGGACGAAAGGGGAAAGAACGGTATTTCTCTTAGTTCTCTTTCAGCAGGAAAGCAAAAGCTTACTCAAAAACTCTCACAACAGACTTCTCCATGGCTTTCCATTACTCTGAAGACAGAAAACAAAATCCTAGCCCATAAGTCCCCACCTGGTCTAGCCACTGCCAGCCTTTCCAGTCCTGTCTTGTGTTGCCCTCCTGCTCATTCTCTGGGCTCCATCCAGCATGCTGGCCTTTTTTTTCCAGTTCCTCTAACATGCCATGTCCTCTCTCATCCCAGGGCTGCCTATATTTTGTTATGCCTGGAATGCTGTTCCTCTACGCTTTACCTAGTTCACTCTGACATATTCTTTAATTTTATTTATTTATTATTTTTTGGGGGGTACATCAAGTTCAGTCATCTGTTTTTATACACATATCCCCGTATTCCCTCCCTCCCTCGACTCCCCCCCACCCTCCCTCGAGTCCCCGTCCCAGTCCTCTAAGGCATCTTCCCTCCTCGAGTTGAACTCCCTTTGTTATACAACAACTTCCCACTGGCTATCTGTTTTACAGTTGGTAGTATATATATGTCTGTGCTACTCTCTCGCTTCGTCTCAGCTTCCCCTTCGCCCCCTGCCCCCTCCCAATCCTCAAGTTCTCCAGTCCATTCCCTGCTGACATATTCTTTAGATCTCTGCTAATTGATTCTTCGTCAGGGATGGCTCCCTTGTCTCCCTAGACTAATTGCCTTTGGTACATGTTCTTGAAAATCCAGATTTGTTTCATTTAGACTATTTGGGTTCACAGCTAAATATTAATTAGTGTGATTCATAATATTTGTCCATGTAAACAAGCTTTTGGTTTTTCTCACAACTGCATTCCTAGTGCCTAGGGTCATAAACTTACACACATAGAAGAGGAAGAGCAAGATGGCTTTGAGAAACCACAAGTGGCTTGATATGGATGGAGCTTTATGTGACTGAGGAAATGGAAGAAACTGAGGCTACCAGAGGATGTAAAGCAGTGGTTTTCAAACCACTTTGACCATGATCCACGTTAAGAAACATTTATATCACAGCTCAGTATATGAGGGTCTGTGTGTGCATATATAACAGGTTTTATATACCAATACTTAGCCATTAGTTCATGTAATTCACTTTTATTTTTGTTTACCAAATCACTGATTCCAGTCAGTAAATTGATTTCATAACCCACTAATGGGCTGTGCCCTACAGTTTGAAAAACACTTACCTAAACTTGGTTTTCAAACTGTTTGACAGAACATGTGGCATTGCCTTAGGAGCTACGTACGTGTGTGTGTGTGTGTGTGTGTGTGTGTATGTGTGTGTGAGAGAGAGAGAGAGAGAGAGAGTAATAGGGGTGGGAAGGGGTTAGGGTGCCAAACTGGTGACTCCAGTTCTCATGCCATTAACCGAATAAGTCTACATTGATCTGGTTTACAGTTCAAGCTTCCAACTAGATTTCAAATGAAGAAAGAGTTTTACTGCTTAAAGAAGAGGAGGTTGGGCTGGGAAGGAGAACTGAGCCACTTATGTACAGTCGTTCTCACATAATGTGTTAAGAAATTTGGTTTTTATCTCTTTGGCAGTGAGGAATTTCTGAAGGATTTTAAGCAGGGAAGGGACCTCGTTGCGTTACAGCAGAATAACTGTGGCTGACTGAAGAGGGGCAGAGTGGAGGCCAGCAGACCTCCTTGAGGGCTTGATCTGTCAAATACTGTTAGGGAGAACTCAGAAGAGCCAGATTTCAACACCTTTATATAAGAATCCTTCAGTAGCAGTGAGTTCGTTCCGCACCCAGCAGGGGCTGGCTAGACTTTCGAAGGCAGAGAACTTGTTTGTCGTAGTCACTGCTTTGTCTTCAGTACCTGCCACGGCATTGGTTGCTTAGGAGGTGTCCATTAAATGTTTGTTAACAGGATATTTGTGGTATGTCAGACACTGTTCTAAGTAAGCACTTAACATATATTATCTTCTTTATTTCTGCCAGTATTTTATGAATTAGAAAACTGAGACTTAGGTTTTTATTTTGCTCAAGGCTAGAAAGTCTATGTGACAGAGTGGCAGAGCTGGGGTTTAAGTCTTCATTCTTTTCATCCGGTGGGATGGTTAAGAGCATTGGCTGAAGAGTCTGACTGACCTGGCTTCAAATCACAGCTCCACCACTCCTCAGCTGAGTGACATTCAAAAATTTATTTAAATATCAACCTTAATGTCTTCATGGGGTTATTGGGAAGTTTAAATGAGAGAAAGCCTTTGTGGCACTAAGCACGGTGTCCAGTGCATTATAAGCCCTCAAATATTAGTGATTGTTAGTATTACTATTCTGTGCTCTCAATACCAAGGGCACAGTTGTAGGAGTAGAGTCCAGGAGTGGATATGGTGGTTTTTAATAGAAGTCAGGGAGGATGACGGATGAGGTGAGTGACTGGATGGGTCATCTTCATTCCCTGAGGTGATGATATGTGGAGAAGACTGCATCAGGAGCTGGGTTTCTTAATGAATACGGCAGAGTGAACAGGAGACTGGTAGACCATAGATGGTGAGAAAGGGTAGACAGTGTCGTGGGTGACCCTTTGAGGGCACACAGAGAAGTGGTGGATTCTGCATGACTTTGGAAATGAAGCCATTGGAGAAAATGATAGATCTCACAGGCCACCTTGGCTGTCAGTACCCTGTGGGAGCTACAGGGAGAACTCGGAAGAGCTAGATGTCAATACCTTTGTATAAGAATCCTTCAGTAGCAATGCGTTCGTTCAGCAGGTAGCCTGGAAGCACTTAATATAGGCAAAGCACTATTCTAGGCACTAGGGATACAGCAGTAAACAAATCAGGCAAGACTTCCTGCAGTCTTGGAGTTTACATTTATTTTTAGATAATATTTGGTAGAATACAAAGGCCAGGTATCACATGAAGGTCTTGATAGTTTCAAAAAAGTATTAATCCAAAATAGTTTCTGTTCATTTTATAGTTTTTTCAAAAGCCAAAGTTCTTGGGGTGGAGGGGAAGGAGCAGTTTGTTGGTGGTGTTTTTAATGCTTTCAGACCTGTCTTTAAATCAGACCTTTTTAGAGGAATCTTAGAAACTCTGCCTTGGAAATATTTGAGTCATGTTTTTAAGGGTTTTGGATATGTAGACAAGAGTAAAACCTGACTGAGGCTGAGCCCCTCATTTGATTATGTATCTCCTCTAATTACCTGAAAGTAATAGTAACTCTGCCTGCTCTGACATTGGGGTTTTGTGGTTCTAAGTCTGAACAATAGAGCACTGAAGTACCAAAAAAAAAAAAAAAAAAAAAAAGCAAGATTTATCAGGTTGTTAGAAATTGGAGTTGATAGAAAACATTTAAATCAAAAAGTCCCTAGAGTATGAGGAGCAGACACACTTGGGGAAGCTAATGTGATGGAGACAAACAGTGTCTTGTGTCTGCTGAGTAAGGATGACTTTCAGAAATTCTTCAAACAGAAAGCTAGCTTTCCTTGTCTGTGTTATAATGCCATAGTGTTTCATTGCCCAGAGAGCAAGACAGGGAAAAGTTGGTGGAATATTATTAAATATATTTAAACATGTGACAATGTGTTACTTAGCTTCCAATTACTAGTAGACTTCAGAGGCCAGGAAGGTTGACAACTCATTCATCTGATCATTACTTACCTTGACCAAAGGCCCAGGAGAATATATACTGAAATAATAAAGCTTTCATTAGCATTTAATGCTTTTCCTTAAAGCTTTCATTTTAATACTATGAAGTCAGATTTCAGAGAATGTCATAATTAAGATTTTCATAAAGAGAAACATTTAATACTGTTTAAATATGTAATGACTCCCAGTGCTATCTGAATTCGTTCACATCATAAACCCACTAAGATGGGCTTTAATCTTTACTACGACTATGCTCCCTTTACTTAACCTTGATGTATAATACCTTCAAGGCCAATTTATGAAGCACACACACACGCACAGAATTATCACTGCTTTATTACAATCATACCTTATTAACCAGAAATATTAATCTGGTTATATCCACCAGACTGGGCTCAGAGTAACTGGCAACTGTTTCCAAAAATCAACTTGTCCTGGAGAGATGAATATTTGCCAACTTTAGGATGTTTTAAAGAATGTGCCAGAGACTCCAAGAACTACTCTAAAAGAGGAGTTCCAGAAGTGTTTTAAGCATGGAAGCATTTTTGGAATAACTGTATAGTCTTCAAAGGTGATAACTTTGAAGACAGAAGTGCTTAGATGGATGGGTTTTGCTGTATTTACTTGTCAGATTAATCAGATTACTTTGTAGTCACAGTCATATTGAGTTTGACTAGATTAGCTTATTTGGCAAATCAGGTATGAAATTTATGTTTTCGTAGAAAAATAGTTCCATCATGAGGGAAAGTGACTTGGCAAACCTTTGTGGCTTGTGTGCCTCTCCTCTCGGGAATCATCCTAGGAGCTTCCTCTTTCTGAAGTCCTTTGGATTGGTTTTGAGCTCCCATTCAGGTAAGTAAGAGGAAAAAAAGGAGTTACAGTTATTGAGTTTAAACTGTCAGAATTTGCCTAAATAGTAATCATTATAACAACTCTGTAAGATATGTCTTATTCCCATTTTACTGATGAAGGAACTGGATTTCAAAGAGGTTAAGGTGGTTGCCAAAGTGACAACAGGTGGTTGGGAGCTTAGATATCATTTTATTTTTTTATGTTTCAACGTTTTTATTAATCATAACATTTGAGTACTCTTTTTTTTTTTTTTGACAGCATAAAGTTTAATTCACATCTGATTCCAAAGGCTCAGTCAGCTCCTCACACACACACACCCAGCCTTTCTAGTCAGCGCACAAATTTATGAATGTTCTCAGGTCTCTGGAGGCCTCTGATTTTCCCCCAGAGGCATTCTTCATACTCACCTTCTAGGAATCTTTCTCAGAAAAGTCTGTGAGGACTCCCTGCATTGGGCAGAGACTGAGTAAAATACAAGAAGGAAAGATTAGGACCCCCAGTAAAGTGTTGGTTGCTGAGGAAGAGGGGCTCCCCATCAGGCACATGCCTTCTCACACACACATTCCCCTGCCCCAGACCTGGGTCAGGCAGTATAATGCTGTGGTAGGTAGATAATGCCTGCCACCTCCCCCCTCCCCAAATGTCTGTATCCTAATTCCTGGAAGCTCAGTGTTACCTGGCATGGGTGAATTAAGGTTGCAGATCAAATTAGGTTGCTGACCAACTGAACTTAAGATCAGGGTCCTTTACATGTGGACGAGGGAGGCAGAGTGAAGCATCGGTCCTTTCTGGCCTTGGAGAGGAAGGCAACACAAGCCAAGGAATGTGGGCAGCCTCTAGAAGCTGAAAAAGGCAAAAAAAAAAAAAAACAAAAACAAAAAACCCAAAAAACAAAAAAAATGGATTCTCTCCTAGAACCTGTAGAAAGGAACACAGCCCTGCCAACAGTTTGAGATGCATTTCAAGACTTTTGACCTGCGGAACTGTAAGGTAATAAATTTGTGTTGCTTTTAGCCACTAAGTTTGTGGTCATTTGTTACAGCCGCAGTAGGAAACTAATAAAGGCCAACCTTGCTTCCTCTGGGAAAGCTGGCTTGCTTACCCTCAGCACCAGAGCTCATGGGTGGGAAGTAGCCAATATTGACCCAAGTGTCAGCAAACACTCAGGCCATGAGACAGAGGTCCCGGCACTGGTGAAGAGTTGGGCCAGAAGATAGTTGTGCAAGGAGGTGCAACTGTTTGATCCCAGGTCTGACTGGGACCCACGGATTGAGGTCCAGCCTCTAGTCTGCTACTTACTAACTGTGTGGTCTTTAGCAGGCCATTTCATCGTGTTGAAGTGTGGGGCCTTATGGTAAAACATGGACGATTATGCCTTTCCTGCCTGCAGGGTGTTGTGAGGACAAAAAGTATGGTATGAGAGAGCACGCTCACTACCGCTGCACACATTTTCAGTTCTAGGTGGTGGATCTCAGAGAGTTAGTACCTCAGTTCTGTAGAAGAAGTGTGATATACTGTTATCGTTCTTAATAATAAACACATGACTTTCAACATTTTCTTATAAATCTACAGTTAACAAAATCCAATTAAAGAAAGCAACTGATTCACTCAAAGATTGATTCACTGTATTTTATGTAATCATAGCATGTTAGAGCCAAAGGGGACCTTAATGATCACCTCATCCATTTTCCAGACAAAGGAGCAGATTCAAGTTGTAGAAAGGTAAGAAGGTCAAACCTTTAGAAATAGAATTCCCTAATGAGTCCATGGCAGCAAAACAAAACAGAAGCTCAGTTTTTATGAATTCCTTCTAAGACATTAAGACATGGACAGCTATTTAAAGTAGAAATTCAGCCCAGACCAAGCCAAGCCCTTCCCTTCTGCAGCCTCCAAGGATGACAGCTTAGGTGCATAAAGGGCCCTAGCTCTTTCAACCTTGGTTGTCATTACCCTGCTTTGCCCGCACCCCCTCCTCCCTGCCAGATTTCAACCTAAAGAAGTGACTGATCACTTAACATCATGGTAGGAGTTCAGGAGTTGGGTTCAGGGCATTCTGCATCCCAGTTCCAGCCATCCACCTTGCCACTGCATGCATTGCCCTTAAAGGCAACAGCTGGCCGGTGCTATTAGCAAGCCTAGTCACATAAATCAGGGAGGCTCTGCCAACATAGGCAAGGCACATCACCATCACCCACTAGTGGTGACAACTCTAGTTGTGAGTAGACTGTGCCACAGCCAGAAAGGCCAGTGCAGTCTTGGGAGCTCACCTCTGCACTTGCCAATCCCAGCGCTTAGCTGACAGGAGGCCACCCCAGCCAGTTGGTCTTGATAGCCCTTGTGCTTTGCCAGGTGAGCCAGCAGAAGCCCTCAAGGCCAGAGAGGCAGAATATCTGATGAGGGTGGAATCAAGTAAGCCATTGTAGCCACTAAGTGTGGGCAAGCCACTCAGGCTCATTTTTCTTCTCTGTCAAATGATGGAGTTGGACTGGGCAAGGGTTGCATTTCCTTCTAGGCTTTTCTGGAATTGCAGATTATCTCTTCTTGTGTTGGAAGTTTTGTCTTCAGTAAGGAAGCTGAATGCTGATAGTAAGGATTTTCCATTTGCAAGAGGTAAGTAACTTTATTTTTAATTATAAAAGTAATTTATGCTTGATATAAAAAAGTGATGGCAATGCAGAAGTGTGGGAAGTGTGTAACTCCCACAGCCAGTGGTAAATCACCAATTAGGCTAATTGCTTTCCCCATCCCCTGAACAGGCTACTGATGCTCCCATTAGCCATCTTGCTTGAAGGAGTGGTTAAGAGTCTAAAAGTCAATCTTTGCTTATTTTAATGGTTCTAACAGTTGGGGAAACTGAAGTGATGTTTGTAGAAGTTTTTTTTTTTTTCCTTCCAAAAAGTCCAAATTCAGATCTCATAGTCCAGTTATAAATCCACATGGAGAAATTAAATTTCAATACTGAATGGAAATAATATACTGTTATTAGAATAATATAAAAATTGCAAGAGACAAAAGAAAATATATTAAAATGTTAATAGCAGTCTAAGGTGACAGGACTTTGGGGGATTGATTTTTTTCAGCTGCTCTTCCTAGATTGGGGTATTGCATTTGTGTTGATTGTGTAATGAAAAAAATTTTAAGAAAAGTGTTCCTGTTAAATGACATGCTAGGTGATTGGATTCAAAGCAAACAGCCCAATAACTGACACTTATTAAATCTTTAATGACTAAACAGCTTTTAAAAATTTACTGCTACTTCCTTTTAGGCTATTTTTTTTTCTGTTAGGAATTCTACTCAGAATTAAAGATAAATGAATAATTATGTTAATAATTTGGGAAAACTCAAAAATCTTAAATACATTGGGTCAGTGCCTTAAATATTATTGAACAGCTGTTACAGGCAAGGCACTGTGGGAGTAAAAGGATAAGTGAATTCCTCCATCCCTACTCCCAAGGGCTCGGGCAAGGGAGGTAAGACAGGAAACCACAGAGTCACATGCTAGATGGCCTTTCTAAGAGTTTTGACATTCAAAATGCTGAGAGTGCAGAGAAGTAAAGAATCATCTCTGAATGATGAGGACTCCAGGAAAGCGTCATGTAGGCAGTCGAGTTTGAGCTTGGTCTTAGAAAATGGGTGGGATTTTTCATACTCAGAGGTTGAAGGGGCTTTTTAAGTGGAGGAAAGGCAAATAGGCACAGAGGTGCTAAGACCAGGGCACATAAGAAGAACAGGAGCCTAATTTGGCTGAAGCATACAGCATGTGTAGGGGAGGGGACAGATAAGGGGTGGAGGGGCACAGGGGTGGAGGGGACTTGAATGTCAGGCCACAGAGTTAGAGCTTGTAGATGATGGGTGATGTTAGGGGTCTTTTGAGCAGGAAATGTGATATAATCAGCATCAGTTTGGGACAGTTCCTTTGGCCACATTGAGTGTCCCATTGGGGGCAGCGTGGGAAGACAAGGATGGAAAGGTGAATCCCAGATGAATGATAAATGGGGCCTGAGCTGGGCAGGTGGCATCAGAAGGAAGACAGGTGTGATACTTTGTAGAAATCAACTCAGTAGATCAGGGGCCTAGGATTCAGTGAAACTGGTGCTCAAATCCCACTCTACCTTGACATTACTTAGCTCCCCTGAGCCTGTCTCTTCTCCTGTACAAAATGGGTGTAAGAGTAATTATATCATGGGGTTGCTGCATGGTAGGCAGTTATTCTTGTAAAGTATTTTAGCACAGCTCTGGCATGGTGAGTGTTCAGTACATGTTAATGTCACTGATGGTACTACCTGGAGTTGGAGTTAGGAAGGAAACAGGTGTCAGCTCGGGTGACCGAGCAGCAAGGGTGGCAGTACGGCAGCTGGGAGCATGGCATATAGAGGTTTGGATTTGGATCCTGCCTCTACTACTTACCAGCTATAATCTTGTACAAACCACTTAACCCCCTTTCTCAGTTTCCTTAGCTATAAGTTGGGGATAGTTTTAATACCCCCTCCCCCCCCAAAAGAAGCTGCTATGGAAATAAAGTGAGATGATACGTGTTAATGTACCTGATACATTTTAAGAGCCAGTAATTATTAGTTACTGGGTCAGGGGTGGGGATGCAGAGTTGAATAGAATTACCCCTTCCATCTCCAGTGGCAAGATATACAAGTAGAGGTGGAGACATGCTGCAGGATACTGGACATGAAGGACAGACCTGGGAAGAACACTCAAGGCTGGAGATAGTCAGGAGTTGCTGGCACAGAGGTGATTATGGTAGCTCTACGGGTAGATGAACCAAGAATGAGTACATAAACAGGCCTAAGGAAACAATCAAACCCAGAATATACGACATTCTATAAGACATCCATAACATAGCTGGGACTCTCTAAAGGGTCAGGGCAAAAATAGGGGGCTGTTCTAGATTAAAAGAGACTAGAGTTATAATCAAAAGTAATGTATGAATCTTAACAGGGCCCTGCTTTTCAGAAAAGACACTCTTGGGACAATTAGGGAATTTCAGTTAAGGACTATCTTAGAGGCTATTTGGATAAACATGCTGAAATACTTTAGGGATGAAATGCCACGCATGTTTGGGGTGGAGGGAAGAAAAATAAATATGCAAAATATTAACTGTTTAGGTGGAGGGTATATGTGGGTATTCATTATACTAGCTTTTCCACCTTTTCTGGATACTTGAACATTTTCAAATCCTCAGAAAAATGAGGAAAACAGAGACCTGAAGAAAAACTGTTTGGAAACCAGTCTACATCAGGAAAAGGAATTCTCTGGAGGAAAAGCAAGTTTCATCTACCAAAGGAAAAATTTCAAGAAGGGAGAGATGAAGCAAAATCAAGGCTGAAAATAAGTCATCATATTCAGCCATTTTAGGAGACTGTAGTGGCTTCTTGTATCATGAAAACCTGACCATGAGTGAAGGAGTAAGGAATAGGCAGGAAGTATAGGCAGCAAGGACTGCTTAACACTTCTTGCTTAGGGAATGCTCAATTGAGAGCATCCAGGCTGGGGGAGTCTTACTTTTCAGTACAAGGGAGACTGAAGAAAGGGAGGGAGTGAGACAGGAAAAGAGGTAATGTAGTGGAGGAAGGGCCCAGGAAAGGTGGTAGAGGAATGGATGAAAAGAAAACATGAGAGGAAGAGGTGGCCTCAGAAGGGACGGTGCCTTCCTCTTGGCGCAGGAGTGAGGACTGTGGAGTTGTGGGGGAGGAAGCTCCTTTCCTAACAAAGAGGCATGAGGTCATGTCTTGCTAGTAAGGCAGCAGGTGTGAGGCAGTTAAATGGGGAAACTTACTACAGCTACCACTGGGTCTGAAACGGGAATGAAGATGGCAGAGGTGAGACAGGGTGCTTAGTATTGTCCGGCAAGCCGGGGAGGGGAGCAAAAAGGGCTTTTCTGGGACTGCCTTCCTAGGGCATTAGAAATGACAGGGTAATGGGCAGTTCTGGAAACTAAACAGCTTTCCGTTCAGAGCTTGGTGCTGGGCAAAGACTACTCATCCAAGCTTTACTCTTTAGGAAATGAGTAAAACTCTTTTCTGGGTAAAAATGCTTTATCCTCATTTCCATGCACCCTCTACCCTGGGATGCCCTGGCTGGTGTAAAGGCATATGGTGTGACAGTCTTTGGTGTGTAAGGAAGCTTCTGTCCTTTCGAAGTCACCAGGTACAAAATGGCTATGGCTCCAGGTGACCTAGGTTCACGGGGCTGTTGGAGCTCTCATTCCAAAGGCAGAGGAAAACCACCCCCTACACGGATGCTACTAAACGCCACCAGCACAGGAGGCCGCTGGAGCTTGCGCTCCCAGGCACCCCAGAGGACCACGGAGCGTTAGTGATTTTGGGATCTGTTCTGGCGTCCGAAGTGCTTCTCAAGGCCCCACATTTGGCGATTTCGATTTCCATTCGGCAGAGCGGCAACGGGCCTGAGATCCCGCTCCCAGGTGAGGATGAAGACGCTGGTCCACGGCCCACACGTGGAGTAGCGCTGGCCTGGGGCGGGGAGCGGCCAGAACCTACAGGAGGACCTTCGTGATGACGTAGCCGTCCCTGGGGTCCCCCTCGGGCTCCTCTTTGAGCGGCGTGTGCAGCGGGGCCGGGGCCGAGGCCAAGGCCAAGGCGCCCTCGCGCCGGCTCACTTCCCGCAGCCGCGCCTGCAGCGCCTCCCTCTCGGCCTGCAGCTCCCGGCGCGCCTGGGCCGCCGCCCGCTCCTCCTCCAGCAGCGCCCGCCGCCTGCGCTCCAGGGCGCGCTCGCCCTGCTCCAAGGCCGCCTCGCGCCGCGCCAGCTCGCGCTCCCGCAGGCTGCCGCGCACGGCCAGCGCGCCCATCTGCTCCAGCAGGCGCGCCCAGTCGCCCTCGGCGGCCGCGGCGGGGGCGGCGGGCGGCGAGCGGCGGGCGGCGCTCTCCGCCAGCTCCCGCCGGTGCGCGCTCCTCAGGTGCTTCCACAGCGCCGGGGTGCCCGCGTGCCAGCCCGGGCCGCGGCCCACCTGCTCCCCGCACAGCCGGCAGGTGGCCCAGGGGCCCGACGCGTGGCCGGGCCGCGCCGGCGCCAGGTGGAAGTACCCCCAGGCCTCGGAGTACGGCGCCCCCAGGCGGCCCGCGGCCCCGCCCGGCCCGCCGGTCTCTTCCATGGTCACGACCGGCTCGTCGCTCCTCATTCTCCAGGCAGCGCCTGCACCGAGGGACACGGTAAGACGAGCACAAAGTTACATGTGCACACGGACACACGCTCCAACACACAACTTCTAGGACTAGAGTTAGCCTGTGTGGAAATCATGCCTCCCTCTCACTACTGATAAAAACCTGTGGTTGGTTTGCGTAGATACTTGCGTTTCTCTTTCAGTATGTATTAACTGTTGATTCCTCAGGGGAAAAAAATGTTACAAATGTCCAGCCCTTCTTTTCTTTAACCAGGAATTTCCTTCGAAATTCATTAGATCCCTACCTAGCAAGTACTGAGACTACAAATGGGAAGCCAAGCTTCTTATAAGAATAAGCTAAATAAGTGCTGTATGTATGTATTAGTTTTAACTACTCTCCTTTACACTCTTTAAAATAAAACTGTCTTTTCTGAATAAGAGCAAGGCTCCCTTTTGAATTCCTCTTGCAGTGTTGCAGAAGTAAGGAGTTGGGGGGAAAGTTTTCGGAATGAAAATTTTGTTTCTTAGACTTTAGGGGCAAAAGTGCCAGGGCTGAGCAGCCTTTTAAAAAAGTTTTCAATGAGAGGACTTTTTTCAAGATAAAAATCTTTGTTTTTGTGATTTTAGAAACGATGTGCTTATGAGAAAATTGGCCATACTAAGAATCATTAAAATGTTTTAAAAATATGCACATTTAGGAAACAGCAGTATACACAGAATTTTTTAAATCTTTACCTTCAAATTAGACAGAGGGCTGTCTCTGTCATTGCTTCAGGGTTTCCAGCCAACCCAAGTTCTCATGTGGAAACACTGCAGTGTGACTTTCTGAGTTCTCAAGAACCATCAGCAGTGCTAGGAGTAAATTCAGAGGACAGGCAGTGGAGTAAAAGAACTTCAATTAAACAGCCCTAAGAGTAGACACTAAAAATACTGGCTAGTGCCATGTCTCTCTGGTGTTCATTTTTCTGACCCTCTCATAGGTGCTCCAGTCATAAAACAAATAAGGTTAGTTTTCTATATTGCTTATCCCAACTAAATGGCCCTCTCTCTGTATTTGCAAGGTAAAAAGCTTGGTTGATTCTTTTAATTAAGAAGAATAAAGAAATGTAATAGCTGTTTGTCCAACAAATACCCATAGTTAAAGGAATCCAAACTCAACACAGTGCCTATCGTTGCAAAGTTTTTTCTATTCAGAAAACCTTTCCCACTGTGATAACCTATCAAATAAGGGGGGATAGAAAAGGTGAGGTTCTTCTTTAAAAACTGACTTCACAAAGGGTCATATGTGTGATTCTACACAAATTTGCTTTGAAAGTTTAAAAATAATAATCAGAGAACATATGACAGACTTGGAACTCTCCTGAGAACTTATTTCAGGGGGAAAATTCAGGCCAAGGTGGGAGAATAACAGACAGTGAGATAGCCAGTGCCTGCTCCTACTGTCAGGTTTTGAACCAGCAGCAGTGGAGATGATGAAGTTCCAGAATCTCTTTTATTAAAGGCAACTAGGAATGACTGAAGACAAAGATGAGAACAGGAAAAATAAGTTGTTATAACAATAGTATTTAGTGAAGCTTTTAATTCACTTGCTAAACCTCATCCTTTATTTCTAAAACTCATTCTTTACAATTTTCTAAATCTCATTCTTTTTTTCCCCCACCAAACAAGTCCACTGAGATCAGGCAGGACATTTAGCATAGCTCTTGAATTTAAAAAAAAAAAGAATGAATTTACCAGAATCATCAAAAAAAATAAGTACCAGGCCTCTTCTAACAAAAGAAATAGCTATTTACATATCTTCTGATATAATAGACCTTGATTTGAATATGGTTACCCATGATAATTAGTATAAAAGTTCTTTAGAAATTAAAGACGATTTCCCCCAGGGGATTTATTAAGTCACTGAAGTCCCCAAAGCCAGAGAGGTGGGATGAGTTACACACCACCTTCAAGGATAACTTTTTTACAGTTAAATAAACCTATGTTTAGTAAACAGAACCAGATTTTAGAGATGGTTTTTGTCATCCAACTTTACCTGAAATTTTTTCTACATTTCTTTTTTCTTTTTTTAGAATTCCATTCCTTCTAAATTAGAATCTTATCTTTCAGGTATGCCTTTTTTTATTATTATTAGACATACACAAAAGTGGAGAGAATAATAGTATTATGAGTCCTTATATTTACTTTATAAATTAAAAGAGATTTAAAGTTTTTGTATGACATTAAGACTATTGCTTTGAATTCTGATATGCTTTCTTGAGGTGGGGGTTGAAAATTGTATTGCTGCAGACTCTCTTACCAAAGTCTGCAAGTAATTATTACTGATGTGCCCCACACGTTCAGAGGTGACCAATTACTGTCATGCTTTACCTCCCTACAAGATGTCTCTGGGTTTCTTCAAAATCTGGGATGCCCAGAGGAGTGCCACATACAGGAGTGCCATCTGTTCTAAGACCTAAGGTGGAAACAGGGATGAGAAGCGCTGATTTTGATGTCTTAATCCTTTAGACTCAGTGGTGCTGTCATCTGAGCCAGGGACAGGCAGCACCACAAGTGTCGGCCAGCACAGTGCTGCCCCTCTGAGGGCGGCAGAGGGACCTCCTCTGCCTTGGCAGGCCTTCACTCTCGGAGGTCTTAACCGGTAGAAGGCAGCATGGTTCAGAACTGCCTCACCTTCTCAGCCCTCCGACAATAGCTACATTCTGGCTCAAAAGAGTCTTCTGTTCAGACTCTGTCTCTAGAGAGTGACCAGCAGTAACTGTGGCCACAAGTCATTCCTAGTAGAGCCTTCCTAGCTCTGCTAAGCAACCTTTGAGCTCATTTCAACTATCCCTACAGTGCAGAGGGAGAGAAGCTCCTAGTCAGCTTCGCTAGGAAGAGAAGTCTTAGCATCTTCAGCCACAACCCTAATACACAAAGAGCTCTTACAAACTGAAAAGTAAAAGACAAACAAGCCAATTGAAAAATGGGCAAGAAATATGAGTAGATGATTGACCCAAGAGCAAAATCAGATGGCCAGGAAATTTGTGAAAAGATGCACAACATCACTTATATTCAGGGAAGTGCTATTAAAGTAACAATATGGTCTCATGTTAGATCCATCACACTAACAAAAATGAAGAGGTCTGTCAGCCACAGCTGGAAGGGGGGCAGAGAAAAGGGGATGCCCATGCATTCCTAGTGGAGAGGTGAAGGCTTTCAGGAAAAGCAGTCCACAATTTCTATTAATTAAAAACAGATATAATCAGGGATCCAACTCCTGGGAATCTATTCTGTAGAACTAAAAGTACCAGTATGTAAAGTAACATGTATTAGGATGTTTATCATAGTATTATTTAGAATGGCAAAAAAACTGCAATCAAGGGAGTGCCTGTCAACAGAATGGCTGGGTAAATAATGTGTAGTCACCCCAGGGAATACTATGCCACCGTTAAAAAGGGTGGATTGGAGCTCTGCCAGAGGGATTTCTGGAGGAACTGTTTAGGGAGAAAAGCAAGATGTAGAAAAGTGTGTATAATATGATCTCATGCTTATTAAATAATAAGTAGATCTGTATAGGCTATACAGATTAAAGATTTTTTATATATACGAAGAAAAACAAGAAGATACACTATAGGTTGGGGGTGGCTGCTGATGTGAAATGAGAGGGGAAGAGGTAAAGACAAAAGGAAAAGAAAAAGCGTCCTGAGAAAGCATGCACATGATCATGTGTATACATTCAGGTAGAGTGTGTATATGGCAGGGTCTATACATAAATAAAAAATTTTATAAAACAGTCCTCAAGAATGCTATCTCAGGCAGGCCTAGGCAGCCTTAACTCTGGAGACTTAAGGGGACAGTCCCGTAGGGCACAGTGCACTGCCATCTGGTCCTGGAGGGATCCAGTGTGTGAGGTTGCTCAGTGTGGTGGTTTGCTGTGCCCTGCCTGAGTGGCAGGAGATTCTATATCCATGGAAGGTGGAGCACGCCGTGGGAGGGCAGCCCACCTCACTCATGTCTCCGGCATAGGGCAGGCACTCAGGGGACACTGCATCAAATGAAATGAGCCCAGCTTTATGTTTCTTAGCCCCAGCTCATGGGGAGTCTCTATCTCCCCATCTGTCAGAGGATGTGATAAAATTAGCTGCCCCTAATAAACAGGTGGCTGAAATCAGATAATGCATGTGATGTCCCTGTTAGACTCACCAGTGCTATATCAATTCAAAGCATGAACAAAAGGAACCTCCCAGTATTTACTGTTCAGACATGCCCACAGGAAGATTTTAGCCGCTAAAAGGCAGTGCTGTTTTTCTTCTTAACATTCTGTTATTCAACAGAGGTAGTTTAAGTTGGAAGAATTCTCTTGGGGGTTTTTTAATGCAAAAAGCAAATGAAAAAGAATCATGGACCCACTTCCCTACCCCCAACCAAATTTATTTTCACTTCCTCAATTGATCGTCGTGCAAAATAGGTGGCTTATTACTCAGGTAGAAGACTCTGGTTACCTGGAGTCCTGTGATATGCATTCCTTCCTTACCAAGTACCACCCCCAAACCAAACATCTATTAACTTGTATGGTTAGCTAACAAGAAGAAAATGAAAAAGCTCTCTTAATTTTCCTTAAACAATTTTAAAACTACCAGAAAGGTGCCAATGAATGTGATTATTTTGCTTATGTTCACTGACTTCATCCACTCCTTCATTCAGACTCTCCTTGTGTACCTGCTCTGGGCCGGGCAAGTGCTTGCTGCCCAGGATGCCAAGAGGAGCACCACATAGTCCCTGCTCTCCGGAAGCCTACCATCTGGTGAGGAGAGATGCTTCAAGATGCTGACACCCATGGTAAAGGTCAGAGCAGTGTTCAATCACTAGGAGTGGGGAGGGGCGGGCTTGGGGACCCTGACACAGAGGTTCATGCAGACACCCCTGCTGAAGCATCCTTTCCCTTCTCTACCTTGCTCAGGGTACAACATTCACTAAAACATCACCATTAGTACTGACTCTAATAAAGTTCCAGTTCTTTAGTTGTGTAACTAGGCTTCCAAGCTCATATTTTAAATAAAATTTCTTAAAGCTAAATAAAAGCACTGCTAGCATGAAGTTAATTAACAGTGGAAATTTTGAGTCCAATTTTAGGGGGGAAAAGCTGAAAAAAAAGTAGGTTTTGGTTATTTCGTGGAAGAGGAGAGAGTAGTATTGATGGTAAGATGCTTCTGAATTCTCCTGTGATGAGATTCATTCTAGTATCCATTATCTGGAAGGGAAGATAAGATGTCTAAGGTGGTGGAAGATAAGACATTCACATAATTACCTCTGTATTTGATGCTGTCTGAAGAAATTGTATTCTTCTAATAACATCAGATTAAAACCCAGTCCTTAGTATGATCTCTCTGAATACCAATATAGAGAATAAGGGACACGCTCAGAATCTGAATGAATACTTTGTGTAAATATGGGTATATACACACAAAGTATAACTTTAACATTGAGAATCATCCTATAAGTCACCCACAAAAGTTTGTTATTTTATACTTAGAATTGTACACATATAAAGTATCAGGCAGGCTGAAGGCCAGAGAACCAGGCAATGTTCTCAAAAAGAAGTAACAGATGAACTAACGCTCTGTTTGTCCTTCCATGGTCAAGGCTAATCACTTTAGTTGATTAGTCCAGCAGAGTTATATACAAATATGCATAGGTTGAGCCTGGCTGGCTCTTAGGTGAGAAATCCACACTAATGTGAAACCCACACAGACTTGTGTGAAAACACTAAAAACATTTTTATCTGCCAGTAACTTTAATCAAAGCAGAATATAATAATTAAAACGGATAATTAGCCTTGACAACTGAGGTATCAAGGAAACCACAATTCATCTGTTACCTGTCCATCTTTGTTGAAATATTAATGTACTGCAATGTATTAATCTATTTATAAACAGATCCAGACAATTAGAAAAGTTATTCTGCAGTCACCAGGCTGAAGGTTTAGATGAAGTAAAAATGCTTCCAAACTGTAAAGTATGGATACCTTAATTAGGGAATAAAGGGTTAAGTGTGAAAAAATTTGGAAAAATGTTACACATGGACTGTAAAAAATGTATTGCACCCACAGCTAATTATCTCATAAATCAGAGATGGTCTCTAAATGTCATAAGCCAAAATTTTAGATACCTCTTCTATTAGCTAAAAGGCCGAGAAACTCTCTGTTAATGCTTTTTTTTTTTTGAATGAAAACTGTGAAGCTTCTTCCCTAAAGTGGACTTTTATTTCAGGTCTACATTACTTTACTTAATACATATGTTCCTAAAAGGAAGGATGTTGATCCATTTTAATCTTGTAAAATGCATACTTTAACATGACTTAGAGGGATTTAAAGCTGCCCTACTTTGAAGTCCTTTGTAACACAGATATTTTTTAATTAAGAATCACCTGCTTTTGGCTCTTGGCCTTTGCATATGATGTATACTTTTTATTGTCGGTTGCCTCAAGGTTTTTTGGCCCCCCCAAAATATATAAATAATTACATTAATGAAAAATGCAGAAAATGATTACCCTAATTATGTCAATTTATTAAGCTCTTTCTACAACAGTTGCTCTTAAATACCGTAGTCTTGGCTAATTAGAAGTTTGGATGGTGGCAGGTACTTTTTCTTTTAAGGAGGGAAAAATAACTTTGCCTGGTAAACTTTGGGCATTGGGTTAGTGTAAGTGATTATAGCAAAGTGCTCCTGTATGTTCCTAAAGGATCAGAAAATTCCTTTGTTTGAGCACGGTGGGGATAGGAGTCTTTGTTTGAACATCTGGCTTGCATTCGGTTTCTCCCCAAAGTGGGTAACATTAAGGAAGCCTCAATTAGAGAAAGGGCACCCAAAACACTTGCCCTTTAAAGGACTGACTACAAGAGGCAACTTTCATAAAGGGAGAGGACGTGATTTTCCATATTCCTGAATAACTTTTGAGGAGAGACTGTAGAGAAGGAGCAAAAATGAGGTGCAGAAGGAAACTGAACGGGGCCTTTACGCAGAATCCTGGGTCCAAGCGCATCTTTTACAATAACGACAACCCGACCACCGCGGAGGGCACGCCCGGCACCCGCCGCACTAGCAAGCCTGCGCGTCCGCGGGTCGCTGGCTCCTCTGCCATCCCCCCAGGCCCCGGGGCTGGACCCCAGCTCACTTCGCCACTCCCGGCCCCAGGCAGCCTCCCGCAATCCCCCACCTGGCTCCCGGGACTCCGCAGTCTCCCCGTGGGCACGCGTCGCGGCGAGTCTCGCAGACCACACTCACCCCATCACCCCTGAAGCGGGAGGCGGGTTGGGAGTCTGGGATCGCCGATCCCCTCCAGGATCCTCGCAGACATTTTGTCCTGTGCGGAAACCTCGGCGCCGAGTCCCCCTTAAAGACACAGCGCTCCATTCATGAGCCTGGAGGGGAAAGGGGGATGGGAACGTGTGACCTGTTGTTGAAAGTGCTGGGACGTCACTCCCAAACCGTCCAGGAACTACAGACTTGTGTTTGCCCAGATTTAAAAATGATGCAGTAGTTTAGTGATTTTTAAAAATGGAATTACTGTTGTCTATCTTTATATTAACCTTCCAAGACCTGGATTCCTGGGCTTGAATCTCTGGGTGTAATTTTCATCCTTTCAAGTTCAAAGTGTGTGATGGCACAAGTTGTTAGAAGAAATCCCCTCAACCAAGGTTTGGACAGATAAAAGTAGGGCTCGTTGGTGTTCACTAAAACTTGGTAACACTAGGGTGGTGTATCAGTCAGCTTTTGGTGGATTATGCTGAGGTAACAAACAAACCCTAAAACTCAGTAATTTATAAAAACAAAGATTCATTTCTTGGGACTTCCCTGGTGGTGCAGTGGTTAAGAATCTGCCTGCCAGTGCAGGGGACATGGGTTCTATCCCTGGCCCGAGAAGATCCCACATACTGCAGAGCAACTAAGCTCATGCTGCACAACTGCTGAGCCTGTACTCTAGAGCCCACAAGCCACAACCACTGAAGCCCATAAGCCTAGAGCCCGTGCTCTGCAACAAGAGAAACCACCTCAATGAGAAGCCCCAGCACCACAAGGAAGAGTCACCCCCGTGCACAATGAAGACCTAATGCAGCCATAAATAAATAAATAAATAATCTTAAAAAAAAAAAATTCATTCCTCAAGCAAATTAATCTGCTGCAGGCAGCTTTGGCTCTACTCCACCGGTGTCCTGGCTTCCGGGCTTAAGGTGAAAGATCAACTTTTTGGGGACATGCTCATTGTGTGCTGGAACCAACCTTGAGGGAGGAGGAGTCCTGATTTGTAGTGTTTGCTATTTCCATGACGTAAATACTCCCACCGTAGCGGGTTTCAGGCTACGAGAACAGTTTAACAGGTAGCTTGCCAAGTTTCTGGAAATGTAATAATCAGCTCTTATAAACCACTGACACATGCTGCTCTTAAAACTGCAAACAGCTCACATTCTGCCTGCCTCAGTTCTGCTCCCCTCTCACATTTTGTTGACCAAAGCAAGTAACATGATAAAGTCTATCGGTGGGTCCAGAAAGTATATTCCTCTTATAAGGAAGCCTTGCCAGTTACATGACAATGGGCAGAGATTGTAGAATCCTTTTAAAGGAAGTTGAGTAAATAACTGGTTACAGTAATACAATCCACCTTACATACTTTGGTTCAAATAATTTTTTTTTTTTTTTTAGAAAACCTCATTCTTTCCATAAACCAAAGTTTCACAGTCCATTAATGGGCTTTCTCCTTACCTTTCCAAGAATGGTTTCAGAAGAAGAAACTGGTTGGATGTCTTCAAAGGAATAATTTTGTAATGCAAAGATTAACTATTAGGTTACTACTTTTCTCCCAAAAGATATCCATACTTACGGCTGTGGACATCTGATTAAAAGAAAAGTACCTAGTATAAATGAATCATTTCATTCTAGGCATTTCTTATTCATGGTTTAATTCAAAAACAAAATTTTAAAATTTATTTTACTTGACGATCCTTTTAACAAGAGGCTTTATCACTTTGATTACCTTAAAAATCCATTTGGCCTTAAACTGAACTTGTAATGAGACACATGGTATTTTTGTTAGTTCTAGTTAGTGCTATTTGTAGGCAAAGCACTATCCTATACCTGAGTAAGAGTCTTAATTCAAGACACCATTCTTGCCCTCAAGAAGATTACACTCCAGTGAGACAGTAAGACAAATGCAACTCCAGGAAGAAAGTGAAAAATGCTGTAAGAGGAACCCTTCATATGCCACACTAAGAACAGCTACATCTTCTTGAAAGTGGCAGCATTTAACCAAGACCTTAAAAAGGGTAGAATTTGGACTCCTAGAATTATGTTTATTATGCTTGCAAGATGTGTTTTGGAATTATTTTTAAAGTTCAGAGAAAAGGAGCTATCTTTTCTGTTTAATTCAATGCTTAAACTTTCTTATAATCTGAAATCTTTCTTGTAGTTTTAAATTGTTTTAAATCAAATTATAAAATATATCTAAAACATCTAATAACTCTTCTACTTTGCCCCACGCTCTTTTTTTTTTTTTTTTTTTTTTTTATAAATTTATTTTATTTTTGGCTGCGTTGTGGCTTCATTGCTGTGCCCAGGCTTTCTCTAGTTGTGGCGAGCAGGGGCTACTCTTCATTGCAGTGTGGCTTCTCATTGCTGTGGCTTCTCTTGTTGCTTAGCACGGGCTCTAGGCATGCAGGCTTCAGTAGTTGTGGCATGCGGGCTCTGGAGCGCAGGCTCAGTAGTTGTGGCTCACGGGGTTAGTTGCTCTGTGGCATGTGGAGTCTTCCCGGACCAGGGCAGACTTGTCCTGGGCTTGAACCCATGTCCCCTACACTGGCAGGCAGGTTCTTAACCACTGCGCCACCAGGGAAGTCCCTGCCCCACACTCTTTGTTCAAATTTCTGCAAGAAAAACTCTCTTTAGTTCTTATTTTTGTTGTAGCAGTTCCCTTAACTTTCATCATGCTGTTAGCAATAAATAAGTAAGAGGATTTCATTTCTGTCCTCTGCCCTGGAAGCTGGCAAAGCGTAAGGACGTACATTTTATTGGTAGTGCACAATATTTACTCTCCAGATTCTTGCCAGAGATTATAGCCTTGAAATCTGCTGTCTAATCCTTATCAAAAACCCAGTGTGAGAAAATTACTTATGGAGGTTACCTCAAAAATATGAAATTATAGAGCTGTGTACTTGGACCACACTCTTTTGGTACAATACATCCTTCCTGAATGTGCTTTTGGTCTGTAGTTTTCTTTTCTTGAATGTTTTTGTCTGGTTTTGATATCAGAGTAATACCACCTTATAAAATGAGTTGAGAGATATTCCTTCCTCTTTTATTTTTTGGAAGATTACGTGACTAATTGGTATTAATTCTTTAAATGCTTGGTGGACTTCAGAGAAACCATTTGGCCTGAGTTTTTCTTTATGGGTAGTGTTTTAGATTACTAATTCAATTTCTTCATTGGTTGTAGGTCTTTTAGATTGTCAGTTCCTACTCAAGAAGGCAGTTTTGGTAGTCTGTATCTTTCTAGGAATTTGTCCATTTCATCCAAGTTATCTAATGTGTTGGTGTACAGTTGTGCATAGTATTCCTTTTGAATTTCTGTAAGGTTGGTAGTAATGTCTCCTCTTTCACTCCTGGTCCTATAGAAGCTTTTAATGAACTTTGCATTGGGGCCATGCCATCTGCCTTCAGTGAGGTAGTTTGTAGGACACAGCTGCATAAAATTCATTATCAGGGCCAGTATCATAATGTCACTGACTACAGTTGTCCACTGTATTCCACAATGATTTTTCTGTAGGACCCAGAGAGAAGACCATTCTCTGATCTCTGATGTCATGGAAAGCTCTCTATCCTATGAACAAATGGAACCTTTGAATCCTGTGGGCACTGTGGTTCATTTATTGGACTGTTTGCTTGTTTTAGCTGCTAGGAAGGCTGAGTCAAATACGGGATGCTTACTCTATTAGTTTCCTGGAGCTGCTGAAAAAGAGTACCACAAACTAAATGGCTTAGAACAGCAGAAATTTATTCTCTCACAGTTCTGGAGGTTAGAGGTCTGAAATCAAGGTGCCAGCAGGGCCATCTTCCTCTGAAACCTGTAGGGGAGAATCCTTCCTTGCCTTTCCCTACCTTCTAGTGGTGGCCAGTAATCCTTGGTTTACAGTTTCAACAGTCCAATCTCTGCCTTTGTTGTGGCATTCTTCTTGTGTGTGTGTGTCCAGTTTTCCCTCTTACAAGGACATCAGGATAGAGCTTGGATTATGTTCCATCCTAATGACCTCATCTCAACTTGATTACATCAAATTAAGATAAAAACCGTACTTCCAAATAAGGTCACATTCAGAGGTACCCTGGGTTAGGACGTCAAGATATTTTGGGGGGGATGGGGGGACACAATTCAACTCATAACACCTACCAGTTCCATATAGTACACTTTTCTAAGTGCTAACCTTTTATTTTTCTACCTTTATTTTCCTTTTGTCCTCATTCCCTGAATTACTTAGTTTTCCCTTAGTTATATGCATCTTTGGCAGTATCTGAAGGAAAGAAGGCAGAAAGGAAGGGGGGAAGGAGGGAAGAAAAGGGAAAAGAGAGAAAGGGAAGGAGGAATTTTGCCCCCCAAAATCAGGCAGTTGTAGGAACGGGGAGTGAGCATGGGGAAGACTGGTCAGAAAAGTGTTTTTGCTGTATGGGCTTTGTCAGAGCCTCAGAATGATTCTTTTGGTGAGGATGAGAGCAGTGGTTAGCAGCTGCCTGCAGCTTAGCTGACTTAGAGAGAAGTTAGAAGGTAGTTTGAGGAGCTGAGGATTAGGAAAAGAAGGATATGATGCAGCTACTTTTAATGCTGACATTAATAGACACAATAGGGATCCAGGTTGTGTGGTGCTTGAAAGCTTATACAGTGTTGAGGACCCATGTATTCTAGCTGTTGGAGACATAGACCCATCAAATCATTGATTGAATGTAAACAATTTACCCTGGATGACAGCATCCCATCCCTATAAGATATTATTCCCCAAATGGCACCTTAGCTGAAACTTTAATGGGCTATTCTAATGGTCTGTCAGGCTAGCTGCTTCTGGATGTGTAGGTTTTATAGGGTCAGCCAAAGCTACTGAATACACCATTTTCCCTTTCACCTGTTCCTCATCTTAATCCATCCCAGGTGAGAATCCTAATCCTAACACCGCAGCGCACCAAGGGTTCTCATCGCTCCACCTGCCGCTAGAAATGAGATCCTTGTTACCATCTGATGGGTGGATAATCCAGCTCCAGAATCCCATCCTGAGGTTGGGAGGTTTTAAGCTTCTGCTTTCTAGCACCACTCTGGTATCTACTTTTTTAGCTTGTGTTCCCTTAAATGCAGTAACTAAGACAAAAACTAGGATGCAGGCAGCTTGAGAGGTAATCACAGGAGGTAGGATGGGGGAGAGTAAGAAAAGAAATGCACACCAAAATAAAGAGGCTTTATTTTTTTAACTGTAAATAATTGTGTGCCTTTCAAATAACGTCTTCATTTTATATTTACAATCATGATTGTTACAAAAGTTATTCCCATGCGGTGAACTGTTTTCAGTCCTCACCTTTAGGCTTTTTCAGACCCAACTTCTTCATTTTTTTAACTTTATCATTTTCTGTCATTTAATGTGAGAAAAACGTTATTATAGACTTTCTGTTTGTTTCATTGGTTGGCTTTTGGCTTGGAGGCTTAGGAAGTTTTTTGAACTTACCTTTGAAACTTGACATTTTCACTATAATATATATAAGCGCAAGTCTCTTTTTGCTTGAAACATAGTGAGCTAAGCTTGGGGTTTATCCTGGAGGTAGTTTTAAGCAGGAGAATCACATAGTAAGATTTATATTTTAAGTATACCACTTCAGGGAAGGATATGGGATGTGTTGGAAAAAAGCAGACAAGAGACAGGTAGGCTAATATTGCAATATTGTGGGCCAAAACCGAGATATTTTCAAGGTTCAACCAATTCAATACGTAGCAGAAAATAATAAGCAAGAGAATGGATGGATGACGGAATTGGTACATGTAACTGCACAGTGGTTTGTGGTTCTGTGTCTCCCCACTGCCTTTTCCTGGCCTTGGTGTGCTTGAGGAGCCTGGGCTGCTGCTCAGAGGGCAGCATCCCTGTGGTACTCACCTCTAGAGAGTAGTGCTCCCCAGGTGACCTCTTCCAGGTCACTGGGATGGAGGGAGACACTAGTAGCAGAAAGAAATGGCTCTCTTCCTATGGGAATTCTCAGACGGGCCTTAGAAATTGATTTCTATTTTTCAGAACTATTAGGAAGAAATAATAGAAGGACTTATCTCAGAGTTTCCACCCCTTTTCAGAATCCATTAATCCACCATCCTGTATTTTGTTGTGATTTCTGTGTATCCATGCACCATAAACTACTGCATCCCTCTGACGGATGGCGTGCGGTTATCCAGGCAGGACCATTTCACATTTTCCTTCTCCCAGAGCTGTAAAATGCCTTGTAAAGACCCATGGTGCACTTTCTGGCTGCGTCACTTAGCCCCACATATGCAATTTCTGCTAACATACAGTTGAGTAGACAGAATCAAACCCACATGCTGTGGGACACACTAAGGAGTGTTAATATCTTAAGGTCAGGAATACTGTCTTTTTTTTTTTTTTTTTTTTTTTAGGAATCCTGTCTTTTTTAACTGCCACATCTTAAAGGGAAGAAGGAAGTGGGGGACAGAAAAGGCAAAGCGGTATGAGGGACAGCAGTGCAGGCCTTCCTGTTCTTACTCACCCACCAGGGTCCCCAGAGGAGCCTTGTGCTTGGAAAGCAGACCTGGCAGGAGTTGCCGTGGGAGGCGGGAGGCGGGAGGCGCAGACAGCCTTGTCTGGGGGTGGCTCCACTGCGCACTTGCTCAGAGTGCTGGCAGGGCTGTGTATCGGGGGTGGTGTCCACACGGCCTGTTTGAAGGCCTAGTGTGACCAGGGTGAGCACCTGGAGGCTTATCTCTGCAGGCATCGTGTCCCCCGCCGTCGTCAAGGTTGATGTGACCTGACCCTGGTGGTCAGACATTCCACACGAGTTTCAGAAGTTCTTACTAGCTTCTTCTGCCAAAGGAAAAAGACAGACTTGCTCAAAAGAGCTGGTTTGGCTATTTTCCGAGATAATTAAAAAGAATAACACCAATAACAAAACCATTTTGATTTTCTTTTGTGTCTTATTCTGCAATAGGAGAAAAGGAAACCATTGTATGTGTGGTTTGTGGATACAAACAGAAGTCTGATTCAGGGATCTAGGGTTCAGCATCCTGTCCTCAGAGAAGCCAGGCCATTAACTCTGTGGCCCTCTGGCTTTGCCTGGGTTGACCTGGGATGAGCCAGGCTGCCTGGCTTTGTGAGTGATTTAATTAATTCAAAATCTCCCTCTCTTCCCAACCACACCTCATTCTCATTCTTCAAGTCTTTATGAAGACTTCTTACACTATACAGTGTAGAAGTGCATGATACAAACTTAGAGGACATGGAAATTTATTTATTTATTATTTATTTATGGCTGCGTTGGGTCTTCATTGCTATGTGCGGGCTTTCTCTAGTTGCGGCGAGCGGGGGCTACTCTTCGTTGTGGTGTGCGGGCTTCTCGTTGTGGTGACTTCTCTTGTCGTGGAGCACGGGCTGTAGGTGTACGGGCTTCAGTAGTTGTGGCGCATGGGCTTAGTTGCCCTGCAGCATGTGGGATCTTCATGGACCAGGGATTGAAGCCATGTTCTCTGCATTGGCAGGCGGATTCTCAACCACTGTGCCACCAGGGAAGTCCCACCTTTTTTTTTTTTTTTTTTTTTAAATGGGAACATTTGCATCAGGTGTATAGCTTAGATTTGTCTTTGTGGTTCATGCCTACACGAGAGTGGTTAGGAAGGAGTCCAGATGCCGACCAGTGTTACCAGTGTTAGTGTTGCCCTCAGAGTAATGGGAAAAGGCAAGTGACACTATGAATGTGGGCATGTTACTTAAGATCTAAAAAACTTGAACCTCCGATTTAGTTTGGGTTCGTTTCTCATCTGTAAAATGGTATCCAGATAATAATTGTACTTGAGGATTAAATGAGATGAGTTACATGAGATACCCATGTCTATGAATGGCATCTGGGAATTCTTTGATTTTGTGACTTCAGTGTGGCCTTGAGCAGAATGCAAGTGGGCCACAGGTCCCTTGTAGACCAACAGTGCCTCATCTATGATGTGCAGTCCCTCTTGTAACAAATCCCTAGCAGGCACCGGCTTGCTGGCCGGAGGAGCAAACCAACCAGAGAGCAAGAGGCCTTTCTTGCAGACTGACTTCCCCGCTTAGCCAGACACAGCGCTGCTGCTCCTGGACTCACATGTCCCCACTTGTGCTCTCTCTTTCATTTAAATTAAAAAGATCTTGGGAAAGGTCACTACGAGACCCAGCCTTGGCTGGCCTTCTCACCAGCTGCGTCAGGTGAGACAGGTTTGGTGGCTCTCACTCAGCCAGAGGTTGGAGTGGGGGTGGGGGCAGTTTCCAGTGAAGAGAATTAGTGCCTCCTGGAAAAAAGGAGTGTTGGGCAAAGAGAAACGAGGAGCCCCGTGAGCACTGTACTTCCTGCTCTGGGTGAGCTGAAGAAAATCCGCTATGGACTCCACCCTCAGGGGTCCTGTTCTGTAGTGACTAATGACCTATCTGTCATGGTGGCCTGTTTTCAAAGAACAGTGCCTTCACTTTCTTCTTTTCCTAAGGAGTTGAGCACCTTGATCTTAAGGGTTTTTCAAGTTAGCATCTGAAATTATTTGTCCTTGGTTTAGCCACGGGGTGGGGGGGGGGCACTTATCAGGTTGCAAAGATGAAACTGAAAAAATGAAAATGCTTTATGAAAAGTACTTGAAATAAACCAAAAGCCACATTAACATTCAGTCTGTACTTGCAAACAGAAGCTATTTTTACATTCCTATTTACTAGTATGATATACTGTGGTTATTTTTCCCCATGACTCAATAGGATGGGATAATTTTCCCCTTTCTTCAAATAGTTCTCAGTTCAACTGCGACACAGAGTTCCCATTTTCCCCATAAAGTGCATATTTATAGCACATGGAAAGAGCCAGAATGCTGTGTGTCTCTTAAAAGTACTTCTGTGTTTGAATTACAGAGAAAATGATTTAATAGGATTCTGAACTTTGGGCACTCATGATGGAGCTGGAGCAGAGAGGAGAACGGGACTCTGAGTTCCGGCCTGGGTCCTGTTTGTTCTGAACACCATCCTTGAGCCTGCCGCCTACTGTGCACGCTTGGGGTGCGGGGGGATGGCCAGCAGAGTGGTCGGGAACAGAGCTAGTTCACGAGCGGAGGCTGTGGATGTGAACACAGGCTAGGCTTCATGGGCTTGGCCGCAGCTCTGCCCCGCACTAGCTCTGAAAGCTTAGGGCAGTTCCTTAGCCTCTCTGCTGCTTTTGCTTTTTTTTTTTCTCTCTCTCTAAACTGGCCTAACAGAGGGTTATGGTAAGAGTTTGAGTAACACGTGGAAAACTCTTACCATGGGGTTTGGCATGGAGTGAGCCGTAATAAATGATGGTTATTGTTCATGGAGGAGGTACAAAGCAGGGCAAGGGTGTCTCCTGTTCCTTGCACCCTTCTTCCCCTTCCAGTGTACTCCTTTGGAAGCCTGGTGGCCCCTCCTGAGACCAGCTGAGCTCTCCGCTTGGGTGGAGGTGCCCTTCATTCCCTTCAGAAAGCCAAGTGGGATCCGAGGTGGGTGCTGGGGCACAGAGTAGGCCCTTCCAAGCCCACCTCCGGTCCAGGTCATGTGGGGCTGGTCCTCTGCACCACATGAGAGACCACATGACAGCCCAGAGCCAGGTACACATTTGTCTGGAGGGTCCTCAGATACTCCCTTTATAACCCTGCAGTCTAGATGACGATGGGCAGCTAGTTGAGCATTTAGGAACTTGTTTTTTATTGTTGTTTTTTAAACTGAGTTTTACTGTATAATTTAGATACAACAAAATGTGTCCATTTTAAATGTAAAGTTTGGCAGGTTTTGAAAAATGTATACAACCATGTAAGCGCCACCTCAATCCAGATACAAAATATTTCCATCAACCCCTCAGTGTTCCTTATATCCTGTTCAACTGGTCTCCCCTTCTTCTCACCCCCAGGCAATTGCTGATTTGCTTTCTGTCACTATAGAAAAGTTTGTATTTTCTAGAATTTCATACAAATGTGTCAGGCTTCTTTCATTCATCACAATGCTTTTGAGATTTATCCATGTTGTTGCAGTGTATCTGTGGATTCCTCCTTTTTATTGTTGTTTTATTTAATTATATAGATATACTACACTTTATTTATCCATTCTCCCAGTGATGGACATTTGGATTATTTCTGGTTTACAGGTGTTGTATCTATTTTTAAAAGGTGCTAGGAACATTCGTGTATGAGTCTTTGTGCGGATATATGTTTTAATTTCTTTTGAATAAATACCAGGAGTGGAATTACTGGGCAATATGGTAAATGCAGTATATGTTTAAATTTATGAGAAACTGACAGAATGTTTTCCAACGTAGTAGTAGTGTTTTACACTCCTACCAGCAATGTCACTGACACTTGGTATTGTCTGTCTCTTTTATTCTGGTCATTCTAGTGGCTGTGAAATGGTATCTTATTTTGGTTTTAATCTGCATTTTCTTAATGATTAATGATGTTGAGGTCTTTCCATGTGCTATTGGTCATTCATATATCTTCTTTTGTGGTATCTTTTCAAATATTTTGCCTATATTTAGTTGATTTCTGTCTTCACAATTGGATTATGTTAGTTCTTTATATATTCTGCATATAAGTCCTTTGTGAAATATATCCTGTGGCTTTATTTTCATTTTCCTAATAGTGTTCTTCGATGAGCAAAAGTATTTTGAAAAAGCGCAGTTTTCCAATTATGTCTCCAATGGTTTGTGGTTTTTATGCCCTAAGAAGTATTGGCCTATACCAAAATTACAAAGATTTTCTTTTAGGTTTTCTTCTAGGACTTCATAGTTTTCGATTTTATGTGTTTTCTGTTATACATTTTGCGTTAATTATTGAGTATGCTGTGAGGTAAGGGTCAATACTTGTAATTTTTGCAGCATCCCTTTCTCCATTGAAATGCACCTTTGCTGAAAATCACTTGACCATACGTTTGTGGGTCTGTTTCTGGACCATCTCTGTTCCATTGATCTACATGTTTCACTATCACACTATCTTGATTACTATATTTTATAGAAAGTCTTAAAATTGCTTTGCTTATTCTAGATCGTTTGCATTTCCATAAAAAGTTTAGAATCAGCTTATCAAGTTCTAAAAAAAATATCTGCTGGAATTTGGTTGAGATTGTGTTCAATCCATGAATCAATCTGGGAGAGAATTGCCGTCTTAACAATACTGAATCTTTAGAGCCGTGAACATGAGATATGTGGCTGTTAATTTAGGTCTTACTTAATATTTTTAGCAATGTTTTATAATTTCAGTGTATAGATTTTGCACATACTTTGTTAAATTTACTCCAGAGTATATCATGCTTTCTGATTGTGTTATAAATGTAAATGTATTTTTAATTTCATCTTCCAAATGTTCATTGCTGGTACATAGAAATATAATCAAGTTTATGTCTTGACCTTGTATCCTATGACCTTGCTAAGTTCAATGTACTAGTTTTAGTAGCTGTATGTGTGTGTGTGCATGTGAGTGTGTGTGTGTGTGTGTGTGTACGTGTAGATTCCTTAGGATTCTCTAACACAATAATGTTTATTTTTCTCCTGTCCAATATCTATGCCTTTTCTTTCTCTTCTGAGCCTTTTTGGGGCAGTTGTTAGAACTTCCAGTGCAGTGTTGGATAGAAGTGATGAAAGAGGGCATCCTTGCCTGTTCACTGTCTTAGGCAGAAGTATTCAGTCTGTCACCAGGAAGCCATGATGTTGGCTGTAGGTTCTTTGTAGATGCCTTAAAATTTAGTCTGCTTTTAATTATTACCATGTTCTGCCAATTTTAAACGTCAGTGATAAAATACTGTCCCCCAAATGTTTTTTATTGGTCTAAGTTCCAAACAATTACTGAGTTACCGTGGAGTTTTATTAATATATATGTAAGCTTAGAATTCACACGTTTATATTGATTATCCATTAGTAGTTGTATTTTATGTGGAAGTGAAGAGAATTCCTAGTCATAAGGAGCCCTCCTGTTCCCTCCGCACACACTGTGGCTTGGCTGCATGCATTCTTTGGAGAATACGTTTGTAACAGTTTGAAATCATTCCAGCTCTCCTCAGGTACAGGTTGTGCCTCCAACCCCTGGGATGAACATATTCCTACATTTACACAGTGGAGTCCAAACAAACAGTGACAGCACAATGAATGCAAAGATGAAGAAACAGAACTTTACTTACCTCAATTCTGTGGTCTACAGGACGACTGCAGTTTTTACTTGCGCTTAAAAGTTTAAAACAATGCGACTGTGACGTGTAACATTTTTGTTTGGTAAGGGCACACTTTATTTCATACATGAACTATTTTACTGATTTGAGTAATATCCTTAAGACAGTTTATTCATCTTAATTTTTCTTGTTGTTTAATTATAACATTCGTTTTTGTGACAGACCACTATTTAGGTCTAAGTTTTTTTCCTTTTAAAAATACATTAATGACATGGGAAAGTCAGTCATTATGTTTGCATATTTGTACTGAATTATTTTTTTTTACTTTTTGTTTTACTGGCAAAATTACATGCACCAAGTTCAATGAAAGAAAACTTTTATTGTCAGCAATTCTTTTCTGTTCATCACTGTTGTCCATTTCAGAGCATGATTATTCAGGATGGGAGTTTTAGTACAGCAGAGGACCGTGCTGCCTACAGCCCTGGTGGAGCCCGGGCAGTTGTCAGCCCACACACCACCCCACCAAGCAGACAGCGTGTGCTTTGATTGGTTGCTGGTGATTTATTTGTCTTCTGGGGAGCATTTTGAGTTTTGTCCTGAGGCAGGGGCACAGATAAGACAAATTAATGATTAAAAGACATGAGGTGATTTTGTAAAGTTCTAGTGGAAAACCCTGGCCTAAGAGTCAGGACTGTCTGCCTTGTCACCACATCATCTGCTTTTCA
Organism: Hippopotamus amphibius kiboko; assembly: GCF_030028045.1. Taxonomy (NCBI): domain Eukaryota; kingdom Metazoa; phylum Chordata; class Mammalia; order Artiodactyla; family Hippopotamidae; genus Hippopotamus; species Hippopotamus amphibius. The sequence goes on along the minus strand of NC_080186.1, from coordinate 216,046,949 downwards.
CCTCTCTGGGGTTGAATGAGGCAGTCTCAGTGATTTCTTCTGGCACTGAAACTCAATGTCTCTCGTCTCATTATAAAATATAAGGAGTTATTATTACTGTTGTTGTTTGTATCAGTGGACAAAGAAGAGGCCCTGAAGACTTTGACAAGTGGGGAGGGAAGGACAGCAAGGCAGTTAAATATTTAAACATTTTCTGAAGGCAAACTAAAGAGTCTTGTCCTCAGCCATTTCAATGATGCTCACTCCTATCCTGATGGAGTGAGCCACCTTACACCTCATTCCCAGGGCTGTGGGGCCTTTATTAAGTTAGACTGCAGAGGGTAGACAGGTAGTGGTAACTCGTGATATGTCTGCCCTTGGGGCTTCTCCTGGATGCTTAGCTCAGACCCACCTCTGCCTGGGAATTTTCTGTGGACTCAGACAGCAGAGGCAGGGACTGTCCTGTCCCTGGCAGAGGCAGGTCCCATACCAGAGGTCAGAGCCTCTCCAAAGGTGCTCATGGATCACCGACATCCAAATCACTTGGAGGGCTTCCAGACTTGCAGAATCAGAATCTAAGGTCAGGGTCTGGGAATCTGCTCATAAACTGTTTGCCAGTAGATATAGGGCATTCTGAGGTTTGAGCACCATTCATATTAGGAGGGTGGCCAAGAGAGTGAAGATTTGAAAATGGTTCAAAGCTGATGCAATAGAAATGAATTACTAAACATATTTTACTGCCTTTGTTGTTTAACGGTATCTTTTAATTATTAAATAACCAGTGTTTTGTCCTTCAAACTTGTTGTTCTGCAAAATCAAGAGATGTCACTTTAAGTAGTATCAGGCAGTATAAGATAAAAGAAAATGATATGACTGATAATGACAAATTGTAAGGTGACATTCATCACATGGAATCCATGGCCTGAATGAAAGGTTAGGGAAACTATAGGTATCTAATGAGAAAGTCAAGTTTAATTAATTGTCCTCTGATGAATAGATTTGCATTGGGATTTGGCACCTGAGCTCAATAGCTAATTACAAGGACTGCCAGTGAACAGTAGGTAATCTGCATCCCCAATTTCATGTTGGAGATGTCACAACTGCTATTTGTTGAAGGACAGCAAGGCAGAGGGAATGGATACCAATCGGAACCTTCTAGGGGCATGCTGAGATGGTACTCTTAGAGTTAGAGAATGGATCCCAGTTTTCACCCACAGACTAAGATTGAATCAGCACTTTCAAAGGACTTGCTGTGTACCCAATTGCCTTTGCATCGTGGAGGCAGCGGGGAGTGTGAAATGGCCTCTAGTTGGTCCCCCTTCTACTAGCCATAACACTTCCAGTTGTTTCAGACAATACCATATCCCCCTGTTCTTCCATAATGTCTCCCATTCAGGCAGGGTTGCTGTCATTTACCACATCATGAGCATTTGACAGGATTCAACACCCATTCATCATGGAAGTTCTCAACCATCTTGGAACAGAAGAGAACCCCCTTAACCTAACAAAGGGCATCAGCAACAACAAAACATTCTCAGCTAACATTGCACTGAATGGTGCAAGACTGAATGCTTTTCCCTTAATATTGAGAAAATCACTTTGGCTGCAGAGTAAAGAATGGATTGTAGAGAGATGGGCAAAAGTCAGGAATTTAATGGCATCTAGGAGGTTATTGCAGTACTTCAGGCAAAGATAAAAGATAGACTTGGGTGGCAGCAAGAGAAATGAGAGATGTTTGAGAGGTAAAATAGACAGGGCTTATTCACAGATTTATCCAGTAAGGGAGTGTTATAAGGATAACTCAACTGGGCAGATGGTGCTGCTATTTATTGAGCAGGAAAATCAGGATGATGGGAAATGTCCATTTTCTTCTGCAGAGACCTCCACCCTCTATACCCCAAAGTCAATTAGAAGAGTCTGATATCTGTAGAAGAGATGTGTATGTGGAAGGGGAGCATTTGAAAATATACAGAGGCATTGAAGGAGAAACATAAGTCTTATGAAATAAATTGTTGGGAAGATGTGCCAATACAGAAATACTAGAGAAGAAGTGAGAAAGATGTATTTCAAGGTGCTTTATAACAAAGCTCTTTAACATACTATCTGATTTAGGTATTACTAGAGTGTGTGAGGTAGAAATTTTCTGATAGCTGTTTGCAGATGAGAAATTGGAGTCTCAGATGTATTAAGTGATTTGTCCAACACTAATCAATAGTGAAGGGGTTTTTTAATCTAAATCTTTGGATTCCAGTGTCCCTGATCTTTTCAATGCAATAAAGGTTAATTTCAGCTCTGAAGAGAGTCATCAGAAAGAATTCAGGTCTGTACAGGCTAGGGCCTCTCTTATTGGCAGTTTCTGTTTTCTTCCACCAGCTCAATCCTACTTAACCTTCAAGGCTCAGTTCAGATTGTTCAACTCCCATAAATCTTTCATGCCCATTCCTGTACACTGATTTCTTCCATATTAAAAAATTTAATTATATTTTATTTCATAGAATATATCAAAAGTAGTATTTCAACAGGCAATCAGTATAAAAATTGAGTTGTTTTACATTCGTTTTTTTCTGTAATAAGTCTTTGAAGTCCAGTGTGCATTTTATACTTACAGCTCATCTCTACTTGGACATGTCCATGTCTTCACCTATTGGCTTCTCCACCTCCATCTACTCCTCCCTCCTCCACCACCTCTGCCTCCCTCACCTCCTCTTCCACTGCTACTGAGAAAATGGTACCCTTTCCAGCTGTCACTTTCTTAGCCTGTGCCCCTGCCATCACCTGACACCCTGACCCATCTGCGCCACAGGTCTCTAAAGCCTTCTCCCCAGCAGGGCCTTGCAGCTTTCCACCCTGAGAGCCATTTTCCAAACTGCTGTCAGTTGCCACCCAGGCAGAGGCTGCTTCCAGGCCCTCCGTGATGGGGAAGCTTCTTCCTGCTCTGTTTTGGTGGCTTTGTGACTGCAACCCTTATGGACTTGGACCTGGGCAGTGTGTTCACAGTTCGAAGGGTCCCAGGGTGCACCCCCCCCACCCTCCGTCCTCTGAAGCCTGGGGCAGTGAGAGCGTGTTGGTCCCCAAGCTGCCATCACCTCTGTCCACTATCACCCGTGTCTCCTTGGCTTCCTCAGAGCCTCTGGTGCTGGTGCAGGTCTCCTGGACAGGTCAGAAGTAGTGAGGCTTTGGGTTTGGTTATTCCCAGACCAGCTGGGGGTCTGGAGGAATGCGTTCTTTCCTCTTCCATCCTTGGACCTCCCCATCATAGAAATTGCCCTTCGTATCATTCATTGTGTGTGTGTGTGTGTGTGTGTATTTGCCATATTCTATTTGAACTGCTATTTAAATATGCAACCATTCATTTGTACATTCATTATTTTATTCAACCAAAAACTATTAAATGCATATGTAGATACAAAACTACCAACTATTCTAGATGGTAGTTTTGTATCTACGTCTAGAATCCTCAGTTAAGCTTGAAGGTTGTTGTGGTGGTGGTGGTAGGAAGACCCAGATTCTGGGGCAGAACATGAGCATAGGGCTGGCTGAAGGGGAGAGTGGTGAGGGCTTCTCTCTCAGCTGTGTTCTCTTGGGCATGGATGCTGGAGGGTCGTGAGGTGCTTCAGGGTGCTCTGGGTGCGGAGGAAGGATGGTGTCCACCATGTGGAGGCTGATCTGGGTCTTATGTGAAGTTCAGGTGATGAATGAAAGGAGAATTTTATTTTCTAAGCCATTTCTCTGCCTGTTTCTTAGACCAGTGTCCTTTGTGCTTGAACTTAGTGTGAATGACCATCTTAGTGATTCTACCAGTGACAACAGAGAGTCAAAAGACATGACTTCTTTAATTGTGAAGGATATAGAAATGTAACTGCATGTGGACTTATAGAACACTCCTAGTCAGAGGTGCATTTTCCACCCACTCTCCCCCAGACATCACTTGGAAGCACACCTGTTAACCTAGGAGGGGTGAGGCGTCACCAGAATAGAGAAGCATCTTCTATGCTCTTTTCTTAGGAGTCAGGGAGGGAGTGGAGTTATACCTTCTCAGCTCTCCAGCTTTCTCTGCTGTCTTAGCCTGCATATCCCTAAAGTAAAGCCAAGACAAAGGGTCACAAACAGGTGGTTTGAGAAATCATACTAGATACCAAGTGTGAGGAATTGAGTGAGTGAAACAAGGCAGAAAAACCAATACAGGAATGTCCTGTAAATACACAAATGACTGACCAGGAAGCACATGGCAAAGTGCTCAGTGTCACTAGTCATCAGGGGAATTCAAATTCAGATCACGAGACACCTCCTGGATACCTACTAAAATGGCTAAATTACAAAGACTGGCAGCAGCAAATGTTGTTGAGAATGTGGAATAATTGGAGCTCTCATAAACTGTTGGTAGAAGTGTAAAATGGGACAACCACTTATGAAAAATCTGGCAGTTTCTCATAAAACTAAACATGCATTTCTATGATCCAGCAATTTCACTCCTAAATACTTACTCAATGAAAATATCGATATACAACCAGACTTACGTGAGAATGTTCACAGTGACACAATTCATAATAGTCAAATACTAGGAATAGCATATTTACAGAAGGATGGATAAGCAAACTGGCATGTCATGCAGGCAATGAAAAGGAAACCTGTTGATAGGACAATATGGATAAATATTAAAACGTGCTGAGTGACAGAAGCCTTACACAAAAGAGTAGTCTCTGGTTCCATTTATATGAAGTTCTAGAACAGGCAAAACTAATCTATGGTGAGGAAAAATGAAAACAGAGGTCTGTGTGGTTGTGTGTGTGTGTGTGGAAATGGAAATTGACATAATATGGGCTTGAGGGAGTGGTCATATCCTCAGAGGATTTGGGTCACACTGGTACATGTATTTTTGAATGGTACACTTGCGATTTCTGCATTTCACTGAATATATGTTTTTCCTGAGAAGAAAAAAATCATAGATATTGACTTCTTGTTAATGACATGTGTGCTGAAGTGTTTAGAGGTGAATTGTACTGTTGTCTGCAAATTACTTTGAAATCATTTAAAAATGAGATATATTGGTAGATGGGTAGAGGAATAGATAATAGACGTGCAATAAAGGAAAGAGTTAAATGTTAGTTGTATAATGTAGGTGGTGGATATATGGATTTTTTTTTATAAATTTATTTTTATTTTATTTTATTTTATTTATTTTTGGCTGCATTGGGTCTTCACTGCTGTGTGTGGGCTTTCTCTAGTTGTGGCTAACAGGGACTACTCTTCATTACAGGATTTGGGCTTCTCATTGCAGTGGCTTCTCTTGTGGCAGAGCACAGGCTCTAGGTGCACCGGCTTCAGTAGTTGGGATCTTCCTGGACCAGGGATCGAACCCATGTCCCCTGCATTGGCAGGTGGATTCTTAACCACTGCACCACCAGGGATATATGGATTTTAACTGTAAAATTCTTTGAACTTCTCTGCATTTGAATTTTTTCATAATAACGAGTAGGGTAAAAAGAAAACTACCTCGTCAAGTTAGAGACATTTGAGCAGCTGGTGTTAAAGCCTACCAAAACCTTCTCAGACGCATTATGAAAGCCACCTCCGAACTTAACACCTAAGTGTTAAGGGAAAGCATTTATCCGTTGGTTTCTTTCTCATTTGTATGAGTGCTGGAGGCATCTCGCAGGTGTCCCACACCTGAGAGAATTCCCAGTGTAGGAAGCTAAAGGTCCCCAGCACGGGCTGAGGTGGGATGCTTCAGATGACACCGGGGGGGGGCAGCAGGTCAAAGCCTATGCAGAAATGGTCACCTCTCACAATGCTGTAGTTAAGTCAAACAAGAGGATGTAAGTGCTGCTGAAGAAGCATTATGTTAGTTACATATCATTCATAAGGAATTAGCCCCAAATGAGCTTTAGTGTCTTACAACAAATGAGCAATTATTACCCACAGTTTCTGTGGGTCAGGAATTCAGAAGCAACTTAACTGGGTGGTTCTGGCTCAGGGTCTTTCATGATGTTATACCCAACATTTCAGGCCAGGGCTACATTTATATGAAAGCTTGATTAGGGCTGAGAGACCCACATCCGAGGTGGTTTACTACGTGGCTGTTGGCAGGAGACCTAGCTCCCCGACAAAGGGGGCCTCTACGTAGGGCTGTTTGAGTGTTGTTACAACATGGCAGTTGGCTTCCTCCAATGAGTGATGAGAGAGAAAGAGACAGAGATATCATAAGGCCTTTTATGAGCTAGTCCCAGAAGTTACACACTGTCACTTCCAGCACATTCTTTTCCTTAGATGTGAGTCACTAAGTGCAGTCCACATTCAAGGAGAATGGAATTGGGTGTCACCTTTTGAAGGAAGGAGCATCAAAGAACTTGTGGACATATTTTGAAACCACAACATACTTTCCATTGAGTTCAACCTTTGTTCTTATAGACTTTTCTGTTCTGCATTAAATCCACTCTGTCCAGAGTCTTCTTCAAACTTTGGCCAGCTCCAAACCCTACAGAGATTTAATACAAGGTTAATGGAAGAAGTTAAATTCCCTGTTGCCGCAACATATCCCAAGTCCGTAATTAATACTTGTCATCTCCCTTTCCTGCTGTCTGCTCTAGATTTCCCTTACCTTAGCTGGTTCTTTGGCTGATCTTCGTTGCTTTCTTGAATGGATGACTGAGCCTCATATCTCTGAGGGGTCTGGGCCTTTCGTTGTCTTTGTAAGGCCATGACTGCTGCAGCCGCGCATTTCATCTTCACCAATCATGGAATCGTCAGTTGATATCCCAGCGAATCTCCTGTGTTCCAGACGTATTCTGCTTTGTGCACATTATTTCAGAGCACCCTTAGCTCTTCATGGTAATCAGAGTCAATTACTCTTGCCAGTATAAGAACACCTTTCTTTGCTTGGTACTCTATCACCATGAGGAGGCCAAAGTTAATAGGCGGTAGTCGTAGCCTCAGGTTCAGTGGAAGGCCTACCATTTCCCCTAGGAAAATATTCTTCTACCTGAATGTAGGGTGATTAATTCTATTGAAATTAATGCAACAGAATGGTTATTATGGGAATGGGAAACACAAATTGTAGCTAGATGACAAGGAGTGATGGTGAGTGTGTGTGTGTGGGGGGCAACCCTACTTCTGCTAATCCTGAACCAGTGTTGCTAGACACTGGGGACGTGGCACTATATACATGCCAGCTCTCGTTCTAGCACATACACACAATATTCTGGAGGACAGTGTCCTAACAACAGGTTGTTTTTCCTGAGCTGACGCTTAAGCTGAGTTATTCGAAGAACTTTCCAAGAACTGCTTCTGGCCATGAGGGAGTAAGCCAGTCTGGAATTACCTTTTGAACCTAAACGAGTACAAAACTAAACAAAATATAGGAAATAATTGTTTTGAAACACTGGACAAGAGTCAAACAAGATGGTGATCCCTGAGAAGAGGAAAACAAATGGGGCAAGACCTACCATGGCAAGGCTTTCTGCTTGAGGGTAGCTGCAGGGCTGTGCTTCAGGCAGGGGAAACTGTGTGGAGTGTGGCAACCTCACTGAATGGGGTAGATAGAGATTGTAGTTTGACAAGACCACGGTGACTCTAATTTCTGAGTGCCTAAGAGGAGAGAGTTCTGCAAAAAAATCAAGACGTCTTTGTAGGAATCCTCTTGAATCTTTGTCTGAACGCCAGTCTAATCAGGAGCACAGGAAGTGTTCTGGAGATGGACAGCGGTGATGGTTGCACAACAAAATGTGAATGTACTTAATACTACCGAGTAGTAGGCTTAGAAGCTGTTAAAATGGTAAATTGTGTGTATATATAATTGGACCACAATAAAAAATTTTGTAAAGTGGAATCTATGTGTATTTCCTACAGACTTTTTAAGAAACTTAGATGCTTTAGAAATTTATATTTTCCCTCTGTTAATTCCTAATGAACCCTTCCTGCAACCTGTCATAAATGAATAATCAAAAGAAAAAATAAGTCTACTTATTTCTACTTGTCTGAGCTTTCTCATTGCTTTCTCAGAGCTATGTCAGGAAAGTTCCAGCAACTGAACTTTGTTTATTAGAGGCCATTATTTTGTCCAAGCCTCAAGAAGCTATTCTTGCTGTGGATAGTTTCCTTGCCAGGACAGTTTAAATCAAAGAAGAGCACTCTCATGTCAATAAATTCTCTGCTATCCGTTCACCCTCCCTGGTCTGACATCCTCAAGACCCACTCCCACTAGCGTAACCAGGTTCCCGGCTGAATGCATTAACCAGGGCCTTCAATTCATTCAGTAAAGCTATTTCCTACTGGAGCAGGGATATATCCTCCCCCTCCTCCCCTCTCACCACCCCACTCCTGCCCCAGCCCGAGCCAAGCCCTGGCTCTAGTTGTCCTGGAGACAGAGAGTGGAGGTGGGAGAGGATCTTGAGGAGGACAAACAGCATCCTGCAAAGCACGATTCAGGTAAGGTCTTTGTGGGGTGTCCTGGCCAGGTGAGGCTGTTCTCTTCCAGCAGGGGGACGAAGGCTGCTTCCGCTCTCCTAGAGGATTAAAATTAATCTAGTGACTCAATATTTTCTTATCTACCCTATCCCAGGTCTTAAGATCTTAAACTTTTCCTTTAAGCACCCTAACTTTGAAATAGGAGACCCATTGAGGCTTTGTATTCTGTCTCCTTTTGACTTTGTCACCTTATGACTCAATTATCACCTTAATGTTCAAGACAATATTCCCTGCGTCTGCAGGAGATAAAGTGTTTTAAGCATTGCCATGGCGACTGTCTAGAGTTCACAGTATGCTTGAGTTGATTGTTGGCTAACCTGACTCCATCGGTTTCTTTTCTCAAGACTTCCAAAGCAGTTTACAAAAGCCAGTGAATTCCCCGTTCCTTGTCATTGTCATTGCTTCCACATTGTTCAAGTGTACATGACTGTACAACCCAAAGCTGCTTCTTCCGCCTGTAGCTCATCCCAGTCCCCCACAGGTAAGAGCCTTAACTGTGTTGCTACTAGATCTGCCCTTCCATCGCAATGGGGCCCTTATTTCTGTCCACCTACAACATTCTATCCAAAGGGAGCTTCAAAAGTAGTAATTGCTCAACAGCTCTGGATTGTGCATGTGTGACTTGCCAGGAAGTTTTTGACAGGCATCACAGACCTTGGTGTCAGAGAAACCCTGGAGCAAAATCTAGAGATCCATGGGGTGGGCTGAGGTGCTGTCAGATGACATCTGTGTGGAACTGGTTGCCCATAGCAGTGACTGGGGTAAATGGCAGGGCCAGGATGAGAATGGAGCTCAGAACTCCGGTACACTGGAGCTCTGCCTCTAGCCAAGCGTCAGTATACAAAACATTGTCAACCCGTTCCAAGCGTTTCCTTGAGCCCAAGTAAATTGGAGGTCAATTCCTACCTGCATTTGACCAGACCTAGGTCAAAGTCTATTCACCTAACCAATTTCCTAACTACTCTTTAATCTGTGTGGTTCTGATGCTGGGTTTGGTCTGAGTCTGAGGACCATGATCACAAATCCCTTTTTCAGTGGACTAAAGGAGAAACCAGGCTGGAGGTTCCCAGACTTACTGAAATCCTTGCCCTCAGTCAGATATGAGCCTGATGGCTATTTCATTCACCAACATAACTTTGAAGACAGTTTTCAGTATCAAAACTCTGAACAGATGGTTTTGCTGTTCAGTTATTAGATATGTAACCTACTATCTGATCTACCATGTTCACATAAAAAATTACGTTTTGCTGACTAATTTGTTAATGAATGTACCTTCTGATTTAAAAACTATCTTCAGGGACTTCCCTGGTGGTGCAGTGGTTAAGAATCCGCCTGCCAATGCAGAGGACATGGGTTCGATCCTGGTCCGGGAAGATCCCACATGCTGCCGAGCAGCTAAGCCCCTGTGCCACAACTACTGAAGCCCATGCACCTGGAGCCCATGCTCCGCAACAAGAGAAGCCACTGCACTGAGAATCCCACACAACGCAACGAACAATAGCTCCCACTTGTCGCAACTAGAGAAATCCCACGTGCAGCAACGAAGACCCAACGCAGCAAATAAATAAATAAATAAATAAATAAATACATAAATAATTTAAAGACAAAATGGCCAGAAATTAAAAAAAAAAAAATCTTCAGTATAGGGAAAAGGAGAACAGATTGAATTATTAGACTGCCACGATTCTTTTAAAAAGTTACAAATGCTTGAGGATGTTTCCAAACATTTTATTATGGAAACTTTTAAACATGCACAAAATAGAAAGAATAGAATAATGAATTCCTGTGTACCTGCCAGCCAGCTCTTAGGGGATCTTTACTAAGAGTCCAAAGGAATCTACAATTCTAGGCTTACTTTGCAGGTAGCCAAGATGGTCCCTGCAAGAGAAGAATGTTTTTCTCACTGTTCGCGTCACAGCTTGAGTGAGTGATCACATTCCCTGCCCTGGAAATGGATTTCTTCCCCTCGAGTGGGTTTATTTGCTCAGGCTCTCTTTAACCAGAGGGAGTCAAGGCCAGAGATGAGGAAGGGTCTAGCTGTGCCTACCAGAGGGAGCAGTGTCCTCCTGTTTCTCGGTAATTCTCAGTAATTGGTGCTGGTACTTGTCAGAGTTTTATTTAGCTTTGTTCTTCTCCTCCTTCTGTTGGAATATCATTCATTTTTCTTGGACTGTGGGATGCAGTCCGTGACCTTCACATGGGCTCCAGCATTACTGTCTGTAGTATTTCACAGTAAATGAATTGGCATGACATCACCGATCTTACTTCCACAGTGTTCGACTCTTGTGTTTCGATCAGTCTAGGCTGCTCACTATTTTCCATCTTAGTTCAGGGAAATCAGAAAAAAATTGTTTTGAAATTGAATTTTTTTTTTGGTATGTTTTTCTAATGAAACTCTGTGATGGCCTTGATTGTGTTTTTCCAAATCTCCTCCCATCTCACTTCTGTTTTCACACGGAGATGCAGTTGTTTTTCACAGTCCGGAGCACAGAAAAAAATACGAACTGTATTCTCTGCTGTTCAGAACCCATATGGACCTCTGGGTTTTATTTGGGGCACTGCATTTGAAAGAATATATTGGCAAACTGGAGTACACCAAGGGGAGAGCTAACAGGTCGGTCTGGGAGCAATATATGAAGAACAATTAACTGTGGAGAAAAGAAGACCCGGGGAGACACAGTAGCTATCTGCAAAAGCTGTATTGAAAGCTAACTGTGACCAGTGGGGGCAAGTTAGAGGAAGGCAAGTTTCAGCTTTATAAGATCTTTATAATTTTATAAATTATAAGATCGGATTCAATTAGAAATATCCAGCATTTAAACCAGATTGTCTCATAAAGAATTGCCTTCTCCTCGCCGGGAGTCAGATAAATGCCAGATAGCATCTCTTAGGAATATACTTGTAGAGGTGGTTCCCAGTAATAACAGAAAACCTGTCCAGAGCACTTATTTTGTGCCACATACTATTCTGAGCACCTTTCCTATATTACTAATGTAATCCTCACAACAGCCTTATGAGATAGGCACTTAAGATCCACAGGCTTTTATCCTAAAGCCTTAAGACCAGATGTGTTTTAAAATTTTTTGGATTTTAGAAAGGTGCATGGCACATCTACCTTGTGTTAGAAAACAGTCCCATGGCACTGGCAGGTACATTTCTATTTCTGTGGTGAGGCATGTGAGTTTTACATTAAATGGAATACATACCTTTACATGAATTGGGTTAGATTTTGCTGCCAAATGAGGTCAGGTCAGCTCTTCCCATGAAATAGGTTTTGAAATAATTTTAGATTTATGGCTTCTAAATTGTAGGTAAGGGAATATGGACTCGTTTTGCTATCTCTAGTTTGCAAATGAAGACCCTGGAGGCATAGAGATTAAATCCCTCACTCAAAGCCATACTCTTTTTTTGTTTGTTTGTTTGTTTTTATTTTTTAATTTTTTTCGGGGTACACCAGGTTCAATCATCTGTTTTTATACACATATCCCCGTATTCCCTCCCTTCCTTGACGCCCCCCCCCCCCCTCGAGTCCCCCCCACCCTCCCTGCCCCAGTCCTCTAAGGCATCTTCCATCCTCGACAAAGCCATACTCTTAACCACCCCACGTGCTGCCTCTCACTATGCTCTGCCTCCTCTTGTTGAGTTGAGCTAAATCCTCCCAAATGTCTCTTCCCACCAGCTAGAGGTGCATTATGGTGACACCAAGATCTGTTCCCAGAGGCCATGTTGAAACAAGAGGTGTTTGGAAAAAGGAGATCAGCTCTTCCTACTCTAAGTGGATTGTGTCTCACAGATGGTGTTTTAGTGTCATTGCTCGCCAAGCACTAGGCAGAGCCAGCTGCAGAGAAAATTACGTGTCATCATGATTTGACTTCAGTGAACTTCCCTTTCATATCTCTCACCACCGCCCGTTACTCAGACCACCACCACACGACTCCCAGTGGCTCAGGTCTGCCCCCTCCCCATCCATGTCCCAGGTCTGGTTTTCCCAGGAAAGGAGCTGATGCCTCTTAACCTTTCTTCCACCATCTAGATGTGCACTGTGGAATAGTGGAAAGAAATTGGATTTGGACATTCAGATAGCTGAATTTAAGTCCAGAGGTGCAGACTTGGCCAAAGCCACTTAACCTCATTCATCAGTTTGGAAAATGAGCTAGATAATACTTACTTGGGGATGAATTCAGGTTTTACGGGCCTTGAAGTTTATACTCCTTGGGGGAACCCTTTTAAAACAAAAGAATACAAAGTTGTGAATACAAATTGGGTGGGTACAAAATGTATACTTAGTTAGAAATAATGCCCATGGCCATATAAGGGGAAGTATGATGCTTTGAAAGTTGGAGTATGAAGAAGCCATCACCTTAATAAAAGGCCTTTTTTGTGTGTGTGAATATATTGCTGGAGCCCCTTTCCGGAGTTAGGAAGGGGTCCATTCATCGAAGGGTGTTGAAGCTTAAGATTCATTAACATCATGGTGAATTTACTTCTGTGTCAGCCTTATAGAGTTGTGAGAATTAAATAACAAGACTATATGCAAACCTGTTTTGTAATCATTAAACACTGTGCATTGTTAATCTTTATTCTGATGCCTCAAACCAAGCATAAATGATTATTCAATAAATGACAAAATGAATGAAATTTGCCTTCACCAAAGTGTTTTACGGGCTTATTGTATTACTTTTCCCTAAGCCTTTAAACAATTTATCAAAATAATATATGCATATGTTTTTACAAAAGAGTCAAATATTGATAGAAGACTTGCAACAAAAAGTAGCAATCCCATGTCTCATGCTTCATATTTTCTAATTCCACTTTCCAGAGTCAGTACATTTCTTCCATATTGCTAAGTAATATGTATTATATTGCTTTCTCCAGATTTATCAATATTGGATAATATCTAGTAACTTTCTATTATGGTAGATAAGGATTTCACTTCTTCTTCCCAGACTCCCAATATAGTTGTAGTATAATTTTTATCACTAAATTTATATGAAATATTGTTTACAGCTGAACCATAGTGAACTATAATTATATTTCTTTCCATATGCATCTTTTTTACTTTCCTAAAGTTGATGTGTGTCATTTTTTCATTTCTTAGTTTTCTGTTTTATTTTTACTTGAGTGTTCCCATTCTCCACAGTAGCATTTTGTATGTTTTTCACACAAATAAAGCCCCCACAATGCAGAGATCCATGGAGGCCTCAGTCCTTCTGCTCCAGTTCGCTCTTGTAGCTCTGTGTGCAGCAGGATGGGACTTCCGTGTGCCACCATGCTGGCCGTTTGCTCCATCTCTCTCCTGTGCTGGGTTTCCTATTTCCTGCGTTCCTCCTCTTCCTCTTTCTTGGTTTAGTCCCTCTTTTTGGTGGATCTTGTTTTCCAATAGCTTCCTGTGGAAAACCACATGGAGAGGTAAACTAACTTAGACTCTGAATGTCTCTAAATGTCTTTATTCTAGCCTTATAATTGACCGATAGTTTACATGGATCTAGACTTGTAGGTTTAAAATAATCTCACTCAGAATTTGGAAGGTATTCTGTTATCTTCTGGCTTCCGGTGTTACTCTGAGAAGCTCTGGCATTTGAATTCCCAATCCTTTGTACCTGAAGATGTTCCTCTTTGGAGGTGGTCTAAAAATCCACTATAGCATGTGTGGTAGGTAAGATTATTGCTCAAAAATATTCACCGTTCTCCTTTCCCCTCCCACTTAGGTGAGTGGAGTGCACTTCCCTCCTGTTTAATTCTAGGCTTGGCCATGTGGCTTACTTTGGCTAGTGGGATACTAGCAGATGTGTTGCAAGCAGAAGTTTGAAAAGCACTTACGTGGTTGAGTTTGCTCTCCCATGCTTTGTCATCGGAAGCAGTAGAACATGCTGATGACTAGCCCACTGGTTCTAGGAGAAGAATGAGTAATACATGGAACAAAGCCCATCAGTCCTGGCCAAGTTCGACCTAAATCAGCAGAGCTGCCCAGCTGAGCCTAGCTGAGATCTGCCAACCCTCAGTTGACTCACAGATCAATGATAATAAATTGCTGTTATTTTAAGCCTCTGAGTTTTTGGATGTTTGTCATATATCGTTTTGTGGCAATAGCTTTTGGTGTCAGAAATTGGCATCTAATTGGTATTAGGAACTGGTATCAGTAGTAGGATATAGAGACAAGAAGAGCAAAAAATAAGTGGCATTGGTTTGGGGACTGGATGGTGGGCAAAAGAAGCATAATAGGAGGCTGGGAAGAAAATGTAGATCTGTGTTATGTAGGGATGAAATATTTTGTAAATGTTTGGTAACTTGGAAGTTGGAATATTCACCTAAAAATATTTGGATTTGTGCTGAGAGATCTCCAGAGAAAATGATGAAAGTGTGAGCTAGCTGAAAATATTTAGCTGCAGATAATAGAACTACAAGAAAGAGATGAGTTCAAAAGTGAACCAGCTGGTTTTCAAGGAAAATGTAGATGGAATAGAGAGAGCCCAGGAATTGCTGAGTTGGAAAAGAATTTTTTCATCTCCGTCTTAGTGGCAAGTCAACTACATTTGGCCCCCTCTGTCCTGGAAGGCTCAGCAGTTCATCCTCATGGGGTTAGGTACCTGTTCTGACTATAGGTTTGCTATTGTTACTCATAGAGCTTCAGCGAGTACCACTACCTGAGGACTTATGGAGTGCTTGCTCTTAGTCGTGAAATCACACACAGCATAATGTCGACCATTGGATCCACTTCATATCAGAGGAGGTGTGAGAGTAGGCTCATGACCATAGGATCCACTTGTCATATCACATATTGCATCACCTAGAAGGAGCAAGCTTCATAAAGCACTGGCATGGTTGCTAAGGCACAGCTGTAACTCCAGCTTGGAGGTAATCATACCCTGAAAGGATAGGGTGCTATCCTTCAGGAAACGGTGTATACATTAAATCAGGTCCTCCATGTGGTGTGCATCCTCAGTAGAAAGACTGTATGGGTCTCGGAACCAAAGAGTAGAAGCAGGAGCAGTATCACGTATCATCAATCCCAACTACCCACTGGGGAACTTTGTGTTTCTTGTCTCTGCAACTCTGGGCTCTGAGGGATTAGAGGTCCTGCTACCCAAATGTAGTGCACTCTTGACAGGATATACAGCAAGGGTCCCATTGAACTATTTGCTATGACTGCCACCAGGGCATTTTGGATGCCTTATAGCCAATGACCAGCAGGTAAAAAAAAGGAGTCATCATCCAGGCAGAGATAATTGACTTTGGTCAGCAGGAGCAGGTGGAGCTGTTTTTACACAATGAGAGCAACGAGGAAATGTGTTTGGATCCCAAGGGATCCGCATGGGCCCCTCTCCTCCACCATTGCTCAGTCTTTGAACAGATATGGGCAACAAATTCTGCTTAAAAAGAATGTGAATACTAAGACGCTCCTAGAATGAATGTTTGCATCACCCCACCAAGTAAGCCACCAAAAACTGCAGAATTGATAGCTGTTGGGGAGGGGAATTTAGATTGGATAATGCAGGTGGGAGGCAAGGAGAAACTGACCTCAAGACAAATGGCAGCATCGAGGGCTGTAGTTCTTCTCATAACTTCCCTCTTCTATGTTTCTCCTCCAGAAGAGAGGCCCGTAGGAACCATGGAGAAGTTGATCTATAAAGGGCAAGAAATGGACTATGGCAGTCACAGCAGTGCCCTGTTTAGATGTCCCTTGAAGATAATCTGCCATGTAAAGCATGGTTGACTGACACCTGAGCTGCCACACCTCTGGATCCAATGGCATGTGAACCAAGAGGCCATTCTTACCCTTAGGCAACTTCCAGCTAATGACTGAATAATGTGAAGGTACTAGAGCTAGGCTGTGCCTACCTGATGTGGGGCTCCTCTTATGAACAGTCTTTGGCTCAGAGACTTCTCTTTGGCCTGGCTGAGACCTTTTCAGAACTATTCTGGGTCTGAAGCTTTTCCTACTCAAGTCTCTCTCCCCGCTCCTTTCACAGGTATGAGACCTGCATTGTGATCTGAAGGTTCTTCCCATCTACTCTTGCTCTCTATCCTCTTATCCTTCACAGGCATTTCCCCCAGTAAATCTTTTATACATTTAATCTCCTCTTGATCCTCCTCAAAGTTTCTGTCCCATGGTGTTTTTTGGCAATAGCAATTGACATACTATGACTTGGTGTAGTTTTCATTCACTGTGCTGGACACTTGGGGGACCCTTTCCATTGAGAGATTCGAGACTTTCAGTTAGAGGAAATTTTATTTCTTCTTTTCAAATCTGCTTTCCAAATATCCCTTTCTGGAACTCCTATTAGTTGGATATTAGACCTTCAGGATCAAGTTTCTAATTTTCCTATCTTTTCTATTGTCCATATGTTTGTGTTTTTGTTCTACTTTTCTGGGAGACTTCCTCAACTCTATCAACACACCTTTCTATCAATTTTCAAAATTTCAGGTCTCTTATTCTTAATTTCCAAGAGTTCATTCTTATTTTCTAGTTGTTTGTTTTTATTTCCTGAATGTACTTTCTCTTCTTGTCTAAGGGTGCTATTTCTAGTTGTTTTTGTTTGTTTGTTTATTTGTTTTGTTTTGTTTTGTCTTTGAAGTGTTCATTTGTTCCTGGCATTGTTCTACTTCTTCTTATTTAAGAATTAGGCACTAATCAGCTAAATGGACAGATGGACAGTCTGTGAGCTTGGGAGGGGCTTGTCACCCCTTGGCTCCACTGCAGTGTATGTGCATTAAGCTGGCTATTTCAGTGGGGAAGACTCAGATGTCAGTGTCTGTTGGACGTCTCTCAGGGACCGTTAATGTCTGGAAAGAAGAATCTTCCAGTCTCCTTGTTAAAGGATATAAGCCCATCTGCTGGCATTTTTGAGTCTACGAAAAATCATTCAGTATTTTTACTCTAAAATCTAACTTCCACAATCCTAAAAGCTTTCTGGTTCATTTTTTCCCAAAAAATATATGTAAGGAAGGGTTTTTAAAAATTACTTTGTTTTTAACTCACTTTTCAACTCACTTTTGGGTTGTGGGTGAGGACCAAATTCTCATTAAATGGATTTTGAACAAATCTCCCTATTTTCATCAGTTGCCTCACTCCAACCAGTGCCTCGAAGCCTCAGCTTTTCAGGAGGGTGTACAGTGAAAAATCAGTTTGTTTCTTGGTGATTTCATGCTCCACCCTTCTCTACTCTGCTCAGGCCAGAATCTTCAAGTCACTTTTTGTCTTCATATATTGTGATTTGAGAAGAGAGGGGCCTACTTACTAGTTTCATCAGTGCTGCATGTGTATTTCTGTTTCTCATTTTACTTGTTGCTGAGAGGCGAAAGGAGAAAAAAAATATTTTTTCTCTACCACCTTAAACCTGAAATTCTTCCCCAGGCTTTTTTCATGTTAGAAGAGTAAATGCCTAATTCCTAGCTAGCTTGTGTAGGTTATGCCCGGAGAGCCTGGCCTAGGAGAACTTGGAGAACCAACAGAGCAGGTGTACATAGATGCAGTTGGATTGAGTGCCAAGAGCAGCAAGCATGATCGAGTTGGGAAAGAGCACTCTTCCAAATGGTCTGTTCAAAAATGGGATGGGATGGGAACTGTAATTGGGTTGAGGGTGGGCTCAGTCAGATGTGGAAGAAGAAACAGATATGAGAAGCTCCAGCGTTCATGGGCTGCACCAGGCAGAGTCAAGGTGGAAGCAGCTTATTTGAATTTCTGTCCAGGCTTTTCCAGTGGCCGTGTCAGACCGGCCTGGATGCCACTGCCTTAGAGAAGACTGCTTCCTGGTCCTCAGGGTCTTAACACAAAGTAAGGAATACCGGGGGTCAAATTCCAGAGTCAGCGAGTGCCCTCTGTAGAAAAGACCACTTTACCAAAAGCAAAAAGTCACACTCTTGCTCTAGCTATGAGTCTATCCACTCTGTCCTCACATTTTGTATATCTTATTCAATTTGGGCATTATTTTCCCCTACAGGAGTGAAATAGGGTGTGGAGAATGTGGGGTGGTATAGCTAGAGACTGGTCATCATTAAAGCAAAGGGGAGGCTTCAAAGTCTGAGATGGCCGAGGAGGACACCAAATCCACAGGTTACCCGGCGCAGAGACAGATGTGTTGCCCACCCGAGAATCATTACAGCTGAGAATGGCCGCCCAAGGAGCAGGAGAAAGTCCCACCACTTCCCGGGCACCGTGGGCGGCCCGTGTTGATAGCGACCAAGTTCTCAAACCCACGTATCTAAATATCGGGTGTGACAAGGCCACGGGCACTCATGAGGACACAGGAGTCTGAATATCTGAAATGGGTACCATCCTTGGGAAGGTGCAGCCTACAGATGCCGTCTTCTCAGTCCCTCTCAGCCTGAAGGACCACAGTCAATTCTTGTCTTCACCCCTCCCTAACCCTTCACCCTCTGTCCCTGCTTTCAGACCCTAAATAGATTCTTAGGAGTTTCCTAGGACAGATGACATTTTCCCCTCTTGCTCTGTTTTTGTTTGTTTGTTTGTTTGTTGTTTGTTTTTGTTTTTCTTTTTCTTTGCCCAATAGCTTGTATATTTTGAGTAGAACAATTGGGTGAGGATTATCTGCCTGAGAGCCCTTTCCAGAACAGAGTGTTTCCAGAACAGCTAAATGGGCTGCTCTCATTCTAGTCTATTGTGATGATTAACAAGATTTCCTTATTTCCTATGAGTTTATTTGTCAAAGACTCTAGTGTGGAATTTATTTAGGAAAAACAAATTACTTTCTAGCTTCCACTTCTTGGCTGAGAGGAATAGAGATTCATGGTTTAGGAAGCCCCAAATAGGAAAACCTTGTTTTCTCCTTTGAATTAATCAATTATCAATCATTTTCAACTTTTCTACCTGCTTTTATTTCCCACAGTCCAGCCCCCTTTCCTACTAAGCCCATTCATCAATCTACAGGAGCGTGTAAATATAATTCTGGTTGATTCTTTTAAACATTAACCATAACCCTCCCCCAAAAAGTCTTAGTACTGCAGTCCTAGCAGAGCAAATTTTAACACTGACCTAAGTGATTCATTTTTTGTTTAGATACTTTGAGCTGAATTCAGAGGGTGAAGCGGTCATAGGTAAAACTAACAATTAGTTACCCCAAGCTTGCAACAGAGGCAAAGAAATGTCAAGTCATTAATGAAAATGACTCCAACTTCCCTTCTGAAACCAAGTTGTTCCCAGTAAGTCAACATCTGTCACCATCTGTGTAAAAGGGCAGAACACGCTACACAACAGCCCATTTGAAAACCCAGCTGCAAAACATTAAATCAGAACACAGAGGCCCTTGGGCAGTGTGAGGCTAACTCCTCTGTAGCCTGGTAGTTGCCAAGGGAAACAGCACTCTCTGCAGGGAGCCCTCAGGGGCTCAGCCCATCCTCTTCCCCTTTATTTCTCATTTGGCTAAAGTGAGTGAGGCCACTGCCTGCTGACCACAGACGCGTGGGTAGCCTCTCAGCAGAGCCAAACCCAACTTGTCCATCCACAGAACTGTGATTTAAATAAATGGTGGGGGTTTTAATCCACCAGGTTTGGGGGTGGTTTGTTAACATAGCAATATATTCTGATACATGTACTTCTCTGTACACTGTCTTCTGTTAGTTTGGAAAAAATTCTCAATCATGATCCCTTCAATTACTGCCTCCTTCCCATTTCCTATTTACCTCTTCCATAACTCCTAACAGATATACTTTCTGTTTTTTATGATTCTGTCCTTCGTGATTCTTAAACTCTTGGGGCTTTTTTCCCCTTTTTATCTCTGAGCTACATTGTGACTCGTGTCCTTAGTTTCAGTTTCCTTATTTTCTGTGCAAGTATTAAATATATCGATTAAGTTTTGACTTTCAGTGGATATGTTTCATTTATAAAAGAATTATTTGGTCCTTTTGCAAATCTGCCTCTTCTTTTTCCATGATTTCCTTTTTTCCACTGTATTCTCTCTTCCTTCTTTCATCTTGTAAGTCATCTAAAACATACTTATTTCATAGTCATCTAGATTGATCTATTTTCTCTACTTTGTGGGGCATTATTTCTCCTGTTAATTTCATGATCTGGCCCTGGGTGACTTCCTTCTACGATTTGTCATTTTTATTATGAGTTTATTTTCAGCAGGGATTTTTTTCCGCCTTGGGGAAGAACTGTGTGCCTGGGGTTGTTAGATTGTCCCTTCACTGTGGCTACAAGTTTGCTTCTGCTGGAGTCCTAGAGATATCACCAGTTCTCAACGAGCTTTTTTTTTTTTCTAAGTCTTTTTTTTTTAAATAACTTTCATTGAGATATAATTGACATATAATAAACTGCATATATTTAAAGTGTACAATTTGGTGTATGTTTTTCTTATTAGTAATGTATATATGGCAATCCCAATCTCCCAATTCATCACATGCCAACCCCCAACCCCTCTCCGCCCCCCCCTTCCCCTCTTGCTGTCCATATGTTTGTTCTCTACATCTGTGTCTCTATTTCTGCCTTGCAAACTGGTTGCTCTGTACCATTTTTCTGTATTCTGCATATATGTGTTAATGTATGATATTTGTTTTTCTCTTTCTGACTTACTTTACTCTGTATGACAGTCTCTAAGTCCATCCATGTTTCTGCAAATGTCCCAATTTCGTTCCTTTTTATGGCTGAGTAATATTCCATCGTATATATATGCCACATCTTCTTTATCCATTCATCTGTTGATGGGCATTTAGGTTGCTTCCATGTCCTGGCTATTGTAAATGGTGCTGCAGTTAACATTGGGGGGCATGTGTCTTTTTGGATTATGGTTTTCTCTGGGTATATGCCCAGGAGTGGGATTGCCAGGTCAGATGGTAATTCTATTTTTAGTTTTTTAAGGAACCTCTATGCTGTTTTCCATAGTGGCTATACCAATTTATATTCCCACCAACGGTGCAAGGGGGTTCCCTTTTCTGCACACCCTCTCCAGCATTTATTGTTTGTCTCACTAGCTTTTATGTTTCTTCTCAGCCTGGTATTTCTGTCTCACAGTGAAAATTCAGAACTCACGTTAATGTATGACATAGGTATGGTTTCAGGGTTTTGTGGATGAGTTTGTTTTTTCACCCACAGCCTGAGGACGCAGGGACTCATCTGATTCTGTTTTTGCCAGTAGTCGAGCTCTCGGGAACTCAGATTTTGCCGATTGCTCAGTTCCCACTGCCTTCCTTGCTCACACCAGAGACAACATCATATTGGCCTGAAAGGGTTTAAATCCCTAGCTGAGCCCTGCATGGGCTGCAGAGGCATTAGCCCCTGCTTACTGCTCAGCCTCTGAGTTCTCTTTTTGATTCTGGAATAGGGAGAGTTCCCTTTCTTTCTGTCAATTATATATATATAAGACTACTTGTCCATTGTTTCTCAATGAAGGGGAGCTCTTCTGCATCAACTCAGCCCACTGAAATGCTGGAGGTTCTCTTCACACTTTTGAGATACAATTTTATAATAATGAAAAGTAAAATTCACAAGAATGACATGACATTTGGGAATCTGAATATGCTGAATCGCAGTGTGTCAAAATGAAGCAAAATGTGTTAGAAACACAATCATAGTGGAGGTTTTAACATGCTACATTGAGACTTTACCAAATTTTCTGATGCTCACTTAACATTAAAAACCCTCAAGAATTTAAACAGCAGTGGATAGAGTTGAATTGCTCATGGCTTGTTGCTAAAGGCATTTGCTGCACCTGCGTCATGGAAGGTCATCTGCTTTGGATGCCTACTGTGTCCAGCTCGATTTAAACTCTGTGGGCCACTGGAGTTGTCCTCTGAATCATCTCCAACTCTGCAGGATGCATCACCAAGCCACTTTGTTCAGCTGCAGTCTGGAGACAGGGTCATATCTGACTCTGGCTATTTCTGTACAGACCACAGATCCTTGAAGCAGGACACTCCTCCCTACCAGCATCTGACTCAACAAACCCACCTGTCCGCTTAATTGGTGGTCACCACCCAGTAACTCCTACTGCCAATACCATGAGGTTTGTTTTGAAAACCTCACAGTTTATTGTAATATTGCTTGTACTTATGAAAAATTAAAAACACTGAAATGCCCATCAAAGTGGGAATGGATAAATAAAATATAATATATTCATATTATACTATATGAATTTAGCATAATATCCTAGTATATCGTGATTGCATTATCATAATATTCTAGAAGGAATAGGTTATACCTATATGTAACATCATATATCCATATGTAAAATAATGCCTATGTAATGTCAACTCATGACATAATGTAATAAAAAAGGGATTTTGTGGAATGTACGTGTTGTCATTTACATGAATTTTTTTTTCATTTTATTTATTTATTATTTGGGGGGGTACACCAAGTTCAATCATCTGTTTTTATACACATATCCCCGTAGTCCCTCCCTCCCTCAACTCCCCCCCACCCTCCCCGTCCCAGTTCTCTTAGGCATCATCCATCCTCGAGTTACATGAATTTTTAAAACACATAAATAATACGTATTATTTAAGAATATATATACGTATAAAATTACCACAATGGTTGGGATATACACTAAATTCATGATAGTTGCTTCTGGGGTTTGGGGTGAAGAAATAGAACTGTAGTTGGGGACTTAACTATTATCTGTTTAATTTCTTTTATATAAACGCTACTGAGGCAAGTATCATAAACTATTAATGTGTCAATTCTGAGAGGAAAAAAATGTATGTGTGCGTACGTGTTAGTCTTTTTCCATTTTTCTCTTTTTACAACTTTATTGAGGTATAAATGATGTAAACCACACATATTTAAAGTGTACAATGCGATAAATTTTAACAGCTGTATGCACCCATGAAACCTTTACCACATGAAGACAACGTACATTTCCATCGTCCCCAAGTTTCCTCAGGCCCCTTTGTAATCCATTTCTCCTTCCTGCCTTGAACTTGGGCAACCACTGACTTGCTTTCTGTCACTGTAGATTAGTTTGCTTTTTCTAGAATTTTATATGAATGGAATCCTACAGTATGTGCTTTTTTTTTTTTTTTTGGTATTGTTGCTTTCACTCAATTTCTTAAAAGAACAGCAATTTCTCAAAATAAAAACAAGTTGAAAAATCTTGGGACTTCCCTGGTGGCACAGTGGTTAAGAATTGCTTGCCAATGCAGGGAACTCAGGTTCGATCCCTGGTCCAGAAAGATGCCACATGCTGCTGAGCAACTAAGCCCATGCGCCACAACTACTGAGCCTGCGATCTAGAGCCCATGAGCCACAACTATTGAGCCCACATGGCACAGCTACTGAAGCCCACATGCCTAGAGCCTGTGCTCCACAAGAGAAGCCACCACAATGAGAAGCCTGCACACCACAATGAAGAGTAGCCCTGCTTTCCACAACTAGAGAAAGCCATTGCACAGCCACAAAGACCCAATGCAGCCAATAAATAAATAAATAAATAAATAAATAAATAAATAAATAAATAAACTAACTTTAAAAAAAACCACAATGGTCATTTAATAAGTGAGTACTCATAATGTTAAAAAAAATCTTTAAAAACAATTTGAAAAACAATATGAAGCAAATAATCTGCGATTCATAAGTCGAGGAGGGAGGGAATCTGTGGAAAGGAGGTACCATTTGGGATACACTCCCATTCGGCAGAACAAGCATATCTATTATAATGGCTTCCATATTCACCAAAACCTTCCCCCTGTAACCTATATTTTTAAATTTTCTGACACTGCCTGAAATTGCAGGTAAGAATCTTTTGACTAAGATATCCATTTAAAAACAGGCATCATGGAGAATTCATTCATGGCAGTTGATTTGATGAGATGCTGGTCATTCTAGCCCCACCTGAACGTGGCTTTGCTGAGGGGATGGGTGCTGGGTCACGGGCAAGGGGAGCGCAGGTGTACTGAAGCATGGAGAGTTGGGGTGATGTAGGGAGATCAGAGTGAGGCAGCACCCTAGGAGACTTCTGACAACACTGGGATATTGGGAACTGGGAGACTGGGATAAGTACCCGAAGAGGTGGGAGAGGGCCGGAAAAGAATGTGGGAAGATATCCAAAGTTAAGAGCCACCAATTTCAAAATGTTCCTGAAGAGCAGCCTCTGCTGAGAAATTGAGGAAGAAATTCTTATTTCGTCTTCCTGCATCTCTTAAGCTTAAGATTAGAGAATTTTTATTCTCTGAATTCAACCTGATATCATTATTGCTCTGTGACCTAAATTGGTGTTTTTTTTTTTTTTTTTTGGCTGGGCTGGGAACCATCGTTTCTGTGGGAAAATGTGCCCAAATTTCAAATAACTGATCTATAAAGAAGGTTTTGAAACATAACTTGTTTTATGCCATCCAGGAACTCCATAGGTATATAAATCTTTGTACAAGGAGCTATGTTATAATGGAAATGTTTTCACAGATATAATTCTTAATCTATAGCCAATATCAGTCATTAAAACATACTGTTCGGTCCTGGGCCCCATAAGAGTAGGACGTTATGGAGAAATTGGAAAGGAGCCAGGGGAGACAAAGTAAATGATGAAAGGTTTTGAAAAACAGCCCTTCAGGGAAAAGTCTACATTAGTTCAGAGAAGAGAGGTGTGAGTAGACTGAATATCAGTCTTCAAATTAGAAAGGGATATTACAGTATTGACACCAACTCTTTCTTCTCTGTATCTACAGAGGGAGATGTGAGAGAAAATGAGCTTCAGCTGCCACGGAAGGGATGTAGGCTGGTCAGATGTCCCCAACATGAAGATCAGAATCCAGTCTCAAGTTACCAAGCTTCATTCTCACAAGGGAGGAAGTCATTCTTGAGGTTTTTTGAGAGCTCTCTGCTCAGCGGCAGGCCAACTTCACCCAGACTTGGTCACCTGTCCAGGTGGTTTGTATACAGTATCATTTAGTAAACTGACAAGTTCTGTCCAAATACAGAAAATGCTTCAAGGCTACAAAGAGAGTAAAGCAAGGCTAATGGGAAACTCCAGACGAGGGAGATCGCAGCCTTCCATCCATCCATCCATCCATCCATCCATGCATCCATCCATCCATCCATCCATCAGTTGTTTCACATCGTTGGACAAGGCTGCTCCAAACAGCCATTGGAGTTAGAGTGTGAGCTGGGAGGGCGGCGACAGCCCCTCTGCCCTGTGGGCACGTGGGCCACCTCTAAGGGTGGAGGCCATTCTTGCCATCAGTGTGTTTTCGGGGGCTGTTGACACACCAGAAATGCCTCCAGAAGAGAGCGACTGGGACAGAAACTGAAAACTGGGTCAAGGGAGGAGCAGTAGGGGGAACCACATGTGTTGGCCTGAAGATAAACTTGGGGCCGGGGAGGACAAGAAGCCATTTTCAAATATTTGAGGTGCTGTCAGGTGCAAGAGAGATTAGAATTGTGCCCTGCAGCTCCAGAGGGAAACTCACGGATACAGCGTCCGCTGAAAAGAGGGAAGCGTTTTATAATGAGTAGAGATACTTAAAGAGGATTGAGGTGCCTAGTGACGCAGGAAGTGTTTGTGCAAAGATTGATTGAGTATCTCACAAGAACGCTGACAGAACAATTTCTGTTTTTTTTTTTTTTTTTTTTTTTTTTAAGTGTTGCTAATCGAGAGAAACTTCTTGGAGAGCAAGCTGACCCAGCAATAAGCATTTTTCTGTGGGTGCTCAGGAAAGGTGGGCTTCGCAGTCTGAACCACTAGAGGGCGTCAGGACAGCAGCATTTCAGAGCCGCCAACCCGGCTTTTCCTTCAAGGAGCAACTAATTCGAACAGGGTCCTGGCTCTTGCCTCCTTAATGCTGGGTTCTATGTCTCCTCCATGAATCTTTCTGTTACGCTTACATCTGATTAAATTCTGTAATGTCCGAGGGGTCTCTGTACATCCAGAGGCACAGTCGCTGCTGTTAGTACTTTAATGCTGCATTTATTAATTATATAAATAGATTAAATAGATTAAACAATATTCCTCTGAAAATCCAAACCCTCCTTATACACCTCAAAAAATTTTCTTTAACTTATGAATTTAACAAATATAACATTTTCCAGACATTTAAACATTAATTTACAAACTAAATTGAATTTCTTCTAAAATCACAAGTATCTTATATCTGAATCTTTTAAATGCTACAAATGCGTTTAAAAGCAGAAACATACATATGAATCATCACAATGATTACAACACTATTATATTTAAACTTAAACTGTTATGAAATACTTATATACTTAACTTTATTTCTCCTGTATCACTACACTTACTCTTTTTTTTTTTTTTTTGGGGGGGGGGTTCTTTTTTTTTTTTATTTTTTATTTTTTTTTTGGGGGGTACACCAGGTTCAATCATCTGTTTTTATACACATATCCCCATATTCCCTCCCTTCCTTGACGCCCCCCCCTCGAGTCCCCCCCACCCTCCCTGCCCCAGTCCTCTAAGGCATCTTCCATCCTCGAGTTGGACTCCCTTTGTTATACAACAACTTCCCACTGACTATTTTACAGTTGGTAGTATATATATGTCTGTGGTACTCTCTCGCTTCTTCTCAGTTTCCCCTTCACCCCCCGCCCCCTCCCATACCTCGAGTTCTCCAGTCCATTCTCTGTATCTGCTTCCTTGTTCTTGTCACTGAGTTCATCAGTACCATTTTTAGATTCCGTATATGTGAGTTAGCATACAATATTTGTCCTTCTCTTTCTGACTTACTTCACTCTGTATGACAGATTGTAGTTCTGTCCACCTCATGACATATAGCTCCATCTCATCCCTTTTTATAGCTGAGTAATATTCCATTGTATATATATGCCACATCTTCTGTATCCATTCATTTGTTGATGGGCATTTAGGTTGCTTCCATGTCCTGGCTATTGTAAAGAGTGCTGCAATAAACATTATGGTACACGTTTCTTTTGGGATTATGGTTTTCTTTGGGTATATGCCCAGGAGTGGGATGACTGGATCATATGGTAGTTCTATTTGTAGTTTTTTAAGGAACCTCCAAATTGTTTTCCATAGTGGCTGTACCAACTTACAGTCCCACCAACAGTGCAGGAGAGTTCCCTTTTCTCCACACCCTCTCCAACATTTGTTGTTTCCAGACTTTGTGATGATGGCCATTCTGATTGGTGTGAGGTGATACCTCATTGTGGCTTTGACTTGCATTTCTCTGATGATGAGTGATGTTGAGCATCTTTTCATGTGTTTGTACTACACTTACTCTTATGAGTATTATACTCTCGTGAGGACAGAGTATCTTTAAAAATATATATTTCTTTACCTTCCTGGTGATATAGTAATTTTGTCAAACTCAAGTGCAAAAAGGAAAATCATCTCTGAGTAGCTCAGGTTGGAGGTGCTGGGTTCTGAAATATCTTACCAACATAGAAGATCTTCCCATGTACTTGAATTCTAGCGATCTAATCAATTAAAGTTAAAAACACAAGGTTATATTTTGGTACCTGAAAGTGGAGTGCTGCTATAACAAATACCTAAAACAGTGGGATTGACTTTGGAACTGCTTAGAGGCTGGAAGAATTTTGAGGAGCGTGATAGAGAAAGCCTAAGTTGCCTTGGACAGACTGTAAAGATTCAAAGTTGGAGGATGCTGCCAGTGAGGGCTCAAAAGGAAGGAAGAAATGTGGTATTGGAAACGGGAGGAAGAGATTTCCTTGTTAGGTGGTGACAGAACACTTAGCAAAATTGTCTCCTGCAATTATATGTGAAGTAGGACAGGTAAGTGATGAACTTGTTTATCTAGCTAAGATTTCCAAGCAAAATGTTGAAGTTGCCACCTAGTTTTTTCTTGCTGCGTATAGTAAAATGCGAGAGGAGAAAGATAAAATGAGGGAAGAGGTGTTAAACAAAAAGGAACTGGGACTCGATGATTTTGAAAATTCTCAGTCTCTCCAAATGGCAAAAGATGTTAAAAGTAAGAAATGGCTTTCAAGCACATGGCATAGAGATAAACTGTGGCCTAGGGATATGCCAAGTGGTTATTGTACTAGGTTTGGTTAAAACCTTGGGAAGATCTAAGGATCAGAATAGTATTCAGTCAGGTGATAGACCCTCTCTAGAGGTTAAAGGTGTGCCTCATACAACTTCTCAAACAACAAGGCCTGTCTGAGTTGTCCCTTAACCATCTCAACATCTTTACCTTAGGTAAAAGAGTGCCTGTCTCAAAAAAAAACTGTGGATGTTACTCACATGTGAGGGAAATTGACAGGAGACCCACAAAGTACTTAAGAAATTTATTTTAGTGTGGGCACTGCCAACTTAAACTGAAAGGGACAGAAAGAGTACAAAATGAAAGGAGGCTGTTAGATCTCCAAAATTCTACTGGCAGGAAGCAGGATGATAAAAGTCCTCAACTGCAAGTGTGCTATCTTTCAGGAAAAAGGTAACATGATTCAGAGGGCAGAACCAAGAGTTATTGTGGATTATTCCCAGGCCTTAGAATCTAATTAAGGAGCCCTGGTAAGAGTTTGCTAGGCTGAATCTCAAAATTTCTTTGGCTTAGTAACTCCTTTTCACCTTGCATATATCCCCTCCCCTTTTGAATAGAATGTCTATAACTATTTTACTATACCTGTTCCTCTACTGTGTGTTGGGTGGTTGGGAGTCAGATAACTTGTCTAGTTTTGTAGATTGAGAGTAACTATACTCAAGGAGACTCATCCGTACCTGGACCTGATTTAGATAATGAGGTTCTAGACGTTGAGCAGATACTGTCATGGTATGAAATTCTTGGGGAAATTGGGAGGGAGTAAATATTTTTCATGTGGAGGGACACAAGTCATTAGGGACCAGAGGGTAGACCGTGATGGATAGACTCTAGGGTAGCTCTTACATTCCCTACCTCCTGTGTGATCTCCTCCTCTTGAGTTGTAACGGGACCTGTGAAATACTTCTAACTGGTAGAATTTGGCAAAGGCAATTGGATATGTGTGATTATGTGCACATGATTATATTACATAAAATTGCAATGCATCTTGCTAGGAGACCTCCTCTCCCTTGCTGGCTTTGAAGGAACAAGCTGCCTTTACATGAGCTATCCTATGCAGCAAGGAGCTGAAGGCAGCCTCCAACTGATAGCAAGAAAACAAGGTGCTCAGTCTGACAACCTGCAAGAAACGGAAGACTCCAATAGCTGTATGAGCTTGGACGCAGATCTGACCCCAGTCAAACCTTTGAAGTCCACAGGTAAGCAGGCAAGGAAGATCCCCAGCAGGCTGGTATCCCATGAACATGAGCCAGAATCCCACAAAGACAGATTGAAACTCATATTTGTTCTTGTTGTCTTTGAACTTGTTGACAAGGGTGTCCTACAGAAGCTGGAGTCCTTCGTCATGGAGCTGAACACATACACCTGGCCCAGGAGTCAGAAAAACTGAAAGGGAATCCAGGCAAGGAGAGCAATTGTAAGCCCAGATGCTGCTTCTCACTGGTGAGGTGGGTCAGCAGATCAGTAACAAGGTGTGTCAACTCCAAAATGACTTATGCAGGTACCAAAGTATAACATCATATAAACTTATACAGTCTCAAGTATTTCTAAACTGTTAACAATGTTGGAACAATTCTCTTTTACATCTCACCTTAAAATCACAAGTCTAATTTGCACTTTCAAAAATTCACCATGGGTGCTACGTGGAGTATTCTCTTGTATGGTTGTATTACATTGTGTTTCTCCATTTATCAGATAACAGAAATTTGGGTTGTTTTGAATGTCATGAATGATGCTACTGTAAACATTTGCGTACAAGCCTTGGTGTAGACATATGTTTTTATTTCTCTTAGGTAGATTCCTAGCAGTGGAATCACTAGGTTTTATGATAAATGTATGTCTAACTTTTAAACTCTCAAATGGCTTTCCACTGTGGTTGAACTATTTTACATTCTTATCAACAATGTATGAAGATTCCAGTTCTTCCACATCCTCACAAACGTTTGGTGTTATCTCTCTTTTACATCCTAGCTGTTCCAGTAGGTATATAATAGAATCTCATTTGTAGTTTTCATTTGCATTTCCCTAATGATTCGAGCATCTTTTCCACATGCTTATTAGGCATTTGTGTACCATCTTTAGTGAAATAGCTATTTAAATATTTTGCCCATTTTTAAATTGGCTGGTCTTATTAATGAGTTGTAAGAGTTTTTTTAATTTCTTCTGTCTACAAGTCCTTTATAAGATCTATGATTCTGTATATTTTCTCCTAGTCTATAGCATATTTTTTTAAGTTTTTTCATAGTGATCTTTTAGAGTGCAGAAATTTAATTTTGATGAAGTCCAATTTATCATTTTTTCTTATGAGTGTCATGGTTTTGCTGTCATATCTAAGAACTCTTTGTTCAACCCAAAGTTACCAAGATTTTCTCCTATGTTTTTTTTCTAGAAGTTTTATGGTTTTAGCTCTTATATTTAGGCCTGTGATACACTCAAGTTCATTTCTTGTAGATGATGTGAGATAAGGGCCTAAGTTTGTGTTTTTCTATGTAGGGGATATGCAATAGTCACCATTTGCTGAAAAAAGACTATTTGTTCCCTCACTGAATTATTTTGGCACCTTTGTCAAAAATCAGTTGACCATAATGCAAAGGTTTATATCTGGATTCTCAAATTTCATTTATTGATCTGTATGTATTTCTTGCACCAATACCACACTGTATTGAGGCTTTATAAAATTTTGAAGTCAGGTAATATAAGTCTTTTACCTTTGTTCTACTTCAAAATTATTTTGATCACGCTTTGCATTTCCACATAATTTTTAGGATCAATGTGTCGATTTCTATTAAAAAAAAAAAGCTTGCTGGGATTTTGATAGGGATTGTGTTGAATATACAGATCAATTTGGGGAGAATTTTCATCTGGATGATATTAAACCTTCCTATCCATAAATGGAGTTTTTTTAAAGATTTATTATGTTATTTATTTATTTATTTATTTTGGCAGCGTTGGGTCTTCGTTGCTGCACACGGGCTTTCTCTAGTTGTGGCAAACGGGGGCTACTCTTCATCATGGTGCACAGGCTTCTTATTGCAGTGGCTTCTCTTGTTGCAGAGCACAGGCTCTAGGTGCGCAGGCTCAGTAGTTATGACTCACGGGCTTAGTTGCTCTGTGGCATGTGGGATCTTCCCAGACCAGGGATCAAACCCGTGTCCCCTGCATTGGCAGGCAGATTCTTAACCACTGCACCACCAGGGAAGCCCCAAGATTTCTTGTTTCTTTGTTTATTTGAATCTTCATTAATTTCTCTAGAAATGTTTTATAATTTTTAGTATGTCTTGCACTTCTTTTATTAAATTTATTCCTAAATATTTTATTCTGTTTATGTTTTGTGAATAGAATTAAAACATTTTTTATTTTTGGATTTGTCATTGCTAGTATAGAAATACAATTGATTTTTTAAAATTAATTAATTAGTTTATTTATTTATTAGCTGCGTTGGGTCTTCGTTGCTGGGCGCGGGCTTTCTGTAGTTGCATCGAGCAGGGACTACTCTTCCTTGTGGTGCGCAGGCTTCTCATTGCAATGGCTTCTCTTGTTGTGGAGCACAAACTCTAGGCTCGCAGGCTTCAGTAGTTGCAGCACGTGGGCTCAGTAGTTCTCGTGCATGGGCTTAGTTGCTCTGCGGCATGTGAGATCTTCCCAGCCCAGGGCTTGAACCCATGTCCCCGGCATTGGCAGGGGGATTCTTAGCCACTTCGCCACCCGGGAAGTCCTACAGTTGATTTTTAAATACTGATCTTGTATCTTACAATATTGCTAAACTCATTATTAGTCCTAGTCATTTGGTATGTGGATTCCTTGGGATTTCCTGTGCACAAGATGATATCATGTATGAATATAAGCAGTTCTACTCTCTTTACCTGCAGTGCACTTTTAATGGCTGTTATATTTTCTTTCCTACACTGGTCAGACCCTGCCTGGGATCACAGTATTTATTTTTGACCATCACATGTTCCTTGGGGAAACAAACAAAACAAATTAAAAAGATAAAATAATGATCACTGTAATCCCTGCGCTGACACAACCTTTATGCACATGTGGGGTGGATTCTTCCAGACACTTTTGCTAGAGGCATCGCGGCAGAGCTTGTGAGGTACTGAGCCACATCCCTCAGCCCCCAGATTTCAGCGTAGCTGTGGTGAACATTGCCGTGCACTTTGCCAGCGTCCATCCAGGCTCACATCCCAGTGTCTCTTGCCTTTGCTGTCTAGAAATCTGGAAAGTCTGCTCAGCTATATGTAGGCAGAAATCCTTCTTTAAGGCAGTTAACAGCCCTGGGTTGGAGGCAGCTCTAAATCAGTGAGAACAGGATTTCATCAATAAATGACCCAGCCTTCCCCTCCTGCAGGACATGTAATGTGGGACAATTCTAATTCTACATATTCCTCAAAGCCTCCTCTGGGATTGAACCCCAGTTACCCACAGCTGGAACCCACTCATTTGTTGACTTTTCTCCCTTCCCCATTTGCCTCACTTCTGTTTCTTAAGATAACTCCCCCTCCCCCGCCCCTCCAAATTATCTGCACCCAAGTCCTATCTCAGGGTCTGTTTCCAGAGAAACCTAATTAAGGCAGGCATCATATTTGGTCTCTCAACAAACTGAGGTCTGTCTATGGAACAGCCATCCGGAGAGTGAGGAGCTGGCAATGACATGATACAAAAACAGGGAAAATAGCTGAGGAAACTGAGAGAAGAGAAAACTTGCAGAAATAATTATAGTCATTTTTAAATACTTGGAAAGCATTCAAGTAGAAGAGGACCAGGGGAGACATGAGCATTAATTCTAGGCTGTGTATCAGATCTTAGGCAGTGTGCCAACACGTGTGTTATCTCATTCCATCTTACAGCAAGCCGAGGAGGTAATTACTGTCTTCATCTTTCAAATGAGTAAACTGAGGCACAGAGAGTTGAAGGAATTTGCTCAAGGTCCAAAACTAGCAAGTATTTGAACTGAGCTTCAAATCCACACCTGCTCATGCCCCAGCTCGTGTCTTCCTGCTGTCCTGTGCCGATCGCACTGACGGGCAAGGCTGGGGCCAACAGGCAGACGTTCTGAGTCTGCAGAATTGTCTTTCTGTGAATGCAGAGCATGACAGAGATTGTTTAGATGCCCCCTGATGCTATTTTCTCTTCCTGGATGCAGAGGAACATTTCATGTTCCAGCTTCCTTTACAATTAGATTGAGGCCATGTGCCAGGGTTCTGGCAAATGGGGGTGTGCAGACGTGATGCACCTGATATTCTCTCTCTCTCCTTTCCCTCTTGGCCAGCTGAAAGCAGAGAACCCAGCAGAGGATTCTGGGAAGGTGCTGGGAGAATGGCAGGGCCACCAGATAGAAGGTGCATGGATCCACAGGGCATGGGCTGGGATAGAGGACCCGTTGTGTTCACCACGTGGGACTGGGCCACGAGCAATAAATGAACACACATTGGATTAAGCCACTGAGATTTGGGGGGTTGTTATACAACTGACACTGCCTAAGAAACCCTGAGCTTCCTGTCTCAGAAAGCATACAAGCAGTGATCAGATGTTCAACTCCAAAGGCTGTTGTAAAAGAGATTTCTGGGAAAGTGGACCAGGTGACCTGTGAAAATGATAGCTCATGCTTACTGAGCTATTATAGATCAGGCATGTATACACATTCTCACATTTAAGTCTACAATGTACTCCATCATGCTCATTTTATACATGAGGAAAGCAAGGCACAGAGAAGTTAGGTAACTTGCCCAAGGTCACACAGCAAGTAAGAGGTAGAACCAGATACCCTTTTTACCCCTTCCAGGTACCTCACTCTTAATCATTACTCCCCACCATCTCTAAAGCCTAAGTTATGATTTCAAGGCTTGCAGACTGGATCATTTTTGTCCATGCAGGATTTTTTGTCTTGTTTTGGGTTTTTTTTTCCTCTAAGAACTTTTATTGAGATACAATTGACATACAATAAACTGCATATATTTAAAGTGTACAATTTGATATTTTTTTTCTTATTAGTAATGTATATATGGCAATCCCAATCTCCCAATTCATTACCCCCAACCCCTCCCGCTTTCCCCACTTGGTGTCCATATGTTTGTTCTCTACAGCTATGACTCTATTTCTTTGCAAACCGGTTGATTTGTACCATTTTTCTATATTCCGCACATATGTTAGTGTACGATATTTGTTTTTCTCTTTCTGACTCGCTTTACTCTGTATGACAGTCTCTAGGTGTTTTGTTTTTATTTTAAAATTTCAGACTATGCTTAAAGATGAAAAGATTTCACATAGAAATCCAGTTTTCCAATTTCTCTTGAAAAATCCAGAAATTCTGACAAAACTGGCTTCTAGGCCATGATGGCAACAAGCAACTAGAGCTGAGGAGTGGCATTCCCTTTAGGTGGTCCATAAACTTCTCTCCTTACTTATGTTACTATCAGGCTCCGGGAGCTTTTGATTTAGTGAACCCTGAAAGGTTCCATCTAAAGCTCAGTTCTCCCCAGGCACAGTGTTGGGCATATAACAGGAACTCAACAAGTGTGTAGGAAATGTATGAATAAAAGCAGAACCCAGATTCTCTCACCCTCTCCCTCTTCTTCCAACTCTCCTTCCTGGGCTTGGGAACCAGTGATTCTGAGTACCTAAGTGGTAACCCAAAAGATTAATTTCCCTTCTGTTCCAGTTAGCCAGGACCCAGGTTAAGGTACCTACAAACACTGTGCCTAACTTGGGCTCACGTTGACATTTTCTGCCAACTGAAAATGGGCACTTCTTTATGACTAGTGTTTGTTCTGAAGAACCAGCCTTTGCTGGGGCTGTATGGCCAGGTAGGCTGTTTGGTGCTGTCTTAGATTAGGCTGTGCACAATGGACCCTTTGTGCAGTCTGTATAGCAGGGCTCGGACAGGCAGGCGTGCCTGCTCCCAGCTTCAGAGACTCTCTCCTAACAGTGCTGAAGATGGACAGGCACAATTTAATCCTCCTGGGTTAGAGCGACCACAGGCTGCTGGACTTCTGTGTGGGTGCGTAAGCCTTGCACAGGGGAAGCTTTTCTTCCAGGGTGGTTAGCAAAGCTCATTTGGAGGAGTGCAGGTCTGGGGCATGGCCTGGATCAGGGGCTGTGACGCACACAGCGTAAGCTCCAGAAGCTTGCTGATCCCCTTAGCGGAGCCCAAGACTGCCCATCCCCACCTCCACCCTGTCGTCCCAACCCAGACCTGGGACAGTACTGCCTTTCTCTGGAGGGCTGGTCTCTTGGCATCAGGGAGGAGAAGGGGAGTACAAGGACTCTTCCAGGAGGAAACCTCCTGCTTATTGGCCAGGAGGAAAAAGGGGCTTTGACTTCTGAGGCCCCTATTGTGTAGCAGTAAAGTGGATTGCTTAAAGCAGCCTTCTGGATCTGAGGTGATTTTTCTCCCCCAGGGGCATTTGCTCAGCCTGGAGGCATTTTTGGTATTAAGGAATGGGGGTAGGGGAATGCTGGTGGCTTCTAGGGATAGAGGCCAGGGAGGCTGCTGAACATCTCACAGTGCACAGAACAGCCTCCACAACAAAGAATTACCCATCCTCAAATGTCACATGTGCCAAGGTTGAGAAACCCTGCCTTGAAGGATGGCTTTTATTCCTTTTTTTAAGCTTCAAAGTTATAAAAAGCAATTTATTTTATAATCAGAAAAATAAGTTATTTTAAATATAGATAAATATGTTGGACTTCCAAAGTATCACCTTTCTTTCATTATTTATAATAGTGTTGGCATGTAGTAGGTACTCAATACCTATTTGTGCAGTGAATGAATGAATGACATACTGTACTAGTATACCTTATTTAATTGGTTATAAGTGGTCACTTCTTTCATTGAGGCAATATACAGCTCTTTTCGGGGGGAGGGAGGGAGGTATTGGACAGTGTGTTCATTCATTCATCCATTCATTCATTTTTCTGCTTCTGGCTTTAGCACATGAGCCCCTTATTCCAGCTGTACTTTGTTTAATAAGATGTCAGTTTGCTAATAAGGTTGGTCTCTCTCTTTCCTCAACCCTAGTGCTGTTATTTGAGTGGATTTGACTTGGTGAGTTTCCGATCCATCTGTATGAGAACCAGATTTGATATTGATATGGATTGTAGCCATAAAGCTGTTTTTCCCTGAGAGAGAAACATTTTATAATTGAAAAATTGAATTGTTACTTGTAACCCTTGAGGTGAAAAGTCCCAAACTTAAGAATTTCATAGGGTTCAAAATGGGAGGCCAGGTGGACTCCGAACCCACTTCTGGTGCTCCTCGGCACCCATCAGAATTGCCGATGGCCCCTGTGGCTCTGTGAGCTTTGCTTCTCCCGTCTGGTCAATGGTTTCTTCATGGCATTGTCACCACCTGAAATTCTATTGGATATTGTGTCCTCGTTTTGCTCTCTGTTTCTTCTTCTAGATGTGAGTTCTCTAAGGGCAAGGACCTTCTCACTTATTCACTGCTGTGCCTCAAATGGTGTCCGGCACACAGGGGGTGGGGAGGGGGAGGGCACTTAATGAATGTTTGTTGAATGAACAAATGGCAGAGCAGAGAGGCCCGGAGACCAAGTGGCCTACCTAAGGTCATACTGAGCCCAGCCGTGTAGCCAGATCCAGGCCCTCTCATCTGGCCTCCCCCAGCTCCCCCAGCAAACAGTTTGTTGGGGGGATACTAGGCAAGCTCTTCTAACACTGCAGAGTTGCTCTTGGAGGCTCAGGAGCACAAGGGTGTCGGATGGCATCCTCGTCTCCCAGATAGGAGGGGCCACCGGAGGGGTGAGCTTAGGACGTGACACATGGGATGACCAATCTGGTTGGCCTGGGACCAAGGAATTTCTTCAGATGCAGGGCTTTCATTCTAAAAGGGGAAAGTCCCAGTTAAACTGGGATGAATTGGTCACCCTGTGTGACAGCAACATTAATGAAAATCTAGGGTGCCCTACAGTGAATACTTCCTCTGAGAAATGCTTTCAAGTGTCAAGGAATCATGGGCTCTTAGTGGTGGAAGGGGGAGACTTTAATGATCATCGAATCCAGAAGCTGTAGACTCACCTATCTGCACGAAACTGTGAGAAATGGGGCTGGTGGCAAATCGGGGAACATTTGTCCCTTGTGGAAGGAGGTGACTGCACTCAACTAGAGGTGAATGTTGACCTGTGGGAAGGAGAGCCCATGTAGCCAGGTGGGCTCATTTTTCAAGAAACCTTTGAAATGTGTGTTGGGGGTGTGGGGATGTGTGAGAGAGAGAGAGAGAGACAAAGAAATGTACTGAATTTTAAACATTGGCAACTACTTTTTTAAAAGTGTAAACATTACACAGTGCAACAAAGTGTAATTGCAGGCCAGGCCCAGCTCATAGGCCACTGATAGGGGGCTACTGACATAGTCTGCTATTTCATTCTCTACATGGGAAACTGAGGCACAGAGTACAGTGAGTGAAGGTTCCAGCCCCTTGAACAGAGCTTCATTAAAAAAATAATTTTCTGGGAACCCTCCTACACTGTTGGTAGGAATGTAAATTTGTGCAGCCGCTATGGAAAATAGTATGGAGGTTCCTCAAAAAACTAAAAATAGAGTTATCATCGGATCCAGCAATGCCACTTCTGGGCATATGTCCAGAAAAAACTATAATTCAAAAAGATACATGCACCCCAGTGTTCATAGCAGCACTATTCACAATAGCCAAGACATGGAAGCAACATAATGTCTATCAACAGATGAATAGATAAAGAAGATGTGGTACATATATACAATGGAATACTACTCAGCCATAAAAAAGATTGAAATGATGCCACCTGCAGCAACATGGATGGACTTAGAGATTATTGTACTAAGTGAAGTAAGTCAGACAGGGAAAGACAAATATCATATGATATCACTTATATGTGGAATCTAAAATATGACACAAATGAACTTATCTCCAAAACAGAAACAGGCTCACAGACATAGAGAACAGATTTGTGGTTGCCAAGGTGGGGGTGGGGAAGGGGTGGAGTAGGAGTTTGGGATTAGCAGATGCAAACTATTGTATATAGAATGGATAACAGCAAGGTCCTACTGTATAGCACAGGGAACTACATTCAATATCCTGTGGTAAACCATAATGGAAAAGAAAATAAAAAAGAATGTATATATATGTATGAGTGAATCACTTTGATGTACAGCAGAAATTAACACAACATTGTAAATCAACTACACTTTAATTTAAAAAAATATTTTTTATGACGATTAATTTGGCAAGAGGGGAAGGGGATTGTAAGGGAAAACAACTGAGCATTTAGTACGTTTCAGGCAGTTAATGATTTCACTCTGTAAAATCACACTCACTTTTTACAAGCCTTGGAGCAAGTTACTTAATCTCTCTGTGCGTGTTTCCTTATGTGTAAAATGAAAATAACAGTAAGTAATTCATGAAGTCGTGGTAAAGATCAAAGGTTCGTATGAAATGCTTGAACCAGAGAGTAAGCGTGTGCTGGCTCTCAGTGCCATTGAGGTAGGTGTTATTCTCATCCTCATTGTACATGAAAAGAAACTGATTTCTGAGAGTTAAATTGACCATATTGTCCAGCAATAAATTAGAGCCAAGGGTTGGGCCCCGGTTGTCTGACTATAATTACAGGAGTCTTTTCCTCTACTCTCCTTGTGATACCACTAGGCTGGTGTTATAAATTCAAGATAAGAAAAACAAAAACAGCCCGTTTTTCTCCTTGGTAATCATTGTACAGACAGTCAAGGCCAGAAGTTAAGTTCTGTGGTGTTTCCCTACACTTTCAGCTGCGTATCATCTGCAGTGATGGAAGAGAAAATGTTACACAGATAATAAAAATGGTGGATAATAAAATAATTTCTCCTTTGGCATTCATTATGCAACTTGAGGGGCAGCTAATTTATCTTCCTAATTATGTTTTGCTTATGCTGATTTTAAAATTAGTTTGTTTACCCTGGACAATACTGATTAACAGCAGGGAGAGGTGGCCTAGAAACATCTTGGGTGGTAGAGGGGAGATATTTTGAGATTTGGGGGAATTTCCATAGATAATTTTCATGTAGCTATGGGAAGGTAAAAGGTTGATATGTTGATGGTGCTATGAGTATAAATAATTAGTGGGATTTGTTGTTGGGAGTATTTAAATATAAGGCTATGGATTGCAGACCCAGAGAGTTGAGTGGACCTCAAGCTCCTCCCTGTTTAGTCTTCAGTGCTGAGAGTTCAGACAGTCAACGCAGGTTAATCAAACAAGGAGATGGAAAAGGAGGGCTAGCTGGAGGTAACTCCAGGAGTTCCTTTCAATAGGTATTGAATAAAGATAAAATGCCTATTACGTACTGTGAGTTATGCCAGGAGCTCAGGCTAGCAAGATGAATAAGGCCATTGTCTTACCCTGTGGAATTCCACAATCTATTAAAGAAAACAGACTTGTAAACAGAAAGCCCAGCCCAGTGGGATCAGGGTTATGGAAAAGATAGGATCAGAGTGGAGCAGAGAAGAGACAGTAACAAGCTGCCTAGTCAGGAAGAGGAACCTTCCATCCCTCTCTTTCCCTCTGCCCTCTTTGTGTTGGGGGTGGGAGCAGGAACCCTTGCAGGCTCAGTTGTCAGCTGGCTTCTGGCTGGTCCAGCCAATGGGAGGCAAGTGTGCCAGACTGGAGGGTAGCAGAGAGAGGCAGGTTGGAGTGTCTCTCCTGTTCCTGCACAGCACCTGGGTCTCTGCCGTGACTCCACTTCCTCCCGCTGGACAGGGCCACTGGGGTACAGCTTCCACAGGGCAGTCATGGCGCCTGGACTCTGATCACCTCCTCCAATTGCCCCTCCAGTCTAGGAGCGGTAGCAGCTTCTTGCTGGTGCCAACTAATCTCACTGTCCCCTGGTTGGTGACTCAGTGTTTTCTATCACCTGCTTTGAAATCAATCCCCTACACTAAATTCATTCCATGTGAATACAGAAAGTCATTTCTGTGTTTCTGGGTGAGCTCTGATGGATGTAGAGGGCTGCCAGGAGAGCTGATACTTAAACTGATATTTAAAGGGGGAAAAGAAATTTGTTAGGTAAAGATCCAGAGTATCCTAAATCCACTCAGAAATGTGAGACACTTGAGCATGGAGATATAGGAGGGAAAGCCCTCCCTGGCAGTGGGAGCCAATGAAGATTTTCAGAAAGGGGATAAAGTATGCAGGTATTTTAGAAAACTCACTTAACTCTGCTCAGTACAGATTGCTAAAGAAAACAGCAGGGTGGGCATGAAGCCTAGTTAAAAGGCAGTCACAACAATTCAGGCCAGAAGTCATTGAGGCTTGAACTATAAGAGCCTGATGGATAGATATGGAGAGCAAAGAACACACGCTAGATATTACACGCTTAATTAACTCCAAGAAAAGAAAATTCTTATTTTCCTGGGACATAGTAGGTGCTCAATAAATATTTGCTGAATGAATTAATATACTAGTAACTTCTTTTCTTTTGTTTTTTTTGGATATTATGAAGCATGCTAGTATAAACATTTAGTACAAGTTATTGTGTGAACATGTATTCATTTTTTTTTATTACATACCTAGGAGTGAAGTTTCTGGGTCATATGGTAATTCTGTGTTTAACTCTTTGGAGAAGTGCTGGACTGTTTTCCAAAGTGGCTACACCATTTTACATTCCCCCCAGCAGTGTATGTGGGTTCTGATTCCTCTATATCCTCACCAACATTTGTTATTATCTGATTTTTTGTTGTTATTATAGCCACCTTAGGGTGTATGAAGCTGTAAGTCAGTGTGATTTTGATTTGCATTTTGATGTACTTAATGATATTGAGTGTATTTTCATGTGCTTAATGGCCATTTGTATATCTTTGGAGAAATGCCTATTCAGGTCCTTTGCACATTTAAAAAACCTCAGTTGTGCCCTTGCTTCCCCGCATTTCTCCCCCCTCCACCAGAACGCGGGGCGCGGTGATAATATTTGACCTGTCTTGCGGAGCCTGCTACGTAGTCTCTAGGTCTCTGCTTCCCCTTTTCAGGGGTTCACACCACTCTAGAGCAACTCTCTCTCTATTTACTGAACATCCTTGGCCATCAGAGCCATTCAATTAGCAGGTATTTACTAAGCACTTTCATACGAATAGCTGCTGTTTACTGAGCACTTATCAGGCACTGTGCTGAACACTTGCCATGCATTTGTCTCAGCCCTCATTACAGCCCAATGAAGTGGTGCCACTTTTGTCCTCATTTTATAAAGAAGACACACAGAGGCTGAGTAATTTGCTAGAGTCATGCAGCTAGTAAGTGGCAGAGCTGGAATTCATACCCAGGTATCTGACTCTGATGCCCGGGTTCTGAGCCACAAGGCTTCGCTGCCTAGCGCCGTATGCTGTGTGCAGTTGGGGATGTAAAGAAATGTCAGGTAAATCTGGGGAGGAAAGATGTGAATACACAAAGAGTAAAACTTGGGGAGCAAAGATGTGAATACACAAAGAGTAAAACTTGATGCTAAAAATACGAAGTCATTCAAGGCAACAAAAGAGAACCTGCCATAAACCAGAATGTGATTATTGCCTGGTAGGGATAACGAGAGAGATCATCCCAGACTAGGGTAATCAAGGGAGGCTTAACGAAGGAGCTAGGATTTGACTTGTGGTTTTCCTGCTAGTTAAGGAGACATGCTGAATTCCTCTGAAACAATGTGAATACGACTTGGAGGTTGCTAGTGGACTGATGCAAACTGCAGCAGGGAATTAAAGAAAGGAGCGATAAGTATGGACTGTAAAAAGGCATCAGGGTAACCCTCCAGCTGGAGCTCCTGTGGCTGGAGCCTGGAATGGATGGCTGATGGGCAGAATCTTTCCTATGTTCTCTGCTGGACACCCGTAGCAGACTCATTTCATACATATGCATGTTTTAGGTTGAGATAGGTCTTTTCTGGGACTTTAGCTTTTCCTTTAGGAGTGGCCTCTTCCTACTCTTTTTTTCACAAATCACCTGTGATCACAGCAGGGAAGACAGAATCCCACTACAGCACCTTCCCTCCTGGTCCACCCTGGGGATGATGGAATGACAAGCATCACATGAGATTTGAGTTGACTCACTTCTTGGCTTATTCGTTATGTAGCGCAGGAAAGTGGGCCCAACAGGATGAAGTTGGAGAGTCTGAGCATGGAGGCAAGAGAATGCCTGCTTGTCCCCTAAAGTAAAATCTGTATCTCTTTAGTCTGTCTGTTATTCCTTCTCTTGGGGAAATCCTCCCTTACTCTATTTGGTCTAAGTGAAACTCAATCACGTATGCTGTCCTCTACCACAGGGGAGAGTATATAAGCTAGCTGGCCAGTCAGATGACTCAGCTGGACCCCCAGCTGGTGACAGCGTCGCCCCTTACTCTGCAGCCATCGTGGATCTGCCTGCCCACCTGTAGTCCCTGTGTCTAGACATCCTGTTAAAGCAAAAGGACAGTGGATATACATTGACGGTTTTCTACTGGGAAGAAGAGATCTGAAAATGTCTTTTTCTCCCAGCCCTCACCAAA
This sequence comes from Hippopotamus amphibius kiboko, assembly GCF_030028045.1. Lineage (NCBI taxonomy): Eukaryota > Metazoa > Chordata > Mammalia > Artiodactyla > Hippopotamidae > Hippopotamus > Hippopotamus amphibius. The sequence continues at coordinate 216,004,094 of NC_080186.1, read as the reverse complement.
CCTAAGTATTTAATTTAAAAAATCAATTTGATAAACAATAGGTTGTTACTCTAATTTATATTCCTTTGGTTTATAAAGAGTTGGAGCAGTTGTTTTGTTTTTTTGTTTTTTTTGGTCATTTTCTTTTCCACTTTGAAAAAGTTTTTTTAATTGATGTATAGTTGATTTACAATATCATGTAAGTTTCAGGGATATGTGCAATTCAGTTATACATATATATATATATGTATGTATAAATATGCATACTTTTTCAGATTCTTTTCCCTTATAGGTTATTACATAATATTGAGTAGAGTTCCCTGTGCTGTGCAGTAGGTGCTTGTTGATTATCTGTTTTATATATAGTAGTGTGTGTATGTTAATCCCAAGTTCCTAATTTATCCCTCCCCCTACTCCCCTTTCCCCTTTGGTAACTGTAAGTTTGTTTTCTGTGTCTGTGAGTCTCTTTCTGTTTTGGAAATAAGTTCATTTGTGTCTTTGTTTGTTTTTAGATTTCACATATCAGCAATATCATATGATATTTGTCTTTAACTTACTTCACTTAGTATGATAATCTCTAGGTCTAGCCATGTTGCTGCCAGTGACATTATTTCATTCTTTTTTATAGCTGAGTAATATTCCTGTGTGTGTGTGTGTGTGTGTGTGTGTGTGTGTGTGTATCTTCTTTATCCATTCTGTTGATGGACATTAAGGCTGCTTCCATGTCTTGGCAATTGTAATAGTGCTGCTGTGAACATTGGGATGCATGTATCTTTTTGAATTCGAGTTTTCGTCTTATATTTATTTGATTTATAAAAGTTGGAGTCATTTTCATATTTCCTGGCCATTTATATTTCTTCTTTTGCAAATTACTCTTTTGGATGCTTTTCTAATTTTCTATTGGTATGTTCATTATTTTCTTATTGATTTGTAAGAGTTCTTTGTATGTTAGGACCTCACAAATTTGTCTGCCTTAGATGTTGCAAATACTCTCACAGTTTGTCATTTTCTTTGGTGCTTATAATGAAAATTTTTCCATGTAATCACAATATAATTTATATACAAGAAAATGCATCCACTTTAAGTGTACAATTCAATGAGTTTTGATAAATGTATATACCTATGTAGCCATGACCACAATCAAGATATATCAATGGAACATTTCTGTCACTCCAAAAAATTCCCTTCTGCCATTTTACAAGGATCTAATTTCCATCATTTTAGGTTAATTTTTCCTATTCTAGAACTTAAGTGGAATCATACAATATATACTTTTCTTCACAAAGCAAAATGTTTTTGAGATTCATCTATGCTGTTGTGTTCTCAAAATAAATAAGAAAATGAAAAGGCAAGTCATAAATTGTGAGAAAATATTTAATATGTGTATCTGACAGGGGACTGGTATCATGGATGCTTTTAATATACAAAAATTTTTTTTAGTTTTTACAAAGTCAAATGTATCAGTCTTTTTCTTAATGCTGATGCCTTTGGTGTTATTCTTAGAAAGATACTATTATCCCCAACATTATACAGCTATTTATTTATAATTTTGGCATTTTTATAGTGTTAAAATTTTATTGAAAATTGAAATGAAATTAAATCTAAAGTGAAAACATTAAAATCTTTAATCTACCTGAATTACCTTTCAAAAATGTCAGCAAATTATCCCAATACCGTTTATTGATATTCCATCCTCCCCCTCCCCCAATTTAAAATGCTGTGTTTACTAAATATTAAAATAGTTTAGACACTTTGGTCAATTCTGGTCCTTTTATTCTGTTTTTCAGCCTAGGGAAGAGCTGAACACTCTTAGTAGTGCTAATCTCTTTTCTGTTTTGTACCCTGTGAATATTGTCTCCTCTCTCTTTCTCTCTCCCCTCTTTCCCCTGTTTCTTTTGCTTTCTCGTCCTTTTCCCCAGTGATGTGTCGAAATATAATTAAGCCATCCACCTTTCCCCACCAAATCATCTTGATGTTATCTTTGGGTTTAGTGAAAACATTCTTTTTTTTTTCCCTCTCAACTTTATTGAGGAAAAATTGACAAATATGATGGTGTATATTTAAAATGTACAATGTGATGATTTGGTATACATATATATACCAAGGCCAAGATAATTAGCACATTTATCACCTGTGAGAGTATTCTTGATTTTAATAATGAAGTCATGTTTACTTGGTAAGAGTAAGGCTGAAACAGGGGTATTAGAGCTAGTAGGAAACCAGCCCACTACTAACCAATGATTCAGTAGCCCTGGTCTTACCAATAAGTAGAAAATGAGCCAGTTTTTTAAATCACAGAGATCTAATTTGTGCCTTTCCTAGGATACAAGTCTGTAGGTGAGCCCCAAAGAATTATTAACCATTCACAATAGTTCTTAGTAGTAATTGATTTATTTGCACAAAGAATTGATTCCCATATTTGCTTTAACCAGACCTACGGACTAAATATACTTGATTTCAAATAAAGAAGACAGGTTAAAAGGGAGCGTTAATCTTACTCATAGGAAAGTTACATTAAAATGATTTCTGTGCTACTTTTCAAAGTAGCCATTTGCCATTGATTTTACCCATGAGGCAAGCTTGTAAATAAACACCAAGAAAAAGGAGCAAACAGAAAACCTTCTGAACTCACTTTTGTAATAGGAATGAGGGTCAGAGATAAAATTATGAGGCCCCTAAACAGACACAGCAGCTTAGGAACAGAGGGGCTTGGAGAAATGGCTTGCATGGCCATCTTAGCATAATGTCTGTATCTGTATTTCTTTTGTCTTTGAGGAGATTTGGGCTTAGTTTATTTAAGGGTAGGATTCTTGTATAGAGTGTTTACATGGCTTAGTTGAAGTAATGGACAAGAACACTTTGCAAAGGCTGGCATGCTTAATAAATTTAAGGGTGTTACTATTGTGCTTCTGAAAGTATTAGGAAGACTGAAGAAAGGTTGTTATCTACTGAAAACTGCTGATAGTGGGACTTTTAAAAAAAAATCTTCATTTCCCCTTGAATAACCACTATTAACACTTTGGTACAATTTTTTTCCAGTCACAGTTTACAAAACAAGGAGTCTCACTTACAAGGATATAATAAGGAGTTTCTTTCCCCCAGTTCTTTGGGTCTGGCCCAAGGACTGCATAAGCAGCTGTTTTGCAAAAGCTGGCCTCTCTCCTTTCCCCCTTCACAGTCTCTGCCCCATTGGCCAGCAAATTAATAAGGCTTAATGTCATCCAGTCTTTGAGTCAGGAATTAATAAACCATAGTCTCATAAAAAATTGTTTGTATGTTTATGGTATGTGAATTCACACTTTAAGAACGCCATACTCTGTTTTATAAGCAGAGCGTCTGCGCCAGCTCTAGCTTTCCCCATGGATCCTGTGGCCTTGTGGTCCCGTGGCCTTGTGGTCTTCTTCTTTGTACTCTGGTGTCATCTGTTAAGGACACTGAAGGTCAACTTCTAATCTCACTTTCTGGTAAATAAATGGTCTACATGACCAGGATGAACCTCTAAATAGTTCAATGCCATGGAATCAGGTGGAAAGCTAACAGGGAAGTCCTTGGAGGAGGAAGAGAGAGCGGATAGCCCATGGTTGACTTCCAGTTAAAGTAAGTGACGTGTCATGCTTCCTACCTTTGTAAGGTATGACATTTTCCAAATCAGCTGGCACCGTGGGACCTGATCCCAGTTCTTTTGCAAACTAGCGAGGTGGGCACTGCTCATTCCGATACTGCCTGTATCTTGACGCCCTTTGTTCGTAATGGTGTGTGCGGTGTGTGTGGTGTGCCCCTCACAGTCTCATTCTAAAAGCTGTATGCAATAATACATGTGATCAGGCTCCATGAAATGCAGAACGCTGTGTATGCTTCTAAGGAGGACGCCCTTTGACCCACTCACTTGGGGAAAAAAAGAAAAAGCTCAGTATCTTGAAATCCAGAGGTCAGAGTTACAGATTTACTTGTACTTGCTTCGTCCTTCACCCAGCAATTCCAGTATGTGTCTGCCAAGATAACGCCTAGAGTGGAGCACAGGAGAACCACTCATCTCCCGGCTTTGAAGTCCACTTGTGGGACCAAATGAACAGAGATGGTATGTGCAGTAACCTCATATCCAAAACACTCCATTGCTGCTGCTTCTTCCCTCTTACACTTCAGACCCCCGCCCCCAGGCCCACAGACTCGCATTTTCCAGAATGGAGTTGGCGTTAACGGAATCACCCCAAGCAGAATGTGTTGGCTATGCGAGTAGGGGTTGGGAGCGGAAGCAGGGCACAGGTGTCTCTGTAGTGGGAGGAGGACAAAGCAGGAGTGACTGGAGAGCGTCAGAAGTTATCCTGGCAAACTGGCTTTGCAAAGGCCCAGGCAGAGCTTCAGGGAGATTCTACAGACCTCTCCCCACATCCATGCCGTTGGGTATTCGCACTCCTAGCTGACCATAGGGCTGGCTCCTGAGCCCCGTGGGGACGAGATAGTGGGATGCCCATAAATGCTTAACAACTGGTTTGGTGGAGGAAGAGGCAGTAAGTAAAGCCCTGATTTGTAGTGTTTACCAAATTCTCTGGTGTAAGTGTTCCCACCCACCATGGCTGAGTTCAAGCCACCAATGTGACGTCATTGGACACGGAGCTGGGAAAAGATGTGCAGTAACACGCCAGATATAGTATTCACACCATAGAGACTCAGTAGACATAAATAACTTCAAGTGCATAGATGCGAGTGAGTATCATGAAATAATTAGGAAGTGATGAGGTTTAATTATTGATTACCTTGTTTTTTATATAATTTATTTAATTGTATGCCTATGTATGCCTAAATACTGGCAGTGTTTTAACAACTATCTGGCAAAAATTCCTGAAATTTTGACACTCTGCTCTTGTGAGCCAAGACAAGCTGGGTCCAAAGGAGAAGAACAAAACGTTGAGTGTTAGTGGAACATCCAACTTCTAAGCAGAGTACAAGGCTCCTTCCTCCTACTGCATCGCTTCCTCTGGCAGGACAGGAGCCCTAAAGTGAGTCTGAAACAAACAACTCGGCTTCCTTAACTATCACAGCAACAAAGAATAAAACAAAACAAAACCAAACCCCAAACCTTTACCCAGCTGGTATAAAATCTCCATTTCACCTCACGGTTAGTCCATGTCCATCTAGCAGAGAGCAGCTGTGGGAGGGGAGGGTTACAGGAAGGGTGAACTTTTAGATGTAAGGCAGATGAGAGCTTGGACAGTGTCAAAACAGACAGGGACTATCCCAGAAGGTTCTAGAAGCCAGGAGTGGTATCTGGGTGCTGCATACTTAGAGACTGGGGGGAGGAAGCAGGAAGATGAGGAGAGGAAGCCAACACCTGGCCTTCACAGCTCTGCCCGAGGTCAGTTCTGGCACACTTTTTGAAGAACCACATCCCCTCATGAAACTTTTATGGTAAGGGAAAAAATCTTGTGTGGGCTCAGAAACATGGCTTATAAGATAGGTCTCCCAGAATTCAGGCCACAGAGCCGTCCTCAGCAGCGGTAATGAGACACAAAATGAGACGTGCCTGAGGCCTGGGCCCTACCAAATCCTGCCCCGCAGCGTGCACATGGAGAAGAAAATGACCAGATGCCATTTTAGCCCATTACTGGTCTGATCTACTCCTTCTTGAGTGGGAGCAGAGTTAGAAATGTAGTTCTAAAAATAACATTGTAATCTGTGTCTTGGAATAATCATGCCATCCGAAGCCAGCATGAGTGCATGTGTGCCTGTGTGTGTGTGTGTGTGTGTGTGTGGTAAGGCGAGAGAATGAACACTACCTTGCGTGTATTGGCGGCAGTGATTTTCTTTCCCATTTTATGTTTTCTTTCTGCCCACGCTGGAGGGGGTAGGCAGGGACCTGCACTGCTGAGTCCCTTCAGGACCCAGCTCCTTGCACAGATTATCCATGCCATGCCGTGCTCACCAGCCTCTGAGGCAGGCAAAGTCGAGCAGCCAGGAACACGCATGTGTTTTAAACTTATTTATTGGACACTAAGTCCACTCTCTTTTCCCCATGCTCCGCAGCTGCTAATCACATCTTTCACAGATCAGACCAGAGATGTCCAGTGCTAGGTCATACTCATCTCAGTATACCCAGCCCCAGAATGGTCCCCAGCACAGAGGAGAGTTCCACCAATTCATGCTGAATGTATAGTGATTTCAGAGCAAAGACTTAACATCTCAGTGTTTGACTCACAGAAAGTTAATTGGGAAAAGGCTCCACAATGATCCTAAGAATCAAGACAAAAAACCAGGGACTTCTCTGGTAGTGCAGTAGTTAAGAATCCACCTGCCAATTCAGGGGACACAGTTTTGATCCCTGGTCTGGGGAGATCCCACATGCCGCGAAACAACTAAGCCTGTGCACCACAACTACTGACCCTGCGCTTTACAGCCCATCCTCTGCAACAAAAGAAGCCACTGCGCTGAGAAGCCCCTGCACCGCAACGAAGAGTAGCCCCTGCTGGCCAGAACTAGAGAAAGCTTGTGTGCAGCAATGAAGACCCAACGCAGATTAAAAAAAAAGGAAAAAGATATAAAACCAGAAAATGGCAGACAGCAGTCCCTGCACCTGTATTAACAGGTTTTGGTTTCTTCATAAGTGTGGCACTGCTTGTCACCATTCCCCAGCGCGCTTTGAAGTCAGATGCCCTTTGATGACAAAGGTGTGTTAGATTGCACACCAGACCATGTCTGTTTTTGTCTTTGGGATACAGGGATGCTTAATACTTTGAGAACAACCTAACAGAGGCATAGCTAGATTGACAAAGATAGAACTTGTTTTCTACTTTGTTTCTACGACAGAATTATTTACATGGGGTTCCTTTAGGTCATCGCAGTCTGCAGTATGTTTAAAATATGAATCAGGACCCTCAGGCTGAATTGCACACCACTGTCTAGTGGCACATCTGAGTTAAGGGAGCCACAGAGACCACCATCTAATCTACACCAGCCCCATCCCTATGCAAGAGGGCACTTGGCTCTCCCCGCCTACACCCGCCGTTCTTTTCTCTAGAAAGAGAAACGTTGCCTCAATGGATTCCCAGGAAATCTGGTGAAGGAACAAGCTGGCTGCCACTGAAAAGGGAAACTTGAGTGGAAGAAAATAGACTAGGGGAAGCTGAGGGGATGAAGAGAAGGAATTGTGACATCTGCTGAGAATGCCACTGCATCCCAGAAACCCCCAGCACAGGAAGTGAGGCCCGCTCTGTGGGCCTGGGGACTGTTGAGGGAGAAGAAACACAGTCCTCGCAGCGTCAGAGCCCCCACCTGTTTGAGCCAGCTGGTTTCCACCGCCCGGCAGGGTGACTTGAGCTGTGTATTTGATGATGAGGACGTGGAGTGGAATGTGAGAATCCTCATTATTGACGTCAAGCTTGCCGTTCGTTTTATTTATACCCGTGACATTGTGACATGGGACCTGATTTTCCACTGTATTTTTTTCCTCTGTTAGGATGCGCGCGATGACAAGTGAATTTGTGCCTGGGCCTGGAAAACAATATTTTCAAATAATTTGAAGCCAGAGTCCCTGCAGGATTCGGTGTCGCGGTCTTCCTACCTGCCTGCCCCTCCCTTGAACTGCTCAGCTGACCATGGCGAAGGGCAGAAGGGATTATGATCCTACAGAGCAGGGCCCCCCGAGACGTCAGAGCTTGAGGCACCCCGGTGCCCACTGCTCCCTGGTGACAGGCTGCTCCTTCCTGGCGCTGGCGCTGGCGCTGGAGGGAGGCCAGGGAGCAGTGAAGCCACACGGCAGCCTTGGCGCTGAGCCCCAGCTGCTGTCTGGGCATGAATCTGGGCTCTGGCACCAGGAGCGTGGTTCCGGGTCCCTGATCCAGAACTGCCTGTGCGGGGTCCACGCGTCCTCTGGTGGGCCCCACTCCCTCTGTCCCTTAGGGGCAAGGCAGGGTCAGGAGCAGAGATGGATCTGGAAGGAACGGCAGGAGCCGTTAGGGCTCCTTGGCTGGGGCGAAGGTGACTTACGTCCCCGTGTGCCGACGCGGCCTTTGGAGGTGTGCCTTGGATGGAGGAGAGAGTGGCGTACGTGTCCAGCAAGCGAACAGAGTGGGCTATGCCCCCAGCTCCTTGCTTGAGACTGGGGGCCCAGCTCTATGGACAGCCTTCCTCCACGACCTCCCACGGCCTCCGCTCCAGACACGGTGTCTGTAGTGAGGGGCCCTCTCCTGCCCTGAAATGAGAGCGCCATCTCGGTCCCTGCAGACCTGCCACTGTTTCAGTAGGGCCTCTTGTCACCAGCTTTTCAACAATGTTTTTCAGCCTCTGACCCCAGAGACATGTCAACTTCCTTGTACTCAGTTCAGAAGACGTTTGTTATTCAGGATTCTGATGCAGACATCTGATAAGAGAGGCCTCAGGCCTTCTGAGCTAGTCAACCCAGTCTGAGGATTTAAAAACCTGAGAAGCCCAAGGACAGCCACACCCTGAGAGGTGGCAGAGTGCCAGCTCCTATCACCTGAAATCTTCCAAGAAGTGTAGAAATGGGTGTCAGTGAGTTTTTACTACATTTACGTTCCGTACTTTGGTTGTTTTGCGTTTGAAATGAAGGTTTCCAGTAACACCAATAAAACTGGATCTTCGTTTTATTGAATCTACTGTAGATCGTAGCTTGACTTGGTGTTGCCTTCTACTTGTGTGTCACTTTTCTCTGTCAATTTAGGTAAAAACAGCGCAGAGAAAACTGTTGTCTAGAAATGCAGTGTGGGAAGCCAGAGAGAATACCTCCAAAGCTGTTCTGGTATCTCACCCTTAACTGGCCCACAGGGAAGGAGTTGCTTGGGGCAGAAGGGGCTGTCTTCATGTGCAACAGCTTAGGGCTAGGCCTTTAGGATTCCGTCTGCAACAGCCCACCTGAGACCCGGTGCTGAAAGCCTGTGTCTGTTAAAGCAGCCTGTCTCAAATGCTTCCCACGGGCAGGTGTATCAAGTGCTTCCTGACTAGGTGCTGGGGTAGAGGTGGGGGCCAAGGGCGAGGAGTTGTGAATGACACATGGGCCATTTCCATCAGCCAAAAATGACAGAAGTAACACAAGGATGCGGGAAATAAAAGTATGGTGGTGAGGAAGGGCTAAGTGGACTCCGTGGGCTCAGGATATAACTGACTGGACAAGCTCTGAGATTCATCTTGGGATACTGGTGTCACTTAGACATCCCTTTCCCAAGGCTTATTGGAGGGGTGTTTGGGACAAGGGCAAATTTGTAGTCAGAGTCCAGGGTTCAAGTACATCCTTATGAGCTCTGTGATCTTGGGAAGGTACTTAAACTCTCTAAGCCTCAGTCTCCACATCTATAAAATAGACCTGCCACTTAGGACTACTGTGGGGGTTGAATGAGATTTGGAAGACTAGCATGTCCACGGCTTGAGCACTTAGTAGGTGCTTCTTCGCCTTCCCCACTCAGACTGGGCAAGGGAGAGCCCCATAGAGGTTCTGCTTTTTTTATTTTTTAATTGAAGTGTAGTTTATTTACAATGTTGTGTTAGTTTCAAGTGTATATCAAATTGATTCAATTACATATATGTATTCTTTTCCAGATTCTTCTCCGTTATAGATTATTACAAGATATTGAATATAGTTCCCTATGCTATACGGTAGGACCTTGTTGTTTATCTATTTTATATATAGTAGTGTGTATATATTAATCCCAAACTCCCAATTCATTCCTCCTCCCTCCCTTTCCCTTTTGGTAACTGTAAGTCTGTTTTCTTTGTCTGTGAGTCTCTTTCTGTTTGGTGAATAAGTTCATTTGTATCGTGTTTTTAGATTCCACATGGAAGTGATATTGTGATATTTGTCTTTCTGTGTCTGACTTACTTCACATAGTATGATCATCTCAAGGTCCATCCATGTTGCTATAAATGGCATTATTTCATTCTTTTTTATGGCTGAGTAATATTCCATTGTGTGTGTGTGTGTGTGTGTGTGTGTGTGTGTGTGTATACACACACAATGTATTGGGATATATGTATTGTGATATATATATTGTGATATATAAGATATATAGCACATCTTCTTTATTAGTTCATCTATTGATGGACTTTTAGGATGTTTCCATTTAACTATTGTAAATAGGGCTGCTGAACATAGGAGTGCATATATCTTTTCAAATCAGAGTTTTCATCTTTTCCAGGTACGTGTCCAGGCATGGGATTGCTGGATCATACGACAAGTCTGTTTTTAGTTTTTTGAGGAGGCTCCACACTGTTTTCCATAGTAGCTGCACAGAGGGTCTGCTTTTAAGTCTTAGCCCAGCCAGGTGGTTCCACTTCTCCGAGTTTTCTTTGCGATAGGCTGTGAAGGTTGGGAATCTGTGTGCAGACGGAAAAGATATGACTGTGTTGATTAAGATGTAGGGTGAGGGGGCAGGTGATCCCCTGGACTCAGAGACACAGTGTGGGGAGAGGAATTGTCTTCATTAGTAGGTGTTGGAAGAGAAGAGCTGAGGGACATGGAAACACGCATGGACATGGAAACACCCCTGGTCCTCACCATACTCTCCGAGGAGGAACTGGGTTGGGCTGGGGTGGCCTCTGCCGGGACTCTTCTGTCTTAAGTCTGCCTTGGAAGTTCACGTGAACCTGTTTTTGTCTTGGGGTCAGGGGTGGGAGGGAGGGAATACTGAAGTATGGTATAGGGTCCATAGCATACTTTACCCTGAGCCAGAATCCCCAGGACAAGGCCTCAGGCCCTCCTCCTGTCCCCCAACCCCTGTCGTGGCCCCCAGCAGCCAGCTACCCCTCATCCTCTGGGATTTGTTCTGGGTGTTCCTGTGTCCTGTGAAGACGCGGCCGGGATAAGCATGGAGTGACTCAGGTGTCAGGAGAAATCTTTCATCAGCCATGGGGAGAAAAAATTTAAAAATTATTTTTGTGGGGAAATTGAAATCCAAACATCATCCCTGTGTAACAGAGCCAAGGTGGAAAGTGAACCTTGATTCCACATTATATACATTAAGCCTGAAAGAGAAGAGTGAGTTTTCGGGTTAACAGAGACACTGAGGCATCTGTGCTAGCTTCAGAGTGGCTTCAAGCGAAAAGCAAGAGTGGTCAAAATCTACCAAGAACCTGAAAATCTCACATAGGTAAAAATTTTGCTCTCTTCCCAAGTTGCTGATAAACAACAATTGCCTAAATCTCCAGACCCCTCCCCTCCACCCCCAACACACAGCTGTTTATCCATGTGGATTCTCAGTAATGGAAAGAAGAGAGAGGCTGAAACACAGGGAATGACGGGTGGTCTTCACTCTGGATGGTGAGTGAGTGAAGCTTGGCTGTCTTTTATGCTGTGTCCTTCATGGCTAGAAGCAAAGTTTCACACAGTGGGCTCAGGAAAGTCTCTGGAGTCTCATAGCCAGGTTGGCTTGTGCGCAGGGTATGGTTAGAAAAAACTGACCAATAAATAAGCATTGCTTAAGTACCTACTATGTGGCAAGCACAGTGTAAAGCTTTGGGTATACGTGGTCCCTGCCTACATAGAACTCAGAGTCTGGTGAGAAAGATAGATTTTAAGCAAAGAAACACACTAACAGTTACATAATTTGCAGATTGTGATAAATGCATAGGGGACCTGGGGTCAAAGAAGGTCTCTGAGGAAGTGACAGTCATGATAAAGCCTAGAACAGTGCTGCTCAAATTTTAATGTGCATCAGAATCACCTGGAGAGTTTGTTAGAGAACAGGTTTCTGGGTCCCATCCCCAGAGTTTCTGATTCAGTAGGTCTGAGGTGGGTTGCAAGAGTTTGCACTTCTAATAATTTCCTGGGTGACGCTGAGACTGCTGTTTTGGAGACCAAGTTCTGAGAACCACTGGCTTAGATGGTCTGCAGGAATTAGCCAGGTGAAGAGAGTGGGGGAGAAGACCAGTGAGCAGAGCGGGCAGTGTGGGCCAGCAGCTGGATGTGGGAAAGATCCGCGGACTTCAGGTAATAGAAAGGTCATCGTCCTCAAGGCAGTGAATTAGTGGACCAGTGGCTTGAGGTGATGTTGGAGATGAACCTGAGCCTCATCCCCAACCTGAAACTCACTTCCGCAGAGCCACCGCCAGTGGTAGCATTTCTAAGAATGATGGTCCCGTTGGCCCTTGGAGATGTCATGCTGCCACCTGGGGCTAGTGGAGCTCTGCTGGCTCTGAGATACTGTGAGACTAACATGATAATGTATGCAAAGGGCTGAGCACAGATCAAATGCCCAGTCCATTCTAGTTTTCTTTCCTCCCTCCATTCCCTGGCTTGAAACATGGCCCTGTCTCAAGTTCCCTATTTTAGCTATAGGACATGTTGCTAAATTGGTGCCATCCTGGAGCTGCAAGCAAAAAGACTTCATGTGGAAGGACCCACATGAACCCCTGGTACCTCCACTGGGGTCTGGTTCGGTAGTTGACTATAGATAAGGCATCTGGACACCACTTCCAAAGGGCAAGTGTATGTGTGTGTTTTCCTACCTCTCATGCAATTTATAAATGTCACAGGATTTTAAGCCAAGGAAAGCATGGGTTGGGTTTTCAGAGCCAAAGTGCACAATTAGCATTAGGCCAGTTCGATTCGGAGTACATTTATTGAGTCCTCACTCTGTGCCAGGTGCCACACTAGGTGTTGGGAAGACAGAGGTAGGTGATCAAGGCTGGGTCCCTGCTCTCGAGGGGCTCCTAGTCTCACTGGCACGTGGACACATAAATAACACAGAGCAGTGGGATAAAGCCATAACAAAGGCCTGTACAAAGGGCAATAAAAGCTCAGGGGAGAAAGCAGTTCTGCCTGGGGAAGACGGAGCTCACAGACGGAAAGTGACACAGGAGCCAAGCCTGGAAAGGAAACATCTAGAGAATGAGCAGAACTGAAGAATAAATGTACAGATCTTTAAGAACTTTTTTGTTATTGTTTTAAGCTCTGACCTAAGTCATCGTTATGAACTTCTAAGATACATGGCCACATGGTATTGAGTTTGATTTAAAATATTGCATAAACCATTATATATAGAAACACATATGGAAACAATCTGAAAATATTTCTCCTCAAATATAGTGCCATTTGCTTTTATGAATTTGCTATTTCTGGATGAAAATATGAAATATGGTTTGGTCTTCTGAGACGCACAAGAAATTATATCACTATTCCAAGTGAAAATCATTTTGGTGGTTAATTCATACATTTATTTAGTCAGTCATCAAACATTTAGTTAGAAATTTCAATTGTGAAGCACTGCAGTGGAGGCAACAAAGATATGTAAGACATTGTCCTGCCCTCAGGACTCTTCAAGCCTTAGGTGTGAGAAAAACATCTGGACACAAGTAATTCTAAGACAAGTTAATAGTAAGTGGTATGAATGAGTACAAACAAAAATGCTCTAAGTATCGAGAGGAAAAATAACCTATTTTCTGACCAGGAAAAATCATAGAAAGCTTGACCATTCATGGAGAAGCCATTTTCACTAGACCTTGTAGGGTGGGAAGGGATTGGACCTACAGAATCGAGGTAGGGGGAGAGGTATTCCAGACAGAGGCAGGTTTGTGAACAAAGGGAGGAGGAGATCTCTTGGAAGCAGCACTTTGTCTTGTTTAGGGCTTGACCTGGGGAAAGAGCTAGAATTAGTAGATGTCAGCCTGACAAGCAAAGTTTGAACTTGATTCCACTGGCTGTGACTTCTTGGAATTTGAAATGTCACTTGGTTCCTTGTGTGCTTGTTTTAGTTGGCATCTCAGGCCTGACCTTCATCTTGACATAATTTTGTCCAACCCATAGGGTATATTTTAAAAAATCAGTCTGTGTAGGCTGATAGTAGTAAAATCACAGTGTGACTCCAAGTAGCTGTAAAGGCCACAGATTGAAAGTAGACCCATTTCTTTTTTTTTTTTTAACTTTTTATTTTTTTATTTTTTACAATAAACTGCATATATTTAGAGTGTACAATTTGGTATCGCAATCTTCCAATTCGTTCCCCACCCCAGCCCTCCCCGCTTTCCCCACTTGGTGTCCATATGTTCTCTACATCTGTGTCTCTATTTCTGCCTTGCAAACCAGTTGATTTGTACCATTATTCTATAGTCCACATATAGGTGTTAATATACGATGTTTGTTTTTCTCTTTCTGACTCACTTCTCTCTGTATGACAGTTTCTATGTCTCTACAAATGTCCATCCATGTCTCTACAAATGTCCCAGTTTCATTGCTTTTTATAGCTGAGTAATATTCCATTGTATGTATGTAGCACATTTTCTTTATCCATTCATCTGTTGATGGACATTTAAGTTGCTTCCATGTCCTGGCTATTGTAAATAGCACTGCAGTGAACATTGGAGTGCCTGTGTCTTTTCGCATTATGGTGTTCTCTGGGTATATGCCCAGTAGTGGGATTGCTGGGTCATATGGTAGTTCTATTTTTAGTTTTGCAAGGAACCTCCATACTGTTCTCCATAGTGGCTGTATCAATTTACATTCCCACCAGCAATGCAAGAGTTCCTTTTTCTCCACACCCTCTCCAGCATTTACTGTTTGTAGATTTTCTGATGATGCCCATTCTCACCAGTGTGAGGTGATACCTCATTGTCGTTTTGATTTGCATTTCTCTAATAATGAGTGATGTTGAGCAGCTTTTCATGTGCCTCTTGGCCATCTGTATGGCTTCTTTGGAGAAATGACTATTTAGATCTTCTGCCCATTTTTTTTTTTTTTCTGCCCATTTTTTGATTGGGTTGTTTATTTTTTTGATATTGAGCTGGATAAACTGTTTATATATTTTGGAGATTAATCCTTTGTCTGTTGATTCATTTGCAAATATTTTCTCCCATTCTGAGGGTTGTCTTTTTGTCTTGCTTATAGTTTCCTTTGCTGTGCAGAAGCTTTGAAGTTTCATTAGGTCCCATTTATTTATTTTTGTTTTTATTTCCATTATTCTAGGGGGTGGATCAAAAAAGATCTTGCTGTTATTTACGTCAAAGAGTGTTCTTCCTATGTTTTCCTCTAGGAGTTTTATAGTGTCTGGCCTTACATTTAGATCTTTAATCCATTTTGAGTTTATTTTTGTGTGTGGTGTTAGGAAGTGTCCTAATTTCATTCTTTTCCATGTAGCTGTCCAGTTTTCCCAGCGCCACTTATTGAAGAGGCTGTCTTTTCTCCATTGTATATCCTTGCCTCCTTTGTCATAGATTAGTTGACTGTAGTTTATCTCTGGGCTTTCTATCCTGTTCCATTGATCTATATTTCTGTTTTTGTGCCAGTACCATACTGTCTTGATCACTGTAGCCTTGTAGCATAGCCTGAAGTCAGGAAGCCTGATTCCACCAACTCCGTCTTTCTTTCTCAAGATTGCTTTGGCTATTTGGGGTCTTTTGTGTTTCCATACAAATCATAAAATTTCTTGTTCTAGTTCTGTGAAAAATGCCATTGGTAATTTGATCGGGATTGCATTGAATCTGTAAATTGCTTTCGGTAATATAGTCATTTTCACAATGTTGATTCTTCCAATCCAAGAACATGGTATGTCCCTCCATCTGTTTGTGTCTTGAAAGTAGACCCTTTTCTTTAGGAATTTGTGACTCCATCTCTGGAGGTTGAAAGAAATGGGTTTTGTATCGGAGTCCCTTCAGGAAACAGATGAAGGCTTGTCCTACAAAGGTGTGGATGGGTGTGGGCAGGGACAGTGCAGTTTCCACGGGCTAGTGAGAGCCAAGAAGCTGTTACCACCCAGAGGCCAATGGTAACACACCACTAGGAGGATGGTAATGGGCTCAGAGATGCAGCAGATGCTGGGACTGGGAAAGCTCTATGCTGCCATGGAGACACGCAGCTACTGCCCTGCTCCCATCCTATGCTGGTGCCTCCCATTGCTGAACCCAGCTGACAGCAAGCCAGAGACCAAGGGCCCCATGATGTATTCCCTACAGGTCAGCCTTGCATTGGGGAGGAAGGATGGAGAACCCATCTGGAGGGACAAACAGACACTATCCAGCACAATCCTTTTTAGCTTTTGAATATTTTTAGCGTTAATAATATGAATCCAAAACAACCAAACTAGGATAAACCATCATTTAACAAATATGTTCCAAACACCCCTGTTGTTCTCAGGAATTTATAAGAATTAATAAACACAGAAAATAGATTGGATGGATAGATGAATGGGTGGTTGGTGAAGGAGTCTTTGGCTGGGACAATTCACTAAATAGTAACTCAGCTAGACTGTGAGACTGGTGAACACAGGCATTGGGCTGGGTTTCTTCATTGTTGAATCCTCAATACCCAGCACTATACCTGGAGCTTAGGTATAGTGCTTTTTATAACCGTTTATCTGAATAACGTGATGGATGAAACATCAAGAACACCAAGCAACATAAACGTGAGTCCGGGGTCTTAGGTCTGGAGAACCCAAAGTTAGGGTCAGGACATAACATTCTCAGACCCAGGAGAAGCAGGTGATGACAGCGTTTGTCTTTCTGCTTCTAGTACTTTTTAGGTCAAAGCACCTCCCAGGGAACAAAGGCCATTTAATGGTGTTGGAGAGATAAAGGATAATCTTTCCTTTCATCTTTCAATCTTTTCCAGAAGCTTAAAAGGGCAACATTATAACTCCTGCATCCCAATCTCAATTCATTCATTCATTCATTTATTCATTTAGTGACTCAGCCCTCAAGGAGCTTAGTCCGGTAGGAGCTCTAGACACGACGTAGGAAACTGCAGTGCTAGTGCTGGCTACACAGAATGCGGGCCTCTGTGGGAGCAATAGGGGGGCACCCTACATGGGCTGGAGGTCTCCCAGGAGGCAAGCTGAGTCCTGAAGGACTGTCCCACCTGTTTACTTTATTGCTGGCATCCAGCCATGCCTTGTCCCCCAACCACCCAATAAAGAAGTAAGAAAGTAAGTATCAGTAAGTAGGTAAGTAAGTAAGCAAATGTCTTGAAACACAAATTACTGGCTAAGGTGACACTTGGACTCAGATGCATTCACACCAAAGTGCCATCTGCCAATCATTGAATTCAGGTGGAGGGTTCAGTCCTTTCTCTCCCTAGAGAAGAGGAGCCAGAGGTCAGGAGGGCGAAAAGGAGGTGTCTGGATTGGAGAGAGGAGAGAACAGGTACAGGAAGGGAGGCTGGGGGCTGTCTAGACAAACCTCTAGACAGATTGCAGATTTTTTAGAAAGGTCAGTACTATTTACCTTTAACTCTTTGTAAACAATGGAAGGTATGTGAGGAGGTTTGTTTATCCATGCTCATTTGTTTGGTTTTTTTTTTTTTTATTGTTTGTTTAAGCCCCTAGCAACTGAACATAGGGTCCAAGGTCTCAGAAATGTTATCATAGACCCACACGATGTGTGTTAACATGAATCCACCTGATTTATGAAGTTGGTTGGCTGGTTTTAAAACCTGGGCGATTTTGTTACAAATTTGCTTCATTCCTAGAGGTTTTGTTAATCAGTACATTCTTTTCTTTCACTTGAGTATTATGACTAGTAATGGGAGGAAAAAAATAAGTTGGGGAGGAGGTGGGGGGGTAGAAATAGATGGTCAAAATCTAAGAGGCAAGGATTTTCTAGCTTATCTATATTGCCCTCATTTTTCAAGAAAGCCTGCTAGAGTTGTGAGAATTTGATTAAAATGCATTTTAATTCTTAGAAAAATTTGGAAAATAGAAGTGTTTTTTTAAAATTTACTCCCTCCTCCCTCCACTTCATTTTTTAAAGGAGGATGAAACACCTAGGCCCAGAAAGTTTTGTTGGGTTAAGGCTGGGGTGTGTGTGTGTGTGTGTGTGTGTGTGTGTGTGTGTGTGTGTGTGTGTGTGTGTGTGTAAAGCTGTATTTCATTTTCTGTAAGAACACCAGTTCTGTTAGGGAGTAATTCTCTCCATTTGCAATCTTTCAGGTGTTTAGAATTTTGTTGTCCTTGGCCTGGAAGATGTTAGGCTGGGACCCACCTCTGGCCAGAGGGCAGATTACTTATTACTTACCTTGTGGCCATCTACTGAAGCCTCCCGTGTCCAGCCGTCTCTCTCTACACCTCTTGAAAGCCTTCAAGGCTAGATCCTTAGCTGTCCTGCTCAGAGCTTCCTCTCTTAGCTTTATGTTGATGATGCCTGAATTTTTAGCTCCAACCCAAACATTTCCCGTCACCTGCAGACTTGTTTCCTCTTACCAGCTAGAATCTTTCCTGTGTGTTCCACAGGTGCTTCAGACCCCAGAGACTCAAAACTGCTCACCACAGTGTTTGCTTGCTTTTGCCCAACCAGTGCCTGTCTTAGCGGGAAATACCAGCATCCAAGAGTCGCCCACTCACAGCCCATTGGTTTCCAAATCCTATTCTGTCCCTGGATTTCTTTCCTATTTTTCTCCTCCTCCCTGTTCCTGATGCCAGCATTCTATGTCAGGCTCTCCTCCGCTCTTCTGAAGTTTTGTTAGTTGTCTCCCTGCCTCCGTTAGCCTTCTCCAACCCATGTTTGCCTCCACCACCACATTTATCTTTTTTTTTTTCCTGCCTTGTTGGGTCTTTGTTGCTGCGCACGGCCTTTCTCTAGTTGTGGCAAGCAGGGGCTACTCTTTGTTGCAGTGCAGGCGCTTCTCATTGTGGTGGCTTCTCTTGTGGTGCAGCACAGGCGCTAGGTGCATGGGCCTCAGTAGTTCAGCACGTGGGCTCAGTAGTTGTGGCTCTCGGGCTCTAGAGCGCAGGCTCAGTAGTTGTGGTGCACGGACTTAGTTGCTCTGAGGCATGTGGGATCTTCCCGGACCAGGGATCAAACCCGTGTCCCCTGCAGTTGCAGGCAGATTCTTAACCACTGTGCCACCAGGGAAGTCCCCACATTTATCTTTATAATGTACATATCTCCATGTCTAGTCCTTGTGCAAAATCAGAAGTTCTTCATTTTCTAGCTCTTCATATCAGTGGACAAGTTGGTTAAATAGTTTCCTTCTCTTTGTGTGGCATTTCCACCTATCATACAGGCCACAGCTCCTCCCACTCTTTGCTGGTATCTCCTCCGCGGAACCTCCAAGAGTTGGCAGGCCCAGCGTGTGGTTCTCAGCCCTTTCTGATTAAATGCCCCGTGGCTTACAGAAGCATCTACACACCGATGACTCCCAAATGGATGGCTCCAGCCCTGACCTTTCTACTGAGGTCCAGACACAGATCCAGCTGCTTCCTTGACATCTTCACTTGGAAGATGTCCAATAGAGACTCAGTTGAACACAGCCAAAGGAGGGTTCTTGATTTCCCACCCATTCTTTTCCTGTTCTTCCCTCGCCCTCCCCATCTCAGTAAACAGCACCACCATCCACCCAACTGCTCAGGCCAAAAACCAGGGAGGGGGGGGGTTTGCTGTTTCTTCTCTCTCCTCACTCCACTCCCCACGAGTCCTGGGGGCTCGTGCACTCCATCACGAGTCCTGTCAGCCTTGCATTCAAAACCATGCATCCCCAACCTGACGATTTCTACCATCTCTGCTGCTTTCTCCCTAGTCATCACCCCCTCTCACTTGGATTGCTCAAACAGCCTCCTGCTGCCCTACAAATCCCTAGAATGGATTCTCCACACAGTGACCAGAGTGATCTTTTCAAAAAGCAAATTGTATCATGTTTCTTCTCTGCTTAACACTGTCACCAGGCTTCCTGCTGCACCCACCCACACCCACACCGGCCTCCTGTCTCTTCCTGGAACTTACCAAGCCTGTGCTGCCTGAAGCATTTTGCATTTGCTGTTCCCCTCTCTGGGATCCTCTTCCCTCTGATCTTTGCATTCCCAGCTCCTTGAGATTATCCATATGTCAGTTCAAACATCCCCTCCCAGAGAGCCCTCTCTGACCTCCCCAAGTTATCTCTTTGTCTCTTTGTATTGCAATAATTTGTTTTATTATCTTTAGCTCAAATTGTCTCTGCCCTCCACTAGAATGTAAGCAGTATGGATTCACCTTGTTTATAGTCTGTTTTATATATATATATATATAGGGTGTAAGTATCAGTGAAGAGTGGGGGAGGGGTTCAGCTCTTAAACACACTTAAAGGAATACATGGCAGCCAGTTGGCACAGTGGGCTTTCTTCAGATACAAGTGCAAGTATATGTTTATGGCCTCCTGCTGATAAATAATGATGAGAGAGATTTTATTGATAATGCTAAACTTCCCAGTGCACATTTAATCTTTGCAGATCTGTAACTCCAGGCCATGGGGCTAATGCCCACGCATATGACAATACAGGTTTCCCCAAAACTTTCTATTCCTCTCTGTCTCTTTGACTTGAGCCCTCCTGAAAACACGGACCCAGGTTGGAGAATGTCTGGTCTAGAATTCTGTAGGTGTGTTGGGTTTCCTCAGGTAGCAAAGCTACCCTGAGGAAAATCAGATTTCAATATGATTAGGGAAGACTGGGGCCAGGATCCTGAATCTATTCACATATTTAGAGTAAGGGAGGCCACAGGTGACACCAAGTGGCCTCTCAAAGTCTGTTCATCTGTTGTCAGAAGGTCAGTAATGTTGCTGTTTGTATATTCCTTTGGTTCGGGATAAGGACGGTAATGGGATAATGCTATACCAACTGGATGGAAGAATTAGAAGAGGAGTTTAATGCACATAGTGCCATGGAAGGTAAACCATGGACTTAATTTTCTCCAGAAATTGTTGAATGCTGGTAGCACTTGAAGGTACTGGTCCTTCATACTGTGGCACTCGTGAAAGTCCCAACTAGTCAGCACCATCAACATCTTCAGTCTTCAAAGAATGACCAGTGATGTGTGTAGAGGAACTAAATGGCGCGCCCCATTTGCTTTAACCTCATCCGTGGAACCAAAGTCTCGTTACCAATACACGACTGCTGCTCTTCCAGCCCTAAGTGGTCAGGCTTGTATTTATTCCCTGTGAGAATATGACTCCCCTCCCCCTGCAACCGCCGCCTTCGCCCCCCCCCCCCCCACCGTGTATCTCTGTTGGGTTATGGACCTGAAAATAATAGATTCCCGTACACGTCTGGTGCCACCAGAAGCCAACAGCCGACAACCAACCAGACGCTGCCTTACTCCCTCTCATATCCCAAACAGCTAGACACGTAGGGCCACAGGCAAAGCTGTGGAATGGGTGACGCTGGTTTTTGCTGCCCATTTTCTTTTACCCCAGAAATGTTTACTCTTCCTAAATAAGCGCTGTATTAAGTTGCTCTTCAAAGAAGAAGAGAGTATCAGATACACAGTCTTATGAAGATTTTAAAGGCACAAAGAGTGCCCACAGATAGAAATATTTACAGTTTTAAACTTTAGGATGGAGCAATGCTGAATCAATGAGGACAGAGTAAAAAAAAACTGCTCCGGGGAAATGATAAGCTGTGTAAAATCTGGGTGGAGGAGACATTATGGGCATGAGCAGGGGGCGGGCGGACTCTAGCCCCTCTGAGTTAAATCATCCCATGTTGGCTACTGCTGCTCACCTGGCGTCGTCCAGGCAGAGAGATGGGTGCTCTTTCACTCCTGGCAATAGAGGTACAAAGGGAGGGACAGGCCAGTGACACTACAGTGGAAGGGGTGGCTGGTTGGTATGGAGAGCAAGGGAGAAGGAGGGAAGCCAGACGGCTGTGGTTTGAACTGGGAGACTTGTTAGTGGCATTAACCACCAGGAATCAGATCTGGTAGGGAGATGATGCTTCCTGGTTCAGAAACTTTCCTTGTGAAATGTTGGTGGGACTCAGGTAGAGATGTCCAACAGGCAATGGGCAGTGTGAGAACAGTGCCTCATTATGCTGTTGTAGACCTTCCCGCCACTCTCCCCACTAGACTGGAAACTCTGTGCTTTTGGGTTCTTTTCCCTTCTTTCCTTCTTTTCTTCTCTCCCTTCTTTGTTTCCTTCCCTTTACTTTAGTTCCCTTTCCTTCTCCTTCTTTCTTTCTTTGCTTTTTCTCCCTCCCTCTCTTCCTCTCTTTAAGAATCATGCATCACTTAATAACCCCCTTCAATGTATACAACAGGGTTAAGAGTTGGACTCGGTTTTACTGTATCATAGCAAGGATGGAATACAAAACTTTTAAACACTGGGCGTCCAAAGACACTGAGAAGCTAACAAATACATGCAGACCCTCAGAACTCTGGCTAATAGTTTTGAGACACGGTCTGTTTTTATGCAGTATCTCAGGAACAACAGACAACCTTCTGGTTGCCACAGGCATGTACTCTGCGCAGCTAGCCTCCTAGTACTTCTTGAGCAGCTCCTCTGGAAAATCCCCACACTTCCAGGAGTGAATAATATGGCTTTTGTTTTTCTTTTATAGACTATGAGAAAAGGGATTCAGAAGACTTGGTGCCTTTATCTTTCCTCATTGTGTCTTTGTTATTGTTTTTCTTTCTTGTTTTCCTTTTCTTTTGCTTTCTGAAAATATTTGTATTTTTTGCTTGGGTTGACTTACCCTGAGTTCTTCAAACTGTCCTTTTACCTGCTGGGTTATTTTTGCCGCAGACTTTCTTAAAGTTGTGTTGCTTTACCCCCCAAATCTCAACCTGAACTTGATCTTTCACCTTCTGATGTCTTTGCCATTCTGTTTTTCCTTGTCTGTACAGGGCCTTAAAAGGCTATGATTGTGAAATAATGATAGATTATGCTCTGATTTCAGTGACCTTAACCCTTCTACCTAATCTCCTTTGCCTCACTTTTCCATCTGTGGAAGGAGGAAGTGTATTAGTTTTGCTATTGTACATAACACATTACCACAAATTCAGTGGCTTAAACACACACATATATTATCTCACAGTTTCTGTTGGTCAGAAGTTGAGCATGGGTTTACAGGTCCTCTTTGTTAGCTGGGGCTACAGTCTCATCTCAAGGCTCAACTAGGGAAGGGTTCACTTTTGGGCTGTCCTGGTTGTTGGCAGGACTTAGTTCTTTTCAGTTTGTTGGACTAAGGGCCTCAGTTTCTTCCTGGCTCTAGGCCAAAGGCCCCCTCAGTTCCTTGCCACATGGACCTCCCCAACGTGACTGTTTGCTTCATCAAAACCAGTAAGAGAGCATCTCTTAGCAAGACTGTGTGTAATCACATCCCCATCACCTTTGCCAAACTTTATGGATAGGAAGCAGGTCACAGGTTCCCTGACGTTCAAGGGGAGGAGAGTCCACAAAGGCATGAACACCAGGAGGTGGGAACAACTGGAGGCCATCGTAGAGTCTGTCCATACAGAGAGCAGTGCTGTTGAGGGAAAAGGCTTTGAGCTCCTTGGTACAAGACAATAAAGGCTATAGTCATACTGCTCTCATGCCTTATGGTTGGCGTTTATAGATTATGGCTAACACTAAAATAAAAATGTTTCCCCTTGTCTCTCTCTCCTAATCCTATGAACTAGGCTTTACTTCTAAAAGTGACTTGTTTTCCTTTTCTGCCATTAGAAGTCTCATCAGCGTCTCTGGATGAGAAAGTCAGCAGGAAAAGATTGCTGTTGTTGATCTTGGTTTTGGTTGGACTGACTCAGCCAACTGTGGGCAGCTGAGAAAGGAAAGGCCTTTGTAACTGCTCCCTAGGTCTTTGTTAGAAATCCCTCCCCCAGAGGAGCCAGGTATGGGGCAGGTGTGATAATAACCTGGAGCTGGATGCCAGGCTTATTCACAGCTGACGCATTTAATTGGGTCCGATTCATTATTTTTGGAAAGTGTCTGAAAGCTTCATAGTATCTGCCCAGGCCTTTGACTCTAGCTCCCTATATACATTGGGAGGGGGCGGTAAGGGTAGCAGTACCTGTGCTTGATTCGCGTTTGACTCAAGTTGCTAAATTGTAGGCATAATTAAGACTGAGGGACAATGCCTCCTCACTGCCCACCTCGCCGGGAAACAGACACATACTCAGGTGTCCTTTACAAATTCATTTGAATACAAAAGCCCTCCTTTTACTTTGAGGAAGAACTAACAATCTCTATCTATCTGTGTATCTACCTATCTCTATCTATCTATCTATCTATCTATCTATCTATCTATCTATCTATCTATCATGACTAATGTCTCTGACGTTAGAATCTCTTTAAAATAAGAGTGTACACGAATTTGAGTTGAGGAATGAGGCAAATCTGATCCGTCAGTGTCTCCTTGGGGTTAGAGGCGCGGGAGAAGAGAGTGGAAAGGGTGGGCATGGCGAGGAGGAAGCTCCGTGTCCAGATTCCCAAGAAGCGCCAGACTGGGCAGCGCTGGCGGGACTCGACTTCTCTAAAGCGGCGGGAGAGGAGCTGCGGGGAGCGGAATAGCTGGGGGGTGGGGGCGGGGGGCGCTGAGCGGGCTCAAAGTCGGGGCTCACACCCCGGGAGGGGCGCTAGGACCCAGGCACTCGCCGGCGCGGGAAGCGCCTGGGGAGTGAAGGCGCAAAGAGGCTCAGGCTGGCGGCCAGAGTCCCTCGGAACGACCAGCCCCTGGGCGCGGGCGCGAGGCCCGGGTGCGGGGTGCGGCCGCCCTGTGCCCTCCGTGCCGGGCTGCGGCGCGGGCCGAGGGCACCACCGGGGCGCCCAGCAGCCGCCCGCCGCCGGCATGGAGCCGCCGAGCGCCCGCCAGGTGAGCCCGGCGCCTGGGGTCCGCACCCCCCGCGCGCCGCCCCCTCCCAGCCCCGCGCCCAGAGCTGTCCCCACACCCCTTTAGGACACCCCGCGGCTAGGGAGGGGCGCCCCGCCTCCAGTCTCTCCGTGTCCTGGTGCCCAACTCCTTTCTCCCTCCCCAGGAGGGGCGCACCTCGAGCGCCCGCTGTAACCGTCCTGTTTATAATTCCGACTAACACCAATCGCGCACCCACAGCGCGCTGGGCATCTGCGTGGCGCTTTCCCTGGCCTCGGCCGCCCTGCCGCTACGTCGGGCCAGCGGCACTGACTCCGGCTGCGCCGCGGGTTTCCCACGCCGTCGCCGCACGCGGTGCCCCTGCCTTCCTCCGCGTGCTTCCCGTGGCTGCGTAGCTGCCTCCGCTCCCGGAAAGCGGACCGCAGCCCGCCCCAGCCCTCGGGCGTGCGTGGAGCGCGGGGCGCGTCGGCACCCCGGCCTCCGAGGTCCGGGGAACCCGCTCCTACCCGCGCGCGCCGCTCCCCAGACCGCGCTCGCTGGGCACCCGGGCGGAGCGTGAGGTTTATACCACCCGCCTCAGGTGGGGGAGATGGAGCGTGGGGGCAGAGAAGGGGCTCACGCTGTGGGGCGTAGGAAAGCCAGGGGGAGAACGGGCTGCCGTGCAGAAGAGGCGTTTCGACCAAGGAGGAAGCCGCGCAGGCTGGCTGCCTCTCTGAAGCTGGGGGTGTCCTGGTGGGCGTCCGAGTGTCACCTGAAGTGCATTTAGTTACCAGGGTCAAGTAGACGCGGTCCCTGGCCTGGTGCAAGAGGCGAGGCTTGCGCCAGCCTTTGTGAAAGCTTGGCTGGACGTCTTCAGCCTTCAGCAGGCGCCTCTGCACCCTCAAGACCAGCCATACCCAACCTTTCTGCTTCCGGCTCCAACTGACACCAGCTTACCGTCTCCAGGTTGCCAAAACCAGAAAAACATCAATGACGAGATCCTGTGGGCGAGCTTCGTTCGAGTTGCTAGGGCTGCGAGACCAGCACCGCGGCTGAGTGGTGGCTTTGGCCCGCGCAACCTTTGCGGGCTGCCGGGTCGGGGCGCTGGGGGGCGTGCCTGCTCTGATAACCACAGACGCCTGTGTCAGAACCTTAAGTTAAACACGCAGTGCTTACCTAGAGGAGGAATTTCCTCTAAACTGTGTGTTGGGACACAATCAACAAAAACATTTACACAGGGCCCGTGGGGGTAGGTGAGGGGCAGAGCACCCGCCCTCTAGGATTTTATAATCTGCTGGCTAGCGTCGCCAGTTCCACTTGACTGCCCCTCTGACCTTGAATGAGCTGTTTTAACTTTGCTGGGTTTTCCAAGAGGCAAAAACGCAAGAATGATAATTCACCAGCAGTGGAAGGAGCATCTCTATTGGGAAGCTACTACCTGGGTTCCAGCCCTACCTGTACCACTGACCAGCTGTAAAACTTCGGGCAATACACACAACCTGTCTGGGCCTCAGCTGCCACAAAAGGCTGGAAGAGATCCTTTCATTCTGGGAGCTTCTGTAACAGTAATTTATGCAGCTTAGATAGCCTTCCTGTACTCACTGGTTCTTTGGAGTCTAGATTGTACTTGGTTCCACAGATCATCCATGGACCAAAGAAATACTAGATCAGAATCAGAACTGTGGGTGCACTGTATTCTAATTCTGTTTTGCTTACAGAGCTGCACAAATCTTTCAGGCTTAAAGTCTGTGGAAATTAAGCCTGGCTGGTTTAGTTAATACTTAGAATGCCCTGGGAAGGACATCAAATAGAAAGTCCTGTTTTAAGGTCGCGTATGGGTACATAAAAGCTTCTTTCTGTGCATTTGAAAGACCTTTGTCATAACCACTCTGTTACCTAAATGAGTAGAGAAGATCCAAACTGATCCCTCAATAGAAGAGGGCTGGGTGTACTGCATACCTTGTGGAGGCATCTTGGTTTATACTGATAAACAATTTATTTACCTGGGAATGACTGTTAATATTAACTTCTCGGAAAAGCAGTTTATCAGGTTAGTAATGAAATAATGAAATTGTCTTTAGAGGCTGCATTAAATATCAGAATGCCTGATATTGCTAGAGTTTATTGGGATAAGCACTGCTTTAAAAAGCACTGCCTTTTTATTTAATTTCAGGAAGGGAAATAAGCAGATTGATTTATTATGTTTTCTTACAAGATAATTTTTTAAAGGAGATGAAAAAGCAGGAGTAAATACAATACAAACTAGAGAGACCTTGTTTCTTCTGATTTCAGAGATAACATTATCATTACCATAACGTATCTATTAAGCACTTACTATCTGCCAAGCATTGTTCTAAGCACTTTATGTACATAGTCTCATGGAGTCCTATCAACAACTTCTGAAGGTAGGGCTGTAATTTCTTTTAACCTTATTGGTAGGGGAACTGAAGCTTCTTGCCTGAGATCACCCAGCTGGTAGGCAGTAGAGCAGGACCAGCTCCTTGATTCATTTACAATAATCCAAGATGGAGGAGGTGGGGAGGGCAAAAAGTGCCTGCTGAGTGTTCGGTACTTTATATCCCTCAGTGCATGGATATTAATGTCTTTTATGAGTTATATCTTTATTTTCTTTTTCTAGATAACCTTTCTTGCTTTTAATGTGATTTGGGCATCTTTTAATATGAGCAAAGAGATTGACCTCTTTCTTTTTAACTATGGTACATAGATTTGAGGGCAGATGGATGAACCATCATTCATTTAACCAGTTCCCTGTGAGTCAGCATTTGGCTTCTTTCTAAATTTTCACATCACATATGGGGCTGGCATTGTGGGTCTTCTTAATTTATGTATTTCTGCAGACCTGTTCAGTTATTTCTGGTAGATCAGTTCCTAGAGATGGAATTGTTATGTGAAAGAGCATGGTTACTATTTGATATGTGTTTTTTTTTTTTATAAATTTATTTATTTATTTATTTATTTTATTGGCTCTGTTCGGTCTTTTTTTTGCTGTGCGTGGGCTTTCTTTTAGTTGTGGTGAGTGGGGGCTACTCTTTGTTGTGGTGTGCGGGCTCCTCATTGCCGTGGCTTCTCTTGTTGCGGAGCACAGGCTCTAGGCGCGTGGGCTTCAGTAGTTGCAGCACATAGGCTCAATAGTTGTGGCTCATGGGCTCTAAAGCACAGGCTCAGTAATTGTGGCGCACGGGCTTATTTGCTCTGCAGCATGTGGTATCTTCCTGGAGCAGGGATCGAACCTGTGTCCCCTGCACTGGTAGGCAGATTCTTAACCACTGTGCCACCTAGGAAGCCCTGATATGTATTTTTTAATAGACACTGCCAACTTACCTTCACAAAAAGAAATGTCATTTCTGATTTGGGGTCCAATTCTCCTGCTAACACTTTTTTGAGCTTTTGATAAATCAGTGCACCTGAATGGGTCTCAGGTGTATCATTTGTAAACTAGGGGTGGTAGGACTTGCTGGTTCCAAGGACTTTTCTGCAAATATTACAGCTAGAAGATGAGCAAATAATAAAATTGTCCTTTTTGACCATTTTTTTACCTACAAAAACAGAAATTTAACATGGGTTCACCTAATGCCACATGAAGTTCTGAAATACCCATTTTTGGTACCCGTTTCTGAGGTTGATAAGGCTTGGCCTTATCCCACATACAAATCTATGTCCTACTCTCTTTTTATAAAGGCACCAGTCATACTGGATTAGGACCTACCCTAATGACCTCATTTAATGTTAGTTACCTTTCTAGAGGCCCTCTCTGCAAATACTGTTACATTCAGAGGGACTGGGGGCCAGGACTTCAGCCGGTGAATTTGGGAGGACACAATTCAGCCCATAACACGTTGTCTCTTTCAGATGGCACATACTGAGGTGTAGTCACCCTTTTTTTATTTAAGGACAATATGTTTCTGAAGCTACATCATAGAATCCTCTCTCTCTTTCCATCATATCCTCCCCCATTACCCCCCAAAACCCCAAAGTGTTGTGTTTTTGTTTTTAATTCCCTGGGGTTCTTTACAGGGGCTCAATATTACTGCTTGTATCAAGTAACCTTTTATTAATGACCTTGAATCTCATAGGAGACAGGGTGACTGTAGGTGGGAAGTGGTAAGCGTGGTGGTGGTTAACAGCCTACATCCTGGGACTTCCCTGGTGGTCCATTGGTTAAGACTTTGTCTTCCAATGCAGGAGTGCGGGTTTGATCCCTAGTCGGGGAGCTAAGATCCCACATGCCTCATGGCAAAAAAACAAAACAAACAAACAAAAAAAAACCCCAAAACCCAAGAAACAAACAAAACCAAAACATAAAACAGAAGAAATATTATAGCAAATTCAATGAAGACTTTTAAAACGGTTCACATCCAAAAAAAAAAAAAAAAATCTTAAAAAACAAAAACAAAAAAAGAGCCTGCATCCTAAAGCAGACTGCCTGGATTCTAATCCCAGCTCCATTACTCAGCATCAGGGTTTCCTCATCTGTAAAATGGGAAGAGTAATACTTAACCTCACAGGGTTATTGTGCCAGTTAGATCACATAATGTATGTAAAGTGCTTGGCATGTAGTAGGGGGGTCAAAAATGGGGACTATTATTGCTTTGCAACTTCAGAAACTCAAAGAGCCTTTTAGGCTTCGTGTGCCCTACCTCAGACTGCACCCCAGGGACACAGACAACCCAGAGTCTCTGCTCCTGGAGCTCCCAGGGCTTCCATGTGTGCCCTAGTATGGTAGTCATTGCATGACCATTGTCAAAGTCCAACAGCTCACACACCTTAAAGTCATAAGCTCACAATTCAGTTTGAAAGCTGAATAGGAACACAAGAGACTAGTCCCTTAAATAGCCCATTAAAACGATCATCTCCATTTCAGTTGAGGCAACTAGGGTTGGCAATTAAAATGATATGTAAAAGCAGCATTTCAGTTTTCCTGAGATGAACCCTTGCCCATTTTAATGCCCCTGGAATCATGGTGTGTTTTGCAGTCAATGATACCTGAGAGTTAGGAAACTTTTCCCATTAACCTGCCTGGGAAGATGACTGAGACTGACCTCACAGCAACTTTTCCTTGGAAACATAAAGAGTTAAGATTAAAGTGTGGACTGCTCTATACCTGGGGTGGATTATCTGTCTTGATTATTGTGAAACTCTAGATTCCTGGGACCGCCCTGGGACTGGGAGAGCTTGAGTGGTCATGTGGCCTTGGGTCTGCAGGGCTAAAGTAATATAGAGGCCAATACGAAACCAAGGCAGTGGCTTCTCTGGGGCAGGGTGAGTATACACATCATCCCTAGCAACTGCGTGCATCCCCCATGTGGTAGAGGGAGGTCAAGACTCTGCATTGGGAGTAGTTGCTGGTCTTCCCATGATACAGCAGGTACTATACATAGTATATTTCCCATCCTGTTTCCTACTGTGAAGCTAAGGAAGAGCAGGGCTAGATTAAAGTCAAGTGTGTTGTGAATTGATTACCCATCTGGATCTGTGACCAGATTGCTGGTGGGGCAGCCCCTTATCAGTTGCTGTTGGCCTGGCAGTGGTTGTGATGTACTTGTCATTGCCCGTGAATGCATCTACTAAGTTTTAGCTTCTGATATTTTCAACTTTTCAGTCAAGATAGGTGCCTTGTTGATAATATATGTCTTGAGTTTAATTGCTGATTAAGATGACTTCAACAAGGTTACACTGTGGCTTGGCATTAAAACAAAAAGTTATTGTTTATATAGTTACACAGAGAGTCAAGGAAATAGAGCGGGGGTATAAATTTGATATTGATAAAGCAAATATTTGTCATTGGAAGAATGACGCAATTTCAGTTTTGTTTTCTTTTTTTCTTTTTTTTTTGCAAAGTAGCAGCTTTTAATAAATGAATTTAACAAAGAAAAGATACCCACAAGTACACAGAGCTAGATTTATGTCTTATTAAGATATGTGCAGAAGGATTACCCATCATGTCAAGTAACTAAACTGAAGGCAGGACAAATTGCCTAATCCTTCAGTATCGATGAAAAAGTTCAAGGCTGTGAGAGGCTAGTGGGACTAGCCTCTTTTAAGACTGTCATTATGCCATTCTGTCATAGTTTAATGGGCAGTTTTTTCTTAATGGTACATGAAGTGATGGTGTTTTGTACCATTAGTGGTGTCTTAGATTTGATGGAATATGGCAAAAGTGGTAAGGAGGGGACTGGAACGTAGGTCTCCTGCCTCGCAAGCAGTTTCCTTTTCTCCACGTACACATTCCCTGACCAAGGTGCTGTCTGACTTCAGCTTCCAGATTGGTGACAGAGCCACTTGCATGACCCTGAGAGTGAGGCGCCTAGGCTGCAAAATTTAAGGAAGCCTTCAAGTGCAGGGCCAGCACCTGAGGGTGAGCGCCTCCTTAGAATTGCAATCTAGCTGCCTTGCCCTAGTCCTGGCCGTGGTTTTGATCTTTGAAAGGGATTTCGGACGTTTTCCCTAGATGATTAGGAAAATTAAACGGAAGTATAAGTGGATGCAAAAGCAATCATCTAAAACACATGGCCAGCCAATATCCTCCGTTGCAAATATGAGTGCTTCTTAGTGAGCTCTATGGAGAGCATCACCAAGAGTGGTTGGGACATTGCGAAGAAGGTGACCTCATAAATGCATTAACACTGCATGAGTTCTTTACCCTTGTGTGTTAGGAGGTCATGGCTGATTAAATAACAGGAAAACGAATGATTTTTCTAAGTTAGAAACTTAGGTTTTTTTTTTCTAATTCCATGTAGCATTTAAAAAAAAAAATTCAAGGCCATCTTCCTTGCAATGGAATAGACTGTGAAGAGGAAAATTCAGTTCCTCCTCAAATCTATGTTGTGAAAACTGCACAAAAGGTCTTCTTAGTAACCCAAGAGTGCTTTAGAAGGTTGGGGAATTCTAGAGCCTGTCCTGGCTGGTGGTGGGGTGATATGAGGAAGTCTCAGATAAAGAATATCAACAAAGCATTTACTGTGAGCCTCTTTGTCAAACAACCCATTGAATGGCATTTCTGCTAGAAGAGCATCCTTTTGCAAGACACATTTTTACATCTCAAAAAGGAAAAGCTCGGTTTTATCTCAGAATGGTATTTTTTGAAGGACAGTGGCCACTGAGGTATTTTCACAATCTGTCTTTTGTTGAGCAGGCTTTCCCGTTTAAGGAAGCACATTTCAGATCTTTTAATGTGGCAGGCACCAGAAGTTCTCAATGTGCTGTCACCCATGTTGTGGGAAAGCATTCTCTCGGAAAGGCCACAGCTCCCTCATTGATCTCTATGATAGCAGAAAAGATCCCAGGGCTTTTCTGGGATCCCAGAGGAAAACAAACAGGGACGTGGGAGAGGAGAGTGGAAGGAGGAGAGGGGAAGGCTGTCTGAAGGAAGGGAAAAGCACTGTGTCCCACAGTGCTTTTGCATCACAGCTCACAGAAGACAATGGTGATGTTGTCTGGGATGCTGGAGGTGGTGGACAAGGCTCTGTCTGCTCCAGGCCCTGCATGGGTGGCCTGAGGATTGAGAGAACCAGTATCTTGTCATGCCATGCCAGTTTGGTCAGTCCATTGATGAGAAGGCCCTGGTGGAAAGTGTAGCCCTCATGCGGAGGGAGCCCAGGGGCCACTGGATTATCTGACATGCCTGCGTCAAACACTGATGACCTCTTGCCTTGGCCCACACGTAGCTGGCCTTCCTTTTCCTTCCCAAAGCCCTGCCTCATATGCTCGTCTGCAGGACTTTCTTTCTGTCCGAGCAAGATCTAGGGGCCAGGGAGAGCTGTGGGCAGTGGAGGAGGATGAAGGCAGCTGAGGATGGTTGCTTCTCCCCTCTGACTTCTCATCCATAAAAGGAGCAGGTTTCCACTGTCCATGCAGCACGTTATTACTGAGCATCCCAGACAAAGTTTCTCTCCGCTGGGTGCTTACCTTCTGGTGTGGGGAGATGGTAAAGAATGAGAGAGTGAGAGAGAAAGCAAGTCAGAGGGCAGTATGCACTAGGGAGAAAGCGCCAGAGAGAAGATAAAGCAGGAAAGGACTTCCTAAGGTGGTGTGGGGAATGTTTCTTTACTGAACAGGGGAATCAGAGGAGGCCTCTGTAGAAAGGTAACATTTGAGCCGAGGCTCAAAGGAAATGGGGAGCGAGCCGAGTGGATAGTTGGGAAATGCGTTCCAAGCAGGAGGAATAGCAGGTGCAAAAGCCCTGAAGGAGCATCCACATGTTCAGGGTGCGGCAAGGAGGCCAGTGTGGCAGGTAGAAGCTGAGCTCAGAGAGGTCACGGAGGGCCAGGCCACTGAGGGCCTTGTCCTCTGCTGTAAAGACTCTGAGCCAGATGGGAGTGACGGAGCCTGACTTAAGCTGTAGGAGGATCATCCTGGCTGCTGTATTGAGAATTGCCTGAGGGGATCCAGGGTGAAGCCTTAGTCCAAATAGAGGCCCCCCTCCACCCGGAAGCCTTTCCTCATAACCAACCTTTGAGTGCCCCTAAGATAGTTGTAAAGGGAAAGCTGGATCACAGT
Source organism: Hippopotamus amphibius kiboko (assembly GCF_030028045.1). Lineage (NCBI taxonomy): Eukaryota > Metazoa > Chordata > Mammalia > Artiodactyla > Hippopotamidae > Hippopotamus > Hippopotamus amphibius. Next base: position 215,971,137 of record NC_080186.1, on the reverse strand, counting down.
TTGTTAGCTGAAAAATATTGCTCTAAATAAATGAACCAGATCAGTGGACAGCTGAAAACCAATGGAATCGTTGGTTGCAGAAATGTATCTGATAAATGGGGTGATAGGAAGAAAAGAGAGAGAAGCCCACCACCCATGGATTTGGTGCCATGGGCAAGGGAGGCACAGCCAAAAGCCAAGAGAAAGCAAGTCTTTCGCTAATACCTGACCTGACACACACCTGAGTGTGATGGAGGTGCTCCTGTGAGCTTCCTTTCACTTGGTCCCAATGATGTCAGTCTGGTTTCAATGATTGCTTTCACAGGTCTGAAAATCCCACCATCACTCTGGGTCTAATATATGCAACAGTTGTCTGATCTGTTGGCCAAGACCTTCTACAGAATTAAATGATGGCTGGTCTCTCAGTACGTATTCCAGAAAAACTTCAATCAGCTAAAGGCAAAATAGGCTCAAGAATAATATGATTAAGGAATGGTGAGTTTATTTTCTCGTGCTTAATGCTCAGATATTGGTCATACCATAGGCTGAGTGGTGTAAACAACAGCTATTTATTTTCTCACAACTCTGAAGGCTAGACATGCAAGACCAAGGTGCCATCAGGGTTAGTTTCTTGGAGGCTTCTCTCCATGGCTTGTAGATGACTGCCTTCTCGCTATGTCCTTATAGGGTCGTTTTTCTGCACTCACGGACAGCTCTATGGTGTCTCTTCTTCTAAGGGCACCAGTCCTATCGGACTAGGGCACCACCCTTATAATGTCATTAATCTTAATTACTCCCTTAAAAGCCCTATCTCCAAATATAGTCATATTGAGGGTTAAGACTTCAACCTTTGAAATTTGGGGGGCACTCTTCAGTCCATAATAACATCAGGCAAATGTTGCAAGTTTTTAAAGAAATAAATATATACCTTTAAAGTGTATGGTTTTAAGGCATGGGTGTCTTGAGTTAGCTTGTTTCCATCACAGAACTGTAGGGACTGTGGCTTAGCTGTACTGCATGCTTCCTATGATTTAACTCTCTCCATAGTGATGCCTGACGGTAGTGTGAGGTGTTTCATACCAGTCTCCCAGGGTAGTACCTATGACTTACTATGTTGGACATTTTATTTAGAATGAGTCATGCAAAGAAACAGTTCTTTTTTCATCTCACGGTAGAGCCTATTCTCCTCCCTGCCCCCAAAATGCTTTTGAATGAAAATTCTGAAATTGTAAATGTCTATTTTAATACTCGAGTATGAAAGAATCTGTGAATATATGTAAATATGTTTAATAAATTTTATTGGTCATGTTAAAAATAAATAAATAAAGTGTACGGTTTGCTGGTTTGGACAGGGTATGCAATCACAGAATATGCCCATGAATCATCACTGCAGTCTAGATACAGAACAGTTCTGTCATCCCATCTCTCGTGCTCCAGCCTAGTCAATTCTCAACCCCACCACAGACCTCAAGTAGCCACTCATCTTCTTTTTATTCCAGTAGACTAGATTTATCTCTTTTAGAATTTCATATCAATAAAATCATACATGTATCCTTTTGTGTCTCTTTTCACCCAGTGTAATGATTTCAAGATCCATTCATATTACCGTGTACATCATTAGTTTGTCACACTTTATCATTGAGTTGTATTCTGTTTTATGGATGTGCTGCAATTTATTTACTTACCTGGTAATGAACATTTGGGTTATTTCCAGTTTGGGGCTATTATTTTAAGCACTGCTCTAGACAAGCATTTGGGCATATATTTTCATTTCTCTTGGGTAAGTGCCTAGAAGTAAAATCTCATGGTTGTAAGCTAGGTATACGTTTAATAACAAACTGTCAGACTGTTTACATTCCCATCAGCAATGTATGAGAGTTTCAGTTGCTCCACATCCTTGTTGTCACCTCCTTGTTGTATTGTCAGTCTCTTCCATTTTTAGCCATCTTAGCCGATGCATAGTGATATCTCATTGTGGCTTTATTTGCATTTCCCTAATGACTAATAATAATGCTGAGCATTTTTTTTATGTGCTTACTGACCATTTTAATGTCCTGTATTGTGAAGTGTCTGTTCCAAAGTTTTTGCCCAATTTTTAACTGAGTTGTCTTTTGATTATTGATTGTAAGAATTCTTTATGTATTCTGGATACAAGTCTTTGAATATATATTTCTTCCAGTCTGTGGCTTGCCTTTTTAGTTCCTTAAAATTATCTTCAAAAGAGCACCCTTCTACACTTTTGTTGAATTCTAGTTTAAGTTTTTTTTTTTTCCTATGGTTTATGCATTTTACATTCTTTCTAAGTAATCTTTGCCTACGTCAAGTCGTAAATATTTTCTTCTGTGTTTGCTTTTAGTTTTAGCTTCTTTAGTTCTACGATCTCTTTCCAGTTAATATTTGTGTATGGTGTAAGGTAAGGGATGAGGGTTGCTTGCTTGTGTTTTGTTTTTGCATATGAATATCCAGTCATTCCACCACCATTTGTTGAAAAGGTTATATTTTCTCCATTGAATTATCTTGGCACTTTCATTGCAAATTAATTGACTCTCTAACATGGACACTTTCTCTATGACAATACCACTTTGTCTTGATTACTATAGTTTTATATTAAATCTCAAAATCAAGTATTGTTTATCTTCCAGCTCTTCTTTTTCAAAATTCATTTGACTATTCTGGGTCTTTTGCATTTCTACACAAATTTTAGAATCACTTTGCTAATTTCTACAAAAAAAAAAAAAACCTGCTGGGGTTTTGATTAGAATTGTATTGAATCTATTGATCAGTTGAGAGACAGTTGACATTTCGGCAATATAAAGTCTTCTAATACAAGAATAGTATATGTGTCTATTTATTAAGGACTTCTTAATTTCTCTTAGCAATGTTTTATAGCTTTCAATGTGGATATCTAGAGAGAAACTTTTATGCTTTTTAATATCATTGTAAATAGTATTTTAAATTTTAATTCCCAATTGTTCATTGTTAGCATATAGAATGCAATTGATTTTTGTTTGTTGACCTGTATCTTGTGATTTTGCTAAACTCACTTGTTAGCTCTCATAGCCTTTTCTGTAGTCTTTAGGATTTTTTATGCACGACTGTGTTGTCTGTGAATAAAGTTCTACTTCTTCCTTTCCAATCTGCGTATTTTTCTTTCTTTTTCTTTCTTTATTGTACTGGATAGGGCCTCCAGTATAGATTTGGTGATAGTTGACATCTGTGCCTCGTTCCTGATGCTCATTCCTCGTTTCACTATTTACAGTAGGGTAATTTCTGTCAATTTTTCATAGATAAATCAGATTGAAAAAGTTCCTTTCTACAACTGATTTATTGAGAGTTCTTATCATGAATAGGTAGCAAATTGTCAAATGCTTTTCCTACATCTATTGAGGTGATGGTGTGTTTTTTCCTTTATTCTATTAAAGTAGTGAATTATATATTGTTTTTTTTATTGTGGTAAATGCACATAACATAAAATTCACCATTTAAACCATTTTAAAGCATACAATTCAGTGCTGTTAAGTATGTTTACAATGTTGTGCAACCACCACTACACTACAGTTCCAGAACATTTTGATCTCTTCTAAAGGAAAGCCCATGCCCATTAGGCAGGCACTCCCCATTCACATCTTCCTCTAGCCCCTGGCAACCACTCATCTGCTTTCTGTCTCTGGATTTGCCTATTCTGGATATTTCATATAAATAGAACCATAGTATGTGGCCCTTGTGTTTGGCTTCTTTTGCTTAGCATAATGTCTTCAAGGTTCACCCATGCTGTAGTATGTATCTGTACTTCATTTTTTTTATGGCTGAATAATATTCGATTGTATAGATGTACCACATTTTGTTTATCCATTCATCTGTTGATGAATATTTGGGTTGTTTCCACCTTTTGGCTACTGTGAATAGTGCTGCTATCAACATTCATATAAAAGTTTTTGAACATCTGTTGTCAATTCTTTAGGGTATATATCTAGGAGTAAAAATTGCTGAGTCATATGGTAACTCTATGTCTAACTTTTTGAGGAGCTGCTAAACTGTTTCCATAGCAGTTTCACCATTTTACATTCCTACCAGTTTCTCCACATCATTACTAACACTTGTTATTTTTATTTTTAAAAAAGTTTTAGCTATCCTAGTGTGAATGAAGTGACATCTTATTGTGGTTTTGAATTGCGTTTCCCTAATGTGCTTGTTGGCCACTTGTATGTCTTCTTTGGCGACATTCTACTCAAGTCCTTTGCCCCCTTTTCCACTGGATTGTTTGTCTTTTTGTAGTTGAGTTGTAGAGTTCTTTATATATTCTGGATTGTTAACCCTTACCAGGTATATGATTTTCAAATAGTTTCTCCCATTCTGTGGAGTGTCTTTTCACTTCCTTGATAGTGTCCTTTCATGTACAGAAGTTTTTAGTTTTGATAAAGTCCAATGTATGGATTTTTCTTTTGTTGCTTTTATTTTTGGTGTTGTATTTAAAAAACCTTTGCCAAATCCAAGATGATGAAGATTTGCCTCTACGCTTTCTTCTAAGAGTCTTATAATTTTAGCTTTTAAATTTAAGTCTATGATGCATTTTTAGTTTTTATATATGGTGTGAGGAAAGAGTCCAACTTCATTCTTTTGCACACTGGTTGACTTTTGGATGTGAAACTAACCTTGCATTCCTGGGATAAATGCAACTTGGTCATGGTGTACTATTTTTTAAAATATATTGCTGGATTTGATTTGCTAAATTTTGTGAGGGTTTTTGTGTCTATGTTCAGGAATAAGTTTATTTGCAATTTGCAAGAAAAAAATATGTTTTCTTATAGTGTCTAGTTTTTTATTGTTGTTTTGGGTTTTTGTGGTTTTGTTTGCTTTTTGCTTTGTTAATCTGGACAATTCTAGCCTTACAATATGAATTATGAAGGGCTTCCTATTGCTCAATTTTATGAAAGTGTTTGTGTAATGTTGGTATTATTTATTCCTTGTGAGTTTTGTAGGCTTCACCAGAGAATGTTTGAAACTAGAGTTTTCTTTGTAAGCAAATTTTAAACATATATTCATTTCCTTTAGGGAAATTTAGATTTAAAATATTTTCTCTTGAGTGAGTTTTGGTACTTTGAGTATATGTAGGAATATGTCCGTTTTATCTAAATTATTAATTTATTCACATAAATTTGTTTGCAGTATTCTCTTATTACCCTTTTAATGCCTATAGGGTGACTGATGTCAGTAACTGGTGTCGTCTGTCTTTTTTTCTTAACCAATCTTGCTAGAGGTTTATTAATTTTGTTGATCTTTCAAAAAACCAGCTTTTATATACATTGAGTTTGTCTATTGTTTGCTTGTCTCCTACATATTAATTTCTGCTTTTATATTTATTATGTCCTTCTTGCTTCTTAGTTTAGATCTAATTTTCTCTTTTTTCCCTAGACTTTTAAGTGGAATCTTAGCTCACTGGATTTGGACACTTCTAATAAAAGCTCTTTTTCTCTTATTTACTTATTTATTTGACTGCGTCAGTTCTTAGTTGCAGCACACAGGATATTCATTGCAGTGCACCAGCTGTAGAGTGCGAGTTCTCTAGTTGTGGTGCACAGCCTCCAGAGCGCACGAGCTCAGTAATTGCGGCACGGTGGGCTCTCTTAGTTGTGGCCTATGGCCTGTAGAGCATATACTGGCTCAGTAGTTGTGGCACACGGGCTTAGTTGCCCTGCAGAATGTGGGATCTTAGTTCCCCAACCAAGGATCGAACTTGCATCCCTTGCATTGGAAGGTAGATTCTTAATCACTGGACCACCGGGAAAGTCCCCTAATAAAATCTTTTAAAGCCATAAATTTCCCTTTAAGTACCACTTTAGCTGCATCTACAAGGTTCAATTTCTTTTCATTTTTATTCTGTTCAAATATTTTCTAATTTCCCTTGTGCTTATTTGACTTATGGGTTACTTAGAAGTATGTTGTTTAATTTCCAAATGTATCTGGATTTTTCAGATAATTTTGTTATTGAGTTCTACTTCAAATCCACTGTGATCAGAAAACATTCTATGTATGAGTTCAATATTTTAAATATATTGAGACTTGTTTATGGATTAGCCTATAGTATATCTTGGTGAATGCTACATGTGTACCTAAAAAAAAATGTCCATTCTGCTCTTATTGAGTAGTGGGATAAATATAAATTATGGCAAGTTGACTAATCATATCTTTCAAGTGTTTTATATACTTACTGATTCTTCTTTCTATTTGTTATATCAATTTCTGCAAAAGGAAGTTTCCAAGTATAATTGTGGATTTGTTTATTCCTCTTTTCAGTTTTATCAGTTTTTGACTAATGTGTATTGAAGCTCTGTTATTGAGTGCTTTCATATTTAGGATTGTCGTATCTTCTGGATGAATCGACCCCTTACACATAACGAAATGCCGTTTGTTATTTCTGAGTATATCTTGTTCTGAAATCTGTCTGATGTCTTTATAGCCACTCCAGCTTTCTTATATTTAGTATTTGCATGGCATATCTTATTCTATCCTATTACTTTTAACTAATCTGTGCCTTTATATTTTGACTTTTTTTTCCATTTTATTATTTTTTTTGAGGTACACCAAGTTCAATCACCTGTTTTTATACACATATTCCCGTATTCCCTCCCTCCCTCGAGTCCTCCCCCCCACCCCCCGGTCCCAGTCCTCTAAGGCATCTTCCATCCTCAAGGTGAACTCCCTTTGTTATACAGCAACTTCCCACTGGCTATCTATTTTACAGTTGGTAGTATATATATGTCTGTGCTACTCTCTCGCTTCGTCTCAGCTTCCCCTTCACCCCCCGCCCCCTCCCATACCTCGAGTTCTCCAGTCCATTCTCTGCATCTGCGTCCTTGTTCTTGTCTTGTCACTGAGTTCATCAGTACCATTTTTAGATTCCGTATATGTGAGTCAGCATACAATATTTGTCTTTCTCTTTCTGACTTACTTCACTCTGTATGACAGACTCTAGGTCTATCCACCTCATGACATACAGCTCCATCTCATTCCTTTTTATAGCTGAGTAATATTCCATTGTATATATATGCCACATCTTCTGTATCCATTCATTTGTTGATGGGCATTTCGGTTGCTTCCATGTCCTGGCTATTGTAAATAGTGCTGCAATAAACATTATGGTACATGTTTCTTTTTGGCTTATGGTTTTCTCTGGGTATATGCCCAGGAGTGGGATTACTGGATCATATGGTAGTTTTATTTTTGGTTTTTTAAGGAACCTCCAAACTGTTTTCCATAGTGGCTGTACCAACTTACATTCCCACCAACAGTGCAGGAGAGTTCCCTTTTCTCCACACCCTCTCCAACACTGGTTGTTTCCAGATTTTGTGATGATGGCCATTCTGACTGGTGTGAGGTGATACCTCATTGTGGCTTTGACTTGCATTTCTCTGATGATTAGTGATGTTGAGCATCTTTTCATGTGTTTGTTGGCCATCTATATGTCTTCTTTGGAGAAATGTCTATTTAGGTCTTCCGTCCATTTGTGGATTGGGTTATTTGCTTTCTTGGTATTAAGCTTCATGAGCTGCTTGTATATTTTGGAGGTTAATCCTTTGTCCGTTGTTTCATTGGCAACTATTTTTTCCCATTCTGAGGGTTGTATTCTTGTCTTGTTTATGGTTTCTTTCACTGTGCAAAAACTTTTAAGTGTCATGAGGTCCCATTTGTTTATTCTTGATTTTATTTCCATGATTCTAGGAGGTGGGTCAAAAAGGATCTTGCTTTGATGTAAAGTAGACTTTTTAAGATGATATATACTTGGTTTAATTATTGTGCATGGATTATTTTCATTTAATGTAATTAGTAATCACAATAATTAAAATATCTCCATGGTAGGATATAAGGCTATCACATTAATATTTGATTTCTATTTTTTCCATCTGCTCTTTCTTTTTCCCTCTTTCCCTGCATTCTTTTGTGTTGAGTAATTTTAATGATTTTATTTCATGTTACTTCGTTTCTTAGTAATTGCTCTTAGATTTACAGTGTATACTTTTAAAGTTATCATAATGTACCTTCAAATAATATTACACTCCTTAGTGTTTAATATAAGAATCCTACAATATACTTCTATGTGCTCCCTCCCATCCTTTGTGCTATTTTTGCATTTTACTTCTGCATATTTTGTAAATACCACAATACATTGCTATTACTTTTGCTATAAAGTTATTTATCTTTTAAAATCAATAAAATAAGAAAAAATATATTTTATATTTACCTTAGTATTTACAGACATTCCTCAGAGATATTGCAGGTTTGATTCCAGACCACTTCAATAAAGCAAATGTTGCAATAACATGTCACATGAATTTTTTTGTTTCCCTGTGCCTATAAAAGTTGTGTGTGCACTATGATGTAGTCTCGTACATGTGCAATAGCACTGTGTCTAAAAATAATGTACATACTTTAATTTAAAAATATTTTGTTGCTAAAAAAGGCTAACCATCAGATGAGCCTTTAGTGAGTTGTACTGGTAACATCAAGGATCACTGATCACAGATCAGCATAACAAATATAATAATAATGAAAACACTTGAAATATTGCTAAAAATCACTAAAATGTGACACAGAAACACAAAATGAGCAAATACCATTGGAAAATTGGCACTGATAGAATTGCTTGTTGTAGGATAGCCAGAAACCTTCAATTTGTAAAAAATGCACTATCTGCAAAGTGCAATAAAGCAAAGCACAATAAAACAAGGGGTGCCTGTATGATTTTAATGCTTTTCACTTGTTTGTGTACTTTCTAGTTTCTAACTGGTCTCATTTTCCTTCTGCTTAAAGGACTTTTAAAACTTTTCTTGTAGTGCATAATTGCTGGTGATGAATTCTCTCAATTCTTTTTATCTGAAAAAGTCTTCATTTACCTTCATTTTTTGAATGATATTTTTCCTCTGTATAGGTTTACAGTTTCTCCTTTCAGCACTTTAAAATATCCTTCCATTTTCTTCTGGATTTTTTAGTTTCTAATGAGAAATCTTTCATTCTTATCTTTTTTCCTCTGTATTTGTTATGCTCCTTTGCTCTGGCTTTTTAAAAGATTTTCTTTTTATCAATATTACCAGAAATTATATTATATTGTGTCTTGGTATGGTTTTCTTTTGGTTTATCCTGAGTGAGATTTGTTGAATTTCTTAGATTTGTTGAGTCACCAAGGCTCTGTTAGTTTTCTTTTAGCTTTCTCTCTCTCTCTGCTTTAATTTGATAGTTTTAATTAGCATGTCTTCTAGTTCACCAATCTTTTCTTCTACAGTGTCTAATATGCTGTTAGTCCTATCTAGTGACTATTTCATTTCAGAACTTGTATTTTCATTTTTAGAACTTGATTCCTTTTTAAAATCTCTTCTTTTTTTAAAAAATTATCTTCTCACAATGTTTATGTTTTCCTTTCAATACTTAGACAATAGTTATAGTAGCTCTTTTAATGTTCTTATCTGCTAATTCCAACACTTCTCATTTCTGTTTCCATTTACTGATCTTATGATTATTGGCCATATTGCCTACTTAGCATACCTAGTAATTTTAATTGTGGGTTAGATGTTTTGAATGTTACATTGTTGAGTGTTTAGATTTTGTTTTTTTTAAGAATGCTTGATTTTGTTTTGGCAGACAGTTAAGTTAATTTTGGTTCAATTTGACCCTTTAAAGGATTGTTTTTAAGCTTTTAAATGTATGGCTGGAGTAGTCTTTTCCAAGCATTCTTTAACCTTATTATTAAAGCATGACCCACTGGGTTTTCTACTAAATTTTTGAATGATCAACAAGGACTTTCTATTTTGGCTGGTGAGAACTTGGATGGCTCCAGTTCTTTGTGAGCTCTGAATTGTTCAACTTACAGCTTTCCAGTTACTCTTTTCCTGGTCTGTGGAATTGCACCCTACTCACGCTTGTCTTAGTATTTAGTAAACTTTCAAGTATCCCTCAGTGCTCTTTGTATATATGGTTTCTTCTTTCTGAAACTGTCTCATAAATTCCAGCCACAGAAGCCTCTCCAAACTCTGATTTTTGTTACCTCAAGTCAGTGACACCAGTGGACTCTGCCTGGGACTCCTTACCTGTTCCAAGGTATGGAATGTGTCTCCAGGATAAAAGCTAAGGTAATATTGTATACCTCATCTGTTTTCTTTCTCTCAGGGATGACGGTCCTGAGCTACCTATTGTCCAATATCTGAAAATAGTTGTTTCATATATTTTATCTGTTATTTTAGTTGTTAATGGAAGGAGGAGGATAAATTTGGTCCCTGTTTCTTCATCAGAGCCAGAAATAAGTCCATGCTACAAACATTTATTCATGGTCCTACACAAAAGTTTGCCATCTTGAATGCAATTCTATTTGAAGATATACTCTGAGATGTTTTGTGTTCTTTTGTCTTCATTCTTCCATAATTTAAAATATAAACTATGGATACTGCAAAGAAATTTGGAAGAACTGCACTATATTATTTGTTATTGTGAAATTGTCTGTCCCACAGTGGCTTCTATGCCTGTTTTCCTTTTCCTACACATCCACTCCAAATAGAGCTCATACGACTTTTTAATACAGTATTTAGGCTCTGAAATGACTCTCAGACCTTTCCCAGGGGAAATTTCTAAGCCCCTGTTAGCTGGAGTTCTAATAATGGCCATTCATGTCTTGCTTGCTACATTTCCTGAGAATAGAGATTACTTGAAGTCATGGCATCTCTAACTCATTATTATATATGTTTTATACTTGTACATACAGGAGAATATACTAAAAGTACAATATTGTGGAAACATGCCATTTGACTTGTAATAAGCTATGAGTTTCTTACAAAACTTTATGCAATTTAGTGCTCAAAATGCCTTATAAATGTATAGACTTTGTGGCTGGGCTCTATCTCTCACAAAATGTTAAGAAAGGGAAAATCTTAAATCCTGGCTTGATTCCTTCATTTAACAACATGAGAGAGTTCTCATATTACATTTCTCCTAGTATGTCATTTTCATTTCTAAAATCTAGGGGTTTTTTTTTCTTTTGAAGTTGATGTTTATGTTGATAATTAAAAAAAAATCCCCCATTAAGAAGGATCTGAATCTTATCTTTTAGATCTCAGTGAGAAATATGGTATATATTGCCTAAACCAGCAGTCCCCAACCTTTTGGCACCAGGGATCAGTTTCGTGGAAGATAATTTTTCCACAGAGCAGGGCGGGGTGGGGGTGGGGATGGTTCAGGAGGTACTGGGAGCGATGGGGAGCAGCAGATGAAGCTTCACTCGCTCACCAGCTGCTCATCTCCTGCTATGCGGCCTAGTTCCTAACAGGCCATGGACCAGGAGTTGGGGACCCCTGGCTAAACCATGTATATATGTTTAAGGGTTATGTAGGATTTTTATAACCTATAAACGTATGATGACTCCATGCTCAAGAGAAAGCAAGTAATTACTTAGCCATGCTTAGGTGGGAGTTCAGGTTAATGGTTGTTGGAGATGTTGAAAGATTTCATATCCAAAGGTGGAAGAAGAAAAGCATACAGAGATACATCATACATACAGAAATTGTGTACAGAGACAAAACATACGAAGTACAATACTCACATAGTAAGCCACCTCCCAAATAGTAGCCATTGCTATTATTGTTATTCAGCCAGTGTTCTGAAAATAATTTTATTTGCTTTGTGTACTTACACTGGATTGCATTCACAGTATCTTCCTCCTCCTATTCCATAGGACCCTGCTTTCCAGAACTTTACTTACCATTCCTAAAAGTTAGTGAACATTTGTCTTCCTAGGCTTCAACACTATATATTAAGAAAAAGAAAAGCAAGTATTCTACTGGAAATTTATGTAGCTCAGCTGGTGTGCATTTAAACATATAGTTCACTTCTTTAAGTACCCCCTTTCCCCACCCCTGCCACACCACACTGCCATGTCTCAGAAAGGATGAAGACTTTTGAGAACCTGTCCTTAGAAGTCCCTGGCTTGGAGGGGCATCACTGAAACCCACAACCTTACAATTCTTATAAATTGCCTGATGATAGTACTCTGTGACATTGCTTTGTGTAACGAAACATTCAGGTTTATACGCAAGTTATATTATGCTTCAGAAAATAAAACATCACAGGTAACGGGGTTTTTGTGATCATTGTTTTGTAATACTATTTTATGTATAGCAGTGGTTTTCAAAGCATGACCTGGCAGTAGTAGCATCAGCATCATTTGGGAACTAGTTACAAATAAAAATTCTCAGGCCCTGCACTCTTTTTGAGGCAATTTTGATGTATGCTAAAGTTTGACAGCTGCTGGTGTAGAGAACCCTGTAAAGGCTCCTATATCTGACTTAATTTATTATAAGCCACCTCATATGAGGTATGAAGAAGTAATCAGTCATGCCCCCGGCTACTGTTGCCTAGGAGATGTTTAATGGTGTAACATGGGAAGTGCCATGCTGCTGGGCAAATGTCAAACTCCGAGACGGAAGAGACTTTCTGCCAAAAACCTTCTAGAACACCTCCTCTCACAGCCCCCTAAGGGAGAGGATTAAGACATCAGAACCACAGAAGGTGCTAATGCAGGGCCCTCGGGCTGAGCTGCAGCCTTGAGGCACATTTAGCTACTTAAGAGGGAAAATCCCAGGGCTCAAAAGCTGTTCTCCAAGTGAAAGTAACAAAAGACCGAATTTAGCAATCTGGACATGAAGCAAGAAACTTATATCCCCGTGTAGACCAGACTGAAGGGAAACCTAAGGCAGTCTTGGCAAAGAGACTGTTTTCTTAGCTGCGCTGGGAAAAGAGGGCCACGTTCTTGTTAGTGTGGAGGCCCTAGAAGCTGATGTGCTTTCTCACTGTGCTGCTACGGCCTTTTCTCTGTGTATGTGCCTGGAGAGAGAGAGAGAAAACACTCTGGTGTCTCTTCCCCTTCTTATGAGGATACGTGTCCTGTTGATTAGGGCCTCACCCTTATGACCTCATTTAACCTTCATTACCTCCCTAACAGCCCTATCTCCAAATACATTGGGGGTAGGGCTTCAGCATATGGATTTCTGGGTATGGGGGGGACATAATTCAGTCCATGACAGTCCTTATTATCCTGTTCCTGGATTATTATAGCCCCTTACTGACCCTCATTCCTGACTCCCTTCACCATTCCTTCTTGAATATGCAACCAGATTCACCTCAGTAAATTTGCTTTTTTTTTTTTTGGCTGCTTTGCATGCGGGCTTTCTCTAGTTGTGGGGAGTGGGGGCTGCTCTTCGTTGCAGTGCATGGGCTTCTCATTGCAGTGGCTTCTCTTATTGCAAAGCAGTGGGCTCTAGTTGCACAGGTTTCAGTAGTTGCAGCATGAGGGCTCAGTAGTTGTGGCATGTCGGCCCTGGAGCACGCGGGCTTCAGTAATTGTTCCGCAGCATGTGAGATCTTCCCAGACCAGGGATTATACCCATGTCGCCTGCATTGGGAGGTGGATTCTTAACCACTGCACCACCAGGGAAGTCCAGTAAGTTCTCACTTTGATTCAGTCATTCCCAATGACTGAAATTTCACCAAACTCCTTAGTCTGGCATTTGGTTCCCTAGTAGGTCCAAGCCTACCTTGTCACCAAAATAATGATATACTCTTCCCCCACACCACATGCCTTTTGAATAACCTACTTCATTGTTCTTCAAGCATTCAGTTTGTGTGCCCACCTCTAGGTCTTTGCTCACATTATTCTCTCTGGAATGGCCTCTTTTCCACTTATTCAAATACTGCCCTTTCTTCTAAGTGCCACACTCCTCAGTGACATCTTCTGCATCACTTCCACCCACAGTGATCTTTCTCTCTGGGCTTGGATTATTTTTCTGAAGCAAGTGTTAACACACTTCTGTGGGTGTGTATCTGTGTTCCTGATGGAACTGTCTGAGAGTGGTAGTAAGAGTGTTCCTTCTTTGTGTCCTTCTTAGGGCCTGGCACCCTGGTGGGTGCTCAGTGTTCTTATTGCGTGGATGGGTGGATGGATAGATGAAAAGAACGATATTCCTTTGATAAGGTTTTTTGAAACTCTTAAATGTCATCTCCTTTGAGAAAATGTCCATAACCTCCCCCATCTCTCTATCACATCAGTGTATTTCAAATCCCTGTACAAGCTTCACCACTACCAGAGAATTCTGTTGTTTCTTTGGCCTTCCAATGTCCCCATCGTATTCTAAGCTCTGTAGAAGAGACTGTTTCTGTCTTGTTTCCCAGTGGCTAGTTAGTGTCTAATACATGCTAGCCTTTCAGTTAATATTTGCTGAGTGGATGAATGACTGTAGCATCACATAGTATAATGGACCCTTTTGGAGCTTAGCAAAGTGTGTGTACAGGTAGAGGAGGACCTGCTTAAAAACCCTAACCTTTTTTTTTTTTTTAACCCATGAAGCATTGAGGAAATGCCACACTAATTTGGAAACAAATGTGCTTTGCATTATATATTATATAGCTTAAGTCAAATCAGAGTGAATTAATAATTTGTATCCTGACTTAATACCCCCTAAAATTAAAGTGCTGTATGGCCATGCAGTCTACTATTTTTTTCTAGAAAGCCAATGTTTAATCATTTGGCAAACACAAACTTATTTTGCAAGACAAGAATTTGTTTTCTAAATCTAGATTTTCACAAGGGGAATTTCCTTAAGGGTGATAGGACCTAAATTGACTTCCACTACACACAGGAGAAGTTTCAGAGTCTTCTGTTTTCTGTCTTCTTTCTTCACCTTCCAATCTTACCATCCCCACCTCAGGAGACACCGTCTAGTTATCTCATCTGCTCATTTACTTCTGGATCCAACAAGGTGAATTCTGCCTCTGTGCCTTTGCTTTGTTTGAAAAGTCCTTCTGCTTGAGGTCCAACTGACATTCCCCCTTCTCCAGCAAGCCTTGCCCAATTGTCATAACTACTAAAAAGAATTGCCAGTACCACTCATTTTTGCTCGTATGCGTTGAGTGTTAACTCATGTGTATGCTCTGTCACTTCTTGTGTGTAAGTCCCATCTCCCTGATTGCTCTAGAAGCTCCCTTAGAGTAGCACTGTACCTTGTGCTTCATTTGTATTTTCTTTTCTGCCTGATACTCTTGTGAAATGTATTTACAAGCTTTTTGGAAATGAATGTTTCATCTTTAATAGCCTAACTATTTGAGTCCAGGAGAATTCTGAAGATGAGTAGCAAGAAGATCCTGGAGGCCCCTCTCCAGAGCTGATCCCCCCCCAACTCTGGTGGTGATCTTGTTAATAGGAAGGTCAGATAGCTTTTATTTTTTAATTTAAGAACCTTTGTTGAGATACAGTTGACATACAGTAAACTGCATATGTTTAAAGTGTACAATTTGATATTATTTTTCTTATTAGCAATGTATGTATGGCAATCCAAATCTCCCAATTCATCCCAGCCCTCCCACCCCCACCCCCCGATTTCCCCACTTGGCATCCATATGTTTGTTCTCTACATCTGTGTCTCTATTTCTGCCTTGCAAACCAGTTGATTTGTAAAGTTTTTCTATATTCCGCATATATGTGTTAATATACAATATTTGTTTTTCTCTTTCTGACTCACTTCACTCTGTATGACAGTCTCTGGGTCCATCCATGTCTCTACAAATGTCCCAATTTCATTCCTTTTTACAGCTGTGTAATATTCCATTGTATATATGTACCACATCTTCTTTATCCATTCATCTGTTGATGGACATTTAGGTTGCTTCCATGTCCTGGTTTTTGTAAATAGTGCTGCAATGAACATTGGGGTGCATGTGTCTTTTTGAATTATGGTTTTCTCTAGGTATATGCCCAGTAGTGAGATTGCTGGGTCATATTTTTAGTTTTGCAAGGAACCTGCATACTGTTCTCCACAGTGGCTGTATCAATTTACATTCCCACCAACAGTGCAAGAGAGTTCCCTTTTCTCCACACCCTCTCCAGCATTTACTGTTTGTAGATTATCTGATGATGCCCATTCTCACCGGTGTGAAGTGATACTTCATTGTAGTTTTGATTTGCATTTCTCTAATAATGAGTGATGTTGAGCAGCTTTTCATGTGCCTCTTGGCCATCCATATGTCTTCTTTGGAGAAATGCCTGTTTAGATTTCCTGCCCATTTTTTGATTCGGTTGTTTGCTTTTTTGATAATGAGCTGGATGAACTATTTATATAGTTTGGAGATTAATCCTTTGTTGAGTCATTTGCAAATATTTTCTCCCATTTTGAGGGTTGTCTTTTTGTCTTGCTTATAATTTCCTTTGCTGTGCAGAAGCTTTTAAGTTTCATTAGGTCCCACTTTATTTTTGTTTTTAGTTCCATTACTCTAGAAAGTGGGTCCAAAAAGATCTTGCTGTGATTTGTGTCCAAGAGTGTTCTTCCTGTGTTTTCCTCTAGGAGTTTTATAGTGTCTGGCCTTACATTTAGGTCTTTAATCCATTTTGAGTTTATTTTTGTGTATGGTGTTAGGGAGTGTTCTAATTTTATTCTTTTCCATGTAGCTGTCCAGTTTTCCCAGCACCACTTATTGAAGAGGCTGCCTTTTCTCCATTGTATATCCTTGTCTCCTTTGTCATAGATTAGTTGACCATAGTTTATCTCTGGGCTTTCTATCCTGTTCCATTGATCTATATTTCTGTTTTTGTGCCAGTACCATATTGTCTTGATTACTGTAGCTTTGTAGTATAGTCTGAAGTCAGGGAGTCTGATTCCTCTAGCTACATTTTTTCCCCTCAAGATTGCTTTGGCTATTCGGGGTCATTTGTGTCTCCATACAAATTTTAGGATTTTTTGTTCTAGTTCTGTAAAAAACCATTGGTAATTTGGTAGGGCTTGCACTGAATCTGTAAATTTCTTTGGGTAGTATAGTCATTTTCACAATGTTGATTCTTCTAATCCAAGAACATGGTATATCTCTCCATCTGTTTGTGTCATCTTTGATTTCTTTCATTAGCGTCTTATAGTTTCCTGAGTACAGGTCTTTTACCTCCTTGGTTAGGTTTATTCCTAGGTATTTTATTCTTTTTGTTGCAATGGTGAATGGGATTGTTTCCTTAATTTCTCTTTCTGATCTTTCATTGTTGGTGTATAGAAATGCAAGAGATTTCTGTGTGTTAATTTTGTATCTTGCAACTTTACCAAATTCATTGCTTAGCTCAAGTAGTTTTCTGGTGGCCTCTTTAGGATTTTCTATGTGTAGTATCATGTCACCTGCGAACAGTGGCAGTTTTACTTCTTCTTTTCCAATTTGGATTCATTTTATTTCCTTTTTCTTCTCTGATTGCTGTGGCAAGGACTTCCAAAACTATGTTGAATAGTAGTGGTGAGAGTGGACATCCTTGTCTTGTTCCTGATGTTAGAGGGAATGCTTTCAGTTTTTCACATTGAGAATGATGTTTGCTGTGGGTTTGTTGTATATGGCCTTCATTATGTTGAGGTAGGATCCCTCTATACCCACTTTCTGGAGAGTTTTTATCATAAATGGGTGTTGAATTTTGTCAAAAGCTTTTTCTGCATCTATTGAGATGATCATGTGGTTTTTATCCTTCAGTTTGTTAATATGGTGTATCACATTGATTAATTTGCATATTTTGAAGAATCCTTGCATTCCAGGGATAAATCCCACTTGATCATGGTGTGTGATCCTTTTAATGTGTTGTTGGATTCTTTTGGCTACTATTTTGTTGAGGATTTTTGCATCTAAATTCATCAGTGATATTGGTCTGTAGTTTTCTTTTTTTCTAGTATCTTTGTCTGGTTTTGGTATCCAGGTGATGGTGGCCTCACCATCAACTCAATAGAATGAGTTTGGGAGTGTTCCTTCCTCTGCAATTTTTTGGAAGAGTTTGAGAAAGATGAGTGTTAGCTATTCTCTAAATGTTTGATAAAATTCACCTGTGAAGCCATCTGGTCCTGGACTTTTGTTTGTTGGAAGATTTTTAATCACAGTTTCAATTTCATTCCTTGTGATTGGTCTGTTCATATTTTCTATGTTTTCCTGATTCAGTCTTGGAAGGTTATACCTTTCTAAGAATTTGTCCATTTCATCCAGGTTGTCCATTTTATTGGCATATAGTTGCTTGTAGTGGTCTCTTATGGTGCTTTTTATTTCTGCAGTGTCCGTTGTAACTTCTCCTGTTTCATTTCTAATTTTATTGATTTGAATCCTTTCCTTCTTTTTCTTTATAAGTCTTGTTAGAGGTTTATCAATTTTATTTATCTTCTCAAAGAACCAACTTATAGTTTTATTGATTTTTGCTATTGTTTTCTTTGTTTCTATTTCATTTATTTCTGCTCTGATCTTTATGATTTCTCTCCTTCTGCTAACTTTGGGTTTTTCTTGTTCTTCTTTCTCTAGCTTTTTTAGGTGTAAGGTTAGATTGTTTATTTGGGATTTTTCTTGTTTCTTGAGGTAGGATTGTACTGCTGTAAACTTCCCTCTTAGAACTGCTTTTGCTGCATCCCATAGGTTTTGGGTCATTGTATTTTCATTGTCATTTGTCTCTAGGTATTTTTTGATTTCCTCTTTGCTTTCTTCAATGATCTCTTGGTTATTAGTAGTGTATTGTTTAGCCACCATGTGTTTGTGTTTTTTACAGTTTTTTTCCTGTAATTGATTTCTAATCTCATAGCATTGTGGTCAGAAAAGATGCTTGATATGATTTCAATTTTCTTAAATTTACCAAGGCTTGATTTATGACCCAAAATGTGATCTATCCTGGAGAATGTTCTGTGTGCACTTGAGAAGAACGTGTAATCTGCTGTTTTTGGATGTAGTGTCCTATAGATATCTATTAAATCTAGCTGATTTATTGTGTCATTTAAAGCTTGTGTTTCCTTATTAATTTTCTGTCTGGATGATCTGTCCTTTGGTGTAAGTGGGGTGTTAAAGTCCCCCACTACTATTGTGTTACTGTCAATTTCCTCTTTTATAGTTGTTAGCATTTGCCTTATGTATTGAGGTGTTTCTATGTTGGGTGCATATATATTTATAATTGTTATATCTTCTTCTTGGATTGATCCCTTGATCATTATGTAGTGTCCTTCCTTGTATCTTGTAATAGTCTTTAAAGTCTAATTTGTCTGATATGAGTATTGCTACTCCAGCTTTCTTTTGGTTTCCATTTGCTTGGAATATCTTTTTCCATCCCCTCACTTTCAGACTGTATGTGTCCTTAGGTCTGAAGTGGGTCTCTTGTAGACAGCATATGTATGGGTCTTGTTTTTGTGTCCATTCAGCCAGTCTGTGTCTTCTGGTTGGAGCATTTAGTCCATTTATGTTCAAGGTAATTATCAATATGTATGTTCCTATTACCATTTTCTTAATTGTTTTGTTTTTGTTTCTGTAGATCCTTTTCTTCTCTTATGTTTCCTGCTTAGAGAGGTTCCTTTAGCATTTGTTGTAGGGCTGGTTTGGTGGTGCTGAATTCTCTTAGCTGTTGCTTGTCTGTAAAGCTTTTGATTTCTCTGTCGAATCTGAATGAGTCCTTGCTGGGTAGAGGATTCTTAGTTGTAGGTTCTTCCCTTTCATCACTTTCAATATATCATGCCACTCCCTTCTGGCTTGTAGAGTTTCTGCTGAGAAATCAGCTGTTAACCTTATGGGAGTTCCCTTGTATATTATTTGTCATTTTCCCCTTATTGCTTTTAATAATTTTTCTCTGTCTTTAATTTTTGTCAATTTGACTACTTTGTGTCTTTGCATGTTTCTCCTTGGGTTTATCTTGCCTGGGACTCTCTGCGCTTCCTGGGCTTGGGTGGCTATTTCCTTTCCCATGTTAGGGAAGTTTTCGACTGTAATCTCTTCCAGTATTTTCTCGGGTCCTTTCTCTCTCTCTTCTCCTTCTGGGACCCCTATAATGTGAATGTTGGTGCATTTAACGTTGTCCCAGAGGTCTCTTAGGCTGTCTTCATTTCTTTTCATTCTTTTTTCTTTATTCTTTTCCGCATCAGTGATTATCACCATTCTGTCTTCCAGTCACTTTTTCGCCCTTCTGCCTCAGTTAATCTGCTGTTGGTTCCTTCTAGTATATTTTACATTTCAGTCATTGTTGCTTATCTCTGTTTGTTTGTTCTTTAATTCTTCTAGGTCTTTGTTAAACTTTTCTTGCATCTTTTCGATCTTTGTATCCAGTCTTTTTTCAAAGTCCTGGATCATCTTCACCATCATTATTCTGAATTCTTTTTCTGGAAGGGTGCCTATCTCCTCTTTATTTAGTTGTTTTTCTGGGGTTTTATCTTGTCCCTTCATCTGGTACAAAGTCGTCTGCTTTTTCATTTTCTCTATCTGTCTGTGGCTTTGGTTTTCACTTCCACAGAATGAAATACTGCTAATACTGCTTGATACTTCCTCTTATGGAGGAAGCTATCTAAGAGGCTTGAGTGTGCTTCCTGATGGGAGGGACTGATGGTGGGTAGGGCTGAGTGGGCAGAGCTCAGTAAAACTTTAATCTGCTTGTCTGCCAATGGGTGGACCTGTGTTCCCACCCTATTGGTTGTTTGGCCTGAGGCTACCCAGCACTGGAGCTTACAGGCTCTTTGGTGGGGCTAATGGCAGACTCCAGGAGGGGTCAGGCCAATGAGCACTTCCCAGAACCCCTGCTGCCAGTGCCCTTGTCCCAGTGGTGAGCCACAGCTGCCCCCCACCTGTGCAGGCAACCCTGCACCACCAGCAGGTAGGTCTGATTCAGTCTCCTATGGGGTCACTCCTCCTTTCCCTAGTCTCCTATGGGGTCACTGCTCCTTCCCCCTGGGCACAGTATTTTTTGTGTGCCCTCCAAGAGTAGAGTCTCTGTTTCCCCCAGTACTGTGGAGGTCCTGCAATCAAATCCTGCTGGCTTTTAAAATATTATTCTCTGGGGATTCCTCCTCCCATTGCCAGACCCCCAGGATGGGAAGCCTGATGTGGGCTCAGAACCCTCACTTTAGTGGATGGACTTCTGTGGTATAACTGTTCTCCAGTTTGTGAGTTGCCCACCCAGCAGTTGTGGGATTTGATTTTATGGTGATTGCGCCTCTCCTACCATCTCATTGTGGCTTCTCCATTGTCTCTGAATGTGGGTTGTCTCTTTTGGTGAGTTCCAGTGTCTTTCTGTCGATGATTGTTCAGCAATAAGTTGTAATTCCAGTGCTCTTGCAAGAGGGAGTGAGCACACGTCCTTCTACTATGCCATCTTGAACCATCTCCCGCCGATCGCTTTTGATTGCATGGATTCAGGGCCCAGTGCTCAGTGGATTCCATGTTTGATGATGTTAATCTACAAAAGTCAGACGTTGGCTGAATTCCTTCCTGCATCTCTTTTTTGCATATTCTACAACTGGCTTTGGAAAACTATCGTATGGGCCAAATCTTCTCCTAAATTTCATTTGGTCTGTGGTAAAAGGTCCAAGAAGTGATACACTTACAGTTAAACATGCAACTTACAACTTATTCTTACTCCCTTAAAAGAACTGTAAAGCCACTTGGTAGGAATATTTCACATAAAAGTGGTTCCCATGTCCTTTTTTGACTCACTTTCTTTTAGCCTCTGTACCTTTGTGTCTCTGTGCATCTGGTTTTATAAGTATTTCCTTTGTAAATTACAGAGAAATTTGTAAAAAACAGAGAAATTAATTTGTCTCCATCTATGTCTGATTCTTTTCCTTCTTTAATTTTTTCCATCTTCTACCTTCTGTCTGAAAGAAAAAAAATAATCATAAGTCTATAAAAGAAAGTATACTTAGCTAAAATATTTTTGAGGAGAGAATTAAGAAACGTTACACTCATTCATTTATATTATTTTTGTATTTGATGAAATAGCTTTTCAGAAAAGAAATCTGTTGTACTCCAACTTCTTATCTATATCACTTTATATTCACTCATGAACTTCGACAGACATACATTTTCCATAGTTGTAATCAATCTACATATATTATATATAGTTAATCCATACACATTTAAATGGTGGAATTCTGACTGTTAGTGTAATTTGTTGACCTGTTCCTTAATTATTTCATGTTTAGATTATCTCTGTTTTCATTATTGTAAATAGTGTTGTGACAAACACCTTTGTATAAATTATTATTTTATTCTTTTGATTTTTTCTCATGTATATTGCCAAAAGGAGGATTATCAGGTCAAGCCTTCACTGACTTTAAAAACCAAAAGCATAGAACATACCCCTCTACTCAATAAAGAAAAAAATCCAAACCCCTTCCATTTTGAGGTATAACAGTTAAGAGAAGAGAAAAACAGAAAAGGAAGAAATGAGAAAAAAATCATTTATTCATTCAACAAATATTTCAGCACGTACTATATGCCAAGCACTAGGAAGTTGGTCCATCAATGAATAAGAAACCAAAAAATCCCTGCCCCAGTAGAGGCTACATTCTAGTGGGAGAAGATAGACAATGAACATGATAATAAATGAGCTAATTCTATAATAAATTGGAAAGTGATAAGTGCTATGGAATAAGAAAAATAGCACAGGCAGAGGGGAATCAGGAGTGGGGGGGGCAGACAGTGGAGGGATGCGGGTTGTAATTTTAAATAAGAGTTATTCAGATGCTCAGAAGGCAGCATCTGAGCAGAGACTTAAGGGAAGTGAGGAACTGTCCTTTTTGATGAATGGCATAAGCCGCAGAGGGAAGGGCTTCTGGCTAATATTGTTAGGTGTCTTGGGGAAACAGCAAAGAGGTCAGTGTGAGTTGAGCAGAGAGAGTGAGGGTGTGAGGGGAGGGCTCGGAAAGGCCAGGCAGGGGCCACATCAGGTAGGATTTTGTGGGCTCTTGTAAGGACTTCAGCTTCTACTCTAGTCCCCAAAGGGAGCTGTGGAAAGGCTACACTGGACTCACCTTCTTTGAAAGCGCAGATGCTGGACCTGTCTTTGACTGCTGCCTCTAAGTCTTGGGAAGCTGTTGTGTTTCTGACAAATTCCTCAGAGTGATTCTGATGTGCAGTTAGGTTGAGGACCACTCTTTCAGTTTAAAAATTCCGCTATTCTAAATTAAAAATAATTTAATAAAAGAAAGGAAAAATTTCACAGCATCCCTAAATGTTGGTGATTTAGAGACATTGGAGATGATGTAGGAAATTGAGGCCCAGAGGTTAAGTGATTTGCCCGAGGTTACACAGCTATAAGAAGCAGCACTAGTTTCAAGTTCACCCTTCTCACTCTGAGTTCAATGAACCTTCCACTTGTGCTGGACTACCTAATAAACTGTATCATTTCACTTATCAGGTGGTTAGATTTCCAATAAGCTCCACCATTAGGAACAAAGTTTGAATTTGGAGTTCTGTAAGGTTGATTGGTTGATTAAATGTTTGATTACCTAAAGATTAATCTGAAAGCTGCAATTGTTTTAACCTTTATGGTTAAGAATCACTCAAAATGTATTAGTCACATTTTCTTCTTCTTTAGAGGAATTCTGAAAGAGTTATACCAATTTAGAATGGGAAGGGGCCTTAATTGTTCAGGGTCTTGCAGAGCTTCTGGATCATAACTCTGAAATCAGCTCTTATCTGACATCAGTATAAAACATACAAGCCGTTCAGCTGACCCTGGACATTTCTGAGGTTTAGAAGAAATTTCTGATTTAGTTTGCTTTTTGATTTCTTTCTTGGACTTTGGCTGTAGCTAAATTTTTTTAACTTCACTCAAATTTTTTTTATAATGTTGGTTTTTCTAACCTTATTCTGTAACTTCAGCCTAAATTTCATCTGCAGTGTCTGAACTTGTAGACTTTGCTGTTATCCTGGAATGCATTGAAATTGTGACATAGGAATTGGTCCAGAAATTACTTACAGGAGCAGGAACTCAGGCCTCAGAGCTTAGCTAGGGAATGGTTTCAGTTAAACCATTTCTCCTCCACTTGCATGCTTCTGCATGTTTCAGTGACCAGATTTGTGCCAGTGATGGGGCCAGGTTACACATTCTCACTGAGAACACTTGGTGGAGGTTATAGGGATACATTATTTTTTTCCTTTCACTAAGCCAGAACTGGCAGTGGAAGCTATGTCTGAGAAAGATATTGAAACTATTGGCTGTTCTGGGAATGGGAGGAAGAATTTTTACCTAGTGTATTTCCCCCATTCTATCTTCTGTTCCTGCAAGACTCACATTCAGTAAGAGGCATGGGTCCCAGTAAGTTAATGGTCAATTAACATACTAAAGTGGCTCAGTCCTGTTCAATAGCCACCTAGAGGTTATTTACTCTCTCATGGCTTAATCTTTTTTTTTTTTTTTTTGCTTCTAATTTTTTTTTTCTAAATTTGCTTCTGAGTGACTTGTCCTTTCATGACTCAGCTCCTAATGTTCTCCACCAGGAGATTGGTTGTAATTTCTGTTTTATCATAGTCTTCTTGCCTTCAAAGCCTCAGTGAGTGATTGGCCCTTTTCTTCTCTCTGGGAGGTTTTATCATAGTAACCACATTCATAGAGAAAACACTGAAAAAGTAGACATGGAGCATGGGAAAGCATGGCTCTTAATGTCAGAAAAGGCTGACATTGATTGGTTAGCTCCATGAAGAATAATGACTGCAGTGGGTATATATAAGCGAATCACAGAGAAACTTTAGGAATGGTTAGCTCCTGACTTGACATTGCATCAGGGATCGGTATGGAGACTAGTGCTTTTGTAATTTAACTCTGATGATGTTCGCCCAGATTCTGAATGGTCCCTTGGAAGTGGGCAGATGGCAGCCATTAGGCTTAACCCTATTTCACGTGAATGACTGTCCCTATATCTAAGTCTTGACCATTTAATGTGCTATTCTTACAAACATGGAAAGGGACAAGGAAGCATGGAAAGGAATTGTGGTGGAAGCTATGATGCCAGGAGAGAAGGACTTACGCCTCCAGCTGGAGGAGTGCTGCCAGCAGATTGCTCTCTGCTCAGCAGTCAGTCTCATAGGGGATGGCCTCAGCTGAAGAGAGCCACCCAGCCCAAGGCCACTGAGGTGGCCTGCAAGTAACTGCTGATCCATGTTAGGGTATAAAGGCCTATCCTCCTAGATGCATTCAGGGCAGCTCTGAAGCTTCATCCAGTTTCAGAATTTTCCCTGCACGGTTGCCTGAGGCTTTTACTGAGGCTGTATTCTAGCCCTGTTTCTCCCTCTGCTCCATCTCCACCCTCCCACCTTCCCTACTTCCCTCCCTCCCTCCTTTCCTTCCAGATGTTGATTCCAAGAGTATTTACTCATAAACCTTATGCCTGTTAAACATGATCTCAGAATCTGCTTCTTGGGGAACCCAACATGCACGGAAATTTTATAAGCAATTTGCCTGTCCATTAGAAAATATAGTGTAGACTTTTTCTGCATTAACTAGAGATAGATTTTTTTTCATGTCATCAAACATTTTTTTAAAGAAATCAAAAGTTGGAAAGTTGTAGTGTTAAACTGAGAAGAGAAATAGAAGACAGGTCAGATTAGGTTCGTTAGACTAGGTTAGGTTAGTTCTTTCTCCTCTGTATATCTGAATTTGAGATTTGGGGCGACACCTCGCTTCTCTATGAAGGTTAGAAGCTGTCATTTAAAGTCTTGATCCAGTCATTCCCAAATTTGATGTTATGGGGAGAGAAAGGGAGGGAAGAACCAAAGAAATTATTTCAAATTGGATACTTCTTTGTGCTTTGCTTTGGGACTCTGTTCTTGCCTTTGATCTTAAAAGCAGCGATGCTGTTGAGTCCTTCCTTGGACCATCCATTTCTCCTCTGTGATGCTGTGGCGGCAGGCAGGAATCACTCAAAGAACCAATGAATAAATGGGCAGTGGTGCCTAGAAGCTCTAACCCAGACTGCACGTGCGGGAGAATGATAAGCAGCGTTCTTCTGAAGGTATTCTTGCTCCCCTCGAGTGAAGCTGTGTATCTCACTCAGGGGAGTGCCGGGAGGCAGTTTTGACTGCTCAGCCTGGAGTGTGAGGCAGAGCAGTGGACAAAGGGAGGCTGGATGGAGTAGAATCCAGGGTGAAATTTTAGTGACACCCAAGGAAGAGGTGAAAACTCTGAAGGAGAAAGCCAAGAACCACGCGAACAGCCTCCTTCTGTCTTTCTTTGGATCTTAGGGGAATTTGTGTGTTCAAGTGCTTGGTCCTCTGCAGGGCCTCCAGTCCCTTGGCATGACCTCCAGATGATGAGTAGCCATGGAATGGACTTCATCTGAAGACTGGGTCGCCATCCAACTCAGCCGTCAGACTACGTGGGGAAGCAGGGGACGACAGAGGCATGAATTCTCTCCTTAGTGCTCTGAGTGTACTGGGAGGCCAGCAAGTCAGATGGGTGGGCATAGGGTCCCTACAGGGCGTCGTGGTGTTTTGCTGGGAAGTTACAACGTGTTCCTGAA
Organism: Hippopotamus amphibius kiboko; assembly: GCF_030028045.1. Classification (NCBI taxonomy): domain Eukaryota; kingdom Metazoa; phylum Chordata; class Mammalia; order Artiodactyla; family Hippopotamidae; genus Hippopotamus; species Hippopotamus amphibius. The sequence continues at coordinate 215,944,864 of NC_080186.1, read as the reverse complement.
AGGCCAGAGGCTTATTGCGGTGCTCCCAGGGCGACACCGCCTTTCGGGGCCGGCCCAGGGTGTGTGCTCTGAGGGGAAGAGGGGCTGGGGCACCGGAGGGCGGCCCCGGGACGGGTGCGGGAGGGACGAGGCCTCTGGACAGCGGAGGAGGGGAGGGCACCGAGGCGTGCTGCCCGCTGCCGGGCCCCGGGGCCCCGGGGGCCGAGCTGGGCGGCGGGCACGCTCTGCCCAGCCCGGGAGAGCGCCGGGAGCGGCGGGCGGGGCCCGGGCGGCGGCGGCGGCGGCGGCTGCGGAGCGGGGGCGCCGCGGAGGAAGGCGGGCGGGAGGGAGGGAAGGAGGGAGGGAGACGCGCGCGGACTGAAAGTAGGGAAAGAGGTGCAGGCGGGCGGGCGGTGCTCCGGCCCAGGGGCCGCGGGAGCCCGGCGAGGTCGAGCTGGGCGGCGGCGCGGGCCGAGGGCGGAGGGAGGGCGGAGGCGCAGGGAGCGCGTTTGGGGCGCCGCGGCGGGGAGGGTGGCGGCCGCCGGTGCGCGCGGGGCGCTGTGTGTGCGCGCTCTCCCGCTCGGGGAGGAAGATGGCCCAGAAGGGAAAGTTGGGGTGACGCGCGCAGCCCCGGGAGGCTCGGCGGGGGGCGCCGCGGCGGGCCCGACGGAGCGGCGGCCAGGCAGGCCGGGGGGCGCGCAGCCCGGGCGCCGCTGCCGAGGCGCCCGCCCCCTCACTGCAGGTGGCCACCGCGGCGCTGGGGCCGGGCGGCCGGGGGCGCGGGCGGGCGCGCGGGGGAGCCCGGCCGAGGGATGGGCTGCGCCCCCAGCATCCACGTCTCGCAGAGCGGCGTGATCTACTGCCGGGACTCGGACGAGTCCAACTCGCCCCGCCAGACCACCAGCGTGTCGCAGGGCCCCGCGGCCCCCCTGCACGGCCTCTTCGTCCAGACCGACGCCGCCGACGCCATCCCCCGGAGCCGTGCGTCCGGGCCCCCTGGTGCCGCCCGCGTCCGCAGGGCCCGCGGTGAGCTGGGCAGCGGCAGCAGCGCGGGCTCCGCGGCCCCGGCGGCGACCACCTGCAGGGGCCGAAGGCGGCACTGCTGCAGCAGCGCGGAGGCCGAGACCCAGACCAGCTACACCAGCGTCAAGGTAAACGCCGGGCGCCGGCGAGGGCTGGTGGGGGGCCGCCCGCCCCGTCCGGTGGGTCGGGGGCCCTGGCGGAGTTGAGTGGCGGTGACGCGGTTGGTTTGGGGAGGTCGTCTCTAAGGAGGAGTTTACTTTTCATTTGGGGGGGGGGTGATGAGGGCCCAGGAGATGTGAGCATTAAGGACCCTTGGAGGGGTCCTGGGAGCTGGTTCTGGGGGACCGGATGGAGAAGGAAAGCAGGTGGGCTGGCCCGTTTCTCACTGCGGGGAAGAAGGCTGGACTGGGTCACCTCAGGAGGAGGGGTGGGCATCATTGAGAGCGTTCGGTGGCGAGTCCCATTGAATGAAATCTGAGCTCCGGGCTGGATTTGCGTGGCTCTTAAGGTGAATGGTGCAGACTCAGTGCGACGGGAGTATAGTGCCCTCGAGTTCAGATTTTCACCTGGAGACACCAGCCGGGTTGCATGGAGCCTCAGCAACAGGGACTGAAAGCGGGGGATTTGTGAATGAATGACAGTGTTTCTGTGTTCTGGAGGGGTGGAGGCAGGGAATGGAGGTAGAGGACCTGAGTGGTACCTGTTGTTTATCACTTCTTTGCGTTGGCTGCGTCTTGGACGTAATTGAGAGAACCGGGTCGTGAGTTTGAAGGGTGGGCCGAGCTACAGTGAGGGGAAGTGGTTTTCCGTGCAGTGCAGCTGTCTGAAGATGATTCATTCTGCACATACGTCTTATCTTTCAGGAGAGTGGGATTTTGAGGAACTAGAAAAAAACTAAGTGATGAAAACAGTCACTACATATTTCTTAATATCAGAAGAAAAATGATTATTTTAACAGTGCCCTCCTGTGTGTTCTCAAAATACCGTTAAATCCAAGAGCTTTTTCTTTGTGTAAATCTGGCCACTGGGCCTTTTATCCTTATAGCAAGCGGAAGGACAGTGGCACATCCCACAGTACAGAGGAAAAGAAATACATCTCTATGACTGTTAGTGTAAGATAGAATCACAGCTTTCACATGGTCGGTAAATTACCAGGAATCGTTCCACTGATTATTTGGTAAAGGCACAATTGTGTATTTAATACTTGAAAAGTTATTCAACAATTGGCCTAGTGTGAGGAGGCTCCTAGTCTTCATTGGATGAAGTCAGCTCTCATTGGAGGGGTGAAGAGAAGGATGACATGTGCTTACTTCAATCTGAAAGAGCAAAAGCTTCTTTTAGTGAGCTTGCTTTAACAGCAGCTGATTTTGTATCATGAAGCTTAACTGATGTTTACTTATAGTTGTAGAGTCTGTGGTAATAATCATGTAATATAATATGATAATATAATCATCATTATAATACATTCATTGAGCACCTATGTACCAGGTATAAGCTTTCTCTTCTAGCTTTTGAATGTTAACTGTGTATTGATAGCATATCCAAGAACTAGAGACCTGGATTCATGACAATACAACCTACTAATTGAATGTTTGTTATAAAGGCATGTGTAGAACACTTAACTTTTGTTAAGTTCCCCCCCCACACTGGTTCACGTAAAGTTACCATTAGGAGTAATTTCCAGGGATTAAAATGTTATATTTGGGGAAATAATTAAATTGGGATGTTATCTATAAAGACTATACTTTTGCCTTCTTGTTGAAAAGGAAATTTGAAGACATGAAGCAATAGTTCGGAATGGTGGCACCTTATGAACTCTGTGATACTCTTTTCGGTTTGCTTAAGAGAAATTGTATATTTTTGCCTTTCAGAGTAGCAAGAATCCCAGTTTAGTACCTGGCAACTCTAGCTACTCCAAGTTTGTTCAGTGAAAGAAAGAATGATGAATGAACTCATTCTCTATGTCTTAGTACTTCCCTCAAGAGGCTACTTAGAGACCAAATGAAATAAAAACTGGAGGGAAAATGATTCCCAATTATTAGCAGCTAATATGAACTTGTATAAATATCATTGCTACTTGGCTGAAGTGTAAAAGGCTTGACCTGGATATGAATTTAACTTACTTTATCAACCAGATTTCCAAACAAGAGCTTATTTCATTCCAACCCATTGCTGGGAATGTTGGATTAAAACTGCTGGTTCAGTTTATGCAACACTAATTTGCATGTGTAGAGCTCAGAAACTATAGATTTGAAATTAAATTTGAGACCAGATTTATTATTTATACAAATCACATATAATTATCACAGAATTGGGTTAATATATTTAATAGTATCCTTTTAAGACATATGACTGACTCAGTGTTACAGTATCTTTTTCAATTTTCACATGTTCCATGTTCTTTTTGGGAATGAGGTAATTTTATAAAGACATTACTTTCCTTTCTTTTTAGAAGAATTCTTCTGCCTTAAGAGTTTGAGACAGTTGCTAGTCATGCCCCTCCCCCCAACACATACCCTCCCTTTTCCAAAATGCTCAGGTGGAAAAGTAAAGTCTTTGCCATTTGGTCTTGTTTACAGTGATGGTAGGGTTGTAATAGTTTTTTTTTTTTAAACTTCCCCTTTGTACATCAATAATAAACCATATCTTCATTATCTCCTTGGTCTCTAGTATTCCCCAGAGTGCAGAAATGTGTACTTGATTTCTCTCTCTCTTTTCTAGCAAGAATTCATCTCTTTAGGCTTTTAGAATGATGAAGCATTATGATGTCAAACATGATGTCGACAGGAATCTTCTTGAATACCTAATTTACCAAAAAAATGATAAACATTAATAATTCATGTGGACTATAATGATATCATGTGGGTTTCCATTTCTGGTAAGAAGTTAGGTTTGTCTTCCAATTGCTGTAAAAATGCAACTTCCTAGCAATTTGTCTCCCTCTTGTTTGCCTTTTTAAAAATAGTACTCCAACAGGAGAATCCTGCAGAATGCTCACTCCTGATAGTGTGCCAGTTTTGTGACTCTTGTTCAGAAATCCTCAGAGGGGATGGTGGAACCTCTCCCTGGGAAGATCTGGGGATGCTTACAAGTCTTCTTTTCTCATCCCAGCTATTGTGGCTGAGGAGGCATCCAGGACTAGGCAGCCAGTTGTAGAAAAGAGTCTTTATCGACAGTTCAGTCGGCTTGCAGCCATCTCTGTGTAGGTTAACTAATTTGTGGATCAGACACAGGAGGTTCTTAGTTTCCGAGTGATTTTATGCTGGTCGGCAGCCTTGCCGGTTCCCCCTTCCTCCTCTATTCACTGTGCTCACTTATTCATACAGTCAGTGTTTGTACCAGACTCTGTTGTACTAGGGATTCAGGGAGTATCCCCGAAGTTTGGTAAGCAAAGCTTAAGGAGGATGGTCAATCTATTGCAAAAGGGTGTGCCTAAGCCAGTGATTGGTTACTTCTGTGTGATCTGTTCCATGGCTTTCTTTTTTCTTTATAATTTATTGATTGGCAGCATTGGGTCTTCGTTGCTGCGTGTAGGCTTTCCCTACTTGTGTAGAGTGGGGGCGGCTCTTCATTGCGGTGTGCGGGCTTCTCATTGCGGTGGCTTCTCTTGTTGTGGAGCACGGGCTCTAGACACACGGGCTTCAGTAGTTGTGGCACATGGGCTCAATAATTGTGGCTAACAGGCTCTAGAGCACAGGCTCAGTAGTTGTGGCGCATGGACTTAGTTGCCTCGTGGAATGTGGGATCTTCCCGGCCCAGGGCTCAAACCTGTGTCCCCTGCATTGGCAGGCAGATTCTTAACCAGTGCACCACCAGGGAAGCCCCTTTCCATGGCTTTCTGAATCAGTGAGGATAATCCCAAGTTGACTATATATAAAGGGAAAATAAATAGATACTTTTCTGACCTTATGGTAAATAATGAATGAGATTTTATTTCAGGGAGGGACAGAGGTATTTCGGAAAAAAAAAATCATTTTTGTTTTCTAAGTCAGTATTCTGAAGCTTTAATGTACAATCAGCATTACCTGGAAGGCTTATTAAACTACAGATTGGTGGGTCCCACTCCTAGAGTTTCTGATTTAGTAGGTCTTGGGTGGGGCCTGAGAATTTGGATTTCTGACAGGCTTCTGAGAGATGCTAGCTTTGCTGATCTGGGGACCACAGTTGAAGAACCACTGCTTTTAAATGAATTAAATTCACTGTCTGTTGGCCAGATGAATTAGGTGTGGCCACCTCCAGCAGAGTGTGTAGTACCATATTGCATGTATTTGGAATACTAGTCACAGCCCTGCCTTCATCTTAGTTTACTTTTGTAATGGGCCACCTGTCATCTCTATCCATGAAGTCAGCCTTGAAGGTTGGCTGGAAAGCCTATAAGTGGAGAGAGGGCTGGACCACGTAACCCACTCTGGTTTCTTGAGGTTCGACTTCTGCTCAGGATCCGTTGGGATTTGCAGGTCCTGACGTCTTGCTCTGTCGTCACAGTCCCTCACATGCCTCTAGCCTGCTGCGGCTGTGTCCTGCATGCTGGGAAATTGTAAGCCAAGGGAGGAGCTTAAAACAGGGGCTGATGTGACATCACAAGGCTCATTTAGTTCTCAGCTCTTAGAGTTCTTGCTAGTCCTTTTCACCGTGTTTGTTTATTTGCTTAAATTTTAGTAAAGCCCTAGTTTATTTTCTGCCATAGCTCATTTTGTCACAATTTAGTCCCCCCCCCCCACTTATTCCAACATATGAACTCTAATCATTGAGAAAATTTTCCTAATTTTCCCTGCTTTCTTCAGTAGTTACACTAATTTTTAAGAACTATCAGATAATTCTTCCTTTGGATTTTGGTAAATCAATCCTCAATTCAGAAAGTAACAGAGCAAGCCACTACTTTTCATAGGTGATGCTTTTCTTCTGAGTCCCACCTTGGTGGACCCAAGGCAGGACTTGGGCCTCAGCAGGACGGGATATGCTGATGGCAGCCGGGCAGCTCCTGTGCTACCAGGTTATAATGGGTGAAGGCCAGGAATGAGAATAGGAGGGAGGGAGGGAGCCCTGTAGCACCAATTGGAAAGTTCAGGGTCTGGGAAACCAGCAGGGTTGGGGAGGAGCAGGTGAGTACTTCAGGGCCAAGTGGGCAAGTAAAATCTAGAACTCAGGGGCTCTGAAATGTGACAGCTGTTGAACTGGGTTGAGACTTCTGGTTGGGTTAAAAAGTACCTAAGTGAGGCAAAACCAACCAACCAGGCTTTCCTGGCACCTGATCACATGGTGTCTGCGCAGGAAACAGTGCATATCCACAAAAGTTTAAGAAAGAGAATCTAATGAAGGGACTGTTTCAGATGTGTTGGCAAGATGAAAGGAGATCAGCAAATGATGATGAAGCACCCTAAGACTAGAAAAAGAGCGTGCTGTTACCACCTAGAAGAAGCAAAGGAGGGAATGGTTATGGGAACCTGAGAAACCAAGCCTATAGGACAGGGAAGCCCCCAGAAGCTGTGGTCTCAAGGAAGAATGCAGTGACTGGAGGCCTGTGGCCTGGCAGGGGGAGCCAAGGGAGTAAATACCTCCATCGTATTGTCCGCCTTTTCATTGATCTCCAGCTGGTAGCATCTTTGTCCAAACACATTCGGAAACCAGAAGGCAAGGGAGCCCATTGATCAAGGTTTTCCAGAACAGGGGAGAATATCCAGACAAAGCCCCAGAAGGTCCTCTGTAACCAGTGTTAAAATTGTTCAGCATCATTAGAGATACCCTGGGAAACTCAAATTGAGATGGGTAATTTTGATCTTCTTCTAAAATAATGGCATTTGTTAAATGGCCTCTCAATTTATTGTCTATGTTTCCTGTCTGATGACTAATGATGTTAAAGTATGTCCACTTATCTTGTGTGGAGACCTCCAAGATATTGCTGAAAACATCTCCTCTTTTCAGTTCACTCTCTACTCTGACTCTGCTTAGACATGTTCTTGGTCAGCTTGGGCTGCTGTAACAAAATACCATGAACAGGGTGGCTTAAACTACAGACATTTCCTTCTCCCTGTTCTGGAGGCTGGAAAGTCCGAGATCAAGGTGCTTTGTGAGAGCTCTCTTCCTGGCTTCCAGATGGCCGTCTCCTTGTTGTGTCCTCACATGGCAGAGAGCAAGCAAGCTCTGGTCTCTCTTCTTCCTCCTCGAAGGACACTAATCCCATCATGGGGACCCGACCCTCACGACCTCACCTGAACCTAGCTACCTTTCAAAAGTCCTGCCTCCAAATATCATCAAGGTTTAGGGCTGCAACATAGGAATTTTGGAGGAAACAAACATTCAACCCATAACAGACATGTTTCGATCATTTTCTCTCTTCCGTGCTCACTGACCCCTCTCCCCATGATCTCAGAGCCCAGATGTAAGGGGTGGGCTGATAGCACTCTTTTAAAGTGAGAAGTTCCCTCACTAGGAATCTAGCTTAGCCAATTTTTTCTTTTGGTCAGTTTTTACTTTCTTGCTCTCTACACCTTCTAGCCACAGCCTTAAAACGTTAATAAATGAATTTTACTGTGTTTATAAGATGATATTTTCACTCAAGAATATGTACCTTTAAAGCATTAAGAAAATTAAAATGTGTTCAGGAGTTCATTTTTAAAAATAGATGTTACCTTACTATATATAAAATAGATAATCAACAAGGACCTACTGTGTAGCACAGGGAACTCTACTCATGTTGCGGTTGTCTCTTGTTTCCAAGGTGATTCCAGTTTTCTTATGTGGTTTGTACATTTTGAAACAAGGTGTGTAGAATAGATCTAGTAACACTAGCTATTAAAGTCTTGCTATTTGTGAGTACTTTATATACATTGTTTTACCCAATCTATATAAAAACACAATGAGCTACGAATTATCATTCCCATTTTACAAAGAAGGAAAACAAGGCTGCAAGAAGAGTAATACATTGCTCACGGTGGGGGCTGAAATTCGAATACAAGATTGCCTGAATCTACCTCCAGAGTTCTTAACCACTGAGCTTTATTGCCTCTCACACAGGCCTGAAGGCCCAAGTGTGGCTGGTACTGAACTCACAGTTATTTAGAATAGAGTGGTAGGTGGGCAGGTGGGGAGCAATCAGAGGGCCTTGTGGCTGAGGTTTTTCCTGTTACAGATCCACTGTCACCCCCTTTATTAGCTCAAACTGGAGTGTTGTTTTGAGGTGAGTGGAGAATGTAAAATGCATACAAAATTGGAGAAGCTTTGGTGGAACATGTTGCCCAGTACACGCCACATTGTAAGTATTGTACAAATATTAGCTGCTGATTATCTTCTGGTTGACATGATTTCTGTTTGGGTAATTAAAATGAAATTTTGCTTATTTAGATTTAGATATTTTTGAAACACATAGTTGGGTTTTTTTGTTTGTTTGTTTGTTGGCAAGCGTATTCCACTTTCAAGCAGATTGATTTGGCCAATGTAGGTGACTAACTGGATTTATATATAGACATGTGACCCTGAAGCTTTGGAAACCGCTGGGTGTGGTCTGCGTCAACTGGATTTCCAAAGGAGATGACACAGTAGAGTCTTGCCAGTCAAAGCCCCAAGCTGGTGTTTGGGTTCCATGACTGTTGGACCTGCATAAAGCTTCTGCCTTTAAGCTCAGGGCCTTGGTGTTATCTTGAGGTGGTTCCATGTGGAATTCTTCTTTCGTGTAAATGTGTAATCTGAAGCCTTGGTCTATAATTGGGCATAAAGCCATTTTGCAAAAGCTCTGTTGGTTTTTATGTTGTGGTATTTCAGGTGCCATCAGATGTAGTATATTGTTGGAAACATGATACACTGGAAGTCTAACACCGTTTCCTCCTACAGGGGAAAGGTATAATGATTAGCTACAGGGATCCAGTTGCCAGTATGAGTCACAAAAAGAAGGGAAGACCCTGAATTTTGGAAATTTTTATAGGAAGGCTTTTTAGTTACCTATCATGCAGGTTAACATGGATAAAAAGAGAAATGGCATTTTCTGACGTCAGGACCACAAATAACATTAAAGCTCTGGACCTAGAAGTTGATGACAGGGTAGATGGGGCTTTTGTCCTCTTCCGAGTTCCTGCTGAGGAAGCTTCCAAAGCAGGGGCCACATGCAGAGGCAGGGCCCAGTGTGTGAAGGCCAGTAACGACCCAGCGGCCCAGACCTCACCCGCAAGGGATCCTTTGAAGCATTTTCACTTTCAGCTGAAGAAACTGATTGACAGTCTTGGCCTAGAGCTGGGTGACTATGAGGAAAGCAAAAGGTGCTCCACTGGGTGATGTTTCAGAACCGTCAGTAGTGTTTTGAACTGAGCAGTGACTGGAGCTAAACGTTTCTCTTTTCCCCATGATCTGATACAAACCCTGGCTACAGTATCTCCTTTCCAGAGTTCCCTCCAGAGAATGATACCCAAGACAGTGATGGCCAAATAGAGAACAGAGCAAAGGATCTGCCTTGTCAGTGGCTGGGCAAGCAGGGGTGAAGATTGCCTGGTGCATACTCTTGGAAGTGGTGGCTTCTTTAGACCGGAGGCTTAGGCAGACAGGGTTGTGTGAGGCTTCCTGCCTTCTTGCTCCCAAATCTATAAGGCAGGGTCTGCAAAGCCAATTCCAGGACTCCTTACACACCGGACTGCCACAGGCACTTCTGCTCCTGTGGTCAGCCTCTCTGCCTGTGTACTCAGCCATATGTAGAACCCAGGTGAGCTGCCCCCTGGGTGAAAGGCCAGCACCCCTGCCTGCAGTGATCTGGCCCACTGGGACAGTGAGATGTCAGGACTGACTGACTCTGATAGTGGAGCTTCCTTTATCCCTGTGAGGGGAAGCTGGTGAGGCCCTCCTGGGGGCCACGACAAGGAGGAGTGTTGCAGGCATATTTTCTCCTCCCCTTTGTTGGTTGACGTTTTCAAGAAGGGAGAAGGAGGAGGAGCACAAGACTAGACCCAATTCTGTGTGTCAAAGGTGAGAACGTTGAATCCAAAAAAAGAATCAGGAAATGCTTTAGATTAATGTAAAAGGTAACCCTCACTCATATATGCACATTATATGGCAAACATTCAGTTGGTATTGGGAAAGGGTTTTCATATAGAAACAATGTTATACGTGGCATTTAGGTTTCTAGGTTAGCCCAAAAAAAGTAGTTAGCCCATTATGTGGCTGCAAGATATTTACAGTGTTGTGAGAGAAACATAAAATTGAATTGGAACCAGCGTTTCGTTTGTACGCATGTCCTTTGGGAGAAGCGGGTTTAATTAGAAGGTGACAAAGCAGATGAGGAAGAACCTGTGCAGTTCCCTCAGGGAGTCGTTATCCTAAGTGATCCTTGGTGTTCTGAGGAGGTGAGGGGCTCAGGTGGTATTTTCGCCCCACATTGGTGGTGAGAGAGCTGGGGTGCAGGGAGCTCCAGTGGCTTGACCAGGACCCACAGCTAGGGACTCAGAGAGCAGTGCCACTGCTCTTTTCAGTGTGCTGTTTCACCTTCAAAAGCAGTGAAGTGTCTCATTTCTTTTAGGCACGTATTTTCTGTTTCCTCTACAAATATTTGTCTGTATCTTTAAAATCTAAGAATTCTTTGTTTTAAAAAGCCATAAAACCATTATACACCAAAAATTTAATAACTGCTGTCTTATTTCTGTCTGCTATAACAAAAATAGAGTAGGTGGCTTATGGACAGCAGAAATGTACTCTTCACAGTTTGCAGTTCTGGAGGCTTGGAAGTCCAAGATCAAGGTGCCAGCAGATGTGGAGTCTAGTGAGGAACTGCTTCCTAGCTCACAGACAGTCATCATCTCATTGTGTCCTCACATGGAGGAAGGGGTGAAGGAGCTCTCTGAGGTCACTTTTATGAGGGCACCGATCCCATTCATGAGGGATCTACCCTCATCACCTAATCACCTCCCCAAAGTCCTACCTCCTCATATCACATTGGGGGTTAGAATTTCAACATATGAATTGGGGAGGGGCACAAACATTCGGTCCATAGCTGCTGCTTAATATCAATCACATTTTTCTAATTGTCTTATTATTTTTTACAGTTTGTTGGTATCCAAATAAGACTCACTCACTGCGATTGATTGTTTTATCTCTTAAGCCCCTCTTAATCTATAGGTTCTCCTTCCCTCTCTCTTTTTCCACTTGCAGTTACTTTATTGAGGACCCTGGGTTGTTTGTCCTGTTGATATGCCCCCAGTCTGCTCTTTACTTTCTGCGTTCCCGGCATGTGTCTAACATGTGTCTCTGCCTTCTGTGTTTGCTAGAAACGCGTAGTTATTTTTAGAGGTTTGATCTGATTATGTTCAACTTTGGGGGGTGGAAGTGAGGTGAGAATACATTTTCAGTGAGACTGTGTTCTTACAGCAGGAGATACACGTTTGGGATTTTTTGTTCCTTAAGTTGTTTGTTTGTTTGTTTGTGCTGTGATTGTCTTTTTGCTATGATGCTAACCAGTATGAACGAGCTTTGCTTACATCTGTTCATCATTGGGGTTGTCAGATGGTGATATTCTTGTTCCGTCCCTTCCTTCACTTGTTAGCTGCAACATCTCTAAGAAGAAAAACTTTCCCTCATCAGTTAGTTGGTTTCCCTGGGATACAGTTTATATGGGAAAGGCAGGTTAAATGCATCAACCTTCCCTCTTATTTCTAGTTTTCAAAATAGTGAGTTGATTCTCTACCATTCTCCTAAGGTAACAAGGATGTTTCACTTGTTCCTCTGTTTGCTTGCTTAGTAATATTATGAATCAATTTGGTTCACACATGTACTTTCTTTAAATTGAAGTTTGGTCGATGTACTAATCGTATAAGTTCCAGGTATACAGGATGGTGATTCACAATTTTTAAAGGTTATACTCCATTTATAGTTATTATAAAATATTGGCTGTATGCCCGGTGTTGCACAGTATATCCTTGTAGCTTATTTTAGCACATATACTTGATGTCTGTCAACCCATCGCAGTTCTTATACTTGGATGCTCAAATTGTCCATTTTTGGCTGGAGGGAGCTTATTTAAGTTGGCGAGGCATTTTTTTCTTGAAGAAAGGGTTCCAGCTAAGTTGACTAAGTTATGTCCTTCTTCGAAAGATATTCTTTGTAGCTGCGGCTTGCTGACCACCTGGAGGTGGAGGCATGACTTGGTATCTGTCTAGCCATCCCTAGTCATACCAAGCCTCAAACATCGTGGAGATTTTGAGAGGAGCCATGGCACAAGTCCTGGCTGCAGCTCCTTTCCTGTAATTTTGGTGGCTACAAAAAGGCAACCTGGTGTGAAGGAAAGATACTCACTGGCCCAGGCATGAATATCCAGCTCTGCCCTACATAAGTGCTGTGGCCTTGGAGACACTGCATAACACCTCATAAGGTAGGAATAATACACTGTCCAAAGGATTGGTGCAGCTATAACAGACGTACGGTCCCTGTAAGCCTTCTAGGTACTCATGAATGGTGTGTGTGAGTCTCACTAAGTCTTTGAAATTTGGAATGTATTTTACACTTAACAGAGCATCTCAGTAGAATCAGCACATTTCAAGTGCTTAATAGCCACATAACAGCTATTATAATGGAAGAAGCGAGGAAGAAAGTAAAACTTCACGAGTTCTTTCTTTTCCGTTTTCTTCTTTTTAATTGAAGTATCGTTGGCATATGATATTGTATTAGTTTTAGGTGTACAACATAGTGTTTCAATATTTATATACATTATGAATGGATCACCATAATAAGTCTTGTAACCATCTGTCACCATACAAAGTTATTACAATATTATTGACTGCATTCCCCGGGCTGTATATTATATCCTCGTGACTTACTTTTTTATAACTGGAAGTCTGTACCTTTTAATCCCCTTCACCTCTTTCACCCACACATGAGTTCTAAATCAAGAAATTACAATTTGACATTGTCACTCAACAAGAAGTGCAGCTCACTGGTTGTGCTGGTTTATTTGTCTCTTGGTTCTCAGCTCCATTCCTGCTTTTCCATATTCTCCTTTGCATTATCTGGGGCTAGAAGCCTGCAAACTGAATCTTCCAGACTTCTTTGCCAGCTGGTCTACTCTTAGATTCTGCAAGGAGGAGGTACTGGTAGGAAATTGGGATGTGGGAGAAAGGAGGAGACAACAGCAGTGGCTCCTGCTAAGTGGCAGTGGTACAGCTTTCACAGAGATGGTGCCAGCATCACTGAGGAGTACAAGTGTGGGCTTGTGGGTACCAGCCCAGGGTGTTAACAGTTTCTGGTCTCTGAATGTTACCCTTTCGTCTTCTGTTTCTCCAGTTTATCTCCATCTTCTTTTTGCTCTTTTCTACCTTCCAACACCTTGTAAACAATTCTCTACACCAATTTCCCTCTACTTAATATATGTGGAGGAGTTTCCATTTTTCCTACTGGACACTTGGGGTCTCAGGTCAGAGAGAGCTAGGTTATAATCTCTGTGCCACTTACTTTGTTCTGTGGCTTAACTTCTTTAATTTTTAATTTCTTCCTTTGTCTAAGGAGGATCGTAGAAGTAACTGCCTCAAAGAGTTGTTTGAAAATGATACACACACACACACGTTGTTAGTTTTGAACATAACTTTCAATACGTGTTAACGACAGAAACCAATTTTTGAAGGCTCATCATTTAACATTTTTTTTATTATGGAAAAGTTCAAATGTATACAGAAATAGAATAGTATAATGAAACTTCATGCAAACATTACCCAGCTTCAACAGTTATAAAATTAAGACTATTCTTTTATATATACCACCCACTCTCCCCCTACTCTGGGATTATTTTAAAGCAAATCTAAAACATCATATTATTTCAGCCGTAATCACTTCAGCATGTAACTTTAAGAGATAAAGACTGTTTAAAAAACAACTATTTAAAAAATTAAATATTTGCTTGGTATCATCAAATACCAAGACAATGCTCAAATTTTCTTAATTATCTCATAAATGTCTTTGTTTAAAAAATGCTGTTTGAATCATGGTTGAAATGAGACCCACCAGTTGCAATTGGTTGATATGTTTCTTAAGTATTTTTTAGTCTATAGGTACCCCTTTCTCTTTCTTCCCCTTAAGATTTGTTTGCTGAAGAAGTTGGGTCATTTGCCTGGCAGAGTTTCCCACAGTCTGGATTTTGCTGATTGCAGTCTGGTGGTATCAGGTACCACATTCTTCTGGCCCTATGTTTCCTGTATATTGTCCGTTAGATCCAGAGGTATATTGGTTGGTTGGATTCAGGCTTATTTATTCAGACTTCTTTATAGGCTAGTGTTGTGTACGTCCATCAGGAGATGTATAATGTCTGGTTTTCTGTTTTTGTGATTTTCATGTTCGATGCCTAGGTCCATTAATTCATTAGGGGTTGTGAAAGCCTGTGGTCCATTCTTTCTACAAAACTTCTGGGATGCTTCTATAAAGAGAAACTCCCCCTCATTAGCTATTTGACTATCCTGAGTTCATATGGGGAAGATGGGGTAAATGCTTGAGACTTCTCTTTTACTTAGCAATTTTCAAAATAGTGGTTTGATTCCCTAGCATCCTCCAAAGATAACCAGTGATGTTTTTAGTATTGTTATAACTTACCAGTTTATAAATACTAGCTGTGTCCCAGTCGGTTGCAGTTATTGTTCTTACTGATGCTCAGTTGATCTATCTTTGGCAACTGGAAGTAGCCATGTTGTCTTCTAGTTATCTCTGATAGATCGTTTGCCTGATGGTGTGACAGGATGTTCCAGTTTCATCATGTCTATCCCCTGTTATGGAGTTAGTCATTTCCATCAGGAACCTAATTCTTGTTATTGAAAGATGGTACTTAGAGACATGATCTGGGCAGTGGAGTGATCATTGCTAATGGATGGGTCATTGTCTCCTGGCTTTTTAAAGTGGACATAGACAGAAAATAAATGTTGTTAAAGACAAAATGCACCATAAGTTTATACTAACACTTCCGATTCAAATTTAGACCTTTTCTTTAACCTCATCAGTCTTAACATTATTTCCTCTTCCCGTGACATAAATCCTTAACAACACCAAGATAATTCTTCATTTGTTCTATACCACAACAAACATATAACAGTCTCAGAATCATCACTGAAAACAGTTTAGTATTTTTTCCCAGTAATTTTTTACATTAGAGTATATCCTACTGGGGATGAACAGGCAAATTATTGTGTTTTAAGTCATTTGAATGTTCCTTTTTACGTAGCAATCCTACTAACAGTGAAACGGTGATTATTTCAGTACAGTTACACTCATTTGTTTCACTTTACTTTTGATTTGGTATTTTTAAAAATTTGATGTTGTTATAATAATATAAATTATTTACATGTTACAAACTAAAGTCTTTATAATGTGGTATATTCAGAGGTTTAGATTTTATCCCTATCTTCTACATACTGTGCCCACCATCAAAAAGTAACTGTATTTAAAATGTTTGTGATTGTCATAACATTGTTTTAATTACATACAACCATGTTTATATCCTCCATTTCTTAGATAAATGGTAGTATACTAACTCACTTTCCCGCATTTTACTTTTCACTTAACAATATATCCTAGAGATCACTCCACCATAATTTATAAAAATGTTCCTCATTCCTTTTTATAGTTGGATAACAGTCCATCGTGGCTGTACAATAGCTTATGCATCCAGTCCACTATTGATAATTCTGGGGTTATTTTCATTATTTTTTGCTATGATAACTGTTGCTGAAGAGAATGGTTCTATGCTTATATCTTTTCATATTATGATGTCTTTTTTTTAGTGCAATAATAAAAATTATTTTTTTTTCCAGAAAGGCCTTATTTATCTAATCTGGGACATTAATTTCTGCTCATGATATAGAGAATTTCATTGGGCACTTTAGTTCTCTAGAAATTGTGAGATGGTGATATAGTTTTTGCTCAAGCTCAAGTGTAAAATCTCCAGCAGAGGGTTCTTTGTGAGTAAAACCTGCTTTTTTCTGCTTTTACCAGCTATAGTTTCACTTTCATGGAGGTGTGAGATCTTTGAGTAAGATTTTCTAGAGGAGGTTGGTCCTCTCAGTGGTAAATGTCTGTTGGATACTGTAATTCTCCTCACCTTTTCATGGCAGCAAAATGGTTTTGGAAGAGTTGTGACTGCCTTTTCACCTTCACTTCTGCCTCTCCACTTACCTTAAAATTCATCAGTTACATTATCAGTAACCCTGTAAGCACCCACAAGGGACTCAGCATCACTGATTGTTTTAAAGAATTTCCTTGCCTCTTCATAAGGACTTAGAACACAATTAATACCTTATCTTAATTTTTAATCAAGACCTAAAATCAAGTTTTTTTTTCCATTTTAGAAATTGAATACACAGATATATTTTTTTTGTATGTTTAAAAATATGATTCTCTTTTTGTTCTAGAATCACATATCTGATCTACAGACACTTTTCCTAAAGTGTTTTTTTATGTTAATGTCATTTGTAAATGGATCTTGTTTTTTTCCTCACGCAGATGTATCAACTTTATCAATGAGCAATGCTTAGGGTAGCTCATGAGTTGTGTGTGAGTAAGTGTGATGAAGTTGGGCAGGGGAAGAAAGAGAGAAGCAGAGGTGCTATCGAGAGAGAGCAAATATGTATCAGAATGGGACAGATTTGGGGGGTGCAGATTAGAAACTGAAAGATGGAGAAAGTGACATAAAGAGTGGGTGTGTGCCTGTGCATGTCCAAAAGAGATACTCTTGAAGGTAGAGTAACTTTATTGTGTGTCACTAAAGAAGAAAGAATTGTTTACCTGCCTCAGTTTAGGAGAGAAAAGCAAGGTTGGGTCACAGTTCCCCCTGTTGGCCATCAGGTGGTGCTGTCAAACTAGGGCAGCTTGGTTGTCAAACAAGCAGACGCTTTAGGGTAGATTGGTTCAATTCAACAACAGTTCATAAATATTTATTGAGAGTCTAGCTGAGCATCAAGCCCCTGTGTTAGACTTAGGATACAAAGAGGAATAAGATGATCCCTTCCCTAGGGAAGTTTATATTCTAGTTGGGATGGAGAATGACACACAAATAGCTATAGACATACCTGGGAGATATCTTGAATTCAGTTCCAGACCACTGCAATAAAGTGACTATTGCAATAAAGCAAGTCACATGATTTGTTTGTTTCCTAGTACATATAAAAGTTATGCTTATACCATACTGTAGTCCAGTAAGTGTACAAAAGCACATCTAAAAAAAAGTACATACTTTAATTTAAAAACACTTTATTGCTAAAAACATGCTAACCATCAGCTGAGCCTTCAGAGTCATCATCATTTTGCAGTTATAATACTGACGATCTCTGATCATAGATCACCATAACAAATATCATGTAAATTTGAAATAGTGCGAGGATTCCCAAAATGTGACATAGAGACATGAAATGAACAAAGGCACTGATAGACTTGCTCAATACAAGGCTGACACAAACCTTCAGTTTGTAAAGAACACAGTATCTGCAAAGTACATAAAGTGAAGCACAATAAAATGAGGTATGCCTATATTTATTGCTATGTAAAAATACCACAGATTAAGTAGCTTAAGATACACACATTCATGATTCATTTCTGTGGGTCAGGAATCAAGGCACAGCTCACCTGTGTTCTCTACTTCAGGGTCTCTTACAAGCCTGCAAGGTGTTGGTTAGGGCTAGGTCTCATCTGAAGGCTTGACTGGCTTACTTACATGGTTGTTGGCAGGATTCAGTTCTTCAGTAGCTTTTAGACTGAGGGCCTCTGTTCCTTGCTGGCTGTTGGCCATAGGCTACCTTCAGGTCCTTGCCATATGGGCCAATCAGACAGCATGCTTCATTGAAACCAGCAAGAGAGACCATCTTTTAATTAATTAATTAACTAATTAATTTGGCTGTGCTGGGTCTTAGCTGTGCCACGTGGAGTCTTCATTGCTGCCTGTGGAATCCACATGCGGGATCTTCAGTTGCATCATGCAGGATCTTTAGTTGTGGCATGCAAACTCTTAGTTGAGGCACGTAGGATCTAGTTCCCTGACCAGGGATCAAACCCTGGCGCCTTGCATTGGGAGCATGGAGTCTTAGCCACCGGACCACCAGGGAAGTCCCAAGAGAGACCGTCTTTTAGTAAGATGGCAGTCACAATCTGTGTGTCTTAATCATAGGTTTGACAGCCCTTCATCTTTGCTGTATTCTGTTGATTAGAAGCAACTCACTAGGCCAGCCCACACTTGAGAGGACGGGATTCACAGGGGTATGAATACTAGGCGGTGGGAGTCATTGGGGGAGATGTTAGAGTCTACCTGCCATACAAGTGTTTACTGTAGTTAGCTTATGTCTGAGAGAAGTAGGGTTCCGCCGAAGCAAGAAGGAAGAGCATGTAACGCACCCTGGCATGGAAATGGCCTCTCAGATAACTTGCGAACTTGAGTGTCACCTTGAGCAACAAATAAGGATTAACTTGGTGTGTAAATGGTAATAGGGAGAGGAGGAGGGAATTTTAAACAGAGGCAACAGGATGCACAGACACGGGGGCGGGGCGGGTGACATCGGATGGTCTGTCTGGGGGCCCCCATCCAATAGTTTACTGTAAACCGTGGGGAGAAGACATGCAAAAGAGTCTGACATATAAGGCAAGAGTCAGTTTGGGGGTTTCCCCTTTGCCAGGCTGAAAAATGAGGACTTTATCAACGAGTTATGGGGAAGGTTTTAAGCAGGGTAGTGACATAGGGTTGTGGTTTCTTGACCTGGGAAGACTGTGGGAGATTGATTTTGATAGCTTTTACAATAATTTAGGCAAGAGAGAAAGAGGGCCAGGATTAAAGGAATGGCAGTAGAGAGGAGGGAATACATTTTTGTTGTTTAAATTAGGAAGTGATTTGATGTTTGGAAGAGGCAGGGGTGGGAGATGGAACAGTCTGGAGTGATGCCCACGTTTTGGCTGAGTTTTGTCAGAATATCCTTGCTGGGGGCAGGGGAGAGAGAAATGGGAACATGGAAAGGATGGGTGGAAGGAAGAGGTCTATAAAGTGTGTTTGTAAATTTATGTAGGTTTGTAAATTTAGAGGCTGACTGCAGGAGAGCTTAACTCCAGATATTCTTTACAATGTTTATATTCTCAAAGTAATCAATGTAACTATGTAAATTTACTTTCTAGTCAAACCATATGCCTCAGCGATGGGAGATAGAATCGAATACAGAACTCATTTTCCTTGCAAACGGTTTGAGGAAAGAAAAGCTGGTGTTAGAATTTTAGGAAGCCTAGACCACAGGTAGGGAGCCCCTGTCCAGTCCTCTCTGGTGCTTGGAATAGTATAATCTAGCAAGTACTACTCCAGAACACTTGGTACAAAGTGTCATATCATTGACTTTTTCTTCGAGTTGTAATTCATAATATAAAGTTCACCACTTTAAAGTATACAATTTAGTGATTTTTTAGTACATTCATTATGTTGCACAACTATCACCAACGTCTAATTCTAAAATAGTTCCATCATACCCAAGAGGAACTCTATACCTTTTAGCAGTTAAGTCCCAATTCTTTACCTCCCCAACTCTTAGCAGTCGTTAATCTATTTTTTTGTCTCTATGGATTTGCTTATTCTGGGCATTTCGTATAAATGGACTCATATAATATGTGGCCTTTTGTGTTTGGCTTCTTTCACTTAGCATAATGTTTTCATGGTTCTTCTGTGTTACAGCATGTATCAGTATTTTATCCCTCTTTATTGTCAAATAATATTTATTGCATGGATATACACATTTTGTTCATCCATTCTTTCATTGATGGACCTTTGGGTTGTTTCCACTTTTTGGCTGTTTTCAATAATGCTGCCATGCACATCCTGTACAGGTTTTTGTATGAACATATGCTTTCATATCTCTTGGGTATATAGCAGGAGTAGAATTGCTGGATCATATGGTAACTCTGTGTTTAACTTTTTGAGGAACCATCAAAGTATTTTCCAATGCAGTCACATCATTTTACATTTCTACTACCATGTATTTGGCGGCGGGGGGGGGGGGGGGGTGGCGGTGTGTGTCCGTTTTTCCACATCCTCGTCAACACTTATTTTCTGTCTTTTTCTTTTTTCATCTTTATTGGAGTATAATTGCTTTATGATGCTGTGTTAGTTCCTGCTGTACAATGAAGTGAATCAGCTATATGTATGCGTATATCCCCATATCCCCTCCCTCTTGAGCCTCCCTCTCACCCTCCTTGTCCTATACCTCTAGGTCCTCACAAAGCATCAAGCTGATCTCCCTGTGCTCTGTAGCAGCTTCCCACTAGCTATCTATTTTACATTTGGTAGTGTGTATATGTCAATGCTACTCTCTCACTATGTCCCAGCTTCCCCTTTCCCCACCCCCCTGTATCCTCAAGTCCATTCTTTACCTCTGTATCTCTATTCCTGCCCTGCCACTAGGTTCATCAGTACCATTTTTCTAGATTTCATATATATGCATTAGCATACGGTATTTGTTTTTCTCTTTCTGATTTACTTCACTCTGTTTGACAGACTCTGGGTCCATCCACCTCATTACAAATAGCTCATTTTCGTTCCTTTTTATGACCGAGTAATATTCCATTGTATGTATGTGCCACATCTTCTTTATCCATTCATCTGTTGATGGACATTTAGGTTGCTTCCATGTCCTGGCTATTGTAAATAATGCTGCAGTGAACATTGTGGTACATTTTAAATTATGGTGTTCTCTGGGTATATGCCCAGCAGGGGGATTGCTGGGTCATATGGTAACTCTATTTTTAGTTTTTTAAGGAACCTCCATACTGTTCTCCATAGTGGCTGTATCCATTTGCATTCCCACCAACAGTGCGGGAGGGTTCTCTTCTCTCCAGCATTTATTGTTCCTAGGTTTTCTGATGATGCCCATTAGAGACATTAGGTGGGTGTGAGGTCGATCTTATTACGGTTCTGATTTGTATTCCCCTAGTGGCTAAGTCAGGGTTGTTTTAAAGAATTAAACAAGATATAACAGGTAAAGTCTGATATGAATTTGGGTCTCAGTTCCATGCTAGATTCAGGGAACCCCCAGAATAACTGTGTTAGTGCCCCTTGTCGTTTTTATTTGCTTGTAGCCTTTTAGTTCAGGAAGGCAGAGCACAGGCCTAACTCCCACACTGGGCTTTACACTCATGTAGTATATCCATATACCCAAGTATGCCAGAATGCCCTGTAGATTCTATCCCAGAGCTCTAGAATCACAATCTAACGGGCCTCAGCCTGTGCATTAGAAAAAAGCTACACATGTGAATCACTGCCCCAGTTCCTAAGAGAGATAATTAGTAGGACTTTGAGGAAAGGCAAACAACTTGGGGTTAAGTGGCACTTTCTTTTGCTGCCACAGGAGGCGCCATTGAGCACGTGCTGTTCAGATCTCCCAGTCACACCTGAGAGGGTTGGTCACCATTTTTACAAGTGCAGAAACTAAGGTTTGGATTTGGTTCAGCAGCTTACTATCAGTGAAATCTTTGGAAACACTAGAATTAAACGTAGGGTCAGGTTTCTGGTTTGGGCACAATGAGTCACACAGTGTGTGTTGGTTCTTGATATTTGTTTTGCTCATTTAGAGGGAATGGTGGTAAAGATAATTCCCAAATGGTGGCTCATGCAAAATTCATGTGCAGTTGCTTTGAAATGCGTATTCTACCTGCTCCTGTGAACGCAGTTGCAGCTGCCGGGTGTGGAAATTCCCAGTGCAGCAAGCTAAACAAGCCAGGCTGTGAAGACCCAGCTGAAAAGGACTTGGGCGAGGTCTGTGGAAAACAGCCCTTCCTACTTTTCCAGTTCTTCTTTTGGTTAAGTAGCATTGCTTTGTAGATGGAAATAAAGTTCCTAAGGAAACATTTGTCCCTCTTTAGGCTGCCTTTTCCCTGATTATAGTGGAATGAATTGGATTTACGCTTGAAAGGAGGGAATTTCAAATCACCTTCTTTTCTAGCTTCTTTCGTATGATGATCAGAGGAGGTAGGAATGATAATAACCGGTAACAGTGTTCAAAGGGAGCTGTGTGACAAACGATTTTGCGACATGTTAATTCAGAATTGATTGCAGTTGTCAAAGTTGCATCAGTCAGGTCCCTGGGGAAACAATTCAACCCAGATGGTTCTAATGAAAAGACTTAAATGGAGAGAAGGTGTGAGCAGAGATTAGGGAAGACGAGAAACAGTGAGGTGCCCCAACTAGCAACCTTGTGAAGCCCTCACCAGCTCTAGGGCCGAAGGGGCCAGGAGAGAAAAGAGCATTGCGGGCCATGGGGCCCTGGCAGGAGCTGTGCTCAAGATGGTACAAGCCATTGCCAGGCCGGGGCACCGAAGCAGGGAGGAGTGGGGAAGAAATGCCCAAACCTCAGGTTCCCCTCGCCCTCCACTGCCTTGCCAATGTGAAGCCAGCTGGGAAAGGAGGCTGGTTGTGCAGGCTGCAGAGGGGAGCTTCCCAGGGTACGGAGCACTGGACGGCGGTGGTGGGTTGCAGTTGGAGACCAGTTTGCACAATAACCAACTGTTTTACAGTGAGCACATTCTATTTTTTGTTAATTTTAGAAGGTGTTATTTGGAGAACCTTGAGAAATAGTACAAGTATAGAAAAACGTCTGTTTCTTGTTTTTAAAAAATTCCACTCTATTTCACGTTTACTCCTGCAGAAGCTTCTTATCTTTTAGGTGGTAGGTTTGTTATGAAGTCTCTTATTAAACTTTGCACATTTTTTAAATTTTCCTGATACATTGGTGCATATCATTATACTGTGAGCCTAAAACAGAGGGTGCCACGCTTTCATAATTGGCAGAGGGTGATTTTTAAATTTCCCTTTTCAGATGAGTGCGTAGATATTAGTGAATTATTCTAAGGTTGTCACTTGTCTTCAAATCAAATGAATCAAAGTGGAATTTAGTTGAGCTTTTTTGTAGCCCCTAGCTGAGGGGAAGATGAGATGTGTTAAAGACATCCAGATAGCCGGGTATGTCTCCCTGCAGACACAGCTGGGAACTGTTCTGCTTCCTACACTGATGAAATATGCCAACTTGCAATGTTGGTGGTAACCGAGTGACCTGCTTTCTCTGTCATCCTGTGTGTAATTCTTCTAGGTCTAAGTAAAGGGCAGATGAAGGTCTGTGTCTCTGGGTGCCTATGGGGTTGCTAGGAAATGGTTTTCAAAGTGCTTCTTGGTGATGCAGCAGGTTGAACTTTTTTGTGAAGGGTTGTCATGGAAACCAAGTGCATCATTGCCTTGTCTGACTAATTTATCTTTTAATGATAAAAAATTGTAATCCAGGTTAAGGGATTAAAAATAATGAAATAGTGAAAGAAGAAAGCCTGTAACTTCAAGGGGAATGATGCTGCAAATAGCACATCTTTTGAATCTGAAGATTTCACTGGCAGTGTAATTCATGTTGGTCAGGGCTCAGCTGTGTGAAGTGATGGGCGCTAATCAGTTTGTTTTCCTTCTTGTCTTTAGAGTAAGAAGACCATGATTTCACCCTGTGGCTTTTTGCTGTGGGGTTTTATTACCAACCCCAACTCCTGAGCTTTTAAGTGAGGTGGAAAGCAGCGCTCCCACACTGAGTGCCAGCGAAGTTGCCGGGGTCTGTTCCTTGGTTGGTTGATTGGTTTTACATCTCCCTTACCCTCTGCAGCCCCCTGCCCTCAAGAACAGACCTGTGGGGTGACGGTGAAAGCCCTACTTGCTCTCTCTGCTAAGCACCCAGATACCCCTGCTTCCCTGGGAGCAGATCCTGGGGCAGAGTCTGCCCTAACCTCCTGTGGTAGTTATAAGGGCCCTATAAGGAAGAGAGAGCCTCTTCTTCTGCAGATTGAGGACAGAACCTCCTAGCATTGTAGGTATGATGAATGCTGCTGGTATTTTGATCACTGGCTTATTAGGGTAAACTTTTAAATGAAAGTACTTAGTCAGGATAGGAGAACGGAACTGAAAAGAGACTTTATACTGTGTTTAGTGGTTCACCTGCCTCTATGGAGATTGAGCTCCTGGGATTTCATTTCCTACTCCCCAGCTGTGTGTGTGTGTGTGTGTAATAGACTTTTGTTGCAGTGAAATAAATCTGCATGTATAGACCTTTGCAAAATATCTTTTATTAATATTTCCAAATTTAATATATTTGAGTTTTTTGCATTTAAGGGGGAAGAGTTTGACATGAGTCCTTAGATTGACAATGGAAACAAGCCAATTTAAACAGGTATTTCACTGAGCAGCATTTAAGACCCAAATCTGTTTTCATTCCTTCCTTCCTTTGTTCATTCATTCATTCATTGATACAGCATATATATATATATATATATATATATATATATAATGAGTGCCTACTTTGTGCTGGGTACTTCTGGTGCATCTGTTGTTTTTACAAATTGGTTGTGAAGAGTCAGGATGTACCTTTGAGGAACTGAAGGCAGAAGCTAGCGGAGCGCGAGGCCTGTCCAGAGTGGCCGCAACCAGGAGGGGTGCCATCTGGCAGCTGTAGTGGGATCCCCTTGCTGAGGTCCCTGCATTCCCATGACTTGCTTCTTAAAACTTTGGCTGTTTCCCCAGTTCCAGAGGCTTGGCTGCAGCTCTTGATGACAAAGTGGAACACATGCCCAGCATTTCTTTATGTCCTTCCAGTATTGACCTTCTGTAGAGAATGTCACCTTTATTGATAAAATGGCCCCCAGAACCTAGCACCCGAAGGACTGGATGGCTCTTGACTACATCCCATGGTGTTTCGTCTTCTGCTTTGATTCCCACTGCTTCCACCTCCGTACGGGCCTCAGGGTGGGAGTGGGGCCCTCCTCCCCACTTTAAGAGTCTGGCCAACTGATACACTTGAGGGTCTGTCTGTGCTTCCCCAGAGTGCAGAGGAGACAAGACTGTCATATTCAGGAGGACTTCGTTGAGACTCAGGGATGACAAAAGAGAACAAGCAGAGTGGCTGCTCAGAGACCAGGCCCTCTGGTTTGCTCTCGGGTCATGGCGGCTCTTATTCAGTCTACCAGAGACTTCAGGCTGGTCTTTCCTTCCCAGGGTCCCTCCGTAGCAGCTTGACCTTTCTCCTTTCTCCTCCAGAATCCACCCCCAGGTTCCTAGACCCCTAAAGTCCAGCCCAGATGAGACTAAGACTTTCCCAGGATATATGTCCTCTTTGAGAATACGTGATTCTTGCTTAGGCTGTTTTCTCATCTGTTTGATGGGGTAAGAGTGATACCTCTCTCCTCTGGGAGGAGTGAGGATTAAATGAGAGTCTGCATGCAAAATGTGGCGGAGTGCCTGACACTGGGTAAATGCTTGTGATCATCCCATTACTGCAGAGACCTCCCTTCTAGTCATTTTCCACTGTCACCCCAACCCCCACCTGTGAGGACCATCCTCGATGCTCCTAGCCTCAGCATAACTGACATAGTCATTGCCCTATGCCAGGGCTGCCTCGGGGCCCCTCTTGTATCACAGAGTAAACCCACGGCTCTGCCTTCCTTCCAGTATTTACCTGTGTGTTGTGAGCAATGTCTCTGTGTGTGTGCATGTGTGAACTCCAAATTGGGATACACAGAAGTGGAGGTAGAGACTAAAAATGGCTGTGTTTATTGATCTTTTAGTATATCATTCAATTGGTGAAGTATTCAGAGTAGCCTTTGCTGTAAAATGTCCAGCATTTTATCCCCATTTCCTGTGTGTACCTCAGCACTTGGCCTGTCAGCAAGGGAATAAGATCCTCTGGACTATGTTTATGCTCTCCTCTTAGGGACTCACTCTTGTTGATCAAGGACCAGGAGATTACATACAGAGCATTCATTCATTCATTCATGCAGCAAGTATTCGTTGAGTACCTACTGTGTCCTCAGTTCAGGGACTACAACCAAGGCCTTTCCTCTGTTATAACTCAGTCAGCATTTTCATTCATGCATTCAGCACATCTTGAAATTCTGTGTTCATCTTCTGATCAGGGAGAAATGTTTCTGTCATATCCTTTTTTTTCACTTATACTTTCATTCACCTATTCAACAAATATTGATTGGGGACCTATTATATGTCAGGCAATGTCCAAGTCTAGCAGAAAAAAAAAAGACAAAACTTCCTGTCTTCTTACAGCTTACTTTCTAGTTAGGGGAGGCTACCAGTTGAAAAAACAAGTAAGTAAAATAGAAATATTGTTATGGACTGAATGTATGTGTCCTGCCTCCCAATTCCTATGTTGAAATCCTAACCCCCAGTGTGATGGTGTTAGGAGATAAGGCCTTTGCCTTTGGGAAGTGATATGGTCATGAGGGTGGAGCCCTCGTAAAGGGGATCTGTGCCCTTATAAAAGGGACCCCAGAGAACTCGAGCTCTCTTACTCTCTTTTCTGCCATGTTAGGACACAACTAGGAGTTGACAACCCATAAGAGGGCTCTTACCAGAACTCAGCTATGCTTGGGACTGTGATCTTGGCCTTCCAGCCTCTAGAACTGTGAGAGATAAATTTTTTTTGTTTATAAGCCATCCAGTCTATGGTACTTTGTTATAGCAGCCCAAATTGACTGAGACAAATATGTTAGTTAGAGATGAGCATTAGGGAGGAAAACAATTCAGGAAAGAGGAAAGGAAATGACCTTCTAAAGTAGCCAACACTTGTATCACATTTCACTGATGTTAAGATGCACTTTTTCAAAAAACATTTTTGCAGCTCTAAAATTGGTATGCATCTTACAAGTGATAGCATTCATTAATTTAATTGACAATACTTAAGATGGCAGATAAAATAATGGCATCTTATAATGCATAGCTTCTTAGATTTAATAAATATGACAGCCCTAACCATGTACCAGGCACCATTCTAAGCAATTTGTTAATTTGTTGAATCCCTGCAACAACCTTATTTAGGTTGATAGTATTATTATTCTCCACTTAAAGATGAGAAAACTGAAGCCCAGAGATTAAGTAATTTACTGAAGGTGATACCACCAGGAAGTGGCAGAGTCAGGATTGGAACCCAGGCTGGCTGTGGAGTCTGGGCTTTTAACTGCTGTGATGTATTGCCAGAGAGGGTCTTCGGGAAGGTGACTTTTGAGACAAGACTTGAAAGAGGTGAGGGGGCAAGCCATGTGGATGTCTGAAGGAAGAGTGTTGCAGAAGAGGGAGTCCCTCAATCTGGAATGTTTTTGACATTTTGAAAGAACCACAAGCAGGTCTGTGTTTTTGGATTGGAAAAAGTGAGAAGGAGGGTAGGGGAGGTGAGGTCAGAGAGATGAGGGGTAGTAGGTACATCATGTATCAGTCTAGTCTGTCGTAAGGACTCTGGAGTTTACTTTGAACCACATGGGAGCCACTAGAGGGTTCTGATCAGAGGAGTGATATATTTTACTAGGGTCTTTCTGCCTGATGCATTGAGAATAGTCTGAAAGAGATGTTAGGAACTCATTAGGATAATTCAGGAGAGAAATGTCCATGGCTTGAATGAGAGTGGTAATGACAAGAGGTGGTAAGAAGTGGTCAGATTCCAAATGTATTTTGAAGACACAGATGACATGGTTTCTGATGGATTGTTTGAGTGTATGAGATGGTGATGATGATATGAGAAATAGTAGCCAACATTTGTGTATTTTCACTAAATAATTTACACATATTAATTTTATTAATTTCTGTAATAATCCTATGAGGAAGTTAGTGCTATTATTATTCCTATCCTATAGATAAGGAAACTGAGGCACTGAAAGGTTAGGTAGTTTGTGTAGTATCACAGACTAGTTAGTGGTGAAAACTGGATTCTAACCCAGGTGGTCTGGATTCAGAGTATATTTTCAACTACTACATTTTATTGCCACTAAGCTGAGAAAAAGAAAGGAGTCATGTGTGAACTAGGATTTTTGTCCTGAGTAATTGAAAACCACTGAAGTGGTGGTAAGTACTTTTTAAAAAATTGATGAACAGTAGCCAGATAAGGTTTGAATATGTTAAGTTAGAGTTGGCTTATAGATAGCTCTGCGGAGATGTCACAGAGGCAGTGGAATATACAGGTTTGGAGTTCAGGCGCAAGATCCTACCCACTGACATAAGTTTGAGAGTCATCAGTACATAGATGACACCTAAAGCTATGAATCTGGATGGGATCACTAAGGGAGTGAGTGTGGACAGAAAGAAAAAGAGATCCAAGAACTAGACTAAATCCTTAGACACCCAGCATTTAGAGATTGGGTTGATGAGGAGGAATCCAGTTCCTGAGAATGAGTAGCCACTAGGTAGGAGGAAGAAAGTGTGGTAACCTGAAAGCCAAGTGAAAAATAGTGCTTCAAAGAGGAGGGAGTCATCAACTGTCACATGCTCCTAATAGATCAAGTAAGATGAGGACTGATATTGGACCATTGGATTTAGAAACATGAAGGTTATGACCAGGACAATTTAAGTACAGTGATGGAGGCAAAAAATCTACTTAGAGTAGTTTAATGAGAGAATAAGGGAGATAAATTGGAGACAGCGAATTTAGAAAACTATTTCAAGACATTTTTCTGCAAAGCAAAGCAAAGAAATGGAATAGCTTCTAGGGGAAATGCTCTATAAATGTCTGTTGGGTTCAGCTGTTTGGTGTTGTTCAGTTCTTCTGTATCCTTATTGGTTTTTTGTCTAGTGCTTTTATTGATTACTGAAAGAGGAATGTTGAAGCTCCCAACTATAATTTTGTGGATTTATCTAGTTCTCCTTTTAATCCTGTCAGTTTTTACTTTATGTATTTTGCAGCACTGTCATTTGTTGATTGCAAACTTAGTATTATGATGTCTTCTTGGTGAACTGACGTTTTTATCACTGTGTAATGTCCCCTTTTAATCCCTGGTAATTTTCTTTGATCTGAAGTTTACTTAGACAAATGTTAATGCTGCCACTCTTAATTTCTTTTGATTAGAATTCATGTGGTATGTCTTTTTTCCATCCTTTCTTTTAACCTACCTATATCTGAAGTACGTTTCTTGTAGATAGCATATGGTTGGGTTATGTGTTTCTAATCTATTCTAATAATCTCTGTCTTTTAATTGATTTGTCTAGACCATTTACATTTAATGTACTATTGATGTGTTTCAATTTAGATCTACAAATTTATTATTTGCTACCTGCTTGTTTCCTCTGTTTTTTATTCTTTTATTTCCTCTTTCCTGCTTTCTTTGGGTTATTGAAAACTTGTTGGTATTCACTTTAAATTTATACATTTTTGACAATATTTCTTTGCATGTGAAATGTCCACTTAGAAACATTTTTCTACTTCAAGTGGTATGAAGACATCTTCATACAGGTCTTTTATCCTACCCTCTTTCTGTTATAGTTATCCTATGTATTAGATCTACATACATCCATCAGATGGTTGTAAAATTAACTTTCAATTGTCAAACATTTTAAAGAACTCAAGAGGAGAATAGTAGTCTACCATATTTATTTTGATATTTACAATTTCTGTTGCTTTTTCTTTGTTCCTGATCTTATAGGTTTCCTTCTGGTATCATTTCTCTTAGGTATGAAGGATTTCCTTTAGAATTTTTTTTAGAGCAGGTCTGATGGAAACTGGTTTTTAGTTTTCCTTTCCTTGAGAAAGTCTTTATTTCACCTTAGTTTCTGATGGATATTTTCACTGAATATAGAATTCTGGATTGACAGTTCTTTTCTTTCAGCATTTTGAAAATGTTGCTTCACTTCCTTCTGTCCTTCATGGTTTCTGATGAGAAATCTTGTCATTTGAATCATTGTTCCCCTATAAATAATGCATCATTTTTTCTGGGTGCTTTTAAAAATTTTTCATAGTCTTTAGTTTGCAGTAGTTTAATTACAGTGTTTATGGACATGGATTTGTTTGGGTTTATCCTGTTTAGAGTTTGCTAAGCTTCTTGAATATGTAGGTTTCACCAAAACCCACCAAAATTTGGACATTTTCAGGCATTATTTCTTCAAAGACTTTCTGTCTTCTCTCAAACTCCCATGACATGATGTTTGACCTTTTGTTATTTTTCCACAGGTCTCTGAGGTTCTGTTCATTTTTTATTGTCTTTTCTCTCTGTTGTTCAGATTGGATAATTTGTATTGATTTATCTTAAAGTTCACTGACTCTTTCCTTTACCTCCATTCTAATATTGAGCCTGTCTAATTGGTTTTTTACTTTGGTTATTTTATCTTTCAATCCTGAAACTTCCATTTGGTTCTTCATTTATATCTTCTGTTCTTGGCTGAGACTTTCTACCTTTCTATTTGTTGCAAGTGTTAACCTTTACCTATTGGACCATATTTATAATAGTTACTTTAAAGTCTTCATCAGATAATTCTAGTATCTTTGTCACTTGATGTTAGCATCTTTTGATTCTATTTTCCCATGCAAGTTGTGACTTTCTTGGTTCTTATGTCCAGGAATTTTGGATTGTATTATACTATGAGACTTTGTATCTTGATTAAATCTTATGTCAGATCCTGATATTTTTGTTTCAGCAAGGAATCAACCCTGTTGGGTTTAGGCTACAAGTTCTTATCAGTCTTCTGTGGGTTGCAGTTTCACTATAAGTTTCATTTTCAAAGCCTTTACAGTGCTCCTTGCTTATGTCTGGTGTGTATGCCACCCAGTGGCCAGCCTGTGACCTGGGAGGTCATCTTTCTCATAGTTTAGTTCTCAAAGTCTATAGTATGCTGTTTATGTGAGATCCATGTGTGTACAACTTGTAGATGACCCCAAGAATACATAAACAACTTTATGGTTTTGCTTTTCCAAGCTCTTCCTTCTTGGCACTCTCTTGGTATTTTCTAGTTCCCCAGGGCTCCCCTTTTTGGTCCTCTGGCCAGGAATCTGGGACTTTATTTACCTCATTGTGCTGTACACTTCCTGTGACTGTGGCCACATTTGGAGCCAAGCGATGAGAGGATGGACTTAGAAAAAAGAGCAACAGGTTTGACCACCTTCTCCGGACCACAGCTTCTCAGATGGAAGAGGAAAGTTCTCTTCCCTTAGGATTTTAGTCTTGTATGGATTGCTGCTGCTACTGTCACGATGCAGCTTGAAGGCTGGGATGAGAGAAAACGGAAGAAAGATGAAAAAAAGAGGAAATCCTCCCCGCTCCAAGTGTTAGGAGACCCCTTTCCCATTCTTTGGGCTAGAACTAGGGCTTTTTCTGGAGTTTTCTTTGAGAGCACTGATGATTTTCACTCTGCATTGACTACGTGCCAGGGATACCAGTGGAGGAAAAATGGTCAATTCACTACCAGTTCAAAGGTACTTTGAATTCTGGTTGTTTTCTCCAGTCCATCTACTACTATTTACTTTTCAAGATTCTCAAATAACTGCTCCATGAGAATCTCTGGTTTTATAATTGCATTAGGTTGGAGAGAGAGAGTAGAGTGTGCTTACTGCACCTTACCCAGATCCAGAATCTCTGGATATTTTATAGGAGGCCCATTGGCATGGGCCATGTATAAGTTTGGTGTTGGAACAAGTTAAGGAAGGTTTTGAACCATAAGAGAGTGTTTTGTTGCTGCTCGTGGTGGTAGTGAGCGAGGTGATGGGTTCTTGCTGGTGCCTTTTTCAGAGGCATTTTAGCAGCTCTAGCAGCTCTGTTTTTTAAATGATAACTTCAGAAACTCTGAAATGCAAAGTCTGAAATGCAAGTTGGCCAGACGCTTGTGGTTTTTTTAGCAAATCAATTTAGCTTTCCCATTTCCCTAGAGAAATCATCTAAGAGTACTGTGAACTTTGCTTTAAGAACACATTATCCCATGAGAGAGTTAGGGAAGGTGGTTGGGAGCTGGCCTTGGACATCAAACAGACTTGAATTCCAGCCTCAGCCTTGTCACTTAGTAACTGTGTGACCTTGCTCAAGCTGCTGAATCTCTTTAACCTTCATTCCTTTATGGGTAAAATGGAGATAAATAATGATAGTGCTTACATGAAACAATTGCTATCAATATGTGATTCAGTGAGATAAGGTAAGTAATGCTTCTCATATGCTGCTTGATAAATATAAGCAATTATTTTTACTGTGAATGTTTTTGTGTCATAAATAAAATGATGTACCTATTTAGCTTCTCAAACCACTTTTAATCTGTTCAAGTATATGACATCTAATCGCTCTTCTCTCAGTATGTCAATTCATATTGAACATCATTTAAGGTTATTTCTTGAGATTCAAGAATGATACACTCTGAACTATGGTATTTCTGCTAGTGAAAGTATCTGAATAAATATTGTGAGTTACTTTCAGTACTTAACCAAAAAACAATGATATATACCTGTTGGAGTCATGATAAGTACATCACTCAGTCTTCTGGATGTTTCATCCAAGAGCTACTCTTCCAATGGTGCTGTACTAGTGACTGCTCTAGAAAAAGATCTCATTTCAAGTGCCCACCATCTCCTCTGTTAATGGCAATTCCTGTTTGCAACTGTCTTACTCTTCTTCATTCCTTATTTTCACATTGGAAGAAAAAGTTTATATGTGTTTATTGAAACAAACAACAATCTGGTCACTTCCTAGGAAGTTTTGTAAACAGAATTTATCAAAATGCTGCTTGGTTGTAACCACGTGTTATTCAAAAGACTTCTTAAATATTTTATTCCTGCATACTTGGAAATCTTTATTTGAAAGGCAAAATATTTGTATTTTGTGGAAATGCAAATCAAGGAGCTCTTGGACATAAGAATTAATATTTTTCTTTACTTCCTTTCACACACTATTGGTCTTTTGTATAAAATTTTACATAATTGTTTCCTTAATTAATTGAAACAACTGCTTTTGAATAATTTTTTAGTGTGGTTATAACATTTTATATTGAATATTTTGCCAGAAATATACTAATAACTAGCCCCCAATGATGGAGAAGCTGTTGGCATAATACTATTTGACCAATTACAAGGCAGAAGTACACTGTGTTATGCTTATTTTCTTTCTACATGAGTAGAATCTGGTGTACAAGCCCTCCTCTGAGCCCCGAGTTTTAATTAAAATTTAAATTGCCTTTCTGAAAAACTCTCAGTTGACTAAAACAAAATGTAAAAAATGCCTTTATTTTGACTTCTCTGTTGTCATTGGAAAGCTTGTTGAAACAGAAGGATCACAGATCACTTACTTCATCGAAAGTATTGATGAAGGAGGCAAAACCACTTAAATTTGGATGCACTTGGATAGGCTGAAATCCAAGTGCTGCTGTTGTGTTCCTCACTCGCGAACCCCCTACAAAACATTGTATTCCCAGGGGATAATGGACCAGTAGCAGGGATAGATAAACATGCTTTAAAAGCCACCCAAGTAGAAGAGCATTCTGGAGAGACAAGCCTGGGTTATTGCAAGAATGAGATTTCTGAAGAGGAATGTGTTTAACCTCATCCAAGATCTTCACGATCGATCTGAAGCTGGAGGAGTCCGTGTCTGTTACAAAGATATGTGGAAAGTTTCTATATTACACAGGGATAAGAGATTAGGCTATTTTCATTGAAAGTGTGAATTTTAATTTCAGAAAGATTGGCTGTTATTGTCCACACTAAAATGATCCCCTTAATTACAGAGAGAATTAGAGACAAGAAAGGTGGCCAAATATCCTTAGCAAAGATGCTGAAGGAAAGGTTAACAGATAGTAAGTAAACATATTTCATCCACATCAGCATGTTTTAAAGTGTATTTCAAAGAAAGTTGTGCAGGATATGAGACCAAAGCAAACAAAACAGTGGGGGGTCTAGAGATGTCTTGAATGAAGCCATTTGTAAGCCATTAAAAAAAGCTAGATACATTTTTGATTGGATACATTTTGATTTGGAGATCCAGTTTATCATGTTGAGATTTGATTAGTGAGAGTTCAGGTAAGACATCAATGTCTTCTAAGTTTTATGTTAAAATATCAGTCAAATTTCTTTTTGCTCATTAGCTTTACCATTCTGAAAAATGTCAAACAAGAAATTAATTGTACTTCTTTATACTAGCTATAACACGTTTATTTTATTTTATTTAAGTGGTGCGTTTTAATCAAGACTTGCCATGAAGTTAGTGGGAGATGGTCATGGTGAACTTACAGTTACTAAGCTTGAGTCTGACTTTTTAGAGGGGTGGGGGGAGGGTCTCAGAAGATGCCTTCTTGTAGTGTAGCCATGGAATAAAATGTAATATTGTGGGGCAGAGCCATCTATACTACCAAAAAAAAAGATAATCTATATTTGGGGTAAATTGTATGCCTTTTAGGAGTTATCATTGTATGTTTTATGTTAAAAAACATCTTCACTGAGGTATAATTTACATACTATATAGTTCCTTCATTTTAAGTCTATAATTTCATGAATTTTAGTTAATTTATACAGTTATGCAAAATCACCCCAATCAAGTTTTAGAACATTTCTGTCACCCCTAAAAGATCCCTAGTACTTGTCACACCCGCACACCCAGGCCACCATTAATCCTCTTTCTGTTGTTGTTTTTGCCTTTTCTAGAAATTCCATTTAAATGGAATCATACAATATGTAGTCTTTTCTGTCTGGCTCCTTCCATGTCACGTGTTTTCGAAGTTTATCTGCGTTGTAGCAGGTATGAGTCATTTGTTCCTTTCTATTGATGGGTAGTATTCCATAGTTAGGATATACTATATTTTATTTATCCATTTGTCAGCTGATGGACAGTTGAATTGTTTCCAGTCTTCTGCTATTATAAATCATGCTGCTATGAACATTTGCATACAGCTTTTCACGTGGACATATGTGGTCATTATTTCTCTTCAGTAGATACATAAGAGTGCAGTCAGGATTGTATGGTAAGTGTATATTTGACTTTTTAAGACACTGACAAATTGTTTTCCAAAGTGCCTGCAACATACTACATTCTCATCACAACCACTGCATCAATTTTTACTAGAATAAATGGTTAATGGTGAGCTTACGAGCAGAAAGTAGGGTGTGGAGGAGAGCTGAAGAAGACTCTCCACCACCAGCACCACTGTGATAGCAAGGATGCTGGGGAGTAGATTGGCCCACACGAGCAAAGGGGGAGGGTTGGCCTAAGGAGATCCAAGCTCGATGGTTGCAGCAGACCTGGAAACAATTCAGATGGGTGGAGTTTGATGCAGTGTTAGAATGAGTCAGACTGGGGGCTGGATGTGCTAGCGGCCGCTGACGTCTGACACGAGCCCCTGGGCACAGAAGCACTGTAGCTAAAGGTATGGCTGCAGCATGGGGCTGCAGCTCCAGAGTGGAAGACTGAAAACAGGTAGAGCAGCAGGACCCTCAGGCTCGCCGTAAGGCTGCAGTGTGGGACACTCCAACTTCAGGCAGAGACGCAAGAGTCAGATACAGGGATGGAACCGGGTTGGGGAAGAAACATCAAAGAGCTGGGACTAGGAAACCTCACAGGCCCCAGGAGCTGCCTTAGGTCAGCTTGCCGTGAAGATGCTGTAGAGATACGTTTCTTACTAGTTTAAGTGGCCCAGCAGGCCTTAGACAGGGAGCTGAGCCTTTGTTATCGTAATAATATAATGCCAACAACAATCAATATTCACATAGCACTTCCTTTACACTAAGCGCTGTCTAAGCTCTTTACATATAAATTCACTTAATTTTCACACCAACCCAGGAGATAGATACTATCATCCTATTTTGCTAACCAAGACCCTAAAGCAGAGCTTAAGTGACTTGCCCAAGGTCACACAGCTAGTTAAGTGGCAAAGCCAAGATTCAAACAGAGGCCATCCTCTTAACCACTAAGCTGACCTCCTCTCATTGTGATCCTTGTCACCTGTGCCAGCTCAGGACCTCATTGACCAGAGTGAGAAGCTGGGAAGCTTGAGGCAGGAGAGGCAAGACCCTTGTTGAAAGCTTAACACACAAGAACATCCCAGAGGCAGAGGCCATAGATTCCCTCTCGGGACCACCACTGAGAGTCTGTGTGGGCACAGAGCAAGGAGGAAATAGTAAAGGTAAAGGGAGCCCTGTATTTCTTAAGTTGCTTAAAACAAACCCCACAAACTCATCTCTCAAGCTCTGTGGCTACTACTTGAGTTGTGTCCAAGATAGTTCTAATAGTAATGAACTAGAACCTTCCATGTAGGTTTTGCATGGTTATAGCTGCTCTGTTGGTTTCAGTAAGATATTCTGCCCTCCAAATTAGCAAGTTGTACAAACTAACAAAAGTTTAAAGTATGAATAGTGTCTTAAATAAAATTAAAGTATCTTTTTGGTTTGGGGAACGTTAAAATGAAATAGAAAAATGTGTTGAAACCAAAGCATCTCCATCAACACTTTATGACTTTTCAATGACTTTGTATGCAAGATATTAGATTCCTTAAGGAGGCATGTGGGTAATCTCCTCCTCCTATCACCATCATCAGCAGTGACTGCTTATTGAGCATCCTCAGTCCCTCTGATCATAAAGGAGATAAGGCCCAGCCTTTAGGGACTCAGAGGTCAGAGAATGGAGTGAGGTGGTCATCCTTGGGCCTCCTGTGCATACCTTGTTTCCCTTTCTCTTTGGTCTTCATTTCTTAGGGAGGCTGTGTGTGTTTACATGCTGTACCATTATCTCATTTGATCTTCACAGCAGCCATGGGAGATGGGTACATTATTATCCTCATTTCATAGAAAAGGAAACGGAGGTTCAGTTTCCCTAACTTATCCAAGGTCATGCTGAGTAGAATCTGTGTTTTTACCAGTATGTATTTTGTATCCCTCTTTCTCTCTCCCATCACCTTAATTTTTTTTTTTTTAGTTTTTTTTTAACGAGGGAAGATTCTTTAAATTCTATAGTGCTTTACAATTTTCAAAAGTTTCACACATGTGATTTCATATAATCCCGTAATAACCCTTTTCCCCCTAACCCTGTATTGCCCCTCCCCTCCACCACAGGTAACCACCAGTTTGTTCTCTATATCTGTGAGTCTGCTTTTTTTTTTAAAGATTTATTGTTTATTTATTTATTTATTTATTTTTACCTGCATTGGGTCTTTGTTGCTATGCATGATCTTTCTCTAGTTGTGGCGAGTGGGGGTTACTCTTTGTTGTGGTGCAAGGGTTTCTCATTGCGGTGGCCTCTCTTGTTGTGGAGAACAGGCTCTAGGTGTGTGGGCTTCAGTAGTTGTGGCATGTGGGCTCAGGAGTTGTGGCTCACAGGCTCTAGAGCACCAGCTCAGTAGTTGTGGCGCACGGGCTTAGTTGCTCCACGGCATGTGGGATCTTCCTGGCCCAGGGATCAAACCCGTGTTCCCTGCATTGGCAGGTGGATTCTTAACCACTATGCTACCAGGGAAGCCCCTGAGTCTGCTTTTTTTTAATCACTAGTTTGTTGTATTTTTTGATTTCATATATAAGTGATATCATACAGTATTTGTCTTTCTCTGTCTGACTTATTTCATTTAGCATAATGCCCTCCAAGTCCACCCATGTTGTTGCAAATGGCAAAACTTTATTCTTTTTTTTTTTATGGCTAAATAGTATTCTACTGTTTACATATACCACATCTTTATCCATTCACCTGTTGATGGACACTAAGGATGCTTCTATACCTTGGCAATTTGTAAATAATGCTGCTATGGACATCAAAGTGCGTGTATCTTTTTGAATTAGTGTTTTTGTTTTCGGATACATACCCAGGAGGGAAATTACTGGGTTATGTGGTAGTTCTGTATTTCGTGTTTTGAGAGACCTTCATTCATGCTTACCAACCGTGTAGGAGGGCTCCCTTTCCTCCACAGCCTTGCCAACATTTGTCATGTTTTTTTTTTGATGATGGCCATTCTGACAGGTGTGAGGTGGAAACTCATTGTGGTTTTGATTTGCATTTCCGTGATGACTGTCGATGTCCTACCACCTTTTCTTTCCTCCTCGACTGGTCATAATATAAAAACAATAGTGTATTTCAGGTTGTTTGATGGGTTTTTTTGCACTACATGCTTGATCTACGGATCTAGCTTGTTGACCTCAGATGGCTGAGTATGTCATCAGGGACTCTGTGAGAGGAGGAGCAACATTTAGGTTGTTTGCAGGGACCCCCCCAGCCCTCCAGGGTCAGGGAGGGAAACAGCACAGACCCACTTAGATGCGTCTGTTGCAGGGATCTGCCAGCTGCGGTCGAGGACCAAATCCGACTCGCTGCCTGTTGTACAGCTTAGGACTTAAGAAAGACTTCTGCATTTTTTGAATAGTTGAAGAAAGAATAGAACGTTTTTGTGACAGGTGAAAATTATATGGAATTCAAGTTTCTGTGAACGTGAGTAATGATGTAATGAAACAGCTACACGAATCTATTTGCATATTGTCTGTGGCTGATCTCACGCTACAGTGGCAGCGTGGAGTAGTTGCGATAGATACCAAGTGGCCTGCAAAACCAAAAATAGTTCCTATCTGGCCATTTAGAGAAAAAGTTTGCCCACCCATGGTCTGTTGGAGAACGAAGAGCTTCTGGAGGAGAGGGACTAAGCTTTATAACGGAGAGGGAGGCAACGGGCAGCATGATTACTCTCTGGTAAGAGCCCCTCAGTCTCTGAATTTGATTTCCACTCCACCAGTGACAGCCTGTGTGACTTTGGGCAAGTTACTTAACCTGTCTGTGCTTCCATTTCTGTATCTGTAAAATGGGGATAATAATAGTTCCCACCTCATAGGTTGTTATAAGGATTACATTTATATACAAAATGTTTTAACAATGCTTTACATATAAATATAATGCACAAAAAAGATGATTAATGATAATTCTTGTGTCATGGACATTTTCTCTAAGCAGAGTACAGCAGGCCCTTAGCGGCCCCCCAAACTTGGCCTCTCTGAGTAGCACCCCTTGCACAGAATTATGAGACTGTCTGGCTAACTGAGATCCTTTGTCTCTAGCACAGGCCCTGGTGGCCCATAGACATACTTTTCTCCTCTTTCTTTTGGGCCAGCAACTCGCTACCCCAGCCCCTCCGAAAGGCTCCTGGCTCTCTTCCAGGGCCCCACTGAGAGCCATGATGTTGGCACTTCAGTCATATACTGGGGCCCAAATTTGGGCTATGTTGTTCTCACATGACCCCCCCCTCCATGTCATATCACAGTGACTGCATTCCTGATGGCCCTCGAGGGCCACAGCCATGACCCTTGGTCCAGTGGGGAGGCGGAGCTGTGCTTTATGGCGTGTTCCTGTGTGAGGGCTGCCCCACGTATTCATCACTCTCTCGTTTATGGACCACATACCGCACGCCTGGTCTTAGGCTAGGTGTTCTGCTCACATCATCAATCCTCATGGAATCCCTGCGGAGTTACACTATACTTGTCTTGGGGAGGAGTGTCACGACACTTGGGCTGAGTCCCTCTCCTGGATCTAGGCTGAAATATGGCCTCCCTGGGGGCCAGTGTTCTGTAGAGATTTGGTTTCCCTCAATTAAAGTAGAACTCGTGTCCTCACTCTGACAACTGTGATTCCTTCTGCCCCCTACCCTTGGCTGCCTTATTCCCCCACCCTTATAACACGCTGTCCAGGGACCCATGCCGCAAAGTCTGAGGTTGCAAGTAAGCAGAGAAAAATCCAAGGCATGTTACTCACATGATATTGTTTGGGTTAACAGCACAGCTAGACCAAGCCTACTCTTCCCCACTGGAGAACTGAAAAAACAGAGCTGCACAGAGGTGAAGTGACACTCCCTGTTACAAGCTGGGCTTCCAAACGCAGCTCTGACTCTGCAGCTAAAGAATGTTCTTGGCAGAGATGGAAAGCAAAGGGGTAATAAGCATTCACTAGACTGCAAACCCCACGAGGGCAGGGATCGTTGCCTGTTTTATTCAGGGTTTGATCCCAAGGGCAGATCCCTAGAGCAGTCCTGAGTTTGTGGTCAGCTCCCAACAAGTATTGGTTGGAGTCATAGTGATTATTGTTTGGCCAAAGTGCAGAGAAACTCACAGCTTCCTGTTTGGACCGGGAGCACGGGAGAGAGAATAGCTGTACACTGAGTGGGATTCTTTATATCCTCAATAATTAAACTGAAACCCCAAATTAAATGAGCTTGTTTAATGAACTGCAGTTTCTTCCCCATTCACAACATGATCACTGGCCTTGGGTGACAAAACCTTCCTCACCCCACTATGTGTCATCACGACAGGAAAAAGACTCGTGTCCACTCTGTGATGAAACAAAGGGTGTTATGTCCACCCAGGTAGTACCTTAGTTGCACCTGCAGAATTCTGTTTGTCTGTGGGGAAAGCAATACCTAGTTATGCCAGAAAACCTCTGGCAATTCACACATCAAACATGGTGCTATGGACTGAATTGTGTGTCTCCTCCACCACCCCCCGCCCCCCGCCCGCCGCTGAAATTCACGTGTTGAAGCCCTGTTCCCCACCATGACTGTATTGGAGGTGATTTGGGGAGGTGATTAAGGTTAAGTGAGGTCATAAAAGTGGACCCTGCTACAGTACGATTAATATTCACATAAGATGAGACACCAGAGCGTTGACTGGCTCTCTCTGCCATGTGAGGATGCAGTGAGAAGGTGGCAAGCCAGGGAGAGGATTCTCACCAGAAATAGAATCTGATGGCACCTTAAGAATGGACTTCCCAGAACGACGAGAAAGAAGATTTCTGTCGTTCGAGCCACCTAGTGTGTGGTTTTTGTTATGGTAGCCTGAGCTGACTGATACACATGGTTTCTCACCATTCATCCATTGACATAACTAGGATCTGGCTGGAAAGATCTTTACATCCTCAACAGCAGAAGCAGAATTCTCCAGAGGATGCTGCTAATACTTAATAAGTTGTATCCAAATAAGTAACAGGTATAGTGGTCCATATTTTTACAACAGGAAAAACTGCATTTAATTCTTTTCTGTATGAAAAGCTTACCGTAGACTTTAATTCTCATAGTTGTGCTGTGTTATTACGAAAGTTAAGGAAATCTGGGCTCAGAGAGGTTGAATGAGTGATCTAAGACCACACAGTGTATGAGTGGCAAAGTTGAACCCCAGTACAGGCCTATGACTCTTTGGCAGGGCCGTTTAAACGTAGGGACATAGTTCCAAATCTCCAACCTATCTCGGTCATATCTACCAAGTGGCAAAAAAGAGCTCAAAGTAAAATGCTGTAGCTGAAGGAGAAATCGGGAACATTTAGAACTGAGGTTTTGTCTTTATTGTTAATTTACCTGACAGCATTTTCTGAAGTAGTGGATGTCTCAGAAATGTGTGGGACGCAACATGCCACGTTTGCAGCAATTACTAGGCAGAATAAGAGTTGGGGAAAGTGTTAGCAGCATCCAGACATATCAGCTGTCAAGGCCTCTTGCTCTTGGTCACCTGAAGCATGCCACTTTAGAAGCACTTCATTTTCCCCTGATGAAAATCAGAGGAATTAAGTTTGAGGGGCAAGCATTCCAGCACAAAAGAACTCATTTGGCTGAAGTGTCTGCAAGCTTGGATTGGATTCTTTGGAAAACAGGGAGGTTTGTGAAAACAAAACAAGACAAAAAACCAACAGCAATTACAAGCTGGTGCAGGCCTTGTATAAGAAGATGTGTACAGAGGTTCCTTCTGTTGGTCAGGCTGTGTGCACACGTCCCCATTATATAACTACTGCTTTTCTCAGTTGCCTCCATTTTAAAAAGAAAACAGCATAGGCACAGGCAACACAATGAAACTGATATCTAAGTGGAAAAGTGTGCACCATGAGCTACTTCTTTCTCATCAAACTGGAAGGCGGTATAAGAAATTCACCTTCATTACATGTCTGCTCAGTGTCAGGCTCCGTGCTGGGCTCTTTAGGTGGGTTTATTGTGTTTTTGTCTTTGTAGCACCCTTGTGATGTAGATACAAATTAATAAATAGAGTGGTAAAATAATTTGTTCAAGGTTTTTCTCTTTTAAGGTTGGGAACTGAGACAAGGTCGTATGAGTCAGACATCCTTGCTCACTGTTGATGGGGCCCAGTTACTCCCCTTCCCTTGTACCCTCTGTGATGGTTCAGGGGAGAGGTGAGGTCCTCCTGCTGCTGACCTGTGTGAGGAGCGGGGACCAGGGTACAACGTCCATCTTTGCTACTTAAAGAACAAGTCCTCTTGAGGTTTGGGGGTGCCTTACCCTCTTCATCAGCTTGGCTCTCTCTTAGTGAAAGCAGAGAGGTTTCTTGCTTCCCCAGGTGACAATAACCTCTGCATTCTTGCCTGCCCAGTCATAGCTCCGTCTCCAGGGTCCACAGTCTGGGTGGGGTGTGGGAGGTCGCAGCCTATTTACAGCCTTGGATGGTTTGTAATCGTTCTCGGGTCCCAGCCTGGGTCGCTGGTGGGCTCGGGCTTCCCTTACACCTCCAGAGAACAAGCCTGGTTTCCTGGGCCACCAAGTTCCCTCTTCACAGCTGCACGGAGAGGATGTGAAGGGCTACCGGAGACATACCATGATTCCGCAAATGCATTTTGGCTGAACATTGTGAGATTGTACTATCTTTCTAGGTCAAGTTGTAAAAGTACATAATGTAGGTAGTCCTGATTAAATAGCCATCTACAGTAGCATCACTCAGCCACATTGTGGGTTCTTGCAGACCGTGTTGAAAGCTGGGCAAGCTGTCTAGCAATAGTAGCTGAGAGCATGGACTTTGGAGTCAGACTGCCCGGATTCATATCCCATTTGTTTGCTGTTTAACCTTAAGCAAGTTCTTCTTAACTTTTCTGTGCCTCAGTTTCCTTGTTTGTAAAATGGAAATAGTAGTAGTACCCACCTCACAGGGTTGTTAGGAGTATTAAATGATTCAATATGTGAAAAGTTCCTAGGAATACAGCCTTGCCCGTAAAGAGAGTGTAGACAGTCGGCTAGGATAATGATAGCCATGGTGGTGGTCGTGTCCAGAGAAGATCTAGAATATTGGTATTAGCATGTTCAGACCATCAGCCCTAATTTACGTACTTACAAGTTAACACAGGCCAGTGAGAATCATTAGTTGGGGAGAGTCCCACATTAACATAGTTCGCACGTTCATTATCCACTGAGCGCTTGTTATGTGCCAGGCACCGTGTTTGGTATCAAGTATGCAAAAATGAATGAAACAGATGTGATTCTGCTCTTGTGAAATTGCACAATAGCTGCTTAAGGTCCATTATCCAGTAACAGGATATTTCAAATAATTAAGTTTACCAAGATAATCTCAAAACATGCAGTGTCATTAAAGTTTCTCTCCTCTTTTAGATCTCACTGAACTTTTAACAATCCCTCAGGCAGAATCTGTAGCTGCCCTGTCCTGTATGGTGGACATGAGACACGTAGCCGTGGGAGCACCATGGGAGGTAAAACTTAAGGCAGGAGAGGTAGGCAGCCCT
Source organism: Hippopotamus amphibius kiboko (assembly GCF_030028045.1). Taxonomy (NCBI): domain Eukaryota; kingdom Metazoa; phylum Chordata; class Mammalia; order Artiodactyla; family Hippopotamidae; genus Hippopotamus; species Hippopotamus amphibius. Next base: position 215,901,688 of record NC_080186.1, on the reverse strand, counting down.
TTACAAGGGGCTGTGCTAAGGGATTTAAAGTTTACTCTTATAGCGGTGGGTTAAACAGGAGAGTGAGGTGAACTTTAGAATTTAGAATAATTTTAAAGCCTCCATGAATTGTAAAGGTCTGTGATTCCATACCAACTTTCTTTTATTCTATTTATATTTTAATGTAATGACTGATATATTTGGGTCAAAATCTACCACTTTTTTTTGTTGTTGTTTTTTGTTTGTCCCATCTGTTTTATGTTTCACTCCTTTCTTGCCTTCTTTTAGGTGGGTTACATTTAAAAAAATCATTTGATTCCTCCCTTCCACTAGTGTTTCTTTTCTTTACTTGGCTACCAGAGGAAATAGAATATGCACCTGTAACTTATCAAAGTCTAAACTGAATCAGCATGGCTCCTGCCTCCAAGAGCATAGAAGGTTTATCTCCCTTTTGGTTTACATGCTGTTGTTTTTTGTGTTATTTCCCTGTATATAGTAAACCCCATGGGATACTATAATTGCATTCTGAAGTCAGCATTATTTAGGTTGACCCATATATGTCTCTTCTGTTGTTCCTTCTTATATTTCCTTCTACCTGGGATCATTTTTCTTCTGCTTGAAGAATACTCCTTATTTCATTTGGTGCAGGTATTCTTTGGCAAACTCTATTTTTGTTTAATAATATCTTTATTACACCTCCTTTGTTATTTATTTTATATATGGTCATGTGCATCTGTTAATCCCATACTCCTGATTCTGTTTTGTAATTAAGTTCATTTATATCATTGTTTAGATTCCACATATAAGTGATATCATATGATATTTGTCTTTCTCTGACTTCACTTAAGTATTATGATCTCTAGGTCCATGCATGTTACTGCAAATGGCATTATTTCATTCTTTTTTATGGCCGAGCAATATTCCATTTTGTGTATGTACCACATGTTCTCTATCCAGTCATCTGTCAATGGACACTTAGGTTGCTCACACCTTCATTCTTGAAGCATATTTTTGCAGCATATGGAATTTCTAGTGTGGTGGTTATTTTCTTTCAGCATACAGAAGATATCTTCACCCTGTCTTCTGGCTTCCCTTGTTGCTGCTGAGAGGTGTCTACTCTGAGGATGATTTCTTTGAAGGTCATTCGTATGTTTCCCTCTGGCTACTCTTAAGGTTTTCTTTGTCTTTGATTTTATGCAGTTTCACTGTGATATGTGTAGGTGTGGATTTTTATTTGTACTGCTTGAAAATTGTAAGTCCTTCTGAATCCATGGGTTGATGTCTTTCATTGGTTGTAAAATAGTCTCAGCTATGACATCCTTCCATGATGCCTCTCCCTCAGTTTCTCGCTCCTTTGCCTGAACTCCAAGTAAATGTATGTTAGACTTTCTCATTGCCTCCACCATGCCTCTTTTGTCTTTGTATCTCTCTGTGATACATTCTGCATAGTTTTTCTGACATCTTGTGGTACTAATTCTCTGTTCGGTTGTATCTTATCAGTGGTTGAATCTTTCCACTAATTTATTGATTTTGATCATTACTTTTTTCTTTCAACCTAGAGTTTTTATTTGGTTCTTTTTCAAATCTGCCAAATTATTTTTAAAAAATTATTTCCAATTCCCCTACTTAAAATTTAACTTTGCTTTTAATTTCTTTGAATGTTGTAAGTATAGTTGTGTTAGAGTCTATAACTGAAAATTTCAGTATTTGAAGGCTATCTCTGTTTCTGTTGTGGCTCTTGGTTCTCACTTATATTGTCACATGTGCCTGGTTATCCTTCACAGAGCTTTCTTTCACTTCTGCCAAAGGTGGGGACTTGTGGTGGTAACTGATTTAATCTGAGCTTGAAGCTTAAGACTTCCTGGATGTCCTAGTTGCTGCAAACTAGCTGTGAGTCTGCCGAAGGGTGGCTCACTTTTGGTCACTCCTTCCCCCAGTTGAAGCCTGTTGGGGCTGCAGGTGAGCAGGGAGGGGTTCACTATGTTTTTCACCTTTGGTGGCCCCTGGCTTTTACATTAGTCCCTGTTTCCTCTTGAAGTTGTTAAAATAAGAAACTCAGGGCTTCCCTGGTGGTGCAGTGGTTAAGAATCCGTTTGCCAGTGCAGGGGGCACGGGTACAATCTCTGGTTGGAGAAGATCCCACATTCCACAGAGCAATTAAGCCCGTGCGCCACAGCTACTGAGTCTGCACTCCTGGAGCCCGTGCTCCGCAACGAAAAGCCACTGCAATGAGAAGCCTGCTCACTGCAACGAAGAGTAGCCCCCCTCTCTCTGCAACTAGAGAAAGCCCGCACAGTAGCAACGAAGACCCAATGCAGCCAATAAATAAATTAATTAATTTTAAAAAAAGATATTAAAAAAAAAGCTCAGTTTCACAGCTCTTTATATTAACTTAACAAATACTCCTGGGTAGTACATTTACCAGCTGGGCTCTAATGTTCTAGAATTGGGCCTGGTAATTCCTCACAATATTGATACTTCCTTGAGGCTTTTAAGAGGATGTTTTCAGTATTCAGTATTTTTAGTTGTCCTTCTTAGGAAAATTGGTCTAAATTTCCTACTGCCCAACTATTAGAGTGTCTGACTTCGATACAACAAGGTCAGTGGCCCTGTTAATGGTGTTTGTTGTTGTTTGTTTGAGGAAGATACATATGGGAGCCCTTTTTCTGCACATTTCCCTTTTGGGGAATGATTAGAAAGGGGTTGGAACTGTATTTATTTATTTGGAAGGGAGCTATAGATGTAACTGTCTCATCCTTCCTTCTGGCAGAGGTAGCTTTTGAGGAGTGAGAAGTTTTTGAATGATTAAAAACTGGTGCTTTGGTAGAAAAGAAGAATATTTCTGATCAACATTTCCATTATTTTTTCTGTTACCATCTTCAAGGCATTGGAATTTGAGCAGATAATTCTCTATTTTAGCCTTTCCATTGAGGTCACTTTTTACCAAGTCTAGTCTCTCTACTTATGAATCATATCCTATTACGGAATAAAGCGTCATATTTTTAGAGAGCAAATATCATTTAAGTGATAGAAGTGATTTTTTTTCTGTAAACACAGGCCCAGAAAAGGCAGCAAGCAGATTACTCAGTGTGCCAGGAGCAGGCAGCAGGCTTCTGGCTCGCTGGGTGAATATCTAGGTTAGAGCAACATCAGGCCCTCTTCAGAGGCAGTTTGAATTTTCATATATGAATATATTGGCTCAAAGTAATTATGAGGAAACAATGTTCCAAGTGTATTGCCATCTTGTTATAAATGGTATACATTTTGAAGGATAAGGTATTGTGGCAGTCAGGTACCAATGGCAAAGTATTGGGTTGGCCAAAAGGTTCGTTTGGTTTAGTAGCACTTAGTTGTCTTTAACTTCATTTGAAACAATTTTGTTAGACTGTATTGTGACAGCTGTCATATCAGCATTTAAAAAAAATTTATCAAAATTGGTAAATTTTTGTGTAGCCATTTTAATAATGAAGATGGAAGAAAAAAAGCAACATTTTCAGCATATTATGCTTTATTATTTCAAGAATGGTAAAAACATAACTGAAACAACAAAAAAAGATTTTTGCAGTGTATAGAGAAGGTGCTGTGACTGATCCAACATGTCAAAAGTGGTTTGTGAAGTTTCGTGCTGGAGATTTCTCTCTGGACCATTCTCCACAGTCAGGGGTACCAGTTGATGTTGATAGCAATCAAATCAAGACATTAATTGGGAACAATCAACATTGTGCCATGTGGGAGATAGCCAACCTACTCAAAATATCCAAACCAAGTGTTGAAAATCATTTGCACCAGCTTCGTTATGTGAATCGCTTTGATGTTTGGGTTCCACATAAGTTAAGCGAAAAAAACCTTGACCATATTTCTGCATGCGATTCTCTACTGAAACGTAATGAAAAGTTCTGTTTTTAAAACAAATTGTGACAGGCAATGAAAAGTGGGTACTGTACAATAATGTGGAATGGAAGAGATCATGGGGTAAGCGAAATGAACCACCACCAACCACACCAAAGGCCGGTCTTCATCCAAAGAAGGTGATGTTGTGTATATGGTGGGATTGGAAGGGAGTCCTCTGTTATGAGCTCCTTTTGGGAAACCAAACAATTAATTCCAATAAGTACTGCTCCCAATTAGATCAACTGAAAGCAGCACTTGATGAAAAGCGTCCGGAATTAGTCAACAGAAGGTACATAATCTTCCATCAAGATAACACAAGACCGCATGTTTCTTTGATGCCCAGGCAAAACCTGTTACAGCTTGGCTGGGAAGCTCTGATTCATCCACTGTATTCACCAGGCATTGCACCTTCAGATTTACATTTACTTCAGTCTTTACAAAATTCTCTTAATGGGAAAAAAAAATTCAGTTCCCTGGAAGACTGTAAAAGGCCCCAGGAGCAGTTCTTTTCTCAAAAAGATGAAAAGTTTTGAGAAGATGGAATTATGAAGTTGCCTGAAAAATGGCAGAAGGCAGTGGAACAAAACAGTAAATGTGTTGTTCAATAAAGTTCTTGGTGAAAATAAAAAATGTCTTTTATTTTTACTTAAAAACCAAAGGAGGGGCTTCCTAGGTGGTGCAGTGGTTAAGAATCCACCTGCCAATGCAGGGAACACGGTTTCAATCCCTGCTCCAGGAAGATCCCACATGCTGCGGAGCAGTTGAGCCTGTGCTTTAGAGCCCGTGAACCACAACTATTGAGCCCATGTGCTGCAAGTACTGAAACCCACGTGCCTAGAGCTCATGCTCTGCAATGAGAAGCCACGGCAATGAGAAGCCACGGCAATGAGGAGCCCGCGCACCACAATGAAGAGTAGCCCCCACTCTCCACAAGCAAAGAAAGCCCGTACACAGCAAAAAAAGACCCAACACAGCCAATTATATAAGTAAGTAAATTAATTAATTAGTTAATTAAAAAAAAAAAAAACAAAGGAACTTTTTGGCCAGTCCAAGATGTTCTTTACCTGGAGGCACCTGATTGTTAATACGAGAGAGGCTGGAGAGAAAAAAAATTGAGTGTGAGAGGTACTGTTTGTTATCTATGTGTTTTTCTTAACAGTTTTTCCCCTTCACATCTTCAGATTCCAAGTTTCTGTCTCCAGAGCATAAGTCTTCAAAATGATTGGCAGAAGCCACTCAAAACATTAACATTTTCATTCTACTTCTTAGAGGAATCCTCTAATGAAGAGGGAAAAAGAAATTGAAGATTGCCCCATGTTTATATTTTATTCATCGTAATTTCACTGGCATAAAGATAACTTACAGTGAACATAGTTATGTTTTAACATTCTTCATTTGCCATCATCCTGCAAAGAAGGCCTGGAAGACTAGAGTAAAAATTTTAGAGGAAAAGCTTTGGGACACCTGATATTTTAATTGCACAGCCCTGATATGAAACTTGGTATTGAACCTTACAGGAAGGGCAATCTCGATATCATGATATCATTGGTCACACAATGCATAACAGGAAAAGAAAATGTTTTTCTCTTATTTAAATTGACATATGCCTAACTCCTAAGTAGATGGATTTAATATGATTATAGAATGGACTCTAATGAAGTTTGAGTCTTCTATATTTTGTGTGTTTTAGTTACCATCAGTAGGAAGTACGCCATCATATTCTTTTCATTAATGTAGCTTAAAATGTTACCAAAAAAAGATAAGGCATTGGGAATTTGTGTGGAATCAATAAGTAGCAGGATCTATACGATTGTATCTTTACTTGAAAAATTTTACAACGTGCCTTTCAGATCCAGTCCTTATCTATTATGATTACAGTTCCAAAAGAACCCTGTTGCTTAGCAACCAGGTTATGTATAATGGAACGCGCTGAAAGAACTTTTAAGTCTTTAGAAATTCAGAGATACCTTGGACGTTGTGAATCTCTTAATTTTAAAAGTAAATACAAATTGTGTTCAAAAAAGAATCACAGTGAAAAACTGTCTCAAAAGTAGATAGAAAAGATCTCAGAAGTATTTGAATAAATGCTTTCCAATTTACAAAATTCATCATTAAAAAAATTGAAGTAATTGCTCAGAAGAATGATAGGTTGGTGCCTTCTTTTAAGATTCCCGTCTCTAATGGGTTTTCACTGCCTCTTTTCTCTAGTCATTGTCTTGTTACAGCAAACCCCCAAAGCCAGGTGTATAATGGTGCACTTAGTTTCCTTCTTCCTTTCTCAGAAAGGAGCTGATCTATCTTTATTGTTTGAGTTTTTTGTTTTGTTTTGTTTCTCTTTTGTATCTACTTTCTACTTCTGAAACACAGTTAAATAATGGTTGGAACATTCATTGTAACTTGAAGTGAAAAGAATCATAATTGGAATACATTTCTTTTCATCACTATAAATTCTTCAGCATTGACTGATTGTATGTGTGCCTGCATTTTTCTCTTCATCTTGAAGTGTCTTATGTTTTCCTGGTTGTGACCAGCAAGAGCTGGTGATTCTGTGCAGTGAGAGACCATTAGGTTTCTCAGTTTGTATGTGTCTTCTTGGTACAGGGAAGAGTAGTTTCTTTAATAAATGGTGCCTTCTGGGGAGAGAGGGAAGGGTGGATGTGATTTTGTGAATCTTTTTGTTTCCAAAGGACCCTTAATTTCTATTGCTTGCTTCTTTTTTTCTCTTTACCATCAAGCATCCAGGGGATGTGATCCTCCAAGTCACCTTACTCCCCCCGGAAGTGATGTCTCCAAAGTCCTCCATCTTCGGTCCCACTGACTTTCGAGCCCTTCCTTTCATTTCCCTGGTGCCCAAGCATCAAACTTGCTTTCCATATTTCCACCTCATGGTGGGAGGCTCTTTTTAGAGGTAATTTTCATCTGTTCTGCTACCAGAACCAGGTGTGGCCACCTGACTCTCTTTTCTGACAAGATTTCTGTTGCTTTCAGATATTCATTTCCCTCCCTGTGTATTAACTGAAATTTCTCATATACTCCATCTCCCAGTTATGCTATAAGCAGGGCAGGCTTCACGGGCGTGCCACTAGTACCTGGCTTTATAATACGGTTTTATCTGGTGGAGAAAATCTTCCCTCACTATTCTCTATTTTGCAATTTTTTTTGTCAGTTCTAAGGTACTATTCCATAAGAACTTTAAACTAATTGCTTCCATTTCTCTTAAAAACTATGTTGGGATTTGGATTGGAATTGTACGTATTAATTAAAGTTTAAATATTAATTTTAAAATGTATAATTTTCTTCATATTTATCAGTTTCCTTTCTGGGTTTGATAACTGTTGTTTCTATCATGTATGGAATTGGTTTTTTTTTTTTTAAAGGTCAATGTTAGTGTAGAGGAAGACTATTCATTTTTATATCTGGATCTGTTTCTTTTTCATTCTTTCTCCTGTGTTGTGATAGATTTTTTATTTGACCTTATAGACCAGGGATCTACAAACTTCAGATTGCTTGCCAAAACCATCCTGCTGCCTGTTTTTATAAATAAGTTTTTATTGGAACACAGCCAAACTCATTTATGTATGTATTAGCTATGTCTGCTCTCATGCTACACTGGTAAAGTTGGGCAATTTCAACTGAGACCATATGGCCCACAAAGTCAAAAATATTTACAAACTTGACCTTTACAAGAAGTTTGCCAGCTCCTGTTCCAGATTAGCTGTTTTGTTCCTGAGAGTGAATATTCTTTCAGTTAGGTTACTGAACTTTAAAAGTTTAAAAAAAAAGTCAATTATATTTCAATAAAGCTGGAAGAAAAAAAAGCAAAAAAAAAAAACCGAATAAAAATTATTTAAAAATTTTTTAAAAGTAAAAAAAAAATTTTTAGTTTCAGTAAAAATTTTTTGATTACATCACTTTGAGAAATTGCATTCATCTGTTCTTTAATGTTTTGTTTCATCTCTTCTATTTATGAGACCCATCCAATTTCAGCTTGATCTTTCCCGCTTAGGGGCCAAGTCCCCTTTCAGGGAGTGCGGGGTTTCTTTGCCTGTCCTAACACAGATGCCCTCAGCACCAGAGCATTGAGGCTCTGGAGGCTCTCAGGCAGTGTCAGACTTGGGGCTGGAAGACCTGGCAGTCCTTGCTTGGGGTCACCCTTGGTCAGAAAAGGAGAAGGAACTGTACCCGTTCCAGTGATGATTGAGGAAGGCCTTTATTCTCCAGGCTTGACATGAGTGGGTGGGTGAGCCAGCCTTTTCCAATCCGTAAGGACTAGGACATGTCAGTTCTCTGGGTCCAGCAGGATAGTGGGCCCTCCAATCATAGGGCTTTTCATAGTAAACTGGGGGTGCAGCCCACCTCTCCAGAACACAGGCACACATGCACATCCATGCATGCATAGATGCACATCATCTGCCTTCTTGGCCTTCTTTGCCCCCTCGTGAAATATACCACAGGTTGCAAAGCCAAGACCAATTCTAGCCTCTTAAGAACTCCAGGCTTCAGCCGCCCTGTGCTTTCTAGACCTCCGCAAAAGGCTTATTCTTGTTTCCCAGATTTTAGGGTCATTTAGTGAGTTCAGAGATAGGAAGTTGGGGATCTCCTTGCTGATTTCTAATTTGAGTATTTACTTTTTCCTTTTGCCTGTCAGACTGTGCTGGGAAGGAATAGGTGGTATAGGTAGTTATAATGTAGATCAACTTGGGACCTGGCAGGTGTTTGATTAGGAGTTTAGTGGTATCAGGAGGGGTTCTATATTCCTGTCAAAAAATGAAGGACTACACCCATGTTTATTTTCCTCAGTAGATCTATGTATGCATATGCACATATATTCCACCACTGCCCCAGCGCGTGCGCGCGCGCGCACACACACACACACACAGGCTCAATGCTGATTGCAAAATAAATATTATAGTGCAAGTACTATATACAATCACACCAGTAGAACCCAATCATCAAGGAGAAATAAGCCTCAAAGAGACCAATGCTCAAGGACTCTGTTTGAGATCCCTTTATCCCATCTTCTAGAAGTTCCACGAGAATGCCTACTGGCTACTGATGTTCATCTTTGCTGTGGTTTACAGAGCAAATGCTAATTTAGCTGATCGCTTGAATTTTTTCTGTTTATAGAGTTCTTTTTGTACCAGGATTTGCAGATTTAGAAGGTGATCTGTATTTGTTATTAATCACTCTTTAAAAGCTTTGGTTTCAACGAGGTATAATTTAAATTTGTGAAATCCTTTATCTCTGCAGGAATGGTTATTTATAATTATTTGCCATTTATCATCATTTAATTACTAGTTACAGTAATCAATTTATTTTCACAACGTCAGAATAGTTTTTGCTAAAGAATCATAAACTGGAAATAATCCATGAAAGCAATGATGGGGTCATGTTTTTATATACCACAAAAGAAGTGTAGCCCTTGTGGGAGCTGTTCCAATGCATTGCTTGGTCTACTTATCATGCCCTGACTGCATTTAAGTGTGTGGGCAATTTCATTATGCCTTCAACATTTACTACTGCATTACTACTTTTATTGTAATCTCATTTGATTCAATTTCATTTCTAACATTTTATAGTGTTTTCTATGAGTCTGACACAAAAATGGTTTTTCCCTCTTACTCTGTTTATCATACAGTAAATATACTCCTTTAGTCTTCAATAACTGAAATAATTTTTTTTCTCTTTGTGTTAAGGACAAAGGCAGATTAAAGAGAAAGCATGCCACATTAAGATTTTCTTCAGAAAAAGAGAAACTAAATAACTTCTAGGGTGCATCCTGTGCTCAGTACAGGCTTATTCCTTTCTGTACCTCCTCTTCCATTTCTGTGTTCAGACGTCAACATCACAGGTGTCCAGAATGATGCGAATAAGCTACCAAAAAGTTATTTCCAGAACACTTGATGCGTAAGGCATGAAGAACCAGTTGTTTCTCTTTAGAAAATATCTCAAACCAAAAAAGGGTTGAAGCATATAGTTTTCTGAATAATCCTCATTTGAACAGAAATTCAGTTAACCAGAATATTCCATATGTTGAGCCCACAATTTGTATTTTTCTTAGCTCTGTTATCAGTTTATTCAACAACAATTTATTGAACCTCAACTAGGTTTGAGGCATTTTTCCAGGTACCAGGCTAATAGCAATGAATTGAACAATAGAGAACAAAGAATGTGATAAGTTAAATCAACCACCAACAAAGATATACCTGATAAAATAATTAAGAAGATATTTTTAAAATACTTAGTAAATCCAGAAGAAGGCAGAAAAAGAGGGAAGATGGCAACCAAGAACAGAGAAGTCAAGTGGAAAACAAATAGCAAGTGGATAGTTTAAACCTAACCATGTCAATAATTACACTAAGTGTCAATAGTCTAAACACCTCAGTTAAAAGGCAGAGATGATCAGATGGGCTAAAAGAAATAGTAAGACTCAACTATATGCTGTCAACAAGGCACCCACCTTAAATATAAAGATACAAATAGGTTACAAGTAAAAGGATAGAAAAAGATACACCATGATAACACTAATCAAAAAAAAAAGCTGAAGTGGCTATATTAATATCAAAATGAATTTTGGAACTAAGAATATTACCAGTGATAAATATGATCATTCCGTAATCAGAAAGGTGCCAGTGAATCAAGAGAATATGACAATACTAAAAGATTACACATGTAATAGTAGGACTTCAAAATATATTAAAATAAAAACTGATAGAACTGAAAGGAGAAATAGATGAATCTACATTTATAGCCAGAGATTTCCACACATTTTTCTCAATAGTAATTTGAAGAAGAGTGTACCAGGCAGAAGAAAAGATATATGCAAAGGTCCTGAGGTCAGGAAGAGTTTGATTGTTGGAAGAACCCAAAGCACTCCAGTGTGTTCGGAGCAGAGTGAGTTGAGGCATGATCCATGGTTCCAGACAGGCAGGCAGGGGGTAGATTGCATAAGACCTTGTGGACGATGGTAAGGGGTTTACAAAAGCACAAAACAGGATTGTGGAGCAAAAATGTTTGCTTTATACTGTAACTTTGATTTAATATTTAATCATTAGGCAGGCCTTAGATTTCTCCATGGCCTAAAACTGAAAATAATAGTTGACAAAGAGCCCCACACATTAAAGAACAGGCTGGACCTGGTGGGATGCCCTCAGGGAAACAGTTTCTCTCCTGTCACCTCTTTCAAACCTGTTCTGTTAGTTCCTTCTTCTGCATCTCTGGATTATATCTCAGGGTTCTATTGCAGATTTTGAGTCTCATTTTCACTTATTAAAAAGTCTCTTCATTGCTAAATACCTTCTCTTATGAAATACTTTGGTTACCCACTGCCAGGTCTTCTGTAGATGAGCCTCTATAGTGTGGTGACTCTTATTTCAGCTTTAAGCCATTTAATGTCCTGTTTCACATGGAAAAAAGTTTGATTGTATGAATGAAGCTCTTATTTACACTTAATTGTACTGATGAAGTGTAAAAAACCAGCTAATTTGTTCAAGAATCTTTTGAAAAGTTCTAATATATAAAAATGTAAGACCTTGCTGAATTCAAAGTGTTTCTTGGAAATCAGTTCATCAGTTTACCATCTGGTTTGGAAAATAAGAGGCCTCTTTCTGTAAGGAGCATTTTAAAAAGTGACATTTAAAAATTAGCCACCATTTATGTAAATGCTTCTGGAAAAATTTTACATACGATTTAATGATTTGGTAAATTTGGAAGTATTGAGTACCTCCATAGATAGCAGTTTCCTAGGATTTTATTATTAATTAGCTTCATAATAAAAAATATATTCTCAGGGGGCTTCCTAGGTGGTGCAGTGGTTAAGAGTCCGCCTGCCAGTGCAGAGGACACGGGTTCGTTCCCTGCTCCAGGAAGATCCCACATGCCGTGGAGCAACTAAGCTCGTGCGCCCAAAAAAAAAAATATATATATATATATATATATTCTCAGGCATTTTATTTGATTTGCACTGAGGCTCACTTCTTAATCAGTTGTTGGTCCATTTTCCCAAAGTACTCTGTTTCTTCATCAGAAAAGTGGTAAAAAAAAAGATGAAATTATGACTGTTCTAACATTGACTAAAGATGGAGGAACAAATTAGGAACAACTGATCAAGACCATTCTTCAATTCTGGGGGATTGTGAAGAGACCACTGATTGTCTGTTTCAAAGATAGCTGTATTCCGTTGCTTTTAAATGTCCAGAAATAAAAATGACCTGACATCTTTAAAATTTTAGAAAAAGTCTAATGGCTTAAAAAAGTCGGAAGCCATCCTGTTAGAATTCTCTCAGGAAGGTAATAAAACCAATCTGCAGTCGTTATGAGAAGAACTAGCTGTACAATACATGTACGTGCGATGGGGAGAATGTTGTCTCCATGGAGAGGGGAAAAGATAGCTCTAATCCCTTCAGATCTGCATGTAAGCCCAAGGCCTCTGAGAGGTGGAAGTGAAAAGGTTGTTAAATATTTCTCTTTAATACGTGCTGGAAACCAAGATGAAGTTAAGCAGTGATTAATAACAGTTTGGCATGACGCTGGGAGACACATTTATTTTTCTACATTTTGCTCTCAGTTATGCCATTTTGTTTCTAATTAGTTACTAGCATTTAAATAAAATAGTGTAATTGATGGCTATCAGCCAGACTTTTGGTCCTCTCCTCACATTAGAGGGTATCTATCTGTTCATTGCCGGATGCCCTTTCTGTCTTATAGGAGCCACCCAGGTTATCGGCCAGTGGGTTTGCTACATACTAGTCCTGTAATGTGCTGGGTGACGCATGAGTCGATTCCAGTGAGGTCCCTTCCAAGGGTATGCAAGACAGAGAAAGACTATCCTCTTGTCCTCTGAGTCCAGATGTTTGGCTAGGCCCTATGCCTAACTTTTAGAAGTTTACCCCGACTTTGCTTTCAGCAGCAAAGAGGATTTTCCATGTGTGGATTCAGAGATGTGTCTTATGTTCACAGTGAAATCTTTTTTATTCCTGGGTAACTTTTTTTTTTTTTAAGCTCTTTTTTGGAATATAATTGCTTTACACTCTTGTACCTGCTTTCGAGGTACACCAAAGTGAATCAGCTGTATTTATACATATATCCCCATATCCCCTCCCCCTTGCGACTCCCTCCCACCCTCGCTGTCCTGGCCCTCTAAGGCATCACCCATCATTGAGTTGATCTCCCTTTGTTATACAGCAACTTCCCACTTGCTATCTGTTTTACAGTTGGTAGTGTAAATATGTCCATGCTACTCTCTTACTTGTCCCAGCTTCCTCTTCACCCCCTCCCCCCAACCCTGTGTCCTCCAGTCCGTTCTCTGCATCTACATGCTTATTCTTGCCCTGTCACTGGGTTCATCAGTACCATTTTTTTTATTCCTGGGTAACTCTTGATGGTATTCCTCTGCAGGTTGCTGACAGTCCCTGTTTTCCATTTTTCCTGTCCATATCTTTGCTTAGGCTAAAATAAGTTGGGCTACATTTTTTTTTTTAATGAGACTACTGTGCCTTAAAAAGAGTAGCAGGAAATGCGTGTCCTTTTTTTTAACTTTTTACACTCTACATGATAACAAAAACTTCATGTGTATATTGTGGCCAGTTAAGATGGCAAAATCCTGCCTGTGGGAATGGGGGTGGGGCTAGTGAAAGCATCTGGTGAGAAAAGAGAGCAAAAAAGACAGAAAATGGAGGGAATCAGGAGGACAAAGAGCACCCAGAGAAAACGGGAGACAGAGGAGCCTCCACATGTTTTTTTAAAAATGTTCTTTAGTAGTAAAATGGTCATTGATTAGCTTGTCCACAGTCTCTGTGTGTCTATTAAGCATGATCACTGTTATTCTGCAAAAATAGAACTGAGAGAGGAAAACACGTGTCCCTCTCCGTTTGAACCCCTACTGAAATATTGCAGAACTAATCTCTGCTGGAGGCATCACACTGGTGTGCATTTTCAAAACACATGATTATGGAGGAGAAGAAAGTAACAGGGTTGATTACGTACCCCTTACACAAAAATTGATTTCCATACTTTAGAGTTATACCGTATTATCACATGTGGACGTTGTGTGTCTATACGCAGTATTTGTGTGCAAAATACATTTCTTGGATTATATTTAATTTGGCACCTTGTATTACCTTTCTTATTCCGTGTCCAGAATTAGTTGTGCCCTCTGGTTTTCTACGTCTGTCTTTACTGTACTTGTTGTGACATACTGGTGTCAGCAACCCATCACAGCACATCCTCCAGAGGGGGCCAGATGGACTCGAAGGAGACACATGATTTCTCTCCTCAAATCTGTTTTGCAGACCACAAGACTGGAGGCCCCTCTCTGTTTAGGAGTGGGTGCCTGCTCCATCCACGTAGGCACTCTCAACTGATTTCACAAGAATTAGTACTTGTCAGTTTTTCATTTCACTTGGCATGTAATATAATATCCTCAACAGAAGACTTACCTTTTTTTTTTTTCTGATATAATGGTAATTTTTAAAGGCTCTCCTGGAGACTAATTGGAATGGGCATGGTTGTCACTTCATAGGAATCGACCGAATTGACTCTGAGACATATGCTGTAAACTTTCACCAAAATAGAAACAAGATGGAGAAAACAAAGCACAATGATTAGTGGATCATACAGGCGCCATCAAGGAGAATTTTGGAGTGATTACTGGCGAGTAAAAAAGGGGGCAAAGACTCAGTGAGAGCTCAGTGGCCAGAGGACAGGAAATGCTTGTCTTTAGTGAGTTAACATCAATGTGAAATTGTATTCAAACGCTGGTCTTGAGTAGGTTAAATAATATATTCTAATGTCACAGTGTGCTTTCTTGGAACATATTTAAGTAAATAAAAACCTTTGTTTCTTGGATCACATTTAAGTGAATAATGGTTTACTCTTTAGTACTTAGAGCTTTGTGTTTCTGAAATGCTGTTGTAGATTCTGGTAAGTAGTTTTTCGCCGAAACAAATTTGATTCTTCTATACTGAAAGAATAAATGACAGGAACCCGTCATCCTGCTTCCCTCCCCAACCCATCGAAATAGGATGATTGAAAATACGGTAATTAGCTTATTCACATAGCTTATGAAACACTGAGGAGGTTTCACTACTTTATGCCATTGCTAAAGGTGTGCAAGCCCCCTCTTCTGCATTGGTGTCTCAGTACCTCATCTTTGGTGCTGTGTAGAGTGACCGTATAGCTAATTTCCTTATTGGGGTGGTTATTATTGTTATATTATTATTTTATTACTTTTTATAACATCTTTGTTAAGATATAATTCACTTACCATACAATTCACTCACTTAAGTGGTTTTTAGTATATTCCCAAAGTTATACAGCCATCACCGTAATTAATTTTAGAACACTTCTGTTACGCCTAAAACAAATCCCATATGCATTAGTGGTCACTACCTCACTTCCTCTCACTTCCACCCCACCTCTGGCTCTAGAAAAACACAAGCCTACTTTCTGTCTCAATGAATTTGCCTATTGGGGACATTTCATATAAATGGACTGATAAAATATGTGCCCTTTGTGTCTGGCTTCTTTAGTTTAGCAAAATGTTTTCAAGGTTCATTCATGTTGTGTCAGGTATCAGAACTTCATTCCTTTTTATTGTTGAAAAATATTTCATTGTATGGATGGAACACATTTTATTTATCTATTCATCATCTTATGGACATTTGAGATGTTCACACTTTTTGGCTGCTATGAGTAATGATGATATTAACATTCATGTACAAGCTTTATATAGATATGTGCTTTAGTTTATTCCTAGGAATGGAATTGCTGGGCCATATGGTTAACTCTATGTTTAACCTTTTGAGGAACTGCCAGACTGTTTTGTAAAGCAGCTGTACAAATTTCCATTCCCATCAGCAGTGTATGAGGGTTCCAGTATCTCCACATTTTCGTCAACACTTGTTACTATCTTTTTTTTTTTTTTAATTATAGTGGGGACAGTTTTGAGAGTGGAAATGAGCACTTATTAATCACATCAGGTGTGAACCAGGTGTGAGTACCCTGACCATGAAGCTAGATTACCCTAGCACCCCGGGGAGTTGGGGGGGGGCAGGGCTGGGGTCTGCTAAGAGTAGCAGAAGAGGGGCATGTGGGGGACATTTTGGGAAAAGTGGAACTAAGTGCCAGAAAGTTAGATATATTCAACAAGGAGAACATGACCAGGTTTATCATAATGTCCTGTGGGTAGTTATGATTTTTAATCATCAAACCTACATTTATTTGGAAAAGAATCAAGCCCCTTAAAACCATTATTACAGGGTACAATTATGTTATCACTCTTAATAGTAAGATACAACAGTAGATCAGCTTTGTTCAATAGGTAAAACAACTCACCCAGGTGAATCATAAGCCATTTTGTCTAAAATTGGCTCCCAGGAGCAAATATGTAATAGAAATCAAATCAGACTTTCAGCTTACTGTAGTTTGTTACCAGGGACATTCTTTTGACTTTGAAATACATCTTTGACATTTGAAGTGGGCCTCTCCTGGTTGCTTGTGCAGGTCACTAGATCTTCAAGTTTTGCAGATTTTTGTCAACTGATTCTTTTTTCTTTTAACATTGTTAGGGACCAGCTGGTAGTGTTTTTGTGAGATGTCTCATGAGGGGGTCTCTAGCCCTCTACCTGTGTAGGAGTCCCTGTGGCAGTAGACTCATCCATCTGGCAGTGGCTCACGGTACTCCTGTGGACTGACTAGGGTGATTCCATACAGAGCATCAGCTGACCAAGAAATCAAGACATCATAAATAATGGTGATTTGGGCACAGTAAGTACCTGCTGGACTCCAATACCCACAAAACATCTTCCAGATGAGATGGTCTGGTGTGTTGGCTTTTTACCTATTGATGAAAACTTATATATCAAAATGTTTTCTGTTCTTATTTGCTGCCAGAAATAAGATTTTTTTTTGTCCATCCAGAGTAACTAATTCATTAATGTCTTTAATATGACAACTTCTGAGCTTTATCCAGTGTTTTTTAAATTGTATTTTTAATTGTCCTAATCTTATTTTTTTTTACCATTGTCAGCCACCTTGGAATTTTTAAAAACTCCCGCTTGTAAAATATCACTGTCTTTTCTCTCCAAAATGGTAGGCCTTTTGAAAATCTCATGATTTGATTTAGTTAAATGGCCCTTCTAAGTGGTGCCTTCTCTCTCGGGGATCTCTTCCATCTGGGTCATCCCTTGTTTGTTCATGTTCAGAAAGTATAAGGAGAGAAGCTCTTTGGGTGTTCTTCCAGAATTTAATTAGAAAAGACAGAATGCTTGATAAAGAGGCACTTATCTCAAGATTAAATATCCTGCAGGGAAAATGGGCTGAAGTTTAAACTGCAAGCCCTTCTGAGATAATTCACCTTGTCCTTGATTAAAATGTGTAGACATACAATAGTCTCTCTCCTTCCCTTTCTTTTCTGGGGAACAGGTAAGAGTACCTCCTCTGAAACTGGAGTGAGAACTGCTCCTTTCCCAAGGCCTTTCGGAGAGCCCAGTTGAAACTCTGCCTTGACTGGGCTGCTCAGGGAATAAGGGGCCATCACCCCAGCATGGTGGAGGGCCTCAGAGGGACCTCGTGCCTTTGAGTAGCTTGCCACGTAGCAATATGGTCCCTGAGGTGGAAGAGAGGTACAGTCAATCCTCAGTACTTGTGCATTCTGTGTTTGCCGACTCCCTGAAATTTATTTGTAACCCCAAAATCAGTACTCGCAGTGCTTTTGTGGTCATTTGTGGACACAGGCAGAGCAGTGGAAAATTTGGGTCCTCCAATGTACATGTCTCCAGCTGAAGTTGAACGAGGGGGCGTTCTGCCTTCTTGTTTCTGCTTGCAGACTGTAAACAAGTGTCCATGTCTCATAGTCTGCTTAGTGCGGTGTGTTCACGTTTTGGTGCTTTTCGTTGGTGATTTCACTGTTCGATGGCCCCCAAGCATCGTGCTGAAGTGCCGTCTGTTGCTCGTAAGTGCAAGAAAGCTGTAATGTGCCTTATGAAGAAAATACGTGTGTTAGATAGGCTTCATTCAGCCATGAGTTTCTGTGCTCTTGGTTACATGTTAACAACATATTAAACAAGATGCCTTTCAGCAGAAACACATGTAAAACAAGATTATGTATAGATCGGTTGACAAAAATATTGTGACCAGAGGCTCGCAGGAACCTAACCCTGGCTTTCGCTTAGAAGCAGTGGTTCAGTATTCGTTAATTCAGTGTTTGTGGTAACTTTATAGACCATAACCACTGTGAATGATGAGAATCAACTGCCTTTCTCTTCCTACCCTCAGAATTCAAGTCTGTAAGGACCCTGCCTTCAGCCCTCCAGGATGAAACATGGGGTGGGCTTATTGTTTCCTTTTTTCCCCTTTTTGCTTATTATTTCTTGGATCTATTTCCTCTAGAGAATTCTGCTTGACAAATTGCAAATATTATGTAATGTTGAATTGAGCTTTTAAAAAACCTATTCAACGTCATCTACAAGGTTTTCGTTCTGCACATTGAACCAGTCTTTTTTTTTTTTAAACTCTTTATTGGAATATAATTGCTTTACACTCTTGTACCAGTTTTTGAGGTACACCACAGTGAATCAGCTGTATTTGTACATATATCCCCATATCCCCTCCCTCCTGTGACTCCCTCCCACCCTCCCTGTCCTGGCCCTCTAAGGCATCACCCATCATCAAGTTGATCTCCCTTTGTTATACAGCAACTTCCCACTAGCCATCTATTTTACAGTTGTGAACCAGTCTTTAATCAGATGGAGAACTTGGCCTTTCCTCAGGCTTCTCTCTTTAATATTTTCACAGGATATAGTAAATGCGGGGATGTGTTTACTTACTAGGAATTCATAATGTGGAAAATACACATCTCTGCAGAATGTAAAGAATGGTTTATTGGACATTGAATTAGACAACATTATAAATCTATAGAAAATTGTTATCCATGGAACTTTAAAAGATGAAGATCGTATTTAGTGAACTAATTTCATGCAACAAATCATTTCACCGTCTCCAGTGCAGAAGCCCTTGAATGGACTGAAAAAATGACACATTTCTGTAGGGCCACTTGTAGCCTTAGTCCTTATTTTCTCAGTTTTCTCTCTAAAGAGTCTTCCTGAATAAGAGTGTTTAGTAGGCATTAAGTCATAATGATTGCAAAACATTGATAAAAAATAAAACATCAAAATGGTTTTCAAAAACATCATGAGTGTTTGAAAGTTAATTATGGAATTTGATTCATGCTATATCCCTTAAGCCCACCTGATACATTTTCCTGCCTTCAGATTTACTCACTGATCAGTTGAGTGATTCATTTACCTCTTCCCACCTCCTGGAGGTTTAGCATCATTATTAAAAGTATCAGGAAAACGGTCGCACAGTGGGTTCAAGTGAGAGGGCTGCCTCATTTTTGAGTTTGTGGCTCCCTTTCTGAGCTTAAGGGGGGGCTGCCACGAGCCCCCTGCTCTGGCAGGTCTCACTGGAGTTAGTGAGACAGGTCTCTCTTCTGGAGGCTGAAGCAGACCGAGCAGCCCTCACTGTGCCCGCCCGACTTTGAAGCCATTGCCCTGTGTCTCATCCCTCACCGACTCTTACGTTGTTCCCTGTTCTTGATCCTAATCAAGATCTTTTTTTGTTGTTATGACAATCATTTTTAAAAGGCACACAGACTGACTAAAGATTTTTACTCCTGATTTGAGCAGAATAGTTTGATGTATATTGTTGAAAGATAGTACACCTCATTAATTCCTCTGTTTTTTTCTCTAAGTCTACAAGTCTTGCCAACATAACTGAATGTGGAGTTCCAGAAGCTTTCATGGGAATGAAATTATGGATTCATAGAGTTTTGCCACCCAATTAGACTTGCCTGGGCATGTAGACAAAAGGTGAACTTCTCTGCCTGTTTACAAGTGAGGTATGGTATATCACAGATAGAGTACAGAACTCACTGTGGGAAAAACTGGACTTTATCTCAGAGATTTCAGGCTTTTCATGAAGCCCAGAATCGGCACCTTCCATAAATATATTTCCCGCAGAACTGATGCTCTAAAGGTTGGCAGCTAATCAAGATCTTAATCAAGATTTCTCACTTGCCTCTTTAGTCATCATGGTGACCCAGTCCCCATTCCTTGGGTAGTGATAAGTCAACTTTCATAAATCTTCTTATATGATGTGAAATGATGACAAAGAGATCGCTTATGAGAGCAGTCAGAAGAGTTCAGAGGAGGGCAGTGTCCTTAGTGGGCAAATGAATTGTCTACAGGTGGATTGGGAAACTGTTTAGTTGTTTAGAATAAGATGCTTCCTGAAACACGTAAACAATGAGCAGATTCCTTGAAGAGATCTCCTTACAGAACAGTGTGTATATCACCCACCAAATTCGTTTAGTGATTGTCCTTATTCTCCACATTAAAGAAAAAAAACCTAGTGGGAAAAGGGTGTCTGGGCCTTAGCAGTGGGAGAGGTGATTTGTTAAAGGATAGAGACCCCCCACTGACCACGGAGCAGCTGCGTCTGCCCTTGTATTTCCAGCATCGCGTTTCCTCCCATGCTGCCTCTTAACCCTTCACCCCCACCTCTCACCTGTGCTCTTGGCACCAGCGCGAGCGCCTGTTTAGCAGTGGGGTGACAAGCAAGCCCTGTTAGGCAGGGATCCTGGAGCTTCTGAGTCTCAGTCTCAGTTAGCCACCTGGCTTGATGAGGTCCTTAGGGGACACATGTGCTCAGAAGATAGTGACTGTTGATGGCTCTTGCCATTAAGCCTTGTCCTGCCCCCATCCACATGTGGGACCAGGGGGACTTCCTCCACTGGACCATGTGGAGAACGCCTTGGGCAGGAGGAAGAGCCAGCCAGAGACATGACGTCTCTCTGAGGTGTGCAGCGGGGCTGGCAGGATGCCGGCTTTCTCTGGGAGCAGCTCTAGTTGCCCTGGCATACCTCACCTGCCAGACGGGGGTTTGCGGGTGCTCTGGAGTCACACAGGAAGTCAGAACCTCCTGAAAACAGTGCCCTTCCCAGGGTGGAGGTTCACCTCTCGGCATTTGCTCAGGAATGAAGTCAACCCTCGGGACAGCACTATTCATGGAACCCCTGAGGCGATGACATTGCGGGAATATTGCCCGAACTCCCAGTGGAAGAGGCTCTGAACTGTAAAGGGATGTGCTGTAACTGCATTTAAATGCCCAGGCCCTGCCTCTGCCACGCCTCTTCCTAGGTCACTCCCGCGATGGGCCACCATATCAAGAAGTAAAGGGTAATAACAGTTCATAAGAAACCATCGGATTTCCCTGTTTGGAGATCAGCGGTGGGCAGTTGAGAGTGTGGTGGGCTGGGATGTAGATGGGGAGACGAAGGCAGGAAGAGGAATCTTCCAAATTTCAAGTTGAACTCTGGAACAAAGAAGGTCACAGGGGTGTTTCATTTTTCAGGATATGAAAGATAAACATTTTTTGAAAGCAAGTGGAAATATTAGTACAAGAGGGAATAATAGGGCATAGCCCCCGGAGTAGGCCAGAAGGAGTGGAATCAAGAACAGGTGGAAGGAAGTGAAAGGAAAAGACACTAAGGCAGTGGCTGGACATCCCCAAAGGTACTCACTACTACTGATAAGAGCCACCATTTATTGAAGGCTGACCCGGTACCACGTGCTGCCTATACATTCTAACCTAATGTTCACAGCAGCTGCTTCACATTTTAAGATGAGAAGACTGGGACTCAGAGCAGGTTATTCAGGTGGTGTGTGGGAGAGGCAGGTGTCACTCCAGTCAGTGTGACTTGCAGAATCTGCTCAGCTGGAGTCTTGCTACTCAAAGTGTGGTCCTTAGAATAGCACCTGAAAGCCTATTAGAAATGCAGACTCCTGGGCCCCATCCTTAGACCCACTGACCCCAACCTGCATTTGAACAAGATCCCCATGTGGTGTGTATACAAGTGAAACTTTGAGAACCCTGGTCTGAACCTCGGCCCCCTGCTATCCATGAGTATGAGGTGTTGGCTTGGCTCCCTGCTGAGGGGGTAGGTCAGGGGAGCAGGGGGCTGGAGGGGAGAGGCTGGAGGGAGGAGTGGGACAGCAGTCATAGGAGTATGATGGGCTGTATTAAGAGAAAACTTCTAAAATGTTATGATGCCTGTTAATTCACAGGTTAAGGCTAGACTGGGTAACAGCTTCGAACAAGTCAGTGTAATGGTGCTTTCCAGAGAGAATGCCCAAGTAACACTGGTTGACTCTGGTTGTTCCAATACTCTCAGGTAGCAGTCTCCTGGGAGTGTCATAGCACAGCTGGCTGATTTATTATTATAAGACTGACTTGCAGTGCCTCGGACATGGTCTGTTTTTTCATAGCTTGGTGCCCCAAGTACATGTGGTTCCTTCTCTCTTTTCTTTGTCTGGCTTGTCCTTTAAAACCACCTTCTGGAAAGATTTCCTTGTCCACTCCGGCCCTGTGTGACGTGGGCCACCACTCTCTCTGTGCTCTCAATCACAATCTGCAAGGCCGTGGCTGGTACGTTCTTTGAAGAACTTGGATGCTGCCTGACGTACGGTAAGTGCTCAATAAGCACTAGTGTCTGTTATTAGCCCAGGAGTAGGAATGAAGGTAGTTGAGAGTAGAACATGTGGTTGAGAGGGAGTGTGACTAAGGATTTTCTGTGCTGGGAAGGGAAGGGCGAGAAGGCAGGACAGAGGCGGTGGAATGGCTTTGAACGGTTCCGCTTGCTAGGAGGGTCATTATACGTTGGGGGAGACATAAGGCATCCTTTTTAGGAAACTAGCTTATCCAAATCCTTCTACTTATAAGAAACCTTTGTATTTGTTATAGCTGGCTGTAGGAGTTAGAACAAATGGATCATAGGGCAGGGTTTTCTTTTTAATTTAGAGATCTGTCCTTGTGCTGCGCTGAAGCCTGTTGATCAATGTGTGTATAGCTCCCATTTTAACATGCATTTTATAGAACCTGAAGCCTAATTTTACCGTTTGAATAGTTATTTTTTGATATTTTGTTTTATTTTATTCATACGTAGTTATCTTTATAGTTATTGAATCTTTGCTTCTATCCTGTTAATTCTATCTGTAATGTATTTCAAATGAGTTTCTTGAACAGGTATGTACTAGCCTATTATATCATTCTTCCTGTGGGAAATAGGATCAGGTTTCTTAATTTAGTTTTAAAAAATGTCCTAAACATCTATGACCTGGAAAGCACGACAGACCTTGCTTTTTGGGGGATGCAGTCATGAACCAGAAATTATCCTTGTCCTTCAGGGAGTTGACAGCCTAGGAGGGGAGATATCACAGGTAAAGTGATTATAAGCTCAACAATGGAAGTCATGCTGTAAGAGAGGTGAGATGCTGTGCTCGTTGAGGGAGAATAATAACTTGCTTTTGGCTGAGAGTGGGAGTAGGGGATAAAAGCTTTGAGGCAAAGGCAGTAGTTCAGCTTGACCTTGAGGTTGGGTTTGATAGGAAGAAATAGGGCAAAAGGCATTCTAGGGGGATATTATAAAATAATAAATTTTGATTTTCATAAACACATCGTTGTGCCTGTGGGTTCCATCTCTAGATAATAGTTTCTCCACAAAAAGGAGGAGCTACCATTTAACAAATGCTGATGTTTAGGTACATGTGTGTTATCTCAGTTGATCCTCACAAAAACCTGACGAAGTAGGGAGGTACTGTTATCCCCATTAACAGGTAATGAAACTGATGTTGAGGGAAGTTAATCATTTTGCTCAAGGTCATGTAGCTAGTGTATGGCAGGCCTGGGATTCAGACACAGATCTGATTCCAAAGCTCCTGCCCTTTCCACGACTTCCTGCTGCCTTCCTGTGGACATGTTCCCAGATTGGCAATCACTCACTCATTCATTCCACAGATAATAATTGAGTATTGAATGTGTCCCAGGTGCCGTGCTAGGCACTGGGTTTGCAGCTATGGCCTCCAGTTATAGTCTTCCTGGTAACACAGCCATGCTGCGCTGTGTTCCCTGCTAAATGTATGGGACACACATGGGGAAACAAATAGCACCTTGACATTTCTGGGACGTTAAGGTTTCCAATTCAGTGTAAATTTAGAGGATTAATTTGATTTTATCAAATATCTTAATTGATTACCCTCATCAAATAATTAGAAAAGGTAAAGTGCTCACTGAGAAATAATAGATGGAAAAATAATCTTTCGATGCCACAGGTGGAAGATCTACCACTTAGATATTTTATGAAAACATTAGTTTAGGCTTTTAGCGGTTGATAGACCTGAGTGCCTGAGAGTGTACCTCACCTAAGTTGTGCAGATTATGATGTTGGGTTGGCCCAAAACTTTGTTTGGGTTTTTCTGTAAAATGTTATGGGAAAACGTGAATGAACTTTTTGGCCAACGCAATACCAATAAAAGTCCATGTAAGTGTTTTGGGGAAGGGTGGGGGAGAGGAAGAGAGGAAGGGATGGCTGAGAGAGAGAGATTTTGTTGAAAACCAAATGAAATTATGTGTTTAGAAATTTCATCTGCTGGCCTACTTTTAAACAAAATCTTTTGAAAAAGCTGAGAAATGCAAAAAGTAAAGTAAAAATCACCATACTATCATAAGAAGTGTTTCCCCATTTGTCCCATACATACATATATATGAAGTCTCTCTCCCTGATAACCTACTCCTCCAGCCCCACCCTAGAGGTAATCACTGTTAGCAATTTAGAATTTGTCCTTCCTGAATAGTGACTCATACTTACTCCTTATCTATAGTGACAGATCCTTATTTTATTTATTTATTTTTAAAAAGGACCATTCCTCTTGGGGAAAAAAACAACAAAACCAGATCCTCCTCCTGTTTTTACTTTTCTACCATTTGCCCTTTTTAAACTTAAGGTAACTTTGGGCCCATTAATTAACTTATCTTTGACTTTTAAGAGAACATTTATAAGTTTTTCTCACGAGGGTGCAAACACCATTGAGTTATCAGCAAATTGTAGGAAAGGCTGGGAAGGTGGTCTTATGGTCATTTTGGGGGCAACATTTTTAAGTATTGGAAGCCTGGGAGTAAAAGAGAAGTATCGTGACTCAACTGAAATACTACCAGTGACTCTAAGGAAAAAGTTATGGATTTGCTTTTAATTGCTTTAATTGCTACACAATTCTCCTTAGTTACTCTGTGAACTTGTAAGAATCCACCCACAGTAAAAGTAGAATTTGACACGTGAGAAATGTTATGAGGATTACAATTCTTTGTGTCCCAAATGCACAGTGCTTGCAAGATATTTTATAAAATGTTGAATTCCATTAAATATCTCAACTAGGAAAAAAAATCTAACCACAGGAGACTGGAATCTTTAAAGTAGTCATTATCCTATGAACACAGCAAAAGGTACTTGAAAATGATATAAAATGTAGTATAAATATCTATACCATTATCTTTGGACCTGAAGCAAGTAGCATGTACATTTTATCTTTTGTGCTGAATTAATTATGTAAAACAATGACATTCAAAATGTGAGTATAGTAACTGCCCAAATTACTTAAGTGGTTAACTCAAGTTTCCACTTCATTTGTTTGTAGAGTTCTTCTGAAGAGCTTATTTCTTACACAGACTGTGAAGAACTCACACCTGTCCTTATTGAGTCAAAGCTGGCCTGGTGAACCTCCCTTACTGTCCGAAGCTGGAAAGCCATAGTTTGGAGGCGTTTGAGGTCACCAGGCCTGTTCACCTGAACACCAAATGCTCTTATGTTTCTCTCTGTCTCAGCTTACTGCTCCAGCTGCCATTTCCTGGGACTGTCACTGGGTCTTTGCGGCTTCTGTTTTCCTCATTGTAAACACATTTGGCTGAGTTGAGGCCCAAGTTTACTGCCACCCCTTCTATAGAAAAAATTCCCTGTGTGACCCTCTGTTCAGAATTTGGGTCTTATACTTCTGTGCTCTGTTGAGGTTCTGGTAGGTAGGAACGTGACCTCCTGACCTCCCTGACTTCGGGCTAAGAGGAGAGGGGTGATGTCATTCTAAGTTGTCACCACACATCCCTTAGCCCTTAATGATGGTCTTGCTCAGGACTGTCCATTTTAGTTTTTCATCTCCTGTGTTCCCATGAGATGGAAATCATGGGGGCCAAGTCTCTTTGAGGACTTCTACTTGAGATAATAGCAAGACTTCGTGTTTGTTCATTTATTTACTTTATTTATTGGCTGCATTTGTTGCTGTGTGTGGGCTTTCTCTAGTTGTGGCACTCACGCGCTACTCTTCATTGTGGTGCGTGGGCTTCTCATTGCAGTGGCTTCTCTTGTTGCAGAGCACGGGCTCTAGGTGCACAGGCTTCCGTAGTTACGGGTTGTGGGCTCTAGAGCACAGGCTCAGTAGTTGTGGCGCATGGGCTTACTTGCTCTGCAACATGTGGGATCTTCCAGAACCAGGGATCAAACCCGTGTCCCCTGCATTGACAGGCGGATTCTTAACCAGTGTGCCACCAGGGAGGTCCCAGACTTCATGTTATTTTAAAGAGAGAGAAGCTTTTCAAATATTTGAGTGGATAGTTTGGCATGTTAATGCTAATAGTGAAAACAGTGTACAATCAATCTTCATCATTTAGTCTTTCTTTCCAATAAATACGTGTTTAATTTAACATGGTACTTCAAAAAAAAAGCCCCATTCATACAGCGTATGAAATACAGAATATGCAGGATAGGACGTGTGTGGCTCCTGTTACCCTTGACTGTGACAGTGCTTGGTTTCCTACTTTAATTACTGTAAACATCTGAAATAAAACAAACATTCCAGCTTGTGAAATCACTTTAATTGCTTTCTTAAATTGTCTTTGTTCCATCCATAATTATATTTTAATGTCACATTTCGCTACATACTGTTGATTATGTGGAGCTCTGATAAGTATGTATATGTAATAAAAATAAGAAAAGGGAATTTAGATTCAGGAGGGTCAAAAAAATGAACTTGCTTAATTCTGAACTGCTAACTCTTTGTTGATTTGATTGTAAACAGGATAATTTTTTAAGTTGCATTTACAAAATGTGGTGCGCGACTCGAGCCACAGTTGCCATTCTCATGTCAGTTACTTTTATCCTGTATTTTTCCTTCTTGGTGTTCTTGATATTATGTTCTTTTAATACCTATCCTTAGA
Source organism: Hippopotamus amphibius kiboko (assembly GCF_030028045.1). Taxonomy (NCBI): domain Eukaryota; kingdom Metazoa; phylum Chordata; class Mammalia; order Artiodactyla; family Hippopotamidae; genus Hippopotamus; species Hippopotamus amphibius. The sequence continues at coordinate 215,874,721 of NC_080186.1, read as the reverse complement.
GCTTTTTCACGCCCTATCTGTGGCTCCTGTCTTCCCCTTCTCCCCCTGTTTTAAAGTCAGTATTTGTTGAGAACTTTGGGCCAGGTACTAAGTGTCAAGTGTTTTCCAGACATTGCTTTAACTACTTAATTATAAGAACCCTGTGATGAAGGTATTACTTACGCATATTTTACAAATATGCAAACTCAAGCCCAGAAAGGTTAAGCAACTGCAAGAGTACCCTGCTGGTTAGTGGTGAGAATTGAATACAGGTCTTACTTTCAAAGCCTGCACTTGACTCATTACCCTGTACATGCCTCTCTGAGCCAACTTTGGGTTTTCCGTAAAGCGAGAGTGACAGTCTTAGTCTCATGGGGTTATCCGGAGGCATGCGTGAGAAAAGGGTGCAGAACAGCCGTCTGTACTGTGCGTGAGCGGTGTGGGCACTGCTTGTACAGCACGGGTGGTAAGCTTCCCCTTTCTGGGTTACGGGTAGCAGTATCTCCCACTGGGCACGCTTTCCCCTGCCATCCAGCATGCACCCTGGCTCTGAGTTGGTGTGCACCGCGGAAGTGCAGATAAACTGGACACGCCTAATTAAGCGGGAGAGCAGTGGTGAGGAAAGGCCTGCCCTTGAGAGCCTTACACGCCATGCTCTTTATCATCTGGCAGATGACCATGCCTAAGGCCATGGCAGGCAGGTGGTCGGATGTTAAGCAGGGTACTGAAGAGCTCGCCATTGAGCCTGTGCGTGGCGTGGCCCTCCAGGCACCTGGCCTTCGTGTTTCAGGCAGTCACATGCAAGCCCTCTGCTGGAACAGCTGTCACATCACACTTGGGTGTCCAGAAGCCCCCTCCCTGCCACCTGCACTGTGGTTCTCGGGAGCCCTGTTGGCGGTAAAGGACCAATGTTGTGTGTGTGTGTGTGTGTGTGTGTGTGTGTGTGTGTGTGTGTGTGTGTGTGTGTGTAGTTTCCAATTTCTTACAAATAAGTACTCAGAAAATACAACCAAAATGGATTACTAGAAAAATGACTTTTTAAAAAAGGCATATAAAACACAAGCTGAAATGTTTTATTAGAAGATTCAACAGCAATAAAATTACATTTCCAAAAATGTCAAGGCAATGCCAAATTGCCCTAAGTTTCTAAGCACTTATTCTCAATTTTCTGTCCTTATCTCATTGCTGTTGGATAACAGTTTACAGACCGGTACCAGCCTGCAGAGGACACTTTGAGAAGCTGGCCCAAAACTTATCCTGATTGAGGCTGGCGGTTTGTGTGTGGGTGCAGGTCCCCCTGCCAAGGTCTGGAGTAGTGCCTGCTGCCATCAGCCTGTGTGTGGAATGCTTGGGCGTGGAGGAATGCCAGTCCCCTGCTACCCTCCATCATAGCTCTGCCCTTGAGGCTTGGTCCCTGCCTCAGCTCCCGGTTCCCTCCTGGTTTCTCTGGGTTCTAGAGCTTAGCCGTGAATCCTGACTGATGTGGCACTGAGAGGGTCTTGCCAGGATTCTCCCCCCAGGCCTCCATTCTGCTGTCTGGATGTACAGTCATTGGCAGAATTTCAAGGTAACTTCTCAGTTTCTTCCTTCCTTCCTTCTTTCTTTCCTTCCTCCCTCCCTCCCTCTCTCCTTTCCTTCCTTATTTTTTTGGCTGCGTTGGGTCTTTGTTGCTGTGCACAGGCTTTCTCTAGTTATGGCAGGTGGGGGCTATTCTTCGTTGTTGTGCGAGGGCTTCTCATTGTGGTGGCTTCTCTTGTTGTGGAGCATGGGCTCTAGGTGAGCAGGCTTCAGTAGTTGCAGCCCTTGGGCTCACTAGTTGTGGCTCACAGACTTAGTTGTGGCACACAGGCTTAGTTGCTCTGTGGCATGTGGGATCTTCCCAGACCAGGGATGGAACCCGTGTTCCCTGCATTGGCAGGTGGATTCCCAACCACTGTGCCACCAAGGAAGTCCCACTTATTAGTTTCTTATTGCTGCTGTAACAAATTACTACACATTTAGTGGCTTAAAACAACAGAACTTTATTCTCTTAGAGTTCTGAAAGCCAGAAGTCCAAAATTAGTCTTGCAGAGTAAAAGCTAGGCATTGGCAGAGCTGGTTCCTTCTGGAGGCTCTAGGGGAGAATTCATTCTTGCCTCCTCCAGCTTCTGTGACTGCCAGCATTCTTTAGCTTGTGGCCCCATTAATCTCTGCTTTCATTGTCGTACTGCCTTTTCCTTTTCTGTGATCAAATCTCCCTCTTAGGAAAACACTTGTGATTACATTCTGGCCCCCCTGATATCCAAAATAATCTCCCCATTTCCAGATCCTCATCTCAATCACATCTGCAGAGACTCTTTTGCCATATAAGTAACACTCACAGGTTCCAGGGATGAGGACCTGGATCTCTTTGGAGGACATTATTCAGCCTACCATCTCCAGATTGGAGGATTCACGTCATTGTCATCTGACTCACTGTACGTTTTGCTTCGGCTGGGTACCTCCTCCCTCCCCTGTGCACCCTGGGCCATCTACCAGGAGGAATCATTTCTAGGGTCTGAGGTTGTCAGAGTCTGGGGGCACTGGTGTGGCAGCTAATAATTATTGAGTAGTTTGGGTTTTAGACATTCTGCTAAGGACTTTTTAGATTAGCCCATTTAATACTCGCCACAACCCCAAGAGATACCATGGCATCCAGCTTGGAGATGAAGAAGTAGAACCTTAAGGAGGTTAGATAATTAATCGCCCAAGGTCCCTTGACGAGTCGATGTCCCCATCTACTGCTGCATGCAGTCCCGGACAGTATGGCTCCACAGCTAGAGTTCTCACCCCCGCACCTGGCTGCCCTTGGACAGAGGCAGACCCTGAGATGTGGGCTACGAGCGTGTTTCCGCCCCCAGGTACCAGCCATGCGGCAGAGCTCGTGCTCCAGCCTGGCGCTGTAGTCCCAGCTTCCTTCCTTTCCCCTCTGACCTGTGGGATGTACCTTCCCAAGAAGGGACAGCCAGGAAGAGCTCTTCCACTGCCTCCCAGAAGGACACCAGGAGCTCCAGGACCAAATGACTGACTGGGAGAAGAGCCCCTACTCTTCCAGGCAGCCTGGCTGTCACCTGCCCTTTGGACAGGAATAGAGCTGGCAGTCAGCCAGTGCTGGCTGAGTTTGAATTTGTTTGCTGGCCCTGTCGTGATATGTCATTAAGCATTCCCAGCTAGAAGTCAGATAGGAGAGAGCACTGGAGGGCATTCTCACACCCTGTGCTCCTGAGAGCCTGCCCTGCTTTCTGGCAGCCCTGGGATCCTCTGGGGCCTTTTGCTTCCATTTAGGAGGCAGTGCTGGCAACACTCAGTGGTACAGCAGCAACTGGAGTTTTGGGAAAGACTGTTAGGCTGTGAGTCATCTTCCCTGACAGTGATTCTGAGTCCTGGTGGAGCAATGTCCAGCAGATTCAGGAAAGTTAGAAATCGAGAACTCTGCCTGGTAGCCAGAGGCAGGAGCCAGATGTGGCAGGAGAGCCAAGTTTCCTCTGAAGGCTTCCCGGATCAGCCTGTTCTGGATCCCCAATTGGTGGAGCCAGAAAATGCCAAGCAAAGGGATGTGGCATGAGGATTAGGACCTAAACTGTAGACTGACCTCAGAAAGTGCCCACTGTGGGTTCCTTTGCAGAAGGTGCCTGCCCCAGAGCTGTCCAGGCTGGGTCTGCAGCACCAAGAAGTCAAAGATAAACACTACGTTCTCCCAGACTAGGAGTTGATTAGATTCCATGTAATTTAAATGTGTTTTAATGATAAAAGTGCAGATGGATTATTGATGAGAATACAACCGTTTTGCATATCTTTTACATTATGTAAGTAAGCGCTGAAGTGGTTTATTTTTTAATAGAGTTTATTTTTTTGGAGCAGTTTAGATTCACAGCAAAACTAAGTAGAAAGCACAGAGGGTTTCCATATACCTCCTGCCCCACATCCACACACGTGCACAACCTCCCCCCATCCCCATCAACATATACTCACCAGAGTGGTACATTCGTTGCAATTGATGAACCCATATTGACACATCATTACCCCCCGAAGTCCACAGTTTACATTAGGGTTCACTCTTGGTGTTGTACAGTCTATGGGTTTAGATGATTGTATCATGACATGTATCCACCATTATAATATACAGAATCATTTTGTTGCCCCCAAAATCCTGTTCTCTGCCTATTCATCCTCCTCCACGAACCCCTGGCAACCACTGATCTTTTTACTGTCTCCATTGTTTTGTTTTTCCATAATGTCATATAGTTGGGAGTATACAGTATATAGTCCTTTCAAGACTGTCTTCTTTCACTTAGTAATATGCATTTAAGGTTCTTCCATGTATGTTCATGGCTTGAGAGCTCATGTCTTTCTACCACTGAATAATGTTTCATCGTTTAGATGTACCACAGTTTATTTATCCGTTTGCCTACTGAAACACATCTTGGTTGCTTCCAAGTTTTGGCAGTTATGAACAAAGCTGCCCTAAGTGTTTGGGTGTGTACTTTTGTGTGGATTAAGTTTTCAACTCCTTTAGGTAAATACCAAAAACCATGATTGCTGGATTGTACGGTAAAAATTTGATTAGTTTTGTAAGAAACCACCAAACAAACTGTCTTTCACAGTGGCTGTATCGTTTTGCATTCTCACCAGCAATGATAGTTCCTGTTGCTCCACAGCCTGATAAGCATTTGGCATTGATCGTATTTTGTATTTTCAACATTCTAATGGATGCGTGTATGCCATTGTTTTAATTTGCAATTTCCTAATGGTATGATGTGGAGCATTTTTTTACAGGCTTATTTGCCATCTATATATCTACTTTGGTGAGATGTCTGTTACGGTCTTTTGCCCATTTTTTAATCAGCTTGTTTTTATATTGTTGAGTTTTAAGAGTTCTTTGTATATTTTGGATAACAGTCCCTTATCAAATGAGTCTTTTGCAAATATTTTCTCCCAGTCTGTGGTTTCTCTTCTCATTCTCTTCATATATAGTCTTTGGCAGAGTAGGTGTTTTTCATTTTTTCAGTGAAGTCCAGCATATCAATTACTTCTTTCATGGGTTGTGACTTTGGTGTTCTATCTAAAAAGTCATCTAGATTCTTGCCTATGTTATCTTCTAGGAGTTTTATAGTTTTGCATTTTACATTTAGGTCTAGGTTTCCATTTTATAAACTTTTAAATTGAAGAACAGTATACAAACAGAAAGTTTGAAAATCATGAGTATACCATTTGAATGATCACAACGTAGACATATTAATAACTATCACACAGGTTAAGAAATAGAACCAGAAACCCCTCTCAATCATTACTTCTTTTTACTATTTTGACTTGTAAGATCATATAGTAGTGTTGCCTGTTTTTGAACCTTATGTAAATGAAATCATAAAGCATATGTTATTTTATGTCTGGTTTCTTTTGCTTGATATTAAATTTCAGAGATGAATCCATGTTGTTTTGCTATGTTTAATCATTTTCATTGCTGTATAGTATTCCATCACATGATTATACCACTATTTGTTTATTCTAATGGTAATGGACATTTGGGATGTTACCATTTATGATGATTATAAATAATGCTACTATGAACTTTCTTGTACGTATCTTTTTTTTTTTAAATTTTTTTGGGGGTACACCAAGTTCAATCATCTGTTTTTATACACATATCCCTGTATTCCCTCCCTCGACTCTCCCCCACTCTCCCCTTCCCAGTCCGCTAAGGCATCATCCATCCTCGAGTTGAACTCCCTTTGTTATACAACAACTTCCCACTGGCTATCTGTTTTACAGTTGGTGGTATATATATGTCTATGCTGCTCTTTCACTTCGTCTCAGCTTCCCCTTCACCCCGCGCCCCCCCAAACCTCGAGTTCTCCAGTCCATTCTCTGCATCTGCATCCTTGTTCTTGTCTTGTCACTGAGTTCATCAGTACCATTTTTAGATTCCATATATGTGAGTTAGCATACAATATTTGTCTTTCTCTTTCTGACTTACTTCCCTCTGTATGACAGACTCTAGGTCTATCCACCTCATGACATATAGCTCCATCTCATCCCTTTTTATAGCTGAGTAATATTCCATTGTATATATATATATATGCCACATCTTCTTTATCCATTCATTTGTTGATGGGCATTTCGGTTGCTTCCATGTCCTGGCTATTGTACATAGTGCTGCAGTAAACATTATGGTACATGTTTCTTTTGGGATTATGGTTTTCTTTGGGTATATGCCCAGTAGTGGGATGACTGGATCATATGGTAGTTCTATCTGTAGTTTTTTAAGGAACCTCCAAATTGTTTTCCACAGTGGCTGTACCAACTTACATTCCCACCAACAGTGCAGGAGAGTTCCCTTTTCTCCATACCCTCTCCAGCATTTGTTGTTTCCAGATTTTGTGATGATGGCCATTCTGATCGGTGTGAGGTGATACCTCATTGTGGCTTTGACTTGCATTTCTCTGATGATTAGTGATGTCGAGCATCTTTTCATGTGTTTGTTGGCCATCTGTATGTCTTCTTTGGAGAAATGTCTATTTAGGTCTTCTGCCCATTTGTGGATTGGGTTATTTGCTTTTTTGGTATGAAGCTGCATGAGCTGCTTGTATATTTTGGAGGTTAGTCCTTTGTCCGTTGTTTCATAGGCAACTATTTTCTCCCATTCTGAGGGTTGCCTTTTAGTCTTGTTTATGGTTTCTTTCACTGTGCAAAAGCTTTTAAGTTTCATGAGGTCCCATTTGTTTATTCTTGATTTTATTTCCATGATTCTAGGAGGTGGGTCCAAAAGGATCTTGCTTTGATGGATGTCATAGAGTGTTCTGCCTATGTTTTCCTCTAGGAGTTTTATCGTGTCTGGCCTTACATGTAGGTCTTTAATCCATCTTGAGTTTATTTTTGTGTATGGTGTTAGGAAGTGTTCTAATTTCATTCTTTTCCATGTAGCTGTCCAATTTTCCCAGCAACAGTTATTGAAGAGGCTGTCTTTTTTCCATTGTATATTCGTGCCTCCTTTGTGAAAGATAAGGTGCCCATATGTGTTTGGGCTTACTTCTGAGTTCTCTATTCTATTCCATTGATCTTCCTTTCTATTTTTGTGCCAGTACCATACTGTCTTGATCACTATGGCCTTGTAGTATAGTTTGAAGTCAGGAAGCCTGATTCCACCAATTCCATTTTTCCTTCTCAAGATTGCTTTGGCTATTTGGGGTCTTTTGCATTTCCATACAAATCGTAAGATTTCTTGCTCTAGTTCTGTGAAAAATGCCATTGGTAATTTGATTGGGATTGCATTCAATCTGTAAATTGCTTTGGGTAGTACAGTCATTTTTACTATGTTGATTCTTCCAATCCAGGAACATGGTATGTCCCTCCACCTGTTTGTGTTGTCTTTGATTTCTTTCATCAGTGTCTTAAAGTTTTCTGCATACAGATCTTTTGCCTCCTTAGGCAGGTTTATTCCTAGGTATTTGATTCTTTTTGTTGCAATGGTGAATGGGAGAGTTTCCTTAATTTCTCTTTCTGCTCTTCCGTTGTTAGTGTATAGGAATGCAAGAGATTTGTGTGCATTAATTTTGTATCCTGCTACTTTACTAAACTCATCAATGAGTGCTAGCAGTTTTCTGGTAGAGTCTTTAGGGTTTTCTATATATAATATCATGTCATCTGCAAAGAGTGACAATTTTACTTCTTCTTTTCCAATTTGTATTCCTTTTATTTCTTTTTCTTCTCTGATTGCTGTGGCTAAAACTTCCAAAACTATGTTGAATAATAATGGTGAGAGTGGACACCCTTGTCTTGTTCCTGTTCTTAGAGGGAATTCTTTCACTTTTTCCCCATTTAGAATGATGTTGGCTTTTGGTTTCTCATATATTGCTTTTATTATGTGTACGTATCTTTTGATGTACATATGGGCACATTCCTGTTGGGTATTTACCTGTGAGTAGATAAGTAGTGTCACCATATTTCCAGTTTGTGCCTAACTGTCCCAGTTTGTGCCTAGTCTTCCAGAGCAATAACAAATTGTGCTCTTTCATTCTAAGATTCATCCCAGTTTGGACTATAAAAAATATATCTTTTGATGAATAGAAGTTTAATACAGTCCAATAAATCTTTCCCTACCCCAAGATCATCAAGATAGTCTCCTATATTATCTTTTAAAAGCCTTAGTGTTTTACCTTTTACATTTATTCTTTTATGTTAACCCAGGTAAAATAGCCTTTTATATTTACTATTTCTGATACTCTTTATTCACTCCTCAACAGCTATATTTTCTTCTGGTATCATTTCCTTAACCCCGAAACAGTTATTTTAGAATTTCTTAGGCTGCAGGTCTGTGGGCAATGAATTGTGTTACTTTTCCTTTGTCCAGAAATGTCTTAACTTTAAAGTTGTTGTTCCTCTGTATTCTGGCTCTGCAGTTTCTCATGAAAATGTAGCAGGCATTTGAATCACTGTCCCACTGTGTGTAATGTGTTGTTTTTCTCTGGCTGCCTTTTTCTTAGGGTTTCAGCAGATTATTTATACACAGTAGCTTTCTTCATCTCTTTCTTGTTTGCAATTTGTTGACTTCTTAATTCTGTAAACATGTGGCTTTCAGCACATTTGGAAATTTTTATTCTGATTTTTTCCAAATAGTTTAATCTCCCATTCTCTCTCTTTTCTCTACCTGGGACTCTAATTACCAATATGTTAGATCTTTTTGATATTGCCCACAGATCCCTAGGTGTCTGTGTATTATTTTCAACCTTCTTCTCTTTTATTCAGATAGGATAACTTCTGTTGATCTACTTTTATGTTCATGGACTTTTTTTTGCTATCTCTATTCTGATATTAATCCCATCCAATGAATATTTCTGATATTCTATTTTTCAGTTCTAATATTTTCACTTGTTCTTTTTTATATTTTTTATTTTTGGCTGAGATTTCTTCTCTTTTCAGTTGTTTTGTGCATATTTTTCCTTACTTCATTGAGCATAATTTTAATAGCTGCTTTAAAGTCTTGTGTGTTAATTCCAATATCTGGGTTATCTCAGTGTTGCCATTGTTTATATCATGGACATTGTGAATGATATGTTGAGGAGTCTCTGGATTCTGTTATAGTCTAAAGAATGTTGCTTTTTAATTTTTTTGGTTTGTTTTTGCAGGCAATTAACTTGATTAGACTCAAAGTGTAAACACTCTGTCCCCTGAGGTGTATAGATGCTCAAATCTCAGTTAAGCTTTTTTTATCTCTAGCTGGGCTCCTTGGAGTTTTCCCTGTTCTTTTGTGGTTCAGGAGTCAGAGATTTGGGTAGAGATTAGCATCCCCCGTCTCTATTTCTTTCTTTTTTTTAAAATAAATTTATTTATTTATTTATTTATTTATTGGCTGCATTGGGTCTTCATTGCTGCACACAGGCTTTCTCTAGTTGTGGCGAGCGGGGGCTACTCTTCATTGTGGTGCCTGGGCTCCTCATTGCTGTGGCTTCTCTTGTTGCAGAGCACAGGCTCTAGGCATGAGGGCTTCAGTAGTTGTGGCACATGGGCTCAATAGTTGTGGCTCACTGGCTCTAGAGCACAGGCTCAGTAGTTGTGGTGCACAGGCTTAGTTGCTCTGTGGCATGTGGGATCTTCCCAGCCCAGGACTCGAACATGTGTACCCTGCACTGACAGGCAGATTCTTTTATTTTATTTATTTATTTATTTTTAAAGAACTTTTATTGAGATACAGTTAACAGACAATAAACTGTATATATTTAGAGTGTACAATTTGATATCCCAATCTCCGAATTCATTCTCCCCCAACCCTCCCCACTTTCCCCACTTGGTGTCCATGTGTTTGTTCTCTACATCTGTGTCTCTATTTCTGCCTTGCATTTCCTCTTTCATAGTTGTTAGCATTTGCCTTATGTATTCAGGTGCTCCTATATTGGGTGCATATATATTTACAATTGTTATCTCCTCTTCTTGGATGGATCCCTTGATCATTATGTAATGTCCTTTCTTGTCTCTTGTAACATTTTTTATTTTAAAGTCTATTTTATCTGATATGAGTATTGCTACTCCAGCTTTCTTTTGATTTTCATTTGCTTGGAATATCTTTTTCCATCCCCTCACTTTCAGTCTGTATGTGTCCCTAGGTCTGAAGTGGGTCTCTTGTAGACAGCATATATATGGGTCTTGTTTTTGTATCCATTCAGCCAGTCTGTGTCTTTTGATTGGTGCATTTAGTCCATTTCCATTCAAGGTAATTATTGATATGCATGTTCCTATTACCATTTTCTTAATTGTTTTGTTTTTGTTTCTGTAGATCCTTTTCTTCTCTTATGTTTCCCACTTAGAGAAGTTCCTTTAGCATTTGTTGTAGGGCTGGTTTGGTGGTGCTGAATTCTCTTAAATTTGCTTGTCTCTAAAGCTTTTGATTTCTCCATCGAATCTGAATGAGATCCTTGCTGGGTAGAGTATTCTTGGCTGTAGGTTCTTCCCTTTCATCACTTTCAATATATCATGCCACTCCCTTCTGGCTTGCAGAGTTTCTGCTGAGAAATCAGCTGTTAACCTTATGGGAGTTCCCTTGTACGTTATTTGTCGTTTTTCCCTTGTTGCTTTTAATAACTTTTCTCTGTCTTTAATTTTTGTCCATTTGACTACTATATATCTTGGCGTGTTTCTCCTTGAGTTTATCTTGCCTGGGACTCTCTGCGCTTCCTGCACTTGGGTGGCTGTTTCCTTTCCCATGTTAGGGAAGTTTTCACCTATAATCTCTTCCAATATTTTTTCAGGTCCTTTCTCTCTCTCTTCTCCTTCTGGGACCCCTATAATGCGAATGTTGGTGCATTTAACATTGTCCCAGAGGTCTCTTAGGCTGTCTTCATTTCTTTTCATTCTTTTTTCTTTATTCTTTTCTGCATCAGTGATTTTCACTATTCTGTCTTCCAGGTCACTTATTCGCCCTTCTGCCTCAGTTAATCTGCTATTGGTTCCTTCTAGTATATTTTACATTTCAGTCATTGTTGTTTATCTCTGTTTGTTTGCTCTTTAATTCTTTTAGGTCTTTGGTAAACTTTTTGATCTTTGCATCCAGTCTTTTTTCAAAGTCCTGGATCATCTTCACCATCATTATTCTGAATTCTTTTTCTGTAAGGGTGCCTATCTCCTCTTCATTTAGTTGTTTTTCTGGTGTTTTATCCTTTCCCTTCATCTGGTGCCAAGTCGTCTGCTTTTTCCTTTTCTCTGTCTTTCTGTGGCTGTGGTTTTCAGTTCCACAAGACGAAATACTGCTGATACTGCTTGATACTGCTGTCTGCCCTCTTGTGGAGGGAGCTATCTAGGAGGCTCATGCGTGCTTCCTGATGGGAGGGACCGATCGGCAGGCAGATTCTTAACCACTGCGCCACCTAGGAAGTCTTCTGGTTCCTTCTTGCTAGAATTCTCCTTTCACTGCTATCTTCCATGTCAGTGATCTTGCTTCCATCTGAGATCATTTATCTTTGAATGACTAAAGATCTCCCTTTAGTATTTCCTTTGGTGCCAGTCTCCTAGTGACAAATTCTCTCAGTTTTTGTTTGGCTGAAAAATTTATTTTATTATTATTTTTGAAGTATGTTTTTACTAGATATAGAGTTATAGGTTGGTATGTATTTTATTTTATTTTCTAGTTAAATAAAAACTCTAAGAAGAACCAAAAACATGAACACAAAACACTGAAAGCGTACATGTACACACAAGGTGGCATGTATTTTATTTCAGCATTTTGAAAATATTATTTCATTCTGTTCCACCTCGCATTATCTCTGTTGAGAAGTTTGCTTTCGGTATTGACTATTGCTCCCCTAAAGCAATGTGTCTTTTTCCTTGGCTACTTTTAAACATTTTTTACTTTGCATTTTGCTTTCAACAGTTCTTTTATAGTGTGAGTACATGTTATTTTCTTTGTATTTTTTCTTCTTAGGGTTCATAGTGCTTCTTGAATTTGTGACTTGATTTATTTCTTCACTCAGCCATTTTCTCTTCAGATATTGTTTTTGCCCTATTTATCTAATCCTACTGGGACTAAAATTACATGCACGTGACACCTTTCCTTAGTGTTTCAAATGTCTCAGATACTCCACACATTTTTCCACCCTTTTGTCTCCCTGTATCTTAATCTGGATCTTTTCTTCTGACATTTATTTTAGTTCTCTCTCCATTGTGCCTGATATTCTTATAAACCCACCCATTTAGTGACTATTTTTAATTATCATACTTTTTAGTACTAAAATTTCCACTTATTTTTTTAAATAGTTTTTAGTTCTTTACCAAACTTTTGCATCTTGTGTTTTAATTCTTTGAACATATTAACCATGGTTATCTTAAAGTCTATGTATGATAACTCCATTATCTGGATTTTCTATGTGTATACTTAATTGTTTTCTCCCCTCAGTCAATCTTTTTTTCATTATAACCCAGTTATTTTTTATTGTGTTTTGGACATTGTATTTGAGCAGTTTTAGAGATAATTTGAGACTCTAGATGATGACGTATTCCTCCAGACAGAATTTTCTTTTGCTTTTAGTTGGCAGCTGGGCAAGGGACAGGTGATAATACTTCAATCAGTGACTAAGATGATTCAAAGAAGGGTTTCATCCCATGTGAAGGCTGGTCTGTTTCCTGGTCAATCCTATTTGTAGGTTGCAGTCCATTGAAGCTTCATAGGTTGCAGCTCAACTGAAAACCTAAGGTGTTTACCAAGATCCTTCCTCCCAATGGGCCCCAGACTCCCAGTTTTGACCTTACACCTCTGTGAGATGTACAGAAGCTCTGCTCACCTTTCATCTGCTACTTTCTGAATTGTCAATGGCCTTGAGAGGATATGGGTACCACAAACCATGTTCTCACTTCTCACCTTCCTTTCTCTCCCCTATCTTGGACTGACAAAGTCTCACTGCCTTGTAATCACTCTAATACTTTATGATAGATGTTTTTAAAAAATATTCTTCCCAAATTTTCTAGTTATTCTCATAAAAGAGTTGGTCCAAGAAAACTGTGGTTCACAGAAGATAAACAAGTTGCTCAGGGTCATACAGGCCCTGGAAGGAAGACTGTCCTTGAAATATTTTAAAATAGGAGACACAAGACAAAAGAAATCCAACCCGGGGCTTCAAGCAGCCTATATCCCCAACCATAATTATTCTTTGTTGTTAGGGTATGTCTGTGGATAAACGTGAGAAACATTGAGTTTAACGCTCTCATTTTACAAAACAGATACCCAGGGTGATAGTATATCTGACCATGATCACACAGCTAGTTCATGTATGAGTTGGGACAGAACATAGGTCTTTGATTCTCAGTCCGTTTTCTCCTATTACACCTTGATGGTTCCTAATATTTTTTATTATTACTCAAGGATCCAGACCTCCATCTCAGCTTTAGTAAGACATCTCAGTGGTCCAGAGGATCCTTCTAGTTTATGGCAATTGTCCTTGATTTACCTAACCATATACAAGAGTCACCTCTTACCCACTTTCCCCTACCCTCCTTCACTGCATTAGTTTTTTTCTCTGGATTTTTACATTGCCGCTTATATCTTGTCTTTGACAAATAGGTAAGTCCACACTGAAAAACATATCTTCTGGTAGAGGGGCTTCAGAGACTGCTTAATTAGTGTGTCTTCTTTTGTCACTGGATATGTTATGTCAGATTCTGCAAAAGGTTTTGGAGAATAAGATATAGAGGACAATGGAAAAGTAAGGCATTTGAGGAAATTTTTAAACTCATGATTAGCCTCTTTAAAAATATTTATTTCATAATCTCTTTCAGAATTTCTAACAAAGGCCTTTAACTCTTGTGGTTTATCTGCCATTCTCTCAAGCACATGGTATATATTTATAGGTCCTTATGTTAAATTATAAGCAGAATCATGAGGTAGGGAGTTGGAGGTAAAGCTGACTGCAAAGTCTATTCCAGCACCTTCTCTTGAAAAGGCCTGCAAATGTGGTGTTCTGTGTTTCTGTTTCTGAAGGGCAAGCATTTTGGTGGTTACCAGGAAGAAACCGTGGGGGCAGAGTGGAAGTAGCATTGGCCTGGCAGCTTGGAGACCTTGATTTTTTATCCCACTGTGACATCTTACTTGTGTATGACCTTTAACATAGCAGTACTCTCTTAGGCCCTATTTGGCAATCTGTAAAATGAAAGGGTTAAAGAAGATGACCGCTTGGAAACCTTCCAGTTCACAGATTGTTAGAAATCATCCTTCACTATGAGGTCAATGTCTAGGAGACTGTGTTGTAATAATGAAAGTGAGAACGTAAAGCAGTTCTTGGTTTTCTGTGATAACTGAGGGGGAAGGGTGGTAAAGTTAGCTAATATAGAAGTTGACATTTGTGTTTTCATGTAAGCAAGTCAAACGTGTTGGGACTACACTGTGATGCAAGCTAAAGAAAGAGCTTGTGTTATATTGATCCAGCTTATTAAGTTAGATCACAAATGTTTAGTTTCTAGCTTACTGTGGGGCTCAATAAGGGTTTTCCAAAAGAGCGAATGAGAGATCATCATAATAATACGTATCATTTATCAGTTGCCTGATGTGCCAAGCACTGGAGGTACATCCATGAATAAAGCAGACCCGGCATCTGCCCACTCCAAGGGGTGTGTATTATTACCCCTTAGTTACACATGGGGAAAAGGGATTCCAGATTTGGTGTCATATTAAAAACCGAATAGCAACATTGGCAGCTTTTGTTCTCCAGCAGCCTGCATTTTGTGCCAGGGAGCAGAGTAATCTCCCATTTACCAAGGGCTTTTTCAGCTTTTTAATGATGTATTAAATTAAACACCCACTCGCCAAATATTTGTGAGCCTCGGTTGTAACAGATGGATTTGGGCGTTGGGTGCTGGGATGCATCCTGTCACAGCTGATCATTTACTGGTTCTCTGACTGTGGTTGGGTGGAGTTGGCATTTGTCTTCTAGGGTCCTCTTGCCCCCAACAGTTTGTGGTTATGGTGACAAAATTATTACATGGCAAACACAGGCATACCTCTGAGATATTGAGGATTCCTGTCCAGAGCACTGCAATAAAGCGAATATCGCAATAAAGGGAGTCACTTGAATTTTTTTGTTTCCCAGTGCCTCTTAAAGTTATGTTTACACTGTACTGTAGTCTGTTAAGTGTGCAATGGTATTATGTCTTAAAAAGCAAAGTACATAGCTTAATCCAAAATACCTCATTGCTAAAAAATACTAATCATTATCTGACAGTGCGAAGTTGGCACAAACCTTCAATTTGTAAAAAACAAAACAATATCTGTGAAGCACAGTAAAGTGAAGTGCAGTAAAATGAGGTATGCCTGTATTATAGATGTAGACAGAAGAAAGGGGATAGCAATTTAAAGAGTCTCAAAAACATTTTAAGGTTCTAAGCATTTAAGGTACCCAGACCCAGGAAGACATTTGGTATGTGTTACGAGATCACAGCCACTGGGACAGTTTCTCTCTCCCTCCAGAAAGGAAAATACTGATTTCCCCAGACCTTTAACAGCAACTGGGGATTATCATTGTAAAATCTTTGGAATCTGATGAGCAAAAGCGGAATCTAGTTTTGAAATCAATCCAAAAAAAATTTTTGGATTGCCAGAGAGGCTGAGCATTGTTGCATAATTTTTACAGCCTATTTTTGTGTGTTCGATTTATGAATTGCCTGTCCTTTACTGTCACATTTTTAATTGGGATGCTTGCCTTTTTTCTAATTGCCTTATTAGCGTTTTTAAAAACTCTTATAAGGATGCCAACTCCTTTTCCATCATATATTACTAATATTTTCTTTTTTGTATTTTTATATTTATTATGCTTACTAGATATTTATTAGTAAAACTCTAACAATCATTCCTTCAGTGTTTATGTCTTTGATGTTATTCTTAGCAAGGCCTTCCAGGCCCTTGAATGATGTAAGGGTTCACTTATAGATTTTGTCAATATTCTCGTGGGTGTTTTTTCATTTAAAATTTTAATCTATCTGGAAGTAATTTGAATATATGTCATGATGCATGGAGCTAACTTAATTTTTTTGCACATGTTAACCAATTGTCCTATCGTTCTTGAAATTATTGAATTATCAACTTCTTCCCCACTAATATAAAATGGCACTGTTACTGTTTACTAAAATCATACTAAAACAGCATGGTTCTAGCAGAGAGGTCAATGAAAGATCACAGAAAGCCTAGGAACTGAAAAGATATACACTCAGGTAGTCTGGTGTGTGATATGTGAAAGCACAGGTTCTGACGTCAGGGAGTCTGAGTTCAAATCCAAGCTGAGCCATGTATTAACTTGTATAGTAGTGAGCAGTTCTTCCCCCTGTGACTGGAATATAGTGGGTGGTCAGCAAACATCTGTTTTAAGAAATGTTTCTTTGGACAACCAGGGAGAATTAAATGAAAGGGAGAGGGAGAAGGAGAGAGAGACACAGAGATACTGAGAGAGAGAAAATAGCCTTTGCTCAGTATTCCTAGCAAAATCCTGTGATAAAACTTTGATTGGACCAGCCTGTCACTTGACTACCTCTAACCAGTCCCTGTAGCCAGGGAAGTCAAATGCTTAACTATATACATATAAATTCACAGTTTTTCTTTAGAACCACATAGCTCCCCAAACAGCAGTCCGTGACCCCTGGGAAGAAAGAAGGAGGGAGTGAATGTTGGAGAGGCTATCTATAAAGAGATTTTAAAAATGAATGCTGAACTTCATCAAAATGCCATCTAGGTATCTCTTGAGATGACCATGTATTTATTGGTTTTCTCTTATTGATGATAGTAAGTTATATAAATAGATATGCTAATATTAAGGTAGGACAACAAAACCTCCTTAGCTATGCCCTGTGGAAGCACCAGAGGTTCTGGGAGAACCAGCTTGTTTTCCTTTTCTTCTCTTTTTCCTTTTTTCGGCACTTCTGTGGACTCTCCTGCCTCTCCTAGGCCCTCTGATACTGGTGTCTCCAGAGTTCTGCCTTTGGTCTCCTGCTCTGAGTGGTGGCATGGTTTCTACCGCCTCTCCTCTGAGCTTCCTGCTCATACATCCCACAGGCTGACAGGCTGCATGGCCCAGAGGCATCTCAAACGCTGCATGTCCAGCACGTAACTCATCAGCCCTCATAAGCCTGCTTGGCCTCTTGTACTCTTGACAGCTCCAACCAGTAACTCAAACCGAAATCCCTGAACTTCCTCTCTTTACCCTCCCTTGCCCAGACACATCTCAGCTGATTTTATGAGCTGTATTAGCCTCGAATCCATCCTCTTCTGTGCCCTACACTGCTCCTAGTGCAGCACCCATCACCTCTGCCCTACACGAGTCGGTCTCAAACTTGAGTGAGCATCACCTGGAGTGCCAATCAATTCACACATTGTTGGGCGCACCGCCAGAGTTTCTGACTCAGCAGGTCTGGGGTGGGCCTGAGGGTTTCCATTTCTAGTAAGTTCCAGGAGATGTGGCTGCTGCTGGTTCAGGAATCACTTCGAGAACCACAGGGCTGGATCATTGCAGCAGCTCCTCTCTGGTTTCTGGTCTTCTGGTTTGACCCTCTTAATCTATCCACACTTCAGCCAGGAGGATCCAGTTAAATGCTAATTCAGCAGGGCTACCCCTTTGTCTTCCTAGTAAGCCCAAGCATCTCACCATGGCAAGACTGCGAGCTGGCTCCTCTCTCCCTGGCCAGCCTCCTCATCCCCGTCGGCAGACCCAGGCTGCATGTGGTCGTCCACAGGAACTCTATTCTTTGCCTTTCCTCGCAGTATTCCCTAGGCCTGAAATGTCCTTCCACGGTTTTCACCAGCCTCAGCCTCATCCTCCTTCATCATTGAGCGCTCCTGTGATTTCCTGGAAATTTGCCTGAATTCCCAGAGGGAGCTTAATGCATCTTGCCTGAGTGCCCATTGCACCCCTGCAGGTGACGCTGGCTTATTTCTTACCACCGCTATTGAAGTGTGTGCAGAGCGCTGTGCTCTCAGATGAAGGTATTTAATGCCTTGAGTCCGAGAGGTGAGAGCCCGAGGCTCATTGGAAGACGCACGTTGCCGAGACCAGCTCGGCGACTCGAGGTGAGTGACGGGTGCCGCAAGCTTGAAGAAGACACAGACACAGACTGAAGAGAAAAGTGGGACCGGGGGGCTCAAGGGCTCTCGGATCAAGAGCCCCGCTGACTCATCCCAGGCTGCTTTTATTGAGTTCGTGGGCTAACATTCTCAGGTTATACTCATAAACAGTCAAAGGCCTCACATGATTGAGGCAATTATCTTTGTTTACTTCCTGGGTCCGAGTTGAGCAGGTGTGGATTTGAGCTGGGGGTGGAGAGCAAAACAGCCCTGGGGGCAGGAGACCTCTCTCAGATATTAGGGGTCTGTGCCCCACCCGTGTTGGCCCCTCTGCGACTGTGCCTGTCTTAGGTTGTTCCTCCCTTGAGGAATCTTACCCGTCTCTGGCTAACCAGTCATCCTCCAGGGCCAAACACGGTGATATAAGGAAGGTTCTATGCACCACCCCTGTTGGCCCCTCTGCGGCTGTGCCTGTCTTAGGTTGTTCCTCCTCTGAGGAATCTTACCCGTCTTTGGCTAACCAGCCATCCCTCAGGACCAAACAGGGTGATATTAGTCTCCACGCCCCACACCCTCAGCTCCTCCACTGCTCAAGAATCCCATCGCTCGGCCCACATCAAAAAGGTTCCAGAATGTCTTCCCACATCTCCCCCTTTTTGTTTTCGTAGGAGAAGATAAGCCTGTAGGAGAAGATAAGCCTATTCGAGTTATTTTTCTGTCAATCCTTGGAGCGTTCCTCCTGTGCACCTGAGAACTTAAACATAGGATAATTAAAAGACAACAAAAAGTATCAAAATGCTTAGGAGACTGCTATTCATGCCTTTTATCCAATCCAATGGATGCAATGCTTTTAATCCATCAGCTATACTTTGTAAAGTAGCAAATTTGGTATAGAGACTGCAAAAATCATATTGCATGCCAGTTATTTTAGTTTGTAATTGTTGTATGTCCAGTGTGAGACCATCCGCTCCATATCCCAGCAGATGTGTCACTGGCATCATGGCCATTCCAGATTTGTAATGTTCTTATACTCAAGGGAAGTTTCCATATTTCTGTTTGAGCTCTGCCATTCTCTAATTGAGGCCAAGGAAGTATTAATCCAATCCTAAGCCATAAGATGGGATAGGGCGAGTGCATGGCAATATTGGTATATGCCATCACAACCTTTTATAGGGATTGCAGGAGGAGTTTTTTTGGTGTAAACCATTAGAGACTGCATACCCCTTAGGGGACCAGTTTCATACTGTTCCATAGGAACCATTAAGTAGTATCACACCCTCCGTCCCACAGCAAACATCCCAAAGAATCTGATCTTGTCTGTCAGCCCATATCCATTTTATTTTACACAAAGGTCTATCAGGGATGGCATAATTAGTAAACTTAGTCTCCAAAGCTCAAACCTGAAAACAAATGTACAAAGTTCATCTCCGGAGATTCTATATCCCATTCAAGATGGCGTTTCTTTGGAACGCTCATGATATGGCTTAATTCTCCGAGATGGAATCCACACAGGTTCCAGGCCTTGTCCTGGTGACACACAAGCAAACCCTCTTCCCCATGTGATTAACCTTCCTGATGACCAGATATTAGTCAATGGGTCCTGCCACTATATCAGAAAAATTATAGAAGCATCTGGTATAGGAATCCATTGAGTTCTCTTAAGAAACTGCAAAATGGGATTTTTCGGATAGTGATTATCAATTTTCCCAATATAATCAGCAAAGGCAATTTGCCAACTTACACAATTTTGGAAACAAGCCTGAATTTCTTTAGTAGTTAAATTAATAATTATATGTGAAGGGTCAGTTCCAATTAAATGCTTACTTCGAGTTCTTCCCTTCAGAACCAACTGAGTTAATAATTCTAAATAAGGTGACAAGGATTTTACCATAGTATTTGCTAAAAACAACCATTCCACAATTCCTTCATTTTGCATTAATATCCCTGTAGGTGAATGAGGAGAAGGTAATATAATTAATTGCAATGGCTGATTAACAGTTACTCTCTGTAATTGAGAAGAATGAATTTTATTTTCTACAAGTTTTAGTTCCTCTAAAGCAGCTGATGTTAAAGTTCTTGGACTATTTAATTTTGAATCTCCTTTTAACTAAGCAAATAGGTTAGACAATGCATAGGTGGGGATCCCTATGCATGGGCGGAGCCAATTAATATCTCCTAGGAGGTTTTGCAAATCATTAAGAGTTTGGATTTGATCTGACCTCAGTTCCACCTTTTGTGGTCTAATAGTTGTTCTATCAACTATTGTGCCCAAATATTGATATGGGCTATGCATTTGTACCTTTTCCGGAGCTATTTTAAGTCCTGTTCTATCAAGGCAAAGCTGCATGCTAATATACGCAGAAGTAAGTAAATCTTGACTAGGAGCAGCACACAAGATATCATCCATGTAATGGATAAGATAACAATTAGGAAATTCTAGTCATACTGGTTCAAGGGCTTCAGCAACAAAATTCTGGCAAATAGTAGGGCTATTCAACATGCCTTGAGGTAACACCTTCCATTGAAACCTTTTTCGAGGTTCTTTATTATTTAGTGCAGGCACAGAAAAAGCAAATTTTTCTTTATCTTTGGGATGTAATGGAATGGTGAAAAAGCAGTCTTTCAGATCAATAACTATTAAAGGCCAATTAGCAGGGATCATATTAGGTGATGGGAGGCCTGGTTGTAAGGCCCCCATTGGTTGTATAACTGCATTGACTGCCCTGAGATCTGTTAATAAACACCATTTACCAGTTTTTTTCTTTATTGGAAATACTGGAGAGTTCCATGGGCTAAAAGATTCTTCAATATGTCCTTTTTCTAACTGTTCAGACACTAATTCTGTTAGAGCTTCTAACTTTTCTATGGTTAAAGGCCACTGCTCAACCCATACAGGTGTATCAGTTTTCCAGATCAATGGGATTGGTGCTGGGGGAAGCAGTAAGCTTTTACGAACAGTGGCCACTAGTGAAAAGACTGATATCCAAGACTTTCTCTATTTGCATTACCTTCAGCTGGAACGGGAAATAGTTTCCCTTGATGATATTTACCAAAACCTAACCCTGGCTGATATCCTTGATTTATTAGCATTTCTTGACTTTGCATACTATAAGTATCTAACGTTGGGATGTGGATTTCAGCCTTCCATTGTTGCAATAAATCCCTTCCCCATAAATTAATTGGAAGGTCTGCTATATAGGGTTGTAAGTGGGCTGGCTGCCCATCTGGGCCAATACAAGGCAATATTTTAGCACTTTGCTGCAAGCCATGAGATCTACCTAAACCTACCACTGTAATGTCTGCAGGACAAGTAGGCCAGCGAGAAGGCCAATGATTACTGCTTATAATTGAAACATCAGCACCTGTGTCTATTAATCCTCTAAAAGCTTTTCCATTTATAGTTACTGAGCACGTCGGGCGTGTTTCTAAAATTTTTTCAGAGAGGAAAACTCCTGCCTCTCCTGTGCTTCCAAAGCCTCTCGTTCTCCTTACTTTTGTACTATTGCCAATCTTATAATATGGCAGAATAAGCAACTGTGCTATTCTATCACCTGGATGGGCTTTCCATGGAACCGAAGTTGATATCATCACTTTAATTTCTCTAGTATAATCATTATCAATCACTTCAGTATGAATTCTAATTCCTTTTTGTTTTTCAGTTTCGTTTGGCACCGCACATGCCCATCGGTCCTCTGATGGACCGGCTTCTTCATCAAAGCTATCATTTGAGCCTTCAGGAGCCCATAGAGGCTCTAATAGAGGCTCTAATACTGACTTAATCAGAGACCACATTTGACCAAACAGAACCCTTTAGAATGCAATTTTTTAAGTTCGTTCCCAACCTTATCCCTAAGTACATAAACCCAGTGTTAGCCTAAAGAAGGAAACCACATACAGTATTCTCAATTATTTACAGAATTTCTAACAATCGACCTTCACTTGCTTTTTACAAGACCTTCACTTGCTTTTTACTCCACCTGCCCTTAGGAGCTGCCGTAACAGGCATACATCTGGTCGATATTAATCTAAACTTTATTTCCCATATTTTACCCCGAACACAAACTACCCAAGAGATTTACTTACTGGCAGGATTTTCTCAGAGGCCTCTTACTCTCCTCTTGGGGGCTTCACGGCACTTCCCAATTCTTTACTTTTATCAATTTCACTTTCCGTGAACCTTCGTCACTCAAGCCTTTCGAGCCCCACGTTGGGCGCCACTTGCCGAGACCAGCTCGGCGACTCGAGGTGAGTGACGGGTGCCGCAAGCTTGAAGAAGACACAGACACAGACTGAAGAGAAAAGTGGGACCGGGGGGCTCAAGACCTCTCGGATCAAGAGCCCCACTGACTTATCCCAGGCTGCTTTTATTGAGTTCGTGGGCTAACATTCTCAGGTTACACTCATAAACAGTCAAAGGCCTCACATGATTGAGGCAATTATCTTTGTTTACTTCCTGGGTCCGAGTTGAGCAGGTGTGGATTTGAGCTGGGGGTGGAGAGCAAAACAGCCCTGGGGGCAGGAGACCTCTCTCAGATATTAGGGGTCTGTGCCCCACCCGTGTTGGCCCCTCTGCGACTGTGCCTGTCTTAGGTTGTTCCTCCCTTGAGGAATCTTACCCGTCTCTGGCTAACCAGTCATCCTCCAGGGCCAAACACGGTGATATAAGGAAGGTTCTATGCACCACCCCTGTTGGCCCCTCTGCGGCTGTGCCTGTCTTAGGTTGTTCCTCCTCTGAGGAATCTTACCCGTCTTTGGCTAACCAGCCATCCCTCAGGACCAAACAGGGTGATATTAGTCTCCACGCCCCACACCCTCAGCTCCTCCACTGCTCAAGAATCCCATCGCTCGGCCCACATCAAAAAGGTTCCAGAATGTCTTCCCACAGCACGTGGGCAGAGTTTTAGAGCGAGAACAAAAGGGAGCCTTTCGCTTCCGTTCCACTGTCAGACAACAGCGTGTTAGCCTGCTCTCCAGCCAAGAGAAGAGGAAGATGTGCGGGGATCCAAGATAGGCTGTGAGTTTGAACCACGTTTTTAAAGAAATGTATTTTGATTGAATAAAAAATGGTCTTTGGGGACTTACGTGATCTTTTGCTGTATTGGGGAGTTCTCCGGGTTTCTTCTCCCCCAGTGGACACATTCATTTTCTGACTCTCTGGCTTTCTGGTGGGGGGAGGGGGTGCTGCTCTGGGTGCCCTTTCTCAGCACAGCTACGTGCCCATAAAGAGGCCATTTCTACCCTCCCGGTCCTCCCCTGTCCTCCTCCCTAAATCTTAAAAAATACCGTTTTTTAAAAAGGAGAAGTAAGGTTGTGGGTGTGGTTGCCTTGGCTTTTGCTGGAAGCCATGGTGGGCCCAGAGGGCCAAGCACAGTGGGGACCTGCCCCCCGACATGTGCACCTTCATTAGACAACGGGGAAGGGTGCAGGGCTCGGGGCAGGGGGACCTTCAAGGTGTGCCCCGCTGGTCTTGGGGGTGGCCGTCCATATGCTAAGCTTCTAAAAATGTTGAGATTCTAATTGTATAGTGCTTAGGTGTTACATCTTTAGGGTGTGAACTGTGTGTATGATGAGTAACTTTGGAAATCACTGTCTTTGCCAACTAAGTAAAATTCCTTTTCAAAAAAGTGAGTATTTGCATTTTGCAGTGACTTCTCAAGAGTTTGTTACTTGTAAATGGGATTCATTGAAATGGAATTAGCTTTTAAATGGGAGTCAGCATTGCACGCAGATTCATCACCCCTGACGTCCACACGATCCGTGGACTCGGTCTGACAGTGACGGTTCACCCAGTGTGAGTGGCCCCGATACACCAGAGTCCAGAAAGCGTGCATGGTTCAGTTCTGGTGTGGTGCCAGATGTGGCTAAAAATCCGGTGTTGCTTCAGGGTCACCAGGTCCCTGGTGTGAGATTCTCCTGGAGCCAAGCAGGGAAGGCATTTGGCTGCTGGTTCTCTAAGGCGGTTCTAGCTTTCCAATGATAAAACGGAGGACAGAGGCAGCATGGATAATTGAAATCCACAGGAAATCTCTAGAACTCATTTATAGCAGATGGTTTCTGTTTTTTTGCCCATCAAATCTGTTTACCAGAACTGCTCACCATGTAGCAGAACTGATGGATTGGAATAGCATCCCTCCCCACGTTCTCCCATCTTCATTTAATGTTAAAGGGAAGGCACACAGCAGGATGGAAGGGCATCAGAAATGCTTGGGTTTTTCCGCAGTCCGGGTAATGGCCTCCTGAATGATGGGAGATTGACGTTCTTTGCCCGTCTTCTATGACACAATGTCATTTTGAGTGCTTGAAGTCATCTGGCTGTTTCCATTATCAGCAATATCCCTAATAAAAGGAAGGAAGTCAGTTGAGGGAAGTCACGTTTTGTGGTTGCCTTTAAATTCCTCTGTTCTCCAAGTCAGGCCCTGGGTTTGACCTTTGGAATCTGGGAACGGTGTTATGTTGACACACATACCGGGCTCAGTGATACTGCAGCTGAATTGCTTGGTTAATGACAGCCCGATGCCTTAATTCTTGCACGGCATGTATGATGTAAAGCTTTTTGACATAATATTATGATTGAAGTGCAATTAGGGTTCTCCCCCCGCAAAGCTAATTCTGAGGCTTTCTCGTGCCAGCCTCCTTCAGGTACGCGCCATTTCATAGATTGTGTTCTAGACCTTCCTGCCGACCCCCACCATTTTAACACATAGTCAGTTTCAGACAGTTCTTTTCTGATGGCTGTAGATGAAATGGCTCCATCATTTAAATAATTTCTTTCTCATCTGATATTTCTGCAGAGGGGGATGGTTTTTCCATTAGACTATACTGGCCACATTTTCTGTGTGTGGACAGCATCTTGGATATTTTCTGTGTTTATTTTTTTAACTTTTCATTTCTTTATTTTTTACAATAAACTGCATATATTTAGAGTGTACAATTTGGTATCCCAATCTCCCAATTCATTTCCCCCCCCAACCCTCCCCGCTTTCCCCACTGGGTGTCCATATGTTTGTTCTCTACATCTGTGTCTCTGTTTCTGCCTTGCAAACTGGTTGATCTGTACCATTTTTCTATAGTCCACATATATGTGTTAATATACAATATTTGTTTTTCTCTGTCTGACTCACTTCATTCTGTATGACAGTCTCTAGGTCCATCCATGTCTCTACAAATGTCCCAGTTTCATTGCTTTTTACAACTGAGTAATATTCCATTGTATATATGTACCACATCTTCTTTATCCATTCATCTGTGGATGGACATTTAGGTTGCTTCCATGTCCTGGCTATTGGAAATAGTGCTGCAATGAACATTGGAGTGCATGTGTCTTTTTGAAGTATGGTGTTCTCTGGGTATATGCCCAGTAGTGGTATTGCTGGGTCATATGGGAGTTCTATTTTTAGTTTTTCAAGGAACCTCCATACTGTTTTCCATAGTGGCTGTATCAGTTTACATTCCCACCAGCAATGCAAGTGTTCCCTTTTCTCCACACCCTCTCCAGCATTTACTGTTTGTAGATTTTCTGATGATGCCCATTCTAACTGGTGTGAGGTGATACCTCGTTTTGATTTGCATTTCTCTAATAATGGGTGATGTTGAGCAGCTTTTCATGTGCCTCTTGGCCATCCGTATGTCTTCTTTGGAGAAATGCCTATTCAGGTCTTCTGCCCATTTTTTGATTGGGTTTTTTGTTTTTTTGATATTGAGCTGGATAAACTGTTTATATATTTTGGAGATTAGTCCTTTGTTGATTAGCTTGCAAATATTTTCTCCCATTCTGAGGGTTGTCTTTTCGTCTTGCTTATAGTTTCCTTTGCTGTGCAGAAGCTTTGATGTTTCATTAGGTCCCACTTATGTATTTTTGTTTTTATTTCCGTTATTCTAGGGGGTGGATCAGAAAAGATCTTGCTGTGATTTACGTCGAAGAGTGTTCTTCCTTTGTTTTCCTCTAGGAGTTTTATAGTGTCTGGCCTTACATTTAGGTCTTTAATCCATTTTGTGTTTATTTTTAATTACCATTTCAGTGCTAACCAGAGGGTGCCTGCATGCTTTGTCACTGCAGAGTCTTCCAGACATGGTGGGATACATCATCCTGTTCTTCACTTGCCCAGTAAGGCTCACTGAGTGTAGTTGCAGTACTCCTTAAGAAAGAACAGCCTTGTCCCCAGCAGCGACAGTGGGGAATGGGAGAGGGCGTGGGGTGGGGGCGGGGCATCGTAAGACACACTGCTGGGAAGCCCAGGCCTGCGTCTACTCCAGTGCCTTGGGGTGCCTGAGGGTTGCATCTCCCTTTCACAGGCACTGACTGTGTCGGCTGTGACACACGTGATGTGTACTGACCGCCCCACTTGCTTCAGCTTCCCCAAGCTCAGACAGATCTTCCGCATCTTATTTATAAGTTTTTTACAACTTTTACTTAAAGCCTCTTTGTATACCATCTTAAGACCTTTCTGGAACAAATCAAGATATAAATAAGTAAGAGTATGACCTTCCCTCCAAGAAAGGTGGGTCTGGGGTTTAATCTCAGCTCCGGCCCTCAGGTGAATTGAGTAACCTTTCTGGAGCTTTAATTTCTTTATCTGTAAGGAAGTGGGATTGCTTGCCTGTTACATGTGATGATGTACATGGTGGGGGGTGGTCTTCAGTCCCCTCTTGCCTTAATGGGGCACAGAGCAATTAGTTACCTTGAGCAAGGTCCCCCGAGTCCCAGCCCCATTTCCTAGGATTTCATTTTACCAAGTTTCAGGGAAACTCTATCTGTATTCTGAGGAATTTTAAATACAGCATCTTATTTTACCAAATAAGACTTTTGGAAAAAAATCTTTGCTTTTATTTATGTAGTGACTACTTGCTCAATTAATGTTAACCCCAAAATAGAAAATAGGCTTTTCCCATAAAATTAAATGTATTTTAGATTTACTTTGTGGTATTTAGGATAGCAACAAACCAGAAAGTATAACAGCTATGTACTCAGTATTCACTGCTTTAAAAAAAAGTTAATGATGAATAATACTTGAAGCCCCTGAATATACCTCTTCTCCACCAGCAGGACCACTTGCCTCAATTGGGAATTTATAAGCATCTCTTTGAATTGTTATACTCTTAAACTATACTTGGCATTGTTTTAAATATTTTAAAACCTTAAGTGGTATTCTAAGGTATGTATTCTCAGACTTTTATTTTTATTTTTATTTTTTTAATTTATTTATTATTTTTTGGGGGGTACACCAAGTTCAATCATCTGTTTTTATACACATATCCCCATATTCCCTCCCTTCCTTGACTCCCCCCCAACTCGAGTCCCCCCCACCCTCCCTGCCCCAGTCCTCTAAGGCATCTTCCATCCTCGAGTTGGACTCCCTTTGTTATACAACAACTTCCCACTGACTATCTATTTTACAGTTGGTAGTATATATATGTCTGTGCTACTCTCTCACTTCGTCTCAGCTTCCCCTTCACCCCCCGCCCCCCCAAACCTTGAGTTCTCCAGTCCATTCTCTGCATCTGCGTCCTTGTTCTTGTCACTGAGTTCATCAGTACCATTTTTAGATTCCGTATATGTGAGTTAGCATACAATATTTTTTACTTGATGTTTGTGAGATCCATCCATTTTGAATAGGTAGCTTTAATTTTTTAATTTTCATTTTGGTGTAATTTCCATTGTATGGATATTTCCCGATATAAATTTTTTTGGTGATGGATGTTCAATGGATTGTGGATTAGGCTGTTTCCAAATTTTGGCTCTAA
This sequence comes from Hippopotamus amphibius kiboko, assembly GCF_030028045.1. Lineage (NCBI taxonomy): Eukaryota > Metazoa > Chordata > Mammalia > Artiodactyla > Hippopotamidae > Hippopotamus > Hippopotamus amphibius. Next base: position 215,846,964 of record NC_080186.1, on the reverse strand, counting down.
ATCTGCTCCAATGTTCTTGTAAGTGCTTCCTCATATACCTGAGAGATCTATTCACATAGGGGGTGGGTTGTAGGTCGTATGTAAACTTCTTATCTTTACTAGAAAACCCCAGAATGTTTTTCAAAGTGGCTGAACCAATTTACACTCCCAACAACGATGTATGAGTTCCTGTGGGTCTACTTCTTGCCCATGCAGGTAGTGTTTGACTTAATTCTACTGTTCTGTTGATCAAAAAACAGCTGGTTGTGACATGGTATCTCATTGTAATTTGAAATTTTTATTTTCCTGATTACTAAAGATTGAGCATCTCTTTGTACTTGTATTTCCTACTCTGAATTTCTTTTTCAAATCTTTTGCCCAGCTTTCTTTCTTGTTGTCTTTTTATTGTTTTTAAGGACTTTGCTATGTTCTCGTTACTAATACTTGTTGGCTTCCTATATTGTAGATGTTGTTTCTCAGGCTAGCACCTATCTTTTTTTCTCTTTTATTAGAGTGTTTTCTGCTTTTGCTTTTGGTGAATAGGAGTTTTAAAATATAAAGTCAAATTGGTCTTTTATGGTTGTATATTTTGATGAGTAGATATTTATATGTCTGTATTTTTGTGATAAACTTCATGCTGCAAAGTTAATATTCTAAACAGCAGAGCATAAAACACAAAGTTGGTAGATCTGTCACCCACTGTGAGTGTCTCATGACTATGAGTAATCTCCCATATATATAATGTGTGTGTAAGTAACAAAAAGACTATAAAAATTTTTATTTTGATTCAAACTTAGGGATACCGTTTGGGGGGAATAATTCATCAAATGTGAAGGGCTGTATCTTCCTCTTGCCTGAGTGATAACCTTGTGTTTTTGGAGTGGGTTATCTGGAAAAAACCCTGTGGGTGTCTGGGTTCAGGTATGATGGTTGAGTCTGGGTGGGGTTTGGTGCCTTCCACCAGGTAAGTTCTCCTTTGGTATCAGTTACATAATAGCATCTGAAGTTGACAACAGACATGTCTGCTCAGAAGAATAGACTAGTGGTTCTCAACCCTGGTTGCACCTTAGAGATACTGATTCTCTTGGTTTGAAGTAGGACCCAGGCATTAATATATTTAACAAGTTCTTCAGGTACTTCTAATAAGAAGCCCAGGCTGAGAACTTCTAGTCAGAGAATTGGGAGCAGGGAGGGGAGGACTGGGACCACCTATTGGGCTCTGAAGGTCCAGGAGGCAGTGGAACGTGTCTAGAATCAAAGCGAGGTGAAGGCTGAGGCTGGTGTGAGGTCAGCGCTTATCGTCGGGGCCTGTGGCTGAGAAGAGAGAAGGAGGAAGGAAGCATTCTGGGTGCTCGGAGGACAGAGGGCCTAGAAGGCGAGGCAGGATGAGCCCAGGGGTTCCCAGTCTGGAGCAGGGATGCTCAGCCTCAGTGGCGGGGCGTGTGGAGGCTGCAGTGCTGGTGCCTGCAGAAGCTAGAGGGCAGGCATGGGCTCATATAAAAGGCACACGTCACTTACAACCTATGCTTACCTGAAGCTCAGAGGAATACAGAAAGAAGTTTGGCCTGGGACTGGAGGGTAGACAGGAGACCCCTTGAGAGATGTAAACACTGTTTTAAAATCAGAGCCAACAGAGCAGCAGGCAGGGTTGATTAAGGGCGTTTAAAAATAAGAACGGTCTTTACAATGGAGTCCCCTTTTCATGAAGTGAAGCTGGTTCGGCCCTGAGCTGGGCGTCTGTATACACCTGTGTGTGAGCACTCAGTACTGCAGGTGGTGGGGAGGAGGGATTCCCAGGGAGTTGTTGAAGTGGGGAGGATTCAGGCTCTGAGCTTGTTTTTGGAAGGTAGACGTTACGGAAACTCCCTACCCACCCTGACAGACAGAGACACACACACATACAGAACTTTTCCTTCTTAGTCCTGGTGGCAGCCCTTTTAGTGGCAGCACAGACTGCTAGGGTGTGAGCAGCGATTGCCAGGTGCTGAATCCATCTGTAGAACTGGAGTGGAGTCCAGAAATCCATATGAGAAAAATGGGGAGTACATTAATGCTCTAAAATTTGGAGCATAATGAAAGAGCAGCGCACTGGGAATCAGGAAAAATAACGTCTCAGTCCTGACTCTGTTACTTAAAACCTGTGTGATCTTAGGCAGTTTAATTCAATTCCATTTATTTACTGAGCCCCAGCATTTACTGAGCACCTTCTAAATGCTGGGCACAAAATTGTGGAAAGGACAACATCTATGTCTCTTAAGACACTCAGAACCTCAGCCCAGGAGAAAGATATTTAAATGGGTAGTAAAGTAAATGCTATGGAGCACAGGAGGAGCACTGAGCAGAGAGACTGGTGAGTCCTCTCTGGGTGCAGCTGGGCCTGGACAGCCTTTGGAGAGTGGGGGACACTTGAGTGGCCCCCCCAAACATGAGTCAGCTCCGTTGAACAGATGCAGGAGGAAGGACTTTCCAGGTCAACCACTTTGCCTGAATTCTCACCTCCTTCATATTTGAGGGAAGCTCTAAAACTGGAGTCCAAGTTATTTAACACCATTGCTGAAGATACCAAGAGCTGTGGCCACCACCCCCAGGGAGTGTGCTGCAGTGGCAGGTGGACCAGCCGCCTGAACTGCCGTGATTTCTCTCAAGACTCAGTCTCTTTCGTCTGTTTACCATGCACCAGCTGGTTTTCACCTTGGAGTTCCCCCGCCTTTGAAATGAGACCAAGCTGTGTGGGGGTTGAGGGTAATGATTTTTTTCTTGATCGTTGTGGTGTATTTTCCCCACTTGCTTTCACTGCTCCAGTTCCTACTCATAGCAGTGTCTTTGTTTTTGCAAAATCTCTGTTCTTGACTATCGAGAAAGTAAGCAAACCAAATGCTTTTTTTTTCTCCCCCAAGTCATAAATCTGATCCTGTTGATCCTCCGCTCAAAAACCTACAATGTGGTTGGTGCCTACAGAATCAGAAGGGATTTCCTTTCCAGAATCCTCTAAGGAATGGACCCCAACCTAGTTTTCCCTTTCATGCTCTGTAATCTAGCTTCTCTAGATTCCTGTCTTCTCACCCACGAGCATCTTTGCAACCTGGCCTCCGTGCCTTTGCTTCTGTTGTTTCCTGTGCCTGGAATTTCCTCTCCCAACCCTGTCTCTTCTTCCCATCCATGACCCACTTGTCTTCATGAAGCCTCCCTTGATCTCCCCACCTTCAAAGCCAGAAGGATGCTCTCCGTTCTCTCAGCCTCAAAGTTTGAGGGGAAATGTCTATCAATCAGAATTCTATATCTCACTCAACTCTCAAACAAAAGCAAGTGATAGAAATTTGCACATCAACCAAACCTGAATGAATTTGCCCCTCAAAGATCCTCTCGGAACAAAAAGGTATATTTCCAGTTGCATGTTCAGAGACCTAGGTTGCTAGCTTCGAATCAGTTGAGGTGAAAGTATTTACACCATAGAATCAGCAAATGATACAAAATAGGACTTCTCTTTTTTCCTGAAGAGCTAACTCATCTGAGTGTGAATTGGTGACCCTGCCACATGTATACGTATGTGTGTGTGTGCAGGTGACCGTTCTCACACATGTGTGTACACATAGATGTTTGACACATTATTAATGTTGGACAGTTAAAACTGCACCATCAGCCAGCAGTGCTTCCTCATTTGACTGCTGGGGAGAGCCGTGTGGCTAGGAAGCGTGTCTCTCTTCACACTCTCATCTCATCCTCCTCTCCAGAGCTGGGATTGTACTACATATGACCCCACCTCCTCCTTGCCTCTGTGTCCTTGGCAAATGTGGTCACTTCCTGGAATCAGAGCTAATACACTAGCTGAGGATTTGTGTATCTGCAGTTGCTCAAAGTTCACTCTTTGAAGTAGAGAATCTTGGCTTGGCTACACAGACATCAGTAAATAGTCTCCTGTTTCTGTTCATAATTTGTTCTCTTAGAAATGGGTGAAATGCAGGCAGTCAGACTCCGGTGTCAGAAGGGGAGCTCTGCAGACTGGTGCTGCTGCCTCTGGCCACACCTGCTGCTGGTCAGGCCTTGGGCCATCCCTCACAGGCCGAGGGGGGAGGTTCCAGTTCTGCTGGGATGGTTGACCTCTCTTGGACATGGAAGCCAGAGTCTGATGACTGGAGTGCAGACCAAGAAGAAGAAGGCAAGCCAAAAGATAAGAAGCAAAGTGTGGGTCAGGACTAGAGGAGCTGGGAAACCGAGGCCTCCGGGCTGGCGGTGGAGGCAACCTGTGCTCCCAGGAGACAGCACAGGGATGTGGGGCTGGGGGAGCTGGGTGGAGATGGGCGAGGCAGGGGTCTCGGAGAGGGCTCACCGACCTTGCAGGTCTTCTCCTGGGCTCTGCCTCAAGTGGCAGCGTCCTGCTGACCGGGGTCAGGCAGGGGTTAAAATGCTGCACACAGGCACGGGACTCCTGTGTCTGTGAGAGAGACTCCGGGGGGTCTTTCCTGTCTGTCGGCAGAAAAAGGATCTTATAGATTGAGGGTTGCTTCTAAAACTCATGCCGTCACTCAGCGGCCGTTGCCTGTCTCCTGCCAAGGTCCCTCATGTGAAAGTGCCTAGCACAGGGCTGGGGACAGGAGGGCTCCCACAGTCGTCACATGCTTTCCTGGCAGAGTTGAAAATGGCCTGTTGAACAACTTCACGTATTGGTTCCTTCGAAATATATAGGTATGTGTTGGTTAGGAGAGAATTATCCTTTTGGGGGCAGTCTCTGTCCTTCCCCCATTCCCTTAGCCTTCCAGAGAGAATCACTTTTTTATTTTATTCCTTTTAAACTTTTATTGATTTCTTATTTCATGTATCTTCTGCCCCAGGTGTCCCTGTTCAGAGCCAGTTTTGCTGGAGAAACCGCAGGAGGCCTTGTTGGAGGGGGGCTTCTGTGTGTGGTGGAGGCAGTCTGCCTAGGAGAGATCACAGAGTGCAAGGATATCTGATTGTCAGTCACATTTATCTTTCTCTACCAAATTGGTTTCACTTCTTAATCATTAACTTTTTAGCAGAATTCTGGTGGTTGCACTGCTTTTGAAGGAGAGTGTCTGTTTCAGACGATAAAAGCTGCTTTTAGGATGAAGCTGCTTGGAAGGGTCAGAGTCCCAGTGACACAGGAGTCCTGGTGACCTTCCTCTTCCAGTGGAATTCTTGGGGCCGTGCACATACGCTGGGCGCTGGTATCAGTACAGATACCTCGCAGGGCGTTGTCTTGCATAGAGAAAAGCAACTTGAGTGTGTCACTTTGGCCTGAAGACAGCAGTGAAACACTGAAGGGACTTGTCGCAGGTCCACAGGCTCAGGGGCCCGAGGAGTTGTACCAGGTGTGCTGGAAGGACCCCCTGTCGGGAGGCTGTCCGAGAGCCTAGCTTTGCCCGTCTGAGAACCCACCACAGAGAGCAGAGTGGAGGGATCCACCTTACAGAGGAAAAGCATGCTGGCAATTCGTGGACATGTTTTGGAAAAGATTCACACCAGGCCTACCAGCAGTGAAAGGGCAAGAAAGGAGAAAGGGGAATGTGTAATCTTCAACATCTCATGTAAAGAAAGTTCTGCTCTTCTTGTTTAACTGATAAAGCCTCCCCTGACCATTGGGTCATTGCGGTGTCTCTGGTCCTGTGAACTCCGATGCCTGCTGAAGGTGTCCTGTCTGACTCACAGGGGCCACCCTAGTGTGATGAATGCAGGATAAGCTGCTAAGTAAAGGCAGGATGACTGCAGCCTCTTAGAGAAAAACAAACCTGGATCCATGGAGGTGAGGCCAAGACCTTCAACCCAGTTGTCTAGAGAAAAGTTATTTTTAGAAATCCAAGTGAAGTAATTAAAAGTAAAGACAAATATTTGCTCTGTGCTTGCAGCCAAAGGCAGTTAGATGGTGTTGGCCAGTGAACACCTGAGCTTGGTCCCGGAGACATGGGACAGAGTTCAGCCTCTTGTGGTCATGGTGTGGGGTTACTCAGTTTATTTTAGGAGGTACAGTTGAAACGAATAATTTAGTCATGCTCAATATGAGTAAGACTAAGCTGTTTATTCCTCATACTAAACCATGAAGATACAAAAATAAGATCTAAATATAGGAACAGCTCTTAAACTACCAAAATGCTTTAGCTTCCGCATATGAGAGAAATTTTTACTCTTTGGAAATTTCAGAATAATAGCAGCCTGGCATTGTGCCCAGCATAGTAGGTGCTCAGTAAATAATTATTGAGTTTTCTCCCATAAAGAGAGAGTAAAGAAAAATACGTGCTTATCGTAAAAATCCACGCACTTAAGGTAAAAAATCCAACCACTTAGCGTTTGGGGATATATCCTCCCAGACATTTCAGTACACATAAGTGTATATATTCTTTTACAAAACCAGAGTTGTACTGTACGTGATGTTTTATAAACTGTCTCCATGTCGATAAATTGGATCCTTTTATTGAGCTGCAAAGTAGCATGACATAATATCCGGTATAAGGAAGAATTTATGAATTCCTGTAGGTTATGACTTGACACATCTCACATACTTTTTTTTTTTTCTTTCTCTTTTTTTTTAGCAGGTCTCTTCTGCGGAGGTACGCATTGGGCCCATGAGACTGATGCAGGATCCTATCCAGGTACACCTCCATTCCTCTGTAAGGGCTTGGTTCACAGAGCAAGTGGTTATAGGAACACCATCTGAGGGGCTTTTCTTGTATATGGCAGATGGCCATCCTTGCCCTGACATGCACCCCGTACAGGGTGTGTGTGTATATGTCTGTGTGCAAAAGCTCATTTTTATTAATGTCATACTTGAGGAATCAGATTGTTTTCTTGAAGATAGACATAGCCCCATTTTCAGTATAAATAATATAATAGGTAGATTGATTGCATGGTGGGTTGTGAGGGAGAACACCTCTTCACCAAAAACCGCATCTGTTCTACATGCTGCTTCCTCAACTGCAAAGGGAAGAAGCTGTGTGTGGTAAAGGGCGGGGCTTTGCCATGAGCCTCCGCTGGGTGGGAATCCTGGCTCTGCCTCTACCAGCTGTGTGACCTGGGATGTATTGCTTCACTTGTCTACCCAGTGCCTTGTCTGTGAAGTGCAGATGGTAATGCCTTTCTCTTAGGAAATTATGAGTTCAATGAAATAGCATCGGGTGCTTGGGACACTGCCTGGCAGTGGAAGGTGCTCAGTGATAATAACTGTTGTCCTGTGTGACTTGAGGCAGGCAGCCTGCTGGGCTCTGAAACACCAAGACTACTGGTTCCGGAGAAGGGCCAGTGCCTGCAGCATTGACCTCCCTCTGACAGTGACAGCAACCGTGTCCTGCCCGCAGCCTCTCCAGCTGCCTGTGCGCACTAGGGGGGAATAGGTATGAAAGGTGTTCATTAAATCCTCATCCACATCTGCATCTTCTGGGAGGCCTACCTGAGCCACCCTGCTTCTTGTAAAACTGTAGCTTGTTCACACTTGGACACTTGTGCTGCACTTTGGACAAGTGAAGATGCAGAAAAGTTGTAAGCAAACCATTGAACACGTAGATGAAAGTGAAAAACCAACCAAAGAAATGTACTGTTTGATTTATGAGCAATCGGAAAAGAAAATAATTTACTGTTGTTTGGAAAAGGAAATGCAAATCTAGGGAAAGGGAAAAAAAACAAGAGATTTAAGCTTGGGAAAATTGGATGAAAACAAATTTAGGAGCAGAGAAGGAGGGAGAATTTATTAAAATAAACATAAGCCGCCACTATTTATATAGAATACAAACAAGTGGAAAATTCCAGTATTCATTCTTGGGGCATGGACTTTGTAGTCCATTTTGAACAAAGGCAATGACAAAGGTTCTGATATCAGTATTTATTCCCAAAGTAATTTCGAGAATTTTTCTTGCAGTTAGTGTGGTTTTTAGATCAGTTAGTTTGATTTAACTTCATTGTTCACCCTGTGCTGTACTGGTAATGAATGCTCTTGATAAGGGTGTCTCATTCTTATATAATTTGTTAAATTGTAAAGTATTTCAAATATTCATAAAAGTAAATGTGTATACCCACTTTTATCAAATATGCTAATTTCATTTTATAAAAGATGATAAATTTATTTTTTCAAGCATGTCCTACTTGTTTCAGAGTTCTTTTTAGAAACAAGAGATTACAGATACTTTTTAAGCCCTATTTATCCCTTTGCCCTCCTCTCTTTTCCTTAAAAGTAGCCACTATTCAGAGATTGATTAGAAGTATTTGTGTATTTCTTCTACGTATGTATGTATACGTTCAAAATATTTGCTTTGTTTTGAATATTTTAAATTTTCTTTGAAGGGTGTCAGGCAGTAGGAATCATTCTGAAATTTTTCTTCATCATTTAGTGTCATACCTAAGAATCTACTACCTGATCTAAGGTCACAAAGATTTACTCCTTTGTTTTCTTCTAAGAGTTCTATGATCTGTTTTGATTTAATTTTTGTACATGGTGTGGGGTAGGGCTTCATTATTTTGCGTGTGGATGTCTAGTTGTGCAGCAGCATTTGTTAAAAAGAATATTCTTTCCCCATAGAATTGTCTTGGCACTTTTTTCTAAAATCAACTGACCATGATTGTGAGGGTTTATTTCTGGATTCTCAATTCTGTTCCATTGATTTGTCTGTTCTATGCCAGTACCACACTGCCTTGGTTTCTGTAGCTTTGAAGTATGAGTCCCCCAACTTATTTTTCAAGATTGTTTTCACTTTCTGGGTCCCTTGCATCTTCATATGAATTTTAGGACCAGCATGTTAATTTGGGGAGGGCAAAGGGGTTGAGCTGTGATTTTGATAGTGATGGCAATAAACCTATAGATCAATTTTGGGAATATTACTATGTTAACCGTTCTTCCTTCCAATCCATTAATATAAGATCTTTCCATTTATATTTTTTTAACTTCTTTCACCAATGTCTTATAATTTTTAGTGTATGTGTTTCATATTTTTGTTAAATTTATTCCTGAAATATTTTTTTCTTTTTGATTCTGTGGTAAATGGAATTGTTTCCTTACTTTAATTCTGGGGTTGTTCATTGCTAGTGTATAGAAATAAAATTTATTTTTGTATATTGATCTGGTACTCTGCAATCTTGCTGAACTCATTTATTAGCTTTTACATTTTATGTGAATTCTGTAGGATTTTCTATATACAAGATCACACCATTACTACTTTCTTCCCAATCTGAATGCCTTTTATTTTATTAGCCTAATTGTTCTGTTAGAACCTTCAGAACAATAGTGTGTTTAGTTTTATACGACATATCAAGATCTGTGTGTAGTTTTATAAGATATATCCAGATCTTAAAGTTGTACCATTTTACACTCCTACCAGCAACGTGAGTTCTGATTACTCCAAATCCTTGGTAATAATTGTTTTAGTCTTTTAATTTTAGCTCATCTAGTGGGTGAGCAGTACTGTCTTATGGTAACTTAAATTTGCATTTCTCCATGACTAAAATGTTGAGCACTTTTTTATTTGCTGATTGGCCATTTTTTAAATCTTCTGTGAATGTTTAGTTAAGTCTTCTGCCCATTTTTACTTAGGTTGACTTTTCAAAAATTACTGAGTTATGGGAATTCTTTATATATTCTTGTTCCAAATCCTTTGTAAGATTTTGAGAATCTTTGCTTCCAACCTGTGGCTCTTTTCTTCATTTTCATAAATTTGGATTTTGAGCAAAATGTTTAGCTTTGATGTAGTCTAATACTTTAAATTATTTTTTAGCTGTGTTGGGTCTTCATTGCTGCTCACTGGCTTTCTCTAGTTGCCATGAACAGGGGCTACTCTGGGCTACTCTTCGTTGCACGGGCTTCTCAGTGCAGTGACTTCTCTTGCTGTGGAGCACGGGCTTTAGGCACGCAGGCTTCAGTAGTTGTGGCTCTTGGGCTCAGTAGTTGTGGCTCTCAGGCTCTAGAGCGCAGGCTCAGTAGTTGTGGCACACGGGCTTAGTTGCCCCTTGGCATGTGGGATCTTCCCAGCCCAGGGATCGAACACGTGTGCCCCGCATTGGCAGGCGGATTCTTAATCACTGCGCCACCAGGGAAGTCGCTGATGTAGTCTAATCTATCACCCCTTTTGTGGTTATTGCTTTCTGTGTTCTAAGCATCTTTAATCCCAGGTTGAAGATTATTTCTTGTTTTCTTCTGGAAACTTTATTATTAGATTATAGATCTAAAATTAAAATTCATCTCAAGTTCATTTTTATGTATGGTGTAATAAAGAGGTAAAGGCTCTTTTTCCCTCCATATTGATGACCAGGTATCCCAGCTCCCTTTGTCAAAATGACTGTGTATTCCTTGCTCCATTGAATTACTTGATGCCTTTGTTGCTGATTCTTTGATACTACAAGTATCAACTTGTTTGGTAGCCAATAAGGCAGCTAGTTTTGAAATTTTCCACAAAATAAACTATTGTATTTCTTGAATAGAGATATCTATATTTGTGAAATTAATTCAACTTTATTAACAATCCTATTCAAACCATCTCTATCTTAATTTTTTATGTTCTCAGTTTCTATTGTAATGAATATGTCAACATCCTCAATATTTCTTAATATTTTCTGATGTTTTGAGTCTCTCCTGTTAATATATATCCAAGTTCTAGATTGTTGTATGTTCTTGGTGACTGTTCCTTTTATGTAGTGTCCCTCTTTAAACTTCTGACTCAATTTTTATTTTATTTGTTGGTAATATGGCTGGACCAGCTTTCTTTGGTTAATATTTTCCTGGTATATATTTTTCTATCTTTTCATTTTCGGTTTTATTTATAACTTTATGTTAAATATCCCTCTTCTAAGGAGCACATAGTTTATTTCTCTAAAATCTATTCTGATAATCTGACTTTAATAAGTGAGTTTAATCTGGTTACATTGAGTGTGATTACTGATACAATTAGTCTCATTTTGTACTTTCTATTTTATTACCCTTTTTCTTTTTCTCCTATTTCTCCTTTTGGTTAAATTGCCATAGTTTTCAGAATTGCCTTTTATTTTCTCTGTTTTAGAAGCTATAGGGTAGGCTTCTATTTTAGTGGTTACCCTTAAATTATTTTTAATATGTTTGCTTAGCAGTCAAATTTTATCACAAACTCTCAAGTATACTGTATTTCTGTCCTCTCAAATATGATATAGTCCTTTGCAGTCTTTAACTATCCCATAATGGCCTCACTCCCTCATCACAAAAGCAATTGTCTGCAATTTTGGACTTATCATATTTGGTGTGTTAAAGCATAAACATTTTAAACTTGTGCTCATAAGCTATGAAATAAAATAGTAAAACTAATGCCATGAACCTACCGCCCGACATAAGAGGTGGAATGTTTCCAGGGCTACCGTGTACCCTGCCTGGTTCCTGTCACATGAGTTTGGCCCCCATGACAGCAGATACACGTGGTCAGGAGTCCCTCTCTGAGTGAGGGACAGAATAATTAAGAGACTCTTTTTTTTAAAAAAAGAAGCAGCTCAACTTAGAACCAAGGATGCCTGGGTCTCATTCAAACGTAATTTCACTCACTGACCCATCCAGCTCGAGTCTGTGGAGCATCTGTGTGCTCAAGGCTCCACACCAGGTGCTGCAGGGAAGAGGGGCTGCATGATGACCCCTGACCACCCCGGGGAGTCTGGCTGGTCGGTTTTATTGTCTATTACATTCTAACTTGGAGGGCAGAGATCTCTAGTCACGTGTTCTTATGCTTTTCATACTGTCATTAGAAATGTCTTAGAAATGGCCTAGAACCTGAGTTTTTAAACTTTTTTTTCTTGGAGAAAAATACCTATTCTGTTATTTCACGGCCATGCTGAAAAATGTTAACTACATCAGCCAGAACCCTTAGGACTTGGGAGGAACTTACTGGACAAGCATATTCCAGGATGTGGTTGCTTTTGAGGGTGCGTTTCTGAGCTGACTAGGGGAAATTTGCTCCCTTGTGGAGGCCAGGTGATGTGACGTGGGCTGGCGGGAGCGCTGTTGGGAGTGGAGCGGGGTGGATGTCCTCATGGTACTGTAGAGGACAGCTCTTCTGGGTGAGTGCCTGGGACTCACAGCAGGGCGTGTTTTCCTGTCTTAGCAAAAAAAAAAAAAAGAAGAAGAAGAAGAAAAAGTAGGGGGAATATTATGAGGCAATAGATTTTTATCAACATGATGCTATCTGAAAATCAAGAGGACTTACCTTTGTCAATGCCTGGAGCATATTTACTTCCCGGTGTGTGGAATTGTATCTGCTTAGAGTGCTGTCACCTCCACCCCTCACACAGCTTTCCAGCTGTACTTGGAAACAGATCCTCACTGTGATGGCCTAAGCATTTTCCCAGCAAGGCAGCACTTTCCTTTAAAGCCTACACTTCCATGTTGTGTGGACATGCATTTTTTTTCTGGAACCATTACATATTGGGGACTTTATATTGGAGATCCTATGGCCCTGTGGGAAGCTGTTCTTCATATATTAAATGTAATGACGGAGTGATGGAGATGTTCAGACTCAGTCACTTGCTGTGGTCAGCATCTCCCCTCCTGTCTGTCCTTACTCTGATACCAAGTCATGTCCTCTATCTGGCCCAGCCAATTTAACGGAACCACAGAGTTGTTAGGGATTTTGGTCCAATATTTTAGGGGATAAAATAGAGTACTTAATGATTGCCCAGGCTCAGAGGTCCAGCCAACCTCAGTTCAAATCTTGTTAGTTGTGTGGCTGTGGCCGTGTCTCTTAACCATTCCATACCTCAGTCCCCACATCTGTAAGTGGGGATGATGCCCACCTCCAAAGCGTTGTGGAAGGGTTATGAAATGAGATAGTATATTTAAAGCCCTTTCTGTGTCATGGCTGGCCCTTCAATTCTCATCAAACTACAGCTACTTGACAAAGAGCTCACTCTGCATAGTTCCAGTGCGCAGATTTCAGAGTTTAATTAACATCAGATCACCAAAAAGATATCTTAAAGAAGTTGTATTGCATCACTTTCCTAGGGACATTTAAGGAAAGCTCCCAAACCATTTTTCCCAACTGAATGGATCCCACCTACGATTAGATCAGCCGGTTGTTTAGTGTGATGTGGAGACACCTGTATATGCGGTCAGCTCTAGAAGCTCCTTGTCACCTGGCTTTTGCTTAAAGCCAGACCAAATATTCCAAAAAGTAGACGTTTAATAGTAGGCATTGATGACCCATTTGGAGATATGTAGACCTGCCCTTCCTAGAAAGGACACTGGTAATAATGAACACTTACAATTGTCTTCAAGTTGAGGGAAAGTTAGGTCTTTTTTCCCCCATCTTTTTCATAATTAGCCTTCAGCAGAGAATATAGTTTCATTCTCACTTAGCTATCGAAGACAGCTTATTGCTATCCTCAAAAGGATAGCTTTCAGTACTTTCTTGATAAAACATGTCAAAGGAATGGTTACAGTACTTCTAGCATAGCAGGAGGACACCAGGAAAGGTCACTGAAGGAGGTGCTGGGACTTGTGGGTCCAGCTCTGCCGCTGCTTTGCTCGGGGAGGTCGCTGCCCTCGTGTGTTGAATGGGGCTTGATGGGTCCCCCCCAGAGTCCCTTCCTGCTCTGAGAACTCCTGAGACTCATGGTACCTGTTCTTGTCATTGCCACTAGGACCTCCCCCCCAAGTCACCTGCAATCTAGGTGCTACCCCCTCTGCAGCCTCTTACACCAGACCCCTGCACCTCCTTCTCTGGTCCTGCTCTGGGTCATGACTTACTTCATTGTTCTGGCTTGGGTTGAAAGATGAATGAAACTTTGTGGTTCCAAGAAGGTGTAGGTAGAAATAGAGGGAGACCCTGCATGATAGTTTGAGGTATTCATAGCTACATTCGAAAAGCCATACAGGTAGCCCTTGCTTTGCACATTTCCAGGGTATACAAGTTAGGATTAAAGAACACCAGACCCAGAGATTGCCGTCACATTGGTATTTTAACTGTGATGACTGCATCAAGTACAAACTTTGCTGCTAGTTCTTCCGTCCGCAAGCCATTACATAAATGACAAATGTGCAGCCTGCGCAGTGACCAACCGCATCACTTTTTTTGAAGTCTCTGCCTGTTAGCTCAAGCACAGACAGAAGAGTGTGCAGTTGTGTTGCTCCTTTCTCTCTCTGTGATAACCCGCATAACATTACAATGTATATAGTAATATATATATACACATATATAGCTGCAGAACCTCAAAGCATTGGAAATGTCGAAATTGACAAGCCGTAATTAATGCAACTCCTCACTTTGAATCAGTTTGTAAGTTTCCAAGTGAAATCCAGTGTAGGTTCCTAAAGTGGCTGCAAGGCATAACCATGATTGAGCCCTCTACCGTGGACCTCCACTTCCTCTCCCACCCGCTCACCCTCCTCTCTGTCACACTGGCTTCCTTGAGTTCCTAGAACACATCAGGCATGAGTCCCACTGTAGGAACCAGGGGATCTGTTCCCTCTTTGTGGAATCCTTTTTCTTCCGCTATCAACTTGGCTTTGTCACTTCCTGCAGGCATCTGCTCATATGTCACTTTCTCGGTGAGGCTTACCCTAACCACCTTACTTAATACTGGTCCCAGCACCCACTCTGGATCCCTCTTCCTCTACCCTGCTGTTTTTACCTAGCTCTTACCACTTTTACCATTCTGTATCATTTGCTTACTAATCGTGCTTGTTGTTTGTTCCTTTACCCCTACAATGCAAGAGGTCTTTATTTTGTTCATCAGCATACTCTAATTGTGTGTGTACGTATACACACACACACACACACACACGTATATACACACACCGTTGAATGAAGCAGTTAGCCCACAAAGATGAAAGTGTAGCAAAGAAATGGAAAATGATAATGCTGGAATGGAAACAGCAATGTAAATGGAGTTAGAGGAGAAAGCTGCCTGGCAGTGTTGACCCTGCTGCCTGTGAGAGATTCTAGAGGGTAGCCGGAGGAAGTTAGTCTGTGCAAGTTTATTGAGCTAAATGAAGAAAGTGGTTGTGACGAAACGGATGAAATGTCACAGAGGAAGTGATGCCAACAAAAAACTGCACATTGAAGAAGCTCTGGGGACATTTCATGACATTGAAAGTACAGAGGATAAAATGTTGGAAGTTGACCCGAACTTAAGAGACTATGATTCACCAAGACGTAGAAAAAAGGCTCATTCTGTATTATAATTTATACAACTGGAAGAAGGCAGGCACTGTTCAAACTACTCAATAAGCGTAAAAATTTTTTAAATTCGCAGTTTCTAATGTTTTAAAGTAAGTGCACTGAATAAATATTAACTTTACATTTTTCATTTCCCTATACACTTATAACCAACAATAAGAAAGTTTTTTATGTTTTGACAGAATTTCTACATGTCATGGAATAATTGTTTTTACCATTCTTCATTAAGATTGTTTTGCGTGGTCATTTATATGGTCTGGCACTACCATGCAAAGTGAGCACTGCCTGTGTTTGAGTTCTGATCCTGGACAAAATCCAAGTTGGTGAAGATCTGCTCCAGAAGATGTTTCCTCATTGTCCCAGGTGTCACCCCAGATCTGCTTTTAATCTTCTCTTTTGCTGTGTCCATAACAGTACAATGAGGTTGATGTAACAAAGCTACTTCCTTCTTCCCATTCTCCTGTGCCTAGATTTTTATCCTGGATGCCATGTCCTTGCTCTATCTTTGGTCACTCCTTATTAGTGCATCTCTTACACTTATCTGCTTAACTGAACCTCTTCCCTGCTTGGGTCCTAGGGGTAGAGACTGGACTATGGTTGTCTCTGTCAGCTTCTTACTCTCAGTTCTTAACATCTTGCATGATAGGTCATCAAAGGTATTCTTTGAAGGAATGTTCCACATACTGTTTAAAGCAGGTAAGAGTCAGTTTACTTTTACTCTTTATAAATTAAGTTCAGCTGTATGCTTTTATTAATTTTTTTTTATTTTTTATTTTTTTTTACAATAAACTGCATATATTTAGAGTGTACAATTTGGTATCCCAATCTCCCAATTCATTCCCCCCCCAACCCTCCCCGCTTTGCCCACTTGGTGTCCATATGTTTGTTCTCTACATCTGTGTCTCTGTTTTTGCCTTGCAAACCAGTTGATTTGTACCATTTTCCTATAGTCCGCATTTATGTGTTAATATACAATGTTTGTTTTTCTCTTTTTGACTCACTTCACTCTGTATGACAGTCTCTAGGTCCATCCATGTCTCTACAAATGTCCCAGTTTCATTGCTTTTTACAGCTGAGTAATATTCCATTGTATGTATGTACCACATCTTCTTTATCCATTCATCTGTGGATGGACATTTAGGTTGCTTCCATGTCCTGGCTATTGGAAATAGTGCTGCAATGAACATTGGAGTGCATGTGTCTTTTTGAAGTATGGTGTTCTCTGGGTATATGCCCAGTAGTGGGATTGCTGGGTCATATGGTAGTTCTATTTTTAGTTTTTCAAGGAACCTGCATACTGTTCTCCATAGTGGCTGTATCAATTTACATTCCCACCAGCAATACAAGAGCATTCCCTTTTCTCCACACCCTCTCCAGCATTTACTGTTTGTAGATTTTCTGATGATGCCCATTCTAACAGGTGTGAGGTGATACCTCATTGTCATTTTGATTTGCATTTCTCTAATAGTTAGTGATGTTGAGCAGCTTTTCATGTGCCTCTTGGCCATCCGTATGTCTTCTTTGGAGAAATGCCTATTTAGGTCTTCTGCCCATTTTTTGATTGGGTTGTTTTTTTGATATTGAGCTGGATGAACTGTTTATATATTTTGGAGATTAATCCTTTGTTGATTCGTTTGCAGATATTTTCTCCCATTCTGAGGGTTGTCTTTTCGTCTTGCTTATAGTTTCCTTTGCTGTGCAGAAGCTTTGAAGTTTCATTAGGTCCCACTTATTTATTTTTGTTTTTATTTCCATTATTCTAGGGGGTGGATCAGAAAAGATCTTGCTGTTATTTATGTTGAAGAGTGTTCTTCCTTTGTTTTCCTCTAGGAGTTTTATAGTGTCTGGCCTTACATTTAGATCTTTAATCCATTTTGAGTTTATTTTTGTGTGTGGTGTTAGGAAGTGTTCTAATTTCATTCTTTTCCATGTAGCTGTCCAGTTTTCCCAGCACCACTTATTGAAGAGACTGCCTTTTCTCCATTGTATATCCTTGCCTCCTTTGTCATAGATTAGTTGACCGTAGTTTATCTCTGGGCTTTCTATCCTGTTCCATTGATCTATATTTCTGTTTTTGTGCCAGTACCATTCTGTCTTGATCACTGTAGCCTTGTAGTATAGCCTGAAGTCAGGAAGCCTGATTCCACCAACTCTGTCTTTCCTTCTCAAGATTCCTTTGGCTACTTGGGGTCTTTTGTTTCCATACAAATCATAAAATTTCTTGTTCTAGTTCTATGAAAAATGCCATTGGTAATTTGATCGGTGCTTTTATTAATTTTTAAAATATATTTTACAAAATCATTTTATGGGATTTGCCTCAGTGAATGGTCAATAAACATTTACAAATTGACATATTTAACAGAGAAACTAAATGTTGGTACATAGAATGATAAATCTGAAGAGGAACTATATCACATAAGGGTTTTGAGGGGTTGTGTTCTTTGGCATCAAGTAACAGCTGTCTTCCACAAAATAGTAAATAAGTCAGAAATAGTGGATCTTCTTTTTTTCTCCAGAATCCAAGGAAGAGTTGAAAAGCCATGGCTTAGAAAGGGTGGCAGTGAGCCATCTCTGAGTATTTTGACAGAAGAGATTTAAGGTTCTTCCTTCAATATCTCTACTGTTAATGAGCCATGGGTCCTAATCCCCAGCCCCTGTGTCTCTCTGTTCAAATTTCAAATTCCCAGAAACAACATTATTAGCCCAGCTGTGGCCTAGGAGAGAGGGACAGAGAATACAACTTTAGTTACTTGGGTGCACTGCTTTCCTAGAGGAGATAGAATTTTCCTGAGATAGGCAGACCTTTAAAAAAGTCATTACTACAGTACTTTAAAAAATATACATATATATATATTTAATTCCTGTAGATTTTCACTTTGCTTAGGAGTTGGATTATTAAAAAGTAGTCTTTGTAAATTACTTTTTTATAAATGGAAAGAATTTTGAATACTACCTAGAGAGATTTTCTAGGGAGTACTCTTAAAATACAAATACTCGTTTCGATATGTCGATTTTAATTTTTATTCAGGGAGGGCGAGGCCAACAGATTACGAGAGACTGTCATTGAAAGATAATTACAGTTTCCAAGAGGAGGGGGCAGGCCATGCAGGACCACAGAGGGGAGCACTCAGATTGGTTGGAAGCAGGGAGCCTGAGGGGGAAAATGTGGGCAGGAGCCTTGATTGTAGTTTCTATGGGAAGCCGTGAGGCAGGGAAGGCAGGGTAGACAGGTTTGGCTAGCTCGAATCATTCCAGAGGAGTGTTGGGCAGAAGGGCTGCCCTTCGTTGTCTGCTGCCCGGCCCTGGAGTGATTAGGGCAGGTGGATAGTGGTCTAGAGGGTTAGCAAATGATAGAGGTGGTAGGAGTACAGACTCTGGATTGGTTTGCCTATGGAAAGTGCATTCCTAGGCAAGTTGTTTGCTTTCTCTGGGAACTGGAGAATTGGCTAGGCTTCTGGGGCATCTTTCCAGGGTCAGCAAGGCTCCAGATGTCAAAGCATCAGAAATATCGAAATTAACAAGACACAATACAACTCCCCACTTTTTTTTTAAAGCTCTTTATTGGACTATAATTGCTTTACACTGTTGTGCCAATTTTTGAGGTACACCAACGTGAATCAGCTATATTTATACATATATCTCTACATCCCCTCCCTCCCACGACTCCCTCCCACGACTCCCTTCCACACTCCCTATCCTGGCCCTCTAAATCATCACCCATCATCGAGTTTATCTCCCTATGTTATGCAAGAACTTCCCATGAGCTATCTGTTTTACATTTGGTAGTGTATATATGTCAATGCTACTCTCTCACTTCATCCCAGCTTCCCCTTTGCCTCCCCACCCCCCGCACCGTGTCCTCAAGTCCGTTCTCTGCATCTGCATCTTTATTCTTGCCCTGTCACTGGATTCATCAGTACCATTTTTTTTTAGATTCCATATATGTGAGTTAGCATACGGTATTTGTTTTTCTCTTTCTGGCTTACTTTGCTCTATATGACAGACTCTGGGTCTATCCACCTCATTACAAATAACTCAATTTCATTCTTTTTTATGGCTAAGTAATATTCCATTGTATATATGTGCCACATCTTCTTTATCCATTCATCTGTTGATGGGCATTTAGGTTGTTTCCATATCCTGGCTATTGTAAATAGTGCTGCAATGAACATTATGGTACATGTTTCTTTTTGGATTATGGTTTTCTCAGGGTATAAGCCCAGTAGTGGGATTATTAGGTCATATGGTAGTTTTATTTTAGTTTTTTAAGGAACCTCCATACTGTTCTCTATAGTGGCTGTACCAATTTACATTCCCACCAACAGTGCAGGAGGGTTCCCTTTTCTCTGTACCCTCTCCAGCATTTATTGTATTTATCTCCAGATGTCAAAGCATCAGAAATATCAGAATTAACAAGGCACAGTTAATATAACTCCCCACTTTGGATCAGTTTGTAAGTCTGAGTGAAATCCCGTGTAAGATCCTAAAGTGCCTACAAGGCATGATCAAGGCTTGTACCACGATCAAGCCCTCTGCTGTGACCTCCACGTCCTCTCCCACCCGCTCACCCTCCTCTCTGTCACACTGGCTTCCTTGAGTTCCTAGAACACATCAGGCATGAGTCCCACTGTAGGAACCAGGGGATCTGTTCCCTCTTTGTGGTATGCTTTTTCTTCCGTTATCAATTTGACTTTGTCATTTCCTGCAGGCATCTGCTCATATGTCACTTTCTCGGTGAGGCTTACCCTAACCACCTTACTTAATACTGGTCCCAGCACCCACTCTGGATCCCTCTTACTCTACCCTGCTGTTTTTACCTAACACTTACCACTTTTACCATTCTGTATCATTTGCTTATTTACCATGCCTGTTGTTTGTTCCTTTACCCCTACAATGCAAGAGGTCTTTATTTTGTTCATCAGCATACTCTAAGCAATTAAAAACAGTATCTGGCACATAGTAGATGCTCAGGAAATACTTGAATAATGACATTATTTTTCCAAAAGTGGAACACTCCAGTCTTTTAAGGACATGTAAGACATATGAGATTAATAACTGTAGCAATGTCTAATATGGGAATGCAGTTAGGTTCTTACTGCATTAGTCAAATTTTGAGGCATAAATGGTGTAAAGGAAATGTGAAGTGTTGAGATTCTTGCTTAGCAATCATAATTCAGCCAGACAGATGAGACAAGACGTTCTGTCACCTTTTCTGATGTTTAGGCCTTGCATATTGAGTTTCTCATGCTAATCCCACAGCTACAGCAAGTAAAGGGCTAGTGACTTTTTGTACAAGACCAGTTTATTCTGCCTGATTTTTTTCATCGTAGCTTTGTTGTTAACAGTTCAGTTTGAAGGCTTTCTTTTCACTATCGAGACCCACAAGGCTGAGCCCTTCACTTCTCTTGGAAGAGCCATCTTCTGTTTCTTCCCAGAAGTAGCTCTGAAGCTGCGGCTTTGGGGGATAGACTGACCTGAAGAGTGACAGACCCTTGCCCCAAGTGAGCCGTTAATAGTGTGGCTGCCTCGTGTTGCTGGCATGCGATTTCAAGCCATGTGCTAAGAAGAAAATGTCAAAATCATACTGAAAAATATTTCTCTTCTGGAAACATGATATTTGAGAAAACAGGAAATGATTCAAGCAGTGTAGAACAAATGACATTTATGATACATTCAGATATTTAACAATAAGGAATTATTGTAGAGGTTTAGGTATGAAATTGTGTGGTTTTCTTATTTTTAGAAAAGAGTCTTTGTCTTTAATAGATACATATGGATGAAATATGTGGGATTTGTTGCAAGCTGATACAGGAGTTGGAAAGCAGGTGGGGATCGAATCAAGCCAGATTGGCCAGGGGTTGGTTATTGCTAAAGTGGGGTGATGGGTACATGAGGTCATTATCCTCTTGTTTCTATTTTTCTATATATTGTCAATTTTCAATTCATGAAGCATTTTTTTAAAGATTTTTTTCGATGTGTTCCATTCTTAAAGTCTTTGTTGAATTTTGTTACAATATCGCTTCTGTTTTCTGTTTTGGATTTTTGGCTGTTTGGCATGTGGGATCTTAGCTCCCTGACAAGGGATTGAACCTGAAGTCCCTGGTCGGGGAGGTGACGTCTTAACCACTGGACCGCCAAGGAAGTCCCTAATGAAGCATGTTTTAAATGTAGTGGCAATTATTGGACAATTTGTCTTGTTTCTGATTTTAAATGAAACACATTCGGAATTTCATCATGAAGAGTGGTATTGGCTGTGGGCTTAAAGGACCAGAAACTTTCTTTCTGTCCCTAATTGTTTAAGCCAGAAGTGGATGGTGAAGAATATTAAATGCCTTACCAATATCTTGAGATTTATTATATGTATTTCTTATTGGGCCTATTGCTGTGACGTAGCCTTATTCCAGTTGACAGTAAAAAACCCTCTTGCATTTTGCAGGAACCCTACACGTAGTTATCCTTTCACTCAGATAGTAAGGGCTGCCCGACAGGGGGGTAACAGCAGGAACGAGACAGGCAGGTCCTCGCTGACCTGGAGCTCAATTCTAGTGGGGAAGATAGACTGTAAACAAATACGTGAACAAGTTCAGGTGGTGGTATGGCCGTCTCTGGCTTTCTGGCCACTGGGGAATCTGGGTCCCAGAGCCCAGGGAATGATGAGGGCAACATGGTGGGAAGTACGGCTACCTTCCTTCCAGGGAGTGGGGCTGCACTTTTCAGTGAAGAAGAAAGAGGTACATTTCCTTACTTTAGCTCCGACAGCTTCCCATTTTGTGACTGTTCTTTCCGGATTCACAAGTGCCACTGGCTGTTGGAATTAGTTTTCGAGGTTGTTTTGAGTTCCCATCCTTTCTGTGTCAGGATAGGGATTTAAGTGCTGAGTTCAGAGAGGTGGCCCCCAGGTAACTCGAGGCAGACACCAGCTGTCCTAGCCTCAAAGATGTGTATATGTGAACCATAGTCTAACTTGTGTTGATTAGCCTGTTTTCGTGTCACTGCTTAGTCTATTTAAAAACAAAGCCAGTTAGGAAATTACAAGTGGGTAACAACCACCAGCAGAGTGATGGACTGTGTATCCTGTGCTCACTCAGGCCTCGCAGCTACACAGCACTGTTCTTAGCACATCTGATGTTGCAGAAGCCTTAGGCCGAAGAGATGAGCTACCTTGTTCAAAGACACCCTAGAATCAGTGGACCCGCTGGGATATGAACCCAGGTAGCTTCTCTCCAGGGGCTGCATTTTAAACCAGTATCTTGTAGGCCTGCTTTTTTTTTTTTTGGCACACGGGCTTAGTTGCTCCGTGGCACGTGGGATCTTCCTGGAGCAGGGATCGAACTCATGTCCTCCACATTGGCAGGCGGACTCCCATCCCCTGCACCACCTAGGAAGGCCTGTAGGCCTGCTTTTACTAGTCTCTCAGGGTGATGATTACTGTCAAGATCCTCTTTCCTTTGTCTTCCAGGTTTTGCTGATCTTTGCAAAGGAAGACAGTCAGAGTGATGGATTCTGGTGGGCCTGCGACAGAGCCGGTTACCGATGTAATATTGCTCGGACTCCGGAGTCAGCCCTGGAATGCTTTCTAGATAAACATCATGAGATCATTGTAATCGATCACAGACAAACTCGAAACTTTGATGCAGAAGCGGTGTGCAGGTACCTTAGTTATGTTAATATGTCAGTAAATGTCCACTTCACCGCTTGAAATGAAATTCATTTAGAAATGTCTTTAGTTCCAGCCCAAATATTTCTAAAATATGTGTTGATGTTTCCAAGCACTATATACAGATTTCTGTGGTGAAGGCTATATAGCTCCTCCTATGACCTTTTCTATTTGTCCACGTTTGGGTTCTGATGAATTTAGGGGCGTGAGTTGGGCTCCACTGAAGACGTCAGGGTGTTTCTCCCCCCTGAGTATTGCTCATGTTTCACCAAAAAGAAAAACCGAAATTCACACTGTTCTTGTTACACCGTTACGGTTTGGATTTAAACCATATATTTTAATCTTAATTATTCTGTCCCAAAATGAACATCAGAAATGTGTGAAATAGACCATTTTTCCCTGCCTGACACAGATGGGTGGATTCTACAGCAGTCATGGAGGGAAGGCAGCCACTTCGCAGCAGCAGAAAATCTTCCAGGGATCCAAAGCCCCTGCTTGTTTACAGAAATGCTTGTGCTCTGGGGAGGAAACACTTGTCTGTTCATAAATAAATGCAGTCATCAGAGTTAGCTCTGGGTGAACTGACCCATTTAGCACAAGTGGAATGCTTTGAAGCTAGATGGGAAGAGGTCACTAATTAAATTCTAGACCAGGACAGACTCCAATTACGTATGTAGCTGGAATTGTCTTGAATATTAGCAAGTGAAATGAAAGGTAGGGAAATGGTTTCTTAGACCCTTTGGTACCCTAACAAGAAATTAGTGCATTAAGAGAAGTTTCTTGTCATAGGCATCACCTTGCTATTCTTGGACCATTTTCAGTTTCCCAGAGAAGAAACTTTCCTAAGGAACCTATTTTAAATGTCTTACTGGTGTCAAATAATCCTATCTTCCTGCATAGAAACATTTGCCTATTTAATTTTATAATACTAAACTGTATCACAAAATATTGGGGTATTTTTAGTATTAAGAAATATATACATGTATGTGTGTGTGTGTATATGAAATGATTTTCAGGCTAGAATTGTGTGTCTTATAACTAAGTATGTCTGCTTTTTCTTGGTCTTCACTTACTCTTCTTACATGATTTTGTGCATATATAGAATATAGAGAATGATTTAAGACAGGCTTCAGATACAAAAAGAAGGAATGAATAGGAAGAATTCTTTTAATTCAGGCAAAGGCCCAATTTAGCAGATAAGCTTTATAATCTTCCTTGAATATAAAGAAATGTAGTTTTGCTTCCTGATGAGTGAATTTTTATCTTCACTGCACAAACAAACAGTGAGGCATTAGTGCAGTTCAGAAGCCAGGTTACACATCTGCTGGTGCATTTACCAACTGTTAGCAGTCACGTTGAGGATGGAGAGATTCCTGAATACTGGACCTCCAGCACATCTTCCCTGAGATGAGTGGGGATGCATTCCCAGAAGATGTGCGCTAGTCATTGTCATCTATGGCCCAAGATCCCTGGCTTTTGAGCTGGGCTGGGCCTTAGCTTAGCATGCTTCCTTGGACCCTGGCCTCACCTGTCGCCAGGTCTCCCTTAGTCCTCTCAACCACGAAGAGGTCCAGGTCCCTCTGGCCACACCAGTTCATTTGGAGGAGAGAGAGACAAGAGGTCAGCAGTAGGAAGGGACCCAAAACACAGAAGCCAATCACAGAAGAAGCCAAGCAAGCGTGAGCTCCAGCGCACTTACGTTCATACCGTGTCTCCCCTTGCCTAAGCCCTACTGCTTAGAATGCAGGCCAGCAGTGTCCCCATGACACCTTGTGGGGGCGGAAGAGGCTGAAGGAAGGTGAGAGGTGCTTAGCATCTTCCTAGAGATGAGAGCGCACCTCTGAAATGCTGTACATTTTTTTCATTAGGTGCATCTGGTATTTCTGCTGAGAATTTAGTAGGCTCCTTAGTACGAAATAAGTCTAGCTTCATGTTACCAGGATGTGGCAGGGGCCGGGGTGGCTGACTGGGAAGCAGTCTGTGCTGGCATTACGCCTGCTGCCCATAGTGAGTTCAGGCCTCTCTCCAAAGGAGCTCATTCAAACACCACTTACCCACAAGGAGAACCTTCACCTCCCAGGGAGACAGCAGCTGGTCATTTTCTTGAGGCTTCTCCTCACATAGAGTGAGGTCTCAAGGAAGATGACATGAGGGATGTACGTTTTTAGAGAAAGGTGAGGAAATGTAGTCAAAGAGGATGAAGCAGTATGAGCTGGCTGTCCCCAGGGAAGCAGTAGTGCAAACACATTACGATGGAGAGGAGCAGACGTGCCAGTAGCTAGAAAGAAACAAACACAGGTTGTTTCACAAATTCCTTGTGAGCAGCCTGGAGCCTTCTGTTCTTGGAAACGATGGTTCCCTTCTGAGGGATCTCGAAATAAGGAGAGGCCAGACCGAGGAGATGGTTCGGAACAAACATGCTTATTTGTACTAAGACTCAAGTGTACAGCCCTTTATTAAGAGTTCATCCAGGTCATGACCCCTGCACAGGATAATCCAGAAGCTGAGCTGCAGCAGAGCACACTTTGTGGGAAGACTCATGCACCTCACAATTCTATACCTTTATGTATTTTAACTGTGTTAAATTCCTGGGGAATAAACAAATAGTAGACAGGTGGTCATGGTACAACAAGTATCATTATAGTGACGGTTTACTGGACTGATCATTTCTCAGTCTTGGTTGATGACTCAGTTGTTTAAAGTATTTGAGCACAAATAACAGTGTAACCGAAAAACTGGGGTGGCTCTTTGTACAATTTTATAAGGCCTTAACCTGTACGTGCATGTACAGCTGCCAAGCGATCCTTTGTATAAGGTCAACTTTCTGAACTATTTGCTATTTTAAAAGAAAAAAAGATCCAAATCAGTTAGCTCCATAAGTACAAACTGATAACTAGAGAATTGTAGGACTGCCAATTTTCTTGCAAAGTAAAATTTCAATCAGAAAACATGGAATTTCAGTGGAATTTGCCAGTTTTTGAAGTGGAAAATTGGCAAGTCTGATCTACTGGAGAATTGCCTGGAAGTTTAAATATTTTTCTTTTTCTTTCTTCTCTTTCTTTTTTTTTTTTTTTTAGTAAAACAAAGAGATTGTCTTAATCCACAATGGCATCTTTCTTTGTTGTTTTCCATGTGTTTTCAGACCTTTTTTTCAGAGGGACATTTGATTTTGTGCAATCTTCGCTGTGAAGAAGTCCCGAGTTCATTTAACAGAACAAGGCCTCATCACCTGGTTTGACTTGGAGCTTTCTCGTTGCAGGTCGATCCGGGCCACAAATCCCTCGGAGCACACGGTGATCCTTGCGGTGGTTTCACAAGCGTAAGCTCAGCTCCCATCCCCAGCTGGGAGTACTACTGTTCATTCCTCCTGAAATATTTGTCTGATGTAATCCATTCTCTGAGCTTGCAAAGCAAGAGAGGGAGGTCTTTGGTCTTACAGCAGCAGCAGCCTTAGATCTTACTTGGGATTTTCTTTGTTTTGCAAGTTTCTAGAAATATTTAGGTTTTTCTCTTTATCCTATCTAATTTCTATTAGCACATACACACCTCAGGAAAAAAACAATTACTCATTATGTGCTAGAAATGAGTAGAAAAATCTGAGGAGGAGGCAGTCTGCAGAGAACATCGTTGCAGCTTATCTTTTTTTCTTTGAAGAAAAGAAATAGGAAAATGTTTGTTTTTTCCACTTAAGAAGAAGCAACTTGTAGCATGAGAACAGGCACTAAAGCGACTGCAAGAAAAGGATTGTGCAGTTTATATTGGTACTGTTGTGTGGCTAGAAGCAGGACAGCAGGATGCATGCCAGTGTTGGAAGGGAAAAGGAGGGATTGAGCTGTAGGTAGGAGACGGCAGAATGAGAAACCGCTGTGCTGCGTGTATTGAACTGGCTGGCGCTTAGAATGAAAGACCTGGAAGGAAAGAAGTTGTGTGTACAGCTACAATGGTTGGACTCTTTGCCAGTATCGAAATGTGTTATTGTCACTTCATGGCCATCATTAGCTTTGGAGAGAATAAGACCTTAATTAGAGCCTAGGACTGACTGGACTTGGCCCCACTGTGGTGATTGGCACAGATTCTGCACTGAAGGAGCTGACAGACCAGCGAGCCAGATAGAATTTCAGTCTCCCTCAGGCAGGCCCGCCCAGGGGGGATGTGAAATATCCGTTCCAAAGCCAGTTGGGACAGTGGGAAATCCTGGCTTCCAAGTCTTGCCCTAACCAAAGACCTCACCTCACATGCTACTCCTTCAGTCTCTTGGTGGGAGCTGTGTCTCTTCACATGGACACCTACCACAGGTTCTGGGCCAGGGAAAGTGTAGAAACGGTCCCACTGGTTCCTTACCACCCTGCCATCCTGGTGGGGGATGGGATCTCAAGTAGAAAGAGTGAGGGCACCCAAGATGTGAGACCCGTCTTCTTCAGCCCTCTTGCTTATATTTTATCTTCTGGGGACTGTGAGCTCTTAACAGGGTCTTAGAGTCTTGACATGGGTACTAGGCCACATAACATTTCCCCATGCCCGGCTGATTCCTTGGCCCCAAGAATAGAACATTTGTTTTTCTTCTTATTCATGTGTATTTTTCCTTGACAAGTAGTGGTTTTCTGTGTCTTATTATTTTTCACTTTTTCCCCTATTTTAAAAATACTTCATTGGTAGAGAAAGTTAATAATAAAATGAATGCTGCTCATGCTACCCAGCTTATGAAACAGAACATTATTAATACCTTTGGAGCCCTTTTTGTGCCCCTCCTGATTTATTGTTCAAAGAGGGTAGAACCTTGAGTGCCTGAGGAGGAAAGGGGGTAGGGAGGAGAGCTTCTCCCTGGCCAGCAGGAATCAGCCATAGGTAATGCTGCCAGTAGGCACTGGGATTTCTCTTCCTGTTCTCCATCTGCTGCTCCACCCAATCCTGTTTTCCCATTTTTCTTCCCTGTTTCGAAGGTATGTACTCCATGCTATTTGCTCTCTGTCTTGGGGACACTTTTTCTCATAAAGGTGGCAGCAGAGCTACAGCAGGACTTCCTGATAAGCTGACCTCTACCCCCACCTCGTACTCAAACCGAAGTTTGAGACCTAACTACAGGCCGAGTGTAGGAAATCTTCCCATGAGATGCGTTTCTGTCTTCTTGCCTTCTAACGTGGCTTTCCTGATGACACTTCTTTCCCGTTGGCTCTGGGGTGCTGCAGCCTCTAACGCCAGTTGTCTTCCTGAGAGTTGGACCCACCTAGGTCTTGGGGTGGGTGTCGTCTTCCAGAATGTTTGGGGATGTCAAAGAGGACGCTGGTCTCTGGGATGAGTGTCGCATCTACCTTGTCCCTTTATGGGATGGCTCCCGTACATTTGCTACAACTCCCCAGGAGCCCGGAGTTGGGGAAAGCCTCCTGTGTGTCCCTGTGCTGAGGCTTCCCTACACGTTGCTGACATTGCTTCTGCTGTGTGTGTGCTTTTTGCATCTGAAGGTGGATGTGGGGGTCTGGGTTCCTGCAAGGCCGGTGCACCCTGCAGGCATGTGCCGGTCAGGAAGCCGCTCTCAGAGCCAGGGCCCTGCGTGCCTCGCTCTGTCTGAGTTTCAGTGTGAGGAATCCTGGTTTATATCTGCTGAATGACCACATTTTCTGCTTTGCTACAGATCCAGCGACTATGAAGAGGCCTCAGTCCTCCCTCTTCTGGATGCAGGCTTCAACCGGGTACGTGAAAGATGAACTAGCACTTCTCTTGGGTGCACACACCTTACTTTAGCCAAACAGCCACGCATAGTGTTAGAGGCATTCAGCCCCAGGACCGTGGGGGAAACGAAGTAGCTATTCTCATGGGATGCGAACGAGCTGGTCAGGCTTTTTCCTTTTTCTCTCATGACTTCATATATCTTAGCGACAGATACGTAATGGTGTAAAAACCTGTCTTCTTGTAACAAGTCGAAATTCTGTAGTCCCAAAGTGCTCTCATTTAAAGCAGTCCAGTCAGTTTGTGTGTGTGTGTGTGTGTGTGTGTGTGTGTGTGTGTGTGTGTGATAATACCAGATGGGCACCCAGGGCCAGAGCTTACACCCCAGGGATAGGCCTGTGCCGGCAACAGCATCCCAGGAGCTCCTCGTTGAAACCATAAATGTCAGCAAAGAAAAATTCTGAGTGACGACGACATGAATAATGCTGATATTCAACTTGAAGATGAAGACAGATTACTACAAGGCAACTTAACAAACTAGGTAATTAGGCTTACCCAGGGTCTCAGGGTAGGGGAAGTCTGAAGCTTTGGTTGGAGGCAAGGCCGTGTGCAATTCAAACAGAAAACCACATAATGGAGTCAGTTTGAGAGCGAGACGAAAAGGGGTGGAAAAAGATAACCAAAACATGACTATTTAAAGGACACGTATTTCATGATATTAAAAGAAAACAAATCCTTACAGAAAAATTGTGGAGGACCTTACTTTATACGCTTGAACTTTTTTAATAACAAGCATACATTTCTTCTATTAAAAAAAATTAAAGATTACCTTTTGGGAAAAATTGGGTAGAGGTCCACTGTTGACTTAGGCAACTTTTGCTGATAAATTTTTTTTTTAAATCAGTTGTTAATCTTTTCTGTTTTAAAGATCTATTATTTATCCATTTTTGGCTGTGTTGGGTCTTGGTTTCTGCGTGCAGGCGTTCTCTAGTTGCAGTGAGTAGGGGCTGCTCTTTGTTGCGGGGTGCGCAGGCTTCTCAGCCTGGTGGCTTCTTTTGTTGCGGAGCACGGGCTCTGGGCACTCAGGCTTCAGTAGTTGTGGCACACAGGCTCTAGAGTACAGACTCAGTAGTTGTGGCACACAAGCTTAGTTGCTCCACAGCATGTGGGATCTTCCCAGACCAGGGATTGAACCTGTGTCCCCTGTACTGGCAGGCAGATTCTTTTTTTTTTTTTTTTTTCCAGGCGGATTCTTAACCACTGTGCCACCAGGGAAGTCCCTTGCTGATAATTTAAACTCAAGCAAGTGACTTGCAGCATCTTGTGAACTCCTGGTTTAAACTAAAAACATCAGCAAAGAAAAATTCTTTGACAACTATATACATGAATAACACTGACACTCAACTAGAAGATTAAGATTGATTAAAGAGACTAACCAACAAACTAAATAACTAGGTTTACCTGGTATCTCAAGGTCTTTTGATAGCAGTAATCTGAAACTCAAAACAGTGGTGTGATGCATCCTTTTCTTTCAAAAAAGAGGAGACTGCCAGTGCCTTTTAAATTATGAAAATTCCTTTGGGTGCTGTAAGCAATGGTGTTTTGCTGCCCTGGGTTAAAAAAAAAAAACCCTTGTTTATTGTCAATCACAGAGAAGCAGAAATTACCCGTGTGATGCTTTGTGCTTCCCATCGTTTTGTGGTTTGGTGTGCCTCAGTGGAGAAGTAACAGTGCTATGTAAAACAGTGAAAGTAGTGCCATGGTTCACACGTGTGATAGAAATGAATGTTTCTGGTCGGCAATATCACTCACTCCCTTAACACTTTCCTCCTCTCTGTCAGTGCCTCTCTCAAAGGCTAGCACTCAGTTCTGGACACCGTTCTCACGTGCTGCCGCATCAGAATGAGACAATGCTTCTGAGTTTCGGAATGGAGAGTTGCAAAAGGAAAATGATCCAAGAAGTCATGTGGCTGCCATGTCTTTTCTTTACTTACTCCTTTTTGAGAAATGACTTCAAATTACTCAGTTTTCATATATCTTCTGTGTAACACTGACCACCATGCGCCCCAGGCAGGACCTCTCGGAGCGTGAGCATGAAGGTTCTTCCTATGACCTGGGGACAGGTTGGTGAAGGCATGACATACCGTGGGTTACGGCCATGAGCCCCCATCGCCATAGGTGCTGTTGAGTGCCCTTTTGGAATTCGGCTTTTAGTTCACTGATCCTGCCTCCGACCAACCGGTGTGATAGGTGGTGTTTGGAATGGTGGTGTCTTGTCTGGGGGGCTGAGATTGCATGTCTACTCGCAGAAAAGCTTAGGAGAAACAGCTGCCCTTTTTGGGTGTAAATACTATTAAGTAAATTTAAGAAGGAAAGTACCATTGCTCCTTTTTGTTCTTTTTGTAATCTGTGTGAGCGCCTCTGGAAGGTTTCACTTCTCCCTGTCCAGATACGATGCTGCTTTTTGCAGAGTAAAGCCCTTTGTGGAAGCATGGAAAGCAGTACCTGTCGGGGGCTACCTGGTCGTCTTTAGTGCTGGGTCTGATCAAGGCCGTGTGCCAGCCAGAGCAGGGCGCCCCCAAGTACTTGGGGCTCTTTCTGAGAGAAGCACACCACACCTAGCAGGCTTTCCTTCCTGAGTTGCGGTGACACAGAATCCGCTGAGGCTGCTCTCCAGGTGGCTGGTCTCCTCTTTTGGGCAAAATCTTGTCTCCGGCAACTTTCTACCCAGACACACTTTCAAATATGCCAGCTATTCCTCTTGCCTTCCGTGAAGTTGTTTCCCATCTCTGAGTTGTTTTGATTGTATTAAATCATCTGCTGAAACTCAGCTCTGTGTTACTAGCTAATTGGCCAGTGCTTCAGTCAGTGGGTCCCTGAGTGGGGATGCAGGGACACGTTGTGCTATCAAATATTGCACAGCAGCTCTGCTTGAAGCCGCTGTGGCTGTGCAGGAGTGCCCGACCACATGCTGCTCAGCCCACTCTGAGCCTTTTAGAAAGAGCATCTTAGCAAAGGGCGAGTGCAGCTTGTTTTTGTATCAGCCTTTGTGTACCCCTTTTTCTGTTTGGAATGATGTTTACAAGTTCATTCCGCAAGTCTCTACGGAGCACTTACTCTGTGAGAGGCGTGTCGGGGATACGGCGGTCAGACACAGTTCCTCCCCGGAGAGGCGTCCTGTGGAGGAAGACATGGAGAGCCAAGGTGTATTATTTGTCGGGCTCCATTCTAGGTGACTGACTTGATCTTCGTCTGCAGATGAGAGGTTTGGAATTTTCTCCATTTTTGCAGAGGAGGAAACAGGCTCAAAATGACTCGCTTGCAGAGCTCATACTCATAACAAGTCAAGATGCAAATGCTTGGTGTTCAGCTCCCAGCTCCATGCCGGGTCCTCCAAAGTCACATTTCCCAGACTGTTCCGTGGAACACTAGTGTCCCAGAGCTCTCAACAGGTGTCCATGACAAAAGGCTTCTGTCGTCAAGTAAGTTTGGAAAGTCAGTGAAGACTCTGCTTCTCCTCCTCCTGCCCCTGAGAACATACAGTGCATGTTGGCAGTGTCACACCCGTGCATATGTAGAAATCCTGTACTACAGACACCTGCCTGTGTTTCTGGAAGCAGGGCCCCAGGAATCTGCATTTTGACCAAATATCCAGGTTATTCTTAGCATGTTGAAGTTTGGAGACCGCTGTTCTTGGTTCACTCAATTCATTTCAGATTTCTGGGTTAACTATAGTCTGGAAAATTCCTGAAAGATTTTCCCACTGCCTTTAGTCTACAAAACACATACTGAGTGCCACTTATGTGCTAAGTGCTCCGTTGTTTAGAAACCATCACCTAACAAGGCTGATCTTCACTGCAATGGAAGTTCTTAGGAGAACTAAAGAAAAATAAGAAGAGTAAAAAATTACTACTTAGATATGAAAGTGAAAATATAACATGATTTTATATATATGTATAAAATATTTATTGTATATATCTAATAAAGATAAAATATGTACCTACACACAGAGACGTAATAAAAGCCTAAGGAAATAAACCAAAGTAAATGATACCTCTAGCATATGACATCCGTGATTTGGGGTTTTTTCTTTATATGTTTCTGTATTTTTAACTTAACTGTTATTACTTTTATAATTAGACATAGTCAACAAAAGTTTACGTTTGAGCTTTCTGTTTTAAAACAAAGGAACCTGTTTATCCCAACCTTTTCAAAAAATGTATTTTATCACAGATCCTTTTTTGTACTTTTTGAAGCATCAGCTAACACTGCTCAGGGCTCAGTTACAGACTGATGTGTTACCTGCACCCATCCAGAAGCTTAACAAGAACCTCACCATGTTAAACTTCACTTTCTAAATAGAAAACATTTTCCTTTGTGTGTGTTCATGGTTCCCCCTCTGTCCTTAGCCCTTCCCAGCTTCCTCCTGGGATAACGGGGACCAGAGGCACAGGGAAAGTCAGGGGGCTTGGCAGGTGTCCCCAGGGAGAGGCCATCCACGTTAGAAGTGTGGGAGAGTGTGTGTGTGAGAGACATGAGAAGGAGGAGGATGTGTTAGGCTCTCAGAAGTTGAGGAAGGAAGCAAAGACCACCTCTCTCCACCAGAAGACATCCCTCATAGTGAGGCACACACCGAACACAACCAGGCTCAGGTTTTAGAAGACTTTCCTTAGTGCAACCAGAAACACAGGCATTTCAATAATTAACAAAGTTGGTGACATAATTTAAAAAAACACATGCGCCCCAATGTTCACTGCAGCACTATTTATAATAGCAGGATCATGGAAGCAACCTAAATGTCCATCAACAGATGAATGGATAAAGAAGATGTGGTACATATATACAGTGGAATATTATTCATCCATAAAAAGGAATGAAATTGGATAATTTGTAGAGATGTCAATGGACTTAGAGACTGTCATACAGAGTGAAGTAAGTCAGAAAGAACAAATACCATATATTAATGCATATGTGGAATCTAGGAAAATGGTACAGCTGAACCAGTTTGCAAGGCGGAAATAGGAACACAGATGTAGAGAGCAAACATACGGACACCAAGGGGGGAAGTGGGGTGGGGCGGGGGTGGGTGGGATGAATTGAGAGATTGGGATTGACATATATACACTAATATGTATAAGATCGATAACTAATGAGAACCTGCTGTATAGTACAGGGAACTCTAATTCACTTCGCTGTACAGTAGAAACTAACACAACATTGTAAAACAACTATACCCCAATTAAAACAACAACAACAACAACAAACGAAGGTTGGGGAGGTGTTCTAGCCCTTATGTGTTTATTTTCCTGTGAGTGTTCATAATAAAGTTTTCCGCACCTTTGTTATAAATGGTTAACTATACAATGTTATCTGCTCTCTTGTTTCTTATACATTTAAATAAGCATTTCAAACATCTTGACAACTGTTTCATTTCCTCTCATCTTACCTGCTAGTTGTCTTATGTAACAGAGTTATCTGAGGTTGGAGAAACTATTATGCTTCTTTGATTATTTAAGAAGTAATTGTATATGTCTTATGTATTATCTTTGCTTTTTTCCCAGAGATTTATGGAGAACAGCAGCATAATTGCTTGCTATAATGAACTGATTCAAATAGAACATGGGGAAGTTCGCTCACAGTTCAAATTGAGGTACGTAGCAAAATAGGACGAACACGGGGTTAGCCATTCTGTAGCAAAGCTTGTCTGTCCTCAGGCTGAGGTTCACAGGTTCTTAGGGGAATCCCAGGGATTCTGAAGCTACTGAACAAGTAATGGTAGCTGGTAAATGGCAGAGTCTAAACTGGAAGCCCTTTGCTATAATGAAATAAATTGGAAGCGTTTCTTCGTTTGACAGTGTTTTCCACTATTTTCAGCAGTTTTAAAATTATACCCTAGGAAAAATACTGTTTAACTTCTGTACAATTAGATCGAGATTAAGAATAGCCTTTGAGGATTACTTTCTCCTTAGTATTTGCAGCATTTATAAATTCCTGCTTGGACTGTTACAGATGGGGGCAGACCCGTGGGTGTATTAGTTATGCTAACTCTGGTAATTGCTGTGTATGCATGATAGCAATTTCATGAGGCCTGCTTATGGCCTCAGTGTGCATGAAGTATCTTCAAGAAACTGATTTTGAGTCTCTTACGCATATCTAGTGCTTTAAGAGCTTCTCTCTGGTGCTCACTTCTGAGATTAATTGATTCTCTCAGTGTCTGGGTGGCAGGATACTCTGCTTCTGGGATGTCTTGGCATATCGGGTTCTAGCCCATGCCTGGTTTTGCTCAGGCTCTACTCCAGTACTCTCTCAGGACCCTGAGCAGAGAGAGCAGGGGAAAGAAGAGGCTCTTCGCAGCCTGAGGCCCCTGGGAGGTCAGTCCCAAGTGGCTCCAGGCTATGGGATGCCACAAGGGCCCTGGCTTCTCTCTCTGGCCGACTGAGGGGTCTCAAGGCTTTCAGCCTCAGCGAAAAATAAGTAAGATAGCATCTCATGGAAAAAGTTATACTTCTTACCTTGATTACTGAATTCATATTCAAAGAATACGAATTTCTACACTTAACTTTTCTTGGCCATCCTCTGTCCTGTGGAAGAAAAATGAATTGGCATGAACCCACAGAGGCAGGCTCTTCTACGGTTCTCCCTGCTTAGGGAAGTCAACTGTTTGGTGGATAGAGAGCTCTAAGAAATAGAGTGTGGGCCGGTTAGAGTGGGTATCATCAGAAAATCGACAAACAGTAAATGCTGGAGAGGGTGTGGAGAAAAGGGAACGCTCTTGCATTGCTGGTGGGAATGTAAATGGATACAGCCACTATGGAGAACAGTATGCAGGTTCCTTGCAAAACTAAAAATAGAACTGCCATATGACCCAGCAATCCCACTGCTGGGCATATACCCAGAGAACACCATACTTCAAAAAGACACATGCACTCCAGTGTTCATTGCAGCACTATTTCCAATAGCCAGGACATGGAAGCAATCTAAATGTCCATCCACAGATGAATGGATAAAGAAGATGTGGTACATACATACAATGGAATATTACTCAGCTGTAAAAAGCAATGAAACTGGGACATTTGTAGAGACATGGATGGACCTAGAGACTGTCATACAGAGTGAAGTGAGTCAGAAAGAGAAAAACAAGCATCGTATATTAACACATATATGTGGACTATAGAAAAATGGTACAAATCAACTGGTTTGCAAGGCAGAAATAGAGAGACAGATGTAGAGAACAAACATATGGACACCCAGTAGGCAAGGCGGGGAGGGTTGGGGGGGAGGGATTGAATTGGGAGATTGGGATACCAAATTGTACACTCTAAATATATGCAGTTTATTGTAAAAAATAAAAAAATTAAAAATTAAAAAAAAAAGAAATAGAGTGTGGGGATAAACAATCCCTTTTGTAGGTGGAAAAGTATTAAAAAAAGAATCTCAAACCCGTAGAAATTCTTTGATAAGGAAGATTACCAAAGATTTTTGAGTGTCAGTGAAATCATTTGGTTTCTTTGTATCCATATATTTATTAGCTTCAGAGAACTTCATAGAATTTCTTAAGAAAACAGCATTGCCTTTACTACAGCAATTTATGATTTTTAATTGTACATAATTGTTTTTATTCCTGGGGATCTCTTCTGCTTTTACTGAGGATAAAAAGACTTTGTACTTTTATTTTAGATGTTTTCGCAATAAATAGGATTAGGAAAAAAGATTTCATTTTGGTTTAATTCTTCAACTGTATTTTCTGCAACAAAAATGAACAGCAGATGCCTTATTACTTTGATAGGTGATTCCCTCATTTTATTTTAAATGACTGCTTGAGTTTTCTTAGGCAGCATTAAATGTGATGGCACATATAAGATGTCCGAAGGTACCTTGTCTGTGGGGTGCGGGGTGAAGGCAGGTCTGGCAATTTGAAATAAACATCCCCAGGCAGCACCAGGGCTAAAAAAAAAAAAAGAGCTTCAAGGTTAT
Organism: Hippopotamus amphibius kiboko; assembly: GCF_030028045.1. NCBI lineage: Eukaryota > Metazoa > Chordata > Mammalia > Artiodactyla > Hippopotamidae > Hippopotamus > Hippopotamus amphibius. The sequence continues at coordinate 215,810,571 of NC_080186.1, read as the reverse complement.
CGTGCTGATGAAATCTGCTTAGAGCCAGGGCACTGAAAACTTTTCAAGGACTCATCAGATTCAGAATTCGGCAAGGTTCTAAGTATGTAATACTGTTTAAGTCCCATAACTTCTCACCCCTCAGTGAGGAGATGTTTGGGAGAGTTGGTCTTGTTGTAAAGGTCATAGTGAAAAGGCTCAGGTTCTTAGTACAAACCAGTGTGAAGCTGGTGAATGGACCTCACTCAGGCAGCAGTGGTCCCAGGAAGGTGGATTTGCCCACCTCCCCAGTCCCAAGCAACCAGCCCCTCAGAAAGGGAAGGAAGGCAAGAATTCTCCATAGTAGAAGCCAGAGGAAGCCTAAGTGGTCAGTTTCTTCTGCTGCTTTTTGGCTGGTTGCACCTCAACTCTCTCCAACTTCTTTCCTGTTTTTTGTGTGTGCTTGACTCTCCCTGGGTGTACGATATTTAGGCCCAGCAGATGGGGGGGACGGTGACCCTCCATGGTCTCTGAATCTCCTTAGGGCATTCAAGGACATCTGAGGCATCTACCTGCACCCCAGAGGCGGGCAGGCAACTCTGTCACTTGCTGCAGACAGGGAAAATGAGGCTCTCTGTTATACAATGCCAGAATAATTATAGTCTAATTATATAATACTTTTCCCTGCAATTCCACCCCCAGCTGCAGCTAAATATGTGACATTACTAGCATTCTGCAAGGACAGTCTGTACTGTAAGGACGATGTTGAATGTTGAAGGCAGTTCTTCTAGCCAGTCTTCATGTATGGTAACCATACTTACTTAACCAAGAAAAAAAAAGGTCATGTGATCAAACATAAGCTACCTAATTTAAAAAATTCCATCATATAAGAATAACTTTTAAAGATGGAACAAAATCACATTTCTGTGTGCATGTGATGAATTACTTTATTGAACAGAAGAATTCATGAACGGGGGAATGTCTAGGGAAATATGGGCTAACTGATGACCATTTATCACTTCTGTTCTTATGTTTCTTTATCATGAAAAGAACTATGTTAACCAAAATACAGATAGGGTTTGGCTATTTATTGGCAGTTTAAGCTGATGAGTTTACACTGATGAAGTACGAGCTATTGTTTCATCATTAGGCATTATGATATCTCTTATCGAGGGGTTACATGCAAATCATCGTTTATTTTACTCCAAGTCTTAAGACAGTAGCAGCCCTCCATTTTAGAATCAGTTTCTGATGGGAAACCTTGGCATTCTGTGGAACACTACATCTCTCATTATTATCTGATGTTTATAGGGCACTTTGTCCTCACGTGGGCTCTGTATGACAGCCATTGTGTTACGGAAATAGGAACCAAGCTGGCTGCATCACTGTCCAGCAGTGGTGCTGGCTCTTAGCAAGTCCACGGCCCCCTCCCTGCTGCTCCCAGGCCCCTGCTGGGATGTGGATTTGTGTTCAGAATCTTCTCCCTACACGCCACCATCTTGCCTAGTCCTACCCTCATTACTGGCAGCCTCACTGTGTGTGTCTGCAGGGGTGTGTGTGTGTTTTGTTGACGTAGGTTCTTGAGTGCCTTTGTTAGGGACACAGAGGTCATGTAACCCAACCATCCCAGCGCAGTTGACAGAGGAAATGCCAAGAGCCAGGGACACTCTTGGCGTGATCACAGGTACCCACTGTGTGGGTTGCACACTGGAGAGGAATCCAGGCACCCTGCTTTCACGCAGATGCACTCTGCACCCCATCATAGCAGTATGTTCTTTGTAGACTTTCTACCTGGGCCCCTGTAATATTTACCTTTTCCCTGAGGACCTACATGGACTTTTAGGAAGATGAAGGGGAAATGGTTGCATCACCAGCACTACGTGGGCTTTCACGACAAGGTTCTGGTTCCCTTGTGTTTTTTCCAATTTCCCAACTTCTCAACCTGAAGGCTACAAAAATACATTTCAGGTGCAGAGTCACATGGTTCCTAAGAACAGAAGATTAATAAAGCTAAGATTCTTCTGCAGGAAAAATATTAGTAATTAATACAAGCCATTAAATTTCCAGACTCTAGGGGCATGATTGAAATTGATTACTTCATTTTGCTGCAGGTTTATTTAAATAGAACCATCAACCAAATTGGTTTAAAACCTAGATCTACACATGGCAGTCCAGAAGTGTTTGTCACCAGAGACAATAATCTGCTGGTCCTGCCCGTGTGCGTTCACTGTTGATAAGGATGTGCTTTGTGAGCGTTATACTTGCTGGATAGTGTGCGCTTTGCAGTGAACATCTACTGGATACGCTTTGGCAGTGGGAGCTAAGATCTTGTATGAAGCAGCCTCTTGAATTGACAAAGACAGTCATGCTCTGAAATAGCTGTTTACATACATAATTGAGCCACACGGGTACTTTAAGAAAATACTTGGGCAAGAAGGGAATTTATCATTTGATCAAATGTGTTAGCACTTAATTATCCAGCTCCCAAAGCTAAGGAACTAGAGCCCACATAGTGTGCTTTTTTTCTGCGTCGGACTTCTGGAGGACAGGGATTGCATTCCTGTGGTGCCGAGTTGGGTTCTGGACCCAAGTGCCTGGTGTAAACTTGTGATAAAACTGGCTCTTTGATTGCCTCTTCATGGGAGGTGGTGCAGTAATGACTTTGGTAACAATTTTAAAGTCCTCTTTGATTCTTTTTCACATTCTAAATGATCCTGTTTACAAATGCAGCAATGCTAATAGAACAGTGTACAGTTCACATTAGGTAGACGAGCAACTTTATTCTTTTTATTTTTTGAAGTATAGTTGCTGCACAATATGTTACAATATTGTGATTCACAGTTTTTAAAGGTTATACTCCATTTATAGTTATTACAAAATATTGTCATACAATATATGCCTATAGTTTATTTTATACCTAGTAGTTTGTACCTCTTAATCTCCTACCCCTAATTGCCCCTCCCTCCTTCCTCCTCCCCACTGGTAACCACCAGTCTGTACTCTATATCTGTGAGTCTGCTTTTTTGTTATATTCGCTAGTTTTTTTTTTTATTTTTTAGATTCCACATGTAAGTGATATCATACAGTATTTGTCTTTCTCTCTCTGACTTATTTCACTTAGAATAATGCCCATCCATGTTGCTACAAATGGCAAAATTTTGTTATTTTTTATGGCTGACTAGTATTACATTGTACATATATATACCACATCTTTGTCCATTCATCTGTCAGTGGACAGGTAGGTTGCTTCCATATCTTGGCTATTGTGAATAGTGCTGCTATGAATATTGGGGTATATATGTTTTTGAACTAGTGTGCTTGGTTTTTTTTTTTTTTTTTTTTTTTTTGATATTTACCCAGGAGTGGAATTGCTGGGTCATATGGTAGATCTATTTTTAGTTTTTTGAGAAAACTAGACTAGAGCAATTTAAATAAAGCATCCCGCCCCCATCAGGAATCTCAGTTCGGTTAGGTTTACGTTCTCCTCCGCTCACCTCCATCATGACTAGTTATTTTCCTTACCCTCCCACACTGGTGTCTTCATCTCTACGGCGACAGGAATGCTACCTGTCAGTGGGCTAAAATCCTTCACTTTCCACGCAGGTTGCCTTGCTGTTATTGAAAGCGGCTCTTGGTTTGATATTTCAGATACACTGATGAGAAAAGACAGGTTGTGATTCACTTTTCTTCTCATCAGCAGCCTTTGAAAGCCTTAGAGAGCAAAGAAATATTATTCTGAGATCTTAAAAATAATAAATACTAAGTCTTGAATTCTTACATTGTCCCAAGTACTTTGGGACATGCCCCACATAAACTATCTGTTCTGATTCTTACAACAACCTGTAAAATGTGTTATCTTCATTTTATAGATGAGGAGACTGAGGGCCAGCAGAGGTAAGACATTGCCCAAGGTCCCATAACTGGCAAGATAGCAAAGCAAGTTTCACCCAGTTTTTTCTGCCCTCTCCCTTGTAAACAGTTCAAAATACGAGTAAGAAGGCAAAGTTAGATGCCTTATGAGAGGAAAAAAATGAATAACATTTTAAGAGTTTGTTTTATATGAAGAAACATCAATCTGGTAAATTAACTTCTTTTTTTTTTTTTTTTTGGGTAATGTGTAAGAAAGCCTTCAATGGGATTCTTTAAACAGCCAGTACAAATAACAAAGTTCTAGTAACTAGCCACATACTTGCTAGATTAGATAGTAAATAACTTACTGTATTTGGAGAGGCTCTAGATTTGGAAGGTAGTTAAAATGTTACCCAAGAAATTGAGAAATTGAAATGATTTTAAATATTCCAGAGATACAGGGAAGGTCATCAAGAATAGTGCCCACTTGGAGAGCTGCAAAGTGAACCAGGCAAGGGGAATGCTGCTGTGTTTGCCTTTCATCAGGCCGGTGGGTGTAGTTGAAAGCAAAGTACTATAAAGGCTTGCGTACCTAAGGTCGTAAAAGTAAGAAAAGAAAAAAATGTTTCTGTATCTGTTGCAAAAGGCCAGAATACCTCAGATCCAATTTGGGCTTAATTAGGTTTTCCTAACTGATGGGGACCGGACTTCTTCATGACCACACTGTGAGTGGCACAGAAGAATGTCATTGACGTAGAACATAGAGACCTACGAGACTGTCTCCTGCATCTTTGTCCTCTTGTGTTAGTATGAAGGTTTCATCCAACACACACAGAGTTCATTCCATGATCCACGACGATTTTGCCAGATTACATTCTTCTCTTTGTATGATATACATAGAAATACACGCTATTGTTTATTCATTTAGTTCGAAAGGCTAGGTTTTTTTTTTTCCCCAAAACATGATATCAAAGGTACCTGATTTTAATGAATCTGAGGAACTCTTTACTTTGATAAATTAACAAATGAAATGCTCATGGTTTTCTAGCAGAAATGGTTTTCTAACATCAATCTTTTGCAACTTTCAGGGCCTGTAATTCGGTGTTTACAGCATTAGACCACTGTCATGAAGCCATAGAAATCACAAGTGATGACCATGTGATTCAGGTATGGGAACACTTTTTATCTTTAGATGTCAAAATAGAGCCTTTCAAGTGCGAGCCACCCTTTTTCAAGCACTTTGCTGTAATTCTCACATTTCAGCACATTTTCTTTGGAGAAAGGAACATCAAAGTATGCAAGGAAAGCTGATATTCTTAAGCTAAGAATTAGATACTCAATAAGAAGAAAAATTCGTTCAGATCAGAACCTGCGATTTCTTTGACAGAGATGGGGTGAATTCTTTGGACGATGTGGGAAGACATTATTTATACAGAAGTATGTCAGAATTTTAGAGTAAATGCTTCTAAATGTCTTGGGAACAGAATAGTGCCAGTGGTCCTCATTTATTTGCCTACACTTGGCATTCTAGGTATAAAGCACTCATAATGCTAAAGTCATCTTCCTGAGGAAATGTGTATAGCAGACAAACTTTTGTTGAAATTAAGTTATCGTATTATTTGTTGGAAGGTAAGGCATTTACACTTAAAAAATACTCTGAAATGTAGACTTTTCGCTGATGGGCACTGGCCTGCCTGCCCTTGGTTTGCATAGTGGCACCGAGGGTGGGAGCATTTGGTCTGTCCTATCGACAGAGACCAAAGACAGTGTCCAACACACAGTGGCCCCACGACAGAGCCTCACACGTGTTCTCCTGTGAAACCCCCCACTGCACACACAGACACCCTGTTCTCACACGGGGTCAGTGACATCAGTAGCCCACCATGCCTAGGCCCTGTCATGAACACACTCATGAGGTTATCTCATTTCCATTCAGGAACCCTATGAAAGAGATGAGGGCCTGATAACACAGATGGGGAAACTGAGGCCCAGGAAGGCCAAGGAACTTATCCAAGGAAAGCCCCAGTAATAAATACTGGAACCAAAACATCCAGCCGTGTCTTTCTGACTCCAAAGCCTTCCTACGTGGTTCCTTACTTGGCTGCATGTTTGGAATTTGTCTTTCTGGCTGTCCCATGACATGGGTCTGAAGGCTCCCTCAGGTTGCTGCCTGTCACTGGCCCACCTGCCCGCAGATCTGCCCCAAACCCCAGAGAAACCAGACGTGTTTCAGTTACAGACCAAGCACAAATCCCACAGCTCTCCCACTTCTGCCTGGACTCGAACAGTCAGTTCTGTTCATGAAACAGGTTTGCTTTGCACATCCCTCTTTTCCAGGGAAGCCGAGTTGTGATTTTAGTGATGAGGAGAAGGGGCTCTCTGCTCTCTACTAGCTTTGTAGTCGTGCAGACAATCCTTTAACAGTCAACCGAGTCCTTCCTTCTACAGTTAGCTCCTGGTGGTTAGGAAACCTGAACCTCTGGGAGAGGTGATGTGGTGATGGTGTCACGTGATATGAATCACCTGCGAGCCTTTACTTTGCAGAGGAAGAAGCAGGGGCTGAGGACAGTGGGTGCCTGGGAAGGGGAATCGCTGTATTAAAAGGAAACCTGTACTGATTGCAGGCTTTTACTTGGGGTACCCTATCAGGCCCCTTTTCAAACCTACCAGCAACCAGAGTATAAAACTCAACAACAAGGAGGAAGAAGTTAAATAGAGAATATTATATGTAAGGGGAAAATTAAAAAGGCCTTTGTGCTACAGATTTTAAGAAGAGTCCTCTTGAATGAGATACATCATGTATCTTCTTACTCAACACGAGAGTCCTCAGGGCAGCACCACTTCACAGGGCACATGCCTCTCCCTGCAAATGGTCAGAGGCCGGGCAGTAGCACCTAACATTTAGGAACAGTAGCTACCTACCCATCCATCCATTGAAACTGTCTATCTGTTTGCTTTAAAGCACTTATATGGTGCTTACCATGTGCCAGAGGCAGTACTAAGCATTTTACACATACTCATTTATTTCTTAAAACAGTTCTATGAACCAGGTACTACTGTGGTAGCCATCTTACACATGAGGAGATTGAGGACCAGGGAAGACAAGTGACCTGCCCACAGCGTCCTGTAGTTGGTGATGGACAGAGCCAGGATCGGAACGTGGGCGTCTTGGCTCCATAGTCCATGTCCTCCTGCTGCATTGTGAGGTCGCCTGGCGTGAAGGAAGAGCTATGATTTCTACCCGTATGTGCAACCTAGTAGCAAAAGCAGAATAAACACATATGAAAACATATGAGAGTTTAGCCAGAAAGTAAGGGAAACAACACATGCTCAAACATCATCCATTCCTCAGATATTTACTCAATAGTCCTCAGTATCCAAAGATACATCCACAGTAGCCTTTGCCCTTGAGGATTTTCATGTCTCGTGGTGGAGAGAGAAAGAGAAATGTATAGGTTCCGTGTGATGAGTCACCGGAAGCCTGCACAGGAGAGAGTGGGAGTCGTAGGAGTGGCTCACACTCAGGCTGGGCAGGGGCTCAAGGACAGCTCGCTGGGGGAGGACAGGGAATAATTGGAGTTGATGTGACCAGGAGATGGGGGAGGGCCTCCTAAGCAGAGAGCACGTGGGCAGAGGCCCAGCGGCGGGGAGACAAGCACAGGCGGCTCCGCTGCGTGCAGGGCTAGGCCAGGGGGCCGTGGGGCCGACCTGGTGAGCAGGGGTGCTGTTGCCCAGCCCAGGGAGGGCGGTGACACCACGTGGAGGTGATAGGAGATTAGTGAGGGCAATGTCACCGTCCCCTGCTCTTTAGCCAGCCCCGTGAGGCTTGGTGCCCAGGGCCCCAGAGCAGCCTCCCAACCCCTCCACCTCCCAGGGTTCATTGTCCTCGTAGACACTGTGTTCCCCAGGGAGGCGCTCCCCAAGCGTCCCTGCATCACTGGGCTCCTTCCTGCTGTCATCCCCGTGGAGGGCAAGAGTGATTACAGTTTGCAAGACTGTTTCTGAAGCGGCAGATGGATGTCCGTTATGCCCAAAGACATCCGTGACCGTGATGCAGTGTGCTCACGTTTTCCCTACATTCTTTGTGATGTGTCCCCTGCCCTCCGCTCCTCATCTGGTGACTCTGTTCTTTGAGAAGAAATTGGAGGCTGGGGATAGGCGCTGGGAGTCAGCCAAGGTGATAGCTCTAAGTTCTAGGGCCCCGGGCAGAATTTTGGAGAGAAACCTCTGCGTCTGCAGGTCCCAGCATGTGCCGAGGGGGAGGGGGAGGGGGAGGGGGCCTCACCTCACGCCTGCCCTGTGCCCAGCCCTGAAAGGGCTGCCTGCTGCCTAAGGCTTTTAACGGAGGGTATGCTTCAGTTCGCCTGGAAGCAGCCTCAAGCCATAGCATTGGTTAATAGACAGTGACAGTTATCTATTAATAATATCTAGACACGAGAGATCAAATTGCTTCCTTGTAGAGATGTAACGAATAGAAGCCACGGACTGTTGAATGGAGCTCTCGTTAATTTTATTTGTTCTTTTTTTCTGAGTTTTTTCTTATTTCATGGGTGGTAGGTGACGAATAAGGCCCGTCAGAGGCTGGCACTAGCAGATAAAGGCTTCTTGCTCTTTTGCTGCTGAAGAATTTCTTCCGATATCCCGGAAGGATGGCAGTTGAATGAACACATTGCTGATGGGGGGGTGGCCCACCTACTAGGGCCGGGGGACTGGTCAGCGCCCGCATGGGAGAGCCCTCGCCCAGAGCGTGTTTTCTCTGTGTCCCCGCAAGCATTCCTGCGGGGACACAGCATCCTGCCTGACCCGTCACCACCTCCCGTCCACAGTATGTCAACCCAGCCTTCGAAAGGATGATGGGCTACCACAAAGGCGAGCTCTTGGGGAAAGAACTTGCCGAGCTGCCCAAGAGCGACAAGAACCGGGCAGACCTTCTCGACACCATCAACACCTGCATCAAGAAGGGCAAGGTGGGTGAAGCCAGAGCAACCCACAAACCGCGCCGCCATGCATTTTTTCTTCTGTGCGTTTTTAGGTCACGGCTTTAACATTGGCTTCTTTAATAATGTTACAATTGAGTGAAAATCTTTTATGTTTGCAAGGTGAGTTAATTTTTGAGTTAATGCTGACTAGCAAGTGAATCTGGTGCTTATCATGATGATGTGGAATCTGATGATTTTGTATAAGGAAATTTCTTCCTCCACACGAATGTATCTCACCTGTCGTGGCTGGAATCTCATACGTGTCTCTGAGCAGAGTCCCACGCAAGTTTAGGTTATCTAGTGTTTGGGGGACTAGGAGCACTTAACATCGGTATTTACCTGTTTCATAGGCCCACCTTTCGGTCAGTTTTCCTTTTTCTGTTCTCTTTTCTTATCACAGTTCAGTAGGAGTTACTGCTTGCTCCCCCCTGCCGCAGCAGGTCCAGTGGCCTCCACTGCATCCCAGCAGGTGAAGGCAGCGGTGTGGATGCAGTGGGCATCTCCCCGCCAGCCCTCCCTTCCAGAGGAGTGTTGCTCTCGTAGCTGGGAGCACCTGGGCGTTTTAAGTGTTCAGATGCTTTCTATGATGTGAAGTAGTTAGAGAAGCACTGTATTTATTTAACAGGGGACCATTTATAGGAGTAAAATAAGTTTGGCTTATATATGATGGCCAAAATTAATAAAAGTGGGGCAGTGAGACTGAAAAGGAAACAGGACATTGTCAAGTCCTCCCAGAAAGTTTGCCTGAAGAATACTGCCCCACACCCGGTGACCCCCACGTGCATACAAGTTGGCCATCCCGTGTGAGTGTGCGGGCAGGAAGAAGCTGCGAAGAATCTCAGGTCCTGATGCAGCCACTTCCTCCCAGAAATAGGTGCCACAGGCTTCCACTTGAGGTCACTGGGCTCTTCATCCTGAACTGTTCCCCAGGGTCCAGACACAGCAGGAGTCTTCACGCTCCCCTTTGCCTCATCCACGGAAACTGCCAGGAGCCAGCCTAAGCCCAGAGGAGACTTGGCTGGAGGCCCGATAGGACAGCAGAAAGATGACGAGCTTCAAGGAGAGCTAAGAGAGACATTTATAACCACATTGTCCACTTCTTCCTGTGGGCAAGTTAGGTAGCCTCAGTGTACCCATCTGCAAGTGAAGGATAACATCAAGCTCACAGGTTGTTGTAAAGATCTCGAGAAAGACCTCAGAAGAACCCCTGGACCTGGTGCCACTGCACCCGCAGGGCTGAGAGTGGGAACGGCACCCACTAAGCATCCCGGAGAGCCTGGGAGGGGCCACCTGGCGGTGGGCTCGTTGCTCTAGTGGGCTCTGTGCACGGTGACCGTGAGCCTTACGTAGGCAGCGTCCCAGTGGATACAACTGTAGAGCGATATTTTGTGGAATGTAAGAAAAGTGTGTGGGGATTTCATTGCTGAACTTGATGAGGCCCTCTGTAGGAGCCGCCCAGTGCCTGGACGGAAGGATTTTAAGAGCTCTCTTTGTCCCTGTAGGAGTGGCAGGGGGTTTACTATGCCAGACGGAAATCCGGCGACAGCATCCAGCAGCATGTGAAGATCACTCCAGTGATTGGCCAAGGAGGGTGAGCGCCAACTCTTATTAAACTCTGTCATTTTAGGGGTCCATGTGGGCGTGGGGTTTGTATGTGGCCATGCAAGTGTGTTAGACCCACAAATACAGTAGGATTGGGTCTGTACATAGTACATGCTGAGGTCACTTCCATGTGGCCGCTAAACAACAGCCCCTCTCGTCTCCTGCTTGTGGGCTTTATAAAAAAAGCATCACCCCGACTGTCCACCTCCACCTGATTGTCTGTGGTTCCACTGTCCCCACGCCTTAAGGCACGAGCTCGGTGCTGGTTCTCTCTAGGCCCCAGGACTTGTTCCACAGGAGGAGAGAGCCCTGGGAATGATGGTTAGGATAGAAAGGTGTTTGACTGGAAGCTGAGGCATCTGATTCACTGTAATCTCAGGTTACCAGAAGGAGCCCATTCATTTGCAGAGAGATAAGGAAAATATGCAATTCCTTTTCCTTCTCCCAGTGAGAAGGTTTATGGAGCCAAACAGGATCCCCTAGCAGTACATCACTTGAGGAGCCTTTGTAAAGGAGCCTGAACGTCAACCAACCAGCTTCATAGTACAGGTTTACAAGGGACACGTGCTGTTGTGTGACATTTTAGAAAAAGAAAAGTAGTTATAGTGTGAATAACCAGAAAAGGAGAGCCCTGACTGTGACTCTCATCGCGTGGTTAGAAAATGTTCTGTAGTCAGCAAAGTGTCTGTAGATTGTTTCCCCTCCAATTTTTACTGATTTGTTAGTTTCAAAACTGTTCCCTGCTCAGTTCAGAGACCACTGTCTCATGTTTCCTGCCACTTTGCTTCACTCCGTGTGATGGGGGCACTGGCAGCCCTGACCAGGGGTTACGAGCCTGCAGAGAGACGCCCCCGAGTCTCTCCTAAGCACACAGGCCTCTGCGTGGCCGTTTCCACCAGAGGTCAGAGTTCTGAGGCCACGATGGCCGTCACGTTGTAGTTTCCAACCATCATCCTTAGGCTGTCTTCTCAAGCCAAGATTCACTTTGTGTATGTGACCAGAATTATTAAGTAACAAGGCAGAGGAGACCGAGTTATTGCTTGGTGATTTCCATCAGAATGACTTTTTCTGATCTTTCTGATTTGACAGATACGAGCAAGAAGTTCTATTGTCCACAGACAGTGTTAATATTTCCCCCCAGTGAGCTATCAGAGGAAATTTTCATTAAAAGGAGGGAAATTTTACCTCTTCCTGTTTAGTGAAGCTCATCACAGAATGACCAGTATTTTCGATGCACTCTTCAGAGTTCTCCAGAGAAAACCAAACCAAAGGGAGAGACAGAGACGGAGAGACAGAAACAGAGACACAGAGGGAGAAGAGATTCATTACTATAAAATCTAACATCGCCCTCTGGAATTCTAACTCCACTCAGTAGAAAATCTACCTTGAGCTGATCTTTATGCAGAGCTGAAGCACCTGTTGTCTTTTCCTGGTCTCCTTGTGATAATGAGTAAGACCACAGGCTGTTCTGGGATTCTGTCCATGACCTTGAAATAAGAGGATTTTTCTCTGCCTGAAACATTCTATCATTTATGATGGCCAGGCTGTGAAAGAATGTAGAATATTAACTATAAAAACAGCAACCATGAACTTTGGTCATTGTCCAAATGAGTCTTTGCCTTCTATATAAGCTGTAAAAAGTATTAGTGTCAGCAGAATTAAAACCCATTTTGTCTGGAGTAGCATTTCATCCTGTCACTGATGCTGTCTAGGAGCCAGGCCTCAGGAGTCAGTTAGAAAATGAAGTACCCATTAGGGAAGTGTTTCTGAGCCAGCTATGATTAAAAGGGAAGCCCAGTTTCTGAAGGCATGTGTGGGCTGTGTGTGAAAAAAAATGCATCTTTTATAGATTGTGTTTTTTTGGAATTTAAAATCTGCCCTAGAATGGACCCTGGAGTTTTACTTGAAGAAGGTTCTGTTGATGTTTTCATGTGCTAATTTGTTGAATCATTTCATATCTGATGCGCTAATAACTTATTATTTATGTTATTAGGAAAATTAGGCATTTTGTCTCCCTCAAGAAACTGTGTTGTACCACTGACAAAAATAAGCAGGTATGGTATTTAGTTTGCTTCGTTTGCTTTGTTGGTGTGACCATGCATTCGTTACGTGCTCACCACTGTTCTTTGCTTGTCTTTCTCCAGATCTTACCATAGTTGCCAATTAAGGAGCTTTATGGCAAAATTAGGCCCTTAGACAAGTAGTAAAAGAAGAAACTCCCCAGCAAGCCTATGCACTTTATTAGTAACGTGTGTCAGTTATGATTTAGCTTGTGACTATACAGCTCAGGACCAATATATTTTATGAGAGAATAAAATTCTTCCTCCAAATAAAAGAAGTTTTAATTTTCTACCTTAATTTCTTAGGTGAAAATTATATATGCATTTGAGCATTTCACCCCTATAAATTCATGTCAAAAACAAAAATCATTTCTAATTAGTACAATGGTTTTTTTAACCATTATATCATGCAGAACAATATGTTTGAGTGTTTTCTGAAGTAATAGAATTTTAACAAGTTGCTGTATTTAGGAACTTTTTAATGTAGTTTTATAGAGAACAACAACGATATTGATACTTTTTGATTTATACTTTAGTACTGGATTGTGTGTATTTGCACTTCATGCTTTAAAGTTTGTTGACAAAGAGTACTCAACAAACATAATTACCAGTGATCTATTTTTAATACAAATCTGTTTTATTTAGGTATAGATGATGTGCAATATTATGTAAGTTTCAGAAGTACAACGTGGTGATTCACAGTTTTTAAAGGTTATAGTTCATTTATAGTTATTATAAAATATTGTCTGTATTCCCTGTGTTATACTATATCTCCATGTAGGTGATTTATTTTATACATAGTAGTTTATACTTCTTAATCTCCTACCCAATTTTTCCCCTCCCCCTTCCCCTCTCCCCCCTGGTAACCACTGGTTCTCTATATCTGAGTCTCTTTCTTTTTAGTTCATTCATTTGTTTTATTTTTTAGATTCTACATATAAGTGATATCATACAGCCTTTCTCTGACTTATTTCACTTAGCATGATAGCTTCCAAGTCCATCCATGGTGTTGCAAATGGCAAAATGTCATTCTTTTTTATGGCTGAGTAGTATTCCATTGTGTGTGTGTGTGTGTGTGTATGTATGTGTGTGTGTGTATGTATGTGTGTGTGTGTACCACCAGTGATCTATTCTTAAAAACCTATTAAACATGGCCTTTGACTTAGATGAAGATTTTAAAAGAAGGGACAGTGTCTCTCAAGGATATGAGGGGCTTCAGGGCATAATCCATTTTAGTGTAGCAGGTCAGAGACTTGGGAAGTGGTGCGGGATCAGGAGGAAGCCTGGCCAGGCAAGGAAGGAAACTGGGGCATGGTAGACCCAAGATGCCTGGCCTCCTCCCAGTGAGAAGGCAGCTCCCAAGGGGAGGGGGCTGAGTGCAGTGAACTTCCAGCTGGTGTCTCAGCCCATAGAAGGTATCCATGTCAACCTGATGTTAAAACAATAATGATTCAGTATTTGTATATGTTGTGAAATGATCACCACAGTAAGTCTAGTTAACATCCATCACAATACATAGTTACAGTCTTTTTTCTTTTGAGAACTTTTAATATCTACTCTTAGCAAGTTTCAAATATACAACATGTTATTAACTATAGACCATGCTGTACAGTACATCCCCAGGATTTGCTATAACTGGAAGTTTGTACTTTTTGACCTGCTGCATCCCTTTCACCCACCCCCCACCCCCACCTCTGGCAGCCACCAATCTGTTTGTCTGTGTGTATGAGTTTGAGGTTTGTTGGGTTTTTTTTAGATTACACATGTAAGTGATAACATAGGGTATTTGTCTTTCTCCATCTGACTTATTTCACTTACCGTAATGCCCTCAAGCGCCATTCATGTTGTTGCAAATGGCAAGGTTTCCTTCTTTCTTATGGCTAAATAATATTTCATTGTGTGTATATATACCACATTCTCTTCATCCATTCAGCCATCCATGGACACTTAGGTTGTTTCCATGTCTTCACTATTATAAATAATGCTGCAGTGAGTATGGGGTTGCATATATCTTTTAGAGTTACTGATTTTATTTCCTTTGGATAAATAACCAGAAGTGGAATTTCTGGATCATATGGTAGTTCCACTTTTAATTTTTTGAAGAACTTCCATGCTGTTTCCCACAGTGGCTGTATCAGTTTACATTCCCACCAACAGTGCACAAGTGTTCCCTTTTCTCTACGTCCTTGATAACACTTGTTAATTTTTTACTTTTTGATAATAGCCATTTTAACAGGTGTGAGTTTATATCTCATTGTGGTTTTGATTTGTATTTCCCTGAAAATTAGTGATGTCAGATACCTATTGTGTACCTGTATGTCTTCTTTAGAAAAGTCTATTTAGATCCTCCACCCATCTTTTAATTGGGTTGTTTTTTTTGCTGTTGAGTTGTATGAGTTCTTTATACTTTTTTAGATGCTAACTCCCTTATCAGATATGTGATTTGCAAATATTTTCTCCCATTTGGTAGGATAGCTTTTCATTTTGTTGATGGTTTTCTTTGCTATGCAAAGCATTTTAGTTTTATGTAGTCCTTTTGGCTATTTTTGGTTTTGTTGCCTTTGCTTTTGGTGTCAAAAAATCACTGCCAAGACCAGCGTCAATGAGCTTATCCCTTATGGTTTCCTCTAGGAGTTTCATGATTTCAGGTCTTACGTTCAAGACTTTAATCCATTTTGAGTAGATTTTTGTGTATGGTGTAAGATAGTGATCCAGTTTCATTCTTTTGCATGTGGCTATTTAATTTCTAACACCATTTACTGAAGAGACTGTTCTTTCCACTTTGTATATTCTTGACTCCTTTGTCATAAATTACTTGATCATATATATGTGGGTTTATGTCTGGACTCTCTATTGATCTACATCAATAGATACATTGATATATCTATGTAGATAGATATGTGTCTGTTTTTATGCCAGTACCATACTGTCTTGATTATTATAGCTTTGTAACATAGTTTGAAATTGGGGAGTGTGATAAATCCAGCTTTGTTCTTCTTTCTTTTTTTTTTTTTAAGCTCTTTATTGGAATATAATTGCTTTACATTCTTGTGCCAGTTTTTGAGGTACACCAAAGTGAATCAGCTGTATTTATACATATATCCCTATATCCCCTCCCTCCCACAACTCCCTCCCACTGTCCCTATCCTGGCCAAGTCATCACCCATCATCGAGCTGATCTCCCTATGTTATACAGCAACTTCCCACTAGCTATCTCTTTTACATTTGGTAGTGTATATATGTCAGTGCTACTCTCTCACTTCGTCCCAGCTTCCCCTTCACCCCCCCGCCCCCAACCCCGTGTCCTCCAGTCCATTCTCTGCATCGGCATCTTTTTTCTTATTGTTCTTCTTTCTTAAGAATATTAGAAAAATATTCTAGAATAGCAAAAACAGTCATGTACTTTTTTATAAGATTTAGTTCAACATAAAATGCCTCCTTCAGCACTGAGTGTTTCATCTGGAATCAGGAAATTTTCACTTAATACCATAAACTCATGCAGAGAGGCAAGTCCTTGGAGACCTCTGGGAAAGGAGGGGAACTGACTTTCATAGGGAAAAAAAATTCTCTCAACAGCAGAGTTTAGACATCGCAGGAGGAAGAATGAGGCCTATGTGAGAGGTGACATGGGTGCAGGGACAATCACAGGACATCCTGGTGGCTTTTTAGAGACAAACTAGTGAACCCAAGCCATGCAGACCAACCTGTATGGGCTGTGAAGCCACAGTGCAGGACACAGGCCCACTTGGGCTCGTTCACACCTGTCCAGAAATGAGTCAGATACAGTCCATGCCCCAGACCAAGCACAGCCTCCCCCATCAGCCTAGCCTTGCTCCTCCTCCTTCTCCACGTTCTCCTTTAGTGAATGGATCCTGTCTCCTGTCGCTGTTCTCCGTGTAGCTCCATGTACCCAAATTCTCCCAGCCCTCCATGGTCCAGCCCAAGAAACATCAATTTCCATCTCCCTCCTCAAGCCCCCAAAGGACCTTCTTTGCTGTGCATCACGCCCACCCTTGTAATGTCTACTTGTGCCTCACTGCCCTCGCCTCTGCAGCAGGGTCTCCAGGCTCTTCTTGTCTTTGTGTACTCATGCTGCCTGGTGCGTAGTATGCCCTCGAGCTGTTGGTGAGGTGGAATGGACTTGAGTGTCTCAGTCCTGGCTTCCTGCCACCTGTAAACTCTTCCTGCCTCACAAGGAGAGCAGGCAAGCCCTTAGCACAGGACTTAGGGATGCAGAAGAAGAGGGGCCACCTCCTCTTTTCTGAGGCTCTAAATAGAAATGTCTTTATTGCCGTAAATTAGCTGCTGTTCTGAGAAGGGTGGAAACACAGGGCTCAGATATCCTGAGCCATTGACGTCACCTAATGGTGCTGTACTGGCCTAGAGAGACACTTAGATTTTCCAATAACAAAGAATTTTTGTATCTCTGGCCAGCCACAGTGTTTTTCCCCCTCATCAAAGGAGGCTGAAGTGAATGGTGATGGGTCTGTGATGGAAAGGGCTCCCTGGAGGGTGAGAGCAGCCCGTCTGCAGGCGGTTCCAGTGGCGCTGCTCTCTGGGGTTTAGCCCTGACGTCAGAATCCGCCCGTGGGCTTGCATTTTAACAAGGAATGAAATTGGAAGCCAGGCTGCTGTCTGCTGGTGGTGCTTGTCAGCAGCAAAGATCTTTCTTCCTACATGAACCATGTAGCTTTTTACCAAGAGGCTAGAAATGCCCCGTGAGGGTCGTCTGCTGTAAACACTGTCTCCCCCTTCAGCACTCACACATTTTCTCCCCAGGTATGTATTAAACACCTGTTCTGTGCTGGCAGCAGGAGCACAGAGTCTCTATTCCAGAAGGCATGGGGGCCACAGACAGGTAAACAGGATACATTTCTAGAGCACAGTGTGAGGAGGTGTGAACCGGGCACTGGACAAGCACAAAACACAGGCCTGAAGGAGGCTGGCTAGAATTTTTTAGGTGTTATCTAGGACAAAGGGCAACAAGCTACGACCTACAGGCCAAATGTGGCCTGTTTTGTAAGTGAAGTTTTATTGGTGCGCAGCCACTTTCTCTGTTACGTAGCACCTGTAGCCACATTGTAGCTTTCATTCTACAGCAAGCAGGTACACCCAAGACCATGTGGCCCCCAAAGCCTACAATATGTACTCTCTGGCTCTTTACAGAAGAAGTTTGCCAACCTTGTTTCTAAAAGATAGTTTTCTTTCTTGGATTTCCTACTTTCTTAGGTCAGGGGCTGTCTGCCTGGCCCTCTGGAAGGCCCCCCATCCATACATGCACACACTTTCTTGGACACCCTTTGCCTTCAGGGCAACCCCTGCACCCCAGTTCAGAGTCTGTCTGAACCCCTTTATACCAGTGAAGACATGAGGACTTCGTTCCCCTGAGGCTTTTGCCTTTTCAGGAGGTCCAAATCAAAATCTAAATGCATGGCTGAAACTGTGGAATTTCAGGGATTTGCAAGCATGATGGTCCAGGAGTTGGACTCGCATAGGAGAAAGGAGGCTTCCAGGATCCCAGCTTTACACCAGCTCCTCCTAAGCTGGCCTGGTCCAAGCAGAGGGGGTCTCACCACTGCCACCCCTGTAATGCCCACCCCAAGCCCAGTTGCAGTGCAGGTCCCATTCTCACTGCTCCTCCAAGCCTTGGCCATTTGAGAGAGCACAGCACTCTCAAAAACTAGCAGCCAGTGGCAGCCTGGGAGCCCTGGAGCAAGTGTGGGGCTGAAGCTGGTGGTGTCCACCAGACTGCATCACCTTGTCTCTGTTCTCATGAAAAAGCCTCAGGGAGATGCAAGTGTCTCATGTCCAGTAAGAGGAAGTGGTTTTCTTGTGAGGTCAGGAAGCATAGCCCACCCAAAGAGCAGTTTCCGAAAAGATTCCCTTGTTCCATGGGGTTATAGCAGGAGGAGGTCATGGCCAGGCTCGGAGGAAGTGGTCTGCTTTCTGACTAATCAACGTTCCAGGACAAAGGCTGGTTGAGAGCAGACTGAGACCAATCTGACCTAGATTTTGCTCAGGGCTTTGCAGAGGTAGACATCAGAGGTTCCTGCCTTCAGAATTTCATTGACCACCTCCTCACCCTCATGACAGAAAGGTTGTTTCAGCCCTGGAGAATAGGAAGGACATAATCTCTGAATGAAGAATAGCTATTTTCTTTTAATTAATTTTTTTTTCGGGCTGTGTCGGGTCTTAGTTGCAGCACACAGGATCTTCGTTGCGGCATGCAGGATCTTTCATTGCAATGTGCTGGCTTCTCTCTAGTTGCAGCATGCAGGCTCCAGAGCGTGTGGGCTCTGTAGTGTGTGGCATGCAGGCTCTCTAGCTGAGGCTCACGAGCTCAGTAGTTGTGGCACGTGGACTTAGTTGCCCCACAGTATATGAGAATCTTAGTTCCCTGACCAGGGATTGAACCTGTATCCCCTGCTTTGGAAGGTGGATTCTTTACCACTGGACCACCAGGGGAGTCCCTAGAATAGCTATTTAACATGAATCAGTTTGGCTTAATGGAAACCTTGTTTCTATCAGTGAAAACCTATCTAAGTAAGCGTCGTCATAGCCTGACATCAGTATGGGGACGGGCATTTGGAAGTCACTGCTGTAAAAGCACTTTCACACATGTAACTTATTTGGGGATAATAGAGGTAGAAATAGCGGATAAATTGGCTAAGTTTGCAGGAATGAAACCTTGCTTTGAGATAAGCATTCTAAGGTTCATATTACTATGCCATTTCATACAAAGGACTTGAGCATCGTGGATTTGATATCTATGGGGGCAGAGGACCACTAGAGGGGTGGTCTTAGAACCAATCCCCTGTGGATACCAAGGGATGACTGTATTTTGTTTTATAGTAAACTATTTAATCTTGAAATTGTTGCAAAGATTAGGGAAAAATAAAACTTTACCATAATAATAATGCATAACACTAAGCCTGCCATAATTGCCTAAAACAAGATACAAAGGATGTAGAGTGTCAGGGAGTGAGAAGGGGGAAGGAACAAGTCTTTAGTTTTGTGAAGGCTTTGAGTTGGGAAGGAGGGACTGAGCCCTGAAGGCAGAAGCAGTGGAAAGTTTTAAGGGATCAGATTAGGCTCAATATAGGAAAGAATTATTAGAATTGACCAAAGTTGGTAGCCTTAGTGAGTAGTGAGTTCCCCACCATAGGAGGTAATCAAATAGCAGTAGACTGAGCCTTCAGTGGGAAAAGCTGTCTGGGACATCACTCATTGGCCAGAGGTTAGACTAGATCAGTGGTTCTACAAATGTGGTTCCTTGGAGCAGCAGTGGCCCCAGGGATTTGTTAGAATTACAAAGCCAGACTGCAGAATCAGAAATTTGGTGGGTGGGCCCAGGCAGTCTCTTTGCATAAGCTTTCCAGGCTCTTCTGATTCATTCTGAAGTTTAAGAGCTGCTGTACAAGATGAATGACTTCAAGACTAAGATAGTGTGAATTTGGTTCATTGGTTCCTGAGCAGAGGCTATTCTGGGTTTAATATCATCAGGAAAGCTTATTTTCACTTCTGGCCCTCCAGGTTTCCCCTCCCGAGTGTGAGGCCCCTGACCTAGGCTGCTCAGATTTCATGTTGCAGAGGGCCCCCAGCTCTGCTTCAGGCATGCCCAGCTTATGCCCTAGACCTGCACGTCCCAGACTGAAATGTGGCTCATCAACTAGTGATGTGCTCCAAGTGAGAACCACGTGCTAGATTTCAGAGACTTAGCATGAAAAAGAATGTAAATTAGCTCATTAAAAATATCTCAGTCTCATGTTGATTACACGTTGAAATGAAACATCTTGCATATATTGTGCTAAAAATATTAATTTCACCTCTTTTCACTTTTAATGCAGCTACTGGAAAACTTAAAATTATATATGTGGCTTGCATTTGCGGTTCTCACAATATTTCTGTGGGAGGTCTAGCCCTTCCCTCCCCTGCCAAATCTCACCCCACATCCAGCTCCGCATACCCTTTCACAGGCGATAGAGGGGCCCAAAGAGCTACGCACAGAGTCTCGCTACTGCCAGTGAGTCCGCTGCAGACTTACTAAGCCTCCCAGGAGAGGAGGCTGTATAGGAGTGCTTTCCAGGCCCCTAGGAGTGCTTTCCCATCACGTAATGGGTGCTTAAGGAGACCTTCAGGGAACATTTTTGTTTGGGACAGTGTGGGGAGTAATATTCATTAGTTCTCAAACTGCAGCAGAAAGTTAGCTCCCACCCACTGCCCCCGTGGCCCTTTCGTTCCCACCCCAACACCGGCCTTCTCTTGGGTGGGTCTCACCCCTCACTGTCCTTGGGCCTCTACTCTCCCCACAGACGGTTCGGGTCCCCCTCATCCTTTCCTTCCCAGCAGGTGGCTTGGCTGACAGGCCTCTTCATGATTCGGGGGCTTCCCCACAGCGTGTGCAGAATGGGGGCCTAAATGCTTAGATAGCCTCATCCGACTGCGTTCTCGGTGAAACAGGAAGAGCATGGCTGGTGCGGGGAACCAGGAGAGAAAGGTGGGTGGAGAGTCACTTGCTGGTTTCTATTCATTGCTGATCCCTGGTGATAAAAACAAGTTTTCAGTGCATCCTGAATTCCCAATATTTGAGATGTCACATGGGGTTTTTTGTTTTGTTTTTTATTTTGTTTTTTTATTTCCTGTGTTAACATAGAAAAAATATCCATAGAAACAAGGTGGGAGAATTTTTTCTGTAGCCTCAATACATTTATTACTGATGCCACTTTGTATTTCTAACATCATTATCATTCTGCATTCTAAAAATACATTCTTCAGGTTTCTGGTCTACCTGGGACCTCGGCATCTAACTAATTCTACTTGAATTTTGTTAGCACCTTAATTTTATCCTCACTTTTATTTAATATTGCATTACATGCAAAATATATCAAATGATGTGCTTCTCCTGCCCATAAGTACACAGAACTGCAGAGTCATTGGGAAGATTGTCTAGCCTGTTTCTCCAAAATATGTAACGTGTATCATCTTAAAATGATTGCTGTCTAGATTATCTATGTGGCATGTGTTTGAATGATGTAGACCCTTTGCAGCTTCCTTGTCCTTCAGGACTCAATCCAGCTTCTTGTCCCTCTAAGAATCTTCCCAAACCTGCCCGCCATCTCTCTCTCTGCCAGTGAAGATGATGGTGACACTGTGTTTCTGCGTCATCCATTCGATTGTTAATCTTATGCTGCTTTGGGTCAGTTCTCACCTTGGGCCACTGTGTCTGCCCAGTCGATACCAGGAAAGTATTTTGAAAGCTGCTTTTTACTCCCCAGTGCAGTAATCTTTGGAAGGCGTAGGAAATTAAAGATGCCGCCCCGTCTAGTCCCAAATGATTATTACATGTAGCGTTTTGATCTGAATGTAACCGGGATACATACCACATGCTATTACAAAGAATATTTGTTGTGTTTTCCCAAGGCGCACGCCCAAGTGTGACTTCTTAAAAGGAAGTGGGAGAGAAAGGACACTGCAGCTGAAAACATGACTTCAGCTAGCCCTGAAAGTGGCTGTTCACGTATAGAAATGTATGTCATGTAGTCAGGGTATTACCACGGTACTGAGTTTGTACATATGTGCTTTACTCACAGGAGGTGCCCCAAATATTTGTTGACAGATTTGGTAAAGCCACGAAGTAAACAAAATTTTTCCATTTAGCTTTAGTACATATTTACATGGAGCTATTTAAAGAAAGCCCTCTGATATTGCAAAACCACAATTTTTCCTGAGAAACCACATTTGAACAGTCAAATCCCGAGTAGATGGGAATGGAGTACCTGCGGGGTGTCTGAGGGTAACACAGCTGGGAGCTCCCAGCGGGGAACAGGCCCGGACGCTGAGGATTCAGCAGTGGGGTTACACACGCGGGAAAGTCTTGGTTCACAGGAGAGAGACACAACCTCAGGCCTGGCGCTGCTGGCGGCTGCCGTAGCTGGGCATGACGAGCTTCATGAGATCCCAGAGGTCTGACGCTGAGAGAGAGTCACCTGGCTGATGAGAGGGAGGAGTGACGGAGAACATTCTGGGCGTGTGTACCCACACAGAGCCCCGTGGGAAAGGAGGCTGCCTCGGTTCAGGTAGACACAGGTGCTCTGCCCCTCGTGGCCAGCAGGGCAGCAAGCCCCGGGTTGTCTGCCCTGCACAGGGATGGGATTCCTTTGCCCCATCTGGTCTCTCATCCTGTTCTCCCTGCCACGGCAGTAGGTACTTATAAGGCACTTAACCTGTCATGGAGACAGCTAGGAGGTGGAGGATGGGAAACACAGATGGGAAGGAACTCTAAGTTCGAGCAGGAAATCAGGTTTCCCTCTGTGTGAAGCTTTTCATGACTGCTCACCTGTAACCGCCTGCGCGGCTGCGGAGGCCCCACTCAGGTGAGCCTCAGTACTGGAGACCCACACGTGATGAGAAATTCGTTTGACTAAAGAAAAGTAAGATAGGTTTGCTGATAAATGGTAAACAGACATAGCTGGGCTCTTTCTTAAAAATTAAAGCTCTCTCTTCATCTCTGACACATTTAAGACAACTAGGATTTAAAGAGGAGATTCTGTGTTGGCCTTTGGGAGGGAGGGGTTCCTCCCTAAATTTAACTAAAATTCCAAAGGCTGCATGTTTGTATGATTTGTGTCATTCAGACTATTGCAAGACTTTGCTCACTGTAGCGACTTAAAGTAATTCAGCACAAGAAGCTTTTACGTTACCTTAGACCTGATTTAGGTTAATGTTTTACTTATTTACATATTTTTATGCAGTTTATGGGTATTAGCAGTTGATAGGAAATTTTTCTTTTTCCAAAGCAGCAGTTGGTGGCTGCCCCCTCAGAAGGGATGAATCCACTTCACATTGAGACCTTTTCGGTGTGGGGCATGTGCTCCGCCTCAGCTGGGCATTCATTCCTCCATTCATTAAGCAGCAGTTCCTCTCCAGCACTTTGGCCCAGTGGGAGACACAAGGGTGGATGAGGATGAGGTCACCACGTCTTACCCCACATCCGCTGAAAGCCTTGGCTTGGCTGACGGGACCGCCCCTTCCGCTCAGCCCAGCACCCCCCAAAACCAGGGAACCACCTTCAGTACCCTTGCTTTCCTGATCCCTCTGCATTCTCGACGCCACTTTGTTCTGAAGATCGTGTCTCCCTAACAGCTCTTGACCTCATGCCCTTTTCTCCACCCCGGTCCCACTCCATTTCATTCCATGACGGCCTCTGGTTGTCCTGAACTAGCCTCCTAACTGCTGTCTTTGTCTTCATTTAGTGGTGTGTAGGCACCAGCTCATACAGGCTCCTGAGAGCTGATTGTTTAATTTTCTGGAATTTCGTGAGTCATTATTAAAATTAAATTATAGAAGCAGGCAATTAAATAATTTTTTAAATAGGTAATAAGTACTCAAAATCTACGACTTATTGTGTTACTACACTGTACTATTATCTGTGCTCTTGAAGTTACTTACATTTGTTTTATCTGCATGGTGGAAATATAAAGTTGTGCTGTGCAACGTCTTCATAACCCCGTGTTCAGTGACGTGTTGGTAGCTTCAAACAGCCATGGTGGGAATACTTTTAGATCAAGGAAATCAGCAAATGCTGCAAAGTAGGACTTTTTGTTTTTGTTAACAAAACAGTTTATTATTTTAAGTGTTCTTCTTAATATTATTGTGGTAAAAACAGAGAACCACCTCCCCTCCAAGCAGTGTTTAATATTTACATATCTGTTAGCTGCTCACGTCTTAAAATTCTTTCTACAACATCTTAAACCCATGGAAAATTCTTAACAGAGAAATCATCGTAGGAAAAATGTTCAGGAAAGATATGGTTTACATGGATAAAAATCAAAAATTTTAAATCCTCAGTTGTGACTTAATCTAGATCACAGTTCATCTGCATCAGCTCAGCGTTTTTAAAACTGAGGAATTATTGACACATAACACTGTTCTGGTTTTATGTGTACAGCATAATGCTTTGATACATGTACATTGCAAAATGATCAACACAGTAAGTTTAGTTAACATTCATCACCACACAGAAATTTTTCTTTTGCTGAGAAAATTTAAGCTCTACTGTCTCAGGAACTTTCAAATACATGAACAGTATTGCAAATTATAGTCACCACACTGTACATACATCCCCCCAGTACTTATTTATCTCATGACTGAAAGCTTGTATCTTTTGATCACCTTTACTCATTTCACCCACCTCCCAATCCCTCACCTCTGGCAGCCACCCATATGTTCTTGGTATCGATGAGCTCGGGTTTTTTGTCTTTAGATTCCACATGTAAGTGATATCTTATAGGATTTATCTTTCTCTGACTTATTTCACCTATCATAATGCCATCACGGTCCATGTTATTGCAAATGGCAGGGTTTCCTTCTTTCTTATAGCTGAATAATATTCCATTGTGTATATAAACCACATTTTCTTTATCCATGCATTCATCAGTGGACACATAGGTTGTTTCCATGTCTTGACTATTGTAAATATTGCTGCAGTGAACATGAGGGTGCATCTGTCTTTTCAAGATAGTGATTTCATTTCCTTAGGATAAATACCCAGAAGTGGAATTGCTGGAGCATATGATAGTTCCATTTTTAATATTTTGAGGAGCCTCTATACTGTTTTCCTCCATACTGTTGTACCAGTTTACATTCTCACCAACAGAGCACAAGGGTTCCCTTTTCTCCATATCCTCACCAACACTTGATATTTCTTGTCATTTTGATAATAGCCATTCTAATAGGTATGGGTTGATATTTTGCTGTAGTTCTGATTTGCCTTTACCCAATGATTACTGATATTGAGCACCTATTTGTGTACCTGTTGGCCATCTGTGTGTATTCTTTGGAAAAAATGTCTATTCAGATCTGCCCATTTTTTAATCAGGTTTTGTGGGGGTATTTTTGCTATTGAGTTGTATGAGTTCTTTATATATTTAGAGATATTAACTCCCTTATCAGATATTTGACTTGCAAATATTTTCTCTCGTTCAGTAGGATGCCTTTTCATTTTTGTTGATGCTTTCCTTTTCTATGCAGAAGCTTTTTAATTTGATATAGTCCCATTTGTTTATTTGTGCTTGCTGCTTTTGCTTTTGGTGTCAAATTCAAAAAGTCATTGCCAGTATCAAGAAGCTTGTCCCCTATGTTTTCTTTTAGGAATTTTATCATTTCAGATCTTATGTTCAAGTCTTTAATCTATTTTGAGTTGATTTTTATGTGGTATAAGACACTGGTCTAGTTTCATTCTTTTGTATGTGACTGTCCAGTTTTCCCAGCACCATTTATTGAAGAGACTCTTTTCCCCATCGTATGTTCTTGGATCCTGTGTTGTATGTAAATTGCCCATGTGTGTATAGGTTCATTTCTGGGCTCTCTGTTTCATTGACCTGTGTGTCTGTTTTTATGCCAATACCATACTGTTTTGAATACTATAGCTTTGTAATAGTTTAAAATCAGGAAGCATGATGCCTCCAGCATTGTTCTTTCTCAAGGTTTCTCTGGCTACTCAGGGTCTTTTGTGCTTCCATAGAAATTTTAGAATTGTTCATTATATTTCTGTGAAAAATGCCATTGGAATTTTATAGAGATTGCATCAAATCTGTAGATGGCTTTGGGTACTAAGGGCATTTTAATAGTGTTAAGTATTCCAATTCATGAGCATGGGATATCTTTCTACATTTGTGCCTTCCTCTGTCTCTTTCATCAATGTTTTGTGTTCTCAGGGTACAAGTCTTCCAACTCCTTGGTTTAATTTATTTCTACATATTTTAATGCAACTATAAATGGGATTGGTTTTTTATTGTCTTTTTCTGATAGTTCATTAGTGTGTAGAAACACAACTGATTTTTGTGTAATGATTTTGTATCCTTCAACTTTACTGAGTTTGTTTATTCAAACAGTGTTAAGGGTTTTCTACATATAATAACATGTCATCTGCAAATAAAGACAGTTTTACTTCTTTCCAATTTGATGATTTTTCTTTTTCTTTGCTAATTTGTCTGGCTTGAACTTCCAGTACTGTGTTGAATAAAAGTGGTAAGGGTGGACATCCTTGTCTTGTTCCCAATCATAGAGGAAAAGCTTTCAGTTTCTCACCACTGAGTATGATGTTTTCTGTGGGCTTGTCATATATGGCCTGTATTATGTTGAGGTACATTCCCTCTATACACACTTTATTAAGAGATTTTTATGGTGAAAATTTTTGTATTTATAATTAGTCTGGATTGTTTAGATGATCCCAGTTTTGTTAGCAATATCCAAAGCATTGTAGTTCAGAGCCAGTCAAACAAATGCCTTCTTTGCTTCATCGGGCCAGATCAGGGTGTTGATCTTGGCTATGTCAGTGTCATGGAGCTTCTTCACAGCCTGTTTGATCTGGTGTTTATTGGCCTTGAAAACTGCAGTAAACACAAATGCGGTCTTTTCTATCTTCCTCATGGCTCACTGGGTGGTCAGGGGGAACTTGATCATGACATAGTAAAAGCTTGTTTCTCCTGGATGTGTTCTTCCAAGCATATCTGAGCTCCCTTCAGAGCTACAGAATTTTAGGCACTGGAAGCTGGGTGACGTATATTGTTCCTTTGTGGCTGGGGATGACTTTTTTGAGGGGGCAGGGGGCTGCTTTGGGTCTTTGTTGCTGTGTGCAGGCTTTTCTCTAATTGGGGCGAGTGGGGTCCACTCTTCATTGTGGTGCATGGGCTTCTCAGTGTGGTGGTTTCTTCTTGGTGCAAAGCACGTGCTCAGTAGTGGCTCGAGGGCTCTAGAGCGCAGGCTCAGTAGTTGTGGTGCATGGACTTAGTTGCTCTGTGGCATGTGGGATCCTCCTGGCCCCGGGATCGAACCTGTGTCCCCTGCGTTGGCAGGTGGATTCTTAGCACTGCACCAGGGAAGTCCCTGGGAAGGACTTTTAGCACTGCTTTCTTGGCCTTCAGAGTCTTGGCTTTGGGAGAGACAGGGTCTTCCTTCTTTGCTTTCAGTGCCATCTTTCCGAAAAGTTATTGAGAACTTTTATTATGAATGGATGTTGAATTTTGTCAGGTGCTTTTTCTGCATCAATTGAGATGATGATATGATTTTTATCTTTTGTATATGTGGTGTATCACATTTATTAATTTGCACATGTTGAACCATCCTTGCATCCCAGAGATACATTTCACTGTATCATGATGGGTAATCCTTTTAATAGACTGTTGAATTTGATTTGGTAATATTTTGTTGAGAATTTTTGCATCTATGTTTATCAAGGATGTTGGTCTGTAGTTTTTTTGTTAGTGTCTTTGTCTGCCTTTGGTATCAGGGTAGTATCGGCCTCATAAAATGAGTTTGGGAGTGTTCCTTCCTCTTCGAATTTTTGGAAGTTTGAGAAGGACTGGCGCAAATTTTTCTTTAAATGTTTGCTAAAATTCACCAAAAAAGCTGTCTGGTCCTGGGCTTTACTTTGTTAGGAGGTAGAAAATCTGAGCAGACAAATTACTTCTTCCTAGTAATTTGTCTGCTCAGATTTTCTACTTCTTCATGATACAGTTTTGTAAGTTGTGTGTTTCTAGGAATGTATCCATTTCTTCTAGGTTGTCCAATTTTTTGGCATATAAGTGTTTATAGTAGTCTTTTATGATCCTTTGTATTTCCATGATATCAGTTGTAATGTCTCCTGCTTCATTTCTGAATTTGAATCCTTTCTTTTCTTGAATCTAGCTAAAGATTTGACTATTTTATCTCTTTAAAAAACAAACAGTTCTTAGTTTCATTGATCTTTTCTGTTGTCTTTGTAGTCTCTTTTTCATTTATTTTTGCTCAGATCTTTCCTTTCTTCTACTAACTTTGAGCTTAGTTTGTTGTTCTATTTTCTTGAGGTAGAAAGATAAGTTGTTTGAGATCTTTCTAGTTTCTTTAATATAGGTTTTATCTCTATGAACTTCCCTCTTAGAAAGTGCCTTTTTCTGCATCCCATGAGTTTTGGTATGTTGTATTTCCACTTGTATTTGTCTCAAGATAGTTTTTAATTCCTTTTTTTCTTTGACCATTGGTTGTTCAGTAGATGGTATTTAATCTCCACATATTTGTGAATTTTCCAGTTTTCTTTTTGTAATTAATTTGTAGTTTCATATGATAATGGTTGGAAGAGATGCTTGATTTGATTTGTCATTTAAAATGTATTAAGACTTGTTTTGTGGCATAACATGTGATACATCCTGGAGAATGTTCTGTGTGCACTTAAAAAGAATGTGTTCTGCTTTTGGATGGAATGTTCTGTGAATATCTGAAGTTCATCTGGTCTAACATGTAGCTTAAGTCTAATGTTTCCTTATTGATTATCTGGATGATCTATCCATTGATGAAAGTGTGGT
Organism: Hippopotamus amphibius kiboko; assembly: GCF_030028045.1. Classification (NCBI taxonomy): domain Eukaryota; kingdom Metazoa; phylum Chordata; class Mammalia; order Artiodactyla; family Hippopotamidae; genus Hippopotamus; species Hippopotamus amphibius. Next base: position 215,781,783 of record NC_080186.1, on the reverse strand, counting down.
ATTCAAGTCCCCTACTATACTTGTATTGCTGTCAATTTCTCCCTTTAGGTCTATTAATATTTGCTTTATGTATTTACATACTCCTTGTAAGGTGCATAAATATTTACAAATGTTATATCCTTTTGTTGGATTGACTCCTTTATTATTATATAATGACCTTCTTTGTCTCTTATTACACTCTTTGTTTTAAAGTCTATTTTATCTGATATGTGTAGCTACCCCAGCTTTCTTTTGGTTTCCATTTGCATGAAATATCTTTTTTCCATGGTTTCAGTCTGTGTGTGTTCTTAAAGCTGAAGTGAATCTTTTGTAGGCAGTGTGTAGTTGGATCTTGTTGGGTCTTGTTTTTTATCCATTCATCTGCTTTGTCTTTTGATTGGAGAATTTAGTCCATTACATTTAAAATAATTATTATGTATTGACTTATTGCCATCTTGTTCATTGTTTTGGGGCTGTTTTATAATTCCTTTGTTTCTTCTTCTTTTGCTCTCTTCCTTTGTGATTTGTTGCTTTTCATGGTGGTATGATTAGATCCTTTCTCTTTATCTTTTGTGTATCTACTGTAGGTTATTGCCTTGTGGTTACCATGAGGCTTGCATAAAACATCTTATATTTATAACAGTCTGTTTTAAGTTGATACAACTGAAGTTTAAATGCATTCTAAAGCTCTACATTTTTAATTTTATGTTTTTGAGGTCACAATTTGCAGCTTTTAAAAATATTGCTGTCTATGTATTCTTTCTATCCCCCTCTACCCCTTTTTTGAGCCCCATACAGTCTCCACTTTCCAAGTCAAATCTTTTACCTGTCCCCTTAATTCTATACCATGACCAAATACCCCCAACCACCATTTCCCATATTTTTATTTCATAGTTTCTTCTGAAAGCCTATTAAACATGGTGGGGAGGGGGGATGTCCCCATATCCCTCAAATATTTCATTTTTTAAATCTTGAAAACTATCTCACCTCTGCCTTTCCTTGAAAAACTTCTTTGCTGCCTTTACCTCTGATATCCAGTGTCTCATCATTTGACTTCTGCCCCAGACTCTATAGAAGATGCCCTCTCAGAGCTCACCAGTGACCTTGCAAGGATCAGGTCCAAAGATTTTCATTGTACTTCCTTACCTTGTTGAATCCCCTGCTCTCTTTGAAACTCCTCCTTTGGTTTGCACAGCATGCGTGCTGCTGCCCCAGTCTTCCCTCCCAACCTTTCCCTTGTCTGCCTTCTTCCTCCTTGACATCCCCTAAATTCTTCTTCAGAGGTATCACCCATTCCTTCCATTTTAGCCAAGGAAGGGAAGTTTGGGAAGGCTGTTGGGACCTCAGCAAATGACAGGGTAAAAAGCTCTTGCATACTCAAGCTTGATCCAGACTTGCAGAGACATTCTGGGGAAGATACGGTGGGTGGGGCAGGTCAGCCTATATTTTCAGGTGGTTAAGATACTTAGAGTCAGGTGGCTGTTAACATTGGGGTTCTGGGTGCCCCACCCACTTCTGAACAAGACCCAGTCATTAGGTGGAAATTCTGGAGAGCAGGGTTTAGGTGCTTCAGTGGGTATAGAGGCCTAGCTACAGCTGGGAAGTGTTTCCAGGTTCTAGTCAAGCAGGCTGTGGGCTGAGCAAGTAAGTAGTGGGGAACCAAGAATCCACTGTAGAATTAGGTTCTTAGTATATTATATATATATTATATATCATTGTCTTAGTCAGGATTAGCTTAGAGACTGGGCAGTATGACTCAGACAATTCTTGGACTAAGCAGTATGGTTTATACCATGCACTTCAGTGCTATCAACTTCATGTAGGTGATCCTAGCCCTGGTCTGCCTGCCTGTCTCTTTCTCTGTCCTTCCATATGTCTTTCTCAAACTGGCAGAAAAGTAAGAACAGTAAAAAGAACCTCTTTTTCCTTGACTGTTTGAAAGTGAGTTGGTAATATGATGCACCATTGACTCTGAATACTTTTATTTGTATTTTTTACAAAGACCCTCTTATAGATAACCAGAAGACAATCATCAAAACTAGGAAATTAACGGTAATACATTACTACCATTTAACTCTCAGACCCCATTTGAGTTTTACTTATTCTCCCACTAAAGTCTTTTATAGCAAGAGGATCTAGTTTAGAATCAGTCATGTCTCTTGATTTCCTTCAGTCTGGAGTAGTTCTTTAGTCTGTCCTTAACTTTCATGATCTTGACAGTTTTGAGGATAACAAGTCCAACTATTTCTAGTTTACTGTAGTAAACTTCAGTTTTAGTTTACTGATGTTTCCTAATGATTAGATTTAAATTATACATCTTTGCTAAGAATATTCCAGAAGTGATGTTGACTACTAAATGGCATGTGATTTGAATTTGCTCCATTAGTGATGATGTTAATTTTGATCACTAGATTAAGATAGTATCTCTCAGGCTTCTCTCCACTGTAAAGTTACTTTTCTCCTCTTTATAATTAATGAATATTTTATGGGAAATTACTTTGAGATTTTGTAAATATCCTGTTAATCATCAAACTCTCTATTTATTCATTAATTTATTTATGTCAGTATGGACTCATGGATTCCTATTTTATTCAGTGGTTTTAATCTATTTTTAATGGTCTCACTGACTCTATTTTCTTTCCCATATTCTATAATCACCCAATACATTGTTACTATTATTACTTTAAGCAAAAATTACATTTTATTTTTGTATTCCAGAATGTCAGAGATAAAAAGGGCTTAAATAAAATCCATGCTTTCCAGCATCCTCATTTACACGCAAACAACAATAAAACCCTGAAACCCAGAGATATTGGATGACTTCCAAGGTCATAGAATTAATGAGATAATCAAGGTTTGAATCCAAGGCTCTGATCCCAAACCAGTGCCTATCCTATTACACTGTGGTCACTCTGCCTCTACCACTCACTGTCTATTCATCCATGAGTAGCCTAATCACCTTCTCTGTACCCCAATTTTCTCATCTGTTGAACAGGGACACAATTAGCACCTCATTCTTTGGGCTCATATGAGGATCAAATGAGATAATTCATGTGAAGTGCCTAGCACAGTGTCTGGCTCACAGTAAATATTCAATAAATAAGAACTCTCTTGCAGATCTTCCTTGACTTTTGATGGGGTTATGTCCCAATAAATCCATCATAAGTTAAAAAGGCATTTAATACTCCTAGCCTACCAAACATCGTAGCTTATCTTAAACATGCTCAGAACACTTACATTAGCCTTCAGTTGGGCAAAATTATCTAACACAAAGCCTAATTTATAATCAAGTATTGAATATCTCATGTAACTTATTGAATATGTACTGAAACTGAAAAACAAAACGGTTGTGTGGATACAGAATGTTTCTAAGAGTATTGGTTGTTTACCATGGTGATCATGTGACTGACTGGGAGCCATGGCTCACTGCTGCCCCTGGTAGCATCAGAGAGAGTATCATACTGCGTATTGCTAGTCTGGGAAAAGATCACAATTCAAAATTCGAACTACAGTTTCTATTGAAAGCATATCACTTTTGCACCATTGTAAAGCTGAAAAATCTAAAGTGAAACCATAGTAAGTCAGGGACCATCTGTGCTAACGTTATTATTAATATTTCCATCTTACACATGAAGAAACTAAGTATTGGACTCTCACAAGTACTTGAAAGAACAAGATTTTTTTTTTTCACTTTATTTTCTTTTTACTTTTTGACCCCCACCACTGGCTCTGTAGTATGAGCTTGTTTTGTTTTGATTTTTTAATTCCACATATAAGAGAGGTCATATGGTATTTCTCTTCCTCTGTCTGACTTATTTCACTTAGTATAATGCCCTCAAGGCCCATCCATGTTGTTGAAAATGGCAAGATTTCATCCTTTTCTCTGGCTGAATAATATTCCATTGTATATGGATACCACAATTTTGTATCCATTCATCCATTAGTGGACACTTAGATTATTCCATATATTGGCTATAATAAATAATGCTGCAGTGAACATGGAAATGCATATATATTTTCTACTTAGTGATTTCATTTCCTTTGTAGAAATACCCAGAAGTGGAATTGTTAGATTATATGACAGTTCTATTTTTAATTTTTTGAGCAATCTCCATACTGTTTTCCATAGTGGCTGTACCAATTTACATTCTCTTCAACAGTGCGTAAGTGTTCCCTTATTCTCACCAACACTTGTTATTTCTTTACTTCTTGATAATAGCCATTCTTATAGACATGAGGTTATATCTCATAGTGGTTTTGATTTGCATTTCCCTGATGATTAGTGATGTTGAGCACCTATTTGTGTACCTGTTAGCCATCTGTATATCTTCTTTGCAAAAATATCTAGTCATATCCTCTGCCCACCTTTTTACCTTTTTTCTGGCTGCATCAGGTCTTAGTTGCAGCATGCAGGATCTTCTTTGCATGTGGGCTTCTCTCTAATTGTGGTGTGTGGGTTTTCTCTCTAGTTGTGGTATGCAGGCTCTGTAGTTTGCAGCACACAGGCTCTCTAGTTGAGGTGCACAGTCTTAGTTGTGGCACGCGAACTTAGTTGCCCTGCAGCATGTGGGATCTTAGTTCCCAGACCAGGGATCTAACCCATGTCCCCTGCATTGGAAGGTGAATTCTTTACCACTGGACCACCAGGAAAGTCCCTGCCCACCTTTTAATTGGAATATTTGTTTTTTTGCTAGTAAGTTATATGTGTTCTTTATCTATGTTGGATATTAGCCCTTTCTGAGATGACTTGCAAATATTTTCTCCCATACAGTAGGTTGTCTTTTCATTTTATTGATGGTTTCCTTTGCTGTGCAGAAGCTTTTAGTTTGAGGCAGTTCATCATGTTTATTTATGTTTTTGTTGCCTTTGCTTTTGGTGTCAGATTTTTAAAAAATCATCACCAATGCCAGCATCAAGGAACTTACTTCCTATGTTTTCTTCTGGGAGTTTTATGGTTTCAGGTCTTAAATTCAAGTCCTCAATCCATTTGGAGTTGATTTTTGTGTATGGTGTAAAGTCGTAGTCAAGTTTTATTCTTTTGCATGGGGCTGTTCAGCATCCTTTTATGTATTTATTAACAAATGATTGTAGTTATAGTTATCTTTACTACTTTTGTCTTTTATAAGTGTTCAATCTGCCACCTTTACATTAGATATTTTATTTTATTGTATATTTACCTTTAACAGTGAGATTTATACTTTGTTTTTCTGTTACTAATTAGTGTTCTTTTGTTTTGCCTTGAAGAAGTGTCTTTAATGTTTCTTCTAAGGCCAGTCTGGTGGTCATGAACCCCTTCAACTTTTGCTTGTGTGTTAACTCTTTATGTCTCCTTCAGTTCTGAAGGACAGCTTTGCCAGGTAGATAATTCTTTCTTGATTGACAGTTTTTTTCTTCCAGCACTTTTAATATATCATGCCACTCCCTTTTGGCATGCAAACTTCTGCTGAAAAATTTGCTGACAGTCTTTTGGGAGTTCCCTTGTAAATAACAAGTTGTTTTTCTCTTGCTGCTTTTAAGATTGACCCCGTGTCTTTAACTTTTGACAATTTAATTATAATGTGTCTTGGTGTAGGTGTGTTCAGATTCATCTTATTTGGAACTTCTAGGGTTTCATGGATCTGGATGTCCATTTCCTTCCCTAGGTTAGTGAAGTTTTCAGCCTTTATTTCTTCAGCTAAGTTTTCTGCCCCTTTGTCTCTTCTTTTGCTGGGATTTCTATAATGCAAATATTGGTTGTGCCATAAACTATCCTCACTCTTTTTCATTCTTTTTCCTTCTTCTGCTGCTCTGAGTGTGTGAATTCCACTGCCCTGTCTTTGAGTTCATTGACAGTTCCTTCTGCTTCATCTAGTCTGCTGTTGAAACTCCTCTTTTGGAATTTTCAGTGTGGTTATCATATTCTCCAGCTCTGTGGTTTCTCTTTGGTATGTATTCATATCCTCTTTATTGAAATTCTCACTTTGTTCAGGCATTGCTCTCCTGACCTCAGTTAACAGATTTATGACTGTTATTTTGAAATCTTTGTTAGGTAAGTCACTTATCTCCACTTAATTAAGGTCTTTTTCTGAGGTTTTATCTTGTTCTTTCATTTGGAACATGTTCCTCTGTTTCTTCATTTTACTTGATGCTCTGCATTCATTTCTGTGTGTTAGAAAAAACGGCTTGATGAAACTTACTATTCTGCCTGCCCTAGCTCTTGGTTGTCTCTCATACCTTTGTGATTGCCCAGGCAGCCTACTCTGTTTTAGTGGTTCCTAGTAGTTGAAGGTGTGCCAAGACCTATCAGTGTCCCAAAGGAGAGGATCTAGTCAGAACCTGGATGGCGGCTGATTGGAAGCTGGATCCTCAGGCATCAGCTCTTGAAGTATGCAAATATAGTGCTTACAAGGTGGGACTGGGTGTTTCTGTGTGCTGCCTCTGTGCTGTGCCTTTGGGGGATAGCCTGTTAAGAACTATTTTCCTCTTTGTTTCTGTCCTGTAGAACCTGGGAAAGAAGCCCTGCTGGCCACCAGAGCCAGGCAATCAAGGGATGTCTTCTGGCTCACAGCCACCAAAACTAGGGTGCCATGTATGTGCACAAGCTCATTTCAGGGAGATACCAGCAGCATGGGGCAGAGAGAGAGAGTGCAAACATGGCATCTGCTGGCCTCCCAGTCTCTGGAGATATTGCAGTTGGTCCCTAGATGTGTGTTAAATTAGAAGCCTGCCCTTCAGGCCAAAGCTTTAAAATAAACAAATAGGCCTCTTTCACAGAAAGACTGGGTGAATTTCAGTTTGCTCTCTGTGTACTGGGCCCTGGGGTTTAGCCATGGTGAGTCCACATGAGCCCTTTAAGAACTATTAGTTTCCTATAGTCTTGCTGGTCTCATGTCCCTGTTAGCTTTCAAAGCTAGATGTTTGGGGGTTCCATATCTCAGGTGGAAATCTTAAGAGTTGGGGTGCCAGATGTGGCATCCAAACCCTTTGCTTCTCAGAGGAAGCTGGGAATTTCCACCTGATTGTGTGTTACCGTGCTGCGGGTGGGGTTTATGACAAGATGGTTTCTCAACCTCTCCTCCCCACTTCATTGTGGGATTTTTCTCATTCACTTGTCATGTAGGAGTTGCTCAGCTAGTTTCTGAATTTCTTTCAGAGGGAATTGTTTCCTATGTAGTTGTAGATTTGGTGTGTCTGGGAGTTCAGGACCCTCCTTTGTCACCATCTCGAACCTAAAAATTTCCAGGACATATTTTTTGTATAATTTTCTAAATTTAAGAAAGTGATGGAGAAAATGTTAATAATACAGATTAAATTTAAATATGCATCGTCTATATAGCAGTTTCATTGTGAACAGTGAAAAATAATTGAAGAAATATCCCTCCAGTATTCAAAAGCTATTACGTGAATCAACAGAGAAGTTGCTCACGTCGGCGATGAGTAAGCGGGGTTCCTGTGCATCTGCTATTTTACTTTCATCTTACTGCTCAATGTCCTTGAAAGTATCAGCTCACATTCATGTTGAAACTCCACTTGTTTATCAGTTGCAGTGATAGGCTACTCAGACAAGAGTTCAGCAAAAAAGTCAACGAAAGTATTTTGTGAGAATCAGCTGACTAAAGAGAACTTATGGTAAAGAGTATTTGATATTTTATTATTATTTAGAAACTGTGTGCTGCACATCCTTTATAGAAAGTTGGCAGTTTTTTTCCTTAAAGGGCTAGGTGGTAAATATTTTGGCCCCTATAGTCTCTGTTGCCACTACTCATCTCAGCTCTGCCATTGGAAAACAGCCATAGTAATATATAAATGAATGGGTAAGGCTGTGCTATAAGATATTTTTTTAATTTTTTAAAAATATTTTGGCCATACTTTTTGTCCTCAGGCTGTGTGGATGCACAGTCACATTACTGGATTTTATTTATTTATTTATTTTTATTTCTTTATTTGGCTGTGTTTGGTCTTTGTTGCCACACGTGGGCTTTCTCTAGTTGTGGCGAGCAGGGGCTGCTCTTCGTTGTGGTGCTCAGGCTTCTCAGTGTGGTGGCTTCTCTTTGTGGAGCAAAGGCTCTAGAGCACAGGCTCAGCAGGTGTGGCGCACGGGCTTAGCTGCTCTGCGGCATGTGGGATCTTCCCATACCAGGGATCAACCCCGTGTCCCCAGCGTTGGCAGGTGGATTCTTAACCACTGCGCCACCAGGGAAGTCCCTCTAAGATTATATTTACAAAACCAGATGACTGGCCCCTGGACCATAGTTTTCTTACCTCTGCTTTTTATCAGTAAAATTTGTGATAAAGGTAGGTATGGATAGGTATGCATTTGTCAGCAAGCCAGCTGTCAGATCTTTACCACACACCATGGTTATCATCCCATCCAGTCCACAGTCCTCATTCTAAAGGGCTCCCCAGTGGCTCCTCATGGTCTAAAAAGCACCTCTTAGGAGCAAACAAAACCCTCTGTGCTCCTGTGTGCTGCTCTCCACCTCTTTCACACTCACTTTGTTCCAGCCAAACCAGGCTCTTATTAGTTCGCTAAACACACCCATGCTTTTTCATGCCTCTTGGCATTGCACTTACTGCTCTCCCTGTCTAGCCTGCTCTCCCTTCCTCCTGGAGGACTCTTGCTCGCATGACCCAGGCCAAGTTTTTCCTCTGTGCTGTTCATGTGGCCACTTTCTCCTCCTTTCACCTACTCAGTGCACTTAGCGCTTCCCACACCAGACCCCGTCATCAAGGGCAGCTCATGTCCCAGTGTCCTGCCTCCCCATCTCCCGCTGAATGCACTGCACACACTCAGTAAATTCTTGATCAGTGGCGCTTGTCAAAGATCTTAGGCTTTAAGAGTCATAATAATGTATATCATGCATGGAAGACTTTGTATCCATTAATCTGCCGGTGGTTTTCATAAATTAATTCCCGTAATCCTCACTGCCACTCCATGAGGGTAGATATGATGATCCCCATCTTACAAATGAGAAAACTGAGACTTGGAGTGGTTAAGAACCCTGTCCAGGTTGCACAAAGGTGGTATGTGACAGAACCAGCATACACACCCAGAGTAGTTAGCAATAAGATTATAAAAGAAATACAAGGGTATATTGTGGGCAGTCACGGGGGAGAAAGCTACTCTTACTTGGTAAGCTGGGGGACAGCTTCATGGAGGAGGTGTTGACTGAGGTGGGATAGAATTTATCCTTGTGGGAGAAGAAGCCCATGCAGAAGCGAATAGGTAACCAGAGGTGGGAGAAGCAAGAATGATCAGGCTTGGCCCTGCTCCCTTGATGTGGTGTAGACCAGGGGAGATAGAGCTGAGGGTCAGGCTGGGGCTCAGTCTCTCAGCTGCCCGCCTGCCTTTGCCTGGCTTCCTCTGACAGTCCATACTCTCCTCCAGGTGCTTTCAGGGTCCAGAGCCATCCTGCTGTGTGTTTAGGTCCAAGTAAATTATGCCACGTGCTCTGTGCCCCAATTCAACCTCCCTGTACCAATGAAATCAAGTTTATACATGCATTGACTTGCCATGAAAGGAAGTTACATCAGGGCAGTTTGGGGGTCTGTGTAGAGTAAGAAGGTAAAGAAGCAAACTGTCCACAGAGAGGCCTTGGGACTCTCTCGGGAAAAGCTGGAACCTGGTATCTCCACTGCTTGTGAAGGTTATTGGAGCTCCAGGACCGGGTACTCGTTAGGCATGTGGTCATGTGCTTTGAGTGTTGTCACTTCTAACTGCAGTGCTTCAAAATTCATCTTTCCATCATATTTTGGACATATGCAGCCAATCAAAATGTAATACCCAACCGTAGTGCCACCAGCATCTTTGCCTAAAAGATCCATTATTTCAACGAAGTCAGAGCAGAGTTTGTGTCTCTAAGGACTTTATTCCAGCTTTTGGACCTGCACGTACATGGCACCTCTTTTAAATAATTTCTAAGAGGAAAATTGCAATAAGTATGATTTCCTCCAGTGCCATTGCTTGAAAAAGAAGCAAGGAAGAGGAAAAACTTGGCATGTTTTCCATTAGATTTGCTCTGCACCATTTTGGAGAAATCTGACTCTTGTAGAAATCTGACTCTGGTTTGCTGAAGGCTGAGTTTCTGGTTGTTATTTCAGAGCCTAGCTCCAGGAGATTGAAGAAAGCATGTATTTACTCACCTTCTTCATGACCACCCCATCCCCAAACTTAGAATCACAGCGTCAGGAGTGGGGTAAATGATACTTTTCCTTATTACTTTAGTCAAACGAGATGGCTGTGGACCAGGGGCTGAACAGGTGCGACATACGTACGTGGGGACAAGAGGGGAAGAAGTGAACGGCCCATCTCAACCCAGTGCCATTTGTTCTGTGGGTGCTGGTTGAGTTCTTTCGTTCTAAGCATGAACCAGAACTACAGTACGATGCAGAAAAACTGCAGGTGCAGCCTGCTCTCAGGCAGCTTTGAGTCTAGGAGTGGTTGGTTAGAAGGTTTCAGATCATTAGAACTGTCAAAGTGAAGTGCCTAAGAACAGAGCATTGGCTCTGGAGTTACAAAGAAAGAGGAAGGCAGGTTCAGGACAAGCAGGGAGTAATCCATAAGGAACACTGGACCATGGGTGTCCCTATGGGAGGAACGTAACAGCTTCCCACCAGCACAGGGGAACGGCAGCTCCTGTAAGCACTCGTGATGAGTGGTGAGGAACGTGGAAAGGTGAGATTAATATAGTGGTTCGGAGCCTTGCCTGCATGTTGGAATTACCTAGAGAGTTTAAAAAAAAAATACAGTGATGCCTGAACCCCAGGGGCTCTGATGGAATGAGTCTGGGGTATAGACTAGGGCATGAGGGTTTCTAAGAGCTCCACAGGGGATTCTAATGTACTTGTCAAGGTCAAGAACCACCAGGTTACAGAGTGGTTTGGATCTGGTGTGAGCAGTTAGGTTCATCTAGGGAAGTTTTCTACTGGGTGTTTTATAGGGAGACAGCAGTGTGGTTTGACCAGAGGACTGTGGAGGGGCAGGCGAACAGGAGGGTGGCCTATGTGTGATTCACACAGGGAGGGCCAGGCCACCATGGAAATGCCAGGGGTGGGACCAAGTCTTCATCATCTTCATATGTCCCTCTTGGGCCTGGGCACACAGAACTGTCTGTGGGATGAATGTTCGCATCCTGCAGGAGAGAAGCCTCGGGGTTCGGGTAGCTGTGGAGGTTTCTGCGTGGGCTTGTCCACAGGCCGTGTCTGGACTAGGGAGCGCAGGGCTTAGCACAGATGCTGAGTTCCAGCAAGTCGGCAGGTAGGGCTTCTCTCTCAGACAGGCACTGGCCCTAGAGAAGGCCGATGGAGAAAGCCGCTGTCCCTGCTGGCTCGAGAGCACTGTGGGGGTGGAGACCCTGCCTGTCTTCTCTGCAAGCGCCTGGCCCAGAGCCTGGCCCACGGGGCGGGGACGGGGGTGCTCCCAGAATGGACGGGTGGTGTTCTAGGCAGTTATCCCCCTGCCTAGATTGGTCCCAGGCATGGGAGCTTCTCTACAATGCAAGGCCTGCCCCGAAGGCACTTGACTTCCTGATTATAAGGAGACTTGAGACACATGCAACAAAAATTAATTCCACGGTCTATGTCCCAGGCCCTGTAATCTGTTTCAACTGACGGTATTCCTTTTTCCCACTTCTCTTCCACATGAACGTTTCATGGCTAGGAGATCTGGTAGGGGAAGTAATGGTGTGTATGGGATTCATTTTGTTTTCTCTTTCAATTTAAATGTGAAAAATACCCCCAGTACCCTTTAGGCCTTAACAACAGCTATTTTTTTAAAAAGTCGTTTTCGATAGATGATTGACCGTATGGCTATACAGGGCTGAACCTCCAAGTCTTGTTCCCCTGTCACTGTGGGCCCACTCCCTGCTGAGGCTGCCCCCTTCAGCCACAGAAGCACAAGCCCACGTCAGCGTCCAGACCACATCCTGGGATGGCACAGCGGTGCTGAAGGGACTGTGCTGTCCCGGGAGGAGCCCGAGACACGTGCTGCAGAGTATGTCTCAGCTCTCAGGAGCTGCTGCCCGGGGAGGTGACCTGTGCCGATTGGCCAGGCTCAGGCAGGGAGCTTTATGTTCAGAGGAGATCATTACCCCTCACTGTGGCCATGGGTCTTCCTCTGGGCCTGAGAACCTCAGCGCCTGTGTTTGGGGAATGTATTGCTACGGAAACACAGCCTTCCAGGCCAGTTGGCGGGAAGCAGCGGGCAACGGGGATCTGGGCTGGCACCTGTACATGTTGCCTTATCTTACCTTTTGATAAATCAGTTAACACTCAAAGGGAATTGTTTGACCAGTTGCTCCAGAGTTGTTTTCTGGTTTAGGAATTTAAAGTGGCATTAAAACTATAGCATCTTGGGCTTCCCTGGTGGTGCAGTGGTTAAGAATCTGCCTGCCAGTGCAGGGGACACAGGTTCGAGCCCTGGTCTGGGAAGATCCCACATGTGCAGAGCAACTAAGCCCATGCGCCACAACTACTGAGCCTGCACTCTAGGGCCCACATGCTGCAACTACTGAGCCTGTGAGCCTAGAGCCCGTGCTCTGCAACAGGAGAAGCCACTGCAATAAGAAGCCCTCACAATACAATGAAGAGTAGTCCCCACTCTCCGCAACTACAGAAAGCCCACGCGCAGCAACGAAGACCCAATGCAGCCAAGAAGTAAAAAATAAAAAAAAAACAAAATTATAGCACCTTGAAAATATCTAATCAAGACTCTTGGGGACCTCAGGGGGTTAGGCTTTGGTTGTGACTGGCAGTCTCCTGGTGGCCGGCAAGGGTCCTTCAGTGCAGGTGTGCAACTTCGGGCCCAGAGCAGGATGGAAGCTGACAGGGACCAGGGGAATCAGGCCCTTTGGGGCCTCTTGACTCATCAGCTTTTGTTGGAGCAGGAGGGTTAACTGGTAGGCAAAAAAAAAAGACCATTTGAAAGTGGTTTTTAGACAATATTGACTGCTGTTTGCAAACTTACGAAGAAGAGGGGATGTTGAAATTTGGTTTCCCAAAGGAAACACAAAACAAGTGTCTTTCCTAAAAAGGGAAGGGAAAAAAGGACAGGAAGAAACTTGCCTCGTTTTGTTCAAAATGAATCTCCTCCTTATGCAGCTGCTGAAGGTGAGCTAGAGTTCAGTGTACTTTCTGGGATGAGGTCTGCGTTCTTCTCGGTTCAGTGGTGCAGAGAGTGGGTGTCACCCCTTGTGGAGTGAGGTGTGCAGAAGAGCTTCCCCCTCTGTGATTGATTTAATCTCTGGCCCAAAGCATACTTTCCAGATAGTCTTGTTGGCAGTACCCCTGACCTTTGATTCTGGAAATACCAATGGTAGCCTGGAGAGTTTTACGTTTTGCTAAGGTTGTAACAACACTGAGTCACAGACCTAGGTGAGTCATCTGTGCGTCTTTTCATTCATGGTCTGGCTCCCTTGGCTGGCTGTGCCTCTGGAATGTGACTATCGCCTCCAGTTCATCGGCAAGGGCCCATGATGTTGTTGTGGCCTTTGTGACTAATATTCCCCCGTGGGAGGATAGGGTTCCTCAAGTGTGAACATAATTTGATTGCCTGAAGAAATCTTGACCTTTAGCACCCCATTTTTAGTAGCAGCATTTAAAAAAGAAAGCGCAGTTTCAGGACCGTCTTTCAGATCTAACTCTCTTCTTCCTGCAGCAGAACATTCACTTTCTCCAGAATCACTGAGTTGAAGCTGCTGCTCTTCCTATCCATCCTGCACCCCCCTGCCAGATTCGTCTCCCCAAGATGCCACTTGGATCATTCATTTCTACCTTAAAAACTTCCACCGGCTCTCCTTTGTCTGTAAGGCCTGTCAAGGTGACATAAGTTCCAGAACTTGGCCCCATGTCACTCCTGTGACATGCTTCCCCCCCTGGAGCCTACACTCCAGGAGGCTCAGCTTCTTGACACCCTTTGTCATTCTGGTTCCAAACTCCCAGTTCCATGTTCACAGGCACATATAGGAATCCAGCTGCTCCTGCTGCCTGTCCCCTTCACAGTGGCCTCTGGCCTTTCGGGGCCCCAGCCATGCTTCCTGGCGCATCACACAGCCCAGCCCTTGGTCAGGCGCTGTTCCACTCCACTTGTCACCCCAAACAGCTTTTAGTATCTTCTCCATCCTGACTCCTCCTTCCTTGAAGGGCCTTACACAGTGCAAGGTAGGTGACTGATACACTCAGATTAAATTAGGTTATCTCAGATTATTCATACTTAAGTTACTGGCATCACCTCTTACAAGTTAATCACTGGAAAGGGACTTGATGAACTACCCAGAAGAAAAAAGACACCCTCTGTTCTATTCTAGTTTTATTAAGTAGACAATACTCAGATACAGGAAAACAAAGAAAAATAAAGGGGCATGGGTAGACTCCATCTTGAAGACACGTGGAAAAGAAAAGATGCGTGTAAGAGTTGTTTTGACCAAAGAATTATTCGTATTTTCTGCCAAATGAGGTATTGTGGGGGTGAAAGGAGAGCAAAGAACGGCTCCAAATGACTGGCCAGGGTGTTGATGAACAACCACAAGTTCAGAGGTGGGAAGGGAGGTCGTGGGGCATGAGATGGAGGCCTCTGCTGGACAAGAGAAGCACGGAGGATGGGGTGTGCTGGGCTGAGGCTCTGGGGGCTGGTAGATATCCAGAGTGTTTCCACAATGACCCACTACGTCCAAAGATGATGAAGCACAATACAGTTGTCCCCCCTTACGCCTGGTTTCACTTTCCATGGTTACAGTTACCTGCAGTCAACCATAGTCCAAAAATATTAGATGGAAAATTCCAGAAATAAACAATTCATAAGCTTGTGTTTTCATTGAAGCATAGTTGTTTTACATTGTTGTGTTAGTTTCTGGTGTACAGCAAAGTGATTCAGTTTTTTATATATATATAGCTGCAAATATACTTTTTCATATTCTTTTCCATTATTACAGGATATTGAATAGAGTTCCATTATTACAGGATATTGAATAGAGTTCCCTGTGCTATACCTTGTTGTTTATCTATTTTATATATAGTAGTTTGTATCTGCTAATCCCAAACTCCTAATTTATCCCTCCCCTACCCCCTTTACTCTTTGGTAACCATTGTTTCTTTTCTATGTCTGTGAGTCTGTTTCATAAATGTTTGTGTCATATTTTAGATTCCACATATAAGGGATATCATATGGTGTTTGTCTCTCTCTTTCTGACTTACTTCCCTTAGTATGCTAATCTCTAGGTCCATCCATGTTGCTGCAAATGGCATTATTTCATTCTTTTTTATGGCTGAGTAATATTCTATTGTATTGTGTATATGTACCACATCTTCTTTATCCATTCATCTGTCAGTGAACATTTAGGTTGCTTCCATGTCTTGGATGTTGTGAATAGTGCTGCTGTGAACATAAGGGTGCATGTATCTTTTCAAATTAGAGTTTTCTCTAGATATATGCCCAGGAATGGGATTACTGGATCATGTGGCAACTCTATTTTTAGTTTTTTGAGGAACCTCCATACTGTTTTCTATAATGGCTCTACCAATTTACATTCCACGAACAGTGTAGGATGGTTCCCTTTTCTCCACATCCTCTCCAGAATTTTTAACGATGGTTATTCTGACTAATGTGAACTGATACCTCATTGTGGTTTTGATTTGCATTTCTCTAATAATTAGCAATGTTGAGCATCTTTTCATGTTGGCCGTCTGTATGTCTTCTTTGGAGAGATGTCTGTTTAGGGCTTCTGTCCATTTTTTGATTGGGTTGTTTGTTTTTTTTTTTTTTTTATTATTGAGTTTTATGAGTTGTTTGTATATTTTGGAAGTTAAGCCCTTGTTGGTCACATCATTTGCAAATATTTTCTCCCAGTCTGTAGGTCGTCTTTTTGTTTTGTTTATGGTTTCCTTTGCTATGCAGAAGCTTTTATTGTGAATATATAGTATCCAGTCTTATATTTATGTTTTTCATCCATTTTGAAGTTATTTTTGTATATTGTGTTAGAGAACATTCTAATTTAATTCTTTTACATGTAGTTGTCCAGTTTTCCCAGAACTACTAATTGAAGACACTGTTTTTTTCCCACTGTGTGTACTTGCCTCCTTTGTCTTGCCTTACTTTGACCGTAAGTGTGTGGATTTATTTCTGGGTTCTCTATCCTGTTCCACTGATCTATTTGTCTGTTTTTGTGCCAGTGCTATACTGTTTTGAGGACTATAGCTTTGTAGTATGGTCTGAAGTCAGAGAGCATGATTTCTCCAGCTCCCTTCTTCTTTCTCAAAATTGTTTTGGCTTATTTGGGGTCTTTCGTATTTCCATACAAATTTTTAAAATTTTTGTTCCAGTTCTGTAAAAAATGCCATTGGTAATTTGATAGGAATTACATTGAATCTGTGGATTGCCTTGGGTAGTATGGTCATTTTAATGATATTAATTCTTCCAATCCAAGAATATGGTATATCTTTCCATCTGTTTATGTTGTCTTCAGTTTCTTTCATCAGTGTCTTATAGCTTTCAGAGTACAGGTCTTTTGCCTCCTTTGGTAGATTTATTCATACATATTGATATTCTATTCTTCTTTGATGTGATGGCAAATGGGATTATTTCCTTAATTTCTCTTTCTGATAGTTCACTGTTTAATGTGTAGAAATGCAGCAGCTTTCTGTATATTAATTTTGTATCCAGCAACTTTACTGAATTCATTGATGAGCTCTAGTAGTTTTCTGGTAGCATCTTTTCTATGTATAGCATCATGTCATCTGCAAATAATGACAGTTAGACTTCTTTTCCAATTTGGATTCCTCTTATTTCTTTTTTTTTTTTTTTCTCATTGCTATAGCTAGGACTTCCAAGACTATGTTAACTAAAAGTGGCAAGAGTGGGAATCCTTGTCTTGTTCCTGATCTTAGAGGGAATGCTTTCAGCTTTTCACCATTGAGTGTGTTGTTAACTGTGGATTTGTCATATATGGCCTTTATTATGTCGAGGTATATTCCCTCTGTGCCCATTTTCTGGAGAGTTTTTATCTTCAGTGGATGTTGGATTTTATCAAAAGCTTTTTCTGCATCTATTAAGATAATCATATGGGTTTTTTTTAACTTTTTATTTATTTTTTACAATAAACTGCATATATTTAGAGTGTACAATTTGGTATCCCAGTCTCCCAATTCATTCCCCCCCCCCAACCCTCCCCACTTTCCCCTTTGGTGTCCATATATTTGTTCTCTACATCTGTGTCTCTATTTCTGCCTTGCAAACCAGTTGATTTGTACCATTTTCTTATAGTCCACATATATGTGTTAATATACAATATTTGTTTTTCTCTTTCTGACTCACTTCACTCTGTATGACATTCTCTAGGTCCATCCATGTCTCTACAAATGTCCCAGTTTCATTGCTTTTTACAGCTGAGTAATATTCCATTGTATGTATGTACCACATCTTCTTTATCCATTCATCTGTGGATGGACATTTAGGTTGCTTCCATGTCCTGGCTATTGGAAATAGTGCTGCAAGGAACATTGGAGTGCATGTGTCTTTTTGCATTATGGTGTTCTCTGGGTATATGCCCAGTAGTGGGATTGCTGGGTCATATGGTAGTTCTATTTTTAGTTTTGCAAGGAAACTCCATACTGTTCTCCATAGTGGCTGTATCAATTTACATTCCCACCAGCAACGCAAGAGGGTTCCTTTTTCTCCACACCCTCTCCAGCATTTACTGTTTGTAGATTTTCTGATGATGCCCATTCTAACAGGTGTGAGGTGATACCTCATTGTCGTTTTGATTTGCATTTCTCTAATAGTGATGTTGAGCAGCTTTTCATGTGCTTCTTGGCCATCTGTATGTCTTCTTTGGAGAAATGCCTATTTAGGTCTTCTGCCCATTTTTTAATTGGGTTATTTATTTTTTTGATATTGAGCTGGATGAACTGTTTATACATTTTGGAGATTAATCCTTTGTCTGTTGATTCATTTGCAAATATTTTTTCCAATTCTGAGGGTTGTCTTTTCGTCTTGCTTATAGTTTCCTTTGCTGTGCAGAAGCTTTGAAGTTTCATTAGGTCCCACTTATTTATTTTTGTTTTTATTTCCATTATTCTAGGGGGTGGATTAAAAAAGATCTTACTGTTATTTATGTTGAAGAGTGTTCTTCCTAGGTTTTCCTCCAGGATTTTTATAGTGTCTGGCCTTACATTTAGGTCTTTAATCCACTTTGAGTTTATTTTTGTGTATGGTGTTAGGAAGTGTTCTAATTTCATTCTTTTCCATGTAGCTGTCCAGTTTTCCCAGCACCATTTATTGAAGAGGCTGCCTTTTCGCCATTGTATATCCTTGCCTGCTCTGTCATAGATTAGCTGACCATAGTTTATCTCTGGGCTTTCTATCCTGTTCCATTGATCTGTATTTCTGTTTTTGTGCCAGTACCATACTGTCTTGATCACTGTAGCCTTATAGTACAGCCTGAAGTCAGGAAGCCTGATTCCACCAACTCCGTCTTTCCTTCTCAAGATTGCTTTGGCTATTTGGGGTCTTTTGTTTCCATACAAATCGTAAAATTTCTTGTTCTAGTTCTATGAAAAATGCCATTGGTAATTTGATCGGGATTGCATTGAATCTGTAAATTGCTTTCCGTAGTATAGTCATTTTCACAATGTTGATTCTTCCAATCCAAGAACATGATATGTCCCTCCATCTGTTTGTGTCGTCTTTGATTTCTTTCATTAGTGTCTTATAGTTTTCTGAGTACAGGTCTTTTACCTCCTTGGTTAGGTTGATTCCTAGGTATTTTATTCTTTTGGTTGCAATGGTGAATGGGATTGTTTCCTTAATTTCTCCTTTTGATGTTTCATTGTTGGTGTATAGAAATGCAAGAGATTTCTGTGTGTTAATTTTGTATCCTGCAACTTTACCAAATTCATTGATTAGCTCGAGTAGTTTTCTGGTGGCATCTTTAGGATTTTCTATGTATAGTATCATGTCATCTGCAAACAGTGACTGTTTCACTTCTTCTTTTCCAATTTGGATTCCTTTTATTTCTTTTTCTTCTCTGATTGCTGTGGCAAGGACTTCCAAAACTATGTTGAGTAGTGGTGGTGAGAGTGGACATCCTTGTCTTGTTCCTGATCTTAGAGGGAATGCTTCCAGTTTTTCACCATTGAGAATGATGTTTGCTGTGGGTTTGTCATATATGGCCTTTATCATGTTGAGGTAGGTTCCCTCTATGCCCACCTTCTGGAGAGTTTTTATCATAAATCGGTGTTGAATTTTGTCAAAAGCTTTTTCTTCATCTATGGAGATGATCATGTGGTTTTTATCCTTCAGTTTGTTAATGTGGTGTATCACATTGATTGATTTTTGTATATTGAAGAATCCTTGCATTCCAGGTATAAACCCCACTTGATCATGGTGGATGATCCTTTTAATGTGTTGTTGGATACTGTTGGCTAGTATTTTGTTGAGGATTTTTGCATCTAAATTCATCAGTGATATTGGTCTGTAATTTTCTTTTTTTGTAGTATCTTTGTCTGGTTTTGGTATCAGGGTGATGGTGGCTTCATAAAATGAGTTTGGGATTGTTCCTTCCTCTGCAATTTTTTGGAAGAGTTTGAGAAGGATGGGTGTTAGCACTTCTCTAAATGTTTGATAAAATTCACCTGTGACTCCATCTGGTCCTGGACTTTTGTTTGTTGGGAGATTTTTAATCACAGTTTCAATTTCATTACTCGTTATTGGTCTGTTCATATTTTCTATTTCTTCCTGATTCAGTCTTGGAAGGTTATACCTTTCTAAGAGTTTGTCCATTTCATCCAGGTTGTCCATTTTATTGGCATATAGTTGCTTGTAGTGGTCTCTTATGGTGCTTTTTATTTCTGCAGTGTCCGTTGTAACTTCTCCTGTTTCATTTCTAATTTTATTGATTTGAATCCTTTCCCTCTTTTTCTTTATAAGTCTTGTTAGAGGTTTATCAATTTTATTTATCTTCTCAAAGAACCAACTTATAGTTTTATTGATTTTTGCTATTGTTTTCTTTGTTTCTATTTCATTTATTTCTGCTCTGATCTTTATGATTTCTCTCCTTCTACTAACTTCGGGTTTTTCTTGTTCTTCTTTCTCTAGCTTTTTAAGGTGTAAGGTTAGATTGTTTATTTGGGATATTTCTTGTTTCTTGAGGTAGGATTGTATCGCTATAAACTTCCCTCTTAGAACTGCTTTTGCTGCATCCCATAGGTTTTGGATCATTGTGTTTTCATTGTCATTTGTCTCTAGGTATTTTTTGATTTCCTCTTTGATTTCTTCAGTGATCTGTTGGTTATTTAGTAGCATATTGTTTAGCCTCCATGTGTTTGTGTTTTTTACAGTTTTTTTCCTGTAATTGATTTCTAATCTCATAGCCTTGTGGTCAGAAAAGATGGTTGATACAATTTCAATTTTCTTGAATTTACCAAGGCTTGATTTATGACCCAAAATGTGATCTATCCTGGAGAATGTCCCATGTGCACTTGAGAAGAATGTGTAATCTGCTGTTTTTGGATGTAGTATCCTATAGATATCTATTAAATCAAGCTGATTTATTGTGTCATTTAAAGCTTGTGTTTCCTTATTAATTTTCTGTGTGGATGATCTGTCCATTGATGTAAGTGGGGTGTTAAAGTCCCCCACTATGATTGTGTTACTGTTGATTTCCTCTTTCATAGTTGTTAGCATTTGCCTTATGTATTGAGGTGTTCCTATATTGGGTGCATATATATTTATAATTGTTATCTCTTCTTCTTGGTTTGTTCCCTCAATCTTTATGTAGTGTCCTTTCTTGTCTCTTGTAACATTTTTTATTTTAAAGTCTATTTTATCTGATATGAGTATTGCTACTCCAGCTTTCTTTTGATTTTCATTTGCTTGGAATATCTTTTTCCATCCCCTCACTTTCAGTCTGTATGTGTCCCTAGGTCTGAAGTGGGTCTCTTGTAGACAGCATATGTATGGGTCTTGTTTTTGTATCCATTCAGCCAGTCTGTGTCTTTTGATTGGTGCATTTAGTCCATTTACATTCAAGGTGGTTATCGATATGTATGTTCCTATTACCATTTTCTTAATTGTTTTGGGTTTGTTTTTGTAGGTCCTTTTCTTCTCTTATGTTTCCCACTTAGAGAAGTTCCTTTAGCATTTGTTGTAGGGCTGGTTTGGTGGTGCTGAATTCTCTTAGCTGTTGCTTGTCTGTAAAGCTTTTGATTTTTCCATCAAATCTGAATGAGATCCTTGCTGGGTAGAGTATTCTTGGCTGTAGGTTCATCCCTTTCATCACTTGAAATATATTGTGCCACTCCCTTCTGGCTTGTAGAGTTTCTGCTGAGAAATCAGCTGTTAACCTGATGGGAGTTCCCTTGTATGTTATTTGTGGTTTTTCCCTTGTTGCTTTTAATGACTTTTCTCTGTCTTTAATTTTTGTCATTTTGACTACTATATGTCTTGGTGTGCTTCTCCTTGAGTTTATCCTGCCTGGGACTCTCTGTGCTTCCTGGACTTGGGTAGCTATTTCCTTTCCCATGTTAGGGAAGTTTTCAACTATAATCTCTTCCAGTATTTTCTTAGGTCCTTTCTCTTTCTCTTCTCCTTCTGGGACCCCTATAATGCGAATGTTGGTGTGTTTAACATTGTCCCAGAGGTCTCTTAGGCTGTCTTCAGTTCTTTTCATTCTTTTTTCTTTATTCTTTTCCGCATCAGTGATTTTCACCATTCTGTCTTCCAGGTCACTTATTCGTCCTTCTGCCTCAGTTAATCTGCTATTGGTTCCTTCCAGGGTATTTTTCATTTCAGTTATTGTGTTGCATATCTCTGTTTGTTTGTTCTTTAATTCTTCTAGGTCTTTGTTAAACTTTTCTTGCAACTTTTCGATCTTCACATCCAATCTTTTTTCTAAGTCCTGGATCATCTTCACCATCATTATTCTGAATTCTTTTTCTGGAGGAGTGCCTATCTCCTCTTCATTTAGTTGTTTTTCTGGGGTTTTATCTTGTCCCTTCATCTGGTACAAAGTCTTTTGCCTTTTCATTTTCTCTGTCTTTCTGTGGCTGTGATTTTCAGTTCCGCAAGATGAAATACTGCTGATACTGCTTGATTCTGCTGTCTGCCCTCTTGTGGAGGAAGCTGTCTAGGAGGCTCGTGGGTGCTTCCTGATGGGAGGGACTGATGGTGGGTTGGGCTGGGTGGGTGGAGCTCAGTAAAACTTTAATCTGATTTGGTGGGTGGAGCTCAGTGACACTTTAATCTGCTTGTCTGCCAATGGGTAGGGCTGTGTTCCCACCCTGGTGGTCATTTGGCCTGAGGCGACCCAGCACTGGAGCTTACAGGCTCTTTGGTGGAGCTAGCTAATGGTGGACTCTGGAAGGGCTCACACCAATGAGCACTTCTCAGAACCCCTGCTGCCAGTTCCACTGTCTCCTCAGTGAGCCACAGCTGCCCCCCACCTCTGCAGGCAACCCTCCAACATCAGCAGGTAGGTCTGGTTCAGTCTCCTATGGGATCACTGCTCCTTCCCTCTGGGTCCTGGTAAGCACACTTTTTTGTGTGCCCTGCAAGAGTGGAGTCTCCATTTCCCCCAGTCCTGTGGAGGTCCTGCAATCAAATCCCCCTGGATTTCAAAGTCTGATTCTCTGGGGATTCCTCCTCCCGTTGCTGGACCGCCAGGTTAGGAAGCCTGATGTGGGGCTCAGAACCCTCAGGACTTCTGTGGTATAACTGTTCTCCAGCTTGTGAGTCACCCACCCAGCATTTATGGCATTTGATTTTAATGCGATTGCACCCCCTCCTACCATCTCATTGCGGCTTCTCCTTTGTCTCTGGATGTGGGGTGGTTTTTTTTGGTGGGTTCCAGTGTCTTTCTGTCAATGGTTATTCAGCAGTTAGTTGTAATTCTGGTGCTCTTGCAAGAGGGAGTGAACGCACATCCTCCTACTCCACCATCTTGATTCTTCTCCAATCATATGGTTTTTATTCTTCAATTGTTGATGTGGTATATCACATTGATTGACTTCTGGATATTGAAAAATTCTTGAATCCCTGGGATAAGTGCTACTTGATCATGGTGTATGATTCTTTTAATGTATTGTTAGATTTGGTTTGCTAGTATTTTGTTGAGGATTTTTGCGTCTATGTTCATCAGTGATATTGCCTCTAATTTTCTTTTTTTTGTGATATCTTTCTCTGGTTTTGGTGTCAGGGTGATGGTGACCTCATAGAATGAGTTTGGAAGTATTCCTTCCTCTGCAGTTTTTTGGAATGGTTTCAGAAGGATAGATGTTAACTCTTCTCTAAACATTTGGTGGAATTCACCTGTAAAACCATTGGGTCCTGGACTTTAGTTTGTTGGGAGTTTTTTAATTACTGATTCAGTTTCAGTGCCAGTATTTGGTCTATACATATTTTCCGTTTCTTCCTGGTTCAGTCTTGGGAGATTATACCTTTCTAAGAATGTGTCCATTTTTTTCTAGGTTGTCCATTTTATTTGTGTATAGTTGCTCTAGTAGTCTCTTATGATTCTTCATATTCCTATGGTGTCAGTTATAACTTCTTTTTATTTCTGATTTTATTGATTTGGGCCCTCTGCCTTTTTTTCTTGATGAGTCTGGCTAGAGGTTTATCTAGTTTTTTTATCTTTTCAGAGAACCAGCTTTTAGTTCATTGATCTTTTCTTTCCTTTTTTTTTTTTTTTTTTTCCTTCTTGGTCTCTATTTCATTTATTTCTGCTCTGATCTTTTTGATGTCTTTTCACTTTGGGTTTTGTTTGTTCTTCTTTCTCTATTTGCTTTAGGTGTAAGGTTAGTTTATTTGAGATTTTTCTTGTTTCCTGAGGTAAACTTGTGTCGCTATAAACTTCATCTTAGAACTGACTTTGCTGTGTCCCATAGGTTTTGGATGGTTGTGTTTTCATTTTCATTTATCTCTAGGTATTTTTTGATTTCCTCTTTGATTTCTTCAATGATCCATTGGTTGATTAGTAGCATGTTGTTTAGCCTCCACATGTTTGTATTTTTTTGCAGTTTTTTTTCCTAGTAGTTGATTTCTAGCCTCATAGCATTGTAGTTGGAAAGATGCTTGATGTAATTTCAGGTTTCTTAAATTTACTGAGGCTTGATTTGTGACCCATTCTCTATCCTAGAAAATGTTCCATGTGCACTTGAAAAGAATATGTATTCTGCTGCTTTCGGATGGAATTCTTTATAAATACCAATTAAGTCTATATGGTTCAATGTGTCATTTAAGGCCTGTGTTTCCTTATTGATTTTCTGTCGGGATGACCTGTCCATGATGTAAGTGGGGTGTTAATAGTCCCCCACTTCTATTGTATTACTGTCAATTTCTCCTTTTCTTAAAAAAATTTTTCTTCTTTTATGTCTGTTAACAATTGCCTTCTATATTGAGGTACTGCTATGTTGGGTTGCATATATATTTACATTTGTTATATCTTCTTAATCCTTTGATCATTATGTAGTGTTCTTCTTTGGCTCTCGTTAGTCTTTATTTTAAAGTCTATTTTGTCTGATATAAGAATTGTTACTCCAGCTTTGTTTTGATTTCCATTTGCATGGAATACATTTTTCCATCCCCTCACTTTCAGCCTGTATGTGTTTCTAGATCTGCAGTGAGTCTCATGTGGGCAGAATATATATGGGTTTAGTTTTCATATCCGTTCAGGAACTCTGTGTCTTTTGATTGGAGTATTTAGTCTATTTACATTTATGGTAATTATCAATATGTATGTTCCTATTGCTGTTTTATTAATTGCTTTGGATATGTTGTTGTAGGTTTTTATCCCTTTTTTTATTCTCTTGTGATTTGATGACTATTTTTAGTGTTATGTTTGGATTCCTTTTTCTTTTTTGTATGTATGTCTATTATAGATTTATTTTGCAGTTACCACGAGGTTTTTGTATAGCAGTATATGTATATACGTTTAAGTTGCTGATCTCTTAGTTTCAAATGCATTTTATTTTTTTATTTTATGTATTTATTGGTTATGTTGGGTCTTCGTTGTTGTGTGCGGGCTTTCTCTAGTTGTGGTGAGCAGGGGCTACTCTTCATTGCAGTGTGTGCTCTTCTCATTGTTGCAGAGCACAGGCTCTTGACATGTCAGCTTCAGTAGTTGTGGCTCGTGGGCTCTAGCGTGCAGGCTCAGTAATTGTGGTGCATGGGCTTAGTTGCTCTGCAAAATGTGGGATCCTCCTGGACCAAGGATCAAATCCGTATCCCCTGCCTTGGCAGGTGGATTCTCAACCACTGTGCCACCAGGGAAGTCCCTCAAATGCATTTTAGATACCCTGAATTTGTACTCTCCTCCCCTCACAACTACCGTTTTTGATATCATATTTTATATCTAATTGTTTTGTGTATCCCTTAACTGCTTGTTGTGGATACAAATGATTTTACTACTTTTGTCTTTTAACTCCCTACTAGCTTTGTATGTGGATGATTTCCTACCTTTATTGTATGTTTGCCTTTACCAGTAAGTTTTTCCATCTTGTAATTTTCTTGTTTCTAGTTGTGGCCTTTTTCTTCCACCTAGAGAAGTTCCCTTAGCATTTGTTGTAAAGGTGGTTTGGTGGTGCTGAATTCTTTGGGCTTTTGCTTGTCTGTAAAGCTTTTGATTTCTCCATCAAATCTGAATAAGAGCCTTGCTAGGTAGAGTATTCTTGTTTGTAGGTTTTTTTCTTTCATAACTCTAAGTACATCATGCCACTCCCTTCTGGTCTGCAGTTTTTGCTGAAAAGTCAGCTGATAGCCTTATGGGAGTTTCCTTGTATGTTATTTGTTGCTTTTTCCTTGTTGCTTTTAATATTCTTTGTCTTTGTCATTTTGATTTCACTGTGTCTTGGTGTGTTCCTTTGCAGGTTGATTATATGTGGGGCTCTCTGCACTTCCTGGACTTGGGTGACTATTTTCTTTCCCAGGTTAGGGAATTTTTCAGCTATTATGTCTTGAAATATTTCTTCAGGCCCTTTCTCTCTCTTTCTCCTTCTGGGACCCTTATAATGGGAATGTTAGTGCACTTGATGTTGTCCCAGAGGTCTCTTAAACTGTCCTCATTTCTTTTCATTCTTTTTTTTTCCTACTCTGTTGTAGTGATTTCTACTGCTCTGTCTTCCAGCTCACCAATCCATTCTGCTTCATTTAATCTACTATTGATTCCATCTTGTGTATTTTTCATTTCAGTTATTGTCTTCTTCATTTCTGTTTGGTTGTTGTTTATATTTTCTAATTCTTTGTTAAAAAGTTCTAATTTCTCCACTCTGTGTATCCATTCTTCTCCCAAGATCATCTTTACCATCATTACTCTGAACTCTTTTTTGGGTAGATGACCTATCTCCACATCACTTAGTTCTTCTAGGGTTTTATCTTGTTCCTTTGTCTGAAACATATCCTCTGTTGCCTCACTTTGTCTAAAATGCTATTTGTATTTTTATGTATGTGGTAGGTTGGTTACGTTTCTTGACCTTAGAGAAGTGTCCCTCTGTAGGAGACATCCTATGCTTGCCAGCAGTAAACTCTCCTCTTGTCACCTAGGGCCAGGAGCCAGCTGGTCCCAGGTAGTGTCTGGACTGCATTTGCAGATTTAGTCTGCAGGCCCCATGACTGTAGTTTTCTTGTTTCTGATGTCTGCCCCCTGGTGGGTGAAGCTGTTCTAGAGGCTTGTGCAGGCTTCCTGCTGAGAGGGGCTGATGCTTGCCCACTGGTGGCTGGAGCTGGGTCTTGGCCCTCAATGGGCAGAGCTGTATCTAGGTGTGTGTCTAGAGGTGGCTGTGGGCTCAGGAAGTCTTTACACAGGCTGCCTGCTGTTTGGCTTGAGGCATCCCAGCACTGGAGCCTACGTGCCCTTGGGTGGGGCCACGTCTTGGTGCTAATGACCCAAGCAACATGTCAGCTTCCAGGAGAGTTCATGCAGATGAATACTCCCAGTATACCTGCCACCAGTGTCTATGTCCCCTAGGTGAGCCACAACTGCCCCCTGCCTCCCCAAGAGACCGTCCAAGACCAGCAAGCAGGTCTGGCCCAGGCCCCTGTGAAATTATTGCTTTTGCCCTTGGTCCTGGTGTACATGAGAGTTTGTGTGCACCCTTTAAGAGTGGAGTCTCTATTTCCCCCAATCTTGTGGAGCTCCTGCAGTCAAGCCCTGTTGGCCTTCAAAGCCAAATGCTCTGGGGGTTCCTTTCCCCAGTGCTGGACTTCTGGGCTGGGGGCCATGACATGGGACTCAGGACTCTCACTTTTGTGGGAGAACCTCTGTAATATAATTATTCTCCAGTTTGTGGGTTGCCCATCCAAGGTGGAGGGGTGAGGTATGGGACTTGATCATATCGCAAGTCCACCTGTCCTACTGGTCTTGTTGTGGTTCCTTCTTTTTATCTTTAGTTGTAGACTATCTTTTCTGGTAGGTTTCAGACTTCTTCAGTGATGATTGTTCTGCAGATTGTTGTGATTTTGGTGTGCTCATGAGAGGAGGTGAGCTTAGGATCCTTCTACTCTGCCATCTTGGCCACTCTCTTTTTTGCTATATTCATTCATTTTCTTTTCTAGATTCCATGTATAAGTGGATACTTATACGGTATTGTTCTCTCACTTATTTCACTAAGCATAATACCCTTCAGGTCCATCCATGTTGTTGCAAATGGCAGAATTTCATTCTTTTTGTGACCAATATGTATGTATATATACCACATCTTCTTTATCCATTCATCTGTTGATGGACATAGATTGCTTCCATATCTTGGCTGTTGTAAATAAAGCTGCTATGAACATTTGGGGTGGAGGTATCCTTTCAAATTAATGTTTTGTTTTCTTCAGATAAATATCCAGGAGTGGAATTGCTGGATCATATGATAGTTCTATTTTTAATTTTTTGAGGAATCTTCATACTATTTTCCCTAGTGGCTGCACTAATTTATGTTCTCACCAACAGTGTTCTAGGTTTCTCCACATCCTCACCAACAATTGTTGTTTGTAGGCTTTTTGATGATTAACCATTCTGACAGATGTGAAGTGATATCTCATTTTGGTTTTGATTTGCATTTCCTTGATGAATAGCAGTGTTGAGCATCTTTTCATGTGCTGTTGGCCATCTGTGTATCTTCTTGGGAAAAAAGTTTGTTCAGATCTTTTGCCCATTTTTTAATTGGGTTGTTTATTTTTTTCATATTGAGTTGTATGAGCTGTTTATATATTTTGGGTATTAACTATTAACCTCTTATATGTCATATCATTTGCAATTATCTCCCATTCAGTAGGTTGTCTTTTCATTTTGTCAGTGGTTTCTTTTGCTGTGCAAAAGCTTTTAAATTTAATTAGGTCCCATTTGTTTATTTTCCTTTTGCTTTCTTTGCCTGAGGAGACAGGGATAAAAAAAATATTGCTACAACTTACATCAAAGAGTGTTCTGGATACATTTCATTTCTTTTTCTTGCCTTATAGCACTGAAAAGAGCCCTCATTACAGTGTTGAATAGAAATGATAAAGCAGACATCATTGCCTCATAGCTAATTTTGGGGGGAGGGGGGGAAGCATTCATTCTTTGACCATTAAATATGATGTTAACTATAGGGTTTTTTGTATCTAATACTTACTAGGTCAAGGGAGTTTATTTCTATTCTTTGTTTGCTGAGAGTTTTCTTTTTTAAAAATCAGGAGTGAATTATTGGACTTTGTGAAATTTTTTTTTAATCTATTGAGATGACTTTTTTCTCATTTTGTCTATTAATATGGTGAATTATATTGATTTTCAGATTTAACTTAACCTTCACTTGTTGGCATAAACTCCACTTGGTGTATTTTCACACATTGCTAGATTTGATTTGCTAAAATATTAAGAATTTTTGCATCTGTGTTTATGCGGGATATTAGTCTCTAGTTTTTTTGTAATATCTTTGTCTAGCTTTGGAATCAGTGTCACGTTGGCCTCATAGAATAAGTGGGGAAATATTTCCTCCTCTTTGTTTCTCTGGAAGAGGTTGAAAATTGGCACTATTTGTTTCTTAAACGTTTCATAGAATTGCTCATCTGGGCCTGAAACTTTTGGTTTCACTGATTTTATCTGTGTGTGTGTGTATGTGTGTTCTATCAGTTGCTACTTTGATCTTATTATTTCCTTTCTTCTACTTAATTCAGGGTAATTTGATGTTCTTTTCCTGGTTTTTTAATGTAGAAGCTGAGGTTATTTTTCTCTAACATAAATACTTACTGCTATAAATTTCCCTCTAAGTTTTGCTTTAGTGCATCCCCAAATTTTGATATGTTATTGTTTGGGAGGTCCCAAGAATACCCATATGTTCGGAGATTCACTAAAAAGGCTCAGGGACTCAGAGGCAGTTGTATGCGTGGCTATAGTTTATTACAGCAGTCATAAAAGGGAAAAGATATCAGGTAGAGTCTGGAGGAAAACAGGCATAGGCTTTCAATGTTCTGCCCTTCCTTTCCCCAGATGATGTCAAACAGAACAAGATCCTTTCTGTAGAAGCAAAATGCAACAATGTGTGTGCAGTATTTTCATCCAGATGCTCAAAAGTCCAAGGCTTTTAGTGGGCGCTGGTCCCATAGGCACAAGAACCAGCCACAAATATCAAAATTCCCTATCTCCCAGAGAGGAAGCGGGTGTCAATATCCCAAATGGGCTAAACAGTCTTATCATTGTAGGGAACATTCCAAAAGTCAAGTTCACCGACCCCAGCCAATGGCCAACCCTGAAAACAGGCTCCTCTGAGGATTGCAGCCTCAGACCTGCTCTTCCCTATACTGCATACTTTCATTTTCATTTAGTTCAAAATGCTTCCCAATTTCCCTTTGGATTTCTACTTTGGTTCATGGGCTGTCTAGAAGTGTGGTTTTTATTTTCCAAATATTTGAGGATTTTACAGAGACTTTTCTGTTATTGGTTTTTAATTTAACTCCATGTGATCAGAGAACATACTTTGTGTGATTTGAATCCATTTACATTTTTTGAAACCTGTTTTTATGGCCAGATTAAGGTCCACCTTAGTCAACATTTCAAAGTTCATTTGAAAAGAATGTGTATTCTTTTGTTATTGGGTAGTGTTCTATAAATGTCAATTAGGTCAAGGTGGTTGATTGTATTCTTCATATTTTATATGTTTTTACTAATTTTGTCTAGTTCTATCAGGTTCTGAAAGAACAGTGTTAAGATCCCCAACTGTCATTGTGGGCTTGTCTCTTTCTTCCTTTAATTCTATTAATTCTTGTTTTATGTGTCTTGAAGCTCCATTGTTAAGTAATATACATTTATGATTATATCTTTCTGATGAATTGACTTTTATCATTGTGAAAAGTTACTCTTTATATCTGATATTACGCTTTCTCTTAAAATCTATTTTTTATAGTAACAAAGCCACTCCAACCTTCTTATGTTTATTAGTTTGAACAATGTATATATCTTTTCCCATCCATTTACTTTCGATGTGTATGTCTTTTTAAGTTACATTTCTTATAGACAGCATATAGTTAGATTTTGGTTTTTTTATTAATTCTGACAATCTCTATGTTTTAATTGGAATGTTTAATCCATTAACATTTAATGTAATTATTGATATGGTTGGATTCAGGTCTGCCATTTTATCATTTGGTTTTTGTTTGTCCCTATGTTTTGCTTTTGTTTTTATTTCTCTGTTCTTTTATACAGGTCCTCTTTTAGATTATTTGGACAATTTTTAAATACTATTTTATCTATTGACTTTTTGCTAAATCTCCTTGCATTTTTTAATTGTTGATCTAAGGGTTATCATATACATCCTTAACTTTATACAGTCTACTTAAGCTAATATTGTTCCATTCATGTGAAACATAGAAACCTAGCAACTGTAAAGTCAACTTACCACTCTCCTTTGTATCCTAAATGCTGTAGTTTTCATATATATATATTACATCTATATACATTATAAACCCCATAATGGTTTGATTTTGTCTTAAACATGTGTTTTAAAGAAATTAAGAGAAACTTTTCTCTAGTATTTACCCAAATATTTGCCATTTCTGAGTGCTGAAGATTGATGAGGTGGCAGCATGCACAGTTGTTTTGTCATTTACTCTGTCTCTTTCCAGTTCTGTGCCCTTGGGTTAGTACTGTCACCACTTGGCCCCAGTGCCTCCCTCTATGACATGTTGCTAGCTTTTGTATGTGGGTGGGGGGGAGGGGTATTGTTTTTTTTCTAAGCTCTTTATTGGAATATAATTGCTTTACACTCTTGTACCAGCTTTTAAAGTACACCAAAGTGAATCAGCTGGATTTATACATATATCCCCTCCCTCCCACAACTCTCTCCCATCCTCCCTGTCCTGGCCCTCTAAGGCATCACCCATCATCGAGTTGATCTCCCTTTGTTATACAGCAACTTTCCACCAGCTGTCTATTTTACATTTGGTAGTGTATATATGTCTATGCTACTGTCTTATTTCGTCCCGGCTTCCCCTTCGACCCCCGCCCCCCCCAACCCTGTGTCCTCCAGTCCATTCTCTGCATTTGCATCCTTATTCTTGCCCTGTCACTGGGTTCATCAGTACCATTTTTTTTTTTTAGATTCCATATATATGAGTTAGCATACAAAAATATGGAACACTTCATGAATTTGTGTGTCACCCTTGCACAGGGGCCATGCTAATCTTCTCTGTATCGTTTCAATTTTAGTATATGTGCCGCCAAAGTGAGCACATTGGTAGCTTTTTTAACTGTCTACCCGCTGTGGACTGAACCAGACAGTCTCTCCCACATACACCTTAACTCTAGGGTCTTTAATTCTTAAAAAATTGCACTCTTGATATGGATTTTTTGACATGGAAATTGTTCTCAGTGGACAAAGCTGCTTCCTTCCTAGGACCTTTCAAAACAGTTGCCACATATGTGACAATTTAGATGCTGTACTGTTGCCTCCGATGTGGCCACTAAGGAAGCTCCGGCTATGTCTCTAGGCCCCTCTACTGACAGATTTCATGATAGGGTGGTGAACAGTCCCCTACACTTGCATTGCATTACCTTCCGTCCTGAAGCAGACCTACCTGCAGTGTCAAGGTGGGTAGCTTCATCTCATGAGGGAGCCTGAGGGGCCAGGGGTATGAGTGCTACTGTGAAAACCTTCTGGTGATGAAGGCTCCACATGAATAGCCCCAGGCACAGACGGTCAGGTTAGACAGTGGACCAGTCTAAATGATCCCAAATGAATTGTTACCTGGACAGGACCAAAACTGTAACAAAAAGTATTTAAATTTTAAACCTATATGGGTGTCCAGCTGCTTTTCAAACAGGAATTTCAGATCTGTTTTTCTGGTACATATTCAGCATTTAATAGTACTGGAGTCTATAAAATTGAGAGCTAGAATAGAGGAAATAAAATTCTATCTCTTTGCTTAGAGTGAGAATGTATCTCATGACTCTATTTGAGACCATCTGTTCCTATCTCCCTCCCATCAGCCAGGCCACCCCGGAAAATTAAATCTCTCTGTAATATCCTCCTGCAGCTAGCCTGTCATCACAGAACTCCACTCACAGCCATTACTGACTTGAAGGAAAAGTTATAATTACAGCCTTTGAGTAATGATGCTCCTGCTTGGGCTTCATTGGCATTTTTATTATGTTTGGAAGGGAGAAAACTGTCCATGCCACATGGGATTTGTATACTTTTAAAAAATTATGAATGCTGCTTGATTCACGCATCTTGTTACCCTTTATCAGCATGGAAAGGTGGTGTTTAATACCCCTCTGTGCCTTCATTCCTAAGGGAGCATTTCCAGACCAAATTAAGTTAATGGTCTCACTTACTAGTATTTCTTAAGCTGGTATCAGCCCCTAGACTTGCAGCCTAGGACCAGAAATGGCTGTGTTCCATGCAGTGACGCAGAAGTGGGAGACATAGGCAGTGCAGGGCCTTGCCGATATCCCCTGAGAATTAGGAAACAGCAGTGGCTGCTGGGAACTGTGTCACAAACTGCTGAGCAAGGGCCCACGCATCTGACACACGAGGAAACTACACTCAGAAGGGGACTGGGCTGCCAGGTCCACTAGCTGCTGGCTGGTCAGTGTGACTCCTGCAGCCTCTCCAGCCTGTGTAGTGCTGCCCACCCCGTCCCCAGCACCATCAGCCTGGTTGAGTAGCACATCACTTCAAAGTCAGGGTTTTGTCTGGGGCTGCTTTCATCCTCAGTTAAAGGAAGTGTTACCGAGTCCAAGCTCACTGTGCTTGCCACACGACAGGCCAATGAGTCGGAGACAAGGTGTTGAGGCGAGGAATACGACTTTATTCGGAAAGCCAGCAGGCCTAGAAGATGGCAGACTTGTGTCTCCAAAAAACCATCTTATCAGAGTTTGGATGCCAGTTTGTTTTATAGAATCAGAGAGGGAGAGGTGGTGAGGAAGTAAAGTAAAAAGGGCCATCAGTCTTGCAAAACGTCTCCTGGAATGACTAGCCTCAGTGAGGGGATGTGTTAATTTCTTCTTTTCTGCAGCCATTCACACAGGTGGGCGGGGCAGATTGCCTGCCTGTGAGCTGAACAGAGGCATTTTAGTTTCTAACATTCAGGCAGAGGGGCAGGGTTCTCTGAGGTAGGCCATTATGTATGCTTATAATAACAAAAGCAACGAAAAGCAAAGGTTAAAGTCCAAGAAATAGATCCAGCATGGAGTCCGATTTAGCTCTTCCCTGTTACAGAAGTCCTCAGCTTCTCCAATGGAAGGAAGAGGCCAGGTATGAGGAGCTCCAGACCTCTACCTACATCTGCTGTTCCAGCTGAAGCAGCTCTGCTTTACCTGTTTTATATGTTGTGAGCGTTAATTCAAAGAAAGCCTCCTGCAGCTAAATCCTGGTCTGGCACTCCCCGGTCCAGTGTGATCGGTGCCAGAACTGGAGATGATTGGGCCATTATCATCATCAGTGTGTGCTGCTTGCCAGCCCTGTCCACACCCACAAGCCCTGCCGTCCCTCTCAGTCTCCCCCACAAAACCTAACCCTCCAGCTAGGCCTGAGTCCTCCCCGCTAAAGCCAGGGCATTTGGGGGGCTGAGGATGGGCACATCACGTGTGACTGTTTCCTGTACTTCACTCCTGGACTTCGATTATTTACGTGTTCAGGCGCCAGCTGACCTGTTCGTATTTAATTTTTCTTTAGAAAGAGTAACTTAAAAAACATTTTTTTTATTGAAGTATAGTTGATTTACAATGTACCAATCTCTGGTGTATAGTAAAGTGATTCAGTTATACACATATAGACATTCTTTTTTTATATATATTCTTTTCCATTATGGTTTATCACAGGATATTGAATATAGTTCCCTGTGCTGTACAGTAGGACCTTGTTGTTTATCCATCCTATATATAATAGTTTACATCTACTAATCCCACACTCCCAGTCCTTCCCTCCCCCACCTCCCCTCCCCCTTGACAACCATAAGTCTGTTCTCTGTGTCTGTGAGTCTGTTTCTGTTTTGTAGATGGGTTCATTTGTGCCATATTTTAGATTCCACATATAAGTGATATCATATGGTACTTGTCTTTCTCTTTCTGACTTCACTTAGTATGATAATTTCTAGGTCCATCCATTTTGCTGCAAATGGCATTATTGTGTTCTTTTTATGGCTGAGTAGTATTCCACTGTATATATGTACCACATCTTCTTTATCCATCTATCCTAAATGTCGATGGACATTTAGGTTGTTTCCATGTTTTGGCTATTGTGAATGGTGCTTCTGTTCACATAGGGGTGCATGTATCTTTGAATTACAGTTTCTTCTGGGTATATGCCCAGGAGTGGGATTGCTGGGTCATATGGTAATTCTGCTTTTAGTTTTCTGAGGAATCTTCATACTGTTTTACATAGTGGCTGCACCAACTTACATTCCCACCAACAGTGTAGGAGGGTTCCCTTTTCTCCACACCCTCTCCAGCGTTTGTTATTTGCAGACTTTTTAATGACAGCCATTCTGACCAGCGTGAGGTGGTGATTTTGGACGCAGGCAGCAGTAAGTGGCAGCTTGCAGCAAGCAGCAGTGAGCAGTAGCTAGAAGCAAGATCTTAATTCTTAGTTCCCAGACCGAGAGTCCTAATCATTGGACCACAGGGGCCAGTGGCTAGGGCCTGGGTCCCTAGTTCTTGCCTGCCTTGTCATGAATGAATTCAGGTGAGGAGGCAGAAGGTAAAGAGAAAAGAAAAAATGTTTATTGGAAAAGCAAAGTACGTGCGGAAAGACGCACGGGCGAGCTCAGGGAGAGAGTCCCCAGACTTGTGCCTTTGGGAAGTTTAAGTTCTTTACAAGGGGGTAGTCTTCTGGGTCTTTGTCTTCTTCTTGGCCAATCATATTGTTTTGATCCCAGGGTTAATTTGCCTCTGCACCCTCCCCTGGGTGCACACGCACCCCTCAATTAAGATGGATCCTATTGCAAAGGCCTCGGGGAGACAGATAGCAAGACATTATGGTCTGGCATCCCCTGCCTTTTTGACCCCATGAAGGCTTTTACACATGTGTAGTGTCTCCCTTGTCCCAAAGATGGGGCATATATGACCTCTTGATCTCTTTACAGAGTTTAGCCACTCTGTCTCTGCCATAAAAGTGTCCAAATGTCCAGCAATTTACCCTATTTCTGTTGCTGTTTCTCATATCAAGGTGCAAATCTCAAAATATAGACAGGAGTCCAGT
The DNA here is from genome assembly GCF_030028045.1 of Hippopotamus amphibius kiboko. Lineage (NCBI taxonomy): Eukaryota > Metazoa > Chordata > Mammalia > Artiodactyla > Hippopotamidae > Hippopotamus > Hippopotamus amphibius. The sequence goes on along the minus strand of NC_080186.1, from coordinate 215,746,185 downwards.
CATAAATATGTAATCCGGAGCCCAGTTGTCTCTTGCCTTAGGAAATGTAAATAGGGAGCTGGTAATGGATGTCTGGCCTGGAGCTTATCTTCTTCTCACCCCAGAGGTGTGAACAGGCCAGTTGTAAATGTCTAGCCTGGAACCCATCTATCTCCTCCCTCAGTGGTACCTCACTGTAGTCTTTATTTACCTTTCTTTAATAAGATTAGTGGTGTTGAGCATCTTTTCATGTGTTGTCTGTATGTCTTACTGGCCAGCTGTATGTCTTCTTTGGAGAAATGTCTATTAAGGTCTTCTGCCCATTTTTCATTTGGGTTGTTTGGGTTTTTTGTTGAGTTGTATGAGCTGAGCTATTTGTGTATTTTGGAGATTAAGCTGTTGTCAGTTGCATCATTTGCAAATATTTTTCTCCCATTCTGTGAGTTGTCTTTTTGTTGTTGTTTGTTGTTGCTGTTGTTGTTTTATGGTTTCCTTTGCTGTGCAAAAGCTTGTAAATTTGATTAGGTCCCATTATTTTTATTTTTATTTCTGCCTTAGGAGACTGACCTAAGAAAACATTGGTACAATTTATATCAGAGAATGTTTTGCCTATGCCTCCTCTAGTTTTATGGTGTCATGTCTTATGTTTAAGTCTTTAAGCCATTTTGAGTTTATTTTTGTGCATGGTGTGAGGGTGTGTTCTAACTTCACTGATTTACATGCAGCTGTCCAACTTTTCCAGCACCACTTGCTGAAGAGACTGTCTTTTTCCCATTTTATATTCTTGCCTCCTATGTTGAAGATTAATTGACTGTAGGTATGTGGGTTTATTTCTGGGCACTCTATTCTGTCCCATCTTTTAACTGCTCTGATCCGTATGTCTAGTTTTGTACCATCAACACACAGTTTTGATTACTGTAGCTTTGTAGTATTGTCTGAAGCCTGGGAGAGTTATGCTTCCTGCTTTGTTTTTTTCCCTCAGGATTGCTTTGGCAATTCTGGCTCTTTTATGGTTCTGTATAAATTTTTGGATTATTTGTTCTAGTTCTGTGAAAAATGCCATGGGTATTTTGATAGGGATTGCATTAAATCTGTAGATTGCTTTGGATAGTATTGCCATTTTAACAATATTAATTTTTCCAATCCAAGAGCATGGGATATCTTTCCATTTCTTTGAATCCTTTTTAATTTCCTTTATTATTGTTTTATAGTTATCAGTGTATAAGTCTTTTACCTGCTTGGTCAGGTTTATTCCTATGTAGTTTATTTTTTTGGTGCTATTTTAAAAGGGTTTTTATTTGTTTTTCTGTTTTTTACATTCCCTTTCTGATATTTCATTGTTAGTATAAAGAAATGCTACCAATTTTTGAATGTTAATCTTGTATCCTGCTACTTTGCTGAATTCATTTATTAGATCTAGTAGTTTTTGTGTGGAGTCCTTAGGGTTTTCTATATATAGTATCATGTCATCTGCACATAGTGACAGTTTTACCTCTTCCTAGAAGGAGTCACTTTTAAAACTTTACATCACCACAGTAATCACTACTATAAAATGGAATACCACAATAGCTAGCCATAGTGGAAGGTAATGTTGCAGAAAACCGATCCCATGAGAAACCAAGCACCACACTCAGAGAGTTGGAGAACTCAGTTTTATTACGCTGGCGGACCCAGACGAGCTAACACTCCAAAATTCTGGGCTCCGTTTCAGGGGAGTCTTCTCCTTATGTAGGTTAAAACATACAGCTGTAATTGGTACAAACTGATTGGCTACAAATTACTATAGGTCACAGGCAGTTACAGAGTGCCAGAGTTGCCATGGGTTACACACATGGTAGGGGGTCCTAACAGGAACTTGTAGGAGCAGGACATTCCATTCTTATCAGGACTAAGGTCACAATTGGCATTCTCATATTGGTTGCAAGTTGAAGTTAATGATCACTTAACAAGTCTATGTGCAAAGGGTCTCAAACAAAGGCTTGGGGTGGGTGCCTGAGAGCGAGACATTCTTCCCTTATCTGATCACTCTTAGTAATTCATTTTACTGTTTAACTGAGAGTGAAGGGCAGGCCTTTGCAAGATAGAGGAGAGTAAGCAGTTACAGGTATGGAAGTTTCAATTTCCTCATCAGTAACAGTAAAATAGGTATAGTAGAAAACCCTCCACAGTGTTAGTAAATCTAGACAGCTATGGCTACTGGTTGAGAGTTTGAAGACGGAGCCCCCCTCCTTGGAAAGTGATAGGTGTTAAAGATCCACCAGCCTGAGGCTTTCTCCCTGATAAACCCAGAAGGCTTGGAAAAACATTAAAGGACAAATAACTTGAATATATGATTCCAGGTTATTTAGCATCAAGTTTTGGAATGCCCTAAACTTACCTTTTAAGCCCTCAGCATCACACCCTTTGTGAAATGCTATCTTGGCACTTTTGAACCAGCTTCCTGAAACTACCTATTTTTTCTGTCACATTCCTGGTTCCTAGAGCATTGCCTGACACATAGTACATGCTCAACATGGAATGAATAAATTCATTGTGACAGTACTTGTTTTTTTGTCCCCTATTAGTAAGTCCCTTGAGAGCAGGGACTAGGTTCTAACCATCTTTGTCTCACAGGCCCAATAAATATTTCTTGAGTTGAATTAGAAGATGAGGTATCAGTTAGAGATACCGTTTTTTCTTGTCCTGGGGTGATTGTTCACAAAATGTGAGCAAAGATTCTAATGAGCAGCATTTTCAGAACCTCAGGACACACAATGATCCAGCTGTTTTACAATTCTGTCCTCTCATTATTACTAATCTTTCCTTTGTGCTGTCCCTGCCTCTGGGTAGCTTTCAAAGGACCTGATTTATTAAGCAAAGGTCCTGCTGATTGCTTCTATCTTATGCTAATCTCAGTGCAAGGGAAGTCTGGGTGTCATTAAGCAGTTAAATGACTCTCTGTTGAGTGCTGGGGTAACAGGAGTGGGAAAATGTTAGATCCTTGCAGTTCCCTCATTCTCTTGACAAAATCTAGCAGGAATCTGAGTTTACACAATAGAACATTTAGCAAAAATGCCACCTGTCTTGGATAGTTCTTTGAGAGCAAGAAACTTTAAGCAAAATGAAATTTCTTTCTGGGGCAATTTATATATGTTTCTCTTTGTCACTAGGGGACACAGGCTAGAGGAATGATGGCATAAAAGTGAGAAACACAAATGTGCTGCTTATGTGTCTGCCTTAAAGGAAATGATTTCTGTAAACTAAAATCAGTCCTGAAACAGCAAGCAGTGCTGCATCCGGATTCTCAACAAAGAGGATACCTCTGTGAAATAGCGGGCAGAGGGAACCAGCATTATCTGGGCACCACTATTTCCTGGGCCAGTGGTTCTCAAAGTATGGCCACTGGCGCCTCAGCCTCACAGAACTTGTTAGAAATGCAAATTCCAGGCCTTGACCTAGACCTACTGAAACAGAATTTATGGGGGTGATCACAGCAGTGTGGTTTTGTGTGTGTGTGTGTGTGATTTTTTTTTTCTTTTTGGCCACACTTCATGGCATGTGGGATTTTAGTTCCCCAACCAGGGATTGAACCCACGTATGCCCCCTGCAGTGGAAGCATGGAGTCTTAAGCACTGGACAGCCAGAGAAATCCCAGCAGAGTGGTTTTTAAACAGTCTTCTATGTGATTCTGACATAAAAGACTAGCCTGAGAGCTAGTAGGCTAGGCATTTTGTACACATTATTTCATTTGATGCTCTTAGATCCTAAAAAGTAAGCGTTGGTCCCCATAGAGCCATAAGGAAATTGAGACTCAGTGAAGCTCATAAGTTTACACAACTGAAAATAGAGATATCAGAAGATCTGTTGGCAAGTCGATGATTTTTCCACTTGAATCAGTGTTTCTCAACTGTAATATGTTATCAAATCACTTAGAGATTTCATGTTAAAATGCAGATTCTGATTCAGAGTCTGGAGTGAGCCTGAGAGTGGGTGGAGTTAACAAGCTCCCAGGTGTTGCCAATGCTGCTGGTGCACAGAGCATTCTGAGTAGGGAGGCATCAGGAATTGCAGCCTGGTCCTCAGACCTGCAGCCCTGGCCTCACCTGGGAACTTGTTAGAGATCGAATTCTAGGTAGAAGTTTGAGAATCACTGCCATATTTCCATATTAGAAAACTCAGTATTTGCCAGGCATGAAGCAAAATGGTGCTTACATTGTAGGTATTTGAAAGCAATTAAAAGAGAAACTGGACAAGGGAAAAAAATAAAATATCTAAGCCTAATTGGTAGCTTGCGTTAAGTGTTTTCCCATGAGATAAGCATACAAAAATGATTATAACTGGGCTACATAATGAGAGTCCTCCTCTGTGTACAGGCTTTTGCAAGAGCATGTTGAATGCAGGGCCAGTGGACACTAGTACTGAAGTAAGAGAAATTTGGACCAAGGGATACCAGTGATGTCTGAACATGCTAGATTGGATATTGTGCAGAAGGGTGTTAAAATTTTTCCGAGAGAATACCTAACAGCACTGGAGATATTTATTTCTACACTCATCTGGCATATAGCAAACTAACTGAGGAAAAGAAAAAAAGCAACTTGAGCTCTTTCTTTTTAATCTAGTGTAATCTTAAATATTCATATGCATTTTCATTTATATCAAACCAATGCATGTTGCTTTGATATAAGTAACATTTTAACATTTTAAATTACCGAGAGGAAAGAGGAGAGATGATGTTGTACTGAGTCTATTAGGCTCATAAAATGAACCGAAGCAAGGAGATCTGACACCAAGTAACAAGATCAGCACGCATGTGCCTTCCCGTCTGTCTGGTGCTGTAGTATTTTGAGAAGCCAGACTCAGGTACATGAAAACAATTGCAGCAACTTATCCATGGCTTTGGGAGCTTCTGTAAAGGTGACCATTGAGGACAGGGATACAGAATGTCGCAGGAGTTTTCTTTCAGTGTTTGGGGAACACTGTTGGTGTTTGCTGTTTGGGTATTTTGAGAAGTGTATCTTCAAGTGGTTTTTGAAAACAGAGCAGACAGAAAGGATCTTTGATCTATGCATTGGATATTCATACCTTCTGAGGAAATACTCATCAAAGTATTTTCAGTAAAGAAAGATGATCAAAGGAATTCTGTATTATACCACTCACTCTGTCCTTTTCGTTACATGTAAACAAAAGGAGGGTCTCGAATGACTCAGTTCCCATAATCAGACTTCTCATCCAGCATTCAGAGTCTGGAGTGAGCCTGAGAGTGGGTGGAGTTAACAAGAATTCAAACTCCACCGCATTACTGAAGTCTTGTCATACACACGAAAGCATTTAGTTTTGTCGTGAAGTTGTTGATCAAGAATGTTCATTCTTAAAGGTTGCTTATACTGATTGTTTAAGAGAATAGTGCTTTTCTTCATCTTAGCCAGGTTTTTACCACTTTTCATAATACTTGGGGTGGGAGAGGATGCAAAAAACAAGTAGACAATGTAAAGCCTAAGGTTGAAAACTCTAATCAAAGCCAGCACTCTTCTGTATAATCAAGAAGTATTTCAAAGTTACTTATTCCTTTACAAATGTATGTATAGATTTGAACAATCATTTTGTTTTTTAAATAACATCTACCAGTTTTTATCATTGTATTGACTACGATGAGAAACATAACAAAGCCTCTCTCAGAGGTGCAGTAACTGGTTCCGGGACGAGAGTGCATTCAGGTGTTTGATAGCCTTGATTCTCACCATCACACCAGCTCTTTTGCTTGTCATAGATTTGGCGCTATCAGAGCACATGATGTATTTTTTTTAAATCACTACTGTATTTGCTCTTTTTAAAAAACACACATTTTATGGAAAACTTCCTTATCAGTTTTCTACCATGAAACACTTTTGAGACATCAGCATTAAGTATAATCAACAAAGACCAGTATGATGGTCAAATCATTAATAACAGTGTTTTCACCACAAGCTGTAAGGTAAAGAACCTGGTTAACCTCAATTTATTGAACTTCTGTGTGCACATGCTGTGTGAGCACTCAGTATACAAGGGTAATCAAGTGAGACACAACTCCTGCTAAAAGTGGAACTTATAGTTGGGAAGGATGACAGACAATCAAATAAGTACAAAGTTATGAACTGTAAAAAATGCAACAAAGAAAGAGTCCATTGAGAACATGTGACACTAAGACTTAACCTCATGAGGGACTGGGATGGGCAGGAAATACCTGGGAAGGCTTCCCTGAGAAACCACCTTTCAGCTAAGAACTGGAGGACAAACAGGCAAAAGGAAGCCAGCAGATAGGGAAGGAAGCTTTCTGGGCAGGAGTCACATGTGTGAAGGCCCTGAGGTAGTAAAGAACATGGAAAAATTAGAGGGATGGCAGTGTGGCTGCAAGTTGAGCACCCAGGATAGGGTGGCAGGGTTGGTGGTGCATCTGGAGAGCTGGCAGGGGCCAGACCACACTGCAGATCCTCAGAACCAGGTTGTGAATGGAGCTGACCTTAAGACCAATTGGGAAGTGTGAGTTTTAAGCAGGAGAATGACAGGATTAAATGTACAGTTTTGCAAGATTACACTGATTGAAAAGTTGAGACCAGATTAGGTTGGGAGGGTTACTGCCGAGGTCAGAGCACAGATGAGAGCTGATGGTAGCCTGTACTCTGACAATGGAGAGAAGCTGGTAATCCTAGAGGTATTTAGAAGTAAGATTTTACAGGATTTTCATGATGGACTAGACATGAGGATGAGAGAAAAGGAAGCATTAAGGATGACCCCAGGCTCACACGCTAGGAAATCTAGTGATTTTACTTGTGACTGATGCCTGTATGACTCTGTCATTCCATGAAGACAAAAGCAGATTCAGACATTTCTACAAATGCAAGTCACTCTCTCCCAAGGTGATTCTGAAATGAATGTTGAATAGGGTAGCTAGTATTTATTTGCTTGCTAGCTTGTTATTGTACTGATTCTGGCCTGGACTCATTTTAGTTGCTAAAAAGTCTCCTGACTTTTCATTAAAAAAAAAAAAATTATTTCTGAGTTTTTCTCCTGTAAGAGATATCAGGACTTAGGTCCATATGTAACTCCATAATTCACAAAATCAATAAAATTATTAAAATCAATGTATTAAATAGTTATCTCCATAAATCTTGTCCTTCTAAGGTTGACAGCCACTGTCCACACTCCCTTAGCTGTGGTTTGAAGTGCAGCATCGTCCTTAAGCCCAGGCTTATGGTGCAGAGTCCCAGGGACCATGGCATGTCATGTGCCTTGCTCCATTTTCTTCATCTTATTTATTTTCACAGATTTTGAAGCTATTTCAGACTTCCAATTTTTCGCCATCAATCCATATTCTCAGTTGAACATATCATTTTCTCAATATTTTTAAAATTAATTAATTTATTGGCTGTGTTGGATCTTCGTTGCTGCACACAGGCTTTCTCTAGTTGTGGCGAGCAGGAGCTATTCTTCATTGTGGTGCATGGGCTTCTCATTGTGGTGGCTTCTCTTGTTGTGGAGCATGGGCTCTAGGTACATGAGCTTCAGTAGTTGTGGCATGCAGGCTCAATAGTTGTGGCACACGGGCTTAGTTGCTCCGCGGCATGTGGGATCTTCTCGGACCAGGGCTCGAACCCATGTCCCCTGCATTGGCAGGCAGATTCTTAACCACTGCGCCACCAGGGAAGTCCCAAAATTTCAAACATAGAACAGTTCGAAAAATTGTAAGTAAATACACATGTACCCACCACTTATTTTGCTCAGTCATCTATCTATCCATATATCAATCCACCCCTCGATTCATCCACCAGTCCATCTTAATCTTTGACAGATTTCAAATTAAGCTGCACATATCAGGACATTTCACCCCTTGTTACTTTGGCATGCACATTATTAATTAGTTTAATAGTTTCGCGAGTTTTTTCATTTTTTAGGTGAAAGTTGCATACAGTGTAACTGTACAGATCTTAAATATAACATTCCTTGAGTTTTGACAAATGCATATGCCTCTGTAACAGAACCCCATCAAGATTTCAGACCTTCCCAACCTAGATGTTCCCTCACGCTTCTTCCCAGTTATCCCTGCCTCCACTCCCTTCCTTCCCACCCCCGGAGGTAACACTGTTCTGACTTGCATAACCACAGATGAGTTTTGCCTGCTCTCGAGCTTCGTAATGTGTCTCCTCTTTTGTGTTGGCTTCTCTCTTTCGTCATCAGTGTTTTGAGATTCATTCATATTGTATGTCTCAGTATTTTTTTCTTTTTCCTTTTTATTTCTACCTCAGTTTATTTCTCTTGTTGATGGACTTCCGGGCTCTTTTCAGTTTGGGACTCCTTTGAACATTCTTAGATAAGTCTTTTTGTGAATATATGCTTTCATTTATCTTGGGTAGATACTCAGAGTAGAAATGAATATGGAGGAGTTGGGTCATCGGGTAGGCATATATTTAATTTTATAAGATACTGCCAGACCTTTTTCATAGTGGCTGTACAACTTTATACACCCTCCAACGTGTGAGAGTTCCAGTTGTTCCATATACTTGACAGAATTTCTTTTTAGTTTTAGACATTCTGGTGGGTGTGTAGAGAAAATATCATTTTTAAATGATTAAGAGGAAAACAATCAAATGACCTTGAAATCACACACATGCGTGCACACACACACACCCAGAATTTGTAGTGCTTTTTAGAGCCAAGCACCATCAGGTGTCTGCACACAAAGCATTTAGCACAAGGACAGCAGCAGTTGTGGCAAACTATAGTATTTTAAATAATTAAAAGATTGGAATTTTTTTTTCCCCCAAAACAGGCTGTAAGATTCCAAGGCCTTGCTAAGAAATTCCAGCTTGTGCTCTGGCAAGAGTAGCACAGGCAAAGCGAGCAGTATTCACATTGCGAAACCTCAGTGCTGAAGCCTATGGGACACCCAAGATCAGGATTCTTAGTCATTACTGTGCGCGTTTCCATTACATGGGGGAAACAACAACATGACGCTCTGGAGAGATCGGCTGACACATAGCCATTGACTTACGATTTCTTTGCTTTGCTTTAGCATGCATGTGACAAAAGCTATCGAGAGCAGAGATTCAAATACTCCCCAGAATTACAAAGAAAATTATATTCAAGCATATGGCCTTCACTGAACCAGGGGATACTGTCCTCAGACCCCAGTTTAACAAGCCTGGGCCCCGGGCTTCCCTCCTGGAGCCTGACTGTAGAGAGCAACGTGACAGAGAGGAATTGGTTTTAGATCTAGAGAAAGCTGGATTTGAAACTGGAATCTGCTACATGCTGGCTCTGTGGTTCAGACAAGTCTTTCAACTGCTCGAAACCTCAGCTTCTCCATAGGTCAGAAGGAATGAGAACCTTTCCTCCTTGCGAGGGTGTTGTGATGACTAGATTGCAGATGCAGAGCTGCTAGCACCATGCAAACATGTAAGAGATGGCTGTGGTCACGGGAGAAGTGGTTCCTCCTCTCTTCCTGCCCACAGTCCTGAGGGCTACGAGCTTCTCCTGGCCACCCACCAGAGGATGCCAAACTACAGGACCACTCATTCTCTCTGTATTTCCTCAGTGAGCCTGCCTGAGAATTATGAGGACATTCATACCAAATTATAAATGATGGGTGGGTGTAGCCTTCCAAGAAGAAAACTGTAATTATAAAAGAATGTTTTTCATTCGAGTGAATCTTTGGTTGTACAAGGAGGTATTTGGGAGAGGCATGTAGATAACCTGAGCTGAGAGCTTCGATAAAAACCTAGCACTGCTGGGTATGATGGAGAAACTGTCCTCAGGCACCGCTCTTCCCACAGGGGATTGTGAAGTGAATCACGACCCCTCACAGCCCTGCAGAACCTTTGCTTGCAAAGCAAGTGATGATGGGTTGGTGGAGGATTATTTCCAGTCTCTGCTGCCGTCCATAACAAAGTGCCCATCCGAGGCAGAGGAGCCAGTTTAAGGGCGCAGGGTTGTGGGGAATGAGGCATGTTCAGCTCAGAAGTTGCTGAACAGTGTAAAGCAGTTATACTCCAGTAGAGATCTGGGGGGAAAAAAGAAATTGCCGAATGCAACATCCTGTGTGGAGAAAGACCAGAGCCACCTCAGCAGATGGACCTGGGACCTCTCCTCTCCCCTCCTCCCTGTTCCTTCTTCTCCCCTCAGGGGCGGTGCACATTTCCATCCCAAAGGCAGGCTTGGACTGTGCATCTGTTGGACCTTGGACTTCATCTAGTTCCATCAAGACTGAACACAAAGCCTACAATGACCTCCCAGGAGGTCCACAGTTCAATCAGCTGGCCTTCAGAGGTCAACAAAAGAAAGGGGTTTTTTGTGTAATCTGGGGAGCCATAGGACTTTGTTCCTAAAGGAGCGATATATTGTGATTCAAAGAGAAAAGCTAAGCATTTAAAGATCACTTGCTTTTGAGCTAAAGCTGACTGAGGAAAAGTGGTATTCATTTGGTATATCAAAAATGCATACTGTACTCAGTAGCTTTGTAGCAAATGGTCTTTATTTGTAAAGGAAAAAAAAAACAGTTGTACACAGAAGACATAAAAGGATCCCATAATTATAGGATAAATGAGTCATGCCCTTAGTTACATATAAAACCAAGATCTCACACAAGCCAGCCGTGTAATTGTTTCTGTAATTATGTGGAATGAACTGTGCAGAATAATTCATACAAGGCCCCTATTTTAACACTTCAGTTTTACATGATTATTTTTCAATGGTTCAGTCAAGCTGAACATTTTACTGTATCTGACATATATGGGACTTCTGGCTTTTACAGCTGATGCTGCTAAACCGTACTGATCTTCCTCCATAAACAGTCCTACACACTCATCTGTCTTGTTTTTCAGGTTAACTTATTCCATTCATTCAGTGCCTACAAATGTGTGATGGTTCGAGAAACTGGAAGTAGGTGGATTTAGCAGCAAAGCAGCATGATTATAATCATGTTAGAGCTAGATATGCCCCAGTAACAGTGACTTAGTTACAAACACCAGAAATGCAGAATTCCCAAAGAAAGCATATTTACTATTTCTAATGTTAATAACTTCACTCAGTATTTGACAGATGTTTACTGAGCGTTAGCACAAAAAACTTTGATACTGAGGAAGAACTAGGTGCTAAACTGAATCTAAAGTTTAAACCTTGTGAAGTAACAGTGAATTGACTCTGTCTGTAATTGAGGTGCATTTGAAGAACTTTTTTGGAAGGTTTTTTTTTTTTTTTTTAAATCCTAGGCTTAAATTCAGATTGCTTTTATATTACAGGAAAAATGTATAACGTCTGAAATATAAACAGGGTACACATGATAGCCTGATAAAAATCTTAAATTTTGTTTTTGTCTTTCTGCATTTCTGCAGACTGTCAAAATGAGAACAGCTGACTGGATCTAGACGTCTTGCTTAGAAAGTGCATCCCTTGGGTATCTTCCTGCTCTCAGGCTCAAGCGTTCTATAAGTGGATATAACAGAATTTGTAGTATTATCACGTGGTGTGCATCTTTCATCTGTTCATATTATCTGTGCAACTTTTTGCTTTCTTGAGTTTTTCAGAGTTTTTAATGAAATTGGTTGGAAATGTAACTAATCCCATATTTAAAATCTCTTTTTCTTGCTTTACCAAACTTCTAAACAACTTTAGATTCACAAGGTTCATCGTGACTCGGGAGATAATTCTCAGACAGGTGAGAGTACTTCAGTTTCACTCTTACATACTCAGGTGGTATTTGTGGGTTAAAGTCTGTGAATCACTCTGAAGAAGCCTGGATTGACAATCACCACCCCGAACTTGCACTGCTGATTTCTGAGTGCTTATTCTGAAAGATTTGAGAGCCAGGTTAAAAGGAGGAGCCCTTAAAAAGCTTTGAATCTGCATTCTTGGCAACCTTTTCTACTGAATGCCTTCTCCATCCTGGTTTCTTTTGCTAACTAGAAACCATGGAGAGCAGATAAGCTCAAAACAGAGAGTGGCCCGCAAGTCCAGGGAACACACATGAGTATACCATAGTTAGTCTTCCCTTTCTTTGCAGCAGTCAGTGACTACATACAGTTAGAAAATGTGAATGGGCCCTCGCCTGGGAGTTAGGAGCAGCAAGTCACCATTTCAGGTGCCCACACCCCCCCGTCATACCTTGAGCAAGACCCTCGCTGTCTGCCTCTTGGTGTCCTCTGCCATAAAAAGAGGGGGCTGCACCTAATGCCATCTATATTTGGAAGGTCTGGAATTCTTCGATCATTAGAGGGAAAAATCAGTCTGCTACCAGAGATTTAAAATTCTTATTCCTGCACACACACCACACATTCCTCTCCCCTGTTGGTGGCTTTCCCAGCCTCTGAGACATAAAGTTGGACCCTGGGCTACTTACTTAGTCCCCTTCCTGGACTCTAAAATGGATGATATTTTCACCTACTCAGAAAGATTTCATTTGACCTTTCTGAGGTTCACTTTCTTCATTTGTGAAATGAATTAACAATGCCTATCTTGTTGTGGCTGTGAGGGTTAAAGGAGAAAATGTACATAATATCTAGCAGTACCTGGCATTTAACTGTTTGGTATTCTCCTCCCCTTCCCTCCACACTTTCTCTCTCTCTCTCTCTCTTTCACAGATGTTTTAGTTTATTTCTTTAACCCAGTGAGAGTATTATGTTAACTAACTTACGCGCTTCTGAGTGCCAAAAGCCATTACAAGTATTTTCACATCCTTTACAGTGCCCAGTATTGCCTTGCACATTACAGACACTCAGTAAATACAGGACACTGATAAACTGAAAGCATCCCATCTTGGAAAGCATAAGTTCCACCATTTATTAACTCTTGCACCTTGAGCTACCCACGTAACCTCTCCAAGTTTAAATTTCCTCATGTGTAAAATGGGGATTGCACTATGCAGCTTTCAGAATTGCTGTAATTATATAATTACTATATTTAAAATAAATAGTAAAGCACAATGTCTGGTGCATAGTGGGTGCTCAGAAAGTGGTAGCTTTTTTTTTTTTTCTTGACTGATGACACTGTATCCTTTTTTGCCATTGAGTACAGCTATTTGAATCTCTCTTATCCTTCTTTTCTCTGGTTTTAAAATTCATTCCACAACATCTGATGAGAGAATGAATAAGTGAATTCTTTGATTTAAATGGCCTTTATCGAGGAAATAATTTCACCAAACTTTGTCTTTTCTGTTGCTAAAGATTTTCTTAATTTTAGCTGAGATAAAGTCAGAAAGAATAAGCATTATCCATCTTTGAGTAATTTCTAATGCACAATTTAGAATTCAACCAGCCAGCTGGGGCTATAGTCTCCCTAGTTTAGTTTTATTTGGAAACTACATTTTGAGGAATTCTTGTGCTCTTTAATCCTGAATTTAATCTTAAATATTTAATAAGTTAGATTTAATTTGTTATCTGATAAACAAATGTTAGGAATGTATATGATTATTAAGTCCCCGAATAGGCTAAAAACTAATGTCTAGCAAGTGACTACTATTAGTTTCTCAGGGTTTGAAAGATGCAATATGATCCTAACAATATCACTTAATGTACCATGACCTATAGGTATCTTATAAAGAAATACTGAAACTCAAATCCAAGGCCAGGAAAATTATTAAGGCAGGGTCTGAAAGAAAATTAGGCAAAGGGATAGTAAAACATTTTAAGTTAGGTGATTTAAAACAAGGTCTTATGGCTGTGTTGTTCAGATTAACTTTATAATAGTTCTGCCTTCCACTTTATGCTGTATAAATATAATTCAGGTTTAGTTACTGATTTAACCTTTTTAAAATTGAATCAGGTATTTAAGGACATTAAAGTAAATGGTTAAAAAGGTGATCTAGAGAAGATCTAAGACATATTATAAAGTGATAGCAAGTAGTAGGATAATATTATAACCTGATCCCATGTGTGCCTAAAGAGAAGGTGTGCATGCAGGTGGACAGGTGTAATTAACAATAATGGGCAACGTGAAAGATATAGTCACTATGTAGCAGGCACTGTTCTCAGTGCTCTCCGTGAATTAACTCGTTTACATCTCACAACAGCCCATGAATGAGATGCTATAACCATCCCCACTTTGCAGATGTGGATACTGAGACTCAGAGAAGGAACATTCCCAGGGTTACACAGCTCTTAGATGACATAGTGGAGACTGGAATTTTGGCAGTGTGGCTCTGGAACTGGTTCTCTTAATTACTATGCTCTCTTGCCATTTTTTTGGTCTCACTAGACAATTCTTTAAAAAGCATTGCATCTTTTTTTCTCTCTTGGAACATGAACATTTATTGGTGTCTGAGAAAAGCATTCCCCCTGCTGAAACCTGCACATCTGTCTCCTTTCTTAGCACAGTGAGGAGAACTTCTGTGTTATGGTTAAGTTTCTCTCCTTGCTCATGGGTTACTCCTACAAGGAACAAATGCCCTGAAAAATGCATTTTTCTGAAGCCACCTCTGCTGCCCTGACATTTTTATCCTTTGGTCGTCACTGGTAGCATGCAGTTTGATTAGATTTCACATTAATGTGACAGCACACTTTGAGCGTTAAATTCAGAGTCTGCAAAGATTTACACAGATTTTTAAGTGCTTTTTTCCCCTCAGAAAACAGGGACAAAAGTGAGAGTCAGATTGTTGGAACTGGTTAGGATTGTAAAGCTGCTTTTTCTTCTCTTCATTCCTGGGATCAACAGTCTGCATCATTTGATGAAATCATATCCTCAGGAAAAGCTAGAAAACCATCAAGAGGCCTGGATTTTCAGAGGGACCGAAAATTGGTCCAAATTAGTTTCTCAAATAAACTCAACTCTCTGTGGATTTGACTAGTATTTTGTTTCCTCAAATATCCCCATAAAAGCCTTCCCCACTCAGTTAAATGTATTGTCCTTCACGTCAAAATGAACCCCTCAAAACTTCCCCCAAGTTTTAATGTTTATTTTCAAGAAGATATTCATTAATGGAACTAAACAACCCTTAATAATAAGCTCCATTACAATGTAATGTGGTACCACAAGAAAAGGCATCATTTTACAATTAATATGACTGATAATTCTGTGTGTGTTGATGATTTAAAGAGACAGTGGCTCACTATGTCTTAAAAGTATTGTACAGTGCTTAAAAAGAAACCTTGTTTTCTTTGGAGAATGAGGGGAAAAAATATGTCTGAACTTTGCCTGTGAATAAGCTGAAAACTAATCACTCTCCATTATTAATCTGAAATCCTTAGAGTCTCATTCATTCAGATACAAGAACAGGAGGAAAGAGTCCATTGATGTGAAATCAATATCATCTCGAGGCAGTGATGGTAAGAAGTTTTTCATATTTCCTTGACTTTAAAGTGTAGAAAATGACATGGGAATATATTCAAGAATTTGTCAGCATGTAAACAAAACCCAAAGGAGTGGGATTACAGCTCAACTGGCTTTTTTCCTGTTGGCAGAAAAATTTTAGCCCTTTTTATTCTTTTCTACTTTTCATAGTCTTTGTCTTCTCTGTGAAATGACTCCATGCTTGTCCCCTTATGGCCTAACGTGTGTCAGGTCACATAACCACTAACGCAGCTCTGTTTCAATAGCTAGGAGGTTACTCGTAGCTCCTATGCTTCAGGTCACAGTAGGAAACCTGAGCATGAGGGAAGTGGCTGAACTAGCAAGGACCAAAGACGCCAGAGATAAGATGCATGATTCATAGAGGAAGACGGATTAAGTCACAGGGCATGCAAGGGATTGGGACCAAGAATGAAAAGGAAGAAAATGGACTGAAATTTTTCCTGATGGGTTGAGGGTGTAGGTCGATGGAGAGGATATCCATTTTAGATGGAGAGGATAATGGAGGAGGGGATTTCAACTGGATTAGTTCAGTTTTTCAGAAGAGAGTTTGAGATGGGACTATCCATCATCTGTCCAGAGCATGGGAGATGTGGAGGCTGAAGAGCATAGAAGAGACGTGCAGTGGCGGCTGCTGTGGCAGCAGAGGTGGCTGCAAAGATGGCTGAGTGGCAGGCAGGCTCCGCTGACAGCAGCTGCATTAAGTTATCAGATCTATAACTTGAGGATTCTGTTCCCTCCTGCCTGCCTCTCAGGGAGTGATAGGAAGATCTGATGAGAATAATGGCTTTAAAATAAAGCTTCTACCTTTTGAATTTTGAATCACATGTAAAGATAGAACATTTTAGATGGAAAGGAAAATGGATGAAGGAATTTCAGCTGGATTAGCTCAGTTTTTATAGATGACAGCTAGAACCACCACGGGTTCTTGGTGTTAAGAACCTAGACTCAGGGAGTTGGAATGCCTGCCCTGACTCAGTGAGAGTGGGCTCATTCTTCTGCCCACCCCCACCCTAGTCAGGGATCAGCCCTCCCCTCCTACAATGCAGTTATCCAGTTACATGGTCTGTGGCTGAGGACTGAAAGTGACGGAACTGCCCGAGTTGGGCTTTAGTGACTTATGAGAAAGTAACCCCTGGGGGCTCATTAGGTTGTTGGGATGAGGCCTCTGGATCCCATCAACCTTCTCTGAAATCCCCCTTGCGGACCTGAGACTCATAAAGCCTTCCTGTCATCAAAGTTCTGAGCCAGACCACCCTTTCCATTCCCTGGCAAGTAGTGGCTGAGCTCTCAGCCTTTTAGGATTAAGAGATGGATGAATTCGTTGCTCCCACGGTGGGGAGCAGTGGAGGACAGTAGTCCTATGAGAATCAGGCCCCCAGCCCATGAAGGGTTCCTGTGCTGCACTTAAGCCTGCTGAGCCACCAGAACCAGATGCAACTTTCTTGACTTCTCCCCAGCACCAAGCCTCCAGAATCGTCGCTATCCGTCCATGGCAAGGATCCATTCCATGACCATCGAGGCTCCCATCACAAAGGTGAGTGGCAGCTGCTGCCTCTCCTCTGCATCAGGGCCACTGAGCACTAGGCTCTCTTCTGGAGATGAAGTGATGAATGGCATCTACCTCTTTCATGGCGTTTACAGTCTAGTAAAGGAAATAGATACTGAACAAGCACATAATAAGTATGTGGTTATAAATTGCAGTAACTGCCATAAAGGAAAGCAACAGGTTTCTATGAGGGAAAGTTAGGTTAGGGCCCTATTTTGGTTGGGTGAGAGGGGTGGTCAGGGAGGGTCTCTCTATAGAGGAAGTAATGTTTGAAGTAAGTCCAGAAGGATGCGAAGATGTTAGGAGAAGAGGATTCCAGGCGGGAGGCACAGCGAAGGATAAGCACTGAGGTGGGAAAAGGAGGGAAGGGAGCTACTGAGGACCTGAAAGGAAGTCAGTGTGACTGGAGCTTGGAGAGCAGAGGGGAGAAATGGTGACGTGGAGTTGTGCTGGGCTCAGTTGATTCTGGCCAGTAGAGCTGTAATAAGTTTATATTTTAGTCTGTGCAACAGAAACCAACAAAGAGTTTAAAGTAGGGAGTGACATGACCAGGTATGTTTATTGAAAACAACACCCAGCTGCCATGCAGAGAACTGACTGGGGTGGTAAGACTGAAAGAGAAGAGGCTAGTTAGGGACCTTTTCCAGAATTCTAACCAAGAAGTGGTGTTAGTGGTACTAGAATTATAGCCGTGGAGGTGGAGAGAAATTAGTAGATCAAGAACTATTTGGGCATAAATTCAATTTGTCTTGATGATGAATTACACTGTCAGGTAGGGAGAGAATTGAGGGAAAGTGATATGTCAACCAGGGCTTCGCAGGTTTTTGGTTTGAGCACAAGATTAATGGAAGTGGTTTTTTCACAGTAATGTAGAAACCAGAGGAGTACAGCTCTTGTCTTTCACTTGTTGTTATGTTTACTTGCTTGCTTTGGGAAGAGGGGAGCAAGGTCACGAGTTTAGTTTTGGACAAGTAAATAAGGTATTCCAATAGATACGTCAGGCAGGCAACAATATATAAATCTGAAGGTCAGAAAGGAGTTCAGGGCTGGGATGTAAATTTGAGAGTCCTGGGCATGTAGATCATGTGTGTCCACAGTCATGGAGATGAAAGAGCTCATCTCTGAAAGGACTCTAGAGTGAGAGGAAGACCCATCACTAATCTCTGAGGAGCTGCAACCTGTAGAAGAGAGCTAGAGGAGAAGGATTAGCAAAGGAGCCTGAGAAAATGTAGTCCCTGAAGTAGAGAAACACCAGGAGAGGGTGGGATGAAAAGCACACTTCAGTATAAAGAGAGCAGTGCCATGAAAGCACTGGTCATTTTGAACAATAAGATGTTATTATCTGGTTTCTTTTGGATTCTGGACGCATGAGTGAGTTTTGGGAAGAAGAATCCTGACGTCCTCAAATTTATTCTTTCTCTCTCTTTACTTCTTTAGGTTATAAATATAATCAATGCAGCCCAAGAAAACAGTCCTGTCACAGTAGCAGAAGCCTTGGACAGAGTTTTAGAAATTTTACGGACCACAGAACTGTACTCCCCTCAGCTGGGTACCAAAGATGAAGATCCCCATACCAGTGATCTCGTGGGAG
Source organism: Hippopotamus amphibius kiboko (assembly GCF_030028045.1). Classification (NCBI taxonomy): domain Eukaryota; kingdom Metazoa; phylum Chordata; class Mammalia; order Artiodactyla; family Hippopotamidae; genus Hippopotamus; species Hippopotamus amphibius. The sequence continues at coordinate 215,727,778 of NC_080186.1, read as the reverse complement.
GCCTGATGACAGTGAGTGATGAGAAAAAAACAGAAATGCAAGAGTACACGTGACGTATAAACGGTTACCTATAGGTGTAGAAACACCTGCACCTGCACCTGCTGTATGCTGTATTTCAGCATAACCAGAAGCAGCTGCAGGAGCACAAATGAATAGTTTGCCCTTCAGAATTTGTACTACAGTAAGGAGCAGACAGACAGTTGACCGAAGGCTAGATATTGCAGTGAGGCCCTTGTTTACTTCTTCCCCTTGACTTGGTACAGTATTCCACTGAGGGTCATGGCTAGGCTTCCCTGGACCTCAGGCTCTTTATATATAATGAAAGCACTGGTACTTAGCTGGCAGCACTAGTTTCCAAAATCTTAGCTGTAGAGTTCTTTCTTTAGATAAAAGCTTTGTATAGAGTTCCCTTTATAATCAATAAAAGCAGAGTGGAGCTGTTGTGGCTCAGTAAAGGGAGGGGAGGAGGAGCCAGCCCCTGCCGGCACTCCAGTACCACCACTTGTAACCGCTAAAAGTAGCTGATTTCCAAGGAGTCATCCTGTTCCAGTGTTTTTGCTGTGATCTATTTGGCTGTAATTATAATCTACCAGCAAGCGAAGAAAAATGAGAAAATTCAAATTATTCATCTGTGCTCCCTACTGGAGACTGAAGCTCAAAGAATTATTTGAGAGAAAAACAAAGTCCAAGAGTCACGTAAGAGTTTTACTTTGAAGTTTTCTGTCTAGCCTTGCCACCAAATTCTGAGTGTTGACTGGCTTTCTGGTCCATTCTCCTTGCTCCTGTTAAAGGTTTCTGGTGAGCCTGCAATGTGAGTGACCTCCCATTGCTCTCAAGCCCCCTGGCTGCCCCATCCCCGTGCAGTGTAGACTTTAGTCCCAAAGAACACTGGCGAGGTGTGTGTGTGTTTGCCACGTGCAGCAGCATGAATGGACCTAGAGAGTATTATACTAAGGGAGGTAAGCCAGACAGAGAAAGACAAATACCATATGATATCACTTCTATGTGGAATCTTAAAAAGTGATACAAATGAACGTATTTACAAAACAGAAATAGACTCACAGACACAGAAAACAAACTTATGGTTACCAAAGGGGAAACATGGCGGTGGGGGATAAATCAGGAGTTTGGGATTAACAGATGTACACTACTATATATAAAACAAGGACCTACTGTACAGCACAGGGAACTATATTCAACATCTTGTAATAACCTATAAAGAATCTGAAAAAAAATGTATATATATATATGTATGTATCTGTCCAGATCACTTTGCTGTGTACCTGAGACTAACACAACATTGTAAATCAACAATACTTGAATTAAAAAAAAAAAAAAAAAAAGCACTGTCAAGGGTCTGTCAGGAAGCTGGCCACTGCAGAGCTGCAGCAGGAAGATTCTGGTTCCTAGAACAAGTTGTCTGCCCTCCTTTCCCCCGCTGCCATACCATGCTGGGCTTCCTCTCCAGTTAATGCTGTGAGGAACCAGTACAAGATTCTACCTATTTTTATGTAGCATTAGGGAAGAGAAGAAAGAAAGGCAGATTAAAAACAGAGGCGTTCCTTGTAAATACCTGCCTTAGAGGCAGGACAGTGATAGCCATTGTTACTTATCTATTTATCCAGTTTTGAAAATTAAGCTCTTGGCCTAAAGATCCAAGGTGTGACTTCAGGGGAACCCTTCATGAATACTTTAAACCTTAGCACATACTTTCTAAGGATGACAGATAAGCAATTACAAATGACTTTTAAGCAAAGATCTAAATAATTAGGTACTCAGGGATAGAAGGGAGAGGGCAGGAAACTGACATGCAAGAACATCTGGGGTGTAAAGTTCAAGAGCCTAGTTAATGGCAGAACATGGGAAATCTGTTCACTCCCTTATGCTGTCCTTCCAAAGACCTCAAATCCAGAAACTTCCTTTAAAGGCTAACAGCAAAGCTCATGTTATAAGATAGAAACCACAGTTGGAAAAAAGTTAATTTAGATGTTAGTCAAAAATTAGCACAACCTTTTAAAGGCTTTACATTAAATCATCCCCCAAATGTGACCCATGGCTTTGGCTCCCCAGAATGAAAATCTAAGAACACAAGAATAACACAGTCCCTATGAGTGTAATTGGGGTCCTTTCAAATTAACATGCACCCAAAGCAAGGTTACTACTTCTGTGATTTCATTAATGTGGCTTCAAAATGCCACAAGAGAAAGATGGCATGAGAACAGAGCCAACTCACAGCTCATGCGTGAGACCTGAATGCAGTCATAGCCACTTAATTCTCAATTCTCCATCTCCTGGGGCTAAGAGCCACAGAAAGGAGAGTATCCAGTTTTGTAGCTATTGCTCTGACTTGAATTTGAGCTTCAACTTGGAGTTCCAGATTGACTGGGTTATTCAGGATTCAAATCTTTTTGGCTAATAAAAGAAATGAGAGAATAATGATAATGAAATATAAAGCAGGCTTCTCATAGCATCTTTCTTTATTCCAGGATGGTTTGAGAAGGTTGTCAGGAAACGAGTATGTGTTCACTAAGAGTAAGTTGTCCTCTGTCTACTTGTTACTGATAACCTGTCTCTGGCCTTTTGTCTCCCTCAGTGTTGTGATTATTGTTTGGGGAGGGCCTTGGTGATTCTTCCCCTTGGTCTCATTGGAGTTTAAGCATCTCTGTGGTCTACATTTGAAACCAGGTCTCCTAATGTAAATCACTTCTCTGAGCACTGTCAGAATAAGAATTGCAAATCTCTCCATATTTAAACAGTTCAACAGAATTCTTTTTCTTTTGGGGGGTCTTAAAGTTTAATAATGTAGGAGAACCCTAAAGTGCAAATCCTCCTACCCCTGGAAGTTCAAGACTTTTTTTCTAGTAGCAACCATGAAGATGACACATGTTCAGCAGCACTCAGGATTCCACAATTACCCATCCTTCCTGCCTCATCTGTTTGCTCAGATGTGCACCAGAGTCACAGCCACCTTGCGATGCCAATAACCATCAACGATGTCCCCCCTTCTATCGCTCAATCACTTGATAATGAGGAAAGCTGGGAGTTCAACATCTTTGAATTGGAAGCTGTGACACACAAAAGGTATGTGGCTTCTCTGGCTGTAGGCAAGGGAGGACTGATGGACACAGTCACGACTTTCACATCTGGAAACTTTGAGGGAGACGTGAGTCCTTGCCGCAAGTGACCTCCCAGGTTCTGCTTTTCATGCCACACTGGAGGAGTATCAAATGCGCAGAGACTATGGCTGCTTGAGTGAGCTCCTTTATGAAGAAGAGAGTATTAGTGGGTAAGGTGTGGGATCAGTCTGGTGATACCCAGGATAAAAAAATACTGAGTGTCGTCTTCAGGTCTACTCAGGTCATTCCTTTGTGCCGCTGAGCCAAGAGTTCCGAGTGTTTTCAGCCCCAAACTTGCTGAAGTCCCTCCTTACAAAAGAGTTTGAGAGCACTATAGACTTTTCTTTGGATCCATCCTATAGGCAGGGGAAAAAATGAGATAACACAGAAAGTCCTCTTCTATTACAGAAGTCCATTTCTTCCAGGGGTGTTGGTTATGAATGATACTCACCTATAAGTAAGTAACAACTCTAAATGACATGACTTTGCTAAGCCTACACAAGCCATTCCTTTTGTCCTTAAGCTCAGTAACTTCCTCAGGGGACACAGGAAGTACAGAGCTTATGTGGCAGCAGAGACAGAGAGGGTCTGTCAGAGAACAACCTTTCTTGGTTGGAAGGCCCATTGAAGGGCAAATGACTTAGAGACAGTCTAGAAGTCATTTGGATTAACCACCATGAGGCACCTAGTTGTAAAGAAGTGGCTGATGAGGAGGAAGTGCTCTATCACCTCCTAATTTGGAGAGGACATATTTTTATACCCCTGTGCTTGTGGAGTAAGCATCAGGGAGAAAAATGATTCAATTTCCCCGTAGCTTCAGAGAGAGCTGTTCCTGGAGCAATGAATACAGTGAATCAGTTTTTTCCCCTGTTTTCCAGGCCACTGGTTTACCTGGGCTTAAAAGTCTTTTCCCGGTTTGGAGTATGTGAATTTTTACACTGTTCTGAAACTACTCTTCGGGCCTGGCTCCAAGTGATTGAAGCCAACTACCACTCCTCCAATGCTTACCACAACTCCACCCATGCCGCTGACGTCCTGCATGCCACTGCCTTCTTCCTTGGAAAGGAAAGAGTCAAGGTAGAATTTTGATGTCACGATCTAGTTACCTGCATAAATTTTGGAGACCTAAGAACACAATCTTAATACATTTGTTAGGCAAACAGCTATTTTGGGACCAATTTTGACAGTTTTTGAGCTACCAAACTGACTGGTCTTTTTGGTGTTGTAAAGACCAAGACTTTTCTCCTAGCCCTCCCTTCCCACAAATTCTTAAAATAATAATTTATCCCACCGTAGAGACTCCTTTACATGTCTGGCTGATTCAGGAACCCATTCCCCAAATGTCCACTAGGGGCCCTTTGTGATATTGGGTTAGAGGCTAGAACTTAATTATTATAGCAAGTGGTCTGGAGGTTAAATTTTAGGATCAGAATTTTGTCATTGGTATATTACAATCCAGATAGTAATGAGCCATTCAGGATCCTGCTGATTTACATACATGTATATGTGTGTTTTGTGTAGCTGTGAATATGTGTATCTGTATATTAATGACTTGTATAATTCTGAAAGAGTTCCAAATTCCTTAGTCTTAGAAGTCAATACTGTCATTTACAGGTGATTTGCAGGGCAGTCCTATGTATGCCCCACATATAGCTGGCAAGAGGTCCCCATCTCCCCTCTTTCCCAACCACCATCACTTTCACCGTGAAGCTTGTAATTCCTTTGCTACAATTAGAAGTGAAGCTTAGAATATAGATACCTTTGGGACAAGTGCTGTACAGAGACAGATTCACATCAATCTGCAAATGCTTAACATTCAATCATTTTCTTACTTAGTCTTAAGACCCTAGGTAGTCATAGTGGGATAGGTAGGAGGAGCAGAAATGGCACCAAAATGGGGAGGGGGAATGGTCCCTTCTCAGTTTTGCCAAAGATAATCCTGGCATTTACTTTCATCAGCAAGAAAGCAAAAAGTGTGGTTCAAGAATGATGCTTTTGAAGATTTCTGTCTCCTACTTTTAAAAAAGGTGATATCACAGGTGATAACAGTCTATGTTTCTATAGCACTTTTCTTTGAAGAGCTAAGACACTTCCAGATTCCTACTCCAGGTTCACATTCCTCCATTTAACACCACGTGAGATATTATACAGCTGAGGTTACACACTGCCAAATGAGGACAGCACCTAGGGCGTTAACGCTGAGACCAGCTTTCAGGAAAGTTTTTAGGGCTGAGCTTCAGAGTCACTGTTCCTTACCTATTAGCATCTGAGAAGCAGTTTGCAGTTTTCTCTCCCACAGCCTAGGAAAACAACTCGGAAAAACCAAAAATTATGCCCCCCATTACGGCCTCATCTTGGGGACCACTCTTCCCCTCACTCACTACCCTTCAGCCACAATGATGCTCTTTATGTTTTCTGAATAAGCTAGCTTCACATCAGAAGCAACATATAGGCTAATCTTTCTGCCTGGATTTCTCTCCCTTGCCATGTTTTGCCTAATTCCTGCTTATCTTCAGGTTCCAGCATAAAAATTGCTTGCTTAGAGAATCCACTCGCCCACCCTCTGGACCTGCATTGTCCATAAGTAGCCATTAGCCACATGTGGCTATTTACATTTTAACTGAAATTAAATAAAATGGAACATTCAGTTCATTCAGTTGCACTGGCACATTTCAAGTGTCCAGGAGCTTTAAGTGACTGGGGGTTACTGTATTGGACAACCCACATACAGACATTTTCATCACCACAGAATATTGAATGGACAGCACTGCCCCAAACTAGATCAGGCCTCGTGGTTACACTCTCAAACCACCTGTACTTCCCTTCTTAACCCATCTCAGAGTAAGTTAATTTTGTTTGAGTGTTTCCTTATTTGTGCCTTCCCCAGTAAATTACCAACTCCATTAGTGCAGACTATGCCAGTTAAATCCATCACCGTAACTCCAGCACTCTGCACGACAGCTGGCACCCAGGAAGCAGCCAATAAATGATGACTGAAGGAGCAAATTCATAAAGCAGTGTCTCTTATATGACCATAGCCATTTGATAACTTTCTTCTAAAGCTGTGTGCTAACATTCGTACCCCCGATGCTCTGGTTTGTGTTAATTATAAAATGAGAGCGTTAGAAAGAGGGTCTCCCTTTTCGCTTTTGCCACCTGCTAGCCCAGAGATGAACTGTGTTCTTAACTGTAAGAGCCCCCTGAGCCTCAGTTTTCCTGGGAAAATTCTGCTTGCCCTTGATCCTCTGGTGTTGCTTGGCTCTAATCCCTTTATCTTTGTGAAGAGTTTTGTGGTATCGGTGCCATTTACTGCCACACTCTCAAAATCTTTTCAGAAGTAGGCAAATAAAGTAACACTTGTGATCCTAGGCCCCTTTCTTCTCTATCCACTCATGGAAGTGTCATGGCCACATGCCACACAGCACACATTTGAAAAGGCCTGTTTGGTGTCTTCCTGCAGAGGAACTAGAGTGAATGGACTCTGGAGAAAGAATTTAGGTATCCGTTTATAACTGCTACTCAGATTTCTGTTTCCCTCCAGATAGTCCACAGTACAGCAAGGTGATGTGATGCATCCTAGGGGGCCTCTTAACTTTTTGGAAGTCAGAAAAGGATCCCCTGGCTCATCCCCTCCAGAAAGACAGGGGTGAGTGTAGGTCTCCTCCATCCAGTGGGGGATGCTCAACCTTGCCTCCCTCCACCCTAGGGAAGCCTCGATCAGCTAGATGAGGTGGCTGCCCTGATCGCTGCCACAGTCCATGACGTGGATCACCCAGGAAGGACCAACTCTTTCCTGTGCAACGCAGGCAGTGAGCTCGCTGTGCTCTATAATGACACTGCTGTCTTGGAGAGTCACCACACAGCCCTGGCCTTCCAGCTCACGGTCAAGGACAGCAAATGCAACATTTTCAAGAATATTGACAGGTTTGTGTGCTCAGGCTCTTGTGCTCGGGCTTATAAAACGTACGTGGGAAACTCAGTTCTCCCTAACTTCTCCAAGTACTTAGCTTCCTCTTAGGGGGAAAGAGAAATAAGAACAATTGTATCATTGTATCAGATAGTAAAATAATAACCTTGCCCTTATAAACTTACCTGTACTTTTTAGACTGTTCATCTTTTTAAACTCCATTTGGTCTTCAGTGAGTTCATGAAAATGTTTTATACATTGCAAAGCACTCTATAGATATCTACTAATAAATACAGCAGATATTTCACCCTCTCAAAAGGACAGCCTGTCTTTGGTGTAACTTGAGGAAAATGTGTTCTTCCCCATGTTTCCCCAGCTCAATTTCTGGCCACTTAAAATCCTAACTCATGAGGAGACAGTGTTCCTTGGTCCCAGCAGAGCTCCCGGAGCCCACAGGGTGGGGCAGGTTTCCCCCTCTGGTGAGTTGGTCAAATGTGAACAGACAGGAGCAGTTCCTCTTGCTTGCCACGACCCTGCAGTCAAGCTGTGAACATTTCCTACATAGCACCAGCCAGGCTGGAGAGCAGACCCCTGAGAGAGGGCAGTACAAGAGAGCTTAGAGCTCTCTCAGGCCTTAAGGATCACTTGTCAACATGAGCCTGAACCTATCCGTTTGCTCTCCAGAAACCTGAGAAAATATGGAGATCAGTTATTCCACCTTCAACTGAAGACTTCATCAGTATCAAGTACTGTTTTTAAAACTTTCATAGGAAGAATTCTTGCCAATAGCCAGTTTTATTCAGTTCTCCATTCTGGCTCTTGAAGTTAGAAAAAGATGACAGGAACTGGACAGTGATTTTGAGCAGGGTTGTTGCTCCTTCCATTACATCTACCTAATTATAATCTATAGAGCTGCTCATTAATTGGAAAACTTTCTTCCAATGTCATCATCAAAACAAATGATGACCTTCTCTGTGATAAGAATCACTGTGTCTGCACTGAATGCCATGAGACAGCTCATCAGGTTGCTGTACCAGCCTTGCAGGGAAAGAACTTGTCACTTTCTTCCACCTCACTGTTTTGATGTTGCCAAGGGAAGGCAGAAGGGAATCACCTTGTGAAACAGGTGCCCATGTGACAGGTGCTTTTTTTTTTTATACTCGTAAATCATATGAGGGTCAGCTATCATTGGGGAAAATGGAGTAGTATCACCAAGTCCTGGCTTAGCAGGAAGATGAGCAGGTAAACTTTTTTGTTATCTTTACTCATTAACTCTGTGCCCCTAGCTTCCTCCTAGATTGTGGGAAGTGTGGTAAAATGGTAGAACAGTTCTTATTTGGGACATGATGTGAACAAGGTGCTTTGTCTTCTGGTTATTTTAGGAACCATTATCGAACACTGCGCCAGGCTATTATTGACATGGTTTTAGCAACAGAGATGACAAAACACTTTGAACATGTGAACAAATTTGTGAACAGCATCAACAAGCCAATGGCAGCTGAGGTAAGCATTTCCCATGTAATAAGATACATGAGAATGTATTTCCATTAGAGCCTACTCTGGCCTCAAAGCATTCTCTCTCCATCTTGAATACAAGATGGTTATTTGCTTGGAGCTGGTAAAGAAGGGCTGAGAGTACTGGCCACTTCTTTTCCCTAAGGACAAGAATAAATTGACATTGTCCACAGCAACTCTGAACCCCTTTAAAGAAAGACCCTGATATAAAGCCAGTGATGACAAAAGGAAGTAGGCCCAAAGACCATGATGAAAGGAGCCTGCAGACAGTGGAGACTGGAATAAATGGTGGCATTTTGGGGGATTCAGAGGCCTTTCTAGTTCTCTGTTCCTTGAGCTCTTGGGAGACCTCAAAATTAAATGTTTTAAAGAACTATAATCCTGCTGATTTGCATTAAAAGCCTGTCAGTATCTAAAGACAGTTAAATTGGAGTGACTAGTTGAAAACAAAAACAAAAGTCTTTCTCCTTTTTAAAATTCACTGATGAAGTAAGTCAGAAAGAGAAGGACAAATATTGTATGCTAACTCGGAATCTAAAAATGGTACTGATGAACTCAGTGACAAGAACAAGGATGCAGATACAGAGAATGGACTGGAGAACTCGAGGTTTGGGAGGGGGCGGGGTTGAAGGGGAAACTGAGACGAAGCGAGAGAGTAGCACAGACATATATATACTACCAACTGTAAAATAGTCAGTGGGAAGTTGTATAACAAAGGGAGTCCAACTCGAGGATGGAAGATGCCTTAGAGGACTGGGGCGGGGAGGGTGGGGGGGACTCGAGGGGGGGGAGTCAAGGAAGGGAGGGAATACGGGGATATGTGTATAAAAACAGATGATTGAACCTGGTGTACCCCCAAAAAAATAATAAAAAAATAAAAAATAAAATTCACTGATGTATCTTAGACCTGCCTTAAGGTCCCTACAAACCTGGGTTTTAGGAATACAGACATAAGTTCACATCTCTGTGTTTAAAATGAGATCAACTGCCCTCTGAAACCATAAAGCTGTTCACAGCCCTATAAAGTTAGAAAAGCTTTTCACTCATTCCTATATGAGGGTTGCATATGTGGATGAATGACGAATGGCTGTTGTAACTTGACGACCAGTAAGGAGACTGTCTGTGTAGGACCCACCACATGACCAGCCTGGAGAGAGGGACAGTGTCCACCTCACCTGTGTTCTGCTCCATCCCCCAGAGATTCCACAGCACAGTGCCAGGAACCTCTCCGTCCACAGAGGACTTATGGGAGCAAGGATCTGGGGATTTAAGAGGGGAAAGTTATACAGAATCACAGAATTTAGAGTTGGGAAGGTCATCTATCCAAGTAAGCCCCCAACTCTTGAGATTTATGTACCTCAGCCTAACTATAGCAAGCAGTATCTTCCCAATGGTAAGTAATCAAAACAACCACCTTCAGAACATAATTCTGCCCATTGATGGTTTAATAAACAGGTCCAGTCCCAAAACAAAACAAACATAAAAATCCTTAAATGTCATATAGTCCTTCAGGTTGGCAGAGCTCTGGAGAGCTAATTAACTGCTTTTATACAGTCAGTTCGATGGTATCTTTGAAAGTAGGGAATCTCAATCTTCCAGGTTTTGTATAATTGGCCTGTTGTATTTACGTAAGCCTACCCATAGACCTGGCCACTTGGCTCAGGACCGCTGACATCCATCACCAGGTAGGTACTAGTGTACAATCAGTTATCTTAACATGGCTGAAGATACCTGCTCCTGCCCTGGCCCACTTTCTGCTCCTAGTACCCCCAACACTTATATCTCACACTCCCTACCACGCAGCTAGAAGAGCAGCCAGGAGGGCATGAGTGGACAGATACCGTAAGAGAAAGAAACAAAGTGGTAGGAGGTGGGTAAGTGGGGCTGGGGGGTGGGGGGGGGGTGGAGCAGAAGGTCACAGGAGAGAAGGAGCTAGCAGACATATTAAATAGCAATAAATGAAGAAATAATTGAAGGGTCACATGTGTATTTTATTTCCGTCTTTAATGTATTAAAAAAAAGTGGAAGTTTTGCTTCTACACATTTCCTGATAAAACTGGGAGAAAACCTCTCCTTAAGATTACATACCAAATTATTAAAAACAAAAGGAAACCAAAAAAAACCTGCTTGTAGTAGTTACCTCTGGAGAAGAGGATGGAAGTGAGGTTGTGCATGAGTGGTGATAGGGACTTTGACCTTTTAAGCTCTCTGTGTTTGTACTGCTTGAGGGTTCCCCCTCCCCAAGAATATATCAGTGTATCATGTATGGAATTAAGGATGGGAAAGCCTCCTTCACAAGTGTCATGCCTAAGTTTGCCTGGGTGACTGCCGTATATCTGATCAGTTGGCCCTTGTGGGCTTCACCATCATATTGAAACAACACCGATCTGACCATCTGTTTTCCAGATTGAAAGCAGCGACTGTGAATGCAACCCTATTGGGAAGAACCTTCCTGAAAACCAAATCCTGATTAAGCGCATGATGATTAAGTGTGCAGATGTGGCCAACCCATGCCGCCCCCTGGACCTATGTATCGAATGGGCCGGGAGGATCTCTGAGGAGTACTTTGCACAGGTGCGCTGCCTCTCTAGGGAAGCTCCACCTCTCTTCTGGGAATGGCCCCGGGTCACAGTAAATAAGTAAATGACTCTTCCTCAGAAAGAAATGGCTCACCCCTGCCTGGAATAGAATTCTGGTCGCTCAGGAGACTAATTGATGTGGCTGGTCACTAACCAAAGTCTCTCTAGGGGAAGGGGGGTAAACGGAGCCTTTGGAAGTATCTTTTCATCTTCAAATTTTTAGATCCTGAACTCCCACAAAAACTGGGAAATGATCCATTCATTCACTAATAATCATCTCCATGATGCAATCTAGAGAACTTAGACATAAGACACATCTTTGCCTGTAGGTAGCTCATAATGCAGTGGGGGAGAGAGACAGACATAAATAGGTCCACACATTGGTTTAAAACCAAGCAAACAAAAAACACTTCTAAAGGAGGTATATATTAAGTGTAACAGTTGAGAAAGAGATTTTTTCTAGATAAAAAGAAGGGCTTTGTGGAAAAGGTTTAGAGCTGGGGTTTGTTTGTTTTTTAAGGATTTCAAAATTTAGAAATGGGAAAGGACATTCTGGGAGAACAAAGCATTATGAGCAAAATTAGTAAAAAAGGAAAAACGGAATTTTTATATAAGGAAAACTTTGGCAGTGTGAAGAGGAATTAGAGTAACATAGTAGACCACAAGAGGCCATCTGAAACAGAGGCCTGCTTCCAAAGAAGAGGCTCTAAGGACTAAAGTTTATTATGTGTGACAGAAAGGCAAACATGTCACAAGTAGCTACAAGTAATGCACTGGGGGGTGGGGGTGGGGGACAGTGCCTGTATGGCTGGAATGTACCACTGAGGCAGGACAAAAGAACAGCGGATGATGTCTAAAAAGGTTGGCGGGGCAAAGGCCAGCCAAGGACCCAGTAAGTTAGGTGCAGCTTTCAAGGATGGGAAGAGAGCCCCTGGACTAAAGAGAAATAAGATAGGCAGTTCGGACTTGCCAAAAAGAGAAGGAAAAAAACCCCAAACTACTCCTTGAACAGCAGTTTATATTTTGAGGCTGCCAGATCGACCTGAAATGAGCAAGCTGAGCCAAAAGCTGGTAAGAGGCCATTAATGGGGCTTCCCAGGACCCACAGAGCAGGTTTAACATCCTATTCCTCATTATTCTCAAAGTAAGTGAAGGGGGAATGGGAAAGAATCACTTTTAAGTTCTTTAATGTAATCTCCCTGTTTAGGTGTCCTTTTCCCAGAAAGGAAAGCACTAATGCTCACAAGACAATGTGATCTTAAAAATCAGGTTACAAATGCGGTCTCTGATCAGCTGGCCTCTGGCTCAGCACACCACCAGTTAATGTGGATCTTAACTTCAGCCCAGTGAATTATGACATTATGCATATAAGCATACACTCCAATGTGCAAAATACTCAGGTTTACACATACCTTCAGAATTGCATGACCAGTCCCCCAATCTGAACAATCATAGTTTGTCAGTCATTCTTTTGAGTAAAAAGTTATTCCATGAAAAAAAAAAAAAGAGAAACTAGTTCAGGTCAACCACCTAGCTGCTTTTCCTCCAGACAACCATCATACTTTGATGTGCAGCACGAGGGCTCTGTATAGACTTCCGATTTTGTCACACAGAATGTTAAAAAGACATATTTTCAAAGGTCAAGCTTAATAATTCTTACTGCTTTAATGAAGACATTCTCAAGGGAAACTGGCTTTCTTTTTAAACTGCAAGCACATGACGGTGGGTAATACAATGACTGCTCATACAGCGCAGTGCCAGTTCTTTGCTTCATGCTAAGGCATCAGCAGTTTTAAACCCACCATTGCTTCTGTACCCTCAGTGTAACTGCCACTTAGTACTATTAGTGTTCCTTTGAAAATAGTCTTGACCTTGCGATCATGAAAACAGACCTCAGGAAAGGGGGTGTGAATCCTGGATCCGTGCTTCAGGAGGGGCTGTAAGACAGCATAACACATTTGAGAGTCAAAAGACCTGAATCCAGTCACTGTACCTCATCAGGTGGTTGTCCTAAATAAAGCCCTGGGACCTTGCTGAGCCTGTTTCTTCATAGATACAACTGAATTATGACCCATTTTCACAGGGTGGTTGACCAATTAGTTGCTACTGTGACAGCTCCTCATGTGCCCTACAGCCCTGTGTTATTTCTTACAGACTGATGAAGAGAAGAGACAGGGGCTACCTGTAGTGATGCCAGTGTTTGACCGGAATACCTGTAGCATCCCCAAGTCCCAAATCTCCTTTATTGACTACTTCATAACAGACATGTTTGATGCTTGGGATGGTAAGATCATGTTTTGTTACGCACAAACAGAGTATTTTGTTATACTTTATGATAGTTACCTTTAATGACAGAGGCTGGGCCTAAAGGTGTAAATGAAATGTTACTTAAAAAAAAAAAAAAAGTCAGCTGTTTGTGCCCAGGTGTGGTGGGGATGCATGAACACTTTCTGCATCCTCAGCACAGACCATGTGTATGGAAGACTCGATGGATATTTGATAAACAAGTGTTCTTCAAAGGACATGTTTCCAAAGCTTACAAGAGTTTTATTCTATCGTTGGAAGAAACTAGAGAGAACACAAAATATATTGTCTACTCTGAATCACAGATTCTTTTGGTAATATCACTTGATAAACAGGTTTTTAGTTTTTTTTTTTTTTGAGATCCTTTTTTTTTTAATTTTTAATTTTATATTGGAGTATAGTTGATTTACAGTGTTGTGTTACTTTCCGGTGTAGAGCTAAGTGATTCAGTTATACAAATACATATATCCATTCTTTTTCAGATCCTTTTCCCAAATAGGTTATTACAGAATACTGAGTAGAGTTCCTTGTGCTATAAAGTAGGTGCTTGTCGATTATCTATTCTATATATAGTAGTGTGTATGTTAATCCCAAACTCCTAATTTATCCCTCCCCCCACATAACCATGTTTGTTTTTGAAGTCTGTCTGGCAAATAAGTTCATTTGTACCTGTTTTTTTTTTCCCTCAGATTCCACATATAAGTGATATCATATAGTATTTCTTTCTCTGACTTACTTCACTTAGTATGATAATTTCTAGGTCCATCCTTGTTGCTGCAAATGGCATTATTTCATTCTTTTTTATGGCCAAGTTATATTCCATTGTATTGTGTATAGGTACAACATCTTTATCCATTCATCTGTCAATGGACATTTAGGCTGCTTCCATGTTTTGGATATTGTGAATAGTGCTGCTATGAACATAAGGGTGCATGTATCTTTTCAAATTAGAGTTTTCTCTGGATATATGCCCAGAAGTGGGATTATTGGATCATGTGGCAACTCTATTTTTAGTTTTTTGAGGAGCCTTCATACTGTTCTCCATAGTGGCTGTACCAATTTACATTCCTACCAACAGTGTAGGAAGGTTCCCTTTCCTTCACATCTTCTCCAGCATTTATTGTTTGTAGACTTTTTGATGGTGGACACTCTGACTGGAGTGAGCTGATACCTCATTGTAGTTTTGATTTGCATTTCTCACTTAGTGATGTTGAGCATCTTTTCAAGCACTTTTTGGCCATCTGTATGTCTTCTTTGGAGAAATGTGTATTTAGATATTCTACCCATTTTTTGATTTTTTTTTAAATATAGAGCTACATGAACTGTTGGTATATTTCAGAGATTAATCCCTTGTTGGTCACTTCATTTGCAAACATTTTCTCCCAATCTGTGGGTTTTTTCATTTTGTTTATGATTTCCTTTGCTATGCAAAAGCTTTTAATTTTAACTGGGTCCCATTTGTTTATTTTTGTTTTTTCATTATTCCAGGTAGGAGGTGGATTCAAAAAGCTATTGCTGCAATTTATGTCAAAGTGTGTCCTATGTTTTCCTCTAAGAGTTTTATGGCATCTGGCCTTACATTTAATGGTCTTTAATCCATTTTGAGTTTATTTTTGTGTATGGTGATAGAGAATGTTCTCATTTCATTTGTTTACATGTAGCTGTCCAGTTTTCCCAACACCATTTATTGAAGAGACTGTCTTTTCTCCATTGTATATTCTTGCTTCCTTTGTCATAGATTAGGTGACCTTGGTGATTGGGTTTATTTCTGGGCTTTTTGTCCTGTTCCATTGATCTGTATTTATGTTTTTGTGCCAGTACCATACTGTTCTGATGACTGTATCTTTGTAATATAATCTGAAGTCAGGGAGCCTGATTCCTACAGCTCCGTTTTTCTTTCTCAGGATTGTTTTGGCTATTCAGGGTCTTTTGTGTTTCCATATAAATTAAAACATTTTTTGTTCCAGTTCTTTGAAAAATGCCATTGGTATTTTGATAGGGATTGCACTGAATCTGTAGATTGCCTTGGGTAGTATAGTCATTTTCACAATATTGATTCTTCCAACCCAATAACATAGTATATTTCTCCATTTGTGTCATCTTTGATTTCTTTCATCAACATCTTATAGTTTTCAGAGCACAGGTATTTTGCCTCCTTAGGTAGGTTTACTCCAAGGTATTTTATTCTTTTTGATGCGATAGTAAATGGGACTATTTCCTTAATTTCTCTTTCTGATCTTTCATTATCAATTTTTAGTTAAAAGGACCTGTTTGTATTTCAGAAACCAGTGTTTAGTAACTTATCCTTCTCACGTTTGTATTCACCTTAGGGCTAATGTGGGGTACCTCCTCCAATTCTGATCCCGAATTTGTCCCACAGAGCTCCAAACTTATAAATGCTCCTGGAATCTAACTTAACAGGCTTCTTTTTATTCTTTTATGTCTTTACAGCCTTTGCACACCTGCCAACCCTGATGCAACATTTGGCTGATAACTACAAACACTGGAAGACATTAGATGACCTAAAGTGCAAAAGTCTGAGGCTTCCATCTGACAGCTAAAGCCAAGACAAAGAAGGTGACCTCTTGATCTACAAAGGGCACTGTCAATCACAGTAGTGTAAACAAGAGGCTTTCCTCCATAATGAAAATGACAGGTGCAGGTTAAGAAGCTAATGTTTAATATCTGACCTTGAATCATACAACTTCCCAAATTTCATTTTTAGAAAATTATGTTCCCTGAAGAATATGTTCTTTTAAACAATCACTTAGTGACAGAACAAACACATGGCAAAATCCTTTGCCCTGGTGTTATCCTGTGTGCCCTCATCAAACCATGCAACTGACCTGGTGCCCACCATCTCTGTGGATGATGTAGCTTAGCTAGCGTTTAGCTCCCCTTTTACCATGAAAGTCACCATCACTGTTTAGCTTGACTATTTTCCTCAAGAGCATCAATCTAAAAGATGCGTAAGAATATCTAAGAAAAAAAAACCTATAGAAAGTGAGAGTAACAACTAGGACCAAATTGCTGATAAACTAGGTAGCTTCAGAGCCTCCATGGCTAGGTGGTTCTTCTGATCAATGGTGTGACATCCAAGTTACAACGCAGCCTTGGCCTGGTGAGTGCCTTCTCCAGACTGGTATCAGCAGCCTGTGTAGTCCTCTCTCCTACAAAAGGCATTCATCTTAATAAAAGGCCATCCATGATGGGGAAGGAAGTAACATCTTGTTTGGGGGGAATCCAAGAGTTTTTTTCCTTTATTTCTGGTTTACAGAGGCAGTCACAAGGCACTATAGTAGGTATTATATACAAGCCATTAATCTGAATGCCCTTGGACAAACTTTTTTTAAAAAAAAATTTATATACATTTGCTGTTTAAAATTTTTATTAAAGCAATCTAAATTTTCTGGGTTTTAAGTCCATGGAGTATGTTGTGCCATGTAGTGAGGAGACAGAGGAAGTTTCAAGGTTCAGATGTTTTTAACCTATCTATATTTAAGATCATGCCATTTCGCTTTAATGATGTAAAAAAAAATTGCAACATGTGTAAATATATCAGAAAATAGGCATATGGGGAACAGTAAATACTATTTTAAGCTATTAATTGTATGCTGAAAGCTTCTAAAGCACAAGTGCATATTTTTATACAGCTCTTTTCACAATTTTCTGTGATCTACACTAAGTCAGACTTGAGATTTTCCTTTCTCTTTTACCAGCCAACCCTTCTCTATGTATTATAAATATTAGAGATTCAGTAAACAAAATCTGTTTTTCTTTCAAATTCTCTGTACTCCATGCTGCATTTCTAAGAGGTATAAACAGAGACTAAATTAACTGAATCGGCAGTTACTTTTTTCAAATGAAAATCGGAACGCAGAGCACCTGGAACGAATACATGGGGGGAAAATGACTTATCACTACAAAATTGTGCCAATTTTTTTTCTATGTTTTGTACCAACAAATGGAAACATATATGACAATTCCATGCAAAGAAATGTACCTAAATTATTTTTGTTAGATGGTAAGAGAACTTGCTTCATCAGGACAGCAGCTAGCTTTGTATTATAATGCTGTATTATGTAAATGTGATGAAAATGTTTTTGTGAATGAAGTACTTGTGACTAAATTCCTACAGCCATTTTTCATTCCTAACAGCTGTTTTTATTTTACTTCTTTGGCCTAAATTTTTCATAATTTCAAAATTTCAGTTTAGTTTTCTTTATTTCATGAATCACACACTTTGTTTTCAGAACACATTAAATTCAGGATGTCAGACTCCCATTTTGAGGAGCTAAGTAATTTGCCTAGGCTTCAGAAGCTTGCTTGAGGCAATGACAATCTTTTCCTGACCAGCCCGCTTTTGGTTCCATTTGGTAAGTGACATTCATCAGATGTCTGACATTTTTCTATATGAACGTTATAGCTGACTCAGTATAATGTCAAATTAATTTCATATTAACACTGCCAGGTACTAAAGCTTTAGCATAGCTCTGCTCTTTACCAGTGTAACCTACTATGGTGTAATCTTCTGCTGAGTTGCTAACTAAATAGTGCATTCCCCCCAAATAGTTTATTAGAAATATAGTCTTTCAGATGGTATGCATATCAGATGGGTATAAACTATTACAACTGTCTCTCACACTGAGCTGTCTACTAAAATACTCTGTGTTGAGGGGAACCCTATTAATTTAGGAAAATATAACACAATCTAATCTAAAGAGAAGTCACATTACTACTACTACTACTACTACTTAATCATAAGTTAGTTACAAAACACGGTTATCAGGACCAGAATAATTTAATTAGGTTATTCTTTATGTCCAATTTAAGATTTTAAAATATGCTTGCCTTCAGAGTTAGGACTGGCTAGTCTTGTGGGCAAAGAACAAGCCTCATCTATTCAATCAGAACCCACTCAATTTGAGAAAGATAGATAAATACAATGTTCCTGAAGTTTAGACTCTTGATTGTATTATGCGAATAAGCTAAAGAATGAGGTAATAAGGGTATTTTTAAATAAAAATGACAAGGCCCACTGCACAGTATTACTTCTGGTGTTGCTAATATAATAGCACTAAAAGCTAGGGAACTGGAAAAAATGCACATAATATATATTGACCTCAGTTATAGTTGTTTTCTAATTTGAAAGTTCAGCTTTTTGCAGCAGTCTACATACACCTAGTGAGCAGCCATCAAGTCTGAGTCCCTGCTAGATTCTCTCATCTCACTGTTTGCACCCATCTCAGACCCTAGGGCATTCATGAAAGCAAAAACCATCAAGTCTCATGAATTGTTTGGAGGCTTTCCTCTAGATTTTAGTAACAGAGGGACTGACAGTGGTACTTGTGGTACAATTTGCTCCCCAAATTCGCCTGTGGGTGGCATCACTCCCGTGAATAGATTACTATCACATAATACTAATTCAGAACAAATCGGGGGAAAAAAGCAGTTAAGAATCTATGAATTCTTTATAAACTCATGACCTAATAATGTAGACTCTCCAAAGAAAACTAGTAACAGGGGAAGGTCCATCTATGGAGGAAAATTAAAGCCTAAAAATGACTCTGGTCAATAATCTGGTGCATTCAGACCAAAATGCATGTCTGCCTGGTTTAGGAATCCTACCCACGTTCCAATTTCAGGATGAAAGATTAGAGGTGCCTCTGTGTGACTGCTCATATATGCCAGGATAACAACAATCTGTTGGCTAAAAGGCAGTGCTAATTTTTCTAGTCACATTCCTCTATTATAAGGGAGGTTACGTAAATTTTGTATTTCTCCATAAAGCTATTTTCATTGTGAATTAGAAACAATGACTATGAACAGTATTTGGTTTTACTCAAGGGGTAATCATATAAGCCCTCCTCTCTCATTCCAGTCATCTTCGATTTCTATTTTTAAAGCTGCTCACTGATGAGAATGGGAATTGAGCTAAGTAACTGGAAGGGCTTACCTGATCAGCTTCCGCATTTATAAGATTATGGCACTGATCTGACATAGATGATCGTAGCTCTTCCAGACTCTGTAGGTAGCTGAGCAAGCAACTGTCAAAGGTAAAACTAGTAAAAACAACAATTTACAAAGATGCCATTAGGGTGTGTGTGATGAACAAATAAATCCACAAAGTGTTCTTTGAGAAGCAGCAGTCCTCTGACACAACAATCACCTTGTACTCATTTCAGTAGGATTCTTTCATCAGCAGTTTAAATATAAGATTAATTCCACAATGAAACCTACCCATTTTTTAATGTATGGAACACTTTTTAATTTCTATTCTTTAGTACCAAAAGGGAGAGAGAGTGCTCTAAGGCTGATGTGGTGATGAAGGTGGTCACTGCAAGGAACTGCATAAGTGAAGCCTGTCTCAAGCACTTCATATTTGAGCCAATGGTAAGATGAATCAGGCACTCTGCAAACACTGTAACTTTACTGCTCTAGCTCTCATCTCTGGCATATATGAGGCCTAGCTGCTGGTCCAGTCCCAAGACTCCAGCCAATAGCTGTTCAGGCTAGGGAGAAAAATACACCCTAATAAGATTCCTAATGATGTGACTTTATAGGGATTTTATAGTAAAGCTAGATTTTTAAAAAAATGATTTAAACAAATTAGTTGCCACCAAGAAAGGAAAAGCTGTAGTTAAAACAGTGAGAGATTCAGGTTTGCTTCACAGAATATCTGATAGTTACTAAAGACCAGGGGAATTTGTAGGAGAAAGGATATATTTAAATTTATCACAAGAATTCTTAAACAAGCTCTAAAGAAAATCAAAGAATAAAAAATACTGTTATTTCTACCTCCTCCCAGGGTCTAGGATCAAATTAAGAAGCTTAAAACACAGCACGCACCACTTCAGCAGCAACACAAAATACAATTATTATGGAATCTTCATTTCCTACAGGGAAGTATCAGTTTTCAGGATATCACAGGCTTATATTCAATATATGCTACATCCTACCTAATTATTCTTCAGTGGCTATTTCATTTTTCTCCCAAAATATTGTCTATAATTGTCTATAATTATCATGTATATTTATTTCCACAAAAGCAGGTTCCTTAAATAAATCTTTAAAAGAATGACAGGTATAGTTAAAATACTAACTTTGGAGAACAAAGTCAGGTAGTTCCAAATCCAAAAAGGCTAAAGGACAGAAACTACATATATTTTAAATATCTAATTCCTGATGATAAATAAAAATTTAGAGACAATATAATTACACTAAAGAGTGAGAGGTTCTGAGTACTAGTCTCCTCATTAAACATGAGCTCATACAATTTCTGGTGTAGAATTTTTCTTAAAGCATAAAGAATTTATCTCTGTGAGGACACCGTGGTACAATTTAATTCTGCTTCAACAGATATTTGTGCTGAAGTCTGAAAACTTCACTTTCAGAAAATTCACTGCTGAAATTAGACCCATTTCTTCAATGATTTCAGGTAACTGTTATGTGAAAAGTCAAATGAAAAACCTGTGCTATGTTCTTTGGTGGATGTAATACCTGAGAAGCAACTTGTTGCTGGTTTGCAGGCCCAGAAAAAAAGAATTCAAACAATCGGAATTTTATGGAGTAACAAGAAAAAAAATATTATAAAATTTAAGTGATTAATATGGTAATGGTTTTCAGAGTATTACCCTATATTTGAATGTTCAAGGTTCCTGCACTGGTGTCCAAATTCCTTAAACTAGACAGCAAGATATAAGTCACCATTCTCCTCTAATTTCTGAAATAACTTTAAACTGCGCAATCCAGATTCTCGTTCTCCATTTTTCCACAAAATAATGAGATGATCAGCAGAACATGTCACTAGTCCATGATCTTCAAAGTACAGAAACATCTGTAAAAAAAAATTTTTAATTACTGATTATAGGACTTTGAGAAGAGGCTAATACTAACTAGATTAACATAGGTAACTAGATTAACATAGGTGCTTGTTAAAATCTGTACCTTGGAGACTTCTTTGGATCTGACTGTAAAACTCTTTATCTTTCATGAGAAATGTTATTTTTAAGTGTGAGTGATAATCACATACAAATATACAAATGCTAGACCAATATCTAGTATTTTAATAATCAGAACTTTGTAAATACTACTCAACTACAGAACTATAAATAAGTTATTTTTGTAAAGTACATGAATTCCTAAAGTATTGTCTAAATTTTACCATTACCTAATTCTTCAAGTATTGGTTTTAAGATTTTTGTCAGGAAAAGTCCCAACAAACCTGCTTTACTTAATGATTTTTACTGGCCTTATTTATGCAAAAATGGCCACCAATAAAATGTCTGAATTCCAAATTCTCCAAGATAAACCATGGCTTTAGCTCTCTATATAAACAGAGACATAAATCAGTCAATCCTTAAGCATCTACTAAGTGTCATCTACCCTCAAGAAGGTTCTAATTCAGTTGTGAAAACCAAATCATAGTTGAAACAATAAGGGTACCAATTAAAGATGATGTAATCAGGTACTAAATAATATAGTTCAGTCTACAATTTTTTTAAGCTCTTTATTGGAATATGATTGCTTTACACTCTTGTACCAGCTTCTGAGGTACACTAAAGTGAATCAGCTATATTTATACATATATCCCCTCCCTCCCTCCCACTCTCCCTGTCCTGGCCCTCTAAGTCAGCCTATAATTTGCCACAGAAATGCAGAAAAAGGAGGCATAGATCCATAATGAATGAAACTGTGAGAGAAAGCTTCAAAAACATTAAACTCTACAAAAAAAAAAGGAAGGTCATGCCCAATGAAGGAACAGGCTGGAAGGTAAGACAGGAAAATGGAGTGTTGATAGAAGGCAGCATGCATCCTATGGAGTAAGAGAGCTGGTATTAGGAGATAAATGAAACTATGAGAAGGATGAGCTCCTCGAGGGAAAGAGTGAAATAAAGGAGAGAAATAGGACAATAGGATGCGAGTTTTCTGAGAAATAACTTATACATTTGAGGATAACAGAAGGTCTCAGCTGATGATGTAGGAGTGAAGTGGGGGGAACTATCAGAGGAAAATTCCTCAGGAGATGGAAAAGTTAGAATCTAGTACACACAGGTAGCTAGAACTAGGCTTAGAGAGTAAGGATAAAAATAAAAAAGGAATGAGGAAATTCAAGAAAGAGCCAAGGTTTTCTCACTGAAGCCAGAGATACTTTAAAAAAGGAATTAAATGTCAACACTTCCACTCAGGAAAATTTCTAAGAATCTCACACTTCTATATAACGACAAATGTGCCACACCATTTAAAAACCTTTAATGGGCTCCTACTATTTAAAAAATAAAGTCCAAACACCTTAGCCTTACCTTCAATAATCTGAACCCAAACTACTTTCCCAAGGCTTTATCTCCTACTGTGTCCATTCACTGGCACACAGCCCTCCAGCCTAGCCAACCTGTTCCTTGCCACCAAGTAGATTCTATCTTTGCCCTCCTGTCTACGACATTCCATCTGCACAACTCCCAAAGTTAAAAAGCAAAATGAAAATAACTGGGCTATCTGTTAGAGGAAAGCAAAAATGAATAAGACATGAGTACCCAACATCAGGGAGCACATGGTCACAGGACTATCTTTATCCTACCTAAGCATCAAGGTTCAGCTCAAGTCCCATCTATTATCTTCCACTAACCATTTTCTTCTGAGTATTCATTGTCTGCTACTCAGCTGGGTCCATCATAAGCAGCTTATTAAGCCTGTATCCTTCCTGTCTACTGAAATATAAAATCCAAGGATTATATGTTATATCTCTTTGTAAACTTCAGTGTCTAGTATACTGCCTGAAATAGAGGAAATACTCAATAACAAGTGTTGTGCTGTTGCTCCTAAGTAAAACTGCACTTTCAGATGAAAAATAATTTGTTCCTACCTGGCTATGAAACAGGAAAGAACAATTTAAGAAATTCATTACTTAGGACTTTGCTTATATGGTTAGCATTATATTGTAACCAGTTCCAATCCTCTCTTTACCTCGACCGATCTTATTCCCTCTTCATTACAGGCAATGATGCTGATAATAAATATTAATGTATTTGAATTATAACAAGTTGGAACTGTATGTCCGATAATTCTCAACTATTATTTTCATATATGCACAATGATAATCAAGACATTGGGTTTTACTAAAGCTAACATATCCTTCAAAGGGAGGTAAAAACAGTACTGTTCATGAATTTGATAAAGTCCCCTGGAATTAGATTCTGTAAGTCTTTACCTCTTCATATATAAGCACAACCCTCCATGTACCCTCTATTTACTGTTATATATTCAACATTATTCACACTGTCCTTATTGTCACCGGCCTCCTACATCTCATACGGTAATTAAGCCATTTTTTAAAAGCAAGACATTCCTTCTTCAAATCATTTCTCTGTAAAGGGAGAGCCTAATTGCACATACTATAACCTATCCCACTCCATGTTTAGATTCAGCAGAAACCTACAGATAAGAGAACGTTTAGGTCTTTATAAGACCAAATGAATGAAGAGCAGTAAGATGCAAAAAGCAGGAATTCCCTGGATATTTATATGCCTATTAAAAACAATACCTCCACAGATGATGAGTGTCCAATTAAATCTCCAATAAGCTCTAGTGAACATGAAGTGGCATTTTCTTGTTGCTTTTTAACAGGGTGGCTGGCTTGTTTATTTACTCTTCCAAATCCCCACATG
The DNA here is from genome assembly GCF_030028045.1 of Hippopotamus amphibius kiboko. Taxonomy (NCBI): domain Eukaryota; kingdom Metazoa; phylum Chordata; class Mammalia; order Artiodactyla; family Hippopotamidae; genus Hippopotamus; species Hippopotamus amphibius. The sequence goes on along the minus strand of NC_080186.1, from coordinate 215,703,693 downwards.
TTAAAAAATCCTAGAAAAACACAAACCATTTCAGTCATTTTCAAAATTACTATGCTCTTTTCTTATAATAATGTAAGATCAGAAAAACAAAACTTAAATGCAGAGGTGTTCCTCACTTATTTTTAGTCAAGGGTTAAGTGAGCAGATGGTACCAGGTACTATGCTAGGATGTTTTTAACATGTTACTTCATTTCCTCCTAGCTGCCCAGGTTTGTTGCTCATCTCTTTTTATTGCCCCTACTCACCCACAGGTGGAGGTGTGTTAACACAAGAAAAAGGCAATGGGAATCAAAGAGGAGAGAAATGAAAGGCCTGAATGGCAATGTGTAGGTGGGGCAAAGTGGGGGGAGGTCACAACTCAGACTTATCAATAAAGGGTAGACAAAAAGCAACATGTGTCCCAGAACAATACCCTATGACTTCAAATAACCAGAAGAAACTCCAGGGGTACCAGCATCTGATTTCTTATACAAAGCTTGCTAACTAACTGGGATTTTGTTTTTCAAATCAAATGCCTGAAAATCAAGAGCTCATGAGATTATGATATAAACATGAAAGTATTTATATATAAATTGAGTTCAATGTTAATGATAATGCTTCAAGGCTGAAAGAACTTTGACACCTGATGGTACAAATTCTGTTTGTATACCAGACATAATTACAGACAATATAAATGAGTAAATAATGCCTTAGGCCATTTGGTCAGTCAGATTACCAGAAATAGTAGTTTCCCCTAAAAACAAAAAAATCCTAGTTGACTTTGAAATAAACAGGTAGTTCTACAGTAAAGCAATATTTAGATGTAAATCCTAGATCCCAATTACCAAATGCTTCATGTAAACATGTTTATTTGGAGCACACTGTATATTATTCTTGTGGTTACACATAACTGCCTGTCTTCTGTCTTTCATATGAGGGAAGGAAAAGCAAGACTACCTTTTTGATAAAAGGACACACCTGTTGGTACAGGTTCAGCTGCAAGCTGCTGTTTTTCTCGTAATTCCCAAATGCGTACACTGCCATCTTCTGAACATGAGATTAACTGCCTGTCAGAAGAGAAAGTCAGTGATAAAAAGAGCACCATGGAGGGCCAATGCTAAATTTGCAGTGAAAGAAATCAGTGGAGCCCTCAACTGCTTTTATTCAGCTCTTCACAGGAGCTGATAAAAATCACAATTCAACATGGCTTTACAATGCAAAGTAAAAGCACTCTTCAAGAAAGGCACACATACTGGTACATTGGTTCAGAAGTTATAAATATATCATTTCCATTTTTAAAAATGCATTCAGGAAAACAGGTTATGAATTACACTTTCACAATATCCTGAGAAGTCCTACTGCTTCCTCTCACTATTATCTCTTCTCAGGGCACCTCTCTAAAAGTATCCTGCACAGAAAATAATACTATTTCCTTCACATAATTCATCCCTAGAAACTCAACAGCCAAATCTACCCTGAGAGGAAAGCCCTCAGTAAGTAGTCTTGGCCAACAAGGAGACTACCATTTAAATAATTCTGGCCTTAATCAAACAATACCAGCAAAAAGGGTGGGTTTGTGGAGAATATAAAAATTTATATTACATAGTGTTCAAGTCTTTTACCTTTTAAAATAAACACCAAATTTTAAACTGTCTCCTCTTATAATGAAATTCAGTGTAACTCATTTGAACCTTGCTTCTTGTAAATTTTGTAATATATTGCCACAAACTCTTCTGTTAGAGACAGCCTTGGGGTAGTCTCCATTTCCAAAAGAACATAATAGATCAAGCTTCGGAGCCAGGTGACTTTGCCCCTTGAAAAATTACATTGGTGGCCACTGGAACTATGCATTTCCTTCACCTGTTACAGAATAGATGGAAACTTGTACCTGTGTGGAAGTTTGGCAATGTGTAGGACACTGGAGTCATGTGCAGTTTTCTGGCAGGCAATCACACGCTTCATTTGAAGGTTATACACGTATAAACCCCTTCCAACTGCAACAAATACATTCTGGGGAGAAAAAGTTTAGAAATGGGCATAAACCTAGTACTTACCACTACCTGGTGTAACAGATTTCCAGCCCTGGTATGAAATCAGAAAGCCATTGTTCCCTTCCCTGTTCTTAGCCTTCAGCCCAAATTATTGTACTGCCCTCTGAAGTCCAAAAATATCAAAGCACAAAGGAAAGCTCAGCATTTAGAAGGCAGAAGAACACAACTGCTAATACAGAGAAAGCTCTGTATATTATACCCCTTAGCATCGCTTTCTTCCTCCTTGAAATGTGACAGCTTAGAGAAAGCTGCTGTGGCTGGCAGATTGGCCTGCAGCGGAGGTGGTGCTGCTGAGGTACAACCTAGGTTTTCAGTCACATAATACTATATCCTTGGGAAAACTACTTAGCTTCTTTTGCCTGAAAAATGTAAGCAAAATTACTTGCACTCCATACCTTAAGCATCACAAGACCTATAAAGGATACAAAAAAGCATATGCTATAGTGGCATATATATATTGGCTTCACAAAAACACTTTTCCAAATGTAGTATCAGAAACACCTTTTTACTAAAACAACTTCAATCTTTTGAAAGTACTTTCACCAATATTTCTTACTTCAGCCTCACAACATCTTATTAATGTCGGAAAAGCTATTTTCCAGAATAACAAGTCAAAATAAAAAAAAAAGATTAAAGTCACAAAAAATTAAGACATGAGAGTTGATATTAGAATCTAGGTCATGCTACTCCAGTCCCTCACTCTTGCCTCATACCATACCACCTAGCTTCCAAAATTATTTTACAAGTCACTAGACTTCTGGAAGCACTTGTCTTAAAATCATTCATTCTTACTGAGTTGGTATGACAGCGAGACAGAGCTTTCAAAAAGCTCTTTTTGTTGCCTTCCTGTTCTCACCAAAGGCTACAAAGCCAACTCGGACCAAAACGTGCCCCCAAGGCTTACCAAAGTCTAAATCTAGAATGATCCCCTTTACCCTCGGGATTGGTATTCTGCATGTAGCAGTGCAAGCTGAGGACCAGTGCCATGAGCATTAATGAGAACAGCTAGCCACTTTGCTAAAATCTAGAGCCCTGGGCAATATTCAATGCAAAGAAACGCCAGAAACTAAGTTATATGAACAAGGAAATCTGTGCAGGGTTTAAATGATTTATCCAAAGTCACAAAGAAAATTATAAACACAACTAAGAGAATGAATAAGCTTTTGGGCAGCATTTACTCAACAGAATCTATCAATCACTTGTCATCAACAGTGAATAGCCCCCCTGTAGAAAGAAAAAAACTCCTAAAAAACAAGGAAAATCAGGGAAAACTGAGTAGTGCTTTATTAAGCATTTATAGCAGTTAATAAATATCAAAATTTTCAAGATTAAAGAGAATACAAAATGAAAAAACTTTGAACACTAATTTTTACAAAAGTGAGAAAAAGGTATCAAATTTAAAAATATATATATATAATTTTTAGGGCTACAACTCTTAGAAATCTAGTTTCCATCTTTTTCTGAGACTATTGTTTTTTATCATATATATATATATTTCTTTAAAATAAAGTTGGAATATAAAGAAACTTAATCTTTAGGTATAATAGTGTTCCTTAACCAATTCATACCCTATTCTGTTTTGGTTTGGTTTTGTTTTTTAAGTAAGAGAGGTGCAAAGAAAGCCAAAACAAAGCAAAACAACAACAACAAAAAAGACCATGCTCTCCCCATCCAAAACACTATTGCTGAGTTTTTTAAATAAAAAATAACAAAACACATACAATCAGAAGATCTAAACAGTACAGGGAGGCACAAAATAAAGTGAGATATAAGCCTCCTCCAACCCCTCTCCTCAAAGTTTACAACTCAAACATTTCTTGTGATTATATTTAGAAAAGTAACCCCCATTTTAAACATATTCTCTGAGCCCCTGAAGCTAAGAGATCAGAACCAAGATTCAGAAATCCATTGGTACTAATCTCTTACTGCAAAAACAGATGTACAGTGCTTCCAAGAGCATCACTGCCAAGGCCTAAAGGATTGACATCAGTAATTCTCACACAGTCATCTTGCCCCATGATGCTAGAAGACTAAAAGAAAGGCATTCCTGAAATTTTTAATTTCCTTTACTGCTCCAGGAGATGCACCAGAATCTTCAAAAAGGATTCTTTCTCAAAGTGTTTCTTAAAACAATTTTAAGCATTATCCTCAAATCCTACGGGAATATTTAATCCAACTCAAAATTTCAATAGTTTTAAAATCTGTGGCCATTTAATCTCTTCCCTGCCCCAAAGATAAAAGCTAAGATTAAAATGCTTTTTTAAAGCAAGCAATGTAATCTTTGAAAAATATCAAAACATTTTAAAGCACAATTTGAACACAGGGAATGATACCTTTCTATATCATCATGAGATTAAATTTTAAAAATTAGAAACTGAGTTTATTAAGAGGCAAGATTATATATATATATATATATATATTTTTTTTTTTTTTTTACCTCTTCATCCCATGTGAAATGATGAATAGAAACGTCATTTGGCTTTTGACAGAGTTTTATTTCTTGCTGAGTGTCCAGCTGTGGAGATGGGTCCCAGAAGTTTCGTTCACAGGCCTGCACAGTCCAGTCCAGGATATCCCAGATGATGAGCTCTCCAACATGGGAGCCAGTTATAAAACTCAAATCTAGGCAGAGTTCGTATACGTATCATTATTGATCATCTTCCTAGGCTAAATGCAAAAATGAATGAACTGCCTAGTAGTACTGCTCTATAAAATCACAGTATTTAGAACAGTGAGGTAACTAGACAAGCCAAACAAGAAGATTAATAGAACAGAAAGACCTGAAATAGACTCAAGTTTACTTAGACATTTAGTATGTAATAATGACTGCATTTCAATTCAGTGAAGAAAGAAATACCTCATCCTGTAATATCTGGTTAAGTATTTGGGGAATAAAAACAAAAGAACCTTACCTTGGATCATACACAGTTAAGAAAAGCTACACTTCTGTCTCTCCTTTACTCCCACACTCACCACATGCCTGGCCCCAGATGTGTGGGGGTTTTTCCCACACCAAGCAATTCTGTGGCACCAGCTGAGTGTCCCTACAATTCAACTCAACTTCAACACTATCTACCTGGAAGATACTATCAGAATCCCACAAGTTAAGGACTCGGTCCTGCAAGACTTCTCACACTTCAGATACAAATTGCAAATCCAGATTGTTGCCTGTGTTTCTGACCAACTGGCTGTAAACTGAAGAGTCCCACATCCCTTCCTCAGGTTCAATTAATTTGCTAGAGTGGCTCACAGAATTCAGGAGAACAGTTTACTGTTTGCCACCTTATTATACAAGAATATGATAAAGGATACAGATAAACATCCAGATGGAGGAGATGCACAGGGCAAGGTACATGGGAAGGGTCGCGGGGCATCCATGCCCTCTCTGAGCTTGCTGCTCTCCCAGCATCTTCACATGTGCAGCATCCCAGAAGCTCTCTGAACCCCATGCTGTTGGGATTTTTATGGAGGCTTCATCACATAGGCATGATCGATGACTAACTCCAGGTCCAGCCCCTCTCCCCTCTCTGGAGAATGAGGGGGCAGGGGGTGGCCGAAAATTCTAAGCTTCTAATCATGGCTTATCTTTCTGGTGACCAGACCCCATCCAAGAGCCCATCAAGAAAGAGTGGCCTCATTAGAACAAAAGACACTCCTATCACCCAGAAAATTCCAAGGGATTTAGGAGCTCTGTCAGGAAATATTAAACCAAATATTAGAACAAAAGATGTTCCCTGTGCTCTCATCACTTGGGCAATTACAAGGGTTTTATGGAATTCTGTGCCAGGAACTGGGGGCTAATATATACTCTATTATTTCATATATAAAAAAATAAGTTTCAAACAGATTAGAACATTAAAGGTATTTAAAGAATTAAGGAAAATAAAGGTGAATTTTTTTTTTTATGAATATGCAGTCCAGAAAGGCCACTAAAGGAGACAGTGGGGGTTGGGGAAAGAGATTTGAGTAAATACCTGCTTAGCACAAAAATCATACATTTAAATGACAAAAATCTGGGAAAACTTTTCGATTTAGATGTCAAAATAGGTTTATTATACTTCATGCATAAGGACTTCTTACAAGTCACTAAGAACAAGATAAGAACTCCAGCAGAAAAATGGGCAAAGGACCTGAACTGGCAAAACAAGAAATACAAATGGTCAGTAAACACGTGAAAAGACGTTCAGTACCCTAATAATCAAAGACATTTAAAAGCATTGAGATACTATTTATTGACTTGCAAATCAGGAAAGATTATAAAACAGGAAAAACACCCAATGCTGCCAAAAGCATAAGGAATCAGCACACTAATGTACTATTAATGCCCTAGTATAAACTGGTTTAATCTTTGCAATCCTTGGTAATATATATCAAAACCTTAAAAAATTGTAAACCCATTGCACTAACAATTCTACTTCTAAGAATTTATCCTGAGGAAACTACATAAAAGACATATGTGACAAGGCTGTTACACATAATATTAAAAATCTAAAGATATCCTAAAACATCCAATTGGGGATTGAATAAATAAATAAGACATCCATGAAATGAAATAGTAATGCTGTTATTGAAAACTAAGTTGTAAAAGTATGCTACGTTAATACAGGAATATATTCATGACATACTGTTACAAAAAGCACACAATATGTATGCATATATACATATGTATATATTCCCAGAAAAACACCTAGAAGGATATGAACCTGCACTTAATACTATATGGTGGGATGATTTTCATTTTTACATTATTTATGTTTCTAATTCCTCGTTTTTCTTTATGCCTATGTATTACTTGCATAATAACAAGTTTTTAAAAGCTTTAATGAAAATGAAAGTGGGCCAACTAAGACACTTTAAAAATTACATATTTAACAGAAAATGTACAACTGCTGAGACTAAAAACTATCTTAAAGAAATGTAATTTACTTCAATTCCTTTATATTTAGAGTAAGGTGGAACAGAATAATGCACTGTGAGTCTAGATACTCAAGTTTTAATTTTGGCTCTGCCTGTTACTAGCCATGTGGTTGGTCTTTAGAAAGTCATTTAATCTTTTTCTGTCTTGGATTTCTCAGGTATTAAATGAAGATAACTGTAAAAAGCAAATTAAATAATAAATGTGTAGCCATTTTAAAAAGACATCAAATGTTATCTTTGAGTCCCGGTATTATTTTGAGCCCCTGGTATTATTCCATATTAATGGTATTAAAACATCCAGTTAGTTGTAATTTAGGAATACAAGGATGAGTAATTATGATTTAATTATCCCATTTATCAAATAAACCAGCAAGACAGAAATCTCCAATAACTAGATGAACAATCTCTTAGAAATAAAGAATTACCAGCAATCATACAGGTAAATATTATTTTGTCTTGGTTCCAAGTCCAATTTCTATAGTTTATTAACAGACCCTATAGAATTCTCTCCGTGAAGAATTAAGTTCATTTCTGATCTGTGGAGAGAAACAGGCTTCTAGTTCTAATAGTGGGAAAGTGAAGACAGCAGTAATCTTTCCATGAGCTTCTTTTCCATCCCTTTCCCTCTTCTTTCCAAGCTCACTCAAACTACAAAAGAACCAGAGACAAGTGCAGATTCTTCTGATTCCAACTCTGCATGCGTCATAACAACAAAGTTACCCTACTGAGACCACACAGCTGCCTGCTCTGATCTCCTCCAAGTGTCTACAATTCATCTATGCAACAGAAACAAAGTACTCGTGCTCAGTTAGAATTTTTCAGGAAAAACAAAATGACATTGACCTGAGTCAGTGTAGTTTATTGCTATGTAAATTATCCCAAACTGATCATTCAAAATGTTTCACACCAAACAACCTCAATGATGTATTATATATGGATGGATTTTTATCCTATGCAACTATCAAAGATCGCTTAGTATGAAAATCTCACCTGATACCTGTCTACCCATCCCTCAGAAGTATTAATATGTTGTGACTACCATACCATGCTGTCAGTACAGAGCAAGAAAAGGAATAAAATAAAGAAGCAGAATGCAGAGCCTTTTGCCAGAAGAGATAAGCAAGGTTATCTTGTATGTCCATCTTAGAAAATCTCTGCACAGGCATTGAGATCTCCTTGGCAAACCTGGTATTCATTCTCCACATTTGTGGGAGTTCTATTGTACCATTCTAGGGTTGCCCTAGGGCCACCTCACTAAAAATGCACTTTCCCTGTGAGTTACAAACCCATTCACTGGCCACATCTTTAACTGGTAACTGGTGGGGATAAAGAAGCAGGGCTGAGAGTGGAACTGGGAATTGTACAACATAATCATTTCACCACTGCTGAAATCTGCAGCATGGCAGACGTCTATATACGAGATATGACTGCCACAGTATCATTCTCAAATTTTACCAGACTACTTGTCCATGTATGATTCTTAAATATGCTTTTGGCTTACTTATATTCTATAGTGTAATTTTATAGTCATGGAGTTTATAAATAAAAAGCACTAGGGGTTTTCTGTAATTTTTATTAACAACTTTTTTTTGCTTTAGCTTTCCATTTTCCTTCCCTTAAGAAGGTGGCAAAGAAATACTTGAAGAAAGCTTCCTTGGTTAAACTGTTATAAGCTTCTCTGTCTGTACATCACAGAGCAAAAGAAGTTCCATGAGGTTAAGCCTACCTCAGTAACATCCCATCACCTTCATTAAGGAAACATGCCAGGTCTTGGTACCAAAGCTTCACTGCTAAAACGGGACAACTAGGCACGATCACTGTAATGGCCAAAACACTGCTGTGCTTTTCTCAACAGCTTTAGGGCTGTGGAGCTTCTTGACTCAATGTCAGAGGGACTTCCAAATAAGAACCTGCCTTTTGTGCTGCCATCATGGCTAGAGGAAAAAGGAGCCCAGGGAAAAATAAAGGGGTGCTCCTAACATTGTCATTTCTATCTAGTCCTCAGAAAGACTTGGAGCTGGGCTGAACAAGCAAATGCCTATTAGAGAGGAAGATTTTGGAGCTGGGAGGGACATTTTCACTGATGTATCCAAAAATGTGACTGAATGGCATACAAATGGAGATTACACTTAGTGTTGTCTGCACCCCTCTCCCTTTGCCTCATGTTTCTACAAAGTAGTGCTCAAAAAGAGCCAACCCAGATCGCAGGTCAGGTGGTGCAGTCCAGTCCCCTTATGACATCATATTCATGGCATCCTTACAAGACCCTCTTATAGTCTTCTCCAGACTATCAAACTGAAGCCACCCAGAAGTCCTCCCATCTGACCTCAGAATACAGATCACCCAGGAGAGCTCTGATGATATAAGATGTCACTTTATTTGAAAGTGCAGTAGCTAAATCCCAGGATTTGTGGTTTGTGATCCTATCCTGTCATCTGATGTCAGATTCAGCTCACAGGAGAGGATCATTAAAATCATTATAAAGCTAAATAGAAAGTCTGGCAGGACTACCCTGGTGGTCCAGCAGTTACGACTCCATGCTTCCAATGCAGGAGGCATGGGTTCAATCCCTGGTAGGGGAACTAAGATCCCACATGCCATGTGGTGCAGCCAAAAAGTTAAAAAAAAAGAAAGTCTGGCAAATCAAAACACACAACCATAAGGAAGGGCAGATATGACCCATTTTCTGCAGACCTTTACTTTCGTTTGGTGTTATTCTCTGACTCTTCAATCATGATTACCACCGGCTTGAAGCCAGCTCATTCTATTGTAAGAGTGCTATATAATTCTGTACTGTGTGATCTTCAAAAGAGAAGCTAGCCAGAACCATCTGCCAAAGAAGTCAAAATGCTACCAAACATTAGTACTGATAGCCTACAACAATCATTCCACAGCTACCAAGTAGCACCTGAGGTAAGTATGCTCTTTCCTCCGTCATCCCTTTTCTCTGCCCAACTCTATTCTTCCCCTTGTGCCTAAATCTAAGACCTACCAATCTATGAAACTTGATGACTTCCACTGGTTTAAACCTCAGAAAATAAGAGACTACCAATCCCTACAAGTTAATACCATCATTTTCATGATGGTAATTCTAGAATCCTAAAACAAAACAAGGCTGTAAGTAAAAAAAAAATTATAATATAAACATGTATACAATGAACTTACCATTGACATTAACCAGTGAGAGAATATTATCCTGGTGATCAAGGAGGCGCTTAACTTCAAGAATATCCCATCCTAGTGATCCCTCTGTGGGTGCTACCAACCTGAAAATTACTAAATGAAAAGACAAATATAATTTTATTCAAATGGTCAAAGAAGATTACAGTTTTATTTCTGCTTAAAAAGCTAGCATTTCATTAACTGAGAATACCTAAAATAGTGAAAAACCCATCTCCAAAGACAGCCTTGTTCATACTACTTTAAAATATTTCTTTTAAATGCTTGAAATGTTTGAAATGATCTACTAAAATCCTCAGAACTCTGTTCCTTTATTAAAACTCTTCTAAACCCACTGTCAACCATGAAGCCCCCATCCCCTCTAGACCGTCAGTGCATGACCAGCTCTCCCACCTTACTCTCTCCCTCACTAGGCCTGGCCCACATACCCCTCAATCATCTCCACCTTTAGCTTTCTCTACTCATGCCAGGCCAGTAAGCACTGCTGCAAAATAAGCTACAAATTTCTGATTAACTTCAAATCAGTGAAGACTTCAGCAGCTGCTTTTATTTTTTTTTAACTTTTCTTGACACCTAGGCATACACCATTAAGTTATAAATTCTGAGAGAATATACCGTATAATTTTTGTGTGTCATACAGTTCTTTTGGACTATAGTAGGCGTTCAATGTGTTGCTCTACTCATTACCTGATATTAGCAAATAGTTTTATATAAACTTGTATTAATCCTAACTGTAATCAATATAGAAAACCAAAATCAAATCATCTGGAATGATTCTATAAACAAACATTTACTAAATACTTACTACTGTGCTCGAGGAACTTAAATATTATATGTGAATAAGTTCCAGTTACTGCCCTCAAATATTCATCGAGAGTGGGAGTGAGACTTATACACAAGCTCATAATCAATGTATTGTGTGCTATAATAAGCCCCAGTACCAAGTGCTGTGGATGCTCACAGCTTAGGAAAACTAGTATCTGAGAAATGGGAATGTCTCAGAGGTCATATTCTTCCCTAGTGATGGTTACATACTAAATCTCTTTTTTCTCACATTTCTCTCTGGAAAACAGGTCATACCACATTTCCTGCTATGTCTCTGGACAATATTTTACCAACTGACAAACCTCTAGAAAGGTTATTTTATCCTAAGAGCCATTCACTTTGAAACCATGGCAGTCAAAAGAAGAAGGTCTTTCAGTCAATACAAAGGGAACTCTTCCTCATACCTATCAAAGTGGAGTGAAAATTCTACTTTAGCTGGAATACTACCAAATGATGCTGAGATTGGGACTGCAGAATAACAAGCAATGTATTGTTTAGTTAATCTAACAGAGAGAACAACCTGAAATACTGACCAAAACACTACAGAGTACAAAAGATGATGTGAAACTGTTCAGTGAGTCCATAAATACAGAATCTATAGATGAGTATTTACAAGGGTCACATATGTAATAACTTCAAGGAAATAAAATAAATATGAATTAGATCAGAAGATAAGAGAGGCAGTAGTCAAATTCTAAAAAGTGGTTAAGAGAAAAATCCTGGACTTCTGAACCAGGATGAGTACTCAGAGCGGATAGCCTTGCTTAGCTAATAAAAGCCTCAAAGTCACTGCAGCTAGATATTATATTTCCTGTTGAGAGGAACCCTCACATTAGAAAAAGAGAAATTTGTATGGAACATTTAAAATCAAGGGTATCGGCACAAGCTTAATCTTAGAAATAAAAAAGATAGTACATTTAAAGCAATAAAACATTTTTATAAGGAAAAATGGCACTACATATTTATTTTACGAGACAAATGCAGAACCTCGTTTTTAAGAATATTTGTATTTTTTATAAATTATTTTCTGAAAAAAACCAACTTTCATTTCTTCCTTTTTTTTTAGCTAATATTCTAACTTCTATTGAGGCATTAGTGTTGCTTTTATTACTTTTTCAATGAATTCACTAATTCATTCAGTAAGTCTCTTATCTGTTAGGAGAAAGATGAAGAGGAAAGTTTCGGTCGCCAAGGAGCTAATGTTCTAAAGGGACGGGGCAAAGAGAGGACAAAAAGCAAAAATAAGTTGTTAAAGTAGTAAGTTAAATGACAGATATGGAATTATAAGAATACAGTTTGTAAAACCTCTGGGAGGGAAGGTATTAAGTAAGCAAGACTTTATTCTTGAAAAAAGAGATACTGGAGCTGAGCTTTTAAAGAATAAGTAGAAATTAGCCAGACTGAAGAGGACAATGAGTAGGAGGACAAGTCCAATACAGGGTAACAACAGAAATGGAGGCATAAAGGAGAGAAACATCTCAGGTGTTTTGGGGAATCCCAGGCAATTCAGTTAACAAGCAAGTGACACAGGACGCAAAGGAAGCAGGAGGGAGATAATGGAGGGCATGATTTGATAAGGACCACGTAAGTTTCTTCTATAAAACTACATGTATTAAACTTAAAGTCCTATTCTTTTCTTATGAGATCATGTTCTTCATATTCTGTTATTAAAAAATTATTTTTTTATAAAATGAGAGTGGTAAATGGTAGCTTGTTTGGTTTCTGGTTTGGGGTTTTTAATGTTTTCACTAAAGAAAATAAAAATTGGCAACTCTACATTGATCTCCACAAGTTTGACCTTTTGTACTAGTAAGAAATTTGAGAGTCCAGAAACAACTGACGTAGGCAATAAGAAGCCACTGAAGCTCTGAAGCCTGCATTTTTTTTACATTAATTTCTATTGAAGTATAGTTGCCTTACAGTATTGTGTTAGTTTCTGTTGTACAGCAAAGTGAATCAGCTATTCGTTTATATACAAATATCGCCTCTTTTTTTGATTTCCTTTCCAATTTAGGTCACCACAGAGCATTGAGTAGAGTTCCCTGTGCTATACAGTAGGCTCTCATTACTTATCTATTTTACACATAGTAGTGTATATATGACAATCCCATTCTCCCAATTCATCCCACCACCCCCCCGCCCCCCGCCCCAGTATCCACATATCCATTCTCTACATCTGTCTCTATTCCTGCTTTGCAAATAAGCTCATCTGTATTGTTTTGAAGCCTGCATTTAAATAGATCCCTCTAGCATCTACTAGAGAATTATCTGGGAAGCACTAAACTAAAGGAGAAGGCATTTGAGAGGAGTAAGGTAGAGGAAGGAAGAGAAGTTAGGAGACTATTGAAATAGAGCAGGCAAAAGAGGAGATGAGTACCTGAATAGAGCAATAGTAGTGAGATGGAAAGAAGTGGATCAAAATATTTAGAGCAGCATCCGCAAAGTATGGTCCCAGAGCAGCAACCTTAGCACTCACTACCAGAGAACCTGTCAGAATGCAGAAGCTCAGGCCCCACTCCACAATCAGTGAATTGGAAACTCTGGGAGTGAGGCCCAGTAATCTGTGTTCTTAACAAGCCCTTCAGGTCGTTGCACACAAGTCCTTTAGTCACACACACTAAAATTTGAGAACCACTGAGTTAGAGTAAAACCAGCAAAACACAAATGACTGATTACAAGAGGCAAAAGGCAGAGAAAAGCTAAGGCGGCTTTCCAGGTCAATAAAGAACATGGGAAAACTGGATTTCTGCAAGGAAGGAAAAAGAAAAAAAAACTAAACACAAAATTACATCTCCAGAAACTACTTTATGGAAAGAAAGGATAAGCATAGGGTCTAGAAAATTACTTCTCAGACACAATTACACATGGAAAGTTCAGTTGAAGAAAGAGAAATGTGACTACAAAGCAGTGGAGCCTGCAGATAGCAGTTTATAAATGGTGAACAATGAGCTCATGTCTCACTGGCATTTGCAAACATGCCAACTGTCGGTCACAGCAAATCTCAAGGCTGGTCTCTAGAAGTAGGACAAATAATATCAAATGCCCTCTGGGCTACATCAGAAAAATTCTTCGAGAAAAAAGCAGCTTTTAAGAAGTATGCTTACTCTATCATTTCTCAACACCCAATTTCATCCATAAGGTAATGAGCGTAAAAAGCTTTTTTTACTGCAGGCTCCTGGCAGTAAGTGAGTAAATGACTTTTGCTAGCCAAAAGTCAACAGCTAAGAAAGTGGCCTTCAAAAGCATGTTTATAATCAATTAATACATTTACAAAATTCCTCTTGTTATCCCTCCTCTGCTATGCCACTACTCCAAGGAAAATGGCATAAACTCCCCCCAAGAAAATGGGCCCCATTCTGGCTTCCCGGGGCAAAAACTCCACAGCTCCTGTCTCAGTGAACTCCCCAAATAATCCTCCTCCAACACTCCCAACTCAAGTTTTTAGTTTCCAGAATGTTGACAGCTGTTTTATGAGGCTAAAATTTTTGCTAAGTAAGTGTATGAGTGTGGATCAGCAACAGAAAGGACTGTGGAATGTAAATGGCCTTCTCTAGCATCACAGGAGTGGAGTCACCTTGCCCACTTGGCTATGCTAGACCAAGTGTGGTACAAAGACTGACCTAACACCTTAAAAATGTCTCAGGCTCCATATCACTTCGACAATCCCAGGAGGCCAAGACTGGGGCAGGGAAAGATGTCCCTTGAATTAGTCTTTCTGAAATGTGTATACAGGGCTAGTTTAAAATTTTGAAATAGAAAAAATATAAGAAAAAAGTCATACTCACTCAGCTCTTTGCCAACTGCTGCCACAACACAGTTATTAGGTATTTCAATCAAAGCACTGATCCCTTCAAAAACATATAAAACAAAGGTTAAACAATTTTCTTCATGGATTACATCAAAAACAAAAACATTCGCAGATTTACGTTGGTCATTCCTACAAAGGGGGTGGTAACAATAAAGCACACACCATCTGCTACATCACACTTCCGTGCTTCCTGACATACGGAAAATGATTTTGTGAAGAGTAGGTGAGACCTCTGGAAGACATTATTGATTTATTAAGGGTAGGAAAAGCTCTGTGAATACTTTTAATATTGTGGTGAATTTATTTACCAGGGACCCCTTAAGATCATCATCATCACCATTTATAAGATGGCTGGCTGAAATGAGATATAAAATTGGTATTTTTCATCAACCGGTTTGCAAGGTGGAAACAGAGACACAGAAGTAGAGAACAAACATATGGACACCAAGAGGGGGGAGCGGGGGTAGGGTGGGATGAACTGGGAGATTGGGATTGCCATGTATACATCACTAATAAGAAAAAAAATATATCAAATTGTATGCTTTAAATATATGCAGTTTACTGTATGTCAACTGTATCTCAATAAAAGCTCTTAAAGAAAAAATAAATAAGTAAATAAATAATAAAATTGGCATTTTCCTCAATGTAAATTTAAGAAGCCTGGGTGGGCTCCCTGGCAGTAAATGACTGAACCAACACTCAACAGCTAAGAAAGTGGCCTTCAAAGTATATGTTTATAATCAATCAATACATTTACAAAATTCCTTGTATTACTGGAATAATCAGATTCAACATTCCATCACATTTCATTTATTAAGTATACAGTACTAAGTATTTTTTAATAACTGAATCATGAGATGATTTTAGGGTAACCATAACTTCTATAAGATATGTTACAATACAATATTATTTTTCTCAGCAAAAATTAAAGATTTATATATTAGATTTAGAACCACCACGTGTTAGCAGAAAACCTGTTTATTAAAGTTAACTTTTCCATTATAAAATATATGTAATATTATACATGTGTGATTTATAACATATATGCAAATTTGGAAATTATTCTACTCATTTGCTTTACCTTCCCACTTGGGGAGTATTTCTGGTCAAAATCTTTTCTCACATACGGTTGTTTTAACAGTATGTTTTGTATTTCCCCATGTTCAAGGATGGGGAGATGATGGTGGAGGAGGAGAGAGGGAGGAGTAGTGATACAAGTTAAAGAAGTAGAAGAGATAGGAGAGCAGGGGAAGGGGTAGCAGGGGAGAATTCCAGATGCAGAAAACAGCTTGTTAAAAAAAATGTTTATTAAATTATATATGAAATGAAAAATACTGGAATCACTTATCATTAGAGACATGCAAGTCAAAGCCACAATGATGTATCACCTCACACCAGTCAGAATGGCTATCATTAAAAAATCTAGAAACAATAAATGCTGGAGAGGGTGCAGAGAAAAGGGAACCCTCCTGCACTGTTCGTAGGAATGTAAATTGGTACAGCCACTATGGAAAACAGTATGGAGATTCCTCAAAAAACTAAAAATAGAACTACCATATGATCCAGCAATGCCACTACTGGGCATATACCCTGAGAAAAACATAATCCAAAAAGAAACATGTATCACAATGTTCAGTGCAGCACTATTTACAATAGCCAGGACATGGAATCAACCTAAATGCCCATCAACAGATGAACGGATAAAGAAGATGTGGCACATATATACAATGGAATATTACTCAGCCATAAAAAGGAATGAAATTGAGTTATTTGTAGTGAGGTGTGTGGATGGACCTAGAGTCTGTCATACAAAGCAAAGTAAGCCAGAAAAACAAATACTGTATGCTAACTCATATGTATGGAATCTAAAAAATGGTACAGATGAACCCAGTGACAGGGCAAGAATAAAGATGTAGATGTAGAGAACAGATAGCACTTGAAGACAAGGGCCAGGGTGGGGGGAAGGGGGGGTGGGGCACGAAGGGGAAGCCAGGACGAAGTGAGACAGTAGCACTGACATATATACACCGTCAAATGTAAAATAGATAGCTAGTGGGAAGCTGCTGCATAACACAGGGAGATCAACTTGATGACGGGTGATGACTTAGAGGGCTGGGATAGGGAAGGTGGGAAGGAGTCGCGGGAGGGAGGGAATATGGAGATATATGTATAAATACAGCTGATTCACTCTGTTGTACAACAAAAACTGGCACAACAGTGTAAAGGAACTATATTCCAAGAAAAAGCTAAAAAAAAAGAAAAAGAACACTGTGATTATTAGGAATCAGCACAAATAGACGTAAGAAAAAATTATGTAAAATTAAGCCAATTCCTGCTGCGTTGTGGTGATGGCTGTAGTGTAGTGGTTGATAGAATTACCAGATTGAAAATATTTCAGTCACTCTATGTATTTGGGTGAGACTTTCAATAAAGTCACAGAATTTCAAAACAAAAAAACAAAACAAAACAAAACCTGGGAACTCAATAATCCAGAAGTAGCAACTTACTACACAAAATCACAAAACATATTGCTGGAAGCGGCATGGATGTACTGTCTTCTAGTCCAAGGCTCCTTCCATTGCTTCTAATCATACTAAGATTATCTTTGCTTATTTCCAAATATATACTAACTGCCCCTAAAAGCCCTGCCAGTCCATAAATCAAGCAAGGCTTATTGAAAGAAGAGTCATAAGATAAGGGTCTAATAGGATTCCTAACTACCTGGCATCCTGTAATTTGGAAAATCCAAATGATGAAAAGCTCACCAATGACAACCTAAGGCCTTTTCAAAGCTTTGTAACTGATTTTCTCAAAGATTTCTGCTAGCTCTTGAAACACTGATAAACAGGACAATCCTGTGACTAATTAATGTACAGTAATAGGTGGTTATTTCCAATAACACACAAAAAGGTCCTTTTTGGCCCTGATTTCGATATTTCACAACATAATTACTAATAATTCATGAAATAAAAATTCACAAATAAGCACAGGCTAACATAAGAAATAGGAAGGAAAATGTATACGTAAATAAAGAGATATAACTCATAATAATAGTAAACATGAAAATATACTCTAAATTCAAACAAGATTACTAGTGATCAGATGCTGAACTCAGAAGTTAAACTGTAAATCCTAGTAAGGTTTGGATTTAGTTTTGCTAAGACATCATATTACTTTTCTAGTATTTTATAATACCCACGTGGAGATAAACTAGTTCCAATAATGAAGTGTAAATTCAACTCACAGGGCTCCTACTACCCTTAAGATGACAACAATATGCTTTAATAATACAGGCATACCTTGGAGATATTTCGGGTTTGGTTCCTGACCACTGAAATAAAGCAAGTATCACAATAAAGCAAGTCACACACATTTTCTGGTTTCCCAGGGCATATAAAAGTTACATTTATACTATACTATCATCTATTAAATGTGCAATAGTATTATGTCTAAAAGACAATGTACATATGGGGTTGGCCAAAAAGCTCATTTGGGATTTTCAACCTTTTTGGCCAATCCAATACCTTAATTTAAAAATACTTTATCACTAAAAAATACTAACCATTGTCTGAGCCTTCAGCCAGTCATAATCTTTTTGCTGGTGGAGGATTTGATATATTGCAAGCATTACCAAAATGTGACAGAAACACAAAGTAAACACTGTTGGAAAAATGGTGCCAATAGACTTGCATGATGCAGAGTTGCCACATTCAATTTGTAAACAATGCAGTATATACAAAGCCCAATAAAGCAAAGCGCAATAAAACAAAGTATGCCTGTATTCTTTCTAGGGTGTCCATTGGTTCATTTCATTACTTTTAGAAGCAAAAATAGTTAATAGTGTATCAATGACTTCAAGGTTATTGTCATTTAAATTTACTTATTTATACTTAAATATTTTCACTCTGAATAAATTTTTATTTTTATTTTTTAAGTTCCTTGATATGAATAGAAGTCAAAACTGATTTTTTCTATTAAAACCAAAACTATATGTCAACAGAATTCTGAGAAGATAGAATTTTGTTAGTAAGTTTGCACATGAGTGAAATTTCTTTAGTAAAAATCAATTGTAAAATGAGGTCATCCTTAGCAATCTATTCAAAGTCCAATGACCCTACAAATAAAGAAGAAAATGCTATTGTAAAGTCATGAAGATCTGCTTCCGGGTGTCAACATGCTCACCAAACGCAGTTTAAGACATGGCCCAAGAGCATATGTGAAAAGGTTTTTCTTGATCACGTTTGAGAAATTCTGTTAGAAAGGAAGGGGAAGTCAAAAGAAGGGGGATCTTTTCCTTCCAAGTTTAAATGGAAATATATTTTACACAACCCTTAACCTGAATTGGAGAAATACGGCTACATCTTATATTCAGAATTAAAAACAAAATCTCCTATATTTTCTTTGTAGTCATGGAAAGTCTCTTTGAAGATTCATCGTGTCTTTTTAGAGTCTGTCTATCATGGTTCACAATTACCTTGATTTGTTTTTACCTGTATCAGAAAGGTGACTAGTCTTACACAGGAGATCTAATTTTCGGTTCCACACACAGAGGTCATTCCCACCAGAAAGCCAAACATCTAGTCTCCGAAGAACAGCTAAACACTGCAAAATTCATGTGAAATATTTATCAGTTTAGAAATTCAAGCATTTCATCAGTGGTTTTAAAATATGTCCACCAGTTGATACCCTTTCCCTTCAAGAGGTGGAGCTTAATTCTCTTCCCCTTGAATGTGGGCTCAAATAAGTGACTAGCTTCTAATGAACAGAATACGGCAGAAGGAATAGTGTGTGACTTAAAGGACTAAGTCATAAAAGACATGGCGGCTCCCTCCTTATCCTCTCAGATCACTCACTGTACAGTGAAAACACACAAGCAGCTGCATGGAGAAAGACCCATCCTTTTTTTTTTTTTTTTTAATTATGGCTGGCATTTTTTATTTAACTTTGTAGACAGAGTCAGGGAAGTGAGGCCTCTGGACAACAACCAGCACTAACTTGCCAAGCATCTGACCCCCTAACACCTCCAATCCTAGTCAAGTCTTCAGGTGACAGCATCCTCATGAGAGACACTGAGCCAGAACCACCCAGGTAAACTGCTCTCTATTCCTGACTACCAACACTGAGATACTGTTTTAAGCAACTAAGTTTTGAGGTAATTTTTTACTCAGTAATAGATAACTAGTACACAAGCTTAACATAAACTGCTTTTTAAATAAAAATGAAAATATGACCTTAGTTTTTATTTATCTTTGAAATTAATATCTCCTAATTCTTGACTCAGGAAATAAAGTGTTTCAAGATTGGTAGAAGTCCTTTACCTTTAACAGTACTTTAAATTCCACACCTTTAATAGTACTCTCTTCCACCCATTAACTCTGAGTGAGCACAAGGGCAAGAGAGGATATTTAAAAAAGAAAAGAAAAAAGGAAAAGGTTCTGGAGTCTTTCCTGGGCTGACGGTGGAGTTGCTTTAAAAACTGCTGGAATAAAAAGGGTTGAAAATAATCAGTGCGGTTTATACTTCAAGAGGTCCTACTGTGTCTAATCTCTGATTTTTTAATATCAGTACTATATCCCTTTTTATTGCCAAATAATATTCCACTGTATGGTTATATCACATTTTATCCATTCATCAGTTCACTGACATTTAGGTTGATTCCACTATTGGGCTATTGTGAGTAATACTGCTATGAACATTCATATACATGTTTTTGTGTGGACATTTTCATTTCTCTTGGGAATACCTAGGAGTGAGATTGCTGGGTCAAATGATAACTGTTTAACATTTTGATGAACTATGAAAGTATTTTCCAAGGTGGCTGTACCATTTTACAGTCCCACCAACGACATAAGAGGGCTCTAATTTCTCCACATCTTTACCAATATTTGTTATTATCTGTCTTTTAGATATTAGCCATCTAGTGTACGTGAAATAGTATCACATTATGTTTTGAACTGCATTTCTCCAATGACTAATGATGTTCAGCTTCTTTTCATGTGCTTATGGACATTTGCTCATCTTCTTCAGAGAAATGTCCTTCAAATTCTTTGTCTATTTTTAATTGGGTTGTCTTTTTTATTGTTGATTTGTAAGAGCTCTCTTTATATAATCAAGATACAAGTTCCTTATCAGATACATGATTTGCAGGTATTTTCTCCCATTCCATGGGTTGCCTTTTCACTTTCTTCATGGTATCCTTTGAAGTATAAAAGCTTTTCATTTTGGGACTTCCCTGGTTGCAAAGTTGGTAAGACTCCGAGCTCCCAATGCAGGGGGCCCAGGTTCGATTCCTGGTCAGGGAACTAGATGCCACATGCATGCCTCAACTAAGAAGCCTGCCTGCCGCAACTAAGACCTGGCCCAACCAGATACATAAATAAATAAATATTTTTTTTAAAAAACTTAAAAAAAAAAAAAAGGTGAGCATGATTATTCCCATTAAAAAAAAAAAAAACCTTTTCATTTTGATGAAGTCCAATCTATCATTTCCTATGTCTCTGCTGTCATATTTGAGTTACCTAGCCCAAGGATACAAAGATTTACTCATATTTCTTCTAAGAGTTTTATAGCTTCAGCTCTTACACTTTGATCTTTGACCCATTTTAAACTAATTTTTGGATATGGCATGAGGTAGGGATCCAATTTCAGTATTTTGTACGTAGATATCTAGATCCAGTATTATTTGTTGAAGAGACTATTCCTTCTCCTATTGGAGGGTCTTGGCACCCTTGTCAAAAATCTATTGACCACATATGTGAGGTTTTATTTCTGGACTCTCAGTTCTATTCTACTGATCTACATGTCTATCGTTATGCCAATACCACACTGTCTTGATTACTATGGCTTTGTAGTAAATTTTGAAATTTGGAAGTTTCAATCTTGCAAATTTGTTTTTGCTTTTCAAAACTGTTCTAGCTATTCGGGGGTCCCTTGAATTCTACATGAATTTTAGGATCAGCCTGTCAATCTCTGGGGGAAAAAAGCCTGCTGAGATTTTAGCAAAGATTGTGTCCAGTTGTTGATCATTTGGGTAATGTTGCAATCTTAACAATATTAAATCTGATCCATGAATTTCTTTCCATTTATTCATATATTCTTTAGTTTCTTTTAACAATGTTTTGTAGTTTTTGGTATATCTCATATTTCTTCTTCAAATTTATTTCTAAGTATTTTTGGGGGGAGGATGCTATTGCAAATAGCATAGTTTTCTTAAATTTGTTTCTGGAATGCTCATTGCTGGTTTACAGAAATACAATTAATTTTTTTGTATATTAAGATTGTATCCTGAAATCTTGCAAAATCCATTTATTAGTTCTAACAGTTTTGTTATGGATTTAGGATTTTCTATATAGAAAAGCATATCACTTATGAATAGAAACAGTTTTATTTCTTCCTTTCTAAAGTGGATGCTTATTTTGGGACTGCTCTGGTGGCACAGTGGTTAAGAATCCACCTGCTAATGCAGGGGACATAGGTTCGATCCCTGCTCCAGGAAGATCCCACATGCCCCGGAGCAACTAAGCCCGTGTGCCACAACTACTGAGCCTGAGCGCCTAGAGCCTGTGCTCCACAACAAGAGAAGCTACCGCACCACAATGAAGAGTAGCCCCTGCTTGCCACAGCTACAGAAATCCCGCGCAAAGCAACAAAGACCCAATGCAGCCAAAAAGAAATAAATAAATCTTTTAAAAAATAAATAAAATGGATGCTTTTTTTTTTTCATTTTTATTGTCTACCTGGCCTGGGTCAGAACCTTCAGTACAATGTTGAAGAGAAATGCCAAAAGCAGACATCGCTGTCTTGTTCCTAAACTCAGGAGGAAAGTATTCAGTCAGTCTTTCACCATTAATATGATGTTAGGTGCAATGTTTCCCTAGATACTCTTTATGAGGTTGAGGAAGTTCTCATCTGCTTCTAGTTTGTTGAGTATTTTATCATGAGAGGATGTGGGAGTCTGTCAGATGCTTTCTCTGCATCTACTGAGATGATCATATGTTTTTTGTCCTTTATTCTTACCACATATGGTATATTACATTGATTTTTCAGATGTGAAACTAAACCCATATTCCTAGGATAAATCTCACTTGGTGATGATACATACACTTATTATATGTTGTTGCATTTGGTTTGCTAGTGTTTTGTTGAGGATACTATACTGCTTTTGTTATTTAACATCTTATCATTAGCATTTTCCAAACTCTACATATTTTCTGAAACTATTTTTAGCATATATATCTATCATAATTTAACTATTTTCCTATAGGACATTTAGGGTACTGCCAATCGTCCATTTATAAAATATATTTGTAATACACATTTCTGTTCATAAATCTCTGTCCAAGTTTGGGTCTTTTTTGTTTTTTTAATTATTTCTTTAAAGAGTTTTCTAGGAATAGAATGACTGGGTCAATTCATAGAATAATTTTTTAAGATTCATTCAAGAAGCCAACTGCCTTCCAGGAAGATCATTTTAATTATATTCTCAATGGCAATAAAAATGCCAATTTCAGCATCTCCTTGCTAATATCATCTCTGATAAAAACTTTACTAGTTCAAAAAATAAATAATAGTATTTTGTTATATTTATTAAGGATCTGAATTTCTTTGATAAACTATCAGTTCAAGAACAATGGAACCACTGAACTAAAGTGAGTGAAGTGCTGTATTTAACAATTTTTTTTTATGTGAAACAGGACCATAGTGGGAATAAATACAACTATCTAGCTGATTAACAGTACAGTAAAACTCCTTTAAGAAGTACTTTCAAGGGGGAGGTGGCTGCTCATTAAAAAAAAAAAAAGTACTTTCACCATACCGTAAAATAAGATACTTTTTATTGACCAGTTCATGAAACAGCTCACCAAAGGAATTTCCCCCAAATACACTAATTTTTTTCTCCTTCCCAGTTCCTTCAATGCATATATTTTCATTTGAAACCTAATGACCTCAGTCAAATATGCAAGATTATTTTTTAAGGAATTTAATGAGCATCTTTTCACATTAAGCATAGCAATTTCGATCAAGTCAATACTTTATTGACTTCGTCTAAGATATTCCATTTTAAAATTGGGTGCAAGTATATAATAAATGGCACTTTCTTCCCCAGAAACTTTTCTAAATTGATAATTAGAATAGCATGGTAGCATAAAATGGCTACCAGAGATGCTGGGAAAAAATGAAATTCTTTGACTATTGGCACACTGATTTTATATTAAAAGTATTAGCTCCAATACAGAGATCAATAATCTTTGAAGCAAATGAGGAAATACTATTTCATTTTACTCGTATCTTTCCCCAAACCTACTGACATTATTGAAAAACAGTGGCACTTTCTGAGAACATTTAAGGTAATTTCTTCTATAGAAATCAAAGTAGCCAAGTCTTATCCAAGTTTGTTTCTCCAATATGTAGCAGAGTTCCTATCAAGTAATAAGCCCGAATTAATATTTGTTTTTACAAAATGAACGAACCTAATAGTAGCAGCTAATTAGCCACAAAAGATTTTGTTCTGGAACTAAGTAATTGCTATGTCTTACCCTTATGATTTTATAGAAGACAGACAGTGAGGGACAAATAACTCCATGTTTTAGTTCAAAGCTAAAAACAAAAAAAACACAAACAGAAATGACTAGCTGCTGCGGTAGTCACTTTGAAAGTAATATCTCTTCCTAGAATTACCTACTAAAAGCATACTAGGTACTACCTTTTTCCTTATCTTACTATAGAAATTCACCTCTTGCTCTAATTTAAAATTCAAACCTTCTAGCATTTAATATACATACCCCCCAAAAATCTAGCCTTAAAAGAATGAAATGACTGTAAGTATGTGTGGAAGAAATAATTTTTAAAACCTACAAAAGTAATCTCATCTAAATCATTAAACAATTTTTTCTGAAACAAAAAGATTATTACCATAAAGTATCTGATTAAGATTTTACCTTTACAGTAGACTGGAAGCATGACACTTTCTGAACTTGTCTGCCAGTATCACAATCCCATACCTAAATTTATGTTAAGGAATAATTTCTAAGCAGAATTTTAAAACCTTAATTATGAGATAACTTTTCTAATAAATAAATCACATATATTACACATTTACACAGAAAATATATAAAGCATAAAATATTTCATGTTTATACTACTACAAAAATCAATTCATCAACTCAGCATAGCAGGCTTACAATCTAAAACAAGTATGAGGTAAATTTTACTATCAAACCATTTGAAAATACCAACAGAATGAATGGTCTGAATAGCGAATCTTTACAGGCATTAAATATTGCTACTATTATAAAATTTAAGTTTTAGTCTTCAAAACAGTCTACCATAATCTAATAAATATTGAACATAAAATATTTATACTAAAAACTATCACATCCGTTAACACTTACTGAAAGCTCCCTCAATGTGCCTGGCATGCTTTACTACTATTATCTTCATTCAAAGAAGACAGTAACAGTGTATTCCTATTCCCTATATACATACATATTTAAAATAATTAAAGGACCTCTAATAAAGGTCCCAGAGTAGACTGACTTAAGGAGCATAATGATTTTCAAATCTTTCATACCATTTCCTATGGTAAGATATACATTTTACATCATATCTGAGAACACATTTACATACAAATAAATATGTACTTATATATGGACTCTTAAGACCATCCCTTAACAAAAATAAAAACTGTACCCTCAGCATTTAATTAATGAAGTTAGTTAACAGCAAAGACCCAAGCAGGGTAACTTTAGAATTCATATGAATGAAAGGAATGCCCAACAAAGCAACCTGAAATTATTTTTAACAAGAAAAGTCATTTAGCAAAGGAAATAACTCTATACTATCATTTACAATTAAAGTTTATACTGATATTGTCCCAGCTACTCACATCTATACTGTAATAGTAATTTTAATAATTGCCTCTAAATAGTATCATAGTACCCGAGGAACAGTCTAATAAAATATTTTATATTCTATTTTTGCAGAGATTATACTGATACTGAATATAAACCACAAAAAGAGCTTTAGTCCATAAAACATTTGCCTCAATAGAACGTTAGTAAAGCTACTCTGACCTGAGTGCATTTTGCACCCCTGTTCATGCAATATTGTAATCACCACAAAATATTGTTTATCTCCACTTAAACCTTTTCTTGAAATTCTTTCACGTATTAGCAATCTGTCTAGAAATCACTTAAGCTGATAAGCTCATTTAAAGTGTCTCATAAAGTATGTCTTGGTTCTATAGAAGACTAAGAAACACCTACACCTTTGGACTCACTCCAAAACTTACTTCACTAATGCATGAAGCTATTTAAATAGAATTCTCAAATAAGCACGGATTTTTTAAAGCTAATCTATACCTTAAAAAAAAAGTAATGAAAGATTAGCTATCCATAGCATTTAGCTATGGCCTTCACAGACCCAATTCCTCATACAAACATAAAAGGGCTAAATCTGTTTAGGAAAAACATTTTATGAAAGCAGTATTACACAGTGATTCAGAGCTCTGAGTCTGCAGTCAGACTGTTGCCTTCTGCCCTATACTTGCTGTGTGACCTTTGGCAAGTTACTTGACCTCTCTGTGCCTCTCTTTTCTTATTTACAAATGAAAATAATAAAAATACTTATTATCAGAATTAAATGGGTTAATAAATGTAAAATAGAACAATGCCTGGCACATATAAACAATTTATAAAACTTTTCTATGGCTGTTACATCTTAAGTTTTCAACTAAAAGTATGGGGAGGGAAGGTCATTTACACTTTTTAATTGTTTAAAAATACTAAACATATTCAACACTGAGCAGACAGTAATTCGCTTTTCTGCCAGACTCAGATGCTCAAAAGGTTCTGAAGGGTTGGGGCTATTAAGTTTCTTTTGCTATACAATGAGCAAATACCAATACTTTTAAGAAGTATCTTATGAAGGCTAGAACAAAACCACTTCTGCTAAAACAGGAATGTACAGACAGACCCCAAGAGGATAAAGACTTATATGTACTGGTCCCTTGGATCATCATAGCTATTTCACCTGGTTCTAGATTTAAGGATATAATAACTGTTCTATCAGCAGAAGCTGTCAAGATCAGTTGATTTTTTTCTTCACAAGCTTCCAAAGAAGGAAATGTAATAATAGCTGTTATCTTTTGCGTGTGTCCACTGAGTTCCAAAAGTTTTTCTCCTGTCTGAAATATCAATAAAATGTTAATAGTACCTCATATTTCATAACTTAAATAATCTTAAATGACAACATTAAGAAAAATCAGCAGGTAGAAAACATACATTCCATCTAAAATTACTTAGATTTTATAATTTAACTTTAAACAATCAAATAGAATCTAAACAGGTGCTAAAAGAGTAGCCATAAATAATGTTAATTATTTTCTAATAGAAAATACTAATTTTTAGCAGATTGTTATAGGAAATTTAAAGGAATATTCTTTCCACATGGCTTTAAGATTATAATTGTGTACACTAAGCGTAAAAATATCAGTAACTTAATCAGCTGGAAAAAAAAGGGGGAGTCTTCATTATCCAAGTATTAGTTATCTAAGTCTTCAGTTATAAAGTTGTGGAAGAAAATAAAAGCCAGCATAACAGTAGCAACAACTGGATATATATATACATCCAGCAATGTATCAACCACTCATAAAAGTCAGTATCTGCTTCTCTCTAACATCAACAACTATTCACATCCATCCAATGTCTTCATCCATCAGTCTCTCACTGATTTCCCAAGTAATAAACATACAAAAATGTAATGTAAATACAACGTAAACTGCAAATCTTTCCAAGGTTGCAGGATTTCATGATGTACATGTTGAACATAATGTTAAAAAAAAAACTGCCTTAATTACAGGCAAAGCCATTGAAAAATGAGGATGTAAGGCCAAATAACAATCCAAACAAGAGCGAGAAGATACATGCTTCAAAAGAGCATAATTTGAGAATCCAAGTATCAGGAAGAGAGATCCTAAAGAAATTTGGTAAATCCTTAAATATTTTTGAAAAAATAAACCTTTTATTACATTACTATTAAAGTCAAACATGATAAGAATGTTATACTATGCTATCAAATGATCTTGACAGAAAAACTGTCATCCACAGAAATCAACACCTGATTCATTTTCAGAATCAGTGCATAGTTGCTGACAACTTAAGTTTTGTTTAATTAAGATTAAAATTTTGTTTTCATAATCTAGCATTTGTTTCTCAGGAAAAAATCTTAAATACAAAACTATTATGAAACACTGGTCCTCATTTTAAATGAATTTACCCTAAGCAACCCTTTCGAGCATTAATCAGTCTCAGTTTACTGATATGCAGGTATCTCTCCAGACAATGTTTATGGCTGCATACTCAACTATACAGTCATGTCTTTATTAAACAATCCACATAGAATAATACACACCTGGGCATTCCACACAACTACAATTCCATCATCACCAGCAGATGCAAATCTGGTTAGGAAAAAGAAGGTCAAGAAAAAAATAATCACTGAAGACATTTAAGTGCTAAGATCACTAAGATACCATGAGATCTTATTAATGGTATTTTGACTCACTAATATCAAAGCAGATTAAGTTCTTTAAGCTAATTTAACAAACATTTATAGAATACCTTCTAAGTTTTGTGCCAGGTACTGAGAATCCAAAGATAAATAAGACCTTTCAGAGAGTTACAATGAATAAACTTATAGACTAAGAATAAGGGAGATCTATTAATGATCTTTAAAGTCCTT
Source organism: Hippopotamus amphibius kiboko (assembly GCF_030028045.1). Classification (NCBI taxonomy): domain Eukaryota; kingdom Metazoa; phylum Chordata; class Mammalia; order Artiodactyla; family Hippopotamidae; genus Hippopotamus; species Hippopotamus amphibius. The sequence goes on along the minus strand of NC_080186.1, from coordinate 215,675,193 downwards.
CCTTGCTTTAAATTATATGATTAAATCCTGACTTAAGTGACAAGAAACCAAGCTGAGGAAAAGCTACAGTGACAGGAAGTGACATTCCAAGAGTGGAACAAAGGAACTATGTCCTTAGATTCCTTATTTTCTAGGTAAAGATATTTAGATATTTTAACTCTATTATTTAAAGCCAATATCTCTCCTTTGCCCCTCTCAGCTCTGTGGTCTTTCCACATAAATACTATATTCTTTGGTTTGGAAGGTTTTGTTTTGTTTTTTTAGTGAAAATTTTTGAAATGAAAAGAGGTAAAGGTAAGTTTGCTTCAAGGCATGAGAAAAGGGCTATGATGAACTAAATTACAGCTTCTCTCTCCTCTTTACCACCCATTCACTACATGTCAAGGAAAAATCATCTATATTCTGTAGAGTAGAAAAGAACCATGACACAAACAGTATCAATACAAATAACTTATACAGGATTATTCATCATAGTGGCTGCATTATAATAAAATCAAGAAAGCACTGCTCTCAAGCAGTGTCCCAACACAGTGGTGTACAGTAATCACATTATAAGCATGTCAAGTAATTTGTTATTAATAATGTAGTACACAAGTTTGTAAATGATTCTTTTTTTTTTTAATTGGAGTATAGCTGCTTTACAATGTTGTATTAGTTTCTGCAGTACAACAAAGTGAATCAGTTATACATATATCCACTCTTTTTTAGATTTCCTTCCCATTTAGGTCACCACAGAGCTGTGAATGATTCTTTAATATATCAAAATCAATTCAAAGTTGTTTCCATATTATCACTTTCATTCACTTGAATTCAAGGTTTGCATTTTGAATAGGAGAGAAAGAAGTGGTATTATAGAGAGCCAGCTATGAACTGCATATGGTTATGGTTAACAACCATTAATAAATGGTACTCCACTAACAGCTATGGCATTTAGAAAATGTGTACCTCCTTGCAAGATTGTTAGTGTGTTTTCACAAAAATCTGGGCATGCCTTGAACATCTTCATTAAAGTGAACATTGTTAAGCCATATGTATGTTATTGGAAGAAAAGTAGGGAAATGATACATTAAGACACAAAAATCACTTTGTTCTTTAGATATTTGTTCTATTGAACTTTACTCTATAGAGATCCATATAATCTCACTGCTTCAGTCATGTAACACTTCCCTTACTTCAAACTGAGCTTCAAGTTCAAATTTCTCATGGTCAGTTTCAAAGCCTCACAAATAGCTACTGTCTTCACTGGCTCTAACAATTTTCATACTCAGTACTCATTTCAAAATCCTTTGCTTACATTTTCTACTGCAGGAGCTAAGAGATTATCCAGGAGATGGGAAACTGGCCTAATACAGTCTGCCAAAGTCCGTTAGTAATTTTTTAATATAGAACTACACATCTTTTTAACAGAAAGGACCTTTAAAACTTCTTAGTTAACTAGACAGAAACCAAAGAGTTATTTTAAAATCCATACCTAACATTTATTCCATTTTCAAAATGAAATATACAAAGGACATGGAGATTAAAAAGAAAAGTTATTTTATGTTTAAAAATATAATTTAAAAATATAATTTCTTATGCTTAATTACATAGATTTTCTGAATCAGAATATTAAACAATGCCTTGAGTATCAAAAATAGTTGCTGGAGGTATATCTTTAATAGCTTATGTTTCTAGGCCTATTGATTTCTTTTTTATTTGTATTGTGATGGTGGGGAGTGCAGAACTCAGGTCTTAAGATTTCTTTAGTATAAAACATCAATTTCTATTGATTCTTAAAACTCTTATAATTGCTTTTCTCCCTTTTAGAAGAGTGCAGGTTTAAAATACATACTTTTTCTAACCCTGACTTTTAACTTCTCATTATTGTTTTACCATGTCTGAATCTCATGACTTCACAATGAGAGATGATTGAACGGTTGAGAGTTTAGAAATGAGATTTAGAGCATTTCACCTCAAACTTTAATCAGTGGTGAACAAAAGTTAAATCTAAACAATGTTCAATAGCGATGCATGAAATCACAGCCTTTTTTTTTTTTTTAATTGTTCAGAGGTCAATTACCAAGTGTGTATATTATTCAGGCTTTTCAATTCTCATACATTCTATTGGGGTTTTGTTTTGTTTTGTTTTTGCCATTCCAGTATTTATTAATACCTGCTCTAAAGAGGAAACATGAAGCTTTAAAATGCAAATCAGTATGACTTTGCTACATATTAGTACCAATCATAAAATAACTAATAAAAGGGTGGGAAATCATCCACAAATTACAATTATCCATTCTCCTAGGATGGACAACTAAAAACTAGCAACACTATATCAGTTTATCTTAAACTAAATCAGTTTATCCTCATCAGTCAAGCACACACTCCAGCCATCTCCACATCAGAAATGAAAATTCAACCCAAGAATTCCTAACGGTAAGATACACTGTAATTGATAAAAAGGAGTAATGAACCATAAAAAAGAAATAATTAAAATGTCAAAAAACTTTAATCTGGTCAATGGAAGGAAGAATACCGGCTATACTGCCATAAAATAATATACAAAAAATTTTTAAACACTAAATTAATAAAACCCAAAGATTCAAGTCTAAAGATAAAGATTTTAAGAGAAATCCTTCTTTACTGATTAGCACAAAATGTATTTTCTGAGATTTCATGACATGTGTTAGGGAAATGCCAAGATCAATTACACGTGGTTCAGAAATGTACTGTATTTCATCAAAAATAAAACATCAGTTGTAAGACATACTATTATTTTATGTACTATTAAGGAAAAAAATGATGTCAATTATGAATGAAAGACACCATTAATCATATGATGTAACCAAATTTTAAAGATGTTACAATAGGAAAAAATGGGCTTTATACAATCAATGAAATTTAGTAATTGTCATATTTACTGATCTTTCTAATATGGCACTTCCTAGTCCAACAAATCTGTGATTATGTCTAGCAAGTTTAAAGGACTAAAGAAATGCTTTTTCAGTGAATAAATGAATGAACAAACATTTAAGTGTTAAAAGGGCTCTGTAAAATAGATTAATAGTATTAATGTAACCTCACTTTTTCCTTTTATCATGATTAATATACTAACATACTGTCAAAACAAACATAGGAATTCAAAATACGTAAAGACCAGAATCTCACCACATACAAAAATATATTCCTTTTAGTTTTTTCATTTTCTTGTCCCATTCTTATGCATAATCTTCAAGTTTTCTCAACTTGAAACCAGGTCTTTAAAAATACTCATGAGACTATACAATTAAATGACCAAACAAAAACTATACACGTGAAAAAAAGTTTAAAACCATGAAGTGTGACTTAATGAAGACCTACAGCAGAGCTTCTAGACAGTTCCATCCTCCCTTCCCCTCATTATGAAAATTAATTGTGAAAATCAATAATTCACTCATTCAAAAAATATTTATTATGCATTAACTATATATTAAGCATTAACTTTATATATCTATATGCTTGGCGCTGAGAGTGAAGATCAATGTAATAGCTCTTGCCCTTGAAGAGCGCACAGTCTACATTATTATGGAATGCTACAGGGTCCAAATTATGAATCCATTAAGAATTCTCAGTTATACTCATTTCAATTTATAGAAACCATTTTCTTTAAACACCTTCCTTTGGACAGCTCAGAGAAAGCACTCTCATTCTTGCCAACTGTGTGGGCTGAAAGTACAGCAAAGGTTCACAAAGATGTGTATGAAATATTTCCACAAGTAATTCCTATATCCATTACCTAAGTGCTTATTTAATAGTTCTTATTCATGAGAATTTCAACTAAGTCAAAGGTGCTACAGATTCAAACATAATCTTAAAGGATATAAAAAACATAACCCAAAAATCTGAACATAAACCTTCCTGTATTTAATATTTACCTGACCATAAAGCACTGGAAAAATAATAAGAGCATTATTACAGCAATACAGGAGTCCCTGTAGTTAACTAACTTCCCACCAAATCCACAAGTACTTTCTTATCATGATGCAACTAAAACAGTATACAGTTTTTACAATGTAGTAAAGTTGAAAAATGCTAACACAATTCCAGAAACCAGACAAAAAAATAAAATTTTCATTTAAAACAGACTTCTACTTACCTTGTAGGCTACAATTACTTGAAGAAAATTAGAGAAGTTTGTATATAGAGACTTGTAAGAGAAGTTGAAGGCAACTTCAAAGCACTTTCAGGAACCATAGATTGATGTTACTGATTCTTTCACAATCTACTTGAGCATTAAAATTTTGTTCCTTGATTAAGTAATACATATACATTAATATAATTCTAATACAAACATCTCAAAAACAGAATAAAGACAGAAAAATTTCGTAGTTCCCATGGTCATTTGCAAAGGTAAAATCTTTCCCCTCCCCCAAATCACAAATAGAAAGCTAAACTGTATCAAGTTTACAAATATTAGAATACAAAAAAAATCCCTGTGACTTCTACTAGCAGAAACCTCAGCCACCCTGAACTCGTGTCTGTGAAGTAACTACTACAGAAACATTCTTGGCCTCTCTCTGTCCCACTAATGTAATTAATAAATGAATTTAAAGAATTAACTGAGTATGTTCAGCTCAGACTCTTCTGGGTTTTCTCTCAGATTTGTCTGTTCAGAGAGGGAACATTCTGGTTTTGGTTTGCTCTTGTTTTTTGAGGTAAACTTACATCTGAGTGGGAGCTTGCAGATGTCCAGCTGTACCAGTGACTCAGTGAATAAGTCTACATAACTCAGGGTAAAAATTAGGAAACCCACTGTGGTTGTATATCAAAGCCACATCCTTTAATCCAGCTTTTTGCTAGTTATTACTTTATTAAGCTGATGGGTTCATGTCCATCGGTGTGACTCCTGCATCTAATAATACCTAAAAAAAACTTTTATTTTAAACTGAAACAAAAATACCTCTTAAATTGGTGTTTTCCCCTCTATATCCAACATATATCATTTTTAAACTCTTCATTATGAAGAATTTAAGTATATATAAAAGTGGAAACAGTATGACAAAAATCTCCAGGTACTCACCATGTATCTTCAATAATTATCAACTCATGACCAATACTGTTTCAACCGTACCACAGCCAATCCCCCCCTGCAGATTATTTTGAAGCAAAGCCCAGTCACTGTATTTCATTTCATCAATAAATATTTCAATATATATTTACAACACAACTAAAGTTAACATGCAATTCCTTAATGTCACCACAATGTAATCAAATTTCCCTGCCTCACAATGTTTTTAAGTGTATTAGAAGCAGGATCTAAATAAGGTTCATACATTGCAACTGGTCTTTAAAGTCTCTTTTATTCTACTGATACTTTCTCCATATATTTTTTTCCTTGCAATTAAGCATTTGTCTTATAGAATTCTCACAGTCTAGATTATGCTAGCTACCTTCTTGTGTTGTCATTTGATATGCACCTCTGTCTCCTGTATTTCTAGTAAATTGAGAGATCTATATAGACTTAACCATATGTGAATTTGACTTTTTGCTAAGACCACTTCATAGGCAGTTTATACACCCCAACAGAAAATATAATTTCTGGCAATCTTCTTTTGTGTGTGTGTGTGATGTTAACAGCTATAATAACCATTGCCTAAATTTGTTATTTTATTAGAGGCTGCAATTATGATATTCCAATTCTATGATTCTTCCTAGCTTGAATTCTTCTATAATGAATATGTCCTCTCATCAAACATTACTGATCTCAAGATAGAGTTTGTATAGAAAGGCAGTATAGATCTTGACTTGCAGATACTCCTTTCAAGAGAGGACTAGCTGCTCAGCTATGAGAAATGTGGTTATCTGCTCCAGCTGTTCACTTCAGGGTCCATTTCGGCTTTCAAGCTGAAGTCAAAATTATCTCAGTTGGCCCCCAGTCCCTGCAACACAAGCAAGTTGGTGGAAGCCAGGGCACGTTCTTGGATGACAGTCAGCCAATGTCCAAGCAATACAGGTTAACCAGTCCTAGTTATTTCCCTAATGCAGGACTCATCTAAAGAGCATTCTCTGCTCCAGAGCTCCACATTGGGTTTACAGAGACTTTGTCAAATCTGCATCACAGTTTGAGACAGCTCCCCTTATCCAATCCTGCTTCTTCCCCTTCCCCTTCAATGGTACTTCTAATAAATCTTTTGCATGCTTAACTCCATTTTATTGTCTACTTCCCAGGGAACCCAGGTATTAGGAGGATCTAAATGACTTTGACTACTGATTTCTATTCTCTGTTAGTGAGAAAGATATTCTTAGCTTTAGAATATTTTCTTAAAGCTGCAACATATTGTTTGCTGCTAGTGAGTTATCAAACTGTACTGAGTTTGTCTAGATTCTTGTGAATGTACAGCTTCACCAGTCATTCTAGGGGCACGTTTTGTTCTCCAGTCTGGCATTTCATGGGTCACCTGATTCTTTTCCAGTCATGATCACCATCCTACATAACCTCGTCTGTTTCCTGGAGGAGCAAGGGATGGTCAAATGAGCAACAGAGAAAACTCTTCTTAAAATGTGTTATGAACTCAGTTTAGTTTAATGTGTCAAATGCTAGAGTATTACATGCAATTTTAGCACAGTCCATTTTTTGGAAGACTCTTGCTGAGGCTTAGCCTTCTTTAGTGATCTCCCAATCAATATGACCCTCACTTCGTGTTCAAAAAATACTAAAGAAGAAAAGAAAAGGCAGCTGTCTGTCAGGTTATACAGGATTTATTTGGTATCCTCAAAAACCAATCTGAGAAAATTTTCCACTCACTGATTTTAGCTGAGCCACCAAGAAAACAAGAAAATCCTTCTGCAAAATTCTCAATAAAATGATATTATCTAAAGACCTGAAGCGTGAAACCTGGATTACAACAGTTGACCAAAAAACCAGAATATGATGTCTATAAAAACTATATAAAACATAAGAAGTATAATGATATTTATTTAAAAATTGGAATGGTATTTTTATAATTTGACAACATATAATGTACATATGTAACCGTAAAAATATATCTGAACCATCTAAACTATTAAATCAGGAATGAAAACACAGAGCTCTTCTATTTACAATAGTTACATCATTTGTATATTTTTAATGTATTTCTTACCAATAATGACTCAGGTTTTTTTTGATTTTTGTATTTTTTAGTACAGTACAGAATTAAATTTTTTAAAACAAAAACAGATTGCCACATATACATTACTAATAAGAAAAAAAATCAAATTGTACACTTTAACTAAATGCAGTTTACTGTATGTCAATTATATCTCAATAAAAGTTCTTAAAAAATAAACAGATTGAAAGTTCTTCAGGTCTGCAACTGAGTGAAAAGCTTCATACCTAATTATATGTAAATTTTGACAGTCATGACTTGAGTACAAAGAATTAAATGTGGTTCATGTAGTTATGTTCACTTGATTGTAAAGGCCAAAAATGTAGGCTTTTCTTTAATCTAATCTAGACATTTAGATTCACTGTGGTATATAGCAAGCACAGCCACCAATCTCCCTCCCTGTTTCTACCATCACTTGCAATAGGATTTAGCTGCTTCTTCCATCAAGAGGTAGAGTTTATTTATCAACTTACTGAATTCACGCCAGCTCCTGACTTGCTTTACCCAATGAAATAGCAGCAAACATGATGAAAACAAACTTGAAAAGTTTTACATTGGGGCTTGCCCTTTCGCTACTATTTGAACTCTATTCTTATGTGAACTAGCACTTGAGCAACCACATGGAGACAGACCCCAGTCATCCCAGCTGAGACCACTGTAAACCTGCCAACTCCAGTCCATCTACCTGGTGACCACAGAAGCATAAATGAACCTAACCAAGATCAGCTGATGCCAGCACAGACAAAAAAACCCACCCAGCTGGGCCTAGCCCAAATGCCATCCAACAAAAGAGTGAAATAAATAGTGTTTGTTTTAAACTACTAAATTTGTGCTGATATTTGACAAGGGCAATAGATAACTGATATACTCATCTATAGCTTTCTACTGTTCACATAACATTTACTGTATCATTGAATAACTTAAGTATACACAAGCACCATGCTGGGAAAAGGTAATCATATATCAGTATCTGTACAATGATCATTCTACAAGATGGCCTTTTCTGCAGATTCTTCGAACTATGTAGTAAGAATAGTCAAGAAGACATTTTAAAGGACAGACAGCCATCAACATGGAATCTTAACAGTTAATCCACACAAAAAAATTTGAAGACATCCTGAAAGTATACTGTATACTTTATACTTAACTTTCTTAGACAAAACGAACTGAGGACTCCTCGAAGACCAAATAATAGTGATTATGGTCTAAGATGTCATTTTTTTTTAAACTTACATAGCATCTTACAATGGTAAAAGACAGTACAAGAAAACTTTTGCTGTCCAAATGTGCTATCTTTCCAAAAATGTTTAGTTTCAAGGTGACTGACTAAATAAATAAATAAATGTCTCTTAGGACAAAGCAACAATGACTATTACCAAAAAGGTTGAAGATTATTATACTATGGTTAGGGTGCTATGATTTGGTTGGGTCATATCACAACATGAAAACTGTGTTAATAGGACAGTAATATATGTAAAAGGCAAATCCTTTCAAGCAAAATTTAAGGAGCATGTTTTCATATAATAATTTGGCTGGACTTGTCCCTGGTTTCTAAAAAAGAGCTAGGTCCCTCAGAGCTCACGTGAGTTTATGCTAATGAGATGACTCATGGTGGACACCTAGACAATTTAAGGATGGGGACTGGCCATGTGGGAAATATGAACCATGTAATTAGACAGTTGGGGTTTTGAGCCACGGGATATCATCCTGACCTCCCAACCTGGGGTCACAGGGAGGGGATGCAAGGAAGAGAAGGGCTGCAAGTTGAGTTCAATCATGTGGGAAATAAGTGAAACAATCATTCCCATGTAATGAAACCCCAATAAAAACTCTGGACACCTAGAGCTTGAGTGAGCTTCCTCATTGGTGATACACACTGATGTGCTGAAAAGGTAATGTGCCCTGAGGACACAGAAGCCTTACATTTGGGACCCTCATAGGCCTTGCCCTTTGTGTCTCTTCATTTGGCTAGTCTCAACCATATCTTTTATAATAACACTGTAGTCATAAACATAGTGCTTACCTGAGTTCTCTTAGTCATTCCAGAGAATTATCAAACCTGAAGGGTTAGTAGGAATTTGTAGCTAATTGGTGAGAAGTGTGGGTGGCCTGGGAACCCTGGACATTGCAGCTGTGACTGAGGTGAAGGGACTGTTGTACAGGACTGTGCCCTAACCTTTAAAATTCAACCCAACTCCAGGTAGTGCCAGAATTGCACTATACGTGGGACAAACAACTAGATACCAAAGATATAAGAAGAGTAGAGAGAAGACAAGGTTAAAAGACATCAGCAGTGATAGTGAGAATTAGAAATAATCACGGTAGCAGTCACCCACTGAGTCAAAAATGGAAGGAAAAAAAAGACACTATCAAAGTCAAAAGAGAGAATTAAGAGACGATAGTGGAATAACTAATAGGGACAAGAGAAGTGGCATTAGGGAGTCATGATGGCATGCCACAAGTACATTTACTAGTCAAGGGAGTCAATCATTCATTTAACAACTATTAATTACCTGCTACATGTAAGACACTGTGCCAGGTACTAAAGATACTGTGGTGAATTAAAAAAAAGAAAAGCATGGCCCTCACTCTCCTCTAAAAAGGAAGATAAATATTATATAGTTACACAATTAACTGTGTAATTGTTATTTGTGATACAGGCTACAAAGGATAAGCATATAGTTGAACAAAGGCTTAATAAAACAGATATAGAGATCAATAATAAGCTAAATCTACAGTCCTAAGACCTACACACCTTCATCTCTATTTGCAAATATATTAAACACAACATTACACATGTTAATAAAGAAGTACAGAATAATGTACATTTTAAAGGGGTTTCACGTAAGGCCAGACACTGTGTAAAACTCTAAGAGGAAAACATAGGCAGAACACTCTATGACATAAATCATAGCAAGATCTTTTTTGACCCATCTCCTAGAGTAATGGAAATAAAAACAAAAATAAATAAATGGGACGTAATGAAACTTAAAAGTTTCTGCACAGCAAAGGAAACCGTAAACAAGATGAAATGACAACCCTCAGAATAGGAGAAAATATTTGTAAATGAAGCAACTGACAAAAGATTAATCTCCAAAATACACAAGCAGCTCCTGCAGCTCAATACCAAAGAAACAAACAACCCAATCCAAAAATGGGTGGAAGACCTAAATAGACATTTCTCCAAAGAAGACATACAGATGGCCAGTAAACACATGAGAAGATGGTCAAATCACTAATCATTAGAGAAATACAAATCAAAACCACGAGGCATCACCTCACATCAGTCAGAATGGCCATCGTCAAAAAATTTAGGAAAAATAAATGCTGGAGAGGGTGTGGAGAAAAGGGAACCTTTCTGCACTGTTGGTGGGAATGAAAATTAATACAGCCACTAGGAAGAACAGTATGGAGATTCCTTTAAAAACTAAAAAGAGAACTACTATAGGACCCAGCAGTACCACTACTGGGCATATACCCTGAGAAAACCATAATTCAAAAAGATACATGTACCCCAATGTTCAGTGCAGCACTATTTACAATAGCCAGGACATGGCAGCAACCTAAATGCCCATCAACAGATGAATGGATAAAGAAGATGTGGCACATATATACAATGGGATTTTACTCGCCATAAAAAGGAATGAAATTGAGTTATTTGTAGTGAGATGGATGGACCTAGAGACTGTCATACGAAGTAAGTCAGAAAGAGAAAAACAAATACTGTATACTAACATATATATATGGAATCTAGAAAAATGGTACTGAAGAACCTAGTGGCAGGGCAGGAATAAAGACGTCGATATAGAGAATGGACTTGAGGACACAGTGGGGGAAGGGGAGGCTGGGACATAGTGAAAAAGTAGCACTGACATAAAAACTACCAAATGTAAGATAGCTAGCTAGTGGGGAGCTGCTGCATAGCACAGGGAGATCAGCTCAGTGCTTTGTGACAAGCTAGAGGGGTGGTATACGGATGGTGGGAGGGAGGCTCAAGAGGGAGGAGATATGGGGATATATGTATACATATAGCTGATTCACTCTGCTGTACAGCAGAAACTAACACAACATTGTAAAGCAATTATACTCCAATAAAGATGGTATAAAAAAAGATATCATAAGAAAATCATCATGGTTGTGTGCAAAGATCTAGCAACAAGAAGAATTACAGCATTTGTAATTTCCATGAGAGAAAAAGATCTATCAGTTTTGTTTACCACTGTACAAGGGTGAGCCAAAAATTATCGACACTCTGGCTGCAGAATTTAATTAACTTTCAGAAAAGACAAATACATCATTTTTCAACATAATCTCACTTTTCAATACACTTCGTCCATCTGTCAACAACCTTTCATATTCCCTTGTTAAAAAATGTTTTAGGCTGAGCTGCGAGCCACAAATGCAACGCTGTCTTCACTTCCTCATCAGAATTGAATCTTCGTTCTGGTAGGGATGCTTTAAGGGGACCAAACAGGTGAAAGTCCAATGGAGCAAGATCAGGACTATAGGTAGAGTGCTTTAACACCTCAAAACGAAGTTTCTGCAGAGTGTCGACAGTGTGGGCAGAAGTGTGTGGACGTGCACAACCTCAGACCACAAAAAACGAATCACTGCACACTGCTCTTCTTTCATGCAAATCACAAGTGGGGCATCAATTTTTGCTCACACTGCAGTTACAAATGAACTGATATAACATGTTCACACCTGCACAGCAGTGCTGGGGAGACAGTAGCCTTGAAAGGAAAGCACTGATAAGACAATGTGGCCAACAATTGTTTTAATATTACCAGAAGTGCAGATCATCTTTGACTCTCCCTCATATCCTCAGTGCCTTACATGATACCTAACAAACACTCAGCTGACAGTCAACCTATATTTAATCTACATATAAATGGATAAATAAATGAATGCCCTCAAATAAAAAAATAAAGGGGTTTCATGAATAACAAAAATTCAGATTAAATACTTACCTTTCATTAAAAATAGTACATTCCTGGGAGGTACCTGATATCTAAACATTTCCCATATTGGTTCTCAAATTTAGATTCACCTTAACATACAGTTAAAACTCCCATCAACATTTTAAAGTTATACACTTCCTTTAAACAAGAACATTTCCAACAAGGACCTACTATATAGCACAGGGAACTCTGCTCAATATTCTGTAATAACCTAAATGGGAAAAGAATTTGCAAAAGAATAGATACATGTATATATATAACTGAATCACTTTGCTGTACACCTGAAACCAACACAGCGTTAATTAACTATACTCCAATATAAAATAAAAATTAAAAAAAAATAATAGGGTAAAAAAGACCAAAACACCCCACAAAAAACCCAAAAACAAACAAAAAAAACAAACCCCAAAAGAAACAAAAATAACCATCAAATCACTGGAAATGATATCTCGACTTTTGGGCAAAAAGACTTCAGGTACATATTGCATCAAAAGGCAGAGGCCAATTTCTACTAAATGCTATTAATGATCAGTTTTGAAATTTTTAGAAAAGCTGGATTAATTCTGAAGTTGTTTTTTAACATAAAAGTCCCTAGAAACTCTTTCCAAACAGTAGTCAATTGGATAACTAGAGCTTCTTACCTGTAGTCATCTAACTGTACCAGAAACCGTACAATATCACGATGAGCTTTCAGTACCATCAGTTCAGTGTAGGGGTTCTGGGTTTGTTCTTCACCTATTGTCTGTAAAGGAGATTTCTTGTAATGTGGGGAAAAAAAAGATAAAATGATTTATGATAAAAGATCACACTGGAATAAAACTACATGGTATACATCTAAGAATACAAGATTTTAAAAGCTGTAAGATATTATGCCCTTTCCCCTACGTGTTATTTCCCCTAGTATCAAGTAACTACCAATTTAACATAAAACATTTCTCTTACCACAAATCCTCATCATAAATTTTAATATTTTCAAGTCAAAATAAAAATTTTTAAGGGTGAATTTTGTTTTATGGAAATCATACCTCAATAAACCTGTCCTAAAAAATTAATGGGCCAAACCAACACAGTATTTTAGAATAAGTATTTCTCAAGGTTTAGCAGAAACAAAACTGAAGGTCAACGGGATAAAATATAATGCAGACTAAAACAATGCCTGCCCCATTACAGGCACTCAACACATGTTTACTGAATGAATAAAGGAAGAAATGAAATAATTCAGTCAATTAATTCAATAAATTCAACTTTGGACAATAATATTGATAAAGATAACTGGTAACATTTACAGAGTATTAGGCTTAGTCCTAAGACCTACACATCTTCCTATCTATTTCCAAATATATGGGCAGCAGTCCATATACCAGAGACTGTGTAAAACGACATATGGCTTATAACACCCCCAATAATTCTGTATGGCAGATCTTATCAACACCATTTCTACAGTCAAACCCAGTACTATTTCATGATAAACCCTGTGTTCTTAACCTCTACACTGTAGTTTCTCAAACTTGACACTAGTGACATTTTGGACCAGGTAATTCTTTCGTTGAGGGATTTCCTGTGTATTGTAGGATGCTCAGCATCATCCCTGGCTTCTACACACTAGAAGCCAATAGAAATCCAACCTCTACCCCCACCCCCTAATCATAAGAATCAAAAACATCTCTGGACATTGCCAAATGTCCTATGTAGGGCAAAGTCATCCCAGCAGACAAACACTGCTTAAACTAGAAGGCTGGATACAAAGTTCTTGCATAATTAGGGAAAAATCATTGGTTCTGATAATGTACAAATTCACAGCAGTTATAAAATGAACTACTTTTACACAAAGAAGTGTACAATTTAACACGGATGAATGTTTTTTAAAAAAGTTCACCCTCAAAGCAGTAATTTTTTATTCATCCCATCTCCTTTCGAGCAGTGGTTCTGATAAGAAAAGCAAAAGCAAGAAATCTGTAAACTATATACCACTTCCCCCAAATGAAAGCTTGCCAAGCATGGCAGAATTAGTTAATCACATTCTATGACTAATCAATCAGGTTAATACAGATTTGTCATATACATCACACATGGACTAGCCAATTTTTCACAATTCTTTCATAATCTTTAGAATTTAAGTCTATCTGAAATAAGCCTAATTTTAAATAAGAAATACTTCTTAAAAATTAGACAATAAGCCTCAACTGCAAAGATAAGAGGAAGTTAAAATGGAGAAGTAAGGTTGCTTACAACAATCCAAGTTTTTTTTTTTAACAATCAAACCATTTTCTATGAAAAATAAAAGGGAATTCAACACGAATTCTATTCTTGCGTAGCATATGAAATAAATCCAGACCTCAACACTTTTCAGGTTCCAAAATTATTTTCTTCTCAAAAATTTCAAATGTAAATCTCATTACAGTCTATTCAGTTATTCAGGCCCATGAAGAAAGTGTGACTATGGAACCTAAAATAGCAACTAATCAGAATATAATTTTTGGAGTCTTAAGCAAATTTTTAAAAATAATTATACTTTTTTGGTTTTGCATAAGTAATCAAATTTCATATTCCCTAAGCAAGCATCAGTTGCTGTTGGGAAATGACACCACATCAAACCAAAAGTGTAAATCTACAGTCACCACTTCTTAGTGTCTACTAAATCGGATACTTTTTAAACTGAACTGAGACTGGTTAAAGTGGGCAGAAAACTAGTTGAATGTCCTTGAGCCTGTTGCTGAACTACATCCGTTTCCACACCTTACGGAACAGAGCTTTACCTCTCAGGCAAAGAGCCCCCGCAACCCCCAACCCCCACCCCGCTGACCCCGCCCCCGCAGCCGCGTGCCCCGCCTCCGCCGGGTCTCCCTCCTCAGGTCCGGAGCCCAGATCGGGCAAGCTAGGCCTCTGCGGAGGCAGGCAGGGTCCACCCAGGGGTTTACCTCGGCCAGGCCCTGAGGTTCTCGGCCTCCCCCGATCAACCATCGCAACATCCGGGCAGCGACGGCGTCTCGTGGGCCTAGGCCCCACACAGCCCGAACTCCGCACCGGGCTCAGCCCCCTCCTACCTCTCCGGTAGCAGCGCAATAGAGACGCTAATACCTGCAGTCTCAGATTTGCCCAAAAAACGAAGTACAAAGCAGAGCCGACCGAAGAGGGAAGACTTTTGTCCCCAAAGAGCTACCGTACCCACCCGCAAGAGGTTTACTTAAGGGTAGCCGCCAAGAGAGCAGCCGCCGAAAACTAGGGTGTACGCGGAGGTTCAGAGGCGCGCGCGGTACTCAGTGAGCACGCGCGGGGCGTTGCCTGGTTTGCGCACCGAGCTTGGGTAGTTCGAGCGGCCCCTGGTGGACACGCGTAGCGCAGCAACTGGAGCCCGCCGAGCAAGCGCTTGCCAAGAATAAACAGCCCCTTCCCTTTTCAGATTGCTTTTGCATCTTTCACTTGGCTTGGCTTTCCAACCTTTCCAACTCCCTGCGGTTTCCTAAAGAGCTGCCTGGAGAAGGTGTACTTCAGTAGGCTTTTTCATCCGGACTAATCCAGTGGCACGTGTGTACACCAGAATACATCTGGCCAATATTTATTGTCTGCTGTAGTACAGGTACTGTGCTAAGACTTAACATAAATCCTCATAGTAGCCTTATACTCCCTATACACCCTATTTCACAAAGAAACTGACCTCTGAAAGATTAGGTAGTTTGCCTACGGCTAACAGCCAGAAAGAGGCTACATGGAGATTGGAACCAAATATCCTAGCTCCAAAACTACTGCTCTTAACTGTATGCTTTGCTGTGTCACATAATCTCCCTAAAGAATAGAAGGCACTACATATCCTCTATTTTTTTTACTTTTCTGTTGAAGTATAGTTGATTTACAGTGTTTCAGGTATACAGCAAAGTGACTCAGTTATACATATACATGTATTCTTTTTCAGATTTTTTTCCATTATACATTGTTACAAAATATTCAATATAGCTAGCTGTGCTGTACAGGAGGTCTTTGCTGTTTATCTATTTTATAAATAGTAGTGTATATGTTAATCCTAAATTTCTGCTTTATCCCTCCTCCTCACTCGGTAACCTTAAGTTTATCTTCTATGCCTGTGAGTCTATTTCTATTTTGTAAATGTTTGTATCATTTTTTTAGATTCCACATATAAGCAATATCATATATTTGTCTTTCCCCATCCATGTTGCTGCAAATGGCATTATTCCATTCTTTTTTAATGGCTGAGTACTACTGCACTGTGTATACATACCACATCTTCTTTATGTAGTCATTTGTTGACGGACATTTAGGTTGCTTCCATGTCTTGGCTGTTATAAATAGTGCTACTATGAACACTGGAGTGCATGTGTCTTTCCAGTTAGAGTTTTCTCCAAATATATGCCCAGGAGTGGGGTTGCTGGATCATACGGTAGTTCTAGTTTTAGTTTTTTAAGGAACCTCCATACTGTTCTCCATAGTGGCTGTATCAATTTGCATTCCCACCAACAGTGCAAGAGGGTTCCCTTTTCTCCACACTCTCTCCAGCATTTATTATTTGTAGACTTTGATGATGGCCATTCTGACTGATGTGAGGTGATACCTCATTGTAGTTTTGATTTGCATTTCTATAATCATTAGCAATGTTGAGCATCTTTTATTGTACCCCTTGGCCATCAGTATGTCTTTTCTGGAGAAATGTCTATTTAGCTTTTCTGCCCAGTTTTTGACTGGGTTGTTTGGGTTTTGTGATAATGACCTGTATGAGCTGTTTGTATGTTTTGGAAATTAATCCCGTCAGTCCCATCATTTGCAAATATTTTCTCCCATTCTGTAGGTTGTATTTTCATTTTGTTTATGGTTTCCTTTGCTGTGCAAAAGCTTTTAAATTTAATTAGGTCCTATTTATTTTTACTTTTGTTTCCGTTACTCTAGGAGACAGATCCCAAAAAATATTGCTGCGATTTATGTGAAAGAGTGTTCTGCCTATGTTTTCCTCTAAGAATTTTATAGTATCCAATCTTACATTTAGGCTTTTAATCCACTTTGAATTTGTTTTTGTCTGTGGTATTAGAGAATGTTCTAATTTCATTCTTTTACATGTAGTTGTCCAGTTTTCCCAGGAAAACTTATTGAAGAGACTGTCTTTTCTCCATTGTATATTCTTGCCTCCTCTGTCATAGGCTAACTGACCATAGTGCATGGATTTATTTCTGGGCTTTCTATCCTTTCCCATGGATCTATGTGTCTATTTTTGTGTCCATACCATACTGTTCTGATGACTGTAGCTTTGTAGTATAAAGTCAGGAAGGGTGATTCCTCCAGCTCCATTCTTTTTTAAGATTGTTTTGGCTATTTTGGGGTCTTTTGTATTTCCATACAAATTTTTAAATTTTTTGTTCCATTTGTGTGAAAAATGCCATTAGTAATTTTTTTGTTGTTGTTAATTTTATTTATTTATTTATTTATTTTTTGGGGGGTACACCAAGTTCAATCATCTGTTTTTTATACACATATCCCCGTATTCCCTCCCTTCCTTGACTCCCCCCCCTTGAGTCCCCCCCACCCTCCTCGCCCCAGTCCTCTAAGGCATCTGCCATTAGTAATTTGATAGGGATTGCATTCAATCTGTAGATTGCCTTGGGAAGTATGGTCATTTTAATAATACTGATTCTTCCAACATGGTATATCTTTCCATCTGTATCTGTTGTCTTTAATTTCTTTCAGCAGCATCTTATAGTTTCTGGAGTACAGATCTTTTGCTTCCTTAGATAGGTTTATTCCTAGGTATTTTATTCTTTAATATGTGATGGTAAATGGAATTGTTTCCTTAATTTCTCTTTCTGATAGTTCATTGTTAGTTTATAGAAATGCAACAGATTTTTGTATATTAATTTTGTATCTAGCAACTTTACCAAATTCACTGATGAGCTCTTGTAGTTTTCTGGTGGTGTCTTTAGGATTTTCTATGTATAGTATCATGTCATCTGCAAACAGTGACAGTTTGACTTCTTCCCTTCCAATCTGGACTCTTTTTACTTCTTTTTCTTCTCTGATAGCTGTGACTACAACTTCCAAAACTATGTTGACTAAAAGTGGTAAGAGTGGGCATCCTTATCTTCTTCCTGACCTTAGAGAGAATACTTTCAGCTTTTCACTGTTGAGTATGATGTTGGCTGTGTGTTTATCATATCTGACCTTTAGTATGTTGAGGTATGTTCCCTGTAGGCCCATTTTCTGAAGTTTTGTCATAAATGGACATTGAATTTTATCAAAAGCTTTTTCTGCATCAATTGAGATGATCATATGGCTTTTACTCAATTTGCTAAGGTGGTATATCACACTGATTGACTTGTGGATACTGAAAAATCCTTGAATGCCTGGGATGTAATCCCACTTGATCATGGTGTATGATCCTTTTAACGTACTGTTGCATTCAGTTTGCTACCATTCTGTTGAGTATTTTTGCATCTATTTTCCTCAGTGATACTGGCCTGTAATTTTCTTCTTTTGTGATATCTTTGTCTGGTTTTGGAATGAGGGTGATGGTGGCCTCACAGAATAAGTCTGGAAGTGTTCCTTCTGCTGCAATTTTTGGAATAGTTTCACAAGGATAGGTGTTAACTCTTCTCTAAATGTTTGGTAGAATTCTCCTGTGAAGCCATCTGGTCCTGGACTTTTGTTTGTTTGGAGGTTTTACATTACTGATTCAATTTCAGTACTGGTAACTGGTCTGTTCCTACTTTCTATTTCTTTCTGGTTCAGTGTTGGGAAATGCTACATTTCTAAGAATGTGTCCATTTCTTCTAGGTTGTCCATTTTATTGGCGTATAGTTGCTCATATGATCCTTTGTTTTTCTGTGGTGTCAGTTGTAACTTCTCTTTCATTTATTTTTTTAAAAGTTATTTTATTGAAGTATGGTTGATTTACAATGTTGTGTTAACTTCTGCTGTACACCAGAGTGATTCAGTTATACACACACACATTCTTTTTCATATACTTTTCCATTATGGTTTATCACAGGATACTGAATATAGTTCCCTATGCTATACAGTCAGATCTTGTTGTTTATCCATCCTACATGTAATAGATTGCATCTACTAATCCCAAACTCCTAATCCATCCTTCCCCATCCCCTCTCCCACTTGGCAACCACAAGTCTGTCCTCTATGTTTGTGAGTCTGTATCTGTTTCGTAGATAAGTTTGTGCCATATTTTAGATCCCACATATAAGTGTTATCATATGTTATTTGTTTATTTCACTTAGTATGATAATCTCTAGGTCCATCCATGTTGCTGCAAATGGCATTATCCATTTTCATTTCTGATTCTACTGATTTGGGCCTGCTTTTTTTCTTGATGAGTATAGCTGAAGATTTTTCAGTTTTGTTTATCTTTTCAAAGAAACAGCTTTTAGTTTCACTGATCTTTTCTATTGTTTTATGGTCTTTATTTAATTTATTTCTCCTCTATGATTTCTTTCCATTTACTAACTTTGGGTTTTGTCTGTTCTTTTTTCTCTATTTGCTTATATCCTCTATTTTGACTACTAGATTTCCATAGACAGTCAAAGGACTGTGGTTCTCTACTCTTGCTGCATATCAGAATTACTGGGTAGCTTCTGAAAAATATATACTCCTGGTTTCCACTCCAGGTTTATTAAAATAATGTCTATGGTTAGGACACAGAAATCAGGGTTTGGGGAAAGTTCCTTGGGTTATTCTGACGCATAGCAAGATTTGAGAATCACTAGTCTAGGGAGTTCTTAAATACATGTCTGTAAAAGTTCAATATAATATTCACAAGGAAGATGGCAAAGGAGTAAAACATGGAGATCACCTTCCTCCCCACAAATACACCAAGACTACATCTACAGGACTTCCCTGGTGGCACAGTAGTTAAGAATCCACCTGCCAATTCAGGGGTTCGATCCTTGGTCCCAGAAGATCCCACATGCCACGGAGCAACTAAGCCCATGTGCCACAACTACTGAGCCTGTGTTCTACAGCCTGCGAGCCACAACTACTGAGCCTGCATGCCACAACTACTGAGGCCTATGCACCTTAGAGCCCATGCTCAACAACTACTTAGCCCACACGCCACAACTACTGAAACCCACATGCTCTAAGGCCCAAGTGCCACAACTACTGAACCTGCATGCTGCAGCTACTGAAGCCCACACACAAGAGAAGCCACTGCAAAGAGAAGCCCATGCATCACAACGAAGAGCAGCCTCCACTCACCATAACTAGAGGAAGCCCATATGCATCAACAAAGACCCAACGCAGCCAAACAAACAAACAAACAACAGCAAGGGCATCTTAAAAAAATAATAATACATCTAAATGTGCAACAGCCCCTACAGAACACCTACTGAATGCTGGCAAGGGACTTCAGACTCCCAAAAAGTCAAGAAAATCCCCATGTAACTGGGTAGAGCAAAAGAAAAAAAGGAAGAAAAAGAAAAGAGACAAAGGAATTGGGATGGGATCTGCCCCTCTGGGAGGGAGGTGTGAAGAGGAAAAAGTTTCCACATACTAGGAAGCTCCCTCACGGGGTGGGAAGGGGACAGGGGGAGCTTCAGAGTCTCAGAGGAGAGGACAGCAACAGGCACGTGGAGGGCAGAGCAGAGAAATCCCCGCACGAAGGATAGGTGCCGACCAGCACTTCCCAGCCTGAGATGTTTGTCTGCTTGCCTGCTGGGGTAGGAGGAGGCTGGATGCCAAGGCTTGGGCGACAGAGGTCCGAGCCAAGGGAGAGGACTGGGGTTGGCTGCATGAGGACAGCCGAGTGGGGCTAGAGCACCACAGCTAGCCAAGACAGAGTCTGGGAAAAAGCCTGGGCCTGACAAAGAGGCAGGAGACCGTTGTTTCAAGGTGTTTGAGAGGGCCTACCATAGGAGCTTTCTGTTCCACGTGCTCAGAGGGCAGGGCAACACTTATTCAAGTGAGAGCCATGGCTGTTATCTCAGAACCCAGAGGCTGCCCCTCTGCCACCAAGGGTCCTGTGTGCAAGACAGGTCACTGTCCACACCCTCCCAGCAGCCTGTGCAGCCTGCTACAGCCAAGGATCCTGCAATCCAGGGCCAACTTCCCTGGGGAGAACACACGGCATGCCTCAGGCTCTTGCAACTTTATGCCAGACTCTCCCCCTGCAGTCACACTCTGCACATTTCAACTGTGACTGCCTCATCCCTCCCTCCACCAAGCCTGAGTGAGCAAGTGAGCCCTAATCAGCCACTGCTTTCCCCCCACTTGCCTGGTAGGGAACAGATGCCTGAGGACAGTCCACATGCAGAGGAAGGGCCAAATCCAAAGCTGAACCCCAGGGGCTGCACAACCAAAGAAGAAAAAAGGGAACCCACAGGAGCATACCTGAATAGACAATGAGAGTTCCCACAATTGAGGCTGTGGACTTTGGAGGCAACTGTGGACTTTGAGGGCAAGTACACACAGGAGTAGGCCAGATCAGAGTCTGAGCTGGCTCCAGAGTACCCACAGCATGTCCAGAGACCTACCTAGAAGAATTAGAGGACTTCCTGGGTTGGCAGGGATTGGCTGTGGCTCACTGTGGGGGCAAGGACATGGAGAGCCAAGGCCACAGGAAAATATTACCCTTTTTTGTTTGTTTGTAAGTTTGGTTCTTTTTGATTTGTTCTGTTGTTCTTTTTCCATTATTTTCTTAATTTTAATTTTTTATATACACTTTTTCCTTTTTATGCTTTTATTTTAATGTAGTTTTTATATTACTTATTTTTTTTCCCCATTTCATTCATTTTTGGGTTTGTTTATTGGTTTGGTTGTTCTTTGCTGCTTTGTTTTCACTTTTTTCTCCTTTTTTCTTTTTGTGACTCTGTGGGTGTACATTTCTTTGTGTGACCTTGACTGTTTAGTTTTGCTTTTACCATTTGTCTTAGGGGTTTGTTGCTTCCCTATTTTTTTTTCCCTCTTCCTCCATTTCTTCCATACCAGGCAGCTTACAGGGTCTTGGTGCTCTGGCCAGGGGATGGGCCTGAGCCTCCAAAGTGGGAGAGCCAAGTCCAGGACATTGGGCCACCAGAGAACTCCTGGCCCCATGGAATATTAATTGGTGAGCGCTCTCCCAGAGATCTCTCTCCAAACACTAAGACTCAGCTCCACCCAAGGGCCAGCAAGCTCCAGTCCTGGATGCCTCATGCCAAACAACTAGCAAGAAAGAAACACAACCCACCCATCAGCAGACAGGCTGCCTAAAGTCATATGAAGCTCACAGACACCCCAAAACACACCACTGGACATGGCACTGCCCATCAGAAGGACAAGATCCAACCCCACCCACCAGAACACAGGCACCAGTTGCCCCCACTAGGAAGCCTACACAAGTCAATGGACCAACCTCACCTACTGGGAACAGACAACAGGAGTAAGAACTATAATCCAGCAGCCTGCAGACAGGAGACCCCAAACACAGTAAGCTAAACAAAATGAGAAGACAGAGAAATATGCAGCAGGTTAAAGAGCAACGTAAAAAACCACAAGACCAAACAAATGAAGAAGAGATAAGCAGTCTACCTGAGAAAGGATTCAGAGTCATGACAGTAAAGATGATCCAAAATCTCAGAAATAGAATGGAGAAAATACAAGAAACGTTTAACAAGGACCTAGAAGAACTAAAGAACAAACAAACAGTGATGAACAACACTATAACTGAAATTAAAAACACTCTAAAAGGAATCAATAGCAGAATAACTGAGGCAGAAGAACGAATAAGTGAGCTGGAAGACAGAATGATAGAAATACCTGCTGTGGAGTAGAATAAAGAAAAAAGAATGAAAAGAATAGAGGACACTCTCAGAGACCTCTGGGACAACATTAAACACACCAACGTTCGAATTATAGCAGTCCCAGAAGGAGAAGAAAAAAACAAAAGGTCTGAGAAAATATTTGAAGAGATTATAGTCAAAAACTTCCATAACATGGAAAGGAAATAGTAAATCAAGTCCAGGAAGCAGAGAGAGTCCCATACAGGATAAACCCTAGGAGAAACACACCAAGACACACATTAATCAAACTATCAAAAATTAAATACAAACAAAAATATTAAAAGCAGCAAGGGGAAAGCAACAAATAACATACAAGGGAATCCCCAATAAGGTTAACAGCTGATTTTTCAGCAAAAACTCTGCAAGCCAGAAGGGAGTGGCAGGATATATTTAAAATGATGAAAGGGATAAACCTACAATGAAGATTACTCTACCCAGCAAGGATAACATTCAGATTCAACAGGGAAATCAAAAGCTTTACAGACAAGCAAATTTAAGAGAATTCAGCACCACCAAACCAGCTCTACAACAAATACTAAAGGAACTTCCCTAAGTGGAAAACACAAGAGAAGAAAAGTACCTACAAAAACAAACCCAAAACAATTAAGACAATGGTAATAGGAACATACATATAGATAATTACCTTACATGTGAATGGATTAAATGCTCCAACCAAGACACAGACTGGTTGAATGGATACAAAAACAAGACCCATATATGCTGTCTACAAGAGACCCACTTCAGACCTAGGGACACATACAGACTGAAAGTGTGGGGATGGAAAAAGATATTCCATGCAAATGGAAATTAAAAGAAAGCTGGAGTAGCAATACTCATATCAGATAAAATAGACTTTAAAATAATGAATGTTACAAGAGACAAGAAAGGACACTACATAATGATCAAGGCATCAATCCAAGAAGAGGAATATAACAATTATAAATATATATGCACCCAACACAGGAGCACCTCAATACATAAGTCAAATGCTAACAACTATAAAAGAGGAAATTGACAGTAACACAATAATAGTGGGGGACTTGAACACCCCACTTACACCAAAGGACAGATCATCCAGACAGAAAAGTAATAAGGAAACACAAGCTTTAAATGACACAATAGGTCAGCTAGATTTAATTGATATTTATAGGATTCCATCTGAAAATAGCAGATTACACATTCTTCTCAAGTGCACATGGAACATTCTCCAGGATAGATAACATTCTGGGTCACAAATCAAGCCTTTGTAAATTTAAGAAAACTGAAATTGTATCAAGCATCTTTTCTGACCACAACACTATGAGATTAGAAATCAGTTACAGGAAAAAAACTAAAACAATCTAACCTTACACCTAAAGAAACTAGAGAAAGAAGAATAAACAAAACCCAAACAGTACGAAGAAAGAAGTTATAAAGATCAGAGCAGAAATAAATAGCAAAGATCAATTAAACTAAAATCTGGATCTTTGAGAAGATAAACAAGATTGATAAACCTATAGCCAGACTCATCAAGACAAAGAGGGAGAGGACTCAATAAAATTAGAAATGAAACAGGAGAAGTTACAAGAGACACTACAGAAATAAAAAGCATCATAAGAGACTCTACAAGCACCTATATACCAATGAAATGGACAACCTGGAAGGAATGGACAAATTCTTAGAAAGGTACAACCTTCCAAGACTGAATCAAGAAGAAATAGAAAATATGAATAGACCAATCACAAGTAATGAAATTGAAACTGTGATTAAAAATCTTTCGACAAACAAAAGTCCAGGACCAGATGGCTTCACAGGTCAATTTTATCAAACATTTAGAGAAGAGCTAACACCCATCCTTCTCACAGTCTTCCAAAAAATTGCAGAGGGAGGAATATTCCCAAACTCATTCTACAAGGCCACCATCATGCTGATACCAAAATCAGACAAAGACATCACAAAAAGAGAAAATTATAGGCCAATATCACTGATGAATTTAGATGCAAAAATCCTCAAGAAGATACTAGCAAACAGAATTCAACAACACAACAATTAAAAGGATCATACACCATGATCAAGTGGGATTTATCCCAGGGATGCAAGGATTCTTCAATATACGCAAATCAATCAATATGATACACCATATTAACAAATTGAAGAATAAAAACCAAATGATCATCTCAATAGATGCAGAAAAAGCTTTTGACAAAATTCAACACCGATTTATGATAAAAACTCTCCAGAAAGTGGGCATAGAGGGAAGCTACCTCGACATGATAAAGGACATATATGACAAACCTGCAGCAAACATCATTCTCAATGGTGAAAAGCGGAAAGCATTCCCTCTAAGATCAGGAACAAGACAAGGATGTCCACTCTCACCACCCTTTTTTTTTTTATAAATTTATTTATTTATGTATTTATTTTATTGGCTGTTGTTGGGTCTTTTTTGCTGTGCGCGGGCTTTCTTTTAGTTGCGGTGAGTGGGGGCTACTCCTCGTTGTGGTGTGTGGGCTCCTCACTGCTGTGATTTCTCTTGTTGTGGAGCATGGGCTCTAGGCATGTGGGCTTCAGTAGTTGCAGCACATAGGCTCAACAGTTGTGGCTCAGGGGCTCTAAAGCGCAGGCTCAATAGTTGTGGCGCGCAGGCTTAGTTGCTCTGCAGCATGTGGGATCTTCCTGGAGCAGGGATCGAACCCATGTCCCCTGCATTGGCAGGTGGATTCTTAACCACCGCGCCACCTAGGAAGCCCCTCACCACTCTTATTCAACATAGTTTTGGAAGTCCTTGCCACAGCAATCAGAGGAGAAAAAGAAATAAAAGGAATCCAAATTGGAAAAGAGGAAGTCAAACTGTCACTGTTTACAGATAACATGATACTATACATAGAAAATCCTAAAGATGCCACCAGAAAACTACTAGAGCTAATCAATGAATTTGGTAAAGTAGCAGGATACAAAAGTAATGCACAGAAATTTTTTGCATTTCTTTACAGTAACAGTGAAAAATCAGAAAGAGAAATTAAGGAAACACTCCCATTTATCATTGCAACAAAAAGAATAAAATACCCAAGAATAAACCTACCTAAGGCGGCAAAAGACCCATATGCAGAAAACTTTAACAGTGATGAAAGAAATCAAAGACAATACAAACAGATGGGGAGATATACCACATTCTTTGACTGAAAGAATCAACACTGAAAATGACCATACTACCCAAAGCAATCTATAGATTCAATGCATTCCCTATCAAATTACCAATGGCATTTTTCACAGAACTAGAACAAAAAAATTACACAATTTATTTGGCAACACAAAAGACCCCAAATAGCCAAAGCAACCTTGAGAAAGAAAAACAGAGCTGGAGGAATGAGGCGCTCTGACTTCAGACTATACTACAAAGCTACAGTCATCAAGATAGTATGGTACTGGCACAAAAACAGCAATATAGATCAATGGAACAGGATAGAAAGCCCAGATATAAACCCACACACATATGGTCACCTTATCTTTGACAAATAAGGTAAGAATATACAATGGAGAAGAGATAGCCTCTTCAATAAGTGGTGCTGGGAAAACTGGACAGCTACATGGAAAAGAATGAAATTAGAACACTACCTAACATCATACGCAAAAATAAACTCAAAATGGATTAAAGACCTAAATGTGAGGCCAGACACCATAAAACTGTTAGAGGAAAACAAAGGCAGAACACTCTATGACATAAATCAAAGCAAGATCCTTTTTGACCCATCTCCTGAAGTAATAGAAATAAAAACAAAAATAAATAAATGGGACCTAATGAAACTTAAAAGCTCTTGCACAGCAAAGGAAACCATAAACAAGACAAGGAAGACAACCCTCAGAATGGGAGAAAATATTTGCCAACGAAGCAACTGACAAAGGATTAATCTCCAAAATATACAAGCAGCTCATGCAGCTCATTATCAAAAAAAACAACCCAATCCAAATGGATGGAAGACCTAAACAGACATTTCTCCAAAGAAGACATACAGATGGCCAACAAACACATGAAAAGATGCTCAAATCACTAATCATTAGAGAAATGCAAATCAAAACCACAATGAGGTATCACCTCACACCAGTCAGAATGACCACCATCAAAAAATCTAGGAAAAAAAATGCTGGAGAGGGTGTGGAGAAAAGAGAACCCTTCTGCACTGTTGGTGGGAATGTAAATTGGTACAACCACTATGGAGAACAGTATGGAGATTCCTTAAAAAACTAAAAATAGAACTACCATATAACCCAGCAATACCACTACTGGGCATACACCCTGAGAAAACCCATAATTCAAAGAGATACATGTACCACAATGTTCACTGCAGCACTATTTACAATAGCCAGGACATGGAAACAACCTAAACGTCCGTCAACAGATGAGTGGATAAAGATGTGGTACATATATACAATGGAATTTTACTCGCCATAAAAAGGAATGAAATTGAGTTATCTGTAGTGAGATGGATGGACCCAGAGACTGTCATACAGAGTGAAGTAAGTCAGAAAGAGAAAAACAATTACCATATGCTAATACATACATATGGAATCTAGAAAAATGGTACCAATGAGCAGTGGCAGAACAGGAATAAAGATGCAGATGTAGAGAACAGACCTGTATATTTTGGAGATTAATCCTTTGTCAGTTGGGGAAGGGGAAGCTGGGACGTAGTGAGACAGTAGAAATGACACATATACACTACCAAAAGTAAAACAGATAGCTAGTGGGAAGCTGCTGCATACACAGAGAAAGAAGCTCAGTCCTTTGTGATGACCTAGTGGTGTGGGATAGGGAGGGTGGGAGGGAGGCTCAAGAGGGAAAAAATATGCAGATATATGTACACATATAGCTGAATCACTTTGTTATACAGCAGAAATTAGCATGACACTGTAAAGCAGTTATACTCTAATAAATTTTTTTTTTAAAGTTCATACATATTTGCATATGTGATTTTCAGATTCAAATAAATATGGTAGCAGTAAATTCTTGTAGAGAACCTACCACAAGTGTTCCAACTAATGCATGAATTCAATAAACATGTACTGGGCACAGATGTACTAGAGATGCAAAAAAGAATCATATAAAATTGCTGCTCTCTAGGATCAAAGCAGAATGTACTAGACAGCATTAAGAGAAGGCCATACACTCTGAGGTATGTTAGTTATGGACAACTGCCCAGTATGACAGTTGCTAGAGAACTAGGATATCCCATGATTCATCTTGGTATTCTCGCTGAATGCACTTGACAAAGAACACTCCCCTCAGTCAGAAGAAGGTTGCCTTCAGTGTGCTAGCCTCAAATTGGAGTCTGCATGCATTTGGAAGACAGACCAAAAGAGACTAGCACCAAGGAAAGGGGAACATAAGGTGACAAGTGAACCAAAACCCAAGAACACCAAGATTTTAGTCCCAGAAGGACAATCTTCAAGTGAGGCAACCTGGCTGCCCTGGTAACCTAAATTTTATTCTTCTGATTTACCACATTCTTTGGGGTTTGCCAACTGCCTCATTATTCTGATCTAAGGAACACTCTTCTGATCTTTAAAGCACTGGTCCAGGAGTGAACAATTCCTCTCTTACTTCCTTTTAGGACAGCTGAGAAAGAACTATAAATGAGTATACTAGAGTAACCTCAGGAAAGCTGAAAGAGTGGGAAGCACTAAGAATCCATCTCGCCACCTAGACAGTTGTACTGGCAGAAACTGTTTGAACTATTTTGGAACTATTAAGTCTTTTAAAAAGCTTGCAGCTTCCAAGGGAAGTTTTGGCTAGCAGAGAGTCTGGCCACCACTGTTTCAATTCTCTTTGACAGAAACTGCTTCCAGGAGATTTAAAGGAATAGTACATGTTTGAGTTTTTTTTCCCTGACATTTTCCCCCTTTTGAGACATTTCTCCATTTGAGAAGAGTTAGTAAATCACCACACATGCCCAGGGAAAGACAGAGACTCAAAAAAGACCTGAAGAGACCTTTAAGCTTTCATCTCAAACTAACCCCACCACAGAAACACCTTTCAACACTGAAAAAAGAAAGAATATTCTAGGTAAGAGGGAGAATCTGATTTCCAGAGTTAACACATTGAAAGATTCAAAAGTGCAGTTAAAAAAGAAAGTCACAGGCATACAAAATATCAGGGAAGTATGGCCCATTCAAAGGAACAATATTAACTGACAGAAACTGGCCCTGAGGAAGCCCAGACATTGGACTTACTAGACAATGACCTTTTAAAAACTGTCTTACAGAGGCTCAAAGTGCTAAAGGAAGATGTGGAAAAAGACAGGAAAACAATACAGGAACAATATGAGAATATCAATAAAAATAAAGACATAAGAAGGAATCAAAAGAAATTCTGAGGCTGAAAAATACAACCAAAGTGGAAAATTCACTGGAGGGATTCAAAAGCAGATTTTAACAGACAGAAGAAAGAAGCAGCGACAACAGGACAATTGAAATTAGCAAGTCTGAGGAAAAGAAAGAAAAAAGAATAAAAATAAATGAACACAGCCTAAGGGACCTGTGGAATACCATCAAGTGGATCAACATATGGACTGTAGTAGTCCCGAAAGGTAAAGAAAAAGAGAAAGGGATAGAAAGAATATTTGAAGAAACAATGGCTAAAAACGTCCCAATTTTGATGAAATACATAAATCTACAAATCCAAGAAGCTCAATGACCTCTAAGTATATGCACACAATGGAATAGTATTCAACCATAAAAAATGAATGAAATTTTTTTATGTCTACAACATAATGTACTTTGAAAACATAACACTAAGTGATATAAGCCAGACACAGAAGGACAAATATTGTATGATTCTAAAGTACCTAGAATAGACACATTCATACAGAGAAAAAGTAGAACAGAGGTTACCAGGGGCTGTTACTGGGGGCTGGTACCAGGGGCTGGTAGGGGAGAATTGAGAGTTATTGTTTAATGGATACCCAGTTTATACTGAGGATGGTTAAAAAAAACAAAGTCTGAGGTATCGATGATAGCGATCACTATACAACATTGTGAATGTATTTAATGCCACTGAACTGTATACTTACAAATGGCTAAATGATGAATATCATGTTATGTTTATTTTACCAGAAAAAAAAATAGTACAATGGAACAGAATCTGGAGTCCAGAAATAAAACCACATATATAGGGAAACCAATTTTTACAGAGGTATAAAGTCAGTTAATGGAAAAAAGTCTTTTCAATAAAAGGTGTTAAAAATATGACATACATATCCAAATAAATAAACTTCAATCTATATTTCACTCCATATACAAAATTCAACACATATCACAGACATAAATGTAAAACCTAAAACTATAAAACATCTAGAATAAAACATCAAAAAAAAATTTGTGATTTTGCATTAGACAAAGATTTCTTAGTTGTGACTTTAAAAGCATAATACCTAAAAAAAAAAAGACATACTGTATTTCATCAAAATTAACATTTCTGTTCTTTAAAAGACACTGTTAAGAGAATTAAAATATAAGCCACAAACTTAAGGAAATACTTGTAAATCATTATCTGATAAAGAGTATATTCCATAATATAAACTCTCAAAACATAATAGGGGTCCAATTTTGGGTAAGATGGATTAAACACAGAATACCTTTTCTCTACAAGTGAACACTATAAAACCTGGACAGTGCAGTTATTTGAGGATCAGAAAAAAGTAGGAGGGGTTAGAAAACTCAATATACCACCAACTCAGCACTTGTTTTTCCTCCAGTAACCTCCCACCCCCAGCCTAAATCCAATGCAGCCTCAAATCTAGAAGGGAGCACAGTCATGCAGACAGAGAAAGATGCAGGAAAAGCCCTTTATTTCTGGCTAGAAGAGTCAGAAAAGGAACCCTTAAAGTTCAGAGAAAACGGAAGCATCCCTGTGGGTGTGGAAACATTTGCTCTTTTTTCTCCATTTTCTCATACCATAGACTCCAGGATAGCCAACAGCAATGGTGACAGCAGCAACAGTGGCTAACAACAGGAGACTGCAGGATCCAAAGCTCTAAAGGAAAACAAACAAAAACTTCCCTTTCATTTGATTGAGTTAATGCAGCAAGACTGCAGGTCCAAAGCCTACATCTGTTTTTCCCCCTTTCTACCTCCCATAAAGTGGCACCAAAGGTGGAACAACTGTGGAAATAGGTGATTTCTAATCAAAGATCCAAAAGGGGGAACCTCCCAAAGAACCAGAAACCACTAAAAACATAGTGGAAAGAGAGAAACAGCCACTTAAAATTTTATCTTAATCCTGAGCTCACTCCTCTCACCTGAATATGCATGTAGCCTTTCCTAATTAGCATACGAAAGACACTGAGAACTAAGCTAAAAGATAAAATCTCACTCAGGTCGGAGGCTAATTACTCAGTGGCACACAGGAGACAAATTCAAATACCACTGTTAAGGCTTTAAAACTGAAGCAACATTGAAACCACAGTACAGAAGAAAGGTTAGAACTAGCCAGGTTAATTGCTTACTAAAATAAAAATACCATCATTCTCTAGATGACTTAAAACAGCTTCTTAGTGTCATACCATGAAGGTGCAGAAATTCAATATGAAATTACTTTGCATACTATTTGGCATAAAAACCTCAATTCACATGGGAAAACATAATCAAAGATGCCAATGGCAAGATGATACAAATGCTGGAATTATCTGACAAAGAGCTATTATAAAACTGCTCAGGGCTTCCCTGGTAGCAGAGTGGTTAAGAATCCACCTGCCAATGCAGGGGACATGGATTCAATCCCTGGTCCAGGAAGATCCCACACTGCATGGAACAATTAAGCCTGGGCACCACAACTACTGAGCCTGTGCTCTAGAGCCTGTGAGCCACAACTAATGAGCCCACACTCTGCAACTACTGAAGCCCGCTCATGCCTGGAGCCCATGCTCCACAACAAGAGAAACCACAACAATGAAAAGCTCACACACTGCAACAAAGAGTAGCCCGTGCTCTCTGCAACTACAGAAAGCCAGCATGCAGCAATGAAGACACAACACAGCCAATAAATAAAAATAAAAAAATAAATTAAAAAAAAACCTGCTCAAATGGCAACTGTGAATACTCTTGAAACAAATGTTAAAATGGAAAGTATCATCAAAGAAATACGATACATAAAATGGAAGAACCAAATGGAAATTTTAGAATTAAAAATACAATAATTTGAAATTAAAAACTCAGTGGATGCACCTAAAAGCAGAATAGAGATGAAAGAGAAAAAAGTCACTGAACTTGAATGGAGAAAATTAATAAAACCAAAATCTGGGTCTTTTAAAGGATCAATAAAATCAATACACCTCTAGCAAAACTGACCAAAAACAAAAACAAAAAAAAAAAAAAAGAGGGAAAAAAACCCCACAAGTTATCAGTAAAGGAATGAAAGAGGGGATATCACTATAAACCCTATAGACATTAAAATGATAGACATTAAAAGGATAATATTATAAACAATTCTACACACATAAATTTAACAACTTAAATGAAATGACTGATTTCTCAAATATCACAAACTACCCAAACTCATTCTAGTTCAAATAAATAACATAAGTAGTCCTGTAACCATTAATAATGTTGAATTCATAGTTTAAAATGTTCTGATAAAAAAACCATCCAGGCCCAGATGGCAAATACTAATGAAAATCCCAGGAAGATTTCTTATAGATAGGCAAGCTGCTTCTACAATTTATAAGGAAGGACAAAGGAACTAGAACACATTGTAAGATACTGTTAGGAACTGAAAAGGATACTAAAAACTTTAAAAATTGAACCTTATAGCACCCAATTTCAAGAAACTTAAAGCAGACTTCATATTAGCAATGAGGAGATTGTTGCATGTTAATAAGAAGTAAATGAAGGGTAACAGATGATGACATACAAATTAGTACTAAGTAAACTCAAGGAGTAAGTTCTAATGAAATCTGATTTTAAAATAATCATCAGAGTTTTGGAGATTGGTTACACAACAATGTGAATGTATTTAACACTACTGAACTGTACATTTCAGTAGTGTTATGGCTAAGCAGTCATGGCTAAGCTGGTTAAGCATTATACTATGTATATTCTACCACAATAAAAAATAAAAATAGGAAATGACATCAACATGGCAGAATGAGAGTTTTCTACTATCTTTCCCCCAAAGAACAGTGATTTAGAAAATCACCCATGGAGGAGAGTAGCTTTGTGGAAGTCTGGGAGACCAGCAGAGAAGTTCCAGCACATGGCTGAAGTGGGGGGAAAAAAATCCAAGATTGAATGCATGTAACAGGGTAATAAGAAAAATTTCACTTTACCCACATCATCCCTCCCCCGATGTGGCACAGATCATGAGCCAGAGATCTTCTTGGCCCATGATTTCTCCCATGTGGAAAGGTGACAGCATGTGAGTGAGTTCTCAGCTTCCCCAGCTGTCACCAGAGGAAACCACTTCTTTCAAGCCCCATTCAGAATACTGAGGTGTGCTGTGAAACTAGGGGCTGAGGAGTACCTGGGAGGATGGCACCAGCACCAGGAACATGGGTCCTATTAACTGCTTCACAAACTTGATCAGGAAGACTGGCAATGACTCACTGGGGAGGCCTCACCTATAGATCCCCCAACTGGCCGAAAGGCCATCCCAATGCTCCACACACCTCACCCACACCCCATGACTGGCTATCTGCATATGCCCCTGATGGTAGTAGAAGCCTTGTTAGTGATAATGTACAGAAAGCCAGCCTGAATGCAGTACTGGGTGAAAGCACACAAACTTGAACAACCAGCACTGCCCTAGGGAAAGTAAACAGAACACTGATAGCACACACCCTGGCTTTGCAGGATACAGAGAAGCATACAGTCATAAGAATCGTCCGAACCCAAGAAGGGAACAAGAAGTGTGAAGCACAAATATACACAGCAAAGGTCTGAGAAAGCTGTCCTTCAGAAATGAAGGAGAAATAAAGATTTTCCCAGACAAACAAAACCTGAGAGAATTTATCACCACTAGACCTGCCTTACCAAAAATGCTGAAAGGAGTTCTTCAAGCTGAAATGAAACAGGAAATTAGTTTTCCTAATTTTGCTAATTAGTAGCAGGAAAACATAGGAAAGTATAAAACACACTGGTAAAGGTAAATATATAGTTTAATTCAGCATACTCCTGTAATATGGTGCTGTTAATCACTTAACTATAAAGGTTAAAACACAAAAGTACTAAAAATAACTACAGCTACAATAATTTGTTAATGGATGCACAATATAAAAAGATGCAAATTGTGACATCAGAAACAAAATGTGCGGGTAGTAAAAGGGTAGAGTTCTGTGTGCTACTGAAGTTAAGTTCTTATCAGTTTAAAACAGACTGTAATAAGCCTCATGGTAACCACAAAACAAAAACCTACAGTAGATACACAATGATAAAGAGAAGGGAATTAAAGAAAAAGACTATGGAAAATCACCAATCCACAAAGACAGACAGCAAAAGAGGAAGAAAGGAAAACGGGAACTACAAAACAGCCAAAAAACAATTAATAAGATGGCATTCTTAAGTCCTTACCTATCAATAATTACTTTACATGTAAATGGACTAAATTCTCCACTCAAAAGGCACAAAGTGACTAAATGGATTTTTAGGAAAAAACAAACAAACAAATAAACCCAAGCATACTCTGCCAACAAAAGACTCACTTCAGCTTTAAAGCAACACATAGGCTCAAAGTGAAGAGATGAAAAAAGAGAGTCAATGCAAGCAGAAACAAAAGAGAGCAAGAGTAGCCATATCAGACAAAACAGATTTTAAGTCAAAAGCTGTAACAAGAGACAAAGGTCAGTATATAATAAAGGGATCAATTCATTAAGAGGATATAACAATTGTAAAAATGTATACACACACATCAGAGCACTTAAATACATTAAGAAAATACCAACAGATCTTAAAGGAGAAATTAGGCAACAATATATATAACAGTAGGAGATTTCAATACTCCACTTTCAACAAGTCATCCAGATAGTAAATCAACAAGAAAACACTGTATGTGAATTATAGTGTACCAATGGACATAACAGACATATATAGAACATTCCATCCAACAGCAGTTGAATACACATTCTTCTCGAGTACACAAACTATTCTCTAGGATAGATCATATGCTAGGTCACAAAATAAGTCTTAGCAAACTTAACAAAATTGAAATTGCAAATATAACATGATTAAAATTATACCAAGTATCTTTTCTGACCATGATACTACGAAACTAGAAACAAAAACAGGAGGAAAACTGGAAACTTCACAAATATGTGGAAGTCAAACAACACACACCTGAATAGCCAATAGGTCAAAGAAGAAACCAAAAATGAAATTTAAAAATATCTAGAAACAAAAAAAGTAAGCATCAAACCAAAACTTATGAGACAGAGCAAAAGCTGTTCTAAGAGGGAACTTTATAACAAGAAACACCAATATTTAAAAAGAAAGAATATACCATAAAGCTACAGTAATCAAAACAGTATGGTACTGGCACAAAGACAGACTCATAGATCAATGGAATAGCATAGAAAGTCCAGAAATAAACCCATGCACCTATAGTCAATTAATCTATGACAAAGGAGGTAAGACTATACAATGGAGAAAAGACAGCCTCTTCAATTAGTGGTGCTGGGAAAACTAGATAGCTATATGTAAAAGAATGAAATTAGAACATTCTCTAACACCATACACAAAAATAAACTCAAAATGGATTAAAGACCTAAATACAAGACCAGATAGTATAAAACTCCTAGAGGAAAACATAGGCAGAACACTCTTTGACATAAATTGCAGCAGTATCTTTTTGGACCCACCTTCTAGATCAATGAAAATAAAAATTAAAAAATGGGACCTAATTAAACTTAAAAGCTTTTGCACAGCAAAAGCAGCCATAAACAAAACAAAAAAACTAACCCACAAAATAGAAGAAAATACTTTCAAATGATGCAGCCAACAAGGGATTAATCTCCAGAATATACAAACAGCTCATACAGCTCAATATCAAAACATAAACAAACACCCACAAACATCCCATTCAAAAAATGGGCAGAAGATTCTCCAAAGAAGTCATACAGATGGTCAAAAAGCACATGAAAAGATGCTCAGCGTTGCTAATGATTAGAGAAATGCAAATCAAAACTACAATGATCTTCGGGACAGGGCGACTTTGGGGTTCGAGCTGCACGGCGGCCACCCAGAGCTCAGAGGCACTCCCAGACACATCTGTGGGACACAATGTCGCACCCATCCCCCCAGGCTAAGCCCTCCAACCCCAGTAACCCCCGAGTCTTCTTTGACGTGGACGTCGGAGGGGAGAGAGTTGGTCACATTGTCTTGGAATTATTTGCAGATATTGCACCCAAAACTGCAGAAAATTTTCGTGCACTGTGTACAGGAGAAAAAGGCATTGGACCCACCACGGGGAAAGCTCTCCATTTCAAAGGATGCCCTTTCCATCGAATTATTAAGAAATTTATGATTCAGGGTGGAGACTTCTCAAATCAGAATGGGACAGGTGGAGAAAGTATTTATGGTGAAAAATGTGAAGATGAAAATTTCCATTATAAGCATGATAAGGAGGGATCACTGAGCATGGCAAATGCAGGCAGCAACACAAATGGCTCTCAGTTCTTCATTACGATGGTTCCGAGTCCTCACTTGGATGGGAAACACGTGGTGTTTGGCCAAGTGATTAAAGGAATGGGTGTGGCAAGAATTCTGGAAAATGTGGAGGTGAAAGGTGAAAAACCTGCCAAATTGTGCATTATTGCAGAATGCGGAGAACTGAAGGAAGGGGATGATTGGGGAATATTCCCAAAGGATGGATCTGGTGACAGTTATCCAGACTTCCCCAAGGATGCAGACATAGATTTAAAAGATGTAGATAAAATCATATTAGTAACAGAAGACTTAAAAGACATTGTAAATACTTTTTTCAAATCCCAGAACTGGGAGATGGCCATTAAAAAATACACAAAGCTTTTAAGGTATGTCGAAGGCTCAAAGGCTGCTACTGAGAATGCAGGTGGGGCAAAGCTGCAGCCTGTTGCTTTGAGCTGTGTGCTGAATATCGGCACTTGCAAACTGAAGATGTCCGATTGGCAGGGAGCAGTTGACAATTGTTTGGAGGCCCTTGAAATATACCCAGCAAATACCAAAGCACTGTACCACAGAGCCCAAGGATGGCAAGGACTAAAAGGATATGATCAAGCATTGGCTGATCTTAAAAAAGCTCAGGAGATAGCACCAGAAGATAAAGCTATCCAGGCAGAGTTGCTGAAAGTCAAGCAGAAGATAAAGGCACAGAAAGATAAAGACAAGGCAGCTTATGCAAAAATGTTTGCTTCATAAGGAATTGAGTTTTGCTTAAGTATGCACTGACTGTGTAAAGCGAGTAAGACAATTAAAGGGTTTTGTCTATTATGTATGATCCCGAATGTGTTCCCTCTGACACTTCAGTTCCCACTGTTTACAGTCTAGGAATACGGGTAGGGATTCACTCTTAATAGACCAGTGTTACAAAATACGGTGAAGCTGGTTTCGTTTTAAATGGCTCTCTGCATTATTCACAAAAGATAATGGTGTCCAGTGTATTTTAAACTCCTAAAGACACATCTTGTTTGAATAAACAGATGAAAACTTAAAAAAAAACAAACTACAATGAGGTTATCCCCTCACACCTGTCAGAACCACCATCATCAAAAAGTCTACAAACAATAAATGCTGGAGAGAGTGTGGAGAAAAGGGAATCCTCTTGCACTGTTGGTGGGAATGTAAATTGGTACTGCCACTATAAAAAACAGTATGGAGGTTCCTTAAAAACCTAAAAATAAAGTTACCATATGATCCTACAAACCCACTCAGGGACATATATCCAGAGAAAACTTTAACTTGAAAAGATACATGCACTCCAATGTTCACAACAGCATTATTTACAACAGCCAAGACATGGAAGCAATCTAAATGTCCACTGACAAATGAATGGATAAAGATGTGGTACATATACACAATGGAATATTACTCAGCCATAAAAAAAGAATGAAATAATGCCTTTTGCACCAACATGGGTGGACCTAGAGATTATCATACTAAATGAAGTAAGTCAGAGAAAGACAAATTTCATATGATGTCACTTATATGTGGGATCTAAAAAAGGATACAAATGAACTTATTTCAAAACAGAAACAGACTCACACACTTAGAAAACAAATTTATAGTTACCAAAGAGGTTGGGGGGGTATAAATTAGGAGACTGGGATTAACATATATACACTACTATATATAAAATAGATAATCAACAAGGACCTACTGTATAAGCACAGGAGACTCTACTCAGTACTTTGTAATGACCTGCATGGGAAAAGAATCTGAAAAAGAATTGATATATGTATATGTATAACTAAATGACTTTGCTGTACACCTGAAACTAACAACATAGTAAAATCAACTATACTCCAAAATAAAATAAAAATTAAAAAGCCAAGAAAGAAATTTCTCAAATCAACAGCCTAACTTTATACCTCAAGGAACTAGACAAGAAAAGAATAAACTAAGCCCAAAGTTAGTAAAAGGAAGGAAATAACAAAGATAAGAACAGAGATTAATGAAATAAAGACCAGAAAAAAACAATAGAAAAGATCCATAAAACTAAGAGTTGGTTTTTGGAGAAGATAAATAAAATTAACAAATCTTTATCTAGATGAAGGAAAAAAATGGAGTCAAAGAAAATCAGAAGTAAAAGAGAATTACAATTGATACTACATTAATACAAAGGATCACAAAAGACTGCTATGAACAATTATATGCCAACAAATTAGATAATTTAGAATAAATAGGAAAAGTTCTAGAACCCTCCCAACAAAGAAAAGCCCAGGACCGAATGGTTTCACTGGTGAATTCTACAAAAGAGTTAAAGAAGAATTGATAGCAATCCTTTTCAAACTCTTCGAAAAACCCAAAGAGGGGGGAACACTCCCAAACTCATTTTATGAGGCCAGCATTACCCTGACACCAAAGCCAGATAAAGTCACTGCAAGAAAATTACATACCAGCATCCCTGATCACCACAGATGTAAAAATTCTCAACAAAATATTAACAAACCAATTTCAACAGCACAATAAAAGGAACACATACCATGATCAAGTGGGAATTTTTCCAACGATGCAAGGATGGCTGAACATTCACAAACCAATGAGTGTGATATGCTACATTAATAGAATGAGTGATAAAAATCATACAATCATCTCAATAGATGCAGAAAAGCACTTGACACTATTTGACACTCTTCCATGAGAAAAACTCTCAACAGTATTTGAAGTCCTAGCCAGAGCAATTAGGCAAGGAAAATAAACAAATAAAGGGCATCCAAACTAGAAAGAAGTAAAACTGTCAATATTCACAGACAACATGATTTCGTATATAGAAAACCCTAAAGACTCCACCAAAAACTATTAGAAAACTATACAGTAAAGCTGCAGGAAACAAAATCAATATACAAAAATCTGTTGTGTTTCTATATACCAATAATGGGTTAGTAGAAAGAGAAATTAAGAAACAATCCCATTTATAATCATAACAAAAACAATAAAATACCTAGTAATAAATTTAACCAAGAAGGTGAAAGATCTACACTCTGAAAATTATAAGACATTGTTGAAAGAAACTGGAGACAAAAATAAATGTGTTGTGCTCATGGACTAGAAGAATTAACACTGTTAAAGAGTCCATATTACCTAAAGGAATCTACAGATTCAATGCGATTCCTATAAAAATCCTAAAGACATGTTTCACAAAAATAGAACAAAAAATATAAAATATATATATGGAACCACAAAAGACCCTGAACACCCAAAGCAACCCTGAAAAAAGGAGCAAAGCTGAAAAGTATCACATGCTTTGATTTCAAACTACATTGCAAAACCACAGTAATCAAAAGAGCATGGTTTTATATATAGATCAATGGAAAAGAATTGAAAGCCCAGAAATAAACTCATACATACATGGATAATTTATCACAAAGAACATATAATGGAGAAAGGACAGTCTCCTCAATAAATGGTTAAGTGTTTAAGATAAGTGGTTAAGACGCCATCCTTCCATTGCAGGGAGCACAGGTTCAACCCCAGTGGAGGAACTAAGATCCCACATGCTGCATGGTGCAGCCAAAAAAAAAATAGACCACTATCACACAACATACACAAAAATAAACTCAAAATGGCTTAAGGGCTTAAATATAAGACATGGTACCATAAAACTCCTAGAAGGGAACATAGGCAAAACATTCTCTAACATAAATTGAACCAATGTTTTCTTATGTCAGTCTCCCAAGGCAATAGAAATAAAAGCAGAAATAAACAAATAGGACCTAATCAAACATAAGCTTTTGCACAGCAAAGGAAACCATCAACAAAATGAAAAGACAACCTATGAAATGGGAGAAAATATTTGCAAACAACGTAACTGACAAGGTATTTATCCAAAATACACAAATAGAACTTACAACTCAATATCAAAATACACAAATAGAACTTACAACTCAATATCAAAAAAAAAAAAACCCAATCAAAAAATAGGCAGAAGATCTAAATAGACATTTCTCCAAAGAAGACATACAGATGGCCAACAAGCACATGAAAAGATGCTCAACATCGCTAATGATTAGAGCAATGTAAATCAAAACTACAATAAGGTACCAGTCAGAATGGTTATCATCAAAAAGCCTACAAATAATAAATGCTGGAGGGTGTGGGGAAAAGGGAACCCTCTTACCCTTTTAACTCTTTTTTAGAAATTACATCTCTTTATTGGTATTCTCTACCTAATGAGACACTGTCATCACAGAATCTTTTACTTCTTTAAGGATGGTATCTTTAGTTCTTTCAACATACTTATAAAGGCTGCTCTGAACTCTTTGTCTGTTAAATCCTATATATGGGCTCCCTCACAGGCAGTTTCTGTTATCTGCTTTTTCTTCCCACTTTCCTGTTTCTTTGCATATACCACGATGTTTTGTTGAAAACTGGACTTTTAAGGTAATATGCTGTATAAATATCGGCTACTTATTTCCCTTCCTCTCTGGTGCTTGTTTTTGTTGTTGTTTGCTTGTGTATTGATTTAGTGGGTTGGCTAAACTAAATCACTAAACTAATAGACTAGTGGCTAAACTAACAGACTAGTGGTCTATACTCCTGCTCCACACATACACACACAACAGTGTGAACACTCTTCTGTTGCTTATCAGAGAGTACAGCCTTCCGTATGGGACAGTTACCACGGAATAACTGGTTTTAGCAGGACTCTCTTGGCCTTATTCCCTGATCTTTAAGCCTTCCTCCCCTTTTGGTATTATACCCAGCTATCAGTCTCCACTAATTGTTTGCTAATTGTTTTGGACAATGCCCTGGGGTAGAAATTGCTCCAAAATCTGATCCAAAAAAATTCAGGCTGGGATAATTTTTGACACCAGTGTTTGTAGTTTCTTCTGTTACCAGAAGGGCTTTACAGGGTGCGGGGGTGGGGGGCACACCTTGCGGCATGCAGGATCTTAGTTCCCTGACCAGGGATCGAACCCACGCCCCCTGCAGTAGAAGTGTGGAGTCTTAACCACTGGAAGACTAAGGGCTTCCCAGGGAAGACCTTCTTAACTTAACCTTCTCTTCTTAACTGTCTCTTCCCCTGGGTCTGTTGAACTAGCTGGCCTATGATTTACCTTGTACCTCTCAATATAATTTTCCAACCAAGCAAACCTGTAAGACACTAATTCCATTTTATTCCTGGAGACCTCCCTCCTCAAGATTTCTGACTTCTTGCTTCAATCTGAACTGACTGCTTTCTAGGCCTGATGCACAGCTGTCACCCTGGGGCATCCTTTGCCATCTTTCTGGGAATTTCCTTTGTTTCAGAGGTCCCAGAAACTCTACTACTATGTATATACCAAGAGAAATGAAAACACACGTCCACACAGAAACTTGTACATGCATGTTTATAGCAGCACTGGTCATAACAGCCAAAAGGCGGAAACAAATTAAATGTCCATCAATGAACAAATGGGTAAACAAAATGTGGTATATCCATTAAAACAGAATATTATTCAACCATAAAAGGAAATTAAGTACTGACACATGCTACAACATGGATAAATCTTGAAAACATTATGCTAAGTGAAAGAAGCCAGCCACAAAAACCTACATAGTGTATGATTCCATTCATAAGAAAGGCCAGCACAGGGAAATTTATTGAGACAGAAGGTAGGTTAGTGATTGCTTAGGGCTGGGGGAAGAGGGTCAGAGCAACCATAACTAAAAGATACATGGTTTATTCCTGAGGTGATAAAAACATTCTAAAAATGACTGTGGTAACAGCTGCACATATGTGTAAAGATACTAAAAAGCACTGAATTGTACACTTTAAATGGGTTACTTGTATGCGATTTATATCTCAAGAAAGCTAGTTTTAAATTTCATGTCATTAAGATATCTGTTGGCAACCTAAAGTTGTCACTGAATCTTGCTACTCTGCCAACATATGAAAGTGAATCTCTAAGAGAACTTCTTGAGAAACTTCCCCCTTATATCTCATTGACCAGGATTGGATCTCCTTCCCTTTTAACCCAATCACTAGTATGGAACTGGCATCACAAGATTGGATCATGATTTACCCCATGGGAGATGGATCAATTCCTAAATAAAATTAAGATTCTGCCAATAACAGTGCAGAAGAAAATGGCTGTAGCATAGGACATCAATAATGTTTGCCATACACTTACTTAGCATTTTCAGGTTTCAATTCCTTTTCACTACCCAAATTTTTCCTCATAACCAACTATGAAGTTGGCAGGACAAACAGCTTCATTTTACAGATAATGAAACTGGGTCTCAAAGATGTGAAGTAACTTAATCATGGTAACTCTGCCTGTTAAGTGATGGAGCTAGGATTCATACCCTGGTTTTTCTGACTCAAGAATTTAAATTAAAAATTTAAAAACCACACCCCAACTAGTCAGGATTTACACTAAACAAAGCGCTACTTATAATTTTTAGAATTTCCCAATGAAAGATCCTTTAGGTCACAATTCTTATTTAAAGCTCTCTCCTCCTTTCCCCTCCAACAAACACAACCAGTTCATTCTCTCCAGCTGACCTCTTTTCAACACACTCCACTGCACCAATATATCCTGTGCTCTCATTCAAACAAGGAACTGTTCAACTAAGGATTTTGCATTCCCACTAAAGAGCCTGTTGTATATTTCATGGAATTAAGCAGAATGAAGAATTTTTAATTGAGTTTTCAGTCTCTATCTCTAATGGCTTTTCATTCATAATTATGGTATTTGTAATGAATGCACTGGTGATGACAGAAATCCACCATAACATATTCTATTGTCTGCATTAGCTTCAGACTCTTATTTAATGACTTATTAATCAACTACAGTCAGTCAATACTGTATCATATTAAATCTCTGAAGAACAAAAGCAAAGAATTTTTATTTTCTCTCCATGTAACCCATGGAGCAATCTTTAACAATATGAATCTGTTCAAACATCCATCCACAGTTCCACTACATCTGCAGTTCTATTAGTAAAGGTCAGCTTAGGTTAGTTCACTGTCAGCAGCTAGAAAGTTGCAAGAATAGATGAGCTTAATTGCTTTATTGTTACTATCACTGTAACTGTTCTGTAACTGTTTAGTCTCCATTTAGTTTACCAAGAAACATTACTTAAGTTTGGATTCTTACTCAGAAGCCAGCCTAATAATTAATACTACAGGTGAGCACATTTAAGACACTTCATAAGTCAGTAATACGTAATATATATTATACTT
Source organism: Hippopotamus amphibius kiboko (assembly GCF_030028045.1). NCBI lineage: Eukaryota > Metazoa > Chordata > Mammalia > Artiodactyla > Hippopotamidae > Hippopotamus > Hippopotamus amphibius. The sequence goes on along the minus strand of NC_080186.1, from coordinate 215,631,536 downwards.
ACTTTACCACCTATTCCACTTTTACCATCTTTAGGGGTTTAAGCTGTTAACCAATCAATGAATACAATATTCCATTGTGCATAAACAGCCAGTAACTATCAATACAGAAGACCGTATTATGCCTTTAGCTAGACTGAAGGGGGAATAACTAAAATGAACTTATAATTTTGCTAGTTTACGTGTTTATCTAGAACAGTGATTCCCAACTTTTCTGCACACTAGAATTACCTGAAGAGGTTTTAAAATATATTGATGCTTGTATTCCACCCAGAATGTGATGTAACTGGTACAGAGAACAGCTTGGGCACCAGATTTTTTTAAATTCCCCAGATTACTGTAACATGAACCCAAAGTTAAGAAAAGCCAAGGCTTGTAATTGTGTGCATGTCTATATGTCTGTGTGTGTAAGTATGCATGTTGGAAGCTGTTATGATGAAAGGGAGAACAAGTAGAAGACTCTGGGACATAAAAATGGGGTGGAGACCTCAACTTTCCTAGCAGCAGAATTTTTTTTTAAATTCTGAAAACAGAAATCAGTAATTAATATATAAATGTATTATCATATTGAACACTCACATATAATATTCTTACTAGATGCCAAGCCCTGTTTCTAGCCCTCTGGGAATCTTAAGTATTAGCAGTGAAAATTTTCTGATTAAAACAATAACAAGGCTTATGATTGTTTCCTACTTGATTGCAGCCTAAAGACCAAATTTAAATAATTATGATTTTATTCCATAGGTACTAGCTAAAACACTCTCGGGTCTTTGGAATATTTTGAGTGTACATGGATTTGTTCCACCTCTATATTCCTGGAGCAAGCAACTACATGTGAACTACATGGCATATGACTTTTCTACATCATCTTCTGTTAACACCTGTTTAAGGAAATATTATAAAGATTCCTGAGCCTAATTCATAGATTCCAGTGTCTTATTACTGCTTGGTACTCTACAGATCTGTGCATCTGCCAGTGATAACCTGAATTCTTCAGTGGCATTGCCTTTCTTATGTTGCTAGTGGTCAGCATTCACCATATAAGTAAATTAGCTCTTAAAATCTGTAATGCAACTTCCTCCTTCTTTTAGGATTAGAAAATGACAGCAGAAAAATTCATAGCTGTCTAGATATATTGCCATAGCCACAGATCCTGATCTTGCCCTTTTTTCCAATTAACAAAAGGTTTCCTTGGGAACTAAATTACTATTCCCTATTCATCCATCTGCCCTCCTTCCTCCTTGCATTCAGTGAAAGTATAAAAAGTATTTTGCAAACAATAGAGGTGACGTAAAGAAGTTGCCCAGTTTTTCCAAATCAGTCCCTTAAAAGGGCTACTTATGCTTTTTCCTTCATAAAAACTTAAACATACTTTAACAGAACAATTTTCAAATCATTTCCAATAGTATTTGCTACATTTTACATATGGTTTTTAAATGTTCATGAGCCCAATTCATTTTTCTAGCTCCTTTGATTATGAAAGATCCTCTGAATGACAGAAAACCTTCCTCTCTTTATTAAACTCCTTTGCACATGCCCACAGAAGTCTTTCTTCATCAAGGATTGCTTAATCAAACATTTTTCTTTATTTTATTCTACAAAAGCTTTACTTTTTTCTTTCTTGTACTGTAAGAGTCAAAGCTTCCCTACATGTTATGCTATTAATTTTATATGTTAATATAATGGAAAAATAGCATTTCTTTTTTAAAAATTTCATAAAAGTAATTATAGCACAATGTAGAAAATCTGAGAAAATTTATGAGGGGAAAAAATCTCTTATAATCCTACCATCATTTAAATCATTCTTAGCTTTTTGATGTATTCCTTCCAGTCTTTTTTTTCTGTACATTACTGCATATAATCACATTGTAGATTCATTTTCGTACCCTGTGTTTTCCAGTTACCACAACCTAAGCATTTGCCATGTTATTACTACATAATGTTTCCATTCTCCTGGTTAACTTCTTCCCATTCTGCAGATCTCAATTCAAAGGTCACATCTTTAATGATGCCCATCTTAACATCTCAGTCTACATCAGGTTACCTTGTCATTTGCTCTCATAGAACCATGTTCCTTTCCTACATAGTACTAACCATAGTGCAATTCTTTCTTTTCTGTTATAAAAAAAAATTTTGGCCATGCCACAAGTGACATGCAGGATGCAGGATCTTAGTTCCAGACCAGGGCTCGAACCCACGCCCCCTGCAGTGGAAGTGCAGAGTCTTAACCACTAGACTGCCAGGGAAGTCCCCATAGTGTAATTATTTCATCGTATGTCTTTCCCACAAGACTATAAACTCCAAGAGAACCAAGACCATGTGTGTCTACTTTTGCCCATCATTATACAATGTGAACAAACCCTACAAAGTAACAGACACTCAGGTTCAACAAATATTTATTGACATGGCACTGTGTGCCAACAACTATAATCTGCTGAATAAGTAACTTTCATCTTCAATGGTCATTTGACAAATCTGTCTGATATATACTGCCATATGTTATTTAACCAATCCCTACTGTTGGGCATTTAGATTATTTTCAATATGCCACAATTATTAACAATGCCTCAATAAGTATCTTTGTGGGCATAACATTTTCAATGTTTACAATTATTTCCCTAGAACTGTTTCCCAGGATCAGTTGGGAAATATATTCTTAGGGCACTTAACACATATTTTCAAAATGTTTTCCAATTTATGCTGCCACAAGCAATAAATTGGTGTACCAGTTTCCTTTTTTTAAGGTGGATAGAACTACAGTCTGTCATACAGAGTGAAGTAAGTCAGAAAGAGAAAGACAAATATTGTATGCTAACTCACATATACGGAATCTAAAAATGGTACTGATGAACTCAGTGACAATAACAAGGACGCAGATGCAGAGAATGGACTGGAGAACTCGAGGTTTGGGAGGGGGCAGGGGGTGAAAGGGAAGCTGAGACGAAGCGAGAGAGTAGCACAGACATATATATACTACCAACTGTAGAATAGATAGTCAGTGGGAAGTTGTTGTATAACAAAGGGAGTCCAACTCGAGGATGGAGGATGCCTTGGAGGACTGGGGCGGGGAGGGCGGGGGGGACTTGAGGGAGGGTTGGGGGGGGAGTTGAGGGAGGGAGGGAATACGGGGATATGTGTATAAAAACAGATGATTGAACTTGGTGTACCCCCCAAAAAAAATAAATAAATAAATAAAATTTAAAAAAATGTTTTTTTAAATTACTAATAGATGTAGGATATGCTATTGCTTTAATTTGCATTTTTAGTTTTAGGTTGAATATTCTTCTTATGTGTATTTTTTTTAATTAATTAATTTATTTATTTATGTATTGGCTGCATTGGGTCTTCGCTGCTGCGTGAGGGCTTTCTCTAGTTGCAGTGAACAGGAGCTACTCTTCGTTGCGTGGCCTTCTCATTGTGGCAGCTTCCCTTGTTGCAGAGCACGGGCTCTAGGCATGTGGGCTTCAGTAGTTGCAGCACATGGGCTAAGCAGTTGTGGTGCACTGCCTTAGCTGCTCTATGGCATGTGGGATCTTCCCGGAGCAGGGATCGGACCTGAGTCCTCTGCACTGGCAAGCAGATTCTTAACCGCTGCGCCACCAGGGAAGCCCCTCTTATGTGTATTATTTGCATTTCTTTTTAATCAACTGTAACAGTGCCTTTTCTAATACTATCATGATGATGGTATTACAAGGATGGACAAAACTAATGCAGTAAACACATGGATATGTTATATAAAAATTAATTTGAAAACATGAATACACTTTCAGTTACTGCAATCAACAAGTGAATCTGCGTTTTCCATGACAATTTTATTAGCTGGTATTAGATTCAGCCAGAAGTTGTAGAAAACCCAAAATAATTGTACCATAATAGAAGTTGACTTCTCTCCCAGGTAAGTGATCTAGAGCTTTTATGGCACTCCACAGACCCTGGTTCCTTCCATACAGATCTACTCTGTGTGGCCTCTATCTAACAGCCTAAGATAGCAGCATCTTTGTTCTAAGCAGCAGGACAGATGAAGGGATGAAGAAGAGGCAAATGGTGTGTGCCACCCCTCTTAAGATGTTTTCCAGAAGTTGCCACAAGGTATTTCTATTTACAATCCATAGGCTAGAACTTAGTCACAGGAATACAGGTGGCTGCAAGGGAAGCTAAGGAATGCAGCCTCTATTTGGGGTATTCAAATACCCAATTAAAATTCTATTTCTACTGGTGGCTGCCAGGGGGGAGGAGGGTGGGGTGGGTTGGACTGGGAGTTTGGGATTAGCAGATGCAAACCAGTATATATAGAATGGAGAAACAATAAGGTCCTACTGTACAACACAGGGAACTATATTCAATATCCTATGACAAACCATAATGGAAAAGAATATGAAAAAGAAAGTATGTATATATGTATAACTGAGTCACTCTGCTGTACAGCAGAAATGAACACAACAGGACTTCCCTGGTGGTGCAGTGGTTAAGAATCCACCGGCCGATGCAGGGGACATGGGTTTGAGCCCTAGTCTGGGAAGATCCCACATGCCACAAAGCAACTAAGCCCATGCGCCACAACTACTGAGCCCACACGCTTTAGGACCCGCATGCCCCAAGTACTGAGCCCGCATGCTGCAACTCCTGAAGCCCACACACCTAGAGCCCATGGTCCACAACAAGAGAAGCCACTGCACTGAGAAGCCCAAGCACCACAACAAAGAGTAGCCCCCGCTCACCACAACTAGAGAAAGCCCACGTGCGCAGCAATGAAGACCCAATGTAGCAAAAAAAAGCAAGAAAAAAAGAAAGAAATCAACACAACATTGTAATTTAACTATACTTCGGTAAAAATAAATTCTAAAAAATTCTATTTCTGATGACAAAGATGAATACTGAGGAACTACTACTAGCCTCTGCCACAGTAATGTAATACAGTTAAACACTCTGCAAATAATTTACAGATATTCATTTTAAAATATTACAAACCTCATCAACTCTAACCAGAGCTTCTGGCAGGTGCAATCATGATCAGCGGGCTAAAAAAATGGATTACATTTCATCACAAATTTATTCTCCTTGTTTTAAATGCCCCTACAACAACCAGACTTCTTTGAGCCCTCTGAACATGTGCATAAAATAGCCAGAGAGTCAGCCTGCAAACAATGGACTAAATCCCTCATCCCACAAATCTAGCCACTGTCTATTTCAACTTTTTTCTTTTCCTTTCTGATATATATTTTCTGTTAGGACAATTAGAAAAGCTCCAAAATTGACTTACTTATTCTCATTTATTGAACATCTACTATATATCAGGCTAACAGGTAATTAGCAGAAAGAAAAAAGGATGTGAATAAATTGACAAACAGAATACTGAGATTCAAATTAAACATGACACTGCTGACAGCAAGAGGGATTTGAAAATCACCCAAATGGGAAAGACATAGTTAAAGCAATGGACAGCAAAAAGCACTCTTGGAATTGTTATAATAATAATAATAATAATAATAATAATAATAATAATAATAATAAAATAAATATTAATAAACAAAAATACTATAAATAAAGACAATGGCAGCTCGTACATGTTTTTATCTCATGTGTATTACATATTCTTCCTCCAGACAGCACAAAGGATCGTTCTTTTTTCTTAACAATATTCAGCAAACAACTCATATTCAGTTAGGACTACTAATTGATCAATGCAAATGAACTCCTTCAAAAATGGGTGTTGCACTGCAACCACTTCTCAAATGCTACCTTTATTCTAAGGTGGCTCTGTTGCTGTGACTAACCCTTCTATGGGTTTTTAAGGTTAGCCAAAAGAGGGACATATTTTCACTGCCATAGACGCATATTAGTATATGCTTTTTTTAAGTTTGTTCTTACTTGGTTTCACCCTGTAATCCTATTGCATATCATAATGTAATGTAAAATTTTAGACATTTGATGTTGCACACATCAAATGTTTCCTCTTGAGAGGAAAAAAACATTGCCCGGCTACAAGAAAGAAACATCTTGGTAAGGTAGATTATAGAAAATAAGATCTTTTGAGCCATTATTCTTTCCGTGCAATAATAAAAATCAGTGAAAAGGGAAAAATAAATGGTAATTATGGTTCTGAAGGACAAGTGGAGGTAACTGGAAATTAGCCTATAGGAGTCTTAGTTCTACTGAACTGTGATGTCCCTAAAAGCCCCCAGATGGCATTATAGCCTTGTTTTTCCTAAGTCATTTATTTTCATATGGCACAGATCAGAAACTACTTTAACAAGAAATTCCCTTTACTCCAATGATAAATATGGATATAAAAAATACTATTTTCTTAATCGGTGTACTTCTTCACTTTGAGTAGGTTCTCTTAATTCTTAAGTAGTTATGAATTTGATTTGTGTTTTGATTAAAATAAGAGAAAGCATTTTTCAAATAAAATAGTTCATAAACCAAAATTTCCAGAAAGAACAAAATGTGAATTTTTTCATATATATTACTTTATCCTTAAGAATCCAATAATGTAAGTTTAAATAAATGTGTATGCACTGTATAAATTCAATTCCAAATGAATAATCTCAGTGAGCAAGAGAATCTTATTAGCAACTGTCACTAATTTTCGGTGACCTCTGAAAAACTATTTCCTTAGATTCAGTTTCTCTGAATTCAAAGCAAGAACACCACTTTTCTTAAACTGAAAAACATCTTTGAGATCTTTAACTAAATGCTAGGAGTAGGTGTGAATAGCATGCTTTTCAGCTAATATTAAATAACAGAATTTGTGTATTCAATAAATATAATGTCAAGCATGTGATCAATGTAATTCAATAGTAAATTACTGTAATGAATACTAAAATGAAAATATTTTTTATTAAAATGTGCTAACCAGTTTTTACATTTAGCAAAATAAACTTGTTTAAATTGCAGTTCTATGTACCTGCATATATAAGTTTTTAACACTACAACCTTCTATAAGTTATTTTGAAAGTATGTAATATCAAATTTATCAAACTATACTTGAGTATCAGACATCATAATCAATTCTATAGTATCACCTTCTAAGGCAATGAATTTTTATATAGACTTTACTTACTAAATAATCAACATGATAATTTAGTTGAAGGTTCAGGTTGTGTTTTAACTCCAAGATTTAGTCTTTGTTCTTTCCCAATTTAATCTACCCACTGCTTTATCTCTAACTTCAAATATCATATTACTTATATGTGGAATCTAAACAAATTATACAAATGAACTTACTTACGAAACAGAAATAATCTCACAGACATAGAAAACAAATTTATGGTTACCAAAGGGCAAAGGAGTGGGAGGGATAAATTAGGAATTTGGGATTAACAGATACACACTACTGTATGTAAAATAAACAACAAAAGACCTACTATACAGCACCAGAAACTATATTCAATATTTTGGAATAACCTAACAATCACTTTGCTATACACCCGAAACGCTGTAAATCAACTATACTTCAATTTAAAAAAAAGGAAAAAATAATCTCTAACTTCATGTACTAAGAAATCCAAACAAAATTATATTTATTGAGTAGTAATTATTTAAGATTAAACTTGAAAATAGATTCTTGTGAAGACTTACACCAGATTAAAAATTTTTTCTAAAATAATATTAATAGAAACAGTTTGCATCTAGATTAGGTAATTTAAAAGACTTTTTAACCTTTGGTTTTCATCTTTATTAAATGAGTTTGCATTTTTATGTTAAATGTAAAGCCCATGCCAAATTTTTCCAATTCTAGGCATGCACTTAAATTTTTTTCATGAGTTTTCTTATAACTTTCATGGTAACAAAAACCATGAAATCTTTTCTGCTAACACACAGATACCCAAAAGAAAGCTATTATGTTAAAAATTCCAGAAGATTAATTAATCTAAGACCCTAATTACTCAATGAAAATACTGAAGAACACTATTCTTTCGACATAATATAGTACTTCAATATGCTTTTCCAGTACATTAAAATTTTGTATTTTTTTTAGTAAGTTAAAGAAAAACATCTTTAAAAATTTAGTCCTCTAAATTACTTTCCTTTAAATCACTTATAGCGTTGTTTTCAGAGGGCCCATGCATAGCCTCACCAGGAAAAACTGCATATTAGAGAACTAACAGTCAGATGAGAATACAAGGATAATTATCTATCTTACCCTTTTGGTGTAAGATCACTCTCTGACTGAGTTCCAGGCCTATTTAGAATGGATTGATTAAATAAAATTAGAAATATTAAATTAGAAACCACAGATATAACTTGAAAAAATATCTACTCTAATAAATGTGCACTGACAATATCTTAGTTATCTTAGTAATCTCTTTAGATGCATTATTCTAGAGTCCAAATGATTCTATGCTGGGATCGATAACAGCACTTTTGTCTAAAGATCTTTAAGTGCTCTTCCAGCATTAACCCATTAATTTTCACACTTTCTCTGTGAGGCAGTCAGATGTAAGTATGGTTAGTTTAATTTTCCACTTGAGAAAACCAAATCACCAAGAAATGAATTTGCTAAAAATCATACATGCAATGTCAACAGATGAAACTGAGCTCAAAGCCCAGAAACTCAACTGAATAAGCAGGAGGTGTTTTATACACTAGGGCACACTGAATGCGCAACTCTATCACTAAATTTACTAGACATATTCCCATATAATCAAGACTTTCCTCACATTCTCCCTTCCTGCTCCTCTGCTGCTGATCCACCCTGGAAATGAACTTCCTTTCATACCCGAAACCCATAAAGTTACAAGTCAGTTTGCTCCCAGTTCCCAATCATTATGAAGTATGCTATCTGTTAAAAAGAACCCCTTGTAGGTAAGTGGGTTCAGACTATGCTCGGTACTATTTAACACAGCAAGACCCAACCAGTTTTTATCTATTTTTTTTTTTAAGGCAGACAACTTGGTTTCATAATGGAGTTCAGAGTCTGACAAACTTGGATATTAATCCAGCTCTGCCACACACCGTGAATATAAACACATTACTTACTCTTTGTACTCCTTGAGATTACTCTTTGAATCTCAGCTTCCTCATCTGTAATATGGAAATAGTTCTATTCTTCATAAGTTTGTTAATATAATTATGTAAGATTATATAAAGCTTAGGGATTAAAGTACCTGACACACTGCTGTAATTTCATTAAAAATCCAGCAGTTCTCAGGAGAAGTGAACAAACAGAATTATTTCGACTAAAATCCTTCTTTGGACTTATACACTAAGAACTATAAAACATTAATAAAGTAAATTAAGGAGCATTCAAAGCAATGGAAAGATATCCCATGCTCTTGGACTGGAAGAATTAATATTGTTAAAATGGCAATACTACCCAAAGCAATCTACAGATTTAATGTGATCCCTGTCAAATTACCCATGGCATTTTTTACAGAACTAGAACAAATAATTTAAAAATGTATATGGAACCATAAAAGACCCAGAATTGCCACAAAAATCCTGGGGGGTGGGGGGGAAGCAGGAGGCACAACTCTCTCAAACTTCAGACAATACTACAAAGTTACAGTAATCAAAACAGTGTGATACTGGTACAAAAACAGACATATGAATCAATGGAACAGAACAGAGAACCCAGAAATACACCCACACACCTATGGTCAATTAATCTTCAACAAAGGAGGCAAGAATATGAGATGGGGGGAAAATCATCTCTTCAGCAAGTGGTATTGGGAAAACTGAAGAACTGCATGTAAATCAATGAAGTCAGAACACACCCTCACACCACGCACAAAAATAAACTCAAAATGGCTTAAACTTAAACATAAGATGTGACACCATAAAATTCCTAGAAGAGAGCATAGGCAAAACATTCTCTGACATAAATCATACCAATATTTTCTTAGATCAATCTCCCAAGGCAATGGAAATAAAAGTGAAAATAAACAAATGGGACCTAATCAAACTGAAAAGCTTCTGCACAGCAAAGGAAACCAAACCACAGACAAAACGAAAAGACCACCTATGGAATGGGAGAAAATATATGCAAAAAATGCAACCAACAAGGGCTTAATTTCTAAAACATACAAACAGCCCATGCAGCTCAATATTAAAAAAGCAAAGAACTCAATAAAAAAATGGACAGAAGACCTAAATAGACATTTCTCCAAAGAAGATATACAGATGGCCAACAGACACATGAAAAGATGCTCAACACCGCTAATTATTAGAGAAATGCAAATCAAAACCACGAAGAGGTATCACCTCACACCAGTCAGAATGGCCATCAACAAACTCTAAAAATAATAAATGCTGGAGAGGGTGTGGAGAAAAGGGAACCTTCCTACACTGTGGGTGGGAATGTAAACTGGTGCACCCACTATGGAAAACAGTATGGAGGTTTCTTAAAAAGCTAAAAACAGAGCTACCAAATGATCCAGCAATCCCACTCCTGGGCATATATCCAGAGGAAAACATGGTTCGAAAAGATACATGCACCTCAATGTTCACTGCAATGCAGTTTACAACAGCCAAGACATGGAAGCAGTCTAAATGTCCATCGACAGATGAATGGATAAAGATGTGGTACATATATACAATGGAATACTACTCAGCCATAAAAAAGAACAAAATAATGCCATTTGCAGCAACACGGATGCAACCAGAGATTATCATACTAAGTGAAATAAATCAGAAAGAGAAAGACAAACACCATATGATATTACTTATATGTGCAATCTAAAATATGGCACAAATGCACCTATCTACAAAACAGAAACAGACTCACAGGCACAGAGAACAGACTTGTGGTTGCCAAGGGAGAGGGGGTGGGGGACGGATGGATTCTGAGTTTGGGGTTAGTAGATGCAAACTATTACATTTAGAATGGATAAGCAACAAGGTCCTACTGTACAGCACAGGGAACTATATGCAATCTCCTTAGTTAAATAAACCATAATGGAAAAAAAATTAAAAAGAATGTATACATGTGTATAACTGAGTCACTTTGCTGTACAGCAGAAATTAACATAACACTGTAAATCAGCTATACGTCAATTAAAAAAAAAAGAAAAAATCCTTTTTTGGGTCATGATATTTTGCTAACTTCTACTGTCCCAAATAATTAGATAATTACTTAGTTTTCCACTTTATATTCTTAATGTAGAACTTATTAAATATGTCTACATACTTAACACTGTTATAAACTTATTTCTGCTCATCTATCTATAGAGAGAAAAATGATCAGTTGTTATAACCATTCTGTACTAAGAAAAAATGCACAAAGCTGTCCTGTCCTCGTCAGTTCAAACTCTCCCTGTTTCTATATACCCTTATTTCATTGCTCTCACCTGATATAACCTACCAAAATTTAGGAATTTGAGGTAAGGATTCTGTTCAGGCATATGGGCTGAGCATAAGGATAAATTTATGGATGAAATGACACGACATAATCACAGCATTTGAGAACTAAAAGAGACCTTTGCAATAATTCACTGAATCTCCTTTTTCACAGAAAAGGAGACAAAATTATGACCAAACCTAGAATTGAGGCTGTAATCCATTACTCATTCAATTTCATCTCTTGATGTCTTTTCTTACTTCCTCACTACAAAGGCACATCAAAGACCTCTAATATGCAAGCATGATAAAGTGAAGTAAGGTGGACAGAAGTGAAGAGGGGAGAGGAAAGATTAAAAAGAACACACGGCCTGGGCAACTCTCCATTTGAGGCCTCATAACTATCTGAAAACATATATCCATCATCCTTGTAAGATCCCATGACTGCGGGACATCTTACTGAATGGGACTCATTAAGCCAACCAAGTTTCTAGGGACTTTCCTGATGGTGCAGTGGTTAAATATCCACCTGCCAATGCAGGGGACACTGGTTCGATTCCTGGTCCGGGAAGATCCCACATGCCATGAAGCAACTAAGCTCATGCACCACAACTACTGAGCCTGCACTCTAGAGCCTGTGAGCCACAACTACTGAGCCCTTGTACTGCCACTACTGAAGCCCACGCACGTAGAGCCCATGCTCCGCAACAAGAGAAGCCACCGCAATGAGAAGCCCGAACAGCACAACACAGAGTAGCCCCCGCTGGGTGCAACTAGAGAAAGTCCACTTGCAGCAAGGAAGCCAAACACAGCCAAAAATAAAGAATAAGTAAATAAATAAGTAAATAACTTTTAAAAATATGTATGTCTACTATTTTAAAAAATAAAAAAATAAACTAACTTTCTAGTCCTCAGTCCCTAACCTGTGGGAGTTTTATATTCCAGGAGACTTTAGCTACCTTATATGAGTCTAGCCCAAACAAATTGGTATTGACCTTAGACTCCCCTTTGTCTCCTAAAGTTCCCTTTAGGGTACAAAATACTGCTCGCCAGACAATTATGGGGGAAACTGCCCATCTGCCCAATAAAAATGATGTATCAAAAATACAAAAATTAATTCCAAGTGATTAATTTTCCAGGTCCACAATCCCTTATCCTAATTCCAAAATCCAAAAAGCTCTCAAAAATGAAAAAAAACGGGAGGAGAGAAAAAGATGGCGGCGAAGTAGAGGGACATGGACTGCATCCTTCTCCACAGATGCATTGGGAATGCACCAAAGGATGCAATAATTCCCACAGAGAACCAGCTTAATACCAGCAGATGACCTCAGACACCAGAAAGGACAGCAAGGATCCCGACATAACCAGTAGGGAGGCATCTACGACGGCTCAAAGAGGGTGAAGCGGCTGAGCTGTGGCAGACGGGAGGGAGTGAGAAACACATGGAGCGTCCACACCGCAGCTCAGCATTCCCAGACTGAGACATTGATTCACAGCTGAACAGAGGGTCCGGGAGCGGGAGCGTGGGAACCGGAGAGCTGGTTCAGGGTGAGAAAAATTGTTGCCAGTAAGGTGATGGACCAAGAGGACAGGAGGGAAGAGGTCAGCGGTGAGGAGTGCCTGCTCCTGAGAGCTGCCCGGCCATGATGGCGGCTGGATGCTGCAGGCTCATGGGCGGTGGGGAGGAGCTGCGGGCATAGCCTCTCTCTCTCTTTCGGCGCCTGCAACAGGCAGTGGAGAGACGCCCTGTGGGCCACCTAACGCGCTCAGGGATAACGAGTACCCTCAGGCCCTCGGACTGGGCTAGATTAAAACCCCTTGGAACGCCGGCAGCAGGGAGGCTGCCGAGAGAAAAAAAAAAACTCGAGAGAGGCCCAACTCTGAGACTTTCTGTTTACACCTGAGCCACTGGCATCCCTCTGCAACAGGCACCTCCAAGCCCGACTGAAACAACAGTGCGCCACTGCTCACTCATCCCCAGGGAAAGGAGCCACTATTGTACCCTCTCCCTCCCCACACACCTACGCTTACAGACGAACAATAAAGGAAGCTCTGCTGGCCACAGAATAATACAAAAAAACCCAAGGTGAGGAGAAGGACACTTACAGCTGAGACTCTAAGGAAACAGAAATATTAGTATCAATCCTATTGAACTGGTCCATTCTGGGATCAGTTCTGGATTTCTTTTTCCTTTATTAATTATGATCTTAGTCCTAAGGGATCTACAAGTTTTATAACAATTTTTTAATGCTATTTTTTATTCTATTTTTATTTTTTTGCCTTTTTATATACTTCTATTTCTAGCTAACTTTTTGGTAGTCCGGAAAAAATATCTCTCATACTTTCCTTTCATCCCTATCTTTTATACATTTCTATTCCTTTCTTTTTATTTGCATATTTCCAATCACACTACGCTCTTCTGTTCCCCTTTCTTCCAGCCATTTTAACTTTACTTTATCTTAACATACTTATAAGCAACACTATCGATCTGCTCAGACTCCTTGCTCTATTCTCCAGATGATGCACTGCCTTAGTATTTAATATTAGGTTTTTGTCTTTATCTTAGTTCTTAGTACAATTGTCTAATTTCATTCTGAGAATCTCCATTCTGTCTGGTGGTACTCTAGCTCTTTTCTATATTTGATCCTAGCTTACAAAATCTCCCTGGATTAGTGTTTGTATGTGTAAGGTGTTGTTTGTTTGTTTGCTTTTGCTTTTCTCTCTGATTTGTTCTGTTTCAGTTGTCAATCTCTGTTAGGTTTCTCTTTGAATATCTCATAGCACACTGGGGTTCTGTCAGGTCTTTCTAGAGCCTTATGTCCTAATGGATTCAGTAATTGTGTGTCTTATACATGTATGTGTTTCTTAGACTTAGTATTTGTTTAACCCAACACTTGGACATTAGTCTGAGGTTTGGACAGTCTTCTATAAACATCTTTATCGCCAGAACAAGCAACCACAAAAGTTTGAACAACCATGAGGAAACAAAGAAACATCATGCAGGCAAAGGAGCAGGAAAAAAACCCACAAGACCAAATAAATGAGGAGGAAATAGGAAAAATGCCTGAAAAAGAATTCAGAGTAATGATAGTAAAAATGATACAAAATCTCGATAACAAAATAGAGAAAGTACAAGAAACAGTTCATAAGAACTCAGAAAAACAAACCGCAATGGATAACAAAATAACTGGAATTAAAAATACTCTAGATGCTATAACCAGCAGAATGACTGAAGCAGAAGAACGAATAAGTGAGTTGGAAGATAGAATGGGGGAAATAAACGCCACAGAGCAGGAAAAAGAAAAAAGAATAAAAAGAATAGAAGACAGTCTTAGATCTCAGTGATAACATTAAGCATACCAACATTTGAATTATAGGCATCCCAGAAGAAGAAGAAAACAAGAAAGGGTCTGAGAAAATATTTGAAGAGGTTATAGTGGAAAACTTCCCCAACATGGGAAAGGAAATAATTCACCAAGTCCAAGAAGCACAGAGAGTCCCATACAGAATAAACCCAAGGAGAAATACACCAAGACACATATTAATCAAACTAATGACAATTAAACACAAAGAAAAAATATTAAAAGCAGCAAGAGAAAAGCAACAAACAACATACAAGGGAAAACCCATAAGGATAACAGCTGACCTTTCTACAGAAACTCTGCAGGCCAGAGGGAATGGCAGGATATACTGAAAGTCCTGAAAGAGAGAAACCTACAGCCAAGAATACTCTACCCAGAAAGAATCTCATTCAGATTTGAGGGAGAAATCAAAAGCTTTCCAGACAAGCAAAAGTTAAGAGAATTCAGCACCACCAAACCAGCCTTACAACAAGTGCTAAAGGAACTTCTCTAAGTAGGAAACACAAGAAAACACCTACAAATACAAACCCAAAACAATTCAGAAAATGGTCATTGGAACACACATGTCAATAATCACTTTAAATGTAAATGGATTACATGCTCCAACCAAAAGACACAGACTGGCTGAATGGATACAAAAACAAGACCCTTCTATATGCTGCCTACAAGAAACCCACTTCAGACCAAGCCATACATATAGACTGAAAGTAAAGGGATGGAAAAAGATATTCCATGCAAATGGAAGTCAAAAGAAAGCTGGAGTAGCAATACTCACATCAGACAAATTAGACTTGAAAGTAAAGACTATTACAAGAGACAAGGAAGGACACTACATAATGATCAAGGGATCCATTCAAGAAGAACATATCACAATGGTAAATATCTATGCTCCCAACATAGCAGCACCTCAATGCATAAGGCAAATGCTAACAGCTACAAAAGGGGACATCGACAGTAACACAATAATAGTGGGAGATTTGAACACCCCACTTACATCAATGGACAGATCATCCAAGCAGAAAATAAATAAAGACACACGAGCTTTAAATGACACATTAGACCATCTCGACTTCATTGATATTTATAGGACATTCCATCCAAAAATGACAGACTACACTTTCTTCTCAAGTGCACATGGAACATTTTCCAGGATAGATCACATCTTGGGTCACAAATCAAACCTCAGCAAATTCAAGAAAATTGAAATCATATCAAGCATCTTCTCAGACCACAACGCCATGAGACTAGATATCAATTACAGGAAAAAAACTGCAAAAAAGACAAACACATGGAGGCTAAACAATTCACTCCTAAACAACCAAGGAATCACTAAAGCAATCAAAGAGGAAATCAAAAAATATCTAGAAACAAACAACAATGAAAACACAACAACCCAAAACCTATGGGATGCAGCAAAAACAGTTCTAAGAGGGAAGTTTATAGCAATACAGTCCTACCTCAAGAAACAAAAAAATCTGGAATAAACAACCTAACCTTACACCTAAAACAATTAGAGAAAGAAGAACAAAGAAACCCCAAAGTGAGCAGAAGGGAAGAAATCATAAAGATCAGAGCAGAAATAAATGAAAACGAAAGGAAGGAAGCAATAGCAAAAATTAATAAAACTAAAAGCTGGTTCTTTGAGAAGATTAACAAAATTGATAAATCATTAGCCAGACTCATCAAGAAAAAAAGGGAGATGATGCAAATCAACAGAATTAGAAATGAAAAAGAAGTAACAACGGACACCTCAGAAATACAAAAGATCATAAGAGACTACTACAAGCAACTATATGCCAATCAATTGGATAACCTGGAAGAAATGGATACATTCTTAGAAAAATACAATCTTCCAAGACTGAACCAGGAAGAAATAGAAACCATGAACAGACCAATCACAAGTACGGAAATTCAGGCAGTGATTAAAACTCTCCCGACACACAAAAGCCCAGGACCAGATAGATTCATGGGCGAATTCTATCACACATTTAGAAAAAAGCTAACACCCATCCTTCTCAAACTCTTCCAAAATATTGCAGAAGGTGGAACACTCCCAAACTCATTCTACAAGGCCACCATCACCCTGATACCAAAACCAGGCAAAGATGTCACACAAAAAGAAAATTACAGACCAATATCACTGATGAATATTGATGCAAAAATCCTCAATAAAATACTAGCTAACAGAATCCAACAGCACATTAAAAATATCATACACCATGATCAAGTGGGGTTTATCCCTGGGATGCAAGGATTCCTCAATATACGCAAATCAATCAACGTGATACATCATATCAACAACTTCAAGGATAAAAAACATATGATCATCTCAATAGATGCAAAAAAGCTTTTGACAAAATTCACCATCCATTTATGATAAAAGCTCTCCAGAAAATGGGCATAGAAGGAAATTACCTCAACATAATAAAAGCCATATATGAGAAACCAAAAGCCAACATCGTTCTAAATGGGGAAAAACTGAAAGAATTCCCTCTAAGAACAGGAACAAGACAAGGGTGTCCACTCTCACCATTATTATTCAACATAGTTTTGGAAGTTTTAGCCACAGCAATCAGAGAAGAAAAGGAAATAAAAGGAATACAAATTGGAAAAGAAGTAAAATTGTCACTCTTTGCAGATGACATGACATTATATATAGAAAACCCTAAAGACTCTACCAGAAAACTGCTAGCACTCATTGATGAGTTTAGTGAAGTAGCAGGATACAAAATTAGTGCACAGAAATCTCTTGCATTCCTATATACTAACAACGGAAGAGCAGAAAGAGAAATTAAGGAAACTCTCCCATTCACCATTGCAACAAAAAGAATCAAATACCTAGGAATAAACCTGCCTAAGGAAGCAAAAGATCTATATGCAGGAAACTTTAAGACATTGATGAAAGAAATCAAAGACGACACAAACAGATGGAGGGACATACCATGTTCCTGGATTGGAAGAATCAGCATAGTGAAAATGACTGTACTACCCAAAGCAATTTACAGATTCAATGCAATCCCCATCAGATTACCAATGGCATTTTTCACAGAACTAGAGCAAGAAATCTTATGATTTGTATGGAAATGCAAAAGACCCCGAATAGCCAAAGCAATCTTGAGAAGGAAAAATGGAGTTGGTGGAATCAGGCTTCCTGACTTCAAACTATACTACAAGGCCATAGTGATCAAGACAGTATGGTACTGGCACAAAAATAGAAAGGAAGATCAATGGAATAGAATAGAGAACTCAGAAGTAAGCCCAAACACATATGGGCACCTTATCTTTCACAAAGGAGGCACGAATATACAATGGAAAAAAGACAGCCTCTTCAAAAAGTGGTGCTGGGAAAATTGGACAGCAACATGGAAAAGAATGAAATTAGAACACTTCCTAACACCATACACAAAAATAAACTCCAAATGGATTAAAGACCTACATGTAAGGCCAGACACTATCAAACTCCTAGAGGAAAACATAGGCAGAACACTCTATGACATCCATCAAAGCAATATCCTTTTTGACCCACCTCCTAGAATCATGGAAATAAAATCAAGAATAAACAAATGGGACCTCATGAAACTTAAAAGCTTTTGCACAGCAAAAGAAACCATAAACAAGACTAGAAGGCAACCCTCAGAATGGGAAAAAATAGTTGCCTATGAAACAACGGACAAAGGATTAACCTCCAAAATATACAAGCAGCTCATGCAGCTTAATACCAAAAAAGCAAATAACCCAATCCACAAATGGGCAGAAGACCTAAATAGACATTTCTCCAAAGAAGACATACAGGTGGCCAACAAACACATGAAAAGATGCTCAACATCACTCATCATCAGAGAAATGCAAGTCAAAGCCACAATGAGGTATCACCTCACACCGATCAGAATGGCCATCATCACAAAATCTGGAAACAACAAATGTTGGAGAGCGTGTGAAGAAAAGGGAACTCTCCTGCACTGTTGGTGGGAATGTAAGTTGGTACAGCCACTATGGAAAACAATCTGGAGGTTCCTTAAAAAACTACAAATAGAACTACCATATGATCCAGTAATCCCACTACTAGGCATATACCCAAAGAAAACCATAATCCCAAAAGAAACATGTACCATAATGTTTATTGCAGCACTATTTACAATAGCCAGGACATGGAAGCAGCCTAAATGCCCATCAACAAATGAATGGATAAAGAAGATGTGGCACATATATACAATGGAATATTACTCAGCTATAAAAAGGGATGAGATGGAGCTATATGTAATGAGGTGGATAGACCTAGAGTCTGTCATATAGAGTGAAGTAAGTTAGAGAGAGAAAGACAAATACTGTATGCTAACTCACATATACGGAATCTAAAAATGGTACTGATGAACTCAGTGACAAGAACAAGGACGCAGATGCAGAGAATGGACTGGAGAACTCGAGGTTTGGGGGTGCGGGGGCTGAAGGGGAAGCTGAAAAGAAGCAAGAGAGTAGCACAGACATATATATACTACCAACTGTAAAATAGATAGCCAGTGGGAAGTTGTTGTATAACAAAGGGAGTTCAACTTGAGGATGGAAGATGCCTTAGAGGACTGGGATGGGGAGGGTGGGGGGGACTCGAGGGAGGGTTGGGGGGGGAGTTGAGGGAGGGAGGGAATATGGGGATATGTGTATAAAAACAGATGATTGAATTTGGTGTACCCCAAAAAAAATAATAAATAAAAAAATAAAATTAATTTTTAAAAAAAATGAAAAAAAGTGAAAAAACGTATAACTCATTTGGTGGCAAAACTTCACTTGACCGTATTTTGTGGCAAAACCTAACCTAAGCTGACATGAGGCTTTTTTATAGTCTTGTTTTAGTACATTCCATGTGAATATTCATGCCTTTCACTGCAGAAACACTAATGTATTTATGTCTGCTGTGCTGTCCCCAAAAGATCACCTTACAGATAGCATATGTACATTTGTATTTTATAAAGTCTAAAAAATTCTAAATTCTGAAATTCATCTGGTACCAATGATTTCAGATAAGGCAACATGGGCCTTATAAGCAATGGGCCTATGGTCCTTCAGATTTTAAGACTACAGTTTGATTTCTGGCCCCACCTTCTAGCTCAGTAAATTTGGGTGAGTAGTTTGGTGCTTACTTAAGTTTGAGATACTTACACAAAAGTTATTTTTGCAGAAGAATCAACAGAACTTTATGACCTATAGGTGACTAAAACATTAAAGGTAAGAGGTTAGGAGGAGAAGCAAGCCTGAGATGCATTCAATTTCACATCTGTTTGCATTTAAGGCCATGTGTGAAGATGCCCTCCAGGCAGATGTTCAGATAAACTGTAGTTCTACTGGATGGATGCTGGAGCAAGAGCTACAGAGTTGAGGAAAACAGGACTAAAAAATTGGACCTTTGAGACAGCAGCTAATTCCAAAGAAAAAGTCCCAAGAAAGTCCTAGAAAATGCCAGAGGGAAAGGAATCAATCTTTAAAAGAAACAGGAAGAACCATCCAAGAGATAGAAGGCCACGAAACACAGCACCATAGAAGTCAAAGCAAAACAGAGTTTCCCAAAGGGGTTAACCAGAAAAATTAAATGCTGAAAAAAGACTAGGGATTATGAGGTGTCTGAGCAAAGAGTAATCGTTTTGACTAGAAGGAAGCCACTAGAGATTTTGAAAGTGTAGTTTCAGTAAAGACTATAAAGGAATGTGTGATGTGTGGTGAGGAAATAAAGGTAACAGATCAGAGCACTCATCTGAGGAAGAATATAAACAACTGTAGTAGTCAGCTAAGAAAAGGAAAATTAGAAAAGTAAATAATGGTAAACTCACGCATTTGAAAAATAAAATGGAATCATATTTTCTACTTTTTAGAATAATGTAAATAACACTTCTCTCTTTAAAGCACAAATTTTATATTTATTGAGTGCTTGGAAAACATCTAATTTATTACTCTGCTTTATAACTTTTATGAAGAGAAACAACTATACTTTGCAGACGGGAATAAACGCACAGGTTTAAGTACTTTCTTCATTACTATTACTATTCCTAGTTAGTAAATCTTTATTGATTACCTACTATATTCAGAAAGCTAGACTAGTGCCATGCTTATTATAGCCTCTGGCATTATTCAGTGCTTAATAACTTTTTTTTTAACTGCGTTGAATTAGGAATATTTAAATAAGCCCTCTGGAGTACCAGGCTCTTTCTCAGTTCAACAGTCTTGCAAATGGTAAGAAACAGATTTGAATACACCCACATATATATCCCCCCCACCAAAAAACTGAAATTAAATATAAACAATAAAGGTAAGTTACAGATCAATAAGAATTATGAATATTAAATACTGACTCCACTGACTCAGTAAATGCCCATTCATTTGAAACCTAAGAAAATAAAAGGAAAAAAAAGATCTGAATGAACTAAGAATTTGAATTACGCATTCCTTTTATTAAAGAGAAATGGAGCATCTAATCTGAGGAACTGACAATTGTTTCAAATTACTTGCTATTTCAAAAAATACATATGCTAAGATTTTAACAAATGTGTTTTCTTACGCTTTTTATAAATTATATTTCATAGTTAAAACAGCAGGGTATCTGAACTCATACACAGGGACAAAACAATCAGGTTATTTCTAAAGAAAATATGACCATTTAAAAATAAAATAAATAACTTGTTTTCTCTTATTATTACTCTAGGGTTTTTATACACGGTTTTTTAGGTTAGCGCAACAGAGGCATTTTCTACCAAAGTACCTTAAAAAGAATAAAACACTTACCCAGGAATCGGGGTAGAAAGGACATTAATAGCCCAAAAGGTTCTCCACAATCTCAAGATGTATCTTAGAATTTTGTGTGAATTCAACATTCTACCTCACAATACATTTGTGTTTTTTAATATAAAATAGTGCACTAAGTTATTTACCACTTACATTTCCCTAAATATTTGAGTAAAATCAACCCTCTAGGAAGATGCACCACAAATCCAATGGCTTCCCAACTTACTGGCCTCTCAGCCTCAGTTGTAGAACTATCACTATAGGAGTTTAGGTAATGAGAGGAGGATACAACTTAATGTTTTCTGATCAAATGAATCTTTCAAGAGACAACATACTGCTGAGGATTACTGAGGAGGGTGGAAGGAGGAGGCAACACAGAGAGTGAATGGGCCAATGTAAATGTACTCCACTGAAGAGTGGAAACTTTCTAAACTTAATAGTAAAGAAGGATTCATATTCTTTTCATTATGTCCCATGAAATATAATTAAATGCCACAAAATTATTTTAGTCTGCTTTCATTCGTTCATCTATTGCTTCATTTGTCCATTCATTCATTCAAGAAATATGTATTATGCCCCTTTACATGCCAGACTGTGTCCTAGATATTCAAGATACAAAAACGAAATAGAAAATCTCTACCTTGAGGATCTCAGTCTTGCGGGAAGGCACGTGCAATACAACAGAGTAAGAGCTATAAAAATAACTGCACACAGTGAGCATAGAGAGACCAACTCCCCCTAGGTGAGTTGCCCCAAAAAAGGAAACATCAAAGTTTTTAAAATAGAGGCTGAGGTGTTCTACTGACTTGGGGTTTAGGGAAGATCCAGACCTCTGATCACTCAGCAGTCTTCCTTCACCTTGAAGGAGTTCTTTAAAACCACCACAATTCTGAGGGGCTCAATGTGAAACCTAGTATCTTGTATACATTCCCAAGTCTAGTAAACAAAAAGTTCCAACAAGCCCAGCAGAAATGTAGTATATTGAGAACCACAGATGAAATGAACTGAAAAGGACTTTGAGCTCATTTAGGCCAATGCCTCCTCTTAAAAACAAAAAAAAACCTGAGGCCCAGGTTGGTAAATGATCCTGCCAAATGGGGTGGAGCTCATCAGTGGTAGTTTGAAGCCAGTGCTCATTCCACTTCAACAATTGCCAGCTCTATTTTTAGCATCCTCTGGTTCATTTTCTAGCCTCTAGTCATTTTTAAAATCTTACATATAAAAATTCCATTCATCATGAAAACACTTAAATTTTCACCATTAAGGTGATACAGTGCTTTTCCAGGAATATATTTCTTTAAAAATTGTTATTACAATTTTCAAACATACATTAGAGAAAACAGTATAATACACTCTCATATAACCTATTGATCAAATTCAATAGCTTTTAACATTTTGGCACACGTGCTTTCTCTCTCCTTTTTTTCTTTCTCTTTGTTACCCCAAAATTCTAAAGTAAATTCCTGACATTATATCTATATCATTTCAACCCCAAACCTTCTACGTTTATATCTGAAAAATAAGGACAAATTCTTACATCACTACAATATGGTCATACCTACACAAAATTAACAATGAATCCTTAAGAATATCTCATAACCAATCAATACTATCAATATTTAAATTTGCTTATTTATCTCAAAAATCTTTTTACAGTTTTTCCACTTTAAATATTTATTTAAAATATTTATTTCTACTTCACTAAAAAACAGTATTCAACATTTGAATTCAATAATCCTATTTTTCTTCCTTTTTACATACTTCTATTCTCAACTTGTACTTTACTCACAAGGGTCTTATACATAAGTCATTAACTCTAGGCACACCTCCCCAACCCTTATCCCAGTCTCAATATATTTTTAACACTTCAATAATTACTTCAGATATCCTTCCTGCTTTTTAATCCCAATACACATAAGCTATGGCTCTCTTACTACTTTCTCTGGTCTATTAAAATTACAGTAAAACCTCATTAAAAGGTCCCTTTTATATCACAGATAAAATCACACTTCAGATTCAAATGTGTGTGTGTGTGTGAGAGAGATTCATACAACTGTAATTATAATTCAATAAACCTAGATTTTCCTTCCCTGTCTACTTATATTTGTATACGTGATATGGATCCTTTCTTGGCCATATTTTCAAATACATATATAACATTTTCAAAAATTGAGCTTGTGCAGCAAAGCAAATCTCAACAAATTTCAAAGAACTGAAATCATACCGAGTATGACCAAAATCATACAGAGATGTTCTCTGACTACAATGCAACTAAGCTAAATGTCAATATTTAAAAAGATAACTTGAAAATTCCCAAATATTTGGAGAGGAAAAAAAGAAATCTACCTCTGGAAACAGATGCAAGGGAACCCTAAATCAGAGACCTACAGTGAATTGATCAAAATGTCCCACTGCTCACCACTTCATTTTTGGAAGTAGCTCCAACAACTCTGGACCTGAGTAAGCCCTAGTAATTTTAGACAACTGGCCCAATGGTGTCCCCTAAGAGAAAGATTCTGGACTTCTGGTTAATATGGCTAAGGGATATAGAAGAGGAGTCAAGTAATTAAAGAAAAAGAAAAGATATAATCACATTTGTATTTCTGGCTGGAGAAGTGGGTCTTCCTGGTTACATCTAAGGCATAGGTCCTGCCCTCAGGGACCAAAGTCTAAAAATAAATGATGCACAGTGGTGATGGTGGTGGTGTTTTCAATGTCTTTACTCCCTAGATAGAAAGGAATGTTTTCACTGTATTTATAAAATGTGCACAAATTAAGACAAAACATTTAGTTTTGAAATTATACTAGATGAGTCTGTGAAGCCAGTAATTATAATTAAACTTTATCTGGCACTTTACTGAAAGCAAATACCAGCACTATTTACAGATTCACTGATTTCTGAGTTTGCTGTTTTTGTCTTTTTTTTTTTTTTCTTTTTAGTGTCATGATTAATTTTAGATGGACAAACTCTGAGTCAGGTCATTAGTGTCTTGCTAAATTACCTTTAGTCTCAGCTGGACCCAGCGTTCTTCATTTCCTATCCTAAATTGTCCCCCTTATGTTCCGTGCTCACTGTGGAGAAGAATTTTAGCTCTTAATTGTCTGGGGCCAGATTCTCCCACTCCACCTTCCCCTTCTGCACAGAACACTTCATACTTGTGAAACACTCAGAGCCTGGGGAGAAAGGTGCTATATCCATGCAAAGGGTGGTTATTATTATTGATGTTTCTCATAAACACTGAGATTTAGAATGTCAAAAGTAATGTCAGACCCTAAGGTAACAAAAAGCTTTTTCTCTTGGAAAGCTATTGCATTATGTTTGCTTTGATCTCAGTTATGTCTGTAATATGTAAAACACCTCCATGTAGGCACAGCTCAGAGGCAAGGATGACTAGTCCAGAGGGCTAATAACAAAGA
Organism: Hippopotamus amphibius kiboko; assembly: GCF_030028045.1. NCBI lineage: Eukaryota > Metazoa > Chordata > Mammalia > Artiodactyla > Hippopotamidae > Hippopotamus > Hippopotamus amphibius. Next base: position 215,606,712 of record NC_080186.1, on the reverse strand, counting down.
CTTTATTTTCTGCCACGTCCCACCAGTCAAGTAGTTCCCATAGTGGTTACCTGAGTCACAAAAATACTATGGTGTCCAACTCCATAATGACAGGAAAAGGGATACTTGGCCTAGCTTCAACCATTTGTCCTGGACTCACAGAAACTGTCTTTACCCATTTGTCTAGTCTTTACCAGTCACCAATATTAATGAATAGCTGGCAGATGATGAGACCAAATTGTCTCTGCTTGTGGATTAGAGTATTATACTATAGGCCTCAATATCAGAAATTTAAATTACAAAAATGAGAATAAATAAAGCCCACTTGCTAGGATTTGCCTGCCCAGTTCATGTAAAACCAGCTTAGTTCTACTGAGAAATGGGCCACTGAATACCTTTTTGCTTTCATCTGCCCTTATAAGGATAAACAAGTTCACAATCAAAATTTTTGTCCAAGGATTTCACCATTACAGTGAACCTGGATCATCAAGGTCTCAGGTGGAAAATGTTGACAGTGATGGGTCCAATCAGTTTCCCATTCCCTGGAATATACTAAAGAATGCTATACTCTGTTTCGTTGGCCAATGCAAATATCCTCATTTACTATGAACACGTATAAGTTTATGCTAGCATATGAGGAAAATTATATACAGGACTTAGGTTCAAAAGAGCAAGCCCTTCCACAAGTCTCCTGATGATTAATCAGTCATTTCATTTCAGCATTTATTGAGATCTTATTATACATTCGCAGTGCTGTATTAGGTACTGAGGATAACAATATAAATACCTTCCTTGACCTCAAAGAGCTTAGAGAGTAATAAAAGAGACAGACACATAAATGAAGCAAAAGCAAATAAGGACTCTAAAAGATGCATAAACAAGTGCAAAAAACAAGTAATGAAATTTACCTGGGGATACCAGAGAAGTCTCCATGGAAAGTGTAGTAGCTGAACTAAAAATAACATTTCTAAAGTCAGGGAAGGGAAGAAAAAGGGAATTATAAACAAAGTCAAAAAAGCTTAAGAGTTATATAGTTCAGAATTACATGCTAAAAGAGAAAGAACATTGGACTTTAAGTCCAGAGACTGAGGTTTCAGTTCCTGCCTCATCTCTGACTCTCCAAAGAAACTTAATTGATAAGAAAAATGGGATTAGGGTTTACCTAATAAAGGTGCTATTCAAAATCTTTAGCATCTTGTATGGACACTGACCAGTCAAAACGAATGTCAGCTATAATAATCAGGACAGACATTTTGTTGAATACCACATAGCCTTACCTACGTCTTTTTTTTTTCTTTCTGTCTTCCCCCTCTAGAATGTAGGTTCCATGAGAGGAACCATTGTTAATCACCATGTGCTACCAGGGGTTTGTTTTAATCAGGTATGGTAAGACAGGAAGACAAAGAAACGATCACCATGAAGGAAGAAAGTTTATACTTGCAGATCCCTAGGAACAGGAGAGTTCCTAAAATACACCAATAATATAATAATAATGACAGCAGCAATAATTACAATGACAATATACAGAATGTCCTCAGAAATACAATTTAGATCCAATAAGACTTTAAAGTGGTACCTAACAACCCATCGAAAAGAATGTTTATGATAGTCTGATTAAGATTAATTTTCTCCTCCCAGGGAGAGAACAAGAGTAGGTTCTTTTCTTTTATATAACTAGGCCTTTACACAGAGTACCCAGATTTACAAGATAAAACACAGGTAAAACATAAGCAATCTTTAAGACCATCTCCCAGCCAATGAGGAGGAAAATGGGAAGATCTCAGCTAAGAGGGAAATGGCTATGGTATCTCATCACTCCTGACAGAATTCTCCATAAACCGTAAAAGCAATGGGGGTGGATGTCCCTGTAGCAGCTGGCGGGACCCCCACATGGAAGGAGTCTTGCTTTGGTAATTCTGTTGACATCTCTCAGCAGGTACAGCAGCAGCAGCAGCACCAAGATCCCGAACTGGTCTTGTTGCCTTAAGCTGCCTCAGGGAAAGGGTCAAAGAAACTCCATTTTTAATCCCCAACTGTTACAACTTTCAAAGAGTGGCTAGACATTTAGAGGCCATGATGTCCAGGCCCAAATAAGCCAGTAATGCCTGTGAAATATACTGCTAAGAGCTAATGACACTCTGACATTTCAAACACAGTTTTGTGTCTACATTTGAACTACTGTGTTATAATCAAGTTGTATAAACCTGTGTTACATTTAAGACCTATGGGCTTCAGCTAAGGAAGGAGACAGTTTGACAACTAAAAGGAAAAAATCTTGTTACAAATTAGCAGATGTAAGAGGAGTCAAAGTACTGGGGAAAAATTATTTTAAGAACTCTACCAGTAAAGATACTGAGGTTACTACTACAATCACAATTTTTATAAAGATTTTGGTGATTCGCTACGGGTTATTACACTAAACTTGAGGAATGCAGTATCTCAAGTTAACATACCTATATGAGGCTTTTTTAATTTTTATTTTTTATTGAAGTATAATCGATTGACAATGTTTCAGGTGTACAGAAAAGTGATTCAGTTACACATAGATACTGTATTCTTTTCAGATTCTTTTCCATTATAAGTTACTACAAAATACTGAATATAGTTCCCTGTGCTATACAGTAGGTCCATGCTGGTTATCTGTTTTATATACAGTAGTGTACATCTGTTAATACCAAATTCCTAATTTATCCCTCTCTCACTTTCCCCTTTGGTAACCATATGCTTGTTTTTATATCTGTGAGTCTATTTCTGTTTTGTAAGTAAGTTCATTTGTATCATTTTCTTTAGATTCCACATATAAGTGATATCATATGATATTTGTCTTTCTGTGTCTGACTTACTTCATTTAGTATGATAATCTCTAGGTCCATCCATGTTGCGGCAAATGGCATTGTTTCATTCTTTTTTATGGCCAAGTAATATTTCATTGCATAATATGTACCACATCTTCTTTATCCATTCATCTGTTGCTGGACATTGCAGTTGCTTCCATGTCTTGGCTGTTGTAAATAGCGTTGTTATGAATAATGGGGTGCATGTGTCTTTTCAAGTCAAGAGTTTTCTCCAGATATATGCCCAGGGGTGGGATTGTAGGATCATATGGTAACTGTATTTTTAGTTTCTTAAGGAACCTCCACACTGTTCTCCATAGTGGCTGCATCAATTTACATTTCCACCAACTGTGTAGGAGGGTCCCCTTTTCTCTACATCATCTCCACCATTTATTATTTGTAGACTTTTTGATGATGGTCATTGTGACTGATGTGAGGTGATATCTCGTGGTTTTGATTTGCATTCTCTACTAATTAGCAATATGGAGCATCTTTTCATGTGGCTGTTGGCCATCTGTATGTCTTTTAATAATTAAAGATTTCTATACTCTACTACCCAGAAATTCTACTTCTAAGAATGTTCTTACAAGAAAAAAAAAAGTGGGGGGTGGGGGGGAGTAAAAAAATCCTATCAAGCAAGTTCATGACCATAGTATTTATAACAACAACAACAAAAAACAAATACACTGGAACCAACCTTAATGCCAACAACTAAAATAAAAATAATATATCAATTCGATGGAATATAATTCAGCTATTACCACTCAGTTATTACCAGCTTCAAGTCTTACAGTATCCTGATAATACAATGAAAATAGCAACTTCACAGGATTGTTTGCAAGGAACATGTCATACTTTATGATGAAAAATTGTGCAGGACTTCCCCGGTGGTCCAGTGGTTAAGACCCTGCACTTCCACTGCAGAAGGCAAGGGTTTGATCCCTGGCTGGGGAATTAAGATCCCACACATGGCACAATGCAGTCAAAAATAAAAACTGTGCAAAAGTGGGAGAGAAGCTGTAACAGTCAAATGTTCTAATTTGGCTTAATATTTACTTTTGTGACTTTATCTGTATGAGGATATCTCCCTCACACTCACTTTCAATATCATGCATAGATACTTTGGTTCAAAATTAACAAAGGGCACGTAACTAAATAAACTATGTTAGGTACAGAAATGATTTTAAGTCATTGTGAACACTATTAAGGATGACTATAACCTTCATTTTAATTACCTTCAAAAGAAAAATGAACTTTCATTTCTAGAAGTATGGTAGGATAGATACCTGCCTGACTTACTAATGTAAATACTAAAATTCTGGGGAGGGCATTAAAACTTCCTGTTTAAGGGAATTAATGAGGACTTCCCGGGTGGTACAGTGGTTAAGAATCTGCCTGCCAATGCAGGGGACCAGGTTCGATCCCTGGTCCTGGAAGATCCCGTGCGCCATGACTACTGAGCCTGTGCCCTAGAGCCAATTACTGCAACTACTGAGCCCACCGTGCTGCAACTACTGAAGTCCACATGCCTACAGCCCATGCTCTGCAACAGGAGAACCTACCATAATGAGAAGCCCACGCACCAAAACAAAGAGTAGCCCCTGCTCGCCACAAGTAGAGAAAGCCCATGTACAGCAACAAAGACCCAAAGCAGCCAAAAATAAAAATTAAGAAAAAATTTAATGAAAGTATCTTATAAAAAAATAAAAGATAACAATAAAGCAATCAATGACCTGGCAAGATATTAAAGAATATTCAGAAGTCAAAAGCTAAGTAAATATGGGAATCAAGAGAGTAAATGTAGTACTGAAATCTATGCTTCTCTCGAGAGTACAATCAGCCCTCCACATCTTCAGGTTCCACATCCGCAGATTCAACCAAACTCTGATCAAAAACATTCAGAAGAAACAAATACTGTATGCTAACACATATATATGGAATCTAAAAAAATGGTACTGACGAACTCAGCGGCAGAGGAAGAATAAAGACGCAGATATAGAGAACAGGCTTGGTGGGGCGGGCAGAGTGAAAGAGTCACACTGACATTTGTACACTACCAAGTATAAAATAGATGGCTAGTGGGAAGCAACTGCATAACACAGGGAGATCCACTCGATGATGGGTGACGACCTAGAGGGGTGGGACAGGGAGGGTGGGCGGGAGGCTCAAGAGGGAGGGGATATGAGGATATATATATAAATACAGTTGATTCACTGTTGTACAGCGGAAACTGGCACGACAGTGTAAAGCTATTATACTCCAATAAAGATCAAAAGAAAACAAAATATTAAGAAAAAAAACAATCCCAGAAAGTTTCAAAAAGCAAAACTTCAATTTTCCAAAACTGGCAACTATTTACATATAATTTACATGGCAGTTACAACTACTCAAATAGCATGCTCACTGTATTTGTTATTACAATTAACCTGGAGATGATTTACAGTACACGGGAAAATATAAGCAGGTTACGTGTAAATATTACACCATTTGATATGAGGGACTCGAGCACTGGCAGATTTTGGTATCCTCAAGGGGATCCTAAAACCAATCCCCTGAGGATATCAAAGGATGACTGTATATGCCTAATTAAATGACCCTGAACTGAGATTTTCACAGCCTCCTAGGAGAGAAGAAAAAGATTAGGGCCTGCTCAAGGTATAAAGCAAAATAAATGATTCCTCCAATAAAGATGAGACCACAAAGTGCTACTCTTCCTGTGTAAAATTATACTAAAAATGATCCAAACCCCCTTCCTCCATGCCTCCAAAGAGAACTGCAGGGAAAATCTCCTGACCTTAGTGCAGAAAAAAATGAAAGTGGAAAAAAAAATCCCAAGTATTAATATCTACAAAAACTTTCTCATGGTCTGCATCCTGAATTCATACTACCTAAGTGGTCTAAAAAGCTTCAAGCCGAGAATTTAAAGTGGTCCCAGACATGCAACCAGAAGCAAACATAAATCCGCTTTGAAGCAGCCCACTCTCAAGGTAGGCCTTAAAGAATTCCCAGTATTCTAAGAAATATCAACTCCCAGTCACCAAAACTCACAAAACACATAAGAAAACAAGGCACTGTGAGTAGGAGCCAGCAGATATAACCAACAACAGAATCAAATGTATAAAAACTTTATATCTCCAAATTATCAATCACAAAATACAAATATTTTAATATCTTTAATAAAGAGAATTAAAATGAGTAAAAAACAAGAGAAAATAAATTGTAACTAAACATCTAAAAAATAAATATACAATAACTGAAATTTAAAACTCACTGAGTAAGTTCTATAGCAGATTAAGAAGAACTAAAGAGTTAATGAGTTAGAAGATGTATGTCAATAATTTGTCCAGAATGCTGCAGAATCACATATCTACATATCTAGACAAGGAAATAGCAAATATAAAAGAAAGGTTAAGAGATATGGAATAAAGAGTGAGAAAGTCTTACATGCATAAAATCAGAATGACAGAAGGATAAGTTACATTCAAAAGTATATTCTTCAGACAGAGGAAAGTAATCTCAAATGGAAGGTCTTACATGCAAAGAAAATGGTAGATATGTGATTAAATTTAAGCAAACACCAAAATTTAAAAAATAGCAATATTAATGTTTTGTGAAGCTAAATGAAAAAGTAAAGATAGTAATTCATGTTAGATTTTTATAAGTTAGAATTCAAAAGTTAATTCTAGAGTGACTACCAAAATAAAAACAATAGCATGTAAAATGTCCTAACTAATAGGGGAGAAATTGAATGAGAAAAAAAATATGCAATTGATTCAGAGGAGGACAAGAAAGAAATATAGAAAAGGTAGGACAAATAAAAGTCACTAAATAAAATTGTTAAATCTAAATATATCAGTAATTTAAATAAACATGAGAGGACACACAAGGATCAATTATACAAACAATGAACATGCCAGTACTGAAATTAAAAACAATACAATTTATAACCACGACAAGGAAAAATCAAATACTTACATATACACTAAACACACACAGGATCTACATGCTAAAAATTACAAAATACTTGATTTTAAAAAGTCAAAGAGGGACTTCCTTGGTGGCACAGTGGTTAAGAATCCTCCTGCCAATGCAGGGGACATGGGTTCGAGCCCTGGTCCAGGAAGATCCCACATGCTGCGAAGCAACAAAGCCTGTGCACAGCTACTGAACCTGCACCCTAGAGCCCATGCACCACAACTACTGAGCCCACACGCCACAACTACTGAAGCCCGTGTGCCCTAGGGCCCATGTGCCACAACTACTGAGCTCGTGTGCTGCAACTACTGAAGCCCATGAGCTTAGAGCCCATGCTCTGCAACAAGAGAAGCCACTGCAATGAGAAGCCCACGCACCACAACTAAGAGTAGTCCCTACTCGCCACAACTAGAGAAAGCCCAAGCACAACGAAGATCCAACACAGCCAAAAAATACATTAAAATAAATAAGTAAATAAATAAATTTTAAAAGAATCAAAGAAAACTTAAATTGAGAGATATAGCATGTTCATGAGTTGGAAGACTCATTGTAGTAAGCATGTCAAATCTCTCCAAGTTGGTCTATAGTTTAATGCAATTCATACCAAAATACTAGCAAAATTTTTTCATAGGCAAGATTATTCTAAAGTCAACATGGGAAGGCACAGGCCCTAGAGGAACTAAAACAATCTTGACAAAAAAGAATGAGAACGAATAAGCAGAAGAAAGTACTCTGTCTGTATTAAGGCTTACTATATAGCAGAGTAATCAAGACTGTGATATGGGCAGAGGGATAGACACATAAATCAATGAAGCAGAATAAAAGACTCAGAAACAGACCCACATATATAAGCTATACTGACTTTTGACAAAGGTGCAAAACCAGTTCAGTAAAGGAAGGATAGCCTTTTCAGTAAATTATGCCAGAACAATTATGCCAGAACAATTCACATCCACAGGCTAAAAAACGAAAGAACTTCAACCTAAGCTCCACAGCTTATATAAAAATTGGCTCAAAATGGATCATAGACTTAAACATAGAAAAACATATAGGAGAAAATTATCAGGATCTGGGACTAAGCCAACAGTTCTCAGACTTGACACCAAATGCATGATCCATAAGATAAAATTTTTTTTAAAAACTGGTAAATTGGGCCTCACTGAAATTAAAAACCTTTGCTCTGTGAAAGCCCACGTGAAGAAGATGAAAAGACAAACTACAGACCAGGAGAAAATATCTGCAAATCAAATATCTAACAAAGGACTAGTATCTAGACTATATAAACCACTCTTAAAATTCAACAGTAAAAAACAAACAATCCATTTAGAAAATAAGCAAAAGATGAACAGACATTTAACTGAAGAGGATATACAGGTGAAAAATAAGCACATGAAAAGATGCTCATCATCATTAACCATTAGAGAAATTTATATTAAAACCAAAATGAGATACTATACACATATCATAATAACTAAAATAAAAAATAATAACACCAAATGCTGGTAAGGATGCAGAGAAACTAGTTCATGCTATATTACTGCTGAGAATCTGAAATGGTACAACCACTCTAGAAAATAGTTTGTTGCTAGTTTAGAAAAAAAAAAACAACCTGTCAATCATACAACCCACTAACTGTACTCCTGGGCATTTATGCCAGAGAAATGAACATTGTTTTCACACAAAGACCTGAATGTGAATGCTTAGAGCAGTTTTATTTGTAATTGCTAAAAAACTGGAATCAATAGGTATATAATTAAAGAAACTGTGATATATACATAGCATGGAATACTACTAAGCAATCAAAATGAAGAGGCTATTGACACACACAGCTTGGATGAGTCTCCAGGGAACTGTGCTGAATTCTAAAAAGCCAGTCCCTAAAAGATTACATAATGTATGATTCCATTTACATAAAATTTTTGAAATGACAAAATTTTACAAATGGAGGACAGATTACTAATTACCAGATGGTAGAAAGTGGCAAGGAGAGGGAAAAAGGTGGTGCAGTTCTAAAAGGCAAGAGGAAGGATCCTTGTGGTGTTTGAAATATTGAGTATCTTCAACAGTGGCAGTAAATACACTGAACTTATACACACATACACACACAACACACAAATACAATTAAAACTGGGGAAATTTGGATAAAATCAGTGGCTTACATTAATTTCTTGGCTGTAATACTATATCATAGTAAATTGTTTGCAAGACCTCTCTGTATTATTTCTTACAGAAATTGTATATGAATCTACAATTATCTTTTTAAAAAGGCATTAATTAACTACAACAGCATCAAGAAATATAATGTGCCTGGGGACTTCCCTGGTGGTGCAGTGGTTAAGAATCCGCCTACCAATGCAGGGGACACAGGTTCGAGCCCTGGTCTAGGAAGATCCCACATGCTGCAGAGCAACTAAGCGTGTGTACCACAACTACTGAGCCTGCACTCTAGAGACTGTGAGCCACAACTACTGAGCCCTTGTGCTGCAACTACTAAAGCTGGTGCACTCTAGGGCCCATGCTCTGCAACAAAAGAGGGCACTGCAATGAGAAGCCTGTGCCCCACAAAGAGTAGCCCCCACGCGCTGCAACTAAAGAAAGCCCGTGCGCAGCAAGAGACTCAATGCAGCCAAAAATTAAAAAATTTTTTTTAAAAAGAAATATAACATACCTGAAAACAGACATATGGATCAATAGAATAGAACAGAGAACCCAGAAATAAACCCACATACCTATGGTCAATTAATCTTTGACAAAAGAGACAAAAATATACAATGGAGAAAAGAAAATCTCTTCAGTAAGTGGTATTAGGAAAGTTGGACAGCTGCATATAAATCAATTAAATCAGAACACACCCTCACTTCATACAGAAAAACAAACTCAAAATGGCTTAAAGACTTACATGTAAGACAGGACACTGTAAAACTCCTAGAAGAGAACATAGGCGAAACATTTTCTGACATAAATCGTACCAATATTTTCTTAGGTCAGTCTCTCAAGTCAACAGAAATAAAAGCAAAAATAAACAAATGGGACCTAATCAAACTTACAAGCTTTTGTACAGCAAAGGAAACCATAAAAAAAAAAATGAAAAGACAACCTACGGACTGAAATAAATTATTTGCAAATGATGCAACCAACAAGGGATTACTCTACAAAATATACAAACTACTCATACAACTCAACAACAAAAAAACAAACAACCCAAACAAAAAAATGGGCAGAAGACCTAAATAGACATTTCTCCAAAGGAGATATACAGATGGCCAACATGCACATGAAAAGATGCTCAACCTCGCTAATTATTAGAGCAATGGAAATCAAAACTACAATAAGGTATCACCCTCACACCAGTCAGAATGGCCATCAATAAAATATCTACAAATAACAAATGCTGGAGAGGGTGTGGAGAAAAGGGAACCCTCCTTCACTGTTGGTGGGACTATAAGTTGGTGCAGCCACTATGGAAAACAGTATCGAGGTTCCTCAAAAAACTAAAAATACAGTTTCCATATGATCCAGTATTCCCACTCTTGGGCATATCCAGACAAAACTATAATTCTAAAAGATACATGCACCCCTATGTTCAGAGAAGCACTATTCACAATAGTCAAAACATGGAAACAACCTAAATGTCTATCAACAATGAAGAGAGAAAGAAGATGTGGTACATATAGATAGTGGAACACTGCTTAGTCACAAAAAAGAATGAAATAATGCCATTTACAGCAACAGCAACATGGATGGACCTAGAGATTATCACACTAAGTGAACTAAATCAGAAATACAGATACAATACAATATCACTTACATGTGGAATCTAAAATATGACACAAATGACCTAATCTACGAAACAGAAATACACTAACAGACATAGAAAACAGACTTATGATTGCCCAGGGAGAGGTCGGGGGTGGGGGGGGTGGGGGGGAGGGTGGACTGAGAATTTGGGATTAGCAGATGCAAACTATTATACATAGAATGGATAAATATTCACATACTGTAGCACAGGGAACTACATTCAATATCCCGTGATAAACCATAATGGAAAAGAATATGAAAAACAATGAACCTATATGTATAACTGAATCACTTGGCTGTACAGCAGAAATTAACATATTGTAAATCAACTATAGGTCAATAAAATTTTTAAAAAGAAATATAATGTACCTAGAAATAACTCTTAAAAATGTGTAAACCATGTGTAAGATTCTTATGGAGAAATTATAAAATTCTGTTGATACTAAAGAACTACTACATAAATAGAGCTGTATCTTATGTACTGGAAAACTTAAGTTCATAAAGATATAAAGACTTAATGCTATTCCAGTCAAAATCTTATCAAGATTTCTTTGTGCAAACAGGCTGATTCTAAAATTTACATAAAAAGAACCAAGAAATTTTTGAGGAGGAAAAACAAAATGAGGAGATTTGCCTTACCAGATATGAGATGGTATACTTAAAGCTAGGACAATTAAGACAGTGGAGTTGGCAACACAGACAGACAAAATAACCAGCAGAATAAAACAGCCCAGAAACAGACTCAATTTTTGACAGAAGTAGCACTGCACACCACAGGGAAAAAAAACTTCCGTTTCTCAAAAAATACTACAGAAAGAGTAAACAGATGACGCCCGCACTGGGAGAGTTATTTGTAAACACCCACTAAGTGACCAAAAAAAAGCTGTACCCAGAATATATAAAGAATCACTATAAATCAATAAGAAAGACATAAAACCCAATAGAAAAGAGAAAACTTGAACAAGCATCTCACAAAGAATAAGCACAAGTAGCCAAAAGCATAAAAAGTGGAAGATGTTCACAAGAAGGTAACAGGTCACTCTGCCAAGTTTGCGAAATTTTAAGTCCTGACGATATTATGTGTTACTTTGAGGCACTAGAACACACGCAATACTGGTGGTGGTACAAATTAATATGATCACTTTGGAAAATAATTTGGCATTACCTAGTAGAATGGGAGGTATGTAATTCCACTCCTAAGGAGGTGTGTACTTTATGAAACTCTTTTTTTTTTTTTTTTAAGAAACTCTTAAACATACGCACCAAAACACATCTATAAGAATACTCATTGTACAGTGGCACTCTTCATAATAAAAAAAATAACAAACAGCCCAAATATTTACCAATAGTAGAATGAACAAACTGTAGTATATCCATACAATGAAGTACCATATGATTGTGAAAAGTAATGACTCACAGAAGAAGCAATAAAGTCACAAAAGAATATATACAGTATAATTTCCTTTACATGAAGACAAAAAGCAGGCAAAATTAATCAAAATATTGTATAGAAGAAAAATATGTTAAAACTATAAGTAAAAGCAAGCAAATGAAAACTCCAAGTCAATATAATGGTTACCTCTAAGTAGAGAGGGAAGGGATGGGCACACAGGGTACTTCAGATGTTCTTTTTTTAAAAAAGAAAATAGGAGTAGACATATAGGTAATCATCAAAATTTTATTCTTCAGACCTTAACATATTTTTACTTAATATTTAACTTAAAAAAACTTTTTATAAAGAAAACATAATAGGTCTTGAATTCTCTTTGTTCAGGGGAGGAAAATTTACCATGTTTACATTTTTAGTGGATAATGAGTTATTTATCAATGAGTGTAAAACCACAAAGAACAGAAAAAAGGAAACTGAAAATACACTAAGTCCCCAACATACGAAAGAGTTCTGTTCCAAGAGCACATTCCTAAGTCTAATTTGCTCATAAGTCCAACAAAGCTAGACTAGGTACCCAACTAACACAGTCAGCTATATAGTACTGTACTGTAATAGGTTTATAGTACTTTTCACACAAAAATACATAAAAAACAAGCAAAAAATAAACATTTTTAATCTTATAATACAGTACCTTGAAAAGTACAGTAGTACAGTACAACAGCTGGCATACAGGGGTTGGCATGCAGTGAACAGGCAAGAAGAGTTCCTGACTGGAGAAGGGAGAGGAGGTGGGAGATGGTAGAGCTGAAGGATCGTCAATAGGAGATGGAGGGCAAGCTGCAATTTCACTCACCCCTGACACTGATGGCACAGGTTCTGGTTCCTAGCTGGATTCAATTCTACCGACCCACTTGAAAAAACAATCCAGTGATGTCTGGGTAGAAGCTCTTTTTTTCTCATCAAAGGTGACATGGTAGCACTGGACTGCGTTCTGAACAGCTGTTGCAACCTTCATGCACTGTGATACGTTCAGGTCCTGTGCCTCAAAAACTAACAATGCCTCCTCAAATAAAGAAAATCCCCTTGTCATTTCCTGCATCATGAATCTTCAGTTCTTCAGCCACTTCTTCTTCTCCTTGTCTCTCCTCGTCTTTTCTTGGCACTTGGCGCTGCTTAGCAGTACCAGCTACATCACCGCTGCTTTTACGTTTGCTTCTGGATATCCTGGGCTTGAAATAAAAGACATTGCACTACTGCACTCTATACAGTACTGCACAGTAAAGTACACAAAAGCACAATCACTTGTAAAGGATGCACGCAGGTGACAATGTATGCCAGACGTGAACTACATGACTGGACATGCAAATCCATGTTGGCAACTTGAAGGTTCATATGTAAGGGACTTACTGTAGAAAATTCTTTCATGAGGGCTAGGCAACAGCAGATAGCCCACCTTTCCCAGGGAGTCTGACTGCACAAAGGGCCTATGGAAGCAGAGCAAATAGGTACATTCACCAGAAAAGCCTTGCTGACCTGGGCTGTGTTCCCCAGAGGATGGGGCCCCACTTACTTTTACATCATTAGCCCGCTTAGGATGGACTGAGGTTGCTTCCAATTTGAAAATGACCTTGGCTTCCAATGCAGGAGGCATGGGTTCGATCCCTGGATGGGGAACTATGATCCCTCATGCTGCGGAACATGGCCAGAAAAAAAAAAGGGGGGAATAGTTTCAGAGACTTCCCTGGTGGTCCAATACAGGGGGCACAAGTTTGAGCCTCGATCCAGGAACTATGCCACATGGCTCAACCAAAAAAAAAAAAAAAATGGAAAAGAAAAAGAAAATGACCTTGGATCACAAACTGAGGTTTTTATTTTTTATTTTTTAAAATATTTACTTATTTTTGGCTGCATCGGGTCTTAGTTGAGGCACATAGGATCTTTGTTGCGGCATGCAGGACCCTTCGTTGTGGCATGTGGGCTTCTCTCTAGTTGTGGCTCGAGTGCTCAGTAGTTGCAGTGCATGGACTTAGTCGCCCCTCAGCATGTGTGATCTTAGTTCCCCAACCTGCACGCCCTGTGCTGGAAGGCGGATTCTTAATGATTGGACCACCAGGGAAGTCCCTCAAGCTGAGGTTTTTAATTTGTTTATACCGACTATGAAGCATCCTGAGGTTTGATTAATAAGTCATCTACATAGAGAAGTAAATTTATTTTTAACAAAAATGGTCCTTGGCATGACTCTACTATTTATACTGTTGCAGTGAGTTTATTCTGCAAACCAGTTTTCTAACACACTCAATCTCAGGATTGCTTGGCAGCCCCTTAAACCCAGCAATTAAATTGCCTGGCAAATTAATACGGAAGACATAAACTAAGTAAATTATGAATATGTGATAACTTTCATCCTTTCAAAGTAATGAAGTCACTGAAAAAGTATTTTTCTGTATTTTCCAAATTATTACACTACAAGCAAAAACTTAATATTTAAAGTTTAACAAGAATTAGGGCTAAGGCATCGTAGGGAGTCAAATGTTTATCATGTATATATACTTCTTTTTGTAAAAGATCTGTGAAAACTATTGTAACTCTCTTAGAAGAGCTGAAGAATAGGTAACATAACATGCATTGAGTTGCTGTGTACTATAATTAAAGATAGTGGTATGCTGGTAAATGGTTAACAACCAGTTCTATTGTGTTGGGGTCTTTTTTTTTTTTTTTTTTTGCATGTTAACCAATACTAATTTTTTTCAGCTCTTTATTGGAGTATAATTGCTTTACACTGCTGTGCCAGTTTCTGCTGTACAACAAAGTGAATCAGCTGCATTTATACATACATCCCCACATCCCCTTGTGTGTTTGTTGTGGGGGGATCTTGATTTGCAGCATTTGCCAATTTCTCTCATGTAAATACTCCCACTACAGCCAATTACAAGCTATCAATTTGAAATTACTAAATGTGCAGTTGAGAAGAAATGCCCAGTAGCACATCATTATCCAGTATTTTCACCATACATACATAATAGATAGATGTAAATAACTTTATGGGCATAGCACAATAAAATGTAGCACAATAATTGGGAAATGATGTTTGAGAATTTATTACCTTTGTTTTTAGCATAACTTATTTTAATCTAAGTTTATGTGATTTAATAATCACTGTGTTGGGACTTCCTAGGTGGTGCAGTGGTTAAGAAGCTGCCTGCCAATGCAGGGGACACAGGTTCAATCCCTGCTCCAGGAAGGTCCCACATGCCACAGAGCAACTAAGCCCCTGTGCCATAACTACTGAGCCTGTGCTCTAGAGCCTGTGAGCCACAACTATTGAGCCCATGTGCCACAACTACTGAAGCCCATGCGCCTAGAGCCCACGCTCCGCAACAAGAGAAGCCACCTCAATGAGGAGCCTACGCACCACAATGAAGAGAAGCCCCCTCAATGAGGAGCCTAAGCACCACAATGAAGAGAAGCCCCCGCTCACTGCAACTAGAAAAAGCCCGTGTGCAGCAACAAAGACCCAATGCAGCCAAAAAATAAATAAATAAATAAATAAAATTTATTTTTAAAAAATCAGTGTGTTTAACAATAGGCTGGCAAAATTCCTAAAACTTTGTTGCAGCTTACCACTGATTAGGCTTCACTCTAGTTAATGTCTCCAAACTGGTACAACAATTAGTAAATGACATGAGCATGATTATATTGTATAGACATTCCCATACACTTAAGACCTGCACATAAGAAAGAATTACAAAATTCTCCTTTAAGGTAACTGATTGGTAAAGTACAAGGGTGAGTCAAAAATTATCCACACTCTGGCTGTAGAATCTCACCCTCGTACATATACAATTCAATAAGAGCAATGTTAATAGACTGTTCTGCAGATAGAGGACTTAATTTTTGGAATTTACCCCTTAGTCCAGCCAGATCAGATAGAGCATTGTAACAGAGAATTTCTGGATTCTTAACAAAGTCATGTAGCAGGCCTGAGAAAACTCCAGTATCATTCCCACTCTGTCTAGTTAGTGAGTGAGACACAAGGTAGGAAAGGAAAAGGGGGGGAAACAGAGACTCCCAAAGGATCCCTTCCACAATTAATTATGCAAATCACAAGTAAATTAGACACTAAAAATTTAAGATTGATTGAAAGGCTTGCTCAAATTGCTTTAACTGTGATTCATAAACCAATCACGCAAATTCATGTGTTAGGTTGTGTAAAAGGAAAAAAAAATTAGAGAGATGTAGAATGGAATAAGATTACCTTAATTTAAATGTAAAAGACATGGTTGCTGATGTATGAGTCTCTTACACTGTTAGCACTAGCCCATCAGATGTTAACAAAATCTGATATGCAACAGTTTTACATATCCCCTTGTGGGAGAAAGATCAACTTGTGATCTGCTTTATAAATCAGCTACAGTGTTAGAGTTAGGCTACTGTAGCTAAATGGCTTTTAGATATGCTTCCTGTTTTAAGCTACCATATTTACAAATGAAAGCTTTTTCAAACCACGGCTTTTAATATAATTTGCATATTTAGTAATACATTGATTAAAATTAAACACGGATTATTGCAATTTATTTCAGAAACAGATGGGATGCATTAAGTGAAAAGCCAGAGCTTTTAAATAGAACAGACTCACTGGCTGACTACTGATGAATGATGAATACAAAAGCTTTGTAAATTGGCAAAAAGGGAAAAAAGCCGTTTGTGCCCATTTCCTTTCAAGGCTTTCCTGACAAGCGATTCCATGAAATCAGTAATCAAGTTAATTTAAAATGAATAATGTATATCAAAGGTATGCATCAGCTTAATGGGAGTAGATTTCTCAAAAGAAAAAAAGAATGCTTCCACAAACTTAGAATCTTCCTCATCTGCAGTTCTTGTGTCTTCAGGTTTTCCTAATTAAATATGGATTTGATAGGGTTCACCAGCAGATGGCATTCTTCCATTACATACACTCTTGCTGGACTGCTTTGATTTTACAGTTTCACAAAACTTCACCAGCTAGTGTAAATTAATCATGAATTCACTCAATGGTAGAGTTGGTTGGGCCCAATAACTTGTTTCTAAAATGGCATATTCTCAAAATAGTCTTGGTCACTGTGAACCTGATTCGATTATAGAGAATATTTCATTTTTTTCTCTGTTCTCTGTATCCATTGCTTTGTTGAATATCCTTCACAAAAGCTAATTTGTTAAGATAATGTATATATCTCTAATGTTAGCCCCTTGTCAGTTATTTCATCAAAGGTAGAAGAACTAAGTTTTTGCCTTGCCCCACCCCCACAGCTGTGGATATAATTCAATCAGATCACATTAATATGCTAGTTCCATTATGAAACTAATTTTTGCATATAAGCTTTTCATTTTTGTAAAGCATAGGCATTTTCCAAGTTAATTTAGCAAAATTCGGCTTAGTTTGCTTGGCTATCCAGTTCTTATTAACCTAGGCAATTATTTCTCAGAATGCCATAAAAGAAAACCCATCAAGTAGGTAAAGGATTTATAATTTAATTTTAAAACATTTTTCCTCTTGGATTTTTTTTTTGAGTTAGAGGTGAAAAGGGAATCTGACCTATAACACTTAAAAAATGTTTATGTTATTCAAAATCTCCACGGGACAGTACAGAAATCCTATTAATATGTAGACTCAAATTCAGTTGAACTGGGTTGCTGAAGGTAAAGTTGTACTAAAGTCAGACTAGTCCTAATATTTCCTATCTAATATAAATGCTAATTATAAATTCTCAGAATAAGTAAAACTGGGTAATTTAACACAAAAATTGCTCCTCTCACACAGGATCAATGGCACATATTTCAAGAAAGCAAATGAAAATACTTTTATATAAAGTTTCTGATGATAGCAAAAACAAAAAAGAATTTTTTCATCAAAACCCTGATTACAGTAATACCATGCTGGGGAGGTTTTACTTTGTTTTATTTTAAAATGTAAACTATTACCAAAAATTACCTCCAGCTTTTTCAAAGTTTGATTAAATACTCAAAAGTACTTAAAAGGTCAGTTCCCAGTCTCACTGCTATGGATTACTCTAACATGAAGTCTCTGTCACCTATTGTGAGTTGTGAAAATCCCCCTGTATCCAATGTGTTTTGTTTGGATTGAGATGGCATGCAGTTGATGGCTGTGACCTTCATGGTGGCTTAGATCCCTGGCTGGCACTGATTTTTGATTTAGTGCCGATCTGCTGCGCTTGTCACAGGCTGCAAGGTGCTTTCCATGCACTAATGGAACAGCTCAAGGGCAGAGGGGCCCTGTAAACGTCTATCTCTCACCAACCATGGACTAAATAGAGAAGTGAGTTTTCTACATGTGAATGACAGACTCTGAGATTACATGCAAGAGGTAATGCAAAGTTTTAAAACCTGCTCTGACTTTACAGAATAACAAGCATTTGCAAAGTGCAAAGTCTAAGGTTATTGTGCCTGCTAATGAATATGTATCTGCACTGTTAAAATGGAATATTTAACACAAATACTGATAATATATCTTCATTTGGTGGCAGGGAACTAACAATCAGTTGATGTGTCCTCTGGTTCAACTATAGTTGCTAATAAATTCTGCTACTTAGTGATGTCTTCAACAGGAAATTGCATATGTCCAAATTTTTTCCTTCTAAGAAAACACAAAATGATATGATAATTGTTATAGGAAAAAATAATTTAGAGATAAAATATAACATCTTGGCCTTTGTGTCTTTTTGCCTAGGCATCTTGACCACTGAAGGCTGTTTCGGATATGCAGTTTAAAACACACACACACACACACACACACACACACGTGTGAATTTTTGTCTTCTAAACCTACATGTTACTTGCTCTGGCTTAGGTGAGAGTAATTCATGCCAAGCGGCTAGTAAACACATTAGTAGTACATCTATAAGATAACCAAACCCTAGTCATCCTTCAAGACTCAGCTCAAATAAGCAATTCCTGATTCTCCCAAGAAGTAATTTCTCCTTCCTTGAACTTCTTACTGATATTTGATTTGTGTGTTTTTTTACCGTTATTATTGCTCTTTACCTTGTATAATATTCCCTCATTTCCTGCAAAAGACAGCAAGTACCACTTCTATTTTATTTTTATAACCATCACTTTACCTAGCCCTGTGACTGACATAAGTGCTCAGTATGTTTTTGCTGAATGAGTGAATGAATGAATGATAAATACATGACTACAACATGGTAGCAGCCTCTAGTTTGATGAAATTTTAAAGCTATCAGACTTTATCATTAACATTATTGCCTGGCTAACTTCCTAAAACTCCACTTCTTCAATCACCACACATAGGTGAATGGCCCCTCTAAATTTGGAGTTTCTAATTTCTGATTCTGACTCCCATCAGCAAAACCACATGCTAGACTTCATTCTCATCTAAGACAGATCTACAGCTAAGCTCACCAAAACAATACTCTTCTACACATACTATTCAGATCCCTTATATGTATAATATCCTGAGATTCCTTCACCTGACCACATGGTAATTCAAATGATATAAACTCCACCCATTTCTGACAAATCTTTGAAACCATCCCATGATAAACTGCCTTCTCAGTATATTCAGCTACCTTCCCTGAAACTTTGATACATTAAGTCACCAATTCTTTATTGACTGCCTACTATGCACCAGGCACTAAAAGTTAAGATAAAGTGCTGTGCACCCTCAGGAGGTACTGGGCAGTGCGCCACGGAATACCTGAAGTCACTAGAAAAAGTGGTACATCTTACTGGATAGGGAAATTAAGTAATTTAAAACATTACTTTTATACTAAACAGAGATAAAGTAAGGAAGAGAATGCAAAATTTACATGAATTTTTAAACCATAAGAATTCAAAAAGTTCACTTTCAGTAGACTGCTTCTGATGCCCCGGGATATTCACATTTCTTCTGCCATTCAAGACAATGTAGTTGAAATTTTTCAATAAATTGTATGAAAGAACACATATTTTAGAATAAGGAAGTCTTGATTAGAATCCCAATTACTCCTCTTTCTAATTATGTTTCACTGGGTGAGTTAGTCAATCGCTATGTACCTAACTGTTCTAATCTATAAAATGTGCATAGTAACTCCTTCTGGGGCAATTATAAAGATTAAATATGTTAAACAAGTTAATACAAGAAAAGTGCAAAGACAGCATCTACTATGTGGTAACTGATATTTTTCTCCTTCCCACTTCCTCCCTTTAGGAACTTTACTCACCCCCTAATAGAGACCTATGAGATTCTCATGTTCTTACTTCACAAATCTGCCCCTTCAAATCCTTGCACTTGAACCACTGGACAACCAATAATTTAACCATCAAACTGCATTCTTTCACAATAAATTCATATTCTGTGTACAGAACAGCCCATTAAGACTTCGTGGATACTGTTCAGATGACCTACATAGTTTTGTCCCTCCTTTTTAAACTTCCAAAAGCATCCAGTTCAATCATCTCACATTCTAAATGGCCTAAGTTCTTTGCCTCCCTTGCTAGCTGAAATCATTTTACTGCCTCTCTCTCCAGTGGATAAGAATCATACCACGGTTCCACTCTTAGCACTCATCTCTCCTCTTTCTACATTTACTCCCCATACCATTGATTCTAATGGCTTCAACCACCAACACCATGTCAGTGACCTCAAAATCTGTCTCCAGTCCTGACCTTTGATTTGCGCTCCAGTCTTCAGATTATACCTGGTTCCAGGATAATGCACTGTTAAACGAACTGCCATCTACTCAAGCTCAACTGGCTCACGACTTATCTCGGCATGCCTTCTTTCAAACTACCCTTCTTCCTCAGAGTAGAAACTGAAGTAATCTTTGAGTTTTCTCTCTTTTTTAATCCTCTATAACTAATCTATCACCAGTTTCTTTCTTTTTTAAGACATCACTCCCATCTGAATAGTTCTTTCAACTCCAACTGCCATGACTCTAGTCCAGGCCCTCACGCCCAGAGGGTGTCTACATAAAACTCAGATTTAGATGAGGAAATAAACACAGGGAGGTTAAATAACTTACCACCCTTACACAGTTCACAAGTGGAAGACCTGGAATTCAAACCTTGGTAGTCTTTCCAAAGCTTAAGTTCTTAACCAACACATCACAGAATCACAGAATGTTAGCATCAGAAGGGGCTTTAGTGGCCAACTAGCTCATCTGCCTAGTATTAAGAAGGTATTTTTCTATTTACTAATTTCAATGTTTGTTTATTTAAAGGAGCCTGTTCTCTATTCACTTTCCTGTATGTCCTTTAGGTCTCTTTGGGTCTCTTTATTGACACTACATAACTCTTTGGATGACTCTGTATACATACTAGTACATACATACCTAACAAAAGGTACATACATATGTAACAAAATCTACGACAAATAAAAATCCCCAATGAATCAAACTGTCCATTTTGAAAGGGCATTAAAGCAGGTCAAGACACATATTTCATCAGAGGATTAGAAACATTTCCTAAGAAAGGGATTCGTTAAATCAGCATGTTGGGGTTTTGTGTGTGAATGTATTTAGTTGGCAGTGGGGTGGGGGACACAGGGGCTAAAAGAATATGCTTTTGAAAGTAGACATCAAAATTTGTTTATGTCAGGGTAATAAGTGACTTGCTTTCTATCCTGTTTATATGTTGTGTACTTCTTCTGACACACAGACCTGCTATTCCTCAGGGTGCGTGAACTGACTGCAAGCAAAGTCTGTGCACGTGTTTAGGCGTGGGGGTCTGGTATTTCCTGACAGTCAGCATGATCTGAGGGGCACCAGAAGTCACTAGAATTAAATGGCACTCCACGTGATAGAATAAGACACTCTGTCAGCTCATGTCAATGGGGGAAAAATAAGTTCCAGCATTCAGAGGACAGTCCAATATGGTAGCACATGAACCAGATTTCACATTTTGGGCCAGACACATTGAAAATTTGAGTCCTATTAAAATGCTAAAAACAAATGAGGTAGAGAGAGTCCACTGCTCTATTCACATCAATACTGGCTTCTGAGTACTTACCGGTGGCTCTACTAGAACAAGTAATAAGCAGCTCTACATTGTTCATGCTTTGAAGTTTTAGAACAGCATGAGTAATTGAAATCCACAGATAATATCAAAATTTAATTTTAGTCAAAGTATTAAGTCATCTCCCCCTCAATGAAGCTTTTCTAGTAGCTAACAAACAACGTAACTGACTGGATTGCATTTTAGCTTTTAGTCTTTTCTGTACACCTTCTAGAGTTCTTGGGTAGGTGTTATCGAGCCACTGGAAAAGAGATTTGCACTCCTTCCTTGTCCACTATGATCAGTTAACTACTGTCTGTGCATTTGCCAGACGGCTGGCTGATGCTGGGATTCAATCAGGACTATGACTTTTCATCTTCACAAAGCTACTTGACCCATAAACATGGCAACATTGCAGAATTAGTGTAAACCTCTCATTCCAAATAGCAGTACAAATATTTCATGAATTGAACTATTATTAATCACTTACAAGTGACATCTTTATAGACTAATTATGTACTAAAGTTAATGTGATACAGATACCCAAAATCATCTATCAAAAAACAAAAAAATTAAAGCTTGGAACTACTGCTATTCTGAATCACCTAAGAATCTTGTTTTAAAAAAAAGATTTCCGGGCTTCCTAGGTGGCGCAGTGGTTAAGAATCCGCCTGCCAATGCAGAGGTCACGGGTTCGATCCCAGCTCCAGGAAGATCCCACATGCCGCGGAGCCCGTGTGCCACATAAATAAATAAATAAATAAATAAATAAAAATAAAAAAAAAATTAAAAAAAAAAAAAAAAGATTTCCTCTTTCCGGGCCCCGGCGTCGCGGGCCAGGCCGGGCCGCGGCCTCTCCCGGGCTCCCAGGCTTTCGCCCGAAGGTCCGCGCCTTCAATCCGGGGACTAAGGACAGGGAGCGGAGCGGGGCGGGGGGGGGGGGGGGGGGGACGGCCCTGAAGTCCGAGAACGGGCCGAAGAATACGGAGTTCGGTCCTTTGGTACGGAAGACAGACCAACAGATCGTCCAATACCACCTCGAGATGAAGTCTTTGAATACATTATATTCCGTGGGAGTGATATTAAAGACCTCACTGTTTGTGAGCCACCAAAACCACAATGTTCTTTGCCTCAGGACCCAGCTATTGTTCAGTCTTCACTAGGCTCATCTACTTCTTCATTCCAGTCAGTGGGCGCCTATGGACCTTTTGGCAGGATGCCAATGTACAGTCAATTCAGTCCAAGCTCATTAGTTGGGCAGCAGTTTGGGGCTGTTGGTGTTGCTGGAAGCTCCTTGACATCCTTTGGAACGGAAGCATCAAACAGCAGTACCCTATCCCAAAGTAGTGCAGTTGGTTCTGCCTTTACACAGGATACAAGATCTCTAAAAACACAGTTATCTCAGGGTCATTCAAGCCCTCAGTTAGACTCTGAGAAAAAGCCCAACCATGGAACAAGCAGTACAGACCGCCTCGGCCCACTTACCTGCTCCAGCACCTGTTGGGAGAAGGAGCCCTGTACCACCCAGGCCTTTACCATCTACCAGCCAAAAAGCAATAGAGAATCAAGAGCACAGGCGAGCTGAGGTACACAAAGTGTCAAGACCAGAAAATGAGCAACTCAGAAATGACAGCAAGAGACAAATAGTTCCAGGTGCTCCTTCAGCTCCAAGGAGAGGGCGTGGGGGTCATCGAGGTGGCAGGGGAAGATTTGGTATTCGACGAGATGGTCCAATGAAATTTGAGAAAGATTTTGACTTTGAAAGTGCAAATGCACAATTTAACAAGGAAGAAATAGACAGAGAGTTTCATAATAAACTTAAATTGAAGGAAGATAAACTTGAGAAACAGGAGAAGCCTGTAAATGGTGAAGATAAAGGAGACTCAGGAGTTGATACCCAAAACAGTGAAGGAAATGCAGATGAAGAAGATCCACTTGGACCTAACTGCTATTATGACAAAACTAAATCCTTCTTTGATAATATTTCTTGTGATGATAATAGAGAACGGAGACCAACCTGGGCTGAAGAAAGAAGATTAAATGCAGAAACATTTGGAATCCCGCTTCGTCCAAACCGTGGCCGTGGAGGGTACAGAGGTAGAGGAGGTCTTGGTTTCCGTGGTGGCCGAGGACGTGGTAGTGGCCGAGGTGGTACCTTTACCACTCCTCGAGGATTTCGTGGTGGATTCAGAGGAGGTCGTGGGGGCAGGGAGTTTGCAGATTTTGAATATAGGAAAGACAACAAAGTTGCTGCATAGTCTGCAAAGAAGTCTTTGAAAATAGATGGATTTCTGGCTCTTCGTGGTCCTGAGAATTGGTTTCAGTCTTTGAGAAGAATGAAAAAGTGAATTTGCTGTATATTTGTCACCAGCACTGGGTTTTTGTTTGTTTGTTTTTCTGCTTAATTTCAAAGATACAATACAGTTAATTTTGGGGGTGGGAGGGAAGGCTCATCTTAAGAAGTGAGCACTAAATATATTTGGAATAGCAGAAGGTTAAGTAATTTCTTATGTATAGTTAAACTAAAGCAGTACTCCACTGAAACTTATAAGTATTTTTTCATCACTGAAAGGATTTTTCTTATCACTAAATTGTATTTGGCAATTATTGCAAGTTGCCTGCAGATAGGGCCGTGATACTGTGTTTTGAGCCACAGAAGGTTGTGTGTGTGTGTGTGTGTGTGTGTGTGTGTGTGTGTGTGTGTGTGTACCTGTCTGTCTGTCTGTATCTTTCTTTGTTTTTCTTTCTTTCTTTTTTTGGAAATCCTGTAATATCCCTTTTGAGGTGGCTTATTTCGTCAATTAATTAGGGTGCTGGATGGTAGAGAATTTTGTCAGTCAACTATGTACACACAGTAAATACTGTTTCTTAGGCAAAGGTAACTTTTTTATATAGTTGTAAAATTCCATTATATCCCATTGCCAAAGAAACATTAAGAACTTTGTATAGCTGTATAAAAAGCAACTAATTTTTTAAAGAATAAACATTTTAAAGTCAGCAAACATACTGTGTCCTTGCAGAAGTTGATGCACTGAGGAGCAGAGCTTTGGGTGGGTCTTTTTTTCATAGCTTTTCAGGCTTAAGATTGTTGGGTTTTTTTTTTTTTTTTTAATGTTTGGAACATAAACGAAGATTTGATACATTCTTTCATTATCTAAAAAGGATAAACTACTCATGCTCATTGTAAGAACTTTATTTTGTAGCAAATGGCATATCACAGGATTTATCTACATAATAGGTATTTTCAGTATACAAATGTAAATAATCATAGATAAGAATGTACTTAGCTGTATTTTCAAATAAGTACCCCCTCCTTTTTTAAGACAATAAAACTAGGTGTCAATTAACCTGTTAAAAAAAAAAAAAAAAAAGATTCCCCAAGTTTCCCTTCCCAAAAAGATTCCTGTCTGACACAACAGATTTGGGCCCAAGAATCTACATTTTAATAAGTACCTCCACCCTCCTCACCCCTACTCCCACCCTAGTGATTTAGGTATGGAGGGTCCATGGACCACATTTTGAAAACCACTGCATAGGACATAAAAAAAGAGCTGATTCCATAAGCAAGAGATCTTTTTTTGGTTGTTCTTCTGGTCCTACAAGCCCCAAGTGAGCTGAGTTTAGATCAGCTATGCTCACTTACAGACCATGTTAAAGATCCAATACACACTTCTTCTAAAGCAGGAGGTGATAAAAAGTATTCACTTACTGGGTGTATAAAGGTTTAAGGTGTAGCCTCAAGGGCTGCTTAAGGGCAACATCAGGCTTACAGATAATGAAATGTACAAGACAGTGATACTGTCCAGCCAGAATATGATTCTGCCATGCTTTGATCCAGGCAGAAAAAGCAGCGACTGAGGCCAAACCATGACAAGGGCTATTTTTGCCTGACATTGAAGAATTTATTCAAGAACAGTTCCCCTTTGTGCCAGGATTTCCACGTACAGCTGCAAAGGTTGCTTAGTCCTTGGTTTGCCTGCTGTTTAAGCTTTCTTAAATGTTGAAAACAAAGCTAGTCACTCTTCCCAGAATTATGGACTCATATGATAACTCTGCTAGCTACGGACAAAACTTCTGGCCCCTATTTCCTCTGGTCCATTTACTTTGAAGAGCGGTCACTTGGTAGTAACTGTAAACTCAAATAACAACTCCTTGCACTGGTACTATGATTTGGGGGAGAAGATGATTTCCCCTAACATTCGCACAGTTCACAGGGGTGTTTGTGAGAATTAAACAATATAATACCTATGAACACATTCTGTATACTCTCAGATGCCATGAAAACACTAGAAATTATTAAACAGTATGTAGCAGAAAGGATTCAAACTGTAAACGTTCAATAAGGAAGGTTACTCTAATACAGAAGTCAATCAACAGACTATGCTCTCCTAGAAAAGCTCCTCTTTGTATGTTTGGCTTCCCCACACCTAATATGGGAATACAAACAGTATATGTTACATGTACTATATTTCTGTGGACTGTGGCAGAAAAACCCTGAGCAAGAAAATAAAATTGTTTTGTCTTCATTTCAGCAATAATAGAGTATAACGTCATGGAGTGTTTCCAGGCAGAGGCATCTCATCAGATCTCCCCACATCACTGTGCTCTGCCTTTCTCTGGTTCTTTTCCACTATCTAAGCACTTTGACGTGTTGTGGATTATGCTCTCAGGTTCTTTCATCAACTTAACATTAAAATTCCTGTGAAATATTAATGAAATAATGTTAAAAAAAAGAAAAATGTTCCTACAATACTGCAACATTTTAATGCCTCATTAAAATCATTAGCAATGCTAATACTAAAGAACTTACTTCATCTTTCAAGGAGCCAAAAAATAAATCATAATAAAATGTTTGTTAATGTTACATCTGGAGAAGTAAATTATACAATGCCTTTCTATATCAGCTTTATATATTCTAAAGATGACATGCTAAGGTCACACTATTAAGTATATGCAACTAGTTTTTTTCTATGGAAACTCACATTGTATTATTTTATAATATTCATTAAACACTGTGAATATTGTTTGTGTTTTTCATTTATGAGAAAAATATATGGTGTGCCTATCAACCAGCCAACGCACTCATGGAACTCAGGTTGCAAACAATGACATGCTTCACTGACCTGAATGACTTACAAAAGCTATTTATATTCAGCACTCTCATTTATGCTATCTTTAAAACTGAATAAGAGACATATATTAATAGCAAGAAACTGGTAGGATGATTGCATCACTACCCATCTCCAGACTTATTGCAACACTTCATTCTCCATCAGTTGAACTGACATGGGAATGTAAATGTCATATATAATAGTCATATAAAATTTTACTACATGAGTGACTTAGGCAAGTGTGACAGTTTCCTTCTCTTTGTTGACCAACTTTTATTTGGAAAGTAAAGGGGTTTAATAACATGGCAAAGTTCTAGCTAGTTTGTTACTGAAGGAAATCTTACAGCATTGAGTGGGGTAAGCAGCAGAAGAGTGTTCTCTTAAATAAACCTACACATGCTGCGGGGGGAGTGCATTGCACAGTACAATATAGCCTCAGTATATGGGCAGATCCAGAAGATCTTGGGAACTTCTTTTCTATCTCAGAATAATCCAGTGTGTAGTAATGTAGGTAGGGACAAAGATATAAAAAACAAACACAAGGGGCTTCCCTGGTGACACAGTGATTAAGAATCCACCTGCCAATGCAGGGGACACGGGTTTGAGCCCTGGTCTGGGAAGATCCCACATGCTGCGGAGCAACTAAGCCCGAGCGCCACAACTACTGAGCCTGCGCTCTAGAGCCCATGAGTCTCAACTATTGAGCCCACGTGCTGCAACTACTGAAGCCCACTCACTGAAATTAAGAGTAGACCCCGCTCTCCACAACTACAGAAAGCCCGCGTGCAGCAATGAAGACACAATACAGCCAATAAATAAAAAGTTAAATTTTGAAAAAACCCAAATGAAACAAAAACACCACCCATAAAAGTGTTCCCATATCTCCCTAGATAAAAATAAGCAACAGAGCCTCCTTGGTGGTGCAGTGGTTGGGAGTTCGCCTGCCAGTGCAAGGGACACAGGTTCCATCCCTGCGCTGGGAGGATCCCACATGCCGCAGAGCAACAAAGCCCATGTACCACAACTACTGAGCCTGTGCTCTAGAGCCCGTGAACCACAACTATTGAGCCCATGTGCCACAACTACTGAAGCCCGCACGCCTAGAGCCTGTGCTCGCCAGCAAGAGAAGCCACGGCAATGAGAAGCCCACGCACCACAACGAAGAGTAGCCTTGGCTCATCGCAACTAGAGAGAGCCCGTGTGCAGCCACGAAGACCCAGCACAGCCAATAAATAAATAAATAAATAAAGTTATTTATTTATTTATTTATTAAAAAAATTAAGCAACAGGAACCTAGGCAAATTCAATCTCTCTGCCTCTACTACTTGATACTGTAGTCTGTTAGAAATTAATACTTACTAACAGCATGATTTTCACTTGGGCCTGATTTCTCTCAGGCTCTCCATCATAAGCTGTACTATTTGAATGTTTCTTTAGGGGCAAATACTATCCATGGATTTAGATTTTTTTTTCATGAAAAGATATCATCCAAATGCCTATTATTATTTACTGTTAATGATCATCACTGTCACTCTAATCATTATATGACTAAAAGATGATTGTTCTCAGTCAACGGGGAGAACTGTAGGCACTGGGGACAGTTCCTTACAAATGAAACCAGAATAATTACTTGGAAAACACAACACTTGTCAAGTAGGGAGAAGAGAGGAGGTTATGCTTTTTTATGTCATATAGTATGTACTATATCACAGATGTTGCTAATTTTATATTAGTATATCTAATCCACAGTGCTGAAATTTTATATAAGCATAGCTAAGCAATTTTTTAAAAAGAAAATATAATCCTAAATTCTTAAAATCCAAGGACTTAAAGGCACAAGTTCCAAACCAGAGAACCTAGTTCGGCACTTCCATTTCAAATTATAATTTAGTTTAGATAAATGGTTAAGGACTTTTAAAAATCACATATTTAAAACATAAGCAAGCTCTAAAATGATAAAATTATTTGTTAAAAACTTCAGCTACATCTCCTTTAGCAATCCATCTCTTCAGAGAGCAAATTAATTGTTTCAATCTAGTAAGTAACAAAAGAAATAGTCGACAAAGGGTGAAATATGAACGTCAATGGTAAGTTTTGAATTTACCCTATTTATCTTGAATGTAAGCTCTCATGACCCACTAAAACTCAGTTCACAGTGTTTTATGAAAAATAATGGCTGAAATTGAATGTCTTAATTTACATTTAATGCAATTAAGAATGGTTTAAATTATGACTGATGAACAGCACACACAGATGTCAGTCAGTTTCATCAAAATAAATTGAAGTCAGTGTCAATGAATGCTCCACTGATAAATCCCACTTTACATAAAATTAATAAAAATAAGGAAATACAGCCCTTAACTAATTGCAAAATGGTCTGGAATTCCCCTGAATTTTGGGAGGGAAACTTATGTAACTGACAAAACCACGCGTTGTTTGGAAAAGGGTTTTGGTTTATTTTTTTAATAGTCAGTGACTCTATCAGCAAACAGTCCTAAGGAGTTATAGGATACAAACTTCTATAGTGAATTATGCAAATATTTGTGGTAGGAGGCCAGAAAAAGAAAAAGGAGGAGAGGAGCAGGAGAAGAGGAAGGGGAGGAAGAAGAGGAGGAAGAGGAGGAGGAAGAAGAGGAGGAAGAGGAGGAGGAAGAAGAGGAGAAATTGAAATAACATTTGTGAAATAAGTGCATTTGGCAGCACCTGTTTCAGATGGCTGCACTTCCACGTTTCCTCAGTCAGTCTAAAGCATAATACTGGGTTCACATCTTGCTTTATAAGACTCCTTTCCAAGTTTCTGCTATAACGGATTCTCTCAGTGTTTTAACGCCAAGTTAGAAAGACTGTGGACACAACTGCTGGCTGGATTCTTAGCTTGCCGACAGCACTCTCTTCCTCCATGGTAGACCCTGAAGCTTTGTGGATTGCAGCAGATGTTGCTGCTTTTGAAGTTAATAGAAACTTTATGGACCATTTTTCACTCTCTCTTCCAAGAGTAAATGTCAGCCGTAGTTTTTATCAAAACCTGAATTCTTGGCTCATGTACTAATTGCCATTAATGTGTTTAAATCCCAATTCTCAGTGAAGGGGGGAAAAGTGTTTTTCCAGTGGAAAAAACTGGGTTAATATTTGCATTCTTAGGACCTGAATAAGCAAGAAAAATGGTACATTTCTGGGCCACACAATTCTGCAAGCAACCACGGAAGGTCCAAAATCAAGTTTCTCTAGGCTTACTGGGTTAATACATTAAGGATTAAATGGATCTTAAAACTTCAAAAAATGTGGAAAACTGTCAAGGAAGACAGGCTAAAAAGGGAATGAGAAGGTTCATTTTATACTACTATCTTAATAATAACAACAGCAACCACTATTCCTATTACTGTTTGTATAGCACTTTAGAACTAATGGTGTACTTCCATTGTGAGACATACTGCTTTTTAATGTTATTCTACCCATTTCACAGATGAATGAAGTACTCAGAAATTAAGAGACATAGCTAGGAAGCAACTATGCTGAAATATGAATTCAAGTTTTTTGACTCGTATTCAAAATTTTTTCATATGTATCTGCTCTAGCTATGTGAATTAATAGCGATTTAAAAGGCTCCCAAGAGTATTCAGTATTTAAATTGACAAGAGGCACATGAAAAGGTGCTCAACATCACTAAGCATAAGGGAAATGCAAAACAAAACCACAATGACATATCACCTCACAGCTGTTAAAATGGCTGTCATTAAAATGACAAGAGGGACTTCCCAGGTGGTGCAATGGTTAAGAATCTGCCTGCCAATGCAGGGGACATGGGTTCGAGCCCTGCTCCAGGAAGATCCCACATGCCAAGGAGCAACTAAGCCCATGAGCCACAACTATTGAGCCCATGTGCTGCAACTACTGAAGTCCACTTGCCTAGAGCCCATGCTCCAAAACAAGAGAAGCCACAGCAATGAGGAGCCTGCGCACCACAACGAACAATAGCCCCCGCTTGCAGCAATCAGAGAAAGCCCGTGTGCTGCAACGAAAACCCAACACAGCCAATAAATAAATTAAAAAAAATAAAATAAAAATAAAATGACAAGAGACAAAAAGAAGTTGGTGAGGATGTAGAAAAAAGGAAACCCCTGCACACTGTTGATGGGAATGTAAATTGGTACAGCCACTATGGAAAACAGGATGAAAGTTTCTCAAAAAATTAAAAACAGAACTACCATATGGTTCAGCAATTGCACTTCTGGGTATATATCTGATGGAAATTAAATCACTACCTCAAAGATATACCTACACCCCCATGTCCATTACAGCATCATGCACAATAGCCAAGACACAGAAATGACCTGTCTGTTGATAAGTGAATGTATAAAGAAAATGTGGTGTGTGTACACACACACACACACACGCGCGCGCACACAATGGAATATTATTCAGCCATAAAAAGAAGGAAGTCCTGCCATTTGTGACAACACACATGAAACTTGAGGGCATTATGCTAAGTGAAATAAGTTGACACAGAAAGAAAAATACTGTATGATTTATTTATATGTGGAATCTAAAAAATTCAAACTCACAGAAACAGACAGTAGACTGGTAGTTGTGAGGGGTGGGGGGATAGGGGAAAAGGGTGAAGGTGGTCTAAGGGTACAAACTTCCAGGTATAGAAAGAATGAGTTCTAAGATCTAATGTGCATCATAGTGACTATAGTTAACAATACTGTGCTGTATACTTGAAATTTACTAAGAGAGTAAGTCAACATTTCTTACCACGAAAAATGATAAATATGTAAGGTGATGGATGTCTTAACTAACCTTACTGTGTTAATCACTTTTCAATATATACATGTATCAAATCAACATGTTATACACCTTAAACTCACACAATGTTAAATGTCAATTATATCTCAGTAAAGTGGGGGAAATTTTTATATAAAAGAGTATTCAGTAGTTGTTGCCTTACAAGAGCTATAATCATTAAAAATGTTAGTTTAAGGGAGTTTTATTTTGTTTCATGTTCTAGACTTTTAATCCAATTTGGAACTCCTAACATCTAATAAATAACATTGAGTAATTATAGACATTTCCCACTGACAATTTTTACCTAACCATTTCCTAATTTCCTGACACAGTTTGAAGGTAAATGAAGACAAGGCCAGTCTTAAAGGGAATGAAGTAATAGGTAGCCATTCATCAAAAGTATTGAAAATTTTGCCTATCAAGAAACATCTTCCTTGCTATTCTGACACTTTTGCCATTTCAGAAACATTTATTTGAAGCGAGGCAAAATTTCTTAAAGTAGTCAGCTTTATTTAAAAATTCCTCAAGCTAGTTGGATGGCACTTATTTGACCAAAATATCTGCTGGCAATTGAGTTTTTCAGTAACCATAAGTATTTGATCTTCACTGCATATCTCTTTCATCAGATCAATCCAGCCCCAAAGTGATGTATAAAATAGGGTCTTTTTGTGTGCACAAAGGAGTGAGCAGTTCCCTTATATTTTCTATGCTTTTTCTTCCTCTCTATTTATCTTCCTCTCCTATACCAATCAAACCAAAAAAGCATGTGGTACCACAACAATTGCTCATGGTACCACAGAGCCACTGTTCAGATGTCAGTGCCCTCAAAGAGCTTACAATCAAAGGTCCTTTCTTTCTTATTCAGGACAGAGCTGTTTCCACTACTTTTGCCCAGCTACTTGTAACACTTAGGGGTTTCTAGAAACTATGAGATCTTAAAAGACTAAACCAGGCACAAGTCAAGTACTGAACCTGTCCTTATCTACTGCATGATTCTCGTAATTTTCAGAACATTATGAGAACACTCATAGGCCCCACTCAATGTAGAAATTACAGGTTACTCAACTTTATTCCAATTCTCTAAACTTGCAAAAGGGGCTTACATAAGAATCAAATATACAACTTACTCCAAACTGCTAACTGTGGTAGATCTTCCTCCACCAACTCTTCATGGTGCCTCCTTCTTCCTTCTGCAGGTTGAAGAATTGTTCTGCAAGGGGGCATAGAATTTCGAACTATAGCTAATGCCCACCCAGCACTGACTCCAAAGCACAAGTGCATCTCAGCAGTTTTATAGAAAGCAGAAAGAATCAGAAGGAGAAAAGGTTTAAAAGAGACTGGCCTCAGAAATTTCCATCAGAACTAGATGTGGGACTTTCCTGGTGGCGCAGAGGTTAAGAATCCACCTGCCAATGCAGGGGACACAGGTTTGATTCCTGGTCTGGGAAGATCACACATGCCGCGGAGCAACTAAGCCCATGCACCACAACTACTGGGCCTGCTCCCTAGAGCCAGCAAGCCACAACTACTGAGCCCGCGTGCCTAGAGCTTGTGCTCCACAACAAGAGAAGTCAATGCACTGAAAAGCCAGCACACCACAACAAAGAGTAGCCCCTGCTCGCCACAACTAGAGAAAGCCCACATGTAGCAACAAAGACTCAACAAGGTCATAAATAAATAAATAAATAAATAAATAAATAAATAAATAAGAACTGGATGTGGTATAGGCAGCATCAAACACACTATACACTATCCACCCTTCCCCTTTCTAATACCTCTGCCTCAACACCTCTCTGAGCAACATTTGAATAAGTTGTGGGAAGACACTACAATCTATGTTATTTGACTCATTTCATATCTAGCACCACAGGCAATTTTTCTAGAAGTGAGAACCAAGGCCTCATTATTGCTTGCTTCCCCATCACACCCCAAATAAAGAGATATTTTGCAACAAAGTTACTTTTCAATTAAAATTCCTATGTGGACAGTGATTGCCTTTAAAAAACTGCTTTCTGACTTCACCTCTTCCTCCACGCCAGACTCCTAGAGACACAGCAGGTGTAGCAGAGCCAGCAATCAAGAAGGGAGGAAGTCAGATATTGTAAATATTCAGTGCCGGTGCATATAAGCCAATAAACACTGTGTAGGTTTTTTATGTACATTTTTTCATTTGACTTTAAGGGATCATTACTCAATGTTATTTCTCATATTGAAGAATCTAAGGCTAATGCTTTGACTTGATTTTAAAGACTGAATTTTTTCTGCTGGTATAAATAGTATGGACACAGTAAAAGTACTTGAGAGGGCCTAATGAACCATTTCTTACACCCCATTACCTTTAGTCTGATATGACTGAGAGTGCAGGCACTAATTATCCTCTCTTTCACAGACACCAACATAGATCTATGGTAGGTCTTAAAACACAATTTCCCATACAACTCAACACTTCCTTGCCTAACACATTCCTATATTTCTCTTCTTGTTACACTTTAAATGAGAAAGGCCAAGTTCTTTTCCTACAACTTTTGTAAATACAAATGGCATATACAGTTAATGATACTTCTTAATCTCCAGAGACCAAATATAAAATTATGCACAACTGGAAATGAGAATTTTTTTTAATTACAAAAATAATATTTCATAAAAGCTTCTGTCCATAGAAGAATGGCCTAAAATGCATTTAGGAAATTAAAAAACAAAGATAACTTATTTCCTACTATATGAATGATTTATTAATTTACTAATTTATTTAAATATATTAATATACTTAAGTACCGTAAGTATATACTGCAGTATAATGTCTGATATGATGAACATATTTTCTCCCAGCATTATACCACTCTAACTTGTGAAAGAAATAACTATAGTTTCTTGGACTTCCCTGGTGGCGCAGTGGTTAAGAATCCGCCTGCCAATGCAGGGGACACAGGTTCGAGCCCTGGTCCGGGAAGATCTCACATGCCACGAAGCAATGAAGTCCACGCACCACAACTACTGTGCCTGCATGCTGCAACTACTGAAGCCTGTGCGCCTAGAGAAGTCCACGCACTGCAATGAAGAGTAGCCCCCACTCACCACAACTAGAGAAAGCCCATGCACAGCAATGAAGACCCAACACAGGCAAAAATATAATAAATAAATAAATAAATATTTCTTAAAATAACTATAGTTTCTGAAAGGAAAAGAGTCAAAGAATAAGCTATGACACCTACATCATATTTGATATAGTGAGAAACAAAAACTTCACCATGAGATGATTTAGAGCTATAAAATATATTTGAATGTAGATGGTTCTTTAAGATATTATATACATTTATGAAGGACACGTAAGGAAATAGCAAACCATCTGATTTTTAGTATACAAGCATCCTTTCACATTATACACTGAATAGTTTGGGTAAGGATTTTCTTTAATTAATTTATTTATTTATTGGCTGTGTTGGGTCTTCGTTGCTGCTGTGCAGGCTTTCTCTGGTTTCGGAGAGCACGGGTTACTCTTCATTGCTGTGTGAGGGCTTCTCACTATGGTGGCTTCTCTTGTTGCGGAGCACGGGCTCTAGGCATGCGGGCTTCAGTAGTTGTGGCATACAGGCTCAATAGTTGTGACTTGCGGGCTTTGTTGCTCCATGGCATGTGGGATCTTCCCAGACCAGGGCTAGAACCCGTGTCCCCTGCATTGGCATGCAGATTCTTAACCACTGTGCCACCAGGGAAGTCCCTTGAGTAAGCATTTTAATGGTGGGAGCAAAAAGTTGTTTATCATATATCAGAAACAAACAAAAAAAAATTTTAAGTGTGGGAGAATGCACCACACTAAAATGTGAGAGAACTGAGCAGAGATCTCAGTTGGTATGCCACAGCACATCAAATGAGTTACAAGTGTGTTCAGGTGTGCTCAAGATATTGACATCCTTAGGGCAGTCAGGCGGGAGCCGCTGATACCAGTTGTGAGAAGTTGTTCACACCAGTGTGCAGCATAAATACTATCCTTTTTTTCCCTGTATGTCATGATGTATAAAAAGGTTGGGAGGCACTGCCAGAGAAACTTCTTGATTCATAGGGTAATCCTGCTGAAGAACTGAGACTTTTCTCATGGAATTGTGTACAGAGATACGGAAAAAGTATAAGGTTAGCAAGATTTCTTTTCTGTACCACCTGCCGCATTTTAATGTAGTAGAGGAAGATGTGCCTAAATAATGCATCAAGTATACAATATCCTTGATCCTAAGAACAATGAAGTGCCAAAGCTCATGTCTGTGGTTCCCAGGGTATTCAGGCTACACAGATAGGGAGTCAGTCCGTTGTATCGGATCAAAATGAACTTCACCAAATGAATGAAGTCTTCCAGACACCAAAGACAAAGATTTAGTAGCTCCCTTATCACTGTGTACATACTTCATAGCATGTCTTAAAAAGTGTATAGTTATTTCCTGTGCAACAAAATACATCCTTATTCTCTTTCCTTCTTAGAAGAAACTGTGTTCTGCCCCATTCCCTCCTGTCTCCTGGAAATCATATTCTGTTTTGCCTTTCTTACTTCTCCTTCTGGTCTCTTTCCTTCAAATGTAAACATATATAGTCTACATCTTTAATCACTCCTCTCCAACCTCATATGCCCTTCTAGATATCGTCTCTCTCTGCTTCCCTTCACATCAAGTTCCCCAAAATAATATTCTACCCTCACTTTCAACATTCTAACATGTCATTTACTCCTTGACTTTCTCCAGTATAGTTTCCAACCCCTGACCAGGCCAAGGTCACTTATGACCCCTCACCGCCAAATCTTACTTGACCCGTTATTAACTACTTCCTTGGAACTCAGGCCTTTTATTCATTCTGTTTAACTATTCCCTCTCTCTTGAAGCTCTTCTCACCCCTAGATTCTATGAGTTCTCCTCCTACGGCTCTAGCTACCTTAACTTAGATCGCTTTACTGCCTCATCTTCCTCTTCCACTGTCCTTTAAGAGTTAGAGTTAGCTAGATTTGTGTTCTTAGTCCTTTTTCTTTTCACACCTCCCATTCTTCCTGGACAGTTCTACCTGGATACTCTATACAGGGAGGATAACTCAACATGTCCAAAACTGCAACAAGCACCTTTCCTCAAACATTCCTCCCTCCTCCTCTCCTATCATCTCTATTTTGGTTAATGGCACCACTATCAGACCAATTACCCAAGACAGAAATTTGAGAGTTGTATTAAAGTTGGGGTTTTTTTTTACTTGTTTTTGTGGTTAGAAGCAAAAAGAAATCAACCCCAGGTTACACAATAATTTTTTTTTACATAAGTGAGTACTGAAAGGATACTGACATATTTCACAGACTCGAAGGGAAAGCTGACACTGGAAGTAAAGGAACCAGGACATCCAGTGTCCTGGAGACTTCTTCAAGAGATGACCTTTTTTTTCAGAGCCTAGTCACAAACACAATCCCAGGCTCTCTCTCTCTCTGTGTTCTAAGTTTATTTTGTATTCCCAGGCAAAGAACTATATTGGCCCAACTAGGGTCATGTGTCACTTGCTGGTCAGCCAGCTATGCTTCAAAATTGGAAGAATTAATTTTCAACCCATAAAACCAGCAAAGAATTAGTACCACAATATAAAAATACTTCCTACAAATCAATATCCTCATTCCACCCACACCACCCACAAAAAAAGAAGGAAGGGAGGGAGGGAGGGAGGGAAGTGGGCACTATTTTCAAAGCAGGAAACAAGTATCACCAATAAGATACAAGAAGTTGTCCAATCTCAGTAGTAATCAAGAGATGCAAATTAATAAAACAAAGAATCATTTCACATTAATCAGAATTGAGGGCCCAGAAACAAAACCATATATCTGTGGACAACTGATTTTCAACAAGAGTGCCAAGACCATTCAATGAGGAAAAAATAATCTTTTCATAAATGATGCCAAAACAACTGGATAGCCACATGCAAAAGAATGAAAGTTGGACCCTTACCTCACACTATACACAAAAAGTAACAACATGCATGAGAAACCTAAATATAAAAGCTAAAACTTTGAAACTCCTAGAGGAAAACATAGGATAAATCTTTATAACCTTGGATTTGGCAAAGGAGTCTTAGATATGATACCAAAAGCATGAGTAACAAAAGAAAAATAGATAAATTGGACTTCATCAAAATTAAAAACTGTTTAGGCCACAAAAGTCTTAACAAATTTAAGAAGACTAAAATCATATCAAGTATCTTTTCTGAACACAATATTATATAACTAGAAGTCAATTACAAAAAACCTGGAAAATTAACAAATATGTGAAGATTAAACAACATGCTACTGAATAACTAATGCCCATTCTGGACATTTCACAAAAATGTAATCGTACAATATGTAGGCTTTTGTGACTGGCTTCTTTCACTTGGATAGTGTTTTCAAGGTTTACCCATGTTATAAGATGTATCAGTACTTCATTTATTTTCAATTTATTTTCATTGCCAAATAACATTCCATTGTATAGACATACCACATTTTATTTATCGATTCCTCAGTTATTGGGAACATTCAGGTTGTTTCTACTTTGGGGATAATATAACTAATGCTGCTATGAACATCTGTGTACAAATTTTTGTGTAGATGTGTTTTTATTTCTCTTGGGTATATACCTCGGAGTGAGATTGCTGGAGTCATATGTTTAGCTCTATGTTTAGCTTTTTGAGAAACTATCAAACTATTTTTCAAAGCAACTACACCACTTTACAGTATCACCCACAGTATATGAGAGCTCTGATTATTCTACATCCTCACCAACTCTTATTTTACATTTTTTAAATCACAGACAGCCTAGTAGGTCTATAATGGTGTCGTTTTTAAAATAACTCTTGCTTTCATAAAATGTTTCAGTTTTTAAGTTGGTACCATTTTTCTGGAAGGCAATATGATCACATACCAAAAGCCTTAAAAATGCCAATACACTTTGATCTAGCGATTCCAGTTTTAGAAATTTACCCTAAGTAAATCATGGATATGGATACAGTATAAAGAATTAGCTACAAAGATATTTACCACTGTGTTTTTTCTATAACTCACTCTCCTGAGCTATAGTTAAGATTATTCAGTTCCCCTTCCTAATTGCAGTGAGCAATCCAGTGGTCTCCCTGTAACTTATGGCTTCATTTCTGATTCTGTTGAACTCTCATTCTACTGTACAAACTGTTCCTTTATCACCACCTGGGTTTTGACTAAAACATAAGACATGGGTTTTCTTGATTTCCCCCAACAAAACACTGCCACAAGGTAGCTGTGTGCTGGGGAGATTCAGGAGTTAATGGGAGAAGGCATAACTTAAAAATAAATATGGTGCATAACTTAACAATAAATATAAAATACCCCTGTTCTTTAAAAAATTCCGTCATTTATGCCTACTCATGCTTCTCCTTGGTCCTTAGTTCACCCCCACTCTCCACACTCATCCTCCTATCCTCTTCATCTCCTCTCTACTATCCCCAAATTATTATTCACTTTTTTTCAAGGTACTTTTAGCTATGTCTCTGTTTTTTTCTTTCAACCCATTTCCTCAGGGCCACACTTTCCATCTATAGAGGCCAATCAAGATGTTTTTCCAAACAAGACAATTGACAAAACAACAGTTTATCCTACTATATTTTTATAACAGAAAAATGCTGAACAAAACCTTCAATCATTCAACAAATATTTTTCAAGTGCCTTCATAAGCTGGGCATAGTTGTTGATGCTGGGGATTTTAAAAATGAACAAGACTGATGCAGTCCTACCCTCAGGGAGTTTATCTACTAATGACAGGGAGGGAGGAAGGGAAAGAGGGAAGAAGGGGGAAAGGAGAAAGAGAGGGAGGGAGGAAAGGAAAGGAGGGAGGGAGGGAGGGAAGGAAGGAAGGAAATTAGGAAGGAGGGAGGGAGGAAATAATGTCAGAAGTGGAGAACAGCCAAGAAAACAGTGGGTGAACTTCAGTGAGCAAGGCAGAGTGTAGAAATAAGGTTCCAGATATAGTAGGTGCCAGATTACACAGTGCTCTATAGGCCACGTAATGATTTTGGATTTTATCCTAAGGATGGCTGGAGAGTTGTATTTGATTGCCATTAAAAAGAAAAGGATTTATCTAGTTAGTGATTACAGACTGTAAGGGGCAAGAGCAGAAAAAGGGAGACCAATTAATAAACTATGGCAGCGTTTCAAGAAAGATATGATGATGGCTTTGTGTCCAGTAACAGAAAAATGGTCAAATGAATCACAGTAAATTCATATAATGGAGTATGATACAGCCATTATAAATGATGTCCATTATAAGTGATGTAAAACAATACATAAGGACATAGAAAAATGTTTATATTAAATGTAAACAGAGATTATAAAAGTAGACTATGAGTCATAAAGTTTATTAATCCATGTATAGTATGATGTTATTTTATAAAAAATACAATATGCCTGGAATATTAAAGCTGGAAGACTTAGAGCTCACCTACTCTACCAAAACCAGAAAAGCTTCAGGACTTAATGACAGCAAGGACTAGAATAAAGATCTAATTCTCAAACTAACACTCTTTATCACCTATGGTCTCTCCATTATATTGGCTGTGACAAATACTTATACTTCTGCTCGTCTGGCATTCAAATATGAAATTTGAACAGAATCTGTTCTTTTATTCATATTATATACAACATATAAATCTGGTTAAAGTTAGATTTTTAAAAATCATTCTACAATAGACAGAAGCCCTGTCCAAATAAAAAAGCCAGGAGAGAGGGGATAATATCAAAATAAGCCACATATGCATACATATATTTATAGGACTCTTCTCATGAATCAAGTTATTGACTATAAATAGATACACTTCATTTCAGCACACATTATTAAAATGTCTGTGGTCAGCGATTTTTTTGAAATTTTAACAATGGTACACAGAATTTGTCAAGGAAATAACATTCTTGGACAGCAAAATGCTGTTTCTGTGACGCCAGTAACCACTTCTCCTTTGAATCTGCAGGTTTCCCTGGCTATGATTTTATTTTAGACCAAGAACACCAGAGGCTCCTTCTAGAAACCAAATAACCTAACCTTTTCCTTTCTATGGTAACATAGCATAGACCTTCACTATCTGACCTACAGAAAAAAAACCTGCTGTTAATTAACTATTAATTACTTGAATACAGCATGCATTATGTGGAAAAATCTGTTACCTTCATCTTAATTTAAAAGACATCTGAGGTCCAAATTGGCAAGAAGATACACTTTATAAATGCATTTATAACATCATTCTCCTTCAGAGAATTAGAAAAAAAGATTTCTTTTCCTATGGTTCTGAAGGGCTTGGAATGCTAAGAAGGGTACAAGATGAGAAAATGGAGGTTTCTCCCTGGAGCTGTTTTGCTGGGTAGAAAATACACTTTTTAATTTGAGAGATGTTTGATTACTGTAAGTAGTTACCTGAATAGTGAAGAATAAAATTCAGATGGGGTCTTTCTGAGTGCCAATCAAGTCTATTTGAAGTTTAAGATCTTTGTGCTGTATTTGCTATAAATACATTAAAGTTATCTGAATTTGTGTACTAAATTAGATCAAATAGAAAATAGAAAAGATTTGTCACACATATAGAGTGCATGACCAATGAAATCAAGTTCAGCTATAAAAAAGAATGTTTATAAATATGGGGGAAAGTTGCCTCAATATTTTTATAATTTTATGTGCACTATTTTTCACATCTTAAAGCTGCCCAAGTATAGAAAAATACAGGACTTCAATAACAGTTACCAGCATGATTTGCTTTTATTACCTTTCTGTTCAAGACCCTTGTTTCCCCTTGTAGCATGTCAAATTGCCCCCAAAACCATATTATACAGCAGAGAAATGTTGTTCACACTTCACTGGCTATTGATTTACTTTATTTATTGGCACAAAATCAGCTTGAGATAAACATTTTATCCCCCATTTCCACTATTGTTAGCAGTATACTTCATTGCAAGATAGGTAAGCCCAAATGTGCAGGGTCACAATTCGACATGGCTTTCTAATCAATGTGTGAAAAATTATCTAATGAATAATGGGTTGCACATTTCCACAAACAAATTAACCAGGGTTAGACTGAAACTAATGATTATATTTATCTAATGTAATTTCACATCTGTTACTAGTGGTAGTAATTTTTTTCTCTTTCATCCATGGTGTCCTCAAAATTACAACTTAGCTTTTCAGATACAGTTACAGGACATCAGTTTAACTAGAAAATAGACAATTTTGTGGAATGTTTATTTTTTTCTTTGAATGCCAGCAGCCCTGAGAAATACTGATGCCATGTTATAAAATTTGGGAATTCAAGTACTTCTTAATTATTACCTCTGTTGTGTTTAAGTACAGCCTGTGGGCTTAATTTCATAGCCTATGAGTCAAATTTCATCGTTCAGTCTCATAAGAGCAAAACGAGCCCTTTCTACCACTGTAAGATCATCCTTAATTTTATCTGTCCTTATAATAAAATGATATTTATCCTAATTTAAAATGTAGAATTTTTAAGTAGAAGCAGTTCCCAACTTACGAAAAAAGTTAAATCCTAAACATTTTATTTGGAACTCAGGGCACCTAAGATTCCCAGGCAAGCCCACAGAAGCCTATTCCACCCACATGTAATTTCATCACAGAATCTAGCCACAACTGGTATTATATTTCCTATAGAAAAGAGCATTCACAGTTTAAACCAAGAACACCTGTCTTTCAGCTATGGTTTCCCACACTTCCGCCACCTGCCAGGGAGTTTAGGGAGTCTCCCACTGTAACGTACTGACTCTGGCACCAATGACTTGGGGAAAGCACCTAAAGCAGTGAGCTTGAGGTAAAAAGGTAATTTCACCTCCAAAGAGGAGTCATTTGTTGAAATATATACCAGGGATATTTCTTGGCCCTATGCTTGCTCCCTACCTAGACAGACCTCAGCCTAATTCTAAAACCAAATCCTCTAATTTTAATAAAAAGCTCCAGTGATTTGTACTCCAAGGTTTCGATTATTAGAAATTAGACTCTGAGAGGATCTGCAAATTCTACCACATAACTGAAGAATTTCCTAATAAATTTTCACTTTTGTGGGTAACTCTTTGGTTAGGTTCACTATGAAGAAAAAGTAGAGAACTGAGAGACATGTTTTGATCCTTAGAAGGAAAAAACAGCAGTTTTCAATGTCAGAGTTCTCAAACTTTGTTGATCCCTTAAAAATTAAGGAAGACCTCAAAGAGCATTTGTTTATAAGTTCTATCAAAAGTTGTGCTATTGGAAATTGAAACTGAAAAAAGTTTAAAATATCTATTAATTCATTTTGAAACAAAAGTAAACCCATTACATGTTAATGTAACACAGGTTATTAAAGATATAGTTGATCCTCAAACAACATAAGGTTAGGTGCACTGAGTCTTTGAACATTCAAAAATCTGAGTATAACTTATAGCTGGTCCTCCATATCGCTGGTTCCACATCTAAGGATTCAACCAACTGTGGATAGTGCAGTACTATAGTATTCACTGTTTTTAAATATCTGCGTATAAGTGGACCCACACAGTTCAAGCACATGTTGTTGAAGTGTCAACTTTAAATGTATTCCCTCCAAAAAATTTTAACGAAAAGACTGCCTTAATAGAAGAGAGCCGAATTCTCATAAATGAGCCTGCCTTCAACTTGTCACGATATGTTGTTTTGACTGAAGCATAATTACAGAGAAAATTCAACCCCAGACAGATATGTAGCTGGAAAAGAGACTATTTTAA
Source organism: Hippopotamus amphibius kiboko (assembly GCF_030028045.1). NCBI lineage: Eukaryota > Metazoa > Chordata > Mammalia > Artiodactyla > Hippopotamidae > Hippopotamus > Hippopotamus amphibius. Next base: position 215,563,113 of record NC_080186.1, on the reverse strand, counting down.
TAGTCATTTTAGATAATTGTGGATACTATGCTTTGATTAAAAACCAAAAATGTGTTAAGTGATAGTTTCTTAAAACTTAGTTGCAATACAGACTCTGAGACCATGCCAATGAAATTTTCATACTTTCTTACATTAAAAATATATTGGTTTATCTTGCACTTTGAATGGATCTTCTAACTTGCATGATTTTGTACCACTATGCATTAGTTATTTGGAAAATATTAGTTCACTAACATGTAGATCTTTCAAATGTTGACACATTTCATTATATAGTATTTAAAAAACACATTTACCAATCTCATGAGAAAACTCATTAAATACTGGGACACTGTCAAGCTCATAGTGGCTAATATCAATACAAATTTTCCAAACTTATACTTTTCACTTGAGAGGTCAAATTTTTATCACTGTCAACAAATACTTTCAGTTGTTTTCCTTAAAAGATCACTTCGTTTATTTTTTTTAAAGATTTTTTGATGTAGACCATTTTTAAAGTCTATTGAATTTGTTACAATATTGCTTCTGTTTTATGTTTTGGTTTTTTGGCCAGGCGACATGTGGGATCTTAGCTCCCTGACCAGGGATCAAACCCACATCCCCTGCACTGGAAGGCAAAGTCATAACCACTGGACTGCCAGGGAAGTCCTACTTTGTTCATTTCTGAGAAAATATCTACCAAACACCCAACTATGAATAGCCACAGTTTGTCAGTTGTTCTTACAAGTAAAAATTGTATTCCATGATAAAAGCAGCTAGATCAGCTTACAACTCAAAACAATCACACAAATGCTTTTCCTCAAGAACCACTGTACTTCAGTATGCAGGCAAAAGTGTTTTATGCACATTTCCCCCCTTCACTATCCAGAATATTAAAAAGACATTTACTCAAGAGTTGGGACTTACTAAAATTAAATTTTTATTGATCAAAATTTTTTCTTTTTTTTTTTAAGATTTATTATTTGTTTTTTGCTGTGTTGGGTCTTCGTTGCTGCACGTGGGCTTTCAGTAGTTGTGGCGAGTGGGCACTACTCTTTGTTGCCATGAGCCGGCTTCTCATTGAGGTGGCTTCTCTTGCTGAGGAGCATGGGCTCTAGGCTCAGGGGCTTCAGTAGTTGCAGCACTCGGGCTCTAGCGCACAGGCTCAGTAGTTGTGGTGCACAGGCTCAGTAGTTGTGGCATGTGGGCTTAGTTGCTCCATAGCATCCACGATCTTCCCGGACCAGGGATCGAACCCGTGTCCCCTGCATTGGCAGGTGGATTCTTAACCACTGCGTCACCAGGTAAGTCCCAATCAAAATGTTATTACGTGAAACTTTTATCCTTTTTTTTAAAACTGTAATACAATGACTACTAGTACAGTTTGGTGTCACTGTATTGATTCACTCTAAAACAGTGGTCCCCAACCCCCAGGCTGCAGACCGGTAACGGTCTGATAACAGTTGGTGGCCTATTAGGAACCAGGCCGCACAGCAGGAGGTGAGAGGTGGGCCAGCAAGTGAAGCTTCATCTGCCGCTTCCCATCCTCCCATTGCCCGCATTACCACCTGAACTATCCCCCGCCCCCGCCCTTCCGTGGAAAAATTGTATTCCATGAATCCGGTCCATGGTGCCAAAAACACTGGGGACCACTGCTCTAAATCATGAACAGTTTTATCTACCATTGCTTTTGCACCATCAGACCAAATGTCAACACTGTGAAAAATGTTAATCACATCTTCGTTTTATGATGAAAAAACCACCTGAAAGGGGACACCCAGATATCTGCAGACTACCTTTTGAGGACCACTGCTCTCAAGAGTCTACAAATCTGTGTGTATGGAGGGAACGTAGAGGCTGGGGGCAGAGGGACAAATTCTTTCTAAGAACAATCCAGAATTGAGGAAAATGTGTTCTGAAGATAAATGAATGTTTGATTCATTTGGCTTTCCTTACAGTTTGACTGATTTTAAATAGTTACTTCAAACTGCAAATGAAATTCCATGGCTCTGCCTACCCTAGCAAATACATGCCTGTGAGGGCTAATGCCCCTTCAGGAACCTAAATAAAAAGGGAAGCCTCCAGGAATTCCCTGGTGGCGCAGTGGTTAAGAACCCACCTGCCAACGCAGGAGACACAGATTCAATCCCTGGTCCGGGAAGATCCGACATGCCTCGGAGCAACTAAGCCTGTGTGCCACAACTACTGAGCCTGCACTCTAGAGTCCACGAGCCACAACTACTGAGCTCACAGGCCACAACTACTAAAGCCTGCACACCTACAGTCCATGCTCCACAACAAGAGAAGCCAGCACAATGAGAAGCCTGTGCACTGCAACGAAGAGTAGCCCCCCCTCTAGCCACAAACAGAGGAAGCCCACTTGCAGCAATAAAGATCCAACACAGCCAAAAAAAAAAAAAAAGGGAAGCCTCAGGATCATCAATGAAAGCTCCTTGAGATGGGGTACTTGTTTTATTCATGGCTTTATCCTCAGTTTCTAGAAAAGTACCTGGCTCATAACAGGCACTCAACAAATATTCACTAGATGGATGAAGGCAGCCCATATAAGCCTACACAAGAATTAAACTAGAAATAATATAATTCATCATTTTACAAACACAACCAGATGAGTGTTTCAATCTTCAAAATAATTAGAGAGACCACAATCATTTTCCAGTGATGCTGCAGCTACTGATCAGGATGTTTTTTGAATATCAGAGAGAAAGTACCAGAAATGCACTGCAGCTGGATTCAAAAAACTTTGGCTAAAAATCCTGGTTCCAACAATTGCCACTGATATGGAACTGGGCAATGACTTAACCTGAGATTATCTCCTTAACTTAAAGCAGAGAGAGAAATAACTAACTCACAGAGGCATTCGAAAATGGAATTAAACGAAACTACATCTGTGAAGGTATCTAACTCAGTGCCTAGCAAACAGGAAAAAACAAGCATGTATAAATGCTAGTGCATAGACATTTGGTATTGGGCTGCCATACATCTATTTCTGCTTCCTTTGGTAACTATATCCTAAGTTGTCTCTGCTGGATACCCCACTCCAGTTCTCAGTCCCTATGTTTGGACAGAGCTTCAGACCTAGATTTATTGGCCTGAGCCTAGACAATCAGTGCATCATTTCCCTGAGCATAGTCACTTGTACAAAATGAGCGCATATTTCAGTCAGAGCCAATGAGACTCAAATTATTTCTGGGAAACGCTAGGAAGAGCCTCTCTCTTTTCCACTGGATTTGAACCTGGAAAAACGCACACAGTAGCTGCTACAGCCAACCTAGAACCATAGGGACGAATCTGCCTGAGAATATAAACAGTAGTGTCAGAGCTGAGAGATACAAAAGGAAGAACTAGGTTTTCCAAACAATGCTTGAGCTCCAATCAAGTAACGCCTGAAACCAATCTAGTCTTTAGAATTATGTTTCAATAAATTGCCTTTTTTCCTTAGTTTGGCTTGAGTGTCCTGACATTAGCAAGGAAGAATCCAGTCTGATACAGTATTTTTTTCTGTTCCCTAAGGCCCAACCTAGATTTGCACAGACAATTATGGTTCAAATGCTATTGTTGCTAATGAAGGCTGAACCATAATGCCAAGGTCTGTCCTTAGGTCTTTCAAATTCCCATGGCCCTAAGTAAGACGCAAGTCCAGTTCTCAAAGCATTTGGTTAATATTTAGATTAGGCATTCCTGAGAAAGAAATCACATAGTAATTCTAAACCTGGAAGTCTCTAGACCTTCAGGGACGTGTAACTCTAGTAATGAGTCTCCTTAAGCTATTACTAATATTTCTAAAAAGACTAAAACCTGTTGCAAACATTTCCTCAATGAAGTTGACTAAAAGATAAATTTATTTGCTCGTGGCAGGAATTATGTGTACTCCATGCAGGTAACAGCAGTTATCTCTTGCTAATCAGAAGCTTTTTTACTGTCACATACAAAGCTAGCTAGATAACTATCCTTGACTGATTTTCCAAATGAGTAAATTATTTAATAAATGCTATAAAAGATAAATCTTCCAACACACAGGGTCCCATGGTGGGAGGAAGGGTGAAGGATAAAAAGGACTTCGGCACTTGGTGATGAAAAGAACAGAAAATACTAATGTAAGAGAATGTTAGAGGCTGGCCCTCTTTCTTTACAGCCATTGGGGGTGGGGATGGAGCATAATTCTTTTAAGTGTACAGGGGCAGAGTACATTAAAATCACAGTCTGACAGCATTTTGGTATAAATTCAGCTTACTCAACAAGCAACTGTGGAGGGCCTAAAATAGCACTGGAGAGTGAACGGTATAGAAAAGAGCAAGACAAGGAACTCGGGGTCTAGCGGTTATGCTCACTTGCTGTCCTGTAACTTCTCTCATGGCATTCTTCTTCCTCAGGCCTCCAAGCATAACTAAGCTGCTGTCATCTACACAGCCTAATCCTAAAAAAGTTTGATTCTTATGCCAGAATATACTACTGAAATTTGATAGAGTAACCTGTGCTTGATCATGGATGAACTGAAATTACTGACCTACATACTCAAACCTTACCAATCAGCTCAAATCACTCTTCTAAATAAGACACTAAAAATAATGGCCATTGCCGATATATTCTATATATTGATTGTGGTGGTAGTTACAGGACTGTATGTTTGTCAAAACTCAGAACTATATATCTAAAAAGCGTGAGTTTTACTACATAAAAATTTCTCCATATATTATCTATCTAAATATGGGGGGAAAAGCCTCAAGGCAAGGGTAAATTCAACAAAGACATCATCAAAAAAGGGGTTCAAGCAAAACTCTAACACTGGAGTTCTGCAAGCTCATAAGAGTGGCTAGGGGAAACATTGCCTTCGAAACCAAAGGAATTATAACTGAATGAAAATGAGGCATGGAACTGGTAACAGAGTGGGAATGGTATTACTGCCTAAAATATATTTTTTTAATTATCAGAAGGAAAATTTTAGGGTGAAAACTTGACCCTTCATAGAATTTTAATTTTGCCAAGATATACTACCTGAGATGCACCCCAAACTAAATGGGGTCTGCAAGTTGGAAATCATTTTATTTTCCAACTGCTGGAAATCAGTCAACTGCTGATTTCCAGGGGATAAAAATTGTTATAAGGCTATTTTATCTTTTTAAAATCCTCATCGGAAAGAATTGCAAGCATGTCAATAAAGCAGAAAAACTGTGCATAATATTAATGTTTAATTTTTCATAAAATTTAGATGGCAAGTTTAGGAGAGTAGAGAAAAGCAGCCTGAAGACACATTGTGTAAGTTCTTTCATACAATGTGACTAAGAGTTGGCATTTAAGGATTGGGGAAGTAAAGCCGCTGCTGCTTCAATCAGAAGCTACTTCTCTAAATGTTACCCACATCTCAAGTTCACTGCCCAGTGGCTTATCTCTCCTTACCTCTGGTATCTCCCTCAGAGACTTAGAGTAGAAATAAAATAAAAACTAATTCCTCCCCAGCCTCCTTTCTTATGCATAAACCTCAAGGCTGAATCTTTAAAAATCATCCTCACTTGTGGGGAGACCAGAATTCTCATAAATTGTTGAAACTGAAAGTTGTTAAACTCTTATGAAGGATGATGTGGCATTATCTATAAAATTTTAAATGCAAAACTCTTTGGCCTAGCAATTCTACTTTCAGGAATATCCAAAGGACATACTCAGACACAAGAAATGATTAATGTTCAATATCATTTACTACAGCATTAAGTGTAATAGAAAAAGACCAAAACAACCTACATGTCCATCAATAGGACAGTTAAATAATTTATATTACATCCATACAATGAAATACCATTTGAAAAGAATGAAAAAGCTCTTTGTGTACTGGTATAGAAAGCTCTCCAATACATATTCTATGAAAAAAACAATCCACAGAACAGTGCAACAGAGTGTTAGTTACTAATTGTGTACAAAAGAGGGGAGACTATATAATCACATTTGTTTATAATGCATTTTTTAAATCTCTAGCATATATAGGAAACTAATGACTACCTGTTAAGAAGAATTCTGATGTATGGCAACAAGGATGAGAGGAAGGCTGTTTCCTACGGATCCTTTCATGTTTTAATTCTTTACCATATGCATGTATTACTTACCTAAAAAAAATTTTTTTTAACTTAAAAAAAAAAATCTAGCCTCTCCATCTGGAGAAGCCAAGTTTTACTTCCTGGATGAGCCACCAAAGACATACTACCAACTAGAATTAGCCCTAAATAAAATGATGGAGATTGTCCTTGGGATCCTCATCCTACCTGCCTAACTTTGTTTTCCCCATGTTAACACAACTTGGTCTGCTCCTTACCATTGTCTACCCTAAGTTCTCAGTCTTCATTACTGACCCTCTTCTCCCTACCCCACATGCCCAAGGATCCTCACCATAATTCACTTCCCTGCCACACTCACTCTACAAATTTCTCGAGGCAAAGGTTACATACATTCTTCATCTCTTAGTAATGAATCTTAGTAATGAATATTTGTTGTTGGTTTTTCCTCCCTGGGAGTGGGAATATGGGCAAAGGGTGGGGGAGGAGGGGGCAGATGGGTGGCTGTCCACCATCAATCCTATTCCTTTTTTTCCTATTTAGGGGAATCTATTTTGGATAGTGTTGTGAGATGCCTTGGTCTCAGGTGCCAAAGGGAACAGATCCTTCCTTTCTCTCCTCTCTGAAAGGTAGAACTGCTCAGAACTCTGAAGTCTGGGAGAATGGACCCAAAGGCAAAGGTTCAGGTAGGACTGATTTATGGAGGAATGCAGTGAGAATCACAGTATCCAGAGATGACAGTAGCTAGCTGGGCAGACTGTTATGGCTGCCTACACTGTGGGGCCCTTTGGTTCCTGCCCATCTTCCAAGACTACTCCTCTGGCCTCCGATCATTTCTGCGAGCCTCCGTTATCCTTCTAGGAAAGCTGTTCACTTAAAACAGTAAGATAGTTTTCTGTTTCCTGTCATAAACACCTTGACCGATATACTTTTAACAAAAATTTGAGTAGCTATTATGAGCAGGAAAGGATACAGAAATATAAAATACAAATACAATCACTGTTCTCAAGGAGATAATAATCTAGTTTTAGAGACATAAAGAACAAAAAAACACGTGTTAATGAAGGGTATAGTCAGAAGACAAGAAAAGAAGTCAATGACTTAAAGTAGTCAAGGAAAGCTAGATGATGTGGCTCTCTCAGGCAGCAATTAGCATACCTGTCCTCCCAAGCAGAATTCATTACTCTTTACAACTGTGCTTCATTATCTACTATTAAAGTTAGCTGTTTATATACCAGTCTCTCCTACAGTCTCCTTTGTCTCTGAGAATCTCAAAGAGAGATTTTATGAGACTAACTAGTGCCAGAAAAACTCATTCATCCATTAATTCCACACACAGTGCTAGAAACTGGTCATAAGTATGATACAAGCCAATTTTCAAGGTATTTGGATAAGGGTAAGAAAGAAAAATAAGAGCAATAGTAAAAGAAAATGGATGAAGGTTTCCTATAGGGGAGTAGTAAGAAATAAAATTGGTAAAATACACTGCAGACATTATTCTGAGCACTGAAGACCATGCTAAACATCAGAAAGGGTGGCAAACTCAAAATGGCTACAAAAACAAATAGGAAGTGCAAATGAGTAAAGTGAGCTGGATAAAAGCAACAGAATCATGCAAACTGGGGTGAGGCTATGTTTTGCCTAAAAACATTCAAATTTAAAAAACAAAAACAAGGGCTTCCTAGGTGGCACAGTGGTTAAGAATCCGCCTGCCAATGCAGGGGACACAGGTTCGATCCCTGCTCCAGGAAGATCCCGCATGCCACGGAGAAACTAAGCCCGTGTGCCAAAAACAAAACAAAACAAAAAACAAAAACAAAAACAAAAAGCATTTTGCAGTCACAAAATAAAGTTTGTAGGCCACAGACTTCTGCTAGGCCATGGAGAAGTTTTTTGAGCAAGAAGGAAGCAGAATCAGAAAGATATATTAAGAAGAAAAACCAAGGGGGAAGAGTCAAGATGGTGGAGTAGGTGGACACAGAGTTTGCATCTCCTCACAACTAGGGCACCTCCCCTTAGGTGTCCGTGGGGAACCATGGACACCTAAGGGGACAGGAGGAACCCCCGAGTGACCAGGTAGGACATGGGGGGTGGAGGGAGGAGGATAGTGGAGACGGGAGGGGACCAGCACCCCTGAGGGGCAGCTGGGGGAGGGGAGGGGTTCCCACATTCAAGAGGGGCCCATCCACAGTGAGTGGATCAGCAGGGATAGGGAGGGACCCTCAAGGGACTGAAGGATCAGAAGGGAACTAGGCCAGCACTTCTCCCGCCCACTCAGGCCCCTGGGAGCCTGATGCGGTCCCGGGCCAGATCCTCTCCACTCCAAGGCCCCCTCCGGCTGTGTTGACTTTTCCAGCTGCAAGAGTCCTGAGCCTACACCCTGCCCATCCACAGCCAAGGCCTTTTCTGGCCCTTTTTACTTTTTTCTTTCTTTCTTTCCTTTTTTTTTTTTTTTTGCTGTTGTGGTTCTGTTTTACCTTGTTGTTGTAGTTTTGCTTATATTTTTATTTTTTCTAATACATTTTTTATTTTTCTAATTTTATTTTATTTTTTAATTCTTTGTTATTGCACTGCTCTTTTTTTTTTTCTTTTGCCTTGCCATGCAGTTTTCAGGATCTTGGTTCCCATGTCAGGGGTCTGGCCTGAGCTTCTGTGGTGGGAGTGCTGAGTCCAAACCACTGGACTAACAGAGAACCTCAGACCCCAGGGAATAAATACTCAGAGTGAGGTCTCCCAGAGGTCCTCATCTCAACTCTACCCAACTGCCTGCAAACTCCAGTGCTGGACTCCTAAGGACAAACAACCAGTAAGACAGGAACACAGACGCACCCATCAAAAAAAATGAGAGAACAAAAAAATATGTTACAGACGAAGGAGCAAGGTAAAAACGTACAAGATCAAATAAATGAAGAGGAAATAAGCAACCTTTAAAAGAATTCAGAGTAATTATATTAAAGATGATCCAAAATCTCAGAAATAGAATGGAAGCACAGATCGAGAAAATACATGAAATGTTTAAAAAAGATCTAGAAGAACTAAAGAATAGTGATGAACAACACAATAGCGGAAATGAAAAACACACTAGAAGGAATCAATAGCAGAATAACTGAGGCAGAGGAATGAATAAGTGAGCTGGAAGATAGAATGATGGAAATAACTGCCCAGGAGCAGAATTAAAAAAGAGAGAGAGAGAGAGAGAATGAAAAGAATTGAGGACAGTCTCAGAGACTTCTGGGACAACATTAAATGCACGAACACTTGAATTATAGGGGTCCCAGAAGAAGAGATAGATAAAGGGTCTGAGAAAATATCTGAAAAGATTGTAGTCAAAAACTTCCCTAACATGGGAAAGGAAATAGCCGCTCAAGTCCAGGAAGTGCAGAGAGTCCCATACAGGATAAACCCTAGGAGAAACACACCAAGACACATATTAATCAAACTAATGAAAATTAAATTCAAAGAAATACTATTATAAAGCAACAAGGGAAATGCAACAAATAACATACAAAGGAATCCCCATAAGGTTAAAAGCTGATCTTTCAGCAGAAACTCTGAGGCCAGAAGGGAGTGGCAGGATATGTTTAAAGTGATGAAAAGGAAAAACCTACAACCAAGACTACTCTAAGGATCTCATTCAGATTCAATGGAGAAATCAAACGCTTTACAGACATGCAAAAGCTGAGAGAATTCAGCACCACCTAACCAGCTTTACAACAAATGCTAAAGGAACTTCTCTAGGCAGGAAACACAAGACAAGAAAAAGACCCAAAAAAACAAACCCAAAACAATCAAGAAAATGGTAACAGGAATATACATATTGATAATTACCTTGAACGTAAATGGATTAAATACTCCAACCAAAAGACAGAGACTGACTGAATGGATACAAAAACAAGACCCTTCTATATGCTGTCTACAAGAGACCCACTTCAGACCTAGGGACACTTACAGACTGAAAGTGAGGGGATGGAAAAAAGATATTCCATGCACATGGAAATCAAAAGAAAACTGGAGTAGCGATACTCATATCAGATAAAATAGCCTTTAAAATAAAAAACGTTACAAGAGACAAGAAAGGACACTACATAATGATCAAGGGATCAATCAAAGAAGAGGAGATAACAATTATAAATATATATGCACCCAATATAGGAGCACCTCAATACGTAAGGCAAACGCTAACAAAAATAAAAGAGGAAACTGACAGTAGCACAATAATAGTGGGGGACTTTAACACCCCACTTACACCAATGGACAGATCATCCACATAGAAAATTAATAAGGAAACACGAACTTTAAATGACACAATAAACCAGCTAGATTTAATAGATATCTATAGAACATTACATCCAAAAACAGAAGGTTACACTTTCTTCTCAAGTGCACATGGAACATTCTCCAGGATAGATCACATCTTGGGTCATAAATCAAGCCCCAGTAAATTTAAGAAAAGTGAAATCATATCAAGCAACTTTTCCAACCACAATGCTATGAGATTAGAAATCAATTACAGGAAAAAAACTGTAAAAAACACAAACACATGGAGGCTAAACAATATGCTACTAAATAACCAATAGATTACTGAAGAAATCAAAGAAGAAATCAAAAAATACATAGAAACAAATGGCAATGAAAACATGACAACCCAAAAACTATGGGATGCAGCAAAAGCAGTTCTAAGAGGGGAGTTTATAGCAATTCAACCTCACCTCAGGAAACAATAAAAATCTCAAATAAACAATCTAGCCTTACACCTATGCAATTAGAGAAAGAAGAACAAACAAAACCCAAAGTTAGTAGAAGCAAAGAAATAAAAATCAGAGCAGAAATAAATAGAAAGGAAGAAAACAATAGCAAAGATCAATGAAACTAAAAGTTGTTTCTTTGAGAAGATAAAATTATAAACCTTTAGCCAGACTCATCAAGAATAAAAGAGGACTCAAATCAATAAAATTGGAAATGAAAAAGGAGAAATTACAACCAACACTGCAGAAATACAAAGGATCATAAGAGACTACTACAAGCAACTATATGCCAATAAAATGGACAACCCAGAAGGAACGGACAAATTCTTGGAAAAGTACAACTTTCCAAGACTGACCATGAGGAATTAGAAAATACAAACAGAGGAGGAAAAAGATGGCGGCGAAGTAGAGAGACGTGGAGTGCATCCCTCTCCACAGATGCATTGGGAATGCACGGAAGGACACAGTCATTCCCACAGAGAACCAGCTGAACACCAGCAGACGGCCTCGGACACCGGAAAGGGCTGCGGAGAACCTGACATAGCCGGTAGGGAGGCATCTACGAGGGCTCAAAGAGGGTGAAGCGGCGGAGCTGTGGCAGACGGGAGGGAGTGAGAAACATACGGAGGGTTCGCAGCGCAGCTCAGCGTTCCCGGACCGAGACATCGATCTGCGGCTGAACGGAGGGTCCAGGAGCAGGAGCGTGGGAACCGGAGAGCTGGTTCAGGGGGAGAAACATTGTTGCCGGTAGGGTGACGGACCGAGAGGACAGGAGGGAGGAGGTCCGCGGAGAGGAGTGCCGATCCCTGAGAGCTGCCCGGCCATGATGGCGGCTGGAGGCTGCAGGCTCCCGGGCGGGGGGGAGGAGCCACGCGCATAGCCTCTCTCTCTCTTCTGCGCCTCTGCAACAGGCAGCGGAGAGACGCCCTGCGGGGCCACATAAGGTGCTCAGGGATAACAAGCACCCTCAGGCGCTCGGGTGGGGCTAGATTAAAACTCCTTGCAACGCCAGCAGCAGGGAGGCTGCCGAGAGAAAAAAAAAAAAAAAAAAAAAACCAGCATCAAAAAGAAAAAACCCCGAGAGAGGCCCAACTCTAAGACTTTCTGTGTACACCTGAGCCACCAGCGCCCTCTGCAACAGGCACCTCCAAGCCTGACTGAAGCAACAGTGCGCCACTGCTCACTCCCTCCCAGGAGAAGGAGCCACTATTGCACCCTCTCCCTCCCCACACACCGAGGCTTACAGACGAACAATAAAGGAACCTCTGCTGGTCACAGAATAACGCAAAAAAAAAAAACCCAAGACTGAATATTCGTCTAATCCAATACTTGGACATTAGTCTGAGGCTTGGACAGTCTTCTATAAACACCTCTATCACCAGGACAAGCAACCCCAAAAACTTGGACAACCATGAGGAAACAAAGAAACACCATACAGGCAAAGGAGCAGGAAAAAAACCCACAAGACCAAATAAATGAGGAGGAAATAGGAAAAATGCCTGAAAAAGAATTTAGAGTAATGATAGTAAAAATGATACAAAATCTCGATAACAAATTAGAGAAAGTACAAGAAACAGTTCATAAGAACTCAGAAAAACAAACAGCAATGGATAACAAAATAACCGAAATTAAAAATACTCTAGATGCTCTAACCAGCAGAATGGCTGAGGCAGAAGAACGAATAAGTGAGTTGGAAGATAGAATGGAAGAAATAAACGCCACAGAGCAGGAAAAAGATAAAAAAATAAAAAGACTAGAAGACAGCCTCAGAGACCTCAGTGATAACCTTAAACGTACCAACATTCGAATTATAGGCATCCCAGAAGAAGAAGAAAACAAGAAAGGGTCTGTGAAAATATTTGAAGAGGTTCTAGTGGAAAACTTCCCCAACATGGGAAAGGAAATAATGAACCAAGTCCAAGAAGCACAGAGAGTCCCATACAGAATAAACCCAAGGAGAAATACACCAAGACACATATTAATCAAACTAACGACAATTCAACACAAAGAAAAAATATTAAAAGCAGCAAGAGAAAAGCAACAAACAACATATAAGGGAAAACCCATCAGGATAACAGCTGACCTTTCTACAGAAACTCTGCAGGCCAGAAGGGAATGGCAGGATATACTGAAAGTCCTGAAAGAGAGAAACCTACAGCCAAGAATACTTTACCCAGCAAGAATCTCATTCAGATTTGAGGGAGAAATCAAAAGCTTTCCAGACAAGCAAAAGTTAAGAGAATTCAGCACCACCAAACCAGCCTTACAACAAGTGCTAAAGGAACTTCTCTAAGTAGGAAACACAAGAAAAGGAAAACACCTACAAATACAAACCCAAAACAATTCAGAAAATGGTCATTGGAACACACATGTCAATAATCACTTTAAATGTAAATGGATTAAATGCTCCAACCAAAAGACACAGACTGGCTGAATGGATACAAAAACAAGACCCTTCTATATGCTGCCTACAAGAAACCCACTTCAGACCAAGGGATACATATAGACTGAAAGTGAAGGGATGGAAAAAGATATTCCATGCAAATGGAAGTCAAAAGAAAGCTGGAGTAGCAATACTCATATCAGACAAATTAGACTTGAAAGTAAAGACTATTACAAGAGACAAGGAAGGACACTACATAATGATCAAGGGATCCATCCAAGAAGAACATATCACAATGGTAAATATCTATGCCCCCAACATAGGAGCACCTCAATACATAAGGCAAATGCTAACAGCTATAAAAGGGGACATCGACAGTAACACAATTATAGTGGGAGACTTGAACACCCCACTTACATCAATGGACAGATCATCCAAACAGAAAATAAATAAAGACACACAAGCTTTAAATGACACATTAGACCATCTCGACTTCATTGATATTTATAGGACATTCCATCCAAAAACGACAGACTACACTTTCTTCTCAAGTGCACACGGAACATTTTCCAGGATAGATCACATCTTGGGTCACAAATCAAACCTCAGCAAATTCAAGAAAATTGAAATCATATCAAGCATCTTCTCAGACCACAATGCCATGAGACTAGATATCAATTACAGGAAAAAAACTGCAAAAAATACAAACACATGGAAGCTAAACAATTCACTATTAAACAACCAAGGAATCACTACAGAAATCAAAGAGGAAATCAAAAAGTATCTAGAAACAAATGACAACGAAAACACAACAACCCAAAACCTATGGGACGCAGCAAAAGCAGTTCTAAGAGGGAAGTTTATAGCAATACAGTCCTACCTTAAGAAACAAGAAAATGATCGAATAAACAACCTAACCTTACACCTCAAACAACTAGAGAAAGAAGAACAAAGAAACCCCAAAGTGAGCAGAAGGAAAGAAATCGTAAAGATCAGAGCAGAAATAAATGAAAAAGAAAGGAAAGAAACCATAAGAAAAATAAATAAAACTAAAAGCTGGTACTTTGAGAAGATTAACAAAATTGATAAACCATTAGCCAGACTCATCAAGAAAAAAAGGGAGAAGATGCAAATCAACAGAATTAGAAATGAAAAAGGAGAAGTCACAACGGACACCTCAGAAATACAAAACATCATGAGAGACTACTACAAGCAACTATATGCCAATCAATTGGATAACCTGGAAGAAATGGATACATTCTTAGAAAAATACAATCTTCCAAGACTGAACCAGGAAGAAATAGAAACCATGAACAGACCAATCACAAGTACAGAAATTGAGGCAGTGATTAAAAATCTCCCAACACACAAAAGCCCAGGACCAGATGGATTCACAGGCGAATTCTATCAAACATTTCGAGAAGAGTTAACACCTATCCTTCTCAAACTCTTCCAAAATATTGCAGAAGGCGGAGCACTCCCAAACTCATTCTACGAGGCTACCATCACCCTGATACCAAAACCAGGCAAAGATGTCACAAAAAAAGAAAACTACAGACCAATATCACTGATGAATATAGATGCAAAAATCCTCAACAAAATACTAGCTAGCAGACTGCAACAGCACATTAAAAAAATCATACACCACGATCAAGTGGGGTTTATCCCTGGGATGCAAGGATTCTTCAATATACGCAAATCAATCAACGTGATACATCATATCAACAAATTGAAGGATAAAAACCATATGATCATTTCAATAGATGCAGAAAAAGCTTTTGACAAAGTTCAACATCCATTTATGATAAAAGCTCTCCAGAAAATGGGCATAGAAGGAAATTACCTCAACATCATAAAAGCCATATATGACAAACCAAAAGCCAACATTGTTCTCAATGGAGAAAAACTGGAAGAATTCCCTCTAAGAACAGGAACAAGACAAGGGTGTCCACTCTCACCACTGTTATTCAACATAGTTTTGGAAGTGTTAGCCACAGCAATCAGAGAAGAAAAAGAAATTAAAGGAATCCAAATTGGAAAAGAAGAAGTAAAATTATCACTCTTTGCAGATGACATGATACTATATATAGAAAACCCTAAAGACTCTACCAGAAAACTGCTAGCACTCATTGATGAGTTTAGTAAAGTAGCAGGATACAAAATGAATGCACAGAAATCTCTTGCATTCCTATACACTAACAACGGAAGAGCAGAAAGAGAAATTAAGGAAACTCTCCCATTCACCATTGCAACCAAAAGAATAAAATACCTAGGAATAAACCTGCCTAAGGAGGCAAAAGATCTGTATGCAGAAAACTTTAAGACATTGATGAAAGAAATCAAAGATGACATAAACAGATGGAGGGATATACCATGTTCCTGGATTGGAAGAATCAACATCGTGAAAATGACTGTACTACCCAAAGCAATTTACAGATTTAATGCAATCCCGATCAGATTACCAATGGCATTTTTCACAGAACTAGAGCAAGAAATCTTACGATTTGTATGGAAACGCAAAAGACCCCGAATAGCCAAAGCAATCTTGAGAAGGAAAAATGGAGTTGGTGGAATCAGGCTTCCTGACTTCAAACTATACTACAAGGCCATAGTGATCAAGACAGTATGGTACTGGCACAAAAATAGAAAGGAAGATCAATGGAACAGAATAGAGAACTCAGAAGTAAGCCCAAACACATATGGGCACCTTATCTTTGACAAAGGAGGCACGAGTATACAATGGAAAAAAGACAGCCTCTTCAATAAGTGGTGCTGGGAAAATTGGACAGCAACATGTAAAAGAATGAAATTAGAACACTTCCTAACACCATACACAAAAATAAACTCAACATGGAGTAAAGACCTACATATAAGGCCAGACACTATCAAACTCCTAGAGGAAAACATAGGCAGAACACTCTTTGACATACATCAAAGCAACATCCTTTTTGACCCACCTCCTAGAATCATGGAAATAAAATCAAGAATAAACGAATGGGACCTCATGAAACTTAAAAGCTTTTGCACAGCAAAAGAAACCATAAACAAGACTAAAAGGCAACCCTCAGAATGGGAAAAAATAATTGCCTATGAAACAACGGACAAAGGATTAACCTCCAAAATATACAAGCAGCTCATGCAGCTTCATACCAAAAAAGCAAATAACCCAATCCACAAATGGGCAGAAGACCTAAATAGACATTTCTCCAAAGAAGACATACAGATGGCCAACAAACACATGAAAAGATGCTCAACATCACTCATCATCAGAGAAATGCAAGTCAAAGCCACAATGAGGTATCACCTCACACCAATCAGAATGGCCATCATCACAAAGTCTGGAAACAACAAATGTTGGAGAGGGTGTGGAGAAAAGGGAACTCTCCTGCACTGTTGGTGGGACTGTAAGTTGGTACAGCCACTATGGAAAACAATTTGGAGGTTCCTTAAAAAACTAAAAATAGAACTACCATATGATCCAGTAATCCCACTCCTGGGCATATACCCAAAGAAAACCATAATCCCAAAAGAAACTTGTACCATAATGTTTATTGCAGCACTCTTTACAATAGCCAGGACATGGAAGCAACCTAAATGCACATCAACAAATGAATGGATACAGAAGATGTGGCATATATATACAATGGAATATTACTCAGCTATAAAAAGGGATGAGATGGAGCTATATGTAATGAGGTGGATAGAACTACAATCTGTCATACAGAGTGAAGTAAGTCAGAAAGAGAAAGACAAATATTGTATGCTAACTCACATATATGGAATCTAAAAATGGTACTGATGAACTCAGTGACAAGAACAGGGAAGCAGATACAGGGAATGGACTGGAGAACTCGAGGTATGGGAGGGGGCGGGGGGTGAAGGGGAAACTGAGAAGAAGCGGGAGAGTAGTACAGACATATATATACTACCAACTGTAAAATAGTCAGTGGGAAGTTGTTGTATAACAAAGGGAGTCCAACTCGAGGATGGAAGATGCCTTAGAGGACTGGGGCAGGGAGGGTGGGGGGGAATCGAGGGGGGGGGCGTCAAGGAAGGGAGGGAATATGGGGATATGTGTATAAAAACAGTTGATTGAACCTGGTGTACCCCCCAAAAAAATAAAATAAAATAATAATTAAAAAAAAAAAAAGTCAAAAAAAAAAAAAAAAAAAAAAAAAAGATGAAGAAAATACAAACAGACCAATCACAAGTAATGAAATTGAAACCGTAATTAAAGATCTTCCAACAAACAAAAGTCCAGGACCAGATGGTTTCACAGGTAAATTCTATCAAACATTTAGAGAAGAGCTAACACCTATCTTTCTCAAACTCTTCCAAAAAACTGCAGGAACACTCCCAAACTCATTCTACAAGGCCACCATCACCCTGATACCAAAACCAGACAAATATATCACAAGAAAAGAAAATTGCAAGCCAATATTACTGATGAATATAGATGCAAAAATCCTCAACAAAATACTAGCAAACAGAATCCAACAGCACATTAAAAAGATCATACACCATGATCAAGTGGGGTTTATCACTGGAATGCAAGGATTCTTCAATATACACCAATCAATCCATGTGATACACCATATTAACAAATTGAAGGATAAAAACCATACGATAAACTCAATAGATGCAGAAAAAGCTTTTGACAAAAATCAACATCCATTTATGATAAAAACTCTCCATAAAGTGGGCACTGAAGGAAACTACCTCAGCATAATAAAAGCCATATATGAGAAACCAACAGCCAACATCATTCTTTTTTTTTTTTTTTTTGGCACACGGGCTTAGTTGCTCCGCGGCATGTGGGATCTTCCTGGAGCTGGGATAGAACCCGTGACCTCTGCATTGGCAGGCGGATTCTTAACCACTGCGCCACCTAGGAAGCCCCCAACATCATTCTTAATGTTGAAAAACTGAAGTTCCTGTTCCCTCTAAGAATAGGAACAAGACAAGGGTGCCCACTCTCACCAATATTATCCTACCGAATTTTTAATGACATATATTTCTTTAATAATATACACAAATATGAATAAAATATATTAAAATAACAATGCTTAATTTTAAGTGGCATATAGGTGAATTTTTAAATGCTTTTTGTTGATTTTGTATATATTTTTAGGTTTCAAATTATTGCCTTTATCTAGATTCTCCAATTCCACTCCTTCCATTCTCACTTAAATACACTCCAATAATGCTTTTGCCCATTCAAAACTTCCTGAAACCACTTTGTAAAAGAAAACTGTGGTGAAATACAAACAAAATTTACCATCTTAATCATTTTTAAGTATACAGTTCGGCAGCATTAAGTATATTCACATTGTTGTGCTGTCATCACCACCATCCATTCACAGAACTCTTTCTACCTTGCAAAACTGAAACTCAATACCCGTTAGATAATAACTCCCATTCTCCTCATAGCCCTGGTAACCACCATTCTACTTTCTATATCTATGAACTTGACTACTCTAGGTACCTAATATAAGTGAAATCATAATAGTACAAGTCCTTTTGTGACTGGTTTATTTCACTTAGCATAATGTCCTCAAGGTTCATCCAAGATGTAACGTGTGTCAGAATTTCCTTCCTCTTAAAATCTAAATAATATTCCATTGTATGTATATACCACATTCTATTTATCCATTCATTCATCAACGGACACCTCGGTTGCTTCCATCTTTTAGCTATTGTTAATAATGCTACTACGAACAAAGGTAAACAAACCTCCTCGAGTCCCTACTTTCAACTCCTTTGGGTATATATTCAGAATAGGAATTGCTGGATCATCCAGTAATGTTATTTTTAGTTTTTTGAGGAATTACTATACTGTTGTACATAGCAACTGTACCATTTCACATTCTCAACTATAGTATACAAGGGTTCCAATTTCTCCACATCTTGGCCCATACTTGTTCTTTTGCTTTGTTTTGAAATAGTAGCCACCCTGATGGGTATGAGGTGGTATCTCACTGTGATTTTGATTTGCATTTCCATAATGATTAGTGTTCTCTATGTTCTCTCCTTATCAAAAGAACATGAGACAACACAAAGAGCTCCTATTGGCCAAAGACAGGATACTCTGAGCATCGAACTACATGTAAACACAATTGATTAAAAAACACTGAATATATAAAGCTCAAGTTCATAATGATACTAAAAAAAAAAAACCTCCTCACTGAACACTACTGGAAACAACTAGGGCATATACCACTTGTTCTGAAGATCGACAGTTAAAAGGCAAACTTGCCTTTTCTGTACAAAATGTATTTTAGGATAACCAAATAACACTAGTTGATGAAGGAACTCCAGCTCATAAATGTGGAAAGAATGACAGAATTAGGAAATCACCATTTTGTATGCCCTGGTGAACTAACTGCTTCAGGCAATATTCATAAATGGACAAAACCCTTAGATAAAATGTTGATGAGGAACTGTACAATGGAGGTCAGGCTGTCACCACCTGAACCCACTGGTCAACCACTGCATCACTGAAAATAAGACAAACATTGTGTACTTCCTGTTATGATCCAATATGAAGCATACAGCACCACCTATGAAATATTCATGCCCCAAAATGAACCTGTCTGATAAAGCCTCCACAGCTGCACTAATATGATAGCCACTAGCTACATGTAGCTAGTTAAATTTAAAAAGTAAAATTAAAAATTCTCAGTTGCAACTGCTCAAAAGCCACGTGTAACCATTAGAAAGTGCAGGTAAAGGATAGTTCCAACATTGCAGAAGTTCTATTGTATAAAGCTACTCTGGAGCTAAATTCCATTTATAAGAAACATGGAGAGGGAGAGGGATAAATGATACCAGAAAGAAGCAAAAAGACAAGACACATGGCATTCTACAGAACAGTAAGTGGATGGATGGCAGGGGGAAAAGGGAGAAATTACTTTAGATTTTAAGGCTTAAGATACGAAATGTCCAGAAAAAGAAAATTTATACAAAAAGAAAGCAGATGAGTAGTTTCCTAGGGGTGAAACCTGGAGGAGAGAATAACTGCAAATGGTCTAGAAGAAATTTTGGGGGGTGTGGAAACACTCAAAAACTGGCTTGTGATGATGGTTGCTCAACTCAATAAAATCACTAAATATTTCTGAATTGTTAAAAAGAAGCAATAAGAGACAACTATAATGTATGGAACTTGTTTGGACCTGATTCTAACAAACTAACTTTACAAAGACATTTTTCAGATAGTCAAATGTGATTTATAGACTAGATGACATAAAAAATTACTTAAAACTCTTTTTGGTGTAAATGCCTTCCTTATCTGTTCATATTTTTAGAGATGCATATTTAAAAATGTGCAATGCTTGAAATATGCTTCAATATACAAAACAGAGAAAAAAGATGGAAAAAAAAGAATGAAGCAAATGGAATAAAAATCTTAATTGCTATATCTGGATGATGGATATATGGAAGTTCATTGTTCTCTCTACATTTGTA
Organism: Hippopotamus amphibius kiboko; assembly: GCF_030028045.1. Taxonomy (NCBI): domain Eukaryota; kingdom Metazoa; phylum Chordata; class Mammalia; order Artiodactyla; family Hippopotamidae; genus Hippopotamus; species Hippopotamus amphibius. The sequence goes on along the minus strand of NC_080186.1, from coordinate 215,542,486 downwards.
TATGTTTGAAACTTTTTATAATTTAAAAACATTAATGGCTACAATAACACCCTCTCACAGTCAATGCTATATAAACCAAACCAATGATGAGTTTGTGATTCCCCAATATTGTCAGCAACGAAGATATCAGGTTATCATTTTAGTAAGTTTCAGTTTTAAAACTAAATCCCCATAGTAAAAACTAATTGGTTACCTTTAAATTACCATTTAAAACTTCAAAAAATGTTTAAACATACTCTGTTTTGGGGGGGCAGGTAGGAGGAGGAACTGCAGATATACTCGTTTTTTGTTTTTTTTTTTTTCCCTATTAGCTCAGTTGAATCTCTGCTCTTTACATACTTGACACTGCCCAGGTCATGAAATAAATCCATCAGGATTCTCAGTGACAATCTTGTGATAAATATACCTGACACCAGTGCAATGTATTCAAGCCTTTTCAACAGCTTTTCCTTTTTGCACATCTGCAGGCTTTTTATGCACATCTGCATACAGAATCCACAACCATGATCTGCATAATTAATATAACAGCACATCTGAACAGGTCCACAGGGTTTGATCTATAACCATTTTTGAGATCTGCAGGGAAGTGAAGATACCCTGGGGAGAAAGTATGGCATTTCAGATCAGGCACTGGATAAACTATAAGTGGTAAGACAGTTGTTTTCCTCAAACAGCTATGATATAGCTGGAGGAGAATCTCAGTATGTATGTAACTGCTTCAAATCACAGTTGATCTCCTGAACCCTCACTACATCCCTCAAATACCCATTCTAAATGACCAAGGTATAGCCCCAAATTTACATATGGATCCAATTTAAACCCTTATATAGAAAGACTCTTTGGTTATCACTGAAAGAGCAAATCATTGAAGTGTGGATTAGAGCAGTGGTACACAGCAAGCACAGAAATATTAGACCTGAACTGTACAGCCTTCTCATTCTATACCCCTGGTCATTAAGACCTTCTTCCTTATGTCTCCCTTCCCCCTGTTTTAAAAAATTTTTACTTTGAAATCTAGATAGCGATCCCATGGCTAGCTAAGTTCTTATTCACATGTGTTTCTTCAAAAGCCCTCAGGGGTGCTCCTTGTCCATTTACACTGTTCAATTCCATAGCTACAGCACAGAGTGAAGTCCCATGGAACTCAGCAAGAAGCAGAGAAACTTGATTCTATATCTTCCTAGTCTAGACTTTCATGAGCCCACACTGTCCAATAAAGCTTCCTGTAATGATACCCAACATAATAGCCACTAGTCACTTGTGGTTTTTTGAGCACTTAAAATGTGGCTCTTGTGAGTAAGGAATTGAACTCAATTTCATTTAACTTAAAAAGCCACATGTAACTAGTAATTATCATACTGGACCGGGTAGCTATAGGCAAAGGATTTTTTTTGGTTGTGTTTTCACTCACGACACTTGATATACACGAAAGATTCTTTTAAAATAATTCTCTTTCTCTCTCTCTCATCTACACACACACACATTCATACATCAAATCTTAATAGTGCTTAACTGTGTGATGGGGCTACAGAATCACGCATTCAAATGTATTTTGAGGGCTTCCCTGGTGGCTCAGTAGTTAGGAATCCACCTGCCAACGGAGGGGACACGGGTTCGACCCCTGGGTTGGGAAGATCCCACATGCCGTGAAGTAACCAAGCCCATGTGCCACAGCTACTGAGCCTGCGCCTAGAGCCTGCGAACCATAACTACTGAGCCTACATTCCAAAACTACTGAAGCCTGTGCACAGCAATGAAGACCCAATGTGGAGCGAAGCCACTGCAGTGAGAAACCGGTGTGCCACAATGAAGAGTAGCCCCTGCTCATCACAACTAGAGAAAGCCTGTGCACAGCAATGAAGACCCAATGCAGCCAACAATTAAATAAATAAAATCTTTAAAATATATATATATTGAATGAATAAATATGTATTTATACTGAACAGTTCTTACAACAGGTAATATTTATCATCAGAAAAGATTATATAACCAGAAAATGAATATAAATAGGAAGACATAACCCAATATGAAAAATACACAGAAGCAGAATACAAAATACCTTTTTTTTCGGTCACAAATATTAAAAAATTAAATAGGCCACATAGAAGGAACGAAAGGGATCACAAACCAATAAAAATAATCAGAGGACGGGATTATAGGTGGATTTCATTCATGTTGAGTTGCATTAATGTTTGTATACAAATAAAGCTTTAGAAAAATAAAATAAGGTTGAAGAGAAATGAGCTCTAAAGGACAGAGCATAGGAATAATCTCACAAAACCTGAATATTAGGAGCAGATGACTATCCTATACTAGCAGCATAAGAAGGATAAGGAAACTGAAAAGAACTCAAGTTGCGTGGTGTGGGGAGAAGGTGTAACTAGAATTGAGAAATCTATGACTGAGAGAAAGAGGGAAAAGAGCTTGTAAATGAGAATAAGAGAGCTAATGCAGGTCAATGTTAATATTTAATCAGTAAAAGACTTAAGACTGTTCCAAGGCTGTTAGCTGAGAGGCCAGAATGCTCAACATTGCTTTCTAGGAGTGACCCATTTCTGAGATTAGCATCAATTACATTTAATTCACCTGGATAGCTTCAGCGGCTGAAACAGTGATTCTCAAACTTCAAAATAAGATTCCTAAACCCCATCCCTAGAGACTGAGAAATGATTAAAAAAAAAAAAAACAAAAAAAAAACCAACCTGCTTTAAATGCCTGGGATAGGAAAAAGAATAAAGACAACCTGATGCTCCCTATGGATAAAATCTGTCCTCTATTTAATAAAGACAGCTAAGCAAGTTTTTCAATAACTTGGGAAACCCTAGCACTTCCAACCACAGCCTCTGATCTTTACATGGATTTTAGGAAAGGAAGGGGAACAGAAAACCTGTCTTTAAACACGTGAAGACCTGTCAAGTAATAAAGGATGCAGACTTGTTTTGTGGGACATCAAGGATAATCCAGATGGGGAATGTTTTCAGTTTGATACAAGAATGTTTTAGAAGAAATGGGGTCCATAAAAGTTGGTGAGCCTCCTGCTTCTTGGAGATGTCTAAGCTGATGTTAAATGACCATTTGGTCACTCACATAATCTATGTGAATAATTTAACCAGCAATAATAAAATTAAATGACCAGGGACCGACCTTCCTAACCTTGATACAGCCTACCTAACACCTAGTAGAGTTTACCACTGTTACAAAAAGAGTACTCAAAGTTCATCTGGAAGTATTTTATTGGACATATAATTGCTTCCGTGACTCATGATAACTAGATAAGCAGCTCACATCAATATGATTTTTCAGTTATAATGAAAATCATTTGACTCCTTTTTCACTTTTCTATACCTAAAATCAAAGTGGTGTTTTCTCCTCATTACCACCTCAGTGTTATTTATTCAACAAATATTTTTTGCCATTTAGTAAGTGTCAGGAACCATGCATTCAGGTCAGGAAGTAGCTAAACTAATCATCAATACACACAGGTTAAGAGGCAAAAGTCCTGGGTCTGATTCTCCCCAAACTCAGGTTTCACTACCTCAACCTACCCCTATGCTCCAGGTCATACTTTCCTATATGACATTCAATGAAGCCTCCGTTTTCTTTCCTCTCCCCACACCAAATACCTGAGGTAGCTGGGCAATAGGTCCAGCTGTTGCTTCTCCCCAGCCCCGACCCCAACTCCAGGTGTCCCTAAGGCAGAAGAAATTTGGGGACAGGAGCATGAGTACCGCCTATCTAGAAGAAACAACAGGATTACCATCGGGATGGAAGAAGGAAACTCAGAGCAGAATATTACATAGTAAAAAATGGACTCTGGGGACTTCAAAGCTGAGAAATAAAAATAAGGAAGAAAAAGGGGTGAGCGTTTTTTCCCCTCAAAGGACACGTGAGGGAAGAGGACTTCTTTAAAGCCAAGAGACAGATAAATGGCTGAAGTAACTCTGGAGTCCAGGGTCTCACCTAGGAGAAGCCAACAATGTAGAAGATGCTTCCGTATACTTAGAAGCTTTTAGACAATCAGTCTCTAAGGGAATCTGTAAAATCTTGGTAACTCTAAAAAAGCTGATGTTTAAAGATGGGATACTGAAGAAGGGAGAAAATTACAATTGGTACTTCTGTTGTTGTTTTCTTGTTGAGAAACATGTCCAGCAAACAAAAGGGTACATATGTCACTTGAAGAATAACTTTAAAAATGTATATGTTTCTGCCTCCCAAATGAAGAATATTTTTCTTTACTCCTTTTTCTCCAACTCCTGGAGCAGCCCTAAACAACTAAGCAGATTTATCTGGGGGGCTAGTCTCCGGTGTGGTATAACTTCCTTAAATTGCAGAATGCCCCTGGGCAAACGATCTCCAACAACACTCTCACCTGTCTCCTAATGCTTAAGTTTTTTAGATGGATTAAGATAAAGACATTCTTTCTATAATAAAATTAAAGGGTTTTAAATGAATGAGTTAGCATAGCGTCAATCTAGTCAGTCAAAATGTAAATGTTACCAGCTAATTTCCTATTTTGAATAGGGAAAAGGATTTGAAAGAGAAGGTCCTGACTAAAAATATCACAGGAGGGAAGAAAGCTGAAGGTTCCCAAAAAACTCCACATACTTTACCAGTTTCCACCGGACTTGAATTAGTTGCCTTCATCCATACATAAAAAGAGGTTATGAACTGAGGCACTTCCTGGCCCATGTACATTTGCTCACCTGAACAGCTCTAGGCCACCCATTCTTTTCATTCTCCCACGTGGTTATAAACACCAGGCACTGCCTTGGCAACTGAATAAACATGCTGACACTGCCCCACACTACCTTCTAAGTAGTTGTCCAGTTGCATTGCTAACTTTACACAAGACAGTAGCACTATCTGAATCCAATTAATCCAACCAAAACAGACAGAGTGCTTCCTATAGGAGACTAGGTCTCGGTTGTCTTTTTTCTAATTTCTCCTTTTCAGTTAAATGCATGGGATAACCATACTTTGTTGGATAAGTACAAACTGCATGGCACTAATTATTTAAGGACAGGGATGAGGATTCCTTTGCACAGCCATATTTGTCTATGGAAAGTTAAATTCTTGCATGTTCCAATCTTCCTTTCCTACTCTGGAAAATAATTCCACTGCAGCCCCAGCCTCTTCCTTGGTCCTATTACAAGGAGGTTACTGTCAGTGGCAGTAACTCTTTAGCAGAACACTGAGGTTTTGTGCTTAACCTTTTCACTCCCTTTAACACAATGCTGACTTGACTCAGAATCAGATCTCCTACCAGATAAAAGGACAATAATTTCAAAAGAAAACAGATTGGACAAAGACCAGCCCAGGCCTCTGATTAACAGGTATTTTTAATCTGACTTGCCCCACACCAGTCAGCCATATAGAGTTATAACATTACGTATTAGAAATGGCTAGCACTGGGAAAGAATTTTAGATATTATATGAGGAAACAGAACCGCACAGGTGCTAAGTGACTGGACCAAGACCATACAGTCAGATAATGGCTGACCAGGGACTGTTTTCCAAACCATGTTGCATTTACTCATGGTCCCCAACTATACCAGAGCAGGGACAAGACAAAGATTGTTATTCTATAACTGAAAAACAACAGCAACAAAACTATCTCCCTGAAAGGCAGCAATCTCCTAATGAGCAACCCCTACCAGAACCTGAAGGTCCTGCTTTGGAGTTTTTCTGCCTAAGGAGAAAATTCTCATCATAACTCTTCAAATCTGAAATGTCTCATGGCATACAAGCAGTTCTCAGAGAAGCCACTAAGTTGAAAATGAAAACGAAGCTCTTAAGTCTTCCAACAGGGAAATTTAAGATGGCTGGTTTCCTAGCAAGCAGGTGCTCCTCCCTCTATTGTGGGAAACAGTCAGGTCACTGGAGTTTCTAAGAGTGGCATATTAAGTCTTCCAAGATACCTGAGCATCGCTTACTAAATTATCTTTTCGAAGATGCCACGTGGTTCCTCAGTTCCTTGGAAAAGGTAATTAGCCTCCCATGGGTGAATAGTTTACTCCAAGTGAGCAATGAGCTCACTGTAGGACGAGCATGGTCTCTTTTAATGGGAATGAATATATTATTTTGCTTGTGGTCAGGAGTAATTCGTTTATTTTTCACCTTGATGTAAGCCCTTTAATATATGATATTTTAAAAGTGGTAACTACTCCCTGAAATATAATAGACAAGTAGCAAGTGCAATAAGCTCGGAGCTTTAACACCAACACATCTGAAATTCAACTTAATAAACATCTATTGAGCACCTACTATGTGCCAGAGCCTATGCTAGATGTTGGGGAATTACACTGCTACAATTTATCCAATTGGGGAGTATCAGTGATACTACAATAGCACTATGTCAGATTATGAATGGCTATTAATATGAGTATGGTAGATGGTCCACCATGGCTTGCCCTGGTCATTAGAGGCCTGAATCTGATCAATGCCTTCAAATTTAAGAGGACAAGTGGAGAATTTAGTAATAACATAGATAAATATACTAAACACAGTTTGCTGATCTGAAAATAAGACCCACAAAGGTCAAAAGAATTCCACTAAAGCAGAGAAAAAAAGCCTAAGGGTGACACTGCTATCCTCTAAGGCCCAGTTCCTTCAGGAAGCCTTGCCCAGGAATTCTATCCCCAATGAATTCCTGCTGCTTTGAATTTCCACTTCTTTTATGATATGGATCAGAGTACTTAGCACTTGACCAAACCACTAAAAACTCCCTTGTACAGTTTTCTTTTAAAACATATTTGTCTTGTCCCCTTAATTACATGGTAGGTTCCTCAAGAGCTTGGATATCATCAATTCCTCTAGCACCACTCAACCTCCAGGCTTTGTCAACAAGCACACACACAAAAAAATAGTTGTTGATTTATAAGTATGAAAAACATGTTAAATAAGGGAACTAGAGGTGTTTATCACAGGAAAATAAGATTGTGGCAGACATTTTCCACTCACTAACTTTATCCATGTGCTCTCGTACAACTGCCAGCCCTCTTGCAATTAGGAGAAGCCACCTAACTAGTTCTTGCTTATAGGACCTTGAGCAGAAGTTTCTGGGCCAATGCATTAGAGTCAATTCACACCTTCCAGTTCTTTCTTTTCCACCCCCAAAGATGATGGAAACCCCACAATGAAGTGGTCAAGCCACAAAATGAAAATTGGATCACTGAGTCACACATGAAGGGAAGGTGTCCAGGAGAATCACTTCACTTACAGAGGAACGTGTGCGAACAAGAAACAAACCTTGGTTATGTTAAGCCAGAGAGAAGAGATTTATCTGGTACCACAGCATAGCCTTGTGTTATACTAATAAAAGATATATTAATAAAAGACTAAAAAGAAAAATCACTTCAGTACTAAGAGATGTAATAGAAAGTCCCTAGTAAAGTAAGACTATAGAAGGAAGAGCATTAGGCAGACTAGGCTCAATAAAAGGAAGCACTTTCTGGTAGCTGAACCAATAATAAAGGTTTTGTGTTCAAGCGGAATCTGCCAGTCCCCTTGGTGAGAAATGAAAAAGGGACAACTGTGGTCAAGGAATTTGAACGAGGTGACTTCAAAGATCTGTTCAAATGCTAAGATCTTATAATTCTATGATTGACAGAGGGTTTCTAATACATGGAGAACAGAAAAATGAGAAATAGCCTAACAAGTTGTGACTACTTAATATTATATAGAAGCAGCATCAAAAGAGCTCCCATAAAATCTTGCAGGGACAGACAAGAAACACATCTGAAGCACCAAGGGATTCAAGGATCCTCTCCCTTGTCGACAGTCAAACCATCCCATCTCCATGTACAAGGCCACCCTCCTCAAAGCACTCCCAGAGCTAGTTCCCAAGTTTCTTGCCACCTCAGGCAAGATATCACGTCACAAGGAGACAATTCCATTGATAAAGACTGCTCACACAGTAAAAAGCCTTCTCAGTGGCAGCTAGAACTATCTTGAATTAACCTCTAAAGACAGGGTAAAGTTCAGGAGGAAATGAGTGTTTCTAGACTCTTGAAACCTTGTTTAATTTTAATGCAATTATGTCCCATCAAAAAGTATCTGTCTTGTTGAAATTACAAGGGTGAATTGCTAAACTTCTAAGTAAGGGAAGTTATTTAGGTTCTTCCCTTAAGAATAAGAGCAATGTTTACATGTTTATACACAATGTTATTTGCTAAAAGATCGTAAGATTATCTTAAAGAATGATCTCTTCCACTTGCTAGGTATATGATGTTGGGCAAGTTATAATACTTAACCTCTATGAGCCTCAATTTCTTCATCTCTGAAATAGATATCATAATATCTACTTCATAAAGATGCCATGATGATTTAAATGAGATAATGTGCCCTATAAACTGAAAAATGGGGTTCAAATGTAAGGTACTGGAGAAAAAGTAATAAATACCCTTAGAAAATATTTTCTGAAATCACTGTTGGAGTACCTAACAGGCAGACTAAGCATGTGATAACTAATAAAGCAAGGGCAGCAAAAAGAGAGACCAATTCAGCTTCACTAAACTCATTCAGAATTCTGCAATCAGAAAATCTAGAAAGACCTTATTTAATTTCAGTATACCTATATTTTTTTACAATTTAGTATTTCTAATTTCATAAGAATCACATATAATCTTTTCAGTACTAAAGGTTTCTAGGGTTTCTTAAACTGACCTTGTTTGGGTTCATCTTAAATAGATTCAAAAAGGACTGTGAGTAAAAGCATGTAAAGTCCTGTGACATTTCAGTGAAAGATATAAAGAACATATACTATATGTGTCATCTGGGTTAATTATATATTTACTGGTACTTGTGAATTACTTCAACTCAGAACTAAGAGGAATTGTGACAACAGGAGCAACTGCAATAAGTACATCTCAAATCCAAGGTGGCTTTAAAGATGGAAACTTGGATATATGGGATATTCAATCATGTGGATGCAAGATGCAGCTTAACTGCACAAACAACTAATTATGCCTGCTTAAAGACTGATTATGACATCATCAAAATCAGAGGATCCTCTATGTAGCTCATGCCTGAAATTCCTTAAAAGCATTTTCTAGTAAGTCTTATAAATCCATGCCTTGTTTTGATAGAGCATGCATCAGGAAAAGAGAAAAGCATTGTTCTGTTTCTCTCTGTAATGACCACATGTAAACAGGCCATGGTTCCTGTACCAAATGCTCTGCACTGATGAAAGTTAGCAGAGAGCCAGGCACTAATGAGAGTTAGCAGAGAGCCAGGCAGGGGGTGCCCCCCTTTGTTGCTGCTTTCATTTTCAAAATGTATCGTAATTTCTGCATTGGATATGAAGATGGGTTTACAGCTATTAGCTATCATATTAATAATTTAGAAAATACATGCCCAATCACTTGTGTTCTTTCACTTCCCTATGAACACAGCTGCAACCCACATTAGAAATGAGGGTGAATGGATATTTTTCAGATGAGATATTTGGGCTGAATTATTAGGGTAGCCTGTACTACAAAATTACTAATAAACATTGCTTCTGGCTCAATTTAGTCTGAACTCAGTGAACCTAGCCAATGGTGACAAATCAAAAACTCCAAAATGCCCAATGAATGAATCTAACTAATCAAGGAACCCTGTAGGAAGTAGATGCCAGGATTAATGAGCCAGTAGTTTCACCATGCCATGCTGTTATTTCTTCACATAAATGCCCTCATATGAGATTACCTTTATGTCATGAAAAGGAGAAAAGGAAGGTTACGTTCTTTCAACTGACAGGTTAACTACCTCAATTACTAGAAGACACATCTTTGTGGGCTAAGTTTTTTCTTTATCCTGAAAATTAGTAAGTAAAGTCCACCACACAAACTAAAAACATTTTCATTTCAGGGTAAGCAGTCATTGATGACATCAAACATAAATTGCCCCAAAGTTAGAACTTCCTCTATATTTTCCATTTACATCTACCTTGATTTACCCAAATTGCTCGGCATCCTATTTTCTATTTAATACCTACTATCATCTTTAGTAGATTGAATTCCTTATCTTATTTCTTCTACTATCAACAAAAGGTAAGCTAAGTGCAACATCATTTCTATGCCATCCCTTGCATGCCATGTATGATATTTAGTACCAATATTGAGGAGAAAATAAAGATACAAGGATGAAAATGTGTATTCAAATAAATCAATCATATAGTTACCTCATAATAGACTTTGATTTTTTCTAGCTAGCATGTGGCGACAGTATTCAATGCCAAAAAGACTAGTCAGCAAAAAGTACAATTCATTAGAGGCAGACCATCTAACATGTTATACTTATCTACCTTGTACTCTGATATAATTTGTCATTATTGTCTTTATTCCCTTATTGGATGTAATTAGTTATTTTTATAACTTTAACAGTTTAGAGTCAGAATTGCTCCTGATAAGGAGTAAAAAAATAATTTGAAGCATTACTCTGTTGTTAGTTTTTTTTTCTCCCTCAAAATGCAGAAATCTTTCAGGCTTGTGATTGAGATTCTCATTGTCTGCTTTTTATCTTTGCTAAACTGCCAACCTTAACAATTTAGACCAGGTTGACTTCCCTCATGCTAATGGCATTTAAGACATTAAAATGTTCAGAATTCTTAACACAAAAATCTATTGCCACAGAAACAAATACTATTCCAGAGACAGGTCAAGTGAAAAACTCTGTACACTTTCATTATAATATTGATAAATAATCATTATATTATGAAATATAAGTATCTTCAAAAGCATCTATCACTTCAGCTGATTTGCAACTTCTCATCAGTGTTCTGAGTTGGCCCATTTTTTTCAAATGAAAGATCCCATTTCCCTTGCCTTTCAGAAATACAACTTTTAAAGATTCCATTTAGCATCCTTTATTGCATTCCTACATCATAAAGTTATGCTTTATAGCAGCATAAAAAAGCTGTAAAATTAGCATCCTTGTAAACAACCTTCCATTTTCACTGGTGAAGCAATCTGTGATATGTACTGATCTCTTAAATGTGACTTGAGATTACAGTATCCACAATTTCAAGTTAGAAACAAACCAAAAAAAAGCACTAATCTAAGCCAAGGGAGAATATGACAAAATGTAAAGACAAAGAGAAGTATTTTTCATCTACAGATATTTTAGAAATTTAGTTATTACGCTGCTAAATTAAAATCTAGGGTGAGTTCTAAAATACAGAAATGTTTCATTTTTATATGAAATCCCAAATGGGGCTGTTTTTATCTTCCTTAATACCTTAATGTTAAATATATCCTTTAGAAAATGTAGAATTAAAATATTCTGTGAACCCACCCACCAATTTTATTGAATACCTCTAATTAAAATTCCTAAGGTAACGAACACATGATTTTTCATTATCACAGAAAATCATGCCTTTTTGTCCTCACCTTCCAGGAGATTCCACTGTGTTCTCTTAGTTGAGTAACAATTAGAAGAGTTCCTTAAACTCACATGTAGCCCAATGGTATAAAACTGTCTTCTAGGACAAGGGTATTTTTAGGGTTTCCATTCTGTGGCAACCAAATGAGAAGTCTTCCCATGGGAAAAGATGCATTTTAATGCCCATAATGACCATTAAATTTCAAACCACAAGACTGATTTTGGTTAGTCTTCCAAAGGAAGCCTGTGGTACCGACTCGCCTCCAAGTTTAAAACACACCCACAACCTTCCACCTCATTCTACCGAAAAAACAACAACAGCAGCAGCAATTTTCCACTACCAGTTAGTCTGGGGAAGTCCCCTGAGCACGTGGCTAAATCTGAGCTTAGCTCGAACCAAGGATGGACCGTGAGAAAACCAGAGCAGTCTCTCCAGGGAAAGCCTGAGAGGCCCTGACCCGCTGCCAGGTCGCCCTGGACACCCTTCTCCCGACGTGCCGTTTGCGCCCACTTGGAGTCCCGGCTATCCGAAGCCTAGCCTCCACCCGCCGACACAAAGGGGCCGGCCGCTTCTTTCGGACGGCCTCAAGGGCTAGGCCCCAGGGGAGGGGCCCCGGACCTTTCTCGCCCACCGCGTACCTGGGGCCAGACGCGGCTCTGGGCGACGCCAGACGGCAAGAGCTCCTGGTCTCCACGCCTCCGTCACGGTGGTCCTTCCGGACGCAGCCCGGCGAGGACCGCCGTCAGCTCCCTTGTCCGAAGGAAACCGTTCACGCCAGAAATTTATGAACTCCTGGCCCTGCATTTAGCGCGGGCAGCTGTGCCTGGAGGCCCACCTCGGGGGCCGACCCGAAGCCTCGCGAGGCCTCGAGCTCGCGTGAGGAGATCACCGCGCGGCTTTCCACTTCCGGCCTGCGGGCCGCGCGACTCCAGGCCCGGCGTCCTGGCCAGGAAGCTGTGTAGGCGCGTGCTGCCTAGGCTGCTGTTCAATCTGGGAACTGAACCCAAGCCTACTGAAGGGTGGACATTCCCCAAACGCGGGAATCCCGCCAACTGAGTGCGAGATGAGAACCTCCTGGAAGAGTTGTCTTCCCTTCCCCCCCCCGAGACCCCTCCGCCATTCAAAGTCACACCAAAACCCATTATTCTTCATATCACATACTGAAAATGATTTTATTTTATCCATTTACATTTAACTTGATATAAACTTGTCCGGAAAAGTCAAATAATATGCTTTATATTAGCTCAAACATTTATTAAGAAAACCAAATTCCATAAATAAGCACAGACAATAAGTTAAAACATATCACAAATTGACCAGTATGTAACAAGAATGCTTTATCTACACAAAACATCCTATTTCACGTTTGTTCATTCTTCAAAAGCGTTTCTGTTCTCTGGGTTTGGATTTGACCAGCACATGCAGAAAGAGCTGATTGTGTTTCTCTGTACAAAGTTGCAGGGTTGTAGATGTCCGAGTGCACCCATCGGCGGCCGGCAGAGGCCAGGGCGGTGGCCAAGGGGCACGAAGAACGACAGGACGACCACAAAACAACCAAGGGCACAGAGCAGCGAGGAGAGAGAAACGGAAAAATGGAAGCAAACAAACCCCAGTCCTGAAGGATCCAGAAAAGAGGTGAGGCTTTTGCTCTTATAAAAGGAAAAATTTCTTACATGTTTATTTTATTCTCCCTTATAAAGACTTATCAAAATGGGTAAGATCACCTCTTCATCACATGACTGCTTTAGTCTACTCCAGCTACCCAATCCACTGTTATGTTCCTCCTGAGAAGCCTTCCCTCAATACCCTCACAACGTTGTGCTTAAGAAAAGAAAAGTGAGATAAAATAAAAGCGTTCTTTTGCAAGCCAATACAGGGCTGCATGACGTGACTGGGTAGACAGGGCAAGGAACGGATGGTGGGAGAGGAAAGAAAGAAAGGAGTTCGGAGCAAGAATACAAGGATAAATCAAATTGTAATCAGTTGGGTCCTCAGATGAGGCTGTTGGTAGCAGATGCTTGTCCTCCTTTAAGACAAAAATCCCTAACATTGTGCTGTCCCTTGAACACGTCCGTGTGTGACCTAGGTGCACTGTGTATGTGTGTGTGTGTTTGCGCGCGCGTGTGTGTGTGTCGTGTCTGAGCGTGAGCGAGAGTGCGAGTGTGTGTTTCTGCCCACAAACCAGTCCACTGGTGTCTGATTTCAGATCCTGAGTCTACTCCCTGGTAAGTAAAATGGCGGGAAGGATGCTTTTTGCAGGACGCGGGAGGAGGGGTGCGAGGTGCGGGGAAAGAAAGGACCAGAGGGGAGGCGGTGGGCGAGGGGGCCGTAGGCCTCGCGTGAAAGGTGCGGATGGGAATGCCGCCAGTCAGAAGGCCGAGAGGAGGGCGCGAGCGCGAAGAGTGCGAGCCGGGAGGCCGGGGGTAGCGGGAGAGGGTGGGGCGAGGCGCCAGAGACCGGGCGGAGGGAGGAGCTGGGTGCGGCCGGGAAGGGGGGCTGTGGGGAAGGTGTGGGGAGCGAAATCGGGCGGAGGGGAGGCCTCGCGGGCTGGGGCTTGGGGTGAGCCCGGGAGAGTGGAGGACAGAGGAGAGGACCAAACGAGACGTGGCGGAGGCCGGGCGAGGAAGGAGCAGGGCGCTTGGGCCGGGGCCAGGGCGGGCGGGGCGGGGCGCGGCGCCCGGTCGAGGGCCCGGGCAGGGTGCGGGGGCCCGGGCGCGCGCCACCAGGGCCTCGGGGCGGACCTGGGGGCGGTGCCGGGGGCGGAGCGGGCCGGGCCCGGCTGCATTAAGTGAAGCTCATGGAGACTGTGTGCTCTAGCGCCTTGCGGCGGAGAGAGGCGATGCTCGTGCCCCGCCACACGTCGCTGCTGTCCGGGGAGCTGCAGAGCTGGGGAGAGCCGGAGACGTTGCTGGGGCCGGGGAGGGAGGCGGGCACCATGCCGGGAAAGGCAGGCTGGTAGAGGTGCGACTGCAGCCCGGCGCCGTTGGAGCCCGCCAAGCTGTTGGACAGGCCCATGGAGTTGGGCGGCGGCCCGGCCGCCAGGCTGCACTGGGACAGCGACTGTGCCATGGCTTGCTGCCTGCCCAGCGCCGGCGGCAGCGGCAGCTGCGACACGCCCGGCATGGCGGCCGCCGCCCAGCGGGTGTCGTTGGCATGGAAAGAGCACAGGCTGTCGCCCATGGCGGCGGCGGCGGCGGCGGCGGCCGACGGGAACTGAGGCAGGCCTGGCGTGGGCAGCAGCGTGCCCGGCGCTCGGAACACGTTGGTGGTCTTCTTGCGCTTCTTCCACTTAGCGCGCCGATTCTGGAACCAGACCTGGAGCGGGCGGGGCGGGAGACACACGGGGCGCAGTTAGCTGGCGGGCGAGCCGGGGTGGGGGGGGGGCGGGGGCTTGGGCCCGAGGAACCCGCGTCCAGTCCCCCCCACTCAGTCCCAGGCCGAACGAGCGCCATCGGCCCGGCACGCCCCCACACCCAGCTGGCGACCCTGGTTCTCCACCAGCTCGAGTCAACCGGCGCCCCTTCCATCCACGGGGCGCCAACGCCCGGGGTCTTGAGTGATCGTGCCCCGGAGCGCTTACACCCAGTGCACACAGACACCGCCGCGCAGTATTCATTACGCCCCTGCACGCTGGCACTTTCTGCACGCTGCTTAGATGCACAGGTCTGCAGGCAGGCATGTGTCAAGGCTGGACCCACAGGTGTACAAATGAAGACAAACATGTGTACCCATGTGGCTTAATAGCGTGCCTTATAAAAATGATGGGGTATAGAATTTTCAGAAACGCTGGAAATTTGGAAATTGATGAAGGACCGTGGATGACATAGCCAGTTTCAAAATCGAAAGACAAAGGAAAACCCCTAACGCCACGGATGACAGAGCGGAGAGGTTAATATAGTGATCCGTGTGGGAAAGCGAGCGCCACTGAGCTAGTGTTGTTTGGGTGGCCACCGTGACTTCGCAGCGACTGGTACTACTGCCACAGGTCCGTGCCTCATTCTGAAGCCTCTCTAAGAGTACCTTTAACTGGGCTGTGCAGGTGTGCTGGCACCTGCTGCCAGAGCCCTAAGCCTCGAGGCCTTCAAATCTATTATTTTCAGGAACTTACTGAGGATCCCAAATAACAAGGCCTCCAATTCCCTCAACCCCACCCCACCCCCTCGTTTCATCTATAAACTGAAAGCAAATTTTCTGACCTCTACAAACTAAAGGTGGTCAAATTTAAAGCCCACGCTACGTATGAACCAGATTTAATTTTGCTTAGACAAACCCAGATGTCTTTTTAAAGATGTGTTTTATAAAATATATTCCAAATAAGCTTATTATTTCTTTTTTAACAGTCACCCTGGAAGTTCAGACCTTAACAGACAAATTTGCCTATGAATGTCAAATTCACTACCACAAGAGAAGGAAGGGTTCTTCCTGAAAGATATCAAGTAAACTGCCTGACCAAGATAACCTCCCCTTGTCCCATATTTAAATTTGATCTTTTTATTAAAAAAAAAATGCCAGCATGCCCACTTGGCAGGCTTACAGTTTAACATGTAGTCAGTTGGAGGTTTACTGTGCATAAATATAAATGATGTGGGACACAGGTCAGGTGCCCATTGAATTTTGTCTTATAATTTGACCATATTCACAGCCAAAAGGTCATGCATTAACCCAAGCTATTTAGTGTTTATTCTGCAACCTAAAGTATCATGAGTATGAGAGTACCTGACCCCCTTTCCCGGGAAACTAACTATGCACAACAGTGTGTTCACATCCATGCACTCTCTATTTACCAATATGAACGGCATTGCAATCTACAGTTCCCTCCCACCTTTGGGCTGGCCCTGGCCTTTCTACCTACCATACCTGCCCCATCTCCCACCACTTTGTCTTTCTCTGTTTTCTACCCCATTTCCCATGTTTCTGCCTACTCCAGTGTCCGGATTGGGGAAAGATGCTAGGTCCTTTCCCCGCTAAAGCCTCTTGAGCTGGTGGTGCAGCGGATTAATGAGGCAGCAGGGCCCTAGATGCAGGCTGGGATCAATGGGACAGGCCACGGATTGAGCCGTTAGTGGCCTTTTGCGGAGAGTAAGCCGCAGGAGCCCAGGAAAGCACAGCGAGGAAACCTGCTGCCACAGGTTGCTTTGCATTACCCATCCAAGGCTGGACGGGATGGAGCCCTAGAAAAGGGACAGTGTCTGTGTTCAAACGGTCCCCACACCTCACACTCTGCACCGGATATATTTTGAAAGATAGCTATATATTAAAAACTGGTTCCTAGCACCCTGCAAATGTCAGTGAATCCCGAAATGTTTGAATGTTTGGGGTGGGCACGGGGTGGGGGAGTGGGGAAAGAAGCAGAAGAAAGGGGGGGAGAAATTGCCCTGAAGAATCTCAGTAAAAAACAGGCCTGCCAGAAAGGTTTCTGAGTCTCAGGCACAAGCGGAAAAGAACAGCTGTTGAAGAACTAAATATTATAGAAATGATCGAAAAATCGTGCTCAATTATGTTTGAGGGTTAGTAGTCAAATGATGGTTACAAAATTTTTTATGTTTCATGGCTTACTGGGGTTGGGAAAAAAAACCTGCATGGGGTCTGAGCACCTCCGTTCCAAGCTATGATGCATATGTTTTTAAAATGTGAATGTTTCCACTTGAAAACTAGAGCATGACGGATTAAAATGCAGGTAAAACCTGAGGGAGATTTTGAGATTGCACAGATGACAACTCCAGGAAATATATTAACCACAGCCACGGCCAACTTTGTACTCAGTTTGAAATGCAGCTCTTCTCAGAAAATGCTTAATACAACAGTGAGAATCTAATGGAGGTTGGAATTTAAAAATCCACTTTCATGATATCTGCTGTTACAGTAATATAGACATACTGTAAATGTATTTTAAAATATATAGCCCGTTTAATTCCCCACCTATAAATGGCTAAGAAATAGAGAAAGAGAGGGAGAAAGAGAGAATATTACTTTTTCCCCCTCGAAGCAAACGCTTTATGAAGATCTCATTGGAATCCAGCAAATGATTAATGTGAAGATTTGGGAGGAAATCTGGGGAGCTGTATTAAAGCCTAGATCTCAGGTTCATTTCGATCAGCCAGCCGTGAACCCTGGGCCGAATTCATTACACTTTAATAGTGCTGGGAGAGGAAGAAAATGCAATTTCTCATTCCATTAGAAAACTAGAAAATACTCTCAGCTTGTCCCCCTATTAAGATGTGGCAGGTGACAGGGCCATTCTGGGGGACACGGTCAATGGAATTACAGCACATTATTTTTGTTCATATAAAATATTGAAAGGCAAGCCTGACTGTGCAGAAGTTATTTCACTGATTTGGTTTTTATGTAAATAAAATATTGAAAGTTAATTAATCCGTGCTAGAGACTAATGATTATGCTTATTATATTGCATTTGATCGCATAATTTGCATGATTCTCACATTGCTGCTTAATAAGCCATTCCAGGTTATAAATAATTCTGAAATTGGTTTCTAATAATGGCATGCTATAAAAGGAATGGTTTTATTACACTAGCCAGAAAAGAGGAGCAATATCAGACATGGAATTTGCCTCCATGTGAGTAGAGGTGCTTTAATAAATACTTTAAAGTATGATATATGCCAGATATAGATAAAAATAAGTATGTTGGATCATTTAGTCTAGAATAAAAAAAAGTATCTTTAAAAACATACAGTTGCAATAAATTAAATGTTTAGATTATTTTTAATCAGTGCAGTGGCCCATGTACTGAAAAGAATGTGTGGCAATCTGTTAACTATAAAGAAAACTGTGAAGTACTCATCATATAAGAACATAAACCAATTACTATTTAATTTGAATTTGGTCAAGGAGCAACGATACAGTGAATTGTGAAGTAAATACATTTTACATAAATTATTTTTGCATTACATTACATAATGTTAATCATTTTGAAATGTTAATTAGGAAGGTTATGTTGATCTGATTACTTTTTAAACTATGGAACATTATTTTTAAAAATATTGAAATTGCCATTCTATTAAATTGTTCCTATCAGCAGCATCAAGCTATTATCTTTGGTTGAACATTATGCTGGAACAATTAAAGTACTTTGTCTCTATCCTTCTTGATTATTCTTTTGTGTACTTCTTGAAAATAACTGTTTCTATTACATAGTTTGTGTTTTATTTCATTTACAACTTTTTATATTAAAAGAATCACTGCCATTAACCTTTGGAAGACCTAATAAAGTTTAATAGACCGTATTTTCTTTTTTCATAAAGTCAGTTGTCCAATTATATTTTATTTGTAATTCTAAGTTCTATTTTAATTCCAACTAATTACTAGTAAGCCTAGGTTAATCAACAGCATTTTACCCTTTAAAATAAAAATTATTATGTAGTATTTCTTTTGAGTGACAAAAAATATGAATTTTGAACCGACAGAATTTTAACAAGCCAATACTATCCATTAACGGTAATGGAAATATTGAAATTGTACATTTCTGTTAAGATTTGAACCCAATTTCATATTTAAAAGAAGTGCAAGGTAAAAAAATTTAAATGCATTAATAATATATATATCTGCACAATGCAGTTAACATGCCTTTGATGCTTAATTTCAGTGGCCCATGGTTCAGGGCTTACAGAGTTCACGAAGGAAACCATCCAGACTTACATTGAGTAAAAAATGTTAATCTATGTTATACCCTGAATATTACTTTATTAACTTGACCACTTTAAGTCCCCGATGACATTTATTTGCTGACTATTTAAAACAGAAGCTTATGCTATTTTTCCAGGTTAGACTATCTTTAAAATGCAGAATGGAGACAGAAATATTCAACACTGTGATTATGGACACAACTGTCTCTTCTTAGATCAAATGTAAAGTAACTGAGATCTTTAAACTTTGATGTTTACAATTTGTAAAACGGAGATCTTTAAAATTTGTAAAAGCAGCTAGAGCTGAGATTGACACGCAGGATAAGGAACAGAAAATACCAAGTCCAAGACAGGAAAGGAAGGTTTTCAGCACCCTGGATAGCTCAAGACTAAGCGTGAGTCTTGCAATTTCACCTCTAGAACCTGTCCATAAAATATTTGATATAATGTTTTCATTCTTCTAAAAAGCAGGAAAAAATATGAAATTCGTTGGACTTACACTTTTATTCCCTGATTTTCAGAAAAGTTACAGGTGTGGTTTTCTAAGTTATATATAATTTACAACTTTGAGGGTGGTTGGATGAGAACAAGGGGTCAGTAATGATTTTGTCTACCACCGCTGGTCAATCTTTCCTGCCCTGCATGTCCTTTCTTCAAATCGGATATCTACAATAGAAAGCCCTTATTCTTCCTCACCCCTCAAGTTACCTTAGGGGAAACCAGGACTCATAGGCTGTGGGGGATTGCTCCAGCGCATTGGTAGGCCACCAAATTCAAAGCCTTTGTAAACATCAAAGCTAGGGGTATTTTGCCTGAAAGCGGCAGGAGTGTGATATGCAGGAGAATAAAGCTACACCATGAAATCCAGGTGTAGATATTTTCTGAAAGGTGCCCATTTCTCCTAATTTTCTCCCTTTTCATGTTTTCTGTATAATTGTTGCAGTCTCTCATTCAACCAGACGCTTAACACAAACTCAGTAGGGGGTAATGAAATACTTGTCAATAACGGGAACTGGAGTGGAATTGCGCGCTGGGCTTAGCCGCCTGGGAGACATGGAAGGTGGGAGACCCGGAGGTTCCCTTCTCAGGAGGAAGGAGGAGACCTAGCAATTGAACGACGCCGGCTTCGCTTTTAAGGAGTTTCTGCGGGGATATGGCTACGCTGGCAGGAGATGGGGGCACTGTCTGTCCATCGATGGGACCAGTTTGCGAGCAGAGGCGCTAACTTGACCCAGGAAAGCATAGGTAGAGGAAGCGCATCCCGGGATCCCTGCAAGGGAAGGAAAGACCCTGCTTCCTTTGCCCAAGTCCTCCCGCCCTCTCCTTGTCTTCTGCCCTGGGGCCCAAGCCCAGCGTACCTGCACTCGGGACTCGGTCAGCCCGATACGCAGCGCCAGCTCTTCGCGCATGAAGATGTCGGGGTAGTGAGTCTTGGCGAAGCTCCTCTCCAACTCGTTAAGCTGCGCGGGGGTGAAGCGCGTCCGGTGGCGCTTCTGCTTCTGTTGGCCCTGCTGCTGGCCGGCTTGGCTGGGATTCGGGCCGCCTTGGGGCCCCGGCTGCTTGTCCGGGTCCTTTGCGCTCACCGCCAGCGAGGCCGGCGTAGAGCCCACCGTGGTGATGTCCTCCCCGGGCAGCAGAGTGGCTCCCTCGACTGGGTCGGAGTTGGGCGCTAGGTCCCCCGGATGGCCCCCGGGGTCGGAGCCCCCCACGCCCAACCTACACTTCACCGCCTCCCGGTGGCCCAGAAGCTCGGCGGCATCTTTCATACCTGAGGAGGCAAGGGGATGGCGGTCACTACTGCCCTGGCCATGCCAGGAGGTACTGTTCTCCCCGCGCGGCCCTTTTCCCGCCCCATCCTCCGCTCCCTCTGCGCCCACAGTCGCCCTACGGAGCAATCTCCCGGGATGCTCATCTGGGTTCCCCAGGATTTGGACAGCCAGGCTGTAATGTCTCCCAGCCCTTTCCCCTCTCTCCGCCGCAGGGTCCTGTAGTAAACAGCACATGCTTTCGTCTCTCCCACAATGAAACACTCCCAGTCCCGGCAATGAAACACGCCTCGGAGTCCGTTTCACGAACCCTACCCCTGACGCCCCAGGAACCCGAGAGCATATCCTTGGACCGGGGGGAAGAAAAGAAAAGAAAAGAAGGAAGCAAAATGACACGATTCCTTCGTTGCTGCCCCACCTGCGCTTAGGCAGCCTGACAAACTCTACCTCCGGCCCTCAACCGATTCCCTCTTACTTTCGGAAGATGAATAAATCTCCAAGCCTTCCACCCCGCGAAATCAACCCAAATCAGCTCCGCCTCCCCTTCAAATCAGAGAAAGTGTTTGGAAAATGGAGTCACATCCATCACCAAAGATTCCCAAACCGGAAACCCAGAGCCCAGTAACCCAGACAGCATTAAGGAAACTCAAGTAAACTCTCTAGACATAACAGTGAATCAAACTTTAGAGAATTCAACTTTTCTTTCCAGAGAAATAAGAGGCGCATTCCTCTCAGCCACTGGCAGTGCCGAGTGCCTTTGCAAGCCGGATGCCTGTGAGGATGAATTTGGCTTTTCTCCTTTCTCAATGAGCACACTTAGCAAATCTGCTTCTATTGCAGCGGCTTCTCCTTCAAGACTGATTTTTACAAATTCAACCATAGGCGAGGAGGAGAGAAAGAGGTAGTAGGGAGAGAGGAAGAGAGGGAAAAAGAGAAGAAAGAAATCTCAAATTAACGCAAACAGGAGGGAAAGGGAGAGAAAGAAAAAGTCTCTAAACAAATTATCACGGGTAGATCGCCCCCTTCAAAATAATAATAATAATAAGGGGGAGGGGGAAGAGAAAAAATAAGAAAAAAGAAAAGTAACAACATTTCCCAGCTCCTTTGGATCTACATATTCCATAGTTTTTTTTAAAAGACGATGTTAAATCAAATTAAACTTTAATGCAGCACAATTACTTTTAAAGAAATTAGTCCATTTAGGGCACATTAAGGTAAAATAAGGAACAAATTGACAATTTCCTGCCCGGGCTTCTTCTGGCTGCCTGGGCGAGAGGCGCGCACTCACCTAGCCTGGCGTCCAGGAGGTCGGCGTGAGACAGCATCGCGCACCGCTCCAGGGCGAAAGCCGTTCCCCCCCAAATTTTAGCGGTTTTAAGTTATTTAAAATGGATATAAGCTATAAGCTATACGATATAGATATATATAGATCACCTAAATGAAAGAAAATTCGGTTTGTGGTTAAAAGGGGGGCTTCTTGCATTATAATGTCCTTTAGAGAGACGGGGAGGTGCTTAACAGTTGAATGAACCCGTGAGCAGCTCGGCGAGGGGACCAATCAGGAGGGCAGCCTGCAAATGTCAGCGCCCGGAGAGTCCCCCACTCCGCCCGCCCGCCCGCCTGCGCCCGCCCGAGGAGGCGGCGGCGGCAGCCCTGGCGGCTCCGGCCCCGAGCAGCTGCTAAACAGCGGCGGCCGCCTTGGCCTCGCCGTGGGCTTCTGGGCCTGACCTCCGGTAGCTCTTCCCTGCGATTTTCTCCAGGCACACCTTTCCTTCTCCTGGTCCCACCCTGTTCGCTCCAAAGGCGCAGCTCTGTCTCTTTGAGCTAGGATCTTCCTGGGACAGAGGCAGGGCAGGGGACAGAGCAGGGCATGACCCCCTGGTGACCTGAGAGTAGCCCCCGCCTGCTCTAGGCAACACAGGCCTGCCGTTGGCGCAGGCCTGCGGATCCCGAGCACAACAAGGGCACGCCGCCCTCTCCAGACCTCGCCTCGACGTCGCTGCCGCTCAGCAGGCCTGCGCCTAGTGTCCAGACGCCCTGGCTGGGACTGCGGGCCTACCGAGTCCCAGCCCCGCGACAGCGCAAGAACAAGACTCGACGCCCCCGGCGCTTCCAGGCCCCGAGGTCCGCTTCTGGGACCTGTGCGCGATGTCGATTCGTGCTCTTTGCACCTCCCGCGCCTGGCTCCCGCTCCTCCGCCCGCCCCACGCTTGCATCCTGGCCCACAGCCCGCTCCTCTGGTCAAAGTTTCTAAGTTCAGCTCGGCTCCCAACTGCACTTTAGGCTGTAAATAAAGTTAAATGCTCTTTATTTTCCTCTCGAATATGTTAAACTACTTGAACAATTTAAAGTGCTTTGCACAAGTGAAGCGAACCATTTCTAATGTTCTGATTTTTCAGAGCCAGCCAACAACAAAGTTTAGATTAGTAATATATTTCTAACCAGAGTAATTTTCAAGATCATTAGGCATTTATGTAATTAGTGCCAAATCTATAAGCTTTTATTACGATTATTAGAGTAAAATCAGTATAAATTTGTACTAATTTACTACTGTTTAGACTTGGCTGTCAAGACCAGAGGTTCTTATTGTAAATGATAACTGAGGAAATTAAGTGCAAAATTCTGTACCATTTCTGATCTGCTCCTAAACAATCCGTTTCAATTGTATTTGTAGCAGAACATAATGCCCTTTTAAAGTTATCTGACTTGTATTTTTATTTGCAACACAAGAAAAATGCCCTCTTCCCAGGCACAATGAAAACTGATATTTACTACTCTCAACTTGATTAACATTGATTTTTAATTCGAGAGTGATGCAATTAAGATTATTCATTTAGTGCAAATAAAGCTTCCACAAAAGGGTGGCCCTAAGAAGTCTGTTTTAAATAACACTGAGCAAATGGCTTTTTTTGTTCGCCGTCCAACTGACTTACACAAAACATTGGAAATGCTGCCTGAGAGCAGATGCGAGAGGAAGTGTGTGTGTGTGTGTGTGTGTGTGTGTGTGTGTGTGTGTCCTTAGCTATGTGTATGTGACAGGGACCGAGCAAGGAGACAAAGGAGGCGGCAAGGCGAACTCTGGGGCAGTTTTGCTTCCTTTTCTCTCCCGCAGTCCATTCCCCTCCCATGCACACACGCGCGCGCACACACACCCACACACACGTGTGAGTGTCGGGCATCAGCCACACCAGTTCCTCCTGAGCAGCAGTGACTGCTTCCCCGGAAGCTCCGGGCCTGGCCGAGCTTCAGCGGCCACCGAAGCGACCTAAGTGGGGCTGGGGCGCGGGGACCACGGGCTGAGGCTTGGCGGAGCCCGAGCGGCTGCTGCGTGTTTGGGAGCCGCGAGGATGTTCGGCCAGTGCCCACTGTTCTTTCGAGAAGGGCTTTGCTTCGGAAGAGAATACCTAGACCTAAAACAGAGTCCCTCCAATAAAAGCTTCCCCTTCCCCAAACAAAGCCCCAAATCTAGAAGCTACAGCTCGGGGTGCGCGCAGCAGGAGGCCGGATAGCTGCCCGCGGCGAGGCTGCGTACTCCCTGGACGTAGCTCCCGAATGCGCGCCTGGCTGCACGTTCCCGGGGACTCGCAGGGGGTTTGTGTCCACCTGGGTGGGACCTGGGGGGATCCAAGACCAGAACGCAAGGGCAGAGGTGGGGAGAAGTGTCAGAGTTAGAGACCGAAGGCCCAGCGGCGGCACCCGGCTCCTCCAAACGGGCAGGTCCTCGGAAGCCGGCACAGCCTTGGCTTCACACCCTATCTGGAGGGAGGGAGCAGAGGCCGCCACCTGGACAGAAAAGGAGGCTGGCGCCGGGCCTACACCTGTGTGCACACAAGCGCTCGTGTCCCCATCCCACAGCCGCGGGCCGTGCCGCGTTCTCCCACACCCACAGGCTCGTATATTCTGTTTTGTTGCATCTTTCAGGTCGATAAATAAATGTGTAATAGTTAATGTGAAGACACATCAGAGTAATAACAATGGGACGAAATCAAAGGATTATCCATCTCTGTTAGTAACCGCTGAATAACAATGTTGCGGCGTGATTGATAGCCCGCTTCATTTTATGACTTTTCTATTGGTCTTGATTTTTATAGCAGTATAAACAAACTAAATCATTTCTTCCAAGACTTCAGAGCATAAGCATCTGGGGGTGGGGGTTGGGGGAGAGGGGAAAAGGAGAGCAAAAAAAAAAAAAGAAAAGAAAAGAAAGGGAAATCTGAGAGTGGGAGGGGGTTATGGGGGTGGTGTGGGGGCGTTGAGGTGGGGAGAGCTCAAGCTGGAGCTGGACCGCGAGTCAGGAGCCGGCTGCCAGCAGGTGTGGCGAGGAAAATGACAACAGTCTGGACTTAAAATGCTCGCCCCCGCGCCCGGTTCTCTCTCTGCAGCTCGTTTTGGCCAATGTCTGAATGCACCTGGGCAGCGCCTAAGATATATTTACCAGAGTTTTATTCCCCGTCATCTTCCCACGTTCCTCCGGCAGCCTGGAAAGTGCCAGTCAGGCCCATTGCTATTGATAATTTAAGGCATTTCCCACATGATCATGGGAACTGAAGTCCCTAACAAGGCGAGGCTTTAGCGCAATGGCCCCCAAATCTTCGGAATGACAAGAATGTCTTCAGAAATCACTTCAAAGCAAAGTAAAAGGATTTTCTATGACGGATCCAGTGATTTTTCCTCAATAAATAGGTTTTAGATTGTTACACACACGTAGAAGTGGAACAAAGGGAACTACCAGAAAATATATTGGTTGCCCCTAATAAAATTTATTTAGACAGTTTACTTCTCATAAAAAATAGAGATTGAATTTTGTACAAGAGCCTGCCAAGGGGCGATGCACAGGGAAATCATTTTTTTTTCTTTCTCTTTTTTCCCCCTTCTTCTTTTTAACGAAGCACAAAGAGCATTTAAAGGCCAGGGAATCCGCTCCCGCTCCCGCTCCCGCCGGGCCGCGCGCGCAGACAGAGCCAGAGAACTTTGTAGTTTTGAAAGAAGGCGGCTTTCTATATGTATATATAAAATATATATATAACAAAACAAAACCTCGAAGGCTGACTATGCAGACTACAAACACAGCCACTACCAAACTGGTGGCTTTCCTCCTGCTTTGCCATCCTTTGTCTGGAGCAAGATTTAGAAATGTGGCGGGGCTGGATGGAAAGGTGGGATGGTATGGGAGATCCAGGCAGCAAGTGCTTTAATGATGGATTTATGCTGATTAGGTTTGTAATTCTGACTTTCTCTCCAATTGTATTTCTGCGTTCATTGCGAATCCTTTGTAGAGACACAGAGAGAGAATAAAAATATATACCAGATGCTCCTGAAGAATTGGGTAGTGTGCCCAGCACCCTAATTGCTTTTTCCACTTACAGAAGCCTTGGGTGTTTATTAAATGTAACTTTCGGCTGCTTGGTTTGTTTGTAAACTGCTCTCTCTCTCTCTTTTTTTTTTTTTGCAGACAGTGGGCTGAAATATGGTGCCTTATTATTCACATTCCTGCTATTAAATGCTGAATTGTAACATTGTTCCCTTTAATGAGGAGCGCCTCCCTCAATAATTAACGATCTCACATTTTCCTATTTTCTTGCCTGATGAAAAGAATCAATTTTAATTCGTGGTAAATTACAGCCATGCTTTTGGGTATTATTTGCTTACAGAAAACAAATCAAGTGACTTGAACACTCCTGTTTACTTTTCCAGATATGCAATAACCCAAACGCAATGGCAAATCAGATCGTGTTCCTCAGGCCTACCTTAAAATCTCAAACAGAATAAAGAGTGGGGACTAATACTGGAGGAAAAAAACCAGGAAGCTCTCAAGTCCACTGCGCTTGAAACAATGACCACTTTCTCCCACAGCTTTCAAATCCCCAGGTGCCCGTTGCTCTCCCAACCCCCACACTCACCGCCCCACCCCAGTCCCGGAAAAGGGTCAGTGGTCCACTTCTGGCCGCACTAAAGTTTGGGAAGGCTAGGTGTATGTCTCATCTGGGGCGAGTCGATGTGAGGATGGGGTGAGTGGAAGGAAAAGGATCTGGGAGGGCAGCCAAGTTTCTGGGAAGGGGTGAGAGGCGCTTCCTCACTTCTCTGCATAAAAGAACACTCTTGAGGTCCCCAGCGAAAAAGACCACAGCCAGAGCGGCTTTGGCTGAGTACTCTGGCCCGGCCACTGCGAAAGCACCCTCGGCTCGCCTTCTGGCTGCGGCTCTCGAGGGGCCGAGGGAGCGCCTTTAACCCCTAGCCGAACAGGCCTGGGCCCAGCCCCAAAGTGCATTCTCCAGTCGTCTCTGGGTCGGGAGCCCAGGGACTCCAGGCCCGCTCTCAGCCAGGGTTGTCCCATTGATGTCGCATGGCCGAAAAAACTCCCAGCCTGGGAGCTAAAAGCCAAGGACCCACACTTCAGTCTTTATTTATTTATCTTTGGGCTCAGGGAGCGGGGGCTGCGTGTGCGTGACGCGTGTACGTGTGGGCGCGTTTGTGTAAGCGATGTGTGTCCACTGCCTGCCCACACGAGCCGCGGGGTTGTGCCGGGGTTGGCGGAGGAGCAGAAAGCTCGCCCCCAAAGAGTCTGATTTCTTACCCTTCCCAGAAGCCGGTGGCGATACACGAGCTCAACATACATATATATTTTCCCGCTGCAGTAAACAATTTCCCATACATTCGAGTTTGCAAACTACACCATGCAGTCCACCTGATGACTCTTCGTGGGCGCTGGAGCCGGTCCCTCGCTTAATTTTTGGCAATCTTTGCCTTCTAACAACTAGCATCCGCGGCCCTCAACGCAGAAAGCTCAGCACAAAACAATAACGGATCAGTGCCCGCCCCCTGACTCCGTATCTCCTCTTTTTTGCCTTTAGCCCTGTAATTTTAATGGCCCCAATTAGCCACACGGAATATAATAAGTGACATAGAGATTTTGTTTGTATGTGTTAAGTTCGCTGCTTTTCTGATTTCTATTTACTCAGGATAAATAATCATATATCAGTTATTCAGTTAGGTGACAAGGCTAGTAATTGGAATAAAAAGAAAAACATCTCATCCTTATCTCTTTCTATAACTAGATATAGCGCTAATAAGACTGCATCAATCTTATCTAGCAAATAAATAAAATAGACAAACAAACAAATTCGCCTCCAACAAGTTAATGCGGTGTATCTGAGTGGAAAGTAGATATTTTCACGCATTCTGGAGATGAGGAGTGACTTTTAATAAAATCACAAGAAAAACAAATGTAATTCTGTAAGCCATTTCTTGGAGCCGCCGGCGCCCGCCCCCTCCCCACTCTCTCCCCGCCCTGCTCCACCGTCCCAACCTTTTTCTTTTCACAAGCAGCTAGTCCCAACCAAGACTGACACCTGCGAAAGGCTTCTCCAGCTATTTTACACTTTGGGCGGGAGGTCTGGAGGAGGGAGATATAATTCTATGGGGAGTGAGCCTTCTTCAAGTAGAATTTTCTCTTTCCCTGTCTTTTCCTTTCTTTACCGTCCTGCCCGTGCTCCTCCTTTTGCTTCCTTTTTCCTCTTTCCTTTCACCCCGCGTTTTCTCTTCCCTTTTTTCTCTTTCTCCTTTCTCTTTTTCTTCTTCCTTTTTTTTTTTTGTCTTTTCGTTTTCCCATTCCTTCCTCTTGTTCTCTCTTTCCCTTTGCCTCCATCCTTCAGTCTCCTCTGTCTTGCACTTTTTCTCTCCCTTTCTTTCTCCCCCTTTCTCTGCTCCCCTTCCTCTCTTCTTTCTTCTCCCTCCCTGCCCCTCTTTTCTCCCTACTCCCCCCTTCCTGTGCCCCCTCCCCGCGGCCCGAGTGCGGCTCATTCCGGGCGTCTATATTCACTCAATTAGAGAAATCTACAGAGAAGATCGATCTTCCATCTGCAGACATGCCAGCTTAACAAATTAGATTCTTGTTTCGTGCAGGTGATTTGGTGACAGTTGGGGAATTAGAAGTAATAAGTTGTTGTGTTTGAGCCCGGGCCCCCGCCCCCCCCCCGCCCGCGCCCCTCCCCGCCCGCAGGCCCCCGGCCGCGCCCGCCGCCCGGGCACCCCCACCCCGCCCCCCTCCCCAAGCCGGCCCGCGCCCGCCGCCGCCGCCGCCGCATCCCCCGCCGTAATTAGTGCTGCTGCCCTCCATGTGGGCTCGATTAAACCGTGATTTAGCCGAAAGAAATATAATTATGGCTGCAAATAAAATAATCAGCATTGAAGAGCGATTTCCTTAATGAGATGGAGCGGTTGCACGTCACGGAGTAAAGGGGTCTCATTAAGAGGTGGTAATGAGGCTTGGGTGGATGGTGCAGTTACAAAATAGCCCAACTCCTCCGCAGGCCCGGCCCGCCCGCCCGAAGTGGCCGCCGCCGAGCCCGGCCGCCGTCCCGCGGTCCCGCCGTCCCGGAGGGGCACCGGGCGGCTCCCGCCCGGCCCCCAGGCGGCGCAGCGCCGGCCGCGCGGCCTCCTCTCCCGGGCCCGCCGCGCCGTCGGGCCGGACAGCGGCGGCCGCGCGAGGCGAGGGGGCGGCCGGCCGCTCCGGGCCCTGGCTGCCCGGCCCGATCGGCGTCGGGAGCCCGGTGTGCGCCCGCACGTCCGAGCGCCACGGTCGCTGGAGGAGCCTGTCGCAGCGAGGAGCCCCTGGCTGGCGGGAGGCCCCGAGGGGCCCCCCAGGGAACCTGTGGGCGCAGGTGGAAGCCTCTCGGTGGACGTGACTTCCACCCCACGAGAGCGGCACGCAGGCAGGTGTGCGCAGGGGCAGGCGGGCAAAGGCGGCGTCTTGTACTGACTTAGAGTCCTGGCCAGGAAGTCTCTTCACGTCACTGCACAAACTACTGAAGTACTGAAAAGGCAACTCTATTTTAACCGCCTCATAGGAAAAAAAAAAAGTCTTGAATAAGTTATTCCAAAGATTTCTTAAATGGGTAGCTCTGACCTTTCCGGTTTAGTAGGTTTAGGACAGCCTCTGAAATCCTTCTTTACATCAAGGTGTGTACACATACATGTTCCCAATGTCCAGATGTGGTGATACTTCAGTACTTACTTCTAATTAGATTGTTAACCTTCTCCTTGATTCTGTTTTATCATTTGGAACCATTCTCAGTTGGACAAGGAAACACATTATCCACACAAAGGGACTAATGAGGCAACTGACGCCCTTTTCCTTTCCATCCAACCAATATGTGCCCAGCGCCGGGGGAGTGAGAGGCGAAGAGAGGGACAGATCCTTGGCCTGGGGGAGTTTACAGTCCAGCATGCCCTGCATTGAGTTTTCCAGCCATGGTGGTGGACTGTGGCCATCAGGCATTTACACCCCATGAGAGGCAGAGGTAAACCTGAGAAGTGGTTTGTTTTAATGTGCTCTGACCCTCCCACCTTCTCAATCAATATTCTTTTTCTACCCAGCAACCTGGGATCCTGAGGAAGAAAGTAATTTGATAAATTAACTTTCTTAGGTGTTAGAGGTTAATGTGATACCCTTTATAGAATGTTCCCATTTTAAAAGAGGAATGCAAGGTGAGGCAAATTGCCTAGATAAATGAATTCCATATCTGCCTGGTGGTAGTGGGAAGCTTGAGAGAGGAGGATTTGGGGGTAAATCACGACTGCTTTCCTAATCGGCCTCACTAGCTCTGATGGTAACTCTTGCATTTAAAAGAAAAATTTTTCTTGGGGGATCACAGATCCCTTTGAGACACTGATGAAAGCTATGTACCTCCTCCCATTAAAATGCATATATTTAAATAAAAATAATAATAATAAAAAAATAATAATAAAATGCATATATTTGCAAACAACTGGGGGGGGGGTCAGGCCCCACATAGCCCTAGTTTGTAAAAGAGTGGTATGCAGGTGAATCTTTAATGTTTGTGATTCAGAACTTTCAGAGGAGAAATAATACAAATATCCAGAGGAGTTCTATCAATAAATCTGAACCTGGGGAGGAGCTGAGTCAAGAATCAAAAATGGATCGCCAGACCCGTAAGTTCCAAGAAAACAACCGGTTAGTGGATGCCTGCAGTCTAACAAATTTATAACAAATTCACATCTTCCACCTGACCCAAATATAGATTAAGATTAATCCAAACTTACACACAATGTTTTCATGTTGTAGAGAGTTGTCAGGAAAACTACCTACTTGTGGACAGGCAGCTCTTGTCCTCAGAGGCAGTTTCTGGGCAGCTGGCACTCTGGCTGGGGAGGGGAGCTACCTCACACAATGGTTGCTCATAAATACACAGACCTTGTCCTGGGTGGCGATGCAGGTGAATGTGATTGAAATTCACACTCTGGGACCACAGGGAGTAAAGGGTGATTAAAATCTGTCTTAAGCCCATGAAAGCCCCAAAATCCAGAGCTTAAGCTAATTCTCCCATTCACTCCCCAAAGGCATTTTACACATTAGGGCCTGAAACCAAGAGGCAGAGCTGCCTTCTCTGCCCTCCCACGCTTTCCCAAGATGCTAACATATGGAACCAGTCAGTCTTTTTCTGGGCAGAAGATAGTTCTTTCCTGGCTGTTTTAGAGCAAGGGTTTATTCTCCACCACTCCTTTAATTTTCAAGAGGTCCCCAAGTCACACACTAGAAGGGATATTGACTTTTCCATATACACTTTCCTGGCACTATCTTTTTTTTTTTTTTTCTTCACTCTCATGAAGCAGTTGCGTTAGGGAAAGAAAGATGTATTAGTTAGGATACATATTAGGCTGCTGTAACAGCCATCCCAAATTAGAGTAGCTTAGACAAGGTGGAATTTTATTTCTCTCTCACATTCCAAGGCTGATATAGCAGCTTCAAAACGTTGAGAACTCTGCCTTCTTTATTGTTGTCCTGCCTTCCTCAATGTTTGGCTTCCATCTTGTGGTCTAAGATGGCTGCTCCAGCTCCTGCCATCATTTCTGTATTCCAGGCAGCTGGAAGGGAAGATGAGGAGGAAGCTTCATACTCTTACAAAGGGTATGACTCAGAAATGTATCTATCACTTCTCACAATGCATTGACCAAACTCTACCTCAATGGAGACTGAGAACTGTAGTCTTTACCTGAAGTAGTTAAAACATTAAAAAGGAGGCTCTGTGGGTTTCCTGCTCTGGGAGGCACGTAACTGTGATCTTCAACATAGCCTTCACTTACGACTTGGCCCTCATCCTCACACTTCCTCTGAATTTGTACTGAAAGATTGCTGTGTGTTTTGAGGGGGAGGAGAGATGGAAGTGGAAGAAGAGAGTCCAGTTAAGAGCCTAATGCAATAGTCCAAGGGAGAAATGATAGTTGCTCGGACCAGAATGAGAGCAGTAGAGGAAGTGATTGGAAGTGATTGGAATCTAAAAATTTTTCTTAGAAAGAGCCTAGGATTTGCTTCTAGACATGGAGTATGAGAGAGAAGGCAGGATAATGCTA
The DNA here is from genome assembly GCF_030028045.1 of Hippopotamus amphibius kiboko. Classification (NCBI taxonomy): domain Eukaryota; kingdom Metazoa; phylum Chordata; class Mammalia; order Artiodactyla; family Hippopotamidae; genus Hippopotamus; species Hippopotamus amphibius. Next base: position 215,510,345 of record NC_080186.1, on the reverse strand, counting down.
TTCATTGTTCATCTATCCATTCACTGGCTGCTCATTCACTCATTCATTTACCAAATTGTTATCGAGCCCTGGAGGTGAGCCAAGCACTGGGCTGGGACCTGTGGACACAATAGGTGTAGTCATGCCTTAACAGTTGACCAAAAATGGTAGACAGCAGAAGAATAAATACAAACATGATGTATGCAATAAAGAGCAAGTACCAGAGCCTATGAGATACTAACGCAGAGGAAAGCAGCCTGGGCTAGGAGCCTGGGAAGTGCTGTCTAAGCTGAGACATGAAGGGTATATAGGAACTAGCTGGGAAATGGAGGTGGGATAGGGGCAGAAGATACTGTTCCTATAAAGGAATTTCTCCAAGTCCTAATTCCTTCCAGGGCCTTATATTGTCTACTTAAGATAACATATGAAAACGGGGCTGTGCAGTCTGGAAACGTGAACTTAGTTCATTTTGTTTCTTTAAAGAGAAACTGCTTTTTGAAGTTCAATTCAATTTAATTCAATTCAGTAAACATTTGTAGATTCTGGGCCAGATTCCCAGCGCAAAGACAATAGCCCATTGTACCATTTGACTGAAAGCAGATAATAAAATGGAAGTCATCGAATTTTAGGACATGAAGAGGCATTCTCCATGAGGTCAGATTAAAACTCAAAAAATGTCCACTAGAAAAACATGTGCTGGGACTTCCCTGGTGGCGCAGTGGTTAACAACTTGCCTGCCAATGCAGGGAACATGGGTTGGAACCCTGGTCCGGGAAGATCCCACATGCTGCAGAGCAACTAAGCCCATGCACCACAACTACTGAGACTTTGCTTTAGGGACCACAAGTCACAACTACTGAGCCCTTCTGCTGCAACTACTGAAGTCTGCACACCTAGAGTCTAGGTTCCACAACAAGAGAAGCCACCGCAATGAGAAGCCCTCGCACCGCAAGGAAGAGTAGCCCCTGCTCACCACAACTAGAGAAAGCCCACACGCAGCAATGAAGACCCAATGCAGCCAATAAATAAATAAAATTAGAATAGTAAAGTTAAATAAAGTACACTCATATGTGTTAAAAAAAAAAAAAAAGATGTGTTGAGGGGTGATGTGATCAAAGTCTATATAATTCAGGAAGAATTACAAGAGAATAAACATGGATTAGGAGACAACCCACAGTCTTCAAGACAAAAAAAAAAGAAAAAAGGAAGTTCTTTATACAGGGATAATCAAACCTGTAAAATTTGTTTCCTCCAAGAGGTGGTAAAAGTACTATCTTTGTTGGAATGAGGATTCAGTGACTATAAAAGAGAAAAACAACAACAACAGCAAAACCAACAGTGGCTGAAATAAGATAGAAGTTTATTTCTCTCTCACTAAATAGTCCAGATATAAGAAAACCAAGACTGGCCTGGTAGGTCTATGGCATCAGGGACCCAGTCCCTTCTGTCTTGTTCTGCCTGCTAGGGTGTCCCTTGTCCACATTGTTCAGGATAGCTAATTATCATGTCACATTCCAGCCAGCAGGAGGGGAGAAGGAGGAAGAGGAGAGGAACCTCGTTCCTTTAGAAGAACACGTTGAAGGTGTGTGAATCACTTCTACTCCATCCCATTGACTAGAACGTGGTCAGATGATCAGACCTCACTACAAGGAAAGGTGGGAAACAGTGTCTGTTACTGGACACTCATGTTCCAGGTAACATTGGGGTTCTGTCACTGACAGAGAGAAGGGAAGAGCAGACACTGGGAGCCTCTAGTAGTCTTATTGCCCTAAGGGGTCCCTTTTCTTACTTAGCATCTCCAAGGTTAGCGTGGGAAAGGACATTTTCAGGAGGGTGTGTGGTGGAGGTGGGGGGTTGGGAGACACGCACCAGCTTCACCTTCTTCTTTAGGGTCTTCCACTTGAGTTCCCGCCATCCCCTCAGGTGGTGCTGCCTGCTTAAATATCTGGCTCAAGCAAAAGTGGAAACCTTTCTCTGGGTTCCCTTAGCCAAGACTGATTAGTGAATAGAACTTTCAAAGAGTTTACTATAGGTGTCGAGAACAAAGAAGAAATACACATAGAAAATACAAGAACTTCCCGAGTTAAAAAGTCTAAGATATCTATCAACTCTTCCTTACTCTTGTCCCGAAGGTTTAACCTTCTCTGACACCTTGACCACATCCCTCATTCCCTGGTTCCAAGCCTAATCCTAGATGAAGGATGCTTTTTTTTTTTTTCTTAACATTAATCATTCAGGAACTACCCACAGTATCACCCTTATACCTGGCCAAGAAGGCCTTGGACCTTGGCTTTAAATGGCCCCCTTGGACCCTCTGCAGCCACAGCCCACCCAGAGCCTGATCTACTTCCTCTTAGACCACCTGGAGCTCCAGAATTCCTTGCCCAACGGTGCTGCTCCTGCTTCCAGGGCTTGTGTGGGCCTCTTCCTATGCCAGTCCATCTGCAACATGCTCACCCCTGGACCTGAGGGGCAGCTGTCTGTGATGGGGTGCCAGCAGAGCTTGGACAAGGGGGCGAGGGGGACCACCTGTGTGGGTGGGAGGCCCCCTGCTGCACTGGGTGCACCTGGTGAGTGGGAGGGGAGGACAGAGCAAGCCTAGAGCTTGGGGGCTAGGACTCCAAAAAATGATAAATTTGAACTTGAACTCCAAGGTTGTCATGAAGATATATTTGTCATGTAACATATTTCATGTAACAGTTTGTCAGCTTGGTTGATCATTTGCAAATATTTAGACATATACTTGGTCTCCTGTTTGTGCTCTTTCTCCAGATGCTGCTAATGTTAGGGCGAAGCCTGTCTTGCCTCGTACATTGTCATCTTTAAAGCCACACTGTAGAGATTCCTTCCCTGCAGCTCATATTTCTAACTTGCAGCATGTGACCGATCAGATTAGGAAGGCAGGCCCTCACCCCCAGAAGGAAGGCCACTACCCAGAGGCACACACACTAGCCTCTTGTTCCTCTGGTTTGCCATCCTTGTTCCTACCGCAGGACCTACCTCAAATGTTACCTCTATAGAGAGGTCTTCCCTGAATCCCCTCCCCAAACCTGAAGAAGTCCCTCCAAAGAGTCAAAATACCATCATTCTTTATCCTTCGTCCCTTACCCTGCTTTATTTTTTCAGCATAGCACTCACCACTACCTGCAACGGTGCTACATGCCTTTGTGGTTGTTGCCTCTTTCCTGAGTAGCATTCCAGCACCATGAGGGCTGAAACTTTATCCTTTTACCTCAGTATCCCTAGAGCCCTGTACAGTGCTTGATACATAATAATATTGAAAAAAAAAGTATTTGTCGAATGAATGAATGAGAGGAATGAATGAATGAATGGACTAGATGGTTAACAGCAGTTGGGAATCAGATTTCCCAGTTCAAATTACCCTCGTGACGCAATCTGCATTATTAAGGGAGCTCATTACTATTGGAATTCATGTCTCCCACGCAGCGTAGGGTTGACCTGGTCAGCTTTGTGGAGAGCAGTCCAGAACGAGACCGATGGTGAGGTGTCACAGTGGCCCTGTGGCAGCCCTTGCAAATGAAGTTGGGCTCTCCCTCTCCAGCTCCATGCTTAGATTTAAGCCCTGGAAAGTGGGCCCAGTGCAGGGACAGCCATGTGATTCACTGGTGGTGAGGGACTCAGTGTTTAGACAAGGGACTGGAATCTGAGGTAGACAAAATGCTTCGAGAAGTGTCCGATGGCATCAGAACCACAAGAGTCCTTAGGGATTAGTACCTAGCATTTCTCTCTTTAAAGATGAGAACCTGAGGCCCAGAGGAGCCAAGGTCTCATAGGGGCTAGTGGAGAATTAGGGCTGGGGGTCCAGTCTTGAACCCCCTGGTCTGTCTCCATTCTCCTGGATTAATCCCGATTTGTTTCATGGAAACCTGTAGGATCAGGAAGAAATTACCATCAAGCATTAAATGAAGACTCATTAAAAGAACCCCTACTTGCAGAGCTTCCCAAAATGATGTGTAAAATGGGGGTAATCATGGTATCCATCTCATGACACTGAGACTTAAGGGGCTTAATGTGGAACACATATAGTAAGGCTATTTCTGTGATAGCTATTGCTATCTTGTCATTTACCCTTTTAATTCCCATCCATTGGTGTACAAATCTCCCATGTTCTTGCTGAGATGTGGTATTACTGGGACTTGCCTGGTGGCACAGTGGTTAAGAATCCGCCTGCCAATGCAGGAGACATGGGTTTGATCCCTGGTCCAGGAAGATCCCACATATTGTGGAGCAACTAAGCCCATGTGCCACAACTACTGAGACTGTGCTTTAGCAACCGCAAGCCGCAACTACTGAGCCCACATGCCGCAACTACTGAAGCCTGTGCACCTGGAGCCTGTGCTTCACAACAAGAAGCTACTGCAATGAGAAGCCCACGCACCGCAAAGAAGAGTAGCCCCCAATTGCCACAGCTAGAGAAAGCCCGCACAGCAACAGACTCAATGCAGCCAAAAATTAAAAAAAAAAAAAAAAGTTGTATTACTGACCACAGTGATTCTGGAAACAACAGGATTGGGACCCTGAAGCCCTGTTTTAATTCAGGGTGGAGGTTTGCTGGTGTCCACGAGGGGTCAAGTTCTAACCAGGCCCAATGCCTGTGCCGCCTAAATCAGCAGGGGTGGGGGGGGGGGCAGGTCTGTAAGTGCCCAAGCGGCAGGGATGCCCAGCTCTCCCAGGTGGGCACCCCAAACCTCCTTGGCAAGAAGCTCCTGCTCCTCAGGGGGCAGGGACGTGCCCCCAGGCAGCCTTGAGAGATTCTCACAGTCCCGTTTTCAATTTGGACCCTGGAATTAAAGAGGCAAATTGAGAATATTGATCAGCTCATCAGTGTACCATTAAGCTGTTCTTTTTCCCCTCCTGAAATTTGGTGACGCGCTCGTGATGGACGGAGGAGGCCACCCCACACGGCACCGCGCACAGGTGCTCAGGCCACTCCCTTTTACCATGTGGTCAGCTTGAGGCTGGGAACTCGTGATTTTAATATTTTGTTTTCCCTGTTCTTTCTCCCCTGTGCATGGCCACTAAATTTTGCTCTTTCTTGTGAGGGGCTGGTGAAAAGTGGGCTGACCTGCAGCTGAGAAAAGTTGCCATGAAAGGGGGCCCCAGGGCACCAGCTGATCTGGGCTGTCAAAGAACTGCACTGTTCTCTGTCTTCCTGGGGCACCAGAGGATCTGGAGAAAGGAAAAGTTGTTCAACTCAAGAAGAGATTGGGGACCCAACTTTAGAAGGAAAGAAAGAAGGGTGCTGGCGGAATAATGCATTAACCAGCAGCAAACCTGTTTAGGCCACCTCTTGGCAGAAAACCGTGTCTGCCTCCTTTGTCTCCAGAATTCTGAGGCCAGGTCTCATCAAGCCACAAAACTTGAATCCCCATTGCTTTTCAAAAATACACACACACACTAAAATTCCTCCCTTTCCTAGGTGGTAAGCGTCATCGCCCATCTCCCTACTCCTATTGGTACTCTACACGCCAGCCCCCTTGGCCTTGTGAAAGTTTATAAAACAATTCTCCCTCTAGTTCAAGGCCTTTACACATGCTGCTCCCTTTGCCCTGAATGTTTTTTCCACATTCTTTACATAACTGCTTCTCAGCTTTCAGGGCTCAGTTTAAATCTTACCTCATAGGCAAGGTCTTCCTTAACCCTCTAAATTGGCCCTTTCCTGGGGGAGGGATGGAATGGGAACTTGGGGTTAGCAAATGTAAGCTTTCATATATAGAATGGATAAACAACAAGGTCCTACTGTACAACACAGAGAACTATATTCAAAATCCTATGATAAACCATAATGGAAAATAATATGAAAAAGAATGTGTGTGTGTGTATATACACACACACACATATATAACTGAATCAGTTTGCTGTACAGCAGAAATTAACACAGCATTGTAAATCATCTATACTTCAATTAAAATCAATAAATAAAAATAAAATGAAATAAATTGGCCCTTTCCTCCCTGTGGTTACCTTCCCTCCTTGTGGTTACCCTGTTAAAGACTTGTCGCCCTCTCCCAGTGTCGTTACTGAGTTTACTAAGCACATGCTTGTTTGCTGTCTGTCTCTCCCATCGTACTCCATGAGGGCAGGGCCATGTGTCTTTCGTGCTCAGAATTCAGTAGGTACTCACTAAGTATACACCCCGTTGCTCAAGCCAAAAGAATCAAAGTCATTCTCAAATCATCCAATGCAGTGCAAACCTCGGCTCTACTTTCAAAATATATCCCCAAATCTGCCCATTTCTCACTACCCTCACCACCCTAGGTCCAAGCCAGCACCATACACCTTGAACGGCCTCCTTCCTCCTCTACGTACCTCTGCCCTTGCCTCCCTTCAGGCTACTCCCTGTATAGAGGGGGACCGAAGGCTGATTATGTCACCCTTCTGCTCAAAACCTTTAATGTCTTCCCATCACACACAATCAACTCCAGCCCCCTGCCATGACTTACAACGACTGCATGCCAGACCGCATCTCCAAACACTGCCCCCTCTCATTTCACTCTGGACACACTGGCCTCTGCTCTGCTGCTCCAAATTCTGGCATCCCCCTCAGGGCCTTTGCACTGGCTTTTTTTTTTTTTCTGCCTGAAATGCTTTTTTCCCTCCCAAGCCATCTCAGAGTTCACTCCCTTACTTCACTCAGCTTTTCATCAAATGTCACCACTGCAGCAAGTCCTTTCCCGAAGAGCCTGTCTCATCAATCCTGCCTGCTCTGCAGTCTGTCCTCTAAACATTTTCTTTCAAATTTCAAATGTATTTAATTACAAACACATTTACACTGCATTTTTGGTATTTTAAAATTTTAATTTTGTGGATAAATATGTGGTTTCAAATTCTAAAATTAGAGAAAGGCAAACAGTGAAAAGTCAAAAGTCTACTCCCCAGAGGGGGACCAAAGGCTGATCATGTCACCCTTCTGCTCAAAACCTCTATCTTCCCATCACACACAATCAACTCCAGCCGCCTGCCATGACTTCTCTCTTTTGCTCATGTCCCAAAGCTGCCCAGTTCCTCTTCCCACAGGCAACAAAAATTACTCATCTTTTGTGTATGCTTCCTAATACAGTTTAAGTATCTACAAATACTTATATGTATGTCTCTATATTCTTTTTGAACTTTTTTCACTCATTATTTACATAAGAATGTATGTATTTATCATTTATCTTTTTATATGCTTTTTTATCAAATGGTAGCATACTTACATACACCATTTCACACCTTGTATTTTTTTTACTTAGCGTCATTTAGATACTTTCTATATCACTATATAAAAAGTCTTCTCATTCTTTTCTGTAACGACATAGTATTCCCTTGTGTGGATGTGTCATAATTTATTTAACCCATCCCCTGCTGATGAACATTTAGATTGTTTCCAATCTTTTGCCATTAAAAAGGATGCCACATGCATATATACAATGGAATATTACTCAGCCATAAAAAGGAATGAAACTGAGTTATTTGTAGTGAGGTGGATGGACCTAGAATCTGTTATACAGAGTGAAGTAAGCCAGAAAGAGAAAAACAAATACCATATGCTAACTCATATATATGGAATCTAAAAAAAATGGTACTGATAAACCCAGTGACAGGGCAAGAATAAAGATGCAGATGTAGAGAAAAGACTTGAGGACAAGGGGGCTGGGTGGAGGCAGGGCAAAGGGGAAGCTGGGACAAAATGAGAGAGTAGCATTGACATATATACACTAGCAAATGTAAAATAGAGAGCTAGTGGGAAGCTGCTGCATAACACAGGGAGATCAACTCCATGAGGGGTGATGACTTAGAGGGCTGGGATAGGGAGCGTGGGAAGGAGTCATGGGAGGGAGGGGATATGGGGATATATGTATAAATACAGCTGCTGCACTTTATTGTACAGCAGAAACTGGCACAACAGTGTAAAGCAATTATACTCTGGTAATGATCTTAAAAAAAATGATGCCACATAATTTCACACACATGCAAATGTATCTGTAGAATAAATTCCTAGAAGTGGAAGAAAGCACAGGGACAAAGTGTTTGAAACAAACTGCCATCCATAGAAGTTGGGCCAATTTATACCTCTACCAACAATATATGAGAATGCGTATTTCTCCACACCCTGGCCGACCCAGTGTGTTATCAGTCTCCTGGATCTTTGCCAATCTGATGATTGAAAAATAGTATCTCAGTGTAGATTTGGTATATATTTCTATTATTACATGTGGAGTGTTTTTTTTCTTATATTTAAGAACCACCATATGCACACTACTATGTATAAAACAGATAAACAACAGGACAGGGAACTCTACTCAATATCCTGTAATAACTTATATGGGAAAAGAATCTGAAAAAGAATAGAGATATATATATATATCTGAATCACTTTGCTGTATACCTGAAACTAACACGACATTGTAAATCAACTATACTTTAATAATAATAGTAATAATAATAAAAATAGTAATAATAAAAAAGAACCACTAGTATTTCCTTTTTATGTAAACTATTCATTTTTCTATTTGGTAGTGGATCTTCCTCTTATTGATTTTCTGAAATTTATATACATTAGGAAAATATCCCTTTGTACATATGCATTATAAATATTTTTTCTCAGTTTGATCTTTGTCTTTTGTTTTTGATTATAGTATTATGTAGTCTGATTTATCAATCTTTTCTTCTTCGGCTTCTAGATCTCCCATGGTTTCTTCATTTTAAAAATTGAAGTCTTTAATCTATCTGGAATTTATCTTGAGTAAGATATGGGGTATGGATACACTTTGTTTTTCTTGATCTCATGTTGCTATGGAATTATGTGTCACCACAGCTCTAACTGATGCCTGAAATGATGTTACATAGTTATGTGTTTGATCACTTGCTTTTTGTTTATCACAAGATCATAAACTGCACTAGGGCCAGGATCTTGGCCATTCTTGTTTCCCACTGTATCCCTAGTACAGCAAGCTCCGGGGACATGGTAGGTGCTCGATCAGTATTTCAAGAATAAAGGAACAAATGAGTGGGTGTATCAGAGAGCTGCAATCACAATAATGCCTCATAAGAAACCACCTCAAAACTCAGAGGCATGATAACAAGAAGCTTTTATTGCTCAGTCATACAAGAAATCATCCTGATTCTGGGGTCCTTCCTCTCAGAGATTCTCATTTAACTGCTCTGAGAGGCAGCCTGGGCAACTGGATTTTTCTGCCCCAAAACTTCGAAGGAAATTTTTATGTGCAGCAGTCTTTGAGAACCTCTATTTCAGATAATATTTGTTATTATTCTAACTGACTGTATCCAAGTCTTAAGGTGCTTAATTATGATGTAATTATCTGAAGCATAGTAATGAGGAAACTGAAGCAGGTGGAAAGAAAAGTGAAACTTGGATTATGTTTACACAGAACAAAAAGGTGAAATTTTAGGAGCTACACATTTAATCAACATAAGCAGTCAAGTTATAGAATTTAGGTCCCAACACGAATAATACAATAGCTTATCTCATGGAGAGGGGAGGATTCCTTATCAAATGATTCAAAGCCGCCAAATACTAAGGACCTATAGAAAGTTCATGTCACAAAGGCAAATCTTATCAAATATAATGAGAAGGAAATTGGCATTTGCTCTTGTTATCAGATACACTCAAGACAACCCCGTGGAGTTAGGCCAAGATCATCTGATCTTCTTAGGAGAAGCAGAAGAAATTTTAGAAGGATGATGGTTTATCTATTGTTCTTTGGCAAGATTCTGCCTGGACTTCTCCTCCAAAGACAGGCTGTGTTAACAGATTCCTTGTCTGAAGCATCTTTGTTTAGAAGCCTTGCTGGATTAATTTTCTGATATATTGCTTCCATACATAAATTGGGAAGACCCTTCTTCCTTTGTAATTCAAGGTAAAAGGAAAAAAATTTACAATTGGATGTCACCATAGGGCCACACTTTCTGCACCATGGAAAGAAAAACTCTCCTATCTCACCACTGGAACAGCTGCCTGGTTGTCACCCAGGGGCCTGCACTGTTTGTATTGAAGAGTAGATGACACAGGACACTGCTTAGCACTGTGAACTGTGAGTGAAGGGAGAGAGAAACCCTTTGGCCAGTATCTTCCTTTTGGGTCCTGCAGCCATCTCACTGTAATCAGAAGAATCAAAGTGCTGTCTAGCCCAGAGAGAGGAGTCATTGCCAATCACGAGGAGCTCTAAAGTAACTGTGTGTTTTGAGTGGCATCTAGCACTCAACAGGCACTTAATAAATATTCACTAATAACATTAGGCCACTCAGCACCAAGTAGGAAGATAAGGCCATTTCTTTTTGGTTGTTTTATAGTTGGGTAATTGATAAAAATAATTGCAAAGCTTTAAATATTTAGCAGTGATTAGCTAAAACCATCACCTCGAAGCCCTTCCCACTTTGATAAAGTCATTCCCATGAAAATTCTCAGAACCTGAGGGACAGCGGGGAAAGAAGCCAATAAAAGCAGCTCAAAGAGTTTTACATTATCTCCATAAGCTATCTAATCTAGCCATTTTGAATGATCTATGTAAATTAATTACACTTTTTAATTAGGTGGTCTTTTAGCTTGCATATTGAAGTTTACCACTAATTACAGCGAGGCAGGAGGTCACTTGATTGGTATGGGAAACAAGAGGCCTTTATTTCATTGAACTGAAACACTGAACAGTTAATGCTTAGGGGAAAAAAAACTGTAAAATTTATGCTAGTTTTCAAAATTCAAACTGCGCAGCTCTTGTCTTTTTTTTTCCCGCTTCTATGGCTCACTGGGGGTTTTTCTTTATAAATATCAGAATGACTTCTAAACAACCACTGACTCTAAACTATTATAATAGAGCCCCTCAGAAGCTTGAATTTTGCATCCCTAATGCTAGGGGGAGAAAAACCCACCCGTTCGATATTAGTCACATTAAATGCCATTTAATTACTAGTGCAGCTGTTTCCAGATGTGACTTTATTTTGTTTATTCCAGGCAGACAGTCTGTGATTTTTATTAACTTCGTCATTTAAACAACAACCAAAAAAAACCCCCCACAAAAGCTAGTGCTATGCTTTATGCCAAGCAGAACAAAGTATTCTTTAATTAAACAAATATAGTGGTCACTGTAGTGAACAGAGTGCATTTAATATCTTTAAAATTTTTTTGAATGACATTTCATGGGTCTTTCCCTCATTTAATCTTGCATCAAGCACCAGGATCCCAAATTTCCCTTCTTTTTTCTGTATTTTAATGACCTGGACTGTCCAATAGTAGATCAGTGGGTAGAGAGTTATGCAAAAAGTATTTGCTGATTTAATGCAATCCTTGGGAAAATCAGGATGGCTTTAATTAAAAACCACAGAGTGAATAAAAGTCTTGACCCAGAGGAATTCTCCTATCTGCTGCTCAGAGGGGCCCTCATTTTCATGCCAGCACACACACATCATCCCAATCCTGAGAGTTCAGTTAATTTTCTGCTGGTCATGTTTCCTCCTGGGCCAAGGGCTACACTTCTGTGAGATGGCCTGCCCATCCCCCTATTCTTCCCCCACAACCCCCCTCAAAGGGTAAGGGCAGATTATTCTAGACTCTTTATCCAGCTTTGCATTTTCAAATCACTTCTAACAGGGCAGTGTAATAGAAGGGGTACCACCTTGGGCATCAGGAGGCTTGGGCTCCAGACCTGGTTCTCTCTGCAGACAGCTGGGTGACTGCTGTCAGCCCCTTCCGTCCCTGGGGGCTCCCGCTTTCCTCGTCTGTGAAAGGAGGGATTCATGTGGACCCACATAATCCCAAGTTCCGTCCTCTTCCAATAACATCCAAGGTTGTCTCTGCTGAAGCTTTTTTTCCCCTCAATTCACTGTGCATTTAGCTACACGGATGGTAAGCTCTTACAAGGCAGGAATCAGATTTTATTTCTTTTCTTGTCCCCCAGCTCCTAAAGACTGAACATTGTAAAAGTGTGATCAATGTTTGTTGAGTGAATGGACTGAAAAATCAAGACAATGAAGTAATACATTTTATTAATGTTAGTAGTAGGAGTAGCAGTAGAAGCAAACTTTTTTTTTTTTTTTGAGCACATATGCTAAGCTAAGCATTGTGCTAAATCCTTCATATGGTTTGTCTCATCTAGTTGAAGGAGATAAGCTCATATTTCCTCTCTGGTGGACACCACTAAATAGAATTCATTCACATATGGATTCATCCTTACCAGCAGAACCTCAGTGTTGCTTGAAGTGGCAATGTCAATGTTACAACTTCACCTCTCCCAGAACTCTTGCTTCTTGGTGTTAAACCCAAGTGGCCCAGTTCTGGTCAATGAAATCTAAGCAGAAATCTACAAGGTAGGACTTCTGGGAAAGCTATCATCTCCCAGATAAAAAAGGGAAATGTCAGCTGGAATTTGCCTTCTGTCATTTCAACTTCTCTTCTTCCTGCTCGGTGCTTGAACTCAGTGCCTGTAGGCAGGTGGATCTTGTTACCATGTGAACAAAAGCCACAGGTAAAGGCTGGTGGAGCAGGAAGTGGCTGGAAGCCTGGGCCCTGGGTGGCTTCCTTGAGTGGCTGCCTCAGCCATCCACTGTACCTCCAGACTCCTGGCTATATGAGAAAGCTGCATCTAACCAATACATTCTACCTTGCCTACATCCATCCATGATGATACTACAGTGAGTGTTTTCCCAAACACAGAGCGTTTCTAACCTTTGTTTTTATAAGCTCTGGCCTACTCCTACCAAGAGCCCTGTTCCTCCTGCCTCCTTGCCTGCTTCCTCATGACCTTCTATATCTGTAGCTCAGCCTTTGTTTGAGCATTTCTGTATTAATGATATTTTCTCATTTTCTGTATTTTTGATGCTCCAGCATCTGGGGCCTTGGTGACCATGGAGAGATTGACACTCCCTGGGCTTAGCCAGGTCTTAAGAGACAGCAAACAACTCACTGCGAAGCATACCTTTCAAATGCTGACTAACAAATCCAGAGTCCTTACCCTGAACCATCTCCTCTGACTTTTACATTCCAGGAGGCAATTATCCTCTGCCCTAATCAACCCAGGGCCAGGTAATGGACAACTAGGGACCTCCCCTTTGGCCCAGAAGCTGCTATTAATTATTCAAATTATGAAACTGTCCAATCCTGAGCGTGCTCAGCTGCTCACCCTGCCTCACCTATTCCTTCCCGCAAAAGCCACAATAAAGTCTTTTACCCATTTGCTGCAGCCACCATGGAAAACAGCATGGAGGTTCCTCAAAAAACTAAAAATAGAGTTGCCATATGATCCTGCAATCTCACTCCTGGGCATATACCCAGACAAAACTATAATTTGAAAAGATACATGCACCCCAATGTTCATTGCAACACTATTTACAATAGCCAAGACATGGAAACAACCTAAATGTCCATTGACAGATAAATGGATAAAGAAGATATGGTACATATATACAATGGAATATTACTCAGCCATAAAAAAGAATGAAATAATGCCATTTGCAGCAACATGGATGGACCTAGAGATTTTCACACTAAGAGAAGTAAGCCAGGAAAAGAAAGATAAATTCCATATGATAGCACTTAAACGTGGAATCTAAAATGTGACAAAAATGAACTTACCTACAAAGCGGAAACAGACTCACAGACACAGAACAGACTTGTAGTTGCCAAGGGGGACGGGGTTGGGGGAGGGGTACATTGGGAGTTTGGGGTCAGCAGATGCAAACTATTATATATAGAATGGATAACAATAAGGTCCTCCTGTGTAGCACAGGGGACTGCGTTTCATATCCTGTGATAAACCATAATGGAAAAGAATAGAAAAAAAAAATGCATGTATAACTGAATCACTCTGCTGTACAGCAGAAATTAACACAACATTGTAAATCAACTACACTTCAATAAAATTTTTTTTTAAAACCACTCCAAAAAAATCTTTTGCCTATGCTTTCCCCTCCCTCCTCCTGCCTCCTGACTGACCCTGGTGCTTCCCTGTGTGGTCCCACACGGTATGCCAGGAACTGTAAGTAACAAACTGTCTTTTCAGTGGCAATCATCTCCTGATCTGTTGGCCTTCCATACTGGAATAAAACCAAAATCCTGGGTACATTTTAAAACAAATTCCAGAATTATTAGATACTCTAGGAAAGCCTCCAAGTTAAAAGATGGAGAGCAAAGAGAATGAAGAGACGCTTGTAGCAAACTAGAACAGTGCAAATGGAATAAAATGTCAAGAGAACTAGAATTATGAAATCAGAGGGATGAGAAACTATTGCATTCATAAAATAAGTGAAATGTGCTAGATAAAAGGAAGACTAAGAGACCACCAACAAAATGCTCTTGGAAATTAAAAAGATGACAGCTGTAATTAAAATTTCAGTAGAAATATTGGAAGGTGGAGTTGATGAAATTTCCTAGAAAACGGAATAAAGAAATGGAAAATAGATCAGGGAAGATAATACATACTGGAGCAGTGCTGTCCAACAGGAGTATGTTACAAGCCACACTTGTAATTTTGATTTTTCCAGCAATCACGTTAAAAAAGGAAGACTAAACAGGCAAAATTAATTTCAGTAATATATTCTATTTAACCCAATAAGCCCAAGATACTACCATTTCAATATGTAATCAGTATTAAAATTATTAATGAAATATTTTATAATCTCTTTCTCATACTAAATCTTACAGCACCCCTCAATTTGGTCAATCTACATTTCAAGTGCCCAATAGCCACAAGGGGATAGGGGCTACCTCTTATATTATTTGATATTTATTTTTTATTTTTTAGTTTATTAAAATTTTTTTTTAAATATTCACCCATGAAATATGTTTTTTTTTAATTTTATTTTTTGGCCGTGCTGCACAGCATGTGGGATTTACTTTCCCAACCAGGGATCAAACCCACACCCCCTGCATTGGAAGCGTGGAGTCTTAACCACTGCACTGCCAGGGAAGTCCCAATATTATTTGATTTTTAAAAACTCTGCCCATGTATTAGCAAAAATAAAGAATTACAAATTCATATATAGGAAAGTGATAAAATGAATATGGAAAAAGGCTAAGAGTTAAGGGGAGAGATTACATACTTCCAGAAGGAGGAGAGTAGGGAAGGCTTCTTAGAGGTGTGAGATTTTTACTGCTCCTTGAGATATTATTACAGTCTAGTATAGTAATGCCTTGTTTTTTTTTCAATCCCCAAGCATGGGAGATATTTAAATAAATTTGAGAGGAAAAATGGTAAAAATATTGCATCTTTTGCAGTTATTTTTCCTTTGTGACTACTCAAGTTTCTGAAACTGGTGATCTTGCTTTTAGAATTCGGAGCTAGGAGGATCTTGATGATCTAACTCTCTAACCTCATAATCAGTCTGGGGGTTGTTTAATAAAGGACCTATTCCAGGGACTTCCCTGGTGGCACAGTGGTTAAGAATCCGCCTGCCAATGCAGGGGACTTGGGTTCGATCCCTGGTCCGGGAAGATCCCACATGTCTTGGAGCAACTAGGCCCATGTGCCACAACTACTGAGCCTGCACTCTAGAGCCCATGAGCCACAACTATTGAGCCCACGTGCCACAACTACTGAAGCCCATGTGCCTAGAGCCCGTGCTCTGCAACAAGAGAAGCCACCACAATAGGAAACCCACACACCACAATGAAGAGTAGCTCCTGCTCACCAGAAGTAGAGAAAGCCTGCACGCAGCAACAAAGACCCAATGCATCTAATAAATAAATAAAAAATTTTAAAAAAAGGACCTATTCCAGAGTCCAGCCCCAGATCCACTGCATCAGAATCTCCAAGGATGAGGCTCAACTATCTGTATTTTCAAAAAGCTCTCCAAAGGATTTGGTAATTAGCCGGGAGTGATATGATCACTGAATAGTTCCTCCTTAATTTTACAGGTCAGGGAAACTGACATACTGATAGTTTAAACCTGTGGTTCTCATGTGTGGTACCAGACCAGCAGTTTCAGCAGTATCTGGGAACTTGTTAGAAATTGTGAATTCTCAGGCCTCACTCTACACCTTTTGAATCAGAAATTGTTTTTAATAAATACTCCAGGTGAAAATGATGTATGCTTAAGAAATATCAGGTTAGACTCTCATCCCAGGGCAGCAGTTTGTGTAATAGAAAGCTAGATCCTTACTCTGGTCAAAAAGCACACGAAAAGATACTCAACATCACTAAATATTAGAGAAATGCAAATCAAAACTACAATGAGGTATCAGCTCACAAGGATCAGAGTGGCCATCATCAAAAAGTCTACAAACAATAAATGATGGAGAGGGTGTGGAGAAAAGCGAACCCTCCTGCAGTGTTGGTAGGAATGTAAATTGGTACAACCGCTATGAAGAACAATATGGAGGTTCTTAAGAAACTAAAAATAGAGTTACCATATGATCCAGCAACCCCACTCTTGGGCATATATCTGAAGAACACCATAATTCTAGAATATACATGCACCCCAATGCTCACAGCAGCACTATTTGCAATAGTCAGGACATGGAAGCAACCTAAATGTCCACTGACAGATGAATGGATAAAGATGATGTGGTATATAATATATACAATAGAATATCACGCAGCCATTAAAAAAAGAGTGAAATAATGCCATTTGCAGCAACATGGTTGGACCTAGAGATTATCACACTAAATGAGGTAATTCAGACATAGAAAGACAAATATCATATGATATCGCTTATGTGTGGAATCTAAAAAAAAAAGATACAAATGAGCTTATTTACAAAACAGAAATAGACTCAGACATAGAAAACAAATGTATGTTACCAAAGGGGAAACGTGGTGGGGAGGGATAAATGAGGAGTTTGGGATTAGCATACATACACTACTATATATAAAACATATAATCGACAAGGACCTACTGTATAGCACAGGGAACTCTACTCAATATTCTGTAATAACCTATATGGGAAAAGAATCTGAAAAAGAACGGATATATTGTGTATGTATTACTGAATCACTTAGCTCTACACCTGAAACTAACACAACATTGTAAATCAATTATACTCCAATATAAAATAAAAATTAAATTAAAAAAAAGTTAACAGCCAAGAAAAAAAAAGGCAAGGGGACCTTACTCGTCATCTAATCACATCTCTCATTTTGATAGAGGAGAAATGGAGACCCAGGAAATTTAAATGACCTTCTTACCAGGGTGATGGCACCCACCCTGATATCAGAGGGAAGACAGTACCTACCAACTGAAAATGATAAAGTCAAAAAGGCCGAGATAGCCTGAGCCATAAATCACATCACTGAGCTGGTGTTCTGAGCTCAGAACCACCTTCTTCCAGACTTTGAGCTGTGTGAGACTCTTGATCACTTTTACTGCTTCAATCAGTACTGGTCAGGTGTTCTGTTACTGGCAGCTGAACACATTCTATGAGATCCAGGGCTCTTCCAAAACTCTCTGCAGTTTTTTCATTTTATCTCCTGCTCGAGATGACTTGGACAGCTGTGGTGTATTGTATGAAATCCAAACTGAAAGGTTTCTGTTTGTCCCTTCCTCTGGGCTCCAGTAAGACCTCTATGACTCTGATTCTGACACCAATTTCTATGTGTAGGTCACCCTGCACCCGCCCCCTTACATCACCAAGAATTTCTCCAATACCAGCTTGGTGTCCTACAATTCAACTCAACTCTGTTACTATCTACCTGGAGATAACATTATATCCCACAGGTTACAGGCTCAGTCCTATAAGACTGCCCCCACCCCAATATTTCAGAGGTCAATTGCAAGCCCAGGTTATTACCAACTGACAGTAGATTGGAGGTTCCAATAATCCCTCCCTTGGGTTTGATTAATTTGCTAGAGTGGCTCACAAAACTAAGAGAAATATTTTACTTACCACATTATCATTTTATTGTAAAAGGATTTAACTCAGGAACAGCCAGATGGAAAAGATGCATAGGGCAAGGTACACGAAAAGTGCTCAGAGTTTCCATGCCGTCTCCCCAGCCTCCAAGAGTTCACCAACATAGAAGCTTCCCGAACGCGCTCCTGTTGAGTTTTTATGGCGGCTTCCTTACACAGCCACAGATTGATTAAATCATTCAGCCCCCTCTTACCACCCCGGAAGTCGGGGTGGGACTAAAAGTTCAACCCTCTAATCACAGGGTTTGTTCCCCTGGCAACCAGCCCCCATCCGTCAGTGTTTTTCAAAAATCACTGCATTAACACAAACTCAGGTGTGGTTGAAAGGGGCTTGTTATGAATATTATCGTTCTTATCACTTAGGAATGTCAAGGGTTTCAGGTGCTCTGTGCCAGAAACAGGAGGAAGACCAAATAAATATTCCTTCCTTCCTCCCTTTCTTTCCCATTTCCCATTTCTTTCTTTCTCTTTCTTTCTTTTTCTTTCTCTTTCTTTCTTTCTTTCTTTCTTTTTCTTTCTTTCTTTCTTTCTTTCTTTCTTTCTTTCTTTCTTTCTTTCTTTCTTTCTTTCTTTCTTTCTTTTTCTTTTCTTTCTCTTTCTTTCTTTCTTTTCTTTCTTTCTCTCTCTCTCCTTCCTTCCTTCCTTCCTTTCTTTCTTTCTTTTCTTTTTCTTTCTTCCTTTCTTTCTTCTCTTTCTTTCTCTTTCTTTCTTTTTCTTTCTTTCTTTCTTCTTTTTCTTCCTTTTCTTTCTCTTTCTTTCTCTCTCCCCTCTTTCTTTCTTCTCCCTCCCTCCCTCTCTCGCTCTTCCCTCCTTCCTTTTTTTTTTGTAGAACAATGCTAGTTTTTTTTCCCTTCGAGTTTTAGTGAGATATAATTGACACACAGCACTATATATGTTTAAGATCTACAGCATGATGATCTGATTTACATACTTCGTGAAGTGACCATCACACTAAATCCAGTAAATATCCATCATCTCATATAGGTACAAAATTAAAGAAATAGAAAAAATTTTTTTTCTTGTGATGAGAACTCCCGGAATGTACTCTCTTAACTTTCAAATATAATAGAGCAATGTTAGTTATATTTATGATGTACATCACCAGCACTCATTTATCTTATAAACTAGAAATTTGTACATTTTGACTGTCCTCATCCAATTCTCCCTTTCCCCGCCCCCTACCTCCCACCCTCCCTCATCTCTGGTAACCACAAATCAGATCTCTTTTTCTATGACTTTGTTTTTGAGTATGTATTTCTTATTATAAATCTTAATATCACATCGACCTTTATAACAGCACTTGCTTGTTCCCCTACACTGTAAGGATTAGTTATTGGACCATGAGCTTCTCAACTTTGCATTCCCAGAGCCTAGTACAGTGCCTGGCACCCAGTAGGTGCTGAATGCATGGTTGTGTCATGAGCGGATGAAGAGTCAGTTCTAATTCTATGTCTGTGTTACAAGTCGGCATGCAGCTACTGCTCTTATTTTGTCTAGAGGCCCAGCTATTTCCTCACCCCAGAGTTTGCTAAATTCCCTATTTATAAACAATGTAATTCTTTTATTTTAAATGTACCCTTTCCCCTAACAGAAACATACAGCTTTTGCTCTAAATCATAATTTTCCCACCACCCTGGGATGTCCATACCTCTGTCTTTGGTGGACGTGGATGTGAAAGATGGATATTCAGAAGAGAGCAACCCCTAACTGGAATTAACCTGCACACTATGTTCTGCCAAGGGTCTGGAGGGAGAGGAGGGTGGGGGAATCAGGGCAGTGGTATCAGCTGCAATGCGAGGCTGAGCTAAGTCTCTGGAAAGTAGGCACAGAGATCCCAGGGTCAACCCAAGGCTGAGTGACCATGTCTAGGATCCTTATACCCTAAATTTTTAACTAGGAGGCCACCCATCAGAGTACTTAGAGAGGCCCTGCTTTATATTTCCTTGGGGCTTTCCGATGGGGGGATGGGGAAGGGAGTCTGTGGGGCTGACAGCCACATCAGTGGGAAGACACCAGGTGTGCTCACCTCCCTGGAATCTGCCCAGCTAGGGGCACAGCAGGAAACCTGCTAGGAGATCTACACACTTGGGAAGTCCGAGGAGGAGATGCTGGTTTGCTTCTCAGAGAAAAAGAGACTCAGTCTCTGCAGAACAAGATCTTTAAAAAAATGCTAATTAAATCATGTCACTCTCTGGGTTAAAATCTTAGTGGACTCTCTAATATTAGATTAAAACCTTAATTTCTTTCTTTAGCTTGCAAAGCCCCACAAATGCTTCTACTGCTTTCCCCATCACTCACTTGGCTCCTGCACCACTGGTTCTTTTCTTAGAATACACCTAGCACCTTTTCGTCTTCGGTTTCATACTAGTTTGTTTGTTTTTGTTTTGCTTGGAATGTGAGTTTCTGATTCAGAGCTCAGCTCAAATGTCACCTCTCAGGAAGCCTTCCCTGATCACCCAGTTGTTATTTAGTGCATCATTTAATGTTAATTCTATGCACAGAACACATTCCTGCTATTTTCTTGTTTACTTATTGTCAATATCCATGAGTTGTATGCGCCTCAAGAGCAGAGATTTTTGTCTGTCTTGCTCACCATGGCACCCTAGCTTCAAAATAGTGCCTGACTAATAGTACAGGCTCAAGAAATTCTTGTTGCATAAATTTAATTCTTTAATCTATTTAAGCTTTAATTTGTTGTGTGGAATGACAATTTTTTTCTCAGACCTTCTTAATTCCATTTATATATTATCCATCCTTTCACCACTACATTGAGATGCCACCTCTATCAGTATGATATACATACTTAGGGTGGGTTTGGGTTTTCTAGTCTATTGTACTGACTGACTGTTTAATGTTGTGCTGGTTTCACTGTTTTAAATGCAGTAGTTTTGTTTCAATATCCAACTGCACTACCTCCTACACGTATCCCCTCTCCCGCTTAGCAATTCTCCATTTTCAAGATTTTCTTGATAGAATCACCATTTATTTTTCTCTATCTCTATTTTGATAACTGTGGCTTTACATTTATATATCAATTTACCATCTTTAAAATGTTCTCACCAACAGTGTATTAGATTTTCTATTCCCCTATACTCTTGCTACATAATACCCAAAATTCTTTGTTAATCTATGTTTTACCAGCGGGTTTTTTTTTTCCCTCTTCATATTGAAATTTTTGACTCAGTAGAAATTTACTTTGGTGTGAGAAGTGAAATAGAGATTCAGCTTTACTTTTCCACCAAATGGTTGGCTGGTTATCCCAATACAATTTATTGAATAATCTATCTGAGAAGTCTGAAACATCCTTTATCATATACTAAATTTATATATATTTATTTGGGTTTGCTTCTGGACTCTATTCTCTCTTTTTTTTTTTTTTACCATATATTTAATTATCACAACTTGATAAATTTTTAATAGTGAGCAGAGCTAGTTTCCCCTCATCAGTATTCCTTTTCATATCCCCCTCCCAGATATTTTCCTGTTAGATTTTTTTAAATTCCATTTTAGAATCATTTCCTAACGTTCCCCTTCTCTCTCCTAACCATGTTAGATTTTATTTCATTGAATTTACAGATGGACATAGGGAGAAACCACATTTTGGTAGTATCAACTTTCCGCATGTAGTACAAGTTATTTTTTTAAATGTCATCTTCTATGACTCTCCTTAGGGATTTATTTTTCCATTATGTTTGGTTACTGCTGGCATATAGAAAAGCTTTTGGGTTGTACATATTCATTTTCTAAGACTCCTGTAACAAAGTACCACAAAGTGGCTTAAAACAACAGAAGTTTATCTCACAGTTCTGGAGGCTGGAAGTCTCAGTCAAGGTGTTGGCAGAGCCACACTCTCCAGGGATCTAAGGGAGAACCTGTTCCATGCCTTTCTCATAGCTTCTGGTGCCACCTTGCTATTTCTTGGCTTGCAGCTGCATAACTCCAACCTCTACCTATGCTGTCATGTGGCCTTCTTGCTGTGTCTTCACGCCTTATTGGGACATTAGTCATATGAGATTAAGGGCCTACCCTACTCACTAGTGTGACCTCACCTTAGCTGATGAAATCTGCAAGGACCCTATTTCCAAATAAGCTCCTGTTCTGAGGTACTGAGGGTTAGGATTTCAACGTATCTTTTTGGAGCACATAATTGAGCCCATTACAGTTTTATATATTCTTTTTTCAGTTACCCACTTTATATATTATTTCCTCATCGCTTCTAATCATAGACAACACGAGTTTTCTTGATATCAAAACATAATCTTATCAACTGTATTTCATGTAAATAATGCCTCTTTCCCAATTTATTTCATCCTTTTATCTAAGCTCATTAGCTAGTACTTTATCATACCTAGTCAACAGATACTCATCTTTAAAATTTTGCTTGTTTTTAAAATTTGAAGTTGATTACTACTGAAGTGAAACATTAAAAAAACTATTAATTTGCATTTATTCTTTTGTGAACTCTGTGTTTTCATCTTTTATCTTTCATACTAGGAATTTTTTCTTATTACTTTGGAAAGTCTTATTGTGCATTAAAAATATTAACTTTTGGTGAAATTGCCCCCAAGACTTTGAAAGTACCTTGTCAACTATTCAACTCAAGAGAAAGCACAAAAAAATATAAGAAAGGTGTAAATCTACTGCAACATAAATTAATCATACCTTTCTGTGCAACAGTCTAATACATGAACAAATACCTCTCATAAGAGCAGTAAGACTAATAGCAGAGTGCAATGCAGATTTTTATGAAGCACTCTTGAAATTTTCAAGTACACTAATACTTGAAACTTGTTTCATAGTGCACCATTTCTAAACCATTCAATTTCTTTCCAGCTAAAGCACTCAAAGGAGTCTCAAGGACTAAATTATCTGATTAACCCTTTAATGCCAAGTACTTCACAGCTTTTGCTCACATACTATCAAGTTTACACTGACAGTTTAAAGGCCCTAACTCACCACCAAGGAAAGGATTAATCTGTCCTTGGCTTATCTAAATGACCAAATAATAAGATTTAAGTGATAACCAGCTGTAGGATATGTCCTTATTAAACTTGATAGGATTTTTAAAAAGCCAAGTAATGTAATGAAGTTTGCAAAGTAATTTAGATTAACCAAGTTTGACTGCTCAATTTGGAAGTGACTCAGTGCACAAGTATAGGCATAGAGACAATTTTTAAATATTAAGCTTTGATTGTTCCTCACCAGAAGTTCAAGAAAAGTCAGACAAATATTACAATATATTGCTTTAACCAGCTTTCATCACTCATAAACATGTGCTTATTTTAGCAGGTTTTTTTGTTGTTGTTTTTAAATTCTTCCCACAAATCCCATTCCTTCCCAAGGAACTGTTTACATGACTTATCCAGGTGGTACAAAATAGGATAAAGAAAGGACAACTTAGTTCTTGAGATGTTAATACTCATCCAAAATGTAAATGTCCCAAAAGCCCAGACAGCAAGTTCTTGTCCAGGACTTTGGGGGAGTAATTTGATTTATTAGCCAAGAATGTCCAAGTGAAAATGCTGAAACTTGGGAATCCTCTCAATGGCATTAAAACCAGCCCTGGATTTGGTCACTTTACTCATTCCATATGTTATATCTCTATTTCTTTACCCTATGTATGTTCTTACTTACTTAGAAATGATGTGACCTTTTGCTGTACAGAAAAACAGAAAAATTAGGTTTACTATTTGATTCTGCCACTTGTCTTTGTGTTGCCTGTCTAATCTGTGGACCCATTGTATCGGTCTGTGAAAGGACTACGGGCACCTAACAAATGTTAAATGATTACACATTACCATGACACTATGCCTGCAATGTGTGTAAATTGGCACACATTCACTGAGAGAACTGTTCTGAGACCTAAGAAGTTGACAGATACATATCAATGAAGTTTATATATATATGGTATATACATCTATATAAGGTTATATATATAAAAGATAATTTTATATAAATTTTTATTAACTTACATAAATACTATTTTATATTATAGTAAGGTAGTGTTCTTCACAACGCAATAGCAGGTGGTCATGATCATATGAAACTGAATACAAAACATCTGAGGAATTGTACATATTAAGGATACTTGTTATTGCATGTATCTCTAGACCCCCATACATATGCACTGGGTCACAATCAAAAATGTGTTTCTTACTGTGCATTGTGGTCCAAACAGTTTGAAAAGCACTGCATTAAATGTTTTGTTTGTGATGAGACAGAACCCTTCACAGCATTCTTTGTCTCGCTCTAGACGTGAGACATGTTCTCGCTTTTCACTTATTCTACAAATGTTTATTGAGCAATTGCTATATGTTAATTGGGGGTCAAGTGTTGGTACAGGGAGAAAAAGGGCAACATTAGGGAATTTCTACATACTGTTACACAGATGTAAGGTTTTAAATAAAAGCTTAAAAACAAGTTAATGCTAAATCGATTATAACTGTTCTCAATGTGCCTCTTGGCCACAAAAACAAGTGGAATGTGTCAAAAATTCTCAGGAATAAGCCTTCACAGAATGTTAAGCTTCTTGCTGCTTCTCATCAATACCTGGAGAGAGCCAGTATAAAATCTGTAGTAGTTAAGAATTCTCTAAAGATATACTTCTTTCCATCTACCTGTTGCTGATTTCTTCTTTCTTAGGCTTTTTGGCAAGACAGGAATTTTTTCAGTAACCAAGAATTGGGTCATGGCTGCAAAACTTACCCTTCAGTATTACTTTTTTCAGGAGGGAGATATGTTCTCTTCAAACTTTAACTGATAAGGAAACCTTTTGCTAAGAACATATATGATATTTGTGTATTTAGCAGAGGATGAAATATTTTACATTAAAATAGTAAAATATTTAAAAACTCAAGATGCCAAAAACAAGAAAACAAGCCCCAAACCAAAAAAAGCCCATTTGTTCTGTTCTTAATACAAACCACAAAATAATTTAAAACTAAAGAGTTCAATTCTCCTGGCACTCAAATGTCTAACATTGAACCTTAGTATAAAATTTTACATTGTAATTATAGTTTTTATTTCCTCACTCTTCCCCTCTTCTACCTCAAATACTTTAAAAATGGCATGTAATATGTTTTAAAATGATGACATTTCATTTAGAAATGCTTCAGATATGTTATTTTCTGATGAAGTAATTTTCTGAATGTGTAAAAGTTTTATTTTATAAGTTATACATTCTGTGCTTTAAAATAGGGTATTTAGAAATAACATTAGGAAAGAAGAATATTATTTTTCTCTTCCCTCATCTTTTTGACAGATTTAATGTTATAGTTTCTAGTGATCACTTGCAACTTCCAAAATCAGACCAACCATACTACATGTATTTTATAGCAGCAAAAATTCAAGTTTTCTTATTTTTTCAATTATAGGCTTCAAAGTTTAAATGTTATTGTTACTATTTTGGTTCATTAGATCATGGCTCATGTTAGGTTGGTGACATAAGGCTCATACACATTTTCTATAAATATAAGAAAACTAAGCAAGTTGTCCTATATTTTTGGAAAATAAACTCAAATGATTAGGTTATGGGTTTACAACAGCACTGGAAAAAAGCTTTGTGATGCAACAATATCCTTTTTTAGTTAATCAAGATAATCCAGGTTTGGCTATGGCCAGCGCATGCTGTAGCTGGCTTGTATCTTTCCGACTCTGTGTTCGGTAATGTCACCTTAGTCGCTTGAAATTGGTCACAGTGGGAATATTTAAACAACAGAAATAAGCAAAAGCTACAAACCAGAGGTTCCCTTCCCATTCTGAAGTGCCATTAAACACTTCCCAGCACACCACTGGCAATAGCCATTATAACTTTAAAATATAATTCAATTTTTTATGGTTGTTCATAAGAATCTTATTCTTGAAGATCTAAATGGTTGGTGTTTTCTGTATAAATCTGTCTTTTTGGAAAAAGATTTAAATGTTTCCCATCAGTTCATTGTAATGGAAATGTTGGACTTTCACTGTGAAGAAATAAATATGTAAGGCTGTATCCAGAGAGGTTCTTACTTTCTTATCTAGGAGTTGTACCCTACTCAGAATACAATAATCAAAATTTAGATTTTTATCTAAAAAAAAAAAAAGGTATCCTATTTTTAACTTAATCCGTGCTTAAGCAGCAAAATATCTAGCCTTTAAATAGAACCTAACATATTTTAATTCTCTGTCAAAAATGGCTATGACTTAATGATAAAAGGTTAATTAAAATACTCTGTAAAGTATGAAAGAAGCAATTTTATTAGATGAACTCATTTATTCGACACATTAAATTAGGCAAAGAAAAATATATGCACTGCATAAAAAGAATCACATTCTCATACTACTTGAACACATAGCAGTGGTCAAAAATAATGAATTATGGAATGGATCCCAAGATTTAATGCAAAAAACACCCTGTACAGAAAAATTTCAGGCTTCTAACTTCACTGAATCCAGTACTAAACGTGCCTCCTTATATTCCTCAGCTTCTTCCAAGTCTTTTTCACTCTCCTGAAATTAAATATAATAAAAATTAGGTTTATCCTTCTTGAACTTCAGTACTTTAATTACTCAGATATTACAAACCATCAACGTAAGCAGCTCAAAAATTAAAACAAAAAGGATGCCAAGCCTCATCTAAATATAGTATAATTCCACAGATTTCCGAAGAACAACTCTGTTCTTTCATTACAGGTAAGGAAAGAAATAACAGGTTTGGTTTTGTTTCACTGTATATTCTCATACAATAAGTGAAAAACATGGTCGTCTAAAGCTACTGAAATTAAATAATTAAATTAAAACCTAAGAAAACATTTTAACACACTGTATTCTTACTTTGTCAACACATCACCATACAAATGGGGTTATTATTATTCATGCACTAAAAGTAAAAAGTTATTTACTAATGTGTTACATATATGATAACATTCAGACCAAAATAATCCTCCAAATGCTCACAATGGCAAAGAAGGCTCCTGGTGTCACACCAGAGTTAAACGCAATCTTTGAATCAGAAAAGTGAACTGTCTGCTTGTTAATGAGTATTATATACCCTACTACAAGGAAACAATCTAACAGCTTTCATTTTCTGATATCTAAAGACTGAGTTTTTCCTTGGTATTTTTATATACAGAAAACTTTTACTAAGATATTGTAATAGTAACACAGAAATAATATCACCTAAGTTACTGTGCAGAGCAAATTTTGTTTGATTTTTTAATAAATAAATAAAGCTATGGCTGGCAATTCAGGTCAAGGCAATACAAGATGGATATACACAAACAGTTACAGGGCAGAGGGAATAAAGTGTGTGTATATGTATTTAATACGAAATTTTAAAGGAAAAGAGACTGAAGATTTGCTTAACTCAGACTACATTTCTTAAACTTCTACATTACACCTAAACATGTCTTTGTTCTCTGTCAGAAAATTTAAGCTCTTTGAGGGTACAGACATTGCTGAATATATCCTCATACACAAATATACACCCAAAGACAAAATTATAATTTTCAAGCAGTTTCTATTACTTTCTCAGCTATTATATTCATGAGAGGAAAAAAGCATTTCAGTTGTCAGGAAATAAAAATGATGCTTCTGTTTCAGGTAACATTTTAATAGTTATTTCCTGCTTTCACCTATCTTTCATTTTAAAACCATAGCTTTATTTTTGGCTTTAAAGAGAGTTATCCTGCCTTTAAAAGGTTCCTATAGATAAATATGAGTTCTATGTCAAAAGTAAACTAAAATGTGAGTATTTCTCTCTTCCTTTTTTTCTACAGATTTAGTCCTAATATGATTTTGGTGGGAAAACAAATCTCATTCTCTTTCCAAGAATACATATATATGATCATACTGAAAAAGCCTCATACTATTTTTGTTATATAGGGAACAACTATGAATCAGGAGATGGCTATGTAGCTAGTAATATTAGCTCAAGAACTAGAAACATAAAATGAAATGAATAAAGGAAATGACAGAATTCATCAAATTATCATCAAACAGCATTAATAATTGGCTTATATATAGTATTATGCTTTTATTTCTATTAAGAAATTTAAAACAGAAAGAAAGAAGATGACTTTTCATTTTTCTTAGAATCCTTTTTAAAATGATTCAGCCACTATATCACGAGACATTTATACCAGCAAGCATGGTAGGAGTGTTATCCAGCTCCAGGTTAATATGAGAGGACTGCCTATATATTACTGTACAGGGTTATCTTTCCTCTCTCAAATCGATTTAGGTTTGAATCAGAAAGAATTCCAAATCCTTTTTTAAAACAGCCCAAATTCATTTGACACACTTGGATCTTTTAACATTTCAAACAGACTACTCACCTTTAATGAGTCAAAAAAGATCTTTATGTATGAAAACCAAATCATTCAAGATATTGCTGGACAATATTAATACTATGAATACCTACCATGATAATGCAAATATATTTAATTAACTAAGTTTAAATAGAGTAAACATGCTAGACACAGTACTTTTATTGGAGGCATAACTTAAAACACCACTTGAACTCCATTAATTATTTAAAAATAAATCGGTACACTGAGCAAGTAAACAAAATGTCACCACTAGCTTTCAGTGTTAAATATTTAAAAACTTGACCTTTCATATATTAGACTGAAAAAAATCTGAAACATAAGCTAGATAAGTATTACTTACTAATAACTGCAGAAGATCAGCATATGCAGCTTCCAGCCTGCGCTGGCAATCTGGGATCATCATCCGGGACTCTTGCAGGATCTCTGCCTAAAACAAGAATCTCTGTGAGACGTGGAGATGGTAGAACTTATGCACTGAGCTCACACCTCTGAAAATACATAAAATGACTTAGGGGAATCAGAAAAAAATTATGGTTACATTAAATGGTTCAATATTTTAATTTTAATTGTTTATTAGAAGTTAGAATGACTATCAATACTGTAAAATATACAAAGTAAAATATACAAAGTAAAAGATCTAAACCTTTTTGGTAATCACCATCTCACGCTAAGTAAAAATTAACTTGAAAAGCTTTTCCCAGAGCATTTATTTAAAAAGGCTATTTAAAATAAAATATTTCTCCTGCTGTCACAAAGCACCTTTATCCAAAATGGGATCAGCTGGTTATATAAATATCTCCTGCATCTTTTGAGTAATAAAGAAAAACAGTGTTCAGATAATATCACATGGAGATAATTACTGCATGAAAAAAGTTATTGAGTTATTGATCACATCGTGTGCACACTGCAGGAGGTTCTCACTGAAAGACAGAGGTAAAGAAAAATGAAAAGCAAAGACCAGCAGGTTCATATTTTTGATGCTTATCATGCATAAAAAGTTATTACTTATCCTTGTGCTTCATTTTAGGAGAGAGATTATTCTCCCCATGCAGTTTGATCCAAATTACCAACCTGGCACCCCTCTGAATCTGAACTTCTACTTCTGTCTATCCCTCCTGAAGATAGACACTACAGAATTAAACACAGATCTTTACTTTGGAGCATATTTCCAGACTTCAAAATCCATCATTTGAAGCTGGACTATAACACATCAGATCATAAAAAAAGAAAAAAAAATCAAACAGATGACTCGGAAACCGAATCGATAAGAGGGAAAACACATTAGTGTCAGATGTTGGACCTCAAATAAGTATTTTTCCTAAGGAAGCAGGAAGCTGTATTTCCTTAAACTATTCTCAGAAAGAGACACAGAGATCGTTTAAATATTAATTTCCAAAAAGTAATGTTTGGTCAAATACCTTTGGTTAAATGGGTGCTAAATCTGAACTTTAACCTAGAAGCTTTATTACCTAGCTCATGTAAAAACAAAAGACATAATTTACTGGTAATCATACTATATTCTAATAGAAGCTTTAATAAATCCCATTACCTTCTTCCTTTTCCCAAAAGTTCTGTCATCGTTCACAATGTAAATAAAAATCAATATTATAATATACAAGGATGCTCTCTATCCACATCTTTTTTCTCAGGTGAAATCTATTGCTGAACTTGTAATTCTTTTACTATTAAGGCACATGTTGAAAATTTCAACCACAGGATCATAACTTTATTTTACAGCTATTCATACTATGCCTAAATATTCAACCACTGCCACTAATTTATTTTTGTGTATCTGGTTAGTTTGAATACATGTGCTAAATCAGTGACGGGGACATTTCTTTGGGTAAGCAATTCATATTTCCTCCCCTATGGACTCCCCTTGAGAATAGCTTATAGGAATTAAACAAGATGAAATGAATATAAAGAATTGGGCCAAACATATGATAAGCCAAATGTATACTTGTAAAATGTATTTGGCAAGTTTTAGTACTGTCATTGAAATGAACTTTAACCAATGCTGTCCAAAATAACTTCTATTCATTATTGTTCTATCCATTATTATAGAGCAAAACCTCTCAATTAGTTTATCAAAACAGGACTCTGGCTTAAGTGGGGCCAAAGCTCAGTCTCTCCCATACACCAGCCTCATTTCATACAATAAGCTTGCTATATATTTTCGGTATGCCAGATACAGAGGATATAAAGATGAAAAAGAAAAGGTCTATCCTCCAACCCATATGGGAGAATAAACATGGAAATAAATATGTAACACTGCTTCAAGATCATGCCACAGGGAGCCAAACATACAGCACAGTGGTAACTATGATTTGGAATCCATAAACCATATCTTTATTGAGGCCAGAAACCATACACTTCACCTTCCTACAATGAATTACAACTATCAGGAATAATTTAAAAAGACAGTATATAATGTGTGATTATATAGTAAAGGCATCCCTCAAAATACCAGAATAAACTTAAAAAGTATTATCATTCAAAGTGTCTCCGCTGGGAAGGAGTCATTCAAATGAATGGTGCCTCTGTTTAAAATAGCTGGATAAACGGTTTTAACAGTTTATTCTAGTGCTGACTATGACAAGACTGAGGTTGAGTAAGGATCCTGGCACAGCTATGGAGGGACATGGAACTTAGGAGAACACCAGTCCTACTGATATCTTACTGTTTTTTAAAACAAGTTATGATTTCTCTGGGGAAAGTTATTCAGGCAAACTGGAAGTTGGGGGAGACTTAACAAGGCTCATTGTAACAAAGAATAAACTACTGAACTAAAGTATGATCACTTTCTTTTATAATCAAACATACATACACTGGAAAGGACAAGCCCTACTGGCAGAGTTTTATTTTTTCAGAAAGAAGAGTGTGTGAAATAATCTAGCCAACGTCAACTTCTTTCGCTATGGATCAACTGGGATAAGGTTTCTAGCTTCCTTAGTGATCCAGATCATTCACCCAGGGATGGCTATACCTATAACAATCTATAGACACTCTAATATTAGATATTGGCTGCTTCTGGAATCAATGGTAACTGTATTAGTTTGTCAAACTGAGCTCTGGAGTATTTCAGAGATTACTGGAAGAATGGTTAAGTTTTTCCCTTTTACATGGAGGTAAAATGGTAATGTGATAATAAACAAGAATTCCATTTGAAGAAAGAAAGAAACAAAACAGTAACCATGTGAGGTGATGGATATGTTAAGTGGCTTGAATATGGTGAATATTTCACAATGTATATGTATATCAAACCATCAAGCTACACACTTCAAATATATACAATTTTAATTATACCTCAATAAAGCTGGGGAAAAAATATAAAGATACTCCGAGAAATAGAGAATCATAGAGTTAGAAGGGACATAAATGGTCATCTAGTCCAGCCTCCTCAATTTACAAATGATAAAGTTCAGCCCCAGAGTGATTAGCTAGTTAACAGGGTGTTGAGTGATGGCCCGTGATTCTGATCTCACCCCCAGCAAGTGAATTAGTGGTAGCGGCAGTCAGTATCCAAGACAGCTCCCAATGACCCTCACCTCCTCGTATTCCTACCCCTGTGCAGTCACGGCCCGCACTGAATTTGGTCTGACACTGTGTGACCAACAGAATGTGGCAGAAGTGGCATTCTGGGACTGAAGACCTGAAGTTGGGTCTTAAGAAGCCTTGTAGCTTCCTTCCACATGGGCCTCTTGGAATGATCACTTTTGGAAAACACTTCTCTTAGGACCCAGTCACCATGCCATGAAGAAAAAAAATGAAAGAAAAGAATTCATTTGACTTGTGTTTTGTGGTTATTGATGAATGGTTAAAAATATAAGAAGAATCCTATGAGTCAGAAATAATGGGCTGTAAGCCCTGACATATCAATAATTACTTAAATATGAATGGTCTAAATTTACCAGCTAAAAATCATTCTATAAAAAACTCATTTCAAACGTAATGAAATAGATAGGTTAAAAAAAAGGATGGAAAAAAGATACACCATGCAAACATTAAAAAAAAAAGAGGAGTGGCTATATTAATGTTGGATAAAATAGATTTAAGAGCAAAAAAATTATAAGGGACACAGAGGGATATTACATAACGATAAAATGATCAACACCAAGAAAACACAGTGATCCTAAATGTGCACACACTAAACAAAAGAGCTTCAAAATGCATAAAATAAGAAATGATAAAGCTAAAAGGAGAGACAAACAAATCCACAAATAAAGTTGAGGATTTCAGTATCCCACTCTTAGCAATTGAGAGAAGTACTAGAGAAAAAAACTGGCAAAGATATAAAAGAACTGAGTAACACCATCAACCAAAAGACCTAATCGACATTTAAAGAACACCCTATCTTCGAGAGAGAAATACAAATACTTTTCAAGCACCTGTGAAACATTCTCTGCAGTACACTACATCCTGGATCAAACCCAACAACCACAAAACAAACAAAACCCTCAACAAATGTAAAAGTATTGAAACAACACACAGTACATGTCTGACTATACTAGAATAAAATTAGAAATCAATAACAAAAGATAGCAGGAAAATCTTTAAACATTGAGAAATTAAACAACATACTTCTAAATAACTGACGGGTCAACAAGGAAGTCTCAAAGGAAAAAGAGAAATACATAAATACATGAAATGAAAATACAACATGTCAAATTCTGTGGGATTCAGCTAAAGCAGTGCTGAGAGGGAAATTTAGAGCACTAAATGTTTAGATTAAGAAAAAGGGAAGACCTCAAATGAAAAAGTCTAAGTTTTTACTTCAGGAACCTAGAAAAAGAAGACCAAAATAAACCTAAAACAAGCAGAAGAAAGGAAATAATAAATACAAGATCAGAAATCAATGAAATTAAAACAGGAAAAGAACGGGGGGGGGGCAAAAAAAGCAATGGAACAAAGAGCTTTATTTTGGAAAAAAAATTTCATAAACTTCTAGTTAAGACTGACAAACATAAAGTAAGAAGACACAAATCACCAATATCAGTAACAAAATAGAGAATGTCAATACAGATCTCACAACCAACAAAGGGAGAAAAAAGAAATATTAAAAGTAATTTTATAATATTGTTCATAATGCTCATAAACTGAACCACTTAGAAGAAATGGACCAATTCCTTGAAAACTACAAACCACCAACACTCAACTGATAAACTGAACAGTTCTATAACCATTAAAGAAGTTGGATTTGTAATTTAAAAGTTCTTGAAAAAGAACTTTCCAAGCCCAGATACTTCCACTGGACAATTTTATCAAATATTTAAACACTTAGCACCAATTTTACACAAATCTTTCAAGAAAAAAGAAGAGGAGACACTTCCCAACTTAACAAATACCATATTAAAGAAAGAAAACTGCAGACCATTATCTCACATAAACTTCGATACAAAAGTCCTCAACAAAATATTAGCAAATCTAATCCAGCAATTAAGAGAATTATACAACACAATCAAGGCTGGTTCAATATTTGAAAATATCCATGTAATTCACAGTATCTACAGGCCAAAGAAGAAAACTCATGAGATCTTACCAAATGACACAGAAGAAGCATCTGACAAAATCCAACATCCATTCATGACAAAAATACTCAACAAAACTATGAATACAGGAGAATTTCCTCAATTTGAAAAAGACTGTCTACAAAACCCCTACAGCTAACATTTACATAATGGTAAAAAACTAAATGTAATCTCCCTAAGATTGGGAACAAGGGAAGGATGTCTATTCTCACCATTCTTATTCAACATAGCACTGTAAGTTCCAGCCAGAGCAACAAGGCAAGAAAAAGAAATAAAAGACTTATAGAATTAAAAGGAATGAAACTGTCCTTATTTGCAAATAACATGATTGTCTTATGTAGAAAATCAGAAGGAATCTACCAAAAACTCCCAGAACTAATACAGGAGGTCAGCAAGGTCACCAGTTAAAAGATCAACACACAAAAAACTGACTGCACTTTTATATCTAACAACAAATACAGCATTGGAAACTGAAACTAAAAATAACACCATTTACAACAGCTTCAAAGAAAATGAAATACTTAGGTTTAAATCTAACAAAACATGTACAGGATTTGTATACAAAATACTTATGAAAGAAGTCAGACCTAAATAAACTGAAGAGACTTACAATGTTCACTAACTGGAAGACAACATAATAAAGATATCAATTCTCCCCAAGCTGATTTATAGGTTTAATGCAATTTCTATCAAAATCTTAGCAAGTGTTTTATAGATATAGACAAGCTTATTTAAAAATTTTTATGGACAGGCAAAGAAACTAGAATAGGTAAAACAATTCTGAAAGAAAAGAAAGAAAAGGAAAGAAGTAACTGAGAGGACTCCTTCTTCCCAATGTTAAGGTTCACTATACAGCTACAGTAATCAAGATTGTGTGGTACTGGTTAAAGGGACAGACACAGATTAATGGCCCAGAAGAGAACCCCAAAATATACCTGCACAAATAAGTCCAACTGGTTTCTGACAAAGGTACAAAAGCATTTCAATGGAGGAAGGATACCTTTTCAACAAATGTTGCTGGAACAACTGGGCACCCATAGGCAAAAAAAACAAACCTTTAACTAAACCTTGCATCTTACATAAAAATTAACCCAAAATCAATTGAAGCCTTGAATGTAAGACATAAAAACACACAGCTTTTAGAAAAAAAAGCGAAAATCTTCAGGACAAATCTAGGCAAAGAGGCTTTAGACTTGAGATCAAAAGTATGACCCACAATGGGAAGCATTAGCTGTAAATGAGATGTCCTCAAAGTTAAAAACTATTGCTCAGTAAAAGATTGTGCTAAGAGGGTAAAAAGACAAATTACAGACTAAAAGAAAAGATTTGTATTTGTTGTAGAGCAGAAACTAACACAACATTTGTAAAGCAATTATAATCCAACAAAGATAAAAAAGAAAACATTTGCAAACCATATATCCAACAGAAGGCTTTTATCTAGAAAATATTAAAAATTCTCAAAACTCAGAAGTTAAAAAAAATAAAATGCCTAATTAGAAAGTGGGCAGAAGACATGAACAGACATTTCACTGAAGAGGATATACAGATGGGCAACGAGCAAATTAGATGTTCAACATTACTGGCTATTAGGGAAATTCAAACTAAAAGCACAATCAGCTATCACTACATACTTATGTCAGTGATGGCTAAATGCTAAAATCAAAAATAGTGATAACACCAAATGCTGGTGAAGATGTTGAGAAGTCAAACCATTCAAACATCAATGGTAGGAATGTAAAATGGT
Source organism: Hippopotamus amphibius kiboko (assembly GCF_030028045.1). Lineage (NCBI taxonomy): Eukaryota > Metazoa > Chordata > Mammalia > Artiodactyla > Hippopotamidae > Hippopotamus > Hippopotamus amphibius. Next base: position 215,474,925 of record NC_080186.1, on the reverse strand, counting down.
TACAGCCACTCAGAAAAGAGTTTGGTAGTTTCTTTTAAAACAAAAAATGTACTAATATGACCCAGCAATTGCTTGGGCATTTATCCCAGAAAAGTAAAAACTTAAGTTCATGTAAAAATTGAAAATGAATGTTCATAACAGCTTTTTTGTATCAGTCAAAACCTGGAAACAATCCAAGTGTCCTTCAATGGTTAAAATGTGGTATGTACATGCCATGGAACATTACTCAGCAATAATAAGGAGCAAACTATTGGTATACTCAAGGACTTTGATGGACCTCAAGAAATTATGCTAAGTGGAAAAAGTCAACTTCAAAAGGTTACATACGGTGTGATTCCATTCCATGTTACACAACATTCTTTAAAGAGTGTTAATTATTTAGGATTTTAGGGGTGGAGAGGACAGGGGCTATAAAGAGATAGCACAAGGCAGTCTCGTGATGGAATTGTATAGAATTATACACACACACCATGAGTACATTTATAATTAGTGAAATATAAATCAGCTCTGTGGTGTACCAATGTCAGTTCTATGGTTTGGATGCCGTAATATAGTTATGCACAATGCTACATTGTAAGAAGAATGGCAAAGGGTGTATGAGACTTTCCTGAAAATATTTCGCAATTTCTTGTGAATCTGTAACAAAACAAAAAAGCAAGTGTATAAATAAAACACCATTTATAAACCTGATTATATGTACCAAGAGACAATAAAATTTTAATTACTGATAAACAAAATCTGGTGTTTCTTGCAGCCTTGTGAGAGGCCTTGGTCAAATTCCTCTTTGTAAACTGAAACCTCCTATTATTTTCCATATATTTAATGAAAAAACTTCCCCTTCAGTTTTAGGGAAAAGAAATATCAAATTGTGAATGTTAACTTATGCTTCAAGTAAATCACAAAAATGTGTGTGCATGTTTCTCAAAAGGACAAATTTCACAATACTGTGAGAAATCTTTGTTGAAAATTGTACTGGTTTGTCTTTTAATATTACTTCTGGAAAGTAAGAGATGAGTCATGCCTTAGGTAAAATAACAGACATATGTTTGATTGTCATTATTACCAATCATTTCTGCTTCAGAATAGGCATAAACAAAACAAAACAAAACAAAACACCCAGAATACCTTCACCAGCTGAAGGCAAAATCCTCTGTAACCATCCATCCCTAAGCAGGGGATGAAGGAAAAGAGGAATATCATTAGTAGAAGGCTAAAATCAATATTTAGTCAACATTTGAATATTGTGTTATAGATTAACTCTTTGACTGGTATTTTCGCTTATGAGGGTCCTGAAACTTCTGCCTAGTTATTTATTTTAAAAGAACCAAAATTAGGCCTCATCCAGGAGAGAACAATTTTGGCAATCAATTTCAGGTTAAGAAGTTTGATAGGGACCAAGAGATAGCACTGAATGTGTATGTTATAAAACAGGGCTGGTCCAGAAGATCTAGGAGAGCCAGAGCAAAATGGAACAAAGTGAGAGAAAAGCCAAGGCAGTGAGAGGTGACTGGGGATGGCATTTAGCTCAGAAGAGGAATAAGTACAGGGAGAACAGTAAAGAACCCATAAGATATGGCACTTGGCTTCCTTGATATTTCTTATGAGGGGCCTCAGCAAAAATGTCAAGAAACAATTACTGACCTTAAAGTAGCAGGCAATTAGGAACAGAGCAGTGCTTCTGGCAATGCAACTCCCCTTGCGTATAAGAAAAAATATGAATGACTGGCTACAGTACAGCTAAGCTAGGAAAAGGAATTGAGAAAAGCATGTAGGCTGGGCTAAACACAAGCTTTCATGAGACTCTGAAACAAAATTGCAACTGACAACTGTATACACTACAGGTTGAGAATAGCAGAGAACAGAAAAATTTATTGTTTTGTAATTAGATATGGGATGGTATTCTTGAATTTAAGTACTAGGCTGACTATGAATCTACGAAATCATATTATAAACCACGACCACCGTGACAAAAGAATTTCAACATGGCTGAATGCAGAAAGGGTTTTTCAACAAATTTTTTTCCCTTTTACATCTGCATATGTAGTCAATGATATAACCAGTAAGTGGCTAAAATCTTTAAATAACAATTAGAACACAGGATTCTATAAAGAGTTAATCCTTACCTATCAAGTAGTAGTTTAACTGAAAGATAATCAATATATAAATACAAATGAAATCAAACAGATTCTGTGGTAATCTGTGACATTATTTGTAGAATTTTATTTAGAAAGGAAACACATTCTCCATTTATGTAACTTACAACTCATATTCTAGCTATAGGACTATTTTAAAATACATTATTGAAAAGAACAGGGCAAAGAAAAAACTAAACAAGGTCACTAGCTACACAAGTGGAAAAACAAGCCAGACAGGGTCCAAGAAGGACCTGGGTGAAATAAATGATACACTGTGTTATCATGTTTCTCACTAGATGTGGGAAAACAATAGAGTACCTGGAAGTGTGAGAGGTACAAAAGTGATATGAATATTTATGGAAGTATATATCAAAAAAGCATTTAACAAATTTTATCAAAAAGTTACATTCCATATGTAAATCCTTATGAAGAGCAGTTAGTTTACAAAAGTCAACACACTGGGGGACATACTACATCTACACACCTGTTTACAAATTCTCCTTCAATTTAAGAATATCTGACACACACATAAAGGAGGGCAGTCTCTCCTGGAAGCTCAAGAAAATAAGAAAGTTCTCTTCTTGGATAGCCTGAAGAAAGAGACACTTCAGTTGCCACTGCATTCCTTTTGCAACACAGAAAGCAACTACTGACAGAAAAACCCATTCTAAGTGATTATTTTTGCTTAATTAAGTCCGGGTTAATTGTGCATTATTACCATTTGTAACATAATTTATATGATGAAAACCACTGTGAGTTCATAAAGCTGATTTAAAAAATAAGTCTTGAGATATAATCTGTAAAAGCTCTGTTATACTCTTACCTAGTGTCATCTAGATTTTATTCTAAATGCACTGGACACTGGATTTTAAGTAAAGGAAGAAGTAAGTTCATGTACATTTTAAAGAGATCAACCTGGCTGCTGTGGTATGAAAGGAATATAAGACTATCAAGAGACAAAGAGGATATCAACCAAGAGGCTACTGCAGTGGTACAGGCATGAAGTGATAGTGGACTGGACTAGGAGACAGCGGCAGTAGAGAAAGAAATGGAGGGAAAAAAGAAAGAGGACTTGGTGATCAAGACGAGACCCATAAGTTTTGGTCTGGGTATCTGAATAAGCAGAGGTACCATTTACTGAGGGGGGGAGACAAGAGAAGGAATAGCTTCTTGTTTTGGGGAGGTGAGCTGGGTTGAGGGAAGACCAAGATCCTTATCTTGAACACATATGTCAAACAGGTGATCAGCTGAATATACTGATATACACTTGGAGTAGTCAGGCCCAGAGATAGAAATCTGGGAGATACTGGCACCAGAATGAATGCCAAGTAAGCAGGAATTCTGGGTTTTTCTGTTTTGTTGTTATTTTTAATGCCATGTCTAAAAGAGTGCCTGGAACAGTATTTGGCAAGTACCAGGCATCCAATAAATATCTGCTGTGTAAATAAATTAATGGAAATAATGATGGTATTTAACGTTATAGGATGGTATGAGTTACCTAGAGAGGAACTGCAGCTAGAACTTAGGTTAAAAAATTTTTTTTATAGATAAAGATAGAGAGAGATACAGAGAGAGAGAGATGGGAGAGAGAGATGGGGGAGAGGGGGAGAAAGAGAGAGCTGAGAGAGGAGAGTTTCAGCAAAGGAGACGAGACTGAGAAATAATGGCAGTGAAACCAGGAGACCATTTTATCAAAGACGCCAATACAAAAGAGCATTCCAAGGAGAGAGTGGTTACTTGTGTCAAATGCTGTTGAGGTTACATAAAATGCGGACAAAGAAGCGATAACAATGTCCCTGATGGCTGTAACAAGTGCTAAGGCACATAATCCACTCTAACAAGAGGTGGGTAGTGCTGGGTACAGATGCAGGTAGACTGACAGATTTTGTGGTGGGAATATAAATTCCCTTCACAGCTTTTATTTTCTCAAGGAATTAAAAACAAGTGTCAACCAAGAGTGAATTTAAATTAAATGCTATGATGAGAATTAATAAGGTATTATGGAACCACAGAGCATCTAACTCAGTGTTTGGGTAGAGTGTAGGGAAGGTTTAAAGAATGAGTAGGAATTAATAAGGAGAGGGTAGATGGGACTGGTAGGAACAACACCCCAGACATATGCAATATCTCAGAGGCAAAGGAGAAATGGCTGGTTCAGGAAACTAAAAGGCAGGAACTAAGAGGTCCAGATAGGGACTGGCAAGAGACGAGGCTGGAATGATAAGCAGTGCCAAAACCAAGCACAGCCGTGTGCGCAATGCTGAGAGACGGAAGTTTGTCAGGAATAATCAGAAGTAGCCACTGAAAATGTGTGTGTGTGTGTATAATTTTGGTGGTCTTCATAACAGTTTGGGGAAAATATTTGTAAATTTAAATACATAAGTATATTTAATATAAGATTAGGCCTCTTTTATATTTAATACTTAAAATTGGAGAGGCAGTACTGCTTAATGGTTAAGAGTACAAATTCTAGAGCCAGAATGTCTGTGTTCAAATCCCAGGTATGCTACTTAGCAGTTGTGTGACCATGGGCTAGTTATTTAACCTGTGTTTCAGTTTCCTTATTTTTAAATGGTTTCACTAGGACCTTTAGTAGGACTTTCTCAGAGGGCTGTTAATACATTGTTAATATGGTATTCTGTAAATGTTAGCTGTTATTATTTAAGACATAATTTTACCTGCTTTTTAATAGCATAATTTTCACCATCTTCAGCTTTCATTTTTTCAATCTTTTCTTCTTGTTGTTTTGCTTCTTTTTCATACATCATTTTTTCTTTGACCAGTCTATAAATAAACCAAAAATGTTTCAGAGAATTAACTTTCTCTCTAGCTACTGACCACAAGAAACAAAGAAACTATGTAAATATATAGCATACTTTAAAAAGCATATGTACTAGATGGGGAGAAGGGAAGGGAAGAAAAATACTTTAGCCATAGATGTGTGAGTCTCATGCCCTTAAGTTTTATACCTGCCTAAAGCAAGTCAATCAAAGCATGGAATTCTTAAATTTTTAATTAAAAACACATTCCATTATAATAACTGTATTTACAATGTAAAAATAACATTCAAAACTATTATATACTAACATTTCTATACTGCTTGCTTTATTTTCTTTAAATTGAGTTATAATGAATAATATTATATTTGTTTCAGGTGTACAATATAGTGGTTTAATATTTTATACATTATGAAATGATCACAATAACCATACATCATCTGTGACCATACAAAGTTGTATCTCTCTCTTTTTATTTTTAAAAATGTTATTTTTTTTCATTTTATTTATTTTTTTGAGGTACACCGAGTTCAATCAACTGTATTTATACCCATCTCCCCGTATTCCCTCCCTCCCTCGGCTCCCCCCCACCCTCCCCATCCCAGTCCTCTAAGGCATCATCCATCCTCAAGTTGACAAAGTTGTATCTCTTAATATTGTTCATCTATTTTGTCTGCCCCCCCCCCTCCCCGACCTGTCTTCCTTCTGGCAACTACCAGTTTGTTCTCTGTATCTATGAGTCTGGGAAGTTTTGGTTTGTTTTGTTTCATTTTTTAGAGTCCATATATAAGTGAAATCATGCGGTATTTTCTCTGTTTGACTTATTTCACTTAGCATTAACATCTTCCAGGTCCATCCATGTTGCTGAGGAGACATAGCTAAAAAAAATACTGCTGAGACCAATGTTAAAGAAGTTACTACCTACATCTTCTTCTAGGAGTTTTATGATTTCAGGGCTTGCATTTAAGTCTTTAACCCATTTTGAGTTTATTTTTCAATATGGTGTAAAAAAGTGGTCCAGTTTCATTCTTTTGCATGTAGCTGTCCAGTTTCCCAACATCATTTATTGAAGACACTGTCTTTTCCACATTTTATATTCTTGTCTCCTTTGTCATAGATTAATTGACCATATAAGTGTGGGTTTATTTCTAGACTCTCTATTCTGTTCCATCGATCTATTTGTCTCTTTAGGGCCACTATCATGTTGTTGGCTATTCAGGGCCTTTTGTGGCTCTACTGTCTTTTTTTAATTGATATATATTATCCAAACTTTTACACATGTACCTGAAACAACATAATGGTAGAAGCTCAGCTTACTGGGGAAAAAAAAGTCAGTATATTGCATGCCAAATCCAAAACAAAGAAAAACTTATTTTCAACAACAAAATTGTTTGAAAAGTATTTACCATGCACTTAATTTTATGCCTGACCTTCTTTGTGTGAGGCACTGGGATATATAATTTAGACATGGTTCTCTCACACACAAGTATTAGAAACAAACAAGTATTTAATTACTAAAGCAAGAAAAGGTATTGATAGAGATCAGAAAGATTTTCAACAATAAGGAACACAGCAATACCAAGTTCTACTAATTATTTCTCAGATAACCAAAATTCAATTAACCGTAATAGTGCAATATCCCCTAATTCTCGTTAACCAAAGTTTTTTTAAATTAATTAATTTTTGGCTGTGTTGGGTCTTCGTTGTGGAAGGGCTTTCTCTAGGTGTGGTGAGCAGGGGCTACTCTTTTTTTTTTTTTTTTTTTTTAGTGTGTGTGTGTGTGTGTATATATATTCATCTGTTGATGGACACTTAGTTTACTTCCGTATGCTGGCTATCATAAATTATGCTGCTATGAACTTTGAGGTATGTGTATCTTTTTGAATTAGCGTTTTTAAAAATATTTTTAAAGGACTTTTGAGATATAATTGACATACAATAAACTGCATATATTTAAAGTGTACAATTTGATACTTTTTTCCTTATCCCAATTCATCCTACCCCAAGCCCCACCCCCACCCACTTTCCCCCTTTGGTGTCCATATGTTTGTTCTCTACATCTGGGTCTTTATTTCTGCCTTGCAAACTGGTTGATCTGTACCATTCTTCTAGATTTCGCATATATGTGTTAATATACTATATTTGTTTTTCTCTTTCTTTCACTCTGTATGACAGTCTCTAGGTCCATCCATGTCTCTACAAATGTCCCACTTTCGTTCCTTTTTACGGCCGAGTGATATTCCATTGTATATATATGTACCACATCTTCTTTACCCATTCATCTGTTGACAGGCATTTAGGTTGCTTCCATGACCTGGCTACTGTAAACAGTGCTGCAATGAACATTGGGGTGCATGTGTCTTTTTGAATTATGGTTTTCTCTGGGTATGTGCTCAGTAGCGGGACTGATGGGTCATATGGTAGCTCTATTTTTAGTTTTTTAAGGAACCTCCATACTGTTCTCTATAGTGGCTGTACCAGTTGGCATTTCCACCAACAGTGCAAGAGGGTTGCCTTTCCTCCACACCCTCTCCAGCATTTATAATTTGTAGATTTTCTGATGATGCCTCTTCTAACAGGTGTGAGGTGATATCTCATAGTTTTGATTTGCATTTCTCTAATATTTAGCGATGTTGAGCATCTTTTCATGTGCCTCTTGGCCATCTGTATGTCTTCTTTGGAGAAATGCCTATTTAGGTCTTCTGCCCATTTTTTGATTGGGTTGTTTGTTTTTTTGATACTGAGCAGCATGAATTGTTTATATATTTTGGAGATTAATCTTTTTTTAAAATTTTATTTATTTATTTATTATTTTTTGGGGGGGTACACCAAGTTCAATCATCTGTTTTTATACACATATCCCCGTATTTCCTCCCTCCCTCGGCTCCCCCCCCCACCCTCCCTCGAGTCCCCCCCCCATCCTCCCCATCCCAGTCCTCTAAGGCATCTTCCATCCTCGAGTTGAACTCCCTTTGTTATACAACAACTTCCCACTGGCTATCTATTTTACAGTTGGTAGTATATATATGTCTGTGCTACTCTCTCGCTTCGTCTCAGCTTCCCCTTCACCCCCCACCCCCTCCCAAACCTCGATGGAGATTAATCTTTTGTCTGTTGGTTCATTTGCAAATATTTTCTCACGTTCTGAGGGCAGGCGGATTCTTAACCTCTGCGCCACCAGGGAAGCCCAATCAAAGTTTTAATGTAAAAGAAAAGTATAGTCCAAGAAAACACTAATATTCCTATATACACATTATCTAAGGAACAGAAGAAAAATATTTTCACAGTCCCATACCTATTAAAATTAGCTTTCTCCATTTGGCTTGCTGACTTACTTCTAGACCTATGTTACTGGGATGGAAGTTAAAAATAATATTAGAGCATGGCCTTTAATCATTTGCAATGAAGATTTTTAAGTATATTTGAAAAGACGATTTAACTTTCATATTCTAATAGGACCTAACACAAGTTCACAAATCTAAAAAATCTTTTGTCATACTACCTGGAAGGCTTTTAAGTCGGATTTAAAGTTTGGATTTAAATCATCACATAAACTACATACTAAATATTAAAATACTAAAATGTTCCAGTTTGGAATTTTGAGTTGTACAAGCAAGGTTCATCCTGTCCTTCATGATCTTGTGCTAGTGACACAGATGGAAAGAAATATAACAAAATGTTAACACTATTTACAGTAGAATATACGTGACCTTCCAATTCTCATCCTGAAATATCTCAAAGTGAAAAAAACAAAGGACAAAATAGGTATAAAAAAACAGGTATAGATTTTATGTTGCCATGGATATAAACAAACAACAAAGGATACTCAAGAAACAAATAATGGGATGTCCCAGGTGGCGCAGTGGTTAAGAATCCACCTGCCAATGCAGGGGACTCAGGTTCGATCCCTGCCCCAGGAAGTTACCACATGCCACCGAGCAAACTAAGCCCGTGCGCCACAACTATTGAGCCTGTGCTCTAGAGCCCGTGCTCTAGAGCCTGTGAGCCACAACTATTGAGCCCATGTGCCACAACTACTGAAGCCCAAGTGCCTAGAGCCCATGCTCCACAATAAGAGAAGCCACTGCAATGAGGAGCCTGCTCACCACAATGAAGAGTAGCCCTCACTTGCTGCAACTAGAGAAAGCCCATGTGCAGCAAGGAAGACCCAACATAGCCAATAAATAAATAAATTTATATTTTAAAAAAAAGAAACAAATAAAGGATACCTAGGAAACTACTATTTGTAGTTACCTGAGGAGAAAAGCCCTAATGATTTGGGATAGGGATGGTCAGCTGGGAGGTAAACAGAGAGGCTTTCATTTTATGCCTGTCAATAAAGTTCCAGATTTTTTTCCCCCATGTATGTTATTTTTATATAAAAAAATAGGTGCTTATAATTATCTGAGTGGCACAATTCTGAATGATTTTAAAGTCTGCTAGTTTTTTCTTTAGCTGTATTTTCTAAATTTTCTGGAATAAAGCAAAATTCAATTAGAAAGATACCAAAATATAACTAATAGTTTTAATTCTCTAAACATTGCTCTTTTGCTAGTTTTCAAATGCTATTAAAATAACAAGTACAAATAAATATAAAGTCATAACATTATATTTTAAAGGCATAATTAACTGAAAATATTTATTAGTCTTACAAACCTATACCTACATAGAAACATAGCAAGTTCAAAATCTGGTCACTCTTAGTAGTTAGACAAACATGTAAGAGTAAAAGAAACAAGAAAAAGCAATAGAAAAGGATAGACACAAGGAGAAATTTTAAGAAATGACAGTCAGGACTTCCCTGGTGGCGCAGTGGTTAAGAATCTGCTTGCCAATGCAGGGGATTTGGGTTCAATCCCTGGTCCTGGAAGATCCCGCATGCCGTGAAGCAAGTAAGCCTGTGTGCCATAACTACTGAGCCCATGTGCTGCAACTACTGAAGCCCGTATGCCTAGAGCCCATGCTGTGCAACAGGAGAAGCCACTGCAGTGAGAAGCCCAGGCACCACAATGACATGCTCGCCGCAACTAGAGAAAGTCCGCGCACAGCAACAAAGACCCAACATGGCAAAAAACAATAAAGTTCTCTTAAAAAAAAAAAAAAAGAAATGACAGCCATCAAGGTAATGATAATCAAATGATAACAAACTACTTAACTGTCTATGTATGGACATAACGTGATTTTAAACATATAGCCCAGTGTTTTACAAAGTATTCCATAGGGCTTCCTAGGTGGCGCAGTGGTTAAGAATCCGCCTGCCAATCCGCAGGGGACACGGGTTCGATCCCTGCTCTAGGAAGATCCCACATGCTGCGGAGCAACTAAGCCCATGCGCCACAACTATTGAGCTTGTGCTTTAGAGCCCGTGAGCCACACCTATTGAGCCCATGTGCCGCAACTACTGAAGCCCACGTGCCTAGAGCCCGTGCTCCACAACAAGAGAAGCCACGGCAATGAGGAGCCCGTGCACCACAACGAAGAGTAGCCCCCACTCACCACAACTAAAGAAAGCCCACGCACAGCAAAAAAGACCCAACACAGACAATAAAGTAAATAAATAAGTAAATAAATTAATTAAAAAACAAACAAAAAACAAAGTATTCCATAGTATATTAGTGGTCAAATAAGCTTAGAAAACACTGCTTGCCAAATCTTAAAAATTTATGATATGTATTTGCATATTAAAGGATCCCGAGAAATCTTGTAGTAAGAAAATCAGTTTAATTTTGTTCAACTGCAAGCTTACTTGAAGCAAAAAAGAACTTTCCCCAACTTACCATTCTCCAAAACAGCTAGCAGCCTCTCAACACAAGTTTGAGAAGTACACTGTAGTAATGTATAAACTTTTCACAAATTTGCATACAACACATTTAAATATACTGCTCATAAAATTCTAAATAGAATAAATTTGGGGGTAAATCAAGAAATAAGAAACCTTGGGATAAAAAAGTTTTAGCTTAATTTGTTATCTTGATTTTACAGTTTTTCATATTGTAAATAAGATTTTCATAGTTATAACCAAATTTGTACTTATGGCCATCTAACAACTAACAGCCCAACACCAAGCCATGCTAAAGATACAGATGACAGGACTGCAATTAATGATAGTAAGAAACTGTAATAAATTGATATTTAGAAGAACATTTTATATGATATTTTCAAACAAAAAATGTAGAGAAAATAGCATAATAAATACCACGTACTCATCACTCAGTCAACAATTAATATTTTGGCATTCTTGTTTCATGTATGTATCTCTTGCCACTTTTTTGTGTAGTTATTTGCATTTTCAGACATTTTACCTTTGGTTTGATTTTTTGAGGTTAAAAGCCTATGGTTTCCACCCGCTTTCCCTCCTTACACCATACATAAAAATTAACTCAAAATGGATCAAAGATCCAAAAAGCTAAAATAATAAAACTTTCAGAAGAAAACACAGAGCTAAATCTTGGTGACCTTGGATTTGGCAATGACTTTTTAGATTGTGCTTGTGCTTTTAGACCAAAATCACAAGCAACCGAAAAAAAATCGGCCTTCATCATAAATAAAAAATTCTATGCTGCAAAAGACACTATCAGGGAATTCCCTGGCGGTCTAGCGGTTAGAACTCTGCACTTTCACCGCAAAGGGTCTGGGCAGCCAAAAAAAAAAAAAAAAGACGCTATCAGGCAAGTGAAAAGACAACTACAGAATGGGAGAAAATATATGCAAATCATATGCTGGATAAGGACCTTGTATCAAGAATATATAAAGAACTCTCACAACTCAATTAAATTAAAAAAATTTTTTAAAAATCCAATTAAAAAATGGGCAAGCTTAATAGACATTTCTCTAAAGAAGATATACAAATGTCCAGTAAGCACGTGGAAAGATGCTCAACATCATTAGTACCAGGGAAATGCAAATCAAAACTACAGTGAGATAGTACTTCACACCCATTAGGATGTTTATAATCAAAAAGATAATAACAAGCATTGTTGACAAGAATGTAGAAAAACTGAAACCATCAAACACTGCTAGTGGAAATGTAAATTGGTGCAACTGCTTTGGAAGCTTGGCCATTCCTCATAAAAGTTAAACAGAGTAACTATGTATCTCAGAAATTCCATTCCTAAGTATATCCTCAAGAGAAAACTTGAAACATATGTCTACATGAAAACTTGTACCTAAATGTCAATAGCAACATTATGCATGCATAATTGGCAAAATGTGGAAACAACTCAAAAGTCCATAAACTGATGAATGGACAAACAATATATGGCATATCATACAATGCAATCTTGCCATACAAAGAAATGAAGTACTGAATCATGCTACAATCTGGATGAACCTTAAAAACATTATGCTAAGTGAAAGAAACCAGACATGAAGGCTACATATTGTATGATTCTATGATTGTATATTTATAGGATATATCCAGTATAGATAAATCTATAGAGAAAGAAAGTAAATTAGAGGTTGCCTAGGATGGGGGAATTTGGAGGGTAATAGCTAAAGGGTTTGGGGTAATAAAAATGTTCTAAAATGTGGTGACAGTCGCACAATTCTGTGAATATACTAAAAACAAACAAATTGTTGACTTTAAATGGGTGACTTATAGGGTAATTTGAATTACATCACAATAAAGTTGTTAAAAAAAGAAAAAGAAAAAAACCTTATGACCATAAATTCAGCTATAGGGGAGAGCTGCAAGTACTGGATACATTCAAATCTGGACTTGACTGTTGAACATGTGAACATCATGTATAGAAATTTGCATTTGACTTAGTTTAAAACTGCTTTAACAATAATTTTTAGTATTAAGATAAAAATATCCCCTGAAATTTAAAATTTCAAAATAAAATCATTAATGCATATCACTGCAGATATTTCTCTAAAAGTTTCTTTGAAATTTAAGTCTGGATTTTTGGCTTCTCTTAGATGTTTTTCATCGGGGAATATTAGGGTTGCATTTCTACTACTGGATGGAACTAAGTAGTGGCTGTTGACTGTTTTAGATGAGGCATGTGCTGCTATTCACTTTGCCTCAATTCATATAACTCCCTGTTTCTCAAACACTCAAGCCTTATACTTGACCCTGTAAGTGCTGAGTTTAGAAAATCATCAATGCAATAGTTATTATTGTTTTTTATTGTCTTAATAGAATCACAATTACTATTCAGAATATCAAGGATAATCAGAAATCACTGGGATTAGCAATGAGACTTTCAATATTTCTAAAGATGATAGGTTACTAAACTCCTCTAGTGAATGAAAGTAGCTGGGGCTGTATAAGCTATCAGAAGCACATATAACAATATCCTGTAATTCAAAGACCTAGGGTTGGCAACCTATGGCCAATGAGCTGAATTTGGCCTGCCATTTGTCTTTGTATGGTCTGAGATCTACAAATGGTTTTCACATTTTTTAGTGGCTAAAAATATTTTAAAAAATATTTTGTGACTTGTGAAAATCATATGAAATTCAAATTTCAGTGTCCATAAAGTTTTATTGGAACACAGCCAAACACATTCACTTATATATCCTCTATAACTGTTTTCACGCAGTGATAGCAGAGATGAGTAGTTGTGACAATATAGTTGACAAATCCTAAAATATACACTACCTGGTCCTTTACAAAAAAGGGTTGCTGACCCTCGACTTGGAAGACCTCTACTTAACTCTATCCAATCCCTACTTAACTATCTTAGCATTTATCACACTACACTGAAACCAAGTCTTACTTGCTAGGTCTTAAGTTCCTTGAAGGTGGGATTAGGTTGTATTATACTGTATTCCTGATCTGCAGTTGACACACAGTAGACACTCAACATTTGTTGAATGAATAAAAAGTTGAGTCTAAAAATCTCACTATTGCCTTTTTTTTGTTTATTTTGTTCATTTTTTATTTTTTGGCTGCATCAGGCCTTTTTAAAAAAATTTTGTTTGTTTATATTTATTTATTTATTTATTGGCTGCGTCAGGTCTTTGATGCTGTGTGCAGGCTTTCTCTTTATTTTATTTTTTTAAATTTTACTTTATTATTTTTTGGGGGGTACATCAAGTTCAATCATCTGTTTTTTTTGTTTGTTTTTTTATTTATTATTTTTTTTTGGGGGGGTACACCAGGTTCAATCATCTGTTTTTATACACATATCCCCATATTTCCTCCCTCCGACTCCCCCCCCACCCTCCCTCGAGTCCCCCCCATCCTCCCCACCCCAGTCCTCTAAGGCATCTTCCCTCCTTGAGTTGAACTCCCTTTGTTATACAACTTCCCACTGGCTATCTATTTTATAGTTGGTAGTATATATATGTCTGTGCTACTCTCTCGCTTCGTCTCTTCTTCCCCTTCACCCCCCGCCCCCTCCCAAACCTCGAGTTCTTCAGTCCATTCTCTGCATCTGCGTCCTTATTCTTGTGGCCAGTGGGGGTTACTCTTCGTTGCGGTGCGCGGGCTTCTCATTGCTGTGGCTTCTCTTGTTGAGGAGCATGGGCTCTAGGCGCATGTGCTTCAGTGGCTGTGGCACGTGGGTTCAACAGTTGTAGGTGCACAGGCTTAGTTGCTCTGGCATGTGGGATCTTCCCAGAACAGGGATTGAGCCTGTGTCCTCCTCTGCACTGGCCAGCGGATTCTTAACCACTGCACCACCAGGGAAGCCCTCACTATTGCCTTTTAACATTTTCAATTTAAAGAGATATATGACAATTCTGAAGTGGAACAAAAGTGATTCACAGAATCTGAGAAGAAAAATACAGTGATTTTGGGGACTTCCCTGGTGGTCCAGTGGTTAAGACTCTGCGCTCCCAATGCAGGGGGCCTGGGTTCAATCCCTGGTCAGGGAACTAGATCCTGTGTGCTGCAACTAAAAAGATCCCGCATGCTGCAACAAAGATCTCACATGCAGCAGCGAAGATCCTGTGTGCCACAAATAAGACCTGGTGCTGCCAAATAAATAAATAAATACATACATAAATAAACATTTTTTAAAAAAGAAAAATATAGTGATTTTTATTTATTTATTTATTTATTTATTTATTTTTTAAATTGTGGCGCACAGGCTTAGTTGCTCCGCAGCATGTGGGATCTTCCTGGAGCAGGGATCGAACCCGTGTCCCCTGCATTGGCAGGCGGATTCTCAACCACTGTGCCACCTAGGAAGCCCCTATAGTGATTTTTGATAAAGTACACAATGAAAGAGATAAATTGCCTAGATCCACTGACAATTCTGGTCGGTAATCCTAGTCATCCTATTCCATGGAAAATGGCAGTCATGGCCTCAGCAAAATTGACAACACTCAACTATGTATCGCATGTGACAAGTAAAGGTGCTGAATATTTACAAGACTATTAGGATATCAACAAGCAAAAGTAAAGTTTTTGTTGAAAAAAAAAAGCCATATTGTGAAAACGCTCAGGAAGCAAGTTACTAAATAGCAAATGTACTACCCCTCCAAAAGAAAAAAAAAAATCACATTTAGTGAGAACCCAGTAATACCAGCGTGTAAAATTACAATAAATAAAATGCTAAGGCAAGATGCAAGAGAAACTGATAAAGGTCCATTTTCAAACAGTATAAATCAATGCACTGATGACAAGTCACATGACATGAAAGAGGTTTTTAGAGAGTATATACACAACTTCAACTTTACTAGATATTATCAAATTGCTTTCCAAAATGGTTGTATCAATTGATACTGAACCTGTAGTGTATGAAGTTTCCTACTTCTCCTTGGCATCCTTGTGAACAACTGGAATTGTATGAGTTACTAAATTTCTGACAATAAGAAGAGTGTGAAATGGTAGTATATTATGTTTGAAATATTAATTTCCCTGATAACTTATAAGGTCATCTACATTTATTAAAATTGTATAGTGACTGGATAAGTATTTGCTAAGTCTATGAACAAACAGCTGCGGGTGAACTGGACTCTTCTCCCTTTCTCTAGAAAAGGCTAAGATTTAATAAGAAAACAACTCAAGTATATACAGTCACAGTTCTTAAATTTGTTACTAAAATATTTTCCTGTAACATACGTGTGTATATGCTCCTAGAAGTACAGGAACGTTTGAAAAACTATAAAGAACAAAATTTAAAAATCATTCATAATCTCATTGCTCAAATTACCTACTACTGATTGGAAATGGACATAATTCTAAAATTCCAAAAACATTAAAAAAAATTGGAATTTAAAATTAAGTTTTACATAAGCTCATTTAGCAGCAAAATTCGACCTCAACTGATATGAAAATATTTACAGACTTTATGTATCTTACTTAATGTGAACAATCACATTTCACTACAGAAATATGAATGTGTTTGATTACAGAGTATTGTCTATGGCCATACCACTCTGAAAGCGCCCGATCTTGGCTGATTAGAGAGTACTTTTCTAGGCGCTATTATGTAAATGCATACAGTATTGTTCCAAAATCTAAAAAATTTGGAATTCAGAAATACACATGGGCCCAAGGTTTCATATAAGGCATTATGAAACCTGTATTAACATTTTGAATATTTATCACTAGTCTTTTTTTTAAAACATATATGTGTGAAAATTTATACTATATACACACATACACACAGTTGATCCTTGAATAACTCAGGGATTAGGGTGCTGATCCTCCTCACAATTGAAAATCCATGCATATCTTTATAGTTCACCTTTTGTATCTGGTTCTGCATCCTTGAATTCAACCAACCATAGCTTAAAAATAATACTGTAGTACATATTTATTTAAAAAAAATCCATGTATAAGTGGACCTCTGCAGTTCAAACACATGTTATTCAAGGGTCAACTGTATATAAATAAATAAATAAATAAATAAATAAATAATTGGGATAATGTATCATTTCCAATGTCATTAAGCATTCTTTGAAAATATAGCAGTTAGTGGCTGCAAAGCATTTCATAATACCAGTTGACAGCTTACTAAAGTATTATGCTGTTAGACATCTAGGCCATCCCCATGTAAATAATACTGTGATGAACATCCCTACTCATAAACTTTATGGATGTGTATTATTTTCTTATAAGGTAATATTAAAATATACAGTGCCTGAGGAGAAATTAGACTAAATCCCTTTCCAGTAAACTAGTGGTCATTTACTGATGAATATTTCCTTCTTCCTCTGATATGATAGGCTACCTTATTCATTATTAGTAGTCATAAACAAAATGCAAATATTAAGTCAATCTATCCTATTTTAGTCTACAATTTTGGTATTTCATCTTAGTCAAAGAAAACAGTAGGCCAGGTTTCACTGTTTAAATATTAATAAGCATATCAAAGCCTACATTAAAGAAATGTAAAGTTAAAAGGAGAAAAATAAGGAAAATGAACATCAAGGGAAAAGAAGATAAACCTGATAACCAATAGGAGTTGTAGATAATGATAGAGTAAAAAATCAGGGGAAGAGTTTTTTCTTTAAAGAATAAATTTTCTGTTTCAGCAAAAGTGAATATTAGTATCTATGGATGGACATAGCTTATGCAAATTTTTCAGGCTACATGCAATTAGAGATAGATTTACAGCTTCTGAAATTATTTTTGATAGCTTTGTTGATGTATAATTGACATACAATAAATTGCACACATTTAAATTGTACAATTATTACATATGTATACACACATGAAACCAATTTCACAACCAACATAATGAATGTATCCATTATGTCCCCAAATTTTCTCATGTCTCTTTGTAATCCCCCTTTCCTACTTCTCCTCTTTCTAATCCTCAGGCAATCAATGATTTGCTTTCTGTCAACTACAAATTAATTTTCATTTCCTAGAATTCTATACACATGGACTCCTCAAATATATTCTCTTTTTCATCTAGATCCTCTCACTCAACACAAATACTTAGAGAGTCAACCATGTTGTAGTGTGTCTCTGTAGTTCATTTCTTTATGAATGGACTGTTGAGTACTATTTCTTTATGTGGATATACCACAGCTTATTTCCATTCACTGTTGAACATTTGGGTTGTTTCCACTTGGGGACTATTACGAATAAAGCTGCCATGAACACTCATGAAAAAAATAAAAACGAATAAATCTTCTCTTGGGGGCATGGATAAATTAAGAGTATGGCGTTAACAGACATACTACCATATATAAAATAAACAAGGATTTACTGTATAGCACAGGATACTATATTCAATATCTTCTAATACCCTATAATGGAAAAGAATGGAAAAAAGAATATATGAAAGTGATTCCTAAGTGCCAACTAGAATCAGTGAAAAAACCTCATGTCTATCTATGTACATTGTTGAGAATTTCCAGAGATCCAAAAAAAAAACTAAAGCTTTCAAAAAGAGAAGAAATAGGTCACCTATAAAAGTTTTATATTTCACATTAATAACCTTAGATACCAGAAGACAATGGAGCAATCCCTTCAAAGTTCTGAGAGAAAATGATTTAATACCTGGATTTATAATTATAATAGTGAGAGGAAAATTCACTAAATCATTCAGCAATTATTTACTGAGGGGCTACTATATGCCGGACATTTTATGTACCAAGGATATACCAGTGAACAAAACTACAAAAATCTTTGCCCTATGACATTTTGGCGGTAAACCAAAGACAATAAGCAAAATATATAGCATGTTAGATTGTGAAAGTGCTCTAAGAGAAAACACAGTGAAGGAGTGGTAATACAGGGGATTCACAACTTAAAACAGGACGGTCAGGGAAAGCCTCTTTGAAAATGGGTTATGTGTTAAGATCAGAAAGAAAGAGTAAGTCATGTGGAAAAGAGATGAAAGAAGTCATAGTCCAGGTGAACTTTTTCTTGTTGTATAAATATTCAAAAAGTTTATCTACTCCGCCCCCTTTCCGACAAATTTAGTTATGAATGCACTCCAGCAAACTGAAGATGAATATCAAGAAAAGAAATCATGGTCAATGTAACGCAACAGTCTAATAAAGGGAAAAAAAAAATCACAGTATTAACCATGTTGTAGGCCTGGAAAACAATCAATCTAAATAAGAATCTTAGCGTGGAGTCTTACACGCATATCTTTAAGAAGAATGAGTAAGAAGGTAGAAATCATTTATATGTTTTTTTCCCTCAATATAAAAAAATGAAAGACAATTAGAAACTCCAGGAAAAGTAGCCCCCTCCAAACCCCACCCCCTGACACAGTTATGGCTGTAATATGAAGCAACTGATGAAAAAGAAAACTGACTTAACCTGGATTTATAAGAATATTATCCTTTTCGTAACATGGGATCCACTGAGAAAGAAATGTAATCCTATATATACCATATTTTAAATGATACATATTTATAATCTATTCGTTTTCAACTTTTATAACAGACCTATGAGCAAAATATCTCTTTCCCCACTTGTTTGAAATATTCAATTTGCATTTTTAAAGTAGCTTTTGCTGGGAGCTTCTGAGAAGTTAGTCATTATTCCTAAATGTGATATAAGCAGGTATAATTCTCTTTTCTCCCTTAGACATCGTCACCTGTGTGTGACACCTGCCACCTCGGGTTCATGAGGAGATCCAGCCTGAAAGGACCAGTCACTCTGGGATGTCAGAGAACTGGACTCTTTGATGATGGTATTAAACTACTGATTTAACCAACTCTGAATGCAACCTACCTCCAGATTTCCTATTGTATAAGATAATAAACATCCTTATAGTTAAAGCACCAGTTTGATTTTCTATTATTATTTCTTTGAACCTAAAAGCATCTGAAATGATAGTCATTAACAATAGAAGACTGTTCTGCAGGTATAGAAATAATGCTTTCTTAGACTAATTTGTTCTAAACTAAGTGATAAATCACTTAGAAATTAAGATACCTCATCTTTTTTCTTCCCACAAACAAATATAATATAAATAGGAAATTACCTATACAATAACCAATTTTATGTTTCCACTGTACTAAGAAATATTTCACATGAATTTTTGCAAAATCCCTGGTGCCCTAGTGGTTAGGATTCCGGGTTTTCACTGCCATGGCCTGGGTTCAGTCCCTGGTTGGAGAATTGAGATCCTGAAAGCCGCATGGTGTAGCCAAAAAAAACAAAACAAAACAAAACAAAAAAGCACAAAGAAACAAACAAAAAAACTAAACTAAACCAGCATAAAACTTTAAAAATCTGTGTTTATTTTTAATAATCATGTTGTTTACTGGAGGCTAATATCCATAATAATTAATACTATCTTCTATCTATATCGTATTTTCAATTTATAAAGTACTTTTATAACTTACAGGATATTGGATGTTAAATATTAAATAGTAAAATATCAATGCCCCTAAACTATAACTTACAGGAGAGTGAGAATTAAGTAGTTAAATATTAATGTCTATAAACTATTATAGGGGAAAGATGTTTAGTGGCTCTATAAAGGAAACAATATGGTACCAGAGAAAGTATACCTACTTACAACTTGGCACTCCATAACTTACTGTCAAACCGATTTAAAATTTCTATCTTCCCTAGTGAAGATGAAAAAAGTAATTAAGCTTAGGGAAAGAAGCTATTTGAATTAACAAGTGAAGCAGGTACAAAGTTTTCTGCTAAACATATTGGAAAAAAGCAGTTTATAGAAAATCAGATGAAAGACTGTACTTAGAGTAAATTTTAGGCTTTTGAAGACTAAGGGTTTAGTAATGAGACCACAGACACACAGAAAAAATAATGTCTTTACAAAAGTATATAGGGACAAAATACCAAGAAAGATACAGGAAAAAAAATCTACTCAATTGGGAAACTCCAAGTGAATTGCAAATTACAGGCTTATTGCTTTAGTTGCCCTAACTAAGAATTCTCACTAGTTCCTTAGGGAGAATAATTGGAGGTTGACATCAGAATCCAATGATTTAGTGTTTATGGTCTATATAGTAAAACGTATAACTTAAAATTCAGTGAGTTTTAGTCATTCTCTACTAATTCTTTTGTGATCACTATAAAGTCCCAAGTAAGATTTTCCACTATTTCCAAATTTCAACTAATAATCATAGTCAAGATTTTGGGGGTTAGCAAAGTTAAGGAAGAACCTGCTACAGCACCCTGTCTTAACAAAATAAATAAAACAAAAATGTGCTACACACAAACACACATAAAATGAAATGGGACTAGAAATGTTGGTTGTTCTGGGAGGAATGCCTTCTCCCTTTCTCATCCTCTCCCCCACATCCCCCCAACACATTCTTCAAAACCTAACTCAAATGTTCTTGTCTTCCATAAGGACCACTCTAACCCCTACCTTACCACTCCCCAAGCTGCCACTATGGATCTTTCTTATGAATTTTTATAGCATATTAACTCCATCATAGAAATTATAAGTTAAACATAAGTTATAATTTTGTCTACTTCTACACTTGAAAGTAGATGCCCTGAGGAC
This sequence comes from Hippopotamus amphibius kiboko, assembly GCF_030028045.1. NCBI lineage: Eukaryota > Metazoa > Chordata > Mammalia > Artiodactyla > Hippopotamidae > Hippopotamus > Hippopotamus amphibius. The sequence goes on along the minus strand of NC_080186.1, from coordinate 215,453,661 downwards.
TGGAAATGTGTCTCCTATCAGCACCTGTGTCAGTGTGTACCTCACAGATTCGTTTACTAAATGAACTCACAATGACCCTGAGTGGTAATCAGGGCAGTTATCACCATGCCCATTTTCAAAGAGTTGAAATGATTCATCTAAGCCCAGCTGGCCAGGAAATGGTGAAATCAGGATTTGAAATTATGACTTCTAACTTCAAGTGTCAATACTTTTTTAAACATCATACTATCTCATGTTTAAAGTAAATGAGTTTCAAATTTTAAAGTTCTTTACCTGTTCCAAATATAAACTCATCCCATGGTTCAAAACCTGAATCACACTAAAAGACTATAAAGTGAAAAGCAACCCAATGCCCACACCCCCTGCCCTGAGCCACTCAGTCCCACCACTGGAAGCAACAACTTGTCAATTTCTTGTGTTATCCTAAATGAAAAGTTTAATGTTTAGTTTGATGGTATTTGTTACCTTATCATCTTCCTGTACCCATTAATTAATCCATTAAATAGAAGATGGTTCAAGTTATAGTCACTGCTCAAGCAAAATATATGCTTTAATTACTTTTAATAAACAAGACATTTTGTAAACAGCTAAATTAATGCATACCAAATACAAAATCAATATCACTATTTTTTGTGCAATATTGTGAATCTTGATGATTAATTAGTAAGTCTTAGGAATTAATAATTCAAAAACACAAATGTAAAACTAATTATTTCATTAATCCTCTAAACTAGTCCCTTAAAGGTCAGTGAGACTGAAAAGTGTGTACTAATAATAAAAGGGCTATGAAGTCACTATTGTGGATAGCTTCTGCTTGAGTTTGTATGAGAAAGCAATAGCACCTCCCACAGCTGCTTCATCTCCATACAAAACACTCTGACAATTTTAATCAGTACCTCAAATCACAAATACCTCTGTACATTTGATTTTTTATCTTTTATCCAGACCCATATCTCTGTCTTTATAACATCTCTATTTAGACATACCACAAGCAAGTAACGGAAGCAGGTTGAAAACTGAGCTTATCATCATCTCACTCTAAAACTATACCCTTTTCCCCAGTCTGAGCTGTCAACACTGGAATCACACAAATACAGGATAAAGCAGGCCTGCCTTGTGAGCCATTCAGGGAAAAAGACCTAAGTTGTCTGCAAGCTCAATATGAGCCAAGAATGTGATGCAATTACTAAAAAAACCAAAACCGGCCAATTCAATCTTAAGTGCATTAAAAGAAGAAAACCTAAAACGTGGTAGATACACAGTACTGCATTGGATGAACTGTATCTGTACTATTATTATTATTGACAATTTACTTCCAAAATTGTTATACACAATTTAGATCCAAAAGGGATTTAAGGCAGCATCTGAAGAAGGACCCTGTGAAACCAGAGTAATAGCAAAGGAATATCCAACACCATCACTCTATTCTGTGAAATACTTTAGTTTGCCTAAAATATTCAGATAGATTATGGACTATATAGTTATTCCAAACTAATATAGGTTATCGTAACTAAAATGGGCAAAGAAAATATCATTTGATGCAAATGACTTAGCTGACTGATGACTGTCACTTCTCATAGATAATAAAAGTTAACATCAGTTAGGATATCTGAATTTTATCAAATTATAAAATAAGCCCAATTTAATGATATTTTACTATAGTAATTATTCTTGGTGATTCAGTAACTCAGGTTATTCCTGGAATTACTGATGAGAAAATCTGGGAGCCAAATCTGAGGTTTTTCAGCTGTATAGCCCTAGGGTCCAGAGAAGAACTCATGGCTTTGGGATTATTAGCATTATACAAAGGTACTTTGATATGTAATGTGTTTATTCAGTTTGTTGTACTAAGATTTGTTCATTAGGTCACAATGGTTCAAAAAGAAACCTATGAAGATTTCTTCTATTTTTATATTACTGATATTGAGGTCCTGTTTAAGTCCTTTGTACAGAAGAATGACAAAATAATCATTGACTGTTAATAATTTCCATTCAGAAAAACGTAAGAGTTGAAAATAACTTTCATACTATATTCCTATATTTCATACTATATTTCATACTACATATATATATTTCATACTATATTCTTATCTAAAGGTATATATATAGTATAATCTGGTATATGTTAAAGGTTCCACTTTCAATGCATATTTATTTTGTATTTTACCACATACAAAGCATTTTTTAAAAATTAAGTCAAATTTCTAAGGTTTTAACTGCTTAAACACTACTTCTAAGTAATATTTGGTAATGGTACTTGATATAGGGCTGTATTTGACACAATTTTAATAACTAGCAAATCTGTTTGAATTTTCAACAGTAAAATGTTCTTAATTATTATAAGGTTAGTTTAGTGATTTCCAAGGACTCTCCTAATCTTTCTTCTCTGTATCATATTAATTATAGTCAGCAGTTTTTAAAAAGTTTGTATTATCTCTAAAACTCCACTGTTTTATTCTTCATTTCTTTGCGAAGAATAAAATAGTCATTTTTATAGCCTGATTCTTTGAATTTGTCAGTAAACCTGTTTTCAGACATATATATACTACCAACTGTAAAACAGATAGCCAGTGGGAAGTTGTATAACAAAGGGAGTTCAACTCGAGGATGGAAGAAGCCTTAGAGGACTGGGATGGGGAGGATGGGGGGGACTCGAGGGAGGGTGGGGGGGGGGACTCGAGGGAGGGAGGGAATACGGGGGTATGTGTATAAAAACAGATGATTGAACTTGGTGTAGCCCCCCCCCCCCCAAAAATATATATATATATTGAATCCATGAAAAAAAAAATGCTGCATTTCACAACTGGAGGCATTCCACCTTTAGCTCTTGTCCCACGAATATGTGTTAGCAAGTAAAAACATGAAAAACCTCTAACTTTATCTCACAAAAACAGAAGAATATATAATCAATCTATTTCATAACATTTTAAGAATGTCACAACTTTTTGCAAGCTGTTCTACACAGTCTTCCTGGCCTTTTTCAGATGAGTTATTTGATAGAATCTTTCGGGATCCCGATTCTGTGGACAGACTACCATATTACATATGAATATATCTATGACAAACATCCTTTTCTCTGGTCAACCTAAAAAATCCAAGTAATAACTACAGCACTTGGGGTTAAAGAAAGACATAGCAGTAGGCTCAAACTTGTTTATATGTAGGGGAGAAAATCTATCCTTTAACTGATCATGTAAATAGAACCAAATTGCCATTTTTCAAATGTGGCAACAATTGTTTCTTTTCACATTAAAAAAAAGGAACAGCTGTTCCAAGAGATATTAAGAGTTACAATGAAAAGAAAAAAGGTTTCCACCAAAGCTTGAGAAATATTGCATACTCTATCCCCCTCTTAAAGATTTACAATGTGAAAGCTTTTGAGTAATCTTACATTAAAGAAACATGTTAAACTTTAACTCAGCCCTTCTCAAATTAATTTGAGCAGAACACTTTTTCAACTTACCTATTAAGATCCAGTTAACCATATTGCAGAGAACGACTTGGAATCCAAAATGAAAGACAGGTAATACTCAAAATTCTGACTATAGTATTTGGTAAATTTCTATTTCTAAATTTCTTTGTGTATTTTTACCCTATAATAAATATAGAAATATTCTATTCAAAATTGCCAATTTATAGAAGTTAATAAAATGTCATATTACCAATTTAAATAATATAATTAATTTTTAAATAAATCTTAATGTGGCAACAATAACACTTCATCAATATTAGTATATATTACTAGTAGAACATACTAGTAATACTAGTATGTTAGTGTAATTAATATTAAATAAATGACAGTGAACATTAGTCTATCACTTTTTAAATTTTGTTTATAACTGAATTCACATTTTAGTAGAAAGAAGCTGGCCACACCACCTTATAATATCAGCAAAATATTTGTTTAGAAAAAATATATAGTAACTATTATATCTGACAAAATTTTTAAAAAATCTAATTCAATTTTTCCTAATACAAGTTTATTTTTCCAACTTAGATATGGTATTTGAATGCTAATAAATACTCAATGGTTCTTAGGCCAAATTCTATAAAGGAATGCAATTTTTTTTAAAAAGGTAATTTTAAAGTAAGATAACTTCAATAGAAAACACAACCACTTTAAAATTGGTGCCTTAACTAGAGTTAATGAATGAATTAGTACAGGAAGCTTGTCATCTAGGATCTCTAAATATTCATTAACAAATATTACTCATTTAAATATCCAAAACAGCACAATCGTGGGGGATAGGGTGGCATTTTTTATTATGGTAAAATAGGCTAAATATCTAGCCTCAACACTGTGAGAAACTAACTTTTAATTTCCTAACCTTTTGATTTACTCTATTAGACTACTTTTTCTTTCTAACTGGAAGTCCTATAAATGGAAAATTGAGAATGGTCTTTAAAAAAAAATACATGTAGTCTATTCTATATGAAATTTCATTCTCCAGGCACTGCAAGTTCCTTTAGCTACTATGGCCTATGCAACTTAAACCACTCATTTATTTCATATGCTGTAGTAATAAGGAAGTACTCTAAAGACACTGTAGTAATAGATACTGCATATCTTAAAAACCTGAAGATACATGAAATTTAAAAACTAGACAATACTACTTACGATTATAAACAGTAACTGATCACATTATGTATGAATAAGAATATAAGTGCCCATGTTATTCCAAGAGTTCACAAATATTTTTAAAACTTTTTAAATGTTTCCAAACATTTTAAACAGCAGTTCAAATTTTCTCATTTTTAAAACAGTTGCATATGTTATTTGAAAGGCCAACAATTTCATTTTCAGATAATACATTTGTTTTCTCCATTTATAAAAATAAATCTAGACCATCTTTGTATACACACATAAGATCTTCAATAATAATCAGAAACAATTTATAAAAAAAGAAACAATTTATAAACCAAATTTACTTTCACAGATGTGTGTAACAGGACAATTATACGAGGGGTAGTTATGCCAACTGGTTTTCAACCTATCATTTTTTCATTAAGCTCTATTTGTCTTATATTCTTTTAAAAAAACTGAATTAGAAAAGATGATGTAATCTCTTCAAATAGATATAAAACAAAATAAAATGACACTGACATTAAGCACTTTGATAATATTTTCAACTCATTTAAATTAGTGGTAACTAAGCATCTGTAATTAAAATTCTATCACACTTTATCAACACTCCTATATTTTATACAACTTTAAGATGAATCCAGTTTTAGCATCAGTGCAGATAAAGTAGATATTTAAATTATAGTACACCATACCTATAAAATAACAAGTCAGAGGAAAACAA